>NC_140296.1:145375046-147782444 GCF_964211825.1 Aythya ferina | reverse complement strand
AAACTACATTTGTGCAGGATACGATTTTTTCCTCTTGCAAGTCTGATCTGTATTTCCTCACAGAAACAGAACTCCTACCAAAGTTCTCTGGATAAGAATCGCTAGTTTCTTCAATGGCATCCTTATTCCTCCAAACCTTTCATTTTTTAGGAGTTCTTGTGTTAGGCTTAAAAATGTCTGCCAGCAAGTGAAAGGGCAACTTAGCTATTGATACTAGTACCAACACTGATGCCTAGAAGCTTCTGGAAGACTTGGCAAGCTAGGTTTTGGTCTGCTTTAATCAATGGCTAGCAAAAAATTAATTCTTGGCAAGGTGTGAGATGGTTCCTTAGCGTGGCAAGATTTGTGCAGACATTTTCTTTGCATATCTCTGCCTGTCTGGAAGGGCTGCAGAAATACCTTGAGTGTGTCAAAGTACAAAGATGTGTTTTTCAAGAGTTCAGGAAATTTAAATCATTTGTTAAGAATATGTAGCTGTCCTCTCTAATGCAGCTGCTTTTCCAAGTGTCCTTTTCAGAGGCTGTGGAAAACGATCAACCTGCCTGGACTGTCATGTTGCTTTAGTTGCCTTTGATCCAGCTCCCCATTACTATCTCATTCTGCATCAAGAAAACAAGCAGAAAGGGCATATGTTGTTTGCAATTCACTTGAAAGCAGTACTAGAATCTTCTCTATGGGGTAGGGAAGGGATAGGGAACTTGTTGGCTTAGAAAATTGCATAGTAAATTAATCCCTTTCCTAAGGTTTTGGCTTTTTTAGTAACCAAGGCAAATAAATGCAATGGAGACTTCTTCCAAAGCTTGCTTTTGTGCATGGTAGAGCCGAGAGGTGGGTGGTGTTAGTGGTGTGTATTTTGTTGTTGTTCTGTTTTGTTTTACCCTCTGTATCTCTCTCTGTAGATGAAGGCCCATTCTACTGTCTGTTTCTGACTCATAGTTGCAAATACAGTGTGGCAATAGCTACAAGAGGACCCAAGATCCAGAACATGATGACTCTAAAATTCAGGTTGCTGTAATTTGTCTCTGGTGGTGGTCACTAATGAATGGCCTATGACACCTATTAGCTTTCATTTATAGGGATGGAAATCTACAGATACATGTAGGAAGACAATATCTTGATTGCAAATTGAGAAGGAGGGGATACAATCCATGGAGAAAAAGTAGATATTTATTTTACAATGATCCTTTTCATAGAATCATAGAATCATCGAGGTTGGAAAAGACCTTTAAGATCATCAAGTCCAACCATCAACTGACCTACCAACTGACATGACTAAGCTGTGTCCCTTAGTGCCACATCTGCACATTTCTTAAATGCCTGCAGGGTTGTGGACTCCACCACTTCCTTGGGCAGCCTGTTACAATGCTTGACCACCCTCTCATGAGGAAAGTCTTCCTAATGTCCAATCTAAACCTCCCCTGGCGCTACCTGAGACCATTAAGATAGGAGATTTTCAGCTGAGTAAAGCAAGTAACTTTGAAGCCTTCAGCCCAGTGAGGAAAAGATTGGCCTGGCACCTCTTGCTGATCCAACTCGTATTTCCTATCTGCCTCAGACTGCTGTAATTGTGAAAAAATGTGAAACAAACACTGATGCATCAAAAAAAAGTAGCTAAGATCAATGCAACTCACTGTCATAACCAAATACATCTTCGGTAAAGAGTGGATGATGGAACAATGAAGGGAAAATATTCATCCAGTGTCTATCATTCCTTATAAAGCTTATAAAGCAAAACTGAAACTGGAATCCTTCTTGGAAACTTGAATTCTCTTTGAGCTATACAGATAGACCGTGGGTTCCACATCCTCCTCGGGGTTCCATGTCTGTGACAAGATGAACAGTTTGGTTCCTTTTTTTTCAGCATTTTTGGCAAAACATCTTGTCAAATTTTGCTGTATTGCAAAGACTTTCTGAAACACCGTGCTGATTGTTCTGTGTCCGGGTTTCAGGACAGGCTGGGATAGAGGTAATTTTTCAGAGAAGCTGGTATGGTGCTGCTGCGTTTTGGATTTCAGATGAAAATAATGTTGATACTACAACATAGTTGTTACTGAGCAGTGCTTACACTGAATCAAGGACTTTGGGCTTCTTGTGCTGCCCTGCCAGCAATGAAGTTGGGTGCACGCAAGAAGCTGGGATGGGGCACAGCCAGAGCAGCTGACCCAAACTGACCAGAGGTATCTCATGCCACATGGCATCATGCTGAACAATAAAATGGAGGGGAGCTGGCTGGGGAGGGGTTGCCATTTCTTGAGGACTGGCTGGGCATTGTTTGGTGAGTGGTGAGCAATTGTGTTGTGCATCACCTGTTTGTTTTAATTATTAATATTACTGTTTTTTTTTTTTCACTTTCCAATTAAACTGTCCTCATCTCAGCTCATGAGTTCTTGCACTTTTACCTTTTTTTTCCATTCACTCCCCCATCCCACTGCAGGGGAGTGCATGAATGGCAGTGTGGTGCTTTAGTTGCATGCCAGGTTAAACCACAACTTTTTGTTTTCTTTTTTTTTCTTTTTTTTTTCCCAGCCATGATTCAGAAAAACCTTCACTATACAACAGAGAGAGAAGTTTGCAGAAGACCTAAATTTGTGTCTCAGACAGACGTAGAAAAGGCCAGAGCAAGGTAAAGTACATGCAATTGCTCATTCTGGGGTGATGTGTAATAAATAGTGCATCGTGAATGTAGTCTCTTGAAGGGTGTTAAGGTGAAGGAGCATCTGTTAAGGCAGTTAGAGGAGGGACATAACCTTTCCTACATCACTGTGTAGCCAGGTCAGTGTTCCAGCCTGGCCAACAGATTTAAAGCAACTCATAAGCCTTGGGGGTGAACGCCTTTGGGCATGGCCACAGAAAGTAGGAGATAATTCAACTTGTAGCAATGCTGTGAGGAGCTGCTTATTACAGGGAGCTGTTGTATTAAAGTAGCTGATACACATGGAAGCAATGAAGTTTAAGCACACTAACCTTTTCTGACATCTGAGATCTGTTTTCAAAGCTAGGTATGAGTTTAGAAACAATTATTGTGAGAACAACCAGATGATCTGAGAGGTACATAGTAGTTGGCAGAGGTGGAGACAAAAGATGGGATTCTAAAAAAGAAGTTTTATGTAATTCCATGTAACAAACAGCTTTTTTTTATGCATTCTCTTGCAGCACACAGTGGTTTCTTTAAACAACACAAGAAGGAACAGCTAAACATACTAACTGAAATGGGGGTGGAAGTAGCAGGGCAGGGCTGTATCTGTCCTGTTTCTGACATACGGATGTGATAGTAGATGCATTTTTATGTACTTACCCCAGTTTATCAAGGCTTTTATGTGTAGATTCAACTCTTTGCAACTAAGAGAACTAGTTTCATCTTTAGTTCAGCGTATATCTAAATTCCTTGTTCATTTGGCATCTTCCTTCCTGCCATAAGTCTTGACATAATGATTTGGAAAAATATTTTCATCTGCTGAACTAAAAAGACAATTTTGAAATGTTTCTGAATATGTTAAGTTGCCTGTATTTTCCCCAAACTTGGCAAAAATGTTTAGTATCATACGCATATAAAATGTAAGTATTTGTTGTGTTTTAATTGCCTATTTGTAATGTCTTTTAATGTACAGGGGCTGTAAGCGTACCGAAGAATTTAAGGGTATTCCAGCTCACTGGGACAAATCCGCCCTGCCTGACCTGGGATTCAAGGTTTGGAGGTTTTTGTTTCATCTCTTCATCTTGTTCTTGTATGCAGGTTTGTTATGTCACAGTGCCCTTGTAGATGACTGTTTCATATGTAACATAACGCAGAGGTATTGGTAACCTTCAGCCTGATATCACACTGGGCAAGCCTAGAGGTGAAACTGGAACCAAGTTTAATCTAGCAAATAGTGGCACTGTAACTATGGCAGCATTAATTTTCACTTCTACATATTAATCCCAGTCCTTGGCAAACTGGCCTGAAGGCAAATTACCGTATTAGCAAGACTGTTACTGATGCCCAAGATGCTTAGCTTTAAAAACAGTCCAGCAAGTCATGAAACATCAGAGATGAATTGTGCCTCGGAACTTAAGGGTAGCCAGTCCCTGAGGTTTATGTGAGTAGACAGCTGTACATCTATGGAGCATTGCTGAAATCAGGTTGGCATGAGGATGTTAGCATAACTCTAGTGAACTTTTTTTACCTCTGTAACACAACCAGTTAATAGCTGCATGACTTACCTTTGACTTTTTGCCTGTCTCCACCACCATCTCTGTCAACTGTAGTAATTATGCCTACAGAAGAGTTCTGTTGTGAATCATTAAAATGGCTAACCTGAAAAATGTAAGGTACACGTCCTCAACAAGTTGTCAGTAAAGAATGTCAGCGTTAGCCTTCCCTATTTTTGATGTTTTTCATGGAAATGTGCAACTAGAAAACCTTGCTTGCTTTCAGGATTGTTATTTCAGGAACTGATTTTTGGCAGCATGTCCCTACTCTTCCCTAAAATGGTTGATCAGATAAAGCCTTTTCAATTTATTTCAAAACCTGACAGGCAGTAGAGTGTTTGTGTTCACTGGCTGTAGAGAGATAAACTATAAAGATTTAAGGATTATGGGTGTAGAGGTACTCGTTGATTTGCTGCAACATAAATTCTTTATTCTTTGTATTTATGTTCTCATTTCTTCTATGTATTTAGGTAGTGTTCAATAGGTGCGTGCACATGTATCTTGGCACAGAGAGCAAAAGGGGCTGGTTGGTCAAAAGTATGCAGCTCCTTCAATGTCCTGTGAGCAAGCAACCTGGGTGTCTTAACCCTTAGTAGTTCACGTTCCCTAGCTGAGTTCACTTTTAGAGAGTAGGGATCTCTAATCTGCCTTTTATCCAAGAGTATTTTTGCTGTTCGTGTCTCTATTTCACAGAAAAGACTTTAAAGGTCCGAGTAGCGCACTAGGTAGGGTGGCTTTGTTATGATTTAGTAAAAGATGAGAGCAGCTTTTTAATCTCTTCCCCTACAGCTGATTGATCTTGACAGTTCTTCTGATGAATACAAGAAAGTCAAGGCAGACTTTCAACGCACAATGCCAAAAACAGTTATTAAAAGGATTCGTAGAGTTCAGAACCCATCTCTCTGGGAACTGTATCAATGGTACGTGTAAAGTACTGCTCTGGTATGTGTGTATGAAGTTTGTTGTCTCTGTAGTTAGTTGCATGCTAAAGATAGACAAGTGTTCCTGAAATGCAGCTGCATTTCACAATCTGTTTCCACTCCCCCGCTGAAATACCTAGCCAGAATCAACACATAGATAAAGATGTACCAGCAAACCAGAACCCAATCAAGACGTAGAGCTCCAAATAATCAGATGAGCTCGGTGGGAGGAAACCTTTCTTCTGAGCAAATAGTTCTGATGTCTGCCAGGCCTGTGTCTAGGCCAGCTGCTTTCCACTGAAGCCTTGAAGCTGGAAGTCAGTCACGTCTGGAGCTAACACTGTTTTGAAGCTGGTCAGAACTGAAAGCTTTTACAGCACAGTACAACACTTATTGAGGGAAAGCCTTAACATGAACTCGTGTTTAGCAGATAATGGTAATCTCCTCTCCCTCCCAAGCAGTGAAAGGAACAAAACATTTTTAATTGTTAAATATCTGGAGGCACTTATGTACAATGAAAGCATATTCGAACCCAGCTAGAAAACACCGTACTGTGTCCGTCCAAAACTTAGGCATTTTCAGAATTTGTCTCTGAGCACTAGTACAGCTGGAACCTGTCTAGTCACTGCGGAACTACAATGATACTGCTTTTCATTGCAGGCAGAAGGAAAAAATGCAGAAGAGCAATGGTGGAAAGACAGATGAGCGTTTCTTATTTCATGGGACCAGCAAAAAACACATTGATGCCATCTGTCAGCAAAACTTTGACTGGAGGATCTGTGGCCTTCATGGGACAGTCTATGGCAAAGGTTGTTTTTCAGCTCTTTCATTAACCTTAGGCTTGCTAAAAAAAATCCCAGTAGCTACTACAGAGGTGTGAAGTTAGAAAGGGGGCACTTGGCCATTCTGGGGCTTGTGGTGAACAATATGTGTGACTTTGGCAACAATCATTTGGAGCTAAGGCATAATGAAAGGCCTTGGCTCCTGTGCTCCATTCTGTCCTTGAACAAAAACAAACAAGCTTAGTCCAGGCCTACTTCTGTTGCAGTTTCTCCCAGTTCCTGCAAAAGGCAACATGGCATTAATTGTTTTTTGCCAGGAGCATAAATGCCATCCTGGTTACAAGCTTTTTGCCTTGTTAGAAAATTATATTCCTACCCACTGTCCTGTATACAGGAAAAGATCAACTTACCAAGTGGAACAGTCACGAGACAGGCTGACTATCCATCCATGCAGCTGAATACTTAGAAACTATCTGAAGCAGTTTTAATGACTTTTAGTAGCCACTATCAAGAGAAGAACTTGGGTGAGAGTGGGGAAGATGGAAGGTTGGGGGTCAGGAGGAAAGTCTTTGAGGAATATGATCATGTTTAAAACATCACTTCTGTGGCTCTTTAACATGTATGTTGTGGAAAATAAAAGTGTAGGTAATACACAGTGGTTATTTCCACTAAAAAGGACATACAGGACAAGTGAAGGCTTTAGAAGGGTCATTCCTGAACTGCTTCATGGTCACGAGTGTGTTTTTGCATTATATCCTATCTTTCCCTGCAATTCTGGTGTCTTACCAACCCTGACTTGGTGTCTTTTCTGCAGGAAGCTATTTTGCGAGGGATGCATCTTACTCTGACAACTACTGCAGGGAAGACTCATCCCCCAAGACCATGTTTCTGGCACGGGTGCTGGTGGGAGAGTTCACTCTTGGTAATTCCTCTTATGTAATTCCTCCCTTGAAGGACGGCCAGAACTTCTATGATAGTTGTGTGAATAACTTTTCAAACCCTTCTATCTTTGTCATCTTTGAGAAGCAGCAGATTTATCCAGAGTATCTCATAGAATATGTTGACCAGATAAATGCAAGACTGTGGTAGCAGCAAAACAAATCACTGTTATGTTTAGCTCTTACAAACACTTTTCTAGTGTTGGCATAACTGAGAAAAGCGATTTTTGTAAGTTGTGTACTTGGGTAGGTGAGCAGTTAGATGTTTATTCTCTCTATCCTTCCTGTGCAATAGAAAACAAGGGGTAAAAAGACACAAAGGATGTTTTAGAATTAAAATCCTCAGTCTGTCTCCTGTTTTTAGAAGGTATCAACTTTTCCTGCATTCGTAGTATTCTGAGGCTCCTATGCGTTTACTAGATGGAGCCTCTGATGGTTATAACATAAAGATTGGCTATGACTGCCAAGTTTAAATAACATTTTGTTACAGCTGTTTCAGGATAGATCTTTACCAATGTTCATCGTTCAGAGGTTGTCGCCTTCTACCTTTTTAACTCAAAATTTGATAAAACCTTCTTTTTTAATAGTCTACAACAGTAGGCATTAAAGCGTTTGCAAATGAGACTGTACAGCCTGTCTCTTGTAGTTAACTCTTTGTATAAATTTTTAGCAGCACTGTTTTTTTTTTGTCCCTACATAACCTACAAAGCCTTGAAAATTAAAATTTCATTTGTTGAACAGGAGCAGAGACTTATTTTCTCTTGTTAGTTTCCTCATTTAAAACAAGTAGCAAAGATATGAACCAGAACAAGGGTTGCTTTGAGCTGTGATACTTAAGCAGCTGACATTTATCAAGTCACTAACCTCTTTGTTTAGGTTTGTGAGAGTACAAAGTTTTCATGCCTTTTGCTGTGCCTACAAATGAAATAGTGCTGGCAGGTGTGGGGTGAAGAAAAGAGAAGTCATTTAAGACTATCATGCTTAGGAGTGAAATGCAGTGCTTGTATTGCTTGATTAACAATAAACTGTTTCTTAGAAGTATATTCATAGTTCTTTTATAACTGCTGCGAAAGGCAGGGAATGACTATCTCCTGCTCTCATTAGGGGTACTGCGCCTTTAGTTGCAGGAGACATGCTGGTTACCTATGTAATCAAGGTGTCAGGACTTCCTTGCTGGAAAAAAAAAGTAGTTGACTGTGAGCAGTCTTCAGCCAATGAGCTGAAACTTCTAAAATCTCAAGATTAAGTCGAATAAGTTAATTGTTCTCAGCAAAAGATGTTGTATGTTATTAGTGTTGTACAGTTGGCATATGCAGATAATCAAAAATCTTGAACTGTCAGGTCTTTCTTAAGATTAAAGTTGCTGATGCATAGATACTTACATTCTGCATTTACCACTGCTTTAATGCTCCTAAAAGAGTACTTACTAGCTATAGTTTACCACAAATCTTTTAGAAAGCCTTTTTGTCGTAGACAAAACCTATGAAAAAGATGAGGGGATCTCATCGCCTTCCTCTTATGAGGAAAGGCTGAGAGAGATGGGTCTGTTTAGCCTGGAGAAGAGAAGGCTGAGAAGGGATCTTATCAATGTATATAATAAATATCTGAAGGAAGGGCGTCAAGACATTAGGGCTGCACTCTTTTCAGTGGTGCCCAGCAATAGTATGAGAAGCAATGGGCACAACCTGAAACACAGGAAGTTCCATCTAAACATGAGGAAGAAATTCTTTACTGTGAGGGTGAAGAGCACTGGAACAGGCTGCCCAGAGAGGTTGTGGAGTCTCCTTCTCTGGAGATGTTCAAAACCTGCCTGGACTTGAGCCTGCTTGATCAGGGGGTTTGGACTCCAGGCGTCCCTTCCAACCTGTGACAAAACTTCTGTGATTCTGTGACCAAAAAAAGCTTCTCTCTACCTGTATTCTAGAAGTACTTTTTAATTCTTCTGAATACTGATTGACAGGTGTCTGTCAGGCAACTTTTTATTACTTCAGTGCTGTATCCCAGGAGCTGAGCTGTGATTAGCCAGAAGAAGGTTGTGCAGAACTCCTTTTTATATGAACTGTAAAACTTAGCAGCATGATACCTGAATGAAAATACCCCTTTTCATGTTTAAACCCAGTAAAATCCAGTAAGTACGTGGAAAAGCAAGTTGACTATGTTCTTTCTCTTGAGTCTAATGAGTCTAATGTCAGCAAATAATAATTCACTGAAGACAGTATAGAATCATAGAATCATTCAGGTTGGAAAAGATGATCTAGTCCAACCTTTAACCTAGTACTAAAGTCCACCACTGTACCATGCTACTAAGTTCTAAATCTACACAGCTGTACGATGTATGAAAGCTCGAGCTACTTGTGCAGAAAAGATTTTCTGCCAAAACAAAGACATGTTCATCCGGATGTTCATGGCAAATGAGAATACTGATGGCATACGCCTTTCTTCTGAAATAGCTGAAGTCATTGTTGACTACTTGAACCAAGTGAAAAGTTATTACTCTTTTGCCAGAAAACGGAAACAAATATTTTTTCATGCAAAAAGTTGAGATATTTTTAATAACAATTTTGATGGCTAATTTGGATAAAACCATTAATATTTTTAAAACCTTTATTCCTGGGGGGAAATAAATGGGGAGGTGGGTGTCTGTGTGTGTGAGTGCATGTGTGTAAATGTGTGCATAAGTAAAGTAACCAACATGAATAAAATGGCTGGGTGTGTTACTTTGTCATATCTTACTTCTCCAGTAACACCCAAAAGAGAAAAATCACCATGTTTTCCACTTTTGAAACTGCAGTGGTAAATTTCTTGTGTATGACAAATAAAGAGGTATTCAAACCACTAAATTTCTTGTATTCCTCTCTCCTCTGTCTAAGAGCACTGTGTTTGATGACCTTTATGAGTTCTTGGAAACTTCTTAAAGACGTTGCTGTTAAGTAGTGGAATCTCTGTACAGCTGTCAGGATTTAATTTAGAAATGAACTGAGTTAAAAGTCGTTTGCATTAAAGCTAAACTTTAAGCAAAAAATGGTATTGAGCCTCTTTTCTGAGCAATAAGGATCTCTCTTTACTACTTAAGATAAAGGAAACAGCATGAACAGCATAATAGTCTTTCACTCTCTCTTCCCCTCACTCACTCCCGTGCCACATGAGGAGAAAGATAAGCTGTGGAGGTTGTTTCCTTTTCCTAGTAGCAGGTCTGTTCTGCTAAGATAGATGGCAAGCCTGCAGAAGCCAAACAGCTTTCCTATGCCAGCAGTGCAGTGCGGATCACAGTAGCTTATGGCTTGCCCCTGCACCAGGCTGGGCAGAGGTCTGACAGGCAGCCACGGTCAACCCACCGCACTGCTTATGAGGCTGACCTGTAATCAGGCATGTCTGGATATTCTGCCTAGTTTTTATAAACTGTGGTAGTCAAAGTCCTGTCTACCAGTGGCGGTACCAAAGGAGTGGCAGCGCACCAGCCAGTCGCGATACCTGCAGCAGGGGTGGTGGATGAAGGGAGCTTCAGTGGCTGACACCAGCTGGGGTAGTGTGTTCAGTGCTGCATGGCTTGGAGAGGACTTGCACCCACATTCACCTCTTAGAAACCATTGCTCAAAGCTGCCTCTGAGCTGAAGGGCAAGTGAGAGTTGTGGAGATGCTGCTTTACTAGGTGTGCTTTTTCCAACACAAAATCCAGGAGGGATGACTTACACAGCCAGGGTGATTGGTACTTACTCATTTCACTGTTTCATACCCACAGTTATTGGTACTCACTCATTTTACCAGGCGGTAGGCTTTACAGACCACGTCCAACTGGCTCCTAAATAACTCCCTGTCATGTCCCAGGCTGGTCTAGTCACAGACTCAGCTCTACTTGCAAAAATCCTAGCAATGGAGGGAAACCTGCATCCCGCCTTGGACACAGCACAGCACCCAGCAGTGCTGGGAGCGAACTTCTTAGGGACTGATCAGACATCAGAGCAGGGCCAGTGTGAACCAAGCAATGAAATAAAGAGCTCATAAGTCAGTCTGAGATTCTTTTGGCATATTTACTATTGTAATTGCACAGAAGGCTCTGATAGTAGGTGAAACTGTGTCTAAGATGGAAACATCATTTAACAAAAGGAAATGAGAAGTTGGTCATTTAAGAAAGTGTCACATACAGAGGAAATGCAGCAGTTTTATGCCAATTTAGAATAGAGCACTTACATTTGCAATCAATCCAGCATAATAATTTGTAATACCTGACTCTGTTTTTCCAAGGATACTGAAGTACAAAACTGTAAAGGTTTTCCATCATCTCAGCAGTCTCATTAAAAATACTATTTTATACCAACAGATTTCAGTAATGATTGCAAAGTCCCAGAAGATGTTTTTAATAGAAGCTTTCCATTACCAAGCAGCCTTTGCTTCATATCATGTCAGAGACTGACTAGGACCCATTTGTAGAACAGACATGCCCAATTTTAAACATGCCCACAGCTCAGCAATGCAAGACAACACACTTACTGTTTCTGAGGCGAGAAATTATTTTAAACCACTTTCCTTATTCCTCCCCAGAATGAACTGCTGTTCTTAGAAAGAAGCATTTTTGTACCAGAAATGCTAACTCTCCCTAGCTTTAGGATACAAGGTTATGTTTTGATGTTGCAACCATAAATGTACCTTTTAAATATATGTGTATATATATATATGTATTATTGTTATTAACTTCTAGAGCCAAATCTGCTGAGGATCACTTTGGGACCATGGTATATAGGGTTGCAAACACCCTGTGATTACTACTCTGTTACCAGTTCCTTTTTGGAGCACTGCTGTCAGTCTCCTGTCTCGCTTTTTGCCAGCGCTTCCAGGGGACCAGAGCAGGGCTGTTCCCTCAACACAACTTTTTCCTTAGGCATGTTGCTGAGCCCACACAGCCTGGGAGAGGCCCAGCATCATTAAGTATCCTAGTAAAACGGAAGACTGTGCAGTGTCTGGTGGCTGTATCAGCAGCTGTTGTTTAAGAGGAAGAAATGGTTTGGGGCTCTTGCTGTATTTCTGGAAAGCTGGCATCCTGTTCTCTGTCTGTCTTCTCTAGCTGTCTCGCTAGGCCTGCGTGTAGAACAAGGGATGACGTACTTTCAGAAATCTGCCTTGACTTACAGATGCAAAAAAAAATATTTCCTCTGCTACAGATTGACGGGTGAAAACAGATACTCCTTCCTTTACAGCCTAGCCTCTACAGTTTGGTCTTGTTCCCTTTTTGAGAATGTAACCAAAACTTTTGCAGGGGAGCTGGAAAATAATGACTTTAGCTCACACTCAAGTGAGTTTATTTGCATGAGTACTGTCTGAGTTCAACTTAGAAGTAGTTGGGAAAGACTCTCAGTGCAATTTCTGAGCCTGTAAAATGTGATGCACAATTGTGGCCATGGCAGAACAGTTTTTTTTTTTTTTTTTTTTTTTTTTTCCCAGCGGAGTCAGCATGGCATTCAAGACGATAGCATTCTGTTCAGCCCCAGAAACATGAGTTGTTCAGCTACTCTACATGAGTGGCACTGTCTCAGATAAATACTGAGAGTACAAACAAGATTCAGATGAGAAGGCAAGATAACTTCTGTTCAGATAAGAAAAGCCCATAAAAAAGCACACACCAGTTTCATTTAGGTTGCAGTAATCATTCCAAAATGAAGCACACAAAGACCTGATAATTTACATACAGAAAAAAGACAGTTAAAAAAAAAAAATAAAAAAAAATGAGGAGATGAACAAGTCTTTAATGGCTGAGTTATTTAGACTTTGGCATGAGCTTTCTGCTCAGTCAGGTAGGTAGGAAGTTTTTAGGCACGGATCATCCAACTTTTTGCCATTTGTATATATAAGGTGGCCAGAAAATCAGCTGTCAGCACACCATTTTCAAGAGGAAAAAGTGATGAATAACATGTAGAAATTAGAATATATACATCCTGTTGCTTTACAACTAGCAGTCACTCCATCACTAATCCATATAATCACTGTCTGTAATTGGGCACTTCTGTTTATCATGACAGGGATGCTCCTTGGAAACAGGAACAAATCCATGAATGCCATGTTAGTACTTCACTGCTACCTCTACAGTTCTGATGAAAAAAAAAAAGAAATCCCATGAAAGAAAAAGACAACGCCTTCCAAGAGCAAGATACAGTAATTTGATCAGCGTTAAGGCAGCATGTGGGAAGAAGGCAGCAAAAGGTGCTTGCTGGAGAGAAACTACAGCTAGGGATCAGTGAACAGATGGCTCCTTCCAGCAATCCTTGCAGAGAAGCTGAGCAGTCAGTCTCTTCCCACTGCTGCCATGGCACTTCTCTGTGCATCCCACCAAGAGACATGCTGTACTTAAGGAAACCTCTAGCAGAGTATATCAACAGGCAGATCAACACTTGTAAGGAACTGAAAGGTGCTTCCTTATCCTTACAATTCCAGAAGATATTTTTTGTTTGTTTGTTTATAAAAATTAAAAACAAACCAATGCCTAAAAAAAAAAAAAGACCCTCAAATTGAGATCATCTCCTATAATGGTTTTGTTTTCTTGCTTTACAGCCCCCTGAAGTTTTCAAGTCTATCAGTCACTGTTGTATGGTGCCCTACGAGTTGTGTGGTGATTGAATGGGTTTGTAGAGGAGCAGGAAAGAGCATGGGGGGAATGTGAAGACAGGAAGCATACTGCTGCTCTGGCTGTGAAAATGATGTGCACAGCCATACAGCTTGAATTGATCCGTTGCTGTAGCAACTGGTAATCCCACCTGAGTGGAGTGAGGCACTTAGGACATGACCTGCTCCAGAGTCACATAAGTCAAAAGAGCTGCTGAGACTGATCGTCCTGGATCCCACTCCCTGGACATTGGCTTTAGTGCTTGCAGCACTGTTAATTTCCTTGAGTCAATGAGCTAGTCAATGGTGTCAGCCGCAATGCTTGGAAAAGAAAGGCCTCACAGCAGTGAAGCAGACATTATACCAACATCTTCTGATTGCCCTTAAACCTTCCCCAGTCCTCCCACTTCCTTTAAATTCGTATCTTATTTTCCTCCACCTTTCCAACATCAGTTCAGTAACCAGCAAAATGGCTACCATCTCATTTCTTTGGTCTTGGTTGCTGGAACTTAACTGGCAAACAGGGGAATTCTTCACTCCTTTTCAGTCGTGTCAATGAAACGTGCTAAGTGCAAATTTTTAATTTAAGTGTATATCAAAACATTTCAAAAGCATGAAGAAGGTGCTGCTCTTTCCACTTTACAGACATAAGGAGAGGTTAGGTGTGCAGGAGACTCAGCTTTGATTTTCAGCACAGTTCAGGATAAAATCCAATGCACTGAATTTCAGCTCTTCTGCTATAACTGTGATGTCTCTTGGGCTTTTTCTGGAGTAGGGATTTATAAGTGCATCAGCAGAATGTGTCAGATAATGAATGGTAATTAAAACCTATCATAAATCTAGTGTACACTTAACACCTGCTCTGTTCACTGAATTTGAGCATTGAGAAAGCCTCTTACAGATGAGTGAAAGGAAGTGTAATGTAGAAAAGCTAGTGAGAGTGGCTTGCTTCTTTACATACACTATTCACAGCAATTTGAAAACCACCAAGTGACTGTGAAGCCCAGACCTCGTTTTAAAAAGTGATTTGAAGCTCTCCCATAGGAGGTCAGTCAGACAGCACCTGCTGTGGGACTTAGGCTCCTACCCGTCATTGGGGTTTCGAAAAATAATTATACCCAGTGAGTCACTAAACAAGGGGTTCTATCCCAAGAGGTTTCAGGATGTACATTTTCTTTTAGCGAGATTCTAGTGTAATGTAGACTCCATTTTTTGGTCCAAGCGTGGCTTTCGATTTCAGTTGCAAAGGAATCTGAAAGGCAAAAGAACATCTTATGTACAATGGTATGTACTAGTTTATGTGTACATAACAGCCCCACATACAGACAGCCATTTTTGCTAGGGGACCAATTCATACCAGTATTACTGTAGAAGCTGTAAAGTGCTTGTTTTACAGTCAGCTGTGGTAGTATAATATTAAATAGAATTTATAGCCAGAGGCTGAGGCAGTAGTCGCCCAGGTATATTGTAGATCTGAACAGAAAGAAATTAACTCTGTAAACTCTCAAGCTGCTGAGTAAGTGGCAGGTGCAGTATATATAGTAAGTAATAGGTGTATACTAAAGTGCTAAGATCCTAGGAAAGATGTACACCTATCCTCACCCCATATAAATCAATGGATTTTGACTGCAGTGTTGCTACACTGCTCCCCGCCAAGACAGAGGTGTGTAACTTTTGTTTTATTGCAAAAATCATAAGGGCAAACACATTTTGATTAAAACATGCAGTCCAGGTCTCTTGTCCCTCCTTATTATGGAATTGGCTCTAGCGGTTCTCTCTAATGAAGAGAAAGCCATAAAGACAAGTCAGTTGTCCTGTCTAGGACACACTGCCAACCCACTGAAGTTGACAAGTAAGGCTTTTAAGCCTCTGCACATACAAACCTCGGTCTCTGGGCAGATCTTAAATCGAAACTTCTGCAAAACCCTTAGCAGAGTCATTTTGGTCTCCAGTAAACCCATCTTCATGCCAATACAGCCACGGGGTCCTGCCCCAAAGGGCAGATATGCAAAGGGATGTTGTTCCTTCTTGGCCTCCTCTGTAAACCTAGAAGGTGAAGAGGTAGAAACCAGTTCAAGAAATGTTTTTCACTCCTGATTCTATGTTATTTTATTCACATCTCAGAAGTGGTTATTTGTATTGCTCTTAATGGACAGACCAATGGGACTATTGACAGATTATGTACTGATGGGCTGATGCCCTTAAGTCAACTGATAACTGGCTTATGGACATCAGCCTTTTTCAGCTGGTGATTCCAGGAGAGGACATTAGTACTACTTGACAGTCAGTACTACTTGCTACCTGTCTTCAATGAAATGCCTTCATTCAATGAATTACACACTAGATGTGTAGACCTGTGCATGTTTCAGGGAGAGATTACAGGTAAGAGGAAGCCAACAGACTGGAATGCAAACTATGTAGGATTAGCAAGTGTTTCCCTGCTGTGCAATGCAGAAGCAAACCAATGGGAATTGGTTTTAGCCTTCCTGATTTCTCTTTGAAGTTTGCAAGGGATGATGAAATCATCTCATGGGATTGGACAGGCCATAGAAGACCCTTGTTATGATTCATTGCAGCTCTTCTTTCTGCTCTTGGCCCAAAGAGACCAGGTTCGCAGCTGGGAAGCACTGAAATTGCAGACCCTTCTGTTTTTAGAGCTGAAGTACCTCAGTCTACTTGGATTAACATGACAGTTTGCATGCATCAACTAGGTAGCTCTAAAATATTATATAAATCCATTAGAAATTAGGTTATTTTTTTTCCACAAGAAACTACTATTTGAATAGTGGTTGAAAGGAAAAAGGTAAATTCTGTTTGCTGACATCTACAAAGATGGATGTATACTGTACAGAGTGTGCTTGAATCAGTGTAATTTATTAGGGTCAGCAAATAATCAACAAGGTGAGGCTCTACCCTGGCCCACAATGAGTCACCGATAAGAAAAGTTCCTTAACACAAGCAAACCTTCACAGTGGTGGCATTGCCCTGGAAATCTACATAGTCCTCCCAGCTCACAGGGTGTTTGAAGCTGTTCTGGTAGTAGAGAACTACTTGTCCAGTTCTGCATGCAGATAAAGGTTCTACAGGCATTCTTGAAAATCTTTTGCCCACTTGCATACAGTTTGCAAGAACTTTAGACTTCCAAGGCCCAAAGAACTCTTGAAATAGTTAGAGATGTGAAATAATACAGGCAATTCTGAGATCTTGAAAAAAAAATAACACTGCATATTTCTGCTAACCCTATCTCCATGCTTAGGTACCTAAATCAGATTTGTATACTACTCCATGGATACTTCCATGCAAATGGGTTAATGTGATTCTTGCCTTGCTCACCCTCATATATCATTCTGGTAAATTTAAAGCCTGCCTTGTATTATTCCTGAGGCAGATTTCAAAAAGAAATATTAGGGGGAAAAATGACCATAGCAGAACTAATTTATTATTTGTTAAGCTCTTATTTTATAATTCTTACTAACATTACCAACTGATATAAGCTGGGGAGGGTGTTAGTAATTATGCTTCATTCCTCAGGGAAATTTCCAAAGGGAATTTATCTCAGATTCATTACGTACAGCACTGTATGAGTCAATGGGACTGCAGCCACCATTTTACCCCATAATGCACGTTCATACTACTGTTAAGGTGTTGAATAAAAGTTAAGACAGCATTTCTAGATAAACTTAGCTCAAAACAAACAAACAAAAAACACCTAGACTTCCAGTTATTGCTAAGATTCCTCCTCCTCAAAAAAAAAAAAAAAAAAAAAAAAAAAAAAAAAAAAAAAAGGTCTGAGCATCTATAACCCTGACATTACTCTTCTTCATGACTTAAGGTGCCTGGTACAGCATATACCAAAATTTGCTCCAGAAGGAATCCACTGTGCGTAACACCTAAAACACATGGGTTGACCTGCTGGCGAGGATGGTTCTGGACTGCCACGCATCACACCCAGTCATTTGCAGAGCATAATTTTTTTTCTTAGCAGACTTTTCAACACAGTGGTATCTTAAAATACAGCTGTCCATAAAACATGTTAAAATAAAGCTGCCTACAAAAGAAAATTGTGCTTTCACATAGCACCACATCAGCTAAAGCTCTGTGGGCCTTCCCCATAAGCTCAATGCAGGAACTGTAGAGTAGGGGAAGGTAACACAAACACAACTTGACAGGGGTCCCTGCAGCTGAAGATAATAAATGTTGCATGTGAAAATACGTCTTGCCAAGCACAGCTAAGAAACCAGGATCCTAGCGTAAGGACAGAGAGAAAATTCCCAGTGGGAGATGGGATAGGTTCCCTGCTCACAGCACATCCAAACCATAACAAGATCTGAGGTGAAAAGGCTGCTCTAAATCAGCCAGGCACTGTACGAGTTTCCTGCATAGCTGCATGCCAGTAAATAGACTGTCTTCCTACAGAACTTCTACATCCAGAAGTGACACTATTTGCAGCATCTGATTGGGAAACATCTAAAAACATAAGTCCTGTTTCAACTGTTGACCAGACTTTGTACTCTCTCTAGGATGCACCACTATTACCAGTTGTCTGATTTGGTTGAAAGAACATATTTTATGATCTAAATTAAACTGCACTCCTCTTGAGGAAGATACTGCTTCAGGTGAATTTGGGAAGACCGTGGCTGTGAAGGAGCAGCAGTACCTGGTGCCTCCACTGGACAGGCTGGAGTACTGCGCCCACCCTGATGTGTGAAATAGCATTTAAGGCAGGCCTTTGGTCTCAAACAGTCCTAACAAGGCCTGCAGCCTAAGAATTGAAAGCATTACAGCACGTACCTCTCAGGAATGAACTTCTCTGGCTCTGGCCAGAACTCGGGGTTGTGGTGGAGATGTCCAACTGCAGTTTCAATGACAGCCCCGGCTGGAATATGCTGTCCCAGCACTACACAGTCCTTAGCAGCTTCCCGAGTGAACCTGCAACAGCAAGTGTCATATATCCCAGATGATTAATAAATGTGAAGACACAGCAGGAAGGAACCATAAAAGTCAATCTCTTCAGTTGGACTGACTTTGCAGTTTAGGGAGTAAAACTTTCCCAGTATATAAATACAGCAACCATTACTGGTGTTAGTGTCTTCGCAGATTACTATCATCTCCAACTACCTATAAACACATATCCCCAGTGCAGCTAGCTAACTTTTGTCCTTTTCACAGTAATTTCTGGCTGCTTATTATTTTCAGAAACATTAACTGTTGAAATGCAATTTTGCTGTTAAAGTCAGCTTAAGAACCTATTTCTTATGAAAATTGCAGATGAAATGCGTCAGTCATCGCTAATAACAGGCAGAAAGACTATACTGTTTTGCCTTCAGGAAAAGTTATATCAAATACAGTTTTTGAGTTTTATTTGAGAGGCTCCCTCACTCTGGGACTGCACCTGAAACTTAGCAAGGGACAGTTTTAATACCAGGGTTAAGTGCTCTGCTGCTGCTACAGAAATACAGCCGATTCACAAACCATTGAAAGCCTGCAGCTCACTCATCAAGGACAGGCGAGACGTCAGCAACATAACTGTCCAGTTTCCTCCCACCCTGTGGTGGCAGGTGATGGAGTGGGACTGTCCTTAGGGACCTTACTGTGACAACAAGACTGAGACAAGCAGCCTGGCTGCAGCCAAGCTTGGGTCTGTAAACCCTGTAAAAATGCCGTGTGGGTGTGCATGTGTGCAGGGATAGATCCTGATAGGGATCTTTCGGAGCTTGGGTGGTCACTGCAGACCCCAGCCCGGCTGCAGGCAGCTGTGGGCTCTCTCAGCTGGCAGCTATTGCCCAGCACCAGCTGGGAGCACAGGGGCTCCCTTTGCTGCTCTCTGCACTGAGCCTAAAAAGTTGAATGAAGATTTCAGTTTCAGGGCTGTCAGTCGAGTGTTATTATAGAAACACATTCTTTCCTCACTGTCACCCAGTTTCTCTCTTTCTCGTAGACAAATAAATAGCAGAGACTCCAGACCTGGAACAAAATTCTGACATGTTAAGGAACACATTGACAAGCCATCCTTCTCATCCTTACATGAATTTGGTGACAGTGGAAACATTAGTTTTGTGGAAGAAAATTCTCTGGCTAGTAAATTAATTTTTAAAAGAATCTCATTTTATAGCATGCTTGGCTGCTACTGAATTTTCTTCAGAATACAGCATTATCCTTGTCATAGGCAATTAGCAACTTTAGAAGTTGCTAATTGGGCTAAAAGGGCTGTCCTACCCATTGCACATCCCTCAGAGTAAAAGCCAAACCAATAAACACCACCACCAATGCCTGCAGAAATTTGGAACTACTTTGCTCCATTCTCATTTTGTTTCCCACCTGACAGACATTGATTCTTTTCCTATGTTTCACCTGAAACTCAAAGACTGCTGATGCTTTAACAAGTGAAACAATTTTCACTGGTATACCACATATAACATAATAAAGCCCAGTCACCTCATCTAGGAGCAAGTATCTTTGACATTTACTCTCTGAGCAACCCTGTCAATGTCCATATAAAATATATATATATATATAAAAAAAAAAAAAAAACAAAAACAAAAACAAAACTTGACTTGCAATCTTTATCGATGCATAAAAGAGAACATGATGTTAAACTTTTTTATTTTAAGGTGTTTGCAATTGTGGGGCAAGTTTTTCAAAGGCTGTCACAGTAAGCTCAGTTTTGGCTCTTTTCCAGTCCTCTGAAATTCCCCCTGGCTTCACAAGAAGCAGCAAAACTGGCTAACTGCTTTGAAAAGTTCCACTCTTAACATTTACATTTATGCTTATGACAACTTGGAAATTTAACAATCATACAGCTTATAAGTTCTTTCACACTTTCCTTTCAGCTCACCAATATAACTTAATAAACTTACTCTTGGGTGGATTGGGACAAAACTTTCAAAATTTAATGGATGTAGCCATTAGCTTAGTGATATTATTATAACACAGTACTAGTGCAAAACAGTATGGGTCCAAGTCAAACAGAGATGTAAAATAGAGTTGAGCTTTCTGAATGTGCAAGCCTTCCAAACCAGGGCCTTAATGAATAGTGGGTAACTTAACCACCAGCCAAGAGGCCAGGGTAGTTCTTTGCTCCCTGACTCTGAAAAAGCAGCAGCATCTGGCTTTCTCAGGCCAGTCCTGCTGCAGAATGGCTCCATCCTCCAATCTTGGGGGATGTGAAGAATGTTGAGAAAGCAATCTTGGCCAATCTGTCATAAAAAAGTTACTTTTGAAATACTAGGATTAGCCAGTTTTCCTGCAATAGGCCACTTTATATCTTTCAAATGCACAAGCAGTATTGATGTTGGCACAGAGATCAAGGGCACACTGGTCTTCCAACAGCAGATTTCCATTTTATTTAGCTAGGGATATACCCAGTGGAATGTGGAGGGGAATAAAAAAAAGTACCTGAATGCAGGTGGATACATGCGCAATGTCTCTGCAATCACCATGTCCAGATAAGGGAGCTCTTGTACATTTTGATAATCAGGGACCATCTGAAAAGGCAGGAAGAAAGGAACAATTACATTTTCTCACATTTAAGTGCCAAACTCATCTCAGATTAGCTTTTAAATCATCTATTTTTACTGGGCATTTTTCCTGTAGAAGAACTCGATGTCTCATCTAAAACAGTAAATGATAAAATTATACAAAACTGTGGGCAGTAATTAAATGTGTGTATAACATTCCTTTCATCATCAAAACACTTTGGTGTGCAGCCCAGCTGAAGATATAATAATAAATCAACTTGCTAGAAAGTATTTTAAATAGGGCATTGCAGGGAGCATTAATAGCTCCAGCAGTGATATTGTTTTATTCATGCACTGAAATCCGCACTGGACACTGGTTCCTTCCCAAGGCCAGGAGCATGGCAGACCGGGAGCACTTCCTTTGTAAGAAACAGCAAATCGGTTATTCCTTGTCGATGTTGGAGCCAACCCTTTGCCCCTTCCCAGCACTCAAGCAAAGTGCTAGAGCGCCGTGAGGTCTGTGGAGGGGTGGGAGATGGCACTGGGACACCCGGCAGCCGATAAGGAATGGTACACAGAGGCAAATTGCTCTGCCAGGTAGTGGGGCATGAGGGCAGCTCAAATCCCGCCCGGCAAGACTGCAGTGGTGAAGGCTGTCCCTTCCCGTGGACATCCCTTGTGGGACAATGCTTCGTTTTGCTTGGGGTGCAATGCTGGAGCCCACATTTTCCATGAGACTACAAAACTTCTCGGCCCACAACAACGAGTAGTGAGCACCAAAACCCAAAGAGCAGTGCAGCTCAGAAGGCTCTGCCCTTGGACAGGCAGCAAACAGGCGACAGGAGACAGCAAACCGAGGGCGACCGGGAGCAGCAATGCCACAACTCAGCTCACAGATGCAGGGATAATTCGTCCCTGTTGCCTTCCTCGGAAAAAAGGAGATTTTCGCCGTCATTATTCAGCGCTCTCAGCAGAGGGCAGCCAAAGTACATCTAATAACCTCGTCAGGAGAGCGGAGTTTTGTTTTAAATTAGAGCATCTCCTAAGGACTGACACGGAGTAAATTGGAGAAAAGCACAGACGTCAGACTAGACTAAACCTTTTATGAAGATTTGGGGCCCCTGCCGTTCACAAAGGGGACTGGATTCCATCCTTCCTTTATTTACTACAGCACTTTTCATGTATAATGCATATTTTATTGAATTTTCATGCAAAAACATATGGTACATACTGCAAATACTAAGCAGAGAACAACTCCAGATGGTATGCAGAAAAGGCGTACAATAGAGCGAGGATACCTTGCTGGATTAGGGTATCCCACTTATTCAGAACTAAGCCACCATGCACCATTTCACATTAACTGATCTTTTCGAGGAAGGAAATAGATACATTCTATTATCCCCATTTTTTTTTTTCTTTTTTTTTCGGCTCAGGAGAGGAAAAGCAAAAACAGAGAAAATAATTTGCACATGCTGAGCAGAACCAGTGTGTCTGCGCCTCTCATATGGAAAAAAAAAAAAAGAAAAGGAAAAAAAAAGAAAAGGAAAAAAAAAAAAAGATGCAACTCAGCTTGTCAATATATGAAGCATTTTGTCAGTATATGTCAGATATTATCAATACAGGAAGTATGACTACTCTGACAGCCTTTCAGTGTTATTTTTATACTGCAGCAATGCCTATTAACTCAAACCTTTGGCTTAGGTCGATGGTTATCAGACAAAGGACTGGGAGACTAAAACACACAAATGGCAGCAATGCCATGAGAACCAGGGCTGAACGCTGTGCCCCAATAATTTATATAAAACCAGAGACAGGAGGATGAGTTTTATCAGACGTGTTTTGTGGAAAGGGACCTGCGGTTCAGAGGCTACCTGCCATGTCCAGGGTCGCTCAGGATCTCAGTAGCAGAGGCTGGAAGTGACCCATGATCAGACTCAACATTCAGGCTTTCATGGCAAAGCTACCTTTCTTCGTGACAGTGTAGGCACTCCAGGCTTTGACGCAAATGCACGCTGGGGTGTGTATTCTTTTTTTCCCCCCAGCTAATTTTACATCTTTCTTTCAGACCCTTCCCCTCTTCTTTTTCTCCTGCATCTCTCTGAATCCTGAGTCACCACCTCAGCCCTGTCCCTGCTCTCCCTGCCCATCTCATGGATGGGCTGGCTGAGGAAAGAGCTCAGGCTCAGAGGGAAGGAGTGCTGCAGCCAAGATCACACCATGATGTGCTCGATTCCCTGAGCCATGCGCTCTCCACTGGTCCTTCCTGTCTCTCTCATAATCCCTCTACTTACTTCTGGAGTCAATAATTAAGATAATTATACGGTAACCTGATATAATAAGTAGCCACTAAATCAAACCATACATCAACAAATAATATAACACTAAATTATGGGAGCTTTGATTTGCTCTTTCAAATAGCTTCTATACCTTGCGGGGATTAGCAGTTTAGAAAACAAAGCAAAGGTGCAAAACCAGCTGATTTTCCTTGGAAGAAAATTCCTTTTGCTTGCATAAAGAAAAAGGGGTCAGTCAAATGGCAGCGCAGTGAACTCTGCTATCGTGGGCATGGCAGACACATCAGTCATTTCCTACATCTGATGCAGCTTAATTATTGACACTTCCATGCTTTTAACATCAAAGTAGCCGGACTTAATTTAGTAGTTGTTTGCAAGGTCTGACCCAGGGCTGCGTAAAGTACACACCAGCCACGTATCCCTGTTTGGGAAGGACAGTTTGCTGCTGCTGCTTTTTTTTTTTTTTTCCCTATCAAAGAAAATATTTTCCATTTGTTTTCCCACTCCCTTTCTTCAAAATATTCCTTTAGCCAAGCACATTTCAAAGGAACTTAAATGTGCTTTTCTCCCTAAATGTCCCTATTTATATCTTTCAAATGCTGGCAGGTTTGCTGTGGTGAGGGGGTGTTGCTGTGTAAAGTTGCCACTTTAACCCCTTTCAAAAAAAAACATTTCTACATTGGCTTTTACTCAGGATCGGGTGTATTTTCATTAAGAGATTCCTTTCTGTAACAAGTAGAGATGTGGGGGGAGAAAGAGGCACCACGCTGCATGTAATAAAACTTCCTATATTTTCATTCTGCAGCCGCTGCTTTGCATAGCCATTTGTTGTATGCTTTGTAAAGCCCTGTAGTATCTCTTCCTGCTGACTTGGAAGTAAAGCAGCCACGTAACATCTTGTGGCATTTCTCTGGGTGCATGTTTCCCCAGTTTGACTTCCAGAGGTGTGGTGGGACACTCTCACCCACCCCAGACCATTCGCTCACTTCTGAAGTCCAGGAAATGTCTAGTTTGGCCACAAACAAACTCTCCTTTATGGCTGGCAGCAAATCTGAGGCCTCAAATCCCCAGAAAAGGTGGGAAATTAATTCTTAACCCCGCAGAGCACCCTGCAGTGAAATACCAGCAGTGATTACAAAATTCCCTACGTGCTACAAGGATGATGCATGATTTAATCCCCATATAAATTCCAAGGGAGATAACTGCCTTCAGATCCACCTCTGCTTTTCAGTTTTGGCTTTAACATTTTCTAGGCTGGCAAACCTATTTTTTGCCACCACCCTCAGCTAACTTTTAATTCCTCAATGAACACCAAGGGAATCAAAGTGCTGACAGGAGAGGTCTGGCCAATCTTTCTGCTGCAGTTTGAGATGTTACTGTTCCCAGTTGCTCGCTCCTCTTTGCTGGCTGTGGTTACCAATGCCACAGCCAAGTCAGCAGAAGGGAACATATGCCTGCACCTCGGTTGCTTCCATACAACGTCCAGCATGAACCCATCTTCAGCGACAGTTTAAGACAAGATATGAACTTCTTCCCCAAGTAGCTGTCGAGTGAGGCACAGATCCTCCCCTACCACCTCTGTTTGGGGAATGGTAATCCAAGCACACATCAGCGAATAAAAGATTTCCACTTATCCTATTGGTCATGGTCTGGTGGTGCTCAGCAGCCAGAAATGAAAAAAAAATCAGAGAAAATTGTATGTAGCTGACAGAGTGTGACGTGCACCTGAAATCGATTTGGAAGCAGCGAAGGCTGCAGAGACCACATTGCTCACAACCAGCGCTGCTGAGTCACGGGGCCAGGGCTGAACCAGCTGCGGTTTCTGGGAAGTTGCAGATCTCAATCAAACGCCTCGCGGGCAGGTGTGACTGCGACAACACCCATGTCAGAGAGCTGACACGTACATCTGCCTGGGTGCAGATGCAGATCCATGAGTTATCTGTACACGTCGAGCTACACAGCCTACATCGGCCCTCCCCCAAATGTAGACTTGGGAAGGCAACAGGATAGGAGAGGGTGAGTCAACAACAAGCCAGCATCGTCCCCCATGACTCTCACCCACCCGCCGCCCAAATTCCAAGAGCTATTCAGCCCATAGACATAGTCAGTATTCACAAACGGGTCAGCAACGTTTTTTGATCAAATGGATCAAAAGCTGCTGACAGATCAAAGAATCTGCCTGGGGTTTTGACCTTCCTTTGGTCACTGCTAGGAGCGGCTAATCCACTAAGCGAGAGACGGCCCGCGTGCCCCGCTCAGACTGGGAGAGCGGGGAGAAATGCAAGTGTCGAGTTAGGGTTGCCCCATGGCAGCCTTTCTAGCAACCCTATCATGACAGGAAAGGTTAGAGACACAACAGGCTCAAGATACAGATCAATGAAAAACAGGGTGGGGTGGTGCAACACTTGCCTATCTATAAGTCGCCTAAGGGAAGCTCGCCTCAAGTTTTACCATTTCCACAACAACGCGCTGGAATAACTGTTAAGCACCAAACTACAGCCTCCCCACAAAGGCAGTGAAACAGGGGCAAACTTGACCACCTAAAATTTCTTGGCTTCATCCTCAGAACTTGGATCAAATACTAAAAAAAAATAGAAATAAAAATAAAAAATGCTTAGAGCAGTCATCATGCAATACCTGTTGCAAAATTTCTCTCTGCTATCTACCAAATGAGATGTCACCCTGAGGCATGGCACCAGGCAGGAGCAGCCCTTGCTGCTGGGGAAAAGGGACCCCACAGCTCCTGAGTCCCACTTGCCCCAGAGGGCAGGGCAGGGCAGAAGCAGCACATTTGTTGCTTGAAGACACTGCTTTAAGGTACACAGGAGTTTATCTAAAACCTGCAAGTGTCCACTGGCCAATGCCAGAGGCCTACAGATGATTTTTTTTTTCTGGAAAAATATTTAGTTCTTGATTACAGAACTGAGAACAAGGAGTAGGAAGTAAAAATAGGACAAGCCTCATCTAAGCAGAGTAAGATGCAACAACAAGAGGCTTCCTGAGCTGCCTAGCACCTCTCCTATCAAATTCTTACAGCACGTCTTGGTAGTGCTAAAATCTCACCAGCAGGTTTATAATTTCTCACCACTCTCTCCCAAATAAACATTAAAGTAAATCCTCAGCTCAAGTCCCTCATACCTCTCTCCCCGGAAAATAAAGGCAATCCAAAGTATGTACTCCCAAGCTCTCCCTTTATTTCTTTGTTCCATGTGGGTTGCCTGTTATCTCTCTCATCTGCCTGGTGTGCCATTCAAATGGAAATACAACACGAGGGCTTTTGCCCACCTTTGGTGGACGTGGGGCACTGATGGCTCATTGGGGTTGGGAGCATTACTTTGCTCGCTGAGGAACTTCCCAAGTAGCAACAGCACTCAAACTTCCAGCACTCAGTGCATCTCATCAAGCAAACACCCCCCAGCCCCTCCTAAAGACCATGCCTGCCAAACAAATTTAGTATCACAGCTTCTTTTTCAAACCACCTGTCATACACCCTCGCGCCTCCTCTATCTCCACCTTTCAGGTTCTCCTCTTGGAGGCTTCCTTCATCCCCCCCTTGTGTCTCCTGGTCCATCGCCATGCAATTCACAGGAGCACATGCAGAGGCAGGTGCCAATTCACAGGCCAAGTTCAGAGGTGGAGGGAAAACTTGGCGCACCACTTACACGCCGATAACCACATTACACGCAGGCCGTGCAGCCAAATTCCCTCTGGTACTTTGGTGCAAATCCACACAGCTCCCTGGGGTTGTATCAATGTAAGGGGAAGGAAAATGTGGTTCTAAGTACGCACCCAACAGTGCTGGGGAAAGAGCCAGAAAGTATAAGGTTGCACCAATGTCAACTTTCTGTAATGCTGTTTTGCTTTTTGAATCAAAGACTTCAGCTTCTGACAGAAGACAGACCTGCACTAACTCCAGTAGCTTTTGTGGTGCTAAAACAAGGTCTTCGTAGCATCACTGTTTGCAAGGAAACTTCTGTGAGATAAAAATATTTCCTGAAACTGAAAAGTGTCCCAAAACCAAACAGATAAACACAAATCTGTAACCAAAACAGTCAAAAATTTGTTTCCACCTACATTACTACTGACACATGGTGATCAGCAAGAACAGAATGAGTGCCATCAGGTAGAAGATCTGACAAAAAAAGCAGGAAAAGAAGAAAATCCTTTATATGGCAAGCTACAAACTAAAAGACAGGAGAAAACAAATGTGTGTCAACGTTGGTTTTGTGAATTTGTCAGTCCCAGTTAGTCCCAGATTCCTGTGCCAAGAGAAGTGGGCGCCCTTAGGGAAAAATGAGCAAATGCCTGGGATTGAGAATGGGTATCGTGGGCTCTGCAGTGCCACGAACAAGTGCACAGGTACCAAGGTGTTGACAGTGCCCAGCAAGGAAACTTTTCATACACAAATAGCCTCAACAGGTGACTAGAGCTCTTTTTTTTTTTTTTTTTTTTTTTTTTTTTTTTTTTTTAACTCTTAAGTTTTGTGGGGATGAATAGCTCCTCTCCAGAAGTGCTTCCCTACCTGTATGCAGCCAGTGCCCAACTCCAGCTATTTGGCTAATTGTGGCTGTGTTAAAATCTGTGGCCACTCAGGGCACGGGGGTTGCCCATTTCTCGTCTCCTTAGAGAGCACTCATCCCCACAAAATGCCCCCTGGTTCTCTCCCTCCATTCGCCTCAGCCCACTGAGACTCCAAAGTCTCTCTCTACACTTGTCTGACACAATCAAAATTTCTACTTGGGTGGCAGAAATTCTGAATGGTGAAGTATCCCAGTGGGAGGGAGGCAAGGAGGAAATTAAACAGGAGAAAGGACTGCCAGAGGCCCAACAGGCTGAGAAAGAGAATTATAAAACTGGGGTAGGTCTGTCCGAAGGGCATGTCACCAGTCCAAAGCACATTAAGCACTGAAGTTCGTGCAAGATTTAATCCTTCCTGCTATAGAAGTGTCCCTTGGTGGTTGCTGCAGATCTACAGGAATAAAGAGGAGGGATTTTTTTTCTCTCTCAGCAGACATTCATGGTATCACATAAGAGCCAGATGATTTAATTTAATCATTCCTGCTCCAGCTGGTATTTTCTGTATAGAGGTGACAGTGCTTTAAATTAGGGCCTCGTATATAAAAGGTCCGTGTGTTTAGTTAAATCAAATGTTCATTTCCTCATGTTATGTTTATATTAAAAGACATCACCATGAATTTTCATGCTGCAAATAGAGGCTATCACATGGGCTAAGTAGCGAGGTCCTCATCAGTTGTTCTTCATCTCTATGGCCTCGTGTGCTTGGCAGCCTTACGGACTGAGAGATGACTCAGGCCCAAGCATGCAGTTTGGGGAAACATGCCCTAGAGAGCACAGTTCGACCTGCAAGGAGAGCAGAGCTTTACGCAAAATAAATTACTCCGGTAATTCGCCCTGCTGCAGATACTTAAATATGGGCTTGCGCCAGTGGCTGCTTAAGTCATTGGCTTCAGCAGTTGCTGGAGGAGACCTTTTCTGAATTAGTAAACAGGCAAACATTCATGGCAAAGAAACTGCAAGATTCTCCCATCACTCAGTGTAATTATTATTTGCTCTGACAAGGGCAGGTCAGTTTTAATACCATACAACATTTATGTAGTGCCTGATGCCTTGAAAACATTTTATGTACATTAAGTGCAGTACAACAATAATAAAACTTTGCCTTTCCATAGTTGCTTTTCCCCCGAGGCTCGCGAAGCGTTTAGCAAGCATTAATTAGTTGGTCATCTTCCAAACGCATGTGTGAGGTGCTCCTGGTAAATACTCCCTCCATGTACACAGGGGGCCAGCAGAAATGCTGAAGACTGAGGCCAACAATTTCCAGCCTTAAGAATCGAGCACACACCAACGCCAGCCTGCGTAAGTAGCCTGATTATTTTCAGCCTCAACGTGACTCCTGTGAGCAAGCAGGCAAATGCTGCTCTGAATGCCTAGGCTTAAAATGACCAAAAAAGAAAGAAATCTGTAGCGTGGCATTCAAATACAACTTCCAACAAAAAGGAGCTTTGTTTGTTTTTAGCTGCTGAGATCGTAATTCAGGGCTTAGCTTGTCCTTGAGAAACCGATGGCACCAAAAGTGCAGCGAGTAAAGCAGCTTTTCAGGTGCCAAAGTTCCAGTTCCTAGTTGTAGACTCCTGCACCTCCTACCTAATTCAGGTAACAGCTGAGCCCTTCTCACCTTACTATCCCCATAGCAAAGGATCAGAGCCAAAGGGAGAAACTATTTTTTAACACATGAGTTAAAACTGATGGGCCACAGGGAACCTTGGAGCAGAGGGGCACAGTTAAGTCTAGTCTGTGTGGCAACTCTTTACCTCCACCTCCCTTTTCTTCCTATCCAGACAGTGCTAGCAAAGACTGGCTCTCTTTCCTAAGCAGGCCGTGTGTTCTGCTACTCCCTCTTTCTGCCTTATTTCTTGACTGGAGATGTCTCTTGTGCCACATCCAGTCCTAACTCTAAATTTTAGCATATGTCCTTTTTACAAGATATGAGGGAAAAGTCTGCTCCTGTTGAAACTTCTCACATTTTAGCTGAAAATCCCCAAAATGGAGAAAATAAAAGCGGAAAACTTATTTTCTGACCAAAGCTAAACAACAACTTTTTGTCTTCTGCTCCCTCTGGAAAGTGCTGACTGCCATGGGTTTAACAAAGCAATTTACAATGGGTATGGAGAAAAAAAACTTGATGGCACTTAGAACAGTTTTTGTGTCTTTTATCTCCAACATACGAAGAGGATCCTTTTAAAAAATCTAGAAGCCAGTCCAAAACCCACGACCCCCAGCTCAGTGGGGAGCTGGCTGCAAGCACTGGTGCACAGCTACCACGACACTATCCTATGACAAGCCCCTCTAGATACTCAGATAAAGCTGTCTGCAATGAATCCTGGCAGACGCCTAGTCAAGGATTTCTCTCTCTTTCTCCCCTTGCTCTCTCTCTTCTCCATCTGGGAACGCAGAAATTTCCCTAAGCCTGTTCACGCTCAGATTTTAGTGAAGCCATCATGGTGTCATGTTCTGGCGCCGTTTTGTGTCTTTGCTTTCCTCTAGCCTTTGTAGAGCAGCATGGCACGGCTGTCCATCTGTTTATGATTTACTTTACACAATGACTTGGTCCTGATTACACTGATAGGCACAGTAGGTTATTTGAGGGCCAACTGGATCTTTGTAATGACACTCAATCTGTACCCAAATCGTGGGAACGTTTCCAATCAAGAAAAGGACAGTGACGAACTCCAGCAAGGCCTCCCCCAGGACAGCTTTCCTGTCCTTAATCCCAGCAAGTAAAAACAAAGATGGATTTTTAAAATCTGGAGTTATTCTGCAATTATCAGTACCTAAGAGGTCCATAAAAATAAAACAGAAGTCAAGAAGAGAAATCAAGCCCCGGGTCTTGCTAATGTTTAAAGATGCATATTGGAAAAGAGATTACAAAGAACAGCATTCGGTTCAGGAAGCCACATCCCTCGTGGTCTCCTTTAGCACAGACCTGAAGCCCACAGCCAGTGGAACTGCACCAGTTTGCACCAGCTGAGGATGGAGCCTGCAAAGTGAAACTTTTCTGGGGAGCGCTGCGTGCTGCTGCTGGTAGGGAGCCCTCCGAGCGCACAGAGTCACCGCTGAGTGCGTGTAAGCGAGGGATGAGAAAAACAACTCCAAGAGCTGCAGGATGAAATCACAGGGTCAGTAGTGAGGAAATACAGAATTCATTTGTAATCTGAACAAGGTCATTTCTAGCACATTTTAGGATGATATAAGGCTTTACAGGGAAGGCAAACGGAAAGTATTGCTCACGATTTCTTCTGCTTTATGAGTAAGCTGCTTTGGCCTTTATTTATTTATTACTTCACAGTCCCATAACGATCCTGGTGTGAAGACCAATCGCTCTTCTCTCTCTCTGGCTTCGCAAGGATATTTTTGCTCCTTGAACCTGATCTTTCCTCTCTCAGTCCCTGGCCAACTTGCTCATTTACCTAGCCGTATTTCCAAGGAAACCGTTATTTTTACCATACCCCACACCTCACTTCTCTGCTGTCATTTCTCTTATGGACATGCTGCTTTAAGACTTGGCATTTTATCTTTTCTTCCTCTTTTTTTTTTTTTTTTTTTTTTCAAAGCTCTACCCTGCAGCATGTTGCAAAAGCTCGGGGGTGCAGTGTGGAGACCCAGCAGAGCCCAGCCAACACGGGGGTACCCACCTGGATGTGAGACAGCCCCAGGTGAGGGCTACTTGATCCAGAGGGCACTGAGACTCAAAGGTGACCCCCACAAAGTGAGGTGTTGCTGAACCACTCGGCATAAAAGAGCACTTTTAAGCCAGAAGAGTCCAAAAGCCATAGCAGTCTGCAGGGGGTTCACTAACAATTTTGCCCATATAAAATTCCTAATAAAACACTGTATCGTTCGCCCTCTTTTAGCACAAGTTTTGACAGGAAGATCTATGGATGCCTATAGATGGGCTAATTTGGGGGGAGGGATTTTCTGAGAGTACAAAGATGGAGCACAGCTGTAGGCTTTTTCTGTAAAGGCCCTGTCACACGCACGAGAGCAGCCAGGCACACTCAGAATACCATCAACCCTGATTGCTCAGACATTATGAGCTAGGCCCCAATGTACTTGGAAACTGGCTGAAAAACATGAGATTTACAACAAATAATAATATTTTGAACTTCACTTGCCTTCTGGCTTCTGAACCAGGATTCATGTTTTCAGCCTTACCTTTTCAACAATCAGGGTTAGAAGAGTTTTCTTGTTTGTTTGTTTTCCTTTTTGTTTTGGTTTTGTTTTGTTTTAATGTCTAAAGATGAAGTCTGGTTATACACCTGACTTCAGTACTGAGTGGTTCAAGAGAATACAAAACCCAGAGGCTTGCAGTGCAGTCGCAGGACGCCGGTAATACTCCATTTATAGAGCACCATGGGCCATCCCTGCCTGCCCTTTGGCCATCTGCTGCGAGTGCTCAGCTCGAGCCACACAGACCGTTTAAAAAAAGAAGTCTACAGGAGCAGGAACTTCACGTGAATAAGCATCGCACAAGCATGAGCTGATCCCTGCTGTATGCTGCCCCTCACAACGCCCGTGGTTTTATAGCATGCGTTTTGGGGGGGTTACTGTGAGAAGGGCCTCGCAGATTAAGCATCCAACCTCCTCAGAAAATGCCAAACTTGGTACCTTGGTAAAGCTTGACACCGAATGAAACTGAAACATGCAGACAAAGTAATTGGGGGGTGGGGGGGGAACTGTGCTGAAGCTATATATAGCATTTCTTTTCTGCTGGGTATGAGACGGGGGGATGGTGTAGGCAGGAAGTGAGGGGGAGAGGGGGAAAAAACAGATAAATTTGGGTTGCTGCTGTCACACACAGATCCACTTATCTATGGCTGAAGCCCAGACAGCTGTGTGAGTGTAAATGAAGAAATTTAATTAAAAAGTCAAAAATGAAAATCAGCAAGGAAAAAAGAAAGAGAAAAAAACAGGACTTTATGCTTCCTGCACCTAGCTTGATATATAAATAGAGACTATGTGACTGATGAAGGGTGCTTATTATTTCTTTGGCTTCCATGTGTGTATAGAAACGTACAATTTTTTCTAGTGAGCAAGCAGATAATCACAAAGCCATCAGCACACTGCTGCTATCCAAACTTTGCCTCTCTAGTTTAAGTGACACCATGTAACATCATGGGAGTCCCACTCATACGATATCTATGATGAACCCTGCAAAAAATAATAAAGGTTTGGACGGAGGAATTTGGATGGACAAGACATTGAAAAGCAAGTTACTTGGGATCATATTCTGCTGGAGCTACACCTCTTGTAGGAAAAGCATTGGGAAAAACTGCAAGTGGATGCGGCTCTCTTTTGCACCTCTTGCATACTTGGTCCTGCCTTCTGTCAGCGTAACTTAGAGCAACCACGCTGTTTTCCCTCCGTTAGCTCCCAAGGCATTTGCAATGCAGCTCAGAAGAGCCAGAGCATCTTGCACTTTTGTCCATACCCACTGCTTTTCCTAACACATTCTCCTCCGATGCCTTTCACATTATGGTGCCGCGAAAGAGATCGGTATTAGAACTTTTGGCCTCTCTTCATGTGCGCACACATGTATGCATGTGTATTTTCTGTAACACATCCATCAATTTGAAATGGTAAGAGAAGGACTAAAAAAAATATCCGATCTTTAAATCTCAGAAGATCTGAAGTGTTGGTGCTGTGAAGTCAGAAAATTCATTCCAAGTCCTATTTATCTAGGTCAGGCTGTGGGAATACTTTTTTTTCTGCATTCCACATATGCACGTCACCACTTTTGCTCCTTGGTACTACACAGGCTAGGAGCTGAAGAGCCAGGAAAGACTATAGATTGCTTTCTGCTTCCAGTGGGATTGAGAGAAAAATCCCTTTTGTGTTCCTTATAATGGAGTCTTGTCTCATCTCTACCCCGAGAGATGGATATTGAGATGGCCAGGATATTACAAATATTGTGCTGACAGCGCATGTACATAGCCAGGGAAGGAGTTCGGTGCCATATCACCACCGCATCTTCTTATAACCAGAAGAGAAAAAACATCTGCAAGGCAGAAACAAATTAACAAAAGACTTTGTTTCTCACCAGCTGATACCAGTGTGACACTGGCAATGCACGGTCAGATTCCAGGCACATAATTGCGAGGGCAGGAGGAGCGCGGGGAGGAACAGTTGTGAGGCGAAGCCACAGGGCTTGCAGTCAGGAGGTCAAGTCCTGACACAGCTTTCCAAGCAGATTTGGGAAAGCCACTTCCTCTCCTCCAGCGCTTTTAATAAGACTGGTAAACCGTAATCAGGAGATGGTGTGGAAACTGCTGGCATGCTCAGATGAAGGCAATATACAAAGCTTCTGTTCAAAGCCTGGCCATTACAGAGTACTAACAACAACTCCACCGCTTTTTAAAAAAATATTTATGTCATGGGTAAGTTGAGTCTTGGCTGTTAACCCTGATATAATATTTAACAAGGGTTAAATATTATATCTGTGATATTTAACAAGGGTTAAATATTATATCTGTGAACAGATCTTGAAATCTTGAAAATTGCAGACAGACTACAAGGACAGAAATTTTATACATTCCTTCTATGTAAATAAAGAAGTGAACTTAATCCCCCATTAAAGCTTTCCTTTATGATGCACATTTACTGGGGTAAAAAAGTGGCAATGGGCATGCATACACTCACTCACACAGCACAACACTGGAGGTAAAGAAACTCACTGTTTTCCTACATTTTTTTTTGGAAAAAAAAAAAAAATGTTGTAATTTGAAGTTTAGGGGATCTGCTATCAAGGTCTATCTATGATACTCTTGGGTCCAAAACAGACATGAGGATGCTCCCTGCTCCCCACACCTCTGCCCTCTCAAATTAGGAAGAGGGAGCCATGCAGGGGAGCTGCACATTGGGGTGCAGAAGCCCTTGCCAAAGCCAGGCTCACTGTCCTCTCATGTGTTATGTTCCCCAAAAGCTGAGATGATGCTGTGGGGATGCTGCTCCACCACCTGCAGCACCACCAGCGCTCTGCTGCAGCCTGGACGGGGCTCCTCTATTTGATTATTTTTTCCATCATGCATTTCTTATTTCATTAAGGGGAGTTATTAATCAGGTGCCCCACGAGCAGCGGGGCTTTCGGCGATCCCAGCGTTACCACAGTAACAAGGGGAGCCCGAGCTCCCGCTCGGTGCCGGTGTGCTTGCTCCTCGCTGGAGCTGAGGGATGGCTGGTGCTCAGTGCCGCATGTGAGCGGGCTCCAGACAGCACACAGTGTGCTCGGCTCAGTGGGAAATGAAAAGGATATAGGCTCTTTTGTCGGCTCGACTTGGTCTTAATCATGTTTAAATATCTGAAGGTCACCAAACTACAGACCGCAGAAATTTGGCACAAAGGCCTTTCTCTGAGATTACCTAGGTTTGCGGGAGGAAGACAACAAAAGGGAATAAACCGAAGCGAGCAAAAACAACCACCGCTGCTAAGATGTTATTCTTCTCATTAAGCCCATGCGCTGAGCCTATAGAGAAGGCAGCACTTCCCGTCTCTCTTGCTGACAGTTCAGGATCGGGGCACAAAGGCAGGTCACTGTCCTTGGCGATATGGTAAACAAAGATAAGAGCTGAAAGCCACAGAGTATTTTTTTTAACCCTGGATAATTCTCTCAGAATAAATTCCATTGTGGAGAGATTTATTGTTTACTTAGCACTCCTCAAAAGAGCTCCCCAGGAATGCGGTCTCCTTCCCATGCGCTGGACACGAAGCGCACATTTCAGCTGAAAGCCCCGGCCAGACCTGCTCTGGGCATCTGTAACTCATCCCCGCCATCACGTGTACATAACCTAAGTGAACCTGCTGGAAAAATGTGGCCCCAAACGTTTGCCCAGATCTGCTTGCTCTCCCGGCTTAGGAACTTAAACAGATGTCTTCCACGGGCAGCCATGCTCATGGAAGTGCTTTGCCAAAATACCAACAAAAAAAAGCACTGCTGTTCTCACAAAACGCCTGCAGCAGAGCAGCACAAGAGTGAAAAACCTTTGTGTATTTCCTGAGACTTTTAGTAGAAGAAGGATCAATCTTCCCTCTACCTGCCCTACATCTCATGCCGCATTGCCTGGGATCTCTAATAGCAGACATGGCAGTAGCAAACATAACCGACCGGATCAGATTTAGGCAAACTGCCTTCCAGAAGAGCACAGTCAGGATCAGAAGAACAGCAAGGGATTTCTCATGGTTTTGTGCTGTACATTTAACTTTCTGTACCTCTTCACAGGGCTTCTGGATTTCAAGAGACGGGAATCTCTTTTCAGGACATGATGTTTGTTGCAATGCAGTTTTTAAGAATGTGCTTACTGGGGACATCCTAGGACTGGCAGAGATGGATTACTTATGGCCTTGGGCTGCACTGTAAAGTGGATTGTGAGTTTAAAAGGTTTCCGTTTCATTTTCTAAAAGAGCTATAAGCTTAGCTGTTGCTAAAGTTTCCAACAGTGTTCTTGAGGACAGTTGCTGTAACCTGATCTCATCTCCAAAGCCTACATCACTCTTCAGGCAGCCTGGTTCCTCTCTTCCTCTGAGCAATTAAGAGCTCTACTCAGCTCTCCCAGCACTGCAACAGCCATACGGCATACATGTTCATCTTCCTCTTACGTGTTTTCAGATCACTGATACCTCTGTTCACTAGGTGTCAGCTGCTCTATAGATGGCACCAGGCAGGTACTTGCCGTTTTTCAGCTATTCTCATAACCTCTCTTTGAAGGTTTCTTGCCAGATAATCTGGTAATCCTAAACCAGGAGTGAGTTCTGCTATTTGTTCCAAAGATATAGATTTAGATTTATTTATTTATTTTTCCCCAAGACCACTCAAAGATGCCAAAATCATGCAGAAATCATTTACAGAGGTCAGTACATGTAGCACCAGTGTGCCATCCAGCTCCTGATGTTCAGGTCAATCGGGGTTTATCGATATAAGTGGTGCTTTTTGCTGCAGATTTATTGCACTGAGACTAGGCAGCCCACAAACAGAAGCTGAGTGGTTGCAGAGTCCTGAAGAGAGCGGCAATAAAGTTAAGCTCTCACCCTCTGTAGTGCACCCATGGAACAGGAGAGTTATTCCTGCCTGTGGTCATCACCCCCAAAATACACACTGGGTTTCCTACGCCTTATTTCATGTGCTTCATACTAAACCAAGGCCACGCACCCACACACCTGTACCCCGTGCCATTTGTACAGCATATAGCACAGATACATCAATGTTATTTGCCACACGTTAGAGCATCATGTATTGATATGCTAGAATGGTGCTGGGGCTGAATCATACTTTCACAAGTGCAGGTAATTTCAAGCACAGTCTATTTAAAAGGTTAGATGGCATAAAATGGCATAATAGTTCAGGAGAACCCATGTCAGTACAACTGTACTTTAACCAACTCCTTCCACTGGATCCATTTAGCCCAATCCCATGGGCAATTTTACATAGACAATTTTATGTAGACATTTTTGCCAGGGAGCTGTATATATGCTATAACACATCTCACTGCAGACATGCAACAACCAAAGCTCATAAACGAGTTTTGGTGAAAAAAAACACTCTGTATATGTGACCCATGTAAATGTGAGGACCCTAAATATAGTAACCAGTGTCCCCATTCAGATATGTATATAAAATGCACACTATGCAAACTCATGCTCTAGGTAGTAGCCCTGGCAGGTCTCAAGGGTTATTGCTCCACCGAAGTTTATTAGTTCACATGGATCAGCACTGAAACACGTGCCCATGCTTTGTGTGAAATTTCTCAAGGGGGGCTTCTTTTTAAAAAGAAACAAAACTATGGCCTTCAGTGCAACCTCTAAAAAAAAAAAACCAAACCACTGCAAATGGACTGACAGAATTTCTTCAACTTATATGACTCAGTAGTTTATCTATACATAGGAGAGAAAAGGCATCAGCCCCCTTTAAACAGTGACTACAGAAAGGAGCCATAGAGCACATCCCCTGATGATAGACTTGTTTAATTTTGCTAATAGACTGTTTTTGAATTTGTATAATTATATCAGATGAGAAACCTTCATAATTAAAATGAAATTAAAGTCTAATGTAAAGGCTTTATATCAAACTAAAGATGCTTGTACAGGGAAAAGGAAGTTATGCTGAGAGAAGCACTTTTACACTTGTATACTTCCATATATGCTAGGAAGTTGCATGGCATTAACTACTTTGGTTTCTAAATTAATACAGCTACCAGCTATAGCTATATGATGTGTACAGATGCATATAGCCATATACACGTGTATAGCCACCCACATCCTGTTCTCCCTTCAACGCCGTACACAGAAATTTACTGTTCTTTTCTGTGAGAGCAGCCATTTGAGTAATCTGTAATATGGAAAGGGCAACTGCAATTCATATACACTATTTTGCAACAAAGATCTAATTTAAAAACAAAACTCAAAAAAGAAAAAAAAAAAAAAGGATAGATTAATAAAGCGCCCATCCGCAAAGTGTTGACTAAAGTTTTCAATCAAAAGCCACTTTATGAATAAGCAACAGGGTCCTACATTAAGATACACACTCTCACGAGCACACATGCACACACAAAGGAGAGACTAACAGTTATTTATATTTCCTACTCTGAGAGACAGGAAACCTCCCTTTGCATCTGCTTTTTTCTCACTAAGAAGAATAATTTTAATTACAGTCACTTGGCAGGAAGCCAATTTTGATTTTTTTTAATGACATCTGTCTAAGCATTTTTAAACTTCCTGCTCAATGTAACTTCCTTCATTTTATAGACCAACACCCAGTTACAGCAAAAAAAAGAAAAGGGAGTAGCAAATGATTTATTCATTTTTCATGTTAACTCTTATCAGGTATATCAAGTGGTTCATTGTTCTGAGAACTGATGGTACAGAAAGCAGATTTACAGAGGGAATTTAGGACTTGAGCAGTCTGGGAAAGGAAAAAAATACATGCATGGAAAAAAAAAAAAAAAAAAAAAAAAAAAAAGAAACAAGAAACAAACATTTGTAACTTAACCCTAAAAACAACTTGAGAGTTCCTGTTCCACAGACCAACTTTCTTAGATTCAACTAGGCTGGTTTTCAGGAAAAAAAAAAAAAAAAAAAAAAGGGCTGAGAATAGGGCAAAAGTCAGGGCAAAAATAGGGCAAACATACTTAAAAACAAGAACATGAGGAGTCAGAAACAGTGGAGCCAGCCCAGCCACCACCTACGCCAGCTTGATTCTGGACAAGTTTCTGCTGAATCAGTGGAGTTACTCTAGGCTTACTCAGTGCTGCAGAGGTAGTATCTGGACTCCAAGTCCCCATCCCAGGCCAGCACAGTCCCTGCTTCAGTCAAGTAACCAGGGCAGGAATAAGGAACCCCAGAGCCCCTCTACCAAAACCAACCACCACAGAAATAGCAAAACCTCAGATTTCGGATGCTTACTCTTAAAGCTGCTTTCCCTTGTCTTCCTTTCAGCCTGCCTTCAGTCGTGGCTTGCAGGGCCATCTCATACAGCTTGCTGTTTTCCTCCTGTATGAGGAGCTCGGTGAGCTCAGAGGTAAAAAAGAGGAGGCAGAAACTGTGCTCAAGAAGGAAAGCTGAATTATGCAGGAGGGAGCAAACAGGAGAAAAAAACAAACAAACAGGTGAGCAGAATACAAAGTGGGCACTGTGGAGAGGAGAGAAGCAAGGACAGAAGCAATGGTGAGATACCACATTAGGTACCCTTCAGGTTCCTCGTCCTTTTGCTGGGATTCACCAGGGCACCACAAGGCTGAAGAGGCAGGGGACATGGGAAGGCAGGGGCCAGGCTGTGCTGGGGAGCAGCGAGTAGGAGAGGCAGCCAGCAGCGTGGAGGAGCTCGTTTTATGGGTCCTTCTCGCCACTCATTGCCTGCTCTGCTGGAGCTCAAACCACAGGCGCATACCCACACCTGGCTAACAACAGTCCCAGAGGGATGGGATTTATAGCATACATCAGATGTACAGCCAGTGCTAGCCATAAGAAAATCTGCCTCTTGGCTGGCCCCACTGTTGGGACACAGGTAAGCATAATGAATTGTTAATGTCTTGACACCAAAGCTGCATTTTCATTCTTTGCTCCAGACAACCAAGATTTTATTCTTCTGACTTGCACTTTTCTTCAAGCAGGGTAAATTAGCTTTCAAGATAAAGGAACAACACAACGCAAACGACCTGGGAAACCTCAGCCTCCCTCCTGCACTTTCTGTCTGCATGCAGATCGAACCTACAGCCATCCTGAAAGCGCTGCAATAGTTTCCGTGTGATTTTTAATTTCCTGGTTCTGGCTGGAACCAGAAGTGTGAGTCCTGGAAGCCTCAGGAGGAAAAATTGGTATTGTCAGATTCTGCCCTAATTTTCCAAGATTCAGGAGGTTCAGAGAATATCTCAGCTCTTTAAGTGTTTGGAGACCTCACTCTCACAAGTGGCTGACTGCCTTCTGACTTGAGTCAACACAGCTGGAAAATGGAGTAAAAAAGCCCTGAAACCTCAGTGAAAACCAGATGTTGCTATTGAGCAGAGCTACTGTGTTAATAAAACACTAGCCCCCTGCGCTCCCCAAAACAAAATGACGAACTCTCAGAGATTTCCCAAAGTGCTTTATGCCAGAAAGAACATAGGAGAAAAATATTTTAAGACTTGAAGCAGACTGTGGAGAGGTACGGTTCTGGTGCTGGCACTTGGATTGCTGCATAGTAAGGCAGATCTCTATTTTTAGGGAGGACAGGCTGTGTTTGTTATTTGGCAGGACGTGATCAGGACGAGTGATTGCAACATTATTGCTGGACCCGTGGTCGGCTGGATGTGAACGATGTGTTACAATACATGGTTTGGTATGGTGGTGCTGAACACAGAAATGGTGCTGACGTGCCCAGTGTCGTGTGCCGCACAGCTTAAACGGGGTCTGGAGTTTACATGCACCCCCAGGGCACACAGTGTTCCCCGAATGGTACTTGCATTGTAGCTGTTAAAGAAAACATCTCAGCACTGTCAGCAGCAAGGAAAAAATTCTGGGGCAGTTTTGCTTAAAAAAAAAAAAAAAAAAAAGTGGAGTTTTTTTACATACTCATATCAAAGCTATTTTTCTATGCCTCACAGGATGTAGATGCATTATGTGATGTGATGTATACACAGCTACGCAGGAATGCAAGCAAGAACTGAAAAGCAACAGTGGTTTGTTTAAATGCCCTGTTTCATCTCATCCAGCCAACATCCCATTATGAGCCACAGGGGGCCAGCTTTCTGAGGCCACCAAGATGTCAACAGTTGGAGGAAACGTTCACTCAAATGCCCCTGGGGTTTCTCTGAAAGCAGTCACTGACATGACATCCACAGCCTTCTGCAACAGAAGCAGCAGCACAAATTTGTTAGCAGGCTACTTTAAGTTGCCACAAACTAGAGAAAGCTCTTGTCTTTGGAGAAAAGAGCTGATCTCTCCCCCCTTCCCATCACACACAACATGCCTGGCTTTTCTTCTCCCTTAGCATCGCCCATGCAGCATCTCTGGAGTCAATACGGAGTGCAGACGAGCCACACACCACAGGGACGCAGCCCATGTGCCTCGGTGACTATACAGGCAGGCTTATGTCGGTTTGGTCTGAACCGATGCCATGAGAAAAAAGGTTTTCACTCCTTGCACAGCACTGTTGTGATCAATCCCCAAGATCACTGGCAATATTGACTGGTGTGGTTCTACCACTAAGCTACAGTTGAATCACTGGTATGACTTAGACGGCTATGAACACCAGCATCCTTAATCTGTGGGTGGTTTATGTTTAGCAACGATAGCAAAAGTAAAGCCAAATTAAAAGCATAAATATGATGAGGTGTTTCAAACACAGAGTGGTACATTATAAATAATGCGCCGAATGCTTCCAATGCTCTGACACTTAAAGAAATAAAAATATGGCACCTCTCATCTGGTAGTCTCTAGCCATTTTTTAAAAAACAGACGGGGAAGCTGACTCATGAAAAAGGTGAAATGTTTTGCATAGGGTCACAGATCACAAATTCAGCGCTAGAAAAATCAGAGTTCCTTAAGCTAGTTCCCCTGCTTTGTCACCAGATAATATTGGCTACAGTACACACAAGCAATAAATTAGACTTTAAAAAACTCAAGGGCATTAGCAAATTATAATTAAGCACACGTTCGGCAATGAGATGAATTGTTTTTATAATGAGAGGCAGCAAAAACTAGTGCCTATAAATTGTAGGAGAGTATTACCCCTTCTCAGCAACAGCCACAAATACTTTTGCCAAAATTTGACGATACAGATGTTAGTGTACGTGTGTGTGTGTTTAGAATGAAGTACAAGCAATAACAGCATGGCCGTGCCACTGCTGTGCACCTTGATGGGGAAGATAAGTGATGCTAGATCCAGAAAACACTTCAGGGCCTGGTTTAATTCAACAAATACACAGTGTTTTTTACATTAACACCGCTAAACACGTGAGTTGTGTTTTCATGGAGTGCATGATTTAAGCACAGGCCCCAAAGAGGCACCAGCTGTCTTTGATAACTGCATAAACTGCATTGACACTTAGTTATTGTTTCTCTGCAGTGAGATGCTGATTGCAAAATCTGGATGACAAAATCTGTGATGACATACTGTATTCAAACTCTAATGCTTGAAATGAGATGCCAGACTAGGACAACCCTCATAAATAAATGTTTTGATGCTAAAGGACACTGAACATCCAAAGCTCTCATTGACATTGCTGGAGATTTCTGGCAGCTCGTCTCCTTAATGAACTCAGGGACCTACTTAGGTGCTTAAATATAGAGTTAGGGGTCTAACTTTAGGCACCTGTGTCTGAAAATACCACTGCTACATACCATTTGTGTAGACTGATGCTGAAATACTACTATGAACTTTCCTTAATGACATGAAAAAGTAGGAGATATAATAAAGTTATAATAATATGTTCTCTTACCTAATGCCCTTCAGCTGAGAATCTCAAACGTCCATTAACAGAAATATAAGCGTGCTCCATTTACCATGTGAAAAAGCTGTGGTCTTAGATAAGTCAGAAGTTAAGAAAGTCAGAAACAAGGAGTTCAAGTTCCTTTCATTCACAACATCCATTCCCCAAGCAAGAAACCTGCCTTTTTTATTCTGTACAGAGGAGGATGAATAGCATGCTTCTCTCATCTTGTTTCCTATGGTCCTCTTGAGAAGCCCAACATCACAGATGGTGAATGTTACACCATAGGCCAGGTCTGAGTGCCCATCAAAGTTGAATCAGAAGGGAACAATATTATCATGAGGGAGTTTACAAAAAGAAAACTCCAAACCGTATTGATAAAGGAAACAACTGTACCACTCACTGTGTTCCTCACGGATTTGTTCTCCTTCAGTCATCCAGAGCTACCACCTTGCCCTGGCAGCCGGGCTGGTCAAACATATGTTTCTGCAGATGATCCAAGTGCCAGCTGGCAGAGGGTAAGAAGGGCAGTCATGCACAAAAAGGTTGGCCCACATCTTCTTCTGACTCTGAAGATGCTGTTATCTCTGTCACCCACTCAAGCTCTAATGTCCTACAGTGAGCCATGGCATGGTGGGACTGTTTTTGACTTGCCACTCCACCATGCAGCCATCTCTCTTCCTTAGGAGTAACTGTTTAGCTTCTAGCAGAGAGCAGCTATTAGGACAAGCCTGTTACACTTTCACTTGCAGTACTGTCGATTAAACAGTTAAACGACATGCTGTAACAATCTAATAAACAAAGCCCTTCTTGTTTGTTGATACACCAACAGTACCAAAGTGGCACACATCAGGTAGAGAAGAGAGCTAAGGGATGTCTCAGTGATCATTACCTTTACAGCTACATGACTTCTTACATCCTCCACAAGCACAAGATGCAGGGCTTTACTCCCTGTGAAATCTTACCCTTTTCTTCCTGGAGCTGCACAACAGGAGTTTGACTGTCAAAAGAAAGGCCAGTGTCCCACTCCAGGTTGCTGCCTCCTACCAGGAGGAAGGGCTAGGTGTGATGGGCCTCCTGTCTGAGGTCACCGAGACTGTCCCAGGTCAGCCTGGGGACAGACACAGCCCTGTTGGGCAGCATTCCCCCATTGCAAACCATTTTCTCACACCTCCTTTTTCTACCAGCATTTATGTTGCTGCTGGACAGGCCCTCTCCCTTTGATGAAAATGGAGGATTTTGAACTCCACTCTCTGCAGGTGTCCTCAAGCAGCATGGGGAGTGGGCTGCAAAGAGGTCCCCAACAACTCTTCGGTTCACAGGGCTACCCTGCATGGCATCTGACAGCCCACATCAAATCTGGGCCGTTTGGGGTTATGGGGATTTGGGGTAGGAAAGGGTTAGCCTTTCCTTCTTCCCTCCCCTCCTTTCTGCTCCCCCAGCCTGCTCAAGGACTGCCAATTAACAATGCACACACACTGCTCAGTGACTGAAACCGCTGCAGCAGAAAGATTGAATGAGACAGGGAAAAACTGCTTTTGCAAATTCAAATACCCGTCTTTCAATAACATAAACAGCTTCCCTTGCTGAAGCAGCAAAGCCCCGCATTGACTGGAATGTCTACTTCCATTTCACAGAGGAATTAAAAGATCACCAGCGCCAGCCTTTGAACAGATGACCGCCTTCGCACCTGGTACCGAGGGCACCAAGCAGCTGGCACCACTCTGGCCCCCACGCCAGGGGCTCACACTAAGGCAACAACCACTTGACCTGAATGCCTGGCTCACCCAAATTACCCCCTGAAACCCCAAATTATTAAGCATTGATAATCCTGCATAAATGTGTCCTTCTCACCCGTCCACAAGCCCCCAGCAGGGCCAGTTGCCCCTTGCCATTTCCAAGTTTGCAAAGACAAGCATATGGCAACACCACAAAAACTTACAAGGTCCTTCACAAGGCAATTGGTGTTAATTACATTTTTTCCCGTTTTCCAGTGTATTGCAACAAAATAGTCTCATCTTGTATGCACTGTTATGATAATGAATAACTTACACTGGTTTTGTTCTGTACAACATAGATCTCCCAAATCTCCAACATGTTATTTGCACATGCACACAGATGCAGCATCCACTGCAAAGCTTTTTTTGGTGAAATCTCCACTAGTGAAATGTCAGTGCCACCTCTGCTCTCAAATTATGCAGAGAAATGTCATAGAGAATCAGAGAATGGTTTGGGTTGGAGGGGACCTTACAGACCACCCATTTCCAGCCCCCCTGCCACAGGCAGGGACACCTCCCACTAGCCCAGGTTGCCCAAAGCCCCATCCAACCTAGCAGTTGGCTCTCCCAGCTGAGCTTTATTCTCGTTGTTTTAAAAGTTATTAATACTCTAGGCAGCATAAATAGCTGCATATAATTTTCAAATGTCTGTAATTATCAGTGTGCTAAGTATTAGTTTGCTTCTTTAGACTTTTCTAAATGGGCTTAACTACGACACAGGCGGTATTTATTTCTCATTTTATCCCAGCTATTTCAATTGGAAAAAGGTGGCTACAAAAAGGTTGACTTATCTGCAACACTACAGTATCTGTCAATATGTCACTGTGATTTAATGTGGAGGTTATAGGGCATATATATTTTATTATGCTTTGGCCATTTCGTGACACTTGCAATTACAGAATTAATAGTGTTGATGTTAGGAGTTAGAAATAAACAATAGTTCATCTAATGATTGATATTTGCTGAAAACAAGATTATCTTTAATGTAATTGAATAATTAGTTATTGATGAAGGGTTCATGATTAATTTCATGATTAATTACAATTTACCTGCCTTAGCAGAATTTTAAAAAATGCAGTATTAATTATATTCAATGACAATGATGAAAGAAATACAGAGGAATTCTAACTGTTAAATCTCACAATTTCAACACTGTGATTATTAAGAGTAGTTAAAAGCTCTGCAAAACCTTCCTATGACACTAAGATCAATGCACCAACCTGCATCAGCAGAGATTGTTGTCCTCTGCCTCTGGGCTACGTGTCCCCCTTTGCTGTGAGCCCTTTGGATGTGAGCCTGAGGCTTTGGGCCAGAGCACCTACTGGTGCAAAGCAGCAAAGTTCCTTTGAAGCCAGCAACACAAATAAGAATACGTTCAAATTAATCGCGTATTCGTGCAGGTCACCTGGGTTATTTACACTTTGTAAGGAACCTGGACACTGACGTTGTGGGATTAACTGAAAAAATACCAGAAAAATATTGAGCAGTCATTGTGTAATTGATCCATGGTGGACGCATATGGATTGATTTATATCAGACCGTATCACAGTGTCACAGATATGTTAATAGTATCCGGGAAGAGCATAAGGAAGCGAGCATGTTTATACAAGTAAACATCTTACAGGGACAGACACTGCTAAAATACTGACTAGGTTTCAGTCCTGTTGCTTTAATTTCTGCTTACAAAAGGAAGTATGAAGAGACGCCGAACAGCAAAAGATGCTGTTAAGAAGTGTTTTCAGGCTTGCAGATGTTACATACACTTTCTTTCTTAAGGCATTTGTCCCCTCATTTCTGGCTTGATAAAGGGTGTCCCCAGCCTTAGTCCTTGATCAGCTCAGACTTCAGCAGGTTTTCATGAGAGGGGCGGAGGAATGACAGATTCATCACACAGATTTCACCACTGACAGCAAAGCAATTCCAAGGTGGATCAAATGCTTTAGCACAAAGCATCACTGGTTTTCCGGCTGTGTTCAAGAATGCAACGGGTGATGGGATCCCTCCCAAAAATATAAGAAACAATCAACTAGATGGAAAATAGAGGTACAAGCACTACAGGTTTCCAAAAGCACTTAATCTGCCTGACAAGAATAATCCTGACGCAGTTGATCCAAGAACCCTCCTATAATTCTTTTGTTCTGCAAGTCTCTGCAGGACACCTTCTCCTTTAGGAGCTTGCTCTTATTCCCTTCTTCTGGATGGAAAGGATTTTGCTATGCTCCTTTCTTTACTCCCCCAAACCCTAATTCAGAGACGTACCTTGCCCTTTCCCTCTTCTCTCCTCCCCAGAGCATAATTAACAAAAAAGGGGGGTGGGGGGTGGGAGCGGGGGAGGGGAAGGAAAAGAAAAAGAAAAATGTAATTTACAAGGTGGAAGTAATATAACAAATGATGCCTTATGGGGAAACCCACTGCTCTAATAAAGAACTAGTAGGATCTTGGGATCATTCCTTGTTGGGGAGGGTTAATGGAGGCCCTGCTCCTTTGCATCACAGTATTAATCTTGACATTTTTAAAGGAGAAAACTCTCTCCACTAAGACATAAAAGGCTTTGCCTACAGCACTGCTGATATGTACCACTTCTATGCAAAGCTAAAGCATGGGAAGCTATAAACCACTCTGCAGCCACTGCCAGCAGACAAAGGACTTTCTTTAGAGAAAGCTGGAGACTGCAGAAAGAGTTAAAACAAACAGTTAAGATTATACAGCTCACTTCATTTTCCCTTAGGAAACTGAAACATCCCTTTCATTCTACCCCTGCTCCCCCTATAACAAGTTCAATCCACTCATATGAAAGGGCCACAATACAATACCCTGAAGGGAAACATATCCCATCTGTGATGTGCGCTATTCCTATCTGAAGACCTTGGAGGTCAAGGCTGAACTAAAAGAGCAACCAAACTACTAACACAGCACTTGAGCCTGGAGAAGTTAAGAAAGAATCCCTTGCAGCAGCTGTCCCTGGGCATCCAAGGGGAACCTTGTGTAAACTGACAGCTTTGGGGAAGCGACCCTCGATTGCATGATGGCAGATTCAACCGCTGTCTCACATCCTGAAAAAATTCAATTTTAAAAAAAAAAATAGCACTTGGAAGAGGTCCCCTTTTTATGACTTCTTCTAACATGGTAAGCTGTGAAAATATAATTTCTTTCTATAGTATAGAAAGATTTCACTCACTATTAAAAGCTTAATGTGAAAATGAAAACCATTAAAAGGATATCTGTGCTCACCCATGTACTAATAACAGCTTTGATCATTAAAGATGAGTTTTATTTAACAAATGCCCTGTTACTGCCAGGGCTTAAGATCTTGATGTCTCTTTCTTTATTCCTGCGGTACATTATAATTGCAGCTAGTGATGTTTTAATAGAGGTTTCAAGTTGGCTGTGAAGGCCTGGGACAGGTTCCATGGTCTTCAATGTGTTGGTTGTGTGCATGAGGAGTCTTGGGGACCCTTTCAAACAAGGCTCTGAGCATCTCCTTCCTTGTGAAGGCACAAGCTGTGATGACCCATTTGGTCTCCCTTGGTTCTTAAGAAAGGAGTCCCCTTGGTTTTCCTCTTCATGTTATTTCTTTAACTTTTTGAATTCTACTTGGAACAGGCAGTGGATTCATTTCAGCAGCCACAATAATGTGAGTGCATCACAGAAGCTGCTGGGAGTCAGCTGGGAGTGAGCTGGGAATAAGCTGGGTAATTGCCCCCTGCTCATTTAATCCAAAATCTCTACTACTTGATGCTGAAGTCTTACACTGGATGAAAAGCCTTCATGCTAAAGGTAGGCATTTTCACTGAGGCAGGTGTAGGGACAACAACTCAGGCTTGCAGATCTGAAGGGAATATAACCTGTGGTGCAGGCAAAAGGTTGGCTGACCAACTGCTGCTGTTCTTTATCCAGCTCTGGTGCACCTGTATGACCAGGCAGAAGCTTTGATGATGACCTTGGGAAACTTTCAGGTTCTAGTCCCACGGAGAGGACACTGGGAGCCCAGGTGCTTATTCAGGGTCCTAACCAATTCAGTGGTGTTTCACTGAAGAGCAATGGTCTACCCATTTGCAGTTCCTCTACTGGGAAAGAAGCCAATTTCTCTAACGTAGAATACAAACTTAAATCCACATTGTCTTGTCAGTTTAAGTAAACACTGCAAGCTTTTAAGAAACTATGTCCTATTAGGCTTTTGAATATCATATGCTCCAATAAAACCCAGATCGAGGGTGGAAATTCTCAGTGGTATTGTAGTAATAATCACAGGAATAAGGATTGCAGCAACATTCCCTCAGGAAGTCTGCTTCACTCTCTGATTCCCATGCAATAGGGGTGTGTAAATTATTCAAATCTACCATGCAGGAAAAAGGGCTCTTATGAAAACAAGTACAATTGCTATTTAAGAAGAGAAGGAAATAATGAAGAAGGAACTTCTTACATGCCCGTATTTTTTTTTCACAAAGCAACAAGTGGGATTTGTACGCAGAACTACTTACTGTGAAAATCTAGTTTGTCAGTTTTTAAGAACATATATATACATATATATATATATTTCGAATCAGAAACATCCAAAGATACAAAGAAAGTTTGAGAGGCTTGAAAGCTGAAATGACAGCTTTAAAAAGCATGACAGTAACTGAGAACCTGTTCAATTATTTTACTAGCAGAAAACTCTTTAGCTCTTAATGTTCATTTTACTTACAAGCAAAACTTTGCAAACTTGGGCTCTTACCCATGATATACATTTCTGCGCTTGTTCTGGCATGCAAGAGAAAAACAGGGAATTACAACTGACCTGGCACAAAACTTCAAACTAAGTTCGTGACAGCGTTTACAAAGCTAATGCTGTGTGACATGGTTAGCAGGTCAAATGAAAGCAAACCAGAAAGTGGAAGTAAATGATGTAAGAGAATTATGTTTAATTTGGGGAGGTAGAACAAAACTTCAATTGCCGTGTTGTTGCCTTGAAAATAATACCAGATGGATTCAGAACTCTAAATGGAAGAAAAAAACCTGCCAGCAGCAGCTGCACTTTACACTTGAGTAGCCACACGGGGAAACCAGGGGCAGGTCCTCGACCAGGGTAAATTGCCCTCACTCTGAATGGAACCTGAATTCAGTGGGAGTCTATCTGTTCACTGACTTCAATGAGCTGTGAATTAGACCCAAGAGTGCCAGGTTTCCATGATTTCAGAATGCTCTCTTCCTCATTAAAATGTACTTACTAGTGACAGCAGCCAATGTTAACCTAATGAACAAAGAAGTTCATTAGTGACAAAAAGTGCTAATGCGTTTTTATGCACCACTTTGACAAAATCATCTGAAGAAACCAGAGCAAGAGCCTCACCTCTGGCTGGCTTGGACAAATTCCTTGGCCAAACAACATGGAAGATCTCCAACAACTGCCTTGCAAGCCTACAGACAACGGCTACCTTGGGCTAGGGAAATTTGGGAAACATCAGTGCTGTGAAGACTTTGGCTGGTATTTCCCTGAAATTCCTGTTTTCACTTAGATTTCCCAAGACTCTCAATATTAAAGGAAGAGCAGCCCTTGCCTGGAGAAGCTAAGGCAAGGACAAGGTGCTAAAAGGATGCTCTCTGGCTTTTTTACCATGTAACTTTTTAGACTCTTTGATTCCATCTCCCTTGTCCTAAAAAGCTCCTTAGAGTAAGTCCATACTGCATTTAAGGCCTCTAACGTGGATGTAACCGCTGAGTTAGCTTTGGGCCTGCTAAGAATAATAGGGTCACCAGCAGCAGAAATATCACTGAGAGCTTAAATGTGCCTGAATAACTAGGTTAATGCTCAGATAATTAATTTACCCTGTTGTCTGGGCTGTAAAGGTTACTTTGCTAACCAAAAGCCAAGCAAAAGCATTATCTTGGTTATGTCTCTTTATGCAGCAGCCATACTATCAAATATGGGGCATATGCAGAGGAGGCCCTACTCAGCATCTTTTATGTGTCTGGGTTCAGTAAAGACATGTGCCTTTGAATACTTCTCACTTGTTTTGTTTGTCCTGTAGGCTTTTGGATTCCTGAAGCAAAGATCAGATGCTCTGCTGCGAAACCAAGAGTAACATACATCGCTGGCCCTCAACACACCCCATATCCAGCTATAACAGTATTTAGAGGAGCAGCATCAAGATCCTGATGGCTTGTCATGCAGTAAAGGGAGCCACTCAGTCTTCTTCAGAGACACAGACCAAAGAGGAGATTTTGAAAGACAAAAACGGTACATGGGTGCCACATTTCCAGAGGGACAGGGAAAGTTGGGCTAGAACACTTGCAGGGGATTTTCCAAGGCGCAAATGGCAGCTAGCTCGCCCAGCTACCACTTCAGCCTTCCAGGAGTATCTGGTAAAATCTCTGGCCTGAACCTTTTCTGACCAGCATCATGCCATATTAGACATGTTTTTACAAACTAAGCACAAAATGCTCCCCTATGTGCTTACCTCAGAGCTACATAAGAAGCAATTACACAAATGAAAGATCACAGGGACTGAGCTCTCCACTACTCCAGGATGAAAGAAGAGTGATAACAGAAGGCAGTAAGTGAACCTTAAAAAGAGCTTGAGTCACCTCAGGACAATCCAATTCAAACGGCCTCTGAGAGGCTGCAGAGTAAGGAAGGATTACTACATCCAGCCACGTCCTTCAGCTTTCCAACATGCTTTTGGTATGGAGCACACCACAGGCAAAAGTGAGGAACAATGGTATTGCACCACATACTTCCCACCCAGAAGCTGCAGCCACCTTTGAGACACCACTGGCCATGTTTTTGACACATGTATCAATAATTAAGAATGAGAGATAGGACTCTCAAACACAAAACAACAAACCCCAAACCCTGCTCTACCCTCCCAACACCAAGCCCTTAAGCAATACTGGAATTATTAAGAGCATTAATTGCTCTACAGCTCCAAGAACTCAACCTCTTGAGAGAGCTGCATTATAAGATAATTCTGGCTGCCATCTCACAACGCTGTGCTGAGCAGGAGAGCTCCATAACCTGCCATAAACACAGACAGGAATACAGTATTGCTGTAAATACCATCATGTCTCAGAGCAAAATCACAGTGACAGGCACTCTGGTCTGCTGCAGTTTACAACTGCATGAAATAGGGGAGTGGGCAGGGTACAGTAACAAATAACAGGTAGAGATTTCAAAACAGAGAAACCCATTATTTGTAAGAAAGATGCAGTCAGAACTGCAGGCAAGGTATATTGATGGATTCTCAAGTCTCTGGATGTTGATCCTATTATGCTAAAAACTTACTTTATCCCCTTTTCCACGATGCCATGTTTACTTAGGAGGCATTCAAAAAAGAGAAGAGGAAAAAGGGTAAAAGAACAAAAAATACAATGACTGAATCTAAATTTATACGCACAACAGAGACAGATAAAGCATCCCAGGGGACCTTATCAGTTTTACACAATAACCAACAGGCTGTTTCCTGTATATAGCAGCTTAAGGTCGACGGATGTTTATTAGAGGCAGAAGGGAAAGGAAATGCAGTATCTTTGACTGACATGGTGTGGATATATGAGGAGTGCTATTTATGCTTTTGACTTGAATAAGAACCACAGTGAGTCATAGCTGGTTTATACTTAATATTCCAATTAGTGCTCCAGGAACGCTGAGCACTGCTACCCCCAAAATGCGGGGCTTGCTTACTGTTTCTTACAAGAAATATAAGAAGGCAGTCAGAATTTAGGCTTCTTCAATCCATTGCCATCTCTCTGTTAAGAACTGCTGGGATAAATCAACCTCTTTCCACCCCCTCTGATTTTTTAAAAAGACATATTAATTATTAAACATATTTATATCATGTCCAGTGGGAATCCAGTCTAGGTTTGAGGCCACACTAAATACAGCTCTGTGGTATGCTAGAGAAATAGGCTGTCTGTGTGCTAATTCTTTTCATTCCTGGAAGCCCTGTGGAAACATGAGAAGAGAGGTAGGCATTTGGTCCACTGTTTTTCTATGAATCAACCTAATACATTATTGAATCAGGAGTTCTGGAAACACAGCAGGCATGGAGGGGGCTGGGGGAAGGGAGATCTTCCTGTGCAACAACAGCTCTCCCTGCTATCCGGCTATGACGAGGAGCTTTAACTGGAGGTGGGACAGCAAGCTGGAAAAGTTAGAAAAATACTGAGTATTTAATAGACACCCTTCCCTAGAGATGCAAGCAGGCATTTGCTTGCCATCGTTATGCTGCGGTGAGTTCCAAGAGAAGGTCTTTAGGGCTCCATCACGCTGCTTTAACTCTGAGCTGAGCACGGGATATGGCCACGGGTGTAACATTTCGGCCTCATCGAGGTAACAGAGCACACGATGCTTCAATGTTTCATGAGGAAACAAAGCATATGGAGAAGTATCTTGGGAAAACAAGGCAATGCGCTTCCTGGTTGGAAGAGGAGAGACAGTAAGTTAGTGTCTGCTAGAGACTTTGGAACTAAAGGGGCGATACTTCATTGTAGGGAATGTGAACTACCCTGTCGTGTGTAACCAAATGCTTCCTTCACTTTTCCCTCTGGTGTGAGACTGTACAAGTACAATTATACTTGCTTGTACAATTACTCTTATTTGCTCTTTAAAACCCCCATCATTTTTCAGTGCTGTACAGAAGAACAAACAGTGATCACGCTCCACTTAGAGCTTTATTTACCTGCCTTGGCAGGGGAGATGACTTTCCTGATTCCATACCAAATGGACACAGTCCCCGAGGCCAAAGGCACACAGGACTTTTTTATCCTCAAAAGCCTCAAGAGGGACACAGTGACCAAGGCAAGGACAAGGATGAAATGGAAAAATTACTCTCTTTCCACTACCCCAGGATTATACAGGCTTGCAAATAAGGAAGGGCATATGCCACTCTACTGAAGGAGGTGTAGCTGTACACATTGCACATCACCAGAAACATGTTGCTAATGATTACTCTTCTCTGCAGAGAACAAAAAACCTCACTCCATCACCCAGAACAGACAGATAAACCTTCAACTTTGTTCCAGTCTCCTTTTACAAAACCTTATGTGTAAAACTACTACGTCTCCGTTTACATTTGGAGATCCACAGAGGAGGGGGAAAGGTATATATGGACACTTAACAGATATTTCCAATAATATCCCTAACAAATTGGATAGAAATTTACCTGCCTCTTAAGTAAGGCCTCTGGTCTTGTTAGAACACTGACTTCCTAATCATAACTCTACTACTGAGCTGCATGTTGTACAGTTGGGCTTGGAAGCTCAAGTTTGATTTCTGCAGGAGGTTTTCAAGGAGAGCTCACCTTCCACCTGAATGCCGTGCAAGGGGAAGCCAAACATCCAAATTTCAAACAACTTGGCTTATTAGTATCATGCTGGAAGCTGCTAGATGCACACAGCCATCCTGAAAGCCTAAGTCATACTCAAGTGCCTGAGTGGAGAAAATTTTTAGAGCCAGTTAGTCAAGTGCAGTTAGGCATGTACCTTTCCTGTTCTGCCCCACAAGCTGCACGTCAGCTGGGTGAAATGGCAGCAGAACAGAGTTTCAGGCCAGGCTGAATGGCTCACAATCTCCACTCCAGGGAGCAAGTACACCAGGAGGCCCTGCCACCACTTACGCCCTGACAAGCACCTGTAGACTCAAAGTCTCACCTCTGTACCAGCGTCCTGCAAGGATCCATTCACAGACATCTTTCTAACATGCAAGCCTGTATTATTTGTACCCTGTAAAGTCACCAGATAAATGTTTGGAGAAATCTGTTCTCAACTGCAGATGTCAAGCAGAGGTGAAGCCACTTCCATTGACTGTTTTGGAAAGGGTAAGCAAGTGGATGGATACATGTACTTTGAATTACTGACCAGTTAACTTCAGCTGCACATCTCCAGCTTTTTTTAAGAATGAAAAAGCAATGTATATCTTTAACCATGTCTGAGAGCTCAGCTTTGAGGAATACAAGTCAACTGGTAGTAACAGTGTTTCATGCCCCCCTTGGCCCCGTTCTGAAAAAGAAACGGATAAACTGGGGTGAAGTGATTGAGGGTGGAGATGGGAATGAGTTCACTGTGAATCATATGGCTACAGAAAGGGTACGACATGCACAGCCTTCAGTACAGCACAAGGGAGGGAAGACGGGTGTCTCATGAATTATGAGTAAAGTGGGACAATTTGGGGAAAGTTTTAACTTTAAAAAAAAAAAAAGGGAAGAGACCAAAAGCCATTAGATACATAACCTTGTAGTCTAATATGGCCATAAATTAACAGCTGCACTATATTATGTAAATTTATGTTAAATTATTCACTACCTGTCACCATATCCCCATAAAAAATCTACGTACTGACATTTACGAAAAATGACATCTTCTGATAATAGTTTTGCTACATATTTCAGGGGCTGCAATTGCCTTTTAACCATCTTGACTGCTGCTGAGGCAAACACTACTTAAACAGGGATGCTTTAGGAGGTTTAATTAATTCATTACTATTCACGGATTCACCCTCCAGGAGGGCACCGTCCATGTATGCCAGTGTCCTTAGGGCAGTACGCTTCTTCGTCTGGTTTCAGGACTTGCTGGAGAGGAGCCAGGAAGGATCACACAGGCCCCTCCGATGCTCCAGCTATGAGCTGAAGTTGGACATCTCATAAAGGTCCTGGGTGAACCCGTTTAGTGCCAGAGGAGCTGGCCGCTAAACACAGCAGGGCCATGTCCAAGTGATGCACATTCCAGCCTGCCCTCCTTCCCTCATAATGAAGGAAAGCAATCACCCAGCTGTGAACACATGAGCATTTCTTGGGATAAGATGCTTCCTGAATCATGCCTGGCTTGAGACTGTGCCTCATGTTTCCAGCTGTGTGCTCCTGCTGACTATGGCTAATATGCAAGTGGGCCTCCCCAGTAATTCTGACTCTAGCAAGGCACAGTACACAGGGCATGTTATGCATGCCTATTCCAAATAGGACACGCAATGAGTTGGGGAACTTCTTTGTTTCTCATTCCTCCCAGCCTCCCAAGCAGCAAGGTACATGCAGCTTTACTGCATCTTATTTGAGGCCCTTAACTAAGGCACCTATGTTAGAAGCCAGCAGATCATTCAGACTTTAGGAAAGGACGCGATTCCCTCTGTGGATGTCCACCTCTATCAGTTACAGAGGGAGCCCATGATATGGGTTCAAATGAGCTACACAAGGTTTACTTGCCCTACACTGCAACTCCGTGTAGAGAGTGGAGCTTCTCTGGTACTTGGTGTCCCTCTTTAAGGGTGTAGGCAAGAAGGTCTGCCTCAGCCCTCCAGTCAAGAAGAGAATTTGACTGGTTTTACTAACAGATTGCTAGCAGACCTCAAACATCCAGCTTATGCACAAACTGATTTACACACACAGAGCAGCCACTTGTTACAGGCAACAGTGTCATGACTTACGGTGGCAACAGCGACTGAAGTTCACCAAAAGACTCCCGCTGATTAACTTTGCACCAAGCCAAGGGTAAAGAGTAAAGCTCTGAAGTTCACTAAGAAATAGGGAAGAAGATCTGCTTCTTCAGCAGCTTCTTCCTGACAAATTTTGAGTATAAACTAAGAAGAAGGGCAGAGGGCAAAAGATAAAGGAAAATTCAGGCGCCCTTCTATTAAGCCAAAAAACATGCAATAAACTAATAACAACAGTACTTCCAGGGCCAGTGTCCCTAATTTGACCTTGCAGTTCTGCTTAAAAGCATTAAGTCAACATTTCAGAGACAGGAGAAAGACTGTATGTTAAGGAAATAAAGAAAGAAAGAGAGGGGGGAGGGAGGGAGGGAGGGAGAGAGGGAAGGCAGAAGAATAAACAAGCTTTTGCGACAGCAGGAAGCTCTCTCTTAATTCTGAGATAATGAAACGCTTCTAACCAGGCCCAACTGCTGAATATTACAAGAGCCATCATCTCGTGTGGATTGCATGCAGCTTTATTTTCTACTCCCCTGCATGGACTGAATATGATTCACAGCACAGTCACAGGAAACAGTCATTACTATTTATTTGGAGCGAGATGAGTGACTGCTCTAAACAGCATCAACTGCACCTGCGATAGCGCAGAGGATCTTTTTTATTAAGCACACCCATGCTCTCTTTTTTCCCCCCTTCTCTTCAATATTCTTTTCACAAAGAGCATTTTATTACGGCACTGGCTGTGTAGTTCAAAAGGAAAGAGGCAAAATACACAATGATCATTAGCAAGATGCAGAAGCATGGCAGTGAATGTCAGCTTTGACACTGTGCGCCCAGACGCACCCCTACACTATGTACATGCCACACAAACAGGATGTACGCAACCACGAGGAGACAAGCAATTTGTGAAATACAGCAATATATAGCACAATGGTAATATTATAATATGCGTATATGGGGGTGCACCCCACCACCACCAAGTCCGCATTTCTGCTGCTGCCTGGACCTTGCCAACACACCCCAACTTCACCTCCTGCAGGCAGCCACAGCAAACACCTTCCCAGCACAGCAGCTCCTCCGTTTCCTTCACAAGACACTGCTCACAGCATTGCTGCAGCAATTTATCTCTGGCTACACAGAGAGGCAAGCAGCCTGCTTCCTAGCTTGCTACATCTCCTTCTCCTGCTGTACTTCAGTAGCTGATGCTGAAGCCTTACTAGTCCCCAAAATGCTGCACCCATGGTAAACACTTCCCTGATGAGGCGATCAGGCCTCAGCTAATTCCCACCCCATCGTTATTTCCCCTGTCAGCAGTCTCTGCCAACAAAGGTATGCTTTTAGACAGCTATTCTGAATTTAAAATACAGCTATAGAAAATTCAGAGCACTCAAAGTACAGACCTCTCTCTAGTCTATAGCCTTTATTGCCCAAGTGCATGCACCTGATGTGCTTACAGAAATGTCCTCACTGGCAAAATCCTCTTAAAATGGCACAGTGCTGTTTTCTGCTGGTTTCAGGCCAACAGCAAGGAGAAGTTAAGGCCATTTCATCCCTCTGCTGTAGGTACCAGTGTCTCAAGTACCTGCATCCTGTGATGCCATTAAAAGCTTCAGGAGATTAAAAGTGTGGGTTTTCTTGTTTGTCTAACAAAGTAAGGTACTTCACAAAGTAATGATTGCTCTTGAAAACTAATATTCTTAATAGCAATGAACAGATGCAGACTGCATTGTTTTTTTTTTTTCCATAGCAAACTGAGTACTTATTTTTGTAAATCATGTGTAGCCTCTGGGGTAAGTGTGATTTCTGATCACCACACTTAGCAGAGGATCCTAAGTTTCTACATGGTCCCTCCAAAACCAAACATGACCAACACGAACACAGCTCCCTCACAAAACAGAGAGAAGTTCAGAGGCCCAACACCCTTGTGCATGATGGTTCATGGAAAGAACAAAAAAAAAAAAAAAAAAAAAAGAAGAAAAGAAGGACAAAAAGAAAAGAAGAACAAAAAATAAGAGCAGAGAAGGAAGCAAGGAAGGTGTAGGGGAAGAGAGGATGAATAATGATGAGAGAAAAGGGGTACAGGGACTTCGTGGTGCCTTACATTCTCTTTACACTACGGCAGTGTCCTAACTACATGTAAATCATGCACCTAGATGCTAAAGCAATAGGCATAGATAAAAAAGACGTTGGTTAAAAAAAAAAAAAAAGAAAAAACAAAGGCAACTTATGTTAATACATACACCACTAAAAACTGCATTTGGCTGGGCTGTGAGCTGTGAATGTTCCTAGCTGTTGTGGTGCACACTGCATGGTTTTCCCCAGCTGGTTTCAAAAATCTCTAAATACTGCTTTCCAAAGCACCACCTAGCAAAGGGCTGGTACAAGAGGATGCACTTCCCACCTGAGGAGGGGTTGCACCTGCTTTGTGTCTCAGCACACAGCTGGTGCCCCGAGCTGAGGACACTGCTCCCCTGCAGGGCTAAGAGTTCTGCTCCACCATTTGCAGCACCAGACATCAAGCAGAGAATAAGGACTCTCATTTCATTGTTGCAAAAGCATGGTGAAGTATATAACATGAAACAACATAAGATAAACATGTCATAAGTGTGTAAGAGCCTCAAGGTCTCAGCAGAGGCCAGCAGTAGGGGTATCCCAGCACTGAAGAGCACCAGGCAGCAGAGCCTTCCATGAAGCCATACCTCCAAAGGCCCATCCCACAAAGGCACCTGGTGCTGTTTCCTTGCAGAACAGCCTTGTGACAACCTGACCACAAAGACAGTGGTCATGGCGATATCAGTCCCAGCATGATGCCCGCTGTCACCCATGGCAGGGGGAGAAAGCTGTTTGCTTTCCATGCCCTGATAGCTTTGCTCACCACACATTACACAGACCTTGTCACACCACATTTGATCAATGGTCCGTCTATGTCAGTACTCTGTAGAAAAGGAGAAGCAACCCTGTATCAGGGTTACTGATAATATAACCCATGCTGAGTAATATAAATATTTATAATATAAATAACTAATTCCCAGCATTAGGCCTTTTCCCAATCCCAAGGAAAATGTCTTAAATCCTGAGGTGGGAGGGCCACCTAACACAGTCCCAGTTAAGGTGCAGTTTGCTTTGCAATATAAACACCAGCTCACTAGGAACTGATCTCAAACTATCATCAATTCACTTCTGCCTCTGATAGCCATTAGTAAAGCAATATCTGGGGACAGACAGGTCCCTATTACAGTGCAGTAGTCCCCGAGCTGACAGGATCACTCCACATGTATGCCCCCTGAAGCAAGAAGCAAGTCCCACATTTTATCTTCCTGCACTGGTGCCAGCTGCGGCAAAGCCTGGGAGCAGTGGTTGAGGAGCAGCCATCGTGGGCAGAAGCAGACTGGGGCCAGACTATGACAGCTCATGGGGCCATGCAGAAGGAACAAGCTCTGAGCTGGCCAGGGATGGAGCAGCCCCGTGTCCTTGGCCTGGTGCAGGCCACCCCTCACAGCAGCATGCTGAGGGCCAACAAGGCCGTCACGGTGTCCATTTGCTGTCAGGGCCTTCCCTCCTTGACACCGCCAGGGCAATGCCTGCCCCACTGAGTTATTTTAAGCAAAAGCCAGGCTTTGAGGCAAGAAAGTGCTTCTCAACGTGTGAACTCTCAGCCCACAAGCAGAGCTCGAGCTGTGAAAGGTTGGTGGGCTCCCCCCCTGCCCCTGGTACTTAAATGATTAATTAACGATTTCTAGAAACTAATTCACAAAAAGAGAAAGGGCAGATTTTCAAAATCAGCTTGTAAATGGAGCAGAGCTGATTCTCTGGCAACTCTTCTAACAAGGCTTCTTTTTTTTTCACAGTATTTGTTTTATGCTTCCTAAAGATCTGTCCCTCGTCTAAATCCCAGCAGGGGGAGATGCCAGTGGAGTTTAATTACATTCCACCTATGGGGAACATTCAAGGAATGGGACTCTGAAAAAAAACAACATCTTGGTCTAAAAAAAAAAAGGGGGGGGGGGGGAAGAAAAGAGAAAAGAAAAAAGTAATCTGATTAAAGCAATGATATGAATGTGCTGCGTCTATTAACCATAGGTTTAAAACATTCCCTTCTTACAAGTCTCGAGGCACAGAGCCAAATTCTCTGCTGAAGCAAACAGGGAATTTATACCATCAATTTACAGCAGACGTTCAGCATCAGGCCTATGGTTTAAATAAATAGTCGTTCAAAGCGGGATTTAAAAGGGTTTTGGTGGTTTGGTTTTCTTTTTTCTTATATACAAACTAGACACACCATATTCTCTGGTGAAAACCCTTGTGACTGAGGACAGGTTTTAGCCTGGACATGAGCTATTGTTAGGGCTCTGAAGGATGAAAATGGGCCCAGTGCCCCACTGGCTTGTCTGTGTGTGTGGGCACAACACGCAAGCAGTAGCCAGATGCTGGGGGCACGTCTGACCAGGGTGGGCCAGGCAGGCATGAGCTTGAGATGTGCACATCAAACACAAAAGGGAGCCTCACCAATCTCCAGCCGTGACATGGGAACCAGCTGCCCTCAGCACAAGTGGAAAGGAGAGAAAAAAAGCACCACAGGTAGCCTCTTCCAGGTACAACTGTTTGAAACTGGAAAACACATTTAGTTGAAACCTTTCTCAATGGGAATTGGGCTGCTCCTGTGTATTCAGCTGGAATGCCTCAATGGTAGGCTAGAGATTGAAGGAAAAATGCTGCGTTCAACGCAGAGGGGGGAAACTAGGCCTTGTCACCATTCCTCCTTCTGGTGCTCCTAAACCAGCCACCTTGGTGCTCTGCAACTGGTCGTGATGAGAAGGAACATCAGCACTCAGAAAGCAGCTCCCATCTGGAACTGCAAAAGGGATGGTGACCACCACTTTCCCACTATCTGGAGTTCGGTATTATGTCCTGCTGGATACAACAGAGAGACTTTTCACCAAACAATATTGCACTGAAATATTTAAGCATTTGGAACATTCAAGTGCAACAAAATTATCAATGAAACCAATTAAGAATCTTGAAATAATAAGCACTGATGACAAAATGTTCCACTCCAGTGCCTGCCATCAGGCAGTCAGGATTTATAACATCTGCCATTTACAAAACTTATACCCTGAAGGATCTCAGTGCACTTTCAAAACACGTTTCCCCATACATGTAGTCCTGCCGAGCAAGGTGACTCAAACCACTCAGGCACACCAGGCAGTGGTTATGATGTTACGGGTCATGACCTGACTTCAGATCACAGCTGCAGGAATGCAAGTGTATGTGGCATCAAAAGCAGAGAAGCTGGAAAGTGCTAGCTTTGAGGTCTGCTTGGCCACATCCCAAGGTCCAACCCAAAGCAGCTTTACCTGCATCGGCAGATGCTGGAGATGGCGATGGAGACCTACGATGGCAGGTTGCTGGAATGTGAGCTGAGAGATGGCAGGGCAGAGGTGGGGAGATGGTCACTGATTTGGCAAAAACTCAGGGGGCCAGCATTTTGTGCGCTGGGATTTTTCAGCAGTTTAGGACAGGAAGTGAACTGATGTCAGGCAATCAGCGCTGCAGATGGGACTTCAAGCAGCCAGCATGTAAGTGGAGTTTGGCAAAGATACCATGACTAACAGCCCTTTTTTTTTTCTTTTTCTTTTTTTTCTTTTTCTTTTTGGTGAGAAGTGCCATTTTTAGATACAGTAGGAGAAATGTTGCCTTCCGCCTGCTAAGAGCAGGTGTACAGATGTCGACAGAGGGCTCAGGCGAGTGCCAGGTACTCGAGAGTTGTCACTGGGTACGCAAGCTGCCGAATGCCATCTCTAAGTTTTTACAGGAGGTTTTTTTTTTTTTTTTTTTGCTGAGGTTTCCAACTAACTGCTTCTCTAGCAGACCCTGTCCCTGGGCTCACTAGCTCGGTGTAGCCTCATTTTTATGTCGCCTTTGTTTCTACTTTGTTTCTAAGTTAAGCCCTCTATGCCAGGCCAGCTTCTAAGAGAGGAAAATGGTAGGTCTCTGACTCACCAACGTGGCTCCTTGTAAGCTGCCCACGAGACAGGTACAGCTAATCTGAAATGACGCCTGGTAACTGCAACATGTAATTTCAGACTCAAGGCACCAATTTCCCAGTCAGTTTGTAGCTACACTGTGTTACCGTAATGGGTTCTCTACACAATTATCACAACACTTAGTAAGTTATTCATTTCCGAGAGAGCTAAGAAACGTTGTAAATGATTTTCATTTTAAGGGAAGCAGGCATATCTCCCTTTGGAAGAAACAAATCAAAAAGTTCCTCCCACGTGTTTTGTTTATTATTAATGCTTGACAAATAATATTATTCCATCTATAGCTTTAAAATATCTTTACTTAAAAAACGTAATAAACACACAAGAATTTAAAATCCAGGTGTGTGTGCCATTGTGGCGATGGCACGCATCAGACAGAGGCAGTTTGAATATTTTATACTTCATAATTTTTTTCTTAAATAATTAACTAGCTTTAACTAGTGACTGTCCAGTTCTTCCAGTGCTTTGGGTTTAACTGCACATTATATCTCTGCATGTTGTTTTTGCAGCTCTGCCTCTCCCTTTTCCAAGTCTAGACAAAACACATCCACAAGCCCTGATGGATTTTTAACTTCAAATCTGTTTCATGCATCACTCTGAAGAACAATGTAAATTAATTTCCTGCAGCCTTCCCCTCCTGCAGCAAAACCAAGCAGCTCCATTTAATATCTCTAGCTTAGCAGGATGAACCAGAATCGAGTCTAGTATCTCCTACCACGGTAGGGGAAACCCATTAGCTCCAGATGGTAATGTGGGCTTGTTTGATTCTCTTTTTGCCTTGTGCAGTCCAGAAATGAAGAGGTTAAAGCCCCATAGCTTGGTTTGATTACTGCATGGCTGACAGCAACGCAGAGCTGGACCAGGAAAAAAGGCATGCTGCACCATTAGAGCTGCACCCTTTGGCTAATGCATGGATATTGAAACCTTTCTCCCTAAGGCTGACTTGGAAAAGTAAGTTCTCCCAAGACCTTTTCAAAAAACACCTGCTGGTGTCCTGGTCTACGCTTACCAGCCCGTAGCATAGTTCAGCATCAGACACAGCAAATATGTAATCACACACATATTTAGATGTAAAAAGATGCTCACAAGGGCTTGGTAGCATTTGCCAATGCTACTGTTGCTTAAATGCCAATGCTGCGTTGCTTAAAATTTGCATATCTGCATATGCACAGCAAGTGACTCGTGGCTACCACACATCTTTGCAAAGACTGAGCGCTAGTGGGATTGAAATTATTACTTCCTTAATCCAAAACACTAAAAATATAAAAGACAGAATTCGTGTTTCAATTCAGTTTCAAGCAAGCATTACAGCAATGTTTTGACTTGGTGGGAGTTAAGAGATCTGGTGTCACTGTTTTCCCATAAAATCAAAACCCCAAACCACTGCTTGTGCCAACTCTTTCCAGCTAATTTCTCTTTGTGTATTTATAGAACTACAGAAACAGGAAAATAATACCTTGACAAAAAGATCTAAAAACACTTAGAAACATTGAACTCCAGTGACAGCTACAATACTTGAAACAAGTGAGCACGAAGCAAAACTAGGTCTGTGAAATAAGCTGGGTAATATTTCACATTGGTGGAGATTCCTGTTAGAATACTCTATCAAATTCCAATGTCCGAAGGATGTTAAAAAAACATAGGTGAACCTCCGAAAACAGGCACACAGACTATCTAACTTCTTACATAAATTAACAAATAAATAAAACTTTTACAAAAGAAACTTTACCAAAAAAAATTTTAGGCACTTAGAATTTTACAAGAAAACACTACCAGGTGATAACATTGCAGAATACAATTATAGTTGCGCAGCGAAGAGAAAATACCTCTCATATCCAAAAGGCCTTTTGCCCAGCAGTCAAAGAATGATGGAAGTTCAGGGGAATCTGAGGGCAATACATTCAAAATGGAAACAAACACAATCTTTATTTAGGAGAAGGATTATTAACTATTGGAAGAGATTAAACAAAACTGTGGTAAATTGACTGATGCCAGAAAAGCCATGCAGGAGCAGGAGGATTCCTTGTGTGATATTTCCCAGCCTGATTTTTGCACAATGTCAGGACTGGTGACTTGAGATGAATCCTTATGTTAGGAATGGGGTTGAAATCAGAGCCCAGTTCCAAATACTGCCAAACATGGGAAAAGTTCACATTTGCATGTTATGATATGGATCTATCTACGGTTTTCTTGTAAAATCAGATCTAGGAAAGAAAGCAGGATGCTCACTTTGCACCAAGTCTCTGTGTCCTTGCATTGTTCTCCATTTAAGTGCACTGCTAAGGCTCAACTGATAATAAAAGATTGATTTAAAAGACCATTCTACAACCTAAGCAAACACTGAGCCTGGTTAATGTTACATATCATATCCCTCTTGTCATTTACTGCTACTCTGCATGTTTACTGTGTCTCTCACTCCCCCTCAGTACCAGCCCCAATTTACAGCGGAGCAGCTGGTCCTTGGGGGCTGAGCACACAACAGCAACCCTGAGCCCAGCTCCAGCAGCTGCTTGGTAACAAAAGCACAGCACTGATCTCACTTAGGAGCTGAACCAAAGCAACACCCTCCCAAGGCTTTGGGTCAAGTCTTTGCAGATTTCCTATGTTACAGGCATCTGGATATCACCACTCTACAAACTGAATGTAACCTCCAGCAAGATCCAAAATTTAATCAAATAATCTGCACTGCATTCCTCTATCAAGGTTCCTACTTCAGTCCAACTGAGAATATAGAAGAAGGCAGTGTGAACCAAAAGGGATAAAACAATTGTTTCCACCCCATCTTTAACTTTTATAAAACAATCTTTTGCATGAGTTATACTTCTTATATCAAAGCACACAGCATGACAAAAAACATCCATGTTCTTCCACTAATAAAGAAGGAAAACTTGCTGGTGTTTGTCATGCTTTGTCTTTTCTTTCTCTCATCATTTTTTGAATTACTGGTTTGCTTTCTGCTCCTTGCCAGCAAAGACGAGTCTTACTGCTTTCCTTTAAATAACAGGACTGTAAGAACAAGGGTTGTCTTTGGAGCCCAATCCTCAGTTACACTAAGGTCCTACTCTGGCAGCATAAACAAGCCTTGCCATAGCTGCAAGCGCTTGTTTATGTGCTAACAAGATGGTATCACGCAGGAATAAGGTGATGGCAATACCACTGCAGATAAGTGCAGGGATGGTGTGCGCACACCTTGACAGTCCATTCTCATTACAGGAGTGATGAAAGAACATAAACGGAAACCAAGAAGCAGGCTCTTGGTTTGCAATTACCCAGCACACAGTTTGTAGGATTTATATGTTTAATTAATGCAAAACATGCAGGGTTCCACAATTCTGTAAGGACAATATGTTGAAGACAGGTTTGTCCAACATTTCCAGAACAGCCAAACTTGCAACAAAGGAAAAAGAATAATTAAAAAGATTACCACAGCATTTTGTTTCACTTGTTTTTCTTGGGATTCTTCATTTTCAAAGTCAGGAAAGACATTTTACACCATTTAATTAAAACAACTGGGAGTTTTCTTTAAAACATATACTAATTTAAACAGATTTAATTCAGTAAAGCCCTATGCCCTCGGTTGTACACAAGATTAGACTGCACAGTAATGAACTCCTAAACTTAAAATCTATGGTTTAATTAATTTCATAGACAATATCTCTTTTTTTTTATTCCTGCAGAATGGAAATGTTTGCTTTGTGGGACTACACAAAACACTAAGAAAAAGATTATTCGCATTTCTGTCCTTGCACAGGGCGATGCACATCCTTTAATCTGAGCACACCAGTAGACCTAGTGAGTTTAGTGATTTAGATCTCTATGTGATGAAAATCCATGTATTTTTACTTAAACACATGGGCTTAACAACAGATTGTTTTACAAAAGATTTCTGTGGCATTTAAATCAACAAGAACATGCAAATAGTGCACGATGAGATCTTTTTTTCCCCACACCAAAACTTTTAAATTCTCTGTGCCTCCTGGAGATCACTGCTAAAAGCAGGGCCATTAATATTACAAGCCCTGTACATACATTCATAGGTTAGTACTTACGTATCATTTGGGTGCTAATGTATTAAAAGTGCTAAAATAACTTAAAATATTTAGAAAAGATGCAACATCTTGCTCCCACCAGCAGAAACCTGCAGAGCTGAAGTGGTGGAGCTAATCTAAAGGAAAAAGTTACTTGCCTGACAGTAAGAACTTGGGCTAAACATTGCTCCAAATTGTTTGTAAAGTGACTACCCATCTCTCTGGGTAAATATGAAAACCAGGTAAGCTCTGTTACAGAATCAAATAAGGATTACCGACCCTGTGCAAAGCACACGAGACTGTCACAATGCAAAATAACAAGCAAGGTTACGTGTAAGGTGTATATAGGCAGAGTGGTTTCTCTGTGAGTGTCTCTGCAAAGACCTGTATGTTGAGGAGAGAAGCAAAGCGAACAGGAAAGGAAAACAAAGGCAAGCAGGAAACAGCAGGCGTGGTCTCAGAAACACATCTAACCTGGCCTGGAGAAACAGCTTTGGAGAAAGACCCCCACTGTCCACATTGCTCCGCAGAGCTGTGAACGAAGGAACCATGCCCTCCTGCTGTTTGATTCCTACTGTCCTAGGCAAAAAAAGAGAGTTTGCCCAGCCCTTGTAAATTGGTCTGGTCACTTCAAAGATGTTGGGCTCCTAGCCCTAAGCCAAATAACCTAAAGGAGGCCCTGGAATTTCAACCAACGGCTCTGCTCAGCAAAGGCGATCAACGTCAATATCTAGCAAATCACGCTATGGCACAAAAACTGACTGTCAAATGTTGAAGACTTTCTCGGTTGACAATTTGACTGTATCAGCAGAGGTGTGCCTTTCAGTACCTGAGTTACCACACTTCTTTGGCTAGGGATCAAGCTCTACCAAAGTCGCATCTACGTTTTGCATTTCATCACACATTTAGCTTGCTCAGGTGGCAGGCGGTATCTTAAGTAACAATCTACTACTACTCCTTGCTCCTCGCATCTCCATGGGAAATTCCTCTAGTCGTGACTTTCTTCTTGTTAAAAATATGAAACACAACTGTTTTAAAATAACAAACCATTAAGAAAACAAAACAAACAACAACAAAAAATACACACATAACCTGTGACACTTTCTGAAGACACGCATGCAACTGGTGTCAAGCTGTGCTACTTAAAAACACTTGTGTGGCACCCAACTAGAAGAGCCTGGCAGTGGATATTTGTGAATGTCTCACACACGGGGAGCAAATGCTTTTAAACATCACCTTTTTTAATCCCCACTTTTCCTCCCAGCAGGGGTCTCTGCTGGCTGGTTTCTACCAGGTGGGTAGAGCAAAATCACTTTTAAATAACAATTTCTCCTACTATTTTGCATTCACTACCCGAAGGTTGGGGACACATACCTCAGCACTTGGGTGCCAGCACCACTGAGCTCGATGTGACATCCTGGGCCATTCCTGGGGCCTGGTGGAAATTTAGCACTGGGTTTCCGCCATGTACCAGATGTTTTGGTGGGTGAAATTGAGAGACTTTGGGCATTTCTGGAGCATCCATCACAAACAAAGCTGCTTGTGAAGACATAATCTTCAAGAACAGAGGACAATCATAGAAAGCTGGGAGAGTGCAATGATTTGATGCACTGCAAACGGGTAGCTGTGCCTTCTACCTTAAAGATTGAAAGGAAAACTCAGCCTCTGGCAAGGCTGAACCCAGTGGCACTCTAAATGCCCAGAATTTGCCGGTTATCAAAGGGAGGGGGCATTCATACTGCCAGCAAGCTGTGAGGTGAAATTCAAGTAAAGCCTTCACGACTGATCCCCCACTTCTCCCTTAAACTGAAACAACATCAGAGCTATCTGCCAGTGGTGCTTAAATGCATGTTTTTCACATCACAGAGGCAGGAGTTTTGGACCCCCTGATTCCTATACTTACATACCTTTGGAAATTAGCATAAACATCTCAGCTGGCTACCGATGTGATTAAGATGTGCCTCCACTTGGCAATTTTTCCTTTGAAACAAAGCAAAGGCTTTCATTTGTTAAGTGAAAATTCCCTGGTGGAAACCCGTCTCTCTTTCCCTCCCATTTCTGACCCCATATTGGGCACTTTAATCTAATTTCGGTTTGAGGTTTTAGAAGCTGAACGCTGCTTCTGAAGATCACTGAGGGAAAAGAAATCACTGGGAGGAACACCACACTTTGAACTGAAAGTCTCTGGCACAATGCATATTGGAAAAAGCACCAAGAGCATTTCCCAATCAATGTAGCCGTATTTTTCACACCCAGTTAGAAGAAATGGAAACCAGCGGTAAATAACACTGCTTTGCACAAGTCCAATTACCCTAAATGATAAATTGCCTAATTATTTCAGCTCTAGAGTCTTTCCCAAGTTCTTTATCCTTTCCTTTGTAGTCACTGTCTGCAGAACAAGAGCGTTTGACTGTTACTAATTAGTGAAAAAGAAAGATGCAGGACACTTAGTAAATTCACTTTCCTTTAAATCCATTTTACAGTTATTTTTCCCCATCATGGAAAAAGAAAGTAATAATTTATTTAAAAGCTGCTCTGCTGGAAGAAATTTTTTCTCCATGACTACTCTGTGATATTACAACAGTCAGCTTTTGTTTTTTACATTCTCCAGAACGCCAAAAGATTAAAGGCACAGCAAGGTTAGATTAACACCTTGAAATTATCTATAAGCTTCTCTACTTATCAGGCTATTAAATCTTCATTCCTGACTGCACAAAACCTTCTTCATATCGTATCCTGAGTGCATATAAACTTGATGTGTCTTGAAAACAAATTCCAAAAAGCAGGAGCTCTTAAAAGTGGTTTGTTCCTGCTCATGATATGACTTTCTGACATCTTGTTACTTCCTTATTCCTTCATTTAGATCAATGACAGCAGTAACGGGCTGCAGATAATTGCCCAATGCTCAGAAATTCTCCAGTTTTTCTCAATTTTCTCTTTTAGATTTAAAGTCTGAGTATTGAGAAAGATGTTAAAGCTTATTTAAATGTCTATTGCACCACAAGGTCAAAATCATTTTAACCCACTTCTACTTTTGACCAGAAGGTGTGCTGAGCATTAAACAAACAAACAAGCAAAACCAAACCAAACCAAACCATTTTCTTCTCCCACTTACTAACAGAAACTACTCAAATTCAGTTTTTGTTTCAGACGCATACAAAAGCAAGATGTTTTATTTTGAAAACAATATGAATATTCTATTGAATCCTGCAAGCACAAGTTTCATACAGGCGGAAAGATGAGGCATAACAGTATATAACAAGGAATTCTGCTTGTCCTAATGCATTGTCCTCAACATGTCCTAATGCACTGTGCCTCAGTGGCAGCCACAAAGGATAATTCCAAGGACTGAGAAAGCAACTGAGTTTTCAGTCTCACTACATCTGAAACCTGACTAAGGAAACTACAGGGTCTGGTACCAGATATTAAATGAGTCTTCATTCAAACACTTATTAATCCACTACGAGTTAGCTAGAAACCAGCAGTCCAGTCTCTACAGGCAATCAAGGTTTTAGGGTATAAAAACTCTCTCCACTGACCACAGATCTGACCACATATCTCATCTGCTCCTACAGCAGTCAAGTCCTACTTCTGAGCAGCCCACTTTCATAGAAGACATTTTGTGACAGTAATTAAAAGATGCAAAACATGACTATTTATATTGAATTAAAAGTTTGAAGTTGCTGTAGAGGATTTGATTCTGGAACAGACTTTTATTCTCTCTTTTGAAAGTCAGGCATTATATTTGTTTGCAATACCAGTAAAAAAAAGAAAAAAAAGAAAAAAAAAAAAAAAGGTGGAATTCAATACTCTGAGACAATAAAACCTATCAACTGGTATGAAAAGTCCCCAGATAGACTGAGTTTCCTACTTTTCTTTGCATCTTCCTGACTACTCCCTCTGCACCAGTCTTCATATCTGGTTAAGCAGGGAAACGTTTCCTCATATCACTGGAAGACCACTACATTTTTAGAGCAAGGGAACACCCAGAAATACCACCTTTTCTTTCATTCCACATTAAAAGGGAAATATAAAAATAAACATGAGAAACAATACAAAAGCCATCTCATGCTAATTAAAAGTAATACACAAACGCATTGTTAGGAATGGAAATTATTTAAATATATATATGTGTGCTGCCAGGGTGGTAGGAGATGGGGGTGGGGGGGAAAAAGTAGAGGAGGTCACAAGAAGTTCATCCTACCAAGAACTGCTTTACATAATCATGAAATGCAAACTAGTTTCCATTCCTTCTGGCACAGGCTCATTCAGCCTTCACTTTGAATGCTTATTGACAAATAAATGGACTGGTTACTTCCTATTAATGCTACCTAATTTATGTACATACCTGCAGGAAAAATTCCATTTTGACCTCACATTCATACAAGCTAAGATCATTTTTAAGCTATGAATATGTTGAATACTAGTTTAATTTGGTCGTGGTTGCTGCTGGGGTTTTGCCGTTTCTTAACAAATTAGGCATGTGTTCTCCTCAGCTCAGCTTTCACACCTTACACGTATAATATGTGCAATTCAGGAATCTGTGTTGAACTTTCAGATGAAAGACCTTCTTTTCTTCAACCATGATTCATTTTCTCCCTCCGTCTCTCATATGCAGGCATGTGTGCACACACATATGACTTGTTAGTCATTTTTGGTTTATGAGCTGTTCAGCAATACCTCTCCTCTCTTCCTCTGCCCATGAAAAGTCCTTACCATGAAAGTGCTACTTGTTTTCACAGATCTCAGGAGTCATGATTGTCCTGAGCAGTACTTTTAAAGTAAGATTTTATCCCCGAGTCTTGAAAGCATCTCAGAAGTAGACAATTCAGTGGTGATCTCTGCAGCAGATGAAGATGCTGGGACCAAGGTATTCTTTACCTGAAGAACCTGCCTATTAAGCTGGGGACATGGAGGATCTCATTCCATCTGGATGCTAACTAATAAAGAGCTTGGAAATGCTTTTTGTTTAGTTTAGTGTTTAAAATTCCCCAGGAGACAAGTTCCTGCCTGATGAATGATACTGGCTGTTAATGCTGAGATACAGTGTGGGGTCCTGACACATATACCCAAGACCACCCTCTATCATTTGTAAATTCAGTGAGGCCAGATGGTTTAATTTCTCCAGTTTCTTGCATCTGTGGTTGTACCTGAAGCTGGCTGTCCTCCTCTTCATTGTTAGGTACTTACAGCCCAGCAGCACATACCTTTTGGAAAACTTTTTGTTGCCTAACCCCAACAAAAATTGATGCATATGAGTGTCTAAACACCTTTCTGTACTTTCCCTACTTCACACCCATAAATCTCCTAATTGCTAGATAGACTGCCATCAAAAGATCAAGCAAGTGCACCTAGGAAGGGCATCCCCATTCCTGAGAAGTCACACAGCGTACACCTCTTTTTCTGCCACACATACCCCCTCTGGCAAGACTGATAAGAGTATGTCTGTCTCAAAGACATGGCAGAGATGCAATTAACTTTGCTTTGGGCTTATCTCCTTATTCGCTTCTGCAAGGCTCAACTGCCCAGTGCAAAATTTGATCGACTAATTCTACCTGGAACTACGCTCTACTCTGCAAATAATGTTACCTACCTGCAGCTAAAAAGACAATACTGATAATAGTAGTTAGCGCTGATTAAACACTGATGTTGGCATGAATATGGCTTTCACTGTCCCTGTGGGCAGCATGATGATTGCTATATAATATCCAGAGTGGTATTCGGGAGCAGCTGGGATACAAATCTGAAGAAAACTGTAACCAGTTTCTTACTCAGCAGTCGTATTTTTCCTTAGATTAAAACCAAATATGCTCTTTCCTCCAAGAAAGCCTCAGATAGGGAGGAGGGGGGAAACAAAAATGGGGAAGATGCATCCTTCTCTTTACTTGTTCTTTAAAGAAATCTGTCTAATCGCATTCAAAGTACTGCATTATTAAGATGTTCACCATTAAATGTTCCATGTCACTAGAAAAATTTATTCTTTAACATGAACCCTGCAGCAAAGATAGTGGGTCAATTATTATGAGAATGGCAAAATACCAGGAAAATTCAGGGGTGAAAATGAGTATCTGTCTAGCATACATTACCTGAGACTCAGTTCTGCTCAAGAATAGCAATAAGGTAGAGTTACTGAGCAACATGTGACATTGCAAGCAAAAGATAAATTAGACTTCATGGGCAAGAGACTGATAAGCTTGAACTGAACAAATGGAAAATATATATATATATGTATTAGTTTGTTGGAGAGAGGAGGAAAAGAATCCTATAATGTCAATAAATAAATAAAATTCTGTGAAATATGGGCACGTTAATAGTCTCGACAGCACCTAATTCCTCGCCATATAGAATCACCAGTTCTCAGCTGTCAGAAGGATTTCCCCAGAAAAGAAATATATATATATATTTTCATACCCAGGTTGTCTTTTCAGTAGGGTTCTTGGAAAAATCAAGGAAGGACAATGCCAAGATACCACTGGAGTTTAAAACACTGGCTTTGTTTTTATAAGCTAAGAGTAGACTTTTCAAGAAAGCAAAGCCAAAGCATTTCTAAAGCACACCCAAACTTACCAGCCGACCAGCTCAACTCTTTCCATATTATAAATAACCTGAATCTTGAGGAGGTACTTATTTTTTAAAGAGGGACCTGGGGAGAGCAGAGACCTGTAGATAGCATGTGAGAACTACTAATGCTTAGCAGAAATAATTGCCCTCACGTGTCTGCTGGCTGGACACGCTCCTGTTTGCCCGGAATTCTGATGAAGGGCAATGGTGGTGCCTACAAACCACAGTGGGACTGGCAACGGGGATCTGCCAGGAAGGCTCCCAGGACAACTTTTCCAGTAGGCACCGTGAAGGTACCTGGGACAGATGGCAATCCACGTAAAGCAATACCTGTGAAGGCTTGCACAGTGGGCACACTGAGCCTGAGCTTTTTCCCTGGTTGCTTCCCCTCAGCATTTGAGTCTGGGAGCAAGCTTGTGTCAAAGTGGGTGCCCAAGAGGTGAGCTTGACTGATTAATTAACTGATTTCAGACATCAAGCAATTGTGTGAAGAACCGCAGCAATATAACCCAACAGCATTCAGTCCCTACACATTTAAAAGCGTGTTTTTATTTGTTAACAACAAAACTGATTGCTGACAGCTGACACTTGTGAAGGCTGTGAGGCCCTGTAACATTTCCTTACACAAATAAAGAAATTAAAGAGGGTCGTTTCCTGGAACAGAATAAACAGCAACACGATAAAACATTGCTTGTGCTTACTGTTTCTGTATGTTTTGTGTGTGTGTATATGTGTATGCATGTGTAACAGTGACTCTCTTCTGTGGAATTTTTTTTGCAAACTATTTACAATTCAGGCTCCCTTGATAAATGCAAGCCTCCACCGTCAGCAATATTTGCTTAGTGAAGCTTAGTCTCTGTAGTTGCCAGCTTCTGAGAGCATAGTGCCTTGAGACACTGCATGAAAGGCACCAAATTCATGCAAATTGTGGGTAATTCCCTGACAGTGCCATCTCTCTGACTTTCACCTCTCATTTTCACTAATGCTCAGAGAAAGCAGTCTGTGCTACCAAGGAGATTCTCTGCATAAACAGCTTAAAAATATAAAGTACTCAATCAGGCACAGTGACACCGTGAAAATGGTGCTACCTCTCACTGCTCTCTGGGCATTTTATGGGAAGGGAAAATTCTGAAAATGCACACTCTCCTTTACAATGTGACATATCTGTTAGACTGCAGGGACATCAGTGAAGGAGCTCCTCGGTGTGATGAAGAGAATCATAAGCCAGAGTGTGACTGCACTCAAGTCAGTGATGATGAGCCAAGTTACCCCAGATGAGCCGCTGCCCACACCCAGTACATTTGATAAATTACAGCACGGTTTATAGCTGTAAATCACAGAGGAGGGGCTTATGTATCAGTCCAGTTCAACCCAGTCCAGTCACAACTGACCACACACAGCAGTTATAATGGAATTAAGCTGTACCTTTTCATAAATGAAACAATGGATTGTGATGGCTGTGGGCTGGCATCATTCAATATTATTGACAAGCAGGAAATGCAATTTAAATATAGTCCAATTGACATTTTCAATTAGACATATTGAAAATATTCCTGTGTCATAGAGCAATAGAAAAGCGAATATTTATGAGAATAGGAACATTTCTTTCCATTAAAGGAAAACCTCCAAGTCTTCATTTAAATAGTGAGAGGGTATCTCAGGACTTTGAAGTGTACTTAAAATTTATGGACTCTTGCCAGTGGTGAAAACGTTGGTATAAGTCACTGCAGCGCTGAATAGTTACACTAGTGTTAATAGGAAACTGGATGGGGTAGAGTCGTATTGGGACTTAACTCTGCTCTTCATTCCTCCACACGCTGATGTTTCTAACTCTCATGAACCAACAGTTACCAGAGACTGTAAGGAAAACCTGCTAGGGCCCAAACTTAAATGATCAGTTAAATCTATGGCTCTGATATGGACTTTGGGCAAACCATGCATTCCTACCCTTATCCATAGACTGGCCATATCCCCGTTCTGCTTGTCTTTGTCCCTCTTCCTATCGCATGTGCAACAGTGTTCTGGAGTTTTTATGATTCTCTAAAAATGCCTGACACAACAAGTTGTGCAGCAACTCCTCCTCACACTGCTTGTCCTAAAGTCATGGCACAGCAAAGGCAGGGGCCAGCCATGCTTCTCTTTTCTTAGAGACTCAAGAAAGCCCAAAGAAAAGTCCATGGCAGTGCCCTCTAACACAGTATGGGATCTCTGCAGCTCTTGTATTATTTATAACTAAGAGGTGCACACAGCATTTTTAAAATAGAGTGGAAAACCCTGTTGGTCTTGCAGTCTTCAATTAACATTTTACAGTAATAGTTGCCCTTTCATTTATTTACCGTTATTTTCTTTTTTTACTCCTCCTGACTCCTGCTCTCCCCTTCGCCTTTGCTGGGGCAGCTGAAGGTATTCCTGGACATTAGCAGCAAGGAGGAGCGAGTCTGCTTCCCCAAGCCTCTCTGGAGCTCTCCTGACTAGTAAAGAGCCACTGCAGCCTTGCGTATTGGTGCAGCAAAACATTTCTCACATATTTGAGCAAGGGTCTATAACCAGCACTAAGCCTTTAATACAACCGTTTCACATGGTGCTTTAGGTAATAGCTAAAGGTTTGTGTAGGTATGGCCTGACAAACAAAACTCATAAGCACCAAGTCTTCCCATAAGCTAATGCAAGACACAGCTGTCTCTCACTGGGAATGAGCAGTTAAATTATTTCTGAATCTGAGATAAAAATTCAGATTTGTCTATGCCTGGCACTGTCAAGTATGCATTTCTTCATTACAGGGAGGCACAGAACTTCATTCTTACACCTCTTTTGCCTTCCTCAAACTTCCTCAAAGTTTTCTTGCTTTCTCTCCCTCCAGAAAATAATGACCTCATTTTGGTGGTTTAACCCGATCTGTTTACTTTGCAACAGATTAGGAGCACATACACAGCCACTTACCACATTTCACCCAAGGGCAACAAATAACTTCTTATGAGAGGTTAACTCGATCACCTATGTTTTTGCAGTTATTTTGTGTCATTACTTGTTCTTTCTAAAATCGTGTAGTCCCGTAAAGCCAAATATATATATATATATATTAATTTAAAATTGTGAATGACTCAGGCTTGAGAAGAGGGAGGAAAGAGGGAGGAATGGAGACATTAAAATGCTAAAACGAGAAAAGAGGTGGGAAAGAGACCTCATATAAAGGGAATCCCCAACATGGAAGCTGAAGCAATTTTTCTCTCCCCTGTGCACGACTGTGAGCAGGCAGAGCAGCCCAGGATGCGGTGGGGCTCAGAAGGAAGCGTCCATCTGTCCAAAAGGAATGTCTGCTGCAGGCTTGCTATGCTTCTGCTAAGCACACACACACCAAAAATAAATAAAAAGCAGCTTGTTTTTACAACCAAATAATCAGCCACAAGTGCAAACCCTGTGCATGAAGTACATGCCTTCTGAAGGGCTCTTTAACAGCTTGCACAGGGATCCTTTTTGACTGAAATGGAGAGGGTGAGAACCACGGGTGTACTCCTTCACACCTGGTTAATGTGGATAAAAACATCTCTTTCACAATCATATGGCCTCTAACAGTTCTGGGATGGTCAGCCACAAACCCTATAAAATAATCTGGTCCTTGAAATAGCAACCAGTTTGTTTTTCCCTGTCTTCTTTTATTGGTATATACAAACTAAATGCCAGCTTCTCAACTCATGTACACCATCCTACCTGCATGAATACCAAACATGTATTGCGACTCTGCTGTCCTGGAACCAAACCTCTGGTCTCTGCAGAAAGTCACATTCTTTCATGCAAATACACGTGTAGGTGTCTTGCCCCCACCGGCTCATATTTAACTCTCTTTTCATCTTCTTTATTCAGTCTTTACCTTCACAGTATCAAAGCAAGATGCACACTCAGCAACAAGCTTGCAGCAAATACTTCCATCTTATCTTCAGTGGATGTCCTTTCATGGGGCATGTACTACACTCCCAAAGGATTCAGTAAGAGGACCAAGTCATATCAGTCGCTATGATTTTAATTTCAGTCTATTTGTTAGAGAAATTATGCTTAAACTCATCTTTTCCAATGCGATTGGAGCAGACACTGGGACTAACAAATGTAAATTACTACTGCTAAAATAATCACTTACTAATCAGAACCAGTTTTAATATATATGAGAAGAGCTATATGGAAAGCTAGATATCATCAGTATTCCACACTTTAAACAAGAATCTCTACCTCTCCTCACCTTTCACTGGTGTTTAGAAACACTGTGCTCCTTGTACAGACAGAGTTGAAACAAACAGCCCAACAGATGGCTCAATAAGAAGTTAGTAGCAAGGCCTCTGATCTCCTAAATCAGTGCACAGCACCTGAACCATGCTGCCTCCGCACACACCTTGACATGACTGCAAGAATAACTAATCACTTCCCATACCAGCAACGCGTTCCAGGCACTTGTGTGTCCTCCAAGACTGTGCCTGTTACATCAGCCCCAAGGGAAGATGTGGTGTGTGGTAACAGCAGTCACACACTGCTTTGTCTCTCTCCTTCCACAGAGATGGTGAAAAGCTCTCTGCTGTCCCTCCCTACACCCCAAAGATCCATACTGGGGTATGGAGGGTAATAACGTGTGTGTACTGCCCTCTATAACAACTGAGAGTGGAGGTTTCTCCTGTTTGCCTGGTCCACAGACTCTGAAATGGGCCAGGTGCCTCTCCTCATTTCCAGGGAAAGAGACATCATCCAGCCTCCATGTTATGTCAGCCAATAAAAGACCTAAAAACACCCTCTGACAAACAGATGAGGAAGGTCCTGGAGGTAAATTAAATTAAATTAAAAATAGGTGACAACCCACTCCAGACATTACTTTTGGAGGACACTTACGTGGAAGTGCCATCTCTATGGTGCATTCAGGTGAGCTGGAGAGTGGCAGAGAGGTCTCCAGGACAGGGCTGACACAAATGTGGCAGGACACAGGAGATCAGTACGACACGTCCAGTTGGACTTGCCTCTCCACCAGGCTACCGGCTCCCAGCATAACACCGGGGCCAGCCTACTTCCAGTACCCAAGCTACTGCTCCTGCTCCACACCACAGCAGCTTGAACCATACTAGCACAGGGGTCCAACACAGCAGGGCATCAGCTTTCTCCTTCTCACTTGTGCTGCCCTGCTCTACTAAGGTAACCGCTAAGCAAGAAAGACAGATGAAGATCAGAGCAAACTCAAGGGTATCCTCGAGCATGAAACCCAGAGCAAACTCAGGGGTGTCCTCAAGCATGAAACCCAGAGCCACCAAACAACTGCAGATACGCCCAGATGTGCTGATCTTGCTCTCCTTCAGGCTATGGCAGGGTCACCATGCGTTGAGTTTTTGGCTGGTGTGTCAGAAAAACTGGAACCGAGCCTGTCATTTATAGCACCTTTACTCAGATGGCTCCCACATGTCTTTATAAACTTTAGTAAATTAGCGTATAAATTAGATCTATCTAAATAAATCACTCTGTCTACCACCAAAGTACAGCCATCCCCAGGATGACATGCAGCAGCTGCTGTAAAATCAGACCGCAGCTCTACAACCACAAATTAGGGCAATAAAACATGCTGCATGAGGCAACTGAAACGGCTGGAGGAAGGAAGGGGGACATGGTGGAGAGCATTTAGTCGTTATAATTACCTGAATATAAATTTGGATGGAGCGGGTACTGTGTTTAACACTTGCATATCTGCAAATCAAAGCAGTCTTCCGCCACCTGTCAAAACAACTTGGCTGTACCATTCTCCATGTTTTGGCCTTCTAAAACCCTTTTGGAAAATTGCAAAGCACTTTGATAAGAGCAAAGCTGATGTGCTGAGCACAGACTACAACCTAATCAAATTTCTTAGCAACTGACTTGATAACGAACTGTGAGCCTGTAGCTGCTATTCCCCCTCCCTCTCTCTCCCTTGCATGACAAATGAACGTAGCATCTATATATTCCCTGTTTTAAAATAGCTTCTGCTCCCGTAACTTGCAAACTGTCCGCATAGATCTTCTTTTCTGGGCTAAATGTAGTTAATTACAGTCACTGAGGGGACTGAGCTGCTGTATCCTTTTCTTTATTCTGGAATAGGCTCCTTGAACAGTGTATTGTCCCCCCTCAAATCATACACTGTTTATAAAAAGACATATTTTGAAGAAAGGGGCTACATAGATTAGAACTATGAATTTCCTGGTATAAAAGACAGCACATGAATATTTATCCTTCTCTCCCTATTCTCCTTGGCCATACAGCCATATACATTCTCAGCTAAATCTGAGAATTAGGAAAGTACGGGGAAGTGATTTAAAACTGCTTCCAATCAATACATGGCATGGAACAGCATGGTTTGGGATGAGACTGTGGTGCAGTGCAGACCTGAAAAAAAATCACTCATTTGAGTGCCATCTCTCTACATCAAGTTTTAACTTCTCTGTCACAGTTATTCCTAGCTCCACAACCTCTCCGAGATGCTGCAAGGCTGAAATTATTAGCCAAACATTTCTGTCAGAAAATCAAGAGAGTCAAATGCTGCCCATTTGAATTGGATTATTACTGAAATACTAATAACAATGAGTGACAGCTCAGATGGACCACATGCAACGTAAGGACAGGTCAGTGTTCCAGCTTGGATCAGGAGCACGCATACAAGCAAGTCTCTCACACTGATTCTCACTGCAGTCTCCAAGGGCACAGCCAAGGTTCCTTTAATGACAGCTAAACCACAGGATGATTCCAACAACTAAAGGGCTTTTGGTACACAGGACCAACTAGAACTAACCCAAAATAAACTCTCCTGAGATGTGTACAGTGTGCACCCAACAGTCTTGCCAGCTGTGCCTGACTGTGAATCTGTGTCTACAATAGCACACTGCTTGTTAACGCAGATGTAGCCATGTAGATGGTCTCCTTATACAAAATGTCTGCAAATAGTCAGTTAATGACAGCTTGCAGGGCAAATATAGCTCATCAGCTTTCTATGCACTTACGTGGAAAAGTATACTAATTCTTATACTCATCTACGGACCACGCATAGGAAGGACATCATGTACCTATCATATTTAGACATCTCTCCCAGCAGTTTCACTTTAGTTTCTTCAGCTGACAGTTTTCAAGAAGTGGAGAAGAGTTAAAACATATTGTTCTTGGGGCTACATAACAGGAATTTCTATGTGCAATTCTACCATCCGCATTAACCAGTAAACTGCATTTACTTCAGGCCAGGTTGCACCGTCACAGCTTTGCAATCTTAAAGGAAGTCAACTGAACTGGACATGAGGGCATAATTAGGTCTGTATTTGAATGAAACAAATAAAGGTACTTCAGCTTGAGTGTTGTAGAGCTAATACCCTAAGAATATAAACCAAGTCTTGTAAGTTTGTAAGTTGGAACATAGCACATAACTGGTTTCATTGTATTAACTCCTACCAGAGGTATATGAAGCATGCAGTGGGGAAAAGCTCTATGGATCAGATCATTCAGTAGTAACCTCTCTGCTGTTGTCTATCTGCACCCTCAGAGCAAAAGGAATCTTTGATGGAGAACCACCACTTTCAGAACATCTTCATGCAAGACAAAACATGTTTTCTGTGTACAGAAATCCTGGCTTCTATACTTACCCAAGCAAAAGGAGGGAAACAGTAGCTTTTGAATGGGCATGCTCTTGCATAATCAAGAATTTACTTTGTATTACCAACCAAACAGATAATCATGCAACACTTTTCTACATCTGTAAGTACAACGCAGTGCATGGAATGCATGGAAAATATGAAACTCCCAAAATTGTATCATTAAGGGTTTCTGTATGCAAATCCAGTAGCTAAAATCCTGCAAGGCATTCATCCTTGTTTCATTTTTCTCATGATACCCTCTTGATCCATTATAAAAGAGTTCACCAAAAAGATGATCAAGCCACTCAATCTGAACTCTCTTAACTAACAACCTGTGCAGAGAGTGTAGGGCAGAAGAATGGCTGCAACGTTGTCTGCTAGATACACAAAATACTGGAAAACAGGACTACAGGAAATATGAACATATTTGATAACTACAGAAAGCAAAGGAGAAACCATTCAAAATCTGTATAAGATAATTAGATATTTGTGATTTTTTCAAAGTGTACACATATTCTGCTGCTAAAGGAAATGTTAAAATATGAATATTTAAAGCAAGACATTGAAGCTTATGATTAATCATAACTCTTTTTGTGTTCTTGCAAAGATCAATAAATAAAATTCACCACAAAAGGAACAAAAGTATCTGGAAAACAGGAAAATATAAAACTGTGTAGTTTTAGAATCCACCCACAGCTGGTTTATTTCAACAACACAAAATGTTTTGTAAAGGTTAAACTTCCATCGTGACACAAAGTTCCCAAGTCATCTCTTCAGATGCTCTAGTGACATCATGTAACAGTTTCAAAATAATAAATAAGTAAAAGCACAAAAAGAACCCCCTAATATAGAACAATGTTGAATTTTTACCTGAAAAAAAAACCCTCTACTTTAGGTAGGTACTCTATCTCTCATAAGCCAGTCTGACAGAAAACCAGAAGACATACCATCAGCAAAGATGGAATACTATTCTTTTCAAAGCACCACATAGCCCAGCTCTTGAGAAGACAACTTTCCCCTCTTTTTCCTTCACTTAAAAATGAGGAAAACTAAGGTAATGTCATGTAAAATCTTGATAATATGTTAATAGAAGATGTGTATACAAATGAGGCAAACCGGGGTCATTCAGGTGCCATATTGGCATGATATCCACATTGCCTTGCTCCCTCCACGCCCGTGAATTGTACTCACATGTTTTGCTGAGAACTTGTCTATCTCCTGAAGCACCTTCTCCTGGCACTCTGGGTTGGTGGCTAACAAGTACGTGGCGAAGGACAGGGTGCTAGTGGTAGTCTCGTACCCAGCAATCAGGAAGAGAAAAGCTTGGCCTGCTATCTCATCCTCCGTTAACGTCTTCTGAACCTTTTCAGATGGTGTCTTGCCAGCAGGAGGCACCTCATTCTGGCTGGAAGTGGTGGCTGGACTGATCACATCAAAACAGCCAGCTGCCAAGGCGTCAGCTGAGTTGCGGGAGTCGAGCATCCACTGGAGAAAATCTCTTCGTCTCTGCAGAATACAGGATGAGAAGAAGCACAAAGACTGAGACACAGAGTGGTGCCTTTTCCCATGTGGGGTGGAAGGAGAGAGCTGTTTGCTATTTATACTGTGTGCTCAGCTCCGACAGAATGGCCACCAATCTTTCATTGAAAAAAGAGACTTTTATAAACCACCTGGAAATGTCATCACCTTTTTGGCCCATTTGTTTGGAGGAACCATACCCATTCGTTCACATGATCCAAAGTCTGAAAGATCACCTAGGTTTATGTTTGCATCTACAATAATTCCTGTACCAATTTAATAAGACAGGACTAAAAAACTGATCTCAATAAACGGTGCTTTTAATGAGAAAGTACAGATGTAAATATTATTGTATCAATGCATATCAACCCAGTTTTTTGTTTGTTTGTTTGTTTTATTTTTCTTTAAGTATTTGTAGAAATGCTTTACAACAGTAAGCATTCCTGTACTACAAAAACCTGTTTGGGTGGCTTGTCATTGCAAAATGTCCACTGAATGATTCTACTGTTATGAAAACTGTTTTCTTTTGCACTAGTTTCTGACAGAAAAACTCTAATAAACAGACCTATGGATAAGAATGAGTTGACTCCAAACCAGCCTGGACAGCAAGCTTGATTAGGCTTTGAAATATAACCCAAAAGGTTTGAATTGACTTTTGGGAGTGGGCATAATAGAATTGTGCTGAACCTAAGCCATAAGACTATGTGATTGATTTTCAATTCTTCAAATACCAACAGAATACATGATAGCTCAAGGACTTACAAGTGACTGCAGTGCCAGAACATGACAACTTGTGCACTGGGATGGACAAAAGAAAGGGCTAAGTCTTTCTTCAAAAGAAAAAGAAAAATGCTGTAGAGCTATTTATCTATTAAAAAGGAATCATTTCAATGATTTCTTGGATCTGATGAGAGATGCGGAAGAAATGGGAAAGCCAGAGTAAAGGACAGGCAAACAAGATAAAAGTAAGGAAGAAGTAATTAATTACAAATGTCAGAGGACTTAAATCAGATATTTTTTTCGACATGATGTGGGAAAAGAGAGCAGTGAGACAACAAAAGAGGAGAAATATTTAGTCTTGTGCTTTTCTCTGCTGCCAACAAACTGTTTGGACTTGGTTATTTTGGGGTCTGAGTAATACAAGGAATTAATACATTGTGCCTTTAACTGCTCCCTCCCTCCTCTCCACAGGAACTTTTCATTTTGCATGTGTACAGTATGTACCTTGTACCCATGTCCACAGTGCATATTGTACCCTGCTACACCTAAGAGTTAATAATCCAGATAGTAACCAGTGCTAGTCATCACATGCTGAAGGACTCTACAAATTGGCCAAATGGCATTACCTTCAAGGCACAGGATACGTGCTTTTCCTCCCAAGAAGTGAAGGCACACAAAGCAGCATTATACACAGTTGAGCTCTGTGAACAAGCTCCAGCTCTGCAAATAAATCCTTGTGCCTAGACTTAGGCACAGTTTCCAGATTCAAACTGGCCACTTTGCCCCAGTGATAGGATACCACTACTCATGTATTTTCCTTTAGACTGGAGGAAACAAGACTCCATGCATACTTCTGCTGTGCACAGCTAAAACTTTCATGCAACGTTTCCAGGAGGGGCTTTATTAACAAGCTAGGAATCCACAAACCATATGACAGACAGTCCAGCTCCTAGGCATGGCCAACACTTCAGGGGGCTTTCTGGTATGTATATTTGGGTTACTGTGTTTATCAGTGTGTGGATATACACTAGTCTAGTATAGTAATGAACTGCATCTGTAGAGATCATAGAATCATAGAATCATAGAATATCCTGAGTTGGAAGGGACCCTTAAGGATCATCAAGTCCAACTCTTGACACCGCACAGGTCTACCCAAAAGTTCAGACCATGTGACTAAGTGCACAGTCCAATCTCTTCTTAAATTCAGACAGGCTCGGTGCAGTGACCACTTCCCTGGGGAGCCTGTTCCAGTGTGCAACCACCCTCTCTGTGAAGAACCCCCTCCTGATATCAAGCCTAAATTTCCCCTGCCTCAGCTTAACATTCCCTTTTATTCATACAACTAGTCATCATCACCTAAACTACCTTTATAACAGTCTAATTACATCTATATTCATTGGAGTTGTACCCCTGCAATATAATACTGTTCAGATAGTATCACATTTGGAGTAGGATTCATCTTTCTCTAGCATTCATCCTTCTCTAGCTGTGAATTTTCTTGTAAACAAACCCATTGCTCTCCAAGGATTTGCAGTCCCCAGTCATGAACTGTAAGCTGAGACTGGTCTTATATTTAGACAATACATTCTCCGGAGCCCCTTGAAGACGTTTCTCCAACCTTAGACAAAATCAGGTCCCAGTCTTATACACAGCATATGGTTATTGCCATGATAGTACAGTCATAATCATAATGACAAGTGAATGAAATTTCATTCATGAGAATTTTTGCTGAAAGCAAACTTAATGAATGCTAGCATAAGTGAATATTCCCAAGAACGTGCTCTGAAATGCCTCTGTGGCCATTTTGAGGAGCTCTTTTTATTACTCACATAATATATTTGGTTAGGAATTTAAAAGCTTGTCTTGTTACAGAATCTGCTTGTAAGGTCACCCAGTCTAGAAACAACTAGCTACCTTATCGGTGCTATGCAATTTGTTCGCAGGTGAGCATAGGTTGCTGAGAACAATGGTTTCATAAACAATCCTGACAAAAACCACATTCATTTGTAAAAACTACTTGAGCAATAGTGGGAGGAAAAAAGCATAAAATTGGAAAGATACAAGCTTTGTTCAAGATAATTCTACACCGTTCAAGGAGCTATATTTTAGCAAAGATTCTCTTCCTTATGGTTCATTCTACTTCACTTTAGGCATCAGTATAGAATGCAACATAAAAAATAGTCATCAACCCAAGCGAGAGAAAAGATTTCCAGGGTTATAACCAGTCATAATGAAACATATTTTTCTTCCGCACCATCAGGATAGAAAAATCACTCTGACTCAAAAACCTAACAATGGCAATAGAGGCAAACACTAGCATAAAACCAAATATAATTGGATTGTTAAGTGTTGGAAATGAGAAAAAGGTATCTCATGAAAATTCACGTTTTTTTTCTCTACTCAGGTTGACAGCAATAAAAAATAAATAAATAAAAAAAGCCAGTTCAGTCTGACAACAAACCAGGTACTGAAGGTGTCACTGCAAAAAAACATTCTCTGGTCATCACATATGGCTGCTGGCTTCCTTTTTCCATCAGGGACATTTGTTTGATTTTCCTTACAAAAAGCAAAAGCCCATAATAGGCTCTATCCTGTCCTCTGACACTTGCATAGTTACATTACAATGGCATTGGAAAAAAAGTTTCTGCTTCAAAAGAATGGTGTGTCAGTGAGACAGGCTCTTGTTTTGCCCTGGTACAACACAGAGTTTATCATTAAGCAAATGAAAATCGAATGGAAAGATACTATTTGAAAAATTGTAATTTCAATGCAGTATGGGACAGGGTGCATGTCTAACTTGGTGGTGACACAGACATCCCCTTTGAAATATATAATAAGACAAGCCCTGCTTTCAGCTTCCCCGAGATAGACACCTTGCAATATATTTCCTGACACCAGTGTTCTGGGCTGTATCATTTCTCTCATTAGTCTCCTTAAGCATCACCTGGCCATGCAGGGAAATCATTCTGCACAGAACCGTAACGAGCTACACGCTACATACTGGAAGAATAGATGTGTGCTATACTGGGGAAGGCCAGTCTGCCAGTATCTATCACCCCTCCTTAAGTCACCGCTTTTAAGTTTTGCAGCTGTCAAAAGAAGAGAGAGATATCACTCTTGTGACTCTTCTCACAGGAGACATGGGTCTTGGGGGGAAGGGGATGTCTCCAGCTCTTCCCATCCTAAACAGGGAACTGCATTTTCATATCAAAGATTGATATACTGGCCAACCTCTCAGTAAGTTCACTGCTGATTTGGGGATCCAGGAGACCCTTGGGTTATGTTTTCAACAGAGAAATTGAGGCACGTGACTCCTATGCAAGGTGAAATGAAATATTACTTAAGGAAAACTATCAAATGTATACCAGTTGGAAGTTTTGCTCCTAATGCTCTGATTTAACTTCAATTTTCTGCTAACTGTACTTAAATTTTGTACCACTCTGATAGTTCAGTTCCCCATCCTGAACCCAGAACTATGAAAAACAAGTTAAAGATGAAGTAAGGAAGCAAGTTGGAAGACGTGATTGATTAGTATTCTGTAAAGCACTTGCTGTGGTGCAAAAGTCATACAAATGTGATGCTGTTAATACAATACCACACACAATAAGCTATGCAGACCCTCCTAGCCTTTCTGCAATGCTCTGATGGCAGTTCAGAAAGGCAGAAACTAAGCTTCACAGTCCTTATCTGACCGGTATAAAACTCACATCTCTCTGAAATATTACTTTAGCTTCCTACAAACTCATAAAAACACTGTTATATTAGTTTATTTCCAGGTCACTTTTTATAAGTTTGATTTGACAAAGATCTTTTTAGGTAAGAACACTGGTGTCACCCTGAAGTTATCAGTAAAGTACTGCAGAAGCTACCCAGATCCTCTTGAACTGAAATACAAAATGCAGTCCCACTAAAACTATGATTTTGCCAAACTTCTTTGAAAGGGTCACACACAACTTCACTAGCAGGTTTCATTTGGTTTCTCAGTGAAATCATGAAAAAAGCCGATCTCTCTGCAATATACTATGCCCCAAAACCTTTCTGAGAGAGCTTCCTTTTGCCTTGGGCTTGAACCCAGAAGCTGGAATTAACTGTGAGGCCAGAGCTGACAGCCCTCAAATTTGTGCGCCTGAAGGCTGAAGGCATCATGCTCCTGTGGATGATGTTCAGCCCTGGAAGGATCCAGAGCCTGCTGAACTGCAGGGTCCTGCCCTTGTTCGAGAGTGGCTGGGAGGTTTTCAGTCTGGCAGAAAAAAACTGTTTTGTTTGCATTTGTTAACATCAGCTGGCGGAACCACTGCAATGTTTTTATTGTAAATGAGCTGAGTGTCTGAGGGCAGGCATGTCTTACAAAGCAATATAACTTACATTAAAAACCTGCATAAATTTAAAGCAAAAAAAAAAATAGTCACCGAGCGCCACTTGGAAAGTGGAGCAGCCTTTAGCAGCCCAGACTGATCTTAACATCTGTAGTGAAACCCCAGACTTGGAAGGTTTTGTGTAAGTTTGGGCTTGTTCTGATATTTTTATACATTACCATTTCTAAACCCCTATGGGAGTTTCTGGCTGTAGTTCACTGCAGTAAGAGAGCACTATGAGTACTGAATGACACCATATTTCATGTCAGAAGCCACACCAATGCCTTTGCTTTCTACTTGAAAGAAAAAAGAAATGTCCCTCCAACAATATCACAGAAATGCTCTCTGAAATGCTGCGCAGGCCACAGAAGGGGCAGGTGTGTCAGCAAACTGCTGAAAGCACCTCAGCGTGGAAAGTGTAAAACGTGTCTCCTGCATGTGACCAACAGCGAGTATAAATCCAAGTATAACACAGATTTTATTGGCTGAGGTGGCTACTGAATCTACAGAGTGGCCAATATGAATTTGTGGTCAAGGCACTGACCACCAGAGAAACCAGGATGCTTAGAGCTACACTCCCCTTTTTGCTTTTAGAATACAGTTTTAAACTCTCCATCTGTACAATTGGTACAACACGCATCAAATCTTATAAAACCCCATGAGGAAAAGCTAATGATGATCTCAGAAACCCCTTTAAGACCTAGGATGAAAACAGATTTACGGACTCAAAGAGTTTAAGGCAGAAAGCACCAATGCATCAGGGAAAGAGGCCTGGAAGGAATTCAGCAACTTATCTACTCCATCCCCTCACCACAAGGCAGGATCAGCCAAACCAGCTCTGACAGCTGTTTGTCTAACCTGTTTTTAAAAACCCAGCCAAGCTCCAGATTCCCACAGCTTCCCCAGGCAGTTTACCCCAGCATTGAACCGTTTGCATCACGAGAGGTTTCCCCTCCTCCAGTGAGTCACTGCATACATTGCAGATCATGAGATGGCACCCAGCTGCACCTCTAATGTCCGGAGCCCCACAGCTTGTAGGTATATGTGTCTGCATATATAATATATGTTACTGCAGAAGGTCTCTAACAAAGCATGTTGATAACAACAACAGCAACAACAAAAAATCATACTGCTGAAAAATACAAAGCCATTTTCGCTTGGTAGTGTCTCAATTCAAGAGGTCAAGGAGAAGAGCGCTCAGGTATTGCTGTTTTCTTCCTTGAGGATTTTGCACAAGTAGGAACATCTTTTCTGGTACAAAGAGATCACAATACCTTCTTTGGCTCCTATTATACAAGCTGAGCTTTGAGGCAGTGGAAGAAACCCTGGTGCTTGAGGCTCTGCAGCCTCACTTGGGTTTTGGGCACATGGAGAATTTCACAGCTGGTTTACAACTTCATTCTGATATTCAGACTCGTCTAACCTCCAAAAAGCAAGGTTAAATTAAGAGCTTGATTAATCTGCAGAGGCACATGCAAACCTAAATTAATCTGACAGCAAAGCGTGGGGAATTTCTTATAAAGAACAATTTGTTAGGGACCCATGTACCTTCTCCTTATGCTTCCACAAGTGGCAGTAAAGGGCTTACATCTGGAAAGACCACTGCTGCCTTCTTACTGTATTCCTACATCACCTAGGGATGAAAAGCAATCTGAATTTGTGTTCTTATTGGTAATGAAGAGAAAGCAAAGAAATACTTCTAGTTGAGACAAACTGAACATAGGTCTTTGTGGCTCATGTAGAAGGAGGCTATTTTTAATCTTAAACACGTGGACCTCTTGCCTGAAATCCTAGCTGGAGGCCTGACTTGGCTGGAGCGGGAAGGGATGAAGAGAGATTACAATTAAGGACACTGAATGTAGTAACTCATACATTTTTCCCACCACCCTGGAGTTATACCAGAGTTTTAAAGCATAACCTGAACTTCAAACATAATCCAGATAATATATTTCTGGGTGGCACCTGCACAGTGGCACCTTAGGAAGCCAATGAAACAGGCAGAGGAGATGGTATAAAACAGTATTATACCACAGACCTGCCCAGGAATGAATAAGCCACGCAAAGTAATTCAGAGCGAAGTTTCTGACGTCTTTCCTGCTTAGCTACAGACACAGGAAAACAGCAGGAATTGTTCTTACTGAGAAGATGACACTTTTGGCCTTTCATAAATCTGTCACTTTGGACGTACTTTGGTAACATATGGGTTGTGGTGAATAACACGGAAGAGAGAAAATAGGGTACATATCTATTTCATTCATTCATTAATTACGTGGACACACAGGGAAATCTATAGCTTGCCTGGAGAGATGGAAATCCTTTCAGTAGTTCTTCTGCATAAAACCAAGAGACTGCTTGCAGCCTGGTCTTTTTATAAGCAGTAGAAAACACCCCTAACGAACTGACTGCCATCTGTGACTTTGGGGGGTTTCCTTTCAATACCAGGCTAGGCAGAATGAGCTGTGTATCTACAAGACACAGTAAATTTCTCCGTAAAACTCAGTTTAATGGCAAACTAGTGCCCTGTACTTTGTGGCAGCTGGTTGGCAGCTCTGCTGCCCTGGGTTGGCAGCCCCAGTCCAGAGCCCAGTACAAAGGCGTAACCGCCACGGCTCCCTCTGTGGTGTGCCCGTGTGGGGACAGCTCAAAAAAACAGCCCAAAATGCAATGGCAAGAGAGTGTCACCCAGCCTGTGTCACAGTGAGCAAGACACAAATGACGCTGGACTGGAACCTCCTTATTCTCTATTTGCAAAATATTCAGTATAACAACGCTCTGGTAACAGCTCCTGGCATTATCACAGTACAAACAGTACATATTGGATATGCACATGCAGTAGCTAAGCTTCTCCTGCCCCACATGTTTTGCTGCTTGGAGGTGGAGGAGTGAGGTTATCAGAATACACAGCGAGCAAACAGAGCAAGAGAAGAAATAACTGAGGATGGAGAACAGCTTGGGCCAGCCTCCCCCCCAACCATGCACACAAGTGTGTGAAACTGGCATCAACTCCAAGTCAGCCCAGAGCTGACCACCCCGCTGCACACTGTGCACACATCCTCTCCCAGGGCTTATCTGGCCTCCTAGTGAACCATCTGACACTCCTCCCCTCCTCTATTTGCAGGAGGAAGGGAGGATGCAGGAAGGGAGTGTTTTAGGATAAGTGCCTGACACCCAGCAGCTTGACCCTCTACTGACTCAAACTGCTGACTAAAGGCTGCTGTTGCAAGCAGCCCTCTGTCTTTTTTTGTTGTTGTTCCTCTTTTTTTTTTTTTTTTTTTTTTCTCCACAGATTATAATTGTATTTACTTAAATTTAATTTCTCATTAATAATCAGTTCTGGTTTTAGCAGTTGCCTGACATTCGAGATTATGCACAGAAATATCATTATTGCTTCTTTGTTCTTCCAGCCCCACGTGCTCTCTTCACCATGCTTGCAAAGTCCCACCACTCACTTCAAAGAGCCATCAAGATGTCTGGGGGCTGTCCTGGGACTTTACTGTGCACCTCCTGTTTTCCCCCATCTCTTCCCATGATTTGTTCGAGATCCTCCCTTTCTGCATCACATTACATACAGATTGCATACATTCTGTGGGAAGGAACACCTTATTATTCAGTTTTGTGAAGACCTTAAGTAATTCTGGGTAACAAAAAAAAAAAGTCATTGTTTTTTTAACTGAACTAATTATAACTGTTAGACTGATATAAACGATACACGCTGTTAGAAAAAAAGCACAATGTTATTTATGGTCTTTATTAACAATTGAAAAAAAATAAAACAAACAACAAAACAAAACACAAAACAAACCCACCACTTGCCTTTACTATTGCTTTTTTTCTGAGCAACTGCTCTTCACTGCTGGTGGGTAATCCCACTGCTGGTTTATCCATTCACGATCACACCTGCAGTCTACAGTAGGATTTATCCCGGATCTTTGGCTACATTAAACCGGCCTTACCGATAGTACATAAATCTCCTCTACATGTGGATCTCCACTTCTGTGCACAAAGGGGTACTGGTTCCCAGTGCAGTGGGTGAAAGCAGCACTGGGAAGGAAAGGATTATTTTCAGCTACCCGGTAACCGATAATAAATTGTGTTATCCTCTGCAGTTTCATGGATGCTCGGTTCAGTTATGAGCTTTATCCAATAGATGGCTCCTCAGTAGCAGAAAGCATTCTTCCCCTGCTCTCCTTCCCTTCAGAGAGTTTTCAGTTTGACTTTCTAATATTTACACATCCATTATCTTGCAAATATAGGCATTTTGCTCACACTGATAAACACACAGAAGAAGTGTGTGTGCATGAATGAAAGAACAAAAGAAAAATTAGATGGTATTTTATATATTTTCATGCCACTTTGTCCTCTGCCAGTACAGGGATGCATGAAAAATGACAGGCAGGCAGCACTGTGGTCTGGAACGCTTCCTATAGTCACACACTAAAAAAAAATACAACTTCAGAAACACATGAATATTAACAGAATGCCAGAATACCAGCCGTCTTTTTCCCCGAAAATATGAGGACTTCTCCCATATCTTACAGATCCCTGACTGAGCAATACTTAAGCAACTTACAGGCATCATTACTCCTCTGTCAATGAAAGATTTTTCACAAGGAAAAAAAAATCCCTATGTGTAATTATTGATATAATGAACCAGGAGAGCTCTCTGTAATTGGCAAAATGCCACAGGGTGCAAGTTAATATCATTAGGAGTAACACTGCCATTTCTGAGATGGGGAAAGTGAATAAGCTTTTGTTGTTTTCCAGAAAAACACAACAAGGATAAGAATAGCAAAACCTGAAACATTAATTACATGCAGACAAACCCTGTTTATCCCAGATATGCAACTGTGACTTCCCTCAATCACAAGAGCAGTTCTTGGTCTTTTCTGTCCTGAGATCTCTCTCGCATCTCAAAAAGATCTGATCAAACACCTGCCAGCGACCCCAGTTTGGGGCTCATGACCCCTCTGGTCAGACCACACAAGTGAAAAGTGAAAACAGAACACCCACAATAAATAATAAATCTCATAGAAGCCAGACCATGACACTTTAAATTGCTCCAGATTAAATCCCTACACTTCAATGGGGCACAACTATAAGCCCACTATACCTGCTGTTAGCATTTAAAATAATAGCATTCCTAATAATAACATTTATGCTTGAAAAATTAAGTTGCTTTGAAAAATGGGGAAAAGGCACCAGTTTAGTATAAACATCCATGTAAATATATATATAAAAATACATATCTTAGAGATCCTAACATTAACACAATTACAACCATAATAACAACCGTGTCGAGTGAAAAAATAAATGTTTTGGCCCTGTTCAAAGCTCAGCACACAACCACTGTTTAGATTTCAATGCTCTGAAAGAACTTGCCAAATGCCATACCTCAAACCAGCTTTTTGCTAGCTCAAAATTGGAAATTTGTACCAATCCACATTTTGCTTACTCCAAAACAAACTCATGGGCTGTGACACTATTGCTTCCCCTTACTCGTGAGCAAACACCCCAAGGAATCCTCCAGCCTAATGGGCACTGAACAGAAGCACAGGGGATGCAAGGGTAGCCCCATGCTCTGGGGACTCCTCAGTTAGCACAGGGGCCCTTTGTGTGCCCAGACCTTGTCACAGCACACAGCAGCTGTGGCACCACTCTAAATTGTGCAAGGAGCAGATTTAAGCCCCGGCCAGTCCCAGTACTGGTGAAAGACAAAAGGTCCATCTTTCCTCCTTTCTCCCCCTCAGGACGCTGCAGGCAGCAGAAGTTCCCCTGACCCAAAGCCAAGCATGCAGACTTTACCCTCCTCCTCTTTTTAAAGGGCCAAGTTACAAACACACGGAGAATCAGAGTTCGCAACTGAAATCCTGACAATGCTTTTCACCATGGAGCAGTTTAAAGCAGGCAGCAGTGATATTCATTAAGCTGTTAATAATGGATTGTGGCACAAAGCAATTTATCAAGTTTCCATTGTAATTAAAATCACTGAATATTTGGGCACTTGCAATGCACCTAGCTCTCCCCGTTCCTGAAGCTTTACATTTTAATGTGAATTATGGCTCCCTCTCCCAAGAGACCTGCTAAAAAGCCCGTTTTAATTGGTATGTTTTTAATTGAGATTACATTATTAAAAAGTGTACGTTTCTAATGATGAGAGAAAGGAGATGCTCGGCTCCCCTTTAGTCTCTCTCTCTCTCTTAGCTACAGCTTGCTTATCCCAGCAGGAGGAAAAAATGAAGGGCAGTCACTCCAAAGAAAGTGAAAGAAGCCCTGAGCAGCCAAAGGACACGAAGTCAGGGCAAGGCTGCCACTGACTTTGGTGGTGCAGGATCTCGTAGGAAGATTTTTGGAGAGGAAGAGGAATTGCTGCAATCGTTCAGGCTGCTCTTTAGCAAAAGTCAGAGCGAGGAATGCCACGCAGAGATTCCTGCCTCGCAGCCAGCTGACACCGAGGGCACGTTCCAGAAAGCCTCTCCTTAAGGCTTCCAGCGACAGAGAATCTGTCATTTCCCATAATAAGGGACTCAAATGTTAAATTACTCTCAAAATCCAGATACAGTCATGAGCGGCTGGGGTTTATCAAAGGCCTCCATCTCTGCTGGCTCCAGCAGGCTCAGGAAAGGGAGGCAGATCCCAGGGCAGCCCAGGCATGGTGGCAAGAAGAGAAGAGCCCCAGAGAACAAAGTTGAGGTTTACTTTGGTGTGTTGAGGTGGCCACCAGGCTCAAAAAAAGAAAAAAAAAAAAAAAAAAAGTAAATTCATACACTTGGCAACAAAATGCAGACCCCATAAATGGTTCTTCTGTTGGCAAGATGGGCTGTCAGTGTCTCTTATAGCAGGAGTATGGATCTGCTAAGGTAAGTAGACAGAAGAGAAAAGGAAGAAATATCAAAGGAGTGCAAAGTAGATACCAACAGTTGAGACAGATCAAGGGAAAAAGCCTCCGGAGATCAAAACATACCAACAAATGGACAAGACGGTTGAACCAGAATGAAATATCATGGAACAGCTTTTTCATAACCGCTTCAGAAAAGGTCATGCTGTATTGCAAAAAGAGGATGGTGCATGGGGCTGAGAGAGGTTACTGTAGGCAAATAGAGACACACACAGACTAACAGAGAAACATTTCAAGATCAAGCCAGCAATACCACAAGTGCTGCAACTCCCCTTGTAGTTCTGGGAGTGAGTCAGGGAGAAAGGAAGGTGAACCTATAGCAGATAAAAGAAGAAAAGACAAAACATGAAACAAAATTGAAAATGATAAAACCAACAGAGAAAGGGAAAACTCTGCTATTGCAGTTAGGTCAGTAAATCTATGATTTTTGTCTAAATTAAGAATTCAGATGCTTCTGTCTAGTTGCATATTTCAAAAAAAAAAGTCTGTTTATAGAGGCAAAAAACCCAAACAAGCTATTGCTCTGAATGGAAAGTAAAATACATACATGAAATGCCTCTAGTCCCGTTCAACAGATCCCCTGAAGGTTTAGATCAAGTGTAGGGTTTAGGAAAAAAAAAAAAAAAAAGTGTATGCAAATTAAGATTAGAGGTTATATCCCACCTTGGCATTAAAGGTCACCACCCAGCTATGCAGGAAATTAATCTCCATATGATTTTGTTCTATGACAAGATTCCCTTTGTTTGTTGTTTGAAAATCCTACACTCTGGATGAAGACCAGATCACAGATTAGGCAGGAAAAAGGAAGGGCTTTCAATGACCTAAAGCAGGCTTTTCTGAGAAACTTGGGAGGAACAGACCAAAAGAGTAATATAGAAAAGAGAGGAGGAACTGAGAGAGAGCAGAGTTAGAAAGGAAAGCAAATGGGCACAATTTCAGGGTGAGGATTTTTCCTTTCACTCAAAGGGACAAATACTGACACGGTAACATGAAGGAAAGCAAACAAAAGAAAGCGAGAAAAGATATGTCAGAAAGTTTTACTTTATGCTGAAGGAATGGCAAAGGAGAACAGTGCTTCCAAGCCTATAGGAAAATGACCTTAAAAGAGACATGTAACACTGCTTAGGCTGGGTATTTGGCACAGATGAGAACATGCCAGCTTACTTACTGATTTGGCATGTATCAACAGATACATTACTACATCAGAGTCTGCCCTGAGTGCTAGGGTAAAAAGGCAGCTGGAGATGCTCTACCCCCTTCCTACAAGGAATGGAGCCATGGACATAGCAAAGTCTCACTGGGTATGTGCAACTTCAGTGACTTAATACCTAGCAACATGTCCCCAAAGACACACAAGAAGCCAACAGGTTGCAACAGCCTTGATCCAATTATTTTCTCTGACTGGAGTATCAGGAGAGATTCTAACCAAGCAGGGGACAAACTTTATGTCTAAGGTCATGAAACAGCAGTATTGAGTACTAGGTATAAAAAGTATTAAAACCTATGCCACATCCTCCTCAAACAGATGGCCTTTCAGAAAGATTTAATCAGACACTGAAACGCATGCTGCGAATACTCATTACTAGCACAGGATCAGGCTGGGACAAGTGGCCAGCACTGACGTTATTGCCTACAGGGAATTACCACGGGCATAAACAGGCTTTTCAATGCTTCAGCTTCTCTCTGGATGACAAGCACAGGGTCCCCTTGCCATCACAGGGGAAGCCTGGGAGGGTAAAGCAAAAAAATCATGAGGGGTGGGCCAGGTCTAGTTTTCAGGGGAGAAGCAAGAGACCCGGTCCCTTTTAAGGAGCAACCATCTTCTTTTTGGCATCCTCCACTTTCCACCTGTGCTGGTCAAGCCACCATAAAGATCAATGAAACTGAACAGTCACTGAGTCTTCACCTAAAGCACAATGAGCTCTTACTCTAATTTTTACTGACACACAAAACCAGAGCTGTGACCACTCCCTCTCCTTTGGTATTAAGAACAGGAAGAGCAGGGTATAACCACAACAGGCAGCACACAGAAGGAGGTGTCCAAAAGGTGAACAAGCTACCCAAAAGGAAGAAAAAAAAAAAAAAAAAAAAAAAAAGGCAAATCTAGAAGAGGATTTCTGCTCTCCCCTTGAACAATGGAGGAGTTCCTTTGAAAAAGACAGGTTTGTCATTTAATTCTTCCCTCCTCCAATTTTTTTCAGAAAAATTTTACTGCAAATGTACTTTGAAAGACTCCTTACACTATCTTTTGGCCTGGATTTTTGATAAACAGTATTTTAAGAGACTGCTTTTACCATATAAACACAGTTTTAAAAAGTCACTAAAACCCTTGACATTACCGACAGCTGAGCATGTGGGTTTATTTATTTTTACGCTGGTTGAAAAAAAGCTTTTCTTCAACACTAAAAAAAAAAACCTTCTCAATTAAAAGATGTTTCTCATATGCTGTAGATCAGCAAAGCCAAATGTCCATATCGCTTCCTGCACTGAAAATGGGAGGAAAATGCATGCAAGGCTCAATGACAGAAGTGTTTAAGACCTTCCTCCCTGCGACTCTGAAGGCATCCAGTTGGCCTAAGAACTTTCTGTGGATTTATGATACTGCAGGGTGCATCTGAACCTCCCTTGTTCTGCCCAGCAAGTGGTAAAGATACCTTTTTTATTATTATTATTATTTTGAAGGCCCTCTAAAGTGGCTCCTTCACATGTCTTACTTAGCAAGTGAGATTAGCTTTTTCAGCATACTGACATTTTCTCAGCATTGTCTGCAAGATCATTCCTAGCAACTCCAGATACCCCTAAAATGTAACCCATTTTGTCAGTATGAACATCCTGGTTCTTTTATTTCATTCCCATGTTCACTCATACATCTATGTTCTTGCAAACTGAAGTATGTGAGCAGTGCTCCAAGAAGTCAACGAGATTGCTCAGGTGCCTGATGACAGTTTAGAACCTAGACTGGAGCTGAGGTTGGACATATGAGATATCAGACAGGGATGCTGCTCCTGAAGAACTGAAGATAAACAGCAGTGACTGAAAAAACTAAAAGGGAGATGGAGGTATTGGGAAGAGTGTCCCATATGTCAGATTGTTTGTTATGGTAGCTGCAGGGCTTGCTGGAGTGGGGCAAATAATACACACATTATGCCAGCTGCTTGTTCCTTGCTTAGGATCTATAAAGAATTCTGTCTGCTCCGTAACAGAGGCAGTAGAAATGGTGTGATAAGAGCAAGGGGTAATAGCAAGCAGATCTAGTACGTAGTAGCTGGATGCAGGTCATCAAGCAGATATTTGCTATCTCCTTGTGACTGCAGTGCTCGTAAAGTGCTGGGCTCACAGGTGTGCTGGGCTGCAGAACTGGGACAGATGCAGCAGTAATGCAAAATTCTTCCTGATTCCCCATCACGCTTCAGGGAGGTGAGAAAGTCACTGTTCTCCTTACTTATTCTGTCCTTGATCTGTTTTGAGGAGAGAGACTGCAGAACTGCATTTCATGATGAAAGCACCTCAGCCAGACAAGTCAGCCCAAGCCTGAAACCAAAAGATCCTGTTTTGTAGGCCAGCAGTTAATCTTTGGAAAGATAACAACATACTGACCAAGAAATTTCAGCTAGTGACCAAAAGTAATAAGGACTTTGAGCTCATTTCCTTCTGAGGATTAAAGGCCTTGCTGTGTTTCAATGGCCACTTAAGAAATCCTGAGAAAGTTATAAAATTCATTAAATACTCCAGCTTAAAAAAAAAAAAAAAAAAAAAAAGTAAAGATATTTTTCTTCAAATTTGGGAAGGAAAGCAACTTTGAAGGCAAGCATTAATGCATGGATTTTTAAAAGCCGATGAATAACTAAAACTTCTTCTACCATAATGCCACTTTTTATCCTGTTAGAATCACCGTGTACTGCCCAAGCACAGAAACCAGATTTAGCGTTCTGAAGAATTTTAATATACTCCAGAGGAATGATACTCTTCTGCTTAAAACAGCAGAGATATGGGTTCGAGATTTGTGTTCAGTCCCCATATTAAGCACAGATTCTCTCTATATCTTTAAAGCACATTTACTGTTCTTGGAAACTCACTTCACTTTCCTCGCAACAAAGGCAGTGGGTAAGAACACGATCAAACTGTGAGAACAGCCTTGTGGAACAGAAATGCAGTGTCCCTCCCACAGACTTAGCAAAACAAAAGGACCAGGCTGATCCTTCATTTTACTGACTTTATTAATCAATTCAAATGAATTATTTAATATTGCCATATCGTATGTGTCCTTAAATGGACACCACTCTCATTCAAACATAAACAAGTTCTGCTTCGTTTTTTATGACGGCAAGAAAACTGCACACTATTAGAAAGTGTCTAATCCTCCCATCTGCTGTTTCCTTAGAAAAATATTTACTTTTAAACATCTGTACTGCATTTTCCACAGTTCAAACACACACATAGCTCCTGGAATGTACATAGTATTTAGCAAATTTTTAACTAAGTTTTCTTAGTAATTGTATAGTTTTCCCTTGACAAGGAGAGGATCAGACTTTTTTTCAGGAGGATTACCTCTGCTCAACTCATTTCAAGCAGCTCTTGAATAAAATAGTTCATTAGTTCACGAAAAGGAAAAACTCCAGGGAGCTGCTGAGGGAAGGAAGAGAAAAGAAGAGAGTGCCACAGTAATTAGGTTTTCAGATTGTCCCTTATCCTCCAGAATGCAGGTACATACACACATGTCCCTCTTCCCCTTAGGTAAAGCATTTAGGGGAGCTCATTGCATGTTCTTCCTTGGGAATCAGGGTTCTAGAGATTAAAGTTTTAACCAGGCCATCATTTCCCAGAAAGATACTAAAAGATACCACCTCTTTATAGCATGCTACTATATCAGTTGAAGGACAGATGCCTCACCTTTACAAGCATTTAAGTAGTTTCATTTCAGACTTCCTCAAAATTCAGTTTCCTGACCCGCCACCTCATTTTAGGTTCCTATGGCTGGTGCTGGAAGACCAAAGGATCTCCACTAAGCAGAAACCACGCATGCCTGCCCGGGCATGTAAGCAGCAGGAAAATGGGAGGAGGCTGCAATTCATCACTAGCAGTTGCTGACCAAAAGACCTTTTTCAGTTTAGACCTAGCACAAGAGAGTACAGAGTATCCCAGGGCCATACCAGTCTCTGGGAGACTAGGTCATCTTCAGGACTGACAGCACCATACAGCTTCTTTGTGGCTTTACACCACGTGGCACAAGGGCAGCATGGTTAACAGTGAAGCTTTCACGCTCTTTTTTCATTTTTCTGTCTGCCTGCTCTGGATTTGCAACAAAAGCATTCGGGTAGCCCATACATCTCCAGCAAAGTTGACCAGAACAACTGAGATGCAAACGAATACAGTTCTGGTGATACTTCTCTGTGCTTTATCACCCTCTCATTTCAAGTCAGCTTGAGACCACCAAGAAACAGCTGATCATCATCAGAAACATCATCAGGTCACTACCTCCCTAGCATGGATCATTGATCTTGAATTATGCATTCACAGCTGACACCAAAACTGGAAAAATCAAGAGATGCCAGAAGAATGTGTTGCAGCCTCCATGAACTCTCCAATTCTTGTTAAATGGTGCACAGTTTGAAAGCCAAATTTTCCCACATATCTGTTGTGATGCTGCAAAATTAATGTTTTGCAATATCTTTACGTTGTTGTATTCCCACTGGTATTACCATGAGTTAAAAATGAAATTCAAGCCTTTTTCTGTTAAGGGGAGGGGGTGTTGCTTTCATCCCGCAGTTTTAGGAGTTGCAATTTTGAGCACCATGAAAGACTTCTTCATCTAGATATCATCATTAAAACAGACGGGCAAGTTAAGAACTGAGCTGTAACTTGACAGAAAAACTCTTCCATGAACAATGATTTGCATATCAGATTATTAAGTGAAAATCTATCAAACTATCATTTCTTGAAACAAAGTCTATCCACCCTGTTTCTGGAAACATGTTGCCTAAGGGAAAAATTTAAACCTGGGCAGATAATCAGGATAAGGTATTTGAACACTTAAATCCTGCTGGAGTCTTCAAAGTAGGTGTTAAGTGGTGCATTAAATTTGTGCTGTTTCTTCTGAGCAGGGTGAATTTGCTCTCCTGTAAATAGTGGGAAAAGCATTTTACAATAATTTGAATTCATGAATAAATGTAATATATTAAAATTTCTAAAATACGACCACTAAATGTTTTTGTACATAAGCCAAATGAGTGGAATATCCAGGACTGAAATTATTTGACTGACCACAGAAAGATAATATATAATTAAAATGACATCTGCAGCACTAACCGATGGGTTAAGAGAAAGTGACATCACAGATCTCATATAAGCTGCAAGCGTATTATTAGATCTAAACCTGGCTGTAAAATTACTATCTGCCCGTGGGATTATCTTTAGGCATTCAGAAGCATTGTTTCATTTACTGATGGAACAAGGATGATAACAGGCTGACTTTGCTTGTCACATTATTTTTTGGCCTTTCTTTATTCTTTGTTCATGTTCACTGCAGATGAGAGGAAGACAAGCTTCAGCTGAATCACTTTCACAGAGCTCTTCATTGTTTTACAGTTTGTTCCTTTTTTTTTTTTTTTTTTTTTCCCCAAAGATAAAAACATTTTTAATGGTGATAAAATCAATGAGGAGTAAAAGATGCACACAGTGTAACATCTAGGAATATGGCAATCTAAGGAATACCCATTGGCCTAATGCGGTACAGGAAGGCTGTAAGACTTTGCTTACAGCTCCCGTTATTAGCATAAGGAACCAGTAGCTACCAGTTACATCTTGGGCTCATTAAAATTCAATGCCAAAACTCCTACTGACTTCAGGAGGTACATTTCATCACTCTAGACCTAAGACACAGGTCATAATTCTCCTTCAACTACAGGGCTATCTGGGACACCTAATCTCTGCAGATTACATTTCTGCATTAAACTGGACAGCAGCCGCATTTTGATCCATTTCACATACCTTTTTTATGTTCCTGGCAAATTCCTAAGGTGCCTATATTTGTAGCAAAACTTGCACTCCACCAACCTAAACTAGTCAAAATTTTAAGAGTGGATAACAAGACAGGCAGTGAAGGTGGGGAAAAAAAGGAAAATCCAAACTTTTCAGTCGCTTTTGAAAGCCATGTTAATGATCCTGAGCTGCATAGGGAACTTAATACGCTCTCAGAAAGCTGGTCCTAAAGTGTCTAACTCCCGGTACCTGAAATCGTTCCCATATGACAATTTTGCAAACTAGGCAAAAGTCCAGGAGTAGGTGGGACCACTGCCAGTCATGGACTTGTGCATACACTGTTAAGGTAAACATGGACCTTGTACTTTCTTCCACACTGTCCTGATACTGGGCAGCTACTGCCATATGTTATCTTTTAATGAGTCTCCCAATATCCCTTCCAATACAATCATAAGCCTTTCTGCTCGATCAGCCACTGAGAGCTGAAAACACACTGCATATGGACATAATGCTGACTCCTGCTCTTGTCACTAGAATCTCATTTTTCTTTGTTTTCTCTCCTTACCATACCCACCTGTTGTCCTTTATCTTAGTCTTCAATTTGAGTGACCATCTCTAATATAATCAAGAATTTAGCCCCTGACTGATGCTGCCAATGCTATTTCCACAGAAATACAGTATATTAATACAAAACACATAGCAGTTAATACATTAACTACCATTAATTCACATTAGATTGTTTCATTGCCCCTTTTATAATTGATACACAGAATAAATAGCTTTTTCATGCAGACCCTGTCAGCATAAATCTTTCAGTCAAAACTCTCCATATATACAGCCCCATGAATATGCTATTAAAAGTTCACACAGGATCTGTACACTAGAAATTAGGTGTCTGCAACCACCTTAGATACACCATCCATGTTTCTGAATCATGAATTATTTGTGATTATTCTGTGACTACGCAGTGGTGCATAGAAACTTTGGGGTATAAAGAAGGATGGATACAAAGACCTAAAGGCTACTGGGGAGGAAAGACTCATAAAGATAGAATTGAAGAAAGGTGAGAATAAGGGGACAATAAAGGACAACAAATATGGAAGTGAGATTTCACTGGAGAGAGTGTCAAAGAAAAAGAGTAGAACGTGCAACACAGTGCAAAGCAGCAATATCTTTGAAAATCAATTTGATTTTTAAAAAAGTGCCTTAGATATAACACCGTGAGAATTAAAATCCATACTATCCTGAAAGATGACAGCTGGGGGGCTACATTCTGAAAAAAATTTGGGATGATCCATCCTCACCTGTGCTGTTATCCCATCAGAACTGCTGTTCATCTCAAAGTGGAAAGAAACTTTTCAATTATTTCAATATTAACAGATTCTTAATAGGTACGTTATGGCACATTTCATGTCAATTGATATGCAACACTTGTCTGTTACCTTTACAATGGAATTCTCTTTGATATTCTTTGTTTCTCACTACACATCCATAATTAATTGGTTAACCTATTTTCAGGGAAATTATGTGCAGTCTGGAGTAAAGAATGGTCAAAAAGGACAAGCAGACCCAAAGAACTTTTATATCACAAAATTTATGTACGTGCCTATGTTCCCAATGCTTCATGTATTGAAAATAGAGAGACCTTTATAAAAATATCTGCGCCTTCAGAGTCTTCATAAAATAACAGTGATTAACACACAACAAAAAACTCAGAACTGCCTTATGTCCAGATGAATAAGAAAGAGATGGGCCACAGCTGATTTGCTACTAATACATTTCAATTATTTTGCATACTGGGTAGAATTTACTACCTCTTTCTTTAACCATCTCAATAATAAATGTTTGCTCTTAATTAGACATGTAGGGTCTTTCTTTGCATTTTCATAAATAGTAGGAACTGCCATAGGGCTATATAAAACCCATGTCAGCTCGGAGGTAATGACTGGGTTGAGTCACCCTGTGGGGGGCTCCCCCTTCTCATATTGTTAAGGAAAGCCAGCACAGACAAGACACCTGATGAAGATAAGAAAAAAATTTTACAATATGAATCCTTCTGGGTCTAGAAACTGGGTTGGAAAGCCATCCCAGATGCAACATTTTCTGCATCCTTATTTGGACAGATAAAGCGAGAGAAGCAGTCTTTCTTGTAATGTGTTAACAGTTCCGCATCAGCACCAAGACTGGTTGATGGTACATAGAGCTAAAAATGAATAAAATCTTCACTAAATTGCTTTGAACGTTCAAACAGACTGAGTTCACTTTTTCAACTGAGGCTTATGCCACTTCCAGTTTTTCCTCAAAGCATTTGCTTATCCATATATTTATCACACAAATGGTTTTACCTCAGCTGCATCTTGCTGGTCTCTGAAGACAATTGCATTTTTTATAGTTTGGATAAAAAATCCATTCAGTTCCTTTTGTTTCTTATTTGGCAGAATTCGAAGCAGTGGGATCATTATGAATGGGAAAGAAACTGTAAGAGATTTAAAAGGAGAAAACACTGAGGCAGAGTGAAAAAGCATGTAATATCCCTTTCCTTTCATTAATATTACAAATCTCATCAAGTGGGATGCATTATTTTTGTGAAAGCTGTTTTTTCCACTTTTTCTCTCTCTCTTTCTTTTTTTTTTTTTATTTTTATTTTTATTTATTTATTTTTTTTCTTCTTCTTCCACCTCTATATGTTGGTACAGGCTTTCCTTTTAGAAATTCCATTTTGGCTGGAACTCCCTTGCTGGATAGTTGCCTTATAAGTTTTCCATGACTGGCAAGTCTTCCACAATGCTTCCAGATTTCAGTTCAGCTTCTTGATGCCACAGAGCCAATACAACAAAAGGAAGAATTACTTTCACTGCCTACTTGAGCAGTTGCATGCAAAACGTGGAGGATCTTGACTCCATTTAGCAAGTTATGGCACTGATCCATACAACTGTGTAGTAGTAATTCCCATTTACAGCTCTTCAGTATTTGAATATTGCTTTGCTACTTTGTTTTGCTTCTCTAAACAGATCAAAGATTCTTAAAGTAGGATGCTACTACAAGGATGGTCTCCAGTCCATCGCCTTTATAGGCGATAGTAGGAACTAGATACCAGAGTGAAGTCTTGTACTTGAATAAACCCATTGTTAAATCATGAACAGCTTAGGACTAACAAATCAGTCCATTTTCAGAAAACCCCTGTTGTCAACGGGACAACACTGCTGAAATTCAGACCATGTAATTTACTAACAGAAGGAAATCAAACACTTTCAGGCAATCCAACCCCAAACTCTACACAGCAACTTTCTTTAATGGAGGATGCTGTTAGAGGCTAGGGACAAATTTCTGTCCCTTCAGAAATTAGTCACAAATCCCACTTTGCAATCAGGTTAAACATTAACCCCAGGACATTTTGGATACACAGTTCCAGAAGGAAACAGTTCATGTGCTGCTAGTATAGGTACAATCTGTAATGCCAGCAGGATCAGATGGGCACAGGAAACTTTGCCACTGCGCCACCTGACACTACTGTGAACAGGTCTAGATAGTAACACAGTAAAAACTTATCAACCTTGATTATGCCGCAGCTTATTCAGCTATAATTCTTACTGCCATTGTGTTAACAAAGCTTTCATCACCACGAAACCTTAGTAGCGTTCATGACCTAGAACTAAATCGTCTTGTACCCTGTTCTTGTACTCCCAGTCTACTCACTGGGAAAATAAATGCATTCTCCTGAAGACAGCCTGTGCTGGTACTTACCATCTTCATCCTTTATAGTTATCAGCCAGGCTGCTGATGCTATTTAAATAAGAATTTAGAGGACTTACGCTACCTGCTTATGCTCCTCTACTTCTCTTCTGGTTATTAGCACTCTTTTATTTATGGGTGAGATTTCAATCTCTACCAAGTAAAAAGAGTGCACAAAAACTTTGCTCCCAGGTTCCCAAGGGCTACACTTTATTTACAACATATAGATTAGGTTGCTGTAACTCTGTTTTAAAACAGAAGTGTAGCCCACAGGCTACAGGTGCCAGAAACCTTCCTCTCAAATCAAGCTGGAGCATTGTTTTCTGTGACTCTTGGTTTCTGGAGGAAGTTGCATTAATGATGACTGGAGCTGTAAAGCATACCATGAAAATCTAGAGGGTTTCGTGCACTGTGGGCTGAATTCTGAACATTTCTGAAATAAAGCTCACAATACATCTTCCTGCTCCTGCTTCCAGATGTTTTGCAATTTCAGAATGACTTTCAGAAAATTACCATAACAGAGTAGACAAAGGTGGACTGTACTTACGGATTAGAATAAGAAGAGGCTTAAACAAAGACATTTCAAAGAATGTTCTGCAATTCTTAACAAAGGGGTCATCAGGATTCTTCTGAGAGTCCACCTGCGTTCCAAAAGCTACGCTACCGACAACATCCAAGGTAAAGCAGTTGTAACACCTGCATTAAGAATGACAATCATTAGCTACAACTTACATATCCATGAATATCTTGCTTCTACAAACATCGCATAACATTGATTTTTGTCTCTGATTTTCTTTTTGCTTTCAAATTTGGGCTTTGCTCACAGATATTTCCATCATTCTGATAAATACTGATGTTTAATAATAAATACTATTAATAATTATTAATAATTTAATAATTATTAAAATAATAACCTCCTCTCCCTCTACAAAGTGAACATGTTTTCATATAGCTCAATAATTCTACTAATACTTTATATATATATTTTTTAAAAAAGTTCATTTGTTATTATCTTGGAATCTAATGCAACAGAAACTCAGAAGAATTATTGTAGTATACATAGAATAGAGGTAATCTCTTTCTCTTTTCTTCAGTTCTCAAAACTGCATAAACAATGTCTCCACCAGTCTAGTCTGAACTCTCACAAGAGTCACAAGAAGTCCTTAAATAAAATTTTCTATTAAGGATTTCCTTTGTCTTCTTAATAGCTCCTTTCTAACGCAAAATCCTGGTCAAAACCATGGGGAACTGACTCCAAGTGAAGCCTGTATCTCTGCAGAGTGGTAGCAAATGCTTTGAGAACTACAAATGATCTGTAGATCTCAGCACAGAAATTTTAGAACTTATTGAATCTCTCCCCACATACCTGGCTATCTAGCCAGTTGTCTCACCGTTTTTATTTCTAATGTCCATTAGCAGCTATACTAGTTTTGAGATAACAGACTAAGAATGTGAAATATCCTTGTAATTTAGTTCTTCTGATCTGTTGGTCAAGTATTCAATGACTGATTCGTTATGTTTTTCTATGACTGTTCTTTTCTATAGAAGGTTAATATCAAATTCTCTGATGTTTTAACTTGATTAAGCATGAATCAAGAGGACAGGACTCAGGCCCAGTATATCCTGTGTGTATACTGTGAAGCAGAACATCTCATACTATAATCCTTGGATCACTGTCATTCTGAGGACAACAAAGCTGAATTTAAAGATAACGACAATGCTGCAGAGCTAAGTAACTTGTTTGGATTTTCAACTCTTACACAAAACAAAAAGGCACTGCTGGATGTTGAAACGTTAAAAGAGGGGTTCTGCAACAAAACAATAATCTCAGAAGCCCTCAATCATTTACCTCACCAAGTTATTGAAAAAGCTTAAACCCTACACTTTGAGTTGTTGACAAAACACAAAATGGCTAAAGCCAACTAATGTACAAGAAGACAGAAGGTTGCAAATAGGGTATCTACAGCCAAAAAATGGCTCCCAAGGCAGTTTTGTGAAACTGCAGTGCAATGAGAATCACATTTATATATGTCAAACTGGCTGAAATGGTAGCATGATAAAATAACTGGAAGAACATATTCTGAGATGGTCAACATCATTCATTTCTACTTTCAAAGTCTTTTCCAAAGTGCCTCTCGAGAGGTGAAACCTTATCATGGATCAATAGCTAAAAGACCAGGCAAAGAAAAAGGACAAATGGAAAAAAGGGAAAAACCCAGAAGGACTAAAAAGGTCAATTTTCATCAGAGCACTAGGCTAAATGCAATGTATCATCTCAGAGTCTCATAGTAACTCCTCAGATATTTAATATAAAGAAATCTTTGTGCACACACAGACACTTGCATGCATGCATATACATTTACTGGACAAGAGATGGTTGAACAGTGACCAAATATCCAATCCTTTAGATGAAACAAAATTATTTGCACTGTTCCAGGTAGGGAAAAGTCATGAGAAACTTCAGAAGGTGCTGACCAACCTAGCAAATGAAATGTACACAAAATAGTGCCTGACAGTAAGGATACATTTGAACTATTCATTCACCATACAGAGATCCTAGAAGTATTGTATGTGCTCAGAGAAGAGGCTAGACACTATTGTGAACAGCTCAGTGAAGATCTCTGCTGAAAGAGCAACAAAAAATGATAATAGGATCTTAAATGCATAACAAATGGGAGAAAGCACAGTATGGAAAATATTAAAGTGTCATTTTATAAATCAATGGTGCATTCTCATCTGGAATACTGATCTCATTGTTTCACAAAAGGCTAGCGTGCTATTAGACAGGGTTAGTAGGAATGTGATAAGAATCATTAAGTGCTCAAAAAAAGTCATACCAAAAACAAACAAACAAACAAACAAGAAAGTGATGGACTAGAGGGATTTGATACTAGATCAATTCCTATATTTGTACTTTATTGGCAGACGGTACAGAGCAGACTGGACAGGGACTGGTGCAGCTTTCCTTTCTGCTTCCAGCTGTTAAAACTCCATTAAACAGCTAGAAATACATTAGATGCATTCCCAAAATTACTTTTCAAGTATGCAATGGCTCTCCCCATGAAGAAAAGGCATCTATCATCAGACACATCCTCTATCCTATGATCTCCACTTATAAAAGCAAGAGAAAAAAATAAATCTTGTTATACATACAGTAAATGAATATTTAGAATAATTGCTCCTATTGACTTTTTTTTTTTTTTTTTAATCTGTTACTCATTTCTGGTATGTTGAACGTACCTCTGGATATCAAAAGCTTTGCCAGAATCTGCATAGACTTTCAAGTTACTCAGCAGGACATCGCAGGCCTGGTTTATTAGCGGTGTCATCTAGAAAGGAATGCATTCTATTGTGAAAATTGTTAAAATGTAAAATAAATAATAATAATAAAAAAATCAATTATTCTAAATTAGTTTTATCCAGTAGATGGGATGGAGCTCTCAGGACCCTCTGCAGGTGTGGTCAGGCACTTTTGCACAGGTGAGATGAAATGCTGGGATTGCCTACACTATTACAGGGATGCCTTTCTCCAGCTCTGGGCCTAAACTCAAAAGGTCTTGTTGCTTACCTGACCTTTGGTTCTTGTCCACTTATGGCTATATACATGGAGAGAGACTAAGAAAAAACATTCCTCTCTTTTTTTAATCATTCCCTGTCCCAGCTGACCATCTATCATGATCCATATTTACAGGTCATTACATTTTGTCTACGTATACTACTGAGTGGAAGGAATAATATTTTCTGTGGTCTTGAAGTCTTATAAAGATGTCATCACCAGAGGCCTAGTATTTCCTTCTTGCCATCCCTCATTTTGAGGGATTTAAGGAGTACATCGGGAAAGCACTGTGTATATCACTACAGTTTGCTGTGGGAAGAGTGCTGCCATTACCTGAGGAGAGGGTTGTCTGGAGTGGCAACCGTCATTAAGTGGACACACGTGTGAATTTGTTCGGCTAGTGGTTCTTTCCGTTCGCTGACAAATGATGGTCAGGTAGACCTACACATGCCCTGTCTGGCTAATAGTGAAATAGTGTCTGCCTAATAGTGAAAGTCTTCCTCTTCAGCATTTCATGGAAACCAGACATAGGCAACCATCACGACCTTCTTAAAGTCCCTCTATAACTCGTTTCATAAGAACAGCATCAGACACTTACCTTGATTATACCTTCAGGAGGGACAGAGGAGGATTCTGACTGCTGCTTTGAGTTAGGGCATAGCAGCAATCCAGCCATTACCCTAATGGTATTATTTGCTATGACTCTTCCTCCAGGGAGGCTACTGACAGATCCTCCTACATTTTAATACCCCAGTCTTGCCTCAGTTATGCCAAGCATTAGCAGACATATGCACAGCAACCCGTCTTTCCTTCCTGAGCAACCTCCTTCAGCATACGGATGTCAACAAATATGAGAACAGACTTGTCCTACTATTCTGACATTCTTGTTACCAAAAAAGACTTACTGCAGCCTCTCAGCACACTCCACAAGCTATGCAGGCTGCCCAGCCAAGTCCATTTTGCTTGGCACTTCTACCTCTGTGAAACTGGCATAACACTTCGTGCACAGGCACGCTGCCATCCCAACACATGGGCAAGACTGTACGTAGTCAAAAGGCCAACGCGGGAGCATCCAACATGTTCTCCAAAGGCAGAAGTCTTAGTCAAGAATGTGTCTAGCTGTTCTCAAAGTCCCATACCTATACGGGACAGAGCAGGATGTCACCCTTTCAGTTCAAAGCTGGATTGATTTGGGCTGTGCAACAGGAATCTCACAAAACAATTCTGAATCCAGATTAGTATTCTGTAAAAGCAGCTGGTATGTGTGTTTGGGAGGTGCACACCATGTTATGTGGCAGTTTTCTGCCCCTTTTGGCTTTCTAAAGAAGGTCCCCTGCAGTGAGCTTCATCTCAAATGATTCAACAAAACTAACACATTTCTGTTCAACAAATCAAACCAGGGTAAAATGCTTTATAATCTCTGGGTCCAGCCCTTCGAATGAACTGAGTCAGTCAAGGAGAACAAAATGAAAATCCATATTTTAACAGGTACGATGTTTTCTAAACAGATGGTGATCATTTCAAATTTTTCCTTTTATTGCCTTATTTTCTCTTTCATTCTTCAGCACATCACCAGACCTGAAACCACCCAGCTGGCTGCTATTGCTTTCCAACAGCTGGCAGGGATGGCAGGGGCACATACGCCTGGCCAGGGCATCTCGCAGCACCTCTGAACTTTCCACATTCCACCAGCCTGTCAAAATGCCGTAGCAATTTATTTCTAGACAAAAAGATATTTTTATTAGCACATCTAAGCAGGAAAGTGGGGAGGGGGGCACATGGATTTGATTTATTGTTAGCATTATAGGACAGAGTCATATCAATGAGACAATTATTTGCATATGAAAGCTATGGGGGATATCTACTTAGGAATCCTGGGTTTGGGTTTGGGTTTCTGTTCCCTTGGGGGACATAAATTAATCCAAGTTTGCCAACTACAAAGACCACAGAGTGAAACGTACTCAAGTCCCTTAATACTTTAAACTCTGCTCAATCATCAAGAAAAATAAAATAGTGTTGGGGGAGGTGAACCACAGCAAACTTTGAAAACAGGCACGGTAACAGACATGTTGATCTACACTGCCTTGGGTATCACTAACTTCCTATACATTATCGTTTGCCAGTCAGAACATAAAAGCTGCATAACCTGCCTGAGATTCAGTTCTTGGTGGGTAAACAAACCCCAGCTGCTCTGTGTTCAGATTGGCTGAGAGTAACAGGATGAAGAAAAATCTAAACAATATGGTCCCTGTAAATATTTGATCTGCCAGTTATCTAATAGCAAGAGTAGCCCAGAGTCCAAATTTCTTTCTTTTGCCAAAGGAGAGCATTTGGGGTTAGGGTTTTCATGATGCCAGGGGCTTTGCCGTATAAATCCTGCCAATTTGCTATTTGGCACATAACAACAATTAGTTTCCGATTCTGCATATGCATGGTGCATGGGGATGTTTGCACTGTTCAAAGACATCGGAGTCACATTCCTCTAGTTAGATGTGGACCTCAGTATTCACCAGGATTATTCCCCTTATTCTTAGCATCCAAGAAGTCTGGATTGTATTCACTGTAGACAGTCACACCAGAAAGTTTTACCGTTCACACGTAGTACAGCAAGGTCATGGCAGGCCTCTTGTCCCATAAATGGGATGGAATATAAGGAAAGAAGAAGGAAAAAAGGACACAACCCCAGCATAAGAATCTCTTTTGCTACAGATACCAAGTCACTAAAACCAGGAAAAGAGCAGAGGTGTGTTTCCATCATCTCACAGTGGGGCTCTGCTACTCAGGGCCACAACTTACCAAAGAGAGCAACTCGAGCAGACACTGACTCGTGGCTCTAGGATATGCACATTTCACATATCAGCTCTCAAGTTAGTGATTTGCATCATCTCAGGTGAGTGCACTTTCTTTGCTGAATAGCAATTGCAGCTTGCAGAGACTCTTCCAAAATGCCTCTTACCACTGTGCAAGAGTAGAGTAGAAAGAAAATCAAGGAAATCTCAACAGCTGCACTGCCAGATCCTATGTCCTAGTGGGATCTGGAAGATCTACATGCCTGAGACTGACACCAGAGGATTTTCTTGCACTGTTTTGTCAACTTATCACAAGTTCTGCTTTCTGTCTCCCTTTGTTTGAAAAAAAATGCCGTAACACAAACTCCACTTCACAGCTTATTTAGGACAATGCTACATTATGTTGCACTCTCTTCTTTAATTTTTGTGTTCTGTTTTGTTTTAATGGTTAGTTAATGGAGGAGAGGATTCCCAGCATACTGATAGGAGATGACAAGAGTACTGCAGCACCATCAGAATAAATAAAAATCAATGGGTTTTCTGCTGGTGCTGGCTGTAAAAGAGAGCCAAGCTATTTATCAAGTCTGACATGGGGTCCAGAACTGCAGGATCATCACAAGCACCACAGCAAAAAGGGGAGAAGCTAAATAAGAAACACTAAATAGGGAATCAAGATCAGTACAGCACGATCACTAACATTTCAGCTCATTTCAATATATAATAGCTGAGGAGAGCATGACAGGAACACAGAGAACTGCATCTTTTACTTGAGAACCTCCAGCTATATTACTTCACAAATTCCTCATGCATTACACCTTGGATCAACTTTCAGTGGTTGGTAATATTCCCATTTAACAGATGAAAGATGTTTCACGTAGAGAGAATTCAGGCAGCTTCTACCAGATCACACTGAGGCAGTCAGGGGCAAAGCTGGAAGTGAAACTTGGTTCTCCTGCTTCCTCTCTCTCATTTCTCATTCTCAGTGCTCCCATAGCAATGGGACAGCTTATTATCAGATCTGCTACCAACCCCAGTGGCATCTCATGGGGGATGAGACTACTAACTCTTACTGCAGGATCAAGCCTAAAAGTCTGTTGACTTACGCTATGTTCACCATTACCGTAGTTGAATTTACCTTTATCTGGATCCAAAGCTTCCTTCAGCTGGAGTGGACTGCTTTATTAATCTTTGCATACACATTTGAAAAAGAAAATTAAAAGAAGGGGAACAGAGAGTACGGAACTCTATATAAAACAAGACAAAACAAAATAACAGTGTGGCAGAGCACAGCTTTTAAAGTGAGCAGTTGAGGGTACAGAGAGCAAAAACAGAAGATGCTAGAAAATTCTTAAAGAATGTTAGGGAATCAATTCTCTTCATGCAAGCAGCAATGACTGCACTGGCTCCCCAATAGCTCTATAACCTCTGGTTTCAATTAATTGCTCATAACTTTGCAAAATTCTGGGATCAACTTTTCCTCATTTGGTGACCAGCTCTTGGAAACAATTGCCAAACTGAAGTGAAATTCCTCATGCTTAGTGAACTTCTCAGTGATGCTACACCAATACCACTGAGACAAAAGCACAAAGCACACTTCCACCCCCAGCCACAGCAGCTAGATGTCTCTGTGGGGCATTACAGTTCAATTCCTAGCAAATATATATTATCTTCCTTGGGATTTGTCCCATAGCAGTCAGCTCAAAGAGTGGATGACCAGCTTCTCGTTATTGCTAGTACTGAAGCTGTCTCTCAGTCTCATAGTAGATTCTTGTGTTTTGGAAATGGAGATATCAGGAGTCTGTATCCAACTCTGCACATCATTTGTCTGAAGGGATTGCTATGGGGAGCACAAAGAGTTGTTAACATTTATAGCTCTGTCACAGGCTAATAGCTCCCAGTTCTCTCAGAGCATCCAGATAGACAAGTCTATGTTCAGAGCAGAGCTGGGAGCTGCAGCACTCAGGGGGAACCATTCTCCAGAGCAACTCTGGTATTATGTGAAGGCAAAGTAGACATCTAGGGTGAACACGGTGGTAAGAAGATTGTAATGGTTTTATCTGTTTGTTTTTTCCAAAGTTCAGATCTCTGTGGCAAAGGAATTGGTGTCCTAGGAGAAGAAATAAGGTATGTGCCTAGCAGTGTTTATAAATATGTATCAAACAACAAACCCAGGTTCTTATGCAACAAATTCATAGCAAAAATAACTCATTTGTAATTCCTTTGGGTTAGAGAGGAAGAGTTTATTAAAAACAATATGACTTCTACATAATCGTGAATACTCTGTAGTATGGCCAATACTAGAACACAATATTTCCATTTCCATGCTGCAGAGGTTCTGACAGAGTACTAAATATGGGAGAGTTAAAAAGTGGGATCATAATTAATGAGCATTGATTTCCTTTGAGAAGTGTTGGTATGGCTTCTAAATTAAGCAACAGCAAGAGAAGCATATGAGCGAGGAGTTAAGTTGCATTAACTTCAAATCCCAGGACTATTCATCTATTTGGGTTGAAAGTGAAATGCAAGGCTGAGGTGTACATCCATTCAAGAGGTTCTTAAGCTAACACAAATTTATTGCTGGCATTTTTCTGTGCAGGGACAGAGAGTCTTCTGGTGAAGACATGAGACTGGAATGAAGTTGGACCTTTTAGAGAGACCCTTCTCTCCTTTTTTTCCCACTTTCTGTAGACTTCGGAGGAGAAAATTACCATTTCTGGGTAACACGGAGACTGCACCCCTTGTACAGAGTTTGGAAGAGGCAGCACAGGGAAAGCTGACCATCGAGCTAAAACCAAAGGTTGCAATTTCCACATATGAGCTGGGTGCAAGGTGCTGGCTGGCCCACCATTTTACTTTCTACCCCCATTTCCTCCGGCCCTGCAGCTCCGCCACCAAGCAGCGCAAAGCGAGCAATAGGACTTCTTCAACACGAGTCAAACCCTGCAAACCTGCCTCTGCCAGGCCCCAAAGCAGGACGCACGGGGCCTCTCCCCGCTCGTCCTCACCTCGCTGTGCCGGTGCCGGCAGAGGTTGCTCTGCGCAAATGGAGGGGAGCGCGGCTTTATCTTTTGTTACTTCCACAGCAAAGAGCCGAAGCCGGGAGCCGCGCTTTGCCGATGACCTGCAGTAAGGCGGATTAATTTCAGCTCGGGAAATGCAGAGCTCCCCTCTCCCGCCACACCATTAGCGACTAATCGCCTGAATATTTAAAAATCCTCGCATCTATAAAACCCGGCGATGGAGCCGGTGACAGAGCAAATGTCGAGGCACATAACCAATGGCACTGTCAGTTGTGATTAATCAGCATCTCCAGCAGGCTTGCGGCCAATTAGAATTTACCATAATGAGGAGGTGACAGCCGGCGTTGCTAAGCGACCGCTGTCTATAGAGCTGAGAGAGCCAGACACATTTAGATGTTACTGTGGATTTCGACAGCGGCATGTCAAAACAACACAGGCGTCTGCCCAGTGGAAAATTTTACAGCCGAGGACTGGGCACCAGAGTGAGGCATGCTTCCCTTTCAGAATAAAATACATAAAGGAAGAGGTGGTGGTTTGTTGGTTATTATTTTTTTTTTTTTTCCTCTCCCTTGAAAGGCGACTTTAAGCAGTCAATCATTTATCTGAGTTTAATTAAGAGATATCGTGTTGCTGGAATAGAACTTTGGTACTGGGTAATGGGTTCCCATGGTTAAGGAAATGCTGAGACATTTATAGGAAATTAGCAGCAGGTCAGCACGGAGACATTTATTTTCAGTCAGAGGTATTTATCTGGCAATGACATTCTGTTCCAGTGACTTATTTTATTATATGAAAGGATTAAAGAATAAAAGAAGGAGGGGGGAAGGAGATGGAGAAATGAAAATAGACTGACAGCAGTTCCTGCGTTAACGTGAGAGCTGCTGACTCTGCAAATAATGAAAAGCTATGCTCCAGTTGGGAGCAATAACCTTTTCTGTACTTTAGCTTACTCCTGAAAGGGCTGGGGTAAGGCTCTTTTCTGACTTTGCTACACTTTTATGGACAAACTGGCTTATACAGAGAAAGACAGAGGATCATATCTTCAGATTAGCTATTCTGATTTACACCAGTCTGTGAGCTGAACCACATTCTACACATGCTCTACTGGACATGCTACTAAGATCTAAGTAAACTGGCAAAGAGTAGCAGATTTTTTAAGCTATCCTTAATATGGAGCTATATAAGTAGATGCTAGCACAAAAGAAATCAATTATGTCTTCTAAATCAGGAAAGCAACACTGCCTACAGCTTACCTCTTTCAGTTTGGTCTCGCTGAAGGCTGGGGTCAGCACACTCCGGACATATTTCCATCTGTCATCACGAAGACAAAGGATGCTGTCGAGCATTGGCTTGGAAATCAAGTTCGGCTTCTAAGTCAAAAGAAAACATAGTTCGCTTTTAACACAAATGCAAGTAGAGTTACTTGAGTCTCTGGAACTTGGTAAGACTGGCCATGAATGGCATTGCGTCTGTGTCCCATAATGAGAGAGGTTCAAATAAGTCCTGAACGCCAAGCCAAACACAGATGAGGCTAGAGAAAAATTCCCTTTTGCTGCTTGCATTCCCTCTTGGGCTTGTAAAAGCCCTGGGTCAGTCCACCAGCTCCTTACTCAGATTGTTCTGGTTCTGTCGTTTCTGATGCTCTCCTGTGATTTCCAGCTCTCCTTTGCTGAACCCTGGTTTCTTTTCTCCCTTTCTAAGGTGACTAGCAAGAGGGCTTGTCAACACTCCTTCTCTGTGTGACATGAGTGACAACGCACCGCACGCGGGTGTCGGTGGGGGACACGATTTCTGGTGACAGCTGGTATGTCAGACTGTTACATGCATTTTTGAAGTCTTCAGAAAATATGTTGATTAGAAAGCAAGTTCCAGTCCTTACTCTGCCTGTAAGGAACACGCTCAGAGAGTTTTGCCCAGCTAAGATGTGCTGGCTTGGGACTATTACAGCTTCAGCACTGGTCAAACATAGTAGTAGTTTAAAGCACTGCCCCAAGAGGTTCTGTACCAAGATGACTGCTATGATTTACTAAATTTTAAGAAATCTCTTTCTGTAGAATAGTGATATTCACCAAGGATTACAAAAAAAAAAAAAAAAAAGATTTTCTGAGAGAGAGAGAGAGAGAGAGGAAGCATGTCAGAAAACAACACAATTCCATCTAGAAGCAGCCTCAGGAAATGCCCCTCCCCACAGCAAAGTGCACTACAACTTATATTATTGCCAGAGGATATTTTCCTAATTGTTCTTGAAGGCATCCAAAGATGGAGATTCAATAAACTCGCCAGGCAAACCATTCCAGTGCTGGACTACTCTTAACATGGCAGCTGGAACTTATGGTCTTTAGCAGTAGTGTTAACAGGGACAGAGAAAATGGGTTATTCTCTGCCTTTCTCCAGCAGCTCATATTGAAGATTATAACAATCACTAACCACGTTGCTGCTATTTACCCCCAATAACACCACTTCACTCAATACATACTTATCAGTCATGCTTTTTGGAACCATTTGTTCAGTCTCATTTCTCTCCTTTGCATACTCTTCTATGCAATTTACATCTTTCTCAAGGTATAGCGTACTGTGACTTGACATGTTACTGTCAAGGAAGCCAAGGAAGGATTCCTTATAGCCAAAGAAGGATTTTTTTTCTTATGTCCTGCAGTATATACTCCTCTCTATTCACCCCAGAATGCTACATACCACAGCATAACATTGTTGACTCATATCCTGGCTTGTGGTTTACTGTAACTCAGACTTTTTTTCCTGAATAATTGCTCCCTAGGAAGTTATTCCCCAACCTTTATCTACAAAGTTTGTTACTCCTAAGAGTGGTATATAGAACATGTCCCTGTTGAAATGTGACTGTTCATTTCATGATTACTTCTCTGACTGATCATGTCTACTTTGAATTGTAGCCCTTTCTTTCATATTGCCTTCCCAGCTTAGTGCCCTCTGTATATTGCTATCACACTCAATGCCACCGCCATCTAAACCATTAAGAAAAATACTGAACAGCACTTGCAAAGCAGCCACCTCTGGGATCCCCCTGGCTAATGCCTCCATTCTGACAGTGGATCATCCCTAAACACTTTCCAAGTCTTCTTCGATCAGTATTTCATGTATCGTACAACCATTTCCTCCAGACAAACCATCCTAAAATTGGTGGGTGGGGATAAGAGATGTACACCACAACATAGATATCAGGCTGTAGAGAAATACTTGTGCATGTGAGATCTGGCACCCAGACACCTGCCCACCTACCTAGGGCAGTGGTGGCAGTACATTCCCCCCATATTAACAGCAGTAGCAAAGTTCCTATATTTTCCTAGGAAAGACCCAAGCAAACCAAAAAAAAAACATATGTTGACTTTCCCAATGTCATCCATTGATCCATTTCACCCTCTAACATTTTCCTCAGTCATCCCTTTATTATGAATGTACATAAAGAACTAGTTCTTACCACCTGTTACTCACCTGGATACCTACATTTCATTTTCTTCCTTGAGACTTTTGATATTATTGTCCCTATATGCTCTTCTTTTATCCTTATTCCTGGAACTCTGACCTACTTCCCACTTTGTAAAAAAAGCCCCTCTTCTCTTTATAGGCAATGAAATGATCATGATTTAGCTGCACTGGTCTTCTATTGAACATCTTTAACTTTCCTCCATACAGGAACAGTTTGCACTTAGTATCTTTTCTTTAAGAAGCTGCCAACTTTCCTTAACACCTTTTTCCTCCACACTTGCCAGGAATCTTGCTACACTGCATAAGCTTCTAAAGTGCATAAGTTCATTTTGTATTGTAAGCAGGCTAATGGATAGTTTTAAATACTCAGCAACACCACCCAGTGTAGTAAACTAATGTCACTGAGCTGACGCTACAGACCAGCTTTGAGCAAAGATGAACTGTTTGCAAGTAGAAGAGTATGCAACATTAGGCTGAAGGAAGACACTAAGTCAAGTACTCTCATCAGATAACTACTGTGAGATAAAATATGGGTGCATTTTTAATGTACACATAGAACTTACTACTTCATGCAAAAAATAGGGAAAATTTGGGACAGGCTGTCAAAGCTGAAGTGGTTTGGACTGTTTTCTCTGAGTATTTTCTTTAAGCAAATGATCTGTTTTCTAACTTGTCAGTGGGTATCTGTTTTAAGGATCAGAGGTGCAGTTACAGAGACCATCACTCACTAGAGCTCTGTCACATTTGTTACAGATATTCAAAGGCATTGTAGGGTCAGAAGAGAGAGCCTCCAGATTACAGAAAGGGACATTATCCTTGAAGAAAGCACTGAATGCAAGCCTCTGCCCCACACTTTTTACATAATGTTAGAGAAGCCCTTTACACTAAATTTTGGATCAGCAGGCCACTAAATAAGTATTCCTCATTTCTTTAGTTTAAATCCCAGAAGCCCAGATTACAGAGTCCCTGAGCATTTACTGATGCCACTGAAATCAACAACAGAGAACATGACTTGATCACACAAAATACATTGGTCCAAAAAATGAGGTCATCACAGCGGGTCCCTCAAATTAGCAAACACTCTTGGACATGCACTTCAACCACCAGCCTTCTCTCCTGATTTATTAAGTAGAGATATCACATCACCTCTTCTGAACTGCCACTGTTACATTAGCATTTTTGAGGCACTCAGAAACTACAGTGAAAGAACAGAATAACAATTCCCACAAGGAAATGACGGATTTGTCTTGCAAACAAGGTTTGAATAGTACACAGAAAAAAAATAAAAAATAAAAGATCAAAAAAATTATAGGGCAACACTCGGAAAAGTATTTTGCATCCACTTCTAAATTGAAGGCTGCCCAATCTGTGCACTCTATAAGACAAATCTCCTCTGGAAGACAAGGCTCCACTTAGATAATAACAGATGGGATATAAATCTGACTGCATTTGACTTGAAGGCAAAACCCCTTCCTAAAACCAAACACTTACCCTAAAAAATGCTCCTAATTGCATAAAGACTGTATATAGTGCATTCACAGACAGGGGCCCTGTTACTGAATGGAAAGCCTGTTAAGTATAATGCTTTAACTATGACACTAACCATAGCATTGCCTTTTTAGCACTCTACTTCATGTCAGCAATGCTCACTTAGCATATTTTTGGAGTGTATAACATTATACATATTTAAGCACTGCAAGGAAAGGGAGACAATTTTGGACTGAAATTGTTTTACTCTGTCTCTTTAAACTGGAAACACAAAAAGATGTTTGTGTTTATTGGAATAGCATCAGTGTGACTGACAGTGTATAGCAGACTTCATTTACCAGTTTTTCTTATCATTTCTGCAAACGCTTTCCTTCTAATTGCATAACCTATGTTGCAGGTTCATATAGCGGGAATGAAAATGAATTTGGTATGAGAATCAGCCTGAAGTATCTTAGTGAAAGATGAAGTGTCACCTCGCTCTGAATGGACAAAGTACTAGCTGTTTCTGAGAATTCTTGATCCCACAAAAATCATTAAAATAAATTACCATGGAAGGCAGCTGAAATATTTTCAGGGGTGGGATTTTGGTTTTTAGGCAAGGAAGGAGGTTGCTTTTAAGTCAAATGCAATCAGATTCATATTACACCCGGCATTATCTAAATACCCAACAACAGCTCTGTGCTTCCTTCTCCTGTGCAATCAACCATTACTGACCGTGGTACAGTAATGCTGCATGAAAACTACTGGCAGCATGGTAATCCGCCACAGCACACCTGCACAGTGCTACTGAATTCCCACAATCACACACACGTCATGAGAAATAACAAAGCAAATTGGAGGAGTTTCCTTCTAAACAGATTCTTGAAAGACCGGTGCCTTTAAAACGGAAAGCAAATGTTTGCAGATGAGCAGCATCTTTGCAACTGACGCAAGAATTCCCTCCCCATTAAACTGTTCCTTAGGCTGACCCTTCAGACCCACTTATTGGCTTGTTCGTCCCCAAGTCAATTTGGCTTGCTGTGTATTACTAAATAATTCAAGCCAGCAACTATTCTCTGGCTCCGAGGGCAAGTGGTACAGCACGCCTCCTGTCCCCAAGGTTAAATCATTTTCCCAAAGAGAATGGCCACATCCAAACTGCTTACTGGGAGCAGCACATGTTAATCTCCTGAACTGTGCCCGGACTGTGCCTGGGGAAGGACTCATCAATACAATACAAAACAGTGCTAAGAACTGCATCAGTATGGACGTCTGTAGGACCTACTCATGCACTAGTATATTGGCACGGTTGTTTTTGTTTTCAGGATTATAACTATAGCCTTGTGAGTGTGATTCAAAAGTCATTTTCTCCTTTTCTGAGTTTGTCACTCACAGGCCAGTCTGAATCACTGGCAGCCAGCAATGACTGCCTGAAGCAGCAGGAAGGGTGGCAGCACCATGATGATCCCTCAGAAACCTTCTCAGCTTTTTTCCTTGGATAGAAAAATAAGGAATGAAGTTTGCCACCAGCAGAAGAAGGTTAACGCAGCCATGCACTCTTAAAATAACCTGAAGAAGTGAAGCTTCAAAAGGACCTAAAGGGCATCTCTGAAGATCCTTAAGAACCTACTAGCTCCAAAACCTAATATATAAACCATTCATCTCTGTAGAAACAGCTGCTCATTTACTCCATGGGCTTTGACAACATGGCATGAAATTAAAGTCTGCAAAATGGGATCTCAGAAACTTTATCTTAACTTTGTCTTAACCATAATTTAGTGTTCCCAGGTTTTGCTGGAATCAACCCTCAGCACTGAAATCCAGGTAAGATTCAGAAAATGAACAAAGCTGTAGAGAACCCCAAATCCCAAATCCTAACAGGAAATCCAACATTAATTCTGGCATTAGTCAAATGCCAGAATTTACCTAGCAAATACCATTTTCCTTCATGCAAGTATTCAGCTTTCTCCTAGCCCTGTAAATGGAATCCCACACCCACACTATTTTGAAAATCTAGCCCTGGTAACAACCCTACAGCTCATGCCGACAAGAGCCATCTTCTCCTCTCACCTCCAGCCTTTGTTCATGGGCACTGCAGTGTCCAGAGATAATTCCAGATGTAGCCCCCCCTGAGTCCCCCCTTTTCCTTCTTTGGGACAATTCTGAGGTGTGTTCCCAATGCAAGGTCTAATCCTCAGACGTGCCATGCAGTGTCTGTCATAGCTGTAGGAGTGATGGGGTTGGGCTTTCTCTCCCTGTGTGAGCTACAGACAGCAGGGCTGCCACACCAGTAGGCTGGTTTGTTCATCTTTTTATTTTCAAGGAGGGTTGCTGTCCTTCTCTTCCTAAACGCACACTTGTGATCAGGTAATGCCACCCTGCTTAAGAGATTGCATTTTCAATTTGAGTTTAACAAGATAACAGACAGAAGGCTAGTACCACGAAGACAAGTCTCTATCCCCACCCCTCAGAAATGAATTATTTGTAAAATTTTTTCATAGGATTACTTCTTCAGCCCTGCTTGCACTTGACTGACGGGTCACCACCACCAGTTCAACCAGCAGGTGGAACCAGTAAGCCCATGAACTACTCAGACAGTGTTTCATCCAGGCAGTGGCAGTGGCATGACACTTAAGGAACAACACAGCACCTCCTCTTAAAAAAATAAATAAATCATCATTATAACTAAAAAAATGTATATGAAACACAACAAAAATAAATATCTAAGTGTTGCATTATGAAAATGGGATTGCAGAAGATGCCTCCATATATTAGCTTAAAATTTTCCCCCTGGTAAACTGATATGCTTTTAAACTTGCTTGGAGATTTGTAAGAAGAAAATCCTGCTTGGCTCTCTCTGCATTCGTGACATTGAAAAATATATCTATCATGTAGTGACTGCTGATTGCACCAGGAGGAGAGCACTGTGTTACATGCTATTAAAAAAAAAAAAAAAAAAAAAAAAAGCAGAGTGGGTTTTTGTCATATACTCTGGTTCATTATCACTTCCATCTATGAGGTTCCTGCTTACACGGACACAGCAGGCATCCATAACTTTTCACAAACCATCACATTTTCTCATAGCTGGAGAAGGACTCAGCTCCCCTCCCAAAGGCCACAGCCTTCATGGAGGGCAAAGGCCTGGCACTGCCCACTAAGCACTGTGCCCCCGAGCAGGAGACAATCGGGTCCCTCCCACCCCTCTGCTCTGTCTGCAGGGGTCTTTCCACGCATATCACAGCAGCAGTGGTTGCTACACACAGGTGTAGTGTCTCCCCAAGTAGACTCACTCTTTACTTGCCTTTCCTGAACTCTCTCTGTAAGTCCTCAGAAGCCACACACCACACACTGTGGCAGGTAGGTGACTGAACTCAGTCCCTTCTTGCCCACTACAGTTGAGCACACACACACACACACATAAATTTTCCCCAAAGCCCTCCCAGACCATCATTATCTCTACTGAAAGTCTATTGCACTATTTCCCCCCTTATTAAAGTCCATTTAAAACTAGCCCAAGTTTAGTATCTCTGATTTAGGAGGTCACTTTATGATTGAAGAAGAAAAAAATCTCACCAAACTAACTCCAGCAGGTTTGTATTGCTTTGTACTTTCATAAAAGCGTCTAGTACACTTATTAAGCTTAATTTGAAACCAACATGCTTGCTGAGAAGGGAAGGAAATATCCACGTATTATGTATTTATTAGGCTTTTAGGTTCTCCTTGGTCATTAAATGACTTCAAAAGAGTGTTACAAGGTAGAATTGGTTGCAGTGATTGCAGCAATTGTCTCCACTCTACTGTACAGATTAGACTATACAAAAAAGCATCTCTGAGCCCGTTCCTTTGTTGTCAAGTTAGGATTTTCAACAACTGACTAATGGCTACTGTTCATCATTACTCATTGGAAAAATGGCACAGCCAAGACCAGCTTACAAGTAAATACTGGCATTTTTCCTTTCTGTGGCAAGCTGCCTGGAAACATCTGTTCTTGTCTTTGCAAACATTCTCTTAAGTCATGGTTTTGTCAATAGAAACCAAAGCGAGTCATTGCTATGAGGCAAATATAACCATTCGTAAATGCTAAAATAAACACATATGGCCTCCTGCAGCCTGACCTAGACTGGTGCAAGACACACATCATTCCATATGTTGATGTAAACAAGACCAAAATTAAGTCCACACCTTCATCTGTTTGCATATGAGAAGCAGTTTGGATATTTGGGGTCAAAACAGTCAAAAAAGTATTTACTGTTAATTAATTAGGAGTTTTGATACTACAAACAAATTCAGGTTGTGCTAGAGAACCTGTGTTCTATACTCAGTTTCTGCTGTGCTGAGAAACATTTTTAAAGCATAGCGTTTAAATCTTTAAATCTACTTTCCAGGTGACGTAACTGGACTATTTAGTGTTGGATAAAGTCATAAGATTATTAAAAGCCTCTCTGTTTATGCAGAATTTTCCTAGAGGAAAGGTTGAGGACCAAAAGTTTCCTTTTACAGATTGTAAGGTGAACTGGGAGAAAAATAGCTCCCACTGCAGCAGATATATTCCCATGTTTTCAATCATTAGCATGCAGAGAAATTGCAGGTGATGCCCACAGGAAGCCAAGCTAGATCTCTGTTACATAGAAACATTATATTCTATAATCTGCTCATTCAGAAACATCTTTCTATAATCTGCTTATTGAAGGACATCTCCGCAGAACCTCTGGAGATTCTGGAGAATACTAAGGCAGATTTTAAATACTACCCAACCTCCCAGTACTTGTCCTCTAGGCTGCTGACACCTGTCAAAAGCCTTAGGTCTGCAGTTAGATACCTCAGAACTGCCTTCACCAAAGCTGAGCACAGAGTTGTCGAAGCTGCTGTGGCAGCAATGCAAGAAGAGTCCTACACTTCCATAGGGCCTTGCCACCTCCCTCCTGATTGACATCACAGCACAGTGGGGTCCAGAAGAGAGGCCACTACAGCTGTGCTCAGGGGTTACCCCCTTTCTTTGACCTGAAATGTGAAGGAAGTCATGATGGTGACTCACTTACACATCATCGCTGAGGGAACTCAACTCACACACAGGAGAAAAAGTTGCAATTCCTTCCTGTGGGTAGAGATGGGAAGAAAGGTAAAGAAATAAGAATAATGAAGAAGGAATGAACCATCACAGCAGGAGGACAGGTGAGGGGAAGGTGTGGGGAGGGATACTATTCCTAAACCCTCCTGTCCTTCCCAGGGAATACTTAGGAGTGAACTGAGACTGGAATTAGAGCATTCATTCCCCTTGTGAAAAGGGCTTCAGTCTCAGTTCCTCTCCAAGGTCTGTTTATACAAAAACTATCGTGAGATAAAGGTTCGCGAGTAATATTTTGCAGTGGTATCTGAAACCTTGGCCTCTGTGATCAGCAATATTTTGTAGCAGTATCTGAAACCTTGGCCTCCCTGATTCAGATGACTGCCCTATGAGGTTGAGGAGGTGTGCTGACTTCTCCACCAGAAATGCCAAGGACTGAACAGAAAAGGGAATTGCTTCCACACAGAGTGCTACAAGTGCATCTTCCCCAAGAATCACCTATAGGTTGCTAGGTAGGGCACTTCCCAGAGAGATATTCTTGCCACAATTTCCAGCAGAGAAAAGCATGAAAGCCTTTTTCTTGCACTCTGGGCACCTCCCCTTGTACAAAAGGAGACGTGTTGTTGCCTTCTCTTGCAACTCAAAGGAATTTGTTTGCCGCTATTTTTTTTCAGAGCCTGAACCACCAGGCAGTTTCAAAGCATACCTGTGAGGTCCAGCATCATGTTCATAGGTCTCCTAGGCTGGACACAAAACAGGTCTCAAAACTGCTAAGCAGTTTAGCACCTAAGTTTTTCTGACCAAGCTGAGAGGAAGAACTGCAGGTGTCTAAGAAACCTCAGTGATGAAACTGCCAGACTCAAGGGACTCAAGGCACTTCCAGGCATTAGGTATGGCCCAGCGAGGGTTTTAGGGATCTATATCTTCAGTGTAAGCTCCCTGAATTGGACTAAAATGCTTAAGAATTTCTGATTGCTGACAGAGCCAAGCTAGCCAGGTGAAGGGGAGCCTTACCAGTGGCTTACTTTAAAAATATTACTCTTAGGAAAAACTTTTCTTCAGAGCACAGTATATACAAAAATGTCACTTTTTTACTCACTTTGTATTTTATTGACAATTTTGGTTTGAAGTCTTTCACTGAAAAGAAATATAGAAAGAAAAAATATAAATAATATATATAATACAATATATTTTTTTATATAGAAATAAACTGGCCAGTCCAGCTTAAAATCTCAGAGCACCGAGAAACAATAAAACATGTGAGTAAGCAGTAGATAACGTCTAAAACCCGAGAGTCCTTTTGAAGGGCTTCTGTTGGTCTTCTAAATTCCCATATAGCACCTAAAAGCTGTTGCCCAATTTCACATTTCCTATAAGACAACACCCTGATATACAAAATATACTTCAGTCTCATTTACTTATTTTGAAACAGAACATCTTCAGATTGAAGAGCTCCAATTCATGCAAAACAAATGCAGAAAATTATTATATTTTTTTCCTCGATGCCAAAATGAAAATTCGAAAACAATGTCAAACAAAGCAAATAAAAGGTTACATGCAAAGACTCTTACATGACTTTCAAAAATGCAAATGGGTTCAAGATGCTATTTAAATCAAACTACTGGAAAAAAGGGGCTAGTAGAAGTTAAAAATGTGGATGTAACCTACAGCTCCACAAGTCCAAAAGCCATTGACAAAGTTAGGGGGCTATGCTAGAGGAAATACCACTCAACACTTGCTATGTTCTTGTGCTCTTGCTTTGAGCATCTGCTGCTAGTCAGAGGCAGAGCACTCTCTGGCCAAATATGATTCTTTTTATCTTAGATTTCCTTTGAAAAATTGTTCAGAAAGAAAACTCCAGGTCAGCTGTAATGGCAGCACGACAAGCTGTCAACAAATCACATTTGCAATATCCGCTTAGCTGAAGAATTTGAATTCCCTGCCTGCCACTTCACAATTGTTTCTAATTACATTAAGTGAATATTTACACATCAGGGGAAAAAACAAACTTCGTATATTAAGATCTCCACATCTATCTGTCAAAACACTAATGCATTTTCCTGATAGTAGTAGCTGCTTTAGCTCCTCGTTTATTTGTCCCTCAAGAAGAGCTGAGCTATAAAACTTTGTAAGTAGTTGCACAGCACACTTTCAGGATTTTATCTTCCCAGATTTCACATTTGTTATTATTTCTTAGGATTTTTTCTAAATTGATTGAAAGCAAACTCATTAAAGCATGTAAAAACATGCTTGTGTGAAATAGCTTTTTTTATTATTATTATTTGACACTCACATTAATTTGAAGACATTGACAATTAAGTGTTTGTCACAAGACAATTTCAACAAATAAAATCCTACTGTGTACGGATAATACCACAGGACCTACAGACTTATCATGAGTTGCCTGGAGCTCTCAGTTTCACTAGAACAGCCTCACTTCACAACCAACCTGTAACCAGACTGCTCTTCATATCACTCGTGTTTGATTTCTTCAAGGAGAGGAGTTAAAACGCTCCTCTGAGTATCAGCAAGTACCTTGTTCAAAATAAATTAACAGTATCAGCTACTTTCACGTTCCTAAGCATATTAGCTTGTGATAGCAAGCAGTGTGGATTATGAAGCATAAAGCACGTCACCGTACCTTGTAATCTGAAGAGTTCTAGGACAAGATAGAATTAAGCAAACAAACAAGCAACAATAAAACAAAACAAATAAACAAAACAGATGTTTTCTTTCCCTCTAGGATGGGAAACCCCATCCTAGAGGTCACTGATCCCTTTCCTGTAAACCAAGACACCTCCTGTGCATGGAGGGCTGTTCCAGCATCTCATTGTTTCAGTTTTACTGTATTCCTTCCATGACATGAAACTAGAGAGGTCAGCTGGATGCTGAACTCTCCTTTCCCTATGTTGCCCTGCCCGCCATTTACTTGCCCCCAAAACCAGTGCTAGCATTTCAGACTTGGACAGGATGGAAGCTCAGCAAATGCACAACAGGACAGAAAAGTGTCTGCAATTCAGATTCCCTTTTATCAAGTGCCCAGAGAAGGAACAAGTGCCAGCCCTCAGAGGGAAACACCTGCAACCTTTCACTGAGTATTAACCTCAGAATAGCTGGGCACATGTATAAAGGCAGGTGACTTGCACAGAGCTTGCCACAGCCCTGCCTGCTGAGAGCAACACAGTTCTTCCTCCAGAAAGGAGAAAAGAGGCCTCACTCTCCAGAAGCCCACATGTCAGAGAGGTTGCCAGGCTATGCATACTGTGTGCTCCATGCCTGACCACACGCCCCAATGCTTCTGCCATTTATCGGCCCCTGCACGTCCAAGCACGGCTTTACTGGGGGGCGGGAGAAGGGGAAGAGAAGGGGCTGCCGTTTCCAGCCACCAGTGCTGGCTGGTGCAGCGTGTGCTCCCACATCACACGGACTGATCTGGCATCTGCACAGCTGCTTCTCCACATCTAAGGTCAGTGCTGAATCCCCCCCAGTATCCAATAGCCTGATAAATTAAAGGGATCTCGAAACTGAAAACAAAATACAATAATAACCCTCTGCAACATGTCTCAAACCCTGGTAAAACTTTTCCTTAGAATAAATCTTAACCCTGGGACCAGCCTAAGATCTTAGAGCCAAAACTGCCTGTGCACTGCCAACATAGTATAAAAGCCACCACGAGCACCAAGGGAATAGCTGAAAGAAGTGAGGAAATGAGAGCTGCCCCACTGGACCGCTGAGGAGGGAAAAACCAAGGCTGTGCCATCCAGCAGCCAGGGCATCCAGGGAACATTTGCCTTGACACGGTCAAACACCAGCGAGGGAGGAGGTGTTTGATCCAAAAACTGACATCAAACATTAAACAAAATAAAACCAGAGCTAGTTAGAAATGCTTATAGCTGCATGGTTGAGAGAAACTGGAAATACTGCAAAATCAATTTGCTTTTCCAGGGTTTTGGGAAGAAAAATGGAGAAAAGTTCCAACAAAATATCTTGCTATATATGGTTTTGGAACAAGATAACGTTACTTTGCAAACTGAAACGGCCATGAGTTTTCATTAAAAGCTTTAACTGAAACAAAATATTCCAATTAACTTTTATTATTATTATTATTTGAGCTTTTGACTCTTCTAAATCAGCCACAATATGCAACTTTCCCACATTGCCCTCAGTGCTTTCTGAGATTTGATAAGGAAATGTTAGGTATACATATATTTTTTAATTCTTATCATTGGCAATATAGTATGCCATATATCCAAACTGCAGTCAAGTCAGTTTATACTAGGATGAAAAAAATGTTGTGAAAGGTTTTAATGTCATAAATATATAACATTATATATATATATATATATATATATATATAAATCTTTCATGTGAAATGAATCGGTCACAAAGTCAGGATTCTCAGCCTTTAGGCATCCAGCTCACGTGACAACTTGTAGAAGAAGTTAGTGATCTGTAGAGCCCTGTCACCAGAGAGCGATACTTGCAAGTGAGTTTCCTCAGTCTTTAATAGTTTTTATTGAGTCTATGTTTACTGAGATTCTTCGGGGGCTTATAAACTTAAGCAGTTTGGTCAGATTTTCAAAGTGTTTTTTTTATATCCAGCCCTTACACCAGAGGGATCAAAGCCAAAGTCAAAGAAAAGGACATTGTGTTTATTTTTCCCCACAGTGGATAAATAGCCCTATCTTTTCCCTAGGTCTCTGTTCCAAAATACCAAGACCATTTTGACTGAAAACTTCTAAATGGAAAATATTAATTGAAGGAGTTAAAGTCTGATAAACTCCTGAAAGGTAAACATTAGAATGGAACAGAGTGGGCAAAGTTAATTATAGATATCACCTCTGCCTCCGCTACTATACAGCTTCTTTGGAAACTGATGAAATACTGGAGTGAGTCCTGATTACATTAAAACGTGACTGAAGGTCAACGACTGGTTAAACTGGGATGCTTCTGAGCCATTGCTAAATTATTCAGAATTATTTTAGGAAACCTGCATAAAAAGTGCAAGAGTGCAGTTTTAGCTTCATCTAAATGCGCATACGGAAAATGGAAAGGGAAATGGTGAAACTGTCCTTTGCAATTGCCTTGAAAAGGGAAAAAAGAATATCTCATGCATCTCAAACTTACAACTAACCTGGCAGAGGAGAACAGTGCAAGATGGTTCTTATTTTTACAACTTAGTTCCCCAAATCATTTTTGCAAGAGCAGGAATGAAAGGAAAAGAAGAATGGCACACATTCTGGTAACAAATGCAGTTATTTTACTATTGCTTAACACCTGTGAGAGGAGATGGACAGGAGTAAATAATTAACAATGACTAACAATCCTTTTCTTTTGCTTCAGGACAGCTGTTTCCTGATCCATGTGTATGCCTGTTGCTGTATACGTGTCTGTATGCCTAAATGAAGTCTCCCTTAGCCATCACTGAGCTTTCAGAAAGATGTGAATCAGTGGCCAGCAGTGCCCAAAGCAGCAAGCACTTGTTATGCTGGAGATCAGGGAGCAAGCCATGCAGTGTGACGACTTGAAATTTACATCCCTCCTCTTCTTTTCCCTTAAGTTTGGTGAACTGAAAGCCAACAAACAGCGACTGTCCCGGCAAGTGCTCTGCAACTTTCCTCAGTCATGACCAGGAGCACCGTGTGCGCAGCCCTGAGCTTCACGTGCACCCCACACTGCAGTGTGTTCCCTTCCTAAGGTTCAGACCAGCCAACTATTTGCTGTCGACTATTTACAACAAAAGGTGCCAAGGTACGTGGCTGCTATATAAACAAAGAAGAATTCTCACTAGAAACTAAAATAAGCCCTGCCGACTCATTTTTCACTTATGATCCATAAGATTTATAGCTGCAACATGTTGTCAGTGGTAAGGAGTGCATCATCTCTAAATGCCCTTTCCCATGGAGGTTTTAGTCTTGAAGAATGAACTTAAAATTGCATGTGATCACAAACAAACAAAACCCAAAGGATGGCAAAAATCTTTTGCCCAGACCAAAGCTACTGGAGTTAACCGTGAGGTAATTTCATAAAGATCAGAAGAGAACTTTCCAGGCTATCGTCAGGGAAACACTGAAAAAACAGCGGCATCAATTTAAGATGTCAGTACCCTATCAGCAGTTCACCATTCCCCATCTATTGAGGATTACCACTGTCACAACGGAGCTGGTGGAGAGCCCATGTGAGCTCTCATCGTCTGCTTGAGCACCAAGTCAGCTTGCATGTCTCTGAAAAAGTCTGCATTGATACATAAACTAAGATGGATTAGCTTCTGTGCTGAAACAGATGAGGAATGCTCACATGATCCATTTTATAGGTCTTGCTATGGGAATGGGAAGTCCAGCTGAGACATGTTAAAAGAATGTGTTATCATTGTGTTAGATAAGAATATTACCACAATCTTAATATATATATATATACAACAAAGAAAAAACAAGAAAGCATCAAGCCCTTCATATGTTCAAGTTTAAATATAAATGTAAAGACAGGTGAATGGATTAAGCAATCTGAAGGGATGACTAAAGAGCGAATTATTCTCAAATTATTTTTGAGATGACTTACTTTCAAACTACTTAAAATGAAAAGCAGAAGCTTCCAAGGATTAGTATAATAATGCCCACCTGTATCACATTAACTCTCACTGAACAGGAATAAACTTCACCTACAGACACACAAGTCCTCCTATTGTATTCTAAACAGAAAGTAGATCCATTGAAAAAAAAATCCACCTGCTCACATCCCATTAGAGAAAGGGTACAACAGTGGTGGTAAGCTGATTCATAGCCAGCAGACCCATTCGGAGAAATGATGCCCAGGTCATTCTCTGGCACTGGAAGTCACCACAGTGCTGGTTGCTGGAGACTGGGTGGAAAAGCCGGAAGGAAGATGAAATGTAATTGTTTGCCTTGTTATTATACTGGACCTGTGGCTTCTGCTGCTGGCCACCTTTGAGAAGAGGATGCTCAGCTAGGCTACATAGATCTCAGGCACAGTATATGGGAACCATTCAAGCTATCACAATTTTCCGGGTCACATCTGATCCAATGCTCAGTGCTGAACTTTGAGGCTTCTAGGTAGGTGCATGGAAATCAGTTCTCTGGGCAGAAATTAAGGGACATGACACTCTATTGTATATCAAGAATAGAGGAAAGAGAGAAAACTGCAAACAATGAAACTGATCTGCTACTGACAAATAATAGTTTCAGAAGTCAGAAGTGACAGACTGCAAAAGGGATATTATTGGAGTAACTAAGTTTAAAGAAACAAAAAAATCTGCACAGCATATGCCCAAAGAAGTAGGATAAGGTGACTTTCCCTTAAAAATATAATAATAATAATAATAATAATAATAATAATAATAATAAATCAACAACAGAAAACAAAGGTGGGGACCAGCAATACAAACACAAGCTGCATCTCCTCTGCACACATACACCTACTCATAGCAGCCAGCTAAGGACAAGGTTAGATGAGGAATCATAGGATCACAGCATGGTTTGGGCTGGAAGAGACCTTAAAGATAATCTAACTCCAACCCCCCTGCCATGGGCAGGGACACCTCCCACTAGGTCAGGTTGCTCAAAGCAATGCTGTATCTAACCAGGAAAATCTATTTATCAGCCTTAAGATTTCACATATTTTATCCAGCAATAAAATGTGTTCTTTAAATAAAGAACAGAGCCCTGGGAACAGATAGTCCCTCCCTGTCTATAACTGTTGTTTGTCTTAGGACTTGCAGTATGAAAGCAAAGTGCCACAAAACCAGTAAATAAATAGCCAATGTGAGTTTGATGAAAGATTGGCTCTGAAGACTGCTTTTGGCCTGAATAGAAAGATATGCTTTCATCCTGTTTTGACTATACTCATACGTTTACCTAACATAATTGGATGTAGTTAATATTGCAGGAGCCTTCAAGCAGTGCACATTTCCCTCATTAGTGGGTTTAAAGCCTTAATGATATCTCCTGTGCTGCAGAAAAGCCCAATGTAGGCTTTAAAAGTGATTGGCAAGTTTCAACAGGAGAAAAACTGGGGGGAAGGGAAGGAAAAACCTAATAAAACTGATCTTGGCTTCTTCAGTCATTTAAAATAGGAAATTTGTGGAGTGAGAGGAAAAAACAAGGTGGGCTTAAATAAACCAATAAAGATGATTTCAAAAGTTGCACTTGCTGTAACTCAAAGAAACACATGAAAGAACAAGGGAGTGGGTGGAAAGAGGGGCTCTCCCTTCACATACCTGCCACATGCTAAAGACACACATACTCAGTCTTACACAAATGCTTCCTGACATAAACAAGTGCATAGGCATAGTGTTGTCAAATCAGCATCTTCCAACACCTGCAGCAAAACCACCTTTTTGTAGTTTCATTATGCAGCTTTCTTTTTTTTTTTTTCTCTTTTTCTTTAAGTCTCAATAGACTTGGCAGGGAAGCCTTGCATCTAAGAAACAGAATGTCACAATATACTATTAACTAAATACATGCAAAGGGTTCAGGTTTTTGTTGTTTGTTTTGTTTTGTTTTTTGTTATTGACTAATTTTGACCATTTTCCAGGAACAGAAATTTCACAGGCTGGTTTAGTTTCAAAAGAAGTGTAATTACGTACAGCTGTATTCAGTATTTCTTAACTGCCTTGAACAATCAGTGAAAGGGAGATTTGCACACATTATCAGCCACTATCATTAGTGCTCTAAAGTACGTAATCCATCTGGTGTTCTGGTGTCTACCTAGGAGCAGGTATTGAACCAACGATGGCTGCACTATAAAAGCAGAAAGAAAGAGCATTAAAAACAAACAAAACAACACAGCAACCCCAGTCATTTCTCCATGCCATATTGTCCTTGTGTTTGTTTCCCCCAATGGTTTTCCAAATCATTTTCTATGTATAGGCGTGGAGAGTGGAGAATTAAAAATGTAAATTTCATCAACGTTCAGTTTTGCAGCCTTCATAAAGGAAGAGGTATCAGGATACCATGGTGATGGGAGCACTGCAGCCCATTAATAAACCAGGGAAAGACTCAGGGATAGATTAAAATACTTAGACCCTTGCTGAAAAATAACTCATATTACAACAAACCCTGCAAAAAAATAAAATGACTGTCCATCTCAACAGCAGCCGTGGTCTCAACCTACTGATTCATCATATCCTGATGGGGGGCAAGGGAAGATGAAACTTGTTTTTAAGCCTTTCAGTCTCCTTACAGTCAATTGCATTGCTTTTATATTGCTGAGGTTTATGGCCCATGGCATCTGAAAGCAGACAACCCATGTCCTTCTTTATTCTGAAAAAGAGCTGCCATACACAGAAGTAGAAAGTTTTTATTCCAGTATTCCATCTGCGTGCAACCCATCTGTTCCCACCATCTCTACTAGCCCTTCGCACAGAAGGGATCAGCCATTTTTCTTTGCTATCTTACCTGGAAATATGACCAACTTTAGTGTTCACTTCCTCAATCAAACATTCATAAATCTTAAGCAAACATGATCTACCTTGGTCACTAAGCTATTATTTTAAGTCTATATAGGGAAATATCCTACATACATTAGCCTCCCTGGAGGTATTTAAGAGACGTGTGGACATGGTGCCTAGGGACATGGTTCAGTGGTGCAATTGGTAGAGTTAGGTGGATGGTTGGACTCGATGATCTTATGGGTCTTTTCAAACCTAAATGATTCTATGATTGTGTATAATGATTCTACATTAACTACAGTCAGCATTTTTAAATTGCTTTCTAGTAAGCTGTTCTGTGAGAGCCTGAACTATTGTTTTCAGCATCTTCCCTAAAGCTTTAGGTACCTGTCATTACCAAACACTTAAACATATGAGAAGAGACTGTTTGCCCGCCTCACCAAGAGAGGTGCAGAAGGACATAGGCTCCAGTTTAAGGGAACATCCTTATTCTGGACAGACTATTAATAAAAATACTTAGGTAAATATTCACTCATGGCCCGCTGAATTAAATGAGACAAGTATATGCATGTATAAGGAAGTAAATGGTAACATTTTTTTTATGACTAGCAGTTCATAGGCAAACTCCAGGTGTGCAAGGTAAGTATGAGCTTTCCAACCTTGCAGGACAGATTTCACTTCCTATTCTGAATCAGATTTACAAAAGAAAAATGACAAAGTTCAGAGAAGATAATCCTCAATATACAGTCAATTGAACCTGTTAATACTATATTTGCTACTTTTTTTAGTACTTAAAAATAGTTACTTGAAAAAAAGAAAAAAGCAAACTTTCAAATAAAACTCTTCCTTCTATTTCTGAAGCTACTTAAAAAAAAAGTCTTCCTAAAAAAAAAAAAAAAAAAAAAAAAAAAAAAAAGGAAGAGATAGAAAAGAGTACAGCAATTGGAATTAACCAAAAAAATCAAAACCCAACAATCGTTGCCATCAGTTCCGAAGCACTCACATTCACTAACGGCAATGTTCAGCTGGAAATTCCCAACACGCTCTTTTACATTTGTTAAGGTGACAAAGCACTTCCTAAATGATTTGTCCTTGTGAACACAGGAATTCTACAGCAAAGCCAAAAACTGAGCTCAGAGCTCCTAAATCCCCACCTAGAGCCTTAATCACAAAACCAGACTTCACCTCACTGGGATTCCGAGCATCAGGTGGTTCCCAGAGCACAGCCTACTAACACGTTAAGTTTTTCTTTAAGGATAACTGAAGCCAAAATCTGATTAATTTTACAGTCAATAGCAGCAATCATTTGACAACATTAGTTTTGTGCTATTAGCTGCAACAGATGGGGAATAAGGGGTAATTTATTGTGCATGCATAAAAAGACATACACAGCCTGAAAGAAATGACCCTCTCAATATTTATTATTTTAATTTTTAAAGTGTCTATAGCGAGCATATGCACTCCTACTTTAAAACATTTAAACAAAACTGGATTTAATCACTTAGAAAAATTAACTAGTAAGCTCTGAAAGCAAGAAGAGGAAAGAAAAAAGAAATACAGAATTAAATGCTATTTTACAAAGTAAAGGAGAAGGCAAAATAGTTACACACACATTGACCAGGCTAGAAAGGTACACCAATATGGCTAGAAGATAGCCATGCTAGGGAAGGAAAGTGGATATTTCATTGCAGTTGTTGAGCCCAGGAGCTCCAGCCCCAGCAAACCCTCCTGAGAACCACCAGGTCAGAACAGGGGTAAGAGCCCTTGCCCAGCTCCCTGGCAGACACCAACACTGAAAAAATCTCTCAGGCATCTGGGCTCACATGGCTGTACAACAGCACCCAGAGATATGCAGTCAAACAAATTAATATTAAACAGTTAAGTGCTATACAGCCAAACACGTTCCCTCCTAGCATAATTCCCTTTCTATAATCATGCTGTACCAGCCAAGATTTCAAACCAACGATGATCTAGCAGCTGTAGAAAACCGCTAGGCAAAAAAGTACATCTTAATAAATTCACTGCTTGGACACCTTTTCACTTATCCTCGTAAGGCACAGAGCGATTTTTGGAAGCACTGAATATTCTCAGCTCAATGAGACTGAGCCTTATTGTACATGTGGCAGGATCGACACTTGCTTCAATTTGTCCTACAAAGGGAGGGAGGGAGAAGAGAAAATTGCAGCTCCGTCACAAAGAGCTGCGCGTTCAAGGCACGGCCTGCCATCGGGTGGGATGGCTTTGCTGCATCATGAACTGAACTCTCACCGTGGCACTGGAGGAGGCACATTTTGTGATGTTCCTGTAACATGGCTTGGCACAACTGAGGTCTGCAAGGCTGTAGCGAGGACTGGAGTTTCAGCATTTCCTCAAAGTGCAAAGAAACCCCAAATCAAATACGTGTGCATCTATACACATCCAGAAATACGTACAAATACGTGTGCACACGCAGGAGTAACAACAATACTGAGACAGAAGCCTTATGCCGGTCACTTTGCATGTCCTATGCGAACCTGACAAAAAACAGGATGAAACAAGATGAAGGAATAGAAAAATAAAGAAATATATTGAAAAAGACTGGGATGATAAGTAAACCTAAAGCCCTTTTACTCCTTCTCTCCACTCCCTCAAAGAGCAGCTTGCCTCTAACTAAAAATTGCAATCCGATTATTAGCACACACCGGAACATCACTTGTGTACAATACCATCCCACTGAACACTCATTCAAATTGTGGTAAACTGAAGCTCTCATGACATATTTCAACATTTTTTTTTCTCTTGTTTAAATTGTCTGCATCATTTCCCAAATACTGACTTTCCCACCATCACAGTGTGTGTGTGTGTCTGTGCTGCTCCAAACCAGGCGCCCATGTGAAGGTGAGCCCCTGGCAAAGTATGCTCATCGGCTGTTTACAGATTGAGTTTATTACACTTTGCAACAACAATTTGGAAATAAACTAAGAAATTCACATGAGATGATGATGATGACACTGACACAACAGGAAGACATTTAATTTCAAGAAAAGAAACATTTCTAAACCAAACAACCACGGGTACAGGGTCAAGACAGCACACATACACATTTCTGGCAACAATACGCAACTTTTCGCTAACTATTTTTGTATGACTTGTCTCCAGATGAATATATGAGTGGGTTTATTTTTCAAAACAAAACCCATATTTGTCAGAGAGGAACTGAAGACGCAAGCCCAGCCTGTAAGCTGGATCAGACCTTGCGTTTGGATACACGACTGCATGGCCACTGTTTACGCAATGCCAGCACATCGGCCGGGCTGCTGCGCACTGCAGTGCGTGCGCTCTGAGAACCAAGGCAGAATGACTCCGGTAAGATCTTGCTCAAGACACGCCAATGACCCTGCACTTGAAAAAGGCCAAGAACACACACACACACACAGTCAGTTCCTGAGGCACCACACTGAGCTGTTTCAAGCCAGTCATGCATCCAAGCCCTGCTCTGGAGATGAATAATTCCTATCAGCCAGTGTGGGGTCGTCTGAAGTTAATGGCAGTCTGCTGATTCACACTGGCTGAGGCCCTGGCCCAAAATTCACAGAATCACAGATGGCTGAGATTGGAAGGGACCTCTGGAGGGCATCTTGTATCAAATTTGGATAGACCTTTTGACAGAGCAATGTACACAGACACTTTTCTTGCTGGTACTCTGTCCCCAAGCTAGAGAGCAAAAAGATCAGCTGATGTGCGGCTATATCAGCCACCCTGCACCATCCTATCTGGCAACTGGTTTGTTTGTTTAACGCCACAGGTAGGCCTGGAGCTTTACAGATTTAACAAAATAAGGATGAAGCCAACAGCTTAAGTGTAACTGGCAATTTCTATCTGTGAAGAGAACAACTGTGTCCCGCATGGATGAATTAGGAGTGGAAAAGGGGAAGGACAAACAGAAGTGAAAAGAAAAGGAGCTTGGGCAACCCTCTTTTCCTTCAAGAGGGATACAAAGAATTTGTACTGCCATGTTATCTCAACTTTCTTGCTAGCTTTTTGTTATTTTTCCTACTTCATTATTATTTGTTATTATCCCATTGTTACTTTTTCCACTGTAACAGCAAAACTTCTAATGAAAAAATGGTGCTGTTCTCTTAGAGCTACTGGAATTGGTGCAGATTTGTGTATTTAAAAACATCGCCCTCCTCCAGTGGGTTGGCACACATTTAAGGATTTGGTCTGGATCAACTACTAGTTTCCACTTGTGATAGCCACATGAATTCTGGCAGAACATTGACTCCAGCAGCCCGACAAACCTCAACTGGCCAGTGCTTACCTTCGCCTTAGAGATCACTGATCCACATTTTTGGTCTGCAGCTTTGAGGAAAATTCTCATTTATATTAGATACCAGGTAATCTCCTCTTCAGATTGCTCCATCCTAACATTCGGCTCTTATGTTTTTAAATGTACGCTTCAATGATTCTAAAATACTAATTCAGAAAGAATTTTTCATTGCAGAAATTAAAAACAATCTGAAAATAGATTATGTATCATTATCCTGCCTGGCAGAATGCAACAAGCATCATAAACTTGTCTCACAAGCAACACAGTAATGCAGCTAAAAAGGGTAAAGAACGTTCCTAGTGCTTTTAAAAGAAAACTTCTATTCAAGAAACGACTTACCACGGCTGTGAGAAGAAGGTATCATTTACTGCAGCACAGCCCTGCCTAGGATTCTGGCTGAGGTTTCCATGGTTAACCTAAATTAAAATCAATTCCATATTTTTTGGCAGAAGGTCTATAAGCTAATTTTCATCTTTTCTTCTTCAACTATAATTAAAAACATAGGGAAAGGGCTTCATATGCCTTAAGTATGAAGGTACATTACAGTAGACATTTCTGTTTTTAAATGGATACAATGCTCACCTTAATCAAGTCAAAATTAAGAGGGAAAATAGGATGTCATTACTGCCTTTCTGTGATTATATGGTTAACACTAAAATATACCCCATGCATACAGGGGAATAACATCCTGTGTGCAAGACCTGGTTGCTGGCTCTAAAATGAAGCGAACCTTACTGTAGATTTGATCTGCAGTCACCATACACTTCTGTCACAAGAATTACTAATCAGTAGCTCAGAAGGAACAGAAGAGGGCAAAGGAATCTAAAAGGCTTTTAAAAGCAATATTCAAAAGAGATTTGTAGCAAGGATGCGAAATGTGTAGTATCAAAGGGAAACATATTCGCATAAAATGAGCAATCGTTTGGCTTCTGTTCACATGCAAAATCTACTTTGTCCATGTAATGAGTGAGCAGTCTGCTTCAATGTGGGAGAAGCATGCAAGTGATCTAGCTCTCTCTGGACGTGGAGAGAGGACACAAAGATGCTGCCTTTTCTGCAGCTATCACTCAAGCACAGCCACCCACACCCAGCACAGATAGGGCCAATTCACCCACTACCTGGTGCTATTGCCATGCTTTGGCCCACTGAATTTTGTCCAGCACCCGGGAGCATGGAGCTCCCCTCGACACAAGGAATCCTTATGGCACTCCATCAATCCAGCAACAGAAAATCAAGTTACTGAAAATGATTCCCCGTATCAGTACAACCACAACCAGGTCCCTTCAGGCCAAATACAACACCATGCCAGCTCTCTTGTAGCAGAAAACAGAGAAACATGAGATTGTCATTATTTCAATAGGAATGGCAAACCCTCTCGTCTGTTCTGGAGAACAAGTCTTACGAGGAGTGGCTGAGGGAGCTGGGATTGTTCAGCCTGGAGAAAAGGAGGCTCGGGGCGACCTTATTGCTCTTTACAGGCACCTTAAAGGAGGCTGTAGCGGTTGAAGTGGTTGAGTCACCATCCCTGGAGGTCTTTAAAAGGCGTTTAGATGTAGAGCTTAGGGATATGGTTTAGTGGAGGACTGGTTAGTGTTAGGTCAGAGGTAGGACTAGGTGATCTTGGAGGTCTCTTCCAACCTAGATGATTCCGTGATTCTCTTCCTCCAGAAGAAAACCAGGCAAAGACAGCCTTTCCAGCTCCATGGGAGATGTTCTGGGTCAGGAACCCACACATGCCATAACCTGGCACTCACAAAAGAGAGCTGCACACGTCTTCTTACACTTTAGATTCAGCATCCAGACTGTGGGTAGCACAGCCCTTTACATTTTTCCTTCACTGAAACACACGATCTCTTATCTAGGTATTAAAATAAGCCAACTCTTCCTCCAGTCCTCTCAGCAGATTAAAACCACCCTGATTCCATAAAGATTTTCTGATTACTTCCCAGCAAGTAGCCAGCAAGTGTAGAATCATAGATAAAGGTCATTCTTCTTCCAAGCACTCAAAGGTATGACGTTATGTTGTGGGCAGCTTTAATAAAAACCGAAGCATCATCTTATCCGCTCTTGTCTATCAAGTACATCCATTGTTTGCAACTCTTCACAAATTCAATTTTCCATTACTTCTTATTATAATATATATATATTTAGATCAATTGAAAGAGTAGCAAAATATACACGGAATATCAACTTTTTCTGCTTTCTAATACATTTAGCTTTTAGAATTCATCCTGTGCATCCTGCAACTTCGTGTGATTGATACAACTGTTACAGAGTGTGGTGAATAATCTCTCTTTGGTATTCTGGGTTAGATAACTTACATTTCCCTCTGGTGGATAAGGCACAAATCTAGATTTTGGAAATGTATTTAGGGGCAAAAGAAGGGCAATAGAAAGAAAAGATCATGGTGGGTTTTCCCAAGGCCTGTTCAAACCTACTGGGATCACCCCCTTTCCTATGTTTCCCACCCTGAAAAACTGACACTTCCAAGCCAATGAAAAGGCTTTGGGTTGAAATAATAAGTTGTCCTGCTTCTGGCTGGGAAAGAGTTAATTTTCTTCCCAGTAGGTGGTGTGGTGCTGTGTTTTGGATTTAGGATGAGAATGATGCTGATAACACACTGATGTTTAAGATGCAGAGCAGTGCTCTCACAGAGCCAAGGACTTTTCAGCTTCTTGTGCTGCCCTGCCAGCGAGGAGCCTAGGAGGGGACAGAGCCAAGACAGCTGGCCCAGACTGGCCAGAGGGATGTCCCATGCCATGTGGCATCCTGGAGAAAAATAAAACTAAGGGGATTTGTCTGGAGGGGCTGCCAGTGCTCAGGGACTGGCTGGGCATCACTGGTCAGCTGGTGGTGAGCAATTGTGCTGTGTACCCCTTGTTTTTTTGTTATTGTGTTGTGTTTATTTATTTTCTCAGCCTTTTTTTCCTCCTTTCTTACTAAAGTGTTCTTACCTCTACCCATGAGTTTTTGCACTTTTCTTTTCAATTTTCTCGCCCATCCCACTGGGCAGAGGGAGTGAGCAAATGGCTGTGTAGTGTTTAGCTGCCTGCTGGGTTAAACCACAACATAAGTGAATGCCGTGTCTGGACAAAAATATATTAGCGTAGCTCTACAAACAGCATTAACTCCAAAGCCAGTTCTACAATCACTCATCAGCACAGTATCTGGGGAAGGAATGGGTAAAATAAGGCAGAGGGATCTATTCTGTGTTTTGAATTCTTCCCTGGCAAACAGACACTCTCACTTAAAGCAGAGGAGCTTGCTTTGAGTAGTTTTTAAAAGTATAAACAGAAGCAACCCTATTAAAAGCTTTAAAATAACATTTATTCCATTGATATGAGAAAAAAGAATCTATTACTTGGAAAGCGCTTTTCCCACTCTAACTTTTCAACCATTATTCACATACAACCAAAATTACATCTGAATAAATCTCACTGCCCTTCTTTACATACTATACAGCATTATTTATTATCATATAGGATCCTTAGTATAGAGCATAACAGAACACTTCACTGATAGAGTTGATGGTGAATTAAAGAGGAGAGGAAGCTTCTAGTGTAAAAATTCAAGAGGGGGAACAGATTCCCAAGTCAGATGTGGAAGGACTTAGAAATGGAAGGCTGTTTATCCTCTGCTAATGAAGAACAATGGGTGGAAGAGGGGGAAGAAGTGGAAAGTGGTACATACCAACATCTGAAGTGTGCAGCTGGGTGAGAAGACCATGGTATGAGTAGATAAAAGCATACAAGATGAAGTTCACTTGAATTAGATCTATGGACATTGGGCAAACTAGATATAACAACAGTGCATTGTGGGGAAACTGCTCCTTTTATTCCAGAGAGAGGTAGGAGTTAAATTTTCCCCTATGCCACAGGCTTTCTGGTTGGTGGCAGGGATATCACTCAGTCTGCACCTCAGTTCCTCATGCATAAAGGAAGGTACTGTGCAGAAAACCCACAGATTGTTCAGCGGACAGTAAAGTGATAAGGGTAAGATATGAACCTACACAGACAACTATACCTAACTGATCTCTGATGAAGTGAAAAAAAAATTAAAAAGAGACTGGTTATAGAGACCTGAATTACCTTAATTTGAGAAGAACACAAATATTTACAAAGCATGACAGATGGTTGTATAAACAAAAGAAAGATAAATGTCTCACCATCAAAGCCTGAAGAAAAAGTAAAATTTGGCCAATATGGGAAGGATGACAATGCACAGACAGATATATTCAAATGATGAAGCTGACTGAAATTAAGAGCAGAATGAGTATGTGAACATACCCTCTCAAAGAAATGCTCTCTAATTTCAGGAGGTGTTATTCGTGCAGCAGTTACTACTATGAATACTGCACACAACCTACTCACACCAAATATGCAGAATAAAAGCATGGGAAAGTTGTAGACAGGAAGAAACAGTGTTCCTGTTTGTGGATGGAGGAAGGAAAGGGGCAGGAAACTCCTTCAAAAACAGAGAAAATTGGGAATAGGCCTTTTCCACATGCAACTACTTCAGCCTAAGAAGCTTGCACGCTAGGATTCTTCCATTCAGATGTGAGTTACATGCAGAACAAAGGTTGACTGGTACAAGTGGTTATTAAATAAGATACAGGTAGTCACAAGATGAACCTTATGTACCAGAAGAAGCAAGCAAAGGAGACAAGCAATCTGCAAACAGACTGACTGGTTGCAGAGAGGATCAGAGGGGCAGAGGAGACAGACAGCTGATCAGAGATGAAATTTTCCCTGAGGGCACGAACAGCCCTCCTGAATACATACAGGCTTATGTGAGAAGGTTTGAGCATACAAAGGGGCCAGGAGGAAGAAAGGAATGGATGGCACTGAGGCAGCGTGTGGTCAGATGTGATAGTATTTCCTTGTAAAATGCTGGGAATCTTTACTATACCTCTGACCACACACCTCTCCTCTTGCCCTCCATTATCTGTTCTAACCAATGCGTAGAAAAGTGCTTTTCAATATATATGTGTATAAAAGTAAAATAAGTAACCAACAGTATATGTAAAAGCCCTTGCTAACCCCAACTTCATCCTTTTCTATTTCTTGTTTTCAGAGTGCAAAGCAATATATGTTAACTGAGAGAGGTATGCCCATGTCCCCAGCAGCCTCCTCCTGCCCCAGAAAGTCTAAAAAGACAAAACAGACCATGGGTGGGAGAAAGCAAATAGCATTGTTCCCATATTACAGATTGAAAACCAAGGAAGAAAACCTAGGATTTTCCCAGGAAGTAAGTGGCAGAATTGGATACTGAAACCCTCTCTCTTCAGCATCCATTCGGTGCCTCAGTCACAAGGGCATTGCATTTCTTTTTAAGATGGTCTCTTTCATTCTCAGTGTGCTGGTAACAGGAGCCTTTGACTGCAATGCATACACTGAGTTTATATACCTTTAAGTTTTAGGAACCATGTTGTACTACTCCCCACCTCTATTTCCAGCTGTCTTGCAGTGACTTTTTGTCTGAGCGCAAATGAGCAGTACTACCACCTCTGGCCACAAAGAGGACCTTTCTATCTACTTACAGTTCTGTTGGTGAAGTTACTGAAGTCTGTCACTAAGATTTGCTTGATCATCTCTGGTGTGGAGACCACCACAAACATCTGGCGACCAATGTAGTATCTGAAAGAAAGGAAGTAGAGAGCCATTTTAGCAGATAACATCAATGAGAGAATCACCACCTTCTCTAAAATCTCTCTCTTGGCTTGAAAACACTTGCCATGAGCAAATACTACAGAAAATATATTCCCTTGTGTAGATCAGTATCTTTCCTCCTCCCTCTCAACTATTAAATTAAGATGCATGGTCCTGGAATTTAAAGGCAACAGCTTAAAACCTTTTACTGATTAATCAATACTTAGCCAGCATTTTAACCTAATGGTTTACACACTCTGCACTCACTTGTGAATTCTGGACAAAGCGATGCAGTACCACTAAACCTAACTACACAGAGGCAAAGCATTAGTAACCAACAACTCCAACAGTCATGAAAGACCTGCAACGTCAATTAGCCTTCAGCTAGCCATACAAAATGTCCCCCCAGAGTGGCTGCAATAAAGGCACGCTTCCACCACTTCTATTGGAAGCACTGGAACTGAGCGCATCTCAGACCACAGGCTCATCATCACCATGAACACATCCACCTAACAGATACCGAAGGGAGAAAAGAAAAACAAAGAAGAAAGCTGCAAGGCTCACCGAGTATAAAGAAAGTAATAAAACTTTAGGGCAAGACTGGGTGACAGGGGTGACTCACTCTCTGCTCATACACCTTCTATCTCCCTGCTCCCAGTTTGATCAGATCTTGTGGTGCCAGGATCAATCCCTTGGGGGACTTGACACCACAGTGGGTGCTACAGAAGTACTGGGACCCACCCCACACCCCACAGCTCCGAGGGGCACAGAGCTCCCTTCTCCAGCAGGATTCCCCCCAAGGCCCACGGCTACTCCAGGACTGCTTGGCTGCTGTGCAGGGGTGAGGAAGGAGCACGGCCAGAAAGCAAAGGTTTCCTGCTGTCCCTACCTTTGCTGGTTGCTGGGCCAGAAAGACTGTGCAGGTGGTTCTGCCTCTGCTCTGCCGGGAGAGAGGAAGAGGAGGCTGGAGGCAGGCACAGGAAGGCTGGGCAGCTCAGAGCACAGCACAAGAGCAGCACCACAGATGCTGCAAGACTGCGGTAATATCAACGCCTGATCATTTTGGTACGATACAGCTTAGTATCAATGTGTTGCTTATCACCTGTCTACATTGCAGCAACAGAGCAGACAAGCAAACCCTGGGCTGAATTAAATTTAGTAACGGGAGGTTCCCATGGCAATGAAGCTGCAGCAGCACCGATTCCACCAGGGGCAAACAAGTCAGACAAATATCTTGATTCCAAAGCAGGGTTTCACAGTCCACCTTGACCTCCGTACCACCAAAACTCATAAGAAACAAATAGCAGAGAAGAGTAAGGAAAAAAAAATCTGCAGGAAGGAAGAGATCTTCTTTTCATGTTTGGTGGGTTTCCAGAGCGAACAGTTATTTCCCAAATCCAACCCACAGGCTCCACTTGTACCTTAGACACAGGTTCAACATATTCTATTAAAATAAACCTTTCTCACCTCTCCCAGTTTGCTAAATCATAGCAAAGTATCTGTCTGTTAATGGTAAAAGTTTTCTTCAGAGTCCTGAGAGTTGCCTAAGGAAGAGCTGAGGTCTCATTTTCAATAGAGTTTGGATCAACCCTTGGCAAAAGATGATAATACCCCACATGTCCCTTCCTCACATACTTTGTACAACTTCTCTGATGTTAGAAAGGCAAAGCAGGCTCCCAGGCTGAAAATCTGCACCCCTCCGAGACTACCCAAGATGATCAGCCATGAATAATGGTCTCTTGTGCTGATCTCTCTTCACACTTTACATTTCTCTTCCCCTCCCCAGGTTTACCACAGTCTCATTTAAAGGTTAGTGACCGGTACACCTCAACACACAACTTTCCATAGGGGCCAAATCCCTAAAACCAGAGTCCAAATCTCAAGGGAAGCCAATTGTTTCTACCCAGAGATTTTAACCCTGAGCACCAAGAGACAGCCCACTATATATCATGCAAAGCATGTTGTGTGTGTGCATGACACCTCTTCTTACTTCAGTCCTGGGAAGTAGCAGAAAGCCTGCTCCAGTCTGCTGGAACAAGGGGACAGTACTCACAGTCAGAGCCCTTATGTCACAGTACGCTTTGTGCTCGAAGGTATTCAGGACTAAGATTTGGGACAGGAGCATCTCCTGCTCAAGCTGTTTTTACAAGAAAGTGACTCACACGCCAAGCTTATGCAAACAAATCTATTCATCATCCTCCAGCTCAGACCAGTCATCCGAACTCCCAGTTCTGCTTCCACAGCTAAACTCTTTTTTATTTACTCTTCTCTAACTTTCTGTCTATAGGCATTTGCTTTCCCCTTCCTTATCCAGTTATAAATAAGGGCAGGGAAAAAGAAAGAAGGAAAAAAAAATCCCTTAAAATTAATAAACTGAAAATACTGAAAAAAAATATATTGTTTTTTAAACAAAGTTCTGCCTGCTTTTAAGAAACAACTGCTGTAAAATACACTCAGATGACAATCTTCTATTGTATCCCACACAGTCAAAGACCTCTTCCTGGCCTTTTTTCCATTCTCCTACTTTCTGAGTATAATCTTTCTAATGGGACACAGAAAGAAGCATGTTTGGACATACTTTGGAAGTCAAAACTAGGATCATGACTTCCATGCTCTTCCCCTGAGGTTAAGGAAAAAGGACAAGAGCTAAGTGTGAAACAAGATTGTATGAGCTATTTCATTTACCAAACACAGGTCTAGAACTTGAAAAAACACCAGAAATACGCTTAACTGAGTTTTAATACACTTAAAATCCTTTGTAGGATCAAGGCCTCAGTCTCAAACCAAAATGGTATCTCCCAGTTATAGATTTTTTTTTTACTTGATTTGAAATGGCAAATAAAAGATAAAATCCTCCTGAACAATAATCTATTCTTCCAAAGTAAATAACATATTCACCCCTGCCATGTTACTTCATTTTTATTCTGTATTACTACATGAGGATATCACCAACCTCGTGCAGACTTAGATTTATTATTGAACAAAACCCGATATTCTTGTCAGATTTTAATAAATAAGAGTTTGAGAAAAACAAAAGCCTCCCAGCAAGTGCATTACAAATGGATTCATGAATAATTTAGGACACCACTTTTTATTAACTTTCTCTAGGTTAATCTTTTCACAGGGCTTGTCCACATGCCGAAGTCCTGCCTTTAACTGCAGCGTTACAGTACCACTACGCCGCTCAACCCAACCCTCCGTCGTGTTTCCATGCAGGGCACTGAGCGTGCAATAGAAGTGCTTAGGCTATTGCCTCTTTCCTGCACAGAAATACGGATGTGTGAATATAGCACGGTGTCCTCAGAGCAACACAACTCTGTCCACACGGGAATCGGTTGTAAGACACCCGTAAAAACAAAAATTTGTGACGCACACAAGTGTGATTTTCAAGCGTAGATGAGGTCTCACTTTTTTAAGCCACGCTGCAGGGGCAATTTCTCTTAAATTCCGGTTTAAAATGCAGCCCTCCAAACTAGTGGAAAACATCCCCGTTTTTAGACCAGTGGTTTTAGATCCATTGCAAGATGAGACAGGGCAGACGTGGTCCATTGAGAGCCTAAGGACAGCATGGGCCTGTGCCAGGGGACAAAGCAGTGTCACCCCAGAGGCTGCTGGTGGAAGAGGCATGGAGCCTGCGGTGCACCAACCCAGGGAGGGCTGAACAAAATGGTTTTCAGAAATGTTCAACAGAGGGCACAGATTTACTCCCAGAAGTTATGGAGAAGCCAGGCTGCCCTCCAGCATGTTTACCAAAGGTCAAGGGGGTGGTTACGCTGTGGTGTATTGAGCAAAGGAAGTTAATCTGCATCCAGAGTGTTTTAATAACTTCAGAGGCTACAAATACCCGTCACTTGCAGCAGTTTGGTTTGTAGGAGCAGTCTCCGTTCAAATAGAAGCTGATGAAAGAGATATCTTTTCTTTTATCCTCCAGGATAAGCAGCGATCTGGCAATGACTTCTGCTGTTTCCCACATGCCCCACCAGTTCTTCTTGAAGAGCCACGGCCCTGGTAAGACAAGGGCCCCGCTGGACAGCCCAGCCCCTGCAGCACCCAGGCAGTCCCGGGACTCCTGGGGACACAGCTTACTGTTCCCAGGTGATGTAGCGGATCCAGCAGCTGCTTGCAAATCCACAGAAGCACCACCTCACTGCATGGGGAAAGCCAGAGAGCACACAGGGCACACCATGGCAAAGGGCCACGTGTTTTTGGGTAACACCCGCATGGGAAACACCTGCAACCCTTTCACCTTGTTTATAGCGCTGCTGTCAATTCACAGAAGACTTTGATCTCCCTATCTATTATCAGTCCTGTGGATTACAAACACAGCACATTCATCATAAATCACATATATGTTGTTAGGCAATAAACAAGGTTTTGTTTTCTATGCTGCAGTCTGGTAAAGTACACAAAGATCATCTGGAAAGCTAAATGAAAAAAAAAAAAAAAAAAAAAAAAAAAGAACGGCACCAATTTTATTATCTCCATTTTCCTCAGGGAAGAGCAAAGAACAAAAAGAAAGAAAAAAAAGATATATGTTTGCATACTTAGAAATACAGTGGAAAAGGCTAATTTTCTTAGGAAACATTTCCAAAAAAAAAAAAAAATCCTCGATCACTCTGCCTCTATTATTTAGAAACACTCATATTTAGAAACACTCATTCACCGCAGGCAGAAAAATGCAAAAAATGAACAGCACGCTGCTTGTGTAAAATAGGACTCAAGGCTGGTGTTACTTGGTTAATTATTTCAGAGGTCAGTAAATTGATTTGTCACAAGCATCGTCCCCTCCTGGCTCCTGCTGGCAGCTCAGACTCGGCAGGACTAAACGATACATAACTAACAGCTGCAAAGCCCAAACACAGCCTTCGCAGAAATGGCTACTTCAGTCCAAGAGGAAAAAAAAAAAAAAAGGAGGGAACAAAAAATTGCCAGGTACCCATGAGTCCAATTATTATTTGTGTTATATTAGCAGTGAGAGGCCTCAAAGGTCCCTGGGCCCTAATTTGGTCAGAGTTATACATAAATAGGAGGCCTGGAGAGCCCCAGATTTAAATAACCACAAGCAACAAACAGTGAGGAAAACAAAGTCCTGTACTTTCCAGCTGTGGGACTGAGGCACAGGCAGAGATGGAGGAGCTGGGAATTGCCAGCCATCAGCTCTTTTTCCTGTTGACTCCCTGCAGGACCAGGGCTCCTCAGCTGTCATTTACATCCGAAAATCTGCGGCTGGCTTTCTTCAGGCTTACTCAGGCATCTCGCTGCAACGTCTGGAGTGCTCCTGGGCCACTTCTCCTGCATCCCAGGCTGTGACACAAACCACAGGAGCGCCCTTCGTGGGCACTCAGTGTGCTGCAGACAGAGAACTGAGAAAGGCACATGGCTTCTTCAGAGGGGGAAGAAATAATAATAATAAAAAAAGACACCCTAGACACAGGTGATCCTGTTGCACATGAAAATGAGGCACTGGTAGCACTGAGAAGTCTCAGACACAAAGAAAAGTTTCCAACCACAGCTCTGCCAGCGCACACATGCCTTAGCCTAAGACTGATCCAACCCATTGTATAAATTCATGAAAAAGAAGACATGGCCACAGTGATTTCTATTTAAGAATAAATAGTTCCTCATTTCCTTTTTTTCAATGAACTGTGCTTCTTTGCATGGCATGAAAGCTTCAAAATAAGCACACAAAACTATTAATTTAATTCCTGGCCGCATTAAAAATATCCCATAACGAGATGCCCAGGCACTCGCACGCGCTGTCTGCGCTGCCCTGTATTGCTCTGCGCCCACCTCTTTGTCCACAAACCCTGGATTAAAAATGCTATCTTCTACATACCAAGAACCTCGGCGCTATCTCAGGCTTGCACCTTGCCACAAGACCTCTGCTTTCCTACATGCTTAAGGAAAGTATCGGGAAAGGAGGAAAATGCTGGGATTATTTATATTCTCTCCACCACAAAAAGCAGAGCTACATTTAAAGGAGCTCCTCCCTTGTCAGGTGCCATAAAAGACCTGTGGCACAGGAGCAGGGGTAGCGCTAAGGAAAAGGGGTGCAGGCTGTGGCCACTGCAAAATATGGAGTGTGTAGAGCCTTTCAAGTACCTTACACCACATTGCAAGCAAGATCTGTTTCTGGGCATCTCTAACTCGAGTTAGGGTTTAGCAACCTGAGTGCCTCACCCTCATTTACCAGCCCCCTTCCAAGTGAGCAGCGTGGGAGATGCAGACTCCACATGGCTGTGTTAATTCATTCATGAAATGAAGTAGATGACATTTACCCACATATAAGGAATGACAAGGGATTAAATTAAGCTCACAAAGTGCCACGGGGAAGAAAAAACAACCCTCTGAATTATACAAGCATATTGGGCAATCAGTGTCCATTTGGTTTCCTGAGGAAATTTTAGTCCAGATCCAAGTGCAAGGTCCGGTCACAGCAAGCCCAAAAACTCATGCCTTTGTTCACAGATGGGGAAGAGAAGCAGCAAACGGGAGGGATGTGAATAGGGGAAACATTTGTTTTCTTGTACTGGGCAGGCAGTGGGAGAAGAGCAGGGCCTGGCAGGGTGCAGGCTGTGCTCCTCCACATCTGGGAGTTTCCCCTTCCCAGGGCCAGAGGGTTTATTTTGATGCCAGTGTCCGGGTGAAAACGACTGCCACCATTGCAGCACCGCCGTTTTGCGTCACGTCGCTCCCGCTGATTAGCTGCATCGGTGCGCCACTTCATTAATGCCAAGAGAAAGCCGTAAATAAGGGACCCTTTTTATAGGATGCTCCTGGAAATGAGAAGCGCTGAGATGTTATTAAGAAGCCAGCAACACCTGCCTGGAAGTAGGGTGCCATCGTGACTGGGTGATGCTCAAAATGCTCGTAGCTCTCAACTTGGCAAGCTCACCAGAAGAAGGTTTCTAAATCTTTTCCCACCGTGTTTCCCACCAAGCTTGGACTGTGTCGGTCTGTGTTTTGTTACCCATGTTTAGACTGTGACATTTTCACCAAAGCTTGTTTTGTCTGCGCTCGTTAAAGCACAGTATGCCTGACTGACCTCATGTGATGTTGCAGCAGACGTTTCCTGTGTGTTTCAGCATATTTGTGTGCCTGGCCTTTCTGTGGGCTTGCGAGACACAGCGTGAGAGCAGTCTCATCTTGGGCTCTCTGCACCTAATTCAATACCAAACTATGCCTTTTCCGTGCGCTGTGAGAAAAACCACCAGGTTACTATTTCCAGAACACTGGATTACTATTTCTAGGGAAGGCTACATCTGGGAGATAGCAAACTTTCTGTTTCTCCAAACTTTACTCACCACCATTTACACAGTGTTCATTTATATGGATTTGTGTGAGTCTATTATTTATGTTCGATGGCGTTACTTATTTTTATCAGTGCAAAAAAAAAAAAAAAAAGCAAAGGCTATGAGATGGCTGAGGACGATAAGCAGACAATATTACAAAGGTTAAAAAGAGTAGCCCTTTCTCTGTCTTTTATTTAAGAAAAAAAGAAAAAGAAGAAGAAAAGGGAGGGAGATGCACGTATCCTGATCTCTAGTCAGAAGCTGGAAGCAGCTTCCCTTGACAGACAGGTGAGCAATTTCTAGGAAACAACAGGAAGCGTAAGGGTGGCTGGGCTGCAGTCATTTCACACAAGATAAATGGAGATAGTGCAGTGTACTTGAAGATGAGGGATACAACTGGGATGCTACTCAGAAAAATATGGCTTAGAGAACATGCAGAAGCGGGGCGTGCAGGGCATTGCTGCTTTCTAGCAGAGCAGGGGGGACCCATTGGAGAGGACAGCAGGGAAGCCAGGGAGGATCCTCTGTGTCCCAGGAAGCAGGAAAGCGTGTGTGCATCATGGTGCAGGCTCCAGGGAAAATTTTGGGTTGGGGGACAAAACCATGTGCAGCCATGCAGAGAAAACAAAACTGGGGAGATGTGGAAGGATTTAAATATAATTTGTGATATTATGATGCAGCAAGATACAGCAATCTATTACACAGGTTGACTATAATAAAACCACAAATGTAATAAAGTTGCTAGTTATATGCCCATCACTAACCTCATATAAGCAAACACTCTTCAAGAAAACTAAAACAAAATCTGTGTGATCCAACTTCTGCCTCTCATTAAAGCATTTCTGACCACAATAAAATAGAAACTTTTATTATTTTTCCTCCCCGAGACCTGACATCAGGGTACAAACCAAAGCCATGTGTAAGACTGCATTTCTACAACCTTCACCTCGTATACACTTTGCATATCATGATATCATGGCCAGGACTCAAGTGTGACTAGATATTTTCATATCTCCGGTTTTGGTTATCCATTTTAGCCCTAAAGGAAAGGAACAGCTTTCAGAAAACACTGAGCATCTCTATCTGCTGAAAAGTCATGTCTTGATACATATCTTCAAAAGAGGCATTAAGAACGGAGGCATTCAAAATCAGTAGGCTGTTTCTGTTTGTTTTAATTCTGTACTTTATCTTTTATTTCTTCCCAGGCAAGACAGCTCATCTGCCTCCTGTAAATACAATCAGCAGTAGTGGACGACACAATATTTTATTTTTGCATGTGTTTGAAATAAACATAGACAATTTTCTACCAGCCTACCCCCTCTTAGTGGCATTTGGCTCTTAAATCAATGAGAGCGCTGCAATATATTGTGCACCATCACTTTTTATCCCCGTGCTCTGCTTACGTTAATGCAGATCCATGCACTACTGGTATCATACTGTCTTAATATTAGAATATTTTAATTCCTCCAAGATAGATGGGACTCAGTACACTGATTTCCTGCGTTGTGTACACAACAACACGATGAAATGAGTAAGCCATATTGACTTTTGCATAACAAACTACACAGACATAGAGTACGACGTTTTCTTAAATAAGAAACAAGAGACTGCGACTCGGCCATGGCTACCAGCCTGAAGATACCTGAAGTCTAAGCAAACAAAAGCAGGGTTTGCTGAGCAGAAACAACGGGCACACCACACAGCTGGTTCACATGTTCTGTGTTCACAGCTGCCAGCCAGCACTGGACAGCCTCACTCCAGCAAGGAAAGGGTTGCCAGGCTGGCACGAGACGGGCAGTCACTGGGACTCATTTTTCTTTCCTGGGCTGCCTTAAAAATAAGTTGAAACAAAGGAAAAAAGGATAGTAACCACCTACTGAGCTCCTGGGAATGGACTTTTTTTATGCTACAGCATACAAAATGCATTCAGGCAAGATTCTTTTTTTTTTTTTTTTTTCAAGTCCTTGCATACCTATAGTAGTGTATACTTTTTCTATACATTTTTAAGACCTACACACGCAAAATCATTTAATTTTGTTAATGCATTATTAAATGCGCACTAAGCCCAATAAAAGTCATTTCCCAGCGCTTTATGCATTTATCATGAAACCACTAGCAGAATTCTTTACAATAAAAATGCTAGCCGTACACATGACCAAACTAAATTATCTCGGGAAATGGCTAATATCTGACCATGTGGAAACATTAGAAAGCTGGGCTTTGTTATAGGAGTAGAAGGAAAAAATAGATACATTTTCTTACAGAAAAAAATAAAATCATCTAAAGATAGAAATATTTTTAATAGCAAAAAAAAAAAAAAAAAAAAAAAAAAACCTGCAGCTCCAGGAAATTTTCCTCAATCAATTCAATCTGTGTCGTGCTGGACCTTAAAAACCCATTAAAATAACCGTGATAAATTTCCCAACCTCTTTCAGTGCACCACGCAGAAGACAAAGGAAACTGCAATTCAACAGAGAAAAGGAAGAAAAGAATGGAAAAAGCTGATAGATTGTGTATCGGTGGTAACATCCTCGCTCACAACAACAGGCGAATCTGCGCCACAAAGGACGGCAGGAGCAGAAGGGATGTGCACAGCTGACAATGGCACTCCAAAGTAATGACTTCCAGGAAAATCTGCTGTTACAAATGGACATCACGCTGCTGGGAAGCAGTTGAGTCACAACTTTCATAACATCGCAAATTATTTCAGCCTAAAAACTGAAGTACTGAAGAACAGGACAGATACAGCCCTGGTAAGACAACCGTGAGGATAATATCCTATACAATCAGCTAATGTGAGCACCTGGTTTAAATTATTAAACCTCACTGAAATCCATGCAAGTTCGAGGAATTGACCCAATATTTAGTGTGTAGTTATACAACACAGATCGTATTTCAAATAGTAATATTACTAAGAGCACCGCTCTGTTGACCTATTTTTTCATTGACCACCTTGTACGTATTATCAATTGCAACAAATACCCTCCTTTTGCTGCCTTTTTTTTTTTTTTTCTTTTTTATTTTGAGCCAGATGGTGGGGTTGGAATTTTAAAACAAATTACATGTATGTTGTCTTACCCTGAGACAACCTGAATCCCTGAGGATGATGGAGCTCGTTTAGTCCTCTTGCACAGAGCTGCCCTTCCACCCTGTGCACCCACCTCCACCTCCTGAAGGACAGCCCCAGCACGGCGCATCACAACAGTGCTGGGACCCAGTCCCCATGCACACACTGCACACATTCAAGCTCTGCTCGTGGCCGCTTTAGTCAGCTGTCCCCAGCCCACATTTGGCTGCCCTGGGATGTTAGTGAGACGTAGGCTGAAGAATTTCTCTTTGGCTTGGTCATAGCTGCTTGGCTAAAGGCCTCAGGACTCCTGGGGACCTGCCTCACTTATGAGCTGAGTAAATGTTATCATCCAACATTGCTTTGCTATATTACTTCCAAAACCCAGTGGGTCTCTGATGTCTGCTGGAACTATTTCCTAGAGCCCTTCCCTCCACATGGTGGAGTGCACATGAAGTGCCAGTATTTGTACTTAATATTTTGGGGGAGAACATTTCTCAACAAAAGCTTGCATTTTAAATTGCTCAAAGTCTACCTAGAAAAAAAAAAAAAAAAAGGAAAGCAAGCTGAAAGCAGGCCAATGCAAACAGCACATATTCCTTCTAAACATGCTGGTACTGGGGCAAGATCAAGTGACTCGATCCTCATGCAGCAACAAAGGTATAGCAGAGATACAACCCACTCAATCTATCCATAACCCCAATAAAAAAGGCAAAAAAAAAAAAAATACAGGCACAACTGTAGGATGAACCATCACTGAGGTAAATATATTGATCTATCAAAAATGATTGAAGACTGACAATAAAAGGGTTATAAATGCTCAGAAGGAAAAAAAAAAAAAGGAGAGAGAGAGGAGGCAAAAACAAAAAACCTAAACCCAACCCACTGAAAAACTCCCACCTGCATTCACAGGGAAAAATGGACTGGAACAATAAAACACAATGGCAGTGCTTGTACGTCTTTGATAGCTGCCCCTCCCAAAAGCCTGAACAGCCTTGCTATAAAGCAAGCAAATGAAAATGTAAATGCGTGAGCAATTGTCTGGGGGATTCAGATACTTCATGTCCTGTAGGCAAAGGAAGAAGGGGGAAGAAGGAAGGGAGAAGGCACCACTTTTAATATTTGTAAGTATTGATCATGCTCTCCTCACCTGGAGCCCTTTTAATCCAGCAGAGACCTTACAGTTAAATATTCAATGCTGCCTTCACGGTAGCTTCAGCACTGCTAGCAAAAGCCTCTTCTCCTCTGACCTCAGCACAACTCACTGCTCCGGCTCCTCCAGCAGGAGGGGGCACACAGGGACAGCCCGCAGATTTCTGGGGTGACAGCCAGAGAAGATCATGGGAGCAGCCACCCACAGAAATGCAGTATTCAAAATAGCAGGTTCAAAAAAAAGCATGGGATTGGGAATTGCCCTGAACGCAATGCCCACAGCAGTCAGGTGTATGTATAAACACAACGATGTATCGATGGTGCATCGGGGGCTTAAAAAGGCTTAAAAACTGTGTATTTATTTAAGCATTTTGCTACGGAAATCAACAGTTGCAGTAGTTTCCCAAACTCAATTCCATTTTTCACTATTGATGAAAATCCAGCTGTGTTACTGTCTTGGACAAAAGCAAATAAAATGCCACTGACTTGAGAGAAAGGTTGGGTCTGCAGCAAGAAGTCACTTCAAGTATTTAATCTTACAGGTTTACAATACATTTCTCTGCCTCAAAATCAGAATTTAAATTATTTTAACAGAAAATAATTTAATATTTAAAGGCCAACATTTTTCCATGTGATATTGCATTACCATCTGACCTGTTTTAACCCTTGCTTCTGTGCTGTACTTTTAGACTGATTTTCTCATTCTCCTGCCCCATGCATGGCTTACTACCCATTGGGCCAAATGGACAGCTGGTGGACACAGAAAACTGTTACGCTGCTTAGATAATATTTTACTTTGGTCCTTCCCACAGAGTATTTTATAAGATGTTCTATGTGATAAAAGGCCCCAAAGAACCAAGATCCTCTCATATTGTCATTTTCGAAAGACACTGCAGCAATTCCCCGTGTCCTTGCCAAAATCCTTTTTCAATAAAACAGATTCCAACATTGAAAGAAAAGCTTGGATTATTGCTGAGTGATAAAATGTCTACTGCTAGCCCTTACAGAGTCAGAACATTGCTCCCAACTCACTCCTTTTTCTGTAAGCTACTTTAAAATATCTGGATACATCTTAACATTTGCTGTACCAAACCTAATTTTATTCAATAGGTACCAGCATCCAAAAATCAAAGTTATATGACATGAGAGAGACCTAAAAACATTGGGTCAAGACCCTCAAATAGTCATGGCTCTTTGCTTTTAATGAAGCTACGCCGAGGTAAACAACAGCTTGAAGGTCCAGACCACTATTTCCAGGCTTGTTTACACGGGGGAAGAGAAGAGATTCTGGGACAAGCCATGGCTGGAATCGTAACTCAGACTAGAAAAAACTCCTACAGGAGCACAGCCCTGCCAGTATAATAATTGCTGGGGGAGTTAGTCACTTTTTTGCATGATTTAGTTTGTGCCATTCCACAACTGCTGTGTCCGTGCATGGGATGTGTTTTGATGTTACTATAGCTGTTTAATTATACCAGTACAATTTTATCAGTATGACTAAAAGAAATCCTCCTTCAAGACAAGCCTTCAGGTTTAGCCACCAGATTTAGCGTAAAGAAAGATTCCCAGTCCCCAGGGTAATGGGGGCTCAAGCTCACTCCACACTCACCAAACTACAAAAAAAAAAAAAAAAAAAGCAGCTTAACAATTGAAAACAACTTCTTTCCCTGCAGCGGGCTCTACTTTTGCCTATTGCCTGATGAAATCATACCCAGTTCCTTACCAACCAGCAGAAGGTCTGACATAAAGCAGACTCTCCAGGGGAGGAAGAGAGGTCGTCAAACAGAAAAAAAAGGGTAATTTGAAGATGGTGCCAAAGCAACAAAGGAAAAGGAGATATTTTGTTTCCCTTATTACTAATAAAACATAGTAGACTAAAATTGATCCCCAGACTAATAAGGTAGAGGAAAAACTAAAACCTATATATGACAAAACAATAAAAAGGTAATGAAGAGATTTATGGAAGTACATAAAAACCTTGGAATGACGTAAAATTGTCAGGTCATGTTACTGTTTTCAGCTCAACGTGGGTAAGAAAACAAGGGAGGAATAAAAATTAGAGCATGGAGGGAAGAAAGCATAGAGTGGAAGGGGATGAGGAGAAGAAAGAAAGAAAATAAAGCCAGGGCAAATGTTTAGGGGGGAAAAATGCAGCTAGAAGCATGAAAACAATGCCCACAAGACAGGTCTATCAAGGTAAAATAAATAAATTAATTAAAAAATCCAGAGCCCAGGTGGTGTAACCATCAAAGGACAAGATACAGTAATGGAATAGGAGGCACCTCAATAGATACCTGGGCAAAGCTGTGGTAATCCTCAAGGAGGAAAACGTGACAATTTCCAAGAAACTAAGGAAGTCATCCCAAACATAGTCCTTCACAACACTTGGGTGTGCTCAAGGGCCGAGACCCCACAAAGTCTTTTCTCAGGACACCCACCCAGCATGGTGAGAGGGGTCTGACCAGCACCTGCCTCCTGAAGTTCCTGGCAGCAAACTGGGACATGCAATGGATTGGTTATGGCTTCCAGTTCCGTCTCTGTACCTTCTCCTCCAGCTCCCAGTGGGGCAATTGTGGGGAAGAGAAATCCCTTTTCACAGAATCACAGAATCACAGAATCACAGAATCACAGAATTTCTAGGTTGGAAGAGACCTCAAGATCATCGAGTCCAACCTCTGACCTAACGCTAACAGTCCCCACTAAACCATATCCCTAAGCTCTACATCTAAACGTCTTTTAAAGACTTCCAGGGATGGTGACTCCACCACTTCCCTGGGCAGCCTGTTCCAATGCCTAACAACCCTTTTGGTAAAGAAGTTCTTCCTAAGATCCAACCTAAAATTATCAATTTTCCTTGATGCTTCTGATGGCACATGAGAAGGAAGCCAGAAGTCACTTTGGGATTTCTTTGGGCTGCCACAAAGAAGGCTAAACCAGCCATAGAGAGTGACCTACCATGCCTGTGAGGTGCTGGCAACCAAGGAGGGCAGGAGGAGCTCCTGATTTGCAGCACTGGTGTAAAGTTGCTCTGCTTCAAAGGCTGCCAAGAGAGGGAAGGGGTGGGGTCATCAGAGGGATGATGCATTTTCCTCCCTCTGTGTAAAGAGAGGGGGAAATGATTCAAGAGCCTCATTTAAAAATTGCTATGTATGGCACTGGGAACACCAATTCACAATCAGATGCATAGCTGGTGAAGTCAGCGACCATTAATAGCTACTGGACATTACGTATCGTATGCATCCGCTTCAGGTTTGCAGCAATGCTTCTGGCTGCTGTAGGAAATTCTAATAAAAGCATTGATTTTGCTGTGCATATTGTATAACACTGCTGCTTGCCTATACCTCCAAATAGGATTGGTTTACTAAAACAACGTCCCAGATTTTTCAGTCTTTACAGGCCACAGCGTACTTCTTGCCAAATGGTAGAAAGGGGAAAAAATTACAAGGTGGACCTTACAGCCTGTTAAGATTAACAAATGCAGGCTCTGGTAAGTGGTGAAGAGGATAGATTCAAGGTGACACTAAGACTAGGAAACTAGTTTTTATAACTAGGGGTCTCCCTCAGAACATCCCCTCCTCCTCCCTTAGAGTAGGATGCCACAGTCTGGTATGCAGGTGCTGATCATAACAGTGTCACACAGTTAAGAGGAGGCAATCTGTTAAGCAATCCTATCCCAAACCCTTTAAAATGATGATTTTAAGCATTAATTAGCTAAGAAGCAGGCAGTGCAGGTCAAAGATCACCTGTATTGTATACTAGGTGTAAAATGCTACTCAGGCAGCATGTTTTCAAAAAGAAACTTCAGTTTTCAAATAATCTTAACCTGGAGCTCACGAGGACTATGCTTTAATAGCTGAGTACCAACATACAAGGAAACATGGGTACTAAGAAACACCTCCTTGGGAGCAAGCAGAGGTACAACCTCCACTCAGCCAAAGCTGGTACCTGCGCACGGAGCAACAGACCTCAATTTAATGAGGTTCCTCAGATGGTGCAAGGGCCTGCACTGCTCTTTCAGTCATCACAGCTGACATAGCTGTGGCCAGTCTCACAGAGCCTTTCTGCACCCAACCTACACTGCTTCAATTGAGCTGTACTGACCAGGGAATTTCCCTCTGTGCAAACACTAACTGAAGCTACAACCTCATCAGGCCACACATTCTTCAAGTACAGAAATGAGCATCAGGAACACGGTGCAGCTGACTGACACTGTCCTTTGCTGCCTTGCCAAGCGCGGATAAAATACCGGCCTCATTTGGTTGGATTTCACACTCCCTTTCCAGAGGTGTAAAAGCTTACGTCAGGCCTTTGAGTTATGTCAGCTTGGACAGCTGCAGTGGAGTCATGGTGCAGTCACGGGTGGAGGAAAGAAACTTGGAAAAAATGCAGCAGGGAGCACATACCTGCACTGCAGCCACCCTGGGGCTACGTCTGGAATCTCACAGGGACGTGGATGGTTTTGCACCCAGAGGAATTCATCACTTGCACCAAACTTTTCCATCCAAATGGTTTTGTCTGCACTGAGGACTGGGACCATGACATTTTGGTGGGCCTCTGGTCTTGTGTTTGTGAATACCTAGAAAAAAAGGGCTCCCGGTCTTGGATTGCAGACCTGTCTTGGACTGCAAGAGGCTACAGTGACAAAATGAAAGCCAACCTTCACGGAGCAGACAAGCTCAAGTTGAATGGTTCTTGTGGGAGGTCATAGTCCACATGCAAGATTTTGTCCGTGGCTAAGAGCTCATTAACGAACACTTTCCACATTACTAGTACACTGAGCATCACTTTGCAATGTCCCAGAGACCTAAGTACATTTGAATCATGCCAGAATTAAACTAGTCAACTAATTCACTATAAATTCAGCCTATAAACTGCATCCCACAGGTCTCCATGCACAGAGCTTAAACCCTTCACAACGATTAGGCAGCAAACCTATTATAACCATAACAGTAACACCAGACTCCAATTCCCAAAACAGTGTGACATGCCACCTTTTGAGTAAATCTCTAGGCTTCAGTCCCACAAAAGGCTATGTTTTCATGACCAATTAGCTCGAGAGAAAAAAGACTGGTGATGATATACCCCTAAGTAACTCACAAGTTATTACAGCAGCTTGATTTAACTATTGGAACTAACTGTAACCAGTGCCTAATTATGGCTAAGTGTGAGGAGTCGGATGGAGATGTAGCACTGTAGCGTGGCACTAATTTTTAGCCAGGAATATCATTAGGCTTGTGTTCTTCTTAAAAAGACTTTTAAGAATTAGCTAATTCCAAAAGTGTTAATTAAAAAAGTAGTGAGAGGGGAATCCGAGAGTTTAAATTAAGAATATTAAGATTCCCCCATTGTTCAGTCAATTTTTGAGATAATCTCTTCCATTTCAGAGAGAACAGCTAGCACATTACACAGAGGAACAATAAAATTTTCTACATGCAAACTGCTGTCAAAAGAGAGGGTGGAGAGGGGGAAGAAATATTTTTCTCCGCATTAACTTCTTTGAGCTACAATAAACCTAGGTGTTTGTGTGTACCAACAGCAGTTACAATATTTTTCAAGCACAAATGCAATTGTTTCTTTTACTGCCCTGATTCATCAAGGTAGATAAACTTCTGCCTAACTCAAAGCACATTGAGTAGCACCATTGACTTTAATGGGATTGCTCCTGTGCTCAAAGTTAGGCACATATTTACAGGTTCTCCTGTACGGTGTCTACAGCTTGCAGGTATTTAAAGGAAAGAGAACTAATTCAGAAGAGCAGTTCTAGGTGTGATCAACAATCCAGCAGAGTCAAAGAGCATTATCACAATAGATAAAGAAGGAAATAATGTGAGAAAAATAAATAAATCTTGACGGGTTATGAAAGACCCAACTCTGGTCCAAAAAAAAATAAAAATAAATGTATTGCTCTAAAGAAAATAAAAATCCAGGCAAGTGAGGCTACCAAAAATCTTTATTAGATTAAATGTGAGACAGATTATGAGGAGCTATAGATCAGAAATAGAAAGCCTGTTTTTCTTCCCTCCCCTATGCTTGCCCAGGAATGATTTTCTCTAACTGAAATACGAAAAGTAAATTGTTTAAAATATCAAAATAAATGAAGGACCACAGGAGAGGTGGTAAATCCGTTAGAGCCCCAGTGTAAAAGAGGAAATCAAGCAGGATAAGATTGTTTCATAAAACTAAATTATTTCTTTACATGAGTCTTCAGAGACAAAGATGAGAATACCCGTCCCAGGATTACTCTTCCCACATAAAGCAGAATAAGGTTAGAAACCAAGAGGTAAAACACAACAATAACAACAACAAAGCAAACAAACAAACAAAGATCAAGTTTGTGAAATTAAAATGGCAGTAAAGAAACTGCTTCCTCAAGTAAATTAAGTGCATGATGAAGATATCAGTTGTTCCTTGCAGGATGAGATCCTGCCCCAGTCCACTTTAGGTTCTCAATGTGGTGTTGGAGGAGGCATAGCTGGTAAGGATAACAACTCATGACAAGCTCCAGATTTCCAAATCCCAGAAAAGCACGTCCCTGTACTGTACACAAAAGGGGAAAGCTCCAGACCTCTGCAGGGACTAACCAGTGTGCCTCAGCCCTGATGCAGAGGCCAGGAACAGCAGTAAAAAAAGCCCGTGTCTTGTCCACTGCCATTTGGCTCTGGACTCATCTGCAGAAATGCTAACTATTGCCATCTGCAGCAACCATTTCTGGGGGGGGGTAGAGGAGAAGTCGAGCATTAAGACAGAACAAACTCCAGCTGCATAGACTTCTGAAAAGCTGTCAACTGCCAGTGTAGCTTATCATCACAACTAAGCTCTGGACACATTTCAAGTTAGTGACTGACTCCATGATCTATCCTAATCCTTTAAACCAGCCAACCATTTAAATGACCAGACTCGATCTTGGTTCCAATAATGACCTATTAGAAAATCATTCAAGGAATATTAGGAAGTCTTTAAGGAAAAACAACACCACCACAACAAAAACCAAGCAAACAAAAACCAACAAACAAAAAAGATCAGACAATGTATAATTCCATAAACACCTTAAGATAATTTTCTATACTATTTTAAGTTGCTTTCTGAATATTACTCTAAAAATGTGCTGAAGTAACCTGATGCAAAGCAAGATGCTCTTTTTATGGGAGTAGAGCTCCATTCACATCAGTGTTTTCACAAAGTGCTTCAGGAGTGCATGCATGTACCCATTTGTCTACCTGCACCTTGACATCTTTCTGTGATGCTATGCTGATCCTGGGATGCTTGCGCTGGAGCCCAGCAGAAGCTCAGCATGGGTAGATGCAATCTGGTGCTGGTGGTTTTACTGGGGACTGAGAATGGCTTACAACTGGATGTCATCAGAAACAGTCTCCATAATTCCTCCCCGCCATCAGAGAATGCAGATTCTGAGCTTGTTGACTCAGTACACAGCCCAACAACCCTGGACTCAAACTCCCTGATTGCCACCTCCTTTCTAAGGTTGGTTTAATCCAAGAACCCTATTCTTTCTTCTCTTGGACTCATCCCTTTACCTCTTCCTTCTACATTGTTCTTGTCATCATTAGCACTTATTCTACTACATAGTTGGCCAGACTTCTCACAGCAGGTTGAAGCTGAGAGTTCAAATGAATGAAGAGCAAGAGTTGGATTTGATCTGCTGCAAGCTGTTTCACATGCAAAAGGACATGAAGAAAGAGTATCACCCCACAAATTACATTGAATTTCAATCTTCTGTTCTTACTCTTTGATTACATAGAGTGAGGTCTATTTTATAAACTTGTATACTCTTCCCCATGTCCAAATGTATTGCTATGGTTGAAGGCAGAATACATTCAGTCACCTGTTTTCTTGTGGCTATATTGTATTTTCTGATCATTCACTGCTGGAGTGTTGCTGGGCCAAGAGTCTGTTACTTATTTTGGCACTATTTTCCCACTCCAAATCATTAATACTCACTTACAGCGTTGTAAAGTCATAATAATGCAACTGCACTAAGTGGTTACATGAATACAAAGTGTGTATACAAAGTAAAATCAACTCAGCCACTACATCTCTGCTAATGTTGTAGCAATCACTTTTCTTACTCTATCAAGTATGCTCGTCCTATTCATTTCTCATCAGAAGTTCTTTGTTTCCCTGCCTCCTCTTACCACCTATTTCTCACCAGTAGTCAAAGCCTGCAATTGAAATGGAATAACTGGATATTGTAGGGTGAAAACAAAGCATCAAAACAAGAGTACATCCAAAAAATAAGTGACAGAAATCACTAAGTTCCACAGAAACCAAGAGTAGATTGCTTTCCAAACAGGATGTCTTTCAATTTTATTTTTTTTTTTGGTATGGGAACCAGCACGTACAGAGATTTCTTATATAGAAGGTGCTCCAAAATATAGCTGAACCAAAAACTACCATTCTGTTGCATGATCTACTCAAAAACTACGTTAGTGGCTTGAATTCCCTTTGTTCCAGCTCTGCTTTTGCACCGAACGAGAGCTGTTTGTTTCCCGCTTGGCCTCCATCTTGAGCCACCTCTATATGAAAACAGACAGTTTGCACAGCACACACACACATCCAAAGACAATTTGCATTGTCTCTCTATATAAAAGAGTAATACCATCACCTCTCCTTTGGATCAGCACACGGAAGCGAAAGAAAAAAATGCTTTTGTGACCTACAAAAGCCTTACTTGAAATAATTCTCTACGACTTGAGGCCTTTTGGAATGGAAGGGATATATTGTTTTGACTTGATTAAAGCTGAAAAGTTGATTTGACATCCTGTTGTCAAGGAAACCAATTCACACACAAAAGAAAACAGTTGTGATGGTATCATTCAGACTATTCAAGTGACCTTAGAAAGAAAAAAAAGGCTTCAGTTCCAAAGATTTGTATTCAACTCACTTCACCACTGTAGAAATAAAGATCATTGCTCTTTATGCTTATTGGAAAGCAGTTTTCAATCTGGAAAAAGCAAAATGCCACATCTTCTTCCAACTGCCAGATCCAATACTTCGCTGAGGCCGTGCACATAAACACACCTACCATTTACTGCCTATTTCAAAGAACCACAGAAAGAATCACACAGATGTACAGAGAAGGAATTTCTTTAATTGACAGGACTGTGATAAACACCCCCCGACACATACACACATCTATTGAACACCAGCTCAACAAGTAAAGTTTGAAAATGCTTTCCTTCAACTACAAATCAAGCTTACCTCAAGCACAGCAATGTATGAGCCTAGCTTCGTTTTCCTGAGAGATATCAAAAGCAGTATTTATTCTCTGCCAATATCCTGGATCCCTCACAAATTAAATTTTCCAAGCACAAAATAAATGGTATGTGGTTATGCTCAATCTGCTTACTCCTCCTACCTACTGGATCGCAGGGAAGCAGAGCTGTCCTGGCTGACCACTACCACCACCATCCATCTTTGCAGCCCATGCAGTGTCCCAGAGGTTTCATTCCCTGTCAACTATGGGTAGATGGGAGAAGTGAAGCTTTCTATCTATCCACTCACAGACAGAAATTACACACCTCTTTCTCCCATGACATTGCCTCTGCCTGGCCAAGTGGACAGACAGATGACTAAATAGCAACTTGTCTCAAGTTCAGCTCAGAAAAAATAGGCACGATATTAATAAGGAGGGAAATACACTGAGCAATGAATGCCACTGTTCTTGCATTATTGTCATTTAAGGGCATCACACCAAAGGTCACGGAGATAATAAGCCTCAGTCCTTTTGCATTTGTTACACAACATACAAATTGCCACAGTGTTAATGAATATATTTCTCCATTCCTGGCCAGCTAAGACAATGTATTATTTCCTCTTAGACAAGTGCCTAACCCTTGGAATTCATTATTTCTACTGCTTCTTGCAGCACTTTGTCCTTAGGGTTGAGCATAAATGCCACAAGAAGGCTGTGACTGGAGCATCAAATGCTTTGTATGGCTGAGTCTGACTTCCTTTTGATAGAGCTTTTTTGGCTGGAAGAACATCCAAAGTGTATTCATAGTATTTTTAAACAAATACATACACACGTTCATATATGCTCTTTTACAGAGTTTCATAAAACTCCTGGAGAACACAGGAAAAATTTTTGATCTTGTCTTTACTTCATGGACATTGCTTGATACTTATCTATTGAAGTAATAATTATGCTAGAAATACCAACTCACCAAAACAATAGAAGTTACCGTGAAATAAGTGCATTTCCACTTAAAGCAATGACAACAGGAAAGTAGTTCTCAGAAAAGGAATAAAGATCACAGAAATGTGGAAGTGCTGGATGAAGAAATACACTTAAAACGTCTTTACTCTGAATAACCTGCTAAGGGAGCACAGCTGAGATATAGAGAAATGAATGCCTCATTTCTAAACTGTACTTCATTGTATTTTAAGTTTAGTATTTTTGCGTAAAGATAGCCAGCTATAGCTGAACAAAATTCACACTATTTCATAAACTAGGTTTTTGGTTTTGTTTATTTGTTTGTTTTAAGACATTAAATTATTATTTCTGATCTTCGCATAAATATAAAGAATACATTATAATATGTTGTAATTATATGTATATATGTTGTAATTATTTAATTATAAATATAAAGAGAATATTGGTGCTGGTAGCTTTGTATAGTTCTGAAAAAAATAAACTTTAATTAATAATTAATTAAATTAATATATATATTATATAATTAATAATTAATATTGGAAAGGAGTCCAGCACTAAATGCTGAACTAAAATAAACCAAGGCTACTTTCTGCATGTGATCAAACAGCCTCTACCTCTATCACCCAGACTGAAATACTGCACTTTGCATTTCAATGAGCATCTTATTGTGGTATATTCTCCTCTCCCACCCAACAAACCCAAACCAAAGCAAACAGCAAGACCCACGAAAGCAGACAGCTGAAGGTACAACTAAGCTTACCCACAAACAGGTCCATACTCCTTTATGAGTTTTGTATGGTTTTCCCAAAAGCCCTGGGTAAAAGAAAAACATCACAGTATTTTAGAACAGTGCTTAACAGAAACCCAGAAACCCTGTTACACAGTATTGCTAACACTCACATCAAAGCTCTGAACCTCAAATAAGAGAGACACTGCATTAGCCAATAATCTCATCTTTCTCTTATTGTCCATCTCTGAAAGGAGAGTCTACAAATGATGATTGAAGGAAAAGGAAAATCTGGAAAGCCATTAATATGTTTTCAGAGCTTTACAATCTGAAATATGTTACCATTTCACAATATTTTTGATTAATTTCATGATCAGAGTCCTGACTCATAATCTTATTCTGATACGTGTGTGGATGGAAAAACTGACATAGAAATTAATAACAGAATAAGTATGACTTATAACACACTAGAGAAACAGAGGGAATGTTGAAAAGGTTGTGGGTTGGTTTTTTTGTTGGTGGCGGTGGGGATTTTTTTTTTGAATAATGTAACTAAAAACAAAACAACCCAGCAAAATAGGAGTTTAGCACAAGGCAGTCCCCTGGGAGATTCTGCAGAATAGTAAGCAGATGTATTTTAACAAACTTTTAGAATTTTCACTGTGTTTCATTTTCATAATTGATGAAAATTGGTATCCATTTATATAAACATGTCTGCCTCTGTGCTAAATTGTTAGTGTCCTAAATGAATTTAAATTGATTAATCTGAAAGAAGGTGTGTAAAAATTATCCCCAAAAGCGAATATAAAGAAATCTGTTTTAACAAAACTGCAATACTTGAAAATCATCCTGCATTGTGTTTGTAACTCGTCTTTGGAAAAATAACATATTTGACTGCATTAATCTGCATTTATATTAATTCAAGGAAGGCTATTATGATCTATCTTCATTCTTTGGAGAAAACTAACAAAATAGAATACTTAGGCCTGATATTGAAGCTTACTTATTTTTAAGACATGCTAAAGAATGTTATCTAGAATGATATGAACCGTTATAAATACATAAACCACAGTCATAAATAAACAAGACCGCGTAACCTGTTAATGCACTGAGAGCATTTTACCACACTAAACAAACAAACAAAAACTCTGGTAATCAAAGGTGTTTGCCTCGCTTATCACCCTCAGGTGTTAACTTAAAACCCAAATAAGCAAACTACGTGGCCCAGCTCATCGGCCCACGCTGGCCACATTGCTCAGGAGAGCATCCCCAGCCCACATGAACACACCAGGGCAGCATGTGAGGTAAAGCACGGCGGTGGCATGGCAGAACCAGGCCTGTGCTCAGCCCGCTTTCCTCCTGGCCTGGGCCTTCACCAGGGAGGGAGACCCCGAACTGCAGCCCAAGCCCCCTGGCTAAGCTTTGCCCTGGACCACGAGGAGACAAGCACATATTGCCGCCCCTGTATCTACCAGCTGCTCTCTTTATTTACAACACGCCTGTGCTTTAAGCAATTCAGTGAAGAAACCTTCCAGAAATCTGACTTCTTGGAAGCACTTCTGGCTTGCTACTGTGGCGTCAGGCAGAACACGTTTCAGAGCAGGCCTGTTAACCAGTAACTGTTCTTCCACCTCCAGGCCTCCTAAATGATTGCACAGAGTTAAAATTAACTTATTTACCTATTTTCCTCCCTCCACAAAGTGAGAAGTGCAAACCTGCAGGATAGGAGGAGGAAGGGAGTTGAAAAGTAATGAGGAGAGACCACAAGAAAGCACCCTTGGGAGCAGCAAAAGCCCCTGTTCCCCACAGCCCTGGTCACTCGGATGTCGTGCCCTGCTGTGCCTGTCCCCACCAGCCACTCTGTCTTGGCCCTGCTCTGAGGGCAGGTACAGTGTGGTGAGCACCCAGCTGCACATCTCACCAGGTGAAACACCAGCACATTGCATGTGAGGGACCCTGAGAGGTGTCGGGGGCCAGAGCATGGCCAAGATGTGTGTGCATCCCTGTCTGCAACACAGCGGGACAAGACCGGGGATGTGGTCCAGAGATGCTGTTGAGAGGGAAAGAGAAGGCGAAGGAGAAAGGTGGAGGGGGAAGAAGAAAGTGTTGATGAAGAAAGCCTCATTACAGTTGATAAAAACTTCAGATTTTTTAGTGTTTCTTTTTTATTCAGTTATAATATGCAACTATAAATCAAAATCAACAGCCTTATCTGAAGTCCCTGCAAGATTTTTAGGTAAAGCCTGGCGGTGGCATGACAGAACCAGGCCTGTGCTCAGCCCACTTTCCTGGGCCAGGGGACACGCCACATCCACAAAGCCCTGACAGATTTACAGCATCATCCCTGAACATGGCTTCCAGTAGACAGGTATCTTGAAAACCTCCACTTGTGAGTCGTGTTTGAAGTACAGCAAGCCTCATAACTGCTACTGGCAACTTTTATTATTATTATTATTATTATTATTATTATTTTAATTTCTTTTTAAACACTAGCCACTGTTAATCTCCTCCAAGGGTCATCATTGCAGGTTTGTCCAGGTTTACAGTTGCAATTGTACTTAATGCTTACAGGATAACTGAATATCTGACCAATGCCAGCAACTGTTCTAGATGAAAATGGAGGTAAGAGACCTCTCCTCAACTCCCAAAGACCACCCAGTGGGTGAGCACAATGATGAGGAAGCAAACTCAGAAATTGTGCCTGCTGGACATGTACCCAGTGGTTTAAATGGCCATAAGTCAGGAGCTAAAATGATGCAATGTGGGGGTTAGGGAATAGAGAACAGGGAAAAAATGGAAACAGATGTTTTTGGTTCTTTTCTTTTTTTCTTTTTTTTTTTTTTTTTTAATAAAAGGAAAACAGAAAGAAACCAAATAGCAAAACAATGCACTATATTATGAGATGACACCATGCACATCAGGAGGAACTATAGCACATTAAACAGAGATTGGTAACAATGAAGTGTAAAAACGTAGTATGTAATGCTGTTCCAAGACAGAAAAATCACTTGACCTTCTCTTTGTCTGGAAGCTGCAGAATATGAATTGTCATCATCAACAACAACTCAGAGAAGGGTTAGGGCAGGGCAGGGAGGAACGACTTGCTGCATGCGGCTCCTACAGCGAGGTACCAGCTTGATGACAGTGCATTATCAAACAAGATAATGCAGGAGTACGAAAAGCTTTTTTCCCCTGAAGAAAGCATATTTTATAGCATCTGGTACACCATGGAAACAGCAGCTCAAGTGGGCTGACTGCTGCACACCCAGAAGGCTTCTTTGTTTACGTGGCTGGCAGTTGCCTCCCTACAGGGAATTTGCATTCTCCCCTTCCTTTGAGCATGCATCATCGGCTGCATCTGTGGGCAGAACCACTCGCAAGGCCAAATCCTGCTCTTAGGGATGCAGATGCAACCCCTATGGAAGGAAAAAGGATTTGAGTTTGCATCAGCGGGAGCAAAATCTGGCCTCTGCCAACCATCTATCTCAAGACACTGGGTACTGAAACTTCAGCCTGTACAGCATGCAAATCAAAGGGTTTCAAAAAGGGACTGGGGGGTGCTCAAGTACCCCCATCCCTTTTTTCAATAGATTCTGCCATTCCAAGATGGATCCTTCAGCAATATCCTCCTTATTGCATATTCACCTTGCTAGTGCCTCACAGTCTCAAAAATCTGCAGCAGTCATCTTCCCTCCTTGCTGAAAATGGGTGTAGGCACTTAGCCAAAGTTTTCAGAAACATCTAGTAGCATTACGCATTTTAATTTTTGGGGTATCTAACACATAATCATCATAGAACTGATTGGGTTGGAAGGGACCCTAAAGATCATCTAATTTCAACCCTGCCATGAACAGAGATGCAACTCACCAGATCAGGTTGCCCAGGGCCCTATCCAGCCTTGAACACCTCCAGGGATGGGGCATCCACAATCTCTCTGGGCAGCCTGTGCCAGTGCCTCACCACCCTGAGAGAAGAACTTCCTCCTTTCCAAGCGGGGCCTCACAAGGACAGAGTAGAGGGGGACAATCCCCTCCCCTCCACTTGCTGGCCTGTTTATGCAGGCTGCAAGCGCACACCACTTGCTCATGTCAAGCTTTTCATCCAGCAGAACCCCCAGGTCCTTCCCTGCTGGGCTGCTCTCACTGGGTTCTCCCAGTCTGTACTCACGTCTGGGATTGTCCCAACCAGGTACAGCACCTTGCACTTGGACTTGTTGAACCTCATTAGATTCACAGGGGCACACTTCTTAAGCTTGTCCAGGTCCCTTTGGATGGTGCCCCTTCCTTCTGGAGTATTGAGTGCACCACTCAGCTTGGTGTTGTCTGCAAAGTTGCTGAGGGTGCACTTGATCCCACAGTCTACGTCATTGATAAAGATATTAAACTGTGTCAGCATGGGGCTTATAAGACTTATTTTCAGTAGTTGCTCAATACCTGCAAATCTCATGAGCTGAAAATAAGAACTTAGGTGACTTTAAGCTTAAACTTAAGCTTAAGGTGACCCAAAGTGCATGAAAGATGCTTTGTAAAATTTCAGCTTGCTGCAGCTGGAAAATAAATTACACGAACGTAGCTAGACTCTGTAAGGGTCACTAGATAAAATTGTTTCAAGGGGACTACATTGCTGGTATCCAGAAAACGCTCCTGGTAGTAGCTCAAAATATGGACTCTAGAAGTCAATACCAGAATGCAGCAAGGGCTACTAAGCAGCAATGTGCATCTCAACCCTGACCTTAAAAGAGCACTGGGGCTGGGAGCAAGGTGGTATTTGCACACTTGAGCACCTCCTTGCTTGAGGATGCCAGTGGTGGTGTTACCTGATGTGTTACCCACTCACAGGGATCCGGACAGGCAGCACCAACTCATTTCACCTAGGTTGGTTCACCCCAAGGCCCCTTGCCAAAACAGCCTGGATTCAATCCTGTGACTTGGAAGCCAAAGATGTCACATCCCAATTAGTAGTCCCATATATGCTCCATCCCCCACCCTCACCTCCCTGTAGTCAGGAGTGATGTTCTGTTTCACTATGATATTAGCTGAAATACCAGTGTTTGAGCACCCACACCTCCTGTCAAGAGAAAAAACAAATAAAAATCTATACACTTACTTATAGTACATAATGGCAATGAATGACAACATTTATAGATGGGATTTTTACTATTCAATGGCCTTTGTGTGCCTTTTTTCCTTGGACCACTTGTAAGTGCTAACAGCCTAGTCCCCTAATCAATATATAGATATATATTTTTCAAAACACAAGCTAACATTTAATTAGAGCAAACTGGTATCTGACTGCAGCCCACTTTGAAGGAATGACCCCTAGATTGTACATCATCTCCAGTAATAATCCCAGTGAAAACACTAGGATGCCAGCAGATAAGGAGGAGAACAGCATGAACTTCTAACCAGCCTGATTTCAAGCCATGTACATAGTTTGTTTCTTTTGATCGTTGCCCTTAATAGCTGTCCTTTGTGTGTAATTTGGTTTAATTTATGTGTATGCCATTTCAGATTTTAAAAAACACATATAGCCCCTTCCAAATTTATTAAAAGCAGCCTTCCTACCCTTAATAGTTATTAAGAGAGGTTAGTGTTATGTAATTAAGTTAATCCTCATCTGTAAAGGCTAATTAACTGAACACTAATTGAATCTGCATATGAAAATGTGGACAATGTGTTCTCATTATATAATTTGTTTGGTATTTAGTTCAGGTAATTTTTTTAATTGTATATTTTCTTCTTTTACCTTTTCAGGTCTTAAGGAAAAAAATAAGTTGGCAGGTTCCTGTTTGTGTGCTGTGCTAGCTCTTGCCATCTTCAATGAACAGCTCGCATATCAGAGTCTGGAAAACCTGTTCGAGCTCCTTGGTCAGAGAGGCCAGGGGCCTCAACTCATCTTTTTGATGACTGAGTCATCTCAAAGAATCAGATGGCACAATACACTTCAGTCATGCCAGTTCCCCACCCCACAGCCTGCACACACGACCAGCTCGAAGCCATCGGGGCAGTTTTGGCAAGGCACTACCCTTTCACCCCCAAAGATCTCTTCCCAGTAAAGTCCCAAGGAGAAAACAGCTTCTTCCTGTTCTCCTCTGCCTGGGTGTGCCTGCATTAACAAAGGCTAGACATGTTTTGGACCCTTTTCAGCCCTTACTTGAGACTTTTACAGTTTAAAACAGTCAGGTTTCCAAGAGGGAATTAAGAAAAGCACATCATCCTTCCTGGTATTTGCTGTCTCTCCCCATTAACCAGGTTAATGGCTGATTCAAATAGGCTGGTAACTGAAGAGACAGCGGGAGAGAGGGGAAGCCAAGCAAGTAAATACACAATTGCAAGCCTGACCTCAATAGCATGCAGGATTTCTCGGTGCATGGAACACATGCAGTCCTCAAATTTTCTCACACGCACCACTACATGTTTTAACATCTAAGTTGTAAGCCCCAGCACTGCCTAAGAGGCATGGCTGCACAGAGCAGCTGCAGTTGGTTAACATTCCCTTGTGCACCACTTCTGGCCCACTGGCAACAACCTGGCATCCCTGCTTTGCCAGAAATACCTAATGGAAGAGCATCAGATAGAGGAATGAAAAATTGGATATACCCTGTGTATCCTTCTTTGGGAAGATAACACATTTTGCAGGTAAGAGTACTTTGGAAGATGTACACATGTTGGTAATACATTCGATCTGGGGCATACAGAGAAATTAGTATGGACTTTGATGAGGAAAAAGAGTACAGGCATGAAAGGAGGAAATCCATAAGTGTCTCAGGGGTCAGGCTTGGGACAAACTTTGCTCAGTGTTTTGAGGACTTGACTTCGGCAAGGAAAGCAGAGAGACTTTAGCCAAGTGTGCTCATGATTCTGTGTTGAAAGACATCTTCAGCAAATAGATTGAGACTGTCAGATCAGAAGAACTGGATGAGCTGAAGAACCTGAACAGCAGCAATGAATGAGAGCCTTTACTTCAAAGCAAGACTTCATGCCCTCAGAGGGACTACATTATCTCCAAGACTTTCTGCAATAACAGATTGTTTGAAAACGATGGAGAAGGAAACCCTCAGATAGACACATCAACCACAGGATAACAATGAACAACAAGCATGGTGAAAAATATAATCGCAGCAAATCTGGGGTATGCTTTCTCTGGAATGCTGCATGCAAATCTGATGAGCCACATTCAAAAGGAATGAATTAAAAATGGAACAAGTCAAGAGAAGGGTTACAAGGATCCTCGGGGAACGGAAGGCCTGTCTTACAAGTAGTAATTAGGAGAGTTCATTTTAGCAAACCAAAGGTTCATTTTAGCAGACCAAAGGGAGGAGATATGCTTGCTGTCTATAAATGTACTGGGAGTAATCATCAGGGAAGGAAAATATCTATTTAATATAAAGGCCTGCATTACTAAAAGATCAAATGAATATAAACTGGCCGTAGATAAATGTTGCTAGCAATTAGATGAAAGTTACAGACTATCAAAGTAGTAAGATTTTAGAACAGCCTCGCAGCCAGAATACCGGAGGCAGGAACCTCGAGGAGGGTTTTGATGCAGAGGACATGGCTGGATGGGAATACTTAGAAAAACAGAGTGAAGGATCAATAACCCAGCGCATCTATTCTGGTCCTGTGCTCCTTAAGGTGTCATACAGCCACTTCCAGAATAAAAGAGACTCCTCTCTAGTGAAAATTTCATATATGCACAGTGCAATCACATTTCTAGTTGATTCAGCTTAACTTTCCAAAGCATTCCCTCGTAGATATGGCCTCAAACATTAACTTGGCCTGCTGCAATAAGATTTTCACTTTCCTTTTGTCTTTCTACTTTCAATCTCATTTCACTTTACAAAGTTCATTTCCACAACATCTCTGGGATGGTAAGTGCCCATCTGTCACAGGTGGGGAATTGGACGTACACGAGATTAAGCAATTTGCCAGATGCCATGCAAGAAGTCAATGGCAGAGCCAGAGATGAGTTGCAAGTTCCTCAGTCCTTCTTGATGTCTTACAAACCCATTCCTTCTCTGCCACTGAAACACAGACAGCATAGATAGAAATGAGATAGGAATATCAACAAATTTGATCTATTTCTGAACATTCAGACATATCACATGCCTGAGGCTTCAGAGAAAAGCAAGAGGAAAAAAACAAAACACCACCAACAAATACACAGTTAACTCTAAAATGTTTTAAATAGGTTTCTTCCTCACCCAACTATTAGCTTGGATTCAATTACTCTTATCATAATATGCATAGCTATAAATGTAATTAGTCATAAAATTACTCAGACCCCCAAATTATTCCAGCTGCTGTATTTGACTCCCTGATTCTTGCAGTGATGAATTCTCCAGACTGATTACACTGGCAAAAGTTATATTTCCTTTTATCTATTTGGAAGTTGTCTGCCATTAGCTTAGACCTTGTTTATATCTGCTGTAGAGCTGTAATTGCAACTTTACTATTTTTATTAAGACTATTGTCTAGATAACATATAAACCCGCTTGGCCCTTATTTTATTGAATAGCAAATGTCACAGAAGACATCTATGCAAGCTTCTGGGAACCTTTATCAAAAACAGAAAACATGTTATTATGAAGACATGTACAAAGAGAAATACAATTTGTGCAATGTTTGTTCATGAAAGGCTCTATGAGGTCTTACAGACAAACGGCAATTTGTGATCCTGTGATAAATATACATTTATAAGAAGTCAAGAAATTGGAAAAAAGAGAGAGAAATGAATGATGGATCTCGTTTTTACTAGACTGTGTAATTTCAACTAAATCTCTTCTAAGTTGCACTCAGTTTGGAAAGAAGACAATTCTCTCCCACACAATAAGATTTTCTCTCTTCTTGTACGTAATTCCACTGGATCACTAACTGTCTTTGTTGCCTTTCTTAATATTACTACATCCTCAAATTACAACAGGAATACAGAGAATTACAGTGCTCTCTATAGGAGGGAATTCATTGTGCAATAGAAGACCATTGCAATGTGTATTTTCACTGTGCGCTCAATGGCTCTCAGATGGATTAGCGTAAGCATTCAGCACATCACTAATGGTGAATGAGTTTTATTACTTTTCTTTGCTGGCCTCCCTTAAGAGGAGCAAAACAGCAATTGCATGATCTAAACAAATGAGAGCTTCTTCTTGGAGGACAGACAGGCAGACATGCCAGTTAAATCTAAGGGAAACAAACATTTGGGGAATACTCTGACAATGCAGTACTGTTTTAGGGGGCAACAAGTTGGCATCTGGAGAAATGAAAGTTGACTTCTTTCCCAAGAAAGGGAGGCAGGGACTCTCTTTTCCTTCAGGTATTTTCTCTACTACAGAAGAGTGTTCCCCTTCTCAGCTCCAGCAATAACAGATTCCTCTAGGTTATGAAAATGTCATTTTTCAGGATAAAAGGCATTAACCAATCCCATTGTGCAACAGTTTCTCTTTGGAACCACAGAGGGCAAACAGACTGAAAAAAAATACTGGAAAAGTTACACATCCATATGCAAATCTTATTTCTTCATCTACAGAACTGGAGTCACAGTGCTTAAGCCCTTTTCTGATTCAAACTCTGGGCTATCTCATATCACCTTAACTCACTAGCACCCAAGCAGGTATTATTTAGACAGGTGGGTTTCAAGAAAACCCTCAGCTTTAGGAAGCAACATTACTCATTCAGTGGGTGATAATATCTCAGCCTCCTCAGAGACATTTCCCTTGCAGAGGGCCAGGGGTCTCTGCTGTGGTTTATGAATTGATTATAAAAATCAATATCACTTAATTATCTGTAACCATCAAGTCTGAAACTATAAAAAAAATCCGAAGGAACTAAAGATTATCACAAGCTCCATCCATGTTCAGCTCCCAGATTTTGATCATATGTTGTGCCAACTCTAGCACACAAACCAGTGCCCAAATCAAAGCACTGCACTGCACGCAGAGTATTCCATCAAAGGCAGAGAGCTGGAAAGAGCATTACATGTGACACATTAATCATGCCACTTAATGCATTACTGGAGGATAGCGGGACTACTTCCGTATTTTAACATAGCTGGACAAGCCCAGCTTCCTCTTGCTGAATTCCCACCTTGTATGGATGCAGGCTCTCAAGCATGAAAGCAGAAAAATGTCCCTATAGATTGCAGTGCCCTCTGATGCAGAACCAAGCATGCTGCTATCTGTAGCTTGGACAAAGCCATTTTTGCTCCTATCTATCATATGGCACCTCTGGAAAAGCCACGAGGCTAAGGGCTGACAAATCAGCTTGACACACACAAGCCCCAAGGTGAGCCCATACGTTCAGCAGGGTACAAAGGGGCATGTGGCTGCTGAGCTATGAGCATCTTTCACCCTAGCCATGTGAACAAACACTTTATGTGCTCCATCCTGCTCCCAGACACACAGTCAACCAGGTAGGACAGCCTTAGCCTAAGCCACTACAGACAGAAACGTGTTGTGAGATCCTATGCAGAACGGAATAGTTTTATTCCTTCTGGAATAAGACAAGCTGCAGCCCCAAAAGCCACATCAAACCACACAGTTGACTTTTTGCCTAGCCTAAAATAATTATTTCAATAAAATCTCCTTGTTTTCCTAAGGTAAGTTACTTTTCACGTTCTGTTCTGAAGCCAACCACTGTTCAAGACCCAAGCCACCCAGGTGGTAGCTGGTGGGATCCAAGCACAGAGAACAGATGCACTGGAAAGCCACGCTGGGCCTCCCTGGAACAAGGCAGACTGAAACACACAGTGCCAAGCCCAGCACAGGCTGGGGAGAGAATCAGGGAGAACAGCAAGAGCTGGGATAGCACAAGGAAACTACACAGGAAGCTTCAGTGGAGCAAAAATTTGGGACGGATCTCACAATCAGCAAGGCTAGGACCCAAAGCGAGCACAGGGCACCACAGCAAAGGCACAGTCATAGCTTCAAGTGCACCTTGTCAATCTGTCCAAACCATTTTTATTTTTTTTTTTGAATGAATGAATGACACTACACACCTGCAAATAGCAGGTATTTTCCACAGAACTGATGCATTTAGCTGCCCTGTCGCAGCTGCTTTCATCTGCACCCAGAGCAGAAGAGAAACACTTGGCACCCCCATTCAGTGGCCAAAAAATTGGATGCTTTGGCACAAGACACAAAGCTGAGAGCAACCACTGCTCTTCCCTCTCCCTGTGAGTTAGCTCTGTTCCTAGAGGCCACTGACAGAAAGTAAGCACTGCCTGGGACAGGAGACAATTCCTCCTTTACACCCTCCCTGTAAAGCAACAACCTGGAGGGACTGTAGAGGAAAACGAGGTGCAGGGAACAGCAGCATAAGCAAGCTCCTGATGAAGACATCATCTCAAACTGAGAACTGCCTGCTCTTGCACTGTACTGCATTTCTTATGGATACAGTACCAAATTGCCATCCCTGACAGAGCTGAGGGTTTGGACATTCCTGGCTCCAAGGTGGTCCTATAATGCTCATCAGCAGTTCCAAGGTAAGGGCTTCCTCCTGCAGGTCCTCAAAGAAAAAGGGAGTATGATCTGGTAAACAGTAAGAATCCAAATTTATTGATATTAGAAAGACAAATTCTGTTTGGAATTTAGACTTGAAATAATAAGCTGCAGCGTTAAGAAATTATGATAAAAACTTAACCTAACATCACTGTTAGTCTCTGGTTTGTCCTCCAGAAAAAGGGCTGGAGGAGTCAATGCTGGAGAATAAGGCTTATGCCCTGGGAAGTAAAGGGGCATCCCACCAGACCACTGAGGGAAGCAGGACACCCTACCAAAGCTACGAGGAAGCTCCTGCTGATAAGAGAAATGGCAGAAGCTTCCTCTTGACTAGCCAACCTCTAAACCCAGCCCTTGGACAAAATATCAGGAAATGCCACAGCATGACCAGAAAGTGAATGGACTCCTGAATCACTGTAAAGCCCCTGAGGGTTTTCATAAGGACAGGAGAGCTTAGGGCTGCTTATACTCCAGGGATTACGTTGTTTTTTTTGTTGTTGTTGTTTGTTTTGATTATTCTAAAAACTTGGCCTCTTCAGAAGTCTTGGGTCAGTACCTCTTTTTAATTCAGATGCAAAATTATGGGGTCAATCTGGAATTAAAAATAAAAACCAAGAGTGTAAGAATCTATCCCTCACTATCCCACTAAATTTCAGGCTAAAACTGTTGTGCTCATACACATATATTAGAATTTCTATATGCTCATTAAGAACAGCCCCAGGTTAATTATATGACAATGCAGGATGCCAAAGAGAATCATCCTCCAGAACACAGACAGCTATCTCTGCTCCTGTGGAACAGGTTATTTCTAGAGGATGACAGATTAAATTCAATTAAATCTACAGCTTTGATGCAGTGGCTTTAGAGCAGGGTTTTCCTCTCTCCCCCAAATCTTTAACATAGTAGCTGGACATTTAGTTTGGTTAAGTGCCAAAACCTTTGCTGGGTGTAAAGAGAGAGGCAGGAGGAAGAATGTTAACGGCCTCTTTTTACAGTAGCCAGTTGTCGGAGGAGGTGGGGGGAAAACAAACCACACGGAAAACAATTGCCAATTAGTGGTCTTGACCATTTAAAAATGGGTCCCAAAATAGTCAGCTAAATTGTTTCACCCAGAGCAAAATTACCCATGGATACATATGCATGCACACAAAAACAGCATCTCTTGACGCAGTGCTGATGGTGACTGCAGTCAAGGAAGAAACATTATTACATTCCACATGGTGAAAAGACCACAATGCAGTAATTATTCTGAAAGGTTTTCACAAAGCACAATTATTAAGCTAACGTTATCCCATTATTGTTTGTTGCTATGGAGATAATATGATCAATATATTTTCTGGATTGATTTTTTTAATACTACTAGCACATTTCACAACATAGCAAGATTTAACTCAATGCATTAACTGATTTTAGTTTATGATTGGCAAAGTCTTGAGGCAATAGATTGCAATCCATCTCACGCCTATTATTCTATCAAGACACTTAATGTCAAAATCTCTGCTGCAAAAGCAAGTTTTCCTTGTTGAAAATGAGAAAAAGGATAACAAATTTCTCTGAAGAGAGGCAATCTTTTAAACATGAATTTAACACTTATTCATATTTTTTTCCAAAGCCAAACAAAAATAACCAGCCTGACTAGGGAAGGAGCGGAAAAGCGAGTTATGTTTGAACTCTCAACTTAAGATGCTTATTTATTCCAGCGGAGATGTTTTGAGCCATTATCCTCCTCTGTGTAATATAAACTGTTCCTGCAGCAACAAGAGGCTCTGAGAAGGCAGCGGTGGTTGAGGTGCTGAGCAAGAGCCCACTGGATGCAAATGCAGCTTACAGCCTTGCCACAGCCTCTCTCTGCAGTCTTGGAGGAGTCGATCACTAGCTGCTCCCATGGCCAAAGACAGCAGACACTCGGCTGTTGGTCTCAAGGGGTGGTACAGCAAAACTGGTGTAGCCAGAGCCCTCAACTTCTTCACCTACAGAACTGCCAGAACCTCTCTTCCAGGTCTGCCTCTGCAGATGATGAGCTTTTTGCAAATCAAGCAACTACTGCTGTGTTTGGACAGTGGTGAGCCTGCAAGAATCTGAGTCTGTCAGACCTTTGGAAGGCAGTAATACAGTACGTTAAGAGGCTTCGGTTCTAACAAGGCTGTTTCAGCCAGATACCTCTCACACAAATAGCTGAGCTCATCATTGTGCGAGGTCTCAAAGCCTTTTAACATGTATTTCCCACAGTTGTCCACAGAAGGATTTTCACTGGTTTTTCTCCCCCCATACGACTGTGGGAATAGTAAATTCCCTTCCCCTCAGTTGCAGAGGTGAACATACTTTTGTCAGCATGGTTTATGCTCAAGCCAGAATTTACAAGTGCAGAGTACTAAACATGGGGTAATTAAATAAGAGGAGTTATAGCAGCACATGAAGGTAACAACACCTATTAACTTAGGAGAGTCATGCAGTTAGACTTTTAGGTTCCCGTGTTCCTTTAGCTGGATTAGGCACCAGTATATGAACTTTGGCCACGGTGTGTACAACCGCTTGCATAAAGTTATTCATTACGGTAATTCCACCTTCTCCCTTCCCTAAAGGCATCAGATTGGGTGGTCTTGTCTGTCTACTTGAAGTGGGCTGTGGCCCAGTAATGTAACTTTTGGACTGAATGGAGGGAATCCATCAGGAATGATCATTCACAGATTAAATTTGTTGCCTGTGCAACACATCTGGCTCTTCTGGCCCAGGGGATAAGTAAAAGAGTTAGGAATTCACATTCACATCCCACCCCCTACAAGACTGCCGTGCTGCCACTAACCCAAACAGAGGCAGAGATTGTTTATAAGCCACCTTTGCCCTCCCTGGCCTGCATGGCATAGATCATTCTCTTCCATCATGTTCCTGAATGATGCCGCTTTTATCAAAAAGCCTCTGAACTGCATGGACATGTGCTACGGTGTACGAGACAAGCACATGCGTTTAGCTGCTTGCCTTTGCACCTTGTTTACTGTTATGCTACCTTATAAAGGATTTTTCTGCCAGACAGGGTTCAGAAAAGTAGGTAGGATGCTCATTCAGATGGGCTATTGTCACATGAGCAGCCTTAAAGGCACCATCTGCTAGTTCACTGGCACAGCAAAGCATTGCTTAGTACACATCATTGTTTCCAATATAAAGAAAAACTTCATTTGGTTCAAACCACTGACTACATGCTGTCCCCCAGAATGAATTATCACACAACTACACAGAAATTGTGCAAAAATAAAAACTAATTTAGCTGTGGTCAGTCAGGGATATCAGTTTTGGTAACAAGAATGATAAAATTACATTCCCAAGCAACTAGTCTCAACAACAGATAGACAGCACCTCTGGTAAATTGGCTGCAGGCCTGGTTTTCATGCTCATTTGTATTGAGTAGAACCCACCAGTGAGACCTGTTCACCTCAGTGCTGGAGGAGTAAGATAGTTAGCAAAAGTAAAGCACTCAGTGTCCTGCTGTGTGGATGGACACTAGACACACTTTGCTTAGTTACATTCTGTAATTGCTATGTATCATCTTCTAGTCAGATTACATTTTTTTATTATCATAATTTTTTTTATCAATCCAAGTCCCAAAAGGTATCCACAAGAAAACTCACTGTTACTCCACGACACAAAGATCAAACTTTGCTGTTTGGCTGGACTCACGCATAGTGGAGAGCCGTACAGCAGCAAGGGGCACCACACAGAGGCATCCCCCACAGCAGAACCCTGCCCCTAGAGCTCAGCCTTGCCAGCCCAGCTGGCCTTGGCCACTATGCTGACCCAAGCTGCTCTAGAAAGGTACTGGGGTCCCACAGCTTCACCTTCCTCACTTCTCTGCACATATAAACACTGCTTTCGCGAGAACGGAGAAAGCACAAAGACCACACTCATCTTCAGCCTTTCCACAGGTCACATCAGGATGCAAAAGGCTCTCACAGACCTCATTCCCTGCTCCCACTACTGCAAAATATAACTTAACCTACAGCGCTTTGCCCATAACTATGCAAAAAGGTGGATCTGAGCCGGGAGGCTGGAAGAGGAGCCAGCACAGCCGCGTCGCAGTCTCAGAGCTCCCTTTGCAGGCTCCGTAACAGTGCTGTGCTCAGGGAGACGGGAGCTGTTCAAATGTTTTGACAGAACATGCCGATTCCTCGGGAATGTTTTTATTCTAGTCAATGTGCCAATTCTGCACAGATTTCCAGTGGAAAGCAGGCAGACAGCCTGGGTCTGGGTCTTCTGAAATAAAATGATTTCACGTAGAAAGAAGAAAGTTGCAATTTCAAACTATTTTTTATCTATTTGTAGTTTTTTTAGTCAGTTTGATCATTTTCAATTTTACCTGGGAACTCCATTTTCTAGCAGGCTCTAAAGACAGGCCAAAAGACACCAAAACACTGTAGAAAATTAAACTTGAGCAAAATGCCTCAGAACTTTTGAGATGCTCTGTTTAAGTAAACAGAGCACAGAGATAAACAACACGGAAACCCAAAAAGCCCACTAACCTTACACTAAATAAATGATGTCCTAATTAGGAGCTTCTTAGTCTGGTTCTGCAAGAACCCAAACACCTCCATGTTTGTATCTGCAGTTGTCTTTCAAAGGCTTTCTTTTTCCCTTTTGCCTTAGGGAGTTATTTATAGGGCTATTATAATTTGAGGTCTGGTCTTCTTGTGGCAGGTCCTCCATCCAGGAAATGAAATAGCATTAGAAAATGAAATCTCACATTTATGAGGTCTCTGAGATGGTTCCCTGGGGCACTGGGGGGGGAGGGGGGGAATACAGAGAAAAATATAAACACAAATATAACTACAAGATACTTGCATGGTTCCTAATTCTGTCTGTCATGAACTATATGAGACTCTTTATTAAAATGGAGACCCTTAGTATAAGGTCACCAACTGCATCTTTTTCCCTCTCGAAGGTTTCCAATTCCCTTCTTGTGTGTGATACGGAGGCTTTGCCACCACTCCTTGCCTGCAAGGTGATCCTGTCCAAGACTGTCCTCACATGTGCAGCATGAAGAAGGATAACTCAAATGCCACCCTTCCCCAGCTGCCTTGCCTCATGTTTTTCACAGAACATTATATGTTCTTGAGTATTAACCTATCAAAGCGGATTTGTTCACCACTTTGCAAGCTGTAACCCTTGTAAAATTCATGTATCAATCACCAATTTCTTGTTCATACCTCTTTGTACATATTTCCTAGACTAACTACCCTGCAAAGCCACAAGGTGTTTTATCCCATCCAGGCCTTCCCACCTGCTGCTTCAATATATAGACATAAAACCAAATAAAAGCCAAAACGATGAAGACTTTGGGAAGTTTGACTTTCCTAGAATTGGAAAAGGTCATCAGATACTTGGGACAACACCTATAGAATGTGACAAAAAAAAAAAGTAAAGAGTAATTTACATTTATTTTAATGTTTTGCTCCCCCACCCCACAGCATTTATTATCAATATATTTGGGAATATTTTAGAACTTATATCTAGGACTCAATGTCTTTTTCTCTTGCTTGTAAGTCTCATTTGCAATTCCATTTCACCATGACAAGAAGAACGTTTGTTGAGCAGGTTGCTGTTTTTTTCTTTTGCCTGAATATTTAGAAGTGTCCCAATATAATTTTTCACTTTTCCCTGTATATCATTAGAAATCACTTAATAGTCACGAAATATTTAAGAATTACAAAATGGAAAGATAATAGCAAGGAAATAAAATGAAAAGTTAAAAAGTACAAGGATACCCCGTGACTGTATCAATCATTCCACTGCATGGCAAAGTGAAAGCAGAAAGAAAAGCCAGTAGCAATTTGAGATACCTGGTTTTAAAGTACATAGGTTTGTTTAGACTTCCTGTTGAAAAACTGCTTTTTTCTTCCTCAAACAAACCTGATTCAAGTGCAAATCTGGTCGATTCTGGTTTCACTTTATTGTCTACACTTAGACAAGTTCTGAGGCCTCTGAGTATGTGGAGAGTTAGATTACTTTTGAACTTTATAGCACCCAGACAACATTGGCCCTTTCTTACATCTCCATATCTACCTAGGCAATTTTAATATCTGGATTAAACTACATAAATATTTGTCAAAAATTTTCAAACATTTCACCTATTTTTGACAATATAACAAAAGCCCAAGCGTGCAACAACTGCTTTGTACCTGTACCACAGACACTTAAGCCCTCATGGCTCTGTCCCAGTGTCCATTCTGCAAACTTGGGCTGTCCTTCCCAACACTGCATCCATTTGACTAAGGATCAAGACTAAGACCTAATTTCAGGAACTGTTCCCTCAGCCAAATGGAGGTGGTACACCCAAAGTGCACTGTAGTCAGACAGAGAACAGCACACAAGGAATACCGGGGATTTAATGGCACATGTTTGAACAGGCAGTTCTCCAGAGCCTTCTAACACTCATTTGAACATAAAACTGAGCACAGCTAGTTGCAGCAGATCAGATGTACAGCAGCTGTACCTTCCTACTTCAGAAAAGGGCAGGGGAAGTATTTGTTTGCTACCCTTTCAGGATGACTTGATATGCAGAAGGCCAGCTTCTTATTTGAAGAGACGTGTCATGCTATAAACATTTCTAGTGGAGCTTTGGTTAGCAGCACTTGCAAGAAAACCCTAATGAAAATAAATTGTTATGTATTTACCCATATGCTGAGGAGCATATGGCTAATGCATTTAGACACTGCTAATGAAGTTAAGACTCAGCTAAATTTGTTGGCTCATGGATAACGACTATTCTCAACAACCAATCTGAGCTGGCTATAATTTTAGCAGTACAACTGATACCTGGCCATCATTCTAAGTACTGATGCTGCTGTCATGGAAGAACTTTTTTTTCTGAATGTGGATTTCTACACATCACAATAGGAAGGTGAGCAGCATATGATACTGCTAAACTCCAGATCTACATGCAATATGAACAAGTTACAACTTCATCTAAAACAACAGCGATTGCTCTTACTGCAGCACCGAGTCTATTGCTTTCTGTTTTAATTTCAAGGAATCGCAGATTTTGTGTTTACTCCAATCCAATTCCCTCCAAGCCAGCACTGATGTAAATTTAGCCAAAACTGAATAGAAGGCAATCAGATCTAAGAAATATTCCTGTTTTTTTAAGGCCATGTGTAGAAGTCCATTAAATTTTACCACCACAGCTCGAAGTCCTCTTGTTCAGTCACATCACTATGAAGCCGCTCTTCAAGGTTAAGGTCCATATTTCTTGCAGGAATCTTAAATCCTTTGCATGACCACAGAGTCCAAGGAAAATTCCAGTTTGAACAGTTACACTGGGTCTATCTATATGCTGCTACCATTCAAACTCTGCATTATTTTAATTTCCTTAACCCAACTACTATGTAGGACACCTGTTTTATGTTCTCTGATGCTAGATTTCATGCCAGAGCTAGCTTTAACCTAGCAGTACACACTTCTTAAAGAGTAGGCTACTGATAACACTCTGGAATTTGCTGTGATGAACTTGCAAATACAGTCTCCAAGAGGCACAATGTATGGCAAACTTCCCCTAAACCACTCCTAGCAGCAAGATGCCATTTTAACGATGCAGACCTCTACTTTGATGGATATTTGGATATTGGGTAGCCATTTCTCCATTGACACACACACACACAAAAAAAAAATAAAATAAAAAAGGCAATGATTTTGGTCAAGGATGGAATGGAATAGCAGAGAAATGTCCATCAGCACGGTGATCTTGGGGACTCACCTTATTCAGACATCTTCATTTATAGGCCAGAGCTCAGGCTGGCATTGATTCACAGCTCTCTTTGGTCTGTGTCTATTGATGGATCATTAAATTTCCTCCTGCCTTCAAACTGACCAGTCTATTAGAGACAGCAGTGATATCAATGTCCCCAGATTTACCACAGAAAAGTCCCTAGAGAAGTCACTTAGGCATCAATCAGAGTGTTTCACTATAACATGATGAAAAACAAAGAAACAAACAACAACAAAAAAAAAACAACACCAAGATGTATGTACCAGAACACCATCTATGCCAGCCATTTTGTGGGTGGGTAAAAAGAGGCACAAGGTGAAACAAAAGAAGTGGATCTGCTTATTCAGAAAATAAGGAGTCTTTGTCCCAGTCAAACTTGCCCAAAATCACTCTGGGAGTCTGGGGAAAGCTGGGAGCATGATTGGAAAGCCTCTGCTCTCACTTATTGTACTGCTTTTGAAAACATCATTCTCTTTCCACTTAACAGGTAAAGGCCTTCTTATACAGCTAGCAGTTGCCTCAACTATTGCCTCCTTATCACAAGCAAGCATGAAGTATGCCAAAAGGAACTACCAAAACACGGTTTACAGAATACCAAAGACATGATGCTGCTCATGAATGAAATTTTCATCTCCTCTGAGAGACAGTAACTCTACATCTCCACAGGAAGGCACAGGAAGGGCCCATCCAGGCCTCTTCAGCACAGCACAAATAGCAGTAGGAGGTGCTCTAGGCAGAGGGCACGCAGCAAGAAGCTGTTTCTTGGAATACAAAAGTGATAGTTCAGACTTCTTTCTCCTCTTATATTCCAAAATAAACATTATATATTATTCCAAGAAACATTATATTCCAAAAAAGTAAAACCATCTTTCATGGCCACTGCCCTCAGGTCACCATTACCTACCAACAAAGCAGCAATGATTCACCCCTCTTTTTCTGTCACAGAAGACCTGCCTGTTGCTTTGTGCCTCACAATACCATCTCTAGCTTCCATAGAGGCTAATTACAGAGAACCTGTTGACTCCACATTCAGGGATAACTTGTGAGCACAGTGATCAGAAACATCAAGTGCAGGAACACCAAGGACATCATGTCTGTACAGAAGGCTTTCTTACAGAAGGCTTTCTGAGGAACATGCGCTGCTCTCCCTGCTGAGGTCCCACAGGCTCAGAGAGTATGTTGGGATGAGCCTTAGCACATCTCTGCCTGAGGCCCTTCTGAAAACCAGCAGTCCCGCTCCTGCTGAGGGGTGCCAATGGCATGTAGTCAAGCTGGAGTCAGCTAATTGCCACATATCAATTTCCTGCATTAGGCTCCCACAGCCAGGTACCGCACTGACTTTGTCAGGGTATCCAACAGCACTAACGCCTGATCAAAGGAGGTGGCACAGGGTATCAGCTGAGACTAGGAGAACACATGTATTTAAGAAGGAGAGAGACTGGCTTTACAGACACAGGAAGTACACGCAAAAACACATCTATCCCCAGGTTTTCTGTCATGTTGCAGACTGAAGTGGCTAGCTTCAGAGCATTTCATTTGACATGAATACACAAATGGGCCTTCTGGTCAAGAAGAATTTTTCCAGGCCGTGAGAGAAGACCTGAAGCACCCTGTGAGGCCCATCGGTGCGGTCAGCAGCCCACAGTGGGTGCACCAGGCTGGTCTGTGGTACCATGGCTTTATTTTCTGGTTCCACACAGCCACCAAGAGGCAAAGCACACGCTCCCTACTCCACTCCTCTCATTTATCTGTGCAAAGCAACACAAAACTATATGCAGGCTTTCACTGTCAGTGTAAACCATATTATTCTTGTAATTAAATCCAGGTCCACAGCCTTTCCCCGACCCTCACTATTTGCCTCCCTCCAACCTTGTTTGGGTTTACGTGCTGTGTCATTAAATTCCAGTACAGTAAGTGCTGCAGCCTCTCTCCAAGCATTGAGATACTGCTTTCTAGGCTGCAAATTAGACATGGGGTTAAATTCATCCCTGCAAGGACTCAGCCTTTTATTTTTCTTTACTTTTCAGTCAAAAGATGCTTTTGGCAGATACGTAGTGGAAAAAGATGATGTTTGCTCTCCGCTTCCTCCCTGCACACACACACACACCCTCCTTCTCCACTCCCACCCATCAGCCATAAAACAACACAGCCCAGCTAGATCCCAAACTGAAAGCAAGACAAAGCATCCACACAGCCTCCACTTTCATTCAGCAGAAATGGGCCACTCCAGGGTAGCCCAGGATCCACAAGTAGGCCAGGCAGAAATAAACAGAGTAAACAAAGAGTATCCTGTCCAAGCGGAGAGGGGCTAAAGAGAGTGATGTCCTTCATTAAAATGCAAGGCAGGGATGCAAGCACGCAGCCGGTCAAAAGCATCGCAGGAGCTTGCTAGGAGCACTCAGAGGAGAGCAACACATGTTCACACCAACACAGGGACCCAAAGCACATCACCCAGTTGCACACAGCCTGCCTACCAAACCCCAAACAAGGCAGCTGAGGCAGACCTACCACCACCCCAAAACAGCAGAGAGGCAAGCCCCAGGTTGCAGCAGGGCGGTGCTCTGCAGGAGGCTGAGCAGCGCAGGCAGGTATGGTACCAGGCGACCAGAGCCGCTCAAATGTCAGAGCCAGTGACATTTAAAAACAGCACAGCTGCCTTTTAAGAGAAGGATGGGAGACAGGGAGAAAAGCACAGCAGAGCCATAGCAACAGGTCAAGGGTTTGCCACGGTTCTTTGGAAGGAAGGGTAAAGGGGCACGGGCACTTTCTTGATTTTCAGAGCATTTGTCACAAAATCATTAGTCTAGGAATTAATAGGATAGTTCTGCTTATTTCTTCTGTAGCCTGCCCCTCTCGCTCATGCACCTGCATGGGCTTCAAAGTCAAAGCCCACGCTGTGTATACCTTTGTGTCTCCTGTTATGCTGCTATGGGGAAAAAAAGAGAAAAAAAAAAAAAAAGAAGAAAAAATGTTTTTCCACAGATTGGTAGGAAAAATGCAGTACGCGGAGAGATGGGGGAAACAGTCAGGAGTTCCTAGCACAATGCTAGTCTGTCTGCTGCAAGTCTGCTCAGTTACCGGGAAAATTGAACATGCTGCTTATTTTTTTTTGAACAGCCTAATCATATTTACTATTACATCAGACTTGCCCACCACAATTTGTTCTCATGCAATGAAGAATTTTTAATCTAATATCTTGGACTCCGATAATTTCCCAGCTGCAGAACTGCAATAATTTCATATCTTCTCATTTTTGAGATAAGCCGATTAACGTGGATATGCTTTAGTTTCGGGTTGCGATTATCCCCCTCTTTTTTACTTGAGGGGAAAGGGGCAACTTACAGTAAAACAACTTTGTTTTCCCCAAGACAGCTCTTAAAGTCTACTTTTCTGTGATGGAGATAGGTCTTTCCTGTTGCATTTCCCTTATCCCCTTAACTTTCAGCACTTCCCCTTCCTTTCTGAGACACTACATTACAGCATCTCTTATTTCAGGCATTTCTCAGGCAATATATTTTCCTACAGAAAAATAACTCTTTCAAGAAAAATATCATGGAGAAAACATTTTCTCATTTAAAATACATTTGAAAGTTTATTAAAAAAGAAAAAGGAAAGAACAGCCCAGCACTATTGGTCAAATCTCGCTTGCATTTTCAGGCACACTTATAGAATAATAATGACAACAAAGGGAATGATGAGGCTTGATGTTCTGTTCACATATACAGTGGAGTAAAATGAGAATCTCCACTAATATCAGTAGAACTGATTTACATCCATGTAAGCAAGGGAGAAAGCGAGCAAATCCTTGAATTTATGCCATTAGAAGCTGAAGAAAATGCTGCTTACTCCTAAAATTTTTTCAATACCTTTTGATGTTTACTTTTTTTTTTCCCCTAAAATCCCCAGGTCTGTGATTTACTCGATTATATCAGATGGACTCACCTTCCTTCTCCATTTTTTTCCCCTTAAATTTCTAGCAATCATGAAAGCCCAAAACCATAAGATGAGCACACTCTTTGGACTGGAAGAATATATTTGTTGAAGTGTTTGGATTTCTAAGTCTCATTCTGATGCAGAGGTTTTCAACTCGTGTTGATTTGTAGTTCAAATTCAGCACTGGAAATGTAAAAGTTCCGTGTATGCAGATTCCTGTACAGCACATGAGAATTCATTCCACTTAGCCACCGTTCATTAACTCCTCTGAAATGGTTCAAGGGCTAGAAAGCCCTTTTAGTGGGATTGTGACTTGTGTTTTCCCACACACAACATTGGTGATACTGCACAGAGCAAGAAGGAGCTGGCCTATTTAAAAGGGAAGACCTTTAAATGTCCAGTTTAGTGAAAAGGCATGTCTGCATGAACATGCAAGTGCATTGCTACTTCCTAAAAAAACAAACAAACAAACAAAAACCTGCTGCTCTTGCACTACTGCGCCACAGGCAGCTAAATCCCTAAAGTCCCTAAAACCTACCCCAGCCCTGAGGAAGGTGGGAGGCATCTCCTAGCTCTCCCCTGCTGGGAAAGGGAGGGAACATGGTAGCTGTCCTACAGTGAGAGTACCTGTAACTTGAAAATGCTCTAGTCAAGAACATCCAGCAGTATAAGAGCAGCCCTCCTCTTACCAGCACATGGGCATCATTATGGGCAATGATTCTAAGAAAGCAGCCACAGAACCAGGTCCAGAAAACATGGTAAAAAATGAGGGAAGAAAGAAAAATTACAAAGATTTGGACTCACACCTGACTGTTCCTATTGACTATAAGACTATAAACAGGACAGACAGTGAAACGTTGTAGTGCTGGACGTACAGCCTGGTGGGGCTTGTGCTCCTGCAGTGTTCAATTGCTTAAAAACTCTGGCTGAAATTCTTATTTCTTGGTACTGCAAGACATAGTTTCATGGATACTTTCACTTATCTTCTCCCCAGAAGTTACTAAAATTACGTCCATTTTCTTCATTAGCCTGCTTTAAGCAAGTTCTATGAATGCAACACTGGTAATGAAATTTGCCTAGCAGATCACAGATAATAGTTTTCAGAAACTTTCTACTCATACACTAGTACAGGGTAAGCCTGTCCACAGCATGTCAAAATAATTTAGTCTCCAGGCAGCTTTTCCTACAGCAAGTGTTAGCAGGTGACTAACAATAAGAGGATTTTGTCAGCAAAGGCCTACGGAACAAGTCACTTCATGCCATCCAGCTGAATTCAAACCAGAACAATCAGGGTGAACTAGTCCATATTCCATACAATCAGCATCTCCTGTATCTTAAAGTCATCCTGTCAATCCTTTTCAAATGAACCAAGAGCAAATAAGTCCACCTTTTATGCTATTTTCTAAATGAAATCAGATGTACATGTAAAACCGGTATTTAAATGGGTTTTACCTAGTAATGAGTCAGATATTGACGGAACAATCACCATGAAAACCAAGGTAAGAAGCACTATAATCGCATTAATAATTCAAATCTCAGCATGGATGTTGATGACTGTGCACTTAAAAGAGGATATTGGGCTGTAGCTGGAGTTAGCCCAGATTTCCTGAAAAGTTGTTGGAACATAACAGAGACACACTTGGGAGACTTTATTGAGAGTCCAACCTGAGAAATGGCAGCTCCTCATTATTAACATAACTCGGACAATCAGAAGCATTAGAAAAGTTGAGCAAGGAATAAAAAACACCAGCATGAACAGGCTGAGAGAAGGTGAAGGGTAGGAAGAGTAAGTGAATTAAATCCGGTGGCAGAATCCCCAGTACTTCCCCTCCCAGGCTGGGATGGGAACATTTGGGGCACAGAACAACAGCATTCAGTGGTAGTCAATTCCAGTTACTGCTTAGGAGCAAGCAATGCTACAAGCTTTAAACTAAATGTGTACCATCAGCAAAAACACAAACAAATAGAAAGGTCGTGCAAGCCAAAACCACTCAGTACAAACCAGTTGGGGCTAGTTATCGTAATCTGCTCTATTCACATAACTAAGTTTGTTTCACTGAGGGCATGAACTTTCTTGGAAAAGCTCAAGTAATTAACTGCAGGAGCTTATGTATTTTCTTTCCCCTCAAGTTTACTTTATCCTGAAATTAGTGCTGCTTGCACACAACCGTTTCTACCAATTCACTCAAAAAGTGGAGTTTTGCTTGTTCTTTACAGAAAGGGACACTTTAAGGGATGGTACTACTGAAGTGTAGGATCCTTTTCAATTCCTCCTACCTCCTACCCACAATTCACAATATTTTGGATAAATACAGATAAAATTCTTCCTTACCTCTTGGAAAAAGAGCAGGTTTCCAATGAAAGGAAGAGGTGGAGGATGTCTGATCCCTACTTTGCTTAGTTTGGAGAAGGCAGAGGTGGAGTACCTGGAACAAATAAAGAATTACATTAATTTTGGACCTTGTTACAATAAGACTTCCAGAGTAATTGGTTCAGGTGGCTTCCCTAGGTTCAGAGAAGGGAGAAGATGCTTTCTGTATTGGCCAAACAGAATGATCAGTGAGGTGGCATTGCTCAGCCACAGGAGCAAACACAAAGCACTGTTCTTCTGTCCTCTCAGAAGCACCAAAAGGACTGAAACACATGCCTACAAACAGGGCAGTGGAAATGGAGAGCTGCTCCTCTTCCCCAGGAAGTCGTGTGTGCATCAGAAGCAACTCGCTAAAGCTACATGAGGTTAGAACGAGACTGAAATGGGCATTTGGGTTGTGGCACAGCTGGGAAAGAAGCAAGACAGATCTTCACATGATTATTTTCTTTTCCTTCTATCACCACTACCTATACAGATCACAGAACAGGAATTCAAACTAGTTGCAGTTGTGTGAGAGCCAAGACACTGTCAGTGTTTTCAAGTCAAGCCTAGTATTTGGGCCAGATATGCTGATTAAGTGATTTTCCAGCTGCCAGTCAGCAAATTAAACAAAGATAAAAAATACAGGGAAACAAAACCCAGACTGAAAAGCTTCGTGTATCCCTTGTTTCAGATGGAACTGTGGCATGTTGGCAGGCACAATACTGGGTGGGGGAGGAAACAACCCCATAGCCCCTTTACCCCCTTCTCCTTCTTTCTTAACACATACCAGTGGACTTCAGGTGGTGAAACCTGGAAGATCAGGAGCTAACAGCAGCAGTTTTGATTAGCCAAAGACACAATAATACTGATTATTATCACGTTGAACACTATCACCAGGAGAACCAGGGCAAAAGATCATTGAAATTAATAAAGGCTGTCTCTTCATTAGCATCCCAGCTCAGAGCAATAATGATTTTAAAGAACCTTCTCAGTTGCCCCTGCTTACTGCATGATGTTTCAATGTCTGGGGCAATTTTGGTACGTGTCAACTACACTTTTTTTGAGAGGAAACTCAGAGGAAAGTGAACTTGAGGCTCTGCTCTCATACTTTATCTATTAATAGGGCAGTTCTGAACTAACTGGTGGTCCTTCAGCTTTAAACCACAAGCACGGTGAGACTGTTTGGTCCTGGAGATCAAATTAAATCTAACCCAAAGTAAAAACCATGAGCTGCATATAGTGTAGGTGTAGGGGTCATGATGTCAGCTGCCTTAGTCTGCTGAGCCTGCAATTCACCTGAATTGCATAAGAGACATAGCCAGAAGCAGTGCGCTGGGATCCCAGTGAGCTGACTCCCCCTTAAGCCCAGCTGACAGTCTCGTTGACTCCAAAGACTGTGCTTAACCCACTGCTATGACTTGGACACGTCTGCTTTCAGATCCCATAAGCTACATAACGCCTCATCTGAAACACCCTACACGATGCAGGCAGGAATATCATGGTTTAATTAAATGGGCAAAGAGCGCACAATTCCTGTGGGACAGCGAACATGGGGGAGAAAAAGAGTCGGTGGCAGAAAAAGGCCCTTCCCTCCAACAGGTGGGAAAAGATGCTGCTGTGAAGTGAAATATAGGAAATTAAGAGTACTAAACCTCATGTGACCAGCAAAACAGAACAGACTTAAGTATCTAGTTAGCTTTTTGTACTTGTGTTTCTTGAGATTTCCTGCAGCACAGTACCTATTCTCTTAATGGATTTTCTTTTGTGAAGATACTTTACAAAAATTATAATCAGAAGATACAGATCTGAATATATTTAAATATCAGCAATGTGCTTCCTATGTGGCAGTACAAACCTTCCCAAACACAAACCCTCTAAATAGAAGTGATGTCTTTATGCAGGAGTGCTATTTCAGTATTACAGGGTATTGGGGGGAAAAAAGGCACAGAAGTCAAAATTTATTACACATTTTACATATATTATTGACTTTTTGGCTGCATAACTGCTTTAAAAAAAAAAAAAAAAAAAGTTTGTTTGCTTGTTTTTTTAAAAGCTGAAATACCTAATATTCTTTGGGAAGAAAAAAAAAACATTTTAACTTCAAAATGACAAACAGCCTACACGATACATTTTCTTCCCCAAAGAGAGGATTTTTTTTTTGCTGCTGTTTGAAATCTGCCTAAAGTGTCTTTGTGTCATAGCAAAGACCTCATCTTCTGTATGTAAACAGTAGAAGAGATGAAAATCTCTCTCAATGGAAACCAGTCAATTTTGCAGCATTTTCTGTTGGATGTTTTTACTGTGGAATACGTGACAGGTTACAAAACAGCAGCCAGAGCTGCAGCCAACTACTAATTTCACTGTAGACTGGACACTGTAGACCCCTGATCTTCTTGTACTGCAGACTCAAACAGTCTTACACAGCACAATTAATTGATGTGATCACCAAATATTTCAGAAGGAGCAGAATTAATGAGTATGGTGCTCAAAACTCGGCACCCAGGTTCATAAGACAAGAGCACACCTGGACTCCGTGGACTATTTATGCTTAGATGAGCAGTTCATCTTCGTTAGCTTCTGAACTTTATTGGCAGCTCCATACCAATAATCTGTTTTCTTTTTTCCTCTTAAGAGTTTTTTCTCTGGTACTTTTCATTCAGCTACATTTGAAGTAGGTTTTCAAAATGTAGAGAAACGGGGTTTACAATGAGATAGGAAGCAGAAGCACTGTAGTCAGTGAAGTGTACCAAAAAAAGAGCAGGGCCAGCAATAAAAATAAAATTAAAAAATCTCATCACTAAACACATATAGCTCTGTATCTGTGATTTCATTGCATTTCTGGTACTGTTGAAATGCCTGTAGTTTTGCAGAGAAGAGTATGCAAGTGTGTCAGGACTGACCATGTTGCACGCACAGAAGGAGGAATATTTACCATTACAAAGGTAATCTTGACTTTAGCCATTTCTAACATAACAGCTTATGTTTTGCAACCTTAATCATCACTGTAAGAGCTTCTCCCCCACCCCCCACCTCTGCAATATTTCAGCTCATGCCCACCAACTGGAGGGTAGGAGGAGGGAGAGGAAGGGGTGTTCTGGAGTTCATTAAAAAATAATTACAAATTAAAAAAAAAATCTGTCCTGTGTAACACACAATGAACACCAGCAATGCATGCCTCTGACAGCTTCATGGCACAAACCTTTGCCTCTTCAGCCAGAAGCATCTGATAACTGGAACAGGCTAATTTATGTGATTCAGCTACTCAGCACACCCATGACACACACTTGGCCAGTAGCTTGCAGAGTTGTGCTCTAAGTAGTGCTGGGGAACACAGTGGCCACGTTTTGTTGCTGAGAAGGGGAGATGGGGCAGAAGATGAAGAGTGCAAACAGGCAGAATTGTCTTGCAGGTAGGCACACTATGTTCATCTCGACAAGCTGACATACAAATGAAACTGTTCTGAATCTGCCTTATCACCAGCAGGAAGTCTTATTTCTCACTCTGTTACTTAATGCACTTTTGTGTTAATTTATCCCCCCCAACTTATCTGATAGCAGGCAACTTCCAAAATAAAAAATGCTGTTTCTGTGTGTGCACACTAAGGGTAGAAGTTTATTGATCAGACTAGCAAACAGAAAGGACAAAGATAAAAACTACTGGCCTTTCCCTAGGCTGAAGAGCCTTTATAAGGAAAATGAAAGGAAAAAAAAGATACGCACAGCTATATTATTGCTCAAAAATATACATTTCCACCTTTTGTCTTAAATACTACCTGCAGTTCTGATACTTCATCTCAAAGAATCTAGAAATAGAAGAGATACTGGGACATGACCAAAATAACCAAAGATACAGAACAACTTCTCTAGAAGGAATAAATATCCAGGCTATAATGTTAACCTTGGAAAAAGAAGCAACTGATGCTGCATGACAAATACATATAAAATCCTGTATGGCTTAGAGAAGATAAATAAAGAATTATTACTCATAATTGCTAAAAATAACTAACTAAATAAAAAAGCCACACACAACAAATAAATGTTCAGGTGGCAGGATTAAAACGAAGCACTTTTCCAAATAATCGATATTCTAACTATGGAACTCCTTGCTACAGGATGTTGTCTATTCTAGATGCTTAAAAAGCTTCAAAAAGTGATGAAATTAACGGAAGGAAAATCAGCAGGTATTTAATTCGTGAATTTAACAAATGTAAAAGGGAGACATGGAAAAAAGATTAAAGGGAAGGAGAAAAAAAAATATTTTCATAAGCAGGGAACTAGTCTGTAGGCTTCCAATGGCAGCATGAGATTAGACTGCAACAAAGCCTAACAGATAAAACTTCAGACACTTCAAGTTTTCTAAAGAAGATGTCAGGAAGGAACCTTTGTGCAAAGAGGGGCATGATGAAGGTAAGACTCTGATGGCAACAGCATTTACTGGACAACCTACCACGTTTCCACTCAAGGGAGAAACATACCCTAATATTTACATATGTAGGGCTTCCTGCACAACTACTAATTTAAAACCCTGGCATTATATGTTGAACGAAGTGACAACACATCAAAAGGAACCAGAGGAACAGCAGTAATGAGCTGGATCAATAAACAATTCAATAACTCTTTGAAGACATTCAAATGGCCTCTCAGAGCTAGATGATCTCTGTGCAGATTAAACGTAACTGTTAAAAGAAAGTTGGCATCCCAAATACATTTCTGTAGGCCTGCAAGGCCGACAAGCTATCTGAAACACAAACTTACCACCACGAGACACCATGCAAAAAAATGAGAAGGAATCCAAACCAACAGCTAATTAACATAAGTTGCAATGCATATATGTGACAGAACTAGCTATCTGCCTCACCAGTCCAGTACTGATCACTACTGAAAGAAAAAGTATTATATGGTCTACCATAAACTGCAATCAATTCTTACAGCAGATAACATTCACAAGTTGCCAAATCTGCATCACAGACTTCAACATACCATTGAAATCACCCCAAATCCCTCTCTCAATAGAAAGTGCGTCATTCCTTCTACATCTAAGTAATGCACATCCTAATAATATCTGAAAGCTATAAACTAGGACACTCAGAGAGGAGAAAAAAAAAAAAAAAAAAAGTAATGTTTTTTAATCTTTTGGGGAGCTGGGAGGTGTGTTATTTTGGAAGACCGAGTAGGAAAACAAAGCATTTTGCTAAAATAATGGAAAACATTCCTGCCAAGTAAGACATAATCATGCATTTTTCACCTATTTGCCTCTGTTTATGTATACCCACACTAGGTCCCTGTTAACACTGGGATGTACTTTTGCTCAAAGTAGTGATAATATACAAAATAATGGTAGCCTCACAAACATTACAGTGATGGCTCATATAAAATATATAAGCCTTCCTGGGAGCCCTGCCTAGAAAGCAGTCTCACCAAAACACTGATATCATCCCTGGTCTCACTACAGAGTTGAAACTTCTGCTCTTAGTTCTCTCTGGGAATTTTTGCATTATGAATACTGCAGCACAACCACTGGAGAGCTGCCATCACACAAGTCTTTCTTCTCATCTGATACTCAGGACACGTAACACAGAAAATCATGATTTGGTCCAACAGAGGAACACACAAAACACAGGTCTTGAAAGCAGGTATTCCAGGGAATATTCCAGCCAAGGCAGACACCACCTCTGGTTATTACCTCCAGCAACTGAACTCGCTGAATAAAAAAAGTCAGCCAGCCAACCCAGAACATAGGTAAGTCTTGAAGCACTCTCTCTCAAAGCTGATGGAAAACGGAGGAAAGGAATACTCTCTTACAACCTGTTCGATTAACTTTGGGCAAAGGCTACCAAATTGCCCTTCACTGTTACCTATCGGTAGCTCTGGTGGAAATGAAGGTTTCTGCTGAGAAGTGCAGTTGGATGTTTGACTACTATTAAGAAAAAAGAATATTTACAAGTACAGTTTTAGTGTATTCTTGAGATAAGCTTCAAAAGAGACTTTAGCCAGTTTGGGATGAGGCTGAGTACTGCAATTTCATTTTCAAGCTCAACAAATATATACTTTTTAAACTATGAATTTGTAGGGCTGTAATACCAGTTCCAGAGATAATGAGAACTTCCATGTAATGCCTGCTTGCCTTAATCACTTGTTTGCACTCCCAATGTTTGAATTTTGAAATAATTGCACAAGAATAAGACAGACATTACACACACTTGTACCATCTGCCTCCACAGGGGCAGATGTTTTCCAGCTGCGAAATGTAAATGACCATAGGATTATTATTCCTGGTGCATTAGCAAGTGCTTTAATGAAATAATGTGCAGGAAAGGCCAAATTATATGCCCAATATCACATTTATCCCTCATCTATCTGCTAACAATCATTTTTTAATCCACACTGTTCTGGTCTGCTGAACAATTCTTTTAGTGTCTCTTTTTAATAAGAGAACCGATAGGCTCAAGGGACTAGTTGTAATAAGGCTGCAGGTTGTCACAGTGCATTTAAAGTTTGGGGGGTTGCTCTGGTTTAAAAAAATTAAAAATAGTAGTGAATCAAAGCCAATTAAACAAAAACAAACAAACAAAAAAAGCCCATACAGAAAAGCAAGATGCTTCACCATGCTCCAGAGTAGCCCTGAGAGAGACAGATGGTCCGTACAGCAGGCCGATGACAGTATTTCATCACCTCTCTCAGAGTGCAGCCCCTTCACACTGGGCAACAACTTTCCCAAATAAAGAGCAAACGAACGAGTCATAAATCCACACTTTCAGCCCTTCACAGTGGGCTCAACAGCGACTGAGTTCATTGCACACTTGTATCTCTGTGGTATCCCTGGGAAGGGAGGTGCGGCCTACATCCTGCTCTGGGCACAAAGCAGGAGTGTCCACGGGAGATGTGAGGTCTCTGGAGTATGGGGGACCATACAAAAGGTCCACAGGAAGCCTGGGGCAGAGCTGAGTCCTCATGTCACAGCCCACTGCCCTACCTGCAGGACTAGCCTTCCTTTTTCTCCCCAGGACAATTGGCACTATATCTCCTCTTTTTTCAATTTCCTTTTCCCACCTTTTCCTCACACAGATGCCGTGTGGCATGCATGAAAGCAGTACCACCTCCAGGCCCTAAGTGCTCTTGCTTCAAGCCATGAAGACTGAAGTTTGCAGAAACAAGGGCGGTGTTACAAACATGATTTTCAGAAATGAGTAAAACTTCATAAATTTTTTCCTCCCTCCCCATGTAATCACATATCTTAATTTTGTAATTAGGCATCTTAATTACATAATTAAAAGGACAAGAAGTTTCAGCTTAATTAGCCTTGCTAATTATTACACAAGGTCCTTTCCTCATGATGTAACTCCACGTGCAGACAACATGGCACATGTTGCTGTGTGCACCACAACCCTTCCTACATACCAGCAACAATGGTAAGGACAAAGGTTTCATGTTTAAACAGAGGGAGGAAAGCCTGCCTGGGAGCCTGATCACTTCAGGTTTTCAAAGCCACACAGCAAGCACTTGCTAGGCCTCTGACCCACTACTTCATAGGGTCTTCAGCGCTTCATGGTCCACTACTTCATGGTCTGCAGTGCTACGGTGGCTGCGTTCCTGAAACATTACCTAGCACACAAGCGCCAACACACCATGCAGGCAAAGCCAAGTTGTATTCCCAATAGCACACTTGTACCTTAGCTGTCACTTTCAAATCCACGCTGTTCTGGTCTATCAGACAACTCTCTTGACGTCTGTTGCTGTTGTCAGGGAACTGGTTTTAGAGTTCAGGTGCAGTACCGCATTCCTCAACAGCCACAGGACGTGCAGAGCCACTCAGTGCCGTTACCACACAGGAGAAGTAAAGGACAAAACTACTTCAAGATAATCAACACTTCCCAGTGCATCCAGGCCTGATAGGGCTTCCTTGACTGAAGGCAAGGTGGGGAACGCAGTCCTTCCTCCCTTTTCCAGACCAGCCTCTTGGCATGCACCAAAACAGACAAGGTGTTTCTGGAACAAACCTCTGGGCATCTTCCCCCTTTGTAATCTCAAATTAGCAGCTCTGACAGACTGCAGGGACAATTCACCTCCCTTCAGACCATTCTGGATAAATGCAGACAGACCTCATGATTACACTGCACATGAAATAATTTTTAAAACTTATTTATTAAGGTTAACATCAGTGGGGCACCACCCATTCTGGGCATGGAACATTGCAGAGGTCCTGCCGAGCAGAAACGGATGTGATCAGGGAGCCAGAGATCATTTCAAAATGTGCAGAGTGCCTGAATTAATGGTCCACAGCCCAACTTGGTTCCGTCATTTCCTAACTTTTGTGTGCTTGACTTTACAACCTCCATAATGTGCCTTTAATGCAATTTTCTCTATGCAAGTTCTCAGGTTTTTAAAAAGCTCATTAAAAATCCATCACATTGCATCACTTTGCATCCCCAGGGGTCATCAAAAGACCCTAGGACTGCAGCAGAGGCCTCTGCCAAGTGAGCGAACAGCAGAGCTGACAGAAGAAGCAGGTTGTCTTTCATGTGAGGGAGCTGCGAGGCACAGTCTGCCGCAGGGTCTCACCGATAGTTCCTCAGGGAGAAAGAGCAGCAAAATTGAAGCATTCCCCAACTGATCTCTGCCTAACACAGTCCTGCATTCCTCCATCTCATCCATTTATCCTCCTCCATGCAGCTCATTACCTAGTTTCTCCTTCCCTAGACCCATTCTTCCCTAGACCACTTGCACAAGTCCCCTCCTTTCTCATCATATTAACATTCACTTTACTCAACCTTTCCCTCCGCCCCAACCACACTGCAAACAGGTGATGGGTGAGTGGAGAGGACTGGCAGAGGGCTGGCAGAGAGGTGGGACAGGCACAGGCACTCTGCTTGCAGTTTTTGTGCCCAAGCCCCACTGATGCTATTGCACAGGGGATCAGCTACAGACAAGTCTTTTCTGAGTTGTTGTTGGAACTGCTCGCAGGGACTGGCCACCTAGTCAACCCTCTGCACAAAGGGTGGGAATATGCTTAGCAAAGACAGAACCAGAAATATTAGCTTAACGTTATAAATAGGTTTAAAAAAAAAAAAAAAAAAAAAAAAAAAAGATTCAAATGAATGTGTGCTAACTTCAATTTTTGAAGGCTTCCAATTGACCCAAATTTGCACGAGAAAGGCAAAGGGTACATCCACTGACGCAAAAAACACCTCCTCCCACCCAATACTGCACAAATATTACATTAATATTTGTGGAAACTAATATTAAAGTCAAAAAAGACCTCTAGTATAAAGTAAACCTAGAAAGATATGCAAAATAAAGCAAGCAGCAAGCAAAACAACATTTTTCTTAAGCTTCTCTGTCAGAAATGATGGAGCTCATTTTAACTGAGATTTTTCAATAATTTCATCTAAGACACCAGCCCTAGGAAACTTCAAGCACATCTGGTCAGAGTTTGAAAAAGCAATAGACAATTGAAAAATAGAGTTGTATAATGAGAGCATCATACAACCTTAATTTGTGGTGCTCTCAGACCCACCTATAATTAAGTATGCCAGATTAGAAATAAAGGAAGTGCTGGCTCAGACCGAGAGCTCACATAAAAATCTCAGCTCATTGTTAGTTATTTTACGCAAGTTATAATCCATTATAGTAAAGGGTGACAATGACAACATTGTCTGACCTTTAATTACAGGAAAGATGCTATAATACTGTACATTACCAGACAGTCAAAGATAAAATTGAAATTAATACTGGAGACACTGCCTGCTCCCCAAGACTTGGGAACTGGGAGTACTCTGATGCTACAAGGAGAAAGGTTGTCTCTGGTTTTCTTTTCTTGCCTTGATTTTCCTTCCTCCTCTTCTTCCCTTTTTCTTTATTCTCAAAGACATCACAATGATTAAATTACATTTTTCCCTCCACTTCATTTCCAAACCATGCAGATACAAAGGAGGCACAAACACCTCTGGAGGAGTGATCCCATGGCCTGGAAGGTGGCTGAAGCTGCCGCATTAAGCAGCATAGAAGGAGCCACTGGAAAATGAGAATGCTTCAGGGAACAAATGTTAATCTACTACATCATGAAATAGACCCAAAGCTGGCAGCAAAGCCCAAGAACTAAGCAAGAGAAGCTACCACACACACATCCAAAAAGTGCAAGTCTAGAGATTTGTATTTTGCTACGTGATTTAATACCACTAGAATTAAAGTGAAGAGTGTCTGGAGCTCCCTTAGTGAAAAGCAGAAAAGCATTGTGGTCACCAAGAAACAATATAATTAATTCCTGGAAGCAGGAAGAGGTGATCCTTCCATTCTCCTGAACACACAGTAAGCGGAAGTTTGGAAGTTGGGTTCAAAGGCTTGTGGAAATACAAACACACACACAAATAAATCCAGCCTGCTCTTTGCACCTTAGTCATGCCTCCATGAAGTACCTATGGGCTGACAAGAGTTGAGCCCACATGAAGGAAGAATAGATCAGAAGAATAGATTGTCATAGCGTGAATTCATCATGTAAGAGATAATGTGATTAGGAGCAAGGTGTATGCGCAAATATTGTTGCCTACATCATCATCAGCAGAATACCCTTTAGCAACTGTAGGCATGAGACAGGAAGAACAGTGAAACTATTTTAATTGACTTTCAGTGTGCTTGAAGAGGCAGTCACCATCCGCAGCCTGCGTAAGCTACCGTGGGCCACTAGCCAAGGCTGATAACTACTACTGCAAAACAGAAGGTAGTTGAATCAATGCCAAACAAAGCCAAAGGAAAAGCAGAATTTCAAACAGACTGAATGAAAGGATCACAGAAAGAAAACTTAAGGAGATACTTGGAACTCAAAAAACTGCCAAAAAAAAAAAAAAAAAAGAAAGAAAAAGTGAACTCAAGCATTGCTCCCAAGTACCATCCAGATTAAAAGCGGAACAAAAGCATCCAGGGTTTCCTGGAACTCTGAATCACCCATTCAAACAACAAGGCGACTGAGCAACTGAGTAGAGGCAGGAATAGCAACACTGGGTATGCACAAGCTGTTAAACCCAGAACAGCATGGACTGAAAGGTATTTTCTTTCTTTAATCACTGAAAAATGCAGCAGTATTGTGCATTACTTGTAAAACAGCCGGTTGGACTGTTCAGACAGAAGTGTACTTTATAAGCTGACATGTTCCTCTCTGGGCTGGTGGTTATAAAAAAAAAAATGCTTGTTGCACATTATCTCATCTTCTGACTGCACTTTGAAGTCCATTCTGTCCATCCCTCCATGACACAGACAAGCTCCAATCCTTAAGAATAATTCTCTTAACTTTAAAGAAACCTTTGTTCAAGTCAGATAATTTTCATGTACAGGCTGACATGGAAATGGTTTTCCTGGAACAGAGTTGATTTGCATTGCTTGGCGTCACAGCACATGACAGCTTACTCCACAGTCCGTTCATCTGGATCATCCATAATCCACACGGTAACAGTCCTCTTTTCCATGAAGCAGTTGTGCACATGACAGGAAGAGCTAATTTTAATGAAGTGTCTTTGCTCGCATATCGGTCATGTTCTTTCTTGAACTGTTTATCTGGCAGGCTGGTGGATGCAATTTGTAACCATTGCTCTCACCTAACAAAGGAAAGTCCATTACTGTTGCGTGCTTCTTCTACACTTGGGTCTTTAACATATGACAGACTCCTACATGAGTAACATACCATATGAATGCATTACATACACACACACAGCATTTCTCAAAGGACCCACTATTGCACTCCTGCCCCAGCTCACCCTCTCTCTGTTATTTAAATGGCCTCTAACACTCCTGGCACACAAAAGCAAAAGGCTTCAACACCTCAACAGCAAGTTCACTGAGATGGTGACCATCTTTCCATTACACTGCACAGCCTTCATCGTTGCCCTGATCGTTGACAGGGGTTCCTAGCTCCTGCTAAAGTGAAAACAATAAATAAATCATCATCACGGGGTCCCCTAATGGGAAGGGAAGTCTGCATACTATCAGCAGATTACTTTTTAACTACCACCACAGACTAAAATTCCAGAGGGAGGTAACGATAGTGAGTCATTACTGTGAACGATTCACCTTCACTTAGAGGCAAGAGGACAGCTGACACCTGGAGAAGCCAGTTTTCTTCAGCCTCCCTGCAAGAGCCTGGGTGCAGATCAGTGATATTTTCCAGAGGCAGAACAAAGAAACTAGGGGCTTTAAAAGAGGTTAAGAAGTTGATAAAATAACAGGACCAACAAGAGACTTGAGATCTAGAACAGAAGAGCACAGGAGCAAGGCCCGACACAAACTACAGAAACCCCAGCAGGAAGAAAGGCTCTTGTTTAAAGAAAGGAAAGGCAGAGTTTCAGAAGTCACATACTGGACAGGGGATGCAGGATCCTCACCACATCTCAAACAAGGTGTAAATTCAGATACCAGGGAATAGGTTCAGTAATTATTACAGTTGTGTATTTTTAGCGCTAACTAAAACAATTATTATTTATTTATTTTTATGCTCATTACAGGCCTGTTTTGTTATTTCCAGCTTCAGTTTGTCTCCAAGGAGCTAACCATAAACACGAAGCTAGAGGCCTGGAGACGAATACATGCACTTACTGCTGGGGAATTTGGTGCCTCTCCTAAGTGAGCCAGGCTGAAAGATTCAGTCACAGCAAAAAGGCAATGGGTTACAAGCTTTGAATCGGATGAGTATGAAAAAAGACACTGAGGAGAAAGTATTAGCACAATCCACCCAAACCAAGACAATGTACCGTGTGCCCAATGAGGTATACTGGAAAATAGTGACCCTCACTGGCCACTGCTAGAGCTCCAGGAACTCTTTAATATTAAAGCTTATCTTCAAAGTGGTAAGTGAAACAGTGGCTGCAATGTAAATGCCTGGCAAATACTATGGATTCCTAGGATGGCACACCACACCGCATAATGGCTCTTTTATTTAGCTATTCCTAGTTCAGTTGCAGAGTAGGTAACTCAAGCTAGATTACTTTTGATTCAAAAAAACATATTTTTATATTAATGTATACATCCATATATGTACATCCATACACACACCCACGCACTGTAACTGCTCAATTCCCCACAGAACAAAATGAGTATTTAACTGCTTTGTGTGTCTTGCTTGCTGTTTGTTTTCTGTACGTCATGCTTTCCTGCGTGCTGAGCATCCACCTTTCACATATCCCTTGAAGGTGTATCTGCAGCAGAGGTGAGTTAAGATGACATTCTGCTACCATGCACTCACACTGGCATCCTTCAGAAAGGGCTGTTTCTCCTCCCCCTCCCAGGAAGCTGCCCTGCTGAACAACACTCAGGGAAAACATAATATGAAAGGCTGAAGATTTTCTACACTAGTCCTAGCAGTTGCTGTTAGGTTTGTTCTGTTCCCTTCGTTTGGCTCTCTGCTGCAGACCCTGGTCCCCTCACAATCTCTTTTATTTCACAACCACGCAAAGGTCCAGAACCTTCCCATGACCAACACTCTAGCTCAGTGACCTCTCAGTTGGTGTAATACCTTTCTACCCTCAAGAGAAAATAGAAAAAGATAAACTCTAAGGATTCTCAGAAAAGGAAAAAGAAAATGGAAGTATGTGAGGAAGCAAGTGGCTGCCTACTTGAAGTGGTTTATGAGATTGATTGGTTTCACTTTTGCATCCACAGCTACCTGTGTCTGAACAAACAGTTTGAGTGTTTCTTAAACAGATGCAATAGGAAAGTTAGAAGTTGTAACTGAGGAAAGCACAGTGTAGCATCCTGATGAAGGTGAATGGTCTGAAAATTAAATAGCCTCACATAATTTATACCTAACAAAATGGCTAGGACTCTCTATGCTAACAATACTGAATTTAACATATCCCAGAACAGTTTGAGTATTAGAAGGATTGCCAGCATAATCCCAAAATATAAAGGGACAGGAGAAAAGCAGAGGTAACAAGTCAATTAGATTGACAACATCCCTACACAGAGTAATGGAACCCTCAATTTGGGATGCTGTCAACAAGGAATTAGAGGAAAGATGAAAACTTTAATTAATGTTTTTAGTATTATCAGACAAGCCTTTCATTTTATTTATGTATTTATTTATTTTTGGGGTGGGGGAGCAGGGTTGATAAATATAACCCTTTCAATAGAATCAGTTTGGGTTGGTCCAGTGCACTAGAAGCAATAGACCACTTAAATCTTGCCTAAAAGACCTCACACTACATGGAGAACTAATATGATACTAGGTTAGACAAACTATAAACTGGCTCAATTCTTGGCCACAAAAGATAGCTGACAACCACAAGGTATTTATCAGCAGGTGCCTCAGCAGCATGACTTGCAGGGATAGCTCTCCATTCACTAATAAGAGGAATTATGAATTACAGCTATTATAAATCTGGCCCCAGATTTTCTGTGCCAAGCGACGGACATGTCCACCAGGCTCTCGGTCATCCTGCTGCTGTAAAGCCATTGGAGTGGCCATGGGACTTGATAACTGGAAATTTGTCCTGGCAGCTATTTGATAAGTGTTGGGTGTTATACACCACCAGCAACAGCCCTGCTCCCTTTAACATCAGGAATCCCATCCTGACCATGATATTTGTAGGGGAACAATTCAGTCAGCAGGTCACCTATTAGACTTGTGCTGCAGGAGGCAGTTGAGGCATCCCAAAGTGCTTGCTTGAAAGAGCAAACTGCTGAAAAGTGTTTGCTCTTCAAACACCTTCCCTCTGCCACCCACCTCAACGTATCCCCTCCTGCTGCTTTCCCTGTGTTCATCTGATCCTTGCCTGTGCTGATGCAACCACTAGATCAGCACACAAAACTGGCAAAAATGAAGCTGGTGGTATTGTATCTAGAAGGAAAGAAAAGGGTGCCCATGTAGTTAGCCAGACAGGTCCACCGAACGGTCAAGTGAGTGCCAGAGTCAGCACCAGACAGGGGTGATGGGAAGGGGAATATCCCTTCTGTCAGGAGCAAGCCATAAGGTCAGCTCAGTCACTGTGTGAAATGTTTCCCTTAGACACTGCGTCTCTAAAGCTCTTTCCTGGCAAAGTTAACACTGACACAAAGCTTGGTAGGACGTCACAGAGCAACAAGGACAGGCTGCAACTACAGAAGAGGGAAATGAAGTCATCTGGCAGCCTGGCGAGACATCTAGGAAGCAGAAACACAGATCGTACCTCCAGCACTGAAAGGAGATGGAGCATACAAAGACTTAAGCAGGGAAATGCTCTAAGAGTGAGCAGCTTTCCATCCTCCCTGACAAAGCCAAACAAATGCATGGAGCTCAGCATAGCCATTACAGAAACATAACCTTGAATAAAGATGACATGTCTTGGGATGCAGTAAGATTAAAGCAATTAACCAGGGGAGCTAGGGGACTCACTGTTGCTTTCAGGTTTTAGAAGACTGCCTTTTTTTCTGTCCTTAAAATAAAAAAAAATATATATATAAAAAAAAAAGCCCCACCACACATCATACCTAACAACAGGACTTCCCCTAGCAAGTCTGAAGGAAAACAGCCTGAATACACAGGAAGTCAGACTAGATGGATGCATAGCTCATTCTGGTCTATAAATAAACAACTGATTAACTATCACTCTAATTGCTGTTTGCTATCGATGGAAGAGGGACTATTTCCCTCCTTCTCCATCAGGGAGGGATTTGTGCTACCAATACAAATCAGTGATAAAATCACGGAACTGGCCCCTTCCACACCAATGCAGCCACACAAGTAAAGATAGCAACAAAAAGGCTTTGGTTAGAAACTGGCAACAGCTTATCTACGAAGACAAATACATTGCCTCTTTAAATAGGAGACTAAGCAGAGATACCAAGCACGCTAACAATTAGCAAAGCAGCACCAGACATGTTTAGGTTTTTATGAACTGAAAGGTTTATTAGGATCAAGCACTTGACTTTTATTTTAGTGCCTTACCCTACAATGTAGTTTCATTAAACATGTTTTAGAGTATAAAGCCTTCTATCTACGGACCTTATTAAGAGGGCACAAGCACTAACAGATGCACGACCACAACACCGCTACCATTTGGAACTTTATAGCACATCGCTGCAGGATTTTCTACAGGCCTCTGGACAGAGCAAAGAGTACATGTGGACATGTGAGTAGCTGTAAAGGATGCTTTCCAATCCACAGCTACCACCAACAACCTGAAGCATCTTTTAAGAAAGGAGGGGGAAAAAATGAAGAAAAAAAAAGCAAAACTTACCCTTTCACTGCACCCAAACAGACTCACTAATAAGTACTGTACTTTCTAAAGATACAGTGATGTGAAGAACCTCTACCCAAGTCCCCTCTCCAACATAATGTGAGAACCAACGCATTTTCTAATCTACTCCTAACCACCAGACTTGATGAAGTACATTCTCAACTTCTAAATGCAAGCACCCAGAGGAGACCATGCATCCTTCAGCAGCTGTGCCTGCCCTGATTTACCACTCAAGGAGACTCAGACAGGCAGGATTATTTATTCCATTAGCAACAGATGATGAAACTGAGACTTGCTACTATGAGCAGGCCACCTGTGGGCTTAGACGTCCTGAAAATGAAGGTTTTGTCACTGTACTTCTCTCCTGACAGATCAGAGCTGGAAGAAGAGTTGCCATTTTGAATCTGAAACAAGTCTACCTGAATGGAGTCGTAGCACCTGAGAAAGGAAAATAAAAAGATTTTGACAGCAGGACTTGGTGGTGGGACAAAATTTGCGGATTGGGCTATCAGGAGTGCTTGGGACTGAGCTCAGGCAGGGAGGATTTCACAGTTGCAGCTGCTGGCACCTTGGCAGAAGGGTAGCTGTGCCTCGTACCTGCTCCTAGCTGGCAAAGCACTGCAAGGAACAGCGGGGCCGTGACTCAGAGGCCCCGTGTTGTGAAACACCAGCAGAGCAGTCAGCCCGGGCTACCGCTGCTCCCATTGTTCCTCCAGCAAGTTGTGGCTGGTGAGAACGCAGGTTACACGTCTCTAAAGCCTGTGGTGGTGGTTTGTTTGTTTATAAAGGCAATTCAGTGCTTAGGAAAGACAGTACGTCAGCTCAGGCAGTTGAGCCGCTCTGAGTACGTGGTGATTGCAGCATCCAAGCTAGCTGCTCGGGCTCCCCCACCTTGCCAGGGACTTTGCCAGGGCCTTGCTTCTGCTCAAGCAGCAAAATGGCAGTTCTGTGCTCAGCTGATACAACTCCCGGGTTAGGAAACTTTTAAACAAAACAAACTTTCCTGGATTTAATTAAAAAACACAAGAAGAAGTAACCCAGGGGCTGCATACTCCACATTATGCTCGCTTATTGGAAATGCATTTTGGTGTTTCTCTCATTTGAGAGGAGAAACATTATGCAGTTTGCATCGCTGCCTGCAGCCACATTTTTCAAACTGGGGTGTCAAAATACAAAGTTCTTAAATCCATGTTTAGCTATGCAAGCAAAGGGGCTCTATCTTAACCAGCCATTGCACAGGAATCCCCCAGCAACAAAGGTGCAGGTGCTCGACTTTTTCTAAAGAAAAAAAAAAAAAAAAGTTGTCATATTATTTATATATGTGTCCAAATGCAGGCACCTGAGGACAGCAGAGCAAAGACATTTTGACCACAAAGGCCAGAGCAATTAAGATGACAGAAGTGCCCAGCTGCAACAGCCTACAGCTGTACTAGAAACTCTGGGAAGGAATAGGAAGCAATATAGGGGTGGGAAATAGAAGGGAGGAAGGATGAGGTGAACAGAGGTGTATGCATTAAGTGTGCACCTTAGAAAGGAGAAGGCTCCTGTTCTCCTGGAGCCCCATCTCACCAACACGCAGCTCAGCCCTGAGAAGCACGGAGCCAGCAGGCTGCTGCCTGCCCTGCGCCTTGCAAGGCAAAACCGAAACTGAACTGCAGGCTCTGCCCTACTGGTTCCACGTATAAAATTACCTTGGCCCTCAAAAGCTATAATTTGAAGAGCAGAGACACAGCTCTCACACAGCTGAGACGCACAACTGGCTGCTCAATTCTACCAAGTGTGTGCCGTCATGAACCCCTAATTATCTGCACCGTCGTGTATAATTATTCAGCCTGAACACGTAGGAATCGTAAATACGGGAATGTTAGGCACACTTTCATACATTCAATAGCATCCTATGTTTGTACACAGGCGACTCTCAGTGAGTGTAACTAAGATCATGCCCTCAGAGGGGCAAGCAAAATAAATAAGAGATCTAATGTACATGTCATTTATCCCAGGACCTCATATGAAAACAGAAAATCATTTTCTAAAATATATAATCAACAATATTCTTTTTTTTTTTTTTTTCTTTTAAATAATTGGACACAGTGCTTCCATGACCTGCACTGACAACAGAAATTGAAGCTCATTATTCAAGCCTGCTGTGATCATTATGGAGGAAAACATGAGGACAGAGTCATGAGCAGGCAGTCATAGCACATAGTTTTTAAGGTCAGTAAAAGTTACCATGTGATTACCTTGAAAAAGGGACATTATCACAGAAATATAAATGTGGAAATGGAGGAAGGATGCAGTAGGGAGATATCACTGAACAGTCCTTCATGTAGTTGAATCTCACATTTGCAAAAATCTGGAACTACCCAAGTACCAAATTCAGCATATAACACAGGGTTAATGTAACCCAAGCAAAGAAAGGCTGGACAAATCTATAACAGCCAGATCTCATCCATTGCCTTCTGAGATTCTGGGTATCAGAAAGATTGAAGCATTAATAGCTGCTTTATGGATTCATTACCTTACAGGCTTTAAAATCTGCATAAAAATAGATTCAAAAAAAAAATAAAAATCTCATACTCAAATCAAGCACAATTGACTGCAAGCACATCAGACAGCAGAGCCCCAGTTTTATCAGAGGGACGCTGACACCACGGCACGTCTGCTCTGTGCTGGATCCGTGGGTGTGCGGGGAAGGGGGCAGAGAAAGGAGGAGCACACAAGCCCGTACACAAACATGCTGTTATCTATTTATTTCCTCTCAGAAAAAAAGCGGTTAGCACAGCTCAATCAAATCTACGGAAAAGAGCTAGGGACTCATTCAACCACCCAATTTCAACAAGCTCTGTCTCCCCGGGCCTTATCCCACATGTGCTGAAGACCATGGGATTTCCTCAGCTGACCTCTGTGGGTTTTGGATCAGACCCACTCCGCAAGTAATCTCATTTGATATGGTTGTGTTAATTAGCTGTACTGCTGGAATAAAAGCATTACAGAGCATGAGAAAGGCTGACAAAATCTAACTTATAGAAATCAGAAGCAAGGCCTGAACATGATAAAGGTAACATAAGGATTTTGCCCTTCCTGTAGTAGGGCAGTAGTGTGATCAAGGGTGAATAATGTAAATAAGTCTGCAGACTTTTTTGATCACACATGCTATGAACACACATCTCCAATATATGTATATTTATTTATTTCTAAATTATATACATGTATTACTGTACTAATATACTACATACCTTATAAAACACATAAAAAGAGAAATTAAGAAAGTATAAGATGAAGTAAATGGTATTTTTATTTACTTATTTATTTATTAATGATACATAAAATATTTCTCCCTGCACCCAAATGAATCGTCTTCAGCATCCGTTGTTGTGCACACACCCCACTTTGGTGACCACTGCCATAGTGGGCTCAGACATGTTCCTTTCCCCATTGCCAATGACATTTCAAAGCCCTAACCATGTACACGCAGCCCCTGGCTTGTTCTGTCAGGAAGCTGGGCAGCACAACAGATGTTTGCTTTCTGCATGTGCTGGCTGTCCCTGTATCGCAGCACTGCTGGCTTCTGCTCAGCACTTAGCTTTGTAACGCTGTCCCAAAATTTCCAGTTACAATCAGTGAATTAAAAAAAAATGCCCTTAAAATGGCATTTATGTTTTATAAACAAAAATTCAAAATTAAAGTCTTCTGACCTTTGTTTTTACAGATTGAAAATTCACATGCTTTGCTACACCTCTCAGTCGCTTTTTGTGTCTCCCCTCTTTTCTGTCCTTCCAAAGACATCAGCCTTCACTTTTTTATTCTCCTGTTTCCGTAGATATGAATAAGCCATCCACCCCTCTGTCTCTCTGCAAAACTATTCCCAAAATCTGACTGCAAAGCTGAATTTTTTGGCTCCTTTGCATCTTACCTAACACCACCTCTTACTGGTCTCAAAAAAACCCCAACCAACCAAACTTTGAATTAGTGAGTTCTGAGGCACGAAGTCAAGAGCATGTGTTATGGAGCTTATTCACACAGGGAAGCCAACATCACCTAATAAGATAGAGCTTTAAGGCTTTACCAGTTTATGGAAAGACTTATGGGATAACACAGGTGCCTGCAGTTGCAGGGGATTGGGCTCAGAGTCTCACGAGTCCCTTTTCCAGACTCACCCTGTCATGCTTTCTCCTTGCCACCTTTTGCCTGCTTACTACTGTTTATTGCTGGGCTGTCCTATAAGCAGTGGAAAGCAGAAAATGTGCCTTTGTTTAGTTTTTGACAGGCCTACTCAATCCTGTATTTCACAAGCTATAAAAAAAGCCATGTTAAATTTAGAGCACCACACCTATTATCGTTTCCAGCCAAAGGCAGGGCCTCCACACTTGTCTTCATGCTGACTGCTTTCCGTGTAAGCCATCCCCTTATTAACATCAATTGCAAATCAAACTGTAGAGGTGAAATTCATCACTGTGCACAGAGTCAGCAGGTATCCTACTTCAGCCCATCAAAACAGGGCTTACGTTGAACTCTAAGTAGTGCTTAGGTCTTATATTAAGCCTTTGTAGAGGGCGAACTGCACTTTTTCTGAGTTACATTTCATGCAAACCATAGCACTAGGAAAATAGGCTTCAGCACTTAGGCACTGTGCAAATAGGTACTACAAGAAAAAGAAAAAAAAAAACCTTCTACAGATAGGCTAAAGGGCACTATATTAAGAAATACTTGATTTTTTTTTCTTCAATGCCATTTTAATCTAAGAAACCAATCACTTTTCTGAGCAAATTATAAGTGATGTGATCTGATAACCTGTAATAAACACATTATGTTCTCAAAAATGGACCTTATCAAGCAGGAAATACCTTTTAAGCTCCTCGAACTACATGAGCTTCCAAATGCATGTCTTTGTTACTGACATGCCAAAAGGAAAATAATCTTAGGAAAGACCCAGAAAACCCCACTAAAACCAGAAGCTGGTGTTCAGGAATGATCTTCCCTAATAGGATTTTCTACCGACATAGTTCCACTGACTTTTATGGGAAAAAAAAAATAAAAATTAACCTGATTTGTGATTAAGGGAAAACAAAAGCATAACTGCTGCTACAGAAATTCTACAAGCCTTGTATTATCTAACTTGCTGTCCTATCTCGCCTCTTCTGCCGTGAGTTTAACCCAGGACTGCAGCTGGTCTCAGCCTACAACAGGAGGGCAAGCACCACAGGGCTCTTAAAAATGTCCCATCCAAAAGACTGAACCTACACTGCTCTCTTGCTTTTTGTTCACACAACCAGAGCAAAGCTATGAGTGCTGCACAAGATCTGAAGTGTTACAGGACTGCCAGAACACCCTGCATTAGCAGTGCAGTGCTCCACTGTAGTGTGGCAAGGCCACCATGGCCAGGACCAAGTGCTCAGAGCTCTGTCAGCAGAGCTGTGGTGATCAAGGATCACGCTTCTTTGTGTCCCTGAACATTGTCATCTTGTCGTACAGAACCATGCATTAAGCCTGGTTTATTCCTCCAAGAGCAGATAAGGAGCACTGCTATGGAGAAGCAGGCCTTACCCTGTCCTGGCCAGATGGTGCTTCTCTTCTGGCAGAGAGGAGAAAAAATCCACAGCTCTTTTAACCACTTCACCTAGCATTAAACTACTCGTCCATCAAAGTTTGAACTCACACTGGAGGGATGGCACATCACTGCAGAGCTTCACGTTCGTGCCTGGCTTCTAGTCAGTGAAGGCAATATCTGCCTCTGCTCTGTGTCAAAAACAGGCTCTGCTGCCCCAGAGCACCCGTGAAGGCTCTTTTCTTAGAAGGAGAGATGCCCACAGTGGTGCTCCAGAGGACACACAAGCAGGCAGCTTAATCTGGGCTGCTAAAGCTTTGTACTGGTTAGTGATTACAAAACTGCTAGCCCTCAGTTAACTAATCATGCTGTCTGCAACCAAGAGAATCTCACTGACCTTGAAACAAAGGTTACCCACATGTAAACTAGCAGAACTGAGAGGAATACAGGAGGAGGATGTTGAGCCTTTAATTTCAGTAGATCTTGACTTTCACATAAAATTTCCACTGATTTAATTCATTACAGACAACCTTTACACCTCTTAAAATTAATGTATATGAATTTTCCTTGGTATACATCATCCCTTTCTCTAAAGGGACAGACAAAAAAAAATGCAAGAAAATTTCTCAAAATTACCAACAAAAACTTGCAACAATTTTATTAATTCCATATAAAGAACATCAAACTTTGAGACAAACCTGTGCAGATGTGCGTGCATACCTGTAGGAAGTTTCCATGAACTATTTCATGTTTACATAATTCGCTATTTATGTGGGCACAGAAAATAATAATGTTCATTTTGCTGATGTCCAACCATGACTGTGTGCATAGAAATTCAGAAATTGCCACCTCCCTCAAACACACAGTGTCAGGAGGACAGTTCCTTTCCCCAAACCACAAGACAGCATGAAGAGCCCAATGCTGTATTTGCCCTGTAAGTCTACACACAGAAGGAAGCGTGATCCATCAGGGATGTGAGCATATGTGGGAGTGAGTTGTGGCTTGCCTTAATCAATCAGTAAAAAATGGCACAAAGACACCTGAACTCCAAAAATCCCCCCAGACTCCTCTCTGTGCTTTTTGTAGCATCTCCCATAAGCACGACTCCACTATTTCCTCCCACTCCATTTGTACATAGCCTTCGTCTCCTCACAGTACTGTGCAAGCCCGTCAGATCAATAAAACCTTTATAATGCTCACAGGTGTTGTTGTGCGTTCCTGTTCACGTAATAAATACGGCAATAAGCCAGGAAAGCCAAATGACTCTCTATGCTTTTAACAGGTTTAGGAAGGGTGTGGGAGAGGGGGAAGCAACGAGGGATATGTGGGTAACATGACAGGATTGTTTTCATGGATATTTTTGTTTTAAAAACAAAAACACTGATGTGTATACACAATAGAGCTAATGAAAACAAAGAGGGTTTCTGGATTTTTTCAACAGGTGATGGGCTAGGTGAGAGTTGACACTACACATACAATGAAAGAAATGCACAAAAGGAGTTTCCACAGATGGATGAGAGTAGAAACCAAACTGAGTTGTAGCAAAAATATGTTAAATCAATATTAAGCACAGACAGCGTGAACAACTCTTTATTTGGAAACAGTTTGAGACATAGCCATTCTTCCCAGCAAGAACACGTGCTGTTTCTGAATGGTCAACATGGTGTTGTTGTAAGGCATGGCTGGACGTGCACCACCAGATCCTACAAAGGGACAGCTGCAGCAGGATTGGTGCTGAGCAGGCAGTCGCACCATGGTACGGAGGAACTGATGGAGCTGTGAGAGCTAGCAAGGCCACGGGCACAGTGTGAAGGCACCACGGAGGGTCAGCAGCACCCTAGTGGCTCCTCTGGGCACTTGCATGAGTGAGGAAACACAAAGCAAACCTCGGCCCCAGCCTCCCCACTTTTCCCATCGCGGTTCCAGACCACCTCTTTTGGGTACGTGCTCCAGTCTGCAAGGAGCTGGAGGGCAAATAACAGCGTTAATCATTCAGCACAAGGGCCTCATGGCCAAACAAGCTACAGGGAGCAGCAGCAGATAGGCAGACAATGAAACTTGAGAAGAACGCACATTGTCTTTGTGAGTACAGAGTAACAGCAGTCATCTAATGCTGCAGACTGACTGTCTTTCAAAAATGGCCCAGGCTGGGCACGAAGTCAAGATAATAGCTGCATGCTCTTCCTTGCAGCCCAAGTCATTTATGTAGGCGACCACACAAGCGCTCACGCCGCAGGGCAGGAAAGGCACAAACAAGGCAAGTCAGCTCTCAGACGGTGACGAGGCAGTTGTTGCGACCACAACTTTCCCCTTGCTCTGTAATCACTGTGTGCAGAACAACTGGAATAAAATTCCTGGAATTTATTATAGATGCTTCGCTTTGTTATCAATACGCAGGAAACACTGCAGCTACGCTGTGGAGGAGAGATAGTTTCATGGTACTCATTTTTCACAAGAGCATGATATAATGCATAAGAGCTAGCACGCTGCCAAGAAAGCCTACAATTTTAGGTCCTTTCTTAGCTCTGACATGGGCTGGTGCACCAGCAGCAAATCATTTCACTGTGTTTCAGCTCTCCCACCTTTAGATGGGAAAAACAACGCTCTTGAAAGAATTCCAGGTTTGTCTATTGAACAGTTGAAGGCTTAAAACAAAAGGAAATGGAGAAAACAATATAAAGCACACACCTCTGGGCTGAAGCAGTGTTAGAGTAACTCCTCTGCAAAGCAGAGCCACTCTTCTTTTTCAAATCTAAATGTTGATCAATAATTGACATATTTTTAAGGATGAATAACTTGGAATTGTAGAGGAAACTGGTCTGGCCTCTTCTATGCTTCCTCTATGGATACTCCTCTTAAGCGCTTGGTATCTGTCATAAGTATCCATTTATCAAGCATTATTTAAATGTAATCTCCTGGTAGGACGAGACAGACTGCAAGCCGGAATTAAACCTAGGCAAAGCCTATGCAAAATTTAACCTAGATAACGTACTTGGATTTGGATGTGTTAAAAGGTGGTTTGTTTCTGATAATGGGGTTTTCTTGGAAAGGGAGAAAGGGTAGGCAGGGGCGGGGATTAATAATGGTATTTATAAATATACAGGGTTGCCAGTTTCGATAGCCAAACTCAGAACAATACTGCAATCAGCAAGTCCAGATGATGCACATCTGAGCTAATGCAAGCAGCACAATGCATTAGCATCCCAGCTTTTGAAAGCAAAGGCTTGGTGGGGGTGGATTAGCTTGGCTGGCAACCTAAATCTACAATGGGAATCTGACTTACTTTTTGGGGAACTGAAATATCTTCAGTGCACCTCCCCTAATTTGTCAGCATTTGCTAGCAAGTGGTATCCCTGTCCACTCCAGCAGTTCCCTTCCTAGCCGTGTTTCTAGGAAGGCTTCACTGAGGAATGTGCAGGGTACAGATGGATTACTTCCATGTTTATTCTTTTATTAGGAATTTGTTTCAGCGAGCACCTCTATCATAACACAGCCTGATTTATGCATACCTTACTGCAGGGAAGAAAAATGAACTAAACTTTCCACAGAACAAGGTGACCTCATGCGTTTTTTTAAAAAAAAAAAAAAAAAAAAAAAAGGATTTTTGTAAGGGACAAGACTTTGCCCTCAACAGCAAGCTGCAACCCAGAACCTGTGTCAGTCCAAGTGACTCAGTGCATTACAATCTAGTGACAAATTCTTACATCAAAGCTCTTCATTTCAAGAAGCACCTTTACAGTTTACATGTTTCTTGGGGGCAAATCAGTCACTTCCTTTGGGGCACTGGCAATCTTCATTCCAGCAGGACCAAGGCAGTGATTAGACTTCATTAACAGGTGGGACAAAAAGAGAACGCAACAACTTTTCATTTACCCTTATGGGAGCATCGATCAGAGGCTTCTGCACTTTTTTTCCCCCAGCAATTGAACTTCAGAGGAGAAATAGATGAGGGAGATGAAGCTGCACAAGGCTTGTGGATCTAAGTTTGTGGGGGAAAGTGGAGTAGTCCCAGAGATATGTTACAGAAAAGAGCCTTGTAGCTCATCGGCTTGCAGTTGAAGACTGCAATGGAAAATCTAGATCAGCTCCTCTAACTGAGGGAATGAATTCTTCCCTCCACTCCTCAGCACTACGTGCAGAGATAAAGGTTTGCCCCTTGATGCTTAGCAGAAGTCTGCCTTCCGAGTCAAAACAGTACTGTGTCATTTGGCTGTCTGGGCTACACTGTACATGTGGCGTCTGCTTGATCTTCTCAGACTGAAGAAGTGCTGGAGATAAAGTACGTGCAAATAAAAATAGTTTAAAGAAGAATGCTGGTGATAACGCCCAGTGGTACCTTGTGGCTTTGCGCTTCTAAATGTTCTTAAAAAGCTGCTGATGCCTTGGGGGAAATCAGCAGCACTTTCTGCTTAAGGAAATAACTGACGCTCCCAATCTCTTCCTCCTTAACAAAATTAAGGGAGGTATAAACAGGATGAGCACATCTAAGAGGCTTTTTGATGGGCAACAGACCCTGATCTCAATCAAGGACATAAATAGCCCTCATACTCTCCATTGTAGCCCAGGAAGCCCCCCCCCCCCCAAAAAAAAAAAAAAAGGGACAAAATTGGAAAAACAAAAACAACCATAATGGTTATCTGTAGCCAAGATGACCATAAGGTCTGAGGGCTCAGGTTTCAGATGGGAAAATATGAAGTGCATGACCCACAAACCCTAAAACAGTCAAATTTCTATTTTAAAGAGCACAGGAGAATGCAGGCTGTGTGGAGACACCTGAAAACTGAAAAGAGGTGCAGTCAGACCCACCTTTCAAGAAAAGCAAGACTTGCATTGCATCACGTGCAAAATAATGCCTTGCCTGTATAGCCTTCAATACTGTGAAGCAACAGAAGGGGGGAAAAAAAAAACTACCATCCAGCTGCCTCGGTGGAGAAAAATATTGAATTATTCTTTTTAAAGTTTTCCAGCACCAGAAGTGCTCAGGTAGGTCAACAGCAATAAAAAATAAATATATGAGAGAGAGAGTCATATGAACCCCTGTGATGATGCTCTTTTCTAAAAATAACCACGGGCACTTATTTTGCCCCCGAACCCAACGAGCTGAATAAGATTGCGTTACAGCTGCAGAGTCACATTGGGAGATAATAAGGGATGTGAGCCAGATTCTCACCTCACGTAAATCCGCGTAGTGCCACTGGAGTCACTGCAGTTATTTCAAACAGCCCCAGCGGAGGATCAAGCCACACATTTTGGTGATATACATAGCTCACAAGGAGTGTGACCAGCTTATTAAAATTCATATTTTTCCAATTGCAAGTGTCTCACATGCTTCATTATCCACATTTTGTAATTTTTATTTATTTATTTAAGATCTCAAGGAGCCCTGAAGACCAAGCACATATTTTAAAGGAAAGTAACCAGAAATAAAGCAATGGGTATTTAAAGTTGGGTTTTGTTTGCTTTTTTTTCCTGCTTGTCCTATTTAATGGGTCAGAAGAGTGAGCAGGTTAAGAAGAGGGTCACAAAGAGGCCCACTGAAACTATCCTCTCTCTTTCTTCCCAGCTAGATCAGAGGGTATACTGGTTTGTTTATTTTTTCCTGTTGTAACATAGGTCAAAGTATTAAAAAGACTGAGAAACACCGACCTCTTGCTTACAATCTTCAGGCTTGCACATATGACAAGACTGGGCAGAAAAGGTTAAGTTCAAAGCAGCTTGGACCTCTAGGGACACTTTGAACTACTTTAGCATAATCTAAATTCATAAGGACCCCTTTAATGTCTAAGTAAACTAACAAACGCTTTTGGAACAGTGTAGCATCCCCTAAGGAAAAAGAGCTGTGCAGTAATAATCACTGAATTACCCAAATAGTCAAAAAAATAGTCTGATAAAAAAAAATCCTATTAGAGCTGCTCCCTTCCTTTGGTAAAGGTAATTGCATTTTTTTTTTCTCCTTTCTAAAAACAGCAGCCACCATCTTCTTTCCAAAGAGAGCCAGTCTTCAAAGCAAAGTGCCATTCCTGATAATTGGTGGCAGCCCACAGCACGGACGTTAACTGTTTATGGCCAGACTGTGCTCCTGCTGCAGGACAGGGATGGTGCTGCCCTGGTCCAGCCAGCAGAGAGCTAGAAAGGATTCACACTCCTCCAGCAGAGTGCACAACCAACATGCTTCATCCTGGCTTTGGACAAAAATAAACTTGAAAAGGAGTTTCAAACGCCTCCTTTGAAAGATGAGCTCCTCCAGAGCTTCAGTGGTGCGTGCCTTGCACTTAGACATGCGCGTTTCTAGAAGTAACATAGGAACACCCTTGTACCTCCAGAAGAGACACAACAGAAGATTTCTAAGACCAAATGATCCATGACATGCTGCAATGGGAGAAGATGCTTCACACTCAGAACAAACTCCTATGTTGTCAGTAGCCACTCATAGTTGCTAGAAATAAATAGGGCAACGTCCCACTTACTTGAAGTTGCGTTTCTTGACAAAGAGATTACTTTGGATAGGGAAGTGAAATTAGAGTATCTTATGCTACCACAGGAACATTATTCCACATCCTCAATTCTGTGTCATTTCAAAAAGGATCTACTGACCTGCCAAAGCATGGTCAGGAAGGAAAATTTCCCCTCTTATTATGTACAAACAGAAAGCATAGAGAGGCTTGTTTTTTTTTTTTTTTTTTTTTTTTTTTCCATTTACTTCTACAGCAGTGTTAATTCATTTAGGACGAGGCAAAGGAGTCATACATCACAGGCTGTTTCTGGGAGATCAATGTGACATTTTCTTGCTGCCTTTCTCTTGCTTAATCCAGTATTTACCGAAATTGGATGGATGTCAGTACAGCAGGCAGAGCCTTCATCCAGGACACTGGCCAAGAGCTATTAGCTGATGATGAATGCAGCAGTACCAGCACTCCTCTGCTTCAGACTATAGGATCTTCAGGGCAAGAATGTATCTCTGCTTTGTGCCTTGCACCATCAGACGCAGGCAGAGAGGATCCTGCTTACTTCCAGGAATGGCTGAAGAGCAATCTGTGAGCTCGTCCTGAGGCTTGTACCCTGACAGGAGATCTTGAAGAGGAGGAAAATACTGCAGACAGCCTATGACTAGTTCGTTATGAAATGGTAAGGAGGGATTGAAAGCAATACACCAAGCTCCTATGTGGTGGAGCCCAATACTAGTGCAGGAGGAGCACGTTACGGAACAGAGCCCTTAGGTGTGAGTGAAACAGGTACACGGCAGTTTTGCTATTCTTTTCCCCCAAGGTAACATCAAGGCTTCCACTCCGTCAGTGAAGGCAAAAGCAAAAGGAGTTGGCAATAATGGCCAGGATTGGGTTCCCATTTAAAGTGGTCTCTAGAGAAGTATGAGTGTTCAACATCAACAACCATAGCAGCTGTGGAGCTAATGGCAACACTTTGTCCAACATTTCATCAGATACAGTAAAGATGTTGTATCCATATGCCATTAATAAAAGGCAAAAGGAGAATTCAACAATTAGTACTCAAGGAACATAATAGCTGTTTTCCTTATTACTATTTCTGCTGGAGGAAGGCTTCGCTTATACTCAAGGCACGGCCTGTAACTCCAGAAATGATCAGAAGGAGAAAAAAACAGAGATAGTGACTAAATCAGTAGAAGGACTTCAAAGCGTGCTGGGCTGGCGTGCTTGTACAGTAGCAGTCCTCACTGTGCGTGCACTCATCCAAGTAGGGAACACAGCCTGCCAGATGTCCCATCCAGCCCGTGGCCTAGCGTGGAGCAGCAATGTCATGTATCCACAATCATTGTGCAATTCACACACACTATCAGTGCTGGAACTATGCCCAGACCAAGCCCTGGTCATTCATAAATATGGACAGAACCCAAGTCCTTGATTATAAACACTCTTACACACAGTTATGCAAGAGACTGAATAATTCAGGCTTTCTTCCCAGATATAGCATAATATTGAACTATGTAAGAACACGAGTCTACTCTGGTACAGCCTGACATTTCTGTACATCAGCCCTCCTCTCTGGCATGACTTGTAAGCTGGGGAAGAGCACAGCCTACAGAAAAGCTTACAGAAATGTGATCTCTCACAGCAGCACCCTCTCCCTCCTGAGCATCCCCCCTGCCCGGCTCCTGCTGCACATGTTGCAATTTGCCTTAACACCAGGATCCTAATGAAGGAGAACCTGCTCTGACAGCCTGCTGGGGTGACACACAGCACAGCTGGCACCATTATACCAGCAGGACTGCAGCAATTTGGACTTAAGGAAGCATTTGGGTAGGAGCGTGCCCATACTGAGGTACAAGATGTAGAAGTCCAGCCAGAGCAAGAAGGTTACTGTGGGAAAGTGCTCTCCAGTCCCAGTCTTCATCACAACCCATCTGCTCCATTTCAATGCCACACATGTGCTTCATGGGGTTGCTGTAATAACTGGATAGCTAACAGTTAGAGAGGGGGTTAAATTTAACAAAGTGTTTCCATCTAAAGCACAAAATACTACCAGCATTCCCCCAGTTACCTAACACCCTCCACTGAAACAGCTTTCTCTCAGTGGCTTACTAACACACCTCCGTATCAACAGACTTTCTTCCTTCCTCCCAGTTTTCCCTTGGCTACCCTATCTCTGAAATCCATTTCCTCGACTTGCACAGGCCTGTGATACCGTGCATTACAGACAGAAGTACTTCGCTCCATGAATGCTCCCATTGACTCCCGTGAGCGGTCTCCCGGGCAGACCAGCCTCACCCTGATCTGCAGCCGCATCCAACTCCAATTTCCTGCGTTTCAGGAATTCAAGGTGCTGGCTGATTTAACACCTCAGGAGCCACATGTGAAAATGCTCTGGCCATGCCTTCCCTGCTGTACACGTGTGAATGTTTTCAATTTGCATACAAGTAACAAAGCAAGTCAATCTGAACTGCGCATCGTTTTGCAAGGTGACTTTCCGGATCCTGTCAAATTTGGCCATTTCAGAGTTTTCTCTTAGAAGCTTTCTATTATCTACGCATCCTATCAGGAGAACAGACAACGGCTTTTTGCAGGTTTAGTTATTTGATCGCTGCAGCAACGCACTCCTGACACAGTTTTATAGCAGCCCATGGAGGTTTCTAGCAATCCTTCTTCCACTTCTCCAGCATACAATGGAATTGCAGCACGCTGCTCATACACTCGTAAGCCTGTCCCAGTCTTTACAGCCAAGTCGCTGCTGCACAGTATTAAACAGAAAAGTAAATTATTATTCTCTATTACATTACATGAAAGGGTAGAATACAGCCAGCTATTTAAGACTTTGCATAGTACTTTTAACCTAGAACAGAAAGTGCACGTGTTGAAAGCTATTTTTCTTTGAAATGTTCAGCTAGATCTTCTTCTCTAGATGAGTATTTCACATGGGTAATGCTAAGCAGCAGAAAAAATATTTCTTCCACAGGCATTCATTAAACAAATTCCGATATAAATCCACATTAAAAATCAATCTGAATAAAAGCCCAGACAGGTACTTTACAAATGCTCAGCTTATTTCTCGCAGATATTCACAGTAAAACACAAACACGTTCTTGCCGCCCTCATCTAATTTGGACTGTTTGGCAGCTTTGCTTTGGTGTTGTACCGTGTTTACCAATTTGGTTTGGTGCTTGACAGGTCCCCACAGCAAGGAAGAAGTACAGACAAAAACAAACAAACAAAAAACCAGCATTGCCATTACTTAATTTTCCCATAGAACTTCTACACTCTGATTCAAAAAGAAAAAAAAAAAGAAAAAAAAACACCCTAAAGTAATTTATTTTTCTGCAGCTAAAGAACATTTTGTGACAGCAGGGAGGACGTTCCCAAAACTGCTTCTTCCAGACCTTTGCACACACTGCAAAAATCTGCCAGTGCCTAGAGTGATTGTTACCTTTTATGCATGCACTGTGCAAATGTTACATACAAAAAAGGAGATGATTTTTTTAAAAAACAAACACAAATTTCATATAAAGAATGTACTTAATTTTTTTTGATTCAGTATGGATGAAAGTTTGAAGTATTCTCTATCTGCCTTGAAAGACAACCACCTCCCTATGAAACACAGAACACACTTTAAAGGTCTGAACCTTATTGCTACCATATTCATTGAAGACACGAGGAACTAAATTAGACTCCACTGCATCCAAGATATTAGGCCAGCAAGCATCTTTTCATCATTTGTTCAGCACCTAATGCTATGGGGCCTGGTTTCTGTACCCCACACCACCCACAGAAGTGTGTGTGGCGGAGGAGAGAAATGATTGAGATTTTTTTTGCTGGACTTTGTAGGGCATTGCTCCACATGTACTTTGTATTTCTGATGCCAGCCCGTACATCAACTCATCTCCATGCTCCCCTCCTGCACGCATTCAAATCGGGACAAGCACAGTGGCACTCCGGGCTGCCTTTCTATTTATGTTTAAATGCATCTACCCCTGCGCCTGTGGGCAAGGAGAGCAGCCAGCATGCCTGCAGAGACAGCGCTGTGGGCTCCTGGCTCCTGCCAAGCTCTGCAGAAGCCTGGCTCTGGCCAAGCTCTCACCACAGCCCCTCGTCGAGCACCGCCTGTTCCAGCTGAGCTCACAAAGGATGCAGAGGTCCCCAAATGAAGAGTTAAAAGCTGTGCAGGGAAGTCGAAGCAAGCCTGCAAAAACATTTTGATAAGCTTGTGTGCGAGTGGAAAGGCAACAGTACACAATAGCCAGGAGCCCACGTGCTCTGCCCTGGGCTAGACATAAATTCTGCATCCAGCTCCTCTGCTCTAAATGATTCCAGGTCACATCCATACATCACCAAACTTTACTATCGTGCTTACGGTGTTTAAACTTGGGGCAGGAAGCAGCTGGCCTCCAGCATATGATCTCATATGGGTCTGGGTAGGTATTTCCATGGAAGCATGGTACAGCTTTTAGCAGATTTAATTTCTGCTCTATACCTGCGTTTTCCTGCCCAGGGAAGGAAATACCACACAGACTCCAGCTCAGGCAGTGGGGCACTGATGGAAGAGCACCTGCAGAGGGAACCACTGTGTTGCAGAGATGTTGAAAAACCAAACAGATACCCAAAAGTGAGAGACTCACACCGCAGGCACTTCTGCAGAGGCAGATGTGTCCCCCACACCAGAGGCTTCGTCCTGCCTGTTGATCACCAGTACCATGGGCTCCTTGGCTGGTGAGGCACAGGGCAAGCAGGCACTGAGGAGCCATTGTTGGGCCTGGGATTGGGGAATTGGTGAATCCCATCACGTAAAGCCTGTAAAAGCCAGCAGGTCCTCCAGCAGAGCCCACTGTGCAAGTCACGGCCACCTGAAGCCACCAGGACAAGCCCTTTGGCAAGTCCACCCAGACTGACAAGAGCAGCAGTTCCCACCCCTGCCCCAACATATTTCTGGAGGGCCGTGGAGATTAGGTCTGGCTCCCTGCCTCACTCAAGAGGGCTTTCATCTGCCCGCAGCCCCAGGTCAGACAGGGAGCCCCTTCAAGGAGCTATCCCACAGGCTGCGTGGTCTCCTCACTAGTTACACCAAGGGAGAACAAGCCAGGGCTCTGAGTAACAGATAAGGCTGGGCAGGTGGGCGATAATCATTGTTATAAACTGACGCCAGAATAATTGAAGTAAATGTCATGAAAAGTTACCCTCACGCCTACATGCATACTAACATGCGATCTCCACAAAGCAGCTGTGTTTTCACATAGTTAGATCAAAGAGGCTGCAGAGCAAGAAGGTCATGGTTTGGTTACAGTGTCTAAACAACTAAATCAGTGGGTACCACTGGGCCTGTCACTCGATCTCATTACCCTGACCTCACCAACTCTGGAATTCGGTGACCTCCCCAGATCAATATTTCAGAAATGACTAAATTTTTAGAGTATGCAGAGATTCCCTCAGAGTTGGCTAAATAATTACATCAAAAGTCCAGGAAAAGGGAAAACTTGTCCCCCTTCCCCCTTAACATGAATTTCCCAACTGCTGTGGGATATAGTACACACCCAGGGGGTGGAAACAGTGATTTTCCTTTGCAATTTGCATCAGATTTTTTCCATTATAACATTTTGGGGGGGTGGGGGGTTAAAAGTTTTTTGTTCTTTTTTTTTTTTTTCCTTATCAGATTGCTATTGCAGCCTTTGTTACATTTTTTTTCAACTCATATTTTCCAGGACTGTGCAAAGGGAACTCTGAAAGACACATAGGATGCTTTACTCCCCAAGCTTATTTTTGTCATTTTAACCTCTGTAAACCGAAAGCCAAACTCCTCAGCTGTCAACATTTAATCACGTGCAATCATATTTCCTTTTGCCAACTTTCATCATAGCATTATGTATGCAAGGAGGAGGAAGCAGAGCTCGTAGCCAACATACTGACACTACTTTGTTTTCCATGCACCTGACACCTGTTTGTCTGGTTCCAGCTCACCAAAAAGCCTACACTGGCCACATGAATTAAATTAACTTGAGTTTCAATCTTCAAGCTTTTTTTTTCTTTCCTTTTTTTTTTTTTTTTTAATTTTGTTTTTCACAATAAAAATAGCCTACTTTCAAGAACTTGGCTAAGGCTTCTTCCTTAAAGTTTTATTAGTTCTGCTTCGCAAGAATAAGTCTGGCAAAACAATCTCATGGCTTTATCATGAATCCCTCATTATTTGAATTTTCTGAAAGCATCAGTTTTAAAGCTGCATGACTGCATAAAGAAGTAGAGTTTGGGCACGGGCAAAGGGCTCCAACTAAATCTTATTTCTAGGCTTGTTGTTGCTACATAGAACTGAAAATAATCTCAAAGTCCTCAAATCTATGAGTAAGTTAACACTTGTTTACGACTTAAATAGCAAAACTGAAAGTCATTAGGGTTAGGGCTCCCTTCTCCCCCAAGCTAACTGTACAGTATTTTGGAGTTTGAATAATGAATTTAAGCATTAAAAAATTCTGCAATTCTGCATTCTGTCCATGGCAGTGGAACACAAGTGCCAGAGGCTTTCGTAGCCGCATGGAAAGCTCATACCCACCCCCTACAGAAGTGTGCCATAAGCTGCCATCTCTCACCAAAGAGGCAGGACATTAAAAGCAAGGACCTGCGCCAGTGGAAAGTCTCCTGTTCTCTGAGGCACACATTTCCTGCCAGAACTGCGAAAGATTCCCCTGCGCCTCTGTTTCTCGTACTGACACACTGAACAGTAGGGATGATGATTATTTAGGGGGTTTGGCTGATACTGGAGAATTCTGTGGTAGAGCAGTGGCATTTCTATTGCAAAATAAGCTTCCCAAGCCTACCTACAATGCTGGATATACAAGCCCTGAAATTGATTGAATGCTGGTAATCCTGCTGGGACTGCCACTGAGACTTGTCTTCTCCAAGTTAACATGTTATAAAGTGAATTTATTCTGCTCTGTATTTCAGAGCTCACACTTCAATTTAGGGCAACTCCAAGGAGTTCAGTGGTGCTGCTCTTGCTTTACAGCAAGGTAATAAAGATCATAATTGAGCCCTCTATGCTCCTAAGATATTTCTTACTTGGTTTTGCTAGGAAAGGTATATTCCTCTCATCACAAAGGCACGCATAGTTAGATAGCATGTTGTGTAAAGATTATTTCTCCTGATGTGGCTAGCTGTGACTTCAACTTGGGCATTTGAGCACCCTTACAGACTAAAGAACAACAAAATGTTCTTTGTAGGTGAAAACTAATTTTAAAACATCTATTTAACTTGCTCTTGGCAGATAGAAGAATGCTGGTTGCTTGCTTGCTTTTAGATAGTGAAGTTAATAGCCCTCCAAAAACAACTCCAAAAAATGCTATGGTGACATACCATAAGTAGTGATGGCTGGGAGTTCCTTTTTAATTCTTTTTTTTTTGTAGTCAGAAAAGTAAAAAGAAGTTTATTTCTCCTCCTTGTGCATGCACATGCAGTGTCATTCTTTTTCTATTAAAGCAAAATCAGAGCTGTACTCACATTCACCCATGGCACTGCTGAACTCCTTGCTCTACACAGAAATTCCTAACCCATCTGGTGGTTAAAGAAATAATAATATGTATGCATATCTAAGCTTATGACCTCAGAATTAGTCTGCAAATAATCTGTAAAAGTCTGAGGTAAAGTGTACCTATAAATGAACAGCACAACTAAACTAATGAAAAGATATGCTGCTTGTGTAAGTGTTCCGTGTAACGCTGAAGCAAAAAACAAGGGGGAAAACAACCTTTTGTTAGAAACATGTCTGGTAATAGACATATTTGCAAGAATTAGTGTTCTAATTCTTCTAAGGCTGAGTTTCAAGTTTCAGTTTACATGAGCCTTGGCCAAGATAAGACTAACCAATCCTCTAAACCACAACTCAGTTTACATCTTATTCTGAAACGCTGTCAAGATTAAACATATCATAAATTCAGGAACCAAAGAAACAACCAGGCCAAAAGCGAGACATCAGCTGGGACTCTGAGGACAATCCCAATTTGTTCTTCACTTCTCCACAGAGACTGCTTAAGGGATAGCCCTAATTACTGGGCCTCTAATTTGATTTCTTTTATTTTTAGACACAGCATACACCACCACAAAAAGATTTAAAAAGAAAAAAGAGATTGCCACAGAAGAAATTTGACTGATAGTCAGCTGATAATAAGAAAGGAATTGTTGTTTCCCATAACCTCTGAAATGCAAATCCTAGACTTGGAATAAAATTACAAAAACACTGATTACATATAGAATGGTTTCCATCTCAGAAAAACAAGCCAGTTCCACTGAATGTTGCTGCTTCAGAGTTGAATGCATGCACCTAGGAACCACTGGCCAGCCAAGTTATATCACATGTGTTCCCATTCATTTTTAGGGTCTGCTAAGGATGCATTGATCTTTATCCAACCAGTAGGGTTTTTTTGTTTGTTTGTTTTGTTTTGTTTTTGTATTGTTTTGTTTTCTGAATAAACATTTTCCATACAATGCATATATTTGATATAAAATGTACTACCCAATTTTAAAACACTGTTAGTCTGTGAGATCCTACCCTGCTATTTTAACTGAATGAAAGGTTTCATATGCAGCTCAGGATTGGAAAGGCTAGCATGAAAGTAGTTTAAAAGGAAGGAAGCCTCTGAAAAGAATTTATTCCACCATTTACTACTTATATTCCCTAATAAAAGCATGGCAAACTGACTTTGTCAACTGGCTGGAGCAAACTGGCCAGCAGATACCCCAGGGAAGGGATCTGGCCTTGGGGGCTGTAGCATGGTTGGCCACTAGGCAAGTGCTTTGGGCACGCTGGGGAGCTGGGAAAATGACAGGCTGGCATGATCAGGCTTGGCAAGATTGGGTCAAGTGTAACATAGCATAAACGTGATTGCATAGATCACATCACTGATGATCATCAATTTAGCATCAGCCTGAGCATTCAGAGTCTAACCAACCTTGTGCAGATCTTAAGCTGAACAAACAGTCACGGCCACTGAGATCTGGTCCAACGGCTCTAACAGTGCCTATGTGGCCTGCAGCCATGCAAGTGAGATGCTTTTCCTAGATAGAGATAATGGAGTCTAGTTCCTACCTTGGGTGCTGCCAGGATCAGCAAGCTGCGTAGGTCTCTCCATCAGGGAGGCAAAAAGCACTCCCAGATCAGAGTGGTCTTGCATGGATTGAAGCTCATTGCCCTATCTCTGTGATTGGAACTATTGAGCTCTACATTTGAACCATTTAAACTCCAGCAAGGACTTCTAGCTATCTCAAGTAAGGAGTGACCTGAAGTTCCTGTAGTTCAACATTTTTGATAGCTCAAACAAAATAAATACGTAACAATCATCCAACTGTCTTAGTCCCATGTTTAGTACCTGGTTACACTTTGGCTCAGTTCCTGGTAGAAACTCCTAGAGCACAAGGGTCAAGACAGAGCTTGGGGGAAGTCGTCCTTGAGCAATTGTTCTCTCATAAACCTTTTAATATCCAGGCCCCAGCAATTCTGCAATACTCAGAAGCTCCAGTTTAGATTCAGCCTGACAGGACTCAGTGATGTGCTTTTGTCAATAAGTACATGCACTCCAGGCTTACTTGCTTTACTTAAAGTACAAATCATAAAGAGTTGTAAGTGACAAATTCCCCAGTATTGAACCTTCACGGCTGCCAAGCAGCATGCTGCAGAGCAGAATAAGGAGGGCTATAATTTTCTGTTCTTTGTTTTGTTATTTGACCTTCAGTTTTTCAGTTTGTCCTTGGATCAGTCTGGAACTAAATATAGTTCTTTCAGCATTATTTATGTGTTTAACCCAAAGCTACCAGCATGTATCAAGGGACTATCATAACACTTCTAAATTATTTTAACAGCTTATTTCAAATTGGAAGAAGTGGTTTTTGAAAAACCATTGTCAATTAATTATGATTCCACAAACTCCTACCAACTCTCTCGTGTTTTGTAACAATTTGCTCACAGCCTACAAGACAAAGCCTCCAACTTGCTCAGAGAAAGCTCTTGAAACTGCCCAGCCTTTGAAAATGCTGACTGATCTTTAAATTAACACATTGATAATGATTTTGGCCATCAGTTATTGACAGATGCAATGTAATTTAAAAAAAAAAAAAAAAGTGTATAGATAGATAGATGGATCAGCTGCATCCTTGGGGATCAACAGGCACAGGGCTGAAACGTCCCTTAGTATACTACATCTCTATGAACTGTTTGGCACAGGAACCCAAATCCACCACATTGGAAGTCATTAATGTCTGACTAGATACAGTAATTCCTTCCAAACCAGACAATATATTTTTCAATCAAAAGGTCTTTGCTAAGCAAGGAAAAGATAAAAAGAGACACTGTAATGATCTTCTCAGAAACCTTGAGAAAGGACCTTTTCAGCCTCAGTTAGTGGTTGTGTGGTATGTATGCCAGCTCCAGAGCTAACCAGAACAACAGGAGTTGGGTGGGTGGGCGGACAGATAGAGGGCACACATACGCGCATACAATTTCTATCACACAAGAGCAATTTTGCCCGGATCATCACAATTCTACAAACAGCATCAATTTTCTTTTATTTACATAACCAGTGCGAGCAGCGTCAGAGAAAGATTTATGGTGCAGCTTGGGTTTCTGTGTGGGTTAGTTTTTTTACAGTATCAATATTATGTTTAGCAACACTTTCAGCCAGAAAAAGGTCCTTGTCAAAGTCAAGAGGTAAGAGACTTATTTCTAACTTTTCTCAGGTAGGAAAGAAAAAGAACAAGATGCTTTATCATTGGTCTAAATAATGCAAGCAAAATTCAGCCTAAGAATTTAAAGGGTTTAAACTGGTAAACCAGCTTATAGGAGTTATTTAAAAGATCATAATTTCTTGGTTAACAAATTAGACAATTTTTCTACGTAAACTTTACAAAAACATTTTTAAATTTCACAGTCAGCTCTATAACTTGACACAAAATAACATCACCAAAAAAAAAACAAAACAGTGGTTGCCACCAACAACTGGGACAAGATTTCTGACTATTAACTATCTCTGTTTAAAGACAATTTTTCAGAAGAACTGAGCAGCTAAAATATTTTGTTTCTTTGGAGAACGAGTCAGCTACGTTACAACACTTTATCTCCTCAAAGCTCTGAGTTTAAACCTGAATGATATTACCAGTCTAAATGCCTGGACACAAACAAATCACCTTGAGAAACTCATTCACAAATACAGAACTTAAAAAAATGATTAATTACTTACAAAAGTGATTAATTTCCACATGGTGGTAAGTAATATTTCTACTGACCTTTTCTTGCTGTGCCTTAATGTTAATAGGGCAATTGCACAAAGTAAAGGGAATCAAGTTCTCAAGTAATTTTGGGACCCTGTTTTAATGATACAGCAAATCCAGTTTTAGACAAGAAACATTTGATCAAAACCATCTCAGCCACACCATCCAGAAGTGTTGATCTCATAAGAGTAAAACAAGCTCTGCTAATTCCAAATTGTTAATATGGAAAAGTAAACTTTGAACCAGACCAGGTACAGCTTGCCTTCTCCCAGTAGCACAACAGAAATGGTATAAGTTACTCTAACTTATTAAATTAAAACTGTTTCACACGCCCGCCCTGGCCCAGATTAGATCTGTCTTGAGGAGTGATCCAGTGTTGATGAACATGAGCGCACAGCCCGCATAGCCTAACGATAGATGCTGGAGTTGCATGCACAGGCTGCAGTTTTTTCCTGAAACTCAGGACAATGTATCTACCACAGAATGAAGATAAACAAGACTAAACCAAGGTGGTGTCATAAAATACATCCAGGGTCAGTAGCTAACATCCCCGTTGTAAAAGTTCTATTGTTTTTACCCAAGGTTACTTCCTTGGCTGCCAGAAGTCATTTGGCTAGGGATGGGATAAGGGGGTTGCTTTGGGGGCTTAGCATGATCTATCCATGGATCAGCTCAGTTATGTTTTGCTTCTCTTCTTAGAAACTGCTTGTTCCTAGTCACACATATATATATACATATGTATACATGTGTATACATACATGTATACATTCAGGCTGTTTACATAAAAACTCTTGGGAGCTATTTGGATGAGAAGCCACAGTATTTTCCCATCAGTTCTAAACCACACTTTGTGAGGAAACAAGAAGAGGTGTTGCCAAGTTTTATCGCTTCCCCCCACACCAGCTCCAAGTTCCTCCAAGTCTCAGAGGCCACTGACTATCCCCCCGCAGGGACAAATGCGACTCCTCCAGGCCCTAGCTGAGGAACATCTGGCTTAGCCCCCCTCTTCCTGTACAGAAGGGAGGAGATGAGCAGCAAGATGCTGCTGAGATAAGAGGCACCTGCAGCTGCCTCTCTGCCAGGAACTCACCTGCAGCTATTCCTGACCACGTGGGAGCTCACAGCGCACTTTCTCTGCCATGTCTTCATCCAGCACTGTCTGCTCTGTTCCATGCCTGATCTACCTCCATGGTGCTGCTGGTCTCACCCCTCTCTACCATGGCTTTTGGCCATTTGCTTGAGCCTCTGAACTGTTCACTAAATAAAAGCAGGAAAGCAAGAGGTGTCAACAACCAAGAACCTTCAACAGGCTAGAAGGGCCACTTCTCATGCCTTCCACCAGACTTATTCCTCCAACAGGCTTGTACCTGGCCACAAAGCCACTGCAGCAATAGACACAAGCTCCTCACAGGCACAGGCATATGAAAGCACCTGCAGAGCAGCAAACTTCAAATAAGCCTTTTGGCTGTGTCCTCATCCCCGCCTGTTTATGATGCACTCAGGCTCACTCAGATTATTTCTGCCCCTCATCCTTTCACAGACAATAGCCCGAACCCATTCAGAATAAAGACGTAGCAGCTGCAATTGCAGAGCTCCTTCAGCATATCCTCTTGCATTGCTAAGCTACATGCTATGAAACGACCAAATAACTCTATTAGTAATCTATTTATTAGTAATCTTATTATTACAGGATTGTAGAAGAAAAATAGCGGAGGTAGTATTTTTTGCTTGTTTTCAACGGAGCTGCCACTGTCTGGAGGAAACCTGTGTTCTGCACATACAAAGGCACACACGTATTTCATATGGTGCATTGCAAGCCGCACGGAATAGAAAGCAGCTGGAGGAAAATGGCTATAGAGAAATGGTTCTCTTGGGCATCATCTGTTGATTTGTTTTGTTTATAGAAGGAATGAGATTTTTATCTCTGCTCAAAATATAAAATGCTTCCATGGCACTGAGCTCGCTGCTTGGCTACACTCGCACTCAGGAACGTAAATAAAAAGGGGGGAAGGAGGGAGAAAAGGCTTTACTGCACAAAAGCCCCAGAAATGTCAAAAATTAAGTAGAAAAATGTCCATCAGTGATACAGTCAAGGCTTGCAAGAGGAACTGAGTCACTAGCTGTCATGGAAATGAGGTCCTCCCTACAGTGCTTGTTAATGGCTCACTTCTACTGAAACTGAGGAAGCAGGTTAAGGGACAAACTCCTCAAATCCCAGATCTCAAATTGCAGCCTGCATCCTGGCTGTATGAATAGCCTTACACTGTAAATACTCCAGTCCTTATGGCCTTTGAAGACACAGATTTTTATGGTCCTACAACCACTGTGTACCCAGAGGAATACTCCAGCCTTCCTCCATAACCTTGCTCTGGGGAGGCATCCTCACTCTAGGACTGACACCCAGGAGCTGATCATCTTTCTTTCAACAACAGAGCTCTGTGTCAGAGTTCACAGTTGATATGACTTCCATTTGTATTAAGAAAAAGTCATATTATCAGGAAAGAAAATAAGTTGTGAAACTGCTAATTAACTACTGCTAATAATTTTAAACTTTAGAAATGTAACTACTGTGCATTGTATCCAAAATATGAAAAATTACCTCAAGTCTACACATTTCTGGTAGACAAAGTTTAAAATACTATTCTTCTGAACTGCAAAGACCTCATGTTATCATAGCTAGTAAGAGTTAATATAAAACTGTGGATCATTTATCTTTGTACTACCTATTCTTGGCTCTTAAGAGGAGATGAGAGCAGGCCAGATATACCTCAAATAACTTTTAGAGACATAAAACAATCCAGGATAGTGGTGCTTTACTCACTGCAATATACTGTCCCTGAGGGTGTTCAAGGAAAGGGTGGACGTGGTGCTTAGGGACATGGTTTAGTGGGTGATCCTTAGGGACATGGTTTAGTGGGTGACATTGGTGGTAGGGGGATGGTTGGACCAGACAATCTTGGAAGTCTCTTCCAACCTTAATGATTCTATCCTTACATAGATGTTTAGCTTCTCAGTTTACCTTCCATGAAACCTATACTGAGATCTCTTGGAGACACTGCTGTACCTCAACCCATGATGTGTATTTCAGAGATTTGTTAAAGTCTTTGGAGAACACACAAATCACATTGATATTTTAAGAGTTGGAAGAGGGCCCTTGCAGTCCTGACCACCATTTCTTCTCTCACTCCTTTCCTCCTGCTAGCATGCAACATACTTAGCTGTTCCTTCCTCTCCCAGGGTGGCTATATTTCATGTCTTTCCCACATTTCAAACCACGTGCCTCCACAACCTCTTCATCTTGTTATAGCTCTACTGAGAGGGTGTTTACATAAAAGCTCTTTGGAGCTTTTTGGACGAGAAACCACAAACATACATGCACAGATTACATCAGATTTATTGCTACTGAATAACTTAAAAGAATACTCTGGGTTACAGGTTCAAAACTCTGCCAATAGTTCCCATCCAAGAGCGTTCAAACAGAAGGAGCTTGTGATCGTATAGTTACCAATTACACATCTCTTCTGAAGTCCATTGCCTTTTCATCCTTCCCATATCCCTCAACGGCCAACTAGTATCACAAGGTTTCTGTCAGCTGAAAGGAACTATTCTTTCCAAGGAAGTAGACTTTGCCTGCACAAGCATATAGCCACTGACCCCATGCCCTTCTGCTCCCAACATATATCTCAGTTGAGTTCCTTTACTCCAGCCTTAACTTTCCCAAACATGCTTGGTCTCAATCTCTAACAGCCCCCTTCTACTTAATGTGGAGTCAAATCCTTCTGTTCCCAGCCCTTTGTTCCTGTCCTTCTCCAGCCATTGCTGGACACATTCAGCCTCTTTTCCTACTAAAAACAACAACTGCCACCAAACAAATATAAGTTTTTGCCCTTTTCACCTGTTTATTGCTTCCTTAGAAAACTATCCCAGACCAACTGTATACATTCTTCAGAGCCATTGAAAGTGCTAGCCATGGAAGAAACTACTATATGGACAATCTCCCATATGTTAGATGGCCCCTGCATTAAAATTCTCATATCCCTGTTGACCTGCAATGTTACTTCAGCCATAGAAAATGCATGTAAAATGAACAAACAGAGTTTAAAAGAAATGGTCACCAGTTTACGCAATGGTCCATAAAGAAAGGGAACAAAGAGATTGACATTGAACATCATTTTCTCAAACTCATTCACCATTTCTGTGAAATTGAAATAACTGCACTTCCAGACCCAAACCAGAAAATACTTCAACCTTTTTCTGCTGGTGAATTATCAGCAGTTAGCACACAGTGAGCTCACCGAACAGTAAACTTTGTTTTCAGTGGGGAAGACACACAAAAAACAAACCTAGGGAGATAATGGGGAAAAAAAAAATCTAAGGGATTCAGGTATGTCATGGGAAACCATTAATTATAATGTCTGAATAATATGTCAATATTGTATTTTAAAATGGTTTTCAGGCAGCTCCATTAAATACTGTATAAAACTTCCCTAAAGAGGAGCAAGACACAGCAGTCAAAGGCGTTAGTTAACAGTGAGCCAGCAGTGAGGACAACACAGACCCAACACTGTCATTGATGAAACCTGATGGAAAGACAAAATGAAACAAAGAATAGTAGGCAGCTTTCTTTTAAAGAGAAATCAGGTGCCCCGAGAGACCTCTCTGAGTCTCAATTCACTGCACAGACACAGCAAGAGACTGCCTCTGCGCAACAGGATGGAGTGTCTCATTGCTCAAGCAGCCAGAGCCTTCTCGCTAAGGTAGATTTTTCATTGCCTTCTTTCCTCCTTTAATTTCAATCCTGTTTGGTGCACCAAGGACAGTGTGTTAAGCTCCTCATGTTCCTCATACAGTCAATAGATGGAGGCAGGAGTTCCCAGAAGTTAGTGCAGAGCACCGAAAATTACAGTGTGAGGTGTCTGCATATTGCCAAGATAAACAAACCAACCTGCCCCAAGCTAAACAGCAGATCAGAAGCTAAACCCAACGTGCTAGTCCAGGAGAGCTAAACAAAACACCAGAGAAGACTCCCAGGCAGGAGCTGCCTGGTGGAGAGGCCAGAGTAATTGCACAGTCCCTTGCCAGTCTCTCCTGTCTATGTAACCCACTCGAGATCAGACCCAGTCCATTCTAGCCCTGCAGGAGGGGAAAGCAGAAATGGGACTGCTTAAGGGCTGGATCCAGCTCCTGTCACCCAGTGGCATTTGCATGCATCAGCTAACCTCACAGCACTCACTGGTTATGCTCCAGTGGATGCTAGATCTGGATACGATGTCAGAAGAGAGAGAGGTGAATATACTTGTTTCATGAAAAGAAGCTAACTTATCCTTGTAGGTATACCTTAGCCTACAATTAACACTATAATCTCCCTGCACTAAAATCCAATTGTGCTTAAGGGATGAGGAATGAAAGTGTTTGGGGAAAAGCAAAAACCATGAGGAATAAATAGGCTGGAGACTGATGCCTTTACACATGTGTTAGGGTAAAGTACCTTTAAAAAAGAAAAAAAAAAAAAAAAAAAAAAAAAGGAAAAAAACACCACAACCAACAAGCACTTGAGGACCTTCGAATAAACACTACTGGCACTACTGGTCATGCAACCCCTATTTTTTTATTTTTATTTTTTTAATGAACATGAGAGGTCTCAGAGTTGTAATGAAGAGCAGGCAAGCAAGCAAAAAACAAATTTCTCAGCACTAAAGGCTGAACCACCTTTAACAGGATAACAGCAGTGTTACAACTCAGCCCCTGAGGGAACCCCAAAGAATAAAGCTGAAGATACAACTGCAGTTCTGGAAGACTGTTTTACCTCTCCCCCAAAATAGAGAACTTTGTTTACTTAAAAGCAGCATAATCAGGGCAGCGAGTGAACCTCATTCTGGATGATCAAATCTACCTTGTTTTCAAAGGAAGAAAGCATTTAGTCATTTGTGGTATGGCACTTCTCCAAATTATAATTTAGCAGCTTATGCTGCTCCTTCTCAGGCTCACCTAGAGATGATTTAGCTGGAAGAGGAGGCCGTATATTGCACAGCTGTGGGATCAAATTATGTTTGACGCGTTAGTGGGAATTCCAGATTTGCTTGATGTAAAGCTGCATGACAAAGACCATTCGGAATCTGTTAGCTTTTTCTGTCATCAACAGCAGTTTGCTGATATTTCCTGTTGAGTCAGATCCTTCTAGCTTCCATAATGGGCCATTTGAATAAAGGGGGGCAGAATGACTTCCACTGACATAATGGCCATTTTAGGAAAAAATAAAAAAGCTGGGGTTAACAGAATATTAAAAAAAAAAAACACAACAACAACAACAAAAAAAAAAACACTTCCCTGCCTTCTTCCCCTGTGAACCTAATGCTGGAATCAATGCAAACCGAGAAACTACCAAGCTGTAATAGGGGAAGACCCTGCTCCTTCTCAGGCTCACCCAGAGTCACTTGATTTAGGTAAAAGAGAAGAAATCACAGCCTGATAGCCTAAACCTGAAGTCAGCCACTGCTGTGGGAGGGATGCATAAGATGAAAAGAGCTCAGCAGGCAGAGCCTGGTGAAAGTGCAGCCAGAGCCCAGCTGCAGCCCAGGAGCACCAGCCCCTGAGCACTCGCTGTCTGCAAAGCCCTGCTTTCTGACAGCAGGTGAAACAAGCTTGCTTAAACACCTGAGGAGTAGGATGCCTCTCTGAACCTCTCAAGTCAATGAGCCTGACATGAGAGCAGAGCAATGCATCATTACGGATGTGTGTTGGTGCTCCATATCCAGGCTTCGGTTTCCAGACACAGCGGACCTTATAGCACCGTGCCTTTGATGGCTTTAGAGAGAGCTGGAATAGTCTGGGCATACCCACCCACAACCGGTGCTTCTTTCTGAATGGATCCAGGTTTTGTACAGCCTGATGATGGATCTGTCTTGAAGCTATATAAGGATGTGCCAGAGAGAATGACCTCCTCAGCCTAGGCTTGCATTCAAACCATAAGCATAGAGATGTATTTGATCTCAATTTTGCCCAACTCAAGCCCAAACAACAAGGTTCTGCAAAACCTGAGCAGAGTTTTATTTGGAGACAGATATACCTAAGCTTTCTCTTTCATAGCGCTTTCCCAAACCACAGATATGAAGTAATGCCAAACAAGCAATAGCGTTAAAGTCACCTGTATCAAGATACTATGTCCTGAAATTAACTTGTAACTTCTAAAGTGGCCTACTACATATACAGTATCAGCCAGTGAACTCTAACACATTCTCTTCCATGTGCAAGTATCAGCTGCATTTAAGTGTATGCAAATGTCCAGGCTTAAGGACAGATTTAAAAAAGAAGGCTTAGTTTTCATTTTTGTTGATCAGTGGCAGCAAACGCTTTGGGTCAGGATTGCCTTGTTATGCAATGCATGGACAGTGTCTCAACCCAGGGCAACCCAAGTCTCTCACTGTCTAAGTATTTCTGTTACACAAGTGATCATAAAATTACTTCAATGTAAAAATGGCATCTTTCTGAACAATTTAGCTTTTCAGAAACAGACAAGGACATTAATGGTATATATTTTGCTATGTTTGAAAGCATGCAATTAGACGTGTATCTTACAAACATAAACAAACACCTCCCATCCAACCTCCAAGTTTTTGAAAAAAAACAGGTTTGTTTAGACAAGGGCTTGATAATCCAGTTTGAACACAGGTATCTGAATGCTGTGACAGCTTCTTCATAATGCTAAGCTTATGGTACATTAAACTTTAAAGCAAGATAAACTCCTGCTTTCATTTTATCAAACATCTCCCCAGACAGCAAAAAGAAAGGCACAAAACAATGTTTGCATCTACAACCAAGCATGGGATACCCAACTCAGCATACACTTGAAAGGAAAATGAACAGTATGTTGCAAAGATATACCCCTGTACTTTTCAGTACAGTGGATACAGTCAATTGGTCTAATATCATTAGGATTTGTAAATGTTAACCCCATTCCTACCTTAAGTGTTTGTTTTTATTTCGTGCCTGAAAAAGAACCCTGAGATTCAGAGATTAAACAAATAGAGACAGCAGTCCTTGGAATTGAGAAAGGAATTGCTTTTAGAAGAAACCGATCCAATAATCAGTTTGGCTAGTAGAAATCATAGAGGGTGGGAACAACATAGACATGAGGGTTTTTTGTTATTGTTTTTGTTTTTGTTTGATTTTTAGTTTGTTTTTAACAGCACTCAGTGTTGTGTCTCTGGTATTACCAGGCTTTATGTACTCAGCCATATACCACCTTTTTGTTCTCAGTAAAGCAGTAAAATTTCATTGTCTACCACAATAGTAAGGAAGTGGCAACTGCCATTGAAGAATCCATGGTATGAGATCTACAGGAAAAGACTTGGAGCCATGGATAGCAAGTAGTAAATATGAGGAGGGAAGTGGACAACTAAGTCCTTCGTAAGTGGAGGACAGCAGGCAGACCTGAGCACATTAGTTACATTAACAGAAGACAGAAAAAGCAGCTTCATGTTTGCTCACCCTGTTCTAAATCCAAAGAGATTGTGTACCCAAAAGCTTCTGTTCTCTCCACTCCCAAAATTAGATCGGCTGACTTAAAAAGCCTCTCCCTATAGCAGATTTAAGGCCATATGGAGGATAAACACAGCTTACAGTCACTGAATTCAGGCTGACACAATACACTACCAGAATCATGTTCGTATTTCACAGATGATGGCATGTAAGAAATCAGGTGGGCTATTAGAGGATATTTTTAAAAGAATCATTGATAATATGAATTGTACCATAAAAAACAGTCTAAGGAATGACCTAAGCATCCAGGTTTCCTCTTAAGACTTGTATCTTCTCCAGAAGTTTATTTTTAAACTGCTACAGCCTCTCCTCCCTTTCCCAACCAACCCTTGCTTCTCCCCCCAATTCATATGACCTCACCTTACGCAGAAATGTGAAGAGATTGGTCTTATCACAACTTAGCAAGATATCACCTGTCAGCTGAACTGTGATAAATCACAGCTGGCCTTACAATGCACACACTAGCAGCTACAGAGGCTTAGCTGATGGGCAGCAACTCAAGGGTGTCATTTGAACCACAGAGTACCATTCATCCACAAAAATCATGCTAAGGAAATAGCTCAATAACATGGCAGTTGACAACACCATGGTAAATCTAACGCACACTAGAATTGCAACAACTCACTTCTCTACCTACAACTGCCTTTTGTTTAGCATGTAAGCCTTTTAAAGCAAAAAAAGGTGGACAAATTGCCTTGCCTTTGTACTCACAAAACATTAGACACGTTAAAACCCTGATCAATCAGAAGTTACTCTCATAACAAACTTTACAACAGCAAATATTAATTCCTCCCTTCCCCTTCTGAAAAGTTACAATGCTGGCAGAAAAAGGCAAGGAAAAAAAAAAAGAGGGATTCAGAAGTTATTAAAATATGAGAGTAAGGCTTAGAATAAGGAACTTGAGCAGTTATTACTTTATTACTACTTCTGACATAGGTAACACTTGTGTTCTCTAACTCCTAGAAGAGACACACAATTCTGCATGCAATATGATTGTAATAAGAAAAATCTCTAGAATGAGGGACCTGCCTTTCTATTAGCAACCCCTTACATACTCTTTAAATAATTCCTTGAACCCAAGGTTTCAGCTGAGAACAAAGGAGGCTATGCGCATGAGTTGGTTTTAACTCATTCGCTTAAATAGAGCTGCAATATAAAACAAGTTTTATACAAAATAGAATCTTATATGAATAGACTGACAGGTTTGAAAAACAAGCACCACGCTTGTAGATATGCTTCAAGCCACTAACTTTATGTGTTCAGTCATTGCATTTTACTGAAATAAATGGATCTGAATAGCTTGGTCAACCAGGCAAACCTACCAATAAGCCCAAGTATGTTGCCCAAGATGCTTCACTACAAGTTTAAGAAGCAATGCCAGCTTCTCATTGGAAGAGTGGCCTAAAGGCAGCCGTATTTAATAAAGTATCCTAAAACCAACTTGCACCTGCAGATCAATAAGATCAGTTAGCAATAACCACTGACAGGTAAAGGTATAAAAAATTTCTCCTCATAAAACTCTAGCTTCCTTTACTCGATGCCTTCACAGAGCTCATCTTCAGCCAGGAAAGGAGAAACACTGAATGACATATCTCTACTGTAAGGCAACTTCCCACCTCGCTCCTAAATTGGACTTTCTGCAAATTATATGGCACATACTCGATTCAGCAGTTGACTGTCCACAGCCAGGAGTCTGGTTCAAGTTTGATTTCAGTCTGCCATTAGATCCAGCTTTGTTTATGTCAAGACCAGATTCTGCACAGAGCTCCCATGTCTTCCCTCCAGTAGGAAGAACAGCCGTCCTTAAAATGAGCCCTAAAGTGAGGCTCTGGAGAAGCGTACACCAGAACACACAGTACATTTGCACAGAACAGTTCTGTTTCTTCACAGACCTCGGCACATCTTGACATTTACTACTGAGGAGCATCAGGCTCTCCCAGCCACCTCACAGGCTGCCAGAGCTCACCAGCCCACGTGCTGCATTTCTGAACTGTGTCTCTGCCTCTGGCCTCTCTCCCACCACTTTAAGCTTACACACATCCACAGGTCAGCAGTTAAACAGTGTGGATTTAATGAAAGATGTAGTCTTGCCATTTTTTTTCCCCCAAATAAAGTTCAAAGTCAGTGTAACTGACTTTTGTGATTATTTGAGCCAGAGTTTTGAGCAGATCTTATTAAGAAAGCAGGCTCATCTACCTACCTGATATGGCAAAACACATCAAATAGAGGCTTGACTTGACTCTTTTTTAATCTCTCTAGACTCTCCCTTAACACACAAGTTGAACAAAGTTTGACAGGATCAAAGAATAAAGAAACATGAACAGAACCGATCCACCACTTACACTGCTACAATGATTGTGCTGAACTCATGGTGCCACCATTATTTTCTTTGAGTTTAGCTTTGGATTTTATTATGAGGTTCTTTTCCTGCCACTCTCCCTAAAACCTTTTCTCAAACACACATGCAAATGAGGAAAAAAAATAATATATTTTTTCTCCTGACTGGAAAGCAGGATTTGAAAAGGCATTCAAGTAAAACCAGACAGAAAAGCATTCCCAGATCAGCCAATTTAATTTCCAAAATAAATTATCTGGACAGGGCAGTATTCTTCCCCCCCCCATTTCAGCATAGCTCATTGCAATGCTTACTGTGCCTACCAGTAGGGCTGCTGTTATTCTGATTTGTATCTATTACTCAGTGTGGAAAGAAAAAGAGAAGAAATTCAAGCAGCAGTTAAAGTGCCTATAAACCTAAGCCAAGAAAACTGGCAAGTGACAACTGTGCAGCATAGTACAAAGAGCCCAACGAGACCTTGCAATGAGTACTGTTTCTTTCTGACCAGCACCAATGCTCCTGCTGCCTGAAGAAATTAACAAGAAACCAACAGTAATAAGTTCTTAATTTTGATGACAACTTCTGTTAGCAGTTTGTTTGTAAAACACTTAAGGCAAAACATTGCAAGGAGACAGAACTCTCTAAAAAGCAACATGAGTTTTGTGAGCATTCATTTCAACCTCTGCTTCCAAACCTCCTCACCCTCCACATCCCTTCCAGCCAATTATCATCCAGTTTCACCTTGAGAATAGAAGGACTCCGTAGATGTTGGGGGAACTTCGGCAGGCTTTGTGTGTGATGCACGGCCCATATCACTGTTATCACTTACCAGTACAGCAGAACCACGAAGACCGCCAGCAAAGCCAGAGTGAGCGTTGTACTGTTCATTTCTGTGGAGGAGAACGCCAGGAGATCTACGAGCTCCATCTTCCTCTGCTACAGTGCCAGCCTTGAGTGGTATGAGTGTGTGTGTGCAGGGGAAGGTCTCCTCAAGAGCTGATAAAGCCTTCCACAGCTATATGAATGACATCTGCAACAAAAACAGGAACCAAGAGAGAGAAATACATCAAGTCAAGCACCAACTGCAAACCTTTCCTGTTCTCATCGACTGCACACTCAGAGAGAAAACTTGAAGGTTTACTGAATGGGTAATACGTAGTAATTCCCCCCCTCCCTCTTGCTGATCGTCATGCCAGTAAATATTTACATATCCACTGCTTAAGACATCAGTGCGGTCAAATAGGTTCTTAGACATCAAGTGTGGGAGACTGGGGAAAATGTGGGGAAAAAGAAAGAGGGGAGGAGAGCCTGACCAGGATACAGATTGCGGAAGAAGAATATAAGACTTGTCAGTGGTGCCCAAAGGATACAAAGAGTGGCATTCTGCGAAGTAGCAAAACCAGAGCATTTCTGCAATAGACAATTTCATTAGTACTAAATCTCCAAACTCGTTATACTTTAAAAAAAACGAAGACAATAAACTTTAAATTTTCACAACTAAAAGGAGGAACTAGGGAAAAGCTCTTCCAATGCTAGTACTACAAGACTCATATAGAAAGAGAAAGTAATGAGCACAAAACCCAACTGCAGTACCGGGCATGTAAGTCAGGTCAGCCGCACCAGTCGATTCACACGTGCAGCACTGTTTGACCAGCTCCTCTCAGGTTCACAGGTATTACAGCACATTTTCCTGGCTCAATGCAGTGCCCCCTTTGGAGGTACCATTAACCAGCCTCTCTGGAGATACAGTACAGGAGTAACCAGAGTATCTGTAGTATCAAGGTTAACATAAATATAAACATTGAAGCACGTCTATGAGAGAAGACCATCAGCCTGTCACACACAAAGTTAGTTAATACCAGTATAAAAAATATTCCAGATTGCAACATGAACTGCTGCAACTTGGGGTAAACACTTGCCCATGACAAAATTCCCTGAAACTACCCAGTATATTGTTTGTTACTTACGAAGATATAAATACCCATATATGCACTGCAGCTTTCCCACATATTCCATACAGCCTGTTTGAAAGTTAAGGAAACTAAAACTACTCCAAAAACCTAGGTTTGTGAATTACATGGTAACCTTGCAAAACAGTCTGCAACATCTGATTCCCATAACACACCAGATGAAGAGCAGTTTCTTCTCATACAACCCCAAGATAATAGCTTAGATTTAATGTGCAAGGCTCCTCCAATATCACTGTATTACATTTCCTGCTCTTATCAGAGAAGTTAATAATATAGGTATCAAAAAAGTAAAGTCTCTAACACAATGGAGTTTAATTTTAAGAAGATTTGGCTCTACTCTAACTGAATCACTGCTATTTTGGTTCTCTGGGCTTCACAACTGCATTAATTCCCTTCCATCCTCAGATCCTTGCAGAATAAGTAAAAGGTGGTAACCAGCTCGTCAACTCCACAGAATAGCACAGCAGATCACAGAAAACCTTGCTTACTGTATTAACATTGCTACTGCTATTCTGGGTCAATAACAGCTCTGCCAGTTTGTGGCTGCCAAGTTCTCCAAGAACATTTGCAACAAGATTCAAGACCAGTGACGCAAGGAATTAATCAGTGGGCACAGGCCAATCCCAACCAGCAACTGATCCTGTGGGACTTTAAGAAAGAAAATAATTTTAAAAAGTCAAATAACTATATGCATTAAAGTCTCTTCAAAAAAAAAAAAAAAAAAAAAAAAAAAAAAAAGAAAAGAAAACCAACCACCACAAATGTAGAAGCTAAAAAATAATATTCCCATTTCACTGTGCTTTCATTTACTTGGCTTTTTAATTAAAGGTCATATTTATCTGCATACAGAAGACTGATACTCTCCTATTCAAGACTGTGGTTGAATTCCTATTAAGTTCAGCAAACACAGAGCCAAGTACAGACCTTGCTTATTTTTTTAAGAATTACACTGGAGACTTGTCCCAGTCACACTGGGAGGTAGGTGGGATGAGCAATTCTTAAACACACACATCTTGAAAGAAACCAGGCTCTCGCATCAGCATCCAATTTGGAAGAGAACACATAATCAAGCACCCAACAACAACCATTGTCATCTTCTGCTGTTGATGTTTGGGGTTTATTTTTAATCCTCAGCACCTGTTTCTTACTAGAGGACTTTAACACGGCACCTCCAGCCATTAAGAACGGTGGCATGTAGCATTATTTCCAAAACCTACCTGGAATACTCGTCACTGCAGACCCACATGTTTGCAGTTACCATCCCATAGTTAAGTACTTCAGCTGCATAAAGAATCAGAAAAATCCATAAAATACTTAGCAGGACAGGGGAAAGGAATCAGGGATGTGGGCAGCAATAAAAATAGGCTATTTATCAGTCCTACTTCCAGTGTCCCCTCTTTCTTTACATGTCATTTACATAAGAAATGCCATTCTTATTAACTAGCTAATAGCACAAATATTTTTCACCAACCTCCCAGCTGTTTTTACGGAGACACATTGAGCAGGCTGATTATAAGGATATTAAGGAACTATGGAGACACACACGAAGTCCTCACTAACCGCATGCTGAAGGAAGCCAGAGATAAGCAGAAGTGGAAGTAGCCTTTTCCTGTCCATCTCCTATGAGTCAGCAGCACTATCTGCATTTGCTTTCACATGGCTTCTTTCGAGATAATATCGACCAAGGTTCACAGCTCCTTGATGTGGTGTCATCGGAGCTCTTCTCTTCTGCAGCAATGAAAGTCCATAGATTTCCACCTCATTCAATGCAAACTTATGCTCAAGATACCCATCCATCCTTTCTTCCCCAGCACTGCCATAACCGCAGACTTGGAGCTCCCCAGTGAAAGTCAGTCCTACAAGACAGAAGCAGCTCTGGCTGTTCAGGATTGAACTTCAAGCTTGCACACATGTTCACAGCAGTAAATATTAAAAAGGGAAGTGCATTAGTGCATTCAAAGTATGAGCAGCTGAAGTGCTCCTCAACTGATAAAGAAAAAAAAAAAAAAAAAGGCATTTAGAAAACCCAGGTTTTCCAGGAAGCATTCATACATTAAATTCCTGTCCATTCTAATTCCAGGAATAATTTTTATAAATGCTCTTCCAAAACAATGCATTTCAACTTCAAAATTAATACAGGCATGGCAGTGAGCCTCAGCAATGCTTGACGTAAACAAATTATCACTCAGACAAGAAATATAGAGCTTATTAAAAAAGCAGGAATATAGGCCTTCTCAGAAGACCTAAATCATGTTAAGGATTTTGACCAGTCTTCAAAGCATATCAAACGGAAAATGTACTTTCATTTATTTCAGAGGCTAATGGCTAACCAGCTAGACTAACCACGAGCTCTTGCTAACGACCAAATTCAAATCCTCTCATGCTATTCTACTTCATCTGTTTTAGGTCTATAATAATCTAATTAAGGCTGAACCACACCAACTTTACCATAGATGAAGGAAGTCCAGAAAGGTGTTAAGCTTAAATTTTATAGCAGTTTCTCTCTACAGAAATTTGTAGCATAGTCCTCAGATCAAGGAAGTCTGTTACACAGACAGCTTAGCCACAAAATACTGCAAATGAAATACCACAGAACAGCTTAAAAAACATGAGATTAATCAGAAACCAGTTTACATATAAGCTTTAACAAAGCCCATGTACAAAACTGTATAAGTATATATGATATTAATTTAAAGACAAAAACCTTTCCAAAGTAAAAATGAATTCTTAACCTTTTTTAAGGTAGACCAATCAAAAAGATCAAAGGTACATTTCTCAGAGTTTTTTGTATATATTTAAAACGACCTTAATAGCCAAAGTACTGAGAATATTAATGTGTTAGAGCAGAGGGATTTACATCTGGCTTGTATGACTCCATTATTGCTATCCAGGCTTAAGGACTGACCAAGCAGATTAATCAGGTGGTCTTAACCTCCCACATGAGAAACGATGACAAACTACTCAATGGACAGACCACCGAGGCATCAGAGTCCACTTATAAAGATCCTGCTCTGCATTCAAAAAAGACAGGAGCACTGAAAGGACACCGCGGACTCATGGAAGATTCTTGAACCACCTTGAATAAAATCGCTCCAATGAACTGGATCTCCAAAAGGCCTACACTGCAAGTGTGAAACCACGCTGAGGAAGCTGCTTTCATGACGCTTCCTACCGAGAAACATAAAGACAGACTTTTATACTTAAATTGTTTCCCAAAGTCAGAACCTGGCTATGTTAAACTAACTACTTCTCAGAAAACAGGAACCCAACTTAAAATTCTAGGAAAGCTGAAATGCAACCTTGCACTTTACTAACAAATTTAAGCTTAGACGACTAAAAGTTTTGGTACTTCAAACTCAGTCAATATCACAGGGGCTAAAAAACTCATTATGCTAACTAAATGTAGTGCCACTGCACTAAGTCCTCTCTAAAGCAACAAGCTGTGAGATATCCTAGTTATTTCAAAGAACTCCACTTAGAAATAGCACAGATTTTGTGGTCAAAAGGAATGACAGTTTCTTCCTCTTGCTGTGAGAGCTTGGAATGAGTTTCTAAAATAAAGTTACCTTTGCTAATAGTGACATTAAGGTCTTGCAGCCCCAGTGAAATTTCAGAGAAAGCAGAAATTAATGTAACATCTGCTGCCCATGTCCAAGCATTTCTAAGCAAATTGACATTATTAAATAATCTCTAACTTGTTTATATTTCTATAGTTTGCTTTAGAAACATTGATTGATTCAAGCAATCCTATAATTTCATTACCCTATAAAGTTGACTGCAGATAAGTAAGGATTTATGTTCATGAATCAATAGTTCCACGCTGATAGCAAAAGCCAAAGCACCCTGCCTAGACTAGTCTTGTAGTAGCACAAAGCCACATTAAGTTTGCCTTCGTAACAATATCGTGATAAGAATCAGTAAGTTATAATTCCTTGTATGAAGTTTGGTTTTTAAACACCAAGAAAAATGTCTAACTTTCTACGACTGAAAAGCTACTTCAGATAGCAAACTCAAGGCTTGAATTCTCCAAGCTGCGTTTTAGTGCTGAACCACAGATTGAAAGAATGTGAAAAACTTAACAGAAGCACTGTGTTCTATAATTTAATTAACTAAATCGTGCTTATCAACTTCTCTTTCACCCACTAGCCCGTGGAATCGACACCAAAACATACAAAGCCCAGTCCTTTTCTGTGCTTTGCAGATAGGAAGATACAGAACACTGGTTTTCTCCAATTAATGGAAACACTTTGAGAGCTCAATGTGCTCTGTAGCTACTACATCCCCCACCTTACCTCTCCAGTTTGCAGTTCAATAATTTTATTACGGAATCCTTTCAATAGGATACAAAGAGATTCCTTTAGAGAAAGATTACATGCAGCCTCCTTAAAAGGGGCAGCAGCTTTGGAGGCAATTAGCCTCAACGTTGCACTGCTCTGCGCAACCTGGCTCCTGAATTGCCAGCTGGAGAAATCCCGGCCTTTGCATCCTTCTAGTCATCCTAACGGAAGGAAAGAGAGTGCAAAAACAAATAGCATGGACTAGGGGAAGAACAGCAGCTGTGAAGAGGCAGGTTTGAGAGTGCTGTCCCAGGGCTGCTGCAGGGGGACCACCGCCACCATCTGCCCTGCGTTCTGCTTGGGAAAAGGACAAGTCAACTGGGTGCTTGTATTGCTCGCTATCTCTCTCTAAAGCACCAGAGTTTAGGAGACAGGAGGGGAGCAGAGGACAACCTCCACCTCGACCAGCCCGTACCAACGGGTGCAGCCCCAGAAAGCTGAACACAGCAGGGAGGCCCACCAAGGGCCCCAGCACACCAATGACCCCAGCACACCAAGGGCTGAGCCAGGACTTGGGGGCCACGCAGGGGTCCAATCAGAAGCAAAAAGGGCTAGAAAGGGGGTTGCAACATTTGCCCAATCTAGGGGACAGGGCTGGAGACAGGCTTTCTTTGCTGTAAGGCCACGGTCCACACAGGAAGGAGGGCTGGAAACGAGCATACCTCCAGCTGGCCTCAGGAAGAGCTGAACCCCCAGGTCTGAATTTCAGTGGGGCTCCTGTGCAGGGGGTGATGGGGCCAGTGGTGGGGCCTCAGGTAAAGCCACTCAGGATTATTAAGACCTACGAGTGGCCTCAGGGAATTGGCAGGCTCAGTACTAAGGCCTGGAACAGGTGAAAAGATAATGACAGGCACAATGACTTTCTTTTATTTAAAAGAATACATTCACTAATAGTGCGCCTTTATCAATACCTTGTCAGAGCTCAAAATAACAAAAAGGGGAATGTATCAAAAGTCTCAAAAACCTTGAATCTCAGATGAGGAAAGCAACCATTCTTCACCCTAGGTCTGCCACTATTTTTTCAAATAGCATGTGCTTGTAGAAGAAGCCCCACAAATGTGAACAGAGAGTATTCCCATGGGTTAAGGCCTTCAAGCTGACTAAGAGTGGTAGAATCAAGTCCCAGCTGGGAACTGCAGACAGTATCAGCTCTGCCTGTGTGCATTATCTCTAACTGTCTAACATCAGAGTGATTGGATGCAATTAACCCTCTGAGATGAATAAGAAAGCAAAATGAAAGAGCAAAAGAATGTACAATGGATTAGACGATATGAACATAACAAAAAAAGGCCAGGCATTACAATTCAGGCACTACCACCAGCTAGTCTCACCGCAGAAGAGGAGGTAAACTGGCACAAAGGAAAAAGAAAGGTCAAATCAAGCAAGTCAGGCTATTGCTATTGCCACTGTAATGGTTTTCAAACTTCAAGAAGCCCAGAAGCTATTAGTCTACATCCACCTGTAGAAAGGAAATACAACTAAGCAACTGCAAACAGACTCAGCCTGACAGTTCAAAGCAATCACTAAGGACAACCCCAGTTCTTCAGCATCTCTTTAGCAGTATCCACAGAGCCTCTCCTGCAGGCTGCAAAAACAGCTGTTCATGGGGAACGGGAACTTCTCCAGCAGAACACCCGCTGCAGGGTTTGGTAATTCTGCTCTGGCTTTTGTAGACAGGCAGAGGGAGCTTGCTGTCCTGTTGCCTCTCTTGCTTTTGAAGATGTTCCCCATGGTAAAAATTTCAAAATACCAATAACTGTGGTGTGAACAATCCTGTCAGATTATTTTCAGATGGCCCTGATAACACAAAAGGTATGATACACTGGAACACACAGAGCTGTGGCAAGAAGATTGTGTTTGGCAATAATAATAAAGCAATATAAAGAACATTGAAAAGCTTTGACTTTTGCCCCATATCCAGGGGATATTCTCTACCTAAATTCATGCATGATATGATGAATGATTCTTGGTAGATCATGCCCAATATTCCCAAAGGCCTTCTTACCCATATGAAGGGAGCACAAACAACTAACATACAAATTGCAGCCCCTTAAATACTACAGAAGGGCAAATGTAACATACAGATGTTTTTACTCTAGTTCAGCCTTTTGTATCCTCCCATTCTTTGCTTTTTTTTTTTTTTTTTTTACTGCAGGCCTTTCTGCTGGCCTCTTGTACACTAATTCACCAAATCAGAACTCCCTTCAGCTCCCTCCCACTCATTCTCAGCAGATATGTTGTAACACACGCATGCATAACTGGTGAGGGGGCAAAAGTAAAAAAAAAAAAAAAAAAAGTGAAGAAAAAAAAGTGAAAAACAAACTTGCACAACAACAAAACCAGCATTTCCAGATTTTCAGTTCTTCCTGCAACTCTTGGCTAAGCTGGTGTTTTTATTGTTTTTGGCTTTGCTAGAGCACTAGTTCTTCATTTGTGCAATTGTGGCAAATACAGGTTTTACTGGGGGCAAAAAGGGTCAACCCCTCACAGCAAGGATAACGATGTTCCAAAGCTGTGAAATTCAAAGTATCAGGACTAAAATACTAATTAAGCTATTTTAATTGCTCAATTAAAAAATGCATGATTTTCCTGCAGTCTCATGAATCTAGGAGTGAATTTGTGATTTCTGAATGCTTGAGGTTAGCAGTACTTCCAAAAGGGCATGAACCCAATAAGCTGACCTGTTAGCCATGGGAAGAGAGGTTAAGTGGAAGACTAAGTAAGGTGAGATGTGAGTTGAAACAGCAAGAAGAATTTAGTCTCACTAAGATTTCAACCCTGTTGATGCTCATGCTAACTTGCTCCCTCATACTGATGCACAGACAGGATTTGAGCATAAGGTTCACAGTGAGCCCAGCCTCCTACCTCCTTCCTACCTTCTGCTGCCTTCTACCAGCTGGCAGATAAGCCTGGACTTAAACTGTGGCTGGCCTAATGCAAAAAGGACATAGGTATTCTTCTCAGTTTCGCTGTAATATCAAAAAAAAAAAAAAAAAAAAAAAAAGAACATGGAAAACACCTTTTAGCCATCATACTTTGTCTTTTTACTGGCTGCTGATCAAAGCTAAGGTTCAAACTGGAAAAACCATGGCCCTGTGACAATCTGAGAGGACAGCTTTGTATTCGCCAAAGAGCCTAACAAAGTCTTCAAGCTCCAAGGGTTATGTGGTTGGTTTTTTTTTGTTGTGTGTTTTTTTGTTTTTTTTTTTTTTTTTTTAGCAATTCTTAGAAGTTTCTTTCTATTCTGAACATGCTGCTGCTTTCTTTACCTTCAGCCAATTAAGTCCAACAAGCTCAAGCGAGCAATTGCAATGATAAATCGGCTCTAGTATGAACACGGCCAGCAGCCCTGGCAACTGTCCACTTTTAACTTCAGCTCTTCTCTCTCACTATCCATTTTTGAAGTGTTCGTTTTAAGTCAGACCACCGCTACCTGCCAGCGTTGCCCCCTCACCCAGTGCTCACAGTTACCTCACAAAGCAACCAAACTGGCACAGTGGGACATCGGGCCCGGCAGAGCCCTGTAGCTATCAGCCAAATTTAAACAAGGTGCTAGCTCTGAGAGTCAGACCTGTCAGACACGCACGAGCAGCTACCTCCCTGTCCCAGGTATGCAGGAACTGCTGCATGTGAATAATACAGCGAGACACTTTTTGCTGAAGTAAAAGTCCCATGCAGATACCCCAGTGGTGTGGGGCACCTCCTGGAGGCCCAGCTCTGCCCGTGGCAGTTCAGGCTACCAACAGCAACCACCCAGGTGCCCTGCAAAGGAGCTGGACTAATTAGGCCAGGGGCAATGGGATGTTATGATGAACTTCAGTTTATTTACCTTACCCTAGTAAGCAGAGTGACACACGAATGCAAGATGCCAGATGGAGTAAGCTGGCTGGAAATGGAGAAATGCCCGGGGTTTCAGGAGGGACCTGTATTTATGCAAGACTAAAAGCTGAGGGCAGGAACAGCAGAGACATACAGGATGGAGGCCTCGCCACACTTTCGATGAGGTACAATATCTGCTGGTCATCTTTGCCTTGATTTCCAAGGCAAGTCTGTGAAGCAGTGAGGCATCACAGGAGGGAGGCGAGTGCTCCTGGGGCCTTGCAGTGCACATGGGGTTTTCATGTCACAGCCAGGAATGATGCAGCTGTAAGTCTGGCAGAGGTAGAGGCACTGCCCTTGTGTGGTGCTCACAGCTCTCGGGGTGGAGAGCACCAACTCTAAGGGTAAAATATTGTTTTTCTCTTAGTATATGTAACTCCAATTAACCTTATTGGAGCATTGTGGGTACACTGAGAAGATTACACTCCTTAATGTGCAGTTACAGCTGTATTGTAAATGCAACATTACATGTTTTCTATTATGGTTCAAGACCGCTATGCTCTTCAAGACTGTTATAAACCTCAGAAAACAGGGGTTTGTAATGGAAACACTGAAACACTCAACTCTAAAAGCCCCGGCAGAGAGGAAATATAGCTATAAATTCAGCTTCTGTTTTCCAGCATATACATTGACAAGGTATGAATAATATGTATTTCTACACTTAGAACAGACATATGTACACATTGCTCAGGGTAACCTTTGCTGTAAAAGTGGAGGATGGAAAGAGCTCAAAGTGAAAAGAGCAACCTTTTGTCTTGTCTTTTACAGAATCACTACAATTGCAATAATGACATAAAAACAGCAATTGAAATTTAGTAGCCTGTGCTCTATGGCTGGATTCTGAATACTTTTTTTTTTTTTTAAGGGTGGGTTATATTTTTGCAGCCAGTGAGAAGAAAAGGATACCTCTCCCCCAAGTCCCTTCAGACTCCTTATTTTGAAAAGAATTGGCAATTTGGATACTACTCAAATGACACTGCAAATCACCTCACTACCAATTGCAAGTATATCAGTCCTCTAATACATATTTTTGGTCCCTAGCATCTTAACACAAGCAAGGAGCAAAATTTGGACTAGCAATTACAGGACCTGATAACATAAAAGGACACCAATCTGTTTGGCAAGAGAAAGATGGGCAGGCAACCGTGCTATTATTGGGGCTGTGACATTTGGGAATTTCTTCAGATATTAATAGCAACCACAGAGGTGGGTCAATATAATACCATTAGCCACATCACGCTGTTTGACTTCTGATATGTACCGGGAAAGGAAAACAAAACTGACACAATTGCTTTTTGTGCAGCACACTGACGACAGATGCAACAGGGAAATTCATGCCTGTTTAAACGTTGCAGGTAGGGCTGGGGGGTTCATGCTTTTTGATGGGGTAACCCTCACCTCCAGGAGGGAGGCAGGAGAGGCACCCACTGCTCAGGGCTCAGTGCAGCAGGATAACCCACCACCATCACCCTCCTCTTCCTCCAGCAGCTGCCCTGCCCCGGGGTTTCGGTGGCACCCTGGCCATGCCTCTGCTCTGGAGACAGAGCTGCTGGTTCTGCAGTGCTCTTGTTACCCAGGTTAAGTTGACACAGGTGGTGTCGGCACATAGGGAAATGCCCGAAATGCAAAGAGGCTGTAGGCAAATATGGTTTTGATATTAGTGCTACTCACGTTTGGGAAAGGTTCTTGAATGTGTATGGGATGCTTTCAGGTTCAGTGCCACTGCCCCAGCAGATTATTTTCTATTACATACACATTAGCAGTGTCTGTTACTGTAAACAGTGAGAACATTGGGTATACCAGAAGCCTGTGAGGTGTATGAAACACTTCAAGTGAGAAGAAATCCAGGAGCCCTCCCCACACCAGCAGCTGGATTTTAGGTAACGGCACTTCAGTTTGGCGCTTCTTGCCAGTCCCTCTGACATTAGCTACAGCATCCTCATTTTAGATGTATAACCCCTCCTTGTGGGTAAGCCTTCAGGAGCACTGTGCTTAATGTTTCTGCCCTCATTTGATTCATGAAGGGCACCTGCTCGTTAGCAGTGTGCTTTCTACCTTTCCATACCACAGCAGCCCATGGGGCAGAGCCAAGCCCGCCCAAAAGCCATACCTCCACATCAACCTCAGAGCAGGAGGGGAATTGCCTCATCATCCAGACCTGTTCAGCATTTGGCAGCAGCTGTGGAGATTAATGGCAAGGCTTCTTTATTACCATTAAAAGGGCAACACAGTTCTCAGCAGAACTGAGAGCTGTCTCTTGCATCTTCCTTTGGGTGGGATCTTCACTAGGACTAACTCCTGTCTGTCTCCACTTCATTTAAATAGTCTTGCAACAGCAGCCTTAACTAAAAACATCCACTCTGGTCCTACATCATGCCCACTGCCTGCTGTGCGACCCCAGAAGCAGGAGCTATGAGCCCAGTCCCTGTCCACACAGTGTATGTTCAACCCTGGAAGGCCCACAGAGCATCCTCGTGCCAAGAATTTCCCAAAACTCTCAAGGAAATTTACTCTTAGGTGTAAGGACCAGCAGCAAGGCTGGACGAGTTCCCCAGGAAGCCACCTGTCATAGGACCACCACCAAAAAGCTCGGGAGTGTTTTACCTCAAACATGAAGTACACAAAGCTGCTTATCCTCCCTGCACTGTCCTGACGGCTGCTCTGTTTCGCTGAGTGGCTGGATGAAACCAAAGCGTTTCCAGGAATTTCTCCTGCTGACCGTGGTGATCTGCACAGCCTGAGAATGTCAGTTGCCTACTGCTCAGCCACCCTGCAGCAAACAGCAGGAACGCTGGAACAAGGAAATGTGCACAGGCAAATGCTCTCACAGCCGCTTAACCAAAATTTGTGTTTGGCTGTTTCTTTCTAGTTATACATAGGAAGTCAAGATAAAAGGAGAAAAAGGAAAAATACAGGGGAGAAAAAAAAAAGTGGAATGAGAAAAGCAAGCTTAAATTCAGCAAGAAATTGGATGTCATAAGACCCTTATTCACTAGATCTCCAGTCCCTGTAGGGAGTGGGATTTCTTCCCCCGCCTTCTTCTAAGGCTGAATGAATATTTATTCCCGCTAACCTTCATCCAGTGGAGCCAGCAGCCGCACTTCCAACCACAGCTGCAGGGGAGAATGGCATCCCTGTGCAGCGGCTCCCACGTGCTAGCACTGCAAACGCTTCCCCGAGCCAACCCAAATAAAGCCGGCTCGCCCAACGGCGTGCCACAAGGGCGAGATGGCAAAACCCGCCGCCCAAAAAACGCACCGCCCGGACAGCCGGCGGGGCAGCGGGATTTACAGCCCCCCTCCTCCTCTTCCAACTCCGCAGCAATCACTGCAGGATCCTTACCTTGACGTGTCTCCCGTGCCTCTTCCAGCGGTTCCTGGTCGGCCTGCGAGCCAGCAGATGCACTGCACCACCCCAAAGGGAGCGGTGGAGCACGTAGTCATCCTGCCTCGCACCCAGCGGACAGGTGCTTGGAAAGCTGCCCCCGGTGCGGTGGCAGGGCACAGCCCGCGGGACTACAACTCCCAGAAGCCCCCGTGCCTCTCAGCCCTTGCCCCCTGCTGCTGCCCCTCGCCACGCACTGTGGGGGTTGTAGTTCCTTGGGACGTGCAGTGCCCCTCGCTCCGTGCCCTTGCTTGGTGCGTGGCTGCGTGGGGAAAGGAAGCAGGCACTCTGACACCTATAAATATCTTTATTTTAAACACATATATACACACGTGCACACAAAAGCAAGAATCAGCAAGTATTTTTTGTCAACAGTAAGGGGAAAATGGGAAGTTTGTCTACCTTTTTTTTTTTTTTTTTGATTTTGGTTTGCTGGGAAGGGAAGGGGAAAAGGAGTGAAAAAACGATCGTAAGCAAGTATTGCCAAATAACTTGCAAAATCAGATGGGAGAAACTCAAACGTTCCCATACGCTAATTAGTTAATGACTGGCCTCAAGCCTTCAAACGTGCCCGTACTTAACTGTATCCTCCACTGAAGTGAATGCAATTGAATCTCATACTCCAGTTGTTCCAGAAACTCGAGGCCTCTAGAAATTATAAGCATGGCTTAGTAATGGTGAGATTTTAGAAGTAATTAAGGGCTTATCCACAGTGGGAGTTGCTGCACAGAAGCCTCGCTTGCGTAACTCCCCTCCCCTGTGCTGGACATGTATTTCTCACTCAGGCTGCTTTATTCTGCATTTGTTTGCACCATTTGGGCTTTCAGCTCGCAAGTTACCTTTGCCTGAATTGACAGACTTGTGCAAGGTGAGCCTAAACTGCATGTTCTATTTTAGCGTGTGTCTGAGCCTTTTTTTAGGCATTTCTCTCCAAAGCTAGGTATTTCTTTTGAAGACCAGAAGTGAACTTTCTCACAAAATCTCTGCTGTCCTCAATTTGAGAGATCTATAGGAACACTAAATGCCCTGAGACCCACAAAAAAACCCCTTTGGAAGCATGGCCCTATTTGCATGAGTAGGATCAAAGTATTTGTTTTTCTTATTCCGAGAGGAGGGCTGTGCAGAGGGGAGAATGCTCTCCTTTCAAAGCAAAATATCCTCTCAGTAATTACTCCTTGTGCACAGCAAGTTTTAATGATACTTTGTGGAGAGCATACATAAAACTTATAATCTGTCCAGAGTATAGTCCAAGCTTTAAAGTTTTGCCCAACTTTTATTAATTGCACATGCATCAAAAATGTGAATAACGTTAATGCACAACCAGCCAGAAAAGCTCTTCCAAGACCAGTAGTTATTAAGCTCATGGATATACAAACAGCTTTCCATTATCAGAGGTAAAGAGGAGGAGAAGAAAGGGTTGTTTTCCTAGATAATGGAAAATAATAATACAGGAGCGATGCAGGAGGTCGTACCACCCAGACAGGTGGTACCCAGGAAGACCTCTTAGCTTCCACACAGCACCACACAGCTGGCTCTGTGCAGTTGTATGGCGATGTTCCCACACCAAGAAGACATCCCAGAGCCCGGGACGTGATGCGGAGGCACACAAGGAGTCCTGCCAGAAGTGCAAAGGACCCACAGTGCTCATGGACCCATACACAAGCCATGGCTTGTGGTGCTGAGACCACGCAGGGCTGGTGGGTGGCCGCAGGACGTCTTCGCTCCAGCCAAGCCACCAAACTACTGCTGGAGTCCTCCTGGCCCAGGGAAGGGTTTAGCTGCATGGCAAGGCGCTGCATCTCATCTTGTACTTCCAGAACAAGCTGGCACCACACAAACGGCAGCCTTAGTCCATAACCTCAATAAGCCTTCCAGGATGATTAAGATTCTACAGTATGCGACTCTTAAAAGTAAGGTTTCATAGACTTGCTAGAAATATGTGAGTTCTGACCTGGCACTTTTCATTCTAATTTTTCTGAATAATCTTTTTTAATGCAGGTTTAGAAAAGAGGAAGAAAAGAAAAAAAGAGTGTGTTCTTTTGACTTCAGTTCAAGTTCAATTGATACAAAATCTATTAGTCATTGGCATGCAATTTACATTGAGAATGTATTAAAGCAGAGACATAGAAAAGCCGGGATGGATTGCTTCCTAAGATCCTGTCTCATTAAGGGTGGATCTACATTTATTTTCTTTTTTTGTTCTGAACTCTGTAGCATTTGGTTGACTGAGGCAGTATTGCTTATTATAAATGAGCTGTAAAGGAACTGCTTTTGTGAGCACAGAATTATTACTGACTCCAACAAGTACTTTGGTAGTCCCTGACTCTGCAAAGACTTGCATAACTAAATACACCAGGAAGAAGTCCATTGAAATTGCTAAGGTCTTTCTAATGTTTTCATCTTCCTATTTCCCAGAACAATAATGGTCTCAGTCCTCTATTATTTGCAAGAATTCACAGATAAAATCTGAATAAAGAGGAAGCATGGATAATATAGTGCCAGACCTTCCTATTGTTTCACTGGAGTAGGGAAATCCACTGGAGACTACACTCTGTGTAAACACTGGCCTGACACTGGATGCCCTGCTTCCCTCCCCGAGGGAACGGCTGACGTGGGGACCTCAGCCCACCCCACTCACCCCATCACCTCTAGCACAGAGCTGGAAGAGATGCCATCTGTAAGGACCGCAGGAGGATGAACAGGATGCGTTTCCCATACGGACCAGAGAAGCAAAGTCCAGGTGCAGCTGATTTCCCAACAGCAGAAGGCAGGACGAGAGGAAAAACGATTTAATGCCAACAGTGCCAGAGCTAAAAATCCCATTTCTTTCCACAGGGGAGATTTCTTAAAGCCCCTGCACAGCACAGCACTGGGGGGCCCCAGCGTGCCCCCTTGCACAGAGCTGAGCGAGTTTGCAATATCATTCGGCTACATACATGGCAACAGCTTGCTGCGTGGTTTCCATGTTTTGGAAAGACCAGAGCTTTCCCCAGCAAGTTCTCTTCAACACGTAGTGGGCAAGGGAAAAATGGGTGTAAAAGGAATAAACTTGCACAGTGCTGAGCATCAAACCATGAACCCGAGTGCTGATGATTCCCATGGATACCTTTTGCTGCTGCACCTTGGTTTCCTGGGCACTTGCTGGGACAGGAGCTGGTGCTGCCGTCCCACCCCATCCCCGGTAGCATTCTGCTCTGGGAAGGAATTTGCAGGGCATTTTCACTGGGTTTGACTGACCACAAGTAAGCAGGGAAATCAGCTTCTCAATCAGCAGACAAAATGGCAAACATGCAGCGTGTGCACAATACTTAATGTGCTCCTTTGTGACCTTGATGACACGCTGCAAACCAAAGCAGAGGGAAGCTCCTGGGAGGGCAGCTCCTCGTCCTGTGACCAGGGAGAAAGCGATGTTCACCCTCTGCTCTTCCCACCCTTGGTCCTTTCTGGCAGATGAAAGGAGGCCGTGGGGGGAACCTGGTCTGGGGAAGCCGCAGGAGCAGCTGCACCCCAGCGGGCGAATTTCGGAGGCTCCGTGTTCTTCTTGCCAGTAGATGGAGCAGGGCTGGCATGGGAAGAGCGAGCTGCAGGGAGGCCCTCCTGCCTCCATCCTGCCCCTTCCCAGGAGCAGCTCCTCCACGGAGAGGTTTCACTGTTCCCACCCAGCAGGTTTCCTTCCTTTCCTCCCCTGGCAGGAGGATCCAGCCCAAAGCCCTGCCAGGATGAAGGTACACCTCTCCCAGGGCTGCCTCCTCACACTGGTGTGTGCAGAAACCTGAACAAGGCAAGAAGGGTTTTATAGAAGTGTTTATCACCTCTTCTTCAGTGGTGCATGCATGTCCATGCTCACATGTCCACAGACACACACCTGCCCTTTTGCAATTTTAAACTACCTTGGGTAGATGGAGACCTCCCACATACCTGTGTTAACCTGCTGTTTCTCCTGAGCTGGTTCAGTGTCACGACCTGCAATGACCAATGAGCTTATTTTCCACTCTTATTTCTGTTTCTGTTGAGTTTAAACCAGGGTCAACCTGAAAGATGGATATGTGCATGTCAGTTCAGCAAATTAAACCTACAGAGCTAAGGATGCCCAGATTCCCAAGGTGAAAAATCAGAGATGGGGCTAGAAATGGAGATGAATTACTCTTTTCCTGCTTAGCCCCAGACGCAGGAATGAATGGAACAAGACAATATTAGCTCTCAGCCCTCCCTCTTGCCTTAGGGCCCCTCTCCAAGACGGATGCCCCCTGACACCCATTTCCTCACCCCTTTTGCTTTGCTGTGACATTAAGAGACACAGGTCCTTCTGCAGCTCCCACCCACCCTATACACTTCAAGCTTCAGAAGTCAGAGATAGTGTCCCTGGCTGGCACACAGCGCTGTGTTGTTCCCATTGCATGATTGCTTTGGATAACCTGGTGGGTACGGGTGAGGAGGGCACCAACAGCTGCATTTTCCCCTGCCAGTGTGAAGAGATGTGTCAGAGCCCACCACCCCATGTTGCCTCCATGGGTCAGTTCCCTGCAGGTAACTCCTCTGCAGGCAGCAGGGCTCACTGTGGCAAAGAAGGTCAAGAAATAAGGCAATGCACGGCACAGGCAGGGACAGCAGCTCTGGATCCTCCTCAGCAGGCAGCGCTCAGCGGGCATCGCAGTGGATAATGCAAACACAGTGCCGCTAACGTGTGCATGCTTCAGTGCAGGCATAAAGAGTGACAGGTTATCCTATAAGCAACATGCAGTGCTGTGCAGGGTACAGCATACCCCACAGAACACGTACGTATTTGCAGAGAGAGACGTGCACAGGTAACTTCACTATTTACGCCACATTCCTCCCTGTTTTCCCTTTTGGTTTTCATTATCCTGCTTTCTGAAGCCAGCTCATTATTGTTCCTCAGGGGAGTGGGAATATTTTCTTTTCTTTATTTTTCAAAAGCAGTTCTTTTGTTTGTGTCATATATGTGATCTTCACCATCATTAATTAAGACATCACCTGGTGTTATGCCCACAGGGGCAAATACAAGCTTTGTAAAGTACATCAGTAGCTCATTTGCTTAATAATGGCCTACACATTTGAAGCCAAAATGTAGTTGTATAGCCCTGGTATGTTCCAAAACTGCGGTAGTAATGTCATTTATTTTTGCCTGCTGGAGAAAAAACAGAGATGATCAAAAATCCTAAAAGCTCATATCTGAGAAAGAGCAGCAAGAAATCAAGAGGATTTATATTCTGTCTTCCACTCTTCTAGGGGCAGAAAGAGTTCCTCCTGCAGAAAATGCCTTTGACATAAAAGTTTGACTGATCTGCTGGGAGGACAGTAAGGAATAGCATTTTATAATGTTTTTATGGGGTATTAAAAATCCAAAGTGGCCAAGTTTTCTAATGGAAAAAGTAAAATATTTAAGGGTTTGAACAGAGGCACCATCTGCACGGGAGCGACCCCAGCCCAATTGACAGCGCGTGAGTGTGTGCGTGTGTTTCAGAGAGACATTCTTTGTTTCAGTTCCATTATAATTCTTTTAAATATTTATTACTGGAATGTAAATTGTGCTGAAAACTGAGGTCTTTGCTTTGGAAAAAACAGACAATCACCTACCACGGGTGTCGTGGCTCAGTGGAATATCCAAGTCCCCTTCGGAGAAACAAAAGGATTCGGTTATATAAACAAGTCACTGTGTTGAATTATAAAAGTGAAAAAAAAAAAAAAAAAAAGAGCAAAAACCTGCTGACTGCTGGTTGAACTACTCCTTGGCTATGTGTGAACTGAAGTTCTGCAGATCTAGCAAGAAGCAGGAGCGATATTAAAATGAATTGGTTACAAATAGTGGAAATAGTCCAGCAAGCACATTTAGAATATGCAGCCCTAAGTATGGTTTTGTTTTCAGATTGCTTTGTCTTTATTTTGAATGTAAAACATTAATAAGCTTCTTAAGGAGATTGGGGATGGGAGAAAACACTGGCTGATCACCTTAAAGCCCAAGAAAATAAAAAAAGTTCTCAAGTTGCTGGATGAAATAACAAACCAGAATCGGTTTATACTTCTTACATTGCTATGAAAGCTTTGCTTCTTGATCATTTCCAGACACCAGAAGGTTATTAAAAATCCACAAAGGAAAAAGAAATTCTACATTTATAGGAGCTCTAAAACTTATTTTGGGACCTCAGCTTGTTACCAGCGTAATGCAAAGGGAAAGCCTGCGGCATGAAAAGAATTGGTTGCCAAAAAGAGGGACCAAGGACTAACACTACCGACGTATCGGGAGGAATTAACCACATAATTTGGGGGAACACACTCTGTTTGAAGGGTCAAAACTGAAGTAGGCTGATGTGGATAGCAGGTATTTGTACCACTTTAAACCCCACTGTCATTTCAAAGATATAAATAGGCTTGGAAAAATCAGATTATTGGGAGGATTAAATTGGGATCAGTGTCAGTAATAATCTATTCCTTTGCGGTGACACCGATTTAAAAAGGGAAAGTTTGGGGGAGGGGACTCACGGTGTACGATATTGCCTATGAGCTGTGTGGGAATGGGGAATAGAAAGCAGGGGAAGGAAAGCTGAACACCGCGCCTGCCTCTGTCTGCTGGAGCCCAGGGGAGCATGAGGGCACAAGAGCCTCTTCATCAGCAGCACTGGCCCAACACCCTGTCTCACCAAATGCTACTTCCAGTGACTGAATGCTAAAATATGCAAGCTATTCTAGTTTGTTAAACTAATAAAGTCCCTCTGCATTCCTGTACTTCCAACCCCATCACCCAGTATGTTCCAAGAGCCACAAAATCATACAGGGATATTCTCTCTCAAAAATAAAATAAAATAAATAAAATAAAATAAAATAATAAAATAAAATAAAATAAAATAAAATAAAATAAAATAAAATAAAATAAAAATAATAAAAAAAAACATTGCCCAAATCTTCTCCTAGTGTTGCCTACCCTAGTGTCTCCTGGCCTGCTACCAATACCAGTGCAGGTGTTGCCTCCATTGCCTAATAAAGAAGCTGGTCCAGGCTCTTTATCATCGCCCCAAATACATTTTTACAAGTGAGATCACATTTACTCCACTCTTTTGGATCCAGAATGATTTTGATAATGGCAACTTTAATTTAGTGATAATTTAATTTAGTGATAAATTGCCTGCTGGATTGCCTTTCATCCGGAAACATGAGAGAGCAGACTACAAAAGGTACCTTGTGATGTTGAGCGCAGAAAGCATGTTTAGATTTGTTTCCTCTCTAGCTTTTTGGGAGAAAATTGAGGGCTGGATGTTCAGCTCAGGATCTGTTTAAGCTAGATGATACTTCCCTGGCAAGCCAGTCCTGCTTTCTCCATGCCCCACGTCCACCAGCACCACTGTTTGAAGGGGTAGAAGGTCCCTCCAGCGAGGGACCAAGAACATCTCATGTGTTTGAGTCTGGGGAGGTGTCATTGGTGTCTGTCAGCTTTTGGGATGTGCCATGAGGCCTGTCCTTTTTCCAGTTTTTCCTTAATAAGAATAAAAGGTGGATGAGGAAGATGCGTATCTTATTGCAGAGTGGTGCTTCCCCTTCTGCTGGCCGTCTGAGCAGGCTGGGAGACCAGGGGTGGTGCGGCTTGGGGCTTCGAGCAGATTTCAGTAAATACACCTGGCTATAGCAAAGTAGTGCTGAGAGGAAAGGAATGCAATAGTTACTGGAATAAATAATACTTTGGACAACTACCACATCCATGCTGCCCACTGACTGGAGCAACAATAACAGGGTAAACAATTCCCAGCACTGGCCTCGGGTACTTCCCCTAAAGTTTACTTTCAGTCTATGCTAAACAAATTACTATTTTTTTTTTCTGTTGAAAGAACAAATGTTGATATTTGGATTTGTGCCTTTATAGCTCTATCTCTTCAATGGCTTCCTCATCAAAGCTCTTTGCATTTCTCATTTATTTTTTTTCTCTTAAATATGTATTTACATTCCTTCCCCGCTTCTTTAGACACAAAACCTCTGCACGTACAGAAAAGCTCCGGTGCTCTTCTTTTCCTTCTGCCTTTCAGTCCTGCTTCTGCTTTCCGTTTTTACTTCTGCTCAGTTAATTAGTCACTCGTAATTATTTCCCTCTTTATTTATGCAGGCATATATTTTCCCTTGGACGCTGCTGCCTGCTCCTTCGGAGCCGGCGTAACCTGACTCCAGCCCTCCTCTCTCTCCACGAACCTACTGGCGTCACGCAGCCCGGCTCCGGCTGCCCTCGGCACTCAGCGCCTAGGCTGGATGGGTGCTGGTGCTGGGTGCTGGGTGCTGGGCGCTGTCCCACAGCCACCACCAGCCCAGGGAGCCAGGCACGGGCTGGTTACATCTACGTGACCTTCAGCTCCTGCTGCATGAGCAAAATGATGGGTGCTCTTCCAAACAGGGCATCGCCAGGTGGGTTTTGAGAAGAGAAAGCCAAGCAGAGCAGGATGGGCATGAGCACCTCGTGAGAGTGATGAAGATGAAGGCAGCTCGGCATCGCTGCTCTGCTGGCTTTTTGTCCCTTTGCCTCCCTCCCCTGCTCCTCTTGTTCTGGGGAAACCAAGCCTGCAGCATCATCAGTGCCTGCTTCAGAGGGCTGCCAGGCAGCACGTCACTGCTGGGAGGGTCACGGGCTGTAGTGAGCGGTGATACATCAAGGAAAAGTCTTCATGTAATTACTGGTACTCACAGCTCTGCCTTCCCCAAAATTTAGGGTAAGGAAATAAGCTATAAGGAGATGAATCTTATTTCCCAGCACCTTCTTTATTTTTGCATTTTCAGTCTGTGTCAGGGTTGCTGTCCCACAGGCAGTGCTTGCTGAGGGTGTAATTCCTTTCTTCTGCATTTTGAAGGATTTTCCAACTTCATCCTTGGACAACAATTAGAACCAACAGAGCTGTTCAACAAGCAGGGAAAAAATCTTCACAGAAACTTCTTTTCTGTATCCTTTTTTTTTTTTTTTTTTAACTTCACAGGTTTTCAAAATGTGTTTTGAACACTTCTTTCTGAGGTTGTAAGTAAATTTCCCTCTACTTTCCTATAGCTGGGTAATAATAGAAACAACATATGCCCCCTTCTATATCCACATTAAAAAAGTTGATGTCTGTTCCACTTAGAAACTAACTGCGACTGTGATCTGCATTTTTTCATCTCATCTCAACTTTCTTGTGGGATCATTTTAATTTCTCTGTAGTGGTAGAAAGAGAGTCCCAAGTCTGTGTTTTTCTCAGAACCGGGCTGAGACCGTCCGTCTCTGGCCACAGCTTTTGGTCAAGCTTTCTTTGAGCAACTTGATCAAATTGGGCAAAGGCTGTAGTTTGTCTAAGCAGCAAACTGTCTCTTTAGTACTAATAGCCAGAAGAAATTCTTCCTGTTAATGCCAGTCAGGCTCCCACAGCTCTCTGCTTGCTTCTAGGCAGCTCCTGGTCCTAGGAGTTCAAAGCTTTCATTGCTCTGACACCAGGACACCTTCTGTGACACCGCAAAGGCTTGGAAGCAGCACCTGGTTTGATTTCAGCTGTCCCATTTGCTGCAGCTTGCTGGGTTTCAAAAATCATCCCATGCATGAGTACTTGCTCTGCGCAGTCTGCAAGCAAAACAGACCCAGGCGACACCGGAGGATGCTGAGGGCTCTGCTCTGGTGTGCACAGCATCGGTGCCCGCCAGCAGGAGCGTGTCCTCCGCAGTGCTCCCCTCCTGCCTCCCCTCTAAAGCTGTCCCCAAGGAAATCCCCACACCATGATCCTCCCTCCAGCATCACTGCTGCACTTCCCGGCCAAAATGAGAGCAAAACCTATCATAACTTGAGATTAAAAAAAAAAAAAAAAAAGACAGCTCTGATTTTTTGTGATGGGTGAAGCTTTTCGGGGCCAGAAGCCCAGAGCTGAGGGTACCAGGGCCCCTCTGGGTGACAACACAAGCTGTGATTGTTTTCACAGCACAGCGCAAAATTCACCTTTCCTCGGATGCCCCACAAGTATGAAAAGGAGTGAGAGGCAGAGGACAAAGAAAAGTATTCAAGTGAAGGGGGCCAAGCACTAGGATGGGAAGAGCAGAGTCCACGTTCAATAACATTCATGCTTATCTCAATATTGTACCTGGCGCCTAGGTACTGTAGCAATTGGAACCTCATAAATACCAGTGACAGATAGTAATTAGCACCCCATAAATACCATCAACAGATAATCTTGCCGCTAGGAAGCAATAACAAGCTTTTCATACCCAACTGGCCAAGCAAGCTTGAAGGTGAAAATAATAAGTAGATGGAAAAAACACCATTTGGAAACTAAGGTCTTCCTCTGGAATCAAACTTTAATGGAAATAAGGCCTAAAACAGCAGTCTTATGCTAGCCTTAGGCTCCAAAGTGCCCCAAGTCAATTTATATCTGGCTGATAAAAGGGTACTTGATTGATTCATTACAGCCAAAGGCTCAGCTCCTAGGAATGCGTGGTGCTTAATTTTTTTTCTGGGATCCCTTTGATCTCTGCTGGCGGTTGAGGAGAAGGCTCCAAATTATGAAGTATTTTTGGAATTATATTGAGACCATTTCACAGAAAAGTCACCTTCAAGTCTCCAAGAATTTCCTTGACTCTCTCTGAAGACACAGAGAAGACGGAAAGCTTCTAGTGTGATGTTTATCTGAGAGCAAAGGACTAGAGCAGATCCTAAAAGAAATGGGTAATCCAATCACATTTCGACCAACATTAAGATTTGGATGTAGGACCTCGAGTTTTCTATGCATGTTCTCAACTAAACACACAGGTTTTAGTTTAGGGAATGAAAGTAGCACTAACAAAATGACAGATCTCTGTAGATCAGATAGAGGAGGAAGACAAAACACAAACATAAAACTGACTAAATGACATATGGGAGAAACTCACCTTTCCATTCAGTGTGTTAAATTCCACTAGCTTCCACAGCAGTATTTATTCCAGGTTAACAAACTGTGTAGGAGGCACAGTATCTGCTCCTTGCTTTTCTAGTTTTAGAGCTCAGAGGGTCTTTCAACTTGTCCTTTCTGCCAGCCTTTTGCCATGTCTGCTACCCTGCTGTAGATGAGTGGCTGTGAGCTTGCAAGAATTTGGGGTCTTCTCACCTCAGGTGTTGCTCAGCAGGACTGGAGTCTGCAGTATTGGGCAAGCAGGCCAGCAAAGCAAGTCATGTAGTGAGGGAAGCTTCAGTGCAGAGAGCATTCGGGTGCATTCATTGACTATATTTACCCGGGCATTACAAGATACTAAACATTTAGCAGAACCAGAGCTTTCAGGTATTCTTTTTAGTATGCAGTCGTGAAGGGCAGAGCTGCACGTCGAGGTCGCGTCTGTGTTGAAGCATTTATTTGTTGAAACCTCCACTGACTTAATTAGAGTAAAATGCATCAAGTGTTGTTGTTACAATCTGCTTTGCAGTGACACAAACACACATAATTCTTGTTCACATGACAGGAGTGTCCAGGTTTTGCAGCTGAGCCTCTGACAAGGAAAGCCAGGTTTGAGGGGGAAGAGGGAAGGAAGAGAAAGGAAAGGCCATCAGCATTGCTCAGCTGATGCTGCTAAAAACACACGGCAACAGCCGCTAAGCCTTTCGCTGCCTCCGTCCTTCCCAGTAGTCTCATTACTGTAAATAATGCCGCAGTTATTTGAAAACTCAGGTTTCCCAGGGCTGGCAGCACTGGGGGAGCAGGCAGTGTGAGCCATGCTCAGGCCTGCTGCTCCCAAAGGCTGACCCGAGGCACCTTTCGGTCCCTAAGAGCACCTCCGACAGCTTCCAGCCCTAACTTCTTCCCTCGAGTGAGAGCATATCGTGGCAGCTTCTCTAATCACGATGTCTAAATATAATACAAGGGAACACAGTTTAAGAGAGCTCAGATACGCTTTTTTTAAGGAACTGTCAGGAAACTGCCTCTGTGGCTTGCTGGTTTAGAGTAAGATTAAATGAATCAGTCTCAGCATTTGAATGCGTGGGAAGTCAGAGACAGCAAAGTGACAACTAAGGACATTTTATTTATAATAGGGCCCTCCTCCTATAACTATTTGTGCCCAAGTCCTGTGCACTAAGTTCAAAAGTACCTGCCCTTTATGTAAAATTACTCACAAATGCTACGTGTAGGCCAGGTGGATGTCTGTGCTGGTTTGGTTGATTATAAAGTTCATGTAATTATTATTGAACCATCTAGTGATGTTTGGGGGAAAAAAAAATAGAGCTTATTATGCAGCCACTTCAAAAGACTCTGCCTCTCCGGTCCTTCAGCAGGAAACTTGCACAGCAAGGAGCAGGCCCAGCTGGGCATCACTGTGGGGAGCAGGCCTGGGGTATGGCATGGGGATGGGGTCACTGCTCCAGGAGCAGCTGGAGGAGCATGGCAGACCCCAAAGTGGGCCTGTAAGGGCTGAGGGGAGAGTCAGAAGCAGCACAGGTGGAGCACTTCACTAACAGGGACCTTTGATGCTGAAGCTGCATGTCCCCACTCCTTGAGCTGCAGCACCTCTGACTTTAACGCAGAAGTTCAGAGGTTTCCAAACCAAGGGTTCCCAAACACAGGCAAAAACACTACAGCTACAGCTGCAATCACAAGCCTGGGAGAAATTCAGTTGTTCATAGTAGAGGTTGATTAATGAGCCCAACAGGGGTGAAATTGTGAAGATAAATGGGTTCATCAAAGGAAAAGTGTGGTCATCTCAGCCCCACAATCCCCAGATGGGGTCCCCAAAGTTTTGAAGCATCCTTCTGGGTGAGGCTGGGTCATATCCACAGATCTCAGGCAAAGTGGTCGGAGGAAGCCTACGGGGTGGCACAGGCCCTTGGAAGAGGCAGCAGGACTGCTGTGTGCCCAGCCTCCGAGCAGATCTGTCCAGGGGGCTTAGCCAGCCCCAGGCTGGGAGATTTCCTTCCTCCCCATGTGCCAGCCTTGGCCTTTAGTCTGTAGCATCAGCCTGAGCCCCTAACTGGGAAATATTATTAAAATGGCATTAAATATTAAGAGAGACAACACAGCATCTCTCACAGTGAGGGAGCTCCTGACACAGCAATGCTTTTCCTCATAAACTGCCTTGACAAACAGCTTACTTATATTCTTATTTCAATTAGATGAACTGCGATGCCGTGGTGAGGATGAGTGCGGCTGGGTGTTATTATGAGAAGTAGTAAATATTTATTCAGTTCTCTCAGCATGGAAGTGGGTGGGCAGCAGGGTCTCAAGACAAGGCGTCCTCAGCACAAATTTTAAAGCCATAGTCACAGACTTCAGCTAACCGAGCTGTGCAAGCCCCAGGATAATTGTGCGGACCCATCCCTCAGAGCTTCACTATTAACACTGGTAAAACATTAACAGTGATGGGCTTCATGGCTGGGTTTGGCTTTTACAGAAACAGGAGTGGGAAATGCAAATGACTGCCATGAAATATACAAATAAGGGTAAATATCACGAAGGTTTCCTTTCGCTGGCCAAGAGCTTCAGCCCAGTTCTGGGCTGTGTCAGGGTGGGCGCTGCACGCACCAGTTGTAGCCTTTGGCCCACCCAAATGCACGAAGTCCCCTGGCAGATCAGTGATCAAGCATACACTCAGATCTCTGGGTTCCCAGCTGAGCAAGGGCGCAGTGCAAAGGCAGGGAAAGCACTGCTGTAGAGATCTGAGCACTGAATCTAAGCGAAGAAGATCTCCATCTCTAAGAACTTTCCCCGTAATTTCAAGTATTTTCTGTTGTCAGCTTGGAACTCATGGAATTAAACATGCATGCTTGCCTTTGAAACACTGCTAGTCCTATGGTCATTTGGGGACTGGGAATAAAAATGTTTAACTTAGAAAAAGCAGTTGCTATCCAGAAAATCCCCAGAGGCTCTCTGCAGCTCACGGGTCGGAAGCCATGGGGTTCCTGTCAGCATATATGTCCTTGTCCCTAAAGTGTGGAAGATCAGCTTCAACATACATGTACTTTGCAGGACAGAGCATCCCTCACATTAGTCCTCTACAGCTCTTTATGTAATGCTGTCATCACAGCCTGTCCTGTATGAGATTCCTTTCTATGTGTTGCCCTTTAGATTTGAAATAGTTTCTTCCTTTCCCTTCCACTGGTGTTCAGGAATGGACTTAAAATGGGTGTTAAATCTGAAATTTCAAATGCAGAAGCACGGGATTCAGAGTGCAAGAGGATTCCTCATGCACACACAACCTTACAAAGATTATTTGGAGTCTGGCCAGTCCAAATTGCCCTTCCAAGGAGCTGTGCTTAGGGACATGCATACCTGCCCATGGGCACAGCCCTCACAGCATTGCTGGTACCAGCAGAGCTGTGCTGGTTGCTTTCCAGCAGAAAGGCTGAATTTGTGCTGGCGGGGTCTGTCCCAGCCATGACAGCGATAGATTGTGTAGGAGAGAGTGTGTGAGGTGGAGTTTATGGGACACATCGGTGGTTTCATGGAAAAAAAAGCCAAGGAATTACTTAGGAAAATCAGAGCAAAATTTAGAAGAGCATCACTTGGAAAAAAAAAAAAAATAAAAAATGGGAAAATATTAGGGAAAAAAAATAGTGGAAATAACTTTGCTACACACTGGGCTGTTTAGAGCAAGATATAAGGACTACATTCATCTTTCTTGTTTAGGATGGGGATTTTTTTTCTTGCTCTAAGTCTGTCTCTTAACACAGCCTCCACCGTGGAATAATTAACCAAGCCTGAATCGCAAATGCAGTGCTCTCAGGAGCTAGGTACTGATGTGCCCTTTCCCACTGCAGCTGAGGTAGGAGGATTTCTTGTGAGCTCTGGGAGACAGCAGTCTCTCAGGAATTTCAGAGCACAGAAAATGCACACGACGAGGTGCTGTTGGCTATTTTCACCAGGAGAATTTTCTTCAGTGAATTCTTCCTCCTTCCTGCCAAGGACAAACCTCTGACACCAGCCCACATTATTGTTTGAAGACAGATTGAAATCTCGTGATTCTGACATCGTTTTATTTTTAATTTCCACACTGCAAATGTCAGGGGAAAAAATACCCTAAAAATTATACTTCAGAAAAGACTATAATTACTTCCAATTAAATCATGGCCCTGGTTGTTTGAAAGACTTGACCACAGCTAGAATTTCATTATCTGATAAGCACTTTTCTTTTCTTTTTTTTTTTTTTTTTTAATATATTTCAAAGTTTCTTTTTTTTAATAATAAGAAGAAAAGGATCCAAAACCCTGACAACAATACCTGAGCCATCTGCAAAAGCTAGATGATGGGAAATTGCGTTTAACCCCTCAAACGCAGAGGCCACATCATTTTTAGGGCATTTATTTCAGCGATTCTCCTGGGGGAGAAGCAAGGTTCAGGAGGGTGACCAGACATGGTTGAAGGCATGGAGGAGGTGACCCAGATCTCTGCCTTCCCTGGGGCACTGAGCAGACCGCGTGCTGGCACTGCACCTTGCTGCCATTCCTGATACCGAAAGCACTCCACCAACATCTGCCCTGTTCCTCGGTGCCACGCTTCTGTCTGATCAAGGTACGTACATTGAAGACGCTGAAGTTACACCAGCATCATCTGGTTTTGTAGTGGGAATGCAGCCTCGTTCCTCCCTGTTGCTGGAGCTGTCTGCCTGCACCGTAAATCCAGCTGCTGCCCCCCGTGCGAGGCATTTGCATCACGCCAGCCGCAGTGAGGATGCCACTGACGTTCAGAGTAAAAATATCTGCGTCGTTGTACAGTCACACTCTCTGGTGCATGCGGTAATTTTGCTGTAGGTTTCTGTGGTATTATTTTGAACGCCAGCTGTGATGGAACCATCGGTCCCCAACCCCACTTCAGTACCCCAACTAGCAGCAAGCACATGTGGGTTGCCAGCAGTGACCCTGGATCTCAGTATCAAGGGTCAGGATTTTCTCCAGGTGATGCCTCCACAGAGGCAGCCTCTACCCAGCATTACCTAAGGACGAGCAGAGACGCAAGGCTGGGAACGGACATACCACAGCAGGCTGCCTGATGCCCACAACTTGCATACAGAGCAGACATTCCTGCCATCCACGGAAAAAATCCTCCCCCAAATACTCCACATCACAACGGCTGGTCTCTGAGCTGATTGTACTAGGAGGAACGAAATTAAAAATTGCCATTGACTCACCATTCAAAATATGTGAGTGTACCCAGCAAATAAAGTAGATTCCCTCAGCACTTACCTAATAATTTTGCTTTTAATTAAACTGTCCATTCCCGTGCTGATTTACATTTAAAAAGAAAACATCTGTGTGTATTTCACTGGGAAACCTTCCCCTGGTGTTTACAAAAATATTTTGCTTTGCTTAATGTGAAAGATTTGGGGCCTGATTCTCATTAACAAAATGATGCCTTCCAGCTCCTTCATGAAGGCAAACAGGTATTAAGGGTTCTTACTGACGGGGACTTGCACTCCCTGCGTGCTTACAGCCTTTTGCTTGTGCTTTATGTATTATTATATTTTTTTTTTTTTTAGTGTACATTACAGTCTTTTATTAGTACATGCTGAATCTTTCTAAAGAAGAAAATGCAGTGGACAGACTTGACTATGGCAACGAGCTGAGAAAGCTGGGAGCCACAGACCCTCTCAGCCTTCCATGCCAGCCAAGTACCATGCACCTTTCTGGAGAGGTGATCGACATGCCTGAGATCACCAAGATTTACCCATGTGGGGCAGAAACAGGAGCAAGTGCCCCTGGGCCATTGCACAAAGGCCACCGCTCCTGTCCCAACCTTGCTCCCAGCCACCGCTGCCTGATGCTCACAGAGGATGTAGCTGGTGGTGCCGCTGCCCCGATGGTGCATGGCTTTCCCCAACAGGACCATGACGTTTACAAGCAGTCTACGTGCTTGCCCGCTGACCACGAGTGTGTTTATGGCAGGCGAATGGAGAAGTGAAAAATCGTGTGATGACACATTGAAATGTGCTTCTCCAGCACCGGCTCGCCATCCTCTCCTGGGGGAAGGGGCCAAAGAGAAGAAATACTCTGTTGGGGTGGGAAAACCTCTGTGGATTCAAAATTTTAGCACCATGCCCTGTCAGTCACATATATTCATAGAGCATTCACAATGTCTCCCATGCCAGAAAGACAGCCTCTGCATGGTCTGACCCAGGTGGGGTGCAGATGACCAAGGCAAATGTCCTTGTGTGGCTGCTCAGCCTGGGGGAGATCAGAAAGCAGGTGGTAGAGCTGAGCCACCTCCTGAATGCATCACTATCTGTGCACAGCAATGGCAAAGGGCAGCAGGGGGTTGTACCCCCAGCTCCAAGGGTGAAGGCGTGCTCCTTCTGCATGCCCACATGCTGCAAGCTTCCTCCCTGCACTGGGCTTCAGCAGCCGGTCTCGGCCAAGGTTGGGGCTGGTTTTGTTTACCCACATGTGCCACGACCTCAGCTGGCACTTAAACGTACGTAGAGAATGGCCCTAGTCAGTGAAAATATCTCCATTGGCTTTCTTATCGTTACCAGCAGATAAGCATCTATAATTTTTGTTGCATAACTAAACTAGAAGGCAATCAGGAATTGCTGTCCTGGGCCCATCAGTTTTAGCACCTTGCCCTAAAAGAGGCAGAATAACCTGTGCTATGGAGCCAGGCAGCTTAACAGCTGTGTAGGTAGGCCACGCATAGGTTTGGCTGCTCCAGTGTCACCCTCCATGCTCCTCCAGCCACCACAATTGCCATTTCCATGCCCAGGCAACACAAAGTGAGTCCTGAGAACCCCTCTGCTGACCCCTTCGTCTCTTGTTCCGCTGGGGAGTGGATTTGCTTTATGTTTTAAGCTCTGGTGTCACGCTAAGCTTTGATGGAAGTGCAGTTTAACGCAGGCCCAATGGCTACAGGATAGCTCAGGGTAAAACTGAGAGGGCAGAGAGAAGAAACCATTGGTGCACCTTCCTGCAGCGGGGACCACTGCCCCCATTTTACAGCTGAGGCTGTTGGTTTACAAGGTTGTTGTGGCGAACCTGAAGCCATGCTGCAGCAAAATGCAATGACGAGGAAGGAAGCTGCCAGACGCTTTATTCTCCTGCTCCTCCACTGTGTTTTTGTCCTCTGCAGTTCTCTGATACTTTTCTGCCTCTCCTTTATGGCTCTGAAACGGAGCTCCACAGCTGCTGCTCTGATCAAGGGCAAGGAGACAGGCCGGGATCACAAGCATCAGTGGCCTCGAAAAATAGAAAATATCCTCAATCACAGGAGAAGAGAGAGGTGCAGAATTACAATGACCAGAAACGCGTTTTGGGAACATGTGAGGTTATTGGCTTTGTGACGAGAGCCGAACACCGAGGGTCTGCACAGCTCGAGAAAAGAGGGGCAAGAAGCAAGCTCAAGGACCGCACCGCTGCCGTCAGCACTGCTCACCCTCCAGCTCTGGCTTGAACTTCTTGGTGATCCAGCTGGAGACATCTCCATTCCTTTCCCAGTTTTGGTGGTGTCTGGTCTGGGGATCACTCTCAAAATGAAGCATAGAGGAGACCGCAACAGGTTTTGCTCCCTCTGCTGTACGCAGTCCTCCAGTGCTGGCCCAGCCGCCTGCGCCCTCCAACACCTCCACCTGCCCCGTTGGCTGCTCCCCAACCCCAGCGCGGTCAGCACGCAAAATCACCTTCATGCCGTAAACATAATACAAACAGGAGACAGCCCCCATGGTGCTTCAGGCATTTTTAAGAGGGGGAAAAATCATGCAAAATGCAGAGGATACCTCGCACACAGTGAGGCCCAGGGGAACCAGGGGATCAAGACCTCTGCAGTGTGGGCACAGCCATCCAGCTCTGTAGGGTGACCAGTGCGGTTTGTTCCCTGGTCCATATTTGTCTGCTGCTGTAGGCATGCTCTAGCGCCACGAGGCTGTTAGGACAGCTTGAACCTCACTGAAATCCCTCAATAAAAGTTACCTCTTCCTCCTCCAGACATCCAAAGGAGGCAGCCGGGTGTCCAGCCCCGCCGTGACCCAGTGCTGCGGTAGGAGAGGTTTAGGCTGGCAGTAGCAGCAGCGAGTGGCAGCGTTTTTAGGACCGGCCATAAGAGCAGGCATGAAGTGAGTTCGTCGTCCCCAGTCTGGTCCCAGACTGCTCACCAGTTAGGAGCTCCAGGCGGGCAGATCCAGACACAGCTAACGCAGGATCGCAGCCTGAGGTTTTGTTTCCACCTTTGCCAGAGGCTTTGCCGCCGTGTGTCTTGCATGGGTCTCGGCTTCCTTGCTTGTGTCACGGTACCTGGTGCCTTACCTTCCTTTGTAAAGCCACTTTTGGGAAAAAAAAAAATGGGTTCTGGATAACATGGCTTTGCCTATAGTTTTACTGTATGAATCGACAAAAACGATGTGGGTCGGGTTGGTGCTCTTACAGCGAGAGCTGAATGAGGGAGATGGATCCTTCAAAATAAAAACGGGGGGGGGGGGGGGGGAGGGAGGGGTAGCAGTGGCTGTCAATCTCAGTAAGTAAACACTTCTTTGATGTGGTTCTTTAAAAAAAAAAATAAAAAAATAACCCAAATCCTAAAAGCAACATCGTATGTTTATTTTAAATGCATCCGCTAAATATTTACACTGAAAGCAAGCTAAACGAAAAAAAAAAAAGGGGAAAACTGGAACTTTTGTCAGTGAACCAGATTGTGAAATGCCTTGAGGGAATAGAAGATTTATTTGGGGAGAGGGGGAGAGGTAGGAATTTTCCATGCTATTGTAAAACATGAGCTCAAATTATATGATCCCCACAGCCAGTGAATTGCAAAGCTTCAATCAGCTGCCTTTTTCTATTTTTTTTTCCTCCCTTCCTCTCTTTTCTATAAAGAGGAGGGGGGGGGGGGGGAGAAGACAGAAGTGTTTCACCAACTTCTGTTGACTGTTCCTTTTTTCTCCTGATTGAAATGTGTTGTTAAACAAGATCCCACATAATCTCAGCAGAGGGTTCCTCTCGCTCGCTCCCTCTCCTTCTGGGAAGCCGCGATCAGTGCCATCGGCGCTTGATTATTTGCAAACTCCCTTCGCTGGCTTTTTTTTTTTTTTTTTTTGCCCTTTTTTTTTTTTTTTTTTTTTTCCTCCTCTCCCTCTCCGTCTCCCCTCTCTCTCTCTCTCTCTCTCTCCCTCCGTCTCTCTCTCTTCCCCCCTTCCTCTCGCCCCCAGCGCAACTTTCGCAGGCGCCCCGGCACACGCAGCCATGCCGCGCTGAGAGCGGGGGCACCGCGCCAGCCCCCCTCCTTCCCTCCCTCTCCCTCTCTCCCTCCTCCCTCTCCCTCCCTCCTTCCCTCCCTCCCTCCCTCCCTCCCTCCCCAGCGCCGCCGTCCCGAGCCGGGGGGGCCCCGCCGCCCGCCGCCCCTGCCCGGCCCCGCGCCGCGCCTCGCCCCGGCCCCGGCCCCGGCCCCGGCCCGGCCCGGCGCCGCCGCCCCCCGCCCGCTCGCCCGCCCGCCCCGGCCGCGTCGGAGGGCCGGCAGCGGGGCTGGATGTGCCCGGCTCCCCCCGCGCTGAGGCGGGCGGCGATGCAGAAGGCAGGCGGCAGCTTCGCCTCCGCCGAGAGACACCCGCTCAAGATGGCAGATGTGTGCTGAGTTTGGGGGGGCTGCGATCTCTCGCGTCGTTCGTGGCGGCGTTGCCATGAATAACGGGCGTCCTTGCACCGATGGCCCCCATGTACGAAGGTAAGCCCCGTGCACGCCACGGCTCCCCTCCAGCCCTCCCCTCCCCGCGGGACCGGGGGTCCCCCCCGCAGCAAGCCGTGCCCCGGGGAGGCTGCAGCCGAGGGGGGAGGTGTGTGGGGGGGAGACCGGGGCGAGGACGGGCTGGGGTCGCCACCCGCTCGCCCCCCACCCGCCCCATCCAGCCCGTCCTGCGGTGCGGGGCTGGAGGGGGCGGCGGGCGAAGTCCGTGCCGGTGGCGAGCAGAACAATGAGGTGGCCGGAGCTTGCCCTGCGCCTCGGCGAGGCTCTCGCTGCCGGCTCCTCTCGCCCCTTTGCACGGAGTTGTGTGTCCCCCCCAAAAAAATAACACAGCACGGGGAGGCAGCGGGGACCCCGGTGGCAGCGGGCAGGGGGCACGGGGCTGCCGGCAGCCTGCTGTCAGCTCGGCGGCGGGGGGGGGGGGAGACCTAAAGTGCCCTAACTTAGTTCTTTGGGGTTCGAAGGGGGTGTGTGTGTGTTGGGGGGTGCACGTTTTGGGGTGGCTGGAAAAAAATAATAATTAACGATGGTTATTATTATGATTTATGCGTGTGAACGGCTTGGTTTAAATCCCCTGGCGCTGCGCTGACGGCAGGGTGCCGGGGGAGCATTACATAAAGCGGGGGGAAAGCCGCCCGGTGCCGGTGCCTTTGCCGGGGTAGGGGGATAGGGGAAGATAAGGGGGGGGGCCCGGCAGTGGGACTGAGGCTGGGCAAAACTTAATCCGAGGGGAAAGCCGACTCCGGGCTGCGGCGCCCGGCAGCGGGGCGGTGTAAAGTTACCGCCCCGCCGGGTTATTCCTGGGCAGCCCCGCACGGCCGGGACCCCGCGGGAGACAAAGACGGAGCGATTTCGGCAGCGGAGGGAGGCCGAAACCCTCCCTTCCTCCCCTCCCTTTCCCCTCCTTTCCCTTCCCTTCCCTCCCTCCCCTCCCCGTCTGCCGGAGCCCGGCGCCGCCGGGGGGCGCGGAGGGGCCCAGCGCGGCTGCGGGTCGGGGCCGGGGCCGGGGCCGGGGCCGGGGCCGGTGCCGGCGGAGGGCCCCGGGTGCCGCTCGGTGCCGGCCCTCCGGAGGCGCCCTCTGCTGGCCGAGCCGCCCCGCCAGCACCCCCCGAGCCCCGGGCAGCCTCCAGCGGGAGGCCGAGGCCGCTGCGCCGCCGCCCGAGCCCACCTGCACGGCCCCCGGGGCTGCTCGGGACCCGCCCGCGGAGCCCCGCGAGGGGACGGGGTCGTGGGGGAGCCGCGGGGACCCGGCGGTGGCTTCTCAGCCCCCGTGGGTCCCGGGGAGGTGGCGGTGCTGGAAGTTTGGTGCCCGGGAGCACCCAAACTTGTGCAGCAGCAGCCTGGCCCCGTGTGTGTGTGTGTAGGGGGAAATGATCACGCCCTGACAAGCACGCTGTATGAACAGATTCCCTGGAAAGGCTGTGGAAAAACCCCAAGGCAGCCAGCCGGACTCTGCCCGCACGCCTCGAGCCTCGGAGGAGGCGACTGCGCCAGTCCCCAGGAGCCAGCCAGCAGCGCGAAGGTGGATGGGGATTGTGCTGGCTGCAGTGTGCTTGCGGGTGAAGTTGCTCCTGGATAGGTTACAGGCAGGCGGAGGAGGGGTTAATGCATGTTACTCGCCTCCGAGTTGCCGTGAGAGGTCCTTAGAAATCCCTGAAATATCGCAGCGCATCGATAAAAAACTTATCGCAGGGGATGCGATCGCCTCCTTGGAAGGAGACGGGGACCGCGGTCCTCCCTCCGGAGCGTACCGTGTGTGTGTAGCAGCCCGGTCTGTGGCCCTCCTCTGGAGCATCGGCGACATTTAGGCCGCTGAGGAGAGCCGGGCGGCTGGCTGAGCGCTGCGGCGGGCAGCTGCTGCGTTCCTGCCGGCGCGGCGAGGGATGGGGGGCTCTCTCGTGGCACATACGCACGCCCACCGCCACCGCAAGGAAGGCAGGGGGACGTGAAACAATATCTCCGCCGTGCAGGCTTTCGGAACGTCGGCTCTTGTACCGAAAACGTGCCCCGGGAGGAAATGTGACACCTCGGAGGCCTTATAAAATGGTTCCAGTGGAACTTTAGGTGAGTGATAACACGGAGCACACGCACGGCATCACCGGCGAGTCTCGGCGTTTAGGCGAGCTTTGTGCCTGCACGTACCTTGCAGCTGGCTTAAATACTGGTTCTGGGAAGTAGAGCGGTGCCTCACCTGATGTTAATAGGCGAGGCATGATGAATAAATAAATATCTGGTGTTAAACCCTCCTTCCTCCCCCGTGCCAGGAGGATTTTGCCATTCTTTTTAAGGAATTCAGAGCTTTTGCTGTCGTGTTCTCCCCTACCGTTTTTTCTCGTTCCATCTCTTCCAAGTGTTGCCGAGCTGAGCGGTAAAATGAAGGACATAAAAACCTTCCAAGTAAAATAAAACAGAAATAACACCGCTGCGCAGTGCTTGACCTGGATTTGAGTTTTAGTTGTGAGCTGTACAGGGAAACGTACTGGGCTGGAAAGCAGGCCTCCTCAGGTGTAATTCTGCACGGCTCGAGCTCGGGCAGGCCAAGCACGGCCGGCATGCTGAGCGCTGGAAACGCAGCGGGGTCAGGGCGGCTGGGTTGGCCTCAGAGGGAGCAAACGGCCTGGGATGGAGGAGAATCTGCTTCTTCGGGCTCTCCTCTAAGCCGTGTTGCCCTTGCTGGGCAGAATCATCCTCAGTGCACTCACTGTGCGCGGTTTCATCCCGTGCAGAGGACAGATCCAGGGCCTGCGGACCAACTGAGACCCTGTTCTAACAGGGCTTGCCACCAGGCATCACCAGGGAACGGCCTCTGGGCAGCCCTCTGCCCTAGCTGGATGTCAATTTCCAGCAATTGTCAATTTCCCAGCAATTTCCTGGGTGGCTCCTACCTGGCATCCTTCGGAACTGGGTCTTCAGGAGGCGTTGATGTGCCGTAACCTTTATTTTCTAAACAGCCATTACCTCTGTTTTGGTTTCGTTCCTTTTTTTGCTTTGCTTCTTATTCCTGACAACTTTGTTGCAACTTGCAGCATATTTTTAGCAGCAGCGTCGGTAGCTTTATATGTGGGTGGCTTATGGAATTAATATCCGTAATATTTGTAAATTGCACCTCGCCACTGGTGCCACTGCTGGAGCTGCGTGCTGGCGGGGAGCTGCCTGTGCTCAGCTCCGTGCTGGATAAAGCGTGTGGGTTTCAGAGGCCTGAAGCTCTGACCCCGTCCGTGTCACGGCTCAGGTCCTGCTCAGCACCAGGGTTTTCTCCCAGGGCTGCAGGAACAGGCAAGCCCCGCTCGTTTTCCAGGGGGTTATCAGATCTCCTTAAAGCGTGCAGAGCTTTCCCAGCGGGAAAGCGGCTCCAGTGACACCGAGGAAAGGTCCTTACCCCAAAGTTTGTGCACTGCGATGATAACCAGGAGGCGCTTCCTGTTTATGAAGCCGTGACCATAACTTCAGCTAAATCAATGCTGGGACCAAAAGCCCAAGTTTTTATTAGCTCAGGATACGGCTATCGCCAAGATAACAGGAAGCCCCCTCCAGTTATAATTATCGTTCTTATCATGCCGCAGCATCTAGCGATTAAATGGTTTTTTAGGAGTGATGGGTGAAAAATGCAGCTTTATTTTTGGAAGAGGAAACAGCGCGGCTGGGACCAGGGGTGAGCAGACAAACAGCGTGCCAGGACAACGAGACGAGGTCACAGGTACCAGCCACAGCCCTCAGCCCTCCGACCCGGAGCAGCACGGGCTCCTACGTGGCTGTAGAAGGTGGGGAAACCCAGCTGGATGTTGTAGGACACCTCAGCTGGTCTGCAGGGGGTGAAGCCCTTCCCTCAGCATTTGTGGGAGTGAGCCCCCGTGTGAAAAATCCAGCTGGCTGCTGGGACGAGGCCTGAAGGTTTGTGAGAGTCGTTTTCCCATTTAGCAAGTGGTTGCTCTTTGCTGCCCACGTGGATGAGGTGCTCTGAAAGCGTGAGATGAGCAGACTGGATAAGAGCTGGTGGGCTCGCAGGTACTCTGCTGATTGGGGACAGCCTGAAGCCCTCCTCGGTGCCTGTCATGGTTTTGAACTCCTGGCACTCACTGGAAGTTAAATCATATACTCAGAGGCAAGCAATGCACTTAGGCGGCTAATGGAATAGGGCTAAGCTCTGGGCACATCCCAGCGATGGCATGTGGACGTTTATTCAGGAGGAAGGCTCTGGGAAGCCACATCATTGAAGGGTTGGTGACTTCAGAGCGGAGGCCAGTTCCTGCCCCAGCTGTGGCCCTCACCAAGTGGGCCCCAGGTGGTGGTGTTGGAGCAGTCCTGCCAGGCAGCAAGGTCAGAGGCACGTTCAGCTGTGGTCTGCTCAGGCTGGGCTGAGACACCAGTTTGAGGCAGATTAGAGCAGTTCTCTTAGGCACGGGTATCGAGGCAGCTGGGATAGAGCGTACCTTTGGGTGGGACAGCTGAGAAAGGGAGTTTGGCACAGGCACATGGCGTGTCCCCATCCCTGTATCCATAGAGGACAAGATGGATGAGAGGTGAGGCTGGGTATTTTTGTAAGTTCCACCCTTTTCCTCTCTGATCCCGATTTAAAAAGATATTTTAAGGCCTGTGCCTAAATTTAAGCTCACAGGCGGTGCGGCTGACTTCATTAGAATTGTTTATGTCTTTAAAGCTGGCCACACGCGTAAGTACCTTTCTGACTCACGGCCTCTATAGCTTAATCAGTCCATTTATAAAAATGAGGCTGTTTCCTCACCCTTACTAGGAAATCTCTGCCCTCTGAATGTGAAATATTGTTTGTGTGTTTTCTTCTGACTTTTGGAAGGTTAGCTAGTGGAAAACAAGAAGCAGGAATTAAGCACTGTTTGGAGAGTAGGTTTTCTCATCACCTATTTACATACCCTAATGTGGACCTAGGTGTTTAACATGAGGCCTTCTGTTTTGAAACTCTTCCCCCCAGCAGTACAGAGTTCAGCTTTTGTTTTGAAAACAAGCCCAGGTGATAATTTCGCTCCAGATAGGGCATTTAGCAATTTGTCTATTTGTGGTGTGGGGAGAGCAGAGGCAACGTTACCGCTTCCACCTGCTTACAACACAGAGGCAGAGAGTGCACCTGAATCCTCTTTCGTCTGGCCACAACAGGAGCCGAGATCCTTCCTCTGGAAAGCACAAGGGCATGTATTTTGGGAGCACTCTCAGATTCATGTAGCCTTCTGAGTAAGGTAATTTCTACAGCACAAAATCGCTCCTGTGAGACTTGCAATCTTATAAGGCTTCCCAGGGTAGATGAGAGGAGGAGCAGGCCCAGTCCTCCTCGGCTAGCAAGGGCATTGCCACGTCACAAAACACCGTGGAGAGTCCGGGGTCAGGGCTGAAAGCATTGAAAAGCCGTGCCATTAGAATTTATTTATCTAATGGAAGTAATAATAACCCGTAATACTGTGTGTTTATACAGAGCTGCGTACGTTCAAAGCACTGTATAAAGAGGGGCTGTCTAATCAAGCCCCTGACAGCATGCCAAAGAATGGGGTCTTTTACTTATTCACAGTGGGGGCACGAAACAGCCAGCAGGAGACAGGCGTCCTCGGATGCCAGCCCCTGACACTGCCCCTGGGCTGGGGCCTGATGGCAGCAGCACGGACCAGTGGCAGTGCCAGCGAAGCTGTGTCCGTGCATTTAGTGGTGTCTTGGTCATGTTCTGGAGCAAGAAGGTGTTCTGTGCTAGGCGAGGGATGGTGTAGTTTGCTCCTTTTTCTCCAGCAGTTCCCGCTGAATGGGATGTTGGTTGGACAGGCAGAAGCTCGCTCTTTGTTCATGCCTCATGCCCAGTCCTGCTCACCTTCCAGTGCCCGTGCTGACATCTGCCTCTGGAAGGATGAAGTGAGAACCATCACTCAGAGTTCCTGCCGTGACAAGTGGGAAAGGTCACCAGTGATATTTGCTGGAGGTACTTGGGAAGCTCAGAAGGGCAGCCGTGTTCCCTGCTCGTTACAACCTTTAAACCTGAAAGGCATCAGCAAGACCTGGAACGAGAGTCTTACGCTGAGCTAACCTGCAGGCTAACGTCTCCTTCAGTTCTGAAGGCTGACAGGCTTATCTTACTCTGTGAGCTGTGCTGAAATGCCAAGGGAACTTCGCTCTCAGCAAAATCAGAGAGATCGTAGGAAGTGGGCACAGCAAAGATTTCAAGAGGTTCTTCCCCCTGTGTCAAAACAGTGTGTGCTGTACCAAACGTGTGCTTGTCCAGCATGCTCCATAACACCTTTGTCTAGCATATTCCCCATGAATGGAGGGTCCACAGCCTGCCCAGGCGATCGCTGCCCTTATCTGTCTTTGTCAATGTAAAGATTTTACCTCTCCGTAACTTGGCTGCGCTGTGCTTGCTGCGATTCCTTGTTCTATTGACAGCAGATGTGCAAAGTTCTTCCTTTTTCTTTGTCACGTCTCTCGTCGGTCTTGTCTTCCCTAGGCTAAATCCTTTCTCAAACCCATCCTTCAGCTCTTTGGCTGTGTCTTGTTTGCTGCAGCCCTGACCATTCTTCTTGTTCCCTGCGTTCCCTTCAGCAAGCCCACACCTCCTGAATGGCACTGCTACAGCACAGTGCTTTACCGGGGGCCTTACACTGGCCATGGAGAGCAAAAATACCCCTCCTTGTGCCTTATAGGCTGTGCTCCTGTTTGCTCTGCCTTCTGCACCGCAGCATCGTTCATCTGTGTTTAGCTCGTGATGTGCTGTGGCTCCCAGCTCGTGCCCTAAGTCCGATGCCCCGTGAGCTGCTTTCCATCCCGTGTGTGTGGAGCCAGCCTCTCCTACCTAAGCATGCGGTTCTCTTATTTGTCCTGTCAGAACTGCATCCATTTGTCAGGGCTGTTTGGAGTTCTCATCTGATTGCACTGCCTTCGCAGCCCCTTCCTGCTCGGTGTCACCTGCCAATTTTTTTTTAAAAAAAGCACGCTCTCTGTGTATTCACCAGGCTTTGTTTTCCACTCTGCAGTCCCAAATAGAAAGCCCAGAAAAAGAAAAGTTATTTCATAAAAAGCCTTGCCCCCCAAATATAGAAGAAATGGGAAAAAAAATCACAAAACACTTGGCATTTTTTCACACCTCCTGTTCTTTGGTGCCTTTAAAGTATTAACAAGAACAGTTGTATTTGCTGTTACAGCACCAGTGCCAAAGAAAAGCAGGACCTTATTGCTCATGATGTTGACATGAAGTGACAAATAGTTCTCGTCCTAAAGAATTTACTTTTTTATTTTATTTTCTTGTAGCTGCAGACACAGGATAACGGCTAATGCAAACAGGATGGATCCTGCGGAGATAGGAAATCGCAACGTATGGATTTGCCCAAATGTCTGACATTTGGGGGTTCATTTGGGGAAGGGAAGGGTGAGCTGAAGGGAGAGGGGAAGGAAGGAAGTAGGTCAGGGACGAGACAGAAGAGGATGAGAGAGACAGGTGGGGGAGAAAGATGATGGCAAGTGACTGTAACAGGAGAGGGAGAAGATCCCTGCAAAGTTTAAGGTCTGAGGCTGTCACAGCCAAGGCCGTCAGGAACAGAAAGTTCAGTGAATTGCTGAAGGTTCCTGCTTGGGCTGTTTTTGCAGCTGCTCTTACTGACTTCAGTCTCTCCCACTTCTTTTCCCTGCAGTTGTCTCTAGCATCTCTGGAAGGGAAGGCAGGCGAGGATGGGAGGTACTGCCTGTATCCTAACACTTACAGGCAGGAAGGAGAGTCTGCGTAGGGATTCCCCTGCTGGAGCTGAGACTGGAGGCAAAAATGATGCTGTAGCATTCCCAGAAGATCTCTGATCCTGCTCTCCATGCCGGGGAAATCCTGCTCTGGCAGAGATTAGCTGAGGTATCAGTACTTTTCATTGATCTGAGCTTCCTATGGTTTCCTCCCTCTCTGCCGCTGCCCTTTCCATGATGCCGGCAGCTCTGCGGGAAGAATTTGATCTCGCTGTCCTCACTCCTCCTCCCCGGCAGACCCTGCGTGCTGGGTCCTCCTGCAGTCAGGCACCTTCATCTGATGGTTTTAAGGGCACGTGTGGCTGTCGCACCCTCTGTCCCTGTGTCTGTCCTCTTGTGGTTAGTCCAGGTGACTGAAACAGAGGGCAGCTGCCAGCGGCGAAGCTCAATCACAGCAGCATCGTGCCCTGCTCGTGTGTGTTGTGTGTGGCCCTGAGGCTGGGTGTGCTTTGAGTGTGTGGGTCCACGTACTGTGCTCTCCAGTAGCAGGCCAGGTATTTCAGGATGTTTGGCAGTGAGTCCATAAGATTATGGGTTTTCTCCTGGGCGAAGAGAGCAAGAGAAGCTATTTCTTGCTTGTAGCTGGGCGTTAGGGCGTTTATTTGCTACTGGATGTGTTCCAGTGGATTCAGTGTGTCTCTGTTTATTTTTGCTTAAAGACACGACTTTTTTTTCCTAGTCAAAGGTCGTAAAGGTGCACGGGCTGGCAGGTAGCCAGCGAGCTCCCCATCTATCAGCTGCATTGGGGGGGTGTTAGGCTAACGCTTCTGGGGGGAATTTTACAGCAGACGACAGAGTGGGATGGTGGAGACTTGGACTCTGGCAGCAAGGCTCAGAAAACATCCAGTCCCAGAAAACTTGCAGAACATTTCAGAGAAAGTTTAGTTTTTCAGGAAGCTCCTATAGCTTTCCCAGAATATCTTTACTTGGAGGCAAAATTGGTAAAGTGTTCTTTATTTTTAAAACGCGGTTTATATTCTGCTCTTGTCTGCAGCAGCGCCAGCGCCATCGATGTATTTATCTCTTTCCTTTTAACACTTGCCGTTCCTGGAACGTCTCCTGCTCGGCAGCTGTTTGGAGGTGGGTTTTTTCTTCCTCTCCCATCGCCATGTACCTTTCCTTCCTGTTGAAGGCATCCATAAAGCTCTCGTGGTGACATCATAGCAGTTTCCACGGCAACAGATTATGATACTAGAACAGAGGATAATATCAAACAGGAGGAGGAAGAGATAAATTATGGTGTTTGTGTGCGTGTGGCTGAGGGCTTGATTATATTCCTACATCTCTTCCGAGGATGTTGTCTGCCTAGTTTCTTCTCTGTTTATCTTATGTGCCTTTTAAAGGTTAGGAAAAAGCTAAAAAAATAAAGACGAGCTAGAGGTCAGAACAATACGGACACATATTTTTGATCGTCTCTATGTAAACCTAGTAGGCTGAGATTTATTTTTTTTTTATCTCAGTGGTAGCTCTCCCATGTCCCCTGAGAGTCATCTAGTCTGGAAAAAACTTGGAAGCACAACAATCCCCTGGCGCAGCTTCATTTTTATTTTAATTACAAATTATTCATATCCACTGGGATAGGATCTGCTGGGATCCCAAGCCCAGGATCCCTGTGCTGCAAATTTTCCAAAAAGATGGACAAACGTGGCACAGCAGCGCCCCTGGTTGCTCGCAACCTGCATTTGAGAAAGGATGCAACAGGTGGACAAATCCACCACGTCTGGCATGAAAGAACAGGGGCAGGTGAGCAAAAGAAGAATGGTGGCAGAGGTGTGGTCCCTGGAAAAAGCTCCAGCATCTGAAGGAGTTTTCTCCTTCAGATATGCTGCCAGCTTGCTGGAAGGTCACTAGGCAATATATCGGCTCACCTTAGCCATGCGATGGGGCAGGAGGGTATGCAACGTGCCCAGCTTTATGAGGGCGATTTGGTGCCTTGCACAGGATGTGCAAGAAGAGCACTGCACAGCAGCTCTCTGGCTCTGGGCAGGCTGCCGGCGGGCTTTGTGGCCGTGTTGAGTGAAGAGTTTTTGGTCCGGCTTAGTGCAGCCAGGCTGGGGAGAAGTTGGCAAGCAGGAGGAATCGCACAAGGTGCTCAAACGCTGTCAGGGGTTAAAGTTACAACACGAGCGCACGCAGAGCACCTCAACAGGAATTAATAGTCAGGTCACCTTCATGGAAGTGTACTGGAAGCCAGTCCAGACCACAGAGAACTGGTTTGGTGTGCTTCCCGTGTGCAGCTCCGCACGGGATGACAGGCATTAAATATAATGACAGGCTCCAGCGCTGGAGGCTAGCCCCGTTGCTGAGCCGGCTGACAGCGTCGCCCTGCGGGGAACACTCTTCCACCGCCAGGGCTCCTGGTGATGGGGCAGCGGGGACTGGAACAAGTCCTCTGCAGAGGGAGGGGAGATCGCAACCTTTTCTCTGAACCCAGCTTTGAAAAAGGACAGTTCTTGCCTACAGCCAGTTTGTGGGCACCGTGGAGAAACCCAAGCCTTAATAACTCCCCCAAGGCATGTGCCTGCAGAGCAAGTGGGGATCGCATTTAGTCATGAGTACAAGTATAAATTCCTTCATCTCTTCTGGCACTATCACTGGCTCTAACAGAAACCTGCCTTCCCATCAAACTCCCCCTCTGCATTCTCTCAACATCAGAGGATGTATGTATTTAGCAAGCGGGGATAAGAAACACGTTGCAAACCCCATTTAAAATAGCTGCACCACCTGACAAGGACATGTGAAACCCAGACACAGGCATATCCCATTGATGCTGACAATACTTTTCTTGCAGTGTCATTTTCTCATTCCTTATCTGAGGCTGTGAGCACCTGGATAATGAAAGTGCAGCTTCCAGATGCCTGCGCTGTCTGAAAGCTCATGTGAGTCGGAAGGGACAGTGGATGCTGTTACAGAGCTGTGTGTGCGAGAATACAAATGGGAGAGCACGTAGGTACGTGCACACGTGTGGGACTCTTCCCATGTTTGCAGGCATGTGTAGGAGCACACATGTGGCTGTGGCTGTTGAAGGCCGTGTGGGCCTGATTCTTCGTAGAGCTGTTACACCAGCCGCCCAGCAAACTGCGTTTGCACCAAGGCTTTTCTTCACTGCAGGGAATAAAGAAGGGAGATTTATCGTAAGTATAAATTAGGCCTTCTGTGTGTTTGTGAGCTGTCTCAGCCCGTACAGGAGGAAATATATACAAGGTGAATGCAGGGTGTTTACGTAGAGTGATGCCGTGGCAGCGTGTGTGTTGGCAGGAGCGCTGTCTGCAGTCTGCATGAGGGGCTGCGCAGCCTGTGTGAGCGTGGAGGGCTGTAAATCACGGCGTGTTTGGGAGGGGACACTGCCACTCTGCCTGTACAAGGCAGGGAAAGATTTTGAAGCAATGTGACTCTTTCAGGCTGAAGAACAGGGTTACTGGAAATCCAAGCTGGAAGAAAATATAATCCAAGACATTTTGACTGGGAGTGATCTGTAATCCACACCTACCAGCTCGTCTCCAGCCTGAGCCAGAACCACTGCATGCCTGGCATCTTTTACACACCTCTCCCAGCACCAGGTTTTGGTGGCTCTACTGGACCGCTTCCTGGGTATCTCTGCAGCTCTGCTGATACCTCTCAGGTCCCGCCTGCTGTATCCTCAGTTATTTCAGTCCTGACCTGGTCCTACAATGTAGCTGGCATCTTCATGCAAATGCAGTAGCTCCTCAGGAATCTGTACCCATTTAGATGTGTTGACCATACCACTCAGAGTCTCTCGTGTAGGTGAGACCAGTAAAGTAGCTGTGGCTTTCTCTCCATCCCTGTAGGTAGGTGTCTGAGCCTTGGTTTTGCTCTTACTCAAACAGGAACTCGTGCTACAGGCTGTGGAGTTTGTCTCTTTAGGAATGGGCTTGGCTTTCGTGCGCCTCCAAAATCATCACCGTTTCCCAGAGGAGCACTTGAGTCATTATCAGTCCCCGCGTTTCCTCTCAGCCAGGAAGGATTTGAAGGGGTTTCAGGAAGAGGATGCTTTGCAAGGAGACGTCTGCTTTCCCTTGCCGTACCCTGTCACAAACAGATACCGAGTCTCCTGCCAAAAAGCCCCTGCCTGTAGAAAATAAGGTGGGAGAGAAGAAGACGGGATGTGGGTGAATGGCGAGGCAGGGCAGCGTTTCAGGTGGGGGTGCCTGATGCTTTTGATAGTGGGCGCGATAAAACAGATGTTTGTGGCAGCGCTGGGGGTGCGCTAGGAACGTGCTTATGTCATTTGGCATCACTGGAACAAGTTGCAGGTCATGGATTTTCATTTGGGTTTCATTATTTCTCTGCAGCAGCCATCAACAAATGGAAAGTTTCCCCAAATGCGTTGCAGCTGCAGTTGGTTCTCTTGTCTGCCTCGCTCTCTGTCACTGTAGGACTTGCAAAGGGGTTTGGGTTTTCGCTCCCCTTTCATATTTTGTCCTCCCTGCCAGACTCTGCCCTCTGCCGCTGCCTCCCTACCACAACCCTGTCATGTTCGGTCACGCTTGGCTGAAGGTTACCAGCCCACCTGAGGCTTTCGTGGCCAAGGACGGGTGAGCCAAGTGCTGGGAACACGCTGGCTTTCTGTGGGAGCCGAATCCCCCGACACGGCCTCCCGGCCTGTGGGGCAGTGGGTGTGTGGGGGAGTGAGAGCGCAGGCGTGCTCACGTGGCAAAAACACTCCATGGTTACCATGAAACGCTTGCTAAAAGGCAGAAATTGGAGTGGTTCGGCTAAGCCGGGCAAAATGAAGCGGGAGGCTCTCATGGCGGTCCCCGTTGTACCCACTGGGGGTGCAGGGAGGGCAGGTGCTCATCCCCTGCTCGGGGTGGGCCGGCCTGAGGGATGGTTGTCCCTTGTAGGGTCATGGGTGACAAGCCAGCAGCGTGTGTGGAGCTGTGAGACCCAGCCCTGTGTCGAGGCTGTTTCACCCACGGTATGCCAGGATGGCCTGCACGGAGGAGAAGCTGAGGGGCTGTGGAGGCTGCGAGGCCGGCCCTGGCCAGGAGGCCACTCAGAGCCTCTTGTCCCAGCAAAAGCGTTAGATTTGGTCAGCTGTTAAACTCTAGGTGTGATTAATTGTGGCCAGCGATTCTGACCTCGGTGGTTTTCGCTGGGTGCCCAAAGCGGAAGAACCGGGCTCGTTCTGCCTGCAGGCCAGCTGGCCTTCATGCATCTGGTTACGTGCCTTCACCTCTGGAGCTCTGACCCCGAGCAGGCGGGCTCGGCTTGTGGCGGGCAGCAGATCACCCCATTGCTTCACCCAGGGCAGCAGGCTCTCTCCTAAAGGCCACTTAGCCACTGTGGGGACATCGTTTGGAGGAGCCCCTTGCTTTCCTTGCCTGCCCATGCCTTCCAGTTCCCCACACAGCTGCCCCTTTCCTGGGGCTGCTGGAGGGGGCGAGATGCCCCAAGCACATGTATTCGCAGCAGGCCGAGGCTCACAAATTCTTCCTGCTGTTCAGGCCTTGATCCTTGTTTGTTAATTGGTAATAATTCTTGTTGCGTTCACTTGGGGTGACTTCAGCACTGGGTGCTTGCGTTTATTTCAGAGCCCTGTCAGTGTGTAGAACACAGCTGTAGTTTTAGGAAAGCCGCAGAGGCTGCCAGGCTGCCCCTGGGCTTGCACGGGGTGCTGCGGTGAGGGGCCCCCACCAAACCTGTGCCTGCCGATGTGCCAGGGGCCTGGGAGCATCCTCTGGTGTCCTGCCTACCTTCCTAACCTGTCAGGTCCATGGCACTTTGGCCAGCACTCTGGGGAAACGTCTGCTGGTGTTTGTCAACCTTTACAAGGAAACAGATTGTTTCTAAACCGCAGCTCCAAGCGTAGCACAGACTGGAGGCTGGGAGGTAACCGTAAATCCTAGCTCTCATTTGCACAAATACATGCGGTTCCAATCCTCAGGGCGTTTTGCCTTCCCCTGCCTATACCTTAGTTTCAGAAACATGTAAATTTAGTTGGGATTTGTTCCTTCAAATCACCACAAAATGTGGCCAGGGGTGGGGGCTTTTAAAGTGCATTTGGCATAGAGGGGATGAAGAGGATTCGGGATGCTCCAAGGAGCAGGAACTGGTGGATGCTTATCATTTATGCCCTGCCAGAGGGGCAAACTGAAGTGACTGGCTACACCAGGAGAGCAGTAATGACATTTGCAGCTTCTTACTTGTAGGTCTGCTGCTCAGATCAGACCTCTCAGCTTTCTTCTGGCCCAGCCTGTGAGACCCCACACACTGGGTCGTGTTACAGGGGTGAACCCAAGCGTAGGGTCATGAGGTGGATAAATGTCCTGTCAGGTGATAGGGGACAGGCTATGTGGTGAGGTTGCCGCAGGAGAGGGAGCCGATGCTGGCTAGCTGGGCTTCTTCCAGCACAGAAACCTCCAAGGTGCCCCTGCCTCTTGGAAGAGGCCAGCCCTCATTCAAGGGGGCACACGGAGCAAAGTAGAGGGGGTTTGTTTCTGCCCAAACCTACCTGAAGCAGTGGTTCCCAGGTTTGTTTGGGCTCAGCAGCAACGGCACATTTGTACCACTGGATGTCTTACCTATTACAAAGTTTTTGTTCACGTTTGCTGGTTGTTTACCAGACCTCTAAATCATTACAAAGAGCAGCAAGCCAGCTAAGACGGCCTGCGGGGCTGGGCTGGGGCTGGGCAACCCCACTGAGGCTCCCTGCAGGAGGCCGTAGGAAAATGCTGGCAAGGACACACAGTGGGAGCTCTGCATGGACACGGGCTGTGCTGTGTGTGCTTGCCGGAGAGATGCCTCTATTTCCAGAGCTGCCAGTTGAGTATCTTTCACCTGCACAGACTTTCTTGTAGGGGAAAAAAAACAGAGCTGAAGGCTCTTCCACAGAGAGGCTGGCTGCTGGAGGACCCCCCTGAACCCCTCCATTACCGTCTGCAGGGGTGAGGGAGAGTTTCGTGTCCTCTTCTGCCTTTCAGCTGGAAAGAATGCGGTGTGCTTGTGATCACTGTGGCTGGGGCTTCCTGCCATGCTCTCTCGCCATGCTGATGGGTTTCATGACACCTCTTTTAGCACCTGAGGATAGGTGTGAAGAGGGAGGAGGTGGAGAAGGAGGAGAAGGTGGAGATGATGGCGGTGGTGTGAGTTAATACAAGACCCAGTGGGAAGCAGCGGCAGGCAGTGTTATTTCAGTGGTTTGAGCCAAAACTTTCTCTGCCGCTCTCTCTCTCTCTCTCTCTCTCTCTCTCTTTCTCTCATTAAATTACAACTAATGCAAGTAGCATTGTGAAGGAGGAATTTGGGAACTGTTGTTCATCATCCAATCACTTGTAACGAATGTGCTGCTCAGTGCCATAGCCCATAGCCTTGCCGAGAAGTAATTCACTTGGTATTTGTAGGCATGACATGCATGCCATAAGAATTCCACTGTTAGCATTATTCCAGCATTAGCGAGGGGATATGAAAATAAATGATGAGCTATTGTTTTTCATGATTAAGTCCAGGCTTTCTGCTCCTGTCTTTTTTTCCCATCCTCCGTCTGTGGGAGGAGAGGCCTCTCTGTTCCTTGCATTTTGCCTTCTCTCATCCCCGCTCCTCTGGCCCCTTCCACACCTGCACCCTCCCACTTCTCGACCTGCCTGTCTTCAGGGAGAAGGTGGATGGCAGGGTCTAGGTTTGGAGGTCAGCCAGGACGGTTCGTTAGATTCCTGTAGGAAATCAATCACCACAGAGCGATAGGACATCAGAGAGGACCGTAGCATTTTTTTATGGCTCTACAAAACCATTTTGCCCCACTGTCCCCCACGGAAAGCCCTCCTCTTTGTGGTTGCACTGGCAAGTAACAATTTGGGGACGGGACAGCAGTTTAGTACTTCAAGGTAATCTGCAAGCCTTAAATGACTCTTGTATTATTATTATTATTATTATTTATTTATTTATTTATTTATTTATTTATTTATTTTAAATGAAAGGTCTTGAGGCAGCTGTCAATCTGGAGGTACAGGAACAGAGCTGAGCAGCCCGTAGCAGGGTCCAGTGCTTAAAAGGAGAAGTCCACGGAGCAAGCAGGGGGGGATCTGTGACCCACAGCTGCAAGGGGATGCCCAGGCGTTCCAGTGGGCTATACTGCATTTTCTGTGTACTTTTATAAATGAGGAGTTGAACATGACAGGGGAATGAGGCAGTTAAGTATTATTTATCCCTACTTTCTACCAGGGGGTGACTGAAGAAGAAAGCATAGCAGTTTCAGGAATGACCCCTGTTTCTGGGATCATTGGTTCCTGGGGCCGGTTTAAGCAGGCATGCGAACACCCACCTGCTCGAAATAAAAGACTTCTTTGGAAAAAACAGGCTTAAATATCCCCATGAAATCCCCGGACTGAGTCAGTATCAGCACTGTACAGGATTCCTGCGCTCTGAATCTTATTCTTAATCAACTAACCCAGGCAGTCTTTCATGTCGCTGAGTTGCTTCTCACTCCAGTGGCCCCAGCCCGTGTTGGCTGTTCAGCAGAAGGCCTGGCTGAGCTGAAGGCAGATGGCAGGGTAGGAGCTTGTGCTGATCCTACTACTATTAACTCTACCACTCCTCTGCACAGCAAGCTGCTCCCTTTGAACATCAGCAGAACCATTTTTAAAAGCCCTGCAGCCCAGCCTTGTGTGACAGAATAGCTCATTTTGTCAGGGAAAGAGATACCTTGGCAAACTTTTGAGCATTAGCTGTCAGGGGTAACCTCAAGACTCTGGAAGAAGCAGCCGTGGGCTTTGAGAGAAGAGCAGAAGCCAGCTGCAGGTGCCATGTTCCCACCTGGCAGGGGACGTGTTAAAGCCATGTCTTTTTTCCCCCGTTTTCTTTATTCATTCTCTCAGAAGAGGAATTTTCTGTGACGTTGTTTTGCACGTAATCAGGGTTGTGAAATCCAAAGCTGCTGGATCATCCCGCTCACACCGTCTTGCCAGCATTGCTCAGCACTTGGTAACCTGCAGGACTTTGTGGTTACTGTGGCCCCGTCCCGTGGGCCTGCTAAATGTCTCGGGCCAAGAATCTCCCTCTTCCCCTCATCTGCACTGGGTTACACATCTGCACATACACAGACATGCAGTACACAACCTATAGCACTGATAGCACATGTGTATGGCTTGTCCCAGTTCACTTCAGGGCCATTTCAAAGTCCCATGTCCTGCCTGAGCTCCTCTTTGCCACCCTCACCGAGATGTCCAAGGTCTTTCTGACGGAAAAGCGATACCTATGCTTGATCCTGCTAGGATTTTGCAATATGCCGAAATGGGGTGGTGGTGACGCTGGGTGTGAAGCCATCGACTCATATTTACTTGTGATCTAAGAAAGCATTTTCAGTTCAGACCTCAAAGAGCAAGCTGCTGTGTGATTTAAAATTGTGTTACCAGCAGAAACATATGACCTCATGGTATGAATAAGCAGGAGGAGATCAGCAAAGAAGTAAGCTTCTACTGTACACAAATGTCCACAGAAGAGAAAAAAGAAAAAAAAAAAACTTATTAGAAGACTCAGTTGTCTGCGTAAGCAAAGGCTGGGGAAATGACTAATTTACTGGTTCTGTTGTACATGCAGTTTGATTCAGTTGTTCTTCCTTTGATTCACAACCCCCCCCCTCACTTTCTGTACCCCCTACCTCAGCTTGGCTTTTTCTGCCTGTAAGGAGAGAGCAGGCGAGGGAGGGTGGGAAGGACTCAGCGAGGAAGGAGTTAAGGGACTGCTCAGTGGGGATTATAAAACAGCCAGGCACTTGGAAACAGTTAAGAAGAGAGAAACAGATCTGCCAGGAGGGAGTGTGGCACTGGAGCCGGCGATTTGTTTTCATGCCTCCCGACGCGGCGATGCAGAAGACCCTCCTAGAATGGGCGCCGAGGTACCAGGGGGGCGTGGGGAGGGTGTCAGGGGTGCCAGGACCAAACAGGGAATGGGCTTCTCCGGCCCCAAGTTGGCAAGGCTTCTGACCGAGCCTTGCTGCCGTGCTGTGCTCTGGATGTGTGTCGTGCCCGTCTCGGGGTGGTGGGACTGGTCGCCTGCTGCAGCCTCAGGGCATGGGCTGGCCACGGGGGCACTCTTGGGATGCTGGACCTAGGGGAGGTCTCGGCATCGCCTTGGAAAGGTGGAGGTGACAAATCTGCTCTCTGCTGGAGCACGGAGCCGAGGGTAAGGTGTGGGCAGGTCTGTGGATGTGCTTACGCCAGCCTGAGTTGCCTGCGAGGTCCCCCGTGGGGGTGGCTGGGGGTGGACATCTTGTGCAAGGCCACCTGGCCGCGAGGAGCCTTCTGCCATGCTCTGATGAGGTGGCCCTGAGCCACAAGGAGCTGCGTTTTCACTGTCCTGCCTTCCTTTCTCAGCAAGCCCACCTTGCGTGTGCTGTGTTAGGCCTGAAGGGCTCAGGCCCGGGGAGGAAAGGCATCTGGAGGCAAAGTGACCCATGCGGGCCAGGCTGTCCCCAGAGATCCCCAGCCACTTGGGTCTGCTTTTGTGGTACTCTCCACATCCCGGTGCTTTAGGCAATGACTGCTTCCCTGTTTGGGGAAGCTGAGAAGTGACCTGCACGCAGGCCCTACCATCACCTCGTGGCTCTTCAGCTGTGTGTGAGCACGGTCTGTGTAGGAGTGAGCCTTGCGGTGACCACCACACGCGTAACGTGGAGGTCCCTTCTTCGTGGGGAAGGAGCAGATGCAACTGTTGAGCTGAAGTGTGCAGAGAGGAGGGTTAGTCACTCCGCAAGCGTCAGGGACTTGCTGAAGGAAGAGCAGGAGTTTGCTGACTAATGCCTGTAATGTTCGAGGAGTAAATGAGAAATACAGAGGGAAACCCCCCGTTTCTGAATTTGGAAGATAAAAAAAAAAAAAAGAGGGAGGAAGAGAAAGAGAAAGAAGACATCGAGTTACTCCTCAGCCCCCTAAGTCTCTGACCTATATCTCCCTCCTTTCCCTGGGGCCATTACTGAAATTAAAAATTAATAGGGAACAGCCAGGTTTTACCTCCAGGGTGCCCTTTCAGGCTGCCACGTACCGCAGGCTGAGACCAGCGGATGGGGCTTTGGTGCCCCTCAGCATGGTACAGAAAAGTGAGTGGTCTCCATCCAGGGCGTTGGGAGGACATCCAGATAGGCTGGAAGAGAGGAGGTAACTTCCTTGCTGGGAAGAGCGGTCTCTGGCTGCAGAAGGCTGGGAAAATAATGTCAAGCTGACACATTAAGTGAAAATAGACCGGTAAAGGATGACAGTCCTTGAAGTTACAGTAACTTTACCAGGGGAAATGGAGGTGAGAAGGAAAAAAAAAAGTATTTCAGGTCATTAGCCCTCTAAGGGCCAAGTTCATTGTATCTGCAGAAGATTCCTCTTTCTCTTCCCATTCTTAGTTTTTTAATGAGGAAAGAGAGTCCTTATTTAAGAGGCTAAAACCTCGGGTTGTGGGTCAGGAGGTTTCATTTCCCAGTTGTTCTGCTGCCTTGCTGTGAAGCTTGGGCAAATCACTTTCTTTTGGTTCCATCTTTGCCTCTATGGGGTGGGGATTGTGATACTTTTTTTAGAGCATTTTCAAAGCTGTGGATGAAAGGAAAGGCTACATTTTCCAAAGCAGCCAGGGCTCTTCAAGGAGGGTACTTGCAGTATACACAGCGGACAATTCTCGGGCTTGGACTTGCCATGTAAGACTTGTGTTTTGCTCCTTGCTGCCATCTTTTCTCTCCCGTGGTTAAAAGAGGGACCTGTTGCAGGTATTTGGCCTCTTGGCCATGAAGGCCTGCAGCCCTCCTAAGAAAGGAGGTGGTGGTGAGGGGAGAGCAGTGTGGGAATTGCTCATGAGGCTGTGGTTCACTCCAAATCTGTATTTAATGTACAGGTCTGGATGCATCAGGTTGTCTGTTGTGCTCCTTCAGAGCCCAGCTCCTTATCTTTTTGCAAGATACCTCAATTACTGCTACATTTTGTGGTAAATATACTGCAAAATCCGGAAGGGCCAGAAGCCGAGGCATAAGGGCTATCTCTTCATGGACTCCTGCCTCTCCAATATTAGAATGCCTCGTACAGCTTGAGAAACTAGGTTATATAGCAGCTTTAATGGGGCTTTTTCCAGACACTGATTGACCTGATTCCTCGGACCAGCTGTTTTATTTATTAAGCAAAATAGGAGAAAAAGAATGCATCTCCTACATAAACTTGATTCCTCATGGAGAAAGTTTAAACTATCTTTAGCTTTTCATAAATTGGTGCGGAACTCTTTCTTGATGCTGATTTCAGAGATATTAATTTATGCACTAGGAGTGAGTAAGATTTGCCTCTTCATCTAATCCTGTTTCCAGAGAGAGATTTACTTAATGTGCAGTGTAATTTGTCTAATGTGCAAGTTTGTATGTAGAGTGTACCTAGATCCAGTAGAAACAGGGGGTATAATAAAGGAGAGCACTGTAGTGCAGTGCTGTAAATCCCTCTGTAATTAAAAATACTAAATTAGTCAACGTTAGTGCAGTCAGGAGACATTACTAGCTGGAAAGCAGGAATGTATGGCAAGAGTTTCAGTGCAGGACAGAGAAACTGGGTCTGTGTTCATCCCTGTGTGCGTGTGCTATGTGTCGAGGGGGAGGGACAGCTTATAACATCATTCACCAGGAATACAGCTTGGGTGGCAGAGAGGAATCGTCAGAATTATCCCAGGGCTGTCCTTGCACACTCACAAGGTGATGGAGCAACCAATTCTCCTGCCAGCTCGCATGCAGTCGCACTGTTTCCACCCAAGTCAGTGGATGGTTTCAAGGCTGGATCTAACACTGCTACAAAAAGTCTCTCTAAAAATAATTTACTGCTCTGAAGAAGGCTGGCACCATGTATTGATTGATTGTTTTCTCCCTTGTCTGTCTGTCTCTCCGTCTGTCTTTCTTTGCTGCTATTAACACAGATGAATCGCTGCCTGAAATTTTCAGATGGTTCTTTTTTAGGATTTTCTAAATCTCCTTGTAAATAATCAGGATTGGCTGGTAGCAATGTAAGAGTCCCTGCTTCTGAGTAGTTTGTCTGTCTGTCCTTTATCCAGCTTACAACCACTGCAGCCTATAATGCCTGATACTCAGCTTCCTTCCTCTTACGAGGAGAACAGGAGGGAAGTCGGGGCTTATGCTCTAAGCAAAAGTTGCTATTTGGAACTGAGTAGCAAGGCTTCATTGTGCATTAAGATTAAAAAATAAATGAATCTTGTTTATCTGAACAGAACCAGAATAGTTAGTTTGCATTTAAGTTGGACTTGGTTTTGTTAGTGTAATATCTGCCTCGTGTGGTTTCTTCAGCAGCTGGATAAGATAATCCATGAGACAGAAAAGTACATGTTATAGCAGTGGTATAAAACCCTCTTTTGGATTGTTCACCACTTTTCCAAACTTAAATTTTTCTGGGCTAAAATTTTCCATCCCAGTTACCTGCTTCAGCCTGAATAGTTAGAAAACAGCTCTCTGCTGTTTTTGCTGAATGTTAAAAATAAAAAATGTACAAATAAATGAGAAAACAACCCCCCACCTTAACAGCCCCATGGAAATTCACATAGTATATATGTCAGATGCACCCCTTCTGCTGTCTTTGAGAGCATCAACCCAAACTTGGCCAAGTTTTAAGCTTTACAAAAAAATGTTGTTGTCACATTCTCAGCAGACAAAACAAATCTCTGAAGAATTGGGACCTAAGAGTTTCAATTAGGCAGTTAAAATTAGTGGAAGCTTTTCATGTTAATCTCTCAGTGCCTCAATTCCCTGCCCATGCCATATGGGTAATGCAGCGTCTTACTTTATGAGGGCAATTGTGAAAATACATTCCTTTATGTTTGTGAAACATTCAGTTACTCTAATGATGCATATGGTTGGGAAGCCCATGAGTAAATTACTAATTCCGTCTGCTGAACAGTTTGACGGGTACCTAGTAAACAAGGCTTGGGGCCACACCTCGACCAATGCGGAGAGGGTGAAATACTGAATAGTTGCTCACAAAATGAGCACAGTGTATCCTGTGTACCGGGTGAGGCCAAGGTCCTGTAGAAAAATAGCCTGTTATTATGCAATTAGCAGCTCTAGCACCATAGCCAGGCAAAAGGGGGTGAAGGAAGATCGCACGGGCAGTCATAAACATGAAGTTTCCTAAGCCTTGCATTCTTGATTTGCAGCTTTAAATGATCTTGCTTTCACCTGTTTTGCTTTCTGTGTAATTGTCTGTCACATGGAGTGGGCATGAGGAATAATAAGCAGCTGTTGCTTTTGGAAGACAAGGCAGAGAAACATCTTGTGCCATCGGTCATCAGTGAAGAATATTCTTGGCGAAGTCTTCTGTCCAGACATTGCGTATTGGAGCACGTGTGACCCTCAAGGTAGAGAGAAGTCAGGGATGGTACAAAACCAAACAGACCAAGATGTCTTTTTTTTTTTTCCCTTATGACAACTACTCAATTTATGCTGTTTTGCTTCAGTAACTCTGTGTACCATTAAACAGTAATGCCACAAACCAACAGACTTGAAAGTTGTTTTAAATTAGGACAAGATCATCCTGTTGCTTTTTGCTGTGGGTCTTGTGGGAAGGCGCTTCCTTGTTTTACCCTGGGTATTCACAGTCCTGGTTTTTCCCTCTTCCAGGTCCTGCCCTGGGGAAATTCTCATATACACATGAGACTGGTATTGTTACACTTGGGAAAATGACCCTGCCCTGACTCATAGGCAGAATCATCCCCAAATCTCTCTGCTTTTGCTCATTTTCTTCCATTTTGCTTTTCCACCCATATGTGTTTCCTCAGGTACAATGAAGTAGCGCTGCCCACAGCCTGTTATGAGTTCAGAGTCGTGTGGGGGCAGTTGCAGGGGAGGAGGATGCTCTGGGTGAGGGTTTTGAGTTCAAATCACGATCACACTACAGATGACCAAGCTGTGGGGAGGCTGGGATGCACGCTGCAGCAGGAGTCTGCCCGTGCCACCGTGGTTTTTGCTGCTGCTTCTGCACTGACTTAGGGTGGGAGGGAGCTGCTCATTTTGATGCTGTGGAGCAGGTGGGAGCTGAGAGCAAAGATTGCCGTGACCCAGGAGCTGGAAGTGATAAGAGTTGTGTAGGTAGTCTGACTTTAAAGGGTTACTGTTTAGCGCAGGAGCAGATCACTGAGCTGTACAAGTTGAGGAAACTTGTTTGTTCTCTGCCTACCATATGAGTCAAACCAGAACGTACATTTTCTTCAAATCCCTAAACCCTAAAACCTTTGCACAAGAGCCTCTTCTTGATGTGGCTTCCATAATTGATGTTTGGTTATTCCACTCTTGCTTTTCCCCATGGAGTTTCTTTTCAAAATGCCTTGTATTTCTTTTTAATTTTGACTACACGTGGCAAGTTTATATTTTAGAAAGAATATTTAAGGGTCATTTTTTTGTAAAGATAGGATGCCGACAGGGTACTTTGGGGAGGGAACTGCTTATTATTTGTGGTATCCCTTGAGAAGCTGATAACTGAGGTCCTGCCAACGTTTCCCCTTCTATCTGTGAGCTTTCACAAAGGCTTGTTAAGGGTTGGTCTGCCAGCAATGGCTGGGTGTTACAGTTCTTCAAGCATTAGGCAATTTTTTAAAGCAGTCGTAGTTTCTCTTTCTATTTCTCTGTCTTGCTCTTTTTTTTTTTTTTTTTTTTTTTTTTTAATAGCAAATGCCTTTCACATTCCCTGCCATTGACTCATCCAGAAGGAGGCACGCATTTGAACTGACATCTCTTAAGTGTATAACTCTAAAAACGACTTAATATAATTTAAAAGTGAGTGGTGGGCCTGTTGCTCACGGAATGAGGTGTCCAGCGCTCTGTTTTCCATGGGCACCTGAGGGCTCCTTGGCATTTCAGGCACTTCCCCTGGCCTTGTGTCCTGGGAGGGAGTGTGGAGCTGGGGAGCAGTGTGTAGCCTTCACCCCACAGGGTGTCTGTCTGAGAGCTGTGCTACTGCAGAAGGAACACTGATTTATTTGAAACTGGATTTCTTCTATTTTAGTGCTCATTTCAGCAGGTCTGCCGTTGCTCTTTCACAGGACACCTTTTCACCCCAAACTTTTTGATGGCAGAAGAGATCTGGGTGAGATCTCTCAGCCCTACTCAGCTCTTCTGAAACCGTGCCGGTGAAGTCGGGGTGGAGGAGCTGATCCTGCTCAACCTAAGGACCCTGTGAGTGAGGAACAAGGGGACTGTGGTCCCGTGGTGTTGCTTCATGTAGCGTGTACCTGCATGAAGAGACTGAGTACTTGAACATAGCCCTTTGGGAGTCCTCTGCATTTCATCCGTCTGTTGTCCTCACCTGTTCTCTACAACCTAACTGCAGGGTGTTGACTTTGTCACAATTTGCTGCTCCCCAAATACCCAGTACTAAGGGATGGAAAGTGTCTGACCCGTGACCTGTGTGTGCCCTACGTCCCTGCAACAGAGCTTGCAAGGCACCAGAGCTTAGAGATCCTGGGTGGCAGAAGGAAAGGTGGTGAAGGTATTGTCCACCATCTGAAGACCTGGTACGTGCTAGGACACAGGGTGCATTCTTCTGTTTCTGACCTCTGAAAAAGTTTCTTGAAAATCTGCTCTTTGCCCCTTCACACCAGCCTGAGCTGTTCTGAGTTGGGCCAGAGCACATCCGCCGTGGTAGAAGGGATCACCTTGCTTTCAGAAAAAGAGTACAAGGTGGCGCCAGCACTTGTTTTAATTTATTCCTGCTCCTGGGTGTAATTATAACCTCTGGTTTTCAGTGTGAAGGTGGAAGGGTTGTGATTGAATGGGGCTAAGGTCTTTTTCAAAATGCATTAATACGTGACTTCTATGAAAAACAACAACCCTCACACAGGAGACCGGGCGGTATTTGCAAGCTGCCTGTGGATTTATGGAGCGTTTTGGAAACACGCAGTTCATTATTTCCTGAGACCTGTTTCTTTACACAGCAATGGTGTTTGCTTATTCTGGGACAATGATGAGACATGAAGGTATTTAAAAAAAAAAAAAAAAAAGAGATAGAATATGTTTATTTCTAAAGCTAATAGAGACACATTTTTTAGCAAAACAGAAATAAAATGAGAAACCTTTCAGTACCTCACTGGGACTTTGAGAGGTCTGCCTAGAAAAAACTATTTATCATATTTTTATTAATACCATTTTTATTTTTTTTATTTTTTTTTGCTGTGAAGGCTGTTTACATCAGAACAATCTCTTTGTTTTTAGAGTTCATCTGTTCCCGCTGCTTCTTTTCCCAGCTGAAGCCACAATACTCGGTCTGTGACCTCACCGCTGGCCGCAGTGACAGCGCCCTGTCACAAAGAGGATTCTTCACCCCAGGTGGAGAACGCGCAGCAGGAGCAGATGAGCTCTGCCAGACCAGGGAGCCTGTTTGAATTTGCATGGTGCTGGCCGTGGGGAACGAAGGAAGGGGAAAATCCACAAGATGTTGTGGGACAAGGACTCCTGATGAATGCCTGTGCAGGTCTTCTGCGGGCATGTGACTTAGAGAGTCAGCATCGGTTCTCTAGACCAAACCTTCCCCAGGATTTCTTTTTCAATCAGTTAAATGCTTCAGCAGACCAAATACTGAACTGGTAGAAAATGACTTAGTTTAAAAAAAGGGAGAGTGGGAGAGAGGGATTTAATTTAGCTTCAAGTATGACTCGGGTACCTAAACTGTATCTGCAAGCTTTGTGGGGGTTTTTGCTTTTTTTTTTTTTACTGCTTTTTCTACACAAAACCCCTTGCAGAAAACAAGGGAAGATGACTAATGGGCTGATCCTGCAAATGCTTACACATGTGGTTAGCTTTAAATGTGTGAGTTATCCTGCTGAAGTCAGTTAAGAATTCATGTGCTTAAACTCAGACACAGACCCACGTGCCTGGAGCATGAGGGTCTAGTCGGCTGCCCTAGGGGAACAGTTAAATAAAGAATTTATTGAATATTTTCTGATGCAGACACTGGCTTGACCTGGAAAAGCTGGAGTTGTTGGCCTGGGTCCTCCAGGAAAAACAAACAAACTGGCCTTGAACCTTTACTTTTGCCAGCCTAATTCATTTCTTGGGTCACAGTCTCGCAGTCGCTGGGTAGAAGGTGAGGCATGTCTCAAGGCTGCACTGAGGGCTCCGGGAGGAAGAGGACTTCCATGAGCAAAGAGCCGTTTCTCCAGCATAGCTTTCCTGCCTACATCCAAATGCAGGCTGCAGGAGTGGTATGAGGCAGCCAGCACCTACGACCAGCTGGCTAAGTGCACTCGGAGGTGTGTTTTCCAAAAGATCCGGAGCAGCCTCTGCAGCCACAGCCCCCAGTGACTAATGAGCAGCTTTTACTTGCAAGTATTTGCCCACTTCCAGCATCCCAGGCAACCCTCGCGTCTACTTGGTCAGGGTCCAGGTGCCCAGTGGGAAGAGCCTGAGTGTTACTCTTGCTTTTCCCCATGCAGAAGCATTTCTAAAGTGTCACAAGCCAGGACGGTAACTATATTTTTCAGGCAAGCCCTGTAGCATAACTATACCAGCAGCCTTGGGAGAGTGGCCATCTACTTAAATCTGTGTTTCGGGATGTCTGTGGATTTTTTTGTTTGTTTGTTTGTTTTGCAGGGCTGCACACACTCTGTTGCTGTTGTGGCAATCCATATGATTCATGTCTTGCACAGTCTGACAAGTTTTCTGTAGCTTGCGTGTGCCGAGCCACACACTCCATTTGCTGCACTGCTCGCGGCTGGTACGAGCGCAGCCCCTCATGCCAGGACCCGGAGGGCTCTGGGTGCAGGGGCTGCTCCAGGGAGCTGCCCTTGTAGGCTTTGGGAAGCAGAGGGGACATCAGAACACTTGCCTGGACTTTATGTTTTAAAACTCCTCCAGGAATAGCCTGTTTCTTGGAGCAGGCAGAGCAAGGAGAGGGAGGGTCAGTTTGGGGATCTAGCGGTGCTGCCGGGATCCAATTTCATATTTATTTTCTGTCCCTGCAGAGCGTGGGCTGTGTTATCATTTCATTTTAACAGCTCCGACTCTCTACTGCTGAGTCTTTAAAAGACCATGTCCATCACACCTGCTTCTGTTTGACACCTGTCTTCCCTAAGGCTCCAGCATTACACTGGCTGGTTGGGCCTTTGCTCGCGAGTGCCCATCCAAACCTTTCAGCTTTCCTTCCCTTTTCTTTCTTTTTTGAGGGGCTGGGAGCAGAGGCACAGATGCATGGCAGCCTCGCTGAAACCCAGGAACAGGCTGGAAAGAAGGATTAAGAAAAAAACAAGAGTGGCATCAGGAGTTGGGAAATACGGAGCAGTTCTGTGGAAACCTGGCCTGTGCCATCTCACCTCTCATTGCTCGGTGCCACACACTGCTGCTGCTAGGGCCAGCCAAGAGCAGGTTTTCTAGGGGGGCCACAGGGCCCTGCACTGTCTGTCGGCCCCATGAGTTGTCCCCATAACTGCTTTGGAGTCCTGCAGGCCGCTGGCTCTGGCATCTTGTGGCAGTGCGTTTCAGAGGGCGATGGTGAGCCGTACGAGACGGGTTTCCCCGAGCAGCTGTGAAATGTGCTCCAGTCCTTTCAAGTCAATGTTATTCTTCCATGACAACACGGGGAGAACAGATGTTCCCTGGAGATCTACCTATTATTCATTTTGCTGTAGAGCTACATCTTCTCCCTTTTATTTGTCTCCTCTGTGAAGTAAATATTTCCATAATAGTTAATATTAGGGCTTTCCTTAGCCCCCAGTGATTTTTTGTCACTCAGCGACATCTATTTTTTTCTACTTTTGCCAGAATACCATAAATGTGAACAGAGATTAAGACAAACTCCGTGTCGCAGGGCGCTGATTTTGTAGGGGCTGGTATGAACGTCTCCATTGTGAACTTTATGCACATGACTGACTTTTGTGGGACTGAGGTCCCACCCTGTGCTTCTTGCCCATCCCAATGAGCCAGAGACGTGCCTGATGGTGTGTGTGTGCCCAGTGTGATACCACATTTGTCCGGGCTGGGCACAGGTCGGGATCAACACCGCGTGCTGGGTGCCGAAATGTGAGGTTGTGCTGTATCGTCTAGGCCAGGCCGAGGCAGCTTGCACTGCATCTGCTCATAGCCTGCCTTACCCAGGCCAGGCCTAGCAGTCTCCCACTGAACTCGCTCACAAAACTTTCATAATCGCCATAAAAAAGCCTGTTAGGTAAATACATTTTCTGTGCTCAAAAGCAATCGCCCCGCTCCCTTTTGTTCTGAAAACAATAGACATCAAAATGAAATACAGAGCCGTGTTCTTGAAAGGTCATAGTTGTTTGGCCCTCAGGTAGGTTGTATATTGAAACGGGTTTTGTTAAGGTTTGATGATACACTAAGGAAATGGAACAAATTGGGGCTTTGGCTCGGAGAAGTTGGAAAATGCAGCTTGAAATTGCCGGTCATCTGGAAGATGGAGGAGGGCATTTCTGAGCAAAGGAGCCCCCTTTTTCCTAATGTGGCCAGGGTGGGGAACCGGGGGGAGAAGGGCTTTGTGTCAGGTGCAGATCCGGCTTGTTTGGCCTTGTCTTAGTTTCATTTAAGGCCTCTTTCTGTCTGCCTTCAAGTAACGTCTGGTAGTGGTCTCCAGCCCGCGCTGCTTCGTGCATGGCTGGTTGCTAGGACAGCTGCCGTCATCCACGTTTTAATCATGGATGCGATGACCAATTCTGCATCTCTTCCCAAGCTTTGACTGGATGACTCAGCTGGTCCTCTGGTGACTCATTTCCATCTCCCATGAGCCCAAGAAGGACTGAAGAGGGAAGCGTGGCTATTTTCAGATATGAATAATGACCAAACCCGGGGACTATGTCCACAAAGGAGTGCTACAAACTTTGAATTAATTGGGTGTTTATATGGGGTGTAAACTGGCCCCCTTCCCACTGAAATTCTTTCCCCAGTTACCGTAGTTCTGCTGAGTCTAGTTTCCAGCCTCTTCATCCACAGGGATATTTGTTTTGGGAAAGTTTTTGAAAGCTCTCCATGAGTTTTGAGTGCAGAAGGCCTCACGAATGCTCACGGGGCTTTTGGTACTAAATTCCTTTAGCTGTTTTTGGGTTTGTTTTTTTGGCAGTTTCCCCCTCTCATCATTTACTGGGATTCTCATAATCACTATAGCAACAGCCATAGGCCCACCTCAGGCAGCTTTTCTCTGCAGGCATTCTTATGTTAGACATAAGGTGTCCAAGGTTCTCATAGAGCTATCAAAAGCTCTTGTGATTGACTACAAGATGTTACTGATTTGTTTTTCTGGATCCTGTGGAAACAGAAGTGTGTTTGCTTCTTGTGAGAAATCACTCAGAGCTTACTTTCCCAGAATCTCTTCTTTCCCCTTGGCTCCATTTGGCCTGACTTTGTTTTCATCGTTGGTCAAAAACAGTAGGTGAGACCGTGGACAGCTTGGCTGTGCTGTCACTGATGCCTTGATGATGCTGAACTTGTCCCATTGTATCTATCCTGAATTATCTAACTTCTTTGCTGTATAGAAAAGAAAGAGCTGTGTGTTGTGGCTTTAAAGGACATGGCTGCAAAACAGCTGTATTAGTGCCAAGAAGATGCTTATGGAAGAGATTAGGTAAGTGGCTGCAGCCTGTTAAAAGTGTATAGTGACACATCAGGTCACCAATGTAGGACCATGGGTGAAATGCAGGCCTGACAACACCTTTATTTGGCTAGCCTATTGTCTGTAGCTAACTATCCTTTCTAATATGGATTTTTGATTTGGTAGGTTTGGCTTCAGCTACTCTGTCGTGCCCACGAGTGCCACACAGGTGTTACTGGCAGTGACAAGTGAAGGCAGTCGTACATGGCTTGAGGTGTGCTCAGGTGCCTTTGTCTCTGCAAGGTGCCATTCAGGGCACTGCCTGTCATCTCTAAAGCACAAGCAGACTGGAGCAAAGTTGCACCAAGGGTTATCTTTCTCTGTACACCCCACCAAGGCTGCACTTTCTTGGTTGAAGAGGAGCACGTACAGCAGGTCTGATGGTGGGGCTGTCTCAGCTAAGGGCCCTGCTTTTGAAGGTGTAGCCCATCACGGCAGTAGCGTGCACCACAGAAGGCATTTGGTATGTATTGTGCTGGATCTTCAGGTTCAGCTTTGTTCCTCTTCTGTCATTCTTTAGTCTTGCTAGTGCAAGAAGCCTTGAAGCCATGGCATTAAGCAGTGCAGAGCCGAGTAAGTAAATATGTCAATAAATAATCATATCCTGCACAAAAGAGAAACCTGGGGGAGAGACTGATGGTAGATAGGGAGTTCTGCCGGTACACGTGGAGGTTTTTATTGTTTTTTTTTTTTTCTCTTAATGACTTCCTCTGATTTCTTCTCTTTTAGAGCTTTGAGGGGGAGTAGGCAGTTACTGGTATCCCTCAGCTTCTTCATCACACACAAGGGCCTTATATCCCTCCTTCTCAAGTCAGATATCCTTTCCTGAGCTCTTGGATGTTTACTCTTCAAGGCTCTGAAATCTTTCATGTAATTTATCCCCATGCCTAAACCAGGTTTTCTTTCTGTGTTAACAAGAGCTTCGAGCATCACCTAGGCTGCCCATCCTTGGCTAACCAGGCTTCTTTTCTGCACACCGAACTGGCCCCTGTCCTGTGGGACTTTGCTTAAAAAGAAGGTTGTGAAGACAGTGAGAGACCAGGCAGACCCCATCGCCCATAGCAAGTCAGCGGTGTGGGGCAGAGCGGTGTCTGGAAGCACTTCTGCAGGATTGCTTGGGGTACCTGAATAGCTTCACTCGTTTCTTTTGGAGGAGAGGTTTGTTGCCTACATGGGTCATTCTGTGGCTGTGCACGTGCAGGCATGTGCATGTGTGTCTGAGTGTGGCCGTGTGTTTGGTGTGACAGAGATCAGTGCAACCTCAGATAAAAAATAAAAACAAAATCACTGGGATTTATGGATGATCACAGTAACAAGGGTTCCCAAGGATACTTGTGATAGCACTGGGTGCTCTCGTAGGGAGCACTGCGGCTCGTTTTCACTTTGGTTCACTACAAACTACTTGGCATTCTCAAAGAAGAAGGGATCAAGACAAACTTGTTATGTGGCACTTTCCTGCAGGGCCACTCTTTTCAGATGCTGCCTGTGAAATAGAGAGATGACTGAATCGGTGTTTTTGAGGAGAAGTTAATTTACATCCAAACCTTCAACCCAGTGCTTCCCCATCCCATCGTGTGCCTCTGCCCGCCCTAGTTCTGAGCTGTGCTGGAGGCCCCAGCCCTTCGCATTTCTTACATCTTTGGTTTTATACTCACTTCAGAATACGAATCAAGAGCTGTGGATAACAGTGAAAATTGTGACTGTTTGGCCACCATTTTCACTTTTGGAACTTTTCTTGGCCCTGAGGAATGGGAAGGCTAAAGTCCAGAAGGCAGGCTGAAAAACACATGCCCAAGATGTGTTTTCCTTCCACAACTGAAGGGCTTTTCTCTGTGTAGGTGTCTTTCTGTGCCTATGGAAGACAGGTTATTTACAGAATTGTTTTAACTACTTAAAGCGCAGGTCAAACAGTCAACCTGAAGTACCCTTTTTTTCTTAATTTTTTGAAACACCCCATAGCTCTCGATGTAGTGTGCTGTAAGTCGTGTCTTTGGTCATTGTTATTTGAAAGGGAGATGTTGCTGCAGAAGCGAGGGGATGTAGTTAACCCTGGCTTTGGGGTAGTCAGGAGGTCACCAAATCAGTCTATCTCAATTTCCTGATCCGGCACAGCTCTGTGCCCAGCTTCCCCACCTCTCTCCTTGCATCTTCATCTTCCTTTGCAGCTCGGATCCTGCATATTTCATCCAAACCTCACCAGAGGCTTGTTTCTCTCCAACAGGTCTGTATCCTGACGGAAATGAAATGAAGGGAGGGACTTTGCGAACAGGCAAGCTGACCTTTTCAGCCCAGCTAGTGCTTGATCTGAGTTTCAGATTTCATAAACAAAGCAAGCGCTGAATGTCATGCAATTGCCTCTTTGCAAATGAAACACTTATGAAAAAATCCTGTGGGAGTGAGCGGCTCAGCCTGAGACTCCAACAAGCCTTGCCCATGTCCTGCCTTCACAGGTAGGGTTGCTTCTGACAAGTGAAGTATGCGAGGTGCCAGCCATTCCCTGTGGTTTTACTGCACTTGCGGGCGAGTTGGAGTCACTGCCATTACAAAGCTAATATTTATTTACAGGTGGGAAGGCATCCAGGTGGAGAGGCAGCAGTGGTGGAAAAAGCCCAAACATCCTTTCCAAGAGTGTGCCCGTGCTGTGTGGGTGATGGGGGCACAGACAGGGCAGCAGAGACAAACGCTGATTCATTTTGGTCCCTTTTCCAGAGCCCCTGGATACCTTTTCTGGGAATTAATATTGCTGACAGGCAGGTAGGGCAGCTAGTGAAGTCTGTGGGATATGGGGTGGAAAATGAAGTAAACGCTCTCTTTCCTTGCTAATATGGGGATACTGTTGTCCCCCCTATTTGGAAGAAGGAAACTGAAGTGACCCAGCTGGGTGACGTGACCCATGCTGCCTGGAAAGCAGAGTCACACTGAGAGAGAGCCTTCTTATTTTCAGTTCTGCTTCCAGGATGCAACTCCGTCAGCAAGTGGTAATCAGAGACGGAGCTGGTGGGAGCCCAGAGACTCTCGTGTTACAGATCTGTTGGGAGGTTGGACGTATGGACCCACACACGTGCTAAGCTTCAGCACAGGGCAAGCCCTGGCCGGAGTCATATTTAGTTCTCAGTCTGTCTTGTACAGCTCTCCAAAGGAAGCTTCAGGTTCTATAGAAATGCTGTGGTTGCCATTTGCTCCACTCACCCTCCATGGAAGATATGTGATGGGAGGAAGGAGGCTGGCCAGAACACGTGCTGTTGCCAGACAGTCCTACCTGGCACATGAATGCAAATTACCACTTATAGGTTCATCTGGCACCGTTTGGGCTTCACGGTGGGGCAGCCACAGAGCACTCCTTGGTAGCATTCTTTGCCATCTCCTCTGGTCATCCCCATTACTTGAGGAGCTGGCTGAAGCGTGGTGTTACAGACGTGTTCCATGTCTCATTCGGCATGGCACTGCTGTGTCACCACGGTCTGCTCCTCCAGCAGCCAGGCTGATGGCTCTCCCAGCACGCTGACCACAGCCCGCAGCTGGGTACCAGCCTCTCCTCTGCCTGCCTGTCTGGGAGAAGCTGAAAAGAGGGACGTCTTTGGCAGAGTGTTGTTAGACACTCATCAGTGCCTTAGAAGACAGAGCTTCAAAGCAGGGCTGCTGTCAATCCCACCTGCCCGGCGTGGCCTTGTTCTTTCTTTCTCATCCCCAGTCTGTCTCCAGAGGAGGCTTGCTTCTCTCGGGAGTACCAAGTGGTTGTTTGTAAAACTTGTTCCTGACTTCATTGACACCTACTTTCCTAAAATGTCTGTGCATTGAGATCATGCATAAGTTTCTTCACACTCTCAGGCAGATCTCGAAGGCTTGCAGGTGCTGCTGTCACCTCTGTCCTTATCACTTGTCACCTCATTTTGCTGCTGGGACTCCAGCAGTCCTCACAGGAGCTGAAGACTTCTCTCTCTGGCTCAGGAGGGCTGTTGCTCAGTGAAGTTCATAAGGCAGGGCTATTCATCTGCCTTCTGGAGCTGCTGGGACCTGCCTTGGGCACTGCAGGCTCCCAGCTCTCTTACATTATGTCTGAAGATATCCTGCCAGAGCTTTTGCAGCGTTATTGCATGATACCCATAGAGGTACGGTATGATACCCATAGAGGTGTACCCTTTTGACAGGTATGCTGAAGGGAGTTTATTTACTGTGGTCTAGCTCTGTTTTGTCAAAACAAACATATTCATGTGCTGCCCTCATTTCCATTCCCGTGGCCCCGGAGAGAAAGTTTTCCACTGTTCACATTGTGCTGGGTTTTCCTCCAGGAGGGGATCCAATGTCTCAGCCCCTGCCTGCTCAGGGCAGCATGACTGCTGGCCCCTCTCACACCAAGGCCTAAAGTCGGTGTCTGGTCTGGTGGCTGCAGCATTTGCAGGGAAATAATGATGCCGCCGAGCCGCTGGTGAGGAATACTTTAACCTGCGTTCTCAGGTGTTGCATCATTAATGAACTGTAATGTGAAACATAAACTAGCCACAGGATTTACAGAGGAAATCTATAATATCTCTTGTCATTACTGCAATTCATTAAAGTGGGAGACGGAGGTGACCCTGAAAGAATCCTTCACTGAGGTGTAATTAAGGACTTAAATACAGCCTATATGTTTGTCTCTGAGATTTTACTTCATGTGCCTAAAACCAGAAACATGTCAAAGAGCCCACAACTTGTTACTCAGGTTCGTGGGCACCTGAACCCACATTAAAAAGATGAATAGGAATCGTGATGTTTCTAGATAAAAGAAGATGGCTAATAGTAGGGTCTTGTGGGTTAGAGTGGATATGGGAGAGTGGAGTTTTGTAGTGGTGAGAAGTGGGATTGTGGTCACTGAGTTCTGAAGGAAAGGCTTCGTAGTGCAGGGACTTGACTTGGGTCTACAGAGACAAAATAAAAGACAGCACAGATGGTTCAGAGGGAGGGCTGTGGCTGGCAGTGGCTTCTGTTCACTAATTCCTTGGAGTATGGTGTTTCAGATGTATAGCAGGCTTATTTAAGCAGTTGCCCACAGCCTGAAGCCAGCTCGCACGGTACTGTCTAGCGACCCACCAGATGTGGTGGCTGTGGGTGGACAGGGCTGGCGCAGCCTCCGGGTTGCCATCAGCAGCATTGCTTGTCCCTCTGTGTGGGACGTGTGGTGGCTCCGACTCACCCAGCTCCCCCAGGGCTCACCATGGCTCCCACCTGGGGTGGCAGCAACCAGGCCCCATGTGGATGGCTCGTCCACCTCACAACCTCTGTAGGGGTGCAGTCGACGTGGCTGTGGGACAGGGGGTGTGAAGATGGTGGCGGTCAGAGGTTCCTGGCCGTCTCGCTGTGTGTTGGAAAGTGTTCTTCCGCTGGCCGTGGGACGTGGATCCAGGAAGGCAGCTCGGAGCTGCATGAAGCCAGGTCTGGAGCAGTGCAGGCGGCAGGCTCTGTCACTTCCCTGAGAGCCGCCATGCTCTGCTGAAGCAGTTAAGAAACTACTAATTAGGACGAGACAGTTTTAGTAGCAGGACAGGAAAAGCGGAGCAGGAAGGCAGAGGGATTTTCCTCTTGACATCTTCTGCTCACCAAGGACAGGAAGGAGCCGAGGCTGTTGAGGTCTGAACTCTGCTTTGAGGTTGTCTCCAGACACTCGGTAGCACAGGGGAAGGAATTTGCGTAGCCTCCAGGGATGTCAGCTTTAAGGAGGTTCCAGAAGCGTGTGGTACCGGGGACAATGCCTCAGAAGAGGCCTCGCAGAGGCCACCTTGACAAAGAGCGCCGTGCTTTAGACACGGCTATTTTGGAAGGGCAATACATTAGACATACCTGGCAGATCCCCTTTTCATTGCCTCCTTAACCCGGGTGTGTATATGAGTTTTCAGGCCTGTGCCTCTCTGGGGAGAAGTGGAAGATATTTATTTCAGGAGTGTCTTGTGTGCATCATTTATATGCTGAACACATGCCGTGTGCTTTCGACAGTATTTTTCAAGCAGGCTCTGTCGTTCTCCCAGCAGTCAGCAAGCAGCCTCTGGTTACAGCGCACTGGCAGCTCTGCAGGTACTGCGGAAGGTCTTCCTGCCTACTTAATACAGGGCAGGGGCTTGGTCTCCTGCCACTGCAAAGGCCACGTTTATAAATCAGCACTAAGTGCTGTGAATGAAACAGAAGAAAGCATCAGTGACTTTCAAGCTGTTCCGTCTTGAGTCCCCAAAGTGTATTTTTCGCCCTCTGGGCTGAGGTGGGTGGAGAGGGAACTTTACCTCATTCGCTTCCCTGAAACCTGTTGGAAGTTGTGGTGAGGCGGCTGCGTGATGTGTGCATGTTGAAGAAGGCCATCTGAATTGTAAACAGCACCTGCTAAATTATTATTAAGTGAAAGCCGATGTAGGAGGAGTTCTTGGGAAAAGAAAAAAAAAAAAAAGTCGGGTCTTTTAATAAAAGTCATTCGGTCTGTTTTAATATTGTCCCCTTGCTGCACACTACATACTTCGGCTCATGTGGATGCTGCAGGGAGTTACCTAAGTCATATCAAGGGCAGGGAAGGCCCCATTAAATCCAGTTACTATCAATTGTGTGAGAGCTTTAAATGGCCACACTAAAACTCATTATTAAAGAAAGGAACTATCAATTTTATTTAATGCATCGCACCCAGCCTTGATTCAGCTCCCAGCCCAGAGACTCGCCAGGCGAGCGTGGGGGCGATATCAAAATGAGCCCCGTGTTCTCCAAAGACCAGGAGGAGGATGCTCCTTCCCCAGAGGCTGGCTCTGGGGGATGCTCGAGGGCATCGTGGCCATGGGGCTGGGCTGGCGTGGATCACCATGCCCCAGCCGGCTCGTCTCTTCACTGGCGTCGTTGCCAGTTATCAAAAGGCTGAAGGTGTAAATCGTATCGCAGGCTGCAAGGTGGAATTTGATCCTTGTAACAAGCCCTCCAACTCCTGTGCACATTTACTACTATTTCTGCCATTGCTGTGGAGTAAAGATCTTTTTTTTAAAAAAAGAATATGCCACCAGCATGAATTGAAAATGTCCTCAGGAAATTTGAGGTTGTGTTTTTCTCACATTAGCTGCACAGGCAAATTTGCAATAAAAATGACTTTGCTGTGGAAGCCTTCTTTTCCCATCACCAAGCTGTCAGTCAGACTGTAATTTCTCTGTATCGGACTGTGCTGAAGAGCTAGCCGAGCTATTCTCCTACGACATGTGTCCCTAAAACCTCAGATGTGAAAAAATCATTTTGGATGGAAGGAAGAAGATTTCATATGGGGGAAAAAAAAACAAAACTTTATCTTACAATGAAGTACGACCTCTGAGAAGGGTGGCAGTGGCAGCAGTGGAGTCCAAAGTCCTCCTGTTAGCTACTTGCTTCCTCCACTCCCCTGTTTTTGGGGTAACAGGGTGCCCTGTTCCTGTGTGAACAGCGTTGCAGGGACAGCAAGGGGCTTGTTGATGTGGAAACCAAGCCCTAACAACAACTCATTTCACCGAGGGGCACAGGCAGCCATCTGACGTTGACAATGTTGAGTGACTGCTGACCTTGTTTTTAGCGTCAGCTGATACCGACTGGAGCTCTGCCAGTTTGCACCAGTTGAAAGTCTGGCTCTTAATGGTGGTGATTATCCTGGTTTTTACAGCAGCACTGAGAAAGTTGCAGCTGCTGTGCTCCTCATCCAAGACTTTAATTTGGGGGAGACTGAGTCTTCTGGGGTTATTTCCAGGGGAGCATGTGGGAAGAACCTCTCTCCTTCTTCTGCGTCAATCCTTTTTCCCCCTTTTTATTTTATATGAAGAAATATTGCTCAAGCACACCACGAAATGAAAGCCATAAAGCTATAAATTACACCTCAGCTAGCTCCACAATATGTTACCAATTACATCTGCTTTATTATTCGCGTCCAGGGGGAAAACATACATCACGCCAACCCCACTCTCCAGAAAGGTTGGTACTGTACTAGAAAGAACACCGTGACTCTTCTCAATCAGTGGAAAAACAAACACAGCTTCAGCTCACTCACACACGACGTTTGTGTCCGGGATGACAAGCTGAGTAATACTGCTGCGGTTCTCTGAGCCCGCTGCGTGCTACAGCATCTGTGGCCACATCATCGCCCTGTGGAAAGGAGAGGAGAGAAAGCTCTTAGAGGGGCAGGGAGCTGGGGGATGAGTTGCAAGAGCCTTGGAAATTGCTGCCCAATAGGCTATGGGGGGGGAATTAACATGAATTGCAGCAAACGGTATCAAAAATGAGATTAGGGGAAGGGGGCATGCCTGACAAGAAGGGCTTGTTGCGGTTTGCAGGGTTTGGGCAGTGTGGAATAATGCTCGTGTTGTTCGATGTGGGTGTGTATGTGTATGTATGTACGTGTGTAAGTGCACCTGTGTGCGTACAGACTCCAGAACATCTTCAGAAGAACAAGGACCAGTGGAGAACAGGCTTCTTTGAGGAAAGTGAGCTGGGAGGTCTCCATGTGAAGGAGTCATCCATGCGCATTGCCGAGTTTGTTGTGTTGTTGTTGCTGAAGCATTCCTTCAGCTTCTAACTTCTTAAAGCTGCAAACAAGTCAAGGTTATGTTTGTGCTTAATAATTCAGCAGCGGTGCCAGCTCAGCATATTGTCTTTTTCTTCCCTAGTCATTCTGGTTTATTAAAAAGAAACACTGACGACAGACAGAAGGGTTGAAGGAGTGTGTGCCTTTCTGCTTTAACTCTCGCCGGGCACTGGCTTCTTCCATAAAAATCCCAGTAGACTTGTGGGGTTCTCGGTACCTTCGCCCCAGCAGCACCATCCCTGACCTGGGAAGGGAGAGCCAACAGAAAGCTGGGACCTAGGCGTCCTTTTCTCCATGGACCACCTTCTGAACAGGAACATTTTCTGTTTCAGTGGGATGTTACCCAGATTCCTCAGTCAGCCTGTCTCAGTGATGCTTTATTTTGACTTTGATTATGAGGTTGTGGGTTTCTTTTTTTTTTTTTTTTTTTTTTGAATAATGGTGTAGAAGATCATTAGTTCTCCTACAGGAGAAAAACAGTGGTTTTTTTCTTTTCTTAAAAAATAAATTATATTAGGACTTGATTCCACCACATGCTAATTTGTACCTTGTATCGTTAACAATGCCGTTCATTTCCAGGGGATCTGCTTTCCAGTGACAGTGTTGTCACTGTGAATAAGAGGAGATGAACACAATTTTACAAATCTGAGACAAGTAAGAGCACACGGTGAAGCTCGTGTTGTCTAACTCCCATCATCAGTGTCCCTGAGCAGAGACAAGCATTGTGCACGATTCCCACACACAGACTTGGCAAGCAACCTGAGACATCATCTGCTGCTTCTGTCCTGGCTCTTCAGCTCTGTCAGTGCACCTCTGCCTGTCATGGTGTGTCATCTCCTGGTCCCATCCTGGCTCTCTGCAAGCCAGCAGCTACGCAGTGGTTTTATGGGGGTAAACAGAGGTCTTAAGTCACGTCTGCCAAACTTGTTAATACAGGATGAGCCTGAGGATTTGAGATTTGGCCTCCACAGGCAGAATGCTTTGCAGTATTTTACATCAGCAGAAGTGATCTAGGTACATGTATATTCCTGGAGACAATGGGAATAGGAGTCTCCTTAGGCAAAGGAGGTAAAAATAACATTTACATTCTCATTATTAAAAATGAGAAGGGGAAGAGCAAGAGAGCAGAAGTCTCAGTGTTTGTTAGTAGAGTTCAGCTGGGAGTAATGATTTATTTTAGAGCATTGTTTTTTATTTGTGTTGAATACATATTTCTGAAAGAACTTGATTTTTGTGCGTGTGCTGTATCTGAAGGCTGTATCCCATTCTCCCTTATTGCCACCGAACAAATGGAAAAAGCTGGGGAAGGCGTCTTGACGCTGTGGTTTCACTCTGGTGTTTTATTGCAGGTATGGCCTCGCATGTGCAAGTTTTCTCTCCTCACACCCTTCAGTCAAGTGCCTTCTGTAGCGTGAAGAAACTGAAAGTGGAGCCGAGTTCGAACTGGGATATGACCGGGTACGGCACACACAGCAAAGTCTACAGCCAGAGCAAGAACGTGCAGTCCTCCCAAGCAGCCGCCGCAGCAGCCGTCAACGCCTCCCTCCAGATCCCCAATCCAAGCATCCCTTACGAGCAGACCATCATCTTCCCAGCAAGCACGGGGCACATCGTGGTGACGTCCGCCAACAGCACTTCTGGTGTGGTTGCAGTGTCTGGGCAAACACTGGGCGGGCCACACAACCTGATGCGTCGCAGCACTGTGAGCCTTCTGGACACCTACCAAAAATGTGGACTTAAGCGGAAGAGTGAGGAGATAGAGAACACAAGCAGCGTGCAGATCATCGAGGAGCATCCACCAATGATTCAGAACAATGCCAGTGGGGCCACCGTAGCCACCGCCACCACCTCCACGGCCACCTCCAAAAACAGTGGCTCCAACAGCGAAGGGGATTACCAACTGGTGCAACATGAGGTGCTCTGTTCCATGACCAACACCTACGAAGTGTTAGAGTTTCTTGGCCGGGGGACCTTCGGACAAGTCGTCAAATGCTGGAAACGTGGCACTAACGAGATTGTGGCCATCAAGATCCTAAAGAACCATCCTTCCTATGCCCGGCAAGGCCAGATTGAAGTGAGCATCCTGGCTCGGCTGAGCACAGAAAGCGCGGATGACTACAACTTCGTCCGCGCGTACGAGTGCTTCCAGCACAAGAATCACACGTGCTTGGTCTTTGAAATGTTGGAGCAGAACCTCTATGATTTCCTAAAACAAAACAAATTCAGTCCTTTGCCCCTTAAGTACATTCGACCAATTCTCCAGCAGGTAGCAACTGCCCTAATGAAGTTGAAAAGCCTGGGACTGATTCACGCTGACCTCAAACCAGAGAACATCATGTTGGTAGATCCATCTCGACAGCCATATAGGGTCAAGGTCATAGACTTCGGTTCAGCTAGCCATGTGTCTAAAGCTGTGTGTTCTACCTACCTTCAATCCAGATATTACAGGTAAGACACTGGGCTCAAGTAGCATTGCTAGAAGTATTTTACCTACGGGAGTTTTGCTTCTTTGCTGCAAATGGATGAGAGTCATCCCTTAATCCTAAGCCGGGATGGCTCTTAGAAAGGCTTGTTGGCGATAGGAATATGCTCAGCTCTTGGAGTTTACTTGTGGTGAAAACCATAGTCAATTTGTAAATAACCATAAAATATGGACTGTTGGGGAAAAAAAAAAAAAAAAAAGAATTTACCATTTACAATTTAGAAAGCCTTTCGCCATTGTCTGTGCTTCCTTCTCTCTGAGACTGTTTCCAGAAGAGGGACTGGATCTGGGGAGTCTACATTTCCTTTCCAAGTCAATACAAGAAGGTTCTTGGTTTCAGAAAGGCCTTAACCTAAACAATTAATCCGTATGTTAGCTGTATCTTCTAGCTTTTGTTTGTAAGTGAAAGCAGGGATTTTTCTAAAACAAGGTTGGCCAAACACACTTTTCTTCCACGCGGGATGCTGTTGGTAGGGATGAACGAGTATTGTCAGTAATTTGGGGTTGGACTGAGGGCCTGTCTGATTCCCACTCTGCTGATTCCCACTCACAGTGATTATAATGACAAGTATGTTGTGCTGGGATAGAGTTTATGACCTCTGCATAGGTGCATGCAAAGCAAATGTGTGAACCAGCTGTATTCCCCTTCAGTCTGTTAAACATTTCAGCAAACGAGCCTCTTCTCGTTTAAGGTCATCGTCTCAACTCCAAGACACAAGTTCCCTTGATAGATGTTCTCCTCAGACCTTCTTTTTGGTACCAAACAGCTTGATTTGGCATCCCAAGAGCCAAGAAAAGCAATTCTACTGCTAGCTCAGGCTAGGGTAAAAGAAGTAAGAAAAAAAAAAAAGGCATATTCTTTTAAAGGACAGCTGAATTTAGAAATGTTTAGGCCATGTTTTTGTTACTGTAATTCTGTGAAACAGGAGCAAAGAGGGAAAACGTAATCCTTCTTGATGAACTGATTTAATGAAAATTTGTCCTGGTATCGTGCACAGCTCATCAGCTGGGTTACAGAAAAGCAGGGTAGTTGCTCTCTTTGTAAATAGGAAAGAGCTCTGTCCTATGCATGGAGAGGACTGGGGAAAAAATATCACATGAGTTGTTTTCAGACCCTTTTCCTACTTGATAAACATCCCACCGACAAAACCTTCCTGAGCTCTGAGCTCACTAAGAGTTAATTTTCACAGGAACAGGAACTTTGACAATGTAGCACTGCAGCAGCTGATTTTTATCTGCTTGTCCTTTACTCTGAAGGAGGCCAGAAAAAAATCCCCAGCCCTAGTTTGTACCTCAGAAGAGGCTTATTAAATGAAATACTCTACCTGATGACAGTCCCATCCTCCAGGAGAGACATGTTTCTGTGGTAAATATGCAAAAGCTTTTAGGGTTGCAATTACCTGGCAGACTCATAAAAAAAAAAAAAAAAAAAAAAAAAAAAAAGATAATACAGGCATTTTGTTGTTGAGTTATCTGTGATTCTGCATTAGCAGCCTAGGTCCCAAGCTGAAAGACAGAAGGGGCAGCCAAAATGAAATGTGTGACAGAAAGCAGAAATGAAAGAGAAAAATGGTTCATTCTCAGCGACAAACAAGGAATATTTTTGTGGCAGTCTCTGGGGAGGAAAAGGCTTGATAAAAATTTGCTTTTTATATTTTAAATGTTATTCCTGCCTGGCCTGAAGTTGCAGCTTGTTAGATAATAAGTTCTGTCTGTCTAATTCCTCTCTTGTTTTCCCTGCCTGAATTGTCGGGAGGAGGGGCAGAAGGGGCAGCGGCTCACTGGGAAAAAAAAAAAAAAAAAAAAAAAAAGAATCTTGTTGGGATGAATTACATCGGCAGGGGGCTGCTGATGAAGCTAAATTCAAGTCATGAGGAAAATTTATATTCTTCTTCATTTTCTGATGGGGAAAAATACAGCACAGAATAAAGACCTATTCTGCTCCAAAGAGAAGGAACTTTCAAGCTAGGGGAAACACGGGACTTTATAAAGATTTCATGTGTCTTCCATTTAATTTACACTTGTTTTGCTTGCTAGAGTGTAAAAGACAAGGGGATGACTTCCAGAAACGGCACATTTAAGCTGAATGTGAAGGAAAAGCTTCCTGAGAGTAAAACCTTTTAGACTCTAAGCAGACATGCCAGAGAAGTGACTTGCACATTTAAGGAAAAACTAGGCAGAGCGCTAAGAAATACAACAGAGGTTGGTTCTTAGCTGGAGGTTTTTTATTATGAGCTTTTGGGAGCGAATTCCCAGATTGACCCCCATATTTTAGTAACAATTTTTTCATTTTCCCTCTATCTGTTTTTTTTTTTTTTTTTTTTTTTGTTAAACACTACTTTCAGGAATGTGGTGGCCAACTCCTTTCAAGTGAGGAGAGTTCTGTGGAGCCCTGGTAATTCTCCCAGCAGTGACTCACAGACATTTCCTGCTCCTGTAAATGATAGGCATGCTTCCTTCTCCCTGAGGTGGAAGACAGAAGGGACTTGAAACAAACTTTGTCTTCTTTCTTGACCAGAATCGGTGTGTTCCAGCAAAATAAGACAATCCCAGGGCTGCTCTCTCCTCTGCTTGCAGATAGCACAGGAGCCATTTGCCATTGCTGCCATGTAACATGCTCTGAAGATACGCTGAGATCCCCAGGCAGATTTCCTGTGAGCAGGACAGTGGGGAGATGGTGTATAGCATCGCTGGAGCAGCTTGAGAGCCCTCACTGAGTGCTCCCACATCAGGAATATTTCTGTCACATCAGGAATATTCCTGTCGGGTTAGGCCAGAAGGACAGCAGTGTTGTTGAGGTGGCATTGCAAAACAGGAGGTATCAAAAAAGGTCAGCAAAATGTCTTTAGTTTAGCAAAACTTCTCTCCCGTCCCTCTCAGAGGACGTAGCCTCCTCCAGGCTAGATCTGCTGCCCTAATTGATACCCCGGAGATTTTCCTCCCTCTCTGCTGACTGCAGGGGACCTGAGGCGGGCCATGCTGGGCTAATGTGCGCCTCGCATGAACGCCCTCGCCTCTGAGCATCCTCCTCTGGGAACACCAGATCCCCGGTGCCTGCCCCAGCCCCGTACTTGCTGAAGGGTGATGAGCAGCAGCCAGCACCTGGCTGAAGCAGCGCCGGCACTGACTCTGCCCCTGAATGACCAGGGACCGTTCGCAGGCTGAAGGCCTCAGCCGGAGGAGGTGGGCTTCTTCGGGGAGCAGCCTCCTTCCTCCCATGCAGCTTCAGTCTGTAAATTCGCCGTGGTACAAACGTGCCTTCTTCAGACCTGCATTTGTCATACGGCGCTCTTGCCTGTGTGTTTTTCCTAAAAAATGCCACAGTCTGAAGGGGAGATCATTCAGGTAGGCTCTGTGGTCTGTTTTTCAGGAGGTCAGAGGGACGAATGACCAGAGACCCCTTCTGGGTTTATAATCCCTGCATGTATAGCTTCTCAGGAAAACTCATATCCTGCAAAATGCAGGGCTCAGGCTTCATCAGATGCCCCCAGACACTGGAGTCAACATTCACACACTACCAAGGAAAGAGGGATACCTTCTGGGAGAGGGACTGACTTCTCTTTGGAGTACTACCACCATGTTACGCTGCCTGCTTGTTTTTTTCTTTGCTGCTCAGCCAAAGCAGCTGCTGTGCTACACCCCAGAGATGACTGCATTTCACTAATTAATGGCATAATCACCTTATGAGATTTAAGTCTTTCAGAATTTGCAAAGTAAATAGTGGCTGTCACCCCTGCACTGTTAATGGATAAGCGTAGTTTTGATGCCTTGTTCTCCAGAGGCTTTGGTATGTGGCATGTCTGGCCATGGGCTGAGACGTCTGCAGTGTGGGTAAGTGGCCTTTGATCAGGTGGTTTGATAACAGAGAATGAAACTGAGCGTCAGTTTGAGGAGGTGGTTATCTCTGTCGGTCTCACTGCAAGAAGATACACAGGCAAGAAGTGCTCTGCGCATGGTGTCGGCTGCTGAGTGCCTTGTGTAGCAAACAGTGAGGTGCGCGGGTGGTTTTTAGCTCTGCACGCTTCGCCAGGTGAGCACTGGTCCTGAGGAATGCCGGGGGCTAAGCTGTCTGTGTCCCCTCCATCCTGCCACACGTGGACATCAGGTATCATCCTCCAGCCACACGCAGCAAGGTGGATTCCTGAGCAGCGTCGCTGCCTCCTCCCCATCGTGTGACTCAGAGCACACGTCGTCCTGGCCAAAACTGCCCTTCCAGTGAGGCAGCAGTAATGGCAGCAGGGATAGGCTGTGCTTATTAGGTTAGTCAGTGCGCTGGCATCTGTTAAGTCCTTGTATAACAGTGCTAATGCACTTAAATTTCAAAATCTTCTGCTGCTCTGGACTTGCAAAATCACCTCTGGGTGCTGCCTGGCCCTCACTGCTGCAGTGCTGTTTTCTCGTGTATATCTACTTCAACTGCACATTTCCAGGGGTGAGAAGCTCGCAGTCATTTCTGCTGCTCCAAAGGGATCGCGAAGGAGCTGCACATCTCGTTGCTGACACCGTATCGTGGCCAAAAGGGGTGTTCAGTGGACGGATGGTAGGCACAGGGCTGCATTTCCAGCACCAAGCACCCGCCCAGCCCCTCGAGCTGACCTCTCCCCACTTGTGTGCAGGGGAGGACTGGAAATGCACTGACACAGGCAGTTCCCCTCTTCCTTCTAGTTTCTTACTGCATTGCAAAGATTCGTGACTGAAGTATGACAACACTTTGCATGAGAGCATCTGACAGCACGCAGACTCATACCCTTTCAGCAGCCGAGACTCGGTTTCACTCAGTGGTGATACGCCTGTTAGGGTTACAGGCTTGCAGGACGCTGTGGAAGGCTTTGTGAAGGAAAGCAGCCTTCCAACTGCACTATTTTCAGCAGTCTTTCATTTCTTTCCCAAGGACACCAGAGTTTGGAGTTGTTGTTTTCAGAACCAAAATCCAGCAGAAATGTTTTTGCAAAACCAACACCAGGATTAATTGAATCTCGGTTTCTTTGTATCCAGACCACCAAGCCTTGGAAGGGAACAGACACTCAGCTGAAAGCTTTTGGCTTTGTCCCATCTCTGTGATAGTCAGGCCAGGTTGGTTTTTGGTTTTACAAAAGTGAAGCGAAGACAGTTCTTTGCCAAGATCCTTTGTGTATAAATCACCCCAGAGCAGGCATGGTAAACAGGTGGTGTGCCCGTGATGCATCCAGCAGAAGATATGCAGTGTGTATTCCAAAATAACTCCCTTTCTGGAGTCTAATTTAAAACAGAAAAGCCTATGCTTCAGCCTAAACAATATCTTCAGACTAGAGTGTCCCCAGGGTTTTTTTTGCTGAAACCTTCTAACAATTTCCCTAGGCTTTTTGCTCTGAGCAGACATCGCAGCTGCCCCTTTGTCCTGGCCACGTTACTGATCTGCCCCTCTCTCCCCCTGCCTCTCCCGCTCGTGATGCTGGGGATGGGCTGAGGAGAGGGAGAAGTCTTGTGCTGCTCCCTTTTGGCTCATCCGTGTCTGAACAGTGGAAAATGCAAATATCTGAGTGCTGGGCCGGTTCCTTTTGGCCCCGCTGCCCTCCCTCAAACCAGCTCCTGCGCAGCAAAGATGTGGGGTGGCAGTAATGATTCCTCCTGCAGATCCCAGCCTCATGGTGCTGTGTGTCGATAGGCAGGGACCATTTGTGGCTGTAGCTGAGGGACAGGGACCCGAGTGGCCACCAGCAGCAGCTCGGAGGGTCCGGTTTGGCATCAGCTGGTGCAGGTGAGGGACCAGTTCCTGACAAGTCAGCTGCAGCTTCACAACTTTGTCCGGCAGGAGGAAACACCACAGCTCAAAGGCACAAGGAAAACGTTGGCAATGTCCCGCTAAGCACAGATAAAATAAATAAATAAATAAATAAAAATTTGGGCTTCTACAATCCCCGTAAATTGCTGGAACAGCCAGAGACCCTAAGAGCACCCCAAAATCTGGGCTGCAGGCCCCCTGTTAACCATACCCTGCCCTTCCCACATTTCTTGTCCCTTGTTCATCGTTGCTAGAGCGATTTGCGTCGAGAAGAGTGTTTGTTTCTGAGGAGTTCCTCATTTCCAGCTGTTTACCTTCCCCACCTGAAATTACAAGCTCCGTTAACAGCAGATACAGGAAAGGATAGATCATGGCCTTGGGTGCAGGGAAAGTGGCACTTTCTGGCATGGAAATATCACTTCAAACACGGCCACGTTTAAGCTCCAGCTTTCGAGAGGGCTTGCGAGGAGGAGGCAGTGAGCAAACACACTCCCTTACTAACCTTCCACCTGAAACAATCTCAGAGCTCCTGGCACAGCTGTCCACGAGCCCATCTGATTAACCCAACGCTGACTCCTGGACTGCTCCCTGCCTTCTCTGCACCCGCTGCCAGAGGCGTTTTGGTAGCCCCGGGAGGAGCAGCGAGGGGCTAGGAAGTGCCAGGCCCCCCTCTGCAGGTTGCCCACGTGTGCTCTGGGGGTTTAGAGGGTTTTTGTTTTGTTGTTGTCTCCTGCTGCGGCGTCTCTCACATTGTCACCGAAACAAGACTGTCACAGGATTTCCTGCCTTCTATTTTTCTAGTGAGCAGGGGCCGGCTGCCATCGGTGTCAGCTGTGTGCACCGAAGACCTACAGGTTGGTCTCTGCCCCGAGTTGCTTGCTTCTGCGGCTTTGGGTTCACCCTCCTTTCTCTCCTCCCACCCACGTCGCTTCCTCACCAAACGCGAAGGAAGCGCAGTGGGGCAGAAGGTGCCCGGCTCTTCGCCTGGGGCAGCTGCTCCTCTCACAGCGGTCAGCAGAGGAGAAAGCGCTGTGGTTGTGCAGTGGTTTCCTCTGTCCCTCTGCTCTTGTTTCAGGGCCCGTTGGGGCCCATGCACTGCCTGGCTCTCAGCAGCGCTGGCTGACAAGAAGCAGAAAGAGGTGACGGGCGGTTGGCTTGCCATCAGTGCTCCCAGAGCAAAAATCAGTCGAATTAGTAGGAGATTCATCATCCACGCATCCAAATATGAAAGGGGCATTAGCAACACAATTTGCACAGGCTTTCAGGGATGCTTTGCTCAAGTAGCACATACTTAAAAATCCTATCAGGCTTTTGCATCCGTAACATCTCCCCTGCACATTTGCTCACTGCAGGCAAGAGATTTGTGTGTATCACAGAGGAAGCTGGCTGTGTACATCTGTGCGTTTATTAGGGTCACAAGTTTTAGGCCCCAGCATGGTGGGACTGAGAAGCTGTATTACACCAAAGAGCAATTTCTGATTGGAAAGCATTTAAGCTCTGCTGCTTACTGTCTATGAAGTTAGGAAAGTGACTGACGATGGTTCATACGTGAACGAGTCATTACAAGAAGAGAGAAATGACCTGAAGATGCTTTAATTGCAATGGGTTCCCCAGTGTCAGGCCCCTTAATGCTGTCATTTCAGTCCCCAACGTTTGTGTCTTAACTTCCTGAGCTAGTTGCTGCACTGGTGGTGCTTCAAATTAGCCTAAGTGAATGTAAGTGCAGCTGGTTCTCAGGTGGGGCTCAGTAATTTTCTTTCTCCAGGTCCTGCTGGGGAAAATGAGCACCTCTCAAGCACCCGAGAGTTGTTACCTTGCTTGAAAAACACTAATCTTGTGGCCTGGCTTAAGCTGAGGTACAGCCGCAGCTGTTACCTGTTTAAGTAGGAAGCTTAAGAAAATCACAGAATCAGAGAATATCCCGAGTTGGCAGGGACCAACAAGGATTGTAGAGTCTAACTCCTGGCTCTGTGTGGGGCCACCCAAAAATCAGTCTGAGAGCATTGTCCAGTGGTGTAACACTTCTCAGACTCTGGCAGGCTCAGTGTCTTTTTCCTTTTAGGCCAGATCATAAAAAAGGCTATTCTGCAGTATTTTATAATGGGGAGAAGGAAAAAAAAAAAAAGAAGAGAAGAGAGGTATGTATATATACTGTGAGAGAGCCTCAGCTCTAAGAGAGTAAATAAAAGGGAGGTGGCTGTAGGAAGCTGGAGAGGGGGTGGGCAGAAAGGAGAAATCCTGTTGCAGAGGATGGTTACCTGGAGGTCACTATTCCCTGCGTATGGAAAGGCGTAGGAGGAAAGAAGATGAGGTTTCACCCTCCTTGCTCTCTGAAGGCTTTAAAAACAGGATAGCTGATTTCCAAACAGAACAGCGTGCTTCTTCTGTGACAAGCTGGAAAATAAACTGTGAGTCTCTGAGTGGCAGCTTGACCTCTGCCTTCCCCTTACTGAAGGACAGAAGTAATTTCAGTTATTGTTTTACTTGCACAGACACAAGTTATGCTGTGCTGACAGGTTTTGCCTTTATTTTGCCATGACTATATAGTATTGTTGTTTAGGGGCACGTTCAGATCCTGTTCTTTCCACCCTGCTTCTGCTGATTTGCGTTAGTTTTAACCTGGTGTAGCAGACTTCTACCTCCTTCAAAACTTGTTGTACCCCTTGAAAGGCTCTGTTTGGAGGGTGGATGCAGGGTAAGGTACAGGGGGTTTGACCCGGGTCTGACTGAAGAGAACTTGAATGAAGAACTTGGGTTAACTCTTCCTCATATTTTTTTTTTTTTTTTTTTTTTTTTTTTTTTTTGTAACCACTGCATTTTGTAGCAAGTTCCAAGCAGAACCTCTCAAACATAAGCATAGTGCAATGGGCCTGATGGGACGTGAGAAATGCTGAAAGTTTCTTATCACAGAATTTCTAGGTTGGAAGAGACCTCAAGATCATCGAGTCCAACCTCTGACCTAACGCTAGCAGTCCCCACTAAACCATATCCCTAAGCTCTACATCTAAACGTCTTTTAAAGACCTCCAGGGATGGTGACTCCACCACTTCCCTGGGCAGCCTGTTCCAATGCCTCACAACCCTTTTGGTAAAGAAAGGGTTCTTAGTGTCATCACTGAGCTTCTCCCTTTGCAGAAGGCTTGGAGCAGTCTTGGATGACTTTGGTGACTTGCTCAGCTCCTGAACCCAGGACGCTCACCACCTGAAGTGTTGGAGAATTGGGAAGATGGTCTGTTCCAGCACCTGGTGCTCACATAAAAGCAGGCAACAAAACGCTAGCAAGGTTTCGGTTAACTTGGTAACAGGAGCGGTACTGCAATGAGTTGGTGTCTTTAACTGGAAGTCTTGGGATGAGCTCACTCATGCTAGTACTGCTGAGCAATACCACGTTTTCTCCCCGTCCACCCAAAGGTGTCTGTTGCTGTTTACCTTAGGCTGCCTTCCCCAGAAGCTGTGTTTTCTGCAGCGGGGGCTGTGTTTACAGCACCTAACACACAACCATTTTTGTGGCTGAGGCCCTCAGACAGAAGGGTAGCAGAGTACAAACAGCCCTCAAACAGAAAGGTAGCGCTGGGAGACGTGACTGCAGGGGTTAGCACGCACGACTGGGGGACAGCTGACGTGCAGGAGAGCTGCTGACCTTCCCCCTGTCCTCCTCGGTCAGGGCTCCTGCTTCAACCAGTTGCTTCCACGCAGAGCTGGGCGCTGGAAAGAAAGTCCAGGGTGGTAGGGGTGGAAGGAGGATCTGATGGCTTAGACAAAATAAATGGAAACTTTTTTTTTTCTTCCCCAAAAGAATGTTTTGCTTGCCAGTGGGAAGCTGCAAACAGGGTAGTCATCCAAGAGGGTAATGGAATATTTCCCTGACCCTCAAAACAATGTTAAGAGGGACAGATGAAATCTAAAAGGTAAACACATTCAGCTGAGGCTAGCTGAATTTCCTGGTTACTATGCTGAAAAAGTTAACGATGAAACACTGCCAGTTGTTTCGGCAGGTAAAAGGAAGTAATGGTGCAGGCCTGTATCTAAAACAAAATAAATAAAGTTTACCTAAGAGATCTTGTCCCTGTAGCTGTCAAAAACACAGCTCCTGCCATTGTTAACAATGTAAATCAGTGGTTCAGGAGGGCTGCATGGGTACAAACAAAAGGATAAGCTTGCCATGTCACTGTTCCTGTAAAGCTCTTCTGGAGGTTTCTTTGATAACACCTATCTCCTCGTAGCAGGTGTGTGAGGGACCCAGGAAGGGAGAGGTAGCACGGGCTGGAGCCTACGTAGCTGTGCTGATACGCGTATGGAGATGTCGCTTCCAAGCATATTCCTTTGTAAGTGAGGTCAAAATATAGCGTGATGTGCGAGATATATAATGAGTGAGAGGAAGAAAGACATGCTAACTGGGTTGGAAGATAACATTTTGTCTTCTGAATGGGTTCTTGTTATTGCCACCGATTGTTACTTTCAGAAAAAAAATTATGTTGAAATTATTCTTTTCTCTCTATTGTTTAGCTCTTGTTCTCAGCTTTGTTATGGCCACAAAGAGATGATAAAAATGGATTGGCACAAAGTTGGGTTTCGTGTATCATTTAGAGACAGGTTTAGAGTTATGTTTTCAGCCCTTAGCACTTTGATAGGGTCTGTTCTTCATTTTGAAAATAGCAATAAAAGAGTAAAGAACATAAGAAAACACAATTTTTTTTTAATGAAATTGTCAGTGCTGGTTTGAACTTTGTCTCTGATCTGTATGAAGTCTCTGAACTGTGCAGTTGGAAGAAAGCAGATAGAAAAGAGAGAGAAAATGTCCATGTTCCTGGCTACTTTAGACAGTAATAAAAAGCCCCCAAAGTGTTACTTGTTTTTAATCTGTGTATTTATGTCTATATAAATCCACTGAGAATAAACTTTAAACGTTTGTTAGATTTAGAGAATTACCGTTCTGCATCAGTACCTATGATCTAGCACAAAAGAAACTAAACTTAAGCTTCTGCAAATTGCCCTCTTGGCTTCCAAAGGCATGGGTAACATTAAAGCATGATCTGAACTGGAATTAAAGCGAGGAGTGGTGGTAAATGGGTGTGAAATGTTCCTGTGTGGCAATTGGAGGCACTGTGTGTGCAAAGGGAGATGGCTCACATTGAAGCTGAAGGACCAACCTGCAGCGTTTGGCAGCATGGTGTTGTGACACGGTTGCCAACCTCTGACCTTGGTGGTGGGTGTCTTTCCATGGGGACCTTGAATGAGTCCATGCCTTCAGCCTCCTCCTCAGAGAGAGTTGAAGAAATCTCCCCAGCTGCTTCTCCCCAGCAGCTGGAGAAGTGCAGTAGTGCCTGTCCTACCTGTAAGTTGTCAGGATATTTTCCTAACAGCCTCAATGCGCTTCTTGGGTCTGGAGGGCAGCAAATACAGAAGTTGGGAGAGAAGCAGCAGGAGCAAACCCAGGGCAACAGAGTTTAGTTCTGATAAAAGCCATGGATGGCAAAGGTCAGAGTTGCTTGAGGCAGCTGATACAGCAACGTGAACTGCTCCTCTCAGCCCGATTCTGCCATGTGGTTTCACGTGGGATTTGAAGAGATTAATTTCCAGCTCAAGGTGTGTGCTTTCAAGCAGCCCTGGAGCTCCAGCTCCTAGACAAGCTCACAGCTTTTATGTTAGCCCGTGGCTACAGAAATGGATTACTGCCCTCAAAATGGCATTTTAAGTCATGTAAGGATCTTGTGTGCAGCACATAACTACAGTCCTCAGTTTTGCAAGGGGGATGTCAAGGTGGTCCACTGACAGGGAAGAAAAAAGATGCTGCTTGTTCTTCCTGCACAAAATGCCCCTGATTATTATTGTTTTTTTTTTTTTTTTTTAATTATTATTTTTTGTCTTGCACAGTTCAAATTGAATGGTGAGTGAGGACCTAGAGTTGGGGAAGCAGGGAGGCTGGGAAATGCTGACTTAAATCTTCAGAGCTGTTGGTACGCTCAGGCAGCTTGTAGAATAGCCACTTCCATTGCATTTCCCCCATGCTTCTGCCTCATTTTCCCTCCTGAGAGGGATCCACATTGTTGGGTCTTTCCCTTCTGCACCAGGAACAGCATGTTTGCTTTCTATGTTGTTTCCTCTTGTAGGTTTAAGGTTAGGCTTCAAGCTTTGCTGCTGTTGTGTCTCCTGTCAGTGATGTGGCCAGGCGGTGGGGTATATCTCTTCACGATGCTTTGAAATGGCCGCGGCACTCTTGGTTGCGTGCCCACACAACAACGTGCCATGGCTTCCACAAGATGGCTGCTGTGGTGGCCTAGCTGGCCTGGCCCCTGCTGGCCTCCAGCAGGGGAGGGAGGACCAAGTCGCTTCAAAACCATGGTAGAAAGGATAGGAGATGGCCATGGCTGCTGCAAGGCCTGAGCTTGCTTCCCATAGTGCTGGGGGCAGCCTGCACGATGAGGGCATGACTGGCTGGGAGCTTAAGGGCTTCCTTATCTGTGCGGCATGGCACAGGCCCATGGCAGCGCGTAATTAATAACGATAACTAGCCCTCCTTATGCAACCAGGGAATGTCTGACAGCGTTAGTAGGTGGTTGCTCAACAACAAGGCATGTTACGACTAACCAGCTGGGACCAATTACGAAAGCCTCAGCGGTGCTAGCAAGCGCCTGCCTGCTCGCATCTTCCGACTAAGTTGGGAAGACGAGTGACTGCTCTGCAACATGTGGGCAGCCTCACGGCCTGCTGGCATGCGGAGTTTGACTGAAGCTCAGCCACCACATCGAGCGTGGGGTGTGTGCACGCTCCGGGCTGTGCCTGCTGGTCACTGACCAGCTGTGGCTCCCTGCATCGGGGCTGTCTGTAGCTCGTGCTCCCAGATTTGGGGTGGGGAAGTGCCCCCAGGGGCTGCACCACCACCACCTCCCTCCCTACTCAGCAGCTTCTCCCAGCCCCTCACCGCTGCAGCAGCATCCATCCATTCCCAGGACCTACCCACAGCGAGCAGCTGCAGCGAAAAGCAGGAGCTCCCACTCACAGCTTCCTCATCGATGCTTAGTTGCTACACGAAGATTTCAAGAGTGTGCGACTAAAACATAAAATGAAGCAAAAGACTAAGTGGCACTGCACAGAAGAGAGGGGGGGGAAAAACACTGAATCATTGTCCAAAAGGTGCAGCCATTAGAGAATAATAATAGTTTTTGTCTGTGGTGCAGCTGGGGCCATGGATGCAGAAGGAAGGTCCTCAGTGACCTGTGCAATGGCTCTGTTTGTTTAATGTATGAAAACAAAGAACTGAAAAGCAGACAGGGCCCTTTGCAGATACTGCTGCTGTCTCGGTTCCTGTATCTGTGCCCTCTCTTGCTGCGTGCGTGTGCGTTTTCATGCTCCAAATCAACTAATCACAGCTACATGCTCTTGGATGCCTTCAGTTTTGCATCTCCTTCGCTGTGCCGGGGCACTCCCAGGTTGTAGAATTACTATTTTTGTAATTTAGAAACTACAACAAATAACGTGAAGTCAAACGGTTACTATTTTATTGTCTGTTTCTGCAACTGTCCTTCAGAACAAGCTTGTAGTAATGACATTATTCCCACCCCTCCACCCTGACCTCAGTCTTTTTCTATCCATTTAGCGAATGCTGCAGCTTGCTCTGTTTTTAATGGGTGGGAATCAATGTGGCTTTTTAAAATTGGATTCTCTCTGCCTGCACAAACAAAATCAATGGTGTTATTGAGCATGTGCAGGGCTGTGTGAACAGGAGCAAGCCAGCGGAGTTTGCTGCCTCAGTGAGGAAGGGGCAAAGCTTGTAGCTCACGCTGGGAGGATCAGGCTTTATTTCTGTGATTTTTGGTAAGGGCTGATGAGCAGCTCAGCACTTTACAGAAAGCAAGGTCTAGGGAGCACTCTTCATCAGATTAATAAGATTTTTAAGGTGATCAGCATGCTGCTGTACAATGGACTAAAGCCAGAGCAGTTTGAGTGCTGGCAGGAGGTTTGAACATCCCAGTAAAATGAGATTTGATCTGAACCGTGCTTTAGTTTGGTATCAATTAAAAACTGGGTTTTCCCCACCTCATTTTGCTCCTGCTGTGGCCTGGTCAGAGACCTCTGGTCTCTGAGCTGAGTTTCAGAGGGAGCATCAGGGATGAGTTCTTGCCTTGCCCAAGCTAAGTGTTTGTACCCAAACAAAGGGGATGGGGGATTTGTGTACCCGTGTTTTTTTGTTGTTTTTTTTCTTTTGTGGGGAAATGCGTTCACTAATGCTGAGCTGTCTGGGAAACTCAACTGACAGAATTGTTTATGGCCTAGGGAGATGGGGGAAGGGCAGATTACAGATGGACGGTTTTGGTGTTTTGTTTTGTTTTTTTCCTACTTCTTCAGGGATAATCATCAGATTTAACATTTTATTGTATGGTGTGGGAGGGATGGTCTCTTCCAGCATGTTCTCTTGGAGACATCAGTGTCATGTGTAAGCCCTGGTTCACAAGGCTGTGGAAGATCACTTGTGAAAGTGAATTAAATGATACAGAATATTTTCAATTAAACCCAGCTGGGTAGGTTTATCACAATCCATGAAAGTACCTTGTACTCGCTGGCCTTAAGAGCCTACCAACCACTGCCGCCGGCTGCGTTGGCAGGACAAAGAGCACGCATGGAAAGGAAGTTCAAAATTTATTCCTTGTTGAGTCTTGACCTCCCTGTGCAAACTACCAACACAGCGGGTGTATTTGTCTTCCAGGAATCAGACTGATACTACCAGCCCTGTCAGACGGGATGCCAACAGCCTTCCAGCTGTAGCCAGTTTCAGACACCACTGATACGGGTCAGATTCAAACCAGTGACTTTAGTTTTATGTGAAAGACTCCAGAACCTTTTATCAACCTGCAGGGCCATTCAGTCATTTCGCATAAATGCACATGCCAACGCTTGTTTTGAACACGGCTTTGTTGGAGCACAGCGAGCTCAGTGTTTTGAATGAGAGCAGAAATTTCTGGCTGTATGACAGAATGGGTTTTCTAATGTTCCTGTCAGCTGAGGAGCTCTGGCCTGAAAAGGAAGGGGTGGCAAGAAGGGGACTTTCCTACAGAAAGGCGTGCTTGTTCAGTGTCCTCTGTTCTTCTGGCCAAACAGGGTTAGCTTTAAGATGCTGTCAGCTAAGTGCGGAGCCTGATGAGTGGAAAGGAAGAGTTGCGTTTATGATGGTTTCATGTCTCCGTAGCCGGGAGGAAAACCTGAGCTGGCATTTGGTTCCTGACAGCAACTTCTGCTGTAGTGCTGCTCATGGATCTGGCTGCGTGACTTCCCAGAGAAACTCTCTGATTTTGTTTTTTGTGACCCACTTCAGGTCTCTTGATTTCTAAGTGCTCAAAATCTCCATCACCCCCGGATTCCATTTGCACGTGGCATGGGAAAGCTTCTAACAAACAAGGAAATGAACCTTCTCCTGCTGTCCCAGTTTGAGCGAGGATTTCTTTATGGCTATCATTTAATTATGAGATTGTGACTGGCCTGGACAAATGAGACAGTTTCAGTATCCTATAATCAGTATGGCTCATCCATGCATACATTATAAAGTATGTAGAGTAGCTATAAATGATGCAAGTACAGTGCTTGGTATGTGTAAGTATGTCCTGGTGGGCACCCTTCTTCAGTGTGCAGGCGCTGTCTTATCAGTGCAAGAAGCTTGTGATCATCACATACCCGTTAAAGAAGTGAAAAATGTCTTTATTGGCCTCTTTTCTTTCCTCAGACAACAAAGGTCCTTCTTAGTTTTTTTCAAATGTTGCCAGCAGTGGGGTTTTCTGCAATTTGCAAATCAGTGCGAGAAGCTTCCTGTGGCTGAAATGCATTCAGCAAAGGGTCCAGTTGAACACCAGTTTACCAATCACCTAATTTCCACGTATAATGCAGTTTTTAATCCATACAGCCTTTTTTTCAATATCTACTGCTGAGATTATTAGAATTTGGGAAGGAAAAAATAATACGGTGTATTGTAGCATGTACCAGGAGGGGCTTTTTTCCTCTGGCTTGTGCTGGGGACCTCACAAAGCAAGCCGTTTGTTGTGGAGGGGACTCTCATAGCTGCGAGGGCAGGGAGGTTTTCACACAGCTCGACGCACCATTTCTCTCCACTATAGGATCAGCAGTGGGCTCTGCTGGGGGTGCTGGACCTTTGAGGTGTTCGTTCAGAAATGGGCAGGAAGATCCAAATGTCCCCATAGGGGTTACCCAAAGTCCCAGGTGTTCCAGCTGCCCCTGCCTGGTACCATGGGAACGCGTAGAAAACATTGGTGAAACTGCTGGGGGAAAAAAACAAACAAACAAAAAAACAGGAAATTATGATTTATTTGGGGGTACTTTTTTGAGGTTTTAGGGTTCATACTGTAAAGGCTTTGGTTGGAGCTCTGGCAATTAGGAACTTAACCAAAATAGAAAGCTAACATTGTTAGTTGAATCTGCAGCTGAGAATAAAGGAAAACAAAACAAAAACAACAAAAAAGTATTAAAAAAGTATTAGTCACTTCAAGACTCTTCAAATAATAAGGGTATTTGGACTGTCCTGAGTTGTTTTGGTTTGGCTATGTGATTTAAAGGCTCCATTTTGGTCTAATCAGAACAAAATTTCCCTCCACAAAGTGCTTCTTCAAATTATTTAGCAAAAAATAACCTCCTACTCTAATTAAAAACCTGCCACTATGAAATCTTGGTGGTAGGCATTAATGCAACATTTCTGGCGGATGAAAAATCAATCCAATTTCACTTCATATAGAGGACATCTTTTCCTTTTTTCTTAAGTATATATATATCCCGTCCCCTTACTAATCTCTAGACTGCATTCTTAAACATTCTTCAACATTTTTTTCCCTTCTTTTTTTTATGGCAGAGTAAAAATAATAAGCTGAAGTCTGAAATAGAATTGTTGCTCTTCAACTTTCCAAAGCGGTAAGGGAAAATAGATTACATACATAGTGAGTTTTAAAAATCAGCCAGTGTGTGGGATATGCTACACTGAGCCTCTTTTCAGAAAAGAACTGGATTGCAGCCTTTAGGAGCTGTGTTTACTGTAAGAGAAACCGAATTTATAGCAAGTAAAGGATGTGGGAAGTACCAGCTCAGTGCTGCTGCGATGACTGCAAAGCAAAAATTAAGGAGAAAAAAAAAAAGCTGTACAGACAAAACAGGGATTTTCCGCCGTGCAGATAAATTACGGGAAGTGCCTGAAATCCATTTGTTCTAGGAAGGTGCACACCATGCAGTCACTTCTTCCTTTAACCTATCGAAGGGTTAAAAGTTGGAGCTCGAGTGACTCGGGGAGAAACCTCCTGTCACAGCGCTAAAGACTCATTTATTGGGAGAGCGCTACGCTGCTTACTGTAATTGCAAGAAAATTAAAAGAAAGCAAATTAGCTGGGAGCTTTTCAGAAGTCTTCCTCCTTTTGCTGACGTTAATGAGATTTTTCCCCATACCAAAGCAGCTTTAATAACTTCCGCCGAGTGGCTTCTGCAAGCCATTGCTTACCGAGGGAAACAAACCTGGCGTGACGGCAGCTCTGCAGCGTGCAGGGGAAGGAAGGGGCGATGTGGGCAGGGGGGCTTGTTGGGGTGGTTTGTGTCGCAGCCTCATGTGCTGGTTATCTGCCTGCAGACCTGTGCCTCCGCCAGCCCCCGTTCCCAGTAAAATGTGCCTTTAATGGCTTGGGTCCTGCTGTGGGTCTTGTTGGGGTGGCAGCTGCAAGCGGGAGGGTTGTGCTGTGAGGGTGAAATGTCGTGGGGCTGTGTTTGTGGCCGAGGTATTTGCAGGAAGGTGAGCTTCCTAAACCAGGGTGGAGGTCGGGACAGAGGGGAAGGGCTCAAGTGTGCTCAGCTTCCTTAGCAGGAATTTCTCTGTGAAGCAAGAACCTGCTGCTTTCCAAGAAACTGGGCTAGCAGGAGAGATGCTTTGGAGGCGAGGGAAGGAGAAGAGCGAAATTATCCATGCGTTTGGAGGCCCCTCTGTGGGGAAATGCTGAGTTGCAAGCGAGTTGTGTTGCAGGAAAAGGCTGGAAGACCCCACTTTGCTCCTCAGTCCACCGAGGAGAGGGGTGGCCACCAGGGTTGTGCTGAGCCTGATCCCTGAGCGAAGGAGGCTCGAGGAGCCGTAGCCATGCGGATCCCAAAAGGACAAGGGGACGGTGAGGCTGCAGCTCTTCCCTTGGCTTGGCTGCGGAGCTTTGCTGCACAGGGCTGCGAAAGCACCTTGGCTTTCCTGCAGGTTGGCAATGGCTGCAAGTGTTTGTTTGTGGAGGGCATCTCTCGAGCTCTGTACACACAATCCCAGTGTATACGTACGCGTGTATGTTGAGTGGGAGCAATATTTTGTAATTTCTAAGGCACTCCTACGTGAAGAGACGTGGGTGCCTAAGAAAACATAGCTGAAAGCAAAATCAACATGACCCAGTAAACAACAGCTACCGAGCACATGTGTGCCTACCGTAACGCAGATCCTTCCCGGTCGAGCTGTGCTTCTCTGGGCCATGAGGAGTTACTGCCGCTGAGCTGGGAGCTCCCTGCAGGGTTTCACTGAGTGCAGGCGGTTATTCTGCAAACTTTCTTCTGCGTTTAATACCCCACTGTCCGGGCGTAACAAGCCAACATCCAGCGGCTACAAAGCCTGCTTTGTAGGAAACGCTACCCACTAGGTGCGGTGCAAGTGGGGCTGGTTTTTGGCTGTGGTTGCTTGGCAGATACCTTCCTGGTGCTCTCCTGTGGGTGACATCACGATTTGCAAGTTATTAAAAGTTTAGGAGGATTCAGAACATTCTCTTCCAACGGTTTCTAAATATTTCATGCCTGTCATCTAAAGCAGTTTCAGTGCTTCAAAACAGCAGGAGAAAAAAATATGCATTGTGTATTTATAATACATGATTGTTGATCTCTGCTGACATTTATCTTTACTCCAGAGAAGAGACCGGATAACTTGGTTGTGGCTCTGAAGGTAAATGTCATAACCAGGATAGCCTGTTACAGATGTGTATTAACCCTTTCAATTAATTTTCTTAACACTTTAATTGGCTTAACAAATGGCCCTGTGATAAATTAGGCCTGCGCTTTTATCCTCCTCATTTAAAGGAATTGTGTGATGCAAGTTGTGCTGCTCCAGAAGTCAACACAGAGATGCGAACCATAAAATCACTCTCCAGGGATGACAGCGGAGGTCAAGCTGAAGGTGCAGGAGCACAGAAGATGCTGGCTTTATGCATCAGCAATTAACATGACCTGGTGGGAGAGGAGCTGCACAGCAAAACACTTGGTGCCAGGGACCTGACACCCATATTTTTGGCCTGGATGAGGGCTCTTAGGGGCTATGTCTTGTTCAGTGGGTGAAGAGCTGTTAATACTCTGAAACCACTCTACAATGTGAACGTGCAACAATGGGAACGATGGAGAAGTTTGCCTTGAAAGGGCCCAAACTGAAGCAGTGGTGTATTTGTACCCAGTCTTGTTTGTAACTAAAAAAAAAAAAGGGGGGGGGGATGCAATGGGGTGAGGAGACTTCTAGACTTAAGTGTTATTTCAAGAATGAACTTGAAAGCAAGCTAAACTTAAACTGAATGTACTTTTAAATATATAGTTTTAAAAAAAAAAGAAAAAAAGACCTTATGATTTTGGAGGTTGGCAAGTGACTTCTTAGGTTGTCCCTTCCCAAGAGAAAGCCTGCAGGAGCAGTCTCGGTGGGAGAAGAATAGCTCTGTGACTCTGATACTGAAGTCAGAGGAGCTGAGCCTCTTTTGGTTTAAATCCTTGCCTTTCTGGTGCAACAGCTGTGGAGTTACCTGTGGTTTAAGGTCACTGCAGCGACAGCTCTTGGAAATCAGCTTCCAGAATTGCCCCAAATTGTGACATGAAACTGCCAAAGAATCCTAGACTTTTTTTAACTTTTTTTTTTTCCCCACCCTGGACTTTTATATTTTTATAGACACCAGCCTGCTTCTTCTGGGGCCAGTGCCCTTTTGACACCTCTTCCTTTGGGTGGTCCTTGGGGACATTCCCTGCTGGAGGATTTATGGTGTACGTGCACAGCCCACTGCCCTGAGGAGCCAGGAGCTGCCCCTAGGTGCTGAGAACCAAGATGACCATCCCCACCACCACACCCATGTGCTTCTGCTTCATCATTGCGCTGCTGGAAACTTGCTTGTATAAGAGGGTTTTGCGGAGATCACAGCAAGAAAATGCAGACTGCACCAGTACCAGGGAGGGACAGAAAGCATAAAGCCACCCCGCTCTGCCTGCCTGCTGGCTGGAGAGGAGGGCTTTAGATAAATGTGGTTTAATTTCATCCCCTGGTTGGCCAGCACCAGGGGACTCAAGGTTTTGAACTGAGGACAATAAAAGCAAAGTAGAGCGTAGCTGCTTTGACAGCTGTCTTTGAGAGCTGCAGCTAGCCACTGGAAATGTTTGAGACGGAAATGCTAGATTATAGTCAACTGAATGATTAAGGGATTACCATTGAGTTAATAAAAACATTAAAAAAAATCACGCCAGTCTCTGAAGTGTGACAGGTTACTAGAATCGTCAGTGCTTTGCTGGAGATGAATCTACTCCAAATAAGATGAATTTGTAAGTAAAGAAAATGTTAGGTTTGACACTTCAAAAAAAATTCCTCCTGTTGGATGTTTGTCTCTCTTCTTCTTTTCCCCTAGTACTTTAAGACAGGATTTCCACATCTAAGATTTGGATCTGTTCTGTGTCTCTCTTAAACAGTGAAATTGAAGTCTGAAAAACTTACTGTAGGAATAAAAGATCAACACCAGCCTGCTGAGATAATTTCTAGAAAACTGTACGTTGTGGCCAGGTTTTTAAAGTATCTCCACGTAATTGTTTTAAAGGATCTTGGTAGTTCAGACAAAAGGTATCTTCCCTTTTATCTGCCTGGCTAGTTCTCCCTTAATGTACATGCATAATATATAGTTTAAATGTTTTATCGAATATGTTAAATACTTTAGAGATTTTTTTTCAGGTAAAACTTCATTTGAGTACAGATGTAGAAAAAAAATCATAAATCATTCAGGTTGGAAAAGACCTCTAAGATGATCCAGCCCAACCTTTAACCCAGTACTAACGTCCACCACTAAACCATGCTACTACCTTCTAAATCTACACCTTTCCTGAAGACCTCCAGGGATGGTGATTCAAGTCTTATGCCACGGACTTTTGTCTGTGCAAGGGCAATTATAGACTGTATTCTCAGAACGGTTTGTAGGATGTTGCAGTGACATAAGCTAAAAAGAATTAAAATGTTTACATCGAGCCATAGGAAAAGCACAAGTAAAGAATGGACGTTTGCTGAATGAAGGTGAATCCTGAGACTCTCCAGAGCGTGGTAGAGGTAATGCTGGAAATTTAAACAACAGAAGAGAGCATGTTTGCACCAAAGAGGAGTGTAGATACCTCCTATATATCTCCATTAACCCTGCTGAAGCTGATGTGACTGTGCAAAGTACGAATCCACACAGAATTTGGATTAGGAGCCCTCTGGATTTGCGACGAGCCGTTTCACATCTGCAGTCACTGTTAGCTTATTCTGTTAGTGGTGGAATAAGCTGTAGCATTTGTGAGAATAATAGATTGAATGCTTATTTTCTCTTTTTTTCTTTCTTTCTTTTTTTTTAATCTATTTTTGGAGCGTGGAGATGAGTGACAGAAGCCGTGGAGGCCAGTTTGCTGCACATGGGGTGGCAGCTGATGGGCTGGGGGAGCTCAAGGGATGCTTCACTCCTGGTCCTTCCAGGGAAGACACCCTGAAGCTTTCCTGGTCCTACAAGGTGAAAAAGGTCTAGCGTTGGGACCTCAGAGCAGAGGATAAATGGCCCTGTGCAGACAAAGAAACAGGCACAAACAGCGTGTGTTACCCCCTGAGCACTGCAGGAAGGCGGGCAGGGTTGTGCTGTGAGCAGCCACTTCCCCACGTTGGGTCTGGTGGCCCTGCTCCAGGAGAGGTCACCAGCAGGGCTCAGGGTCCGTCAGACGCTGCAGCCTCGAGCAAGAGGTACTCATGGGTTTTCACGGGGCTGAGCTCTGCCCCAGTTCGGCATCGGGGGACGGGGTGGCTCGCTCTACGCCATGGAGGTAGAAGAAGTGGAATCGGTCATTGCAAGCAACTCAGGAAGAAGGAGGAGAAAATAGGATGTGAGATAAATTAATCCTGCAGACTACATCTGCCCCTGAGTTTGGTCAATCAGGAAGAAAAGGGAAGTAATATAGACGCTGCAAGTTTATTCAGAAGTTGTCAGTCAGGAAAGCGCCCTGCCTAAATTGAAAATAGCTTCCCTTTGCGGAAGAGGCTTCCTTGCTTGTTCTTTATATATTTATATCTGACCTGGGGAGGCTTGATGGACAAAATGTTCTGTACTTATTTCCTCTTCTTTTTTCGGAAGAATTCAATCATGGAGTGCAGGAGAACTGAAGCTGCAGGAACTCATGGTGTGTACCTCACCGGGGTTAGCCTCTCCACACCATTGCAGGGACAAACACCATGTTTCTAGGACAAGAGCTGGCACCCAATGGGCTCCTTTTGTCCCTGCCTTTGTGCTGCTGCAATGGTGAAGCTGTGCTGCCGTGTAAAGAGCAAAGAGCCATTCCCCTGCCTTGTTCTGGAGGCTTTTTGCTTTCCTTAAGCAGAGGGCATCAGCCTCCTCTGTGGTGGAGACTAGGGTGAAGGATGATGAGACCAGTAAGGCCTGTGTGAAATAACCCTAAAGGACCGCAGAAGAATGTATGGAAATCTCTGCCTGACTTTTATCAATTAAAGGGAAAAAGGGGAATAGTATAGGCATTGCAATTAAAAAAGGTAATGGAGTCTGATTTACATTTCAGAATGTATTAGCTTGGTTTTAATTGGAAAATAATTTGAATTGCAAGGGAAATAATTAGATTAGAAAGCCACTCAGCAATTTACTGCTCATATTCCCCAGAACCGGACTCCTGGTTCAATGGAGTAATTTTGAACATTGTGTGAGCTGTGTTTGATTTCCCCCCTCTTTGCCCTCCCCTTCGCTCCTCTCCTAACGAATTGCGTGCTGGAAGTAGAGGCACATCTTCATTATCGGCTGCGTGAGCTTCCAGCCGGTTGCAGGGGCTTTACCAAGGAACAAAATTTGTGAGGAGTTGTGAGAAAAGGGCTGGGGGAGTTGATCTGGATTCCACCAAGCCATTTATTCTAAAGCGAGGCTGTAAAAGAAAAACAAATTTCAGGTCAGGTGTGGTATCTGTTCTTGCAGTGGGCAGAGGCATTCTGGAGTTGTTCAGTGCAGGAAAACTGGAGCTGGAGATAGGCAGTGCGTGCAACGAGCTCATTATTTATCCCTGGACGTGGATGTATAGCTGGTGCTACGCTTACAAAAGGCTTAGCACACCCCTAAGCACCTCGCAGTCCAGGAGTCCTTGTCCTGCAGACTTCATGCATGGCTGAGCTGAGCCCTGGTTTCCCTCCTCGCATCTCGGGGTGAGTGCTTGTGGATGGGGGCAGAGGCAGATGAGCAAGTGACCATCTTGCTCGCCTTTCTGTGAGACTCGGCCTTCGTATTCTAAAGGAAAATATTTTCTGTCCCCGTCGTGGAGAAGTACGCAAGGGAATCTTATTTGGGGCCTTACCCATCACTGCTTATTAATGTTATAAATCACTGTTTGCTGGTTCATAAAAACAATCTATCATAAACTACAGATCTTGAAAAAATCCTCACAGATCTCAGGCAGAAAGCAATCCATTACTGCTGCTTTTTCTCCTTTCTTCTCTGCTAGGTCTCACAGACTGCGCCATCAGCCCATGGTTATTCCTAATTATTTATTTACATGCATAACCCTTGCCTTCCCTTGCAGGGCAGGAATGCTTCTTTCACTTGGGGGACAGCTAAAAACCGATTTGATTGGGCATGAAGAGTAATTGGACGTCATTTTGAGAAGCAATTCCTTTCTGTAATCCATCATTATTGTCATGCTAGCATATTCCTGAGGCAGGGCAGCATTTGCTGATCTCCGATAGTCCTAGGCTGTTGTTTCTCCAAAGCAGAGGCCCCTTTCTCACACTGACTCTTTTCCAGCCCCTGTTTATTTCCTTAATGACTGAAGCGAAAGCAGATATTGTTAGATAAGTGGCTATAAATGATTCTGGCAGCTTTGTATAAAGGCATGTGATGAATTTTCAGGAAAGAATTTGTTGCCAGGATAGCTTCTGGAGCCAAACCATTGGTGCCAAGCTAAACGGGAAGAGTGTGTTGGAGAGGCACGTAAGGGAGAGACCCCGCGGGGCTGCGGTTGTGGCCTTCCTGCTGGTGGGTCCCTTCTCGTAGTGGTGTGGCGATGGGTGGTGCTGTGCTCTGGGCTCTGACCTATTCACCAAAGCTGTTATCTGGCCGTCTTCCTTCCTACCACTTTCTGGCCACATTCAACGTGCATCTTATTCTGGCCATTCAGTCTTGGAAGCTGTGCGAGGAACCCAAGAGGTTTGCTGGTCCATGTGTATGCAGTGTGTGGCCTGTCCGTGTGGCTACGTGGTGTGAGGACAGCCACAGGTGCTTCCCTGGAGATAGACAGAGCTGAATGAGGTACCAGCAAGGGTCACAGCCCTGTTTCTTCCCTGAGTCTGGGGCTCTTTCAGCAGGAGCTTCTCCTCCTGCCTTTCCCAGTATGAGCACCACAACCTCGGCCTGCTAAAGTCTCACCCGCCAGCAGCACTTTGAATTCCCAAGCTTACAAGCTGCAGAGCTGTTCTTCCATCTGTAGGCTGGCTATGTACTTGACTTTACTTTTTTAATTTTTTTTTCTTGCTGAAAGCACAGACCGAGGGGAAGGGCCCCTGTGGCAGGACCCTCACCTCTGGCAGCAGTGTGCATGCACAGTAGTTTCCATAAGTTCATGTTCGCTCCAAGTGGATTTAACTTTTATTTTCAAATGCCAGCATTTGAAAGGCATATAGGGCTGAGCTAACCATGTAAGTAATTAGGCTAGGAATGCAAGCAGAGGGGGCCATCAGCACTCATTATTTAAGAGCCAGCTTCATTATTTTTACTGCTTGGATGCTTATCTTAACATCAGCAGCCGCTTTTATTTAAAGGGGCTTTGCCTTGCAGACTTGATGCTCTTTGCTAGGCTGTCCTGGATGGGTGCTCAGAGATCGCACACATTCCTCAGAGAGATGAAAATCAAATATTCTGCTTCAAATGTGGTGCTTCCCAGTGCTGAGTCTCCCAGAGAATTTACACCCTTTGCAGGCTTTATAGGGTTTCCTACCCCTATCCCTGAAACAGTGCTGCCCCCACGGTAAAAGGATGCTCTTTGCCAGCACCTGGTGTAGCTTAATAGGTCAGAGCATGAAAGCTATCCTGGGCATCTAAAATTAGAACATGATGAAGTCTGTTGGGAAAAGCAACGTCAAGTCACGCAGTTCCAATCCCTGCCCCAAAGTGCTTGCAGTTAAATATCTACCTTTGTGCTAAGCTCTTGTTGGATCCAACTTATGATATGGGAGCTGATGAAACTGCACAAGCCAGTGTGAGCCACAATGCAGTTGTGACTTTTATTCTGGCTGCTTTTGTAAAATATATATACGTATGCCTAGGGCTGTATTTTGGTGTGGTGTCTGCGAAAGGGGCAAATATCACAATTTTGTATACCACTTGACCATACCAGTGTATTGCTGGGTCCCATCCCTGACCCCTTTCATCCTCTTTGCTGCTTTTTATCACTCTTGTTCATATGGTGGACGCCTGGGCTCTGCTCCTGCAAAGGACCCTTGCACAAGGGTGGGTCCTTCCACTTCCACATGGAAAAAGAGGGAGTCCTTCAGTCTTCAGTAGGAAAGATTAGTCTAAGATGCTGGACTGCTTTGTAAGGATGTATAAGCAGATGTGCTGCACTAGAGCTTCTCTCACGCTGCCCAAAACTGCCCAGAAATTTGAAGACGTCTTGCAGGAGATGGATCCCACATTTTCTCAGCAAGCCCATGGGCGCTGAGCTGTATATTTGTTTCTCTGGGTACGTGGGGAGAGGAGAAGAGAGGAGATCCTATCTTCCACCTTGCTGCTCTGGTCTTTCCTGCAAATTCGTGCCCAGCCCGGCAGAGTTAAACGCTGCTGCTGTCGTTGCGTGCAGGGCTGCTTTGTTGCCATGTCAACTGTGCATGTCATTTGTTTACATTTGATTTGGCAGAACATTTCATGATAAGAACCAAGGCCTCGAGCGACTTTGAACTGGGGGGTGGCTGGGCAGGGGCACGGCGGGATGGGGAGCGAGGGGAGAGGGTCTGCACCCACCTTCTGCCAGTCGCCCACCAAGCAGGCACACGAAGACACACGGGAGCCTTGTCTCCACAGTGAGTTTCCTGAGAAGTTAGGAGCATGGGAAATAAATGTTGGATTCCCGTATCAATGCCTGTAACAGCATACATTAATTCTCAGGTGGCTTCTTGTAGCTCAACCCATCAAGCATGAAGGTTATTTCCACAGCCTGTTGCAGCCAAGGTTCCCGCAGCTAGAAATTTCTGTAATCCTACCAGATTCCCGACAACCAGCTCTGGATTGTTTTCATGTGTTAGTCAGCGATGGGAAGAGATGAATCTCTACAGGCAAAGACCCACGATTCTAGGCAAAACTGTGACAGACTTCCCTGAGGAGTTCCCCCAAGTTAAAGGAATACCAAGGCTTGGCCCTAAGCCAGGGAGAAAATGTGTGTCTTAAAGAGAAACGAAAACCTACAAAGACTGGAGTGGCACGATGGCCTCCTTAGCAAGCACAACGGCAGTGCAGGAAGACTCGGTGCAAAGCTAATTTTTCAGAATTACTTCAAAGACAATGGTGGTTTGTTTTTTCCTTAAACGGAGGCAATCTGAGAAAGGGTTGGTTAAGCAGAAGAGATTTTCTCCCAAGTCCTGTAGCGGTTTGCCAGGGATGTTGTTCCCCTGCATTTGTTACCTGACTGGGAGTGATAAATTCTCTGTTTTCCTGCCCGTGCTGTTCTCTGCCTTCTGGACGTGAGGTACTTGGCTTGTAGTGTTGGTGGGACGTGGAGCGCTGGGAAACTGAGGGGGTGATGCCATTTCCCTCTCCCTTCTTAGAAGGAAGAGATGAATTCAGTGTGTGGTAATATGAAAAGTAAAATGCTTCCCAGTGAGGCTCCACAAGGGAGGGTCAGAGAGGGTGTAAAGTCCGTGGTCCTTTACAAGGCGCTGCCTTTGCCAGCTCCCCCTTGCCTCGCCGAGCAAGTCACAGAGACTGCAGCAGCGGGTGGGCTTGCTGGGGGGTTGCTGCTTTCATCTGAGTGAAAATAGCCTTCATGTGTGATTAATGTCCAAACCACCCTATGTTTCAGGGAGCGTAGGAGAAATGAGTCGTGGGCTGGCGGTGTGTTCCCCCACCTCGATCTCTGTCATTCTGCTCGTGTATATCCGTGTGTGGTAACTTGTCCTTGTGCTCACTGGGGCAGCAGGTACCTTCTGGGGGCACGATCCTGTATATCTCCTTCGGTGACGGTGGCTGCTTAAGCAGCGCTGCCTCCGTCTCAACATGGTGCATCCGATCCGGTGCTCCTCCCAGCACAGTGAGCGTTTGTGCCTGCGTGTCCTGAGCGAAAGCGCAGGGCTGGGAACTGGGGTTCAGGGCTAAACCTGCACTGCCACCAGGAGATGTACCTGGAGAGCACAGCCTCCAGAACAGCACACGGGGTTGGTTTGCTTCCCCTTACCCCTGTGCAGGTGGGACTCCGGTGCCTGCTTTTGATGTTGGCCTGCAGCTATGCAGAAGTCACCCGTACCTGTGCCCAGTTTGTTTCCCATCTCCATTCATCAGGGTGTCTGCCTCCGATCAAGAAAGGTGGGCATGTGGTGGGGAGCTAGGTGGGGAAGGTGGGCAGTGTGGTAGCATGACCTGTGTTGAAACAGGGGTGAAACGCTTGTTTCCCTTTTCCTTTCCCTTCTTGTATGGCGTGGAGAGATCGCGTCTAGGTAAAGGGCTAAACCAGCCTCATGACTGCTTCAGTCTTTGGCTTCTTTAGGGCTGCGTAACTGCGCTACCAAATGCAGCTATTTTTATAAGGTGGGTCCAGCTCCTGGCTGCTGACCAACAGTTTTTGAACTCCATTCATGCAGCCCTTGAAACAAACCACTGAAAAATAAAACCCATGAGGTACTACCGACATGCGTAGGATTTAATCTGGCTCCCAACCTGTGTAAGGTTTTTTATAGGGCACTAATAATCACATGGTGTGTTCCAGTTCCTGCTTTTTAATTTTCTACTTAAGGGCGAAACTAGGTGCTTTCCTCAGAACAGAAGATTCTTTAATTTTAGACACGAGGTCTGGCACCCTTTGTGGAAGCCAGCTGTCTTCTTATTTTCCTAGCAGTGCCTTCATTCTTCTGCATTGCAAGCCAGCTCTTTCTGTGTGGGATCCTTCTCACCTCAGCCCTTTCCCAGTTACATAAAGAAGGAAAAGCGCAAAAAGAGTGGCCACGCTTAAATTAAAAAAAAAAAAAAAAAAAAGTTGAGAGTTAAGGCCCTTTCTGATGTGTTGCTACATGCCAGATGTCTGCCGATGGTTATTTCCAAATAAAAGTGCTGCCAGGTGGCAGGTGTGGATCTATAATGTTATCTGCAATAGCGAGCTGAATATCAGGTAATAGTACAGAGTACAGTTGAAAATAATGCATCTTGGGCTTGAATCAAAGATCGCTGAAGATAGGACAGTGTTTTGTAAAGATTTAATTTGTTATATTGTTTTGTAGCCGTCCCCTCTCCCTCATTTTAAAGTTGGCATTTGTATTAAAATCTAAAACTCAACGCATGGAGGAAGCTTGCACAAGTTCAGCCCAGTGGCTTTGTTTGAGGACAAGGGGTTTGTCTGCCTGCCTTCTGGATGTCCCCTTTTCCCTTGCTGAATCTGGAAAGATGACTTAATCCTTCCCCCAGCTCACCTCTGGAGCATCATCAGCTGGAAGAGGTGCTGGTGAGTGGTGCAAGGTGCTCCTGCTCTGCCTTGGGCTTTAATTTTCCTGAACTGCAGCTCCTTGGAGACTCATGATTCCTATGCCAAGAGCAGGGACATGTTGTTTCTGTATTTATTGGGCAAGGCAGATGCCCTGTTTCCTCTGTCACTCCTAGCAGATGAGCTTTCCAGATGGGAACCTCGTTCCAAATAGTTCTTCAACAAAAATGACATTCCTTGGACTCCTTGTTCTCTAAAAGTGCTCCAAGTGACCTTAACACGTTCTCAGCTGTCTTTTACAGCTAAATATTCCTGAAGGCAAGGTCACCAATTGCAATGAAATGTTTTACTAATAAACTTGGCACTTTTATCTAAAGATGGTCCTGTGGCTAACATACAAACTTGGGAGAAAGGAAATTACTTGGGTGATTTTGTCTAAATTATTTGTCTTCTACATCTTAGTTTCCCCAGCTATAAAATGGGAGTAATAAACGGTGCTTTCCTTAGCCAGGGATATTAAAGTTTATGAAAAGCCAACAGATATTTCTATAGAAATTATAGGAATACAAAGGGCTGTGCTTAGGGGAAAACCTGTAAAAAGGTTTCTGGCTTGAAACTAAGCGTATCTGGTGTGGAGTTACAGAGAAACAGTGCACAGGAAAGTCAACAATACCACTTCTACAGAGCAGAGCTGCACTTCTACGTCCACTTGAGAAGTAGGTTTGCCAAGACAGAGCCTGAGATACTTAGGAGGGCAATCCTTTAAGTGTCCTGGAGAAAAAAAAAAAAAAAAGGCATTGTAGCCCATAATTTAGCAGAGTATTAATGACCTTATCTCCTCGACAAAACTTCATAAGAACTCTGCTCAGATAGATGCACACGCACAGCTTTCTCCCCAGAAGTTTGGAAGCTAGGACATGCTTTCTCCATCGTATAGATGATTTATTTCCCCCCCAGCTATTCCTCTGGAGTGGCGTTAGGACGCACTGAGCTAAGTGCAGCTGTCTTTGCGCGGAGCTGTATTTGCATAGAGCTCCATTTGCATATGGGCTGGTGCTGGCGTACAATATTAATAAGGTCTTAAAGGAGAGCAGAGGGAGGGGGAGGGACACGTGACGATTTCAGTCTTGTCTAAGCAAGGCCGTGCAAATAACTTCCTTTTATCCAGAATTAATGACTAATGCGTTAACTGGCCTCCGAGTGGGACTGTGCTTGCCTGGGAGCGGGGTCTGCAGCAGGGGCTGTGCAGCCTCCTCCACCTTCCACGCTGCTGGAAATGGGAGAGGGTTTGTCCACCTTCGGCTGCAAGGCTGTCAGTGGAAATAAACGTAGCTTTGTGTGAAGGCAGAGCACGGGAGTGGATGAGAGAGAGACAGGGAACAAAGGGAAAAGGGGAAAAGAGCGAGGGCTTTACGAAAAGGAAGTAGGAGCCTTGTGCTTGGAAGAGCAGGCCTGCCACACGTGGCTCAGCAGGAGGGACGGCCCTTGGAGGCTGAGGGCTGTGGGTACCTGCCATCGATCTGGGTGGTGGCAAAGTTTGGGCCCTTCCTTATGGGTTAGCTCACCGTGGTGTGTGTCGTTAGCTCCTCGTGAGGATAATGGGATTACAGGACCCTAGGAGGCCAAGGAGGGATGGCTGTTGCGGGGAACTGCCCAGTGTGACCTCCACAGAGGGATCGCCATCGTGCTGCAGGCAGCCAAGAGCATGTTTGGGGCTGGCACACCAGGCACCTTCCGAACAACAGCCCAGAAACGCCTAAGCAAGGGGCCAGGATTCTCATGTTGAGGTGCCCTTTAGCCCTGAGGTGTGAGTTGCTTGGGAACAGCAGGCCATCGTTCAAACCTGAGCTTGTCTCTAGAGAAATTTTCTCCTGTGGTAGCTCTGAGGCCTCAGCCGCCTTCCTTGGGGTGCAGTGCAGCTGAAGTAGATCACCTTTTCCCAAATTCCTGGTGATTCTGCCCAAAATGGAAGGGGTAGAGGGAGGTGGAGCACGCGGTGCTCCCATCCCCGTGCTTGGCTTGGTTTGGTGGTGTAACACGGTAATCCCACAGCACGCACAGGGAACGGTATGGTCTCGCCGTGGGGATGGTACGGGGGAAGCTCTGTTCTTCATCAGTGCTGAAGCCATGAGGAGAAAAACAAGCCTGCAACATTGCCTGGCAACACAATTATTATAATAGGGTTTGCTTCTTCCTACACTGCCCAACAGAATTATTTTCTCCATATGGTGGAGCTACTCTGTTTTTAACCGGTTCTTCCTGCCCCTTCACCAGATGGCTGTTTCCAAGCAGGACCTCGCAGCTCTGGTGTGAGGCTGATCTGAGAGCAGGAGGAGGAATTACAGGTGGGAGCAGGCTCAGGACAGGGCTGCCAGCCCTGGTCTTGGGGGAACGAACCTATCTGGAGCGAGACATGAGGTTATCATCATCAGGATGAATGTTTAGATGTTATCGAACGGGGAAGCTCAAAGCTAGCATCCTGTTTGTTTTTGTGGCTGTGAGATTTTGATGAGAAGACGGTGATGAAGGAGCTCTAATGGGGTACACAACATGAAGTCTTCCCCGTCTGTGCTGCTGGGTCACTTCAGGCCTGACCTGTCACAGCTTGTTGTCCTTCTGTCTCAGGTGCTAAGCACAGCTTTGCTAATACACTGCAATCCTCATCTGCCTTCTTGCTATTCTTGTCCTCCTGGGGCAGGGCACCCACCTGTAAGCTTCTTGTTGCTCCCCAGCTGCCAGGGAATGGTTGTGCTGCACCACAACGTGCCTCTGCGGCGAGAGCATCCTCGGGGTGCCAAGGACAGGGGGAATAAAAATAATATATAAAAAAAAAAAAGTACAAAAAAATACAAGGGAGATGCAGAAATTCCAACCATAGACACAAAGCGTTTAAAATAAGTAAACCACTTCCTCCGTTTGCACTCAAAGGAAAAAAAATAGCCCACCTGGGTTCCGGGTAGCCAGACACTGCACCTTTTTGTGTCCAAGGGCCTTCCTCATTCGCTTTTAGCTGCTTTTCTAAGGAAATGGGACGCGTGTGATCACTCTGCCACTGCCTTCCCCTCAGCTTTCAAATCCGGCGGACGAATTCAAGCAAATTTGATGCAGGGGGAGGGGTCTCAGCGGCATCGAGTCCTACATGTTTCATGAAAATCAGCAGCTGGGCAGAGCCCCTGTTAATGCACGCCCCGGGGGAAAGGCTGCAGTGTCAGCTTGCCACTTAATGGACTGCTGCAGGAGCGAGCTCTGGTCTGAGACCCCTCTCCGCAGGGAACCAGGCTCCTTTCGTTCTGCTGCTCACCGCTCAGTTAAAGCACGAGCCTTCCCGTGGCCTTTTTTTTCCCCTTTTTAATTATTTTTTGTTGTTTTTCTTTGAGACTTGAAAACAAAAATAACACTTTTCATCTTCAAAGGGCTTTACGAACATCAGCTAATTAACCGTTCCCTCATCTAGCTGGCTGCTTCAAGGAAGAGTGGGAAAGCAGGATTTTTTTATTATTATTATTTTTTCTGAAAGCGAGTGAGCTGGATTCTCAGAGGGCCCATCGGAGTCCTGATGGGTCTGCGCCTGCTGCTCCACGCCAGAGCGCGCGGCTCCGTACCACGTCGCCGCTTGTGCTTTGTTTCTCTAGCAAGTAAATAAATAATGGAATTTCGAAGCAACCCAGAGATGTCCCCCAACACATATTGCACAGCTTATGGGTAACTCATCGACCTGAAAAAGCTGTAAATTGACTTAATTGGGAGGGGAAGAAAATTCCCATCGTTCAACCCGTACACATTAGATCCTGAAATTTTCTTAGAAATTACCTTGAAAGCATTTAGAGCTCTTTTGTTCTAATGTCCCTCAGGATCTTGTGGGCATTTTCAAAGCCAAGACTTTTGGACATCTGGTCCAGATCTCCCCCCTTGGTCCAGCAGGCTGTACTAGGGTGCGATGTCAGTCTTGCTGCTGATGTGAGAGCTCAACTGGAGTTGTCCGTAGCTGGAATATCTGTGCCATGATCAGAGTCAAAGGAGGCAGCTCACTGCTACAGCCATCCCGTGCTGCTTTTTTGATAGCTTGGCTAAGGGAAGCCTCATCTGAATGCAGGAGGTGCCCCTAAGCGTTGGGAAGTGGGGAGTTTGGCTAAGATGAGAAAAGATTTGGCACTCCATGTGTGGAGGGGAGATTTTGCATGGTGCCTTTGAGACACAAAAACCAACGTCCGCTGTGGGTTTTCTACGGCATCCTCTCCAATGCCCGTTGTGAATCCAGCTCAGAAGTAAAGCTTTAGGGGTGGCTGATGCTCTGTGGTTTTGGTCCCATAACAAACGTATGGAAATGCCTCGGAGTATTTTGGTGCGGTAGGATGTGGTTACGGCCAATACAGTGAGTTAGTCTCAGAGGGGAGCAGCGCCACGCTTTGGGTTCTCTGGCTTTTGTGGAGGATGCCTAGAGCTCCTTGGTTTTTCTGAATCCTCCTGGTATCTTGTTTTCCATCATGATCAGCCTCAAAGGAATTTGAAAGGCTTTCCCCTTTCTAGGATTCTTTTTCAAAAGCAATTCCATATTTCATTTCCTCTTGAGACTGCTAGTACAGGCTTTTCCAGTGTGATTCTTTCTTCACAAACATCAACCGTGTGTGAAGTTTTCTGGGGTCCAAACCAGGAAGTTCATGCACCTTTGTATCAATGAACGACATTTGTTGTGCAGGACTGGCACTCATCAGCATATTTTTTCCCCCACTTTACATCAGCACAGTGTTTTGTTACAGGTTTGGTTGCAGTTAGAAAATAATGATTTTAGTATTGTTAGAGGATGAATTAATTGTAATTTCTGGTGAGATAGAAAACGAGCAAAACCAGAAAATAGTTCTCAGATCGATGGCTTAAAGTATTTCTCACTATTGTTGCTGCAGAAGAAGTTTTTCTTTCCTTTCTCATTTACTACTATTCTGCAACTGAAAATCCTGGCTCCAAAAATACTGCAAAAGGAAGAAACAGTGATTACGGAGAGCAGGTTCTCAAAGGAAACTTTTAGGTTTCCCCAAAAGTTGTTTTTTTTTTTAAATGTAAAATAATAAAGAATATAAAGACCCTCAGGGTTCCCTGCATCAGAAACGTGATGCTGTACTTTGAGCAGAAACATAGCGAGTCCCCTGCAAATTCACTGTCTTCAAATCATTGCCTTGTGCTTCCCCTGCCCATCTCCGCATAACTCTAATTTGGCTGCCCGTAAATGCATGCATAAATGCGCGAGAAATGGGTCCAGAGTGGCCCTCAAAGCCTTGGTTGAGTCTGCAGGTCTGGTAGATAGGGGAAAAAAAGTGTAATTTTTCTTTTAGACTGAGAAGTACTGTTCAGGCGTCGGGGGGAATGCAGTAAACAAGGAGCCCGGCGCTGCCGTTTTTAGACAAGGCACTGCTCGGAGTAGGATTGCACTTCAGGAGGTGCTAAGTATGTTCAGCAATATTGGCATTTTGTTTCGGTTGGATGAAGATCCGAGAGCAAATCTGAGCCTTTCATGAATGGAAACAGTCTTCCCTCGCACACCCCTGCTTTGCTTCCCTGCATCACGCTGCAGAGACCCGCATCCCTCCCACCTCCATCCCACCTCCACCTCAGCGGAGGGGTGGGAGCTCCTCACGAAGCAGGGAACGCGTCCCAGGAGCTCCCCTGTCCCAGCTGCACTGCTCTGCGGGGATGGCAGGAGCTGTGCTGCCGAATCCTTCGGCAGGGCAGCAAGAGGAAGAGTCAACAAAATCCATAATTAATAAAGCAGCGGTGGTTTGTATCTGGTGCTGGGCGGTGGGTGGGACGCGGGGAGAGGCGGGTGGGAGGAGGCCGCGGGGTAATTATAGATGTGAAAAATGAGGCAGGAACGCGCGGTAACCTTTCTAGGTTAGCCGTCTGCATGATCGATGGCCTGCATTGTTTTCTCTCTAACCTTTCCATGAACCTCCCCTTAGAATAACAGGGGAAATATAGTTATTCCCTTCCCTGTCTTGTTTGTTAGGAAAGTGCTCATGTCCAGCCGTCTTATTGCACCCTCAGCCTTGCCGTGTGCAGGCAGTACATCACATTTCAGGTAATTACTTACACCTTGTGCAGGAACATCACCATCCTGCCCCTGCTCGCATCCTCTGTCTGCTGGGGCTCCCCACCTGGCCAGGTACCGCTGCTGGAAACAGCGCCCGCTTTGCTGCCGCGCTGGGTGAACTGAGCACTGCAATTTCTACGGCTGAAATAGATGCACATGGAGCTGTGGGGACAGCGATGGGGACAGGGGCAGCGAAGGAGGTGACAAAACCTAAGATTTGCTGTGGACACCAAGCTGCTGGGGTGATGAATCTGTGTGCTTACACTGTTACTGGTGGCACAGGCTTAGGTAAAAGCCCCTTTAAGTGAAGATGTCGGTCCACCTGCATCCCCTGGCTGCTGGAACACGCTCTGGTTTTACCTATCAAACCCAAACTCGCTCTGTTTTCAATAATTTCACAGCCTTCGAGTGATCGGGTTTCTTAGAGTTGCAGTTCTGAAGTTTATAAACCCCGAACTCCTTTGTCAGGAGGAAGATAGCATGGTTGAGGCAATTCAGAGGGAAGCATATGATGTACACCAGATAAAATTGCGACATGCAAAAAATGTGAAGAATGCCAGGAAATGGTCTTGAACTGCGCAGTTGACTTAGAGGGCTAAATGGTTACAGGCAGTCGTGATAACTGAAGATACAAATGTGTACATAAGGGAGCCCTTTCTTTCAAGAAAGGGTGGATCTTTGTCTTCATGTCCTGGGAAGTACTTTTGATTGTTGTGTTCATTCCTCTGGAGTAATTACCAAACTTCCCCTCAGCCAAAACCATTCCTGATATATGGGGATTTCTTCGCCCTTTACAAGGACACTCCTGGCTACTTGCAAAACAGTCAAATTAAGAAATGACGTCCGTACTGCAGCGAGATCCAAGGACAAATTAAAAGTTAAAATTAATCAGACGGGAATCATTCCAAATTCTGCTCTTCTGTAGCAAAGAGGAGGAAAAGTTTCTTTTGTTTGTCATTTTTCTGCAGATTTTGTCTCTCCAAAATCTCTCTCGTGGGCTACCTAAAGTTTTAACATGTAGAAAATGTTTATATTTTTTTCAGAAGATCGGGGTAGCTTTAAGGATTTGTTTTGGCAAGAAAAAATTGAAACTGTAAAAGGAGACATTTGAAGAGTCCCAGAAACAAATATATGACTATGTGTTGACATGTTATGAAGGTGTTGGGAGCGACTCCTTACTTAAAATTGTGTTGAAATTTGCACTTACTATGGATTTAAATTCATCTGCTTCACACTTTAATGATTGAATTTAGTCTCCCGGTTTGGTACAGAGATGCGTTGGAGAACAATTGAATTTTCCATGTAATGATTTTAAATGAAGAATGAACTCACTTTTGCAAAAGACTTTTATTTTACGAGTCTCCCTTCTGTTGCCCTTCCACAAGAACTGTGATTCCTTCTGAACCGTTCACGCATTCATGCTGATATCCTGCTCTTCTGTCCGGCTCCTGCGAGATGCGTGGCATCTACGGGTAGAGCCAGAGCTGAGGAGGAAACAAACCGGTGGTTGGAACAGGCAGGGGCCTGAGATTTTAGGGATGATCCTTTGTCCTTCCTGAAGATTTGCTGAAACCTTCCTGCCTCATGTCCCTCTGGTACCCGGCAGTGGGGTAGCAGCATGTCCCAGCGGGGCCCATCACGGCCTGCGGGGCCCAGGCTGCAAGCTGGCTGCGGCCTGGTTGCAGGTCCTGGCTTAGCAGATGCTGAGCAGCAAGTCCCAGAGCCTGTAATTCCAGGGTGATCAGGGATTTGTAGCCAGCTTGTGAATCTTTTAGGTCAGGGGCTGTTTTCTGTTTTGTTGTGTTTTTTTTTTTTTTACAGCACCTGGTACGGTAGAGCCCTGCTTCATCCTTCCAGATATTAGCCCAAACATCAGTACAATAAAAAGTTAAATTCTGAGAGGAACATAAATTCATGTTCCTCTAATTCTGTGAAAGAACAGTGTTTTGTGTTGTTTGTTGTTTTTTTTTCCTCTCAGTGCTGTGCCCTGCTATTTGTACCGGGAGCTTTTATCACATGCTCTACGTTTTGCTTCGTGGTGTGTGTTTATCCTCGTAGAGCTCGAGTTAAATTTGGAAATTTTCAGCTCTCTGCTGCAGAAATAGCCAGCTCCAGTGTGCTCTGGGTACTTCCACGGGTGGGCTGGCATGCCTGGGCCTTTCCCAAAATGACTTTGTAGACCAGGCAGGTCTTCCCAGCAGAGGTCGGGTGCTGCGACTCACTGAGCTGGGCATTGAATTTTGCGAATGGTTCCTGACACAGCTCCCTACTACCTGGCTGGGTGACATTTACAGGTCATTTCACCTCAAAACCTGCCTTGCATCGCTAATACCGTTTCTTTAGAAAGACCCTTCAAACCCATGTATTATTAATGTGATTCCCGAATATCATAAATAGAAGACACGGTGGTCTAGTAGCGATGGCACGCTGTTCTCAAGGACCCCGCTTCTTTTCTTGGCGCTGCTACGCTCTCTCCATATGATCTTGGGCAAATTGCTTCCCCAATCTGTTCCATTGTCACCACACGTCGTTTTAGATCATAAATTCTCTGGAACAGACACAGTCTTTTAGCACGTCATCTTTTAATGTCTAGCGTTATGGGGCTCCAGTCTCCACTGGGACTTCTGCGTGCTACAGAAATACAAATAGTTGCTACTAATAATAATATTAAATCTGTGTGGCTCTTCAGAGATAAGTGAAGGGCAGTGCTCCTTTCTCTGAGAGGCAAGCAGGATAAGTACTTTATTTTTGTCTTTGTCTTTTTTTAATTAAAAAAAGCAGCCAGTGGACATGATTAAAAGGGAAAAAAATAAAGGAAAGCTGCAGAAATTTGATACTTTTAGCCTCAGACCTGCTACTTGCTGTGTGAAGCCAGTCTTAGGATCATGGCCAGAGCCTGGTTTGTATCCCTGATTGCCAGGGTAGAAATTGTTTGAAGCCTTATACTGGCAGTTGGCTTGGTAGTCAGCCTAATCCCATAAAACCGCCATACAGCTTGGTGCAACTTTGGGTATTTGCTGTGAGCAGAAGTCTCGGGGAACATTACAGATCCGGCCCAAGGAGCTTCGGTTGGCCGATACGTGGCAGGGCTCTGGTCTGGAACGATAAGGGACTGGGCTGGAGCTGCGAGTGGCCGGATGGGAGGCATCGGAGGCAAGAAGTCAACTCCTGACTGCATCTGTGTGCCACGGGATTTTTTAATTATTATTCCATTTCCAAAGAAGAGCAGCAGCAACAACTGAAGGTCTTAAATATTCAGCAGTGAAAACAATAGATTTGAAAAGGAAAACAAAAAGTTCAAGCCAGCTCTGGCATTGGTGGACATTTGGCTCTGAGGGAAGCGAGAACAGCTTGGATTTGCATAAATTGCATACTGTGGGTCAGAAAGCAGTCAGAATTATGCTTGCATTGCAGTGGCATGAATGGAAGCACATAACTGGCATTCTTCCCCTCTTGATCAGATGCCTCCTTCAGGGGATCTCTGCACCCAATGCACTGCGGCTCATCCATTCGCTGCCTGGCATGGATGGGGCTTTTGTTTTCAAATTACGATTTTTCTATTCTCCGCTTTCTTCCATAACCTGCGAAAACCCCAGCCCGCCCTGCCATGCGTTACCCTTTGTCTGAGGGAACAACCAGAGGTCACAGTGTGCTGTTGCACCACCCCACATGCATGTTTCTGCACTTTGGGGGCAGGATGGAGCTGCTGTGCCCCAGGGTGATGGTGGTGCTCAGCATCGTGCCCCTTCTCTGAAGTGCACAGAGCCCTGAGTTTCAGAGCCCAGGTTGATGAGCATGTTCGTGATCCATCCAGCCCGGCTTTCTCTGGGGATGTACTAAGATGCACGCCCGGCTGGGACAAGCTTAGTGTGTCTCTTGGCTGAACCAGGACCCGGCTTTCTTTTCCATTATTGGGCTTAATAGCTTTTCTTGCCTCTTAAGATTTCCAGCTCAAGTGCAACAAAGACTTGCCAGTGGATTCAGATTCAGCAAAGCACTTAAATGTGTGCTTAACTTTAACTGTATCCAGTGCCCTCTGGGGGACTCAGGCAAGTATTTGCTTCAGGTTACCCATCTGGTAAAGGGCTTTGCTGAACTGGAGCCGCAGCCTCCAGCAAGCACATACAGTGCTGCTGGAAAGTTATGTCGGTCAGACAGCAGCAGCCACGTGACAGCCTTGCCATCTGCAGATCGCTCCTGTTCCCCTCTCTGCCTTAGAATTAGAATAGTTCAGCTGAAGGGGCCCACAAAGATCAAGTCCCACCCTCACAGTACAGAAATTTTTCCCAATGTTCAGTCTGAACCTCCTCTTTATTTTGTGAGGCTTTACTCTGTGTCGGCATGGCCACCCAGAGTGCCTCCTCTCTGATCCACGATGGCTCTGCGGTGCCACTGGCCACACCAAAGGCAGAGCTTGTGGCCATGCCATGTCCTCTCCTGGGATGGTACCCACCGTGCTGTGGTCCACCCAAGGACAAAGGCAAATGGCAGCTAACAGCTACTGGTGGCTTTGAGCCTCTTGATTTATCCACAGACAAATGGTTTCACCTATTGGCATTAGGAAATCACATTGACTGGGGAGATTGTGTTTGTTTTTTTTTTTCTTTGGGTCTGATAACTGAAAGGGCAAGTCCTCCTTTAATATTTTCCTGGCCTGGCCTTGGTTCTTTTGTACCTTGTCCGAAAAAGCTTTTATATTCAAGGCACAGGGAAAATGATGTTTATAAAACAGAAAGTACGGGAATTTTCATTCCCCTCTGCCTTTAGGAGGAGGAGAGCAGCTGGTGGAGAGTGGATGAGAAAGGCTTTATCTGCTATATTTTGGTTACTGCGCTTTGAGTGATGGGTTTAATAATTGATAGAGCAATTTAGCAATGATCCATAATCCTGAAAGAAGCCTACGCTCCCCTCCCTCTGCCTCTCCCTCCCTCCAAGACTGACAGGCTGCTCTCAGTGTTTTTGTCTGCAAAATTTCATCCCTTGGTTTCTGTAAACAGCCTGACATGGGAGAGGAGAAAAAAGCAACTGTTTCTAAATCTTTTGTCTTGTTTCCACAAACAGCTGCGCTGCTTTCTCCAGCTCAGGGCTTCAGTCATTTGCTCCCGCTGAAGGGAGCTGGAGGTTTTCTCCCCGGCCCTAACCTAAACGGAATGTATATGTGCAATGTATGCATGAGAGCAGAGTGGGTCCACCCAGCAGCCACCCCTCCTTCCCCACTTAAACCCTGCGTTAAAGGCTTCTCTTCCAGGATTAACCCATGCAAATTCCTTTTCACAACAGCCTCGTGCTGACAGTCGTGGCAGGCGTCAAGACCCCACTTGGGTGCCTGGTGTGTAGGTATCTGCATGAAAACCCAGTTTTGAAGATGGATGCACACGACCTGTACTCACCCAGCTCACCCCTGCAGCAGCACAGGGCTGTGTTTGTGGCACGTGGTGTGCATCCCTCCACAAGTTTTAGCTCTCCTAAATTCTGTGCATGATATCCATCTCTCTCTATCCACGAGAAGTGCACGCAGAGAGCAGAAAAGGTGACAGAAGTAAGCAAAAGGGGAGAAGAACAGACAAGTTTTTAGGTACCAAATCTGTGTTCAGGCAAAGGGAGGAGGAAGAGGGGGAAGAAGTACAGCCTGGCAGAAAACTGGGTATAAGCATAGTCAAGTTAGATGTATCAGGTTTTCTTTTTCCATATATATTACATAGACGTCAGATTGACAACAAGTTGTAATTAAGCATGACATCAAGTCAGCTATGCACAGCTGTATTATTCCTTAAAATTACAAGGGGCGAGGTCCTTTGGGGCACAGTGAGGTTTATGGTCTCTCCACCATGGGAGGTCTGGAAGACAAGCCGGCTGAGTGCTTGCCAGGAGGGACATAGGCATAGATGGCACTATATCGGGGCAGGGGGGCAGCGGGTGGCTTCCTGGGGTCTGGGCTAGCCCTAGGAGTCTCTGGCACAATCCTCTGGAGTATTTTCACCCTTAACAGCCAGCACTGGTGGAACCTGAGCAGCGTCAAGAGATGGGTGGTTTGGTCTGCTTCTGTGATTTATGTGCTACTAAATAGCCTTAGTGTAATGATAGGTTCCTGAAGCTTGTTTGATAATTATGCCGCTCAAGTCCAGAAGTAATTCTGGTGTAACTTGCTCTGTTTTGAGAAGACAGAAAGAACTGTGTGTGCACTCGATAAAAATGCCCTGGGACCTACACCTGAACTCCCCGAAATGCTCCCAGCTATGCAGTGTTTTGCCTGGATATGTAGGAGGATCGGGGTGACCTTGCTATTGACCAGTGTGTACCTACCGTACTGCATGAAGTAGTTGAGGTGGAAAGGGGCCTTGGGGGGTCATTCAGTTCACCCTGCTGCTCCAGGTATGGCCAGCTCTGAGATCAGAGCCTGAGCTTGTCTTGCTGGAGCAAGTGATATCCAGATATGGCCTCACAAGCATGGCTGGAGGTGGGTAACCAGCACCTGCCATCTGCTGGCCCTGCGGCTCGCCACACAGCCTGGGAGGCCTTTGGCCCCGCTACTGCCAGGGCCTGCGTTCATCCCCAAGGTGTTCGTGGCCTTTCCAGTTGAGCTCTCCCCAGCTATCATCACCCAGGTTCACCCATCCCAGGTGTGGGACTCAGCGTTTGTCCTGGCTGAGTGTCACAAAGTCCCCATTGGCTCATGTCTCCTGCCTGCCCGGATCCCTCTGGGTGGCAGCGTGCCCTTGTGGCAAGGTCCCCCCAGTTTGGTGTCATCTGCAGGCCGGCTGAGGGTGCACTGTGCCTCCTGCCCCAGGCCAGCGATAAAGATGTTAAACAAGAAGGGTCCCAGGATAAACCCCTGCAGTACCTCACTTGCTACCAGCCTCCAGTTTATATTTATGTCCTGTAACATAAACCAGCACCGAAGGCTGAGTGGATACAGCTTCCAGTCCTCTGAGCAGATACAGATATTTTCTGATGTGTTGCAAACTAATCTGGAGGGATGGGCGAGGGCAGTGTGAGCAGTTTCTGCCACCAACAGCTGCCTACAGCCTCCTTCAACAACCATCACCTAAAGGCAAGGAGCAGGCACACTCTGTGCTGAAGGTGCCAGCCAGCATCAAGTTTTGAGTTTTTTTGTTTTGTTTTGTTTTGTTTTGTCTGATCTCTATACTTGCCCATGAAGGGCTATGCTGAGACAGTGATGCTTAGCTACGGGGCCCTCCCAGAGGTGGGGAACTATTCCCAAGGGGGAGAGTTTTAAAATTCAGAAAGAGCCCAGCTCTCTGAGCCCAAGTCTGTGGAAAAGAATTTTTTTGGCATTTGTTTTTAATGTCCTGTGATGTGTGGGTGAAAAAGCCGGTAAGCTAGACTGGTAATTAATTTTGCTGACAGAAACACCAGACAATGAAATTACCCTGCCACAAAGCTGGGTTGCTAAAGTAAATACTCTGCCAGTGGAAGGCCTGCAAGTAGGACAGGGTCATATGTGAGGTGCAAGCAAATGATGAGATGGTGCTTCTCTCTCTGGGGACCTGTGGGGACCCTCATGCCCTGGGTGTGGACAGAGAGGAGATGTGTGGTCCCACACTAATTGCCAGCAGTTCTCTACAGGACACAGATGCCTTCAGGTGCTGGGGCACTTGGTGGACCTAGCGCTGAGCCAAGGAGCAGGTCGTCCTTTGCTGGCCAGGGCAGTGATGTTGTCTGGGAAAGGGACGGGAGATGTGGGAATTGGGGATGGGCTGGCTGCTTCTCCCTTGGAGGTGTGTGGGAGGAACCCAGCTGAAGAGAGGGCACAAAGTGCACAGAGCCCAGCCCTTTTACGTGGTGCCCAGTGACAGGACAAGAGGCAATGGGCACAAACAGAAACACGGGAGGTCTGAGCATCAGGAAGCACTGTGAGATGTGCATGAGCTGTAGACCAGGTGGTTGGGCCTGTGTGCTGAACAGTGCATTTCGTTGAGAGACATCAAAGGCAGCTCATGGCAAAGGAAGGACAGGAAGGTGAAGTTTCCTGGTTTCCCTCTGCGTGCCTTGTGCTGGAGGCTGGAATTACTGTGCTGAGGGCACTGCAGATGCACAGCCGGCACGTACCAAGGTATCTGGCAGCGAGCTGCCTTTGCATGGTCTGAAACGAGGTCACCGCCAAAATTGAAAGGTTTGGTGAGCTTGTGTTTAAAACAAGCGGTATTATTGGGATGGAAAACACTTCACTGGGCAGCCATGAAGAGATTTGTTGAAGACAGAGTAAACCACACATTGCTGTTCTGGGAGAACCTGCCGCCACGTGAATTTGGGTTTGTAATTACAATACTGTGATGTGCGCACTTTAATAGAGTATTTTACCCTGTTATATAGTGTTACCAGCTGCAGAATGGAGAAATCCCACATAACAACTGCCTAAGACATGAAAATGTTTTCTTTCGCCTTGGAAAAGAAAATTACAACATTCTTAGGGCAGCTGAGCTAAATCTGAGTGCTTTTAGGAATAAAAGGGTCAGTTGTGGAACGGCCTGCACACGCATTTTAGGACAGAGTTACTTAATATATTAATTATCTGTAAAAAATGGTGGGCCAGCAGTGAAGTGCCTGAGTGTGCAGATACCACAGAACTGTTTAAGTTATGCTGCAGGAACATTTAAGGGATTTGATCTGGGTTACAAACAACTTTATTCCAGACCAGCGCAGCATTGAAAGGCAGTAAGCATCTGAAGAGGAAAACTGAACAATTTCTACATAATTCTACATCTTAAATTAACTGTAGCTCCCTTGGAGAAAGGGCTGTGCATCTCAGAGGATCTCCCAGATAAAACATCTGCTGAAATGCCTAGCGTCACTCCAAAAAGCAAACAAAATACTAGGTTCAGGGAAGACTGGAATGCCAAAGCATTCTGCAAATAGCACAAAATAAGTCTGGGGAATATCCTTGCGTTTAAAACTGTTTATAGATCTGCTCAGCCTGTCTCCAGGCAGTCATGTCAGGAAGAGGAGCTGTAGAGTCAGGGGAAGGGGACTGAAACATCCACGGGATGGAAAGCTAAGAAGCCAGAAGCTGCTTCATTCAGAAAGAAGACAAGCAAGGGAGAACAAAGCAGAGAGATAAAAATACCTTGTGCTAAAAGGAAAGATGATTCAAGATCTTAGGTTTTCACCTTTAGGCCAATTCATGTGAGCATGAAGCGAGAGGTGACAAATTTAAAGCTGATAAAGGAAAATCAGGCTTTAAACAACAGACTTGAGATGTTAATTAAAGCAAAAAGTTGTCTCTGGAACTCCGTGCCACGATGTGTGATTGAAGCCAAGATCTCACCTTGCCTGAAAAAGCTGGCATGTGCTTTTGCTAAGAAAGGGAGGAGTTCTGTGTGTCTGATAAAGGTGCATATGCAGAAGGATGTCTGTGTGCAAACCAATCTCCACCTGCCAGAGGTTCGGAGGAGATTTTATCAGGCGACGAGCTGTTCCTGTGCAGGACCTGTAGCATCTCCACCACAGGGTTGGCATTGGCTGTCAGCAGGGAGTGCCAGCGGCCACTGCCGGGCAGATGGACAGACAGACGTTGCTCCCTTTGGGGTGACTCCAGCTCTCCCTTACGCATGACAAATGGGAAGTGTCCGCTAGCGGAAAGTCAGGAAGCCCGCTTGGTGCACGATACCTGTCCTTCTCTTGATGTCCTAATGACTGGTTAATTAACTTAACAAGGTCTTTTGTCTTCGGGCTGCTCCCTCTCTGTGGAAGAGCTGCAGTGAGGAAATGAAGGCAGGGCTGTGAGAAAGCCGTGACACAAACGCTGGCATCGGTGTACGCACAGCCCCGCGGCATTTAGGTCTGGCCCTGCTCACACAGGGGTTCTCACCACTGTTCCAAATTTGTCGTCGGCATTCTTCTGTTTGGGCTTTGATTGAAAGTAATGTTTAGGCTTGATAGAGTACTACAAATACCAGCTTTCAAACAGGGAAAATAAAGTAAAAATACATCACCGCCTCCCCTCTCCACAATGATAGGTCTGGTTTAATATAATGAATGGCATTCTCTTAAGTTGCCTTTTATGTGTCTGAATGGTATGGATGAAATGGCATGGGCGCTGGCCTTGTGTTTTACTTCCCAACAGTGGAGATGCAAAACTTTGTTATGTGAAAAAGAAATTCTCATCTAATTGCAGAAGCTGGAGCTTTATGGAAAAACGACTGGACAGCTGAAGACTCGCAATAAAAAATGAGGAATTTTGGAATCTCAAATTCTAGGTCATCCTTTCTCGCAGGGGTCTGGAGGTGTTGGCAGCATAAGTGTGGGGAGAGAGGGGAGGAAGTGTGTGCTGCATATGACAGCAGTGCGAGTGTTTTTTTTTATGAACAGGGAGGTTTCTAGACAATATCACGTTGGGAATATCCCACCGCTAGTCCACCCCTCCGCTCCCTCCACTTGAGTTAGTGGGAGGGATCTGAAGTTCAGGCAACGCGAGGCTGAGCTCTCATTAGTGACCAGGGACATTTCGTTCACAATGTGGAAGGCAGACAGGGAGAGGCAGATGGCTTTGAATGCAGGATTTACATAGTAATGAGATTCAGGTCACCATAGCTGTCTTTTTCTCTCCGCATTTTGTCTAGGTGTCGACTAGTGTGCAGGGATGACGGAATAGGAAGGAAAGGAGGAAAATTAACCCCTTGTTCCTAAGCAGAGATTGGTGTTAGAATAAAGTTTGTCATGATGGGCTAAAGAGCAGTGGGATATGAAAACAGCAATCAAAGCTGAAATTAGAAGGGCTAAAGGTAGCTGCTTCTTAAGTTGCTGTCATGTGGTTGTTGTTTTTCTGTGTTTGTTTTGGGAATGGCACAAAGCAGACTAGCCTTAAAATCCTAGAAATTCCCTTAATTCTTACATTCCATGTCGCTAGTTTGAGAACAAATAGTTTGGGGCTTTTATCATTACAGGTCAGCCCCAAAATGGAGAAGTTTGTGTACTGAAGATAAGGCATGGATTCTTGTTACATGGCCTTTGCTTGTTTCTTTGGAAAAAAAAAATACCGTTTTGCTTGGTTTCTTAGCTAAAGACTTGTCTTCACATGACTGTGTAATAGCACGATTAAAACATAATATTTTCCACTGCAATCGGTAATCCTTAGTATGATCTCACTGGTGTCAGATCTTATCCTGATGACAGATGGGAAACTGGGAACCATGGATGGTGGCACTTGATTTGCTCAGTAGTCAACCTCAGACATTCCCCAAATATGCATCAGGGCCCAAGAAATCCTAAGGCTATTTTTAAAATGATGAAAGTTTTAAAGCAATGTGTGCTTCTTTCTCTTATCTGTCTTCTTCTTTTTTTTTTTTTTTCAATAGTTAGAGGAGGATGGGAAAGTTAAGTTTTCCTTTCTGTTGTGCATCACCTGACTGCGGGAGGTGAGGCTTTAAAAGACAGCGTTGCAAGATCTGCAAGAAGAGCAGGAGAGAAGCCTTAGGCGGTCCCTGTGTAAAAAAAAGGAATTATAGCACTGAACTGCGTGTGGAAATCTGGGCTGAGGTGGGGAAAGAAAGAAACGCGACTTGGGGAAGTCTGAGCTAAGAGACTGCAGTGGTACAACATGACGGCTGTGCTGCCTGCTGCGGCCTCATCCTCATGGAGAGAGGGAGCTGAAGCTTTTACCTCCTCTGTTTCCTCAGCTGGGCTGGCTAATGTCGAGACCTGCTGAGCAGAGGTGTTTCGGTGGCCATCTTCTGAAGCAGGCAGTAACTACGTGGCGGGACTGCCGCCGCTTTTTGCCCGTTTCAGCTGAAAGAGAAGAGGAAATTTAATCAGGTGTCTGGGACAGATTGGAAAGCAAAGGCTTCTTGGCTACTTCCTCCCGAGGAACAGACTTAGATCTAATAGATCTAATTAGGTTATTTCTCTGTTTTATGCTTGCATCCATTTGTTTAAAAAGTCAGTAATCCTTTTATACCAGTCCTGTAATGATTATTTAATGTCTGGCTGTTTGTGGAGCCCTCCGAGCGTGGTGAATGGAGGATGTTTTGTAGCAGAGTCAGCGTGGTTCCTCAGCGAGCTGGGCCTGGGCGCCTCCAGGGGGGATCTCAGCTGAGCGGCCTGGAACGTGTGCCTCGTCTTCCCTCCCGCTGAAGGAAAATAAGGGCAGCTCTCCCCTTTGTAAACTGCTGTGAAATGTAAGGCCTCGGCAGGGCTCTCTCTTGACTAAATGGTGCCAGAAGATTTAGCCAAAGATAAATATTCACCATCTAATACTTGGTCGGCAGGTACTTTGCCAGCAGGCAGAGGAGCCCTGCAGTAGGAGCAGGAACACTTGTTGACAGCAAGCAGCATCTCGAGTGTCAGTGGATCTGTTCTGGTGGCTAACGTTTTCTAACCTATTCCTTTGCAGAGCCCCTGAAATCATCCTTGGTTTACCATTTTGTGAAGCAATCGATATGTGGTCATTGGGATGTGTCATTGCAGAGCTGTTCTTGGGCTGGCCTTTGTACCCAGGAGCTTCAGAGTACGATCAGGTTGGTATTGATGTCGCCCTGGCTATTGATAAGAGCTAAAATGTTTGTGGCCTTTTTTTTCCCCTTTTTTCACAGTGAACAGATGCCAACTTTTCCCGTTTTGCTAACAGGAGATATTTGCATGCAATTCTTACCCTCCTGAGTCAACTTTTCCATTATCCACCCAGAGTACTGTAGGTAGCCAGTGTGCTATTCAGCATGCTGACTATTAAGAACTGACTGCCTAAGTGAATTCTCAATCAAGAGTAAACGTTCCCGTTGGCTAGAGAGCTCTGTACATGTCTCTAATCATTGAACAGAGCAGGCACCCTTTCTCTACTGTAACAGCAAGTATTAAATAAAGGTTTATTTGTTAGAAGAAACTGCATGAACTCCACTGCATTTCATAATCCCTTTTATGAGGGTGTATATTAAAAGCAATGACAAGAAAGAGAACGTTCACAGTGGTGTAGGTTTCTAGTTAATATAAGCTGTCGTGGTTCTCTCCCTATAGGCTTTTATGCTTCCTTTGTACTCCTAAAACAGATAGCACAGCGGCTTCTAGAGTCAGGGCTGCAGAACAATTTCCATTCTGATAGTCTTCTTCCAGATGATCTTAGCTTTCTGCAAATACGGCCTGAAAAGGGTCTTTTTACTTTTAGAAAAAAAATTTAAAAAAAAGAGGGAAAAAAAAGAGGGTAATAAGTAAATAACTATTTCGCATATGAAAATGTTTCTTTGACTCATCTTTCACAAACAGTATTTTTTAGCCTGAGTTTTAAATGTGGTATTTGGCAGGGGAAATATCCCGCAGTGAAGAGATGGGCCATTAGTGATTCCAAAGGAAATCAAATGTAGCTGAAAAACTTCGAAGCGTTTGAAAATCACATACCAAGCATGAAGAGCAGATTTCTTTCTCCTCCCCCCACCCCCTGCCAAAAAGTCGTAAAACACACAGCTGAAAAAGAAATCACCATATGTACCTGCCCAGCTTAACTGCGCAGCGCAAAGTTTCCTCTGCTGAAGTGCCGTGAAGGCTCCTGGGGAGCTGGGAAGGGGCAGGAGCTAAGCCTGGCCCCTCACTGCAGCGTGTGCTGCCTTGCAGCTCTTGTGCTGGGCTGCAGGAAGGCTTCTGCTGCTTCTCAGGTGTTTGAGCTCCCATGGACGTAAGGAGCTGCAGAGCCAAGCAAGTCAGGCTCAATGGGCCAGGGTCGTGAGTGTTTGGAAGACGTTGGAACCACAGCTGCTTTTTATGCCTCTATTATGTGTTTGTTTGTTTTTTTACTCTTCTCTGTCTCTTCTCTCAAAAACATTTTAATTTTTTCCGTAGGATTTCTAGAGTAGATGAACATTTTACGCATTTTGCAGAGTCTGCAGTAAATTTGCAGTGCGAAATATTCAGAAGTCAGGAAATGCCAAAGTTCAGGTTTCATGTGCCACCCCAGGCGTGTGTTATATCAGTCTTTAATTATGTAATCACATACCCTCTCTCCTTTGAATAAATAAATTTAAGTCTTGGATTCTGGAAACACATGTGTAGCATCTTATAGCTGTCTGAATGCCAGCGAGGTCATAATCATGGAAGTAACCCAAATAGCAAATGAAGTCATGTAGGCGATAGAGATGAAGTACTTTACACACCATGAGGGTGTCAATGTGTTTGAGTGTATATTTCATCTAAGTTCAAAGATAGTCACTTCATAGTTTTCTGGTTTGAACTTCAAACTGCTGCTAGGAAAGGCTGTGTGCTCAGCTGGGGATATAAACAGCAAAAGTTAGAGCGCAAATATCAAATTATTGAAATTACCTCCCAGAGAGGAGAGTGTGACATAAAAAGGTGCAAATCAGTGAAACTCACCACTGAAATCTCTGTGTTGGTCTTCCCCTCTGACCTCTAAAACCTAGGGACTTTACTTCATCCGCAGATTTTGTGGCAGCATAACACAAGGGTAAGTTTCCATAGATGCAAATGATAAATGGAGGAATGCCGTACGGGAATTCTCTTTCCTGTCATTCCTTTCAGTGTGGGTTGTTTTATTTTTTTTTATTTTTTGGTGAAGTCTAACTGTGCACTACGTTTTCTCTTTCTTTCTTTGTTCCATTGTTTTAAATGCCTCCTGCCCTCCTTCAAGGAAGACCTCCAGAGATCTTCACAGGATGAACAGTGACCTCTCATCCTTCTCTTACAGATTCGCTATATCTCACAGACACAGGGCTTACCAGCAGAGTATTTGTTAAGTGCAGGGACAAAGACTACAAGGTTTTTCAACAGGGATACAGACTCACCGTATCCTTTGTGGAGGCTGAAGGTAGGAAGACGTTCCCTTGTTTCTTTTACCTTGCACTTGTTGGTTGGAAGTGAGGAGACAACCGGGTTACCTCAGAGCCTAGGTGTACGCATTTTGTGATACACCACAGACACTGGGGTGGGTATGGCCCGAGGTAAAACTGCCATCACAGAAGTCTGCAGCCCTTAACTCACCTGCTTGGCACAGATTTGTGGGAAATTTAAGTCCAGAGTTCACCTGGAAATATCCCTCGAAGTACTCAGTGAATTAATGTGTAATTTAAATGAAACATGCCCCGGGCAGACTTCGCTCTAATATCTACTGCACTGAGGAAAAAAAAGGAAAAAAAAAAAGAAGGAAGAAAAAAGCAGAAAGCATTTTATTTCTGACAGTCTATCTACTATCTATATCTACTTGTAATGCAAGTGGGCCTTGAATCTCTTGTACCAGCATGTTTGCTGTATTCACTCCCTAAGGAGAGAAGCAGTGGGCTTCTGGCTGTAAGGATGAGATGCTGAGCTTCACAGTGGGGCAGGGTGTAGAAAACCTTTGGGACACCAGCCTTATCTGGGAGATGGTCCTCCTTTGGAGGAGGATCCTCTGAAGTGAAAAAGAGAAGAGAAATCTCCAAATGACACAAAATGTGTCATGTAATCACAGTGGAGAAAGTGTAGATGTTATGTGCTCAGGCAAGAGGCACGTAGTGGTCTCTAATGAGGGCAGGGTGAGGCATGAGCTGGAAGTAGCACGTAATTCGTAGCTGATTGCTGGGCAGTTCTGGTCAACGCCTTTCTCGTGTTTTGAGCAGACACCAGATGATCATGAGGCAGAGACGGGGATTAAGTCGAAGGAAGCAAGGAAGTATATTTTCAACTGTTTGGATGATATGGCACAGGTAAGAGCATTGGTGAGTAACAAGCAAGACCATTTTGCATGCTTTTGGACAACACCGGGAAAGAGGAACTACATGTTTTCTGCATGTATCGCATTCTTTTCTTTGAGAAAAAAAAAAAAAAAAAAAAAAGAAGAAGAAGATTATGCCTACCAAATCATCTCATTATGTACTAATTTGTAAGGGGACACATGCACAGGGGCACGTGTTTTCAATGTGCTGTAGTAAAGCAGCCTTGGAAAATGGCTAAGTCACATGTTTGAGTGTCAAAGTCCTGTGTTTTCTCTAGTCTCTCCGCAGCCCCTCCATGTGACTGCTGGCAAATCACTTCACTCCTCTGTTCTTTAATGTTTCCATTTGTAAAACAGTGACGTTGGAAATACCCTGACTGTAACAGAGCTCTGTGAAGTGTGACTGTTTTGGGGAATGAGGAGTACTAATTCACTGCGTCAGTTCCATGTGGTTGTGAAAGTTAATTCCAGCATAACCACTCCTGTGACTGTATGTCTGGAGTTGGTGCTATCAAAGGCTAGACACTGCAGCATTCACAAGCAAACATACAGAAATTGAGGAATGAAATCAGGAGAGACTACATTAACATATTTTTTTTTTTAATGATACCTGAATGGAATATTTCCCATAAACTTACTGCCAATTTTTATTTATTTTATACGTGTATATATTTTGCTCACAGTACACATAGTAAAATATCTGATAGCACAGTCCTTTGTATGACAAATATACTGATGGCCAGAGCTTGCCTGCTACCACATGGAAGCTGTTCATCTTCAGTGGAGGGTGACTAAGTGTTTCATTAGCCATTGACCCAAGCCAGCTGAACACTTAACAGTCTGTCTGGAGATCTGACATGCACAAGCCAGATGACAGCGTGACTAGCCACCCCGGAGTCTGCCATGCGACTTCAGCAACTCCTTCTGCAGATATGGAGAGGCGCACGGGGCTTGTGCTCCAATGAGAAGTAAACACAGTTTGCTGAGGACCTGGCCATCTGTTTTTTCCCCTTGGTGCTCATCCTTGTCCTTTCTCTTTTAGGTGAATATGACAACAGATTTGGAAGGAAGTGATATGTTGGTGGAAAAGGCAGACCGACGGGAGTTTATAGATCTGTTAAAGAAGATGTTGACGATAGATGCCGATAAGAGAATAACACCGATTGAAACTCTGAACCATCCTTTTGTCACCATGACACACTTGCTTGATTTCCCTCACAGCACACAGTATGTGGCTTTCATTTCCCTTGGGTTTTGAACTGAGGGGTAAAGAATTGGTTGTTACTGAGACCAAATGTATCTGAGGGATATTTTTTAAAAAATTAAACCCTGAGTTTTAATCTTTTTCTGGTCAAGAAAAAAAGACGATTGCCAAATCTAAGGTTGTAAGAATTGTGTTGTAGGTGCTTGGCTTTTAAAACACAGCAGAGTGTACTACATTCATTATGTAAATATTCAATAATTACATATGTTTGCATTAAAATGCAGAAGAAATTATGCAATTAGTGCTGAATGTATCAGTATATCTCCAAGTAATATAGCCCTGATTGTTAGTGCAGTAATCAACCTTATCTGCAGTGGGAGCCGACCCTTCCTCCCAGAACCTTCCCATCTCGCAGGGGTCAATCTGGGGCTGTTTGCCATTTAAGGGAAGAGCTTTTTCTGCAGCAGTCTGGTTTATGGGAACAGACAGCAGGAAAAAAAAGTTCAGGTTTTGGATTTGTTGTTGCCTACCTGTGAAACTTTAAACACACTGCTCTGACCTCAGCTGCAGCATTTGTGTGATGGAGGTGGACTTCACTCCCTGATGGAGATGTGAAGAAGCATCATGCCTTCGAGCCTTACTGTTCCTTCTCCTAATGCTGTGTCAGGAAGTGTAGCAGCCTAAAATGCTGGAAACCTGCACCCAGCACATCACACTCATCCCCTGAGAAATTCACATAGGGCCAGATTTTCGAGGTGCAAAACACAAGCACATAGTGGGAGTTTTCCAAAGCACTCAAAACACCTACCTTTGAACATCCTGCTCTTACAGCTCCTTGCAGTTCAAAGTGGTTTTAGAGGCTGTCCCTTCCGTTACCAGCACAGCACCATGCTTCACTAGGTGCTAGGTGCATGGGTGCTTAAAGGCCATGAAGAGCTTGGGTACAAGAGTAATGAGGGCTGCTTAAATACTTTAGAAGATGTTTGTGTGCACACTGCGGAGCAAAAAGTTACAGTGCATCAGCTCTCCTGCCCATATCTCTGCTCTTACGTACCTGCAGTACTTCAAGCTCATTTAAGGTATTTTTCTCTCTGTGAAGAGAGGTAGCTGCTTTTTTCTTGCATTTATCACGAGATAAGAGCAGCTGTGTACCAGAAGGTAGTGGGTTCATGATCTGCGTAGACCCAGTTTTACCCTGCTTAGACATCTCTGAGTGTTATTATCTATAAATAGATACGAAGTGATAAAGGTAATGAAAACAAGGCAGGAGGTTTGTTGTGCTAAACAGAGAAAAAGTGAATTTCATATAAAAACATTAAAAATGACAGTCTTTTCTAGCAGCATTAATATCATATACAAAAGTCTTCTCATTTGCAAGAGCTGACTGTGTAAGAAGGAGAGATTTGTGGCATAATACGTTGCCCTTAGAAATCTTTCTGCTAACACCACAGGCAGGTCTTCAGTTTTGAGGTTCTCACTCATGGCTGCTCGGGCAAAGCCCCAGAAATGCTGAAAATGTCATTGGGACCAATATCAGTAAGAATTTTATCTGAATAAAAAATTCAGCATCGGGTCTCTGAATATGAAATGTGCCAGCCGGGTGCATAACCCCACATAGCCCCTCCATGCTGGAAATGGTGATTGGTAAAGGGAGCAATAAGCTGTAACCAGCGTGGCAGGGTGATGGAAATTTTGTCTGTGATTGCCTGTGGTTTTGAGAATAGAAACTTCAAAGCCTCGAGAGGTGCAGGGACTTGTAATCTCTCTTGAAAGTAAATCAGGCAGCAAAGAAAGTGAAAATATATGGAAGATGTAGCTTCTGGAAGGAATCACTGTTGTGGCACGCTTCAGAGAGGCTGTAAGTTTGAGCATCCCATAAGGGGTTGTTCTGCTTACTTCCAAGCAAGCAGGAAAGCGAGTTTAGCTCCCTGTCAAACATATTTGACTGTGTGGCTCTTAATTTTGGGGGTACTTTCTGTCCTGTTTTGCTCTGTGCCTTTCTTTTTTACCTTTTTTTTTTTTTTGAGACACAGAATACAGTATTAATTAGCAGAGATTATACCATTTTACATAAAACCTTTTGGTAACATGCAATATGCCATGTACAGAAAATGTACTCTTTTCAGTGCTTTCTGCTTTTTGGAGGGGGAGTTACATTCATACTTGACTGGGAAAAGTCAATCGAATAGTCTTCTACCTTCCTTTGATAAAAGTGTTTGACTTCTCTAAATGTTCTGCAACTTACAGGTATTTCATAGTTCTTTAAAAGAGTGCAGATAATGAGCAGCTATGCACAGTGTCGAGTCTCCCTTGTCTGGAAGTGATTATGGAACAGATACAGTAATCAAGAAATTACCTGTAAGAGAGGAAAGATGATCATGTGAGTAAGAGATGAGACAGGGATAAAAAGATCCAGGTCTTCTTCCTGACCAATCCTAGCAATCATATGAGTTTGTATGAGTTTGTTCCTTTTGAAGGGACTTTTTTTTTTCCTTAAGAAGTACGTGACATGAAGTTGTCTTTACTTGCCCTGCCTTTAACAGCTTAGATGATTACAAAGGAGGTTATGCATATGGCCGAATTTTTACAGCTACAGCTGATTTTCACGGCTTGTATTTTATATTTTTATTGATCGGAATAGTGGAAATGAAATAAATCCCTTTCTATTTTTTTTAAGTTGTATTTCAGACTCTGAGGACACATTTGTAATAAACACAAATATTGTGTAAGAGTTGTGGAAATCATGCATAGGCTTGTAGGCCTTAGAAAAATTAGATTTTATTAAAAATACAGTTTTGCTCAAGACCACTGTACTGTTATCTCTTAAACCCCTGTGTGTCTTGGTATGGCAATTATAAAAGTGAAGTATTGACAGTTTCATGTACCAGACACCTAGAGTGCTCTAGCAATGCAGAGAGTATTTCATCTGCTTTACTGAGGACACCAAATAAGATATTTCTCAAAATTTCTGTTGCTGTACCAGTAACATTTCAAGTGAGGTCTGTATAAAGAAAGAGGCTGTAATCTTTCTCCCTAGAGATCTGATTCTCAGTTCAAGATAACCTCAGAGCCTGATTCCCTTAGGGTGTTGATGAATCTGGTTTTGGCGTAACCTTTTGGCATATGAATCGTCCCATTCACTACAAGAGGACAGCTTGTGTGTTTTAAGATAAGCATCTGCAGAAGTGTTTAGCCAGACAGGGGCAAGGTTTTTTCTGCTCATCTGGACTGAGCCATCAGGAGCTACTTTTTAAAAGGAACAAGTAAGATTTTTCAGGGGTCCCAGTGACCAAGAACAGTCAAATTCTTCCTTGCAAGACTTTAGGCTACCTTTAGGCATACACCTGAACAGGAAGCATTATTTGTCTTTTCCTCTCAGCCTCAAGCAGATCAGAATAAAGGCAGTGTCTCGCTTGCTTGCTTCAGTCTCTTTCACTCTTTCAAACTAGCTGGTTTGTTTTTTCCTCCTGATGTCTGAAGACTGACAGATTTGCTTCCTTTCTGTGACTTATGCTCAGTCCCATGGGGGCACTCAGGAGTCCCCGAGCAGCCACTCTCATCCTGACACCCATTTGGCCCTCTTCAGTGCAGGCAGGGTTGTTCTGACTCTCACTGGTAAAGAGAACTGCATAAAACAGCAAAGTGCATACAAGCCTAGAAAGTGCTAAGCCTGCCATTGAGACCTAACCCAGGGCTGCTGTGGTGAGCTGTTGCCTCTCCTTGTTGGTTGGCTGGTTGGCTGATTTTCTGCCTTCTCCTCGCACAGTGTCAAGTCCTGCTTCCAGAACATGGAGATCTGCAAGCGGCGGGTGAATATGTATGACACCGTGAACCAGAGCAAGACGCCATTCATCACCCACGTAGCCCCGAGCACATCCACCAACTTGACCATGACTTTTAACAACCAGCTGAACACAGTGCACAACCAGGTAAGAGCATCGGTCAGTAGCAGCCAGTGCTTGAAACACTTACATAATTGGGGCCTAAAAGACACAACACAAAGGCAGCGTCTCATTTCCCATGCAAAAAGCTGATACTTTTCTACTGTCCTTCCTCAGCTCTTCCTCATTCTTTTCTTTAGGCAAACATTAATTTCATGACCTTTCGTGTGCTTGTGAAACGTTGCCCTCGTTGTTTACGTTGTTGTTGGGGGTGATAAATCCTGCTTACCTGGGAAGTTGCTATGGGGAAAAGCTCATTAGTTCCTTAATGCAGCAAGCAGGCAGGACTGCAGTGGATCAGGCAGAAGTATTTGTGATCTTACAGCACTCCTTCAAATTGGCATTAGGTAAAAAGAATTTAAACCCTTCTATAACAGACATGGCACTGTAACAGCTCAACAGGAAAGAAGATTTTAGGGGTAATGTTTATTCTTCTTTCTCATTGGTTTCACTCCAGGTGCCACAGCAGACACAGTCACCGTGTTACGGAACACACTGCAAACCACACTGGTGGGCTCTGGCTTTGTAATCATACTTCGTACTCCTGCATTAGTTTTATATACCCCAGTGTTGGGCAGTGCCATGCTGACAAATTTGCTATGACTAGCAAGCTCAGTTGTTTACCACGGGGCTGTATTACAACAGCAAAAGGAAACTCTCCAGGGACAGCACTCTAGGAGACTGACGCTGACGAAATAGCAGCTATCCTTTAAGCCCTTCTGGAACTGGCTGCTTGAGATTCGCTCTAGAGATTGCAGGTGGTATTGCGGAAATGGCGCTTGGCATTTCAAAAGCAGAGGAACTAAAGGATTCTGTGTGGATGTTCAGGGTGTTCCTGTGTCACTCGGAAAGCCAGACTTCATGACTCAGTTCTCGATGCATGTGATCACAGAAGGTCTTTTGGAGCAATTCATTAAGCAGATGCACGCACAGATAGGTCATGGTTCAGTGTGAAAGAGTATTAGTTACAAACACTAGTTCCCATTCTTGACTGTTTCTGAGATGCTGACTACAAAAATTCGTGCTACATGCTCTGCTAGGCCCCAGCTGCAGGGCAGAGACACCATTTGTACCACAGTTGCTAGTAGGAAATGCAGAACTTGCTTTCATTTCCTCACAGCTCACTTGATGTTCAGACCGGTTGTGAGCTGGGGAGGTCTGTGGTAATCTGAATTTTCATAAGGGATGTGCTTTGTGAGCAGAACTGGTATCTCCAGTGTTCCTGGAAGAAGTAGTAAAAATGTTTCCAGGAAGGGCGTTCTGATTTGAACAAGCTCCAAGCCTTTTACCATCCTTTTCAACATACCACTCATCTTGGCTCCCCAGTGATCCTCGTCTCTGCAAGATCCCTGGGTTTTGCCTCCTTCCAGTTGTGACTCCCCAGATCAGCAGTGTGGGAGCTGTTGTGGTTGCTGCTGGGCGTGTTGCACAGGGGAACAGATCACACTTCTCTGCCTCTGCACGGAGCAGGAAGGAGGAGGAAGAAGAAACGTTTCACCAGGGTGTCTCTTGTGGCTGTGCAGCATGGGTACCCCTCCCCAGCCCAGTGGCAAACAGGGCAGTGCTTAGTGCTGGGCCTGCTGCCTCCTACAGCTGGGATCAAGGCTTCATCTCGGTCTTCTTCATACATTCACTGCGAGATAAGTGTTTTCTGACTCGTCGCCAGCAGTGGTGCTGCTGTGTTTGGATGGGAGGGGTAGCAGGGAGGAGAAAGATGGGCTCTGTTGTGGTAGATCCTATTTGCATAGACCTGAATGCTAAGGGCATATTTTTATAGAACAGTGGCAAAGCTGTTTAGGGGTTGTTTGTCTGCGACTGCTGCAGACTCGGTCCAAGTAATACACAAGTCACCATGAGATTTCTAAATGTTTTGCAGAACATTGTGCTGATATTTGTGACTGTGCAACATCCCCTGCTGGAGTTCCTGCTCTGAGAGGTTTTAAAGTCAAGCCAAGCAAAATTTGGACTTTGAGAGTATTATTGCTATCTAATGTTATACTTCTGATTCCTCCAGATTCAAACGTAATTTGAGGGGCATGTACCAGCTTAGATACAAGGCAGAGGAAAGGCTGTAATCCACCTCTTAGGGTGAGGCTTTGCAGGGAACAGAGGTGCCAAGTTTCTTTTACCTCAGCAGTGTGAGCTTCTTGTAGAGCTGTGTGTGTGATGAGAGAACAACACGATCTGAGGGTAGTAGCATTTTCTGAACCCATCTTCTTCGTGCTGCAAACCAGAGCCAGTTGGGGTCTGGCTGGGGCTAGAGCTCTGCTTTGGAGAACACGCTGTTTCTGAGCAGTCCACAGCAGCGCTGTGTAGCCATGGGTCCCATGGCATGGTACAGCTGCTATTATTTGGGTAAACCATGTTCCTTTCCCCCTTGCTGCCCTCATCTCTGTGCTCCTCAGTGTCCTGCTCCACCCTTTGTTTGTTTTCAGTTTGCTGTTTTTTTTATTTACATTTTTTTTTTACTTTATCTTACACTATCTTACTTTCTTATTTTAGTTTTGGATTTTGCTTTTTTCCCATCTCCCTCATTTTTTTGTTTGTTTTTGTTTAATTCCCGTCATTCCTTTAGACCACCAACCTGGCTCCCACCTCCTCCAGTGCCACTATTTCCTTAGCCAACCCCGAAGTCTCCATACTAAATTACCAATCTGCACTCTACCAGCCCTCAGCGGCGTCCATGGCTGCGGTGGCCCAGCGGAGCATGCCCCTGCAGACAGGAACAGCGCAGATCTGTGCCCGGCCTGACCCCTTCCAGCAAGCTCTCATCGTCTGCCCACCAGGCTTCCAAGGTAAGTAACAGCTTCACCAGGTCTTGGCCACCCCCTGCCCTGTCCCCACTGCTCATTTATTTAGCTCTTGTTTGAAACAAGCTTCCTTAGTGCAGATCATATGGAAGAAAAACTGAGCATTGAGGTTGTTGCAGGCTACTTGGATGTCAACAGGGTGAAATGTCTGCAACAGCAGAGGATTTTGTAAACGTGTTGCCTTCACCTCATGGGTTGGAGGTGGCTGGTCTAAAACAATGGGGCAGGCGCTGGTATCTCCAGTGGGAGGGGTAGGGAGTGAGGGAGAACTTGTAATATTTGTCATCCTTTGCCCTGAACAGAAATTTTGAGGATCTTCTGCCTTACCTTGGCGAACTTGAAAAGTTTCCCCCACAATAACAATTCATTAGGGCATAAATAACTGCTTCATCGTTTCTTGTTAACCCAGATGTTAAAAGGGCAACTCAGGAAGTTAATGCAGTGCGGAGCATGGTGCTGGCAGGGATGAGGGCTTGCCCCCATGACAGACACTTCCCTGCTGCACACAGCTCTGCCTGTGTATACCAGTGGAAGGTACTGCTGTCCACTCCCAGACTGAAAACCTTGGTTTGTATACCTGATGTTCCTGCCTGGATTAGACACATGCACAGGCAGTGACTCCAATAACTGTACAGGAGCAATTCTGGAGATGAGTTGCTGCCTTGATTTAGGAGTAGTAGCATGTTCACTAAGAGCACTAGCTAGTGTCAACTGATATATCACGCCTCTGTACTCCCAGTGTGCAGACCCTGCCCGTAAGACAAGTCGGTTGATGACCAGTCGTAGACACTTGTCCTTCTCTTGACTACACACTGCAGTAATTTTGTAAAACTAGCCAGCTATCTGTAGGAATCTACAAGGTCTACATAGACCTTGGTTCAGGTGGTGCAAATTTTGCTATTCATTTTTCCAAGCCTCTCTGTACATCTGTCTCTAGGCACTTGTTAAATGTTCTGCAAGATTATCAAAGCTCTTTTGAACTGGGGGAGTTTAGTTAGACCTCTTCTACATAGTTAAAATGCATCTCAGGGGTTTGACTTCAGAAACGTATTGCCAGAACATGTAAGCTAACATCTTCAGCTTGCTGTCTTGAGAAAGCTCTAAAAGAGAGAAGGTAGCATGGGCTGTGTTGTGCACTAAGGTGGTGGAGTGGGGAGCTTTCCCCAGCTCAGTTAGGCTAATGCACAGCGAGGCCAGCAATGGTTGGAGGTTGAGGTGCACTAGGTCAAACACAGCCAAATAAGAGTCTTCTCAATATAACTCCTGGGAAGCCATGCAAGGGAAAACCACTCATCCAAGACAAGACTGAGTTAGTGCACAGTTCTGGATGCCCATCCCACTGTCCCTCTTTGGTCACAAGAGAACATTCTCACATAGCAACGTTTTTTGGCTGGCAATGACCATTTTCTGTTGTCAAACCAGAGAAAAGTCATCTAAGAGAAACCACTCCCTCCCCTCTCTTCCTTTTCTCCTTGTACACATGGCATTGAATTTTTTCCCCTGGATTTGAGATAACCTAAAAATATGAAATACATTAATCCCTTAACATCTTTGAAAACATCTTTTCTGTACCTTCATGCATGTACCATGTTTATTAGCATCTGATGGGTATATTTGGACTGGGGTGGAATATGTGGGACTCCTAGAATACCAATATTTCAGAGGGACTAAACACTGTGATTTAAATGGATATCATTGGGTGCCTTTAGGCACCTCTGAAAACCAGACTCCCACTCCTAGCAATGCTGTTGATGGCTAATGATGTACTTTCTGTGCCCATGCAACAGGGTTACAAGCCTCCCCTTCGAAGCATGCTGGGTATTCCGTTCGGATGGAGAACGCCGTTCCCATTGTCACTCAGGCTCCTGGGGCCCAGCCTCTGCAGATCCAGCCAGGACTTCTCGCACAGGTAATGAGCTCTGAAGACACCAAGCAGAACGGGTATCTTCTGTGTTATTCAGCTCTTGGAAGCTGAGGAGAGTAGTTTTTTCTGAGGGCAGAGAAAACCATGTCAGGCCTCTGCTGAGGAAGAATCAGTAGGAACCCTCATTCATCCCCAGCTTGTGGTCTCAGTGGCAGTTTGTGGCCAGAAGTTGTGCTGGTGAATTGTATGCCACTGAAAAACCTCCCATGCTTCAATTATGCAGCCTTTTATGAAATGTACTTTTATTTTTAAAGTTATGAGAGAGATGTAGTCTGCAGAGGCAAGGGCCTAACAACCAACGAGCTCACCTTGTCATCAGCACCTGTTGGCACAATTCTCCAAACTGCCCTCACAGAAAAAGCATGGTTCTTCCCAGGAAGACACCCAAATGAGAATAGGTATCACTGTTCACATACACTTTCTCAAAAGAAACCCAAGCTCCTCAAAAAAGAGTAGTTTATCACTTCTTGTGCATCTGCACTTACTGGTTTTCAGTTGGTGCCATGGTAGGTCTGCCAATATCAGACATGTTTCTGGGAGAAAAACAAACAAACAAATCAAAACAACTTGTATTTAGCATTAAGTTGTGGGGCCTGGAAAAGATGACCTACAAATCAAAAATGCGTTTAGTTGATTAGGATTAGTTGATCTCCCATGCTGCCATCAATACGAGCACGTTCGTTCATATGCAGTCAGGTACCGGCGGATTTCAAGGTTTATGTCCGTGTGCTGGATTGCCAGGATAAGACTTGGTGCAATTGTGATTCTTCACCAGCTGCTAACTGCACTTACTGAGCGAAGGCACATCAGAACCCAGCTTGCAGCCTCCATGATTTCCATTAGCTAACATGCCCTGCCTGCTCCCAAGGAAAGAGTCTTTGTCAGAGGGCTGTCTGTTTGACATAAGGCTGCTGAAACATCGAATCTACCTCAGTTGAAGCCTGTCGTAACAGCCTACATGGACCATCTCTTGTTTGGTGGGAAAGGAAGGCCTAAGAGGCAGTTGTCCTGAGGGCTGCAAGAGTCTGGGGTTGTTGTGGCATTGGTGTGCTCTGCAGCGTAGTCATAGAGAGGAGGGTCAGATCTAAATCATGGTGAAGACAGCAGGATCCTGAAAGATCTTGTGCCCTGCAGTTCCTTTTTCTCCTCAAGGTGGCCTTGTTTGGGTCACTGCTCAGTCTGGGAGTGAGTGCTCAGGAGAAGTTTTGCTACGGATCACTGCCCTGCCCCAGTTACAGGAACTGTGGTTTCTCGGGCTGCCCTCTGGTACTTTATATTGACATTTTATGCACTGTCACTTAGACAATGGAATTTAAGCTGTTTCTGAGAAATGCTCCTCGCTCACATAGATTTTATTTTTCATTTACTAGAAGAGAGGCAGTCTGTCTGTTGATATATCTGTCTGTCTCAAGTGATGAGAAACACTAGCTTCTGCTCTGATGGCAAGGCACTCTGATTGATGCTGGTGGCATCTGGTGTCCGCAGGCCTCGCTCGGTTTGGGCTGAGCAGCTGGGCCGATAAACAAATCTGTACCCAATTCCAGTTTCCTGAATGGAAATTGTAATGCTCCTCTGTAATGCATTGTAGTCACATCTGATCTCTGGATGGCTGTGCTTCTCTCTCTCAGCTGAGAGCTATCCCTCTCATGCACAGCTGCTTATCTAACGCTGTTCAGCCCGACCTGTGCATTTGCTCCAACTACGAGAGGGACAGTCCCCAGCAAAGAGCCTGCTGCCTCCAGAGCCCACTTCTGTCCTTCCACCCACTCCTCACGCCCCAGCACTGTGCGGTGCCATCAGGCCCTCCTCTGCTGCCCACCCGACGTGGGTTGCTCTGCTCGCCCACATCAGGAAGATACTGGCAAAGCTTTACTGCATCCCAGTGCAGCTGGCATCCAGCGCTCCCTGTGTGTTTTGTGTGAGGCTGGCACTCCTGGAGGCAGGGCAGGGGAAAGGGTTCCAGCAGCTGGATGGACCCATGGCAGAGGCGGTGATGGATGTCGAGCACTGTCTCTGGCAGCTGCATGTGTGCAGCCTGTGATGTGGAGTTAGACAAAGCAAGCAGCCTGCGAGGTGCTGAGCCGGTGGTGAAAGTAACTTGTTACTTCTCTGGGTTTGTTTCCAGCCTCCCAAGCAAGTTTGTCCAAATGCTGTATGCACAAAGATGAGTGAAAGAGGACTGATCCTGTCTTTCCTAGTACCTCTCTGCAGCTTCAGATCTCAAAAGGGACAAAGCCATACAATTTTTTGGCAGGCTTCCATGACGTGACCCAGAACTGTCCCCTGTCCTTGAACACTGCCCTGAATTCTTGAGTTTCTCGCGTTTTAACTCCTTCCGAGCGATGCTTCTTCCCATGGAGGTCCTGCCACCAGCTTTCAGAACAAACACGTTTATTCCATTAGTTGTTCTTGTTTACACCAGGAGCGGGAGCTCAGTCGCACCAGGGGCCGTACCACCTCCGGAGAGCAGGGGCCAGCGCTGCACTCGGCCATAGCGGCACAATTTCACAATAATGCAGTAACTGGGAGCAGATTGAGGCTGCAGGCACAAGCCTCCTGTGTGTAAGCACCGCGCGCTGCGCTGGTGGATCAGCCTAGACAAGTCTTACCTTCAGATTAAATGATTCAGTGGTCCTTACCTAATAAGTGAGGAATTTGTGCCTGGACCCTGGCACTGAATCTAAATCTGTGCTCTGCAAGAGGGGAAGGAGTTAGGATATGTTCAGTTCTCTTGCTGAAAAGGGAGGAAGCACTTTTCTCTGCAGGTAAATCCAGGTGGTCCCTTGGGACTGAGCACAACAGTAGCTGAATCTCTACTTTTAAATCAAAGCAGGATTAAAAAAAAAAAAAAAAGCTTTTTTTTCCTCCCTGATCTTTTGCCTCTCTGCCATTTCCTCCTACTTGCTCTGACCAGCACCAGGCTGTCAGTCTGTGGCTGTAGTGTCTGCGATGCAGAGCTGTCAGGAGCCCTGTGACAGTCCTTTCTTTTTAGATGTTGCAGAGAAGCCTCATCACAGCAGCCTTTTTTCTAACTTAGCAACATGGATCGTTTACAAGATGGTCAAAGTTTGGAGCAGAACTGGGAAAAGTTCAATTTTTTTACAGAGGATGGCAGAGGGGGATTAGAAGGATAAATTACAGGATTCTTGTGCGGATGGAGATGAGGACTAATGCATGCATGCCTGGACAAAGACTCCCCTCATTAAAATTTGGCCTCCTCGGGAGGTTATACAACATGGGCCTAAGGAGGGTTGTAGCCAGTGCCCCTGTGTTCCCCAGCCCTGGCAGCACACAGCAAAGAAAGTTTCGCTCTGAAGGAACTGGAATGTGACCGAGCCAAAAAACAGCTTGACTCGCGTGTGGAGTCACTGGAGCGGGATGACAAGAGGGATGATGGCATAGCAGAGCGATGGCTCACCTCGCAGGGCAGAGATCTCCACCCTGCAAGCAGGGCAGCTGCTGAGAAAAAGCCAGAGAGTGCACGGAGAGGACAGGCACGTGATGTGTAGCCATGCGCAGCTGCATTCTCCTTCAGCCAGGGGTCCTGGTCAGCTGGACCTAAGGCTACTGGGCGCCTTAGCCCATGCAGGAAGATGTCCCTTCTGTGGAATGCTTGGTGGCTGATATGTCCCCCCTTTCAGTGCTCCCAAATTCCTCTTCTTTTCCTCCTTGCAGAAGCCTTGCAACCCCTTGTTCTCTGATCCCTGAAAAGTTCTTTCTTGTTTTAAGCTGCGTTAAGTTCCCGAAGTCCTTTAGGGTCTGTTGAGGTGGAAAGAAAAATTGGCTGGCACAGGGGGGGAAAGTGGCACTTGATGAGACTGTAGTGCCCAGCTGATCCGAAACGTCAAAATTAAAAGGTGCTAATGCGTTGGATGTTTGGGTTGAAATGCAGTTTCAGTCCCTCCCATTCCTAGTTTACCCTGAAACACAGCTGCTGCTTGGAAGGCAGGGAAATTTTCTCTCTCTTGTGCTCTCTCTATTGATAACTTCACTGTTTTGTCATGTTTCCTAAAACTATTCTTGATCTATGACTGAAAAGCACTAAGAGCTAGGTGTTACGATCATTATTATTGTGAGGAGCCTCAGCTGGGTATGGATAATCACTTACGTGCAGCGTATGGCGAATTTTGCTAAGAAATACTTTTTCCTCTGGCCGACAGCAAGCATGGCCCAGCGGCACGCAGCAGATCCTGCTCCCCCCCGCCTGGCAGCAGCTGACCGGGGTGGCCACCCACACTTCTGTCCAGCACGCGACCGTCATCCCGGAGTCCATGGCAGGCACCCAGCCGCTGGCAGACTGGAGGTAAACTGGAGGCACGTGGAGGACGTGCGTAGGTGCCCGTGAGACAGGCAGCGTGTGTGAGTGTGTGAGTGGTGGCCTCCGGAGTGGGTCAGCTTCTGGTAGAGGCTGTGTTCAAGAGCTGGTATGGAGGGTGTGAGGGTTGTCTCTGACAGTGGAGATTCAGCAGCTTATTTGCTGTCATGGAGCGCTCTCAGGTATCCCATGTGGACACCAAGAGTGCATCATTGTAGGACTAAATCTCGTCTCAATTTGGTCTCATCAATGTGTATAAATACCTGAGGTGTGGGAGGCAGAGGGATTTGGCCAACCTCTTTTTGGTGGTTTGTGGGGACAGGACAAGGGGCAATGGCCACAACATGGATGACAGGAAGTTCCGCAGCAGCGTGCGAAAGAACTTCTTCACAGTGAGGGTGACAGAGCACTGGAACAGGCTGCCCAGGGAGGTTGTGGGGTCTCTTTCTCTGGAGATATTCAAGGCCCGTCTGTATGCCTACCTGGGCAGCCTGCTCTAAGGAACCTGCTTTGGCAGCTCCTTCAATTCTATGATTCTGTGAAATTTTCTCCCAGCCTGCTCCCAGCCCTGCCATCCTCTCCAGCCTCCTCCTATTCCTCATGGAATATTCCTCAGGGCACTGTGCAGCAGTCATCAGTGCTGGAGAACACCACTGGCCTTGGCCTTGTGAGGCTGTGGAGCAGGAGAGGGAGGTTTGGGGGCTTCAGCCTGTGTCCCCAGCACCCCACAACCACACAATAAATTGTGACCTCCCCAGTCACAGCTGCGGGCAGCTTCTCTGTCCTCCATCCTTGCAGCCCAGCGCTGTGCCATGGCGCTTCCCTGGGGGGAAACGCTCCTTTCTGGGCAAAACCCAGAAAGGAGCTGACAAAGACTGAAGAGCCCCGAGGCGGGGCCTCGGTGAAGGCGGTGGGAGCCTGCGAGAGAGCCTGCCGAAGAGCCGCCGGTCGCATTTTAAACGTGTCCCTGTCTCCCCCCTTTGCAGAAACACCCACGCTCACGGCAGCCACTATAACCCCATCATGCAGCAGCCCGCGCTGTTAGCTAGCCATGTGACTCTCCCCGCAGCCCAGCCCGTCAACGTGGGTGTCGCTCACGTCATGCGCCAGCCGCCCGCCGCCGCCGCCACCTCCGCCAGGAAGAGTAAGCAGCACCAGTCGGCGCCACGGTGAGTGAGCCCCGGGTGGGCAGCAGGAGGAAGGATGGTCCTCAGTGGGCAGCAGGAGGGAGGTCCTACCCGCCTGGTGCTGGTTACAGCCCCGAAAGGCAGGCGTGCTGACAGGGGTGGTGTGTACCGATGCCTGTGGGGTAAAATACAGCTGGTTCCACTGCCCACAGGTTACTTTTGTGACGACAGGTCCATGGGGGCAGGAACACGTCCCTGATGTCTGCATGTAAGACTGAGCCTTTCAATAACAATTGGATTGTTATCTGTCTTCTGAGTTTGATGCCCTATTGAGCAGAGGACTGGGGTGGCTGTAGGCTGCCTTCAAGCTCTCTAGCTCCTTAGCTGGTCCCTATCAACAACAGCACATTGCAGCAGTGGGCACCCACACTGGCCATTTTCTGATCATGGCAACATAAGAGAGAAGAGGAGGCTCAGGGGCAGCCTTATTGCTCCCTACAGGTACCTTACAGGAGGCTGTAGTGAGGTGGGGGTTGGTCTGTTCTCCCATGTGCCTGGTGACAGGACGAGGGGAAATGGGCTAAAGTTGCACCAGGGGAGGTTTAGGTTGGATATTAGGAAGAACTTCTTTACTAAAAGGGTTGTTAGACACTGGAATGGGCTGCCCAGGGAAGTGGTGGAGTTACCATCCCTGGAGGTGTTTAAAGGACGTTTAGATGTAGAGCTCAGTGATATGGTTTAGTGGAGGACTTGTTAGTGTTAGGTCAGAGGTTGGACTCGGTGATCTTGGAGGTCTCTTCCAACCTAGATGATTCTGTGATAAAACAGAGATCATTTTATAAGGGCATCTCATGCAGGGGCAGTCTATCAACTGGAGGTAGGAGCATTTGGCTCTGCAAGGAGAGTGGGTGTTCGTTCATGTTATGTTATGTGGGACAACCAAAATGGTGGGGTGACTGCACTGCCTGTCACAGCCATGTGGCCTTGCTTAGAGGACAAGGCCGTTTAAGAGTTACGTGCAACTGTTCAGGGGAAAGTCTTCTGGGCTGTGAAACTAGCACCTCCGCTGAGCTACATTCCTGTTTTCAAAAAAAAAGCAAGAAAGAAACAGTGCAGGGGAGAGAACCAAAATGGGTCACCAGTCATGCAGTGGCAAAAACAGGAGCTTGTGGTTTTCCTGGGTGACTGGACTGGGGCCAGCGGAGCTTGGAGTTCACAACCAATTTGACTCTAGTTAAGAGGCCACTGTTTAAATCCTTCTCATTTATCTGCTCTCTAATGTTGCATTTACTTTGGGTGGGCTCCAGCTGTCTTAGTCCATTCGTAATGTAGAGCAGAGGCAGCTACGGCCCCAGCAAGCCAGCAAAATAACGTGCCTGTCGCAACAAACGTGCCCGTGTGGGGCCTCCCCTCTTCCTCCCCTCTGCCGGGGCAGGGTGCCTGTGTCCAGGAGGAGTTGGACACTGACGGAGCAGTGGATTTCTAGGGCTGTACGTTTCCATTAATTGTGGAGCTTTTGTAGCCAAACGAGGAACGTGCTCCTCCTGGCTGCTCATTGGTATTCAGAAGGCACCGCAAATGCTCCTGTGCAGTCATTTGTTATGCAAAAGACCCTGTGTAAGTTGGTGTAGTGCGATATGTCCATAATGACTTCCTTGTGATAGATGCTACCTATTCCTTTTGTTAGCTTTCAGGCCACACTGGAAACGCAACCCCAACCTGACTGTAGAACAAAACAAGAACTTTGTTTTTTTGGTTTTGTTTTTCTCCTTTTTTTTTTTTTTTTGAATCTGCAAATGTTTTGCAATGAGCAGAATAAATGCAAGTGGCTTTTTTTGAAAAAAAAAAAAAAAAAAAAGAAAAAAAGAAAGAAAATGTGGGAAATTGATGAAATGAGCTTTAGTCAATGGGCTTTGGTAAATACATCTGCAAACCTGTGCTGCACTGTTTGGTGGACAGATTCAGTGCTTAGATCTCTTACCCAGGTGGGTCCTTTACAACTTTCAGGCAGGGAAACTGAAATAGGATGAATGGGAAAAAAACAGGGCTTGGGTTCTTTTTTCACTGTGTTAACAGAAAGATTGTGTTTTTTTTTTTTTTTTTTTTTTTTTTTTTCTGATTTATATGTGCCGTATCTGCTGCCTCACATGGGAATGAAATGAAACTGAGTGTCTGCCTTCCCATCTGGGTACTCTAATCCATGGGACTCCACTACTTTAGAGGATGAAGCACTGGGCAGGAAACGTTCATTGAAAAAAAAAATCTTAAATGGAAAATTAAATTTTCAGCTAAGAAAATCAGTTTTCCTGATAAATGACTGTTGTTTTCCACAATAAATTCTAATTTTACTTCTAGCTTTTTCTGGCCAGAAACAAAGACCTGGTCACAACGCATCCTTGCAGTTCATCAGGTACAGGAGAAAGGAATTATCTATCGTTTGTGCACTTTTTCCTGCTGTGGCAGGCACTCTGTGCCCGCCTGTGTTTTGTATGTCTGGGCTGTGTGAGCAGCCTCTACTTCCCAGCACAAGCTGTAGCCAGGGACTCCTGGGAGGCAGCATTTCTCATTTGGAAATTTATGGGGAACACAAAATTGAGTTTTTTACTAAAAGAAGGTACTTTTCAGCCAATTATAAGAATAAGTCATGTGAGGCACTCTGACATTTGAAGAGGCAACCATGCCAATTTTGCAGTTTTCCCAGACTCCATAAATCAGTGTGAGAGAATGAGAGGCCAGGAACCAAAAGCTGTGGCAACAGGCAACCGAGGAAGCTGAGATTTAACCAACTAACGGCCTTTCCTGTTTCCAGAAACGCATCCACCTACGAAGTTTCATCCTCTCAGTCCATCAGCTCGCCTCAGCGGTCGAAACGAGTGAAGGAAAACACGCCGCCTCGCTGTGCCATGGTGCACAACAGCCCTGCCTGCAGCACCTCCGTCACCTGTGGCTGGGGCGACGTAGCCACCAGCACCACGCGGGAGCGGCAGCGGCAGACGATAATCATTCCCGACACCCCTAGCCCCGCAGTGAGTGTCATCACTATCAGCAGCGACACTGACGAAGAGGAGGAGCAGAAGCATGCACCCACCAGGTGAGCAGCAGCTCTGCTCTTCTCTCTGTTGATGAGAAAAAGAGACAGAGAAGAGCTGTAGGGTCCCAGGAGATACGGTTGGATCCTAGCACCCAGGTTTCTCATTTGGGGGGAAAGAGAATGAGGAGGGCAACATACTAGCTGGGGAGCCTGCAGACCTGGTTATGTTCCCTACCACACTATACATTTGCTGTGTGATCCTGGAGAGCTGTCACAGTCTCCCTGTGCCATGGTTTCTCATCTCTAAGAGCAAATAATAGTTTTTTCTATTTCACAGCACTATTCAAAGGCTGTTTTAGAAGTTCTGTGGTAATGATCCCCTTTAAGTCAGATAGCTATTTAAAGCAAAGACAATAAGAAGAGCTTGAAAGGAAGGTAGTTTAAAATGGCCTTTTCTCTTTCTAAGTGATCCAAGCATCTGTAAAGAGCATTAAATAACACCTTTAATACATGGTATTTTCTATAAAAAGGTCCTGAAAACATTTAACTTTGTGGTATAAACACTCAATAAGAGTAAACACATTTGCATGAGGGTTGCTCAGCTCTGGTTGTGCTTTCAAAACATCCCAGAACCATTGTCATCTAAGTGGCAGAAACTGATGGCTTTTTGACTGACTCTGCAGAGAGGCATAGAGGCTATAAAGGCTGTGGTGAGGAGTTTGCTCCTCAGAGAATTAGCTCTCCCAAGTAAGCAGTGCGGCACAGGACAGCTGCCACTGCTGATCATCTACTGTGCATGAGACAGGACTTCATTTTCCAGGACTGTCTTTTCAGCACCTTTCATCACATGCAGGCACTCTAGGTTTCCCATCTGATGCCAGTCACAAAATATCACTCAGTTTTCTAAGTTGCAGAGAAGTAGCTGTGCAAACAGCTGAATAATTATACCATCTTTATGCGGGTAACTGAGCTAGGAATTTTTTAACCTTATCCTTCCAGTACTGTCAGGAGAGACTTATTATTTCTTATTTAGGACATGCTCCATGGCAGATTTTACTTTAATCATTGGTGTTATCTTTATCTCTGCATCTCTGTGCTGCGGTGAAAAGTGGAACGCTGCAAATACGAACAGAACAGATGAGATGCATTTGGCCTCAAGGAGCTAAAGATCTGTAAAGTAGAGCTGTTCAATTCAGGTGTCTAGGACTGCAATTTCAACCTGCCTCCCACCAACCACCTCTGCTTTCCATTCCCTTTTCCCTTACTGGTGAGCTCCACCAGGCAGAGAGAGCTAAGTGCTTCCCAAATTCAAGCTCACCATGAATGAAATTATTGTAATGGGGAACTGATCACAGGACAGCATCACATATTTCAGCTTAAAAAAATAATAATTGCTGCAGTATTCCTTAGTTTGGCAGGCAGAAGAAAGTATATTTCCAGAAAGGGTGGGGTAAAAGTCAGAGTGGAAATCAGGACTAGAATAGAGAGTCCCCTTTTCCAGGGCTTTTAAAGGAAAAGAAGGTACAAAAGAAGATACAAAATTATTACTGAAAACTAAGGACTAAGGTTTTGAAGCTAGGCAGCAAGGAGGCAGACATCTGTCTCAAGAGTCATGGGAGCTATTTGCAGCTCCATGGTGCTGGTCCCAAGCTTTGAAAAATCATGTGCAAGTACTTAAACTTACCCTCTGGGTATTGTCTTGAACCCAAAGTAGGGCGGAAGGAAGGGCCACTTCATCGAACAGTGGTCTCCTCTGCCTCACCTTGGCTGCCATTTGACCAGCTTCTTCACTCAGCACCTCTTCAGGGAGACAGGCAGAACAAAGTTCTGGAAAATGTCTGGAAATCAAGTTGGGAGTTTGGGGTATTTAAATGTTTGGGCAAGGTCTGCCGAGGGGTTAGGAAAGTAGTCCCAGGAGCCAGGCTTACATAAATGAACTGGCTTTCATATAACTAAAGCATATTCAGGACACGTTCCTGCCTGGGATCAGATCCCTGGCTACTTTTTGTATCCATATGGCATATCTATACAGAGTGCCAGGACTACAGCATTCCTGGAAGGCCGAAGCTTAAGAGCTAGATTTAATTTCTAAGCAATGTAGAGACATTTTGCATGGACACGGGCTGCTCTAAGGCACTTTCTGGAGTTCCAGAGTGAGTTAAATTGTCCATGCAGATATAACCAGAGCGAGTGGAGAATTAGGGGTATAGAGACACAGATGGAAAACAGTATGTCAGAATGGGAATTTTTGGTTAAAGTCTCAGGGAGAGCAAAATCAGCCTGCTCAGAGCCTTCTGACCTGGGTAGATACAAGACCAGATTCTCAGACAGAGTAAGAGTCTCGCTTTCAGCCAAGGAAGCCGTATCAGCATTTAATGCCAATTAACTTTGCCCCTGCCAAAGATGAATTTGTTTGTTTTATTGAAAGTGCATCACATTTAGGAAAGTATCTCCTAGTTTTCTTACTCATGTATTTTTTGTCTCCAAGAAAAATAGGAGTGGCAGTGAGGTCTATGCCTTGTCGTAATTGGTGCTGAAATGTTCAGGATCCATGACTGAGTCTAACATGAAACTGCGCAAAATGTGTTGTCTTGCCCATGTTTATGCAAATATTATGCTATTGGGCAGTAGCAGTGGTGTGGGGGTGAAAAATAAGGAATAATGTGAAACATGTTGTGAGTGACAGCCTAGTAATTTTAGCTTTTTCAAGACTAGAATAGAGAAACAATATGGCAGTGGATCAGTCACAGTTAACTTCCTGATTCCATCTTTTTGATAACCCGTGGTGTCTTTGGATTAACTTCATTGAGGTTGGATCAGCTCCTGAGCTGGCTACAGCACCTCCTTCTCTTATTTCCTACGGGGTTACAAATTTCTCTTTGACCCATGAGACTAAAATGTTTGCTTTACCGATGGTTCAGTGAAGAGAGATTAAAGGTACTTGTGGTTGTGAGAAGTAGCAGATCCTTCAAAAATGCAAGAGTTCGTAAGTCTCAGTTTGAAAAAGACTGGTGATGCTGATAAATCATGATACTGCTCTAGCAGGTTGGATTTGCTCAGACAGAAGAGCCTCTCAGTCTTAGCAGAGGAGCAAAGAGAGCTTTTCCGCTACAGGAGATGCAACTTCTTTATTGTCAAAAGAAAAATGCAAAGAATTCTGTGTGATACAGGCAGAATTTCCCTTTACCTAATGAAAAACACAGATGTTCAAGTAGGATGTTTATGCAATACCAGCTGACAGAGCAGGCAGGCCAGCATTTTGCTCGTTCTTCGCCCACATGTATTTTACCCCGAGGATGAGAGTAGTTTGGTGTAATCTTTTTCAAATCAATTGTCATCTAAAAGCTTCACCTGTTGGGTGAAGGAGCTGGGGAGGTGGCGTTGAGGTAGGCTCTGAAAGAGCTGCTCCATGGAGCCTTGTCAAAGGGGGCCATCTACTGGGCCCCGTCCCTGTGCCAGGGGTGAAATTACAGAGGAGGGACCTCAGGGACAATTCCACAGGAACCATCTTGAGGCATGGTCGGAGATTCAGGGTCAAACTCCTGATTAAAAAGTCAATTTATCAAAACCAAGACTTTTTACAGGATACACTGAGGGTTTTTTTTGTAATATCCCACATGCAGTGTAATCTAGGGAGGGAAGCTTTAAAATTGCCAAAAGTTTTGACTTTTTTTTAAGGGGAAGAAAATGTTAGGGGATTAACTAATTAAGGCTCAGACTTTTGTTTTCTGGTTTAATGAAATTTTTTCTTCTTTCAAACTAAGCAATAGGAAAAAATTTGAAATGGTCAAATAAAAAAGGAACATTTTGACTAAATTAAACCTCTTTTTTTTACCTGCTTTCCAACCCAAAGACACAGTAGAGCCTCACACTTTTCTACTGTCTGCTCTGTCACTAGTATCATAAGTAACACTCCTCCAGCTTGGTTTCCCATTGCAGTAATCACTGTCTTCCTGGGCAAGAAAGAAAGAAAGACTGGCCGTAGCTATCACAAAAACAGACTTGAGTACCTGCCTCCTTGCCCATCTTAATGGGCACAAAATTCTTGCAGGGTTGGGATTTTTTCCCTTTTCCTTGATGGTAAGCTATACAGCGAAGTCTCTGTGTGAGTTCCACATATTTACCTTATTTGTGTTATTTTGCAGTGGCAGTAGAGCCTACTTCAGAGGGCATTCATTCCCCTTACACACAGAAATTGCTAGCAGGCACAAACCAGGTGTTTTTGCCAGCTAGCTGATCTGTATGTGCGGGTCAAAATACCCTTTGTAATTCTCTGTTGACACCTAGCCTAGTGTGGCTGTGTTATGCTGTGCATAATAATGGCCTGACTCTGCATAGCAATACCTCGACTAACCACAGTCATCTGGTAAAAAGATGAGTGCCTTCCATCTCCAGAAGACGCACCAACATACAACTAATACTTAAAATAACAGAGATAGACAGTAGCTCTCTCAGCTAGCCTTCAGCAGCAGGACCTTTACAACCTGCTGAGCAATTCAGGATAATGACTTAAATAGCTACAGCACGTGCTGTGTAGCCTAATAAAATGACCTTAGTGTAGTACTTGATAAATACTTCTTACCATCACACGCTCACAGAGAAGGTAAGAGCAGATTAACAGGTCAGGACAGAGTTTGAGCTGTACAGAGGGGCATGTTCTCAGCACTGAGCAATGCGTGGCATAGGATTTCAACGTACAGAGAGAGATTGCAGTGGCAGTGCGAGTTTTTGTTGGCTGACTCAATACTTTCCTAGAATAGGTGAATTATTCTGAAGCAGCAAACTCAAAAGTTTCATATTAATGAGTTTTCAGAGACCTGGAACAAAATTCTGGTGATGTAAAGTTAACACACTGTGGTGTGCATGCACACCAGTTCAGAGGCAGGGCTGGCGGAGAGCTGCCTTCTTTCCCCAAACTGGAAGGCCATCTTGGTGACCTTGAGAGCTGGAAGCCTCTGTTGCCATAGCTTCAGCCACCCTGAAGGGTTTGCATCTCTGCAGCTAAACCAAACACTGAAGACTTGCTCCTACTGGACTCTGTTTGTTCCTTCTGGGATTCTGGAGGGACCTGAGATATTCAGGGAAGAAGGATCTTGTTCATGCAATGCTATCAATTACCAAGCTTTTTGGCTGAGCCTTCTGCAACTATAAATCTCCTCTTGAGCTGCACTGTTACAAGTGTTGTTGTCCCTTGTCCTTATCTGTGGATAGATGGTTTTGGTGTCTTTTAGCACCTAACTCAGCATCTTCTTTTCCTTAATTTCCTCTCAAGTTTCATTCTCAAGGTTTGCCTTTGGCACCTTTCCATTAACAGCATCCTGGATGCCCACCTTATTTCCTTGCCCTGTGCCTTTGCACAAAGTATCCTCTGTTTCCTCCATCAGGTTTTCCCTCAAACTCCTGCCTTGCTGTGGGGATGGGGACCCACATCCTTCTCTCCACTGTGCACTCACGAAGGTGATGTATGTTAGAGAGCTGTCTCTGAGAGCTGCTCCTGCATATTTGAGGCTGCTCTGTGCCTGCACATTAGATGGATGTGAATTGTTTTGTATCTGAGCTTGAGCACAAGCCCTTCAGGAACAAAAAATAAGCTTACAAAGCAATGCTTATTTTTTCCAGCTGCTGAAAGGGAGGACACAGCTTCAGCCACTAAGGGTTAAAAAAGCCTTCCTGGCTTCCTGCTTTTCAGTCTGTGTAGATGGATTTGGTGCCACTTTGGTAATCTTTCCCTCCTCCTTCCTCTGGAGAATTAAAATACACCTACCCCTGTAATGCAGGCAGGCACACGAGCTGACCAGGAACACACACTGGCTCCCAAGGCTACTAAATCACGTATGCTGCTGCTACTGTGCTTGCAGGAGGGAAAGCAATTACCAGGGTTGGAGCGAGCTTAATAGGAAGGGGGCAAGACTTTAATAGTATTTTTCTGTGTAAGCACAAACATCCCCAAAAGCTGTTGCTGAGTTATAGGAACACAGTAAGCTTGCTGAGTAGGCAAGTGCTGTGTCAACAGGTAACAGCTCTCAGCCCTGATAGTTTGTGAGCAGGGAAGGCAATACATCAGCCTGGACCCCACACAGACAGCTCCTGCCTTTCTGTATGGTGGGGAAAGCAGCTCAGTCTTCAGAGGGAGCTGGAAGGAGGGCAGTTGCTGGCTAGCAAGCAGGCTTTGAGGAGAGGGAACGCTAGCTCTTCTGGGCTGAATTTTCAAAAGCCCCCATTTCAGCTTAACGTGTGCCTTTAAGCCTGTGAATCAACTGATTTTCAGCGTGAGTTGGGCCTTTGATGCCTTTGAAATTCCCACCCTTAATCTCTCAGGCAGGCTGCGGTGCAGCAGGTACCTAACTCTTCAGCGTGTGCACAGTCCAGATTGACTCCTCTGCGTTTCCCCGCATTAACTGCGGTTGCTACCTTTTCTAAAGAAAAAAATCTGGCTGCCTTCAATGGGACTCCTCATGCACTGGAAATGATGCAGCCTGCTAAATCAAAAGGCTAATCACTTGGGCCCTAATCCTGCAAATATTTACCTATGTGCTTTCGCTCCGTTACTGGGAATAGTCCAGCTGACTTCAGTGGAACGACACATATCAGTTGGGCTAACCACTTCTGTAAGGTCTGGCAGAACCATAGCTCAGGTCCTTCTCAGTTTCTCATCCATGAAATTGGTTTAATATCCTGCTAGGGTCCCTTTCTCTGGGAAGGTTTGGGTTTGGGGTCACTTACTTGTTTAACCAAACAGATTTACTTGATTTTCGTGCTGTGACCAAAGAGCTACAACATTTTGAAAGAGAAGACTCCTCACGGAGCCTGCTTTGGCAAACCTTCAGTCAAGTTGGTGAAAAATATGCCCATTCTAAAACAATAAATAGCACAAATTTCACAAAAAAATACGCTTCCAGTTCTACAGCTCAACCTTTCCCATGTCAAGTATCAGCCGACAGCAAGTATTTCCAGTTGAGCAGCTCAGCCCCTTATGTAAGGAAGGGACTGTAAAAGAATAGCTAGACCTTATCAGTTGTCAGAAAACTCTTTAGTGACTTGATTTTTCTTTATAAAATGTAATAACTGTCAGAGGTAGAGAATATATATCTCTTCCCAACTGGCAGCCAAGGGTAGCTGCAAAGGGCAAGCAGTGTGGGTACTCATAAATGTGTTATTAGAGGCATTTCTACTGAAGGGGAGAGGAATATTGATGCAATATTAGTCATTTTTATTGGTTTAATATTCTTCTTCTGTAGCACCATATCCAAACTGCTGTATCCTTCTTCACACACAGTAGCTGTCCATCTAAGATAGCTGTTGCTGTTTTCGTTCCTAACCTGGCTCCTCGTGGAATGCCAGAGTACAAGGACTTGCTGTTGTACACCTTCCCCATCTGAAAGATCCCAGACCCTGCAAGGATTTCTTTTTTCCAGATGCTTGTTCCTCAAATTCCCCTCCTTCTCTGTCTCCCTGTTGCAGGTATAAATGCTTTAGGATAGCAGGGGCCTCTCTTAAGGTATTTTTCACAGTGCCTAGTACATCAACGTGGTCTTGTACCATTTTTGGGGTATGCTGGGCCCCCGTGATGATAGCCCAGGAGAAGTTGGTGATGGTAACTTGTTTGTGAATGCAGCACTCCAAGGCACTCTATAATGGAAAAGACAGCTTTCAGTGACAAATCCTGGCAGTTAAGTAGCGAGTTGCAGCTTGCAAATGCTGTTGGAGAGGCGTTGGGACAGACAAGTTGAAGGGAACCTATCAGCGCTCCTTTGCCACTGTGAGAAACAAATATGCCAAAAAGTCCTTGCAAAGAAACTGCTCTCAGTGTCTGCTTAGTCTTTCCCTGGGTATGAAGCGATGCTGAGACTAGAGAGCAAACAGCCATGTCACAGGCTAAGACTGAGTTTATCAGCTCTCTCCTGAACTGGACCTGCCAACATGAGAGAACGGAGATGTGACTCAGTGGGAGAAGGATCTCTGTCTCTGTAAAGTGTGCACTCAAAAAGTTAAGAGTTGGAATCCTTTTCTCCGTGGCATTTCTGTTCCTGTTGGGGCTGTTTCCACCATTAAGCCTAATTACTTAGCTTTTTATGTGCTATCCATTTCTTTTCATCATTTTAAAAACTTGAGTTGCCATAACAACATAATGCAATCAGTGAAACATAGCAGCTATTTTCTGTAGTCAAGGTCTGTGCACTGTCAAGGATGTGAGCCATTTAAGCAAATCTTCACCATCCCCCCTCCTCCCTCCTCTTTTTCGCTCTCTCTTTCTCTCCCTAAACAAGCTCATAACAGGAAGGAGAAACCATCAGGAATAATTAGACACAATAGCAGAGCAAATCCCAATCGTACTCATGCAGTCTAGTCTAATGAACTTCTAGCACTAATCTTGGAAGTGTTGATGTTCCTTTTTAATCACTTTTTTGATGTCATAGATAGATTAGCTGCAGCAGGACCTTGATAATCCACACAAGAGTCAAGAGACTCAATGCTTATTTGGAAAAAGAAACCAAAAAAACTTCTGTAGGGCAATACATAGCTCATTTTCTCTTCATTCATTCCTCAGTTTCAAATGCTTCTTGCGAATATATGCCCACTGTAGCATATTAGTAAATAGAACAGAGTGTATTTTGTAGATTCATGGGATTTAATCACGAAAATTCGTAACATCTATTATTAAATCATTGCTGGAAGGCTGGAAGAAACCGCCACATTTTTGTGTGGGTGGTGAGACTTGCAACAAAGCATAGTATAACTGCTGGGCCTCTACTGCACACATATATAAAAAGCAGTCTGAAAATAAATCTGGCAGTCTGGTTCAGTGCTATTCTAAGCGGTGTGAATATAAGATCTATCCACAATGTCTTACTCACTCCTTGACCTCCACAAAGTCTTTCCTGGAATAGCAATATGTGAGTTTTGCAGCCTAGGATTTGGCTTAAGCAGCCTCTGTCTAAGGACCGAGGGTGCGCTTTGCCTTTGCAGAGCTAGCCTGCCGTGGGCAGATTCTTCTCGTGGCTTCCCAGTCGATGGCTCCCCATTCACTCTTCCCATTCGTGTGCTTGTGTTTCAGCACCTTGTCCAAGCAGAGGAAGAACGTCATCAGCTGCGTCACCGTGCATGATTCCCCCTACTCCGATTCGTCCAGCAACAACAGTCCTTACGCCGTGCAGCATCGCGCAGGGCAGAATAACGGGAACACCTACGACACCAAAGGGGTTCCAGAGACTCACTGCAGTGGGAACCCCCGAACAATCATCGTGCCACCACTGAAAACCCAGGCCAGTGAGGTGTTGGTAGAGTGCGATAGCCTGGCACCAGGTAAATTGCACCTCTTCCGTCAAGAAAATTAGTAAGAAATAAATGATTTATCTTGGAAGAATCTCATTGTTCAGTTTCATTTTGTTTGTTTGTTTGTTTTGTTTTTCAAAGAAACCGTGCTCCTGCCCTTCTCTCAAGTGACACATCTGTTCTTGGGAGCCGTATTGCATTATTTATGTGCCCTGGTACACTCAGGAGTCACGGGGGCAAGTGTTATTCCTAGTTACTTCTGTGCAAACCCAAGAGCAGAATGCAGCCTGTAGCGCAACATTTGACGTGAAAGGCTCCCAAATGCAAGTGTGAACCTTTGCTTCCTTGCCTTTCCATAGGTTTACTTTAAAATGGGTATGAGATTGAAAACACATGTGCATTTTCATCCAAACTTGTTGACATTTCTGGGAAGAACATTTCCTCAGCATCTTCATTATGGACCGATGAGGTTTGCTCATCCAGAGCCTCTGCAATGTTAGATAGTACGATGTGTTGAAAAGGGGCTTATGTGGAAGTCTGGCCCAAAGCAATTGGCTTTGAGCTACTTGGCGGTCCTTTCTTTTGACACAATGCTGGTGAACACGAAGGCTCAGAGGGTGAGCTCCCCGCTAGCTCCTTCTCCCTCCCTTCCTACTCACCACGAGGTCAGCCAAGCCAGGGCTTTTATATGCTGTGCACACTATTCTTTCCTTCCTCTCTTTGGGATTTGTACCTGCATCGTACAGTTCTGCTGGCAGAACAGTTCCTCACACTTCTGAAGTATCTATAAAACCTCCTCTGGGCCCAGTTTGGGGTCCAGGTATCAGGTCCGCTTGTCTGCCTCTAGGATAACAGGCTGGCCTGTGTATATGAAGCACTGCTGAGATATTCTCTTAAGTAAGAGAAACCATTTTCTTATCCTGCTTCTGTTGTGTATCTCCTCCCAAAAGCCACTCTGGAGGAGGTTCAGTGAGGAAAAGGTAGGGTGAGCGATTAAAGAATGTGATATAAGCTACAAATGTGTTTCCTTTCCTGGCACAGTCACCACCAGTCACCACTCATCCTCCTACAAGTCCAAGTCCTCCAGCACCGTGACCTCCACCAGCGGTCACTCTTCAGGGAGCTCGTCTGGAGCCGTTGCCTATAGGCAGCAGCGACCAGGAGCACATTTCCAGCAGCAGCAGCCTCTTAATCTAAGCCAGGTAAGTCAACTGAGACAGATTTTGGTGGTGTGTCATCCAGCTGCAACCCACTGCTCCTCCAGCGTGGGCTGTACTGTTCTAGCCTAATGATAGTTGGGCCCCATTTGAGTTAGATCGACTGGTTTCAGCATTGCTGCAGACCTTGATCTTCTAGCTCAGCTCAGGCAGTAAAAGCAGCGCAGATCCTGCCCCTGAGTGGGCTGGCAGTACTCTGACTGGGTGTTTTAGAGTCAGATCATCTAACAGTGTGAGTGGGAATAACGTAAGAGAGGAGGTGCTGTGGCTCAGACACAAAGGAGTGGGACAGGACCATGCAGGAAGGCCTGAATTCACTGTAGCTGTAGGTAACCATGGGGAGAGTGTCCTTCAGGTGAATGGAGTGCATCAGTCCCGCTGCAGGAGTGGGAGATAAATCCCCGTCCGATGTGACAAGGCAAAATTGAGCCTCTGTGTGCATACGTGACCACTTGTCATGTAGTGAGTTTGATCCATTCCATGGTAAATCTGAGATCTGGGAAAAATCCCGTTACTCGGCTTCATGCCGTTCCCAGAATGTTTCATATTCTGTGACCAAAACACCCAGGGGATTCCCTGAGAGCTTCTTAAATAGCGCCCTTTTCATGGGCTGCACATGGAGCCTTTCCCTTCCCTGAGGTGAGGTGATGAGACTGGGGAAGTTAGAGCAGTTACTGCCATATCCAGAGGAGAATATCTGGAGAGCTCAGAGGACAGTGCCGTCTGGCATCCAGAGCTGGATGTAAGCAGAACTGGTTTAAGAAAATAGTCTGTGGGAGAAAAACGCTCCCCCTCCTCAAAATTTAGTTGAGATTTAAAAATGTAAATAACTTGAAATAAAAGTGAGCGAAAATAGAGGAAATGGGTAAAATGCCGTTTCCAAGAGGGGGGGAGGACTGTGGCTGCCACATTTCAGACCACAATGACAGCACAGGGAGTGCTTAAAAGGATGAAAAGAATTGGAAAAATAGAAGGAAATAACATGGAGCATTGCCCTTCCTGCCTTCTAATTCCTACTTTATTAGTTATTTAATGCTCTGACTACACCATAATTACAAATGGCTGGGAAAGCTCCTTGACATTATTGTGCAATGCAAAAAACAACTTAGAAAATCCCCAAAAAAGTACATTGTTCCTGTCCCACTGCAAGAAGTTGCCTGTGCTAAAGTAATTATAGTTGATTGCACGAGGCTACCAGGCACCTGCAGGATCTGATCGAGTTGAGGGTTTTATCTTTTAAAAAATAAAGTACTTATTCTACTTACTGTGGACGTGATAACCTCAAAGACCCAAACTGAACAAAAATAAATTGCCTATTCCAGGCATAGCTAAGTGACTTCATTCCCCTGAGCTATCAGTGCACCGAATTTCATCATCAGAGTTCAGTGACAGAAGCTGGGTGTTGTGTGAGTGACTGGACTTGTGGAAGATGTTTTTAGGACCCGAGCATCCGAGGCTGGGTCTTCATGGTAGCTGTGTCAGCAGGTCGTGGCTCAAAATGGGGGACTCTGCTCTCCTTCTGGGGGAGGTTCTGGTGAATGTACGAAGCTACAAGGTCTTGCTAGGCTTGGGAGGGACCCTTTGCCATCGCCTGTTTCCGAGGGAAGATCGCGGTGATGCTGAGGGTTTCAGGAGGAGCACGAGGGCCTTTCCTGAGGCCAACCTGGTTTCGCAGGGAGGCTCCCAGGCACGGCTGAGGAGGTAAAGAGCCGTCGTCTCTTGTCTTGTAACCGCTTATCACTATTGCTGTCTTTATCCAGGCCCAGCAGCACATCACGACCGATCGCACAGGGAGTCACCGGAGACAGCAAGCCTACATCACTCCAACGATAGCTCAGGCCCCGTACTCTTTCCCGCACAATAGTCCCAGCCATGGTACAGTTCATCCTCACTTGGCCGCGGCTGCCGCTGCTCACCTGCCCACCCAGCCCCACCTCTACACATACACCGCCCCAGCCGCCCTGGGCTCCACGGGCACCGTCGCGCACCTGGTGGCCTCCCAAGGGTCTGCGCGGCACGCCGTGCAGCACACCACCTACCCCGCCAGCATCGTCCACCAGGTCCCTGTCAGCATGGGCCCGCGGGTTCTGCCCTCGCCCACCATCCACCCGAGTCAGTACCAGGCTCAGTTTGCCCATCAGACCTATATCAGTGCTTCTCCAGCCTCCACAGTCTACACTGGATACCCACTGAGCCCCACCAAGGTCAACCAGTACCCTTACATCTAAACACTGGAATAAGGAGCGAGAGACACACCCGCCGCGGGGGAGCGAGGCGGCTGCTTTTGTACTGAAGAACATGACAAACTAACAATGCAATGGGAGGCTCGCGTGAAACTTGAACGAAGGAGACTTTCAGGAAGAAACGAGAAGGAGGAAAGAAGGGGGAGAACCAATTCTACAATTTTTATTTAAAAAAAAATAATAAAGAAAATGGAAAAAAAGAACAGAAAAAAAAATAAAACCACAAAAAAACAACCATTCTACACCAAACTAGAGAGAGAGAGAGAAGCAGAAGGACCCTCCAGCGGGTCCTGTGTTTTGAAGAACTTCACCAATAGACTTTTAAAGGTTATTTTCATCCAATAGTGAGCTACATTTAGAAATTTGTTGTCCAGAACACCTAAAATGAAATCCATTAGGTTTTTAATCCAATAGGTATATGGATTAGGGATTTATCCAGCATTTCATAGGGTTTATGCCCCATCCTTGCTGCGGTCTCCGTATCCCAAAGCACACGTGGGGCTTTGGGGTTTTTCTGGAAATAGAAAGTGGGTAAGGAAGGATGAGGGAGGAGGAGGAAATGTTGTCCCAGTGCTCTAAATTCTGATTAGCACTGATCTGCTTAAACGTAACAGGGCAAAACAGGCCACGCAGCACTGGTTGAGATCAGAAGCAATGGGGTTGTTTTTCCCTTTCCTCAAACACACTGGATAAATCCCTGAGAAATGCTATTCCTAAATGAGATCTCTAATAATGTATGTTGGATTTCAGTTTCATTTTATTTCGTTTTATTTGGAGTTTTTCCTTTTAATCCCTAGCCGTTTTAGTATAGGAGGAGACATTTTAGCTGCCCCCGGTAGAATGTAGCACTATACAGGTCATACACCCTTTTTACTATTTTGTGTTGAACTTCAACGATACCAATAGACTATTCCTCAATGTGATTGCACAAAGAAAAGTGATATAACATAGGCATGTAACAAATGTGATTGTCCAGGTATGTGTGTGTGTGCGTGCGTGTGTGTGTGTGCAGATGCTGCCTTCTCTCTGTGGTGTGTTCCTCGGCACAGCCATTACAACTGTCACAGTCTTAGTTTTACATCATTCCCTCGTAGTGCCTTACCGAACTACAGACGCGGTTTAAGGGTTTACTTCCACTGGTACTCCTAGAAACTGACTGAGGCTAGTCGGAATTTAATCTCAGCTCTTTTTTCTTTTCAGGTTGTTTTTGCTGATTTTCTTCTTCTGGTGATGGTGGTGTTATTTTTTTTTTCCCCACGTTGTCAATCTTAGCTCACTTGGCAAGGCGTTGGGGAGGCTTGTAGGGGTTAGAAATGTGTATATCTGGGTGTTTTCTCTAGCACTGGATGGGCTGGAAGTGACCAGGTTGATTGTGAGACCCAGCATGACTCCCAGAGGGTCTGAAGGTGTGTTTGTGGATTGGTCTGTTTCTTTCCTGTTGAAGTAACAGCTTTCCTCCCCGGAAACTGCATTCTCATGTTGCTGCTTGCCGACGTTCTCGGTGGAGTAGGAGGACAGAGTCCTCCCAAGTCGTCAGGTTGTCTCAGTTGTACGTCTGAAAGGGGAACAAAACTTTAGCCCATGGGAGGGGGAGACACTAGTCATTGCCATCATCTCTCACTACATCTATCGGTGGGAGGGAGTTGGGAAAGGTAACAAGCAGACCCAAAGCAAGAATGGGAAAATCCAGTTAAGAGAGTCAAACTCAGGTTTCTTAAATGAAAGAGAAATATTGCAAGACATTGGGCTTTACCCACTCCAACACGGTTGTGGCAGTAAGAGTTTCCCTTCCTCCCCTCACACCAGTTCTGTGAAAGATTTCCTGCAGCGGTGTGATGCCCCTTGACTGGGAGGGCACGTTGGTACTGTGGGTCCTCCACACTGAGGAGCACTACGTGGTCTTGTTCGCTGAAGGTTTCTGAAGAGAGCCTTCCCTACAGCTGGGCTTGGTTAGGAGGGAAGTTTTGCTAGTAACAGCAGTTGCACTGCTGCATCAATATTTGGAAGTGTCTCTAGAGTACCCATGTATATGGTCGGGCTTGGGAGAAGGAAGAGAGTTTGACAGAAAGTTTCCATGAAATCCACATGGCTGCTCAGCTCCACTCCACGATTCCCTGTAACTAGAGCATGAAGTATTTAAGCGTTTCACAAGATGCTGGAAAATAGCAGGTTCATTGACAGAGTGGCGAGGGGTGGGTTCCCTGGGTGGCGATAAGGAAGGAGGTTCTCTCAAGTGGGAAAAGATGACAAAAGGACAAGCACAAATACATTTTCTTGTGGTGAGCACGTGGCTGGCCTGGAAGAAAAAGGGATCCTGCTATGTCGGATTCAACAAGATGGTTCAACAAGACTGTTGTCTTCTGGCAAACCACCAAATAACCTCCTGGTTGCCAGCTCCGATTCCTGGGCTATCCTTGCACAGTTTTCTTTTCCTGCCTGTCCTTCATTCCAGCTCAATATACTGTAGATGAAGATGTGATCTCCCAGCAGTCTGTGCACCTTACCCCTCCCTTTGGAAATACAACACTTCCCCTCTCATCTGGGGCAGGAAAATAATTCCCCATTCTCGCTGTAAAGTTCTGGTGCATTCCTCTCCTGTCCCACCAGTTCAGGAATGAGAGCGTCATGCTGCTTGTGTCATGAAAAGGAAAGATAATGTTATTTTATTGTATGGTTGTTATGATTATGATTATTATTTTATTATTATTATATTTTACTCTGGGTTTTAATTGCACACACATTCCTTAATCTTTGTGTTTGTTTTTTTTTTCTCTTAGTATTGTTGTTGTTATTAATTTTATTTCTCTCCATCAGTGGCATCAGAAGAGTTGCTGTGTTTGTGAACACTGCAGAAGGAAGGGGAAATAAGGTGGTCCTGAGAATGAGAACCTAGGAGGAGTGGGGCGGCTATGGGAGACGGTCTTGAGGGACAGTGTTCCTCCATGTCCCATCTGCATTTCAGAATAAGTCAGAAACATTCACTCAGAGGCCAAAACCAAACACCAGCTAACAATGATCTATCAGGAGAGTAGGATTAAAGGCAGATGAGGACCTTGGGGCCTTAGGATCTGGCTCACCATCACTTTGATAGGACATTTATTTGAGATCAAGCCCTACTTGTGCTCCAGGCCATGATTATTTGGCCTTTTTGACTAACCCAAAGCCACACGATGTGGTGAGGGTTGGGTTTTCCCAAAAGAGAAATCAGATACGTGGTTCTCCAGAAAAAGGACTAGCAGAGGAACTGCAGTAGAAGAGTGCACATGGTTCTCAGTCCAGTCACGGATGGGATAAACAGTGCTGGTGCACACAGCAGGCGTTAGCTAGGTAAAACACAGCAGCAGAAAGAGCAGGTTCCTCACCTGTTCTTCCACTCTCACTGAAGATTAGTCAGGTGTCCACAGGGCCAGGATGCTTGGTTTGCCTTTTTTTTTTTTTTTTTCTTTTTGTCCCTGATGTAGATTTTCCTTTCTTTTATAATTATTTGTTGTGAAAATTAATTAAGCTATTCTAGTCTCTAGAATGTAGGTATTTATGTTTTCAATTTGCATCACCTGCTCTGTTAGAATGGGGGGAAGCAGTGGCTGAATTGAAACTCCATAAAAAAATGATAGGACTTCAGCAGAGACTTAATCATGCACTTGAGTGCTTTACTGAAGAATAGACTTAAACCCTTCAAGTTAATTACTTGTTTATATGCTTCTCTGGCCTAGGACTGTTGAAGCATGGAAGGCTGTAATCTCAATCACAAACGTGTTTTAATTGTATTAATTGTGTTTTCCCTGTGTACCCATCTGACCTGCTCTCCCACGCAGGCTTGAATCTGATTTCGGGGGTGTTTGGCAGCGGAGCTGGTAGAGCAGCACACGCTGGCGGTGAGGAGCAATGCGTTGCGTGTCGGAGGAGGTGGCCTTTCACGTTGTCCATGCTGGAGTCGCTGACCTGCCAGCTGGAGGTGGACAGATGATCGTGGTGATGGGGCACTGGTGGCAAGGGATGAGCAGCGTGGCCGTTGAATTGCTGTGGTGTGGCGACAGCGAGTGAGGGCTGTGTTTTCTGGTGGGTACAGGGGAACTGAGCAACACCTCCTCCCTCACACCTGTACAAAGGCATGGTATGGGAAAGTGTGGTGCTGGTAGTCACAGGGGAAACCTGATCAGATTAGCAGAGGAAGCAAAAGTTTTGCATGCTATCGGTGCCACATACATAATAACAGCCAGCTTGTTTTGCTTGCAAAGTCCTTTGGGGAGGAAACAGGATTAACGTGTTTGGGTTGGGTTGGTGCTCTTTGAGGATGTGGAGTAAACTGCGTGGAAACTTGAGAGAGGAGGCGAATGTTTAGATACTGGAAGTGTTTTGGGTGGCTTGTGGCTGGCATGGCAAGAAGGCAGTCCCTTTCGCCATCATCTCATCTTGCTTCCTTCGCATGGGGGAAGCAGAAAGAAGCACGGACATTGCCTCTCCTTAGGGGTGGATCTTCAGACTATTGCTGTGAAACCAGACTGTAGAAGGGAGTGGAGAAAACAGTTGACATGATCAGAATGGAAGACCTGAATGGAAGCACTTCCCACTGCAGACTGGAACAAATCCAGTCATTTGAGAGAGCACAAGCAATTGCATCGTCCTCAGCAGTTGCACCTGCTTGCACCCAACAAATCAGGCCTTGTCAGATCTCTTTCTCTCTCTTTGTTCTGTGGTTTTGTCATAATATCTGAAACATTCCAAGGAAGGGACACTTCTATCTGACATTTTTCCTTTTTTATATTTTCAAGGGATTATGTCTTGCAATTTGGTTTGAAGGAAATTCCATTTGCAAACTTGAAGGGCGATAAACCCAGCTTTTTCTTTAACCAAAGAAACTTTATTTTTTAAAGAGAGAGAGAAAGAGACCCCCACCCACTATGGAAATTAAACCAAGTCACAAGTCACAGCTGCCAGGCAGCAGTGATAAACTGTGGAATTGCCTCGTTTGTCTTTTTCTTTTTCTCTCTCAAGTTTCTATCATTGTCTCAAGTAGCTAGCTTGATGAGCAGAGAAATTCACACTAAATATTGCTGCTATCCTAAACTTTAGGGGATGTCAAAAACGTTATTCTTCTCTCATTGCTGTTCACCTTAAGATGCATCAGTGGCAACAATGCGGTGTTGAAATTGTGAGCTGTGGAGTGGGGATAAGCTTCTGGGTGTTCCGCATGCTTCTGTAGTACCTCCTTCTCGGGATTTGGGATGCTGGTTTTGTTCTGAGGGTCAGACCCCAAAGAGTGCTGCAGCATCAGGCCTTATGTGGCTGGGTAAGGGTATTGGACTTAGTGGTGTGCTCTTCCACGGCGTGGCAATCATCCCATCGGAGAGGTCTGACAGTTTCGGGATAGCTGTATGCAAAGTCCACGTTACTGATCTTTGCTCAGGGTGGGCAACACAGACAGGAAAAGCGTGGGACGGGAAGGCTTTCCCCCTTCCTGCTGACGTAGCCCTGCCTGTCCCACAGGAACGTCAAAGCAGTTGGTCCCCAATCCTGGACACCCAACCCCATCACCCCCCTGGTCCCCAAACCTCCCTGGCTCTCCTGTGAGGAGAGCCCGTGCCCAAAGCACGTGCTGGCCCCCGCTCGCCTCTCCTGGCCTTCTGCTCATGCAGGGAGGAGGAGGTGGGGGTCTCCACTTCTGGGATCCCCACCCCTACCCCGGCAGTGCCCGGAGCTGGTGCATTGATCCTACAGCACATGGCGGTGCTGGGGCAGCTGGCAGGAGCACAGCATCGACCTCTCCTGGCAGGTCCCGGTCCCATGGGCGGCACCGCTGTCCGCAGGGGCAGTGTGAGGCGAGAGCTGCCAGCCAGGGCTCTGTGACAGAGGTGGCTTTTCCCCGAGTGCCTGGGGGTGACCCCGGTGTGTTTGGCAGCCTGTTAAAAGCTGCCGGCATGTGTGACAGCCTGCAGGACGGGCAGGGATAGGCCCCACGGGCGCCAGGCCCCGTGGGTTATAGGCCGTGCGTTACAGCACCAGGAGTGGGGCTCGAATGGCGAAGGAGCTCGGTTCCTCAGAGGTCTCACGAAGCATGCTAGGAGGGTTGGCTTTCTGCATTTCTAGTTTGAAACTCCTGTTTCTCATTTACGGGTTAGCTTTGTCCTTCCAGTTTTAGCAGTGCTGCTATAACAGACTATTCATGTGTGTTTGAGGATAAAGTTTTTGTTTTTAATCTTTTGCTTATCATAGTTAATCTAAGAAAGGCAATACTAAAGGTATATTTTTTTCCAAAAATGATATTTTTTACTGCACTGATAAATATTGTGACATCTCTGTTCTTAACTCTTTCGCTGTGAGGGGAACCGTGTGCAGACTCACACAAACCTTGTAAATACTTGCGTGTACTTCTGACAGCCAGGGATTTTTTTTTTCTATTTTTTTTTTCTTTAAAACAAGGTTTCCTCTTTGAAACAGAAAGCAATGGGGCAACAATGCTCAGAGCAAAAGCAAAGCTTATCCCATTTTCAGAACATAGCCAAGGAGTTTTTGCAGTGCTGGCATAGAGTTAATATTTAATGCCGATGTGTTTTGATTTTTTTTTTTTTTCTCCAGCAAATTGTTTGGAAAGGAATAAAACAGAAAAGCTTTGGTCTGGAATTCTGATCAGAAATGTTATTCGTCTCTTTTATGGCACCTCTGATTTTTGTTTTTCCTTTCTTTTCCAAAACTGGCTTGCTGCAGGCTTGCTGGCCTGGGCTCTAGGTCAGTCGGCGGCTGCGCCGGGCGCCTGGTGCTCAGGGACCGCCGACTCCTTTGGAAGCAAACCCGCCGCCGGTCAGGATTCGGGATCCTGACGGCGACAGAGGGTATGCCAGCAGACCGTGGGGTACCCTCGGGTTTTTTACAGAAGGATTTAGATACACTTATATTACGCAAACTGTGACCTAATGGCAATAATTACCTCAAATGTGGGCATTCATCCTGGTTTTAGCCTTTCTGAAAACATGTAGCCAGCTTGAACTTTGATTCAAAGACTCTAAACTCTGTATGGGCGGAATAACGATAAATGCCCACCCTGGTCATTGTTGCTTGAGTGAATTCTGAAGACAGTGAATCTTTAAAGAGAAAAAGTTAAACCAAGGAATAGATTACTCTTTTATGTATTTTAATCAATTGTGATGTTAAATGCACATGTAAGTATATATGTTTATAGCTACTGTAAAATGCTTTGGCCTTCTAGAAGATATTTAATGAGTCACATTTTAAACCAATATGAACTGAATAATAGACTGTGGCTACTTAAACAGTTTTCTGGCTACATTTTATAGTTATTACAGTGTTTTATAGTTTACATTTAAACTGGTACTTTTTAAGGGAAATCTTGTGTTTGTAAGTGACACCTTCAAAAACTCAATACAGCTGCCTCTTTTTAATTTTGCCCTTTACAAATGGAAAAGTACAAGTGTGTCTTTAATATGTATATTCTGTTCTGAGGTATAACATAGTGTTGGAAAGTCAGTCCAGAGATCAAGTAATCCACTGTATTCCAAAGTCTGGTTGAAAAACACTCCACCCACGTTGCGGATTTAGCACCTCTAGTCCAACAGATAAGCTATTTGTTTGTGTGCTCGTTTAATACCATACTTTATCCAACTCCTTGGGTTGAAGCAGGGAGTGCAGTACTTCCAAATTCACTGTTCTGTGTAGGATCCTCATCTGGATGAAGATACCCATGTAAGAGAATGAAGGATATTCAAAGGAAGGATTGTATTGTACTGTTGATAAATCTTTAGCCAAATGATTAATTCCTGAGTTTAGTGATTGCCTGTTTTATTTTGGTTTTGTGTGTGTGTGTGTGTATGTGTGTGGTGTATGACAGCCACTCAGAGGCAATGCTGTAATTTGGCTTTCGTCTGTTCACCCCGTTATTACAAACGGTGCTTACCACCGCAGAAACTTTTTGAACCAGTAAACTAAATACAAAGTTCATTGACCATCTCCTTGTCAACTTTGTTTTCTTAGCCAGCGTCAGTTCCCATCAGTGCTGTCTCCCTGCTGCTGTTACGGTGTACTTTGCATCTGGGTATGTCACACTACCCCCTCCCCAGTCTCGCCTAGCTGTCTAGCTTGCTCTTTTGTGTTCTGTCACTCGAGTAACCAATGAACATGGTATAAATGTCTGCTGGGCGAAATGGTACTGCTAGGTCATGAAAGCACGGGAATTGGCATTTAAAAACTTAAATCTGTGTCTGTGTGAAGAACCGAGCTTCTGTGGTGGAGCCTGGGCACCCCAGGGGGGGCCCTTACATTTCTGCCCCATGCCCGAGGCACTGGTCCCAGGAAGCCCAGGGTCAGCGGTGTTGCAGAGGAGCAATGGGGATGCTCGTGGTGCCGCTGGCTGCTGATACAATCCCCCAGTGCAGCTCAGGGCTGCCGTGCCCACCCCGTAACCCACGGAACCAAAGCGACGATGCATCGCATGGCAGCCCACGAGCAGCACTGGGGCTGGCAGGGATCATCCCCCCCCTTTCTCAATCATCGCCTTTTGCTGCCCTCGGCACTTGCACGACCTTTTGTTCTTAAGGGGGGGGGTCAGACCCGCAAACACCAGCACACTCAAGCGAAGGAGACAGTCCTTTTGAATACTTTGGCTTGCAGATTGTCAGGCAAGAAGGGGTTTTGGCCACTGGCAACGCACATCCCATAGAACCCGAATGGTTATGTATAGCACCGCTGCCCTCGGAAAGGAAAAAACAGGCTTCTGCCATGCTTCCATGTCACCTGGTTACATACAACACTTCTGGCTCCCCTTCTCCCCCACCTTTATTCCTTCTGTGTTCGATTTTGTGTTTTATTTAATTTTATTTTTTGCTCTGTATTCTTTTCAAAATGAAACTTCCATGGATATCCCAGGGCACAACCATTTCAGGTGTAAAAAGGATCTCCTCATCCCCTGTTTCACCAACCAAGAAACCAAGGCTTTTTGGGTACCGACTCTACTTGGGCAGAATCAGAATGTAGCCTGTATCTTTCATACCAAACCAAATTTCTGAAAGGAGCGGAAGTGTAATTAATAGCTTTATTAAAGGAGTGAGAGAGAGAGAGAGAGAGTAAGAGAGGGAGCGAGATGGAGAGAAGAAAGAGGGGCATCTAGGAAGTTGACGAGGCTAGACTTCGGGTAGTTAAAAACAAACCAAGAGGTGAAACATTATTTACGAACAGTAAAATCCTTTTAAAATCAGGAAGGGGGAAGCGGAGGGAGCATTTTATACCTTTCGACTGCCCACAAGCCCAGCGCACCCTGGATGGAAAGTGGAAGTTAACGTACACTGAACCAAAATTCTTGAGGGGAGAGAGGGGAGGAAAAGCTGTGAAATACTATCACCACTGCAAGGGAAAAGATGCCCCTGCCCCAGCTCTGGATCTCGAATGGTTCTTTCTCTACAGCATCATCTCAGCCCAGATACCCCATGAAAGCCCTGAGCCGTTGTGTTCCTTCACTGTACGGTTTCTGTAATAAGAGTGTTAATCCATGTTAATCTTTGTGAAAATTATTGTGTGCAACAGTATTTTCTTGTGTACTGCTTTTTTTTTTTTTTTTTTTTTTTCCTATGTGAATTGTCCCTTTTTTTCTTCTTTTCTTTTCTTTTTCCTTTTTTTTTTTCACTTTTGGAAAATATGTCTTTCTTCTTTTAAAAAAAACAAACAAAAAAAAAAAACACAAAAAAACAAACTGATGTGTTGTAGACCTCTATGTAACCTATTCCTTAGTCTCATATTATAGGTATGTTATAAGAATGGATATTTTACTTGGCTTTAGAATGTTTTACAAGAAAATTAATTCTTAACCAATCAAGTTCTTGCTACTAAAAAAAAAATGCTTGTGTTTTTCATCATGACGTTGTGTGCTTCTAATTAATAATCATTTTCGTTGTAGAAAAATGGAGTGAATTTATATTAGTCTTGGAAACTAATAATAGCATTGTAAATTTATGAGATGATTTTAACAGAAAATACATTATAGAAGAATATAGTTATTTTAATTGTAATATTACTAACTGTAGGGTGAGAAAGGAGGTCCCGTTGTGGTGAACTATGTTATAGCTTGTTATTCACGGTTTCTTTTTGATCATTTTTTCGGTCTCTGAGGTGAAACGAGTTATTAATCAGAATTTGTAAACTCACATATGCATATTGTATATGTGTAGAAATGTAATCACACTTTGTCTTGGAATTACATTAAACTGTTTTAAGTCACTGCACAGTTTGTGTGTCTATGTGTCTTATCACTAGTTAAAGTTTGGTCTGAATGTTTGGTTAGTTTTCAGTCACTTTTATTTAATCTCCCAAGTCTATTTGGAAAACGTTGCTAATAGTACCCTTAATAATAAGTAAATAGTTTTCCTTTTGAGGTGGCATTTTTACACGTGTGAGACTAGCAGTTTGTTCTCATTGCAGAAGAAGAGTGTGTTTATGGTCGGATGTTCAGCTTGGAGCTTCACCGAAGCACAGTATGGTTGCGACTTGCACATCCCTTTGGAGCTCCCCGGCACGCTGACAGAGGTGCAGGCACCAGCTGCAAATATCAGCCTGGTTTTTCTTTGCATTATGCCTGAGCCCCTGTTTCATTTGTTCCCTTTCATCTCTTTGCCAAGCCCCAGCTGACCTTTGAGAAGTTTACACAGACACCAACGTGCTTCAACAACCACTCGCTGCCACCGGCAGCACCTGCCCTTTGGGCAGTTTCCATTTACACCGATAGACTCACTTGGGCAGGATGCCTGTGAAGGATCCCCTGTTACTCTGTGCCACCCTGCAGGAGATGCCCTCCCTCACCCACTCTCTGTGCCGGAGGGAGAGCAAGACCTCCTCCTTTTTGTTGCTGACATTTTCCAGCACAGGGACTCGTGTGTGAAACACCGTGCCTCCTGGCATGCAGGATTCATCTTCTTAATTTGCCCTCTGCCTTCCCATAGGTGGCCAGTGAGATTCACCGTGGTTTATACTGAGCTGTCTAGTATATGAAACATCAGATAAGCGTTGCTTTGGATTTCTCGGCAGATGCTGAAACCTGTGGTAACAAGAGGACACAAGAGCTAGCAGCCTTAAACTGGCTTAGACCCCAATTCAGCAAAAGCAATTAAAGCTGTACTGCTGGTGCCTATTTAACAAGCCACTTAAGTTTGTGTTTAATTTAAAATTGTGTATCCTAATAAACGTCAAGCTTTTAATCACATACTAGCAGGTAATTGCATGGGTAGGTGCTTTACTGGAAATGAGTTTACTGTGTTATGGTATAAGGAGAAGACATTGGTGAATGGTCTGATCTCAGAAACAGCTATAAATCATAAAGAGCAGAGTTTCTTAACTTTTCTTATAAATCATAAATGGCAGAGTTTCTCCATGTTTGCAATGTGTTACACTGTCTTGTTTTGTTGTTTGTTTGGTAACACATCCATAAAACTGAAAGAAAAAAGAAAAAAAAAGTTTGTCATTCTGTTGTCCAAGACCAGAACAGATTAAAAATGCATTGCAGTCGGACTATGTTATTTCTGACCATTTATCCACAGGAGAGGAAAATACTTTCTCAGTTTGAGCAGGGCTGCTTCCGATGGAACCTGTGATGTCTCACAGGAGGAAATGAGGATTTTCAGCCAGCAGATGAAAAGGTGAGAATGGTCTCAGAGAATCAGATATGCCGCCAGTGACCCAAATCAGGCCTCCAGAGTGTGGGACGTCTGAAGATTCAGCCATTTCCCAGGTTTCTCCATGGACAATTTATCCACACATCTACTTGCAAATACTCCTGAGTTTGTTTAAATCTAAACTTGGTGAGTTGCTGGGCCTCAGAAACACTGGCACCTGGACCTGGAGAGCATGACTCTGAGCAGCTGGTACCAATGAGCACCACCAGCTCTGGGTCATGCCTGCTCTTCCTGGGCCAGAAGGAATCCCTCTTGCTGCTCTGGGAGTGGTTGCCTCAGCAAAACCAGTTCAATCCAGGTGGGGATGGCTCTTGCTTAAAATTGAGATGGTGGTGGGTACGTGGATGTGGCATACACGTATGTTTGGTGTCTGAAGTCTGCCTCTTAAGTTTGTATTTATGAGGAGAACTTCTCTGATCTGCAGCACTGCTCAGCCCTTCTGGTCGCTATTCACTTCCAACAAAACTGGAAATGTGGGCAGGGAGAGGAGGGCATCGGTGCTGCTCCAGGCCCCTCAGACCACTGCCCTCCAGCCCTGTGCAGGTGTGTGCTCAGCTCAGCACAGGGCACCCAGGCTGCAGCTGTGGGCCTGCACCTCAGCATTTCAAAATCCTTCCTTCACTTCTTTATCCTTGCAGCCGCTCGCCTTTGCCGTGCCAGCCAGGCCAGGGCAAACCTGCCTGCATCAGCATTTGTTCTCGTGCTGTTTTCCTTTGTTTTCTACCGCGAGGTGGTTGTGCAGACAACGAGCAGTGAAAGCTGACATTGTAGGCGCCGGCGCTGCATAGGGAGGCCTCTGCCTCTCGGGGCTCCCGCTCACGGGGCGGCAGCGTGGAGGGAGCCCCAGGCCCACGCTGACAGGGACATGAGTGGGGACCCCAGGCCAGCTCCATCCCCTTCGGGACTTGCAGAGAAAGATCTTACAAAGTCACTTTATTCCCCTTCTGCTCTTCCGAGCTTGTTTAAAAGATATATATATAAAGGTTGTAATAATGCGTGGTTAAAAAGAAAGACTTACCTTAATTCAAAACGCTGTGACAGCACACAACAGCCATTTGTCCCCCCTGTGGGTAAAACCCTCCCATTCCACACAGTCCCCAGACTCCAGAGCTCAGCTCACCGCTGTGGCAGCACGTCAGGGCTCCCTGGCTGCTCGGATCTCTTCATCCTGCCTTCCCCCTTCTCAAAAACATCCCCTTCTAGTTGTTAATGACCCCTGTCCTGCATGACCCCATTTCCTCACCTCTCCCCTTGCCTCCTTTCTTTCCTCTCCGTATTGGTTTGACCCCAGCATGTGTGTGCATAATTTAGCAGGGTGCATGAAAGCTGGGGGGTGTGGGGAGAGCAGGCACGGCTTGTGACAGGCAACAGCCTGTAGTGGAGGGTGATGGGAAAAGCAAATCCTATTAGTAGTGTGTTTTTTTTTGTTTGTTTGTTTTAAGCTTTAAAATAACATTGTGAAAAGAAGAAACAAAGAGGCTGGGGCCCTTTCCCTGCAGCCGTGCAATCCCACGGCTCTGTAACCATCCTCTCCGCCAGCAGCCCTTGGTGCTGCCTGCTGAAGGACGGAGATGGAGGTGCACAGCATGGACCAGTAGCACAAGGGAAGTAAAAAAGCCTGTGCAAAGAGGTGGTGGGCAGCAAAGGGTGGGAGAGGGTCTGGTGCCACTGGGAAAGGGGAAGCGTCCTGCGACCAGACACAGGAGGGAACAAGAGAGAACTGGGCAGAAACTGGGCACCGAGTTGAAGAGCAAAAGAAAATGGTGATGTAGATGTAAGATACAGATCTTCCACATAAGAGGAGGTTTTCAGAAACAATGACTTTCCACTGCTTTAACCAAAGTACAGAGGGCGCAGAGAGGGTGCCGACCCCTTAAAAAATCAGGTTCTCTCTCAAGCAGATTTTTCGAGCCAGCCTCTACTGCAATGAACTCCAAAGTGGGGTGTAAACAAGACAGGAAGAAAACATTCCTTGCACCATTAATAAGCAAAACAAAAATATTTTTAAAATAGAGTAGATTTCATCTTTATGCTTTATTTTATATATAATTTCTGGGCTTGTTCACATTTTATAAAGTGTGTCATATAAGGAGTTACGTGCATATAACCCACAGATAAATACAAAGACATCTATCGGGTCTGCATCCTCAAAATTGACCTTTCCAGATGAGCTCGGAGGCCGCTGCTGGGGGCTGCTGCATGGGCCCAGCACCGCACCCACAGGCGCCCCGGGGCCGGCAGAGGGCGCCCGCTGCCCGCGCCTCGCCTCGGCCCGGCCCGCCCCGGCCCGGCCTGGCTCCACGATGTGTGTGTGTGTGTGTGTGTGTGTGTGTGTGTGTGCAATGGCAGCTTGGCCAAAAATCCTCCCCCTTCCTCATTTCGGTCCCAAATCCAAAAGGCAGCTCTGCTGTGGAGAAAATCGACTTCATCCCAGCCGGCCCTGGTGCGGCTGGGAGGCTCGGAGGTGCTGCGATAAGCGGTGGTCGCAGGGGAATCCAGAGGCTGTGGAGACAACTACAAAAAGAAGAATATTAATAATAATTAAATATATAGAGATATATATTCAAAGATTTCAGTTAAAAAAAATAGTTGGTACTGGAGGGAAAGCAAAAGTTAGCGGAATATTCCTTCAGCAGTCAGGTGAGGATATCACTGGGGCTTTCCTCTAGAAGGAGTCAAAGATCCTCAAATCCCTGCCTTTGATCTCAGGGCCTGCCTTTGATGGCAGGGAGCAGCGCTGTGCCTGCGCAGAGGGGTTTATAATGCCGCGGCTGGGTGCCGAGTGTTAACAGCGCCGACACATCCAGTGCTGGAACCGCCAGCTGTGAGATTCCCTCAAAATCGATGGAGATACCTGAACGCAAAATCTGGCTGGGGTAAAGGCATGGGGGCCACTCATCCATCCCAGTTCCCTTTCGTTGGTCGGAACTGGGAGTCCTCTGGCTCCTTGAAGCCATGCTGCCCAGAGGCTCCTGGCTATGGTAAGGAAGATGAAGCTCATCACTTCTCAGGAAGCTGAGGGACTGTTCAGGGTTTTTTTTTTTTCAGGCGTAGAAGGAGGGGGGCGTTTTGTTTTTCCTCATTACCAGCTCTCATAGGAGATGGGGCTTTCACCAGGAAATACTGCAAGGTTCTCAGCTATGCATGGGCACTGCAGAAGCCAATGATCTGCTGTGTGGGGAAAGAGTAGCTGGTAAGTAATTTCTGACAAGTGAAGTGCGTGCAGTTTACGACGTAAGCAGCTTGGCTCCTTTCACAATGTTTCATAATGCTCCTGGACCAGCTTTGTCATTTATGACCTTTCTTCACTACCAGCAGAGGTTACAGAGAAAGGATGTGTTTTTTTCAAGAGATTTCAATAGGGTGCGTGCCTCCTTGCCCTCAGAGTAGGGGCAGATGGGGTCACAGATCAGGGCGCACACTTACTAAGAAGCTCGGCTTTCTCTGGCTTCCTTCTCTCTCCCTTTTCTTCTTCCTTCTTGTCTTTATTTTCTCCCATCCTCTTGATTTTACATATGAGCGGAGTTAACAATGGTCCTGACCAGTCTGTGCTGAGCTCTCTGTGACTGAGCCACCCCATTTGCTTGCCCAGGGCACTGCATTTACTCCCTGAACTGTGAAGCACTTGTTCTTTATTATGGCCTGTGTCTCCATTTATTTATGGAGAATCCCCAGCAAGGGGAACTCGAACTACATTTCTGAATACAACAACGATCGTCTGCGGGTGATCCTTTCCTCCTGAACAGTGAAACACGTGTTTCTCCCTTGCTCTCTGTGGCCTGGCTTGTGCTCTTTACACAACAGGCTACCCTGGCAGGACAGCCATATGATCTTGAATCTGTTGGTTTCCTGGTGAGTAAGCACTGACACATGGGAAAAACTGTTTTAATTTTCTGGGAAATCCTGCAATTGGAGAGTCTGTGGAGGATCCTAAAGTGAAGGAGCCCCACTAGTTGCTCTGAAGCTGCAGGCTGTGTGAAAGGGGCTGGCTGAGTGCAAGGAAACCCTGAAACTCCTCTGGAGAAACGAATGCACTGCTACTGCTCTCCTGCAGAGGAGACCCTCTGATCATGCTGAGCATCCCAACGAGGAAGAGAACGAGTGTGATGCATCTTTTGTACCTCCAGGGAAATGCAATCATAATCTCTGATCTGGTGCTAATTGATGCTAATGAAAAGGCTCCAGCAGACTTTTGAGTAGACCCGCAGGTAAGGAGAAATGATACCATTATCACTGCTGATAACAACCAGAAGGACGATATTATGTTGTCATCAATCATGGCAGTAGCCAAACCTTTTAGACAAAGGTCAGGAGAGCTTTCCAGCTCGGTCCCCCTCACTCATCCCTCACTTCTTGGGCAGTCTGGTCTCTCTGGTGGCCAGGGATTGTCTCTGAAGGGCAGAACAACACATGGTGGATGTACCAAGCTGGTGATCCAGCCGTGCAGACCCTCACAGCCCTCTCTTGCCCACTGCCCTCCCAGAACGCAGTTTCATACATGCGGTAGCTCTGCAGTGCTCCGCAAGGGAGAGGAAAAAACACATCGAGGGAGAGGGAAGGGACATGGCGTGGGTTAAGCCCTGCCCCTAAGCCTCTACTGGAGAAAAGAGGGATGCCCTGTTCTGTGCAGGAGATCAGGGCAGAGATGGTCAGAGTAAAGTGGAGTCAGGATCCAATAAAGGTGGTACAAAGCAGAGCAAAAGACTAATATTAATTTTTCCCAGAAGAACAAGCCCACTAACTGCAGACTGAGTAGCCTTGGCTCGGTTTCGGGGAAGACCTGCGTGGGGTTCAGCTGAGAAAGAACTGTAGAAAAGAATGATTAATGCCACTGACATAGTTATATGGTAACTACAAGCAAACTTGTCAAACCTCATTTGTGCTTTTATGAGACGATGAATTTGGTTGACAAAGGTAATTGCACAGTGATAATGTACATGAAACTGTGCTGGGCACGTTAGCCAGTAGCGCAGTGCATTTTGATCCTAAAAATCAGCACTCTGCAGTATCAACACAACTTGTGTGAGCTGCTCCAGCAGGAGGCCCACTGACAGGCCTCAGAGTCAATGAGGAGTCCACGAGAGGCTCGTGGGATCAGGACTATGCTGGAAGCTGTTTAATTTATTAATGTATCAATTGAATTTATGATCGAAGTGAATATGAAATCTCTATGGATAACACCTGGGGCTGGCAATGAGTAGGAGGACAGAGGAGCATAAGAAGTCAGCTGTGCAGAGTGGCATGCCTGATGGCAAGGGGCTGCTTGGTTTTGGAAAGGTAGAGTCTGCAAGTGGGAACAGGCTGGAAAGGTGTAGCTTTGTAGATAGTGTTGGCAAGTCATCCAAGATCTTAGAGATTTGGAGAAATTAAATACTGGGGGTTCTGTGGGCACAGAGGACCTGTCCTGTACCCAGAGGAGGTCTCTAGGATGCAAGACCTCCAAGACCAGCACCCTCCTGGCTCCCTGTCCTGGGTAGCAGAGAGCCTTTTCCTCCCCAGCTTGGCTGACCAGGAGCACTTCCAGCCCAGGCTGTGGAGAGGACATCCCACAACCAGCAGCCCTGTAATGTGAACGGGCACTTGAGTAGCTTAAAGCCCACGTGAGGAGCAGAAGACGTAGCCAGTGGATTCAGCCTCCTGGTAGCATTTGCTCAACTGATGTACTCGGGTCTGCTGCGAGGGAGGACTGTGCTGTTTCTGCTCGGAGCAGGCTCATGCTCCTTCTGCAAGCCGATCCCCCCTGCCCTGCCACCAGCCTGGCATGGGCAGACAGCAGCAGGGGAGCGTTGCCTGGGGACTGCTCCGTGCACCCCAGGGGAGAAGCAGCAGGGTCAAGTGACAGCGCCCTTCTCAGGTTCGCCTGGGTTTTGTTGTGATGGCTGTCGGTTGTTGTTGCTTCTCTTATGGGGGAATAATGAGTTCTCACGTTTCTGTACCGCTGCCAAGGGCGGGGGGGGGGGAAGCATGGGCTTCTGAGGCAGCCCACACATTCATGTAAGATGAAACAAAATTTGAAATAAATAAATAAAGCTCTTGTGCATTAAGTCTTACCAGAACGCACAGTTGTTTTCAATGACTTCCATTGAACATAGACACACCTGTTCAAGGTCAAGTGGAAAACCCAGCTCTCTCTCAAAGGCTGGTTTTCTCTAGCTTGTTCCAACACTGCTTTTCATCCGTTTCTTTTGTTGCAGCTGTGGTTTTTAGCAGTTCAGGGCTTTCTGGATTCTCCCTGGAATTATGAGAAATTAACGCTTGCCTGCACGAAGGTATGTGGGTAGATGTTTCCTGCTATAGCTTTTTAATAGCTCTGTGCTATCTCAAATGGTGTTGGTATGTGGTCACTGATTCCTATTTGCTTTCTCCACATCCTTCTGTACAGCCAGGCAGGAAAATAGCCAACAGCACAACTGAGATATCGTCGACGTTCATAAAAATAACTTGTTTTCTCCATCATTTTTCACACATACATTTACCTTATTGCTTCTGTTACAACCACCTTAAACCATCAGCAAGTGGCTTCTGTACTAAAGTGTCTGGGATTCAGGAAGGGCTGAAGCATCGCTCCCTCATCATAAGCAGGGGTTGCCTTGTTGATGTGCCCTACCTCGTTTCTCTCCCCACAGTGGCTCACCTGGGGGAACGGTTTGGATTCTACATATCCCTGGTTTTTCTTTGATCACTGATATTTCTTAGGCTGGCAAGGTAACTCTGCTTTCCTGTACATGAGCTATTGTCAGCTTACTTATGAAGGGGGATAATTACCCAAAGTGTTGAATTATCAAAACATGCCAAACGGCAGCCCTCCTCCCCATTAGCTTTTTGTCAGCACTTGGTTCTTTTTTTTTCTCCTTGTAGTTGCTGTGCTTATCCTCCCTCCTGTGTGCACTAACTGATTACACTGATATAATTCCACTGAATTTGAGGGGATTATTTTCCGAATTATACCGGTGAGTCACCCTTCTGTCCTTCCATCAGTTGCCCTGATCACGGCTGTATTTCAGGGTGTAAAATCAGTGTAACTGCCAGAAGCTATGAATTATGGAGGTGGGACTCATTAGACCTCAGGGAATCAAGCAGCTCTCCTGTAACTTGCCTGAAGATACCTGAGTTGAATCTCCTGAGACTCCAAAAGTTTATCTCCAGCTGCTCCGACTGCATCTAATTTATTTTCTAGTTGTTGCAGGTTTCTTGCTTTCTATCTTCCCTCTGCACAGTTTTCCATTTCTTTGCATCTTCCTTTCTTTCCCTCATTATTGCTTTTTCTTTTTAGCTGCACGTTACAATAAAGTGTGCTTTTCTAACGTGTTTCCACATGAGGCTGTGCTGGAGCTCAGGCTGCAGTGAAAGGAAAGATACTAAAAATATATCAAGAAGTACGCTGCTGGGTAATTTAAAAACTAATATGTCTTGTGTTAGCCAAACAATAGAGCATTTGATAAGCTGTGCACTGCTGAGAGGATCATTTTCAAAGGGTCATCCACCTGCAGTACAGAATCCACGGATAAGAGGTAAGCTTTGGGCTGACCTCCCAGCCAAGAATCCTCTCCCCCCTTTCCCTTCTGTCTTTGGGGTGGAGGTGAGGATGCTAGAGCAAGGGGCGAGGACATTTGACAAGATTTTTCACTGTGAGAAGGAATGACAAAATGGAAAGGAAGGATAGGGGTGGCGAGGGATGGAAAAGATTAATAATTGTTTCCTTGGCAACTGAAACCGTGGAGCCTCATGCAGGAATCCCTGACAGAAATCCTAGAGAAAGCTGGGCGAGATGATCACAATGGTCTCTTCTGCCTTCAGACTGTTGCAGGCTAAGTTTACACATCACAGCATGGTGCTGCAGAGAGAGACTGAGTCAGTGCTAAATGGAAACCAGAAGCTGTATGGCTGTAAGAGACCCTTGGGAAGAGAAGCCCCATTGTCTCCCTTTTATAAAATGAGGATTTTTTTTTTTTTATGTATATAAAGCAAAAGATGAGAAGATGGAATAACCTGGCAAAGATTATTAAAATGTCTTTGGCAATGCAGAGTGCAAGCATGTTACCAGTCTCTGCCCGTCCCCCTCATCACTGGAGTGGGACCACATCCCCCTCAGCTGAGGGTGTGCTGAAGGTGGTGCACAAGGAGGGAGCAGAATGGCAAAGGGAGTGGGAAGCAGGCGAAGCAGGCGCTGTGCAATGAGTGCTGTCTGCCCTGTGCTCTGCGGGCACTACCAGCACGAAGGGGTCCCCGTCCTGCGCAGTGCTCTGCTGCAGCAGCAGTGAGCCTCCATGAGGGGATTTTCATGCAAGAACTGGGGCATAGATATGAATATTAATGAAAGCAAGATTGACTAACTTCTTGCTATTAAAAGATTTCTGGTCCCAGAGAGTAGGTGGAGCCTTTTAAAAAATGTATAATGAAATATAATGTGATACATAACTTTAAAGGCATTAAGAATGTGGATTTTGATCCTTTCCAATTTTCTGTTTATATAATGCTGTGCAAGCGTGAAATGGAAATATGCTTTCATTTGAACACTTTTTTTTTTTTTTTTCCCCTTCTCCTCTATGTCCCATATACCAGTAGTTGTTAATGCAGAATTTTATGGCCATGCATTCTGGTGAGCCACTTGGCAGTGGGCAGCTAGTATTGATTTCTGCTCCAAAAATAGAGCATCATCAAATGCTTGTATATCTATAAGCTTATACGTGAATTTATATATTTATTTATAAACGTGGGTGTTGCAAAGTCATAAAAGACATATGAAGGTTAAATCAGCATTTTAATAAATAAGTAGCCTTGCCAGTTCCAATGGAAACTTTTGTGACACCTGTGTATTTGATGCAGAATTGCTGGAGAGCGTAATCTACTGCTCCATGCCTGTGAAAGGCATCCCCAGGCAAGATGCTGGCACATTACTATACCTGGAGTAGAAACTATAGATTTGGAGCAGCAGAATTTCCAGACGGTCATGTTGGAAAGAAACACTGCAGCATCAAGGCAGCCGGTGCACTTATTTCTGTCTGATCATGACGTTAAGTAATTGCCGATGCCTGCATCACTATCACTTACTTCTCAGAGTAGCTTAATGATAGGAAACCAGCTCCGTGAGTGATTCCCTGTACGAATAAGTAGAGCTGTTACGTGTGTCTGTCTGATCCTCCGCAAGGAGCTGGCGGCTGTGGCAGTTCTGAGAAAGCAAAAAATGAAAGGATCCTTAGAGAGCCGGTATATATATTTTTTTCCTCTTTGCTCTCTGTGATGGAGAAGGCTGGTGTAGAGCACAAAATGAAATTTATGTTCCCTGAGACTTTCTTCTGGGCTGGCACTGAGTACTCACGAGTAAAATACCGTGTCAGTAATGTGTCAGTATGGCCATGTTCTCGAGTGCAGTGAGAGGGGGCTACTACAGAGCATGCCAGCCAAAATAAGACAGAAGAAGTCTGCCTTCCTGTCTGATGTATTTCTGAAAGGTAATTAGGAAGGGGGTACATATGTGTGTGTATCTGGGTGTGTGACCATAGCATGTAAAATATAGGATGCAAAGCTAAAAACAGTGTGTTAATTCATTACTGCTCTCCCTTTTAAAGTCTTTTTTTTTTTTTTTTCCTCTTACAGCTTATTTTTTCACCCTATTAATATCCAAAATATGCTTTTCTTTGATGAATGTCATTTGGAGACCTGAATAATGATGTCAGATAAATGTGTAGTTTTCATAATTTCACTTCCCTGAGAGGTAGCTATTCCTTTAGGGCAAAAAAAAGATGGAAGAAACTTAAGGGAAAAAAAATGAAAACGGAATTTAATTCTGTTATTTTGATTCATGGATACCCAAAATGAGACATCAAGCTTGGGATTCATTTCATCTAATGTTATCCATCTGCAAGAAAAAAAAAACTAGTTATCAAAGCCTTCCTCTACAGACAAAGGAGAGAGATAGGTCAGACATTGGCCTCTGGCCTTGCCTATTTTATCATGAAACGTGTATTATGCATATCATTTCTTTCCATTCACAACAAAGAAATATAGCATAGAGACTGAGTTTCAAAGAAACGTATGCATGTAACTTCAGTTTAAAAAGATCTACTACGTTTGTCCTGGCTGAGTTAAGGAATGCAAGTTCTTTCCAAAGTAGATGGAGGAATGGTTTCATCCCACCAAAAATGAGAGGTCTACAAGCCGTCAAGGATGTGGAACATTAAGCCAAAATGAGGAAATGCTGGATAAGTATTTCAGAGGAACAGAAACAGAGAGGGACGTCCCAGAGTAGGAGTCAAGCCTTCTGGAGGTTCAAGGAAGAATATTCCCAGTGTGACGTTATCCAACCTTTTTAAGATGTACCAAATGTGCTTCCTTGCAGAGAGGCAGGTCAGTTGGCTGAGCTAATTCATTAACTTGATTTCGGGAAACTAGCATGCTATCACCAACTTATATAAGTCACAATGTCTTTGTTGTTTATCTTTAAGTGCTAGATCCTGGAGTCACATCATTTAATAACAACTCAGGCTTAAAAAAAGTTCTGTGTTTTTCTGGATGGTGGACTAAGACTCGGAGATGTGTACTGTAAAGGCTCCAAAAAAAGGAAAAGCAGACACAAAAACAGATGTCAGTGATCCGTTAGCCAGCCTTACGATTTCTGAACACTCATTCTTGACCACCAAGCTGGCATTAACATAGTGTTAACATCTTGCATTGCCTGCCTTCCAACACTGCGTCAGCTCTGGTATAGATGGAAGGAAAAAAGAATGTAATTCTCTGAATGGCCTTCCTCTTTCCTTCCCTATCCCCTGTGTATTCATAAAGCCACACTTTGCCCCGTACTGCAGCTCAAGAGACATTCAGAGATGCAATTATGGTGCAAACGTAACAGGGTTATTACCACAAGAACACAACAAACCGCTCTAGCTAAAGTATGTGTATTGCAGGCCTGTGATGTTAAAACCAGACTTCCTTAAAGTGCCTTTGGTCGCAGACAATAAAAACAACTTGTACGGCAGAAGACCACCGAAAATAACTTTTAAAGAAAGGATCCATTTTTACAATGGAAGCACTTCATCTGATGTGCAGACCTTGGATCATAATTGAAAGTGAGACAGCCAAGGGAAGCAGTAGGTTTAGGCTATGGGAATTCAACTGAACAATGTTCTGCATTCAGATAATTGCATGAAATTGGGCTATTAGTGTAATTTTTGCAAATTGCAGTAACATAAAACAAAGTAAAATATTCCCACTGTACACATTCAACTAAAGCGCTAAAAAGGGAGCGACAACTGGTTTCAGACAGAGCACAGAGGACTCCCATTAACTATTCAGAGCTCCGTCCAAATATTGCTCGCAGTCTCACAGGTTACTCAAATGGACTTTCAAAAGGGAAACTCTTTTCATAAAATCCCAAGTAAATAAACATAATGTAATAGTGGTGGTTTTCACTGGCAAGGACATTACTAACATGTCCTTTAGCTGACCTTAGAATAATGTTGCATAAAATATTGCTGAGAAGAACTGGAGAAGGAAGGACTTCTGGCTCCAGTTCCTCTCTCCAGCAGCTCTCCTGACCGAATGTCAGCAGTAGCTGCAGCTCGTGCCTTTTCAGCTTCCTCTGTGGCATGGGATTATTCGGTCTTGTGGCTTTTCCCTAGCTAAGAAAAAAAGGTTATCAGCAGAGATGTCCCAAATCCTTCCTTGTCTTAATTTCTCAGCCTTTATTTTTTACCCTGCACTCACCTCTGTGACTCGAGCTCAGCATCTGGAAAGAGCATCTGCAGAGAGGATGGTTCCAGAGGTGGCTTTTGTAAGCACGGCTTCAGCACATTTGAGTTATCCAAGCAGAGAAATGCTGGCCCACCACTGACCCAGGCTAATTATCCTAATGCTTTGAGCTCAGTCTGGCTAATGCCTACTGCCGTGGTACCTGAGCAGGAGGACTGCAATTAATTATGCTTTTATCTTTATTGAATACTTGGATGCTCAGGAGCATGTGCCAGCCACATGACTGGCTGGGCTGCCAAGGGGAATGCCCGTGTCACTAACATCTCTGTGGGGTTTGGAAGCAATTTCCGAGTTGTCTGCCTCTTCGTTCCCTTTTTTGAAGAAAGGGAAATAATTTTAATAACGTTTGTGATGATCGGAGAATATGATACCAAAGAATCAATTCGGGTACCTGTGGTCAGTAGTTCAATTTTGTACTTGTGTTTTTCAGCTTTAACTCTGCATTGGAGTACAGAAGACTGCACCCTGTCAGCATCCTGTAACAAATGGAAGCGTAAAAGGTGGTCGAGCCCTGAAAAAAGTCCCTTAGTTCCAATTCATTTCTCTGTCACTAAAGTTAGCAGTGGGGTAAGCCTTTCATGCCACCTGATTTGGCTCCCTGGATCCCACTTTGTGCCCTGTCTATGTGAGCCTTCAAACTCCAAAAGAGGGGATTGCTGCTGCTGTCCTCAACAGTTCATCACCGTGCTGGCGTATCCCACTGGAGATCCAGACTCAAGTTTTCCTTTTTTGGATTAAATTCTTTCTGTTCCAAACATTGCCCTTAACAAACTCTTATTTTCTTGACAATTAAGGCTTTTCAAGCATTTTATGTCTCTTTATTACATCTGCCTGCCACAAGCCTGCACAATGGTCTCTGAGAGCTTCCTTGGGGCACGGCTGCACTGCGACGCACTGTGGTGCACATTGCCTTGAGGCAAAGCTGAATGAGCCGGCTCCAAAACTGGGATTTGGGCTTTGAGTTTTTAGTGCAGTGAGACAAGGGCCATCTTTTCCGGCTCGCTCCATTTGGTGTCTGTTCAGCTCAATACAATGAGGTCCTGGTTTGCCAGCAGGGTTTGTAAGCTTTACATTCAGGAAAGGAGAGGGGTGATGAAAAAAGGAGGAAGCTGCATGTAGCTCTGACTGCAGTGTTCAGTGCTGAAAAGGATAATTGGGGAGGGATAATGCTGTTTGAGGACAATAATGTGAAATACGGTTTAAGAATCATGCAATTTGGGCCTCAAATGTAGTCATATAAGGTAAGCTTCTTGCTACACAGGTATCTGGGTGGTGACATTTTGCTGAGAGAAGGGGAAGCAAAGTGGGAAGAAAAGGTCTTAACGGTGACATACAGACAGGAAGGCTGCAGGAAGATGAATGTGAATGAAGAAAAGAATAGACAACAGAAGTGGGGGTGTCTTATGGCAGCTATTGAATGGGAGGGAGCCTGGGCTTGTAACTTCTGGAGGGACCAGAAACCATTAGCAGTAGGAAACCAAAGCAGACTTAGGGAAGGAAGAAGGGTTCTTACAGCTTTTGTAAGGAAGAAGGGCTCTTGCAGCTTTTATCTCAGGAAGGTCAAGCAACTATCATCTATCAGCAGGAGGAAAAGCTCTCTAGAGGTGAATGGCATGGGCTAGACATTAAAAGTGTTCATTCCAGCTGCTCCTGCTGAAATCTAGCAAAGCATCTACTCATTGACTATTTGACTTAGTTATTTTTACTTTCCAAAACCACTGATCCCTGAGTCTGCAAAATCTATTGATCTGCTTTCTTCGTTATGTAAATTAGGATAGCATTTGATTAATCTTCGGTATAATCTATATCTGGGCCAGACAAGAGGAAGCCTTATCTTTTTAAATGAAGCCCAAATGGTTTTCGGAATGGGAGATGCACCCTCAATTGTGAAGTGATGATCGGAAACAGATGTGGGAGAGGATTTTGCAAAGTCTGGATATTTTTTTGGAAGTGTTTATTGACATTGCATGAAAAGGCAGTAAGGTTTGTTGATTCTGTTTGGTGGGAGGACTTTAATGGATGCGAACATAATGGTCCTTTTTACTGAGCACTCTGTTTAAGATGGGATTACCAAGGATAATTTATAGTAAAGTCACTGTACTTGAAGCTTACTTAAGTTCCAAATTTACTATAGACAAGACTTTGGCTTGCTCAGTTTTGTGTGTTGTCCCATAACACAGAGAAATAATGTAATTGTTGTCATGATCAGTACTATAGTAACTTGAAGTGCATTAATTTTAACAGGGAAAGTTAGCAAAGTATATATGGAATTATTTTCTGTAGCTCAGTGTATAAGGATGGAGGGTAGTTTGATGGTACAAAATATGTCTGCAGTGCCATTTCTGTATATGGTATGTCTGTGTGTTATAAAATTGTATTTTTAGAACAAAATGGGATAATTAAGGTCATGATTGTTTGCAGATATGAAGAAAAGAAGACTTTAGCCTCAGAGAGCGACATACCTCTCCACTGGAAGAACACCACTAAGTCCATGTAAGCTAACACATTTCTGCAGATGAACTGAAGAGACAGGAATTTGAGGCAGAGGGTTTTGGCATGTGGTGGAAGTGAAGGAGTCAGAGGAGGCAACCAGCGTAACCACTCTGAGGAAGAAGTGCACAATAAGACTAGACCATATTGATCTGGGAATGCTTTGGGTCTTTTTTATGTCACTTACCATGTGGCTTTCCGCAGCGTGCAGCTTTGCAGAGAGTAAAAGAAAAGCCATCGTAAATAAAAACAGTCTGCTCCATTAGACACAAGTGTTGATAAGAAAACTAGATGTCTGAAAGACCTCTAGAACACCACCTTTGAATTCTTTTTTCAATGTGTGATTCAGCAAATTGGAGATATGCACAATAAATAAATAAATAAATAAATAGATCTGTTTCCTCACACATTTCAGCAACAGCAAAAGAGCAGGATAATACAATCTCTCTCTCCCTGATAAATACCATCCCCTAAAGGCAAAAATATCATCAGCAGTTCTGGCCACTAAGTCCCAAATCAATAATAACTGGAAGTTAAATTACTGAGCAGTTGTCTGATTCCATTGGAAATAATGTTGATGGCCTCCAATTCACTCCGGCATCTCTGAACTGGTACATGTTTGAGAACCAGGCTTCTGCATTTGGATATTGCATATAGTACAAGAAGGAAGACAATTGGAAAGTACTTTCAATTTTGTAACAGGGTCTAATTTCACATCTGCCCTTCCAGCAAAACATATGAGCATTTCCACACGGAGCCTTCTGAGGATGCTCTTGTTTCTGTCATTGCAATGTGCCCCTGCGACAAATCGCAGTAGCCGTCATGGTAATGGAAAGCCCAATAATGTCAAAAACTTCCTGGTGTATATGCAATGGGAAGTCATTCAGCAGTACGTAAATAATCCTTGCTAACCACACTGTTACAGAAGATTACTTCTCCTCTCCCCTCAAGCAGGGTGGCTAATATTTTGATCCACACTACCAAAGACCACAGTAAGGTGCCACAGGAAAGAGAATTCCTCTCCTCCCAACTCGCTTACTTTGTGTGATGTCTGCATTTGTAAGCTGCAGAGTAGAACATAGTTAAAATTATAGCTAATTTCACTTTGTGAGTTTGCAAGTGATAACACAGGGGTGCCTGTGAGAACCACAGATTCCAGGATCTCTGGTTTGTATTAATGTCCTAGCAAAAATATGTGCCGTGTTTTTCCAGAGTACTGTTTTAGTGAAATCTGAAGACTCCTACATATCTTTGCTTTACATATATGTATATGTACTATTTATAGTGATGTTATAGCTGACCATCATTCTTGACTTAAAATACTTGTCAGAAACATGTTAGGTTGTGTTTTTATTTTTTTTTTCTCTACCATAGAGAAAGGAAAAACAGGTCACAGCATGTCATCCCTTCAAGCGGTACCTGGACAAATTTCTTGCCATTTATTCTGTTGTACTTTCGTTCTGTGCATCTGTACTGGGTGAGAAGGACCAGAGAGAGAAGGTGCTGAAGACGCAGTGACGGAGTCTGAAGCCCTGAGGAAAGCACAAAGAGAAGTAGAGACAGAGACATGCTTGAAGCTGTAAACAAACGAAGTCCTTTGTCATGATTCTTATTGCACTCAGGAAAACAGGACTTTCTGGTTAACGATGTGAAGTATATTGAAGAAATAGCTGAAGGCTACATAAAGAGCAGGAGAATAAACCTGCAGCCAGTGATAAAATTATTGGGTGTCAGCTGCCACCAAGATGCCAACTACACATCGGTAACCCCTGGCCAAGTTCATCAAGAGAAATAGGTGACCTAAATCTCAGTCAGATTGCCATGTATTATGAGGCTTTCCAGGAAATGGGGGGACTAAGGGAACTGCCAAAAGAGGTCAGGGTGACAACATGAAGATACTCAAGTTCATGCTGTCGCTTAGGGGAGTAGGAGAGATGCTCCAGCACATGGCTCCAGTGGAAGTCTGTCACAAATGGGAGGCGAAGCAGGATGGAGGATCACATATGACTAGCGAAATTCCTTCCTACCTACTGGGAAACAGCAGGCCAAAACAAAGGATGAACTGTACCATAGCAGGTAGCTGCCTCGCAGTTGTTGTTTCAATTGGGTTGTTTTTTAACTATGGGAGTTGAGTTTGGAGGTGTCTGGTGGAAGGTGTGAAATTGCAAGGCAACAGTGAGCACACAATCAGATGTGACAGCTCCTAAATTAGGCCAGGAAGCTGGGAGATAAGGTAAACATCGATTTGGTCTTAGTAGACGCAGAAACTGGGGAACATGAACCAAAACATGAGATGGGAAGATTATTTTTGTGAACTGAACTCCAGGAACCGGAGCAGGAAATCTTGTTAGCTGAGACGGTGAATGAGTTAGCACTTGCCAAGGATTTCATTGCGGGTAACAGCTCAGAAATGTGAGAAAAGTTGTCTCACGCTTTAGTCTGGGAAGTTACCTTTTGTGGCTGGGTCTTGGTGAAACAAATTATCTACAGCAAGCAGAAACGTTTTACAGGCAGCCTTACGTGGCCTGGTGCTAGGGGCACTGCCATGTAGTGTGGTATCCTTCAGCAAAGGGGTGGCGGGTGGCATCTGAAATATGTTTGGAAATTAAGTATTTCAAAGCTCGTACTGAATCTGAAGTAGGGATGGATTCCTATTCTCTTGCTGACTACTTGTGAGGGATAGCTTTCTAAAATAAACAAATAAATTTAAAAAATGGAAACAGAAGGAGCACGAAACAGCATGCTGCATGCCAAGCGCCGGTGCATACCACTGCTTGCAACGCAGGCATGCCGGAATGAAGTGTTTTTTTAAGGCTATTGTTGTTTCTTTTAAGGCTTTTCGTGTCTGTTGCTTAGCCTGGGCTGTAGATCTACAAGAGAGGTTGGAAAGGGAAGGAGGAGGCGGCAGGGAAGGGCTTGATGTGCCCTGGAGAAGCGGTGGGTATGAGGGTGTGGAAGGCAGGAGCGCTTCTTTGAGCCAAGCTGTGTTTCCAGGGGACCGGCAACTAACTCAAAACCCGGCTGTCTGATACCTAAGGACACGTAAACCTCAATATTTTTATCAAATTAAAGGGCACATTAACGCCACAAAAAAAAAATAACGCCACATCTCCACGACTTCAACAGAAAGCCCTGTGAGGGGATACCCCTCACGAGGGGCGGAGCCTACGACGCTGCCTGGCCCCGCCCCCTCCCCCATCCACCCGGCTCCTCCCCCCCCCCGCGCGCGCGGCCGGCGGGGCGGGGCGGGGCGGGCGCGCCCCCGCGCGGAGGCGGGCGGCGCGGGGCGCGCGCAGGTGGCGGGGCGGCCTGCGGCGGGGGCGCGCTCCGGGCGAGCTGCGGGCGGGCGGGGGCCGCCTCCCACCCGGATGCGCCCGGGAGGAGGAGGAGGAGGAGGAGGAGGTGGAGGAAGAGCAGCGCGGGGCGCCGCGATGACCTGACGCCGCGCCATGGAGCGGACGCCGCGCTTGGCCGCGGCGCTGCCCGCCCTGCTGCCGCTGCTGCTCGCCGTGCCGGCGCTGCGGGGCTCGCCCGCCGCAGGTGAGGGGGGGAACAAAGCAAGAGGGGGGGGACACGGGAACGTGGCAGGTGCGGGGGGGGCCGCCCCGCCGCTAACAATGCCCGCCCGGCGCGGGGGGACGCGCATTGTTCGCCGCCGCCGCGCGGGGACGCGCGCACACGCGCGCCGCCGATGCCGCGGGGGGGTTTGCGGGGGTACCCCGGGGCCGTGGGGGGACCCCCGGGGCCGTGGGGGGCCGCACCGCACCGCCAGGGGTCGGCGGCCCCTTTTGTTGTTGTTTTGTCCCCCCCTCCCCTCTGTGCCCGCTTCCCTCTGCCTGCATCCCCGGGTGGCTCTGAACGCGGGCACGCTTCTGCTGCCAGGGTGGGTTTCCCTTAGGTGGGTACCAGGCAGCAACCATAGCCCCTTACCCACACCTAAATAACTGTGGGAGCCTGTGCTAACCGTGCCATGGACGGTGACCCACTGCAGAAAGCAGCTGGTTATGCGGGGGAGGCAACACTTGGGGCTGCAGGTCATGGGCTGGATGCAGCGTGCAAGTTGGTGACCCGTAGTTATCTCCAGGAGTCTCTTTGTACCTGAAAGCTACACTCAAAGACACAGAGGTTGCTCATAAGGTTGGCGCTTGCTTGGTTTTTGCGCCTGCTGGAGGTTAATGGCATGGCCGGGCTGCTGCTTCTCGTAGTAGGTCGCTGGAGGCTTTTTGTTTAATTGTTTGCCTGATGCTGAACGGGTCTTGGAAGTTCTGCGACTGAAGTGGCGGTGGGTCTCTGTAAACTCGTGTGGACGCCCTGTGTTCTTGTGTAACTCAAAAGCAGCGGTGGGGATGTGATGTAACACAGCCAGCGCTGGGGTTGCTGGAAGGGAGCGCGCGGAGACAATGGATCTCCCCCAGAGCGGTGCTCTCCTCCTTGGGCTAGGGCAGGAGCCGTCGAGCTGTTCTGATTTGTGAGCCCTCCACTTTCTCTTTTTCCACGGGACGTGCAATCACACATGATGAATTTTAGCACATTAACACCAAACTTGCCTTTCACAGGATGCTTTTTCATAGGTGTGTTAGAGATGGTCCATTGATCACACAGATTTAAAGACCTCAGGTTGCAGAGAACAAATATGTTTTGTTCCTTTTTCATTTAGGGTGAAATGCTTATTAAAAGCATGGCAGGAGTCTGATTTGTCTGTGTAGGGCCCATCATCTTTACAAAATTAGGGCACAACCTGCATCCTAGCCTTTTCTTTAGCCTTGGAAAGTTTTGATGGCATAGCGGCGGTATGAGGTATAAGTGATGTGTGCTGGTCAACAGACTTACAACTCCCTGAGCATTTCCCTTCAGTGCAGCTCACTTGCTACTCTGTGCCATTTGGTCTTTTAACCAGTTTGTTAACAGAGCAAGTTCCTGCAGCTTAGAGTTACGTAGAAGAGGCACACAACAGAAGAGTGAAATGGCTATTAAGGACGCTTGCTTGCCATTGAAATAGCAAAGTGAGCATCGCTACTTAAGGAAATTAAGTAATAAATCAACTCGGATTTTGGAATGCCTGATCTAGCTCCCACTGAAGTCACATGTTGCTGAATCAGGGCTTCAGCTCCCACAATTAAGCAGATGGTGAACTCTGAGTATGCAGATAGGCTGCTAGTGTGCTGAAGGCAGGTACGTACGTACTCGAGCGCCTTGTTGAACTAGGGCTTTGGGCAGGCTCTGCAAATGTCTTACCGCTCAGCCTGGGCTGTGTTTCTCCCTTTTTGTGTCATTGCACAATCTCTAACTCCAGTGTTGATGATCAGGAGGATCTATCTCGCTTTGCTGTGCTGTTTTCTGTGGGAGAGAGGGGAGCGGCGTGCCAGACGCTAAAAAGTCTCTGCTGAGGTTTCCTCAGAGACTCAAGGACTGAAGACAGGTTGTGGAGGTCAGGCAAGGAATCGGATATAACTGCCTCGTGGGACAGTTGCAGGATACTGTTTGCTCAACTTAATTGCATGAGGGTGTCACAGATGCTTGAGCTGGCACCGTGTCTCTAGTGGCCGGTTGAGCTTGTCAAGCTTACTTCCAGTTCATTTTCGCGGCAGACCCATATGGCTGGAGGATTCCCTTTAAGCCTGCTGTCTGTGCCGTGCTTGCTTTATTTATGTCAGCCTTGTGTCTACAAGCTAGGCTTGTAGCCTTGCCAGGGGAAATGTGTGTGTTTTGTTTGCATGTTCTTTCAAGGAGTCAGAATGCTAAACAAGCCAGTGGACAGTGCAGCTTTTTGTGCGGTGGCGTCTGCTTTGTGAGTGGCAGTTCATTGCTGTGGAGCGAGGTCTTAGGTTTCTCAGGCAGGCTTGGTTACTTGAAAAAGAGCACGCTTCTAACAAAGTAGGCTTTAACAGCTGTGACCTACCTGCTGTAATAGATTTTGGGCGCTGGACACATCAAAGAGCAGCGCTTCTTGCTGCAGCACAGATCTCTTCCGAGAGGCATTGGGAAGGTGGTGGCTGCGGTAGGGGCAGACTAACAGCCCAAATCTTGCTTCTCAATTCATGATGAGTGTGTTTGCAGGGGGAGCTACTTGGGGGAGAAGTGAAGTAGAACAGGCTTCTTAATAACACAGTCCCACTTTGGCTGTGGGAGCCATAGCTTTCCTTCACATGAAAGTAGATCTGTTTATGGGTGATGTCCTGAAACACCAGTGTGCCTCCAGCCTTGCCCGTTGTGGTGTGCAGTATGAATAACGCTAATTGCGTAAGAGTTGTTACGGGTGATGTCCTTAGCTGCTCGGTGTGTCTCCAGCCTTGACTGGTGTGGCATACGGGATGAACACCACTAATTGCGTGAGAGTTATTAACCCAGTGTGGCGTGGGAACCTCTCTGTTAGTAAAATAAATAAATAAATAAAAATCTTGTGGAAGTAGCACAAATCTTTTTAATTTTGTCTTGGAGCCCCAAAGTCAAGTCACGTGGTAGCATTATGAACAATGCAGGCTTAATTTCTTTTATTTCTGGCGAGTGCAGAAGAATCATGCTCTCATGGCATCCTTACCAGTGCGGTGGCTTCTGCACTCTGCAGTTGCATGATACGATGTCATTGTATCCCTTCGCATGCACATGAGCTCAGCAACAAATGTGATTAACAATTTCCCACTCCCCATTTGTGCTGTGTTTTCAGCTGTTGATGGATGTTATTGGAGACGTCTGTTTTGGAAGGCTGAGGGAAAGCCTTCCATAAGAGCAGTGGATTAGTGGTGTCTTCTTCCCAGTACATGAGAGAGGAAGAGATACAACTGGCCACCAGCACTCACATCACTGATTACATGAGCGTAATTGTATGTGCAATGCACAGAATAAATACTGTGAAATGGTGGGCTGGGCTGACTGTGCTAGCTCTTGCTAAAGCCATAAGTTGTTGTAAGATGTTTGTAAGAAGTATTACTGTTTTGCTGCACATTTGAGAACAGACTTAGCAATTCCAATCAAACTTGCTATAAATTATGCATTTTGCTATGGGCTGAAGTTGTTCTTGTTTTTTTTTTTTTTTTTTTCCCAAAATGTCAGTTGAAAGAGTTCGGCTACTTCTGATGTTGAGGCAAGAAGAAAACAATAGTTTCTGCTTTGAGTTCTGCCAGCTTCTTTTCTGCACAACTTTAATACCCTTATGCTTTGGAGCATGCAGTTAAACTTTGGCATACTGTGATGGCTCTGAAGGGGATGTTTTCTCTGTTGCTGCTTTGAAAGTGATTTTTTTTCAAAAGCTTATAACAACTAAATTGAGGCATGCATCGCTGCAGAAGAAATGATGCTTTTTTCTTCTTTGTCTGCAAAAATTCAGGTATATCCTATTCTTTGGGGAACTTGGACATCTGGCGCAGTGCTGTGAGGGTGTGTGTGTGTGTCCTTGTTGCGCCAGACCCAAGGGGGGAAAAAGGAGAGATGGCTTTTGGAAGGAGCCTTTGTGGTATTTAGATAAGCAGTAGTAGTAAGAGAAGGATCTCTGGATCTTCTTTGGTCTGTCTTTCTGGTGGTTGGGATGTGTGTGGGAGTAGGAGGGGAGGAGAGACTGGAGTTGGCAGATCAAGAAGGTTGGGGGGGCTGGAGTGGGAAATAGGTCTGTGTATGAAGGAAATTGCAACACAGAAGTTCTTCCTGGAAGGAACAATCAGTGCAACCTGGTGATGGGGTGATTAAGCTGGGAAACAGATCAACTTGGCTTAAAAAAAAGGAGAAAAACAAACTGCTCCAAAAGTGGCAAGTGGTATTGAAAGGAGTCAGAAGCAGTGAAGACACAGGATTGGGACAAAAGTGGAAGAGATGTAGCTGAAGGCACCAATCTTGAAACTGAGGTACAGGGGAGTGTGTGCTGGCTGCTCTGGGACACTTTTGCAAGAATTTGGCAAAGAACCTAAGACTTCAGAGAGAGTTTTAGCTTTCCTCTTCTCAGCCAGGAGCATGATAGTCTGCTGCTCCTTGAATCTTTAATGATAGTGCATCTGTCACCCTGTGACAGAATTGTTTTAAAAACTGGAAAACTTCCTACACAGAGTTGTAGCAGCATATGAAGACTGCGGAGGCAAAAATCCGTGTTGGAAATGCTGCAGCTACAATAGCCTGTGCAGTTTTAAACTTCTCCTTCTGTACCCATAACTTATGGGCACAGTAATCCCATGATTATGAAGTGTACATCCATATAGATAATATAGCTATCTCCACACCTGCGTACAAATATCTGTATGTGCAGACAATACCCTCATCATGTTCAATGTACAAAACTGATCCTGCTTTGGGGAGAAGTGGGTGTTGGATAGCAAATGAAATTTTCTCTAAGACTCTTGCTGCTCTTGCAGCAGATGTCTGAAGGTGTGGAATGAATGAGGTGGAGGCAACAGGGAAGTTGTTTGAGACTTGTGCTTTTTTTTTCTCCTTTTTGAATAAAGGTCCCACTGTTAATGTAGGGAAATGCTGTCCTAGACTGTTGACCTGCGTTGCTGTTGCAGAGCTCCAGCGTGACGTGAGCAAGTTGCTTAAAGCAAGCTTCCCGCAGGTGGTCACTAGCTGTGTGTTCCTCATTTACTGGACGTGAGACCTGTGGGATCTGTGTTGCAGAAATGCTGAGTGCTCGCAGCTGCAAAAGAAGTCAAGGGGAGCTGGTGTTGAATAGATGCCGTGTGTGTAACTTTAAATATTCATTAATGCTCTCAGTCTGGCACTCAGAATTTGACCTTTTCTAAAATTTCCTAGAAATACTTTGAAATTCAGACAAGAAATGACTATGAGATGTTCAGATGCAATAACAGTGAGCACAACAGCAACGTTCATCAGGAAGGCAAAGGCTTCTGTCTTCAGAACAATAAAGATCCCGTGGATGATAAACCAGTCTGCCCAACGGGGTTTCTCAGAGTGCTATTTTAAGGAATGCTTCTTGCAATCAAAATAAAGCAACAGGTGCTGGTATTTATTGACATTTACTGCATTAAAGCATTTTTTTAGTGTGAGTTGACGAGCTGTATAGGCTGGAAGAACTATGATGTATTAAAGTGTAGTAGAATTTTGATGATTTTATATCAAGTCTTTAAGAAAAAAATCATGATTGCTGATACTTGTTGCTCAGTTTAAGGTTTTAGCAGTTCCAGCTTACATCACCTACCTGCTTCTGTTTCATGCACGAACTGTTTTCTAATCCTTTTTGTCCTCTTCCATTCCCCTGTCTGATTTAGAGGCTTCCCTTCTATGAATTTCCTGCGTATAATTTTGATTTGGTTTTAGCCATCTGGTCAGAGCAGTGTGTCTGGTCTTGCGGTATGAAATAGAGGTAAGAGGCCAAAATTGACATTAATCATTACCACCAGGTAGAGGGTGGAGTGAATGCTGGAAACAGTGAAAGAAGAGCCTGAAAATCCAGATGCTTTCCTTACTGAAAACTACACAACAGTATCACACTGAAGGGGCTGAAATCTGGGATGGCTGTAGGATGAGAATGTAGGATGAGGAGCAGGCTGTACAGCAGGTCTGCAGGAGGGGATGTGGTGCTGCTGGTGGATCCCCAGCAGACTGTGATTCAGCAGGATGACAGAGGTGCTAGACTGTGGGAACACACAGGCTATGGTCTGTAGCATGCTCTCGTCAGCTTGTGGTAGTCGCTCTTCTGTCTCTTACTGGCATGCCAGGGAGATGTTGGCTGTCGGAGGATCAGGTTGGGGCAACACGGGGCTGCCTGGGCTGGAACAAAAAATAGGTGGGCAGGGCTGTGTTAAATATATAAAAGATGGACACAAAGGCAAGTGTAACGAACAGTGCTTTATGACTGTGCTATATAAGAAAAGGAGCAAAAGACGGATGTGGCAGTGAAGGAGATGTGGGTTTTCTAATGCTTGGCCTTCTAACAGTGGGAATAACAAAACCCTGAAATACACAGTTTGGAGCAGTAACATAATCTGTTCTTGCAGTTCCAGCAATGGATTAAATAATGACATAACAGAAGTGGATTGCACCAGTGATTCCACTGTGGTGTAGAAGGATGGATTAGATGTCCTCCTGAAGTATTCTGCAGCTCTGTTTTTGCGAGATCCTACAAATAATATCTTCAGATATGTGATGGTATCTGTTCATTGCTGAAGGCTGGTCTACTATTCACGTGAAGAAATGACCCATGGTCATATACTCAAGTACTGTGTCGGAATGTTTATGCAGAGAAAAGCTGAATCAAGTTTTCATAGGCAGCCTTAGTTACGACACCTTTGAGCTTTTGAATTACTGGTTTTAGGTCTAACAGTTCAGTGAAGTTTCCTTTTTGTACCTACAGCAACGAATAATTTTGCAATCCTTATTACTAAGGGTAGTCGCTGTGGCAAGGAAAAAATAGAGGTGAGTATATCTTTTGTGTGCTGCATTTATCGTATGCAGTGTACATTTTATGAAAACAGTAGTAAAAAAAAACACACGTATTTAACAAGGGGCAATATTAACAGAAAATAATAGGTGTGAGTGAATCCCAGTTACGGTTTCTGAAGGGCCATTAACATCTCTATTTCTCATTTTTTATTTTTTTTGAATTAGTCTCTGCTTTACTGGAGGATGCAAGTTCAGATTTATGCATTTTCTAATGCTGCATAAATTTTGACTGAGAGGGCAGGTACAAGTAAATGGTGCGGTTGTGATTCTGCTTCTTTGAGCTTTATTCATCAACTGAATTGTTAGTAGCTATGTATCTAATAAGTATGATGGGAAGAGATGAGAGGTGGTATTAGTGCTCAAAGCACTTTCTTGGTGTTCCCATGAAATTTCCCAGTTGAGCAAGCTGGGAACTTGTTCACTTAGTACAAAATATAGGATTTCTCCATGTCTGTAGGGAAGGGAGAGATTCTGGACAGGTGAGTGGGAAACTGTCAGGCGCCTGTTCAACACACTTGAGAACTGTAAATGCACCTGAAAATAAATTGGCTTTTCCTTAAGCAGTATTGATACACTTTGCGATTTTGGTTCGCAAACCGCTTTTTTTTAAAGGTTATTTTTAATTCAAACCTTTTGGGACTGCATTTCCTATTGAACACTTTCATACCAAATAAGAAAATCGAACTGGTATCACTTAGTACATGAGAAGAAGGGTCTGCTTTTGTTTGCTTCCCTGCCAAAAATGTATGGAACTAGTTTGTAGATGCCCTCTCCGTAAAAGTTTTCCTCACCTACTGGCAATTGTTTGATACGGCAAAGACTGTTTGCTCCCCCTCCAGCTGGGTGTAAACCAGATTAGACACTGAGTCTGTCCCACCTTTTTCTGTGGTTTGTAATTCTGTTGTAAACAAACTCCGCCACATGTGTGCGGATTTTAGGGAGCACTGCCCTCAACCACAAAGCCATGAGGCGTGATTTAGCTCAGTGTTATTTCAAAACAAAGCTCCAAGTATTTATGTAGCAGATCCTCTGGGTTAACACCAGGTTACTTTCCAAATAGAAGGAAGATGGTTGTGTCAGCTGGACATGTCCTGGTTAGGTAACTTTCCTAGTGGATGCCTGTGTTTAGAGCTGGAGCTAGTGCTGAACTGGGACTAACTTGTGTGATAAATTGGGATAGAAATTGCATGTCACAGAACAAAATCCTGATCTAGATCAGAAGTCTGGTTTGAAGATGGTTTCAATTAGGAGCTGTCAGTGACCTTACTTCCTGTCCTTATGTTGAAAGATGAAACAGATTTGGGCTTCCAGCCATTGACGTTCAATTTTTTTAAAAGACGTAATTTGTTCCACTCTGGACAACCCCCCCTTAAAAAAAAAAAAAAAAAAAAAGTTTCCTTTGTCTTTCCTGAGAGCATGTGCTTTTTATAGTAACTTAGTAGGAAAGAAAATACATATAAATCATCATAATCAACTTTTCGTCATGAAATATTTTATCCAGTCTTAGTACAAGCACAGAAGTTCAAAGAAAATAAATTGCATTTGTCTGTTTACTTTGTTTGCTTCTGTGAGCAGTTACTTTGCAGCTTCTACCACAGCCAGGTTCTTCAAGCTGTAAAAATTGTCGGAAGGATTAGGATAGCTGAGGAATGCAAAATGAATGTAAATCCATTTTGCTTCTTTTTAAATTGACTGGATTCCAAGTAGACAGTGTCACTTGAAAGTATAATCTTCTTAAAATCCTGGGAGCCTTAGAAACTAACGTAGAAACGAAACTGAACATAGTTTCTGTGCTGCGGTATTAATTCTTACGAATCCTTAGTATTTACTACTCCTGTTTACTTTCTGTAAATGTCATTATTGAGGTCAGGTGGAGATACTTCTAGAATCTTACTGCTAAAGAGATTCTTTCAGATTTCATGAAAATAACTTTTTTTTTTTTTTTTTTTTTTTTTTTTTTTTTTGCATTTCCCAAATGAGCCAAAGCATGCTACTTGTGAGTGAGATTTCATTGGCAGTTTAGAGTGGCTGCATTATGTTATATTTGGAAGTAAAATGCATCCTTGAGGAACAGAATGCAACCTTCAGTTGTATCATGTTCGGTGCGAACATCTGTGTCACTTAGATAAGATACTTCGGAAATGTTGTGCGTTAGTTTGCCTTACTCCTAAATAGTACGAACCTTAGAGGTCATATCAAAAGCTTGTGCATTTGGTGCTAAGTAACTTTCTAGATATTTTTAAAAGCAGAAAAGTGTACTTCCGAATGCAGGTGCAAGAGTTAACGTGCTTTAGGAAGACAAATGTTTTGATTTGAGTGAATGCTTCAGCTCCTATTTCCGTTTTTTAATTTTGAGATCTGCTGCTTTTAGTTCTGGGGGAGCGGTGAGAACCAATGAGGGTTGTGTGTGTGGAATGCAAGTAATGAACTAATTAAAATGATAGCTGTTGGAATTCTTCTGGGTGTTTAAGATCAGTCCTTCTGGATTGGGTTATTTGAAGGGCGTAGGTGAAAAGCACAAGTCCTATTAAACATAGTTTGTCCTAAGCAGTTGAAGCAACTATCCAAAGCAGCAGGTGTTCATGTAGAATGCACGCAGAAGCTCAGGCATCCAGGACTGGTAAAGCACTTGTACATGGGGTTTTCTTTGTATTTTCTTGTTCTTCTTTAATTCTTGGGAGATGAGGGAAGACTTCAATTGAGATGGTCTTCAACCTTTTATGTGTTCTTTAATCATGAAAATAAATGGTTTGTGATTTTGCTGTGTGAACTCTGTAAAAAAATTACTTGGGACCTCTGCTTCAGGTTGTTTTCCTGTTGTGCTCATCTTTTAAGCTACATCATCCAGTGATCTGATACCAGTCTAATAACTGTAATGCCTACATCATGTGTTTCTTTCCTTGTAATGTGAAGCAGCGCAAGCATAGTCTGACAGAGAGAATTTGAATAGTGGGCAATGGCATGTTTACTACCTGTAGTATTTTTACTACAGGTTGTAAGATGTTGATAACCTGTAGTATTTTTGTCAGGCTAATTTTGGAATAGTTCATATCTGGACATTTTTTAAGGTTATGTACTCATTGATGCTTCCTTCCCAAGTTGTTGCTGCAGATATGAGAAAACTAACACGACTGCATCCATTCTAAATTCTGGGATTGGATTCCTTGCTGCTTCAAATAGGTTGGATGAAGCTGTTAAGTTGAAGGAATAACTTTATCCTGTGTTTGCAGGTCAAAAGAGCATTTAAATTGCAGCTCAGTTATTGCTAAAGTATTGAAATATGTTCTGTTTGAAACCTATGTATTCAGAAAGAACACTTTTTTTTTTTGGCTTCTTGCTTTTATGAAAGAATATCTGACACAAATCAAAATGGATGGGTTATGTTACACTAGTGAAATCTTGTATGTATTATGATTAAACTCCTGTTTGTTATCTTTTGGGGGAACATTTTTTCTCAATGTGCAGGATTTTGTTCGTGCATCAGTGTATTTAAGAAGATGAAATAGAACATGGTGAGGATAAGATTTTTTTCATTAAACACTTGTGCTCACAGCAATTATTCGGTGGCTGTGTATTTGCGTTAGTAGTTTGGTTTGTGATTACGTAGCCCGACAGTCCTATCTGTAGCCTCTTTTCCATGCAAAAGATATTCCAGACCTCCTCATAGCATTCTCTGTTGGTGCTTATGGAAAATGACAAATTTCTAAACAAAAATCCTGCTTTAGTAATTGGGCTGTTTGTGAAGCGATCCATTTCTATTTCAAATTAGTAAACCCCCCAGATTTTCCTCTGTTTTTACACATTATAGTAGGTTTTAAGTATATCAAGTCAGAAAATACAACAATGATAGAGTAAAAAGCTGCTCAGCCTCACTTCATGGCAGTGTTTTATGTTGTTTGCCTGGAGTGTTGAATTGTCGTAATACCTAACCATTCAAATAGAGGCACGAGACCAAGAGGTTTCACTTCACAAATACATTAACTTTATTTTCTTTTGTCCAGTATATTAGCCTTTAAATCGTTTTCTTCAATTTTTTTTCCATCTTGAAGAAAATCTTTTATGGGATTTTTCATTATTTTTTTTTTACAAATGTATCAATATTCCTTCCCTACTTTCCCCAAAGTACATCTTATTTTCTTCCCATAAATTCTGTTGTCTTTGTCTCAGTCGCTGTCTTGGAGCGAACATCACAGGGTGTTCCATCTTGCCTTCTACTGTAAAAACAGGGGGGAAAAAAGTAATAATTCCAGCTTTTGTTGGTTTTGTGCTCTGTGTACTTCTTCCAAGCTCTTAAGGAGGAGAGTAGAACTCATTAGACATGGGTGGGGAAGGGAAGACTTGGAAAAAGAGAGAGGAGGAAGAAAGGAGTGCTGTCTCTTGCCAGACACGAATGATTTTCCCTCTCAAGAAGCTGTGGTTCTGTGTTGTTATACCATGCAGAGGAAAATCCAATTTAAGATGTTGCCGTTAATTCTCTTAGCTTGTCATTTCAGCTTTTTGGATGGCTATAATATGTGCTGTGTTTTTAAAACAGAACTTCATTGCAATATTTTTAGTGTTTTGTTTTTCTTTCTCCCCTGTAAATGGGATAGTTCTCAAAACCCTGTGTGGAGCAGAGTCATGCAAGCAACTGGAAAGGCACCTCTGTAGACAGAAATGAGCATCTGGGCACGTAAGAGAGGGTCTAAAGCACAGCTGCCACTGCCGCTAGCAGAACGGCACCTCAGCTCTACCTGACTCCAAAAGTAATTTGTTAAGAAGCAACTGCATTAGAACTTGTTTGCTTTTAAATAGCCCCTGCTTTTGGGAAACTTTCATTTTGTCCCCAACTCCTTCTGCATTTCAACACAATCACTTACTAGTAATTTTTATAGGACTGTGTTGCTTTTTGTGGTTGTTTCATCTTCTTGGAAGGAAAGCGGATCTCTGTGTTTTTAAGTAGTTGTTTCAACTCTGAGAGTACAGAGTTATTTTTTTTAAAGAAATATGATATGAATGATTGAGTTAAAATGTCTTCTTGGTCCTTTGTCATATTACATTATGTATAGAAAGTTCAAGCTCCATAATTCATCTAGAGAATGAATTTTCATCCTGCCTGGTGGCCCTTGGCTTCCTCAGGGGCTCTGTGGGGCTGTGGCACCAGCTCAGCCAAAAAATTGCAGTTTTGGTGCTCTCACAACTCTGTGTGCTATATGCAGTAGAAAAACATATTGTATGGACCTTGGATGTAGGTATGTCCATGTGCTTGTGCAGGTCAGGCCCTTACTATAAGCATATTCCAGTCTAGCAAGCCATGCTGGCCTGCAAGGCCAATGTCTCAGGTCCTTAGTTCAGCAAACAGTGGTGTCCAGGAAAATGTTGGGAGTTCAGGTTTGTGTGGTACATGTCAGCACCTGCCTGCAACCAGATGATGAAGTTTCTGTGATCTGCCGTGCTGCCTACCTGCTGGGGAGTTGCTGCTGCTTACGGTGAGCGAGATTCCAGTCCGTGGGCTTCAGCATTAACTAGGTAGTGAAAACGTTTGTTTTCTTGCCCAGTTGAACATTACCATGTGTGAGACACGGTTTGAAAATGCTGTTTGTCAGTACTGAAGACAGAATATTTTGTAGTGAGCACATTCATCAATTCCAGCGGAGTTTTCCAAAGTTTTTTTTTGAGTGTGAACTTGCTGGCTGCTGGTGCTGCTGGCAGTTTTCCTGTTAGCAGAAGAGTTAAACGAACAATGTAGGGCCTGTTTTATTGCCTTCCAGAGCATAAGAACCAGCGGAGGAATCAACAGACAGCATGGTAGCCCATCAGTGTCACTCAGCCCTGTTTGGGGGATGCTGAGCAGAGGCAAACAAATTCGTTTTACACTAGAAGATGCAGGAGTCTTCCCGAATGCTGTGCTGATGTGAAGGATCAGGAACAGAAAAGAATACTGAAATACTTTTGGAAAAAAACATACAAGCCAGCATGTTTCTTATTACAAAGTAAACAGGTACATTTTTATTTTGGTAAATTTTTAAAAGCCAAATTATACTGAACTCAGTGTTATTCCTCTGTTTGTTGTCTTAATGATGGAACAGTATCTTGGGGAGAGGAAGCCTCATCATAGAGAAGCTAATAAAAATCAGTCATTTGAGGCTGTGCATGTTGCAGGTCACTTTGAGAGACTGTTTTTCTAGTCTTGTATAGAGCTGGAAGTATCACCCATGTGGTTTCTTTAATTATGATTTAAGTATCATGTGGATGTGAAGCATTAAAAATTCTAAAACATCTCTGGGGTGGAATATAGAAAAAATATCTGAACACAACTAATCAATGTGACAGTACTCGGTGGTACTTAAAATGTGGGATGACTTTTTGCAGGAATGAATTCTCATTGAAAAACATGTTTCCCAATAGATCCCTCCATAGTAATGTAAAAGTGTTAGACCTTTTGTGTCTTTACATTGTTAGCTGCAGTAGTGGATTTTGGCATTGCCACAAGGGACTGATGGAGGAAAAACTTGCACAAGTATGTATTTCAATGCGATCTTATTCAGACTTAAGTTCATTCACACTGTTAGTTTACCTGGGTTCTCTACCATAATTATTTGAAGATCAACAATAGGTGTATTTCTCCATCTAGTCCTGTCTGGCAGCACAGTGGTCTTTGAGATACTGAGAGAAATGGACATGCGAAGATCTTCCATGATGCTGACTGCAACAGTCTCAGGCTCTAATTAGGCTTGATTTATACAAACCAGATTTGGGACTGATGAGTTCTCAGTTTCCTAATCTCTTGCAGGGAAAGGAGGGAAAAAAAAAAGAGCCCAGCAGGCTCACGGCCTTTAAATGGTGCACTGTCAGTGTACAAGTCTGAATTTGCTGACTTTTTAAAGAAAACTACAGGTATTGGAATGCCAGGTTTCATTATTTTTTTCATATTAAAGGAAAAAAACAAAACAAAACAAAACACAAATATATATATATTCATATATATGGATGTTTTAGATGGACTTTACTAGTACCTCCACTACAGAAAACGCCTCCTACGCTCTTTGCTGTGAAGTGATGCTCTACTGAGTATTCACACTTTCATCTACTCAGTTTTTCTTTGCTCCTGCATGTTCTCCTAGCTGTGCTATGGGAATATTGGTATGTGACTTGCATCTCAGAAAGATGTAAGTACTTGTGTGAAAGTTTGTGCCTCTCTGTAAGGAAACTGTGGCATGAGGTTGATACAGTGAACTGCATTTCATCAATTACTCTGTTTTCTGTAGAGCAGGCATGAAACTAAAGATGTTCTGAGATTTCTCAGACAAGAAGTAGGTATGTTTGATAGAAAAATAGTATCATTATCTTATCCTTTTGTAAATATGTTTCCACCAAACTTGAGTCATGCATATAGGTGCTGATCTTTCAGGCAGAGAAACATAATTCTTCTCCATATCACCCGCTTATGGCACCCGCAAGATCAAATGTTAGCATATTAATAGCATTTGATAACCAGTGACTCCTTTTTAGAGGCTTAGCATCCTAGGGGCATAAGTTTTGCTCAGTTAAATGCAGAAGTGTTTACTTCACTTTATATATGCTGAAATTTATGATAAGATTAACATTCCAGGCGCCGTAATTTACCTGTGAAATGCTTGAAATGACACAATCTTCATTCTTAGCCAACTGAAAGCTTTTGGAAACTGTCTTCTGTGCAAAGGTCTAGTCTATTATAGTGAACTTGATCTTTCTCTTGGTGATTACATCTGTTTCTTGTATGTTGTTTCTTAGAAATGAAATCAAAGTTTGCTTTTTGAAGGAGTGGTGGGGGATGGGAGATGGGAGAATGTTGTTAAAATGCTCTGCTTTTGTAAACCTAGAGCAGAACGGGGTAAGAGGGAAAGGGGAGGAGAGGAAATGAGACTTGGTTGATTGGCTTAACATACTAGAGGAGAAGTGGACCATGCTTGAATCTTGGCATTACAGTGGGGTCAAGAATAGTAAGCATATTTAGTGGTAGTTTGGGGGATTGTAGGTCTCTAATAACAAAGGAAGGAGGACTTTTTCCCTTTAAATCCGTAGTTAATTGATTTCATTCCTGAACAGACCAAAATGGTGTGGGAGAAAGGGAAGAAATTCCGTGCAGGTGTTTGGCACTATCATATTTCATATTTGTCATGAGAAACAAGTGTTAATATGTTTAATGAAAGCTAACACACATACTTTTCACTTACTGAGACTGGGGCCTGTATAATATGGGAAGTGTTGCTGAGCATATACTCTTCTCCTATGGGGTGAGGATCATTCAGTTTTTAGATTTTAACTTTTGCACTTTTTTTTTTTTTTTTAACCAGCTTTATGAACCACCTATTTAATATTCAGGTTGTAACCTCTTATTTTATGGTTATGGAAAGGCCTATTACTGCAGTTTCACCAGATACTGCATATACATTTTACTTGTAGATTAATCCTTAGGTAGCATTAATAATCTTACAGGCAGTATTCTGTGCAGTGATTTGAATGGCATTATTACAATTTTGTTATGAAGTATCACAAAACAGACAAACAAACCAAAACAAAAACAGACCAATGCATAATAAATATATCGTACTACTTGGTGAACTTGAGGTATTTAGGGTGTGCTAAATGTGCCAGTGATGTTGCGTTGTCTGACAGGGTGAAAGAGATGTGAAGTGACTTTCTGAATTGCAGACATGTTGTTGGGAATTGGGAGTAACGTGCCTGTGGGAGCTGAGTTATTAAAAGTGTACACCGCGAAGGTATCTGTTGTGATTAGGTATCTGCTTTAGATTAAAAAACTAATTAAACTCATTTGTTTAAAGATGCCCTAGAACAGGCACTAATATAGTGTACTGGATTTTGTTCATTAATATGAAGCTTCCGACCAAAACTCTATTTAACATTTACTTATTTATTACAAATTAAGCTTAGAGGGTAAGGTGATTCATCTAGATGTAAGAGTGACAGCTGTGTTGATATCATAGTAAAAACTACTGTGGAAAACTGACTTTGGGCAGCAGGAAGATACATCAGGAAGAGGAAGAGTTTGCTGTGCTCACTGTGTAGTTGCGGCTGGGAATCATTAAATGTATGAATGAAAGCAGAGATTTTTTTTAACTATGTAGTGTTTGTTGTCAGGTACCTACCATTCAGTAAGGATGTTGTCCAGTTGGGGATGGTTCAGAAAGCATCCTACTCTGAAACTTTGAAAAATACGCTTCCAGGTAAAAATGTCAAAAAGCAGTGTAATTACCACATTCTAGAAACAGCGGAGGTGTGACTTGATTCTTGTCTGCATTATGGAAAATACAAATTCTGTAGTGGAAGGGCCTTTGGGCCAGGTAAAAGTGAATTCTGCTAAGTGGAAGTAGACACAATAGGCACCAGTCTATGAGTTTCATATAAGATTTTTAACAGTGAAGAGTAACTAACTGTAGAACAACTTAAAAACAATCTGAATTCCCATGGAGAGGCAAGGGAAGGGGAAAAAATCACAGGGTTAACTACTCTACTGCATGTACAGTTCCCCAGAAACGTGTGCTGTTACAAGTAATGGAGCTCTGGAAATAAAATCAGGAGAGGACCAGAGAAAGAGTTATAAAGACATCTTTCTTCCCCTACTGACTCCATTACGCCAAAGGTTTAACCTGCTTGGAATATTGGGCTGTATGATATAATTATTTTTTTGGTGTGCACATCATGCCAAAGCTCAGATGGCACTGGCCACTATTACTTGTGATGGGGCTCCTCTCAAGCACATTTTGCACACTGGCAGCTGTTGGTAGCGTGCAAGGAGTTAGTGAAGCAGCTGGAGTTAAACTGACACTTGGGTAGCAATGGAAACTTCTTAATAATTCAGTGCAGTGCTATAGAAGCTGATATCCACAGCCATGTTAGAGGTTCTTGCTTACTTCCTTGCTACGTTAGCAATTTAACTGGAACACTTTTTTTTCAAATTGTGATGGGAGAGAGAGAGATGGACAGCAATACCTCAGCAATTGTGTTTGTGCAGTTTCTGGCTGTGACCTTTAATCTGCAGGCACAGATTTTTGCCCATGTTATTCCAAGGAGATGCTATCGATCTTGTACCTGCTGGGGTGAAGATGGCAGTGTCTGAACTGGACCCATTGGGCTGAGCTCCCTTACTGTTGGCTAGCTGAACTGGTTTGTTTGTTCACTTGCTTTTTCCCTTGAATTTCTACCACGTTCAGAAATGCTTGTTGGATATCTTGCTCTACAAGCTCTATGCGGCAGAGCTATTAATCTTTTTTACTTGTAGGTGCTTAATAGCCAGTAAAACTTGCTGATAGGTTTTTCCCTTCTGGATTTCCTTCCGTGGATGTTTTAGAACCAATATATGGCCTCCCCAGGAAACTGTGAAGTAAAGATTGAAAATCTTGCCATAATTACACCTGAGGGCTCCTCAGGATGTTTATACCTGGCTTCAAGCTCAGTGCAGCGTTTGACCAAGAAAAGCAATGGGTGGGGAAAAAGACTGTCTGAAGGGAAATAAGGTAACTATTTCATGGCTTTTTCTAACTTAAATTGTTTGTGGTTTTGTTTTTTTTTTCCTCATTTATTTTATTGATGATGCCCTTTATTTTACTCACAGTTGGCAGAAAATGTGGAAACCCTGTAAGAATCTGCGAAGTGGGTGGAGAAAGATGTCTGATGGTGTGATGGAACAGGGCTGTGCTCTGAGAGCTTAGAGGAGGAAAAGACAGACTTGAAAAGGGCATGGCAGATAAAGGTGCAACTAGAACAAAAAGAGCAGCAAAAGAGAGAACAAAACAAAAATATGGTCTTCAAAAAGAGCATGTTTAGGGAACCATCCTCCTTTAAACTGAAGTCAATGAAAGTCTCCAGTACCGTACATAGTTATGTATTTCAGTAAAATTATTCAAAAGCTCAATTCCCAACATCAAAATACTTTAATGTGCATTGATCTGCCTGACAAAAAGACTGATGTGAAGGACTGCCAGTGTAGAAGAAACCAAGATAAGTCATGATCCCTTAGATTTCTCCTGAAATGAAAGACAGATAACTTGATTGTCAGTTAGGACTGATGATGCATCTTTAAAGGTATGCTTTGCATCTGACTTAAACTTTTTTGTGCCTTTTTTGTTTAGTGAGGGCTGTAACTCCTGTTGCAATATGTCACAAAGAACAGCATGTTCTGAAGTCATGCGAATTCATGGAGTAAGTATCAGACCGTATAAAGGTTCACCGTGTTGAAATGACTGATGGCACTGTCATGGAAGTTGTGGGACAAGTTTTCCAGTGAGTGTTTAGGTAAAACACATCACCAAATGTTCTCAGACCTTGCTTGATCACATGAGGGGAAAAGTAACATCCATCAATCAACTGCATACTTCTCAAAGTAAGGTAGTGATTTCAGTTTGTTCTGGGATTTTATATTCCTGTGATTTTAAAGGATCAAAATAATTTCGGCAAATAGGTCTTGGAGGAGAAGATGCTATGCCTGCGGAACTTTGATTCCACGCACTGAGAATCAAAAGAAAAAATTACATGTTTTGATAATGAAACTAAAAACCTTCGTTTGGCACTGTTTTGTGGGCCTTATCCACATTGCAGATAACGAAATATATTTCTGCTCTGTTCCTCTGTTTGCTGTTCTGCAGCAAAGGTTCCTTTAGCCCTGTGGTTACTTGGAGCTAAGGAAACTGTGCAAGCTCTTAGTAGACATTCCAGTCATGATTTACTTCTTCTAGCTTCCCACAATGGCATGCAGTGTCAATGTAGCATTTTCTGGGTATTTGTCTGTTTGTTTAATCTATTTATGCTCTATGAAATCCGTCAGCCTATGGCAGTGAGATCCACAATTGAATCGTGTTTAGTTGGGGGGGAAGTTCGCTCTTCTTAAATTTATGCTGGTCAACTTTAGATTTTTTAGAACCCTTTATTTTGAAATTTCATAATTGTTTTTTAAACTTATTGTGTCTCTCCCACTCATGACTTCAGAAAGCTCATTCTCAGTCTTGCCTTGGTTGCCTTTCCTCCGTTCTGAAGAATTTTATAAGGGAGCCTGTCTGTGCTTGTGCTTCATCCTTAATCTTCCCTGTGATGCCTCAATTTTGCTTTTGTTTTTAGGGGAGTGGTGCTTATAACTGCATGCAGCATTTAAGATGAGATCACATGTTATGCCACGCTATAGGCAAACTATTTCTGTGCTTGGTCCCTATAGCTTTCTTTCCCAGTGACCTTTTAGTATTTTGTTTTGTCTCATTAATTTCTGCTGAGCACTGAGTTGACATTTGGAAATCATAGTGGATGATACTTCACAATCTCTTCTCCGGCATACTGGTAGCTAATTTAAAGCTTATCGTTTTTGTAGTTGTAGTTGTTTTTCCTCCTTTCTATACTTCATATCTATCAATCTTGAATGTCACCTAATACATCATGGTGGAAGCCCCATGCTTGGTGTCAGGAAAGCCTTCGACTGCACCTCAACATTGGTTTTTAGTTACAACTGCTCTGAATCACTGTTGGCAAATGCTGTCAACTCATTGACCTCTTTTTTCTGACCACGTTTAGAGGATGTTAAGCAATAGACCTGCACCCACCGCTGCTGTAAATCCTTTTTCATTCTAAACCTTTTAATTCATTCCTACTGACAGATTAAGAAAAAAAGTTGATTATAAGTAGATGAATATAAGTTGTGTTTAGGAGCCTAGTTGAAGGCTTTGAAAATCCACTTAAATTGTTTCAGGTGGGTTAGCAGTGTGTACACACTGCTCCTCCCAGGACCATCACTGACATACAAGCTGTGACTTACTTCTGCAGAAATTATTCGGGAACCTCTGAGATTAGAACTCCATTAACTTTTTCACAGATCAGTGTGTTTAGTCTATCTGTACAAGGGAATGAGGTAGCAGGTCCAAGATAGAAATGCTGGTTGATTACGGGGAACTCAATGTTTTGGGAGGCTTATGCTGTTGTCTGCTGCCAGTAACACCCAACTCCACGAAAAGGTTATGTGTTAGTGCTGTTGTATTTAGGGAATAGGGTAAAAGTGTTTGTAGTGACACATCTCATGAGATCAATCTTTAAAGTGCCTGGCTGCTTTCAATGGAAGGGAAGGTTCTCTTGTCCTTTTAGCTTTCTTGGGGATTAGCAACCATTTACAAATGTTGTATTTCTTGATTTGGTCCGTACTGTACATATTCACATTCAGGTTGTGAACAATCGGAATTACTCGTACTGGTGGGTAAGACCTGTATGAATGAAATTGTTTTAGTTGCTCTGTGAGCATGTGTGTGCGTCTGTGAAACCAAGGAGAACTGAAGAAGCGTTGTTTAGTATATGAGTTGTCAGAAGGCTGAGTGGAATCTAGCAGGTATGATTGAGAAGTAGCTGTGTCTTTAACTACCGTGTCTTTGTGAGCTCAGGGTGGTCTGTAGCTGTTTTTCTCATGTTTCTCTGATCTAAATATTTATCACTGAATTTAAGAATCGCATGGGAGTGTGTAAGTATTGCATGAAGCATGTCACACTTCTCTCAGGCTGATCTTAAGCCAAACACCCATATGCACTTGTTTATATATACATGTATGTATACAATATCCATTAAATACATGATACCTATTAAAAATACAGTTACGCATGCATTTTGGTAGTATAAATGCTTGACGTGAAGTAGTAAAAACCTACTTCAGAAAAGAAAGAAATTTGTCAGTTAGAAACCTGTTTTGAGACCTGTGAATTTAAGATCCCACAAGGTAAGAAGCTGTGTCTAGTGAAAACTACTGTGTCTTGGCCTTGCAGCTTAAAATCAACCAGTATGTAACTGTTTAGTAGTTCTCGAGTCCATTCTTCAGCTGCTGAGCTGATGTGGTTCCTCAGGTTGCCTGAACTGGTGGGTATTTACTTAAGGTCATTCTCTTAAAAATATTTTTGATAATCTTATGCAACTTTGGAGTAGACACTTAGCCTAGGAAACATGCTTTTTCTTAGATTTGTAGCATATATGCATGTGTAACGCCCACACCTTGCTGAGTGATGCTGTGTAGGAATTTTCAGGGAGAGGAATCTGGAAGGAATGATACCATGATTTATATAGTGTATTCCAGAATGATATCCACAGCAGTATTACATGCATTATTCTTGGTTATACATGGCTTCCCCATGCTATTGTGATACTGCTTATGCATAGTTGAAGTTAGCAAATAAAAGTTGTGGTACCTGGGAAGGTTAGGTGCAGGAGGGAAGGCAAATAACTTCCAAATATACTGTGTCCAAGCAGCTAGAGAAGATGTGCTAGAGATAAAGACAGCATGCAAAGTATTTTTAAACTTTGAACGCTGTTATAAACAACTTAATCCTGAAGGAACCAGAGAGGTTGCTCAAAAATAGTTATATTGTCATTTACAAAGCCACGTATCGTAAACTTGGTGGTCACCTTCATTTATTCTTGCCTATTAACAGAAGGAGTGGGAGGGCAGTATAAATGGTAGCTGTCCCTTCTCTTAAAATCCACAGAGGGAGTTTATGTTTTAGGACATATAATTTCCTTACAAACCATACACAGCATCCCAAGTGATGTTTATAATGCTTAGAGAGATGACAGCAGGCTGATAAGCCACGCTGCTGTGTAAGAAAGGCTTTTATTTTAGCCAGGGCCTTTAAATTACGTTTGACCACGTAGTTTGTGGGTTGATACAGCAGAGTGAACTAAAATTGGTAGTCTGCTGTTTTCTTTGGAGGGACTTGATGAAATAAAAACTCTCCCTTGAGGTTTCTGTTCTTCTTGCCACGTTTGCTAATTGAGAAGACTTTTTTGGGGGGATGCCAGGCAAATGGCTTTTCCCATGAGGTCTGTTTACTTCCTGCTGGCTCACTCATGGTGTTGAGAAGTGGTTGTGTAAGGTGCCTGTACTTACAGCCCTGAATTCTGAAGCATCTGTTTGAACTGGAGAGAAATTATCGTGGAAAAGCTTCTTTATATTTGCATGATTTAAAAAAAAAAAAAAAAAAAAAAAAAAAAAGTAATGACTTGGCTTTACTGCTTAATGTTGCGTCTTTGGCGTGTATCTTAAATCTCTTAAATTTTACCTGGTAAAATGTGTAGAAGCTTTTGCATCGCTGTGACCACTATTGTTTCTCTTATAACTAGTGAGGTGTGTTATCCCATACAGGAATGGCTGGTGTATTGGTGTATTATCAGCATCTGTGCAATTCTAATCCTTAATGGTATCAGTAAGTGGGTAATATATGTTTCCAGAGCATTTACAGCTTACCTGTAAGGATCCCAACTACAGATAAGCACCTTTTCTATAGTATTCCTAAATCTGCTAACACTTCCGAAAAGTGACAAGTGGATTTCAGACCCTTCAGTCCTTCAACAGCGAGAAGAGGATCTTTTCAACACTTCATTTAAAGCTGTGTGCTTAGTGTTAAGTTCTGTGTAGGGATACTACATACATGAAAACGTGTGCTGCTTCTAGAAGCTTGTCTTATTTCAGCTGGGACATTGATAATGGAGTAAGGCGGTTTGGTGTGGAAAGCACTTGACACATTGAGTTCATTGCAGAAGTTCCCTTGTAGTACACTGACAATTTTTTCCTGAAAATCATCTGCCTATTGAACACGATTTTAATTGCAAATTTGGGTATTTTTTCAGTATCTCAGCATTTGTGTACAGTGTTTCAGGAGATCTGTCTCTATAAAACTCAAATTTTAGTTTTTGGCAACTGATGTAATGCACTGAGAAAACAGTGATCCAGACAAAATGTCCTCAAACTTTCAGAGCTATTCTGTTGTTCTCTCTTCAAGACCTTGCTCATACAGAGTTGTGAACTGTGTCAAAGAATATAATCCATTTGCCAGAAGGAAGATTAATTGAGTAGTACAGCTTGTCATTATTTTTTCCAGTTTCCACATAGCAACCAAATGGAGCTTTCAAATTCTGGTGTGTGAAGACAGTGCCTGAAGATATTTTTCCCGTGTGTCCTGGCTGCCTGAAGTAAGAGGGACATTAGGTCACAGTACCTATTTAAGCCACATATCTGAAGTTCTTAATTGTGTGGAGCTGTCAGTAACGCAGTGAAAATTTCCATAGGTTGTTGGTGGGAATGATAGATACTGGCAGAATGGCAGTCCATCACTTTGGAAATAAAAAAGAATAGTGCAGTGCTGGTCACCACTCTCGTTCACGGATCCATTTGTTATTAGTAGAAAAGTCAACATATATAGTGGGTAGAACAACAACTACTCCTCTACACTTTCTATTTGAATGAGATTTTTTTTTTTTTGAGTTTTATGTGTAATTTTTTTTTTTTTTTTTTTTTAAGTAACATGGCTGTGTTGGCCCTCCTCTCTTCATTTGGGTGAAACCAAAGGTAGTTTTCAAAGGTAGCAGGTAGCAGTTGATTTTTTTAAAAAGAAAAAAAATGTGTGAACGATAAAAATCAGAACCGATAAAAATGTTTGTATTCTTGTAAGCTATACGCACTTCTGTATTTTTTTTGAAAATCTTAAACTCATGTTCTCTTCCCTTCTTCCTATCCCCCAATTAACTCTGTAATTACTTACTTATGAAGAAGAAACTTGTCAAGCATGGCCTTTCTTAGATGAAAGGTCCCTTAAAAAAAAATATTTTTGTCTATTTGAGTCTAGGGTGCTGAGGAACTTCCATTTCGTTCAAGTCTGATGAATTCTTATAACTGCCAAGCAGGTGTCTTGCACCATAAAAATGTTCCCATGTTTTATGATGAAAATGCTTAGCAGCAGAAAGGTATCATGCTGGGATCTCTTTGAGCATCCTTGGGTGCATCCTACTGCAACAGAATTGAAATACTAAGGTTAATTTTCCGTTGCTGTTGATGGACCTCTTGTCATCTCAGCTGTGGATGATTTCACAGGCTCTGTATAAATACTTTGCAAGACTTATAGTTATGTCAATGCATTTTATTGGGCAGCAGAATAGAATTTCCATGTTACCTAAAGCACCGACTTACAACAGTTTTTCCCATTGAACTTCTGCAAAGATACTGCACTTGCTTTCAGAATTTCACTGGTGATGGGAGTGACCTTAGTGAGAATTAGCATGCTGGTAAATATGTTTGCCTGAGAGCCGTACTCCGCATGGTCTCTGGACTTGCTCTCAGTTCAGTGTATCTTTGCTTAAACTCTTCAGGACCACTTCCCAAGGTTTATGGCAGGCCTTGATGTCCTGGGGAAGACTGGGTTTTGATTCTTCAGGATTACAACTGCAGCTAAATTTCTCTGGAGTGCCCCAGCACACTATGCAAAATTACAGTTCTTTTCTTAAAGGAAAAAAAGAAGAAAAAAGGGACTAAGGAGAGAGTTTGTGGCGAAAATGGTTTTGTTCTTACTTTTTTACATTGTTTTCTATAATTTCTGCTATTTATTTTCTTTGCAATCCCTGAGCAAAGACAAAGGAAAGATTCCCCAATGTTAATAGTTATATAGGTTCTATATATCCTATATATCCTATATAATATAGGTTCTATTAGTGTATGTCCTTAATATAGGAGATGTGTAACTGAGAGCTGTGTTAAAGTAGCATAAAACTTGTTTCTTTCTCATCCCAGGTAACTTTTATTGGAGCTGACAGGATTATTTGCATAAATAAAAAGACTACAGACTCCTTCCAGAAGGATTAGAAACTAACATGTTTTAGAATTGAATTGTCTGGGTGTTAGGCTGTCTCTTTACTAGTGTAGGCTTAAATATCTGTCTTATGGGCTGGTTGCCCAACTGTTGCATACTGCATGCAGAGTTTCATGCATCTTTTGGCAAAGTTTCTGGTGTTCGCTGCTGTCAGAGACTGTTATATTGTCCTTGTATAATTGAGAGCACTAATTTCTACGTTCTTCTTTGAAGAAAAAAATACTAATTGGAGAAAGCTTTGCCGCATGTTTACTTGCAAATTAGTAGAGCAAATACACCGAATGCATTGCAGATTTGTAATGTGTGAATTCTGAAATACCAAAAGCCTGTACTCTGTCCAGCAAATGCTGGGGTTGGAGGTGATGTGAGGATTACAGGCTGCTGCCCAGTGGTGGCCCTGACTGCTCCCTGCCTGGTAGCAAAGCTCAGCTATGGCGGTCTGTGCTTCATGTAAAATGCTGTTGCTGGGATTACATACATTTTTGTAACACCACTGTTTGCTAATGGGGCTCAAAGTCAACAGACTGACCGTGTGTCTTGAGATTGTGTCTATCAGTCTTGTGGCTTCATGAGTTTCCTGTGTCAGTAGGCCTGAAGCAATGATGTATCTGGCAATTGAGTGCAGGCCAATGTGAGTTAAGAATCCTAAAGATTTTGAGAACAAGGAGCATACGTAAGTGTACATGAAGTACATCACTTCCTTTTCATTGCCATTTACCTGCAAATTACTTAGTAAGCCATGCCACTGAAATCCAGCTTTGATAACTCTTCGCATTTAAGGCAGAACCCAAGAACTGCTGTTGGCCTCTGCATTACGGGTGGTTCCTCGTGGTCTCACTAAGTCCCTAAGTTAGTCACTGTATTTAATCTTGGAGTTCCTGAGTCTTAACACACTTTCTAAGGAAATAAAGTATTCTGACTGTTGGAGAAAAGTCATGAAAACCCTGAGAATGATAGTTCATATTGCTGTGTCCAATACATTATGCTATTATTAGGGTAGCCTCAAAAGGGACGCATATGTGCTGTGAAGAGCTAGCAGGTTGTGTTGAAGTACTTGGTACGGCCTGCTTACAGACATGTGCAGATCTTGATCAGCGATGTTACTTCAGTTATCTGACATCAGATGTACCATGCAGGCTGTGCTCTAAGCAAGAACTGGTTTGCACATTATCCTGAAATGCTACAATTATCTAGCTGGATAGAAAGGGAAATGTTACTAGTCTGAAATAGAAAGTAGCCCTTCTGCTAGTAATTTGTAAAACAGTTATAAATATGATGCAAGAATTGGAACAGAAAAACGGGACTCTTTAAATGTATAGAGAGCTATAACAAGAATGAGTTATTAAAAAACGTCCCTTCTGCCTGTGCAGGCTTGTAAGTTTGAGATCCAGCAGGCAGCAGGAGAAGATAAAACCACCAAATCATTCTGTGTAGTCCAGGAAAATAACACTTTTTTAATTTCACGGGGCAAAATTGAGGTATAGTTTGATTAAATACAAGGATATATTGTGCATAAACAATTATATTTGTGTGCAGATTTTTGAAAACTTTGCTTCCATTTACTATTTAGAAATGGCTTCCTGGGGGTCCTTGAGATTCCTGAGCAGTAAAAATAAGCAGTAGTAGATGCAGGCATAATAGGACTATTGTAGAGATCCTAAAGACTTAAACATCTTCTCTTTTACACTTATATATAAATATATATGTATATAAAATGCGTGCGTGTATATATACATATACAATTGGGAATAGCAGTCTTTAAACTGTATTTTTATTTGCAATACAGACTTGATATTATGTCACTTAAACGTGAATCATCTGCTTGAATCTGACTTATTTTCGTCTGTGGAGTGCATGTTGATACAGGAGAGTTTTCGTTCTAGCGTCTCGTAGACTTTTTACAAAGGAGCAATTCAGAGCCGAGCTCTGGCTGCCTGCTTTAATGGAACGCGTCAGTTAAGGCAATTTCCTGTTGCATGGAGAGAAACCTTAAGTAGCTTTACCGAATGTGACAGGAGACGTACGCAAAAAGCAAATTATTTAGTGGTTGGGAACAAGACGTTGTGTCGCTTTGGAAGATTTGACTGAGCGGCATGTTACATAACAGGTAATTCTGTAGGGTATTACATGTCACTTTGGGACAATTACAAACACAACAGCAGTTTTCTTGGGCCTTTAACACGTTTGATTATTAGGCAGATCAGACAAGACTGTTGACAGTGCATTGTCCTGTTCCTGTCAGATTTCTTCTCTGATGGGAACGGAGAAGCAAGGTACTGCGATAGAGGAAAGCATGCCCTTTTAGGGCGTACTTTGATATCAGTATCTCTATTCTTTGTGACTTGGCTGCAAGGACAGCCCCTTTTAATGGTGGGCCTGTTTGCAGCTTCAGCTGTCACAGCACTGGGTTGCTTTTTGAACTGGGCTTTTGTTACTTCTGTTACTCCTTCTTTGAAAGGGTATTGCATTAACTAATTTCCAATACAAGGATTTGGGAGATTTTTTTTTTTATAGAAAATGATTCAATTCCACCTCTTCACCTGTTTAACCTGGCTTGGTTAAACAGCAGCTAGGAACTTGTGAGAGTTGAAGAATTTTAAACACCAAATTCGTGGAGGGTTTGCTTCACACACAAGCAGTAGTGGTCCACTGACATGGAGACCTGTGGTGGAACAGGGAGAAAGCCCTTAGCCTGCGGCTGGCCTTGAGGGAGCTAGCTGCAGCACAACAGTCCATTTATAAAACTAAAATGAACAAACTTGGAGTAAAAGGTGTCACAAGGATAAAAAGCATCACAGTAACCTACAGTGAAACACAATGTTTGCTGGTGGAACACGCAGGATGTGACACATCTTTTTGCCAACCCTTTTTGTTTAAATCTTAGCTAGAAGGTTAAAGCTCTCATTTGGTCTTGTGTGTCCAAAGATTTGTTAAATGTGAATATTTCGAGGTTAATGGAAAACTGGAGTTTCAGAGAGGATTCGTCAAAAGATGTTTTCTGTTTTTCTCTTTTCCTACTAGGAAAAGATTACTTCAGGGGTAAACACTGTGCTATTTATTCGTTATTCGTTTTTTTTTCCTCTTTTTTCATAGAGATCCACTGCAGTGTGACTGCTCAGAGGTAACGTTGCGGTCATCTGTTACAAATCACTTTTGTTTGAGAATTACTTCAGTGCATATGGCATGAATTGCTTTAATTGAAAAAGTGGCCAGCTTCATCTTCCCCTTCCTTGTGCAAGTTTGAACGCTTGCATGGTAATTGTATAGGTGCATGAAAGATGCATGCTATAGAAAGGAAAACTAGTATTTAAAGAAAATTAAAACCACAGATGTTTATTCACTCTGAATTATGTATCTTTTTTTATGATGCAAACTCAAAATGGGATGGTGCCAGCCTTTTAGATCAAAGGCAAAGAGAGCTAACGGTGTCCTGGGCTGCTTGAGGCAAAGCATGGCCAGCAGTGGAGGGAGGTGATCCTTCCCTCTGCTCAGCGCTGGTGAGGCTGTGCTGAGGCACCAGTGCTTGGGCCCTCCAGTACAAGAGAGAAGGGAAAGGAGTCATCCCTCTTCCCATCCACTCCCATTTTAAGAAGTCTGAAATAACCTTATTTGGCCTAATTTAAGATTATGATACGTGTTGTTCCTTTTTATAATGGGAGCCGTAGTCTGTTGTTTCATTAAGGAAAATATTCCTAACTCTTGATCTGATGGTACCAAAGCTGGCAAAATAACCCCAGGAATGGGAGTTCTGTATAGGTAACGTGCTAAGTGTGCCCTGCTGTTCCTTCAGAGCACTGGGCGGTGGTGGGGTTGTACTGACAGTCCTGATGGGAGGGATATAAGAAGGCAGAGTTAAGAACTTAATGACATGTTAGAATTGATGGCGCTCCCTGGTTTTTATTTTTCCGGTAAGGTGTGTATTAAAGCTGCTGCTTTGGTTAGAACTGGGGAAGGGAATGTCCTAGTTTGTATGTGTTTCTTTTTAATCTGATCTGTTACTTTGCCTTTAGCTCTCTGGAAAATAATGGAAAGAGAACTATCTGTACCATACCAAACTTAAGATGATATAAAGGAGAGAGAAATTTCCTGTGTTTGTCTCTCTCGGTGACATAGAAGTTAAAGAAAGGAAAAAGGGTTACATAGATCTTGGCATTGTCTAATGTGTGAAAGTTGTTTTTTTTTGTTTGTTTGTTTGTTTTTTTTTGACATCTGTGTGCTTCCCTACTTTTCTTAATAGTTTTCTCCAGCAGTCGAGAAACGTTTTGAAACCTGAAGGAATAAGTTCTAGTCATTTACTATGTGTAATTTGAATAAGTGCAAGGTATATTAACAGAGCACAGTGAACAGCATGCTATAGGAAGGACTTAAGATAACTGGTAGATCATGCCTCCGTGCCTGAAGCAACATATCTCACTGTTCCTGCTGAGAGTTTTTGAACGGTTTGGGCACAGTGGATATACTTGCTGAGTATCTGTCTGCATCACTCTGTCACCTGCCTCTAAAAAGTATTTGCAAAAATTTCTTCCTATGAACAAGATGGGAAAATAAAATGGTCACGAACCCAACACCTTCTAAACACTTCAGCCTGAGAATTGTTTTCTACAGAAGATCCATTCTGTAAACTAAGGTGACTACTAAAATGGCCCAGAATATGTGTGAAGCCTTATGAAACTTGACTTCTAGATACCATGATTTGCCTGTTACCCTATCAGTTACAGGAGGAATAATACGGTTACCTTAACATGTAGGGAAAGATGAGGTAAATTGCCTTTTGGGTTCATGTAGCAGCCAGTACCGTGGAACTGTAACTTGCTACTGCTCTAGTTAATGCTTGAGAAGTTAAATGAGATATTGTTTGATATAACATAAATATTTCAGAGGTAAGCAGGGGATTCATAGTGCTTCTAGTTGAGCTGCAATTCCCAATAGTGCCTTTTTGCATTCTTGTGGCTATCTAAATCTGTCAGCTCAAACTCTGCCAGAAACTTCAACTAAACAAAAATCAGTTTTGTTTCTTTTGACATACTTGTTTATAATAACTACACCATTGCTTCTGTAAATGGATCCAAGTTGTTTTTTAACACTAAAATCTCTCAAAAATAAAAAGGGTTTGATGCATTTTTTTGGTAATTGTACCACATGTTCATGATTTATGGTAACACGAATAGTGAGGAAAAATGCTGCTGTTGTATGACTAAGCCTTGAATGATGCATATGGCATAGCAGTTAATTTTGTAAACACTTCAAGAGTGTTTTAAAGATGTTCATAAACTTGGTCTTTTTCAGCCAGCTTATTCCTCATTAAAAATAAGTTCTGCTATTCCTCATAATAATCTGTAATAGTGAATTTATTGAAATAAATTTCTAGCATCTGTTATGGCTTTTATAATTTGAGGCATTCTTACTGTTGGGATTTTTATGCATTCTTAGTTGTATAACTTGGATAACATCTAAATTCTTCTCTAGAGGTCTCCTTCAAATGTCCCAACTGGAGATGCACAAAGCTTTTTGCCTGTTGTCCCTACAGTATTTTAATTTCTTTGTCACTTTCCTTCCCTTTACCTGAGCAACCACCTGGAGGTCTGAGCCTCCAAAGTCCTTGCAGTAGGTGGCTTCTGAGCCACCATGCGTAGATGTCACAGGAGGGTGACAAACTAAAAATGTTGCAGTGCTGCTATAAATGTGATCCCAATTGGTCCTAAAGTACAGCAGGTTCTTCAACATGGTTTTCTACTCTTAAGAGCTTTTGAATGTAAACGTTACTGTGTCTGCAGAGGATGGTTACAGTTCTTCAGAGACCTTGGATCACAGCCATGCTCTCAGTGATCAATAAGTAGCCTGGTCTTTTTAACACCAAAATGAAGACTTCAAAGTTGCATTCAAAATTAAGCAATACGCTTTAGTAGCAAATCAAGTACCAATTATTAAGCTCACTTGGAAGAACCTAGTGCCTCAACCTGTGCAGCACATAAGCCATTTATTATCAAAGTGAAGGGCAAGTTTTGAGGAAAGTCTTTATCCAACATTGAAGGAAGCTTTTTTGTCTCTCTGAGCCACGACAGTGGTGCTACCAGGCCAGCAGCCACCTGTGCCAGATGCTTGTAGCTTTTTCCCCATGGAAGTGCTGGTGCAGCATCCCTGAGATGTGTTTTGGCAGAACAAGGCCACCTGCAGATCCCAGATGCAAAGGTGGTTAAAAGTTACAGCTAGCTCTAAGTTCCCTGTTGTGGAAGCTGTCTCGTCCAGCCCTATGCCGTTAATGTTATAAGGGCTCATTATTTATTCAGAGACGAGAAATTTCCTTCACTTCAAACTTCTGAGCAGTTGGTGGCACATTGATGGAATTGGGCTGTTTTTCCCCCCCCTCAGTTTGCAATACCAGCTAGATAGGGAGTAGTGGGTAGACCTGATGTCTGTTTGATCCAAGTGGTTCCCTAGGTACTTCTCCTGTTTTGCCCAAATGAAGAAAACTTCCAGAAAATTGTTTTTGCTCCTTCTGAAATAGATGATAACAGACTGAAGCGTGTTTAGTGCTGTCAGTGCTTCTCTTGCGAGTCCCAATGAGGGAAGCACCTGATCTTCCACGCTAATTCTCCTTGTTTGTTGTTTTTCTTCTCTCCTTGAATCCTTTTTTATTCCAGCCAAGTCTTATCTCTGCAGCTCCCAGCATGGTGGCTGTGCAGAGTTCTTGGAGGATTATCATTACAACAAGGTAAACTCATTTCAGAACATCTTTAGCCTTGTTTATTTCAAGAGCTGGGGAGAGCTCACATGGCTTTTCAAACTGCTTCAGCTGAAGTATAGTATGGTAATTTATAACAAACATGGGTAGCTTTGGTATGGCCATGAAGATAAACATAAGCCAGATAAATACCCTTTCTTTCATGACACTTTGTTATATCATATGTCTTAACCAACTTCTTATCTTAAACACAGTGATTCTCACTCATGTTTCATAAACAAAAAAGATGCTGTTTTTTTTTTTTGTAAAATCTCTTTAAAAAAAATTTTTTTTTATATTTTGACTAAACAGCAGAGATAGGTAAGACTGTAGACTTTTTCATGACGATGTTATTTGAGCAGAAGATACTCAGTGTAGCAAAATCCCATTATGGATATCTCTCAAAAGCTTATTTAGGTTATGTATCTCCATAACTTGCTAAAAGCTGTAATATGAATAAGAAATACTTCCATATGCAAGGAGTCCAAGGCTGCCTGGTGCTAAAAGCATCTGCTTTGCCTGGCTGTCACTTGACTAATTTCACAAATAGCCTTGGCGCAGTCACTTTTCTTATTCCAGAGTCCTTTGGTCTTGTAGTTAAGTATTGATTTGAACTTTCAGCTTTGCCATCTTCTCTCCATTATACACTTATTTTTGAGAGAACAGTAAGAAAACCCAAAAGTACACATACTCCTTGAAATGCTGAGGGAGGAGAGAGGATAACTTTATAGTTTAATGTATTTAAGGCCTGTCAGTGCATTGCGAGGACATGTTTGGTATGTGATTTAAAATTTTTTTCAGCTCTCTGGTCCCACAGTACAAAAACACTGGTATTAAGTCAGTTCATAAGTGCGCAGGGAGTTCATCCGAGTGTTTCTGCAAGTACTGCAGTTGTTAGGAAAATGTTTGAAGTTGGGTTCCTGTTTCTTTTTTTCGTAGCACCTCTTACTCTGTATACCGTGTCACTTTTCTGAAAAGTCACAAAGCAGTTATGTGGACTACTTAGTAACAAAGATTTTAACTAATAAGGAGTTATTTACAAATGCGGGGAACATAAGGATGACTTCCTTGTACCATATTTCCTTGACTGTTCCATAACCTTCAGGCAACAGACCATTTACTTAGAGTACTGCAAACATGGTCCGTGCCAACAATGTTTTCAAAAAATGGCTGGCCTAATGCCAGGGCCATTATCCTGTCATTATTCTGACAATAAAGAAATGCAGATGTGCCCCAGTTAATACTGTCTGAAACACTGAGGAATTAAGAACGATCAAAGTACATCTGATAGGATTTTGGCACAACGCTAGGAATCTGGAGGGGAGGGTGCGGTTGGTTCAGCTCCCTTTTACATCAGCCCATTGTATTCTCAACAATGCTGGCACATCCATGTTGATAGTGGAGCTGGAGCTAGTGGCAAAAGATGGTCTTTTCAGGTACGAAATTAGTAATTTTGTGAAAATGGTGTTTTATAAAGTGGGAGGCTTTCTTCCAAAGCACTCTATTTTGAGATGCTGTATGCTTTTTACTACATTACAGTGAATGGGAAATAGGGAAACATTCTCAGAAATGCTGGGGGCTTAGACATCTTAGCAGTAACCTTTGCTAGATTTTCTGAGTCTGTGTGACTTCAGTGCTAACACTTGGAGGGCTTTTCAGAAGCTGCGCTCCGTAGAAGTCCCGGCGCGGGGCTACAGAAGAGCAAAGGTGATGCACAGGAAAACCAGGTACAGTTCAGTGGGGAGAGGGGGGTGAAGGGGTGGGAGAAATCCCAAGCCTTGAAAATGCTGAAATTGATAAGTTTTTCATTTTTTTTAAATGATTTTTCTTTTTTTTTTAATTTTGTATTTTCTTACAGAAAAATATTCCTTTGGAATTTTTCAGATTTAAGTAGGGTTTGGAATGGAAACTCCTTGATCCTTCCCACATGACTAGGAAGTCTTGTTGTTAAGAGATGCATTTTGGATTGATACCTATTTCATAATGAGTTCTGTTGGTATAAATATTTTAACATTTGAGAAAGACATCTAATGAGTGCGAGTAACTTCTTAGTAGCTTCTTAGTAATCATCTTGTAACTTCCTAGTAACCCCTCGTAACATCTTAATAACTTCTTAGTAACCTCCTTGTAACTTCAGGAATCCTTTCCTTGTCATTTCATTGTTTTGGAACTACCCTTTGTAGAGACCTAATGGCGTGCATCCAATTCTGAGAAATATTGTGAGGAAAATGTAACTCCTGGGGGTAGTAGTAAGGAGAATCTTGGCTATTTCCCCTCTCTTGGAAATTTTGAGATGGTGTTATCTTAAAATTCCTTTTCTCTCATGTCTGTATGATGGTTTATACTACTTCGAGTTTGTTACAGAGATGGTGTTGGTTAATTTTCTGTATACCAGGGGCAGACCACAGCCACACTGTGCTAATTCCAGAATCCTGGGTCTTGTGTTGCCAGGATGCTTGTGGGTGACGTACTGGAGTCAGCAGGGGTCAGCTTGTTCCAGAATAACAGTGGTTAAGCCTGGGGAAGTTGCATAGTGTGGGTGTGCATTTTTGGTACCTTCTTTCAAGTTACTGGAGATTGTTTTTTTTTCCAAAATTTAATCTCGGTAAGCGTTCTTGACTTAATCCGTGAATCCGGTGAGAATCTGGAGCAAAGGCTGTTCCTTTGCCCCATAAAGACAGATTGATTTTATGTTTTGAAGCAGTGAAGGCTGTGTGCATCAGTCTGCCATTGGGGCAGTGCTGTTCTAAATAAGAAGTTAACTTTATTCATTGTGAATAGTTTGCCATGTCTTGCAGGTGAAGTTCTTTTGGACAGTGGCATGTTCAAGACAGGCAATACTTTTGAGCTTTGGTTGGCCAGCAATGAAATTCTGGAAGACCTGAGAGGGAATTGGAATAGATGTAGACCAACAGCACTCTCCTTTAGCAAAACTAAGTTATGCAAAGTAGGTCTGATGCTGCTGGCACTAAACATGGCCTAAAACAGCATGTCCTCAGAGAGGGTGTAATACTTGATACTGGCAAGCTTCACGGCTTAGGTTAGGAAAACATTAAGTACTGTTCAAAAAGCACCTGTCATCTTAGTATCTGTTAGCTGATTTTGCATCCAGGAAGCTTGTGCCTGTGGCAGATTTAAATTAAAGAAGAAACTTGGGAGAAGAAATTGTAGTTGTCTTAATAGCAGTCTTTGTCAGCTAATGTTCCTGAAAGCAATTGCACAAAGACTCTTTTAACAGATCTTTCATTGTGCCCCTGATATATATCCATTGCTTTAATCAATAGTCTTGTCTTCCCAAAATATCTACTTGGCTGAGAATATTGAATAAATAATAACAGTATTGGAAGAAGACACTTGAAATACTAGCAAGGGTGTAAAAACTCCCTGAAAAACACTTCACCCTTTTAGTAAGGCAGAAAATGGATTTTGCAGGCTGGTTATTCAAGAAGGTTTTTTTATTATCATGTTTGTTATTCCATTAGTAATTCAATTGGGAAAAAAAAAAAAAAAAAAAAAGACCTATTGAGTCTGTGGTGAAGGGAGAGGTTTTAATACTTGTGTTTTTGTGTACAAACAAATTAAACCTAGAGGGATGATGTACGTACATAGTGTTCCCTTGTTTTTTAAATGCACTGGGAAGAACCTCTGTATTATTTACCTGTTGCTGCAAGGCCAGCTGTATTAATTATCTTACAAACCATTTTCTAGAGCTTTGAATTAGCACTGCAAGATCTCATTTCATTAGTTATTCCCCATAATTTTCCAGTTTCCAGCTGCAGGTGATAATTATTGAGTATTTGTGTGTGTGTCTGACTGTGTGATTCCTTCATAACAATTCTTTGTAGAGCTCTTCTGTGACTCAATTCATTCAAGTTCTTTCTGAAGGTCCACTTTTGCCATGATTGACGTTTTGGTGGGAAATTAAGTGACAGAGAGAGGAACACCAATGAAAATGGTATGGGATGTCTCTCCTGACTGTTCCAGTAGATGCTGCAGTATGCAAAACCTGCAGAGAATGTTTCTTGCTAGTTGCTTTGACTACGATTTGTCTGTTATGGCTATTTACCCTTCTGTTTTCTGTTCTGTGAGAGGAATTCGGCAATGAAACCATGTTTAAAAATTGTTGGAGGTTTTGGTTAAGTCCAGGATGGCTTTGTGCAAAGCAGGTTTGGACAACGGGTAGGTTCACTAGCTCATGCAAACAGCTGTACTGCTGGTTTCAGGATCTTCAAGTCTGGCTTTATCGCCCTGCCTCCGAGCTGATGTGTCCTGCCGGGCCTGGGATACCCCAAAGGGACTTGGTGAAGGCTGGCTGGGTTCCCTCTTTCCTCCCAAGCCATTCTCCTGCCGTAGCACCTGAGGTAATCTGCACATGGATAAAGAAGGGCTGACCTGCTAAAGGAAGGCCTCTATTGATTCACGCGTGATGCGCAATCTGGCTGCCATAGTATTTACCATTAAGAGAGCACGCTGATTCCTGGAGGTATTTTTTTATAGTGCTATTTCTTATAAGCACAAATACAAAGAGCAGAATCACTCTACCAGGCCAGAGGTGAATATTTTTAGATCCCTCTGGAGTGTTGTTTGCTTCGTTCTCTAACGCCGTTACGGTTTCGGTGAAGAGGCGATTCAATCAAGTACCATTTCCACTGAGCTCTTAAATTCAGCCCGTCAGAGGAGGGAATCAAGGCAGAGATAATAAGCACTCAGCTGACGGAGGCTGTGCAACATCTTTGTGGTGAGAGCCGGGCTGCAGGAGGCAGGATGGCTCTTGTGGCAACCGGGCAGCCTAGTGCATGCCTGCTGGCTGCCGCTTCATTTGCATCGGGAGCCAAGTGCTAGGGAATGCATTTTACATACGCAAGCAAAATATAAATGTAAAATAGCTATCTGAAAGACTTGGAGGCAAAGAGGATTACTTCAGATAGAGCTTCCCAGTACTTGTGGCCTATTTTTTTTTTTTCTTTTCACCATTTAACATGATCAAATCTGTGTCTAGGACGTAATGCATGTTTTAAGAAGAAAAACGTTTAATAACTCCTTCAGTGATCATTCAGAAAAATGAGAAGTCTTAAGGTACAGCAGTCAGCTTTGCCCCCAATTTTCAAACAGAGACACAATGTACAAAATGAGCTTTCCCTGCTGCAAACAAGGCGCAGTACTGCACCGAGGAGAAAAGGCTTGTTTATGCACTTCCAAAGCTTCACCTTGTGGCATATTGCCTGAATTTTCTTTTTTTTTTTTTTTGCCAGGTCACACCTCAGGAATAATGATAATCTCTAACTTCACTTAATCATGAAAATAAGTAGGTAGAGTCTGGAAGAGGATGGCATTTGGGGGAAAATACTGCTGCATGATTTTTCATTCATTGTTCTGATTGGAACAGGTAACTTCATATTGCTCTTAGCATTATCAAAGCTTAAATTCTTAGAAAGCTGGTATCTTTGGTTAAGTAGGGATTCTTTTTACTGTATTTCTTCATTGACGCAATACATTTTTTGAAATCATGGTAGATGCTTCACGGCACTCTTCACTTGACTTACCTGTTTTTTTTTAAATGCTGTTACAGAGAATTAGAAAAAATAAATGTATGACTGAGCTCATTCTAGCTTTCAGAGTTCCACTTGCAAGGCAGAAAGTTAAGTCTTACCCAGCTGAACTCTAAAAATCTGTCCTATTTTTTCTTCTTTCAGTGGGTAGGAGGCCACTGTACAGTAGAAAACAAATCAGGTCACCTATATTTCAACACCATGTTACACAGTGTAATATTGTGTTGTAGTTCTTCATTTGTAAATAAAACTAAAGTACTATAAAGAAGTATCAGCTAATGACTTAGTCCCCCGTCAAGACATTTGTAAGATGGGAGCTCCAAAGTACAAAGGTCATTCTTATGTAAAATGTTAATCGAAACTTGATTATCAAGGAGGAAGAAGATCTTGTATTATAAGTTGTATTTATATAGATGGATGAAATTTTATTTGTTTAGATTTATATATATTTACATGTATATAGATGTCTATATAGTTAATAAATGTGTATATATAGTAAAATTTTCATAAACTTTAATTTGGTTCTCCTTTATCCGCTAGATGAGCTATCAGATAAAACCTCTGTCTTGCTCTTGCAAGTGGAGATGGTGATACATTTTTCTTTCCAAAATTAATATCTCAGCTTCCTCTTGTGTTGGCTTTGAGCAGTGCCCTGTGTCACTGTGGACGAGGACTAAGTGCAAAGTAGCTTCTGACTGCCCATGGCATTCTCAAAACACAGTGTGATCTTGATAATAGTTGTGTAAACTGATGCTGTAACTGGATCTTCCAGACCTGTGGGCAAGCTGCACTTTCTGAATAGTGAGCAGAACAGTGAGCAGATGATACACGTTCATCCAGGCCCAGTTGCATTTCAAACTCTGTGGCTGAGATCCCTATGTAAAAGCAAGCAGTGGAGTTGGAGGAGAGGGATTGTGTCCCATTCTGTGTTGGAGATACTCATCCTACCTTCAGCCAGAATGGGTTGCAGCTCAGTCTAGCTCTAGCTGAATTGTAGATTTGCCTCAGTAAAAAATTAATGACTTGCAGCCCAGTCTAAATTAAATATTTAAACTTCTCCATTGTGCCCAGCCATGTTCCCAGAAGAACTCCATGCTGTTTGAAGTTTGTCATTTATATTGGGCAGGTCCTTTCAGGAATCACTCAATTTTTCTCTTAAGTAGTTTAATTCCCTTATAGGTTTCTGAATTAAAAGCCTTACTCAAGTAGAATTACTGAATAGCTGTAAAGTGCTCAAGCTGGAGTTGAGTCCAACTACAGTTTTGCTAAAAATAAATAACACTTCACAATGTCAACTGGAGAGTATTTGACAGCCCTACTTCTGAAATTGTGAGCCATGCCGGTTCATGTACTTCGTGCAACCAAGTCTGAAAGAGGGTATTTTGGGGGATAGGAGACTGGATTTAGAGGTGGGAGAAAGATGTGAATTTAATTTCCTTTTGTGCTCAAGGAAGGAAGAATTGGTTAAAACAAAGTATCTTCATACTAAATGATTTTTCTCAGTTTAATCTTCTGCTAATAGCAAGAGAAGAGAGTTTGTGTGTTTTTCTGGATGCCATGTCCATTGTTTAAGGTAATGGGCTTAGTAAATCAGCTAGCTAGCCAAACATGTCTTTGAAGACTTTTTTCTTTATCACTAAATAGAGTATTTGCACATCACTAGATACTATTTTAATATTTCTCATGACTGTAATGGTAAGGGAACTTACATGTGTAGTGTTAGTGAACTGCTAATACTGCTGTCTACTATTTGGTCTGTAACCAAGAGAGGGAGATGATCTGAAAAAGAAAATGCAGGCAAAATGAAGTTCTCAGTATATGGACGACATAACAGTAGGGCTATTTAAAGAAAAAGGCAGCTCAGAAGGATCTGGGAACAATTTCTGAGATCTAGGTTCTGAGGTATACAGCTGATAACCCATTGTATTCAGTGCGTGCTTAATGTACTTTTTCTGGCAGAAAGCACTTGGCAGCTTGTAGGAAGAAGCTCTATCAACGCAAATGATTTTTCTCTAAGTAAAAAGTAAGTATTCTTTAGGTTTGAAGAGTTTGGAGAGAAGCATTTGGATGCAAAATATGTTTGACATATTTCGTAATCAGGTTCATTTGGGAAAGATGTAGGTTCAGTAACTATTAAAACACTGTGGTATCAGGTTACTAAACTACTGACTTTTTTTCTGACCTTTGCTTTGGTTTCCATAGTTATGCATATTTATTGTTGCAGTTCCATATGGGGCAGCTGTAAACTGCAGTGTATAAGAACATCTGGTTATGCAAACCCTTGTTGATGAAGGGGAAGGAATGGAACTAAATTTAATGTACTAAAAGACTGCCTTCTTAAACAAAAGCCTTGCATGTGGAATTCAAATATAGCATGAGTTTTGTTTAGTTGTTTAAACTTGAGACACTTTCTGAAATAACATGTGCTTCTCATTGTACAGTTCTTTCTCTCATTCTTCAACATACGTGTCTACCAAAAAAAAAAAAAAAGAAACAAAATGCTCATCCCCTTATCCCCATTCTTCAGTCTTCACTTCTTTTGCGAGATAGAAAGGGTGTGGAGAATGCCAAGCTGGTGAGCTTCTGAACATTCAAATGTTGGGAACTGTAAATTAAACCAGTTTGTGAAAGCAGAGGTCTCTGGACTACACAAAATATTAAAGTATTGCTGTGCAATCACAAAATAATCACGTAGGTAGAGAAAAGCAGACAAGTTGTGCCTTGATTAGCTCCAAGGGAAACTCATTTGCCCTCTAGGCAGTGATTACTGTCTTTTGGAAGCTGTGCCACTTGCTCTGTCTCTGCACCACAACTAGCTGGATTGTTTTGAGTTGAGGACTATTGCAGATTTTACACAGTAGTAACAAACCGTGTGTGTATATTCACGTGTTTCTCTCTTTCCAACTGGATGACTATAAAGAACCTTTAATTTGAAATAGGTTGCCTATGACACATGGGGAAAACTGCATCTGATATATTCATTAGAAGAATGCAAATGCTTAATGGCTGTGTAATGCTCTGGATATGTTGTGTGATAAGCACGGGTGGATTTTTTTTTTTCTTCTTTTGGTCTGTTCCAAGACTTTTATGGAAGCTTTTTATCATCTTAAGGTTAAGATAATAAAAGTCTTCTTAATACATAAAGATCATACCCACCTGTGTTGTAAAGCTAACAAGCTGTTGCAAAGGAAGTGCTGCATCATTGAATATTTAGATGAATACAGGTGAGTAAATCTCAGCTGTGGATACCTTTGGGTTTAAAATGATCTATTCTTGCCCATGGAGAAGAGTAATGACAAAAGAGGGGGAGGAATGGCAGGTGAATCTCAAGATTTAAGACTTCAGAAAACAATTTTCTCTCTTTTTTTCTTTGAATTATAGTGAGGTGGAAGACTATAAAGAAAAAGCACATAGTAATTTTTGAGCAGTGTTAGGGATTACATCTTGATGTATCACCAACACAGCTGTTACATTGCAGTACTGTGTCATGATTCTACCCTATAGAAAGGAAAAAAAAGAATTAGATGAAGCGATTCTTTAAGCTCTCAAGGGTTTAACAATGCTCTAACATGAGCTTTTAAAAATAATAATAAAAACATGTTTTAATATTTACTTTATGTTTTTAATGATTTGGGAGCGTGGGGACCCAGAATAAACCATTCATAATTTACAGAGCATTAAATGTAGAATGTACTGAACTTAATCCAGAGTTACAGTACCTTGTACAGCTCTTCCATCATGAGAAAAATTTCTCAGCCCTCCTGGGACAATCTGGGGGGAAAAAAGTTCATGTATTTTATGGCTGTTATGTAGCTCTGTCCTGTTTTCATGGTGCAGTGCCACGTGGCTGTGTTTAAGGAGACTCTAGCAGGGCTAGGAAAAAAAATGGTGGCAAGGATGAGTATTTGTAGGCTTTGCTTTAGAGACCCTGGCACGCTGTTGTTCTGAAGCTTTGATTCTGAGGTGCTGAAAATTGTCTGATTTTAAGTGGATTGAGTTATGCTAATGAACTTCAAACTTCTGCTCCTGAAAGCAGACTTATAATCAGTGTACTCTGTGTTGGAGTTGCTAAATTAGCCACAAATAATACCTTGAGGATGGGGGCCCAAACCTTGGCTTCGTAACCAGCAAATTGTAGCTGATGTGGAGTCACCGTGTCTGATGGGTGAGAGCTGCAGGAAGACACTGGTATAGCTGTGTTGATAACAGTGCCAATATGGAAGCAGGTAGCATTTCAGAATGCACTAATCTGCAACAGCTATGGTACAGGTAGAGTATGTCAAACATGGAGCTTCGCTGGAAAGAAAAGCAAAATCAAAAGACTGCACAGTGAACAAAAAAAATACCTCTTATAAATGTGTATCACCAAGTTGTGACACGCCCAACCCTCACTCCCACAGCTAACACCCATAAAACTGCACGTTCTCTTTTGCTAACACAATTCTAATGTTCTGGGACTAAATCAGATTTTTTTTCTGGTTGTCTTCCTCATTCTGAAGGTTGGGTAAAATTTTGTTGTGGAAAGGGTCCTAATAGATGTCAGGCTGATGTCAGTGATTTGTTTTTAAATAAAATCTCAGAAAAACTACTCTAAAATAAACCACACCCGATGACTACGATGTTTAGATTTACTTGTTAGCATATGGAAGAAAGCAAAAGGCAGATCAAGTTTAGTATTGAAGTTGGCTTTAAAGCGTTTTTTTCAGTACTATCAACTCAGTTTTGCTGCTGGTAAGCTCATATATTCTTGTTTACATCTGTCTAGAAGTAGAGCATAAGCCAGACAGATTTTGTCTCATCAACTACTTCACCTGAAGCTTGCCTCATTTAATTTAACCACATCAGGTTTGGTTCTTTATTACTGTTCGTATTCTGTTGGTGGTCAGGACGAAGTTACCTGGGATGGCTAGTCTGACTGAACAGCTCGCTGCTGCTAACGAGGAGATGTCTCACCTGACTTCCTCCTTCGAGTACCTCTGACTCTATTGCTCTTCTCTTTTTCAGTGCTGCTGCTGCACTTTGGGCTGTTTTCCTATTTAATTGAGCAAAAACCATTTTCTTTTACCAGTTCCATGCTGTTGTAGGCTGCACAGCTGTGGAGCACAGCTCCATCCTTGGATGTCCTTCCTTCTTTTCAAACAGTTTTGCTGAATTGATTGTGTCCTATCTTTCCTGCATGCCATAGCTTGAAGACAGGGCATGAGAGCCCATTCTGCAGATTGAAAATTTGCACTGCTTAAACTGGCATTGTGGGGGTGCTGCTGATCACCCAGCACAAACAGCGCTCGTTGCTGAAGCCTACTAATTAGTGCGCCATTCTCAGATTAAAAAGATTGAGCACTGGAAAGTGGAAGAAAGTTGTAGATCAGGAGTCAACTGCTAAATGTATCCTCAAACGGATCAAAGCTTATCTGTTTTCTCAGTTTCTGCAGTCAAATGCAAAAGAAATGCAAAAGCAGCAGATTTGTTGAGATGGAGGTGCTTTTAATCAGTGAAGCACCATTTGTGCTCGGTTCACGTTCATAACTGAGCTTAGCCAGACCGAGCCTGGTGTCCTCCTGGTTCCTGTCATCTGGAATGCTGTGCAATTTCAAACTTTATATTTATTGGATTTGCTGTGCTCCAGTACTTCCATTCTTGGCACCTGAATAAATGCTTTTTGATGTTTCCTCTCCACCTCATCTTGCGTGTTTTCTAGACTTCTTTATGTGTAAGGAAATAAGCAAGTTTGATCCTGTTTCTTTGCTTGCTGTTGTGAATTACTGGACAAATATCAAGCCAAATGTACTTATGTTTAGCCAGCTAATCAGCTATGTAATTAAACGACAATATAACATCTCTTCAGCCTTCATCTCTCCTGGGATATCATCTTCTCTTGCTGCTCCATGGCACTGTAAAAATTACTTTTTTTTCCATGACTTCTCTCTTGTGCTGGGGCTTACTCTTCTTTTTATTGCTTGTTCTGTTCCGGGAAAGAATTAGAGGCTTAATTTTTGGCCGTGTGTGTTTTTAAGCTGCTCTGGATGGGATGTATAGTGTGTGTTAAGCACTGTGGTATTTTTCTACTCTAAGTGTAAGCATAGTGTTAGTATTAGTTGAAGATAATAACCTGTTTTACAGTAGCTTCTATCACTACTTAAGACTGGACACTTGCTAGACAGTATGTTGAAAAGAAAAAATGAAATCCTAAATTGATACTACTGCAAAATCCTTCACCTTTACTTCAAAAGCTCGAACAGTAGAAATCTAGAGACCATAGGATTTTTTTGTCCGATTCTTCTTGCTATAATAGTAAATGTATGTTATTGTTTTTTTTAATGTAACTTCATTTACTTTTACCAAGGTGCAACAGATAAAGAAAAAGGGTGAAGTCAGAATTTGACTTCTTACTTCTCCTTTTCTTCCTCCACCAGAACCGTCCTTGCACAGACAAGAAGAAACATAAGGAGCGTGCATGTGCTAAGAATGCAGAAATGAACTCTCTGCAGCTGTTTAGTTCATTAGCCTTACTAATTCCTTATGGGAATTGAGTTACTGGTGGGATGGCGAGGATGGAAGGTTCACCACAGTGGGATTCTTTGATGCGGTACTAGACAAAATTTACTTAAAGCTGGCATGCAACTGCCTACAGCTGAACCCTGCATTTTTTTTCAGGAAACAGAAAAGATCATTACCCTGCTTAGTCATAGTACTGCACCATCATAGTTTTCTGAGTAATTAGATAATCTAACAGACTGTTTGAGGCTGTTTTATGTAACTTCTCCTGGTACTGCCTTGCTTTCTATTAAAGCATTGCTTTAAACAGGTGGTTACCGTAGGCTTAGTCTGTTGCTTTCTTCCTTGTCTTAGCACATTCCCTTCATGGGTTAGTTTCAGATTTGCTGCTTAGCGTGTTGATAGCCTGGCTTCTGACATGGCATAGATAAAATGCTGGTGGTTATTCTGCTTTTATGTAGCTCCCAACCAAATCATCTGCATCCACAGCAACTTGATTGGGGAAAATAACCTGTAGATTTTCAAGCTTCCTCACCCAAACCCATCTCTCTCGGTTCTGCAGTCTAACCTATGCCTACTGCATTTTAAGCTGCTGAGCCAGAATGTAGCAAAGGCAGGGAAGCTGAACACCCTGCCTAGAGGCCAGATCTAGTCTGCTTGATGTATTTATCTAGATTGCATGACAGATTGTGCAGAATTTTAGCTTACAGCTTTGAAACAGAAGTAAAATCTCTGATCCTTAGAGGCTGAGAGGACTAACTTCCAAATGTGAAATAATGCAGTACTCTTTTAAGTATCCTGAATTAACAATTCTCTGATGAGGACTGCTAAGCATAATTAGAGATTCAAGAGTCGAGTCATTAAATAACTTAAATGCATGAATATATGCATAATTTAATTGTGCTCATAAATGAGGTAATGGGGGCAAAAAGACTTTGGAGAATAATGAAGATGCATATCTTACATCCTTTTATCCTGAGCGATGCTGAACAATTCTCCGAGTACTGAGTAGCGATGCATTTCATTCCCAGATATTGCTTCATCTGATTAATGGTGTCTGTAGGAGATCTGCAGAGAACCGAGAATAATCCATACTTTGTGCTAAGTAACTCCAGCCTTTGGTCCAAGTTGTAAGTGTAGTTGTCTGCTTTACCTCTTCAGTTTATAACCCTGTACATTAAAACCTAAACAAACTCTACTTCCCTCCAAGTTTTTTTTACACCGTGTCAGATGAAAGGCTCATCTTACACTTTGTATTAATCAAATTAGTTCTTTTATGAACTGAACAAAATGTTCAATAAAAGGGTAAAAGGAAACAGATCTTCAGAGGACTTTAAGCTGCAGACTGAAGTGTAAAGAATGCTATAGTTGCACATTACCATTCTGTTATTAAAACCAGAAGGAAACCATGCTTGCTGGCAAGAAGTTTTTGCAATATTTAGAGCTGAGAACAGAGGGTAGAAGAGGGTACATTTCCTTAAAATACAGAAATGAGTTTTAGTGGAGGAGGGGAGTATCAAAGATAACTGTTGCAGGATGAAAATTTTTCTCGTGACTCATGTGGAATCCACTGTAGGGCTGCCATCATTGTCTGCATGGGATTTTTCAGTAAGGGGTACAGGAGTCGGAAATGGAGTAATGCAGCAGCTTGATAGTATTAACATCATTTTTGTCATGCACTTGTTTTACTTACTTAACAAATGATTTTTTATTTTTTTTTTACTTACCTAACAAATGAATAATTATTTGGAGGAAACACGATGGTTCAGATTGCCTCCTGTCTTGTTGGGGGAAAAGTCACTGTCTTCTGTTTGTGTTCAATTCTTGAGTTGTGTGCCAGGTTGAGCTTTGCATTTAAAAGTACTTGGCTGCTTGGTTCACTGGCAGAAATAGCTTTAAAGAAGGATCCATTTTCTGAAGTGATTAGGTTCATCATGATTTTGTGCAGCTGTTTGGAAACTGTTGCCGTGACTAGGTGGATTTTTGTATTTCTACACAGAGCAGAGGTAGGTGAATGGATGGCAGGGCAACTTCGTCTAAAATAAATCTGTTCCACGATGGGCAGGATTTATGAATCCCAGTGCCTTGACAGTTGCCCTGCTTCCTTCTCCTCCCTCCATCCTTGTCCAACCAGGGCAGTAACAGCAGGTCGATGTCAAAGATATCTGTACAGGACAAGAAGCAGTATGTGTGGTGCTATGTCTGAAGCTGCTGATATGCACGTTTGCTAGCCAGCTGCTCCCCAAAGGCATGTTACAAACAGAGCTCTGCCCGAGGCTTCAGTAAGGGGGTGGAGAGAAGGGCAGATCAATGACTAATTGATACTTCTTTCCTCAGCTCAGATGCATATTTTCATGAAATGTGAGAGAAACTGATTATTTCTGAGTTTCTGTTGAATGCTTCTGGAATTAGCCAATGCATTCAGAAATTACTGGAGAGGACAGACAGTAAAATAACATATTCCTTTCTCACTTAGGAAATCAAGCTTAAAATGGTGATTTTTAGGTTACAGTCTGTGCAGAACTGTGCAGTGTTGGCAGCTGGTAGGAACAGAGCTGCAAAGGAGGCTGCTGTGATGTCTCCCAGATATTGCGCTAAGGCTTATCTTCCTCTAAGTGCCCTTTTTCCATTGCTACCTTTGATAGACAGGAGGAACAGCACATTTTGTTTGCATGCTGGTGTAATCGTAATTTCTGGGAGGCTTTCTTGTAGCTTTCCATAAGGTGATCGTTTCACCTGCTTTGTTCAAAGGCCCTCAAAGTTTGTAATGGGTTGGTCAGGATGTTATAATCCTCACAGGAACACAAATATGTTATCCTGAATTCAGTTGCTGCCAGAGAATTGAGGAACTGGAGGGAGAAGAGAGATGGAGGTGAGGGTTTCAGTCTCCATGAAATCAGAGCAGAATTGGGGCATACACGTTCTGTGATTTCCTGTATTTTAATCTGTAGCATGCAGGCAGTCTGAAGAAGATATTACTGATGTCAGAATTGGATCTCAGGCTATGAAACTGGGAAAATATCTTAGATTTATGGTTGAGATGTGTGGGAAGGAGAAGCCTAGCTCATCCAGAACAGACACAATGTATGCACACTATGTACATCTTAGAGCTGTATATGAATCGTATCTATATCATTTTATACGTCTCATGTTCTCTCCTGTTGTGTTTTTTTTGTTTGTTTGTTTGTTTGTTTTTTAAGACCTTCAACTGTTTTTGATGACGTGACACACCCTTCATTTGCTTTCATCTTAAGATATTTTCTGTTGTGAGATTTCAGAGGCCTGGCATTCAGGAGGGCACACTGCATGCCTCTGGGTGTGGAAAGGGCTAAAACTAGAACTGCCTACTGCAGGTAGTGCCTTGTTTTTTGATACTTTTCTCCTATTCCTTAAAAGGATGACTGGTCCTTTACTGTGAAGTGTGGTTATTGCTTTGAGAGTTAATGCCACAAGATATGCGAAGCTGATTTTTCAAAATTTATTTTTGGTGACTCAGTGTTAGCGGAGACTTTTGAGCTGTAAGAAGATTACAGTGGTAATTACAGGGATGCCTGGACCTTGAGGGCTTCCAGGAAGCTTATAATGGATGCTTTGGTGACCTAGCTGTCTGTGAAGATGACTGTACTGTGGGTTTGTGAATGCTTGTGCTAATATGCCTCTTTTCTGTAAGCTTTTTATTTTTTTTTTAAGCAGGTTGTGGTCTAACTGAAATGTGTATTAGACGTGGTTATGTATTTTAAATTTATTTTTTTTGGATGGGAATACAACTGCTTGCATGTCTTAGCTGAACTTGATGCTTAGTGTTTCAAACCTTTTTGTGATTAATTTGGAAAGATGATAAAAACTACTTGTAGATTAAAGGATTCAGTGATCTGATGAATCAGAACAGAATCCTTCTGGAAATGATCTCAGTGTTACTCTCAACTATTCAGAAAGCTTGCGTGGCAGTATGCTTTTAGCTTTTTCCAAAATAATAAAGAATGAATGAATGTACATCTGTGTGTGAATAAGTAAAATCTAAGATCTTTTGAAGTAGAAGTGCGGCTGGGTAGTTAACTTTGCAGGGAAGGGAAAGGAGATGGAGGCAAGGTGGATAAGAAACTACAGGGAAAAAAAAATCTTGTGTCCAGTTCCAGTAGTTAAAAAATAGTAGAATTAGTTTAGAAAATTGATTGAGGCTACTCCTCCCATCAGCACTTAGTGTAATTACTGTGAAGTGGGATGTCATGGAGCAGGTACTGCAAGGCCTGGAGTCCCAGTCTTCCTAAGGGCTTGTACGTGCTGCCACAAAACAGGTAAAACATTTCTCACCTTCTATAACTAGAAGCATCACCAAGGGTTCCTGTTTCGACCATTTTGCCTGACTACTGTCAACATATCGTAGATGAAGCAAACACCTTTTTGATCCCAGGATAGTAATGTTAAAATAACTCCTAAGCGCAAGGTACATGTAGTTTTCCTTCTAGCTTTACTGTATAAAGAGCAACCTCCAGACTTCCAAAATGAGGCTGAAGTGTCCTGTGCTGCAGCAGACACCAGAGCTTGACCCTAGATCACAGAAGCGTACCTGTCCTTAGCCATTTCTCATCAGAGCCTCTTCAGGTGGAAGCGTCACAGAGGGTGAGTTAGGGGCAAAATTTCAGTCCAGCGTGCAGTACATGCTCACAGCTCTCTCTCACGCTACTCTTGTCAGCAGTGATAGGAATTTAAAGCGTTCCACATCAGCAGGAGCTGTCCTACTTTGCTCTTAATCTCAGTTAGCAGGCAGCACTAGTTGGTACGAATGGGTATAGTTTTTGAGGCCCAAATAGGTCCTGAAGTGCAGCTAAGGACAGCTTCAGCCAAGGTTGCTGAAAAAACTTCTTTGCTAGCTGTGGGAGTCCAAAGCAGCTCAAAATAAACTTGGGTTTTATCCTTGATGTAGCTATTATGGGAAGCAGCTGTGTAGGGAAAGAAGGGGTGAAATAGCCCCATGAAGTAGAAGTGGTACGCGTCTGTGATGGGGACTGCTGCTTTGACTGTGCAGTTGTACAGGCGTTTGGGTGCTTTTAAACTGTTTGTGGTTGTAACTAAAACACTGGTTATAATTTCTTCCTCCTTTCTCATGCTAGTAGGAAGATGTGAAAACAGTTTTGGGGGGAGCTGAATGTTGGTTGTGTTTTGCGTACGCATTGAAATACTGCTCTGTTCATTGGAGTCATTCAGAACATGACTTCATTGTACTTCAGTTGTAATCAAGAACTGAATGAACTGTCTGGCCTTCGGAGGACAGAGTGGGCAATGCTAGAATATAAAGGATTTGAGGGCTTGCCTTACTTGAGAAAGGCTCCTGGCAGCATAGCCAAACAAGCTGTCCCTCTGTAATGAGTTCTGTAGTTGTTTAGAGATGCTGAAAATAACACTTTCGCTACAGAGGGTGTGCAGCTGGTGACAGTCATACACACGCTGTTTCTGAACATTGGTCCCTTTTACTGCTGGGTCCTTGGTGGTGGTAAGTTGTTTGTGTATGCTTCTGTCGAGCTGAATGCAGAATACGTTGCTCTGTTCCTCTCAGAGAGTAGTATGCACTTCACTTGCTACCCATTTTCAACTAATTACTAGTTAGGATTATGGAATTCCCTATATTCACCAATTACATTCACTGCTCAGGATACCTTTTGCACATTTGTGGTTGGCATCTTCCTTGGCAAACTTAGGTTTATGGTGGTAATTCACTGTCTATAACCTAACAATTATAATTTAGAAGATCCAGGAGAATTTCCTTTCTTGACTAGCTGGGAAATTTGGATATTCATAAACGCAGCTTATCCGTTTATTTAGAGCAGCTTTGTTGTGTATGAGAATCTGCACCCAGGAGGTTCAGCCCAGAAACCTTTTTTTTTCTGAATACATGTGACATTGATTTCCCTCTGCAGTGTGTCTGGACAGCCTGGATCAGAGAAAATAGTTCTGAAAGAAGTCTCAAAGCCTCAGAGCAAGGATCAGTTATAATTACCATTTCTAATGTGGTTGTTTAAACTGTTCTTACAGACCTCCAGTGATGGAGACTCCTGAACCATCTGGAGCAATCTTTCCAATATAGAGCAGCCTTAACCTTTGGAAAACTCATTCTAATGTCTGAATTCAGTTCATTTGCTATTTTTAAGCTTGTTAACATTGGGACTGCTGAGCTGTCCAGTGTGGACATGGAAAGGAGATGATTCTTCCCTGCAATACCTTCATATGTACTTAAAAACAATTATCACATTTCATTACATACATTCTCTTTGTGAGAGAAACTCTGTCCTTTCTGGAGTACCCTTGTGCGGACAGCTGGGTCAGGAGCACTCCCTGTCTTGCAGCACTCAAAGTGCTTTGCACAGTGCTGCTCTGGAGGGTTGAAGCTCAGTTGTAGTGCTGTGCTTGGTGCCACACAACACTGGTCCTGCCCAAAAAAGGCTGCATGGAAAAAGATTTTGCTTAAAAGGTTGGATAAGGCTCGGATCATTGCAAATGATGGGTTTTAAATATAGTGTATTTGAGAGCAAAGATAGCTTCTCAAACTGTCATACTTCAATGTGTTTGCTCTTTTCTTTTTAATTAACAGGTTCTGTCTGTGCCATGCTCTTTCCTGGATGAGGCCAATATTCATTAATGGACCTAATTCTCTCTGTAGGCAGTTATTTCCTGTGCACCGTGTGCAGGCTTTACCAGGTCAGGATAACACTTCACAGATGTGTTAAAACTTGAGTAAGGTTGAAAGCAAAGGATAATCAAGCTCAGTTTTGCCAAAAGCATCTCTTCTTAAAGATCTTTTTAAGTTACATCTGATCCAATTAAAAAAGAAAATAGAAATTTCCATTGGTTTTCAAAATTTCTTATACTCACTTGGGGAAAAAAACCCTTTCTGAAGTGCTTTTTATCCAGGAATGGAGAAGTTGTGCCTTAGGTCTTTAATAAATATGTTCCTACTGCCATTATCTATATTAGGTCAGTTGATGGTGAGAGAGTGTTAGTGGGGTAGTAGGAGTATTGCAGTTAATTAGGCTACAAGTCCCTTCCCAAGAAACTGTTGGTTGGAGGTGGGTTTGAAGCCACAGGGAGTCAAATAAAACCGGTAAGCTGTAACTCGTAACTTACGTGAAACTGACCTGCTTTTCCTGTAGCATAAATAAAATTTTTATTTTAATTTAGACACAGCAATGTTGTGCAAATTATCTGTGCTGCGACCTGATCCAGAAACACTGTCCATTTTCGATCAGGGGTACTGGAGTAGCATGACTTGTGAAAGGCTGAGCTTTACAGTCTTTTACTGGGGCAGTTTTTTTCTATAGGAAAGTGTTTCTCTTTGAGAACTTTTTTTTTTATTACTATTATTACCATTTTTGAGGCAGTTGCTTATAACATTTTGTTTTGGGCTATCTCATCTTAGTACTACTTTCTCAGTTTCAAAGGTGTGGGCATGAAGATATGATGAATAACATTATTTCCTGGGATTTAGGATATTAGGAAAAGAATACATCAACAGTTAGCCAGTATCTTTAACTCAGACCTTCCACTTGAGAAAGGGGAAGAATCCCAATGTGCTCTAAGCATGTCCAGTTATACCTAACGTGCTGTCTTTTGGCTGCTTCTCTTGAAGCTAGGAGTAAATTTTTCAGATCTGTAAGGGACGTATCAAACTACTTTGTAAATGCTCCAAGTGTCTTGTAGGTTACTGTATTTCTTTCCCCCTTCTTTTGAACCTGTTTTACTTCAGATGGAATTCTTCTGAACAGTTGGGAAACCAAACCACCACACCAGTAGGCAGCTCAGCTTCACCATGCTGCTCTTATTCCCCATCTTCAGAAGCACAGGGAAAATGTGAGGGAAGAGCGACTCATGGGTTGAGACAGGGAGATTAATGTAATTTATTGCCTATCAGTGGCAGACTTGAGCAGTGAGAAACTGAAAGCAAACTAAAAACACCTCTCCCTCCCATACACCCTCTTCCACCTCCTACCCCTGAGCAGTGCAGGGGAATGGGGGCTGTGGTCAGTCCCCAGCGCTTCATCTCTGCTGCTTCTTCACAGTCAATCTCTGCCCCTGCTCCCTGTGGGGTCCTTCCCATGGGATGCCATCCTTCCTGAACTGATCCTGTGGGAGCTGCCCACATACAGCAGCTCTTCAAGAACTGCTCCCACACGGCTCTCTACCACAGGGTCCATCTCCCAGGAGCAAGCTGCCCCAGCATGGGTCCCAGAAGGGCAGCAACTCCCCCCCCAGACCCCCTGCTCCTGCGTGGGCTCCTCTCCACGGGCTGCAGCTCCGGCCCAGGGCCTGCTCCTGCGGGGGCTCTCCATGGGCCACAGCCTCCTCCAGGCCACATCCACCTGCTCCACCGGGGGCTCCTCCACCCATGGGGGGGCTGCAGCGTGGAGATCTGCTCCATGTGGGACCCATGGGCTGCAGGGGGACAGCCTGCTCCACCAGGGGCCTCTCCACAGGCTGCAGGGGAACTGCTGCTACCTGCCTGGAGCACCTCCTACCCTCTTGCTGCACTGACCTTGGGGTCTACAGGGCTGGTTTTATCTGAAACAAAAGTGGGTATTTTAATGTATCATTTAGAATAAGTTAGTTATTAACATATGCAATCATTTTCATTTAATTCCTATTATCTGGAAACATAAAATGCATAAGCTTTTTTTTTTTAAATCAACTGAGGAACCCTATAATTATTTTAAATTGTATTAAGCATGCAGTAGAGGAGAATAGAGTAGTGAATTAGATCAGAAATCAGTCTATTCTATATTTGGAAAATTGTATCTATTTATTTGTTATTTATATACAAATAAAAAATATGCATCAACTTTGCCTGTGCTTTTATTCTTGGAACTCATGTCATGATTCTCAACAGAAGTGAACTCTTGTTAACCCATAGTTCTGCATTTTTCTTTCTTACAGATGTAAGTTCAATACCTCCTTCCCCTTGGACTATTTCAGAAAGGGAAGTCAGATGCTTCCAAACACATAGTACCTTGTGGAGAATGCTGTGATCAGCCCCATACACGCTACAGAGACCAGTTTCCATGCAATGATATTTTTCAAGTAGAAAAGTCAAAGCAGTTCATGGCATCATAAACCAGAACCCCAGTTCCTAAATTCAGTTCAGAATGTAATGGGAAGCTCTTCCAGCTTTCAGAAATACTGTGTACTGTCCTTTGGAGTACTACATAAGGAAGGAGCTCCTCAGCACTCCACTTGGTTAAACTTCAAGTTTCTCCCAAAATGTACATCAGATGATACAGAAACAAACACAGAAGTCTGAATTAAGAGCAGCATTCATGCTTCTAATGATGCATAGATGTCAATGTTCTTAGACTTATTTTTTTTACTACCTTTTTCTCAGAGACTCTACAGCCAGGATGCATCCCAATCCTGTGTTTCTCCATTGTTTTTTTTCAACATGCACTGGCATCATCCAACCTGCAGTTCAGTAGAGCAACTTAACCAAACCTGCAGTTCAGTGGAGCGACTTCATGTCCTAGCCATGTTTTTTTTGTTTGTTTTTAAGTGGGAATACCTTTTACAATGCTGCCTGTATTAGATGGAGTAGTCCATATAGGTCCCTGGTTAATCAGTATGTGTTGCAATTTATTCTTCCTCACTGACTCCTGTGTCCATAGTTTTACTGAGCCGTGATGGAGGCCTTGTGCAGCTTCTCGCAATAGACGCTATGGAGGGCAGGAGAAAGTGATGACACAGGAAGCTTAAGGACCAGGAAGGCTCCTAGTAAGGACCTAACAGCCAAGCTACCGTGGTGTTGATAGTGGTGTGCAACAGGGTCTTGTAAAAGCCTAGTCAGAAGGGGATGCTTTATGGCAGCCAAAGTGAAAAGAATGATTTCTGATGAGTGTGACAAACGTGGCTATTGTTAGCTGCATTTGCATGATGCCTTGCCAACGGCCTTTCCTCCTACTTGCTTCCAGGAAGAGAAGATATTGTTTCACGCTGCTAATAAATATCACTTATAACAAAAATGTCTTCGCCTAGACTAGCAGGGCCAGATTGTGGCTTTTCAGTTTCTTTAATGCTTGGTTGTTCTTGCATGTTTAATGTTTTTCTTTGTTTCATTTACTCTTTGCTGGTGGTCTTGCTTGGGAAAGGTGCATAAATAGATCTGTTTTATGACAAGTTGTTTCTATTTCTTATTTGCCTTGTGTATATTAAGTTTTTAAAAGGAAAGTCTCTAATTTTCCTTTTCTATTTTTTGTCTTTGTGGTGTATTTCCCAATAAACTAATGAGGAAGTTTCACATTATGTTCCTGAAGTAATATCGTTCCTGTCAAGAATTTTGTGATCAGACAACTCCGTAAAGCAGGGCTGTGCAATGTCTTCCACTCCCATACGTTTCCCTGCACTTTACAATTATTTCATTATCTTCCTGGTTCTGCTATACATGATTCAATTAAGATTACTCTCCTTAGATTCTGTTTCTGGATTATCTCTGTATTCATCATTTCTAACAGCCGTTCCTCTCCTTTTCTGATGTGTTTTGCTACTTCTGTTAATACGTTGTTTATTTGTTCTTTTGTTAACTGAGGCTATGAAGTCCCTAGGGCCATGCACAAATTCCAGTTCTTATCACAGGATGGTCTTGTCACCAGGTAGGATATGAAAGTCAGGGCCTGGGGATTTCAACATTCATACCTGCATTCTGTTAAGTTCCAAGAACCGTGTGCACCTTGAGCAACCAAGAGTGCTAAGAAGACCCACGCTTTAATATCTTGATTGGTACTGTATGGCTGGTAACCTGTGGTCTCAGACCATCAGCTTCAGTGCTGGGAAAAGATGATGCAACCTTGCTGGAGCCAACAGAACTGATTTGTGTCAGTCGTGAGCTTGGCCCCAGGTCTGACAGTGTGGAGTGCAGTAGCTTTGGATAAACAGTTTCCAGGGGAATGATCTGGGAGCAGTGATTAGGCCTCTTGCATTGCATTAAGGGTATGGAAGAAAAACCTTTGGGAAAGTTTTTCCTCTAAGATGTTAACACCTGTGGTTTCTTGTCATCACAGAATCACCTAGGTTGGAAGAGACCTCCAAGGTCACCGAATCCAACCTCTGACCTAACACTAACCAGTCCTCCACTAAACCATATCACTAAGCTCTACATCTAAACGTCTTTTAAAGACCTCCAGGGATGGTGACTCAACCACTTCCCTGGGCAGCCCAATCCAATGCCTAACAACCCTTTTGGTAAAGAAGTTCATCATGTTGTGAGGATGTTACTAAGGGGAAAAAGACCAGAATCAATTGCTAAATCTTGAGATATTTGTACAAGTAAATATCTTATTAGATATAATTATTCCTAAATCTAGGGCGGTTTCAGGATCTCCAACAAAGATAGCTGCTGTGGCTTTAAAGTGTTGAGCACTCAATACATAAACCTAACAGCCTGTTAGGAAGGAGCAGAAAAGTGTGTGTTTTTTTTTTTTTTATTGTTTGAAATAGTACTTGTTACCTTTTCCCTCTTCCCTAATGATTTTTCAAGGAAAGTAACGTTTAAAAGTTCTTTGGGTATGAACTACAGCAAATGTTTGACCTTTGACACTGTGCAGTGAACACATAAACTTGCTATGTATTTATATGGTTGAAGTTTTTGACATTTTTGGGGGGCGGGAGGGGGAGGCTTCTCATTTTCCAAGTGGTCTCAGGCCCATTGACCCTTGCAGGCTATGGAGACAATCTTAAATAAACTTACTTCAGACTTGTACTTAAAGTGACTACTTCTCAGACTTCTGCTCCATCTATTTGCACATCCCTTTTCTTTCCATGTTTACAGCTCACAGTGAGCACTTATTTTCAGCCCCAAAGGCTTCTTGGTAACTGGGACTGTTTTGCTCTTTCCCAGCTTTTTATCATCTCCTTCTTTGTGTGAAGTGCCTTGACAGGATTCTTTCTTGTGTAACCTGATTTGCATGCTGTCAAATGCTGAGTACAGCTACTAAATGCCTTCATATCTGACTGTGGAAGAGCTTACCAGTATTACTTACTTATGCACATACAACTGATTGCAAAATGGAGCATCTACAGATGTATTGCCATGATCTGGGCCAGGAGCAATGATGTTTGTAGTTTTGAATTCAATACAGAGTGAAGTTGGTTGAAAATCCTATCTTTTCAGCTTTTTCATCATGCTTCATATCCCATCCTTCTTCTGAATTAGCCTGTGAAAGGAAGTGGTTTTAGGTATTGCAGGCTGGGTTGTCAACTAATATAAATCTGGAGCAGCAACACGGTACACAAGCAACGACCCCACTGACCTGAACAACTTAAAGCGCAGTCAAGGGTATACATTTCCTTTGTCAGCACGGCCCAGTTAAGAATATAAGTCAATGAAGAGAGTCCCTGTGGATAACTGGGTTACTAGGATACAGCATAGGCTCTGTTTTAATTAAAAAGTTGTGCTTGACTTCAGGCTTTCCGTTGTTTTATTTCTTTCAGGGATTTTTATAGTGGTCACACAACTGAAGAAATAAAAATTACTTTGTTTTAAGGACAGCTTTTCCTAAAAGCATTTATATGCATTAGGTGCAAAGAAATGCTCAGTGAGAAGTGTCATCTGTAAAAAGAGAGGCTAATATAAATTTAATTGGTCTTTTCAAAAGCTTCCAGTATTTGCATTTTGAAGGGTGCTGTAGTCTTTAGCCTAAACAGAAAGCTTTTCAGTAGTCGTTTGGTTGTGTAAAATCTGACACAGGCTCTTCAGAGATGAGAAATCAACTTACTTTGCAGAAAGTCAGCGAATTAAAATTATATATATGTGTGTGTATATATATATATATATATATATATATATATATATATATATATATATATATATAAGTGGGATGGGGGAAGAGTAGAGGAAGAAAGCTTTTACTTTTTTTTTCTTTTTTTTTTTTTTACATTAAAAAATAAAAAAATGACCATGGTGAGCAAATCTGGCGAGTGTTTTTCTTAGAATTAACATTTGCAAAGCCAATTCAAGTTTGTGTGTACTTTATCCCTGACATATGGCTTCCCACATGATGATGTCATGTACAACTGAATGCCAGAAAAGCGTGAATGCTCCCAGCACTAGCTCGACTTTCAGCTGTGATTTGATTTGCAGCTTTGTGTGCGTGCACGGCCGGCCGGCCGCATTAGAGCACGGAGCTCTGCACAAAGCTGTTGCGTTCCCCTCTTGTGGGTGCTGGCCTGTAGGAATGCATCGTAGCCACAGGAGGCTCCTGTGTTTGACATCATCTCTCCTCTTTTTCTTCCCCCAAAATGTTTGAATTGGCGTGGCTAGATTTGTTTTCTCACCCTCAGTGTGAAGGAGTGACCCTCAATTGGAGGCATCTTGATGCTCTGGAAGCTTTACGCGATTCCATGAGTGAGGGTTTCTTGTATGTTTGGGATTGCACGTATCTTGTAGTGGCAAAAAGCTGTTCTGTAAACAGGTTTTGTTCCCAGCCCACTTGTTATCAGGCAGAGTTTTTTCAAAGGCAAGCAGACTGGTTCTTGCTGTGTGGTTGTGTGTATGGGGTGGGGTGGGGGTGTTTGCTATGGCCCCCCTCTGTGCGCTCTCCTGTCTCTAGTGCATGGTCTGCTGGTGTGTTGCTATGTTTTGCTTTATGAAAAATGCTTCAGTCACAAGGTTCTTCTGTGCAAAACAATGTGTCACAGTGGTATTAGATTAAGACTTTTTTATTATTATTGTTGTTTTGATCTACCGGTTACTGTAAACTACTAAAGGGTCCTCTTCTGCCTCAACAGTGGATATGTTTGGAAGATTCCTGGGTCAGAACAGACTGTAAATTTTCTAATAAGTTGTTCAGTGAAAATTGGGATCCCAGCCTGCCTATTCCACTTTAGGGTGATGGCTATCAGCAAAAGCATGGTAAAGGAATTTTCTTTTAATGTTGGATAGGGAAGATAAAGTGACTGATAGAGGTTCATTGATGCATTCATTTTGTACTGCGGTCTGTTTTTTAACGTAATACCTGACGCAGAGTGCCTTGATGTGATTTTTGACCCAGAGGGGTATGAAATGCAGTTAGACCATGTTCTACTAACCCTCTTCTTTTACAAAGTCTTCACCAAACTCTGCTGGCAAGCAAGCGTTTGTCTTTGCCACTTCCCTTTGTGCTATGGCACATCTTTTCTCTTTGTGTAGAGGTGGAAACTTGTGTTCGTTTGCTGTGCAGGAGGGGGAACTTCTTGTAAACCTGCACCTGGGTAGCAGCTGAGCCACATCTGTTTGCATGTGGATAAAGAACGACTTCAAGATGTTCCTCTTCTTTTTTGGCTGTGTATTGAAACCTGGTGTGCAAAAGTGAGTGAGCACGTAAGTAGGTGCCCGCTTTGTGGGCTTCCTAGTAGCCGTATCATTTTTCTCTTAATGCAGCCTTTTCCATTTGTTGTGGAATTTTCCTTCCACCTTACTGCAATGTGCAAGACTGCTGTGACTTAAATATTTTTTTTCTTTACTTTCTGTCTTTTTAAGTCTTTCAGGTAGTAAAAGCAACTTAAAACTCACAAACACACGTGTTAAACAATGAGAGATGCTCTGGATCTTCCACAGTATGAAACCGAACATCTCTGAGATCTCTGACTAATAGCTGTTAGGCCTCCACGTGCTGTTTGTCCCTTGTGCATCCGAGTTGTGTTATCCGGAGGGAGCATTGCACACGTACAGCACCTGGTCCAGGAGCAGCATCTTCCAAAAGCTGCTGAGAGCCCCACTGTGGTACTGGACTCCCAGCCCTGTCCTCTCCCCGGCTGTTGTGTGCTGGGGTAATTATTGTGATTGTTCAATCCCTGTTGAATGCCTCCCAGAGAAGAAATGAGATGGCTTTTCAGCTGCAAATACTCTGACTGGTATTTTCCTACAAGCCAGACACCTAAGAAATTAGTCACAGGCTTACACAAGAGAGCTGTGGGTATTTTTTGCAATGACCTAATGCATACAATGCTATATTTTTTTTTTTTTTTTTGACTGAAGCCGAAATAAATGCTGTTAAATAAGTCAGAAAGTTATTAAGTGTTAAGCCATATGAGGAATAGTTTATGATTTTTACAGATCTATTTGTGCCTATCGTTCTCTTTACCCTTGGGTGGTCTCGTTCCACGCTACATTCTGTTACTTCAATTTCTTATTTTCCGGTTCTCAAACAAAAAGATGAATAGTGGTGGATGGCAAAAAAAAATTGCTGAAACTGTCTTTGAAATATGATGTGCTATTCTACCCCATAGTCAGGGAGCCATTTCATGTGATGAAAATTACTAGTGAGTTAATAGCTTAAATTTTAATAGTTTGGAAACCGCTGTTATCTAGTCAGTTAATAGGAATTTCTTCATCGTACTTGGAACATCTGTAGCTTGGGTTGCTGCTCTACCTACAATGCCTCTGTCTAAACAATGGGTAGCAGTAAAAGAACAGCTTTTCTCCTTAAAAATAAAGACACTAAAATGTAATGATGTAGATCACTGTGTTTATATGCAGAAGATCATTTTCTGAAAATGATTTATATTTTGAACTAATTTTCTGGCACTTTGTAGTACTTTCAGACTTTATATAGCCATTACTTAATTTCTCAGCATAATGGAGCTATTTTTTCTATTCACAAATCTTAATTTTATGACAAGTAAAGACTTATCTGTATTCATTTTTTTGATGTCTGCATCTATCATCTATAATTTAATAGTTTTGTAAGACTGGACACTAGCTGCTTTTAATCGGTGGCAGTAGTTGTGATAGTTACAACTACCACATTCTGCTAGCAGAGTGCAGAAAAGTGATGTGACTTTCTTGAAGTTGCAAGAGAAATCAGTGGCAGAGCTGAGATTACATCTTGGATCCTGTATTTATTAAGGGTGTATGCATAAATATATATTTACATGTATTTATATATATTTATATGCAAATGCAGAACATCATTTTTTTACTTTATTGTTGGGTATAGAGCAATATTACTCTCCAGAACTGCAACTGCAGAGTGAATAAAAACTGTGTTTCTCTAATTGCTTCCTTGAAAAATGACTGGCCTAGTTCCTGGGTGATACCTGCACATGGTTTTCTGGCAATCTCACGTCACGGTGTAGCTTGTCACCAAAGCAGTCTACGGACTGCAGCAGTCCTTTGCTACAGTCATGGGGAATTTCTGTGCTGGTATTATGGCATTTGCAAATTCACAAGTCTTAGCTGATGTTACTGTGAGCAGCCATGCTTCTGTAATGCAGCTTTGGGGCTCATTGAGTTCAGTGACAGGTTTCAGTGCTTGTGTTGTGTTTAAACTTTCACCTGTTTTTGTGGGCAGCAGAAGCTGCGGAGTTCACCACCCCAGGCACATTTAGCATGCTGCTTTTGCTGCCGCTCCTCCCGGTGCCTGAATTTCTTTGTCTGAGCTGAGGCATTGTCCTGGTGCCATCTGTGGCTCATGTGGCCACTTCAACAAGTGCTCTCCTTTTTTTCTCTTTGCCGTAGTGTTTGTAGAGCTTTGTGGAGCGTGGCTTGCCTGGCTGTCACCCTGTCACCGTTGCCTCGCTCAGTGGCAGTGCAGTTGCTGGCTGGTGAATCTGTCACCCCACACCAACAGCTGCGCAAGCAAACAAGTTGGCGTTGCTGCTAATCAATAGCTTTGTGCAGCCGCGGCATTAAAACGCACCACAACATGTGCAGCCTGTCTGCTTCTTTGTCCCATGGCGTAGCCGGATCAGCTGCTTTGCAGCGAAGAGGATGTGATTGCCATGGAGCACGCCTTCACCTCCTTCAGCGTATTTTGCTGCTGCTCTTTGTGCGCTGTCTGGCTGCTCCCTGGCACATCTGCTGCGCGCTCCATCTGCTCGCTGGGAGTGGCGCGCGTGGCGCTGACGAGCAGCATTCAAGTAGTACGCTCTTATTCTGGAGACAGCAGAAAACAATAATTTGTATTATTAATGGCATGTCATTAATACTCCCCGCTTCTAACAAGCCAGGCAAAGCGAATAATGTGCTACGTTGGCTTGCAAACTTGCCAGCGAGTTTTTGTTTTGAAATCCTGTGTGCATGAGTGAGCTTCTTGCGCTCTGCTCATCTCAAGCAATCAGTGCTCTTACCTGGTCTTGTTGCTTGTGACTTTTCTGAGTCCTAGAGTGTTTTGGGAGTAGTGTTTTACTGTTTTCCTTAACTAAATAAATAATTCTGATTTTTTTTCCTACCTATTATTCTTTGAAGGAAACATATATTAACAGATTTTCAACAAAAATCTAAGTGCAAAGGCAGAATGAACTTAAAACCAAAATGGCCTTTGCCTTATGCATGTCTGTTGAATTGTAATAGCAGTGAAACTAACCCTACAGAACATCTTTGTGACGTGTGGTCTCTTCCAGCAGGATTTTGCCTTATGATGATCCCTCTGTCAAACTGAACAAAGATAACAGGAGTTCTCTGTGTGTGAAGGAAGATAAAGATGCATAGCCGTGGGCATGTATAGGCAGTGCAATTGTTTTGTCTTTAGAATCAACTTCTGTATCATCACCTCTAGCTTTGGGTCAAGGATTTGTGCAGATACGCGATCAGAAGTGTACTTACTAATCAGAAAGTGGACATCTTTGCCAGCCACATTAACTGTCCTGTACGGTGATTCCACATTTACTGTTCTTACTGTATTGAAACTGACACAACTCTTGTGGAATTGATGCTGGGAATTGCAGCATGAAGCCACGATGAGCAATGAGAACTTTATCAGTGCACTTGTCTATAATTTGGAATTCATTTAAGCAAGCACTGGGTGTCCAAAGTGTGACAAAAATGGGCAGTGTTTTACAGAGCCAGCTAAAAGGATTTGTGGTGTGCCTTTACGCACTGCATGCATACTGGGAGAGAAGTGATTCATTCTGACAGTGTGTTTCATGGTCTTGTAATTCTTTTCCTTTAGTAATTCCCTGCTTACTCAAAATGTCACAAAGGAAAAACTAAAGGCTGGAAGCCCGAGTCAAAGGAAGGAGTGAGGTTAAGGAAGGCTTTAACGAGGAGAAAACACAGAATAACTTTGTCAGCAAGCGGGACTGGCATCACGAACACCTGCTCAGGGTCTGTGTTTCAGTCCTGTGCTTGATGGGAGCTACAATTTCTGTCACTCACAGTAACTGCTTGCAAAAGCCATTGTTGCAGGGTGGCTGCACTGTTTGTGTTCCAGTGGTTGACCTCTTCCCCTTTCTCCTCCTTTTCCTCCTCCTCTTCCTCCTCCTTGAGCATTGTAAGGCAGCATATCTTATCATCACACCACAAAGATCATAAATCTACCAGTGCCTCCAGTGAGTTTCAGGAATTAAAAATTGATTGGAACTACCTGAGAGAGTCTTTTATGCTGCAAAATGCTGTGCGTGGGATTTGTAAAATAAAGTATGTTATCGCATGGCTCATCTTCGATTAGCAGTGATTAGCGGTATTAGTTCTGTGCATTGATTTTTATAATCGTGCTTTCCAGATCAGTAGCTTCAAAATTTACCAGGTCAGTATGTCAGTGCTTGAAAAATTGTCAGGGAATTTAGCAAATAGACCAGGATGGAAGGTACGGTGACAGCAGTTCATCACTTTTGCAAAGTGCTGTTACATTGGCAGCAGCGTGTAACAGACAGGTGAACTACTCCTGCAAAGATCTGCCAGGAGTTACGGAGTTCAAGGCATCCTCTACGAGCTTGCTAATGTAGCTACACTTGAGCAGTGTGCCGTATCACCATCAGGCACTTACAACGGCGTCTGCTGGGTTTTATTTTAAACTGTTCACTGGTGGATTAATTGGGTGGGATTCCTACCCCCACCAGCCTTTTCAGTGCACATTGTCAGTAGGTTCCAGTAGCACTGCATAGATGCTCCAGTATGAGAATACTAATGCTGGGGAAATGGGATGATCTGGGGATAGCTAATCTAAGAATGAAGCCTTTGTGTGTACCCTAGAAAAATGTCCTCAGGAAGTTTTCTGTGATTTCCTTTAACGTTCAGCTCTGAAGTGTATCAGTCATATCTAGACATTTCACAAAAGTACTCAGGCAGTAATAAGCCTTTCCTTTGCAAAACACAGCCATGATTGGAAAGGCCTGTATGCAGATCTCAGTAATATAAGGATGCTTTTGGGTGGGGAGGAATTACAGTCACGTTGTGCAAATAGTATCGATACATGATTTTTGCAAGAATCTTCCTAAAGTATCTGGTGAATTCATAGCTTTTTCTCCTTGGTGCTTGAACTCAGCTATTACTACTTCAGTCCTACAAGTATGAGCAGTGAAAGATCTGTTACAGGTGGCCTGTAAATAAAGTTCTCCTACAGCAGGATGCAGATGAAGATGGCAGCTGCATAACAAAGCAATTTGCTGCTGGCTGCTTAGAGGGGAGAAGTGAAATGAATGGCAGGCAGTGTAAACCTAACTACTGGACATTTTTCATCTCAGCAGATACTTGCAGTAGATATCAGGTCGACACTTGCCTTATATAAAAGGAACCCACCTCTTCATCCCATAAATAGCACCTGTCGCTCATTTCTGATATTGACAGGAGCTGGTTATAGAAATAGAACAGATCTGCCAGTGAGCCTAATAATAAGAAATAATAACACTGGAGGAAATGAAGTGATGCTAATGGAAAGCAGAAGACCTAGCCCAGGTCCCTAAAGATACAGAGAGTCTTTCTCTGTGTTGTACCCTGTTACCCTTTCTGGTTTGTTTACTTTGGGAGCCTGTGAGCTGACACACAGTATAGCCTTGTGTAGGTAAGAGGCAGCTGCTTTCCATCCTTCTGTGGGCTTGCTGGGGAGCTGCTGTCAAGGGACAAGTAGGTGCAGAGTGAGAGGAGCCCGTGTGGTCCTGGTCATTTCCAGGGAATAGGGTTTCACAGGGGAACTTATTTCTTGTGCTGACTTGATCCTTGAGTTCTGCATAGCAGAGATTTGCTCATTCCAGTTTCAATACTTGTGCTAATCTTGTGTTTGTTTTGTTTGTTTTTGTCTCTCTCCTTCCTTATTTAGATGAGATATTCGTGGAGCAGCAAAATTTTTCCTTTTTCTCAATGGACTCAAAGGTGCACCAAAGCATATCAGGCAGCAGGACACAAATGGCCTTAGCAAAAAGTACTTTGGAGTCCCAAGAAAATAATTTCCTTCAAACAGTTTTATCATCAGTTACCACTCCCCTTGATGTGACTTCATTTAACCGAGAAGAAACAATCAGGATTTCAGAATGGAGAAGTATGCCATTGGTGGACGTCTCCGTAACAAGCAATGAGGCATTCTTAAGTGACGATGAATTTATTAGCTCATTTCCAAAGGCACAGTGGACTCCCCCACTGAAGTCTTCTGCAGTTTTACCAGATCATCACTCTAATACAGTAGAGCCACCAAGAGAAGCATTAGAAACTCTGTTGCTAACACCTTCATTATCTGTCTTTTTTATACCATATGAAATCTTGAAAACAGCACAGCAAAAGACTCCGCTAAGTGCTGTCCCTAGTCACAGTAACACGCTCACAGAATTGAACCCTTTTGTACCAGATAGTGAAATTCTAAGTTCAAGCAGGGACTTGCACCTTCCAAATACAGGTGTTCATTTCACTCCCATTCCTTTAGAGGAGGTGGGTGAGGTGTGGGAAAATGTAAACAGAAGTTTAACATCTCTGCTTTCTGAGGCAACTTCACAAGAGCCACCTGTCCATCTCCAGCTGCTGGATAGAGATAGCCATGTTGCAGCAGATGCTACTGCACAAAGTATAGACCCAAATGGTGACAATTACACTGATGTGAGTAGCCGGGCAACAGAAGTGCTCGGTGTAAGGACCTACCCTGCTCCAAGCAGTCCCTGGGCCACACCTGCTGCTGCAGCAGCCAGTGCTGAGCCTGGTTTGTTTGCAATCAGTCTTCCACTTGCACCTTTCCCTGGTCACTCAGCTGTCGTTTCTGCTGATGCTGGCACAGTTCTTAATGCCAGCTTGTTTACACACCACTTCTCCAGTACAGCACCAAATTTGCCTGCTGGTTCAGAAATACCAAGTCAACCTGAGCTTATTAGTGAGCTCATAAGCCCAGTGCCTTTCACGAGATCATACAGTCCTTGTTTGAACTGTGACTCGGTTTCACTTCTGCCAGAGGCAGGCTTTGCTCCAGAACACGATGTGGGCTCAGGTGATTACATCGAAACCATGTCAGTCCAAGCCTCTGAAGTTCAAGGAATAGCTCCATTTACAACTGTAATTGCTGATGGGTATGAGTTCGATGAGCCTACACCTGAGATTTTTGATACTTCTTTTCCATCAAGACCAGTTGTTTCATTTTCTTCAAGATTTGCAGAGATCCCTGATTCGAGTGTGTTTTTATCAAGCACTGTGGGCGCTGCCATTGATGACAGAATACCTACGAGTTCTCCTTCCTACCATCACCTCCCTGGAGAGATGTCACTGGACATCTCTGCTGCCCAGTTTTCCTTCTCTGCTATGGAAACTGTTTTGCCACCACCAAGCACTGGTGCAGACCATCCTGCTGCCATCACTGTGCTGTCTGAAACTGCGGTCACCCCGAGTGAGCCGGTAGCGTCTGCTGCAGTCAGTCACACAACTTTTCTGGACTTGCCAGGACTTAGGCCATCAGAATCAGGATTTTTGCTTGACAAGACACCTACAAGGGAAGAACCATCTTTAACGGTTTCAGATTTTTCATCCGATCTTTTATCAACACCGTTTCTGATTGAACCTAGCTACTCGTTTTTGTCATCAGCCATGCCACACTCTTACTCTGTCGTGCAGAGTGATTTATCAACACTCTTACCTCAGACATTGTTGACTGGGACATCAGTACTTTATGAGGATGTTTCCAGCTGGGACTTAGCTACTGCTGTCAGCTCTACCAGTGACATCGAGGTTTCTCTGTTCTCTCTTGGACAAGCACCATACTTCTACTCAAACGCATCCTCTACTGCAGGTGAACACGTTCCTGAAATAATGCCATCATCAGGTTTGCATTTTGACTCATCTGTGTTTCTGGAAGCACCATCAGTATCGGTAGCGGCATCCGAAGTTGCGATTACCTCAGCTGTTACAGGAGCTACCTCTCAGTTAGAGCCTTCGTCCTCCCCCTTCCAGCCCGTGGTTCCCACCCTGGTGCTGCCCGCTTCCGACGCCGAGCCTGTGACCAGCAGCATCCTGCTCGACGAGACGAGTCTGATCTCTCTGTTTACTCCCTTTCCAACAACTCCTGTCTTAAATGTGTCTTCATCTCTGCTCTCAACTGCTCCAGCTTCTGATGAGGATACTGGTGCTACAGTTAACGCCACGCTGCTTTTAACATCCCACAGCGAGGGCAGCGCCCACCCCACGGCACTTGTGACTGCAGGCCCTGACAGCCTGACACCGCGTGTCGATGCCAGCAGCGTCACTCCCTCTCCGACACAATCTCCATCTGTGATCACGTCGCTCGTTCCCACACCATTTCCTCCAACTTCTCGCCCTGCCACGGGATACGACGTTCCAGCAGGAGCTGGCAGCACCAACACATTGGCTGCTCCCGGCACCGTCCCCACAACCGCTGCCAATATTACCCCGAGCAGCCATGGCACGCCTGCTGCGGGCAGCAGCCCCGGTACCTTCTCCTCTCCTCCTCTGCCCACCATTTCCTCCTCCCCTCCTCTGCCCACCACCACTGCTCGGCCCAGAGCCACGGTCCTGACCTCTGCCGCCAGCACTACCAGGCAGCCCTACGTCTGCGACATCGCGATCCCCGATGCTTATCTCGTCACTGCCGGTGAGAGATCGCCCGCGGTTCGGTTCTGTTTTCAGAAACCATTGTACTGTGAGCCCTTAGTTAGGCTGCGGGGGTTGAATTAGCTACTTGACTATTTCAGAGAAAAATAGTGTAAAATTTAGACAGCTGTAAAGCCATGGCTCTCTCATTTATTCTTGAAAAGAGCAGAATTCACTACACTAGTGAATACAGAGTTCACTACACTAGTGAATTACATAGACATTACACAGTGAATGAAACTGCCTTTTCAAGTGTATTTTATACATATATACAAGTACATATATTTCAGGATGCTTTATCCCTTGATTGGTGGAAGATGAACATTATTCTGTTAATGTTCTGCCAGATGTTCTGACTAAGTTTCTCCTTAAAGTTGATGCTGTTGTTTGCATAAAGTCCACATGAGAGGTAATGTTTTAATACGAAAGAAGAAATTTGGCTTTAAAAATATTTGGGCTTTGTTACCGTTTTTATCATTTTACTGTCCTAGCTTATGTTTATATTTTCCCTCCTCCCATACTTACTAGGTTTGGTGTGGTTTTAACCAGAAAAAGTGACGTTAGTGTTTTTCAGAACCAATTGTCTCAGCATCTGGTTTTGTTTTTTTGGTGTTTTCCCACTTCCTTGGCTTTTTTAACAAGGCACTACCAGAGAACTAACCCAGGGCAGCTGTAGAAATGCTGCGTGCTCTGTGGTAGTCAACACGTTTTGTCCTTAAGCTTTGCTGTAATACGGAAAGCAAAATGAGAATACTCTTATTCTCCAGATACGAAGGTGAGCTGACTGCTGGTGAGGACAAAGATTTATTTTCACTTGTAATTTGATTAGTTTTGTAGGCAAGTTACTGATGAAAAGTCAGTGCAGACTGACAATGTGACACTTGTCAGTTGTCTCCTTGACCATAGTCAGTCTCAAGCAGACGTAACATCCATAGGGGCTTGGGGTTTTTGAAGCAGTTTCTTACTCGGTGGATATCCCTTTCAGCAATCAATGTCACGTTTGTTTACTTTTATTTAAGTGAAAAGTAGATGCATATTTTCTGTGGCTTTTTTCTGACCACATCTGCATTCCACGCGTTGCCTACAAAACTTGAGCTGTGTTATGACAGCAAGCTCATTGTGGTGCATGGATCAGACCGAATGTGCTGTGAGTTTCAGATCCCATTTGAATGCCTGAGTGGCTCTTAAGAAGATTGCTTGGCTAGAATACTAAAGACAATAGATATGGACAAAAATGAGAGAAAACAAACCTGGAGTTCCTTAAGTCACTTTTTAGGATACAGTCACAACTTTCACTGTTCCTTGCTATTGTCTTATCCATTTGACTCAGCTGATCTCACTCTCTGCTTTTTCATGCATTACACAATTGAAAAATGCAGCTTTGAATAAAACCTAAGAGATGAAGCTAAAGTATATTTACTGACTGACATTAATTTCCAGTGCTGGCCCGAAGAGCTGTTCTACAAAATGTCAGTGAATCCATCAGAGAAGTGCTCAGAGTTCAGTTCAGGCGATCAGTAGAGCTAGAGGTAAGTGGTATGAAGCGTGTACAAGTGCTATTTGATCACTCTAATGCAATAGTGGTTTTAGTTCACAGGCTAAAACAGTGATTTAAGAACAATGTATATGATGCTCAAGCACTGAAAGGTTTATTCCAACTTAAATGTTAGATTTTTTTTTTTTTAATGTATGACTTTTATTTAATTTTTATACTTTTAGAATGTAATTTATTTTCTAGAGCAGACCTTTCTTGTTTTTGTCATAGCTGATCAAGCAGTGCCCTGCCACTATTCCACACCTGCTCTGACCAGTGAAGTGAAAATGAGCTGAAAAACTTTTACTCTTCTAAAATACCTATTAGAGTTTTGTTTCTCCTGCTAGCTGATTACATGCATAGTGCCTTAAACAAAGCAAACCATTCTTCACCACCTTGTCCTATTTTATCTTGTGAGGTCGTCAGCACTTACATGGAAAGTGGTGGAATCCCAAATGCTGGATTTGGCAGGAAAGGCAGGATGAAAAAAAATCAGGTGTGCAATGATAAGATGTTATTTTTTAAGCCTTCAAGTAGGTGTGACTGGATTTCTTCCCCTCCTCTCCTTCCCCCACTCATAGGGTAAAAGAATTTGTGCTTTAAAAAAAAAAATAAAAATCCTCTCCACTGATGTTCAAAGACAAGGAATTGTCTTTGAACAACATTTCAGTGTTGTTCCCTAACCTTGGAATGAGTATCCACTGAGTTGAAGTTTAATACTCTATTCATCCACTTCTTCCTCAAACCCTCTGTCTGAGAGGAAAATGATCAAAGAGGTGTTTTGGGGTTACATTTGTTGTGTAATCAGGTAATTCAATATTGGGGAAAAAATGGAATATTTCAGTGGAATTGTGGGGGTAGGTTGCAGGTTCATCTGTGCTTGCAATGTGTCATTTCTATGTTCATTTGGTTGTGATAGCCCAGCACCAAGGTGGTACCTTATTTCTTGTGTGGTTCCTGCTTAATTTTCTTACTTTTTGTTGAATCTCTGATTTCACTTTTATGATAAAGTTAACTCATGTGCCAGCTTGAATGTTGAACGTAAGTTGAATATCTCCGTGCACAGAAGCCCATGATGGTAGTGCTTTTACCTACTTGCTGATCTTTGTGGGAAAATGGTCTTTTGACAGCTCCTGCCACAACCACTGCACTCAGTAATTAAACAGCTCTTGTCTGTTGTTTGAGAACATGCCTGTCTACTTCTCAGTCAAGATAAAGTGTGACAAATTTCTGCCAATCTTCAGCCGCAGTGAGCTGCCCCTATAGATTACGTTTAGTTTTGTTCCTTTTAGCAATACCTGCCCATAAGCTTTAAGGATTTTTGCAAATTAAATATTTTTATTCTGGATGGTGAATTTACACCTTCAGTTTGTGCAAACTGGCATAGGCAAGTAGAAGTCAAAAACTCATGATGATGAAGCTACAGTGATTTTCAGTGACCTTATATGCCTTGCAATAGTAATGCCAGTAATACAAAATGTATTGCTAAGTACCCGAAGGCTGAGTAGAGCAAACATTTGATATATTTCTTCTTTATATTTTTACCCTTTAGTCTTTCATTTCATGCCCACTATGGCCTTGCAGAGCTTTCAGTAGTGTGTTTTGGCTCTAAGGCTGCTTTCTGGCAACTGCTTTTATACATAATGCAGTTAGTCCAGCTTCATTCTTTGCAAATTCTATTTTATCGAAAGGAGAAAACATCTCCATGGAGTCACTTATGCTTATTTTATGCTAGAATGCTGCTGTCGTATGAGTTCTCTTTGTGATGCCTTGGATATCGGTATTTTTGCACTGAAAATAATGTTTTCAACTCTAACAGTAAAATGCTAACCAAATGGTTACTATAAATAAGGAGCTTTCTATGTCAGCATGTTTAATGGTGATGTAATGCAAAATTTTACACAGAACTGTCTCATATTACTGAACTAAATTAATCAAGCAGACATGACTCTTGTTAGTCAAGAGTACCCAGGAACTGAGTGTGCGTTTGGAAGTTACGGTGAAGCAGTGCACTTCTTTAAGCTGCTTTTTTTTTTTTACTATGGCTTTTATGACAGCTCCCAGATGTTGTTCCCTCGTTGTGATGTAATGCACAGTAAATCAGGAGACAGTCTTGTTAAATTTAACTTGGTAGTAACGTGTGCTTTAAAAATAAAATCCATGGCAACGATGGATATAACTGCTGCTCACTTTAAATATAATCCAAGTTTAATACTGGAAGGAGAATTACTTTTCAACTGAAAAAGATGGGGAAAAAAACTTTGGGCTCTGGTTCTTTATTATTTCTAACATTCTGAACTGATGAAGTAGGAAAAAAGTGGGGCAGGCTTGAATCCCGTCTAATGAAAAAACTTTTTTTTTTACAATTTTCTTCTTAGCAAAGTGAGAATAACTGAAAATTTTTAAATTCTCTCTTTCTAGTTGGTTTCAATGCATTGCATCTGCAGAAGAATAAGACCCTATTGTTTGCCTATTCTTTGAACCAGAGCAATTTTTTGTCAACTTTCTCTAATGTAAATCTTAGGATACTTGGGTAAGATTTGCTAGACAATCTTCAGTTGACTTTAGCTTTGTTGCACTGGGGCAAGAGGAAAAAAAAAAAAAAAAAAAAAAGTGTTGGCAGTGACTTGTTATAAGGACCCTGCTGCCATTAAGTTCATACAAACAGAAAAAAGCTTATTGTCAGCCTCACTTTGTTAGGGATTTTTATCATGCAGAATCACAGAATCACAGAATTTTCTAGGTTGGAAGAGACCTCAAGATGATCGAGTCCAACCTCTGACCTAACACTAACAGTCCCCACTAAACCATATCCCTAAGCTCTACATCTAAACGTCTTTTGAAGACTTCCAGGGATGGTGACTCCACCACTTCCCTGGGCAGCCTGTTCCAGTGCCTCACAACCCTTTCAGTGAAGAAGTTCTTCCTAACATCTAACCTAAAACTCCCCTGGCTCAACTTAAGCCCATTCCCCCTCGTCCTGTCACCAGGCACGTGGGAGAACAGGCCAACCCCCACCTCGCTACAGCCTCCCTTGAGGTACCTATAAAGAGCGATAAGGTCGCCCCTGAGCCTCCTCTTCTCCAGGCTGAACAAGCCCAGCTCCCTCAGCCGCTCCTCGTAGGACTTATTCTCCAGGCCCCTCACCAGCTTCGTTGCCCTTCTCTGTACCCGCTCAAGCACCTCCATGTCCTTCTTGTAGCGAGGGGCCCAAAAGTCAACACAGTACTCGAGGTGCGGCCTCACCAGAGCTGAGTACAGGGGGACGATCACCTCCCTAGCCCTGCTGGTCACACTGTTCCTGATACAAGCCAGGATGCCATTGGCCTTCTTGGCCACCTGAGCACACTGCTGGCTCATATTCAGCCAACTATCCACCATCACTCCCAGGTCCTTCTCTGCCTGGCAGCTCTCCAACCATTCCTCTCCCAGCCTGTAGCTCTGCTTGGGGTTATTGCGCCCCAAGTGTAATGTATGTCACAGTCACTTTGTTGCTGCATTTAATCCGGGATTTTGGATCTGGCCTTAACCTGTAGGTTTCTGTGATCCAAAATCTGCAAACCTCTGCCTCAAAAGTAAGGAAACGAGTTCTCTGTCTGGCAGTTAAATACTTTTTTCAAAGATGCCACCTTGTGGATTTGCACTGGCTTCTGTAACATTCATTGCTACTCACTGCTGCTGAAACTGTGGCTGTTATCATTTAGGTGTGTGAAAATGGGGGAAGAATTGTTGCCTTAGGATCCCATTGCATGTAGGGGCAGAATCTGTTTCATTTTTAAGACCTGTGAGCCTTTGTAGCCCATCTTCGTGAAGTTAAATGCTCCCTGTAGACTCATTACAGAATGCTTAATAAGGTGGTGGTGAGGAAATCCTTTTTTTATGCCTTCTGCCAGATGTTTGCACAGCATAATACAGTGGTATGTAGGCATGGATTAGATAGTACCAAAGGTGCATCTAATTGAATAGTTTAGCTGACAATAATCTATAGCAAATGCCTAGGGAAAGTCATAAGGGATGGAGTAAGCAAGCAGTGATGTTTTCCCCAAATACTTTTCTAGCCTCTAATAAACTGGGACTTAAAAACGTGCCATACGAGATGCATTCTCTCTTGTCAGATTAGCTTTGAATGAGAGAGGCTGTATCCTGGAAACAGCAGGGTTGGATTAGCTGTTTTAGGAGAGGGAATGGCTAAACTTGAGAAGGTGCAATGACTTGTACTGAAGCTTTCTGCTTTTGCTGGTGGCTCAGTTGTGCATGTTGAGTTTTGAGTGCTTCTCCAGATTCATGGCTCAAGGCATTAAGGTAAGAAATCTGTGCCTGTTTAATGTAAGAAATTGTACTTGAATAGGTAGTGCTCTAAAACTGGTGTGTCAGCTAGCTAGTTTGGTAGCATCTCACTGTCCTGGCAGTAGAAATGAAACCTCCAAGAGAGGGTTGGATGGTTGGCTGGGTTTGGGAACCATTTAGCTGCACCAAGAGGAGCTCTTCTCACTTGTGAAGCAAGAGTTGAGCTGTGCTTATGCATCCTAGATAACTTTCCAAACTTTTATGTGAATTACCTTGTAAACAGCATCATGCTAACATGGCTGTATTACTTCTGGTGTCTGAATTCAGTTGTTGAGATGTAACTTAAGACAAAGCTGCAATATCCCAAACAGAAATAGCTATTGCTTTCACCTACAGTGCTTCTAATCTACCTTCCTTAAGATTACACTTAAAAAAAATTATTTTAAGTTTCCATTTTTGTAGCATTACTTTCACCCAAAAAGGAGCACAAAAGGGAGGCGTGAGTGTTAGCTGTTAAGATGAAGAAGTTGATGCAAAATTTCAGAGGAGTCTCTGGGGTAGGCTGCTTACATTACAGTGCATCTGTGGTGCACTGGAACAGGTCAGAGGTGCAGGCAGCTGAGCTGGTTATCAGAGGCTTGCATCCTTGTCTGAAATACCTAACTATAGTCCATGACAACAGTATTGTAGAGATGCTGTACTAGGCCTCTCTTCTTCGGTGTATATGGCTTCAGAAATCACTAGCAAATTGTCTGTAAAATTTTTAATTCTGTCTCTTCTTTTTCTTCCTTTTAAGCAGTCTTTTGTGCAAGTAATGTAACTTTTCTTTTCAATGTCTTACCCATTATAACTGCTGTTTTCCATTTGACAAACTGAAGCTGCAGAGATCATTTCATCCTGAGATAAAAGGATAAAATTTCAGATAAGAAGAGCTCAAAAGAGCTGTGCATATTACTCATATCAAACAAATTTGAATTCTCTGGGTCTAAATCCATTCATAAAAGCAGGATGCTGCATATATTTGGGGCCTAAGAAGAAGGAAGAAATAATGAGCAAGACAGTTTTTTGTTGTTGTTGTTTTTTTCTTCTGCTATTTAGGTAGTTTCTTTTGGTGAAGATCTCTTTGAAATACATGGTGTTTGAAATACATGGACAGGAAAGGGCTGCTTACTGTCTCATCTAAACACCAATTATCATTATGGTGCACTATTGCAGAAATACCAGTAAGGAACATGTGGGTGACACTTTAAGTAGCACTGTGCTTTTCCATGAGGCTCATCTTGAAGTTGAGCGTGTCTGAAAAATCCCTTCACTAGCGCAAAGCCTGCAAGATGCCAGCATCTATTCATTTAAGAGGTGCACATTTATCAGAACATTTGCATCGCTGGTTTAGATTATTTATTTGTGAGGCCATCGTGTTGGATATCTCAAAATACTGTAGCGTGACTGCCTCGGGCAAATTAAACAAACCATGAAGTAAAAGAAATAGGAAAAAAATAATGCTGGGGAAATCAGAGTCCTTGATATTGAGATAGTTTCTCTTAGGGAGAGAAGGCATCGCAGTGTGTTTAAATAAATAAAAGCCTTCAGCTTGTTTTTACTTAGGTGACAGAATAATAACGCATAAAAGCCTCTGCCTGGAAACATTTGCCTAGGTTCATATTTAACTTTCAATTTCATTTCTTTTACATGATGACTAAAGCTCCTCGGGGTTTTTGAGAAGTCTCAGTGTCAGGAGATGAAGTGGAGGAGGAAAATTGTAATTGAGGTAACTACGTTGAAGAAAGCAAATGGGGAGAAGCATTCTCCAGAATACTTGTGTGTGAGAATTATATCCATAAAACACAGTTTATGTGTATTTTGTTTCTCACACATCACATGTGAATGTTACAGGATGCGTTTGCTCTGTAGCACAGGCCTGAAGTGCAGAAGCTCTGCAAATGGTTCAGTAAGTAGGTAACAATTTGTATGGGAACTCTTACATGCTGCTGGGGAATGCAGACCAGGTGGAGTGCCACTGTGCTGTGACGTGATAAATGGAGAAGTGCGGAGGTAGGTGTGTTGCATTGGAGAGTTTCCAGTGGGTGTGGTTAGCACAGGGGAAGTGTCTTTCTGATGCACTGGACCAGAGGCTGCAAGGCACAGTGCTGTCAGTGTGAGTGTTTCTATCTCTGTAAAATAAAGATTGCATTTTCTTACATTTTGAAGTCTAAGCTTTGAAATGCACAGGACTCTGTAAGTCTCAAGTGTTGTTGCCAAATTTCACGTTGAAGATTTTTTTCTTTTTTCTTTTTTCTTTTTTTTTTTTTTTTGTAGGTTTATAAAATTTCCCCAAAATATGCTTTCTTGGTGACATCAGGTCCTTTTGTTTACACGGCAATAGCTGTCATAAATGTGCTTGTGAACAGCAGTCTTCTTCGTGGTGAGACCCCCCTGATCCTCTCGTTGCATCCTTCTTTCGCCATGCCCGATAACAGATTCCAGGTTCAGACAGGTGAGTTCTTCCTGACACAAAGAGGAGGAGATGTAGCTTCATACTGATTCACACTTCTGCACTTGTGGAGAGTTTTGTGATAAGTACATGAGATCAAATAAAAACCCTGTGTTCCACTGCTGTGAGCATTCACTCATGGCTGTTAACAAAGTACTTGCTGTAAATAATTTGTAGACGATTAACCCTGTCATTTCATGTTTGTTTGTTTTTTCAGGAAAGTTTTCTTAGTGAATTGCAAAATATGTATGCTCTTTTCCTTGCTTCATATTTCAGTTGATGGTTCGCTGCTGAAACAAGTGAAAAAAGTTTGCATTCTTTGTATTGCTTTAAGTGTTAAGAGTATTCTCATGCTGCAAAGTGAGTCTATTTTCAGTGGCCCCTTGCCTGTCCACTTCTCTCCACTTCTCTTGTAGCATTTTGCAAAGATGAAACGAGCAAAGCTCGTGGGAAACACTTGCAAAATCACAGTGCTGCTACTTTGTAATGCTTGACTCACATTTTGAATTATGTTTACCTTAAATTATGCTTTTTAGAATTTTCAGTGTAGGAGAATCAGTGAGCAAAAGCTCATATAGCATTCAGCTTTCCATGGCTGCTGTATGGCAGCAGTCCATGACTGCTAATAATCTAAAGTAACATATTAACCACATAATGGAGTTTGATTGAGAAATGAGACAGTAACAAGAATTAAGTACATGGGCAATAGAGTACATGGATGTCAAACATAGCTGCTTTTATTCAGGTATGTTTCATGTGCTGTTTCTTCTGTGTTAATATCTGAATTGTGAGACATCAGTTCTGTGTGTGTGACATCTTTTTCCACTGCTTAGCATGGTTAAACAGATGATAGCTGTATTTTCTCGTCTTGATCTTTGTATAATATTACTATTAGGATCTGTGACCTGTTGATAGCATTTCTTTGTGTAAGAATATATCAGGAAATGTGCAGATAGCTGTGTGTATAGCTAGAGGTCTGTATGCCTGCTCACTCTTTCTCTACTGTGCTCATTCTTTCTTTCCTGTGAAAGATGTTAAGGTATATCTATATAGATCTAAAAGATTGGCTGCTAATTGGGTATTTTGAAAGTGTTAGACTGATACTGATGTGTACGAATGAATCCAGTGTGTGGTCTTTTAGATAAGCTAAATATTAAATTTGAGTCTACAAAGAAATTTTTTACTATTTTCCTTGAGATTTTCATTGAACTGCTGGGGTAATTAAGGATTTCAGTGTGGTTGGTTCAGTGCTCCAGTCCTTTAGCAAGCTTGTATGCAGCAAAGGTCTTTCAGGATACAGGAGGAAGCAGTGGGTATTTTGTCAGTAGTATTGTTCAGTAATCTAATTGCTGCTGCAACAGATACTAGAAAGTAGAGAATTTACTGCACCAGTGCAAAATGTATTTCTACTGTGTTTCTGCCCAGGTTTTCATTGAATATGTCCTGAATCCCATGAAAAAGTGCTAGCCCTATGGCATGAGGATTCTCACGCTCATGTAGTTCTCTTTCATGGAAGTGCTTGTCTGTAGTAATAACGTGTACCCTTTGCCTTCAGTGCTTCAGTTTGTGCCTCGAAATGTGGATATTGGGTTCTGCGACTTCAGCCAGCGCATTGAAAAGGGGCTGACGATGGCATTCATGGAAGTGAGCAAGCAACACCAGGAGTTCTACAACTTCACTGTGCAGGTAAGAAGAAAAATGTTTCTTATCTTTGCCTTTTTCTCCTCACTTCCAGTTGTCTTGTTTAACACAGCTGGTAAAATGCGTTAGGCGTCCCAAGATGCCTTGCTATCTAGATCATGTAGAACAGTGAGGCTTTGTAATAGTCTTTTTTTTTTTTTTTTTTTTCCTGCAAAGTAATTTGGGTCCACTTACTAGTCTCGTTTCAAGCTTACTGAAAAGAAGATCCAAGAAGGTGGTGATTCATATCAAGAAGCATTAGTGAATATAATAGGAATATAAACAGGCTTATACTTCCACATAAAGGCTGCCCCAACCCTGTTCAAACACATTCTCATTGGATTTTATTATTACAGGATAGGGTGCAGGCAGTATGTTTTTGTTGGAAGACACCTTTCAGGTCTTGTTGCCACTCAGACGATCCTATTAGGAAATACCGAAACACACACTGTCATTATATGAGCAAACATGCTAGTTGCTTGGGAGTTCTATAAATACTTACAGTGTACATGATGCCACTGTCTGTGACAGCTGCTACTGGAACTTCATATGTGAAATGTATTGAATATGTGCTGGGTACTGAATCATGGCAGAGCTTAAAACTCCCTGGCAAGTCAATAATTCAACTTACGAGACTAATGCACTCTTCTCTCTGAATTCTTATTTTTTTCTAGCTTTGTTGTAATACCAAAATTAGTATTAAAAAAAAAAAAAAGTGCTATTTAATGGGCACCATAAATGCCTGTTGGTGCTACCATAAAATGGTCACAGTGGCAAATATGATACAAAATTTAGAGTACATGAAGTACTATGTAGCACATATAGTAAAGTGCGTAGATACGTACTCAAAACTGTACAACTGAGTGAAGCAATATAGGTAGAATACGGATAGAATGAAGACAGAACATGCAAAACAATTTCTTGGCGTATTGACTTAGGAAACTTTCTTTTTAAATAGTTTATTACTGCTTGGAAGAGGTTTGTCTGTATATACACAGTTGCTCTGTACTTAGGTGGCAGAGTGAGACTTCTCACAGTTGTAGGGTCTGGGTATGCATGGTGCAGTAGGTTAGGACCAAGAGCTATTTTCATACTGTGTCTTTGTCATGGTATTTTCCTGTCTGTTCCATAGAGTTTGATATTGGCATTTTTTCCATCATTTTCTGAATGATAGCTTTCAGATCATTGTGGATTATGAATGACCTGAAAGGATAATCCTTAGAAAGAGGAAGCATGTGTAACTTGGCCTCTTCGAGACTCAGTATGCCGAATCAATCTGGAATCGATGTTCCTCTGCTTTGATATAAAATACTCTCCCCTCACATTAGGGGAAAAAAAATCTGTCAAGGAACAAATAGATATGCCAGTGATTTGATTTTGCTGACAGTGTTCCAATCTTGTCTTTTCAGATACTGAATATAACTCTGAGTAGGCCTGGGGCTGCATTTCGTCAGGGCCCTGTGAGCATCATTTTTGCCATCCGAGATAGATACGGTTTTCTAAATGGGTCCGAAGTCAGTGAGCAGTTAAGAAACTTGTCCGTGGTGGAATTCAGCTTCTATCTGGGTTTTCCTGTGCAGCAAATTGCTGAACGTGAGTACTTGTTGCCAAGACTGCAAAATATCTTTTTTTAAAGTAATTTTTCCCCTACTCTGTAAAATTAATTTTGTGCATAAGTGATAATGTGTCTTTAAGTATCTGACTTGCATCATGAATTCTGCTGAGCAAGTCCGTACCTCTCTGCTCGTGTAGTGTGTATCAGTGTTACAGCAACTTGTTGCTTTTGTCATCATTCTTTCCTTCTGCACTGGGCCAGTTGTGCTGCACCTGGCACCATTTTCCCTGGTCTTAGTCCAGGTACTTTAGAACAAACAAACACAAAAAGATAGCCACTTTGATCAATGCTTCTGTGCAGTGTGTCTTTATTATGTCTACAATGCCTTTGCTGCTTCTCATCAGGGTTTACTACCTTGGGCTCTGTGCTGTGCTCAACTGTGACTGACTTGTAGAAAGCATGGGATAGTGTCGGCGTAAGTTTATATTTGCCCAAGTCTGGGTTATCTGTTAGTCAGTAGCAATGCTTTTTAAAGTAGTCTTTTATCTTTTAAGGTATTTTAAGTATCTTACTCACTTTCTGTGTGCTACTTGCATTGCAAGTCACTTTTTCCAGTCGGTGGTCATTCTAAACTTAGATTAATGGGAACTGCCTGCAAAGCAGTTTCCTTGATGTTCATTCTTGACAGCTTATGTTTGGTTAGATTTTGCAGGGGACGTCAGTCTCGTAAGTATGCCAAGTATATGAGTTCAACAATAATCCTTGTACGCTAGTGGATTGTTCATTGCAACAATGACTCATGAACGTAAGTAAGATCATGAGAGAACAGTACTGCCTTTCCTGGTGGAACCCATTCATGTTAGCCTAGTTCATTAATTCCCAGTTTCTCTTATCTCACTGTACTTTACAATGCAGGTTTTTAATCGCCTAAGTTACTTTTTGTGGGCTATGTAGGTGCATAGCACCTGACGCAGTGATTCCGTCTATACAGTCAAACATCTGATGGAAAATCAGGCCTAGTGGTAGGTGTTGTTCATTATGCAGCTGTACCGTAGTATGTCAATGAAGACAGAGCAAATAGAATCACTGTCACCAAAAGTTGTGCTGTGCAGCACCTTTAAATCTATATATGGTGACTGCACATGTATGGTGACATGCACATTCCCAATGACTAGAAGTAGTATTAGTTTTTTTTAAATCTTTTTGTTTTAATTTTGAGGGATTTTGATCCCTCTGTTCTCATAACCAATTAAAAATGTAGCAGATGTTGTATTAACCTTCTCATTTCCTTTTAATAATTCTGTTCTCACTTGGTCTCACGTAGACTGTACCTTTGCAGTGGTAGCAGTATTTAAATGAGCCAGGACCAAAAGCCTTCTCCATAGATGACTAGCATTTCCTTGTCCCTTGTGAGGCCACAGAAGTTCTCAGATTGTGGGCTGTGATCTTTGTTTCTCACTGAATTCAAAATAAATGTTCCTCTTGCCATGATTGCTTGAAAGATGTTTCTCTTCACTATGCATGGATTTTTTTTTCACCTTTGCCCTTGAGTTTATTACTTCTAGTCTCTTGGGTATTATTTTTAGTGTCTTGATGTTGTTTTTTGTTTGTTTGTTTTTTTCCCTGTGAAGTACACACATCTAATCCTACTATTTTTACTTACATCCACATATATTCTGGAGAGATATTTGTAGTGTAGTGAATTTGCAGGTTGCCCCTTGCTGAGAATCCCATCTTCCAGATTGTGTGATGGTGGTACGGTGCAATTAGATGATAACAGAATTTCTGCCAAGGTCAGTATATCCTGAAAGACAAGACTGGTCATAGGGGAAAAACACTGCTATTAAACATGCATATGTGCTACTCTTTTCCCCCCTTCACCCTTACTGGTATTTAAGAAATGTAAAGCTAATTTATTTAGTGCTCAGACTAGGGACTCTCCCCATGTTATCTGCATGCTTTTAGTGGGGCTGATTCCTGTTTGATGCCAGTGGAGCTCTGTGACAGCACGTCACTAGAGCAACTCTTATTTAATTACAGATTTAGCCCACTGCAGGATAGCTCATTTAGATTTTGCACTTCTCTGGTTTGGTCTCAGTAGTGCCTCAGTGTATTTGGTTTCAGTGTTGTGGAACAGCAGACGTGGTGCCATTTGATAAGTCAGCAAAGTGAGAATGCAGCTTCTCAGCTTGTTCAGAGATATGGGTCTGTCTGTCAGCAAGCAATAATGGACGTAGTCCATACACTTCTGTAAGCGAGGCATCCTCACTCAGTTACTTTTAGCTGTTTCCACGTGTTTCTTTTTTTGCACTGTTACTGTGGCTGTGTTTTGAGCCAAATCATTTTAGATCTTCAGAGCCAGAAATCACATCCAAAGGCTCAGCAGTGTTGGGCAGATCTCTTCTGAGACATCTTATTCAGCAGTCTGCTTGAGGATGACCAACAGCCAGATTCTCAGAGCTACTTTGGCAGTGAGGTGCCTAAATGCTTTGATTTTCTAGGCTCTGTTCTCATGTTTTCCCTTAGTCTGCAGAGCATTTACAGCAGGGAAGGTGTTGAGAAGATCTTCCTTTGACAGACAGCTGCTTTGCTCTATGCGAATTATTTGCAACCCTCTACTTTTCAACATGATTTGGGGGGAGTTTTGGAAGGTATATTTATATGTAAATGTGAAATATTCCTTACCACACAGTTCTGTGGCATTTGTGCCTTGACTGCCAGGCCTGGTAGCAGTTATATGTTTGGTGGTGACCCCTCCTTAGGGCTCTGTAGGTGATCTGATAAGTCTTACAGCCTGCACCTGAAGAAAAGGAACTGATCTGTAGGTGAGCTGATCTGTCAGGGGGTTCGTATTGATTCATACTAAGGACAAGCAGCTTGTGTAATATCACTGTGACTCAGCACTGTTAAGTGAAGTGAGATCTTGCTTTTGTTATCCCAAATATGAGCTTTGTTTGAAGGAATGTATTTGGTCCCTGCTTCCTGTTCACTTCATGTAGCCTTTTGCACGCAGTTTTTTCATTGGTTTTTTCACATAATTGATATATACTGCTTATACTTTACATTGTGTGGGTTGTCCCTGTGCAATACATGATTAACAGCAGGAATTCTTAGTCTTTTTTTTTTCCTTGTTGAACTCATCAAAGTAAGTTTCTACAGTACAAGTCGTCTGTTTGACAGAATGGACTGTTCTGTGCAGGAATAGGGCTGTTGGAGGGGCCTGGAAACTTCCAGACTTGTTTTTTTGCCCTACAGACTTCTAAGTGACTTCAGCAACATGCTATTTTCAAATGTCCAGGTTACATCTTTCTGCCTGCTAACTTTGCATTGTCCACCTTATATCTCTCATTTCAGACTGCAAACTCATTCGGTTACGTGGTCATGAACTATATATCAGCAGAAAGAAAGGCATGTTTAGTCACAGTTCCTAGGTGATAGGTTGTTTGTTTTTTTAAAACAAACAAACAAAAAAAAACACAAAAAAAAACAAACAAACAAACAAAAAAAAAACACATAGGAAGGAATATGCTTAGTATGTCTTTATGGCTGTAAGATTTCTCTGAGGACACGCAAAGGCTAACACTGGACTACACGAGGAATATTGGCCTTTGTGAGCCTACCCCAAATATATTGCTTTTTTTATTAGGGCCTTAAATAGAGAGAGTTGCCTTGGGACTGTTTTTCAGTGCCATAACTAGCACTTTGATGGGTGGCATCTATTTCAGATACTTTGGAGGTGTTGCAAGGCCAATAGATGAAATAATATGATACAGTTCAAGGACTGCAGATTTTTTGGTAGTTTTTGTCAGAGTGGATTTTGGATCAGATTTTTAACAAATACTGTTTTAATACAGTACACCCCAGTGCTTCCATGGAATCTTAGTTTTTGGGGGATGTCTTCTCATAGTAAATACTTCATTCCTTCCATGCTTTGTCTTTCTGTTCTTCCATTTATCATAAATAAGAACAATCAGTGTGGTACCAAGTCTAGCATGCATAGTCCCATGTCTTCATGTAAGATCAGACATATCCTTACTAGAATACCTGGTGAAGGCCATGTTAGTGGAGTTACGTGCTTCAGATTGCTGTCAAGAGACTTCTAGATGGCTAGGTGACCCTTTGCTTTTTCATTCAGCATCAAATCAACGCCGTTACATGGTGTGCTAGGTACTTCAGGACTGCGTGACAGAATCCTCTCATGAGGATAGTGTATACTTCATTAATGCATCAATAGTCATTAGTAGACCAGCCGCAATCTAAATAGCAATTGCATTTTGTCTGGGCTGGTTTTAAACAGTAGTTCCAGGAGGATTAAGAATCTTGCGACTAGGATCATGCTGCAGTGCTGGGACTCCAGCTGAGCTCTGGACCAGGCCACAAGTCTTAGCAAGACACTGGAGTGGCCTGTGGCATAAGCCATAAGGGCTGGAGCCTGTATTTTATAGCTTTGGAGCATTGTCTGAGTTAAAGAAGCGTCCTTCATTTCATGCGTTCTTTGTCAGGTTTCAGAACACAGCCTTAGCTGCCAGTGATTGTGGCACATCCTCCTTTTCAATTTCAAGATTTTCTGCTCGTCAGTTTATTTTTAAATTTCATTAATTCCGTGAAAAGTTTAAGTGAATAGTCATCCAGTAATTTGCATGAATTAAATCATTTTCAAGTACTAATTAGAAAAAGCGTGAAGAGCACATTAAGTATTGAGGCAAAGCATGATTTTGGTTTAAAAGAAGAAAAAAAAACCTGCAACTGTTAGCAGTTCAAAGTTTTGTGGCAATTGGAAGATTTCTCAGTTTCTTATCTTGCTCTTTCCATGCTTTGGAAAACACAGATCCAGTTTTGTTTATGCTTTTCTGTTCAGGTTGTATTTCTAAATTGAAGTGAACAATTGCATGACCAGAGCAAATAGAACTCCAGTCTATAACCTACGCTCAGAAGAATCATGTAGCAGTATACCAAAAACAAATGTGTTAAATTAAATGGACTGTGGGGTGCTATTTGTGTGTCTGAGAGTTTTGGAAATTTGATGCACCCTGGTCAGTGTACGGAGTACTGATGTTCATGTTCAGAATAAAGAACCATCGTCTTATACCATTCTGAACAGTAAGTCACAGTGTACCTCCCAGGTGGTTCTCTTGAACCTAGTGGTATTGTTATTATCGAAATAAAGGTGCAAATAACCACATTTTCACTTTTTTTCCACAAGACTATCCATAAATCTCTGGAAATAAAAGATAGTGTAAGTAGTAATTCCTTTGCTTTTATGTTAGCAAAAAATTGGTAAGCTTTTTAAAGGGCAAAGAATTGGGTTTTAGGTTTGCTGACAGAAGTCAGCTACTCTAAGGTTTATGTCATAATTAAATTAGAAAACAGTTAATTTTCTACATGTCTAAAACATGTCTAAAACATGGCAAACAGTCTCTGGAACTGAAGACTGGACAGCTTTGTTCTAAATTGGTTTAGCATGTACCAGGTCATTCTTTCTATCCATGAAACAGTTTAAAAATTAACCTTTGTGTATGCTTAGCAAACTGCATCTGGATTAAATATTTTGAGAAAGTTATGACCCTTCCTCTTTTGTATTGCCATAGTAAAGCTTAAGACTTCCCTTGAGGAAACTGTTGGCCCAGCCCCCATCTTCACTTGTTTCCCAACATGTCTTTACTGCTCTCCAGTGGAAACCTTGGGAACAATCTTATTTCTATTGAAATCAGTGGAAATTGACTTAATTCACTTTACTAGGGCAAGGATTTCACTCTGGAGCATGGCTTTATACAGGAAGCTTGGGGACATCAGGCCAAACACATAATCCATTAGATTTGTCCACAGCAATGCTTCTACGTGTGTTTCTTTGTGATTTTTGTAAAATAATTTACCAGGGTGATATATTTTAAATATTTCCGTCTGCACGAGTCTGGAACACAAATCAGATCTATTCAGTTTTATTCTTTGCATTTAATATTTCCATGTAGTTTCTGCCTCATAGGAAGTCATGTTTTCATTCTCAGACACTCATGGATTGCTTCATTGCCCTTTGAGCAGAAGTCTTATCCTGCATTTAGCTCGGTAAGAAACACAATTCACAGTGAGCTTTACTTTTAAGTTTCTAGGAGCAATGACCTCAGTACAGCAGCTTGAAATCTTTCAGGTAATAAATCTGACTGCTTCAGTTAGCTTCTTTTCGTTCAAAGATGAACTGGGGGAGTGTATGTTCACAGCACTTGCCTTTACCACTGCGTCTGCACGGCCTCAGGAGTTGTAATACATCTGTGTAAATAAGATGCTTACTGACAGTGTAAAGTATGAAGTGGTTTCTCTTTTTGTGTGTGTGTATGTTATTGAGAGTACTGTTCTAACGGATGTTTTTCCTCCATTCTGTTTTTCCCTCAGCCTTTCATTATCCTAAGCTTAATGTGTCCCAGTTAATGAAATCTTCCTGGGTGAGAACAGGTACGTACAGTGTATTTCAGTAAGTAAGCACACAATTATTTTTGTTAGCAGGGTAACTAGCCTAGATAAATATCAATACCCTGGGGGTGCTGCATGTCTGTAGGGTGGTAATGTGCCTAAGCTGAATAAATTCTAAAACCGAAGGCCTGGTGACCTGGGACATCTGGGAAATGTAATTCCTGGGTCTAGAATGAACTATTGCAATTTTTTGATAATGTACATTAAAATTTTTGTCTATAAGGCAGTTCATTCTTAGCAAGACAACTTATGCTGTCAGGCATAAAGTATCTACCCTGCATGCTTTCAATACCTACACTGATTTTAAGTTTTTTGTTTGTTTGTTTGTTTTAGGTGAAAATAAGAACTTTCTGTGTAGCACTTTGTACCAAAACATGACAGGAATAAAACAAAATAAAAATAGATATGTTCTGAGTATGGGAAATGGCTTCATCAAATTTCATTGATCTCTTCCAATTAATTCACAGAAGATCCCTCCCACCCAAGTCTGTTGGATGTTTTATTCTGCAGTGAGCAGATACGGTTGAGTTGTCACTTTTAGATGCTCAAATGCTATTGAGTTTGCTTGCAAGCACAGTAGATCCTATCTGTTTCTTCAACACATAAAGGCTGAATGGTAACCAGGCTATGCCTGAAAACCTTGCTGTTACAGTGCTGATGCCTCACTGGACACACTTTTGTCGTCCCACAGCCTTTCCATCCATAGTTCACCAGTAGTATAGACATACTTTCTGTTTTTTTTTTCAGGTATCCCTGTCTTCTCTCATTAGTTACCAGCGTACTTCTAAGCAGGAAACCAAATTGCAGCTTAACCTCTGAAGCCCACGTAGTTTGTCTGACTGAAGAATTTCAAATTGTGTTCAGTAACAGGAGAGAATCTACCTGTGTGAATTGCACAGCCAACGTCATCCTCCCTTAGCTGTTTGTTGGCTTTTTTTAGTCAGCTGGTCAAGATACCCTCACTCTCTCCTGCTTTATCTGTTTTTATCTGTTTTTGTTGGAAGTTTCCTTAGACCCTGGAGTAAAAAAAAAAAAAAAAAAAAAAGGAGGTTCTTAAAGCTCCGAAATAACATCCTCCACACACTTTTTTTTTTTTTTTTTTTCTGTCCCTAAAATTCTTGGCTATGAGGTTTAACACCAACTGCAGCACCTTTCTTTGATATGAAGGGATTTTTTTGTAATCCCAGTTCTTGCAGGCATCCTGGGAAAAGCCGACACTTCGGCTGTTTCAGTCCTTTAAGTATGTATATTGTGTTTTCAGGGCAAAATCATTCTATATTAATGGCTTTTTTCATTATTTGATAGCTATTTCTAGACAGATGGTATGACTCAAGACAAAGGAGAATGATAGAATTTCTGCACGCTAAAGATGAGGGTTTTTTAATACTCAATTACCAAGATATATGTGCATGGGTATTCTAAAGTATCCCAGTAGTCATAAAACATCGGGAGATGCAGTGTTCTCTGTAGCTGTCCTCTTGGTTGTAGAATACAGTTCATGCTATTAAGAAGAACTAACTGATACTCAAATTTGATACACAGGCAAGAACGGTCTTCTTGCCATATATAACATCCCTAAGCCACTGTTTATTTTGCTTTTGATTTTGAGATGCTTCATTAGTGATTGAATTTAGCAGACATGCTGTTGATCTCTGAGAAAAATCATGAAAATATTTCCTTTTTTTCTGACATATGCAGTGAAAAATTTTAAATGGAAAATGTGTTTTTTATATTTTGTTCAATAATTTAAACAAAATTGTATTTAATTGATTTTATCTAATCAAATTGCTTTTTTTAAGCACCACACTTAAGTAAGCAAACATAAAAAACTTTACTAAAAATTGACCTTTTAAAAATAAACCATTATAGTGGAGGGCCTCAGGAATGAAAAGTGGATTATTTTGCTAATGTCAGTGGCAAGTCAGTTTACTATCCTTTAAGGTTTTTTAACTGGATTGTTCAGATGACTGTCACTCCATTAACTCCATTTTACTTTTTCTGGATGCCATCTTGTTGGCAAAGGTCCACAGTTTTTTGTTGTTTCCTACGTGTTGTTCCTCAGGTATTCATCTCAGCATCAGCTGCCTTAGTGACCTGGAGTACCTGGGGTTAGGGAGTGAAGTTGGTGGGGCTACTAACCATTTTTTTTGTGTGTGCGCTTTAATTGGCATACTTGGTAATCTTGATTTTATCTAGGGAAGATGTGCCTGGAATACACAGGTTCATTCACGTGCTCTTATTTTTTAACCTTGATTCTGAACCCTTGCCCTGTCCACCTCCAACTGTGTCTCACTTTCAAACACAAAATTTTGATTGAAAGTAGTTGCTGCAAGTAATTTAGCTGAATTTTCTCTTTTGTTTGTTTTTGAATAATTCATTGGATGTTCATATGTTTGCTTTTTCAAAATCTAAAATCTACATTATATGTCTGACTAGACTGTCTGAAATTCCAAAAGTGCCCTCTGTCCTTTTTTTTAAAATTTATTTCTTGTAATCTTTCCTGATACAAAGCCTTCCTTTCTAATGTGTAACCACTGGCTTAACTTCCCAGTATTCCCCCAAGAATACTGCTGCTCTTGAATTGTCCATGAGATGTCACAGAGTGACTCAACGCGTGTAACTGAAGTTGCAGAAAAGACGCTGAAAACTTTTACTAATTCATTTGTGTTCTTGGGTTACTTTTTCTGCAATGTAGTTCTCTTGGGTGTCGTCGACCAGCGAATTCAGGAGGAAGTGTTTCAGGCTGAGATGGAGCGGAAGCTAGCTCACCTGTTAAACGAGGCTTTGGCCAGAGGGCGGATATGGAGACGAGCCAGTTTTGCAGGCAGCAACATTGTTCAGGTATTAAGAGTTCAAAGTCAGAGAAGAAATAAAGGGGAATAAATTATTCAATAAGTTAATGATACCTAGATTTTGAGTTGAGAATAGATAACTCAAAAGCATGTATCACATTTGACTAGTTAGCTAGTTGATGATGCTTGTGTTTTGTACTTGAAATGTGGTTCTTCTGGCTAACTGGTTGTGTTTTAAACTAAAAATAACAAATGGAAACAGCTGAGTATTTTAAGTGGCTATTAAAAAAAAAAAAAAAAGATGACTTTTAAAAAACCACACTGCAAATGATATTATCAACATCCTATTCAAAAAAATGGCTATCTTGTCTGACTTGTATGAGATGTCTAGCAAAAGGAGATAGAATGGTCATCTGAACTGAAGAGGTGCTTTGCTGGAACAGCTGCTTCACAGCTCTCTATGGTGTTTTGGTGACAGTGTAGAAATATGAAATAGAATCGTATGCTGCTTGATGCAGCAGTTGAGTAGTGTATTCTGACTCTTAACTCCCTATTTATCATAGGTCACTCCTGTGATCAGGAGTGGCTTTTAAGTAAGATAGATAAATAACACCAAATTTTGTACATATGACAGCTTCTGAAGACCTGTGCTTCATTATAGTTTTGTCTCAGGTGGAATTATTGACATAATGTCCATGAAGGCTTGGATATTTAATTTTAATTTATAAATCATCACATGTTCTTCTAGTCGTTTCAGCAAGCTGAAAACCATTTTTAAAGAATAATGTTCTTAAAAATTCCTTTTTCTAGCTAAGTCAATAGCAGTTCATTTATCTCGCAAATGGCCCTTCTCATAGTTCAGACCTATTATATTTTCTTAACCTTCCAGTTTTTGCTAGCACTTAAATTTCCAGATATTGGGATTTTCTTACTTCTGTTTTTCTGTCTTGGAAACATCTGCTTCAGTAATTGATTTTACTTTTATTTTTGTTTCATGCAGCTTTGAATTGCTGTAAATAGATGTCTTTTATTCCCAACACCTCTTATTGCACTTTGTTCTTTATGCCTCAGTCCTCCCTTTGCGTATAAAATAAACACATAATCCTTATGTTGCTAGCAAAGATACCAAAGCCTATAAAATGTGTACATGTAGATTACGGTTTTACTATTTTAGACAATAAAGCTCAAAGTCATTTGTGTTTTTTCCTGCACGAGATTCCAAGCAGGTCCTTTCTAGCTAAAGAATAGTATTTTGGAAAATAACAGTGTTTTTCTAATAACTTTGTATTGCTTACTGGGATACAAGTTAACTCTGCATCTCATGTCCCAACCAGCACTGCTGTTCATTTATGTTACTTAATTAGTGTGAAGAGTGCAAATTGCTGTCTTTGGCAGTGGAGGGATTCTCTTAGTTACGTTCAGCACACCCTACCGTCCCACACAACACAAGGTTGTTCCAGGTGCTCACAGCCAATACTGTTCGATACAGTTAGCACTGTAATACAGAAGGTGTGGAAGAGAAGAAGGCTGAAGGAGAGTGGATGATACACTTGCAGCGTGTGATCCTCGCTGCTAAGTATCTGTGGTCAGTGAGGTGCTTTTCTGTGTGGATCTTGGTAGGTACTGTCAGGTACCACAGCTGCTTGTTTGCATGTGTTCACAGAATATTCAGGTGTGTAAGTAAGATACCCTTAGAGGCTGTTGGTTTATGGTATCTCAAATTGCCTTTATTAAATGTAAATTACATTAATTATCTAATGCTTAACACTTCCTTAGAGTTGATTACTTATATTTTGTCTCTGAGGCCAACTTCCTAACTCCCCAAAAATGACCAAACTTTTTCTGTGTCATCTGGTTTTGACTTAGTCATTTGCTGGTGCCCTAAGGAGACATACAGGGAAGAATCCCATTCAGACACAACCAGCCTTAGAAATTTGTTCATAAGAGATTGGCCACATGCTTTTAGGTGAGTCTTTGTGCCTGGTGGCTGGATATTCCAGAGCACCTACTTTTACCTGTGTGCAATAAGTGAAAAAAAAATGTTTTTAGCATTTTTGTTCTCTGCAATATTTCCTTGCATTAGTGAAGCTGACTTCTCACAAGTTCATCAGTTATGTCTGAGTATTCAGTAAACCTTCTGTGGTTTCTAACCGTGTTCCAACCTGGGTACTCTGCAGAGAGATGCTCAAATACTTCAGTGATGACTGCAGCAGAGAACATGCATGCCGAAATGGCATTTCTGTAGGAAACAGAACAGATTGGCTAAGGTTTGGCTTGTATAATATGGATAGATCATTAAGGAATAGTTCTGCCTTAATATTAAATTCTTTATGAAGAAATGATCTTTTCACCAGGATTGTTACCTTATGTATTCAAAGGCCCAACCAAACAAGTTGCTAACTATTTCTGTATGCTAAGGCTGGCTGGAGTGACCAAGTTTTATGTGCGCTGCAGTGTTGTAAACTTGGCCTGTAATTGCTGCAGCACTAGAGGTAGGAACCTGGAGTCTGAACCCAGGGAAGACTTCCATGCTTACAGCAGGTTTCACAGTCACTGTCCTGACCACATCAATATTCCTGTGATGCGATGATAGTTATGCAGAGCTGCTCTCATGTTGACCTTTCCAGGCCCAGTGTAATAGACATGTCAGCATCACACCTGGTGAAAAGATAAGTGCAGCTGGAGTGAGGCACCTGCTGGTGGTCTCCTGAGTGAAGGGGAATTGCTTTCAAGGGTGCTTCCCTGTCAGTTGAGGGTCTGGTCCATAGTCACTCGCAATAAACCTTTTAGTTTTACTGCTGCTCATTCTATTACTCATAGCCAAGTTTTTAAGCTGTGTTTGAAGTGTGTTGTGTATACGCATCTGTTTGAGTCTTCAGGGCAGCTATTTATATTCCTTGTGTTTTTGTATTCAGATTTTCCCATTTCAGGTTCTTGCTCACCAAACAGTGACTACTGTATTAGTAGGCCACAAGGAATTGAAAATAAGAACAGAAGCTGCCAGTAACACCGAAGTGTTGGTTACTTCTATTAGCAAGACATGCATATATCCACAAAAGACTAGACACGCATTTCACTTGTGTTGAGCCCCTGTAGATCTGAGTTTTTCCTGAGGTGAAAGATATTTGTAGTGTATAGAAATGTGACATTTCTAAGCTCTATGGAAAATCAAGATCGTGGGTCAAAAGGTAAAGCAATTATTTGCAAATGTTGCTGCAGGCATATAAGTTTTCTTTCATATACTAAGAAAATAGAATTGATACTTTGTGAGATTTAGATTTCATTTCTAAAGGTGTTAGGATGTAAGAATGTTAAAAATTACACTTTAAATCTAGACGCTTTGAATAATAGCTTTGGTCTACACAGGGTGCTCAGATAGCATGTTTCCCCTCCTCTGTGCTATTAACAGGTGGCACTCCAGACTAAAAAATGTCTATAACCATCTCAAACAGAAACCTTTGAAACCTTATGGTTGACTGTTTTACATGAAATAGTTCCATTGACTTTTTATAACGTTCATATTATTGTTTTACAGAGCATGTCATATATATTTTTGACATGTATCTGCTGTTTCTACACATGCTTAATGCTGTTTGCTTTGTACCCACACAGTCTAAGCCACATGATACGTTTTGTGAATAGTTCATCATAATTTCTCATTAAATTCCTGTGGAAATAGTGGGTTTAATAGTAGTTTAAAAATATGCTAGAAGCTAATACAAAAATAATTCTCCTTCATTTCGGTGTGCTTGTTCTATTGAACCTAAAAGAAAGCAAAAAGGTGATCCTACTAAGTGACAAAAAGAATGATGTTCTAATTTAAAGAAAAGAGCAGGTTAGATGACACTGCAGTCATAACGTGCATGAGAGAATAGTATCTGTGAGGGGAGGCAATGACTGAATCGAGTTTTTCATTAAAGCAGGGGTTCATTCCCTTGCTTTTCTGCTAACAGTATATATCTCTCCCAAGTGCATAATCTGGATGAAGGCCAAGTCTCCCTGTGAGACTTTAAGTACAGAGCTTATGGGAACTGCTGCCCGACCTCGTTTGAAACCAATCCATGGGGCCAGCAAAGCCTCCACAGAAGGTGTCAGAGGAGCAGTCCTTAGGCCTGCAGTCCATGTCCTGGTCCCCTCAGCTCTCTCACCGGTCTCCTTGGCATGGTGTGACCAGGGTCTGAGGGTCTGCTGGCAGACTCAGGCCCATGTGGCAAACTGGGTGAGGGCCTGATGTGGTGGCAATAATCAATGTTTCCTGCCATTGCCGGTTTGTGCAAGGGCTTTCTCTGACCCAGGGCCACCTGCATGCGATGCTTGCTTCACATATTTTATGTTGCCTCATCTCCCAGACCCTTCAGGCCAGAGTACAGCTTGACTTAAGTGCCTCTATGCTAAAATACTGTGTTTTTTTTTTAATAAAGTAGAAAGCAGAATCTTGTTTGATTATATTTTTTCCTAAGGGATAAGGGTATATGAAAAATGGAAAATCATCCTAGTGCATATGTTTTGGAGTTACTGAGGGTGTTTTGCTTATTCCTCAATAACACTTCTCCCTTCAAACTCCTGAATAAGCTCACCCAGGGACTCCTTCCCTGTGAATGGGTTTATGGCTGGGAGATCTCAGGCTGACTGATGCTATGCACATGCCTCGTGAGTTTGTCCAACACCTGGATTTCCCCTGCTTTCATTTATGAACAAGACCTGGTTGCCAAGGCAACTCTCTTCACTGACCTATGATAGTCTCTTGAAGACACTTTTTAAATTAAATTTACTGACACCTGAACACAATTAAGTCTTTCCTCTCTGGAGGTTAAACACGTATTTAGTATCAAGAAAGATGAAATCATTTCTGTACACAGAAATTGAATGAATTAGTCTTTTCTTTTTTTCTTTTTTAATTTTTTGCCTTCTCAGTATTGAAATTCTTGCATCTCATCTCTCCTTATGTCTTTCCTCACTGCCAAAGTATAAATGTAAAATGCTTCCTTCCTTGCACATGGGCTGCATTTCTACATGCCTGGAAAATACCACTTCTGTCTCTGCTTTCATTCTTAGCACTCTCAAGGAGAGAGAGACCACTATTAAATATGGGACAAAAGCAATCTGAAGCTGCACAGAGAATACAAGTTGGAGGAAAATGGCACAAAACTTATTATACAGAAACTGTAAAAAATGGGTGCAGTGACTGTGTATCTTGATTTTTAAAATTGATTTAAAAATATTTCAGACTTAGTGTGACTGTGTTGCAGCAAATTTAGGTCTGTTAAAAAAAAAAAAACAAAAACACACGCAGAGGGTTGGTGAATCAACAGGACAGATCTGAAATCTAAAGAGCTGATACTGTCGCAATTCCTGAGTTTGCATGCAAGTTGAGCTGTCTTGTAGCCACCTCAACAATAGCCTGTTCAGCCATCAGCTCTCTGAGAACAGAACTCTGTAGCCATCTCCACGTGGATTTGAAATTCAGTCTGCACCTTTCTGTACTATGAAGTGAGCACTCATAAAGAACTGCATAATCAGAACGAATTCTTTCAGAGAAAGCATATCTGAAAAAAGTGAGTTTTGTTCATTTGCACCAGCCTGCACTTCTCTCTGTTGAATTTCTTGTTCATTGCCATGTTCTCTATACTATGCCAAAATACCTCCAGATGCTTCTCCTTACCATCCTGTTGGATTTCTCTCACCCTTCCCTACTCCTCAATATGGAGAAGAGTATTAAAAGTGTTTTATTTTGGTTGTGGCAACTTGCACAACGGGATCTGTCTTCCTCCCCCTCTGTTCTTTCTAAAGGCAATTGTGGAGGAGTTCCTTTCTGAACTCATTCAGCCAGAGTTTCTGACTGTTACTCTATGTGTTTAACACACGTACACTAAGTGTAGTACTTCTTGAATACCCCACAACACCATAAAATCTATGATAATTCAATTTAAGAATCTTCTAGATTTCTCTGATTCTGTAGGTTTGCAAGTGTCACAAAGAAGCTTCCTAAAATTAAAATGAGAACCCATTGACTTTAATCACAAGCAGCCTTTCAGTTCCCTTGCTCTCTGTGTGAGGTATGTGCTAGTTAGGAAGTGCTCATCCAAGCTGAAAGCAGATACTGCTTAATACTCCCTACTGTTCTGTGCATTAAGGCCAGGCTGTGGTGAAGGCAGCCCAGATGAAGTAGAGATATGAAGCTGTGGGCATTTGTTAACTCATGATGTATCTGGGTTCTGTGAAAATAGATTTGACTTTACAGCTGCTGAATATGTGCACTAAGAAACCATATTTATTGATACCCTTGTGTTACCTTCAATCAGGGGTTGGTAGAAGTGTGAATAGCATTCAGGATGAGAAAACGGTATTGGTTAATGGGTTAGCAGGTCTTGCTGTGCCTCATAAAATTGCTCATTTCTCTGCTCTATTTTTGTGTATTCTGTAACTTACGCCAAATGTGAGTAACGCTGAACATTGTTCTTTGATTTCCGTTGATTTGGCTTAAAAAAACTTGTATGACAGTTATGCTTTTTTGCTTTGGTTTTTGTTTTGTTTTTATTATACTTAATATTGCCATTCCTGGGAGATGCTTTTTTAAGACATGTTGAGCTGATGTCCCCCAAAGACAACAATATCATTCCTATTGAACTAAAACATTGCACTGCTTCGCTTCAATGTGATTATTTTGTTAGAAACAAGGAAAGAAAAACAAAAAAAAAAAAAGCTTTGCTTTTGTAAGTCTTAGACATGCAAACATTTATTAATTGGCTTTATTTTAAGCCTATAAGCAGTTGTTTGACATTCTAATTTATTAACTATGTACTTCACAGTGAAAGGAGAGTTCTGGAGGAAACTAAATATATTGCTCCATTGTGGCATTTCCTCCCAGATCTCTTCAAACTCTGTTTTGCATGGTGGAATACCTCCTGCTCTTTGTTTGGAGTATTTCTAGGTTGAAAACACCATTAAACTTAAATGGTAAATCAGAGGAGAATTATTATATATGAGTTTAATTTTATAGGAATTTAAAATTGTTATGTGAGTCTCATCTGCAATGTAGATGTTCAACAGTTAGATAGTATCTACAGGGCTTCTTCATAGCACACATTCTTTTGATTATTAACGTCTTTAGAAGACTGCTTCCCACAGCATCAAATAAATTCCTTCCTGAAGAAAGGTGGATACCAGGGGGAGCTGTTTGGAGTTTGAAGGTAACTGTGCAGGTGCTTTCATTTAGGAAGAGCAAACAGTTCTTTTTGAAGCTAACAGAATATTTGCCTGTGTAAGTGCTTAACATTCAGAAAAAATGAACCAAAAAAAGTGTGTGTTGTGAATAAAAAGAAATGTGAAGTCAAAGTATTCAGAGAAGGAAAAGTGCAATTAAATGAATCTCTTCAGCAGCTCCTACAACTCAACAAGCTACAAAGGTAATAAGGCTTATAGGGCGGGATAGTATTGGCATATTTAGAATGAAAGCAGTTCTGTTCAGTACTGGATCTCTGTGTTGTCATGAAACAAATACAAATAAATAAATAAACAACCTTCAGGATTGCTATAAAAATGTATTATGTGAGGGATCACTTCCCTGGAAATTTCCATTCATAGAATATCCCAGGTTGGGACATATACATGTATATTCCAGATATATCCCAGATGAGGACAGATAGAGATTCCATCTTGGCAAAGTTGTTCCAAATGTTTCTTTTTAGAGAGGTGTCCTTAAGGCCTATACCCTGTGAAGGGAAGGGGAAGACGGGGAAAGACTAAAAGGCCAAATGTACAGGAACCCCGAATAAATACAACTTAAAATGTAAAAGCATTCCAATTTCTTTTCAGATTGTGAATGTGTCACGGTTAGATGGTGTTGATAACCCTGTGGAGCTGATCTACTTTGTGGAGGATCAAGATGGAGCAAGATTCAGTGCTCTGAAGTGCTCTGACCTGATGAACAGGGTTGATATCCAGCGGGCTGCAATCATTCTCGGATACCGCATTGAAGGCGCCGTTGCACAGCGTAAGCCCTGTCAAATCTGTACTGATGCCAGCAGAGAGAAAAGGGAAGAGTGATATTAGCTTTGGAGATTATGGCACTGCACAGTGCCCACAATTGTGGTGGTTTGCTCTTGGGATATGTTTCTAAATTTTGTCCCTCAGTAAAACAGCTCTTTAAAGATCGATCAGTAGCTCATATATTTCTTAATTTCTGTCAATGGTTTGCAATATTGGTTGGACAAAGATGCAAAACGTTGCAACAGTAAATTCCTTTTATAGAAACATAAGTGTTGAACACACTTCATGGACTGTTTATAGCTTATTCTGCATACAGAAACTTAATATTTCTGGCACATCATTAAATGGTTGTTTCAACAGATGCAGATTTTTTTTCTTTCTTATTGGGAAGAAACTAAACAATTTTTTTTATGTAAGACAATGGTAATTTTATACAAGAAATCGTAATGACATAAATGAGCTGTTAGAAGTATAAAGTGTAAGAATTAAAATATGTTCCTTTACTGTTGAGATTCATCATCAGAATGGCTATTAATAAAAATGACACACAAAAATAGATTGAATAGAAATACTGGTTTTTGACTTGAAAGCATTGTTTTAAGAAAATGTGTCAATTTGACTAGAAATATATTACTCCTATGGGTTTTAGTCCCACATATAGCCGCTATGCAAAATAGAGGAATTGGAAGTTCTGTCAGTTTTTCCAAATCACTTTTTCCATGCATGACTTGTTTGTTTACACTTTTCAGTCTGACTTCTTTTTTTTCCTCTTTGTAAAAGATCTCACACTGACAATGAAATAGAGAAAGGGGGAAAAAAGGTAACAAAAATGTGGGGCTGTACACAACAGGTGGGGGGTTGTTACTGATTTCAAATTCACTGTGATTATTGGTGGAGAGGGTAACAATATCCATAACAAAAGAGAAGAGGTAGTTGATGATACTACCTGAAGCAGAATACAGACAATAAAATCAAAAATGTTCTCACCTTAGTGGTGAGTCATTTTTCTGGACCCATTTCACTATGTCAGGTCAGTTTGGGATTACAAAGTAATGTGATAGAAGAGTATTTTCATTAGTAATTTAAGCATGGGTCCTCAGAAGGTAGACCGGAACAACTGATCTCCTTCCCCATGCTTCCTGAGCATGACATACGATAACTTCTAAGTGTATGACATTTCCTGTGATGTGCGGCTGGTTTCTGATAAATTCCTGAACTCGTATTTACAAGAATATAAAAATACATAACCTTGAAGTGTCCTCAGTTAAAAATATATAACCACATAAACCTGTTCTCTTCCTTTTAACTTCATAGCTGTAGAAAAGCTGAAGGAGTCCTCCTCAGAGTCACAGAATAGCAACCTATGGATTATTGTTGGAGTGGCAGTCCCAGTTGCTGTGGTGCTCCTGATCGTTATTATTTTATACTGGAAACTTTGTCGAACAGACAAGCTGGAGTTTCAGCCAGACACGATAAGCAACATTCAGCAGCGACAGAAGGTAAAAGGGGAAGCTGTGCTGGGAGGAGGTTGAGTATTCCGACCATAAATGAATGTGGCAGTCTAGGGAACGCCTAGTATCCCTAAATAGCATGTGGAAACATAGCTTCAGAGCCTTCTCGTTAAAAAGCAAAGAAAAAAGTTAAACAATAGTTAAAGTCAAGAATCCCATGGTGTTTTTATCTGTTCTCCTAGTTATATGATACTGTGTTAGATAGATACATTCTTCTGAAATAGGGGCAGTGTGGCTGAAAGGAATCCTTTATCACTTCATTCCAAGGCTTCAACTAGAACTGAGTAAGAAGAAATGTATGGAGTGTTGAAGCAGTGAGCTTGTTTTCTGCAGAGGGCTGAATTTTTATTTGGCGAGCTTCCGCTAAAGTAATTTGACAACCGAACCACACCATCCATTATACCTCACACTGGAACTAGCATTTGGTAGTTTCCATCTTTGAGATGGGCTTTTTGCCCATCTTTGCTGCTCCCCATTCTTCTGGAGCTGCACTCTGTTCTGAGAGCCTGTTGCAGGACTAGAACTGCAGTTACTGGATCTGAATGAGACTTCACGGGTGGGCATGCTGGCTGATGTGATGGAGGGCTGGGTTAGGATGGTGATAAATTCCGTAGTCTGTCTTTTTAGTGCTCAAGACCGTAAATGATCCATGATTTTCACAAAATGAAAAGGAGTGGAAAAATGACTTAAAGGGTTACAAATCCTATTTTTTAACAACTGAAGAGAACATGTCTGTTAGAAATGCTTATTAGTGAGGATACTATCAGAGGCACTAATAAAGGCAAAGTAATCTGCCTGTGCTAATCCTGTGGTACTATAGTCATGTTTCTGTAACTGTCACCTCATGTTCAGTCATACAGTTTTCTCTGTAGCAACTCTTGTCTGTACACCATGCTCCCTTTTGAGATAATTAATGATGTGAAAGATGAGAGAAGCAGAAACCGGTTGCACTTCCAAAGCAGTCAGAACAAATCAATAGCAACTTCCACTTGTCTTGGCAGTGCAGAGTGAGTGTAAGAATCAAGGTCAGCAACAAGTTGTACCCTTTGATGAACTTCATCTTCTGCTACGGTTTCACCTGTGCTGTGGTAATACATAACAAAACCCTTGATTGAAGAAGCTCCCTGTAGTAGTTTAAGCTAATTTGAGAAGGGTCATACAAAAAAGGCAGGAGGGGATCATTATCCTTCTTACACTATTTCATGACATAAATTTTCAGTCCCTCTCTGCTGTCTCAAGCATTTTGTAAAAAAGCGGTTGTGTTGGCTGTGAGGCCAGAAACATCTTTTCAACCCATTGTTTTGGAAAGTTGCTCAATTGTTTGCCTCTGCTGCTTCCACAGTGTTCTTCATTTTAATCATTCATGAGTCAGAAGCCTTGAATTTGTTTATATGCAAGTCCTAGTTCACCTAGGGAGCCACTTTCCCTTCTCTAGGGAAGTCACTTCAAGTAAACTAGAAAGATCCAGTAAGGACATCTAGTCCAGTCCTTCGTGTGCCAGTGGATGGCTCATGTTTAAATACTAAATGAGGTAAAGCAATAAAAAGCATCTTAAATTTTTATCAGCTAGTGCATTAAAAATCTGGCAGAATCTACTTCAAAAAATAAAAAATAAATAAAAATTCCTCCTTTGCTCGGGACCCAGAATGAAAGAATTAATTTGTGTTCCATGATAGCAGGCTGTCGTTGGGCTCTCTTCATGTCTTCAAACAGTGGGTTGGAATTCCAGGGCAGAATAGGGCTTATTAAGCAAGCACTGAAGGATCCCTGGACAGTCATGACAGCATACAAATGATGACGTGCATTTGGTCTGGTTCGGGTCTTTTAAATTGTTTGTGGTTTTCATTCTTTTTATTACAGTAAATGCAAAGTAATGATGAAGAGAGTCAAATCATGTGGTCTGGGATTGAAGATTTTAGATAAACACAATTTAAAAATAAATTGCACCCCACCTGCACCCCCTCATTACCCTCACAATTATTTGAACTTGCCTTTGGCACCAGAGGAAAGTGAAGGTCTTCACTACCTCTGTAAATAGGAGGATATTTTGGTTAGAGATCTGTTTGGTTGTTGTTTGTTTTTTTTTTTTTTCTTGAAATCAAATATTTTATTGAAAAAGCCACAAAGAATATGCATTTATAGTGATATTTTTCCTCATTTCCATTAAGCTTAAGGAAAAAAAAAAGGAAATACAGAAATGGAATGTGTAAATCTTAAAGTATTTCACTAACAGGCATGACATGCATACATAGAAGACAATTTTGTCAACATGTAATAAGTCTACAATGTGTTTTGCACTTGAAAATGTGTTGTGTATTTTTTTTTAACATTAATACTACTGGTTTAGAAAATAAGAAACAGGGGCACTCTTTTCCTGTTCAAATGAAACAGAGGTTGCAGGCTTGGTCCTTGAAACATCAACAGTGAGAAGTTAGGTAAAAGTATAGTAATGTTCATTTTTCTGCAAATGATGTCAGTAAGTCTTAAAGTTTACAGGAGCTTTTTACTCTCAGTTTGGGGTGTCTTTTAGAAATCTGAATTTTTCTCTTAAGATGGTTTAAAGATACTGTATTATAGATTCTGTAGCCCAGTGTGTCATTGATCTTTTCTTTCTTTCTTCCTTTTATTTAATCACTTAATTCTGGTTTTAAACACCTGCTTTCATCCTGAAATATTTTGATTTGCACACAGGCCATGTAATCATTTGAATTTTAATCTTCTATTTGTTAAGGCTTACTTTCACGGAATTATCTTTTTTTTTTTTTTCCCCTTGGTTAGGTAGGATATTTGTGTTCCTACGACCACCATTACAAGCAAGTGATAAATTGCATACCCTCATAATCTGTCTTCCAATGAAGCAGACAAGTACAATTATCTGTTGTTAAGACCCTAAATGCCTTTTGGGCTTGCCCCTGAGAGTATGGCTACCTGGGTACAGCACCGTGGGGGAAAGATCACAAGATATCTTGGCTGTGCAGGCACTCCATCATGCCAGCACTGCCAACCTGCTTTGGTCTCTATCCAGAGCTTGGTGTTTCTGCAGCATACATACTTCTTGGGAGTATTTGGGCCACAGCCCCCCACTTGTGACTGTAGATAATAGCGTGTTTTCTATGTCACCAGCCATAGCTGTGTTGAAAAACATTTAAGTCCTATGGTGACAAACCCATAGAATTACCCAAGGCTGCATCTGTAGTTGTGTCATAGCAGCCTTGAAGCTGAGCTTGAGTTGGTTTTGCAGCTTGCCCCCACCCTCAAGGCCGGGTCACTCAAAGATACCACAAGGCAACGACTTGGGCATGGCAGGCTGTATTCAGCAAAGGCCTGTTCTGCAGAGTAGATGTACCACGCCACGCTACCAGTTTCTGTTATTTCTATCTGGTCTTCTAGTTTCATCACTGAATCCCAGTCCTGCAGATAGGATGTCATAAGGGTCCTTACAAGGTTATCTCTGCAAAGGACAGGGAGACAGCCTGAGCTCAAACAAGGTTGTAGTGTTTTGCTGACACTGAGAATGCAAGGTGCAATAACTATAAGAGATGTTTTACTTCCAGATGGTCTCAGAAGCTTGCAATTTATGTGAGTCGAAACATAGATAGAAAGGAAAACTTTTGTGGAAACTGATACTAGCAAAATAAGGTTCAAAAATATTGTAATAAACGATGGACCTTGAAGAGGCTCTAGTAGAGTCTAGAGGCTCTAGTCCATCTGTCTGCCTCAAAGCAGGATCAACAATACCTGATAAATACTAGGTGGCATTTTTTGTCTAGAGACTAAATGGGAAAAGGTGCTTAAATCAGAGTTTTCTGGGACCCTTTTTAAACTAGAAGTTACGGAAGCAGGTCAGAGCAGTGAATTTCTATGCAAGATTCATTGGTCTGTGCAAGGGTAATTCTTTTCAAGAGATGGAGCTGAGATATTTAAAGGGCACATCAAGTATTCATGACTTGTTCGGTAAGCTGTAGCATCCTACAAGAAATTCACCTTGATGAGATCTGGGTTGTTGCACTGGATAAAGATGTCTTTGCTTTTTGGAATAAAAAGCTGCATAAGTAGCATTCTTAAGTTACAGGATTTTCTCTTGCCTTTCCCTATATCCACCATAATATCATTACAGCATGAACCTTTTTATTGCAAAGAAGCTGTGCTGTGTCTTTGTGGGAAATTGAATTTTTGCAGTGGTTTGTTTCGATTCTTTGTGAGAAAATGGAGAAATGTCTTTAATGTCCAAACTATCATTCTGCTCAATACTGGACTACAGCCATTTTTGTGCAAAAATACTGTCAACGCTTTTCCTCTTCTCTGAAGAAAAAAAAAACACAACACACATTCTATATATTTGTAATGCAATCAGAGCTGGCAATAATATTTATTTCCCTGTGGACATCTACAATTAAAATGGGATCTAGCTCTCTAGGGATCTAACTTTCCCTGCTGTGTATGAGCTTTCATAGAAAAAAGTCAAATCCCTTGCTAGGACTTTCCAGAAGTAGTTTCAGTTCTTGACAGTTATTCAGGGAAAGTCTCCTGGCCCTATTGACAGGGATCTTAACCCTATGGACAAGCTTACTGATCTTTAGAAGGTCCTGGATGTTCTCCTTCTAGTGAAAGGTATCTGTGCCCATGGCAGAGGGGATGGAACTGGATGGTCTTTAAGATCCCATCCAGCACAAACTGGTCTGTGACTCTGTGAAATGATGGACATGTTGAACTCATTGCCTGTGCAGTGCTGACTTTCACCAAGTGGCTTGCTCAGTTCCTAGTTTTTCTAAAACCCTGGAAGGAAAAAAGGCTGCTCCTCCAGCCGGGAGTTGCTCCTCTCTGGGGCTCTGTGTGCTCTGGGGCTCTGGTTCTTAACGGCTGCACACACCTCTCCAGCTCAGTGTCCCTGTATGTTGACATGTGGGAGAAGTGGGGTGCATTGGCCTCAGCGAAGCCTAGGACGAAGTATATGGTACCCCACCTTCTCCGTGAGCAGTAGCACAGACAGTGTGAGAGCTGGAGGGCTGCCAGTTTATGTCGTGTGCCAGCAAACCTCAGCTGATGTGTGATCACCTGGAGACTGTTCCCAGCTCCTGCGTGTCTGCTGTAACCCGCAGGGCTTGTGGCAGTCACTCAGAGCACCCCATGTCGCTCACAGTTCCAGGTAATGAGTCATGCATCCTGCAGCACATCAGACAGGCTGGTATGGATTTTTATTTTTCCCCCAAGCAGGAACATCTGATACCCAAAGCTCATGTGTCAGGTGTATCTTTACACCTCTGAACAGAGGGTTTTGCTTATTATTGTCTATTCAGTAAACTACCTCTTGGATGTTTCTGGGATCAAAGAGGCCAGCCCTGCTGGAGGCTAAATACTAGGCTTCTGCTCCTGATACAAAGAATTCTTGTGATGTTTTGACATCCTGTAATGCTTTTGTTCATCTGTATAATGTAGAGGCAATAGCTCTGCATTTCAGAATAATTCCAGTCAAAAGAGATTCATGTAAAGAAAGGCAGCTGACACCAATCTTATAAAAACTACTTGAAAACTGACATGAGTTTCTGCAAGAGATTTATGTCTGTGCCAACTGTTTGCATAACAAATACCTTTCATTTCTAATAGCAACCTTAACTATCAAAAATGTTGTCTTTCTGAAACTGGCATACAGGTTTTGCTGTGTTCAACTCGATAGCTGGATTCTAACAAGGAACACAGTATTCAACATCTTAATTACTTCTCAACAATGCAGTTCTCTGATGTCAGTCCTTTTGCAAGAGCTCTTTTGTGGAAACTCATCTTCTGTACTGAGGATTAGCTATTGCAGAGTTGTAGATATAAAATACCATGCTTGGATATACTACTTATACCAGCAGATTTAAAACAACAACAACAAAACCTAAAATGTCTCTATCTGCATTTTTTTTTTATAAACATTTGAGCAGCCATACAAAGGTTTGATTGAAAGGCCCTTCTGCCAAAAGCCAAGAGTCTATAGAAGGGGATAAGGACAGGGAAGGGACATATGATAATTTTCTTTGAGGAACTTTTCAGTTTCCAATTATGAGACTCAGGGACTTTTCACCCTAGAATTGACGATACTTAGCAGTCCTCAGTGGATTTGTCCTCTGTGAGCTTTTCCAGTCCTTCTAAACAAATCTGAGCTGCTGACAGGTGCTTATCCAGCATGTTATGTGAAAGAATCATGTTGTCATCTTTTGTGTTGCTTTTCTCCTGCTACCTCCATGTTTTCTGTGATGCTCCTGGTTCTTATATTAGAAGGGATGGTGAACAACTGGTTTCTGGACACCAGATCGGTGCCAATCTTGACTTTTCAGATCTCTGTCATTTCCCATCTCCATTGTCTTTTTCCTAGACCGAGGAGTGCCTGTTGTCTTCACATTTTTATTTTTTTTTTGAACCATTTCTCTGAACTTGCCTTTTCAAAGGCTACATTTTCTAATTCTTTTCAATATTTTTTTTGAGTGGGGGAAACTAGAACCGCATATGATTTTCAAAACATAGGTGACACATGGATTTATAGAGTAATATTTATATAGTGGCTATTATTGAAAAGGACTTTAAAAAAATCCATTTTCAAAACACAGATTAACTTTATAGTATTCTAGTCATAATAGACCACTAAGATTAGATTACTACTGGGGAAGTAAATTTGTCTTTCGTACTGTAAGATGATAGTTTACCACAGAATTTAGCTATTTTGAGAACAAGGATATGCACCAATATCAAATTATTGTTATTAGTGGTTTTAATGTCACTACTCACTTGTTGCAGAACAGCAAGAAATTGTGCTAAATGGCTTGCAATTCACATTGTGATTGTAGCAAAATGACAGTGTGAATGGAAGGCTTTTATAGCCAGAGCTGACAGGCTAGGTGATTTGTTTGTATACTTTATCTCCTCAAATTACAGGTGCCTGCATGAAATGGCAACATCATTTGAAAGGATCTCTGGGCGAGAAACAGATTTACCTTAGTTTTACGATAGTCATGGATAATGGGGCACAATAAGGAAGAAGGGAAAAGAAACTGTAGCTTCATTTTAGCAAGCAGATTATTTCTACAGTGTATATTAATGTGCTTTCATTCTGTCTGCATTAAGCGCTCTTTAGATTTATAAATGTGTCTTGAGTTATAAGACCACAGGATTATCTTTGCTCACTGTGCCTAACAAAATGCCAGCACAAACACTAAAATTGCTAATCTATGTTCTGTCTTAAAGTTTGTCAGCAATTTTCTCACTGTTTGAGAAAGTGTTTCTGGACTGTATTGTGTATGTACCCTGTCCAGACAGTGAGAGACACATTATGAACGTATTTTCTTGCCTCACAAGTTGGGATTTATTTTTTTTTTAATTTGTAATATTTTTTTTGACATGCTGTGCTACCTGTTAGAGAGTGCAGTTGATACCAGACTTCCTTATGTGGCCTTTGAGAAGTAATTTTTTGACATATCATATGGAAATGAAACTGTTGGAACTGAGACACAGCAGTCACCTCTGTTTTATAAAGTTGATGATCATTTTCTGACTTATTCCTGACACTTTCATCTAACTAGTGTGCAAAGGAACCTCACCAAAGCCTGCTTCATAGTATCCAGCCTGCGGCATTTCTGTGTTAGGAAAGCTAAAACTATGTACGATTCAGACACAAAACTCTGCGTATTACAGCAGTTACCTTAGCAGCCTATGGGCATAGATGCACTCGGAGTTAGGGGCTTTCAGCAACATGCTTTCTCTTGTGTTTTGTGAAATTCACCGAGCTGTCATGGGAGTATTAATGTGGCAGCAGGAAATGCACAAAGGAGAAGAATGGGGATGATGAAAACCCATGAAAAGCATCTGTCTTAATAAAATATTTCAGAACAGGTGTCTTAAGAATTCAAGGCTTTTAAGAATTTTTGGAAATCTGGAGTTTTCTTTATTCATTTGTTTTTAATCCCGTGCCAAGGGCAGAATTCCTGAGGTAGTGCTTTTCATGGCATTCCTTCTTATATCTATGATGTTTACGGTGATGGGCAGGAAATCATGGTTTTGACTTCTCAGAGAAGGAAAGGGGGACCAGATGATATACACTATCTTTTTCTGGTTTTCTGTGCCAGCATCATCTATACTGTGCACCCTTTTTCTCAGGCTTGATGGTAGAAACCCCTGCAACTATAAGCATGTTTCTTCTCCACAAGGACACATTTGCTCAACTGCTTGAGCTATTCCCAGTAATGGTGACAGCTGACAGAAGTGCTGCTGTGATGACAAATGTGAAATACAATTTATATGATGATGTACTGCTCCAGCATGAGAAAATTTTGTGCGTTTTGCACATACAAGCCCTTCTTTGTCTCTCAGATCTCAAAACCCTGCTTTTTTGACACAAGGCTTGCTGTAGGAATGCAGGCTCTAACACAGTCATAAGAGTAGCAAGAGAGTATCCCATATAAGAGATTATATATTGAACTGCCAGTATACAAACCCTTCTTATACAGAGATCAATGGTTATCACGCGAAGGTATTTAAATCTATTTAGAAACCTTTTTAACTAGTTTTAAAACAAAAGTCATAACCCAACCAGGAGCAATGAGTGATCTCTAAACATTTCCCAGTGATGCTTAATATTTTTTAAAGGCCAAGAAAGAATTTGTGCTTATGGCACAAGTTAGTTTCATCATGTATTTTATATTTTATAGGCAAATTGTGTGAACAGCACAAAAAGACCTTGAAATACAAATGGGTTTTCTCTCAGTATTTTCAGGGAGGCAATAGAGAAAGAACTCTTCTGTATGATCTTCTAATGTGTTTTTTTGATCAATGAGTTACTGTGCCTTGATTCAGATGTCCATTATTGTTGTTGAATTGCATATATAATTTGTATTCATACTTTCCAGACAATACATGGCTGTGATGCAAAATGATTTTATGTTGAAGGGGAGCAATATAAGCAAAAGATGGAACATATATATGTATGTGCATAGCGAATGGGAATGATATGAAAAGAATGAGCTGAATAGGAAGATGAGACTGAATGAGAAAGGTGAACAGACTTCAGTATTTCTAAGTTCTTATTTACTGGTAAATTGATAGATATTTTAAGTATCTGAAGGAATAGTTACTGCAGACAGTATGGATGAATGATCACTGTTGGAGGAAATAGTAGTCCATATCTTGGATAGAGTAGTAGACGCAGAGTAAAAAAAAAAAAAAAAAAAGTTAAGAAGACTCTAGCAAGCAATGCAAATAATTATAATTACTGGTGTATCATGAGAGTAATGCAATTACTGGAGTGAATTCACGCTACCCTATGGTATAGTGCCCTGGGAATACGGAGAAGCATTTGGTGCTGTTCATCTTTGATTGTAGAAGGAAGTTTGCGATGTTTAATAGCTTTAAACAACACTAGATCAGACTGCTTATTTACATCTTCAACCCATTTTAGTGTTCAGAACACCGATTCCCTCTTCCTTGCTGCATTTAAATAGTAGATTTGAAAACATTTTTTTCTGTAGTTTCTTTATCCTGTCATTTTTGTAATGTTTCATGTGCTTGTATTTTACTAAGGCTATAAATCATCAGGACTTCTTTACAGGGATTCCAGTCCTGTTCAGATATTATGTGTCAACACTAAAATTCTATTTTTGAAATCATGCTTAGCATCTTTGTTTCCTTAGAAATGTATTTTAAAAGCCTCTGCTCAGTACTTCTATCTCTACAAGGAACAAGGTAATCTTGTAGGAGAAAATCAATAGAAAATTGTCTTGGTGTATTATTCTTCATTTTATGTCCAAATTCAAATGCTGCTGCTACTCCAAACAAACGTTTTTTAAAAAAATAAATAAATAAAGCACATGGCTTTAATTAGAGGAACTACAAGAAGAAAAGTGAGTAAAGAGTATTTCTTCTCTACTGCTTTCTGCTGAAATTATTCACTGACCTGTATGTGTAGTCTTTGCTTTCTTGATAAAACAGATTGTTGACATTCGTGGTGTGTATCTGCATCCAGGAAAGCAATATCTTGGCAGCAATATCTTTCTGTATTTTGAACAGTACTGAAACTATTAGCAGTTTTCAAGCAGTAAGCCTTGACAAAGGTGCACAGACTTCGTAGGCTTCTGTAGAAATTATTTGATTGTTCTGTGAACTGAGCTCCATTTTTTTCTTTCATTTGGTATCTAGCAATACAATTAAAACACCGTCTTGACTTGCAAGGTTGAAATCATCTTCCCCTTGGATTTCAGCAGGCACTGCATTTTTATTGTTATACAGTGCCTTAATAATACATTAGTGCAGACAATTTCGTTTTAGTGGTAACCTTCAGAGTTGTTTATTTTTCCCTTTCACAAATGTATAAAAATACAGCAAACGAAAGCCTTCTGTAGCAACGTACATTTAAAGCAAGATATCTCTGCTAGTGCTGGTAACGTGCAGTCTTAAGCACTTGAGTAAGTAAAGGCACTTGACACTGATAAAAAGAGGTTCAGTTTCAGCACCTGTGCACATAGCGGTGCTGGCACGAGTGTGCACGGTCTTGAAAAGAGATTGTATTCCTTCCGTGGTGACGATTAATTTATGTGTAGTAGATGACTGATCCATAAATGGTATTCTCACTACCTGTGCTAAGATGAGCAGAGGTCGTCCAGCCTGTTACACTCCACAACTGGATATAAAGAAAAGGAAGAAAAACACGGCAGGTGGCATGCCATGGTTAGGAAAATGTTGGAAACATTTTCAGCCTGGAATACCACTGTTCGTTCGTTCCACTGAGACCCAGTGATCTGACTGTCCAGTCTTGTAGAAAGCAGAGTTGTCACGCTTGTCACTGAAAATACAGTTTTTGGTTAGTATCAGTTCTCAGTTAATCATAATGTTGCCATGGCTTAATGTAGACCATGAAGTGTAGATTTTTTTTAGGATGAAGTGGGTTTCTATTGGCATTGTTTCTGCATTAGTAATCATGTTGATATTTCTGCTTCTCCGAGTGATAGGTGGTATTTTAAAAAAACAAAACCAAAAAAAACCACTCCGTATCTACTTATGAAGCAAAGACTGTCATTTATATTGTCAGGTATCATGTTTTATATACATTTTTTTTCACACTGTGTTCACTCAAGTTTTTCATACATATGCACATACCTGTGTGCATACAGTCTTTCATGCTGTTCATATATTGGTTGGAGCTGGTAGTGCCAACTTCAGGTTTTTTTTAGCAGGAAGTATCTACTAATATTATTTAGCTGTACAGGGCTTTACAAGACTTTGAATCATTCAGGCAGAAGCTTTGCATTCCAGTCTCGGTTTCATGATTTTTTTAAGAAGATGAGAACTTGTTCTTTCAAAGAACAAAGTTAATAGACAACAAAAATTGAGAAAACACTATTAAAAACAGTTGTGGAGAAGCTTTAGCGTATGTTCTCAGCCTTTGAGGGTGCAAGGTAGGAAAGGAATTAAGACGAGGGATTGTTTCATGTGAAGGAGACGTTTTTGCTGATTCAATTTGTGCAGAATTGCCCATTTCTGATTAAGCTATAAACCTCTGCAAAAATGTTTGCATGTGATTGACAGAGACTTGTTAGTAGTTTACCAGGTAAATTCTCATACAATTCCACCTGCTCAGTGTATATAAGCTCTGGAGCTGTACCTTAAAAACTAGAGGGTTTCTTCAGTGTTGCTGTATGTGGAGGTTGTTAGGAGGCAAGTTAAAGGAAGGGAGGGAGGGGCAAGAAGGTGGGATGGAGGGACTGATTCTGCCTGGCAAGGAAGGATAAAACCAGATGAGGATGCGGAGTTAACTAGCTGCAACCTTAGGAAGATAGAGCCACAGGTTCTGCGGTGTCTGGGGAGAGCTTTCCTTGAGGCTTTGGATAGAAGAGGTGACACCTGACTCCTGCCAGTCCTCTGCCAGCAAGTATCCATGCAATCCACTGGCAAAATCTCAGCCACACTATCTGCAGATGTAATAGAAAAATTCATCCTTTCTGCATCCATCTTTCATTCACTACATGTTTACCAACTTTTGCATAAAATGAAGTGGGTGTCCTGGTTCTATGAATAATGTTCTTACCTTCTGGCCAACTTGAAAGCCCAGCCTATGACAACAATCCAGCAGGGTGGAAGAGAGATGGAAGAAATGAATTTATATTTAACACAAGTCTCTACTGCAGTGTCTATGCATGAGAGGATACAGGTGCTGATTGTTCAGACGATCTTACCTGTCTTGAAGCATGAGTGCTTGCCTTTGCAATACTAACAGCATTTTAATACAACTTCTATGTGGTCTGTCTGCAGATAAGCATGTGTACATACATATGCTGTGATGTACATACACATACCCATAAATATATCTGTTTCCATAACTCTGCTTAGACAAAAGTTTGCTAGACTGCAACAAGGAATAGGAATATTCAGTCAAAGTTAAAAGGTTAAAAATGTCTATTTTTACACATTGCTTTACTCCCCAAGGGTTTAAAAACCCTACATTAGAGTTAAGTCTAAGGTATGTTGAAATGCATGCTTGAGAGGCAGTAATCTCAATAAAGCCATATTAATACTTCCAATATAACTGGAATGTTTGTCCTTTTAGTCATCCCTGCCCACCTCACCCATCACACTGTTACAAAAGGAAGGGTAACTTTGCAGGTTAGTTTGAGGGTGCTTAAGAAAGGGTTTTTTGTGCAAGAATTGTTCCCAGCACGTGGTGAAGTCTCATTGTCTGTGGATCTAAGGGGGCTTGGGGCGGGGGACAGGAATGTAGCGAAACACATGAAGTGGTAGTTGGTGATCAGTAGCAGGATTGTATAGGCACAAGAATGCACTATGAAAGGATTAGAAGAAGAAAAACTGTTGAAGTGGTTCAAAGGGAGTATGTCATACACAGGAATGTCTTCAAACACCATAAAGACATCAGAGGTGGAGACGGGGTAACTGAGGGGAAGGTCCAAGTTATCAAGGTGCTTCAAGGCAGCACCATAATTCTGACAGTGGAAATGAAAACGTCTACCTCAGAATTATTTTAAAAATGAGACATGGAGTTATGAGATCTCTTAAAAAAAAAAAAAAAAAAGGAAAATTTGAATTTTTTGATGACTTCTGGTATGAACTTGAAAACCTCAACCATTCAGATATTCGATTTAACAGGAGGGCTTTTGTTGCCATCTACTGGTCTAAACAGGCAGTTTGCTCTTTTACTACAACTGTTCTAAGAGCCATTTGGAAAACGTTTGCTTACTGAAAAAATATTTTGGAGAGATTGTTTCAGTATATTCCTTAGGCAAGCTTATCTTTGGCATGGTATCAGACAAGTCGGTAGTTAGCTGTGTTGGCACGCCAAGCTTTATGAAAGGGGGTTCATTTAAACATCTGGAACCTGACGCACCCATAAACACACTCCAACATATGCTTCACTTTGGAAGAAATCAGCTCTAGGAACACAGAGGGTTTTGTGCGTATGCTGTGTAGTGCGTGTGTGTGCTTGCACTTTGAAAACTGGAGTTGTCAAGATTTCTTTCCACTTTTAACTTCCAAACTACTTAAGAATTGAGTAGGACTCAAAGAAAAGCTTTGTCTTAGTTTCTCAGAATTTCTGATTACTTCAAAGCCCCCCAGATTTGTAGGAGAGCTCCAAACTTGGAGGCTTGATTCAATTAAGTCTGAATCAAGTTATCAACAATGTCAATGACTTTAAAAATAGTTATGAAAGTGGAAGGCCTGATTCTGTGTCTTCTCAAGCAAGACACTCATGGAAACCATGGCCCCCTAATAAGATCTCTAGGATGAATGTTTAAATTCTCTAAACTGGAAAGCCTTTTATATATTTTTCTCTCTACTCAGTATGATGTTCCTAAGAGCTAGATTTGGGATACTTTTCCAGAGGCATCCATGCTGGCTGAAAAGTCATTGCCAGGCTTCACTATAACTCTGATCTATAATATGTTTCTCTCCCTTCAGATGAACTAGCTGTTTGCGTAAACACTTCCAGATTTGGGGTGTTCAAAATGAGGAATATCAGCAACAATATATTATTCAAATTTTTTAAACTATCCTTGATCATTGTGACTGAAACAGATAGAAAGGTGACATGTCAATGGGGTAACCATTTCAGCTGGTATGCGGGTGTCTACAGCCTTCCACCCTCAATTACACAAGAAACTTCCCATGCAATGATTGCATCTGAAGAAATAGCTGGAAAAAGGAGATGCAGAAGCAACATTTTTTTCATGAAATGTCCTGATTTAGGGTTTTAAGCTATCATCTACTGAAGTAAGATGACAGAATTATGAGGGTTTTTTTATTTTTCTTTTCTGTACAGATCTCTTATGTTCACTTCTGAGCCTACTGTATCCTAACCTTCCTACTAATAGCAGTTGTTTACGGATCTTAACCAAAGCTTTTGTATTGATTGTCACTCGTTGTTTTGTGGTTTTTGTTTTTTTGTTTTTTTTTTGTTTTTTTTGTTTTTTTTTTTTGTGTGTGTGTGTCTTTATTCTCTCACAGCTACAAGCCCCAAGTGTGAAAGGCTTTGATTTTGCTAAGCAGCATCTGGGCCAGCACAATAAAGATGATGTCCTGATTATCCACGAGCCAGCTCCTTTACCAGGACCTATTAAGGACACTACCCCATCTGAAAATGGAGATGTGCCCAGCCCCAAGTCCAAGATTTCCTCAAAGCCTTCAAAGACTGTCCGACACAGAGGGAGGTCAGTTCCCAGAGAAAAAACAAACTGTAGAAGATGACTGCTGTTTACTATACTTTTAGGGCAAATTTAGTTGACAGAACTCTGTTCCAGAGCTCCAGGACCTGTATTTTCTACTCATCTATCTTTATCCCAGCTTATGTTTATCATGAAGTTGTGAGAATTTGGTGTCTATATTTCTCTTAATGGCATCATGCCCAGTTGAGAGGGGTCCTTAGGTCACAACTGGGTTGGTTAGAGTCAATTTGTTAGTAGTGTACTGGAAACAAAACGTGTGTGCTTTCTGGTATGTTCTCTTTGTAGTCATCCCTAGCTAGAAAGGATTGCATTTTTAGGATAGGAGCTGTAACAGCTTAGCAATAAAGAAGGATACGTGCATTTATTATAATAATAATAATAAAAAAAAAAAAAAAAAGGCTAAGTGGGAAGGCAATAGGTAGAAAAGAAGCGCAGCCCTGAGGAGAAAATCTTCACTGTGGGAGAAAAACAAAGGCAGTGCTGAATGAGTTTAGAGAGAAACTAATGGTGGTTCTTCCTGAGCTGCAGGTCTGTGGGACAGTTTGCTCCTCACCTCAACCTGTGCTTCCTCTAAAGCTCCAGTTGCCCTAAGGTCCTGGCTTCATCTTCCCCACATAAGTTTCATACAGCTCAATTTCCACCTTCCAAGGTGCTGAATGGGTCTTCCTAACTCCATAGAAGCTTTGCAAGCAATGGACTACGAGTGGCACAGTGGAAGGAGGGCAACATTGGAAAATAATTAAAAAAAAAAAAAAAAAAAAAAAAAAGTTTAGCTAACTTGTTTTGGTGTAGCTTAAATAAATTAATATAAATCAGAAGGACAACTGTTCCTGTATTTCTTTGTAAAATCTCAAAAGTGGCTTAAGACAGAGATGATAATCAGGGGGATGGGAAAGTGTCTATGTTCATATGCATATAAGAAACAAATTTAAACTTGAGGTTGTTACTGTATTTCATCTAGAATAATTCAGAAAATGAAGTAGGAAAAATTTTTGGAAGCCAACATTGTAATGCTTCCCCTGAAGACAATAATAAATTGATGATCAAATTTGGAACAAAGGTATTTTTTTTTTAAGTCTCTAAATTCAAACACTTTGATTTCAAAAGAAGAGTTTTCTACCCCTCTCTTGTTCACCCTTAAGAGCAAACCTCTCCTTAGGCTTAACTATGGAGGTGTTATCATCATCTCCATTACGTGCTGACATACCCATGTCAGCTTTAGTTTTAAAACACTTATTTCCTGAGGGAGAATTTGAAATGTGAAAGACAGTGTGATGTATTGGTTTTAGCTGTTTTCTGTTTTGTAAGATAATACAGGACTCACTTCATCACAGTGCAATTCAGGATTGTACACTGCATGCCAGTAAATACAGTGGTGATGTGAGTACACATTCCACATCAGTAAAAGACAGAGAACAAGACAAACAGTCGGGATCAGAAAGCACAGCATCTCTAGTCCCCAGCTGAGAGTTGGACCTGTTTTTTGGCTTGAAAAGATAAAACCGTGTACACTGCAGAACTTAAAAATGGCTGTCATGGGTTTGACACTATTGTATGTTTCCTATGATACATTTATTGATAATTTAGATAGACTGAAGAAAGCATGAAGGAAAACAAGGCACAATGAGGTGAAACAAAATCAGTAGCGTATCTGGAAACAGAACTCTTACACTGTTTGCTGAACCATGACAAAGATGATGGAGGAGAAAGCTCTACCCATCTATTCCACCTTAGAAAAGAGTAAAAGATGCAGTGGTGCAGATCTGTAAGCCTATTGAGAACCATTTCTCCTTTTATCCTTGCTAATATTTTTATTGGGATGTGACTTACTAATATTGCAGTACCACAAAAAGAAATGAAATACAGCGTTTCATTATGAGTAGAAAAATGGGGAGATGAATTCAGAACATTGCCTGCTGGAAGCAGTAGATTTAACTTTCTATTAACTTGTCTGGCTGGTTGTAGTTATCTTAGTTTGTGTGCTCTACAGGGGTTGACGTTTAGCTGAAAGCTTCAGTCACTAGTGCTGATATACATCTAGCTCAAGCAAATCTTGCACTTAACAAGGTTAATACACAGACTAGTGCACAGTGTAAGTAAATCAGTGAAGGAGTAGACTATGAACGTTCACAAGATAAAGTCACTAGAGAAACTATCACAAATGCTAATCCCATGTGAAAGTCAGGCTTTGGTGCTAGCTGAGCAGTAGCATATGCCCTATGTTTTTGCTATTTTTACACTATCTGAATAATTTCTTTAGGGGAAAGTCACATTTTTTTGGTATGTTTCTGAGATTGTATAATTTGTAAGTAACAAATGTTTTTAAGGCTCTAATGACTGAATGGGATACATATATGTAAAAGTGGTGTTTGTTTAACTTTGTTTAAGTAGGCAGGAAAATATGCACATGGACTTGTATCATTAGCAAGATAACACCAAGTTAGCAAGTCTGAATATTAAAATAATTACCTATGTAGTTTTCTCCTTGCTAATATAATTCCTTTCTGTCTGAAAAGTAAACTTGCTACTTACTCATGCAGTGTTTTCTTGAAGTTAATTTTAAAGGAAAGTTTAGTTAATAATCTTGTCATGTGTGAGTCCTGTTGCAGTTGGTTTTCACACGCAACAACAATGAATGTCTAAATATGATAATTTATTATAAATGTACTTATAAACAGAGGAAAATATTAGCAGTCTTTACAAGATATATTAACACAGGATTCTTTGCATGTGAGAACTGTATCCCATTACAAACTTATGTTACATGTTGTTTTGTTTGTTTTTTAATGTTTGTGGCAGAGTTTCACCATCAGATGCTGACTCCACAGCAAGTGAACAATCCAGCGGGAGAGAGACAGGAGAGGAAACTGCAAGACCGTCGACTGCAAATGAGGGTAAACAACGCAGAGGAGCGAAGAAGGGTGAGTTACTTTTTTTTAACTTGTGTACACTAGCAGTGTATTACTCAGGTAGGTGAAGAGTTACTCTAGTGATGTAACTTCTCTAGACTCATATTTCACAACTAATTTTTCTGTTTTGTGACCTTTACTGACAATGTAACTGCCTGCAAGATTGTTACCAACATAGCCACTACAGTTATGCCTAAATGGAAAGAGGTTTGCCAGGGTTATGCGGGAGAGTAGAGGAAAGAAGGTTCACTGCTGTTAAGCCCTTAAGTACAAAAGCTTGCTGGAATGAAAGGTATGTGTAGATCTTCAGTTTCAACAGAAGAAACTACACCATAAGATCCCTTTGTCAAGATGCCTTCATGATTATGCTTTAGAAAGAGGAAAATACAGAGCTAATACATCAACAACAGCATTTTTTTATTTTTTTTTTGGTAAGGAATCATCTTCTTACCGTGTAAAATGTCACTGTTTTCCTTGGAGGATCCATGAGATATATCTCAGAATCCTCAGAATATATTCAGTTCTCCATTTAAAAGTTGATGAAACACTGCAAGATTAATTTCATTTTATTAATTAAAATATCTTTTTAAATTATTTTCCTGTTTAAAAGTCTGTGGTTAACTGTGCCTACACAGAGTGTTGTTTTTAAGAGCTTTTTGGATATTAATGACTTGATCCTTGCTTGAGCTTTTAGTTACCAGATCTTTGGCTTAAATTACAATGGCTTTCCTAGAGAAAACTCCAATACTGACAAAAGAAACTGGTGAACAAGATCTTTAATGTTCTTTCCAACCCAAACCATTCTATGATATTCCCATCTGTTCTTAATACATGTGGCCTTGTTAGCAGCAGAAACTAAGAAGAAAATACATATTAGGAGCACTCTCTTTTGGTATACTGAATGTGTTTCCACATATTCAATGAAATACCAACTGAAATATAAAGATGATTACTGAGGAATGCAATGCCAGAGAAATTCAGATCATAGTAGACATTCTTCAACTTATGCTCATGTTGAAGAAATGAGATTTAGAGGAATATGTAAGACAATCACTTTATATAAAATGCTAGGCCTTAGCTGCTTAAATGGCAAGTTAAATAGTATCTGATTCTTAGATTTTCATAATGTGCACTACTCCTGGAAGAGCCATGGTGATGGACCAGGCTTTGCTCTATGATTGTGGTGTGCAAGACAAAGTGAAAGATGTGCTAGTGTGGCTAGAAAGTTAAACTTCCTAATAGGTGTGAACATTGAGCAAGCAATGTACGTTATGCAATTCATGAAGAGATACCATACTGTTGGTATGTATATTTTCAGTGCCTTAGGTTTGCACTACAGGCTAGAGATCATGCGTAAGTAAATACATAGAAAAACAATTATATTATGACAGAGGTTATCTCAGGCCAACTGATTGTTTTATGATGTGCTTCAGCCTATCTGACTTCAATTCTTTTGTCCTGATTTAGTGCTGTACTCTTTCGTCTTACCTGGGGACTCCATTTTTATTTCCCTGTTTTTCATCTGTACTAAAAACTTATATAAGGTTTAGCAAGTCCTTTTGCTGTGGAAATATCATATATAACCGTGTCCAAATTATCTAACAAAGACAGCAAGAATATTGTGTGGAAACTGTCCTTTGTACCTGTGATGCCTTTACTTGATCAAATATACTATTCATCATCTGGTGTCTCTTGTTTGGTAATCACAGCATTTTTAGTATTCAGAAATGGTGATCACAGTACCGATGATTTGGAAATCATGCTATTTTTAGTGTTCAGAATTGCCCCCTCTGTAGAGGCCTACGTGTCATTTAAATGACAGATCCAGCTCTCTTTTTGTGCAGCTGAGGCTTGGCAGTTGGGTCCAAGTTCATGCATTTTATTCAAAAGTAAACACAACTATCTTACTGCTGTGTTTTTTTCCAGTTGCCATTACAGCTGAATTATTTGTAGTAATTACTGTGTTATCTCTTCTTTTTTCCTTTATGTTGTCAGGAGCAAATAGAGTGGGTAAGTAACCAGAGCTGGTAGTTGAGTGTGAGTATGAATAGAGGTGTTGGGGTAGCTGTAATTATATCTTAAGCGTGGAAGGATTTCTTGCCTGAGTCTAAAAAAACAAAATTGCTTTTGAGCTATTGATATATAAAGAGTTCTCAAAAACACAAATTATAGCCATACAATATAGGCTATACAAGCACATTTTTCTAATTTCCTTCAAATTCTTTCCAATTATTGAGGAAAATACCCTCACTGTGAAGGGAGGCAGCTGTTGGTCCTGAAACTTAGCTTGGTATAAACAAGCTACAGATACTGTTAGTTAGCCTCTTTACTGAGACAAACGTGGGCTACTTGCAAAGAAGCTCAAGCATTTTCCTGTGAAATAGTGTTTCATTGGTCAGGACTGAGACGTAGTAAAGGCGGGACAGGAGAAAGCTGGCACTGTCTTGATAGTGCATACCATATCCAGTGATAAATCTAGGACTGTGGTCTCTAACAGCAATTTCCATCTTACAGTATTAGGTGGGGATGGGTGTAAAGCTGGCTATGATACTTTGCATTGTTGGGTTTGTACTACAGACTAATGAGAGACATAATTTTCTGGGATGCAAATAAACTGTGTGAAGATCTGAAAGTGCGTAATGATTCAAATACTAGTGGATCAGTGAGAGTCTGATAAGACTGACTTCTTGTGATTTTGGATTAAACTTTATGCACCTTGGTTCTGTCTCCTGCCTTCCTCAGTCTCCCACTGCATTGTTTTTCATTTGAAAACATAGCTTCCTACAGAGCAATTAATTTCCCTGACATTTCAGTTTAGTTAGCAGTTTCAATCCAGGAAACATTGATCCTGACATGTGACCTATATGAACTAGTTGTTTAAACCTGTTTTGCCCATTATTTGGGATTCAGTTCCTCTTCATTATTTGTCAGCTTCAGCTGTCTAGTCCAAGATGGAAGTTTCAGATGGTGCAATCTACTAGCTGTATAAGGAGGATTTTCTAACTATGAACAATAGCTTAATATAATAATTTGAAATGAGAAATCATTCACTCTTTCAAAACTTTTAAAGGATCTAATTCGTGTATTGAGTTTGAAGCAGCCTCCCCTTTCATTGTATGTATGCAGCACTGTGCGGTTCCCAGTTTTCCAACATACTTTACTGTATTTCCATCTAGTTTTGTCTTTATAGGCACATGGAGTATACACAACTTGTATAAAGGCCAGGTGCAGCAGAGACATTTTTGTGTGCATCTCTTCTGCAAAAAAAAAGTAGTTTTTAATGTTACTGTAGAGCCTTACCAAAATTTGATAGTGGAACTTTTGGACAGTTTTACAAAATAAAAGCAGTTTCAGCAAAGAGGCATCTGCCAAGCACTTGTTTATTTGTGTAATATGGTAGATTATGAATGAAATGATAAAGGTTCAGAGTGGGTGCTTAGGGTAATTTAATATACTGGACCCTGCTACCCAAATGGGATGAAAATAAACATAACATTTTATGTTGGAGGTCAGTAAGTTTTGAGAACTGCTGTTAGACTGTAAACATTAGAAAAATGATAAATATGTGGGGAAAATGGGAAAGGAGGATGCAGAACTTCAGATTTCCATTGCACTCCATGATTACTCTGATGAGGGACTTGCACTAACTGCTCAATATACGTTGCACCTCTGTGGGAGGCGATGTTTGCATGCTCCTAAGAAATGCATGAAGATGGGGCCCATTAATGATTGTGGAGATGACAAATGGTAAAGATCATATAGGTAGCCACAAAAGAGGGGTAGATATATTTCATTTAGGTTCTGTGCCTTGCAGAAAGTTTAGGGGACAAATCTTGAGTGGAACTCTAACTTCTCTTTAAGGACACGTGTATAGGAAAGTCACACTTTTAAGTGATGCATTCAGTTTATAAACATGTATATTTGACAATGCATTGATCAAGTCTGAGAAATTTGAAAAACAAGAATTTTGATTAGTGTGCGGGCAGATTGTTTTCCAGCTGAAAGTAATGTAGCGTGAATATAATGTACCATTCCTTCTGTCTCCTGATCCCTCTTTATGCTAGGAGAGGGAAGTAAAGGAGCACAAAGCACACATGGGTATTAGGGCTGAAGATGTGCCTTGCTTCTGTTCTTTTCCATAAAGAACAGAATGAAATTACCTAAAAAACTGTTAAAAATAAACCCAGGGCACAGGATGTGAGGTGCAGGGCAGTCCCTGTGGCCGAGGGGCAGCCTTTCTCTCTGGCAAGCCAAATGACATGGGGAGCCAGCCCCAGAAAAGGGACCTCAGACCCCCCAACCCTCCTCCTTGTCCACGTGAGGGCATCTTCCAGGCTGCTCCCATCACAGTCACCTTTGGCCACATGTGGGCCACTCCATCACAGTGGCAACCACTGCCCTGGGCCCTATAAAATAGGCCCCTGAAGCTGGTCCACCACTTGCTGAGCATCTTGGCCCTCTGACTGCCAGCTTGTGCGGCAGGAAGAAGTCCAGAAGAGCGAGGCAAGCAGCAGGCCTCTTGGTGTGCGAGGACAGCCATGCAGTCCGGTGAAGCACCAAGAAGGAATGCACCTGAGCAGAAGGAGAGGTGTTGTGGGCAGAGGGATAGCGCCAGCGGCACAAGAGACACCAGTGCCCAAGGGACCTCTGGTGCCCAGCCCACAGACAGATACAGGCGGTATCACTGGCACCGCAACAATGCAGGGAACAAGCTGGCCCCTCAAACACCCAGCGACAGGGGGCCTGGGCCTTGCCATAGGAGCAACAGTGATGTGGGGTGAAGGTGGGAGCATCAGAGAGCCATGGGAAGCAGAGGCATGCCCATAGTCTGGAGCACAGTGCGGGACCCAGTAATGGCCATAAACCAGGCAGCACTGTTGGACCCATGCATGAAAATCAAGCCAACAGTGGCATGGGACCGAGGAGTGGGACTGGATGACACCCTGGTTCAGTGCCCTGGCCTGAGAACATTCCTGATAGAAGGCATCCTGTTTGGGCAGTTCCAGGCAAGGACTGGCTTAGGCTTCTGCCCAGCACTGTGGAGCCCATGGAGGTGGATCCACCAGATATGGAGGAATGGATGGAATTGGATCCACCTCTGCCAGAATAGAGCTGGGACTACTGCAGCATGTCTTTGTGCTCTGCCATCTGAGAGCACCAACAGCATCGCAGGAGTGCCCAGCGAGCCCCCTGCTCATTGCTCAGGCTCCATTGCAAGCATTAGCTTGGAGACACCAAACACCACGGACATCCTGCAGGCTTACCTGCAAGATGTCCTGGCAATAAACATCACTTGCCAATTCTCAGGGGTTGTGTGAGTGCTTCTTTTTTTGGGGGGATGGGCTAAAGTTGCACCAGGGGAGGTTTAGGTTGGATATTAGGAAAAAATCCTTTACCAAAAGGGTTGTTGGGCTGCCCAGGGAAGTGGCTGAGTCACCATCCCTGGAGGTGTTGAACAGATGTAGGGTAGAGATGTAAAGTTTAGTGATATGGTTTGGTGGAGGTCTCGTTAGTGTTAGGTCAGAGGTTGGACTCGGTGGTCTTGGAGGTCTCTTCCAACCTAGGTGATTCTGTGAGCAAATAACCTGCTGTGGTCTTCTGCAGAAGATGATATCATTCAGTCCTCTTCTAAACCCTATGCTTCGTTAGCAGCAAGTGTTGCCAATGCATTATAGCAGTGGCTGTTTTCTTTTCCTTCTATTCTGTTGGAATTGAGCTGGGTTGATCATCAATTGAAAGTACATTTGTACTCTTTGTTCTGATTTGAATCTGAGAACCACAGCCTGTTACTAGAAGTCCATGCAAGGATGTGGGACCATGTGCCTCTACTCCACTGTGTTCATCCAGAGGAAGAGTCACAGACTGTAACCTCCAATTATATTTTGTGGAGGAAAACAGTTTAGTAATTTGAGAATTTGCAGTGTTACCATACAGACAAAGTAAATTCTTACTTCTGAAGTCTTCAGTAGTTTTTGCAAGCCCAGTCCATGTAATGGTTCACATTGTAGGCATAGCTCCAGAAAAAAAAAAACGTAAATGTGTTTTATGTGCTTAACTGCAAACCACTGGGGTGATCCTACAGATTTCAAGTCTTTCAGGGAGGCAACCCATTCCTACTGAAGTGATTAGACATTTGCTGGACCAGGGCTGTAACTTTCAACATGTATTGGTCTCCATAATGTCATCTGGCGTTCATAGTTGAGTCCATATGACCCCTTCAAAAATTACAACATGGCAATTTTTGTACAGCTTGCACATTAGTATGTACAATGTTTATCCTGTCACAAAGAAGAACACAGTGCTTAAGAGCTGTAATCAGTAAAATATCTGTAAAATTCTTGGTGCTTTGTGTCATGTTATAAGTCTTTTTTTTTTTTTTTTAAGTTGATATATTGGTCCTTCTACCACTTAATAACTGCATTTGCCGTGTGACATCTCTTGCTGCTCTTTTAAACTCCATAGAGGAATTTGCATCTCCATAAGTACTGATAAGAGGAACCATTAGCAGTATGTACTTGAACAGCCTTTTATGGACCAAAGTGGATTGAGACTTTGAGGATTTGCAAATGCCAAAAGCTTGATTTACAGAAATAAAGAATGACAGCTCACCTTCTGGAGATGTAGTGGGAAAACGTTTATACATTACAAACTACTGGGCCAACTTCTTGTATGCTAAATGTGAATCAGCTGGAAGACCTAAAGGACTAATTAAACACAGATGTGAAATATCTCAAAGTCTCATAGCAAAGGATCTGTAGAGCTTGATGTTTGACTGAGATAACCCTAGCAGCACTGCTTTACTCTGTATTTGTTCTGGTAATTCAGGACCTCCTCAGACCAGCAGTGGAAATGAGCAGCACTCCTCAGCCTCGATCTTTGAACATGTGGATAGGATGTCGCGTTCCTCAGATGCAAGCAGACGGGTCCCAAGCAAGATCCAGCTGATCGCTATGCAGCCGATGGCAGCACCTCCAATTCAGAATTCTGTGCTTTCTGATCGAGTAGCAGAGACCAACAAAATTAATAAAGAGGTATCTGTTAAGTGCTTTGAATGTCTGTGGGAGAATACATGCTCAGCAAAGTGGGAAGTAAAAACGGTCCAGTTTCTTTCTTGTTGTCAGGACTTCCTCATTATTTCCCAAGGAGTGGAATTTTAGCAAGTTACAGGAATTATCTTGTTTCCATACCTAGAGATAACCGGATCTGTTTTAAGCATTGCCTAAACCAAAATTTAAACAGTAAGAATGGAGCCAAATTGGCAGCATACCTTGTGTTATCATTCTTTTCCTAGCCAGCAGGACATGATTTGTGAGCGTAGTGTAAGAGTTGGAACGCCTAGCCCACCTTGGGTTTCATTCTGCACCATTCTTTTGGCTTTTCAGCAACTCAGGTTGTGGGTTATACAAGCAAGTTATTTCAGGACATTCTAGGGTGTGAATTTGCAGCACATTAATTGTTTCCAACTTAAGATGTGTTTATTAGCTGGTGAACGTTCAGAAACTTCCTGCCTTTTCTGAGGTTCAGGTTACTGTAAACAGAATAAGAACATGCCTGGGACATTAGTAATGTGCTGTAAAACCACGTCATCTACTGCCTGACATTAGTCTCTATGTGTGGGTCCTGGTTTTTGTATGGGGTGTAAGATGGCCTCTTCCCATAATTCAGCGTAGAAAACTGATGAAAACTTTAACTTAAATGTGTTAAAGTACTGTGTTTCTCAGGACCTTACAGAAGAGAGGTAAATGTATATATGTAGTATGCATAGTCAAAGAGGGTCCCCAAAACAGAAGTTTGATTATATTGTCAGAAGACTAATTCTAACTAAATGTGAAGAGTAAGTCTGGCTTGTGTCCCTGTTATGTCTTCTGGGGATTTTCATTGGAGAAGCCACAAAAATTAGTTTATTTGGTTTTTAATTTACTGCTGCTGATGTGTTCCCAAGTAAGTCCAGCACAGAGCACTTGTTGTGGCCTGAACTGCTGCCCAGGTCTTTTCCGTTAATGACAATGATTTCAGTGAGTGTTGGGCCAGGACGTACAAGTGTGGTTTATGATGGCTTTCCTCAGATGATGAGATGCACTCCAGGAAACTTGAAAAAAGGTGGGAGAGGCATAAAAGCTTATCTTGAAAGTCACCATAGAGCTGAGAACACCACATCCAACTAAGCACCTGGGCTCTAGTGTTGCTGCTACTTTTCTTTATAGCTAGCAGTAACTTCTCGTGCTCAACAGAGAGGTCAGATAGCTCTTTAAATTCTTGCTCCTTACATGATGAATGTCATTAAAGGAAATGGTTGGCAGACTTGAACAGTATTGATCAAATATCTCTGATAAGCAAATGTAGCTTGTATTGATTAATCTTATTTGCTTAGAGTGGTGTCACTTCTAGCAAATGGCACAACTTTGTGTTTCTTTTGCCATTTATTAAGAAACTGCCACCTGTTTCTAATTGAACATGCTGGGCCAGCGATCACATTATGTATATATATCTGGGGAGACATCTAAGAAAAAATGTGTTTATAGTTTGTGTGGTATATTCTAATCTGTCAGAGATTTTGACGGTGACAGGGTCAGACAGTGAGGTGAGAAGGAGAGGTTTACAGAAAAGCAGCAAAAAGCTCTGCTTGCAAAAACTACACATAAAAATGCAGTTCATTGATTTTCCTCCTCCTTTTAGATACAGACAGCCCTAAGGCATAAATCTGAGATCGAGCATCACCGCAATAAGATTCGTCTTCGTGCCAAGCGCAAAGGGCACTATGAATTTCCAGTGGTGGATGATGTGGTGGTGGTTGACTCCAAAGAACAGCACAGAATATATCGCAAGGCACAGATGCAGATTGACAAGATCTTGGACCCTGGAGGCAGTGTGCCTACTGTCTTCATAGAACCCAGGAAGAGGTAGGGATTTCAAAGACAGGAAAGTACAATTTCCTTTTAGGTTCAGAGTTCAAACTACCTGTACTTCTGAACTTTCAGAGCTTAAAATCATTTTGATCTTCAGCTGAATTTGAGTTGGCTAGCTGAAAAGATTGGAGTGGTTCTAAACATTTTTGTTTCAGTATGTCAGTATGTTTTGTTTTCAGATTTCTTTTACAAGAAATTACCTTATACACATTCCTTCTAGAAAATTAGGTGTGTTTGTTAGCCTCACAGACCTACCTTCCTGGACTCTTTATTTCCAGAGGAGGTCTTCTCTGGGCTCTGTTTAAGGCTTATGGATAGTGGAACTTTGTTTCCAGAGTGCTGGTACCCTGTGACAGCTTCTACTCTGAAGGAAAGTAGTTTTTTTCCCAGCTCTGTGTGTTCTTCAGCTGGTTTGCTATAGTAGAGTTAACCATAATGTGCCAATCATAGGACCTCGGTGGTAATAGTCTGTTCTGCTACTGCAAGCACATCAGACATTGGTCTGGGAGGTGTGGGGAGGCACTAGGGGAGGCTTAAAAGATAGATGTGGAAAGGAGGTGACACTGGAGAGAGTTTGAGTGAGGAGTGGGGATGGTTTGGAAGACAGATGCTATGGCAGTGATAGTGGTATTGGGAGAAGCTTGAGAAAAGAGATTTGAGACTAGCTAGTGGGACTGGGATAAAAAGCTGGGAAAAGGAAGAGAGACATGAAACATGAATGGGCAGAGAAGTTCAACCTTGAGTAGGATGAGAATAAAGTACAAAAATAAATGTGATTACCTTTGTCTTGTTTTTTTTTGTTTTGTTTTGTTTTGTTTTTTTGTTTGTTTTTTTTCTCTTTGCCTTTTTGTTTTCTTCATATTAAGCTCTCGTGCAAAACGTTCTCCCAAGCAGCGCCGGCGACATCAGATAAACGGTAGTCCCATTGATGCGGAAAAGGACAGGTTAATCACAACTGATAGTGATGGGACATACAAACGACCTCCAGGAGTCAATAACTCTGCATATATTGTATGTATGTCTCTTGAATGACAGGAGGGTTCTGATCATTGTAATGACATTTGTGACATGGGAAGGTTTAGCCTTCTGTCTGTGGTCTGTGTGGCTAATTTCAGATGTGTGTAATTAACATGTAAATCAAAGTGAAACAAGGACTTCACTGGCAATCTGTCAGTACGAGGTAGTGAAATTCTGCCAAATATTCCTTGATGTTGAAGAAGCCAAGAACTAAAACCTTGTTTTCATTAATGCCGCTATTATGAACATGAAAGCGTGTTTGGCATGTTCCACACTAGGTTGAACATAGCTTCACCCTAGTACAATTTGCTAGATGTTATGTATTCGTGTGTTACTGAAAATTTTATCCTTAGCTCTCAGAAACTGAAAGACTTGGTTCTTTTAATGAGAAATTTTATCGCATTTAAAATAGGTGAATTAATTATTAATGAAAGAGTAACATGTCTTTGTACTGCAGTAACTTAAAACAATTCCAGTACAATGTCATGAAAATTAATTTTGTTTTCTGTTTTAAAATGGCAGACACTGGAGAATATTTCTTTTCAGTCATATCCATGTCATAAACTGTATTTAGGCATCTTTAACCACTTCTAAGCAGATTTCATTAAGGCTAATGCCAATATTAAGAACCCCTGGACAGTGTTCATCTTGAAAGATAGTTTAATTTTAAGAATTTCACCATTAGCTGCATATACAGTCAAGTGGCTACAATGTTGATTTCTGTGGTTTCCCTCTGTATTCAAACAAGAGTGCGATGATTTTAATGCCAGGCTGCAGCAGAATGAATTATCATCTGAAGCTATTTAATTAAGACTTGTCACACAGTAAGCTCAGCCCCTTTGGCATCTGTAGCGAAACAGTACTCAGAATACTAAGCTCCTGATGAAGCAGAGGCTTTTGCATCTTTATGACTGATTTTGCAGTCGGCATGCAGTGGCAAGAGTGAGCTTTGATAATAGGTCTACTGCTGCAAAGCTCGTTTAATTTCCTGTTACTGATAAACAACAAGCCCATGTGGTAAGATCCCAGGTAGTAATTGCAATGCATGCCTCCGGTATTGCTGCTATGAAGCACTTAGGTGAATCCCGTTCAGGTGATGCACCCAAGTTCAAGTTGCATGCAGCTAACCCCTGCTTAACAGCTCCCTTTGTGTGTTTTTCTAGAGGGCAGTAATTATTTAATATTACTGCAGATGTGGTCAGTTGTAAGCTAAAGACTGAATTAATTTCTTGGAACTGCAAAAAACTGCAGTTTTCAGAGATATTGACAGAGTTGATTGTCTTTTTTCCAGGTGGAGTAAATGCTCACTGTGTGACTTTACAAACGTGCTTGCAAGCTGCATGATTTCTGTTATACCCAAGTAGCTACTGTGCAGAGCATTTCTGCCTTACCTGAGATCAGGGTATTTCAGATCGCATGAATGAAGCATTTGAACAGCTGGTGTCATGTCTGTACGTGCAGAAGCAGGGAGGGTAAGGGACGGATTTTGTTCAGTCCTGGCAGTTGTGCGCTTTATCTCGTTCTGAGTCTGACAAAGGGAATATTGGTCAGACCTAAGGCCTGCGGGGGCTTGGAAGCTGGCTGATGAGATCTCCTGTCTGCCTGCCCTTCACCTTCTTTCTGTTTTCTCCAGTCTGATCCAGATTTGCCTCCTGATCCTCAGACATCATCTTCAGCAGATCTGGGGAAGTTCCCCGGCTTGCCTTCCCACCCAGTCTCCCAGTACGTCCCACCGCAGCCATCCATAGAAGAGGCTCGGCAGACCATGCACTCGTTGCTGGATGACGCCTTTGCCCTGGTGGCTCCCAGCAGCCAAGCGGCCAATTCCACAACCGTCACACCACCTGGGGTCTCTGCAGGACAGCCGGTAAACAACACTCCTGCTCGAGCAGGGAGGGGAACTACTTGCACCCAGTGGGGATCACCTTATGGTCCAACTCGGGCAGTAAACATCCCATTTAATGTGAGTGATGCAATGTGGAAGGCTTTTCTGGGCAGGCAGTTAGCACCAGTTGAGCCGTGATCACTGTTGTTTTGCCCTTTCTGTCAGGGCTTACCACAAATGCGGAATAGTTTCTGGATCCAGGAGAGTTTTGAAATGGCCATCATAATATGGTGATCTTCTGTATTCTTTTTCCCTTTTCCCAACCCAACCACAAGAGAATATAGGAGTTCTCCTTCTCTAGGATAGTTTTTCTGATCATCTCAGTTATGATCTTAAACAGATCAACTTTGCTATGTCCAAGAGTACTTTTTTTTTTTTTTTTTTTAATACATATGCTAGTATGTATTTTGAAAATGAAAAAAGACTGTACTGTTCTTAGATCATGTTTTCCAGCAAGACATCCAAATGCTTTCAGACTGTGAGGGGTAGGGAAGCAGTATTTCTATGTGTAGTTCTTTGTGTTTTGTGGAGCACTGAGACACACATAGGTAATATTTCAGGTCATCTTGAGTTCCACAACAATTGAGTTTCAAAACCCCAGTGGACTCTTGAGTTTGAGCCATGTGGTATCGCTGTTGCTGTCTGATGCTTGTTGGAGGTTTAAAACAGTTTGCAAATGCAAAGCTTAGCTTGCTGAAAGTTTTAAGCTAAACAGACGTTGGAGCACTGCTTGATCTGCAGATGAGAAAAAGCATTTCTGAGAGGTTTTTAAGGTACGTAAAGACAGAAGAGACTGCTGTCCCACTGTAACAGTGCTTCCCAGGCCTTCTTAGGCCACAGGGTTTGTAAAACCAAGCTGTTAAGGTTGCAGTCCAATCACACATAAACGCTTAGTGATCTCTGCAATTCATCACTTAAAAGACTGACAGTGGACTTCCCAGGGTACACATTTTGATTTTAATTCATTTGTTTTCATTCTTCTGACAGAGATATGTGGAATTTGGAATGACTCCGCCAGCAGCACCAGGTCTCCTACCAAGGTAGCTTTTCACTCATGGAATTACCATTTATTATTTTCAATTCCTACAGAGTTCTTACTAACACTGTTAAATTATTATGCAAAGTACCATATAAATGAGAAGTAACAGGAATCCAGATTCAGCCTGTGTTATTTATTTATGTGGCATGAACAACACATGCATGCTGTGTGGAATCCAACCCTTCATTAAAAAGAAATGTTTTCTAGCCCCTTGGCTGTAAAGGTGTCCTTCCAAATACTGAGTAAACCACTGAGTTTCAGCTTTTAGAGGGCCTGAAACAGTTACTCCAATGCGTGTACATCTCCCAGTACTCTCGCTTTCATCTTATTTCTGTAGCCTCAGGGCAGCACTCACTTGCAAAAGCTTGCAGATGACTAACAGATTTGTTCTATTTTTAACCAAGTTAACAAATTTCAGAGCATGGTGACCCTCAGAGCAAAAGCATGCCTTGTAGGCCTATTGCTATAAAATAAGGGGGGAAGAACAGATTTTCCATCTTCTCCTGGCCTTAGTGTGAGAGAATTGCATAAAGAGAAGAAACAGTTGTCCAAGTCACTGTTCATTCCACGTTTGGTGCCTGTGTGCTAACTACACATGAAGTTAGACTCTTGAGTAATGGTTACCTACCGGGGTCACACTTGTCTCAGACTCTTCAAGCTGCTGCAGCCAAGGTGCTAAAAAGGTGGCCTCGTACTGCTCTCTCGTTACCTTCTTACAGCTCATCATGTGAGATGAAACACTACTGGTATTTGTGTCACTCATAAGATTTCATCTAAAGTCTTTACTGCCTTGAAAACTTGGCATACTTTAGCTTCAAAATGAATACAAAGAACTTTCCTTTATCCTTTCTTCTGTAACCCTGTTTTGAAAGGACCAACTAGAAAAGGTGTAATCTCTAAGCACATTTTCTCACCTAGGTCTTGGCCAGAGCTGACAGTTTCAATCTTAGTGGAGCATATGTGAAAGGGCATAAAGTATAACATGCTGTGCATTTTTTTTTTTAATTTAGGTAACCTTGAGGATTATGAATTTTGTGACTGCCAACACAAAGCATAACCAAGTGTTTATTGCTGGGGATTTTCTCTTTGTTTGCCTGATACAGATTCAGGGAAAACATGATAATTTAGTTGTGGAAGTGCTGTACTCCATGTTAAAACACCTGAGCAAGTTGGTGTCTTTGAAACATGTTTTATGTTCAAATGTTTGTCAGCCCTTGGTGTAGGACTTCTGTAAGTTACAAACTAATGACATCATTATTTAGATAGTTCAAACACAGGCTTTGCCAGTGTCAGCAGATTAAGTTAACAATCTGCATGCTCATTGATCTTAACAGGAAGAATTCCTTAAAATTTTCATTAAAATAAAAGATTTGCTAAAGCTTGGTCAGTAGAATCATAGAATGATAGGAAGGCCTGGGTTGAAAAGAACATTAAAGATCATCTAGTTTCAACCCCCCTGCTCTGGGCAAGGCTGCCAACTGCTAGAGCAGTCTGCCAAGAGTCGCATCAAGCCTGGCCTTGAATGCCTCCAGGGATGGGGCATCCACAACCTCTTCGGGCAATCTGTTCCAGTGCCTCACCACCCTATAAGTGAAAAATTTTCTCCTAATTTCTAACCTGAATCTCCCTTGTCCTAGTTTAAAACCATTCTTCTTGTCCTATCACTATCAACACATTTAAGCAAGTGTTGCTCCTTCTGTTTATAGGCTCCCCTCAAGTACTGGAAGGCTGCAATGAGGTCTCCCCAGAGCCTTCTCTTCTCCAAACTCAACAAGCCCAGCTCCCTCAACCTTTCTGCATAGGAGAGGTGCTCCAGCCATCTGATCGTCTTAGTGGCCCTCCTCTGGACGTGTTCCAAGGGCTCCACATCCTTCTTGTGCTGGGGGCCCCAGGCCTGCACGCAGCACTCCAAGTGGGGTCTCACAAGAGCAAAGTAGAGGGGCACAATCACCGCTCTTTCCCTGCTGGCCACCCCTTTTTTAACGCAGCCCAGGACATAGTTGGCCGTCTGGGCTGCAAGCACACACTGCCAGCTCATGTCCAGCTTCTTGTCCATCAGGACTCCCAAGTCCTTCTCCACAGGGCTGCTCTCAAGTTCTTCTCCCAGTCTATGCAAATACCTGGGATTGCCCCAAATACCTGGGATTGCCGCAGCACAGAAAACATGGAAACATGAAAAACATGGAAAGGGATCTTCTCAGGGTTGTAGAATGGGGTTTATGCTCAAATTCAGAAAATGATTATGTAAATTGATATAACAGTGTACTAACTTGAGGAACTAAAAATGACCTGCAGTCAGTATGATTAGGAGGCATGTATCAATGTCATAGTCCATTGGCTTAAATACCCAATGCAAGGAATAATAGTTGGGTAACCTCCTGTTCCCTTCTCTGCACAAATGCAGTCAGCATCTTTAATGGGCTGGAACCAACTTAGGTAAAAAAAAATTAAATGTGAAAGACCTAGGTCACATATCAGCTGTGTATACATAAAGATACAATGAACAGGTTTTTTTTTGTTTGTTTGTTTGTTTGTTTGTTTTACCAGAAAATACCACATAATGCAACAGAGATGCTTAGCTATAGTGGCTTGGTGGTGTAAAATTGATTTGGTGGGCAGCTTCTCCGCAGTTAATTTAATAACTGGAGATTAAACCTTTTTTTTTTTTTTTTTTTTTTTTTTTTTAATATGGAAAGATAAATTGGAGGCTCGGTCTCAGTCTGGTAATAGGAAGTAGCACTAAAAAGCCTGTATGATACAGATTCAGAGATGTATCCCATTTTGGACTCTTCTGTTGATCTCTGCTTGACTTTAAAGAGTAGCTGTATCTATCTATTTAAAAAATTAAGAGAAGGTAGTGGGTTATTAAACTTACACCTTTCAGCTACAAACCCATCAGCAAGAAAGGATAGGATCTTGTATTCAGAAAAATTGGCACAAAAATAAAACATTTGCAGTAATGCTGAGAAGGTATTTTCTTTAAAGACATCATCAAAAATTGTAATAATTTATCAAGATTCCAACTCTGCATTATAGACATTAAGTGCTAGATGATCACATCCTTTGCTGGTTGCAGTGATTAAAGTAACAGAAGTGACACTGTTAAACATTACCTACCCATTCAGGCATTTATTTTAACGAGCTCACAAGTCTGGCTGAAAATTATTTCTTCTGGATCCACTGAGTGGACAGTTGGGAATGTATGCACGGGAGGTGGGGAGATTCTGGCAGTTCCACAATGGGATTTCTGCACCTTGAACCCCTTACACGTCCTTCATTTAATACTGCATGCCAAGTAGTTAGAGCTTTATTTTACAATTACTTGTTTTAGTTTATTATGCTCTTACTTGGCTTTATTAGACCATTTATTTTTATCTCAGCCGTCTTTGTTATCTGGTCTTCATACAGAAGTGGTCAGTTTCCAAATAAAGCACAAATCAAGAATAGGTTGAACTAGATGCAGTCATGGAATTTTCCTGTTTAAAAAAAAAAAAAAAAAGGCAAAATGGAGGTGTTGAAGAATGGACTAGGTAGCAGTCCATAGCCTAGAACAGCTTCGGTGCTACTGTGCTAAAAGGAATATAAAATTAGGCCCCTGTCCTCGCTTAGTGTAACCTCATGTACTTGACTTAGTGTGTTTGTCTCACTTGTTTCTTCTATAATCAACCATGAGAGATGGGCTTCTGCAGAAAATGATTTAGTGAACCTAACATTTTGCTTTGAATATTTGTAATCCCTTTTGAGGAGCACGTCCCTTTCCTTAAATCATACCTGCAGTTTAAGAGATTAGCCTTGTAACTAAGCACCTGAAGCTTAGGTGCTCACACCTCCCCCGTAATGAAAGGAATGAATACTCCTTGAAAACTCAGCAGCAGTCATTCTTTTAAAACATACCTTCTCCAAGTCAAGGTTAAGGGTATGCTAATAGGAAGCACAGGGAAAGCAGCATTTACATCTCCTTGTCTGTTCTTGTTCTGTGAAGGAATTGTAGGGTTTCTCGAAAATGTTCAGAAAACGTGATGAAATAATAATTGTTCATGAAATACACATGTAATACGGTTTGTATGGTTAGATTTAGACATCAATTTTATGCCCAGCAACTCTTGAGTAAGATTCAGATATGTTGCTACAGTACGCAGCTTCATCACTACTGGCCTGGTTTTTCTGTGTTAGGTTGCTTGTGTTTTTTTTCCCTGAAGATACATTTTTAACCAAGGGGAAAACAAGGTCAGCTTTTTCCTCTGCATTGAGGAGGCTGCAACATGTGAAAAACACTTGCATGAAATTTTTGGTAGGGTTTCTAACTCATTTTCATCTGTGAGGCAGGACATCAAGGAGGACAAAAATAGTTACTTCAAAGTCATCACAAATAGGTGTTGTATGAGGTATACTTGCCACAACTGTTTTTAATTAAGCAGTTTACTTTTTGTGATCTTGGGTCCTTTATTTTCCCCAGACAGAACTTTGGGCCAGGTTTTCTTCAACCTGCGGAGTTAATGCACCCAGACCAGCAGCCACCCGAGGCTCATTATTCCTCCAGAGGAATATACTCAGAGGAAATGCCATCAGTGGCACGACCACGACCAGTTGGAAGCACTGCAGGTACACTTCAGTTGAACATGCACTATAATAGCAAATCCTTCTCCATATCTATTCTTACCCTGAGATCACTATTAAGATACAAGTCTTCTTCAGATATTATACTTGAAATGTGGCCCTTGTCTTCACTGCCAAAAAAAAAAAAAAAAGTAGTCACAAACAGAGATTAACTTTACATACATGTATGTAAGACCTTGCAGAAAAAGGCAGTGCTTTGCCACTTCTTTTTTTAGTGTCTTACAAGCATTGGTAATTTCCTTGGTGCCAAATTATATAATTAATACATCCCAAATAAGCCTACCAATAAATAGTAATTCAATACTTTGCTGCTTCTTTGTTTCTCACTATTCTTCATAGAAATGTATGCATGAAAGCGGTGTCTTTTAGTTTCTGAAGTTATGTGCTGTTGCTGTCCCATATGAAATATGGAACATAATTCAATATTGAGATAATTTCCATAGTGCTTATCAATGCTGTCATGAGTAAAATTCTAACATCATATTGCAATTAAGCAGCAAACACTGATTCTAAGAATAAAACGTTCTATTACCATGCAAATGCCACAGTTAATTTTTTCCCAGACAAATGTTTTTTTCTTGGGGATTTGAAAAAGGCTAAAAATACGATAATGTACTCATGAGTCCTAATTTTGATAGTTGCTCTCCTCTCCCTTTAACTGTTAAATGTATGAGAATGACAGAACTGTAGTGACTGTTACAGTTTAATGATGATGATTTAATTCTCTGATTCATACTATTCTCTGATGTTCATGCATCTTTGGCTTTAAAGTTTAGGAGGAATTCAGATGATTAGTTACTGTCTTTCAGCATGTGTAAATATCAAGCTTCTCAATTAATGATTGTTTTTTGAGGGGAAAATATGAAAGCAAACTAACAATACATCACGTAAATCAGTGGTTTTGTCTTTTCCTCCCTTTTTGTACATGCACACACGCACACAGAGTTATCTGTTATGTATCTGTGGGTTTATTAAATGTTTCATTTCTGTTGTATTTATAAAATAAATTTTGTTTCCCTGTGGGAGGAAATTCAGGAAAAAAGAAAGCTGGCATGCTGTTCCATGTCTCTTACAATTAATGGTGGTGGCTCTCCTTGTATGTGTTTGAAAGCAGTGGGGGGTGGAGGGGAGTTAGAAAGGAGGAGGTTAGCTTTCAGGCTGAAAGGAGATACAGTGTGTTCTGACCTTCTCGTTAGTCAACGACAGCATCGTTTAATATTTAACCATAAAGCAAAGCTGCAAGAACTACACTTTTACATAGTCATGTATTTTATTCTTGTGAGAGATGGAATAGAATGTAGCCTAGAGAGTTAGGGTCTTGCCAGTGTGATGCAAATGTGGTTTATTACGGTAGCAAATATCTTCTCTTTGCTGCTAAGTAATTTACATTAAAACATTGCCAGGGCTTTCAGTAAGTGTTGTTTGAAAAGGGCTGGCATGTTTTTGGAATGCAGTGCAGTCCATGCCTGAGATGCACGTATCTTAACCTCTTCCTTAAGTGCAGTGACAATGAAAAGCATCACACTCAAATGAACTGCACAAAATGCACACAACTTTTCCTTCTTTATTCTATAATGATAGCCTTCTTTCTGCTGATTTTTTTTTTAATTACACAAATGGAGCTCCACTTTCTTCTTGTCTCCTGCTTCCAACAAGGTTTTATGTTGTCATTTTGTCTGCCCTGCAAACTTGACTGTGTATAAAGATGAAAAAACCAATATTTGCTTTTAAGGTTCTCAGATACAGCACCTCACTCAGGTGGGAATTGCTAGCAGGATCGGAGGTCAACAAGTGGAGATCCCCTCAGGCAGAGCAGGGCATGGCCAGCCGGGGGGGCCAGGGTGGCCCCAGTACCGTGGAGAGGATGAATATGCTAGGCGAGATGCAGTGAGTACTGTGTTACACATTTGCATAGTTTCCAAAGTAGTGATATGTTCGGGTATTTTTTTTTTCCTGCATTACTGTTTGGAACTTTTTTCCCCCTGGAATACTTTCAGTTGCTTCTCTGACATTCTTTGCTTTGCTCTTCGAACCCTCGTTAGCTCTTCTAACTTTTGCTTGCTATTCTTTCACATTCGCTTCTCTCTAACTGCTTTCTCTCACTTTACCCTAACCCTTTTTTTTCTTCACTCGAGGCCTTCATTCATTAATTGCAGTTCACCCAGTTCTGCTTCTGAGCACCGGCAGAGGTGGATACTGCTTTCCATTTCCTTCTTTGAAATATGCCTTTGTATTTTGCAATCATTTTAAACAGAAAACATTGAATTAAATTGTCCCAGACTACCCTTCTACTTTGTATTATTATAGTTCTTTTGTCTTCTATATCAGTGCACAACAGCAGGAGTCAGGGCTGTGGAATAAGGCACATACTTGCACGTAACAGTAGAGGTGTTCCTAAACGAATTATTTTCCTACCTCAGTCAGCAGGATGTGGTAAATTAATATGTATTAGTTTATCATTGTGTCCTAGGCAGCCATCGTGATTCCATGTTCTTGGCAGTGCTGCTTCTAGAAGCCGACATTTCTGATTCAACCAAATGTGTGGTGAGGTTGAAGATACTGTGTGGCATTTCCAAGAAAGGTCCAGCTGCCTGCTACCAGTCAGTGTTAGATGTACTCGCATCTTGAAGTGGACTGACCTGCGACAGCTTTACTGCAGTAATCTTGAGAGCAACGCCTTTGTGCCCCTTTTTCTCCCTTCTTATAATTACAATTTTTCTGTTTTCTTCCTTGAGAGAGGAAGGAAGATCTCAGCCTTTTTGCATACTTAATGCAGTTTAAGTTTGTTAGATAAGCCCTTAACTTGTAGCTTTCTACACTTAAATAATTACCTTCAGAGTTTGGTTTCCTTCACTTGGACAGAGCTCTAAATTTCTTTCTTCTTTTTGGAAAGGAGAATTTACTTAATGATAGACACATTCCTTAAGGTACAGTATTCAACTTGGCAAAACATTCTTAGCAAACAGCTTTCCTGTTCCTTCATTCTGAGCAAATTAGCCTCTGCATTTAGGAAGGATAGATCTGGAGTGATCTTTCTGCCATGAACTTGAAAGGGATCTGCATTTGTGTTCCTGCCATGGCCTTTTTCCTCACAGTATTCTCACCTGTTATTGTACTGTCAACACCTGATTTGCCATTGGAATATGACCTCTCTCTTACGCCACCTGACCCAAAATCACTGTGCAGGTTACCATCAATTCACCTTCATTCTCCCATCTAGAAGGTCTAAGCAACCAAGATGATTTTTGTATTACCTTAGCTAACAGGAAACGCAATATGGAGCAATTGGTCACTTGAGCAGCAGATAGCAAAAATCTAGTCACATCTAATTGGCGACTTATTTTTGTAAAATTTGTCATATATACTTATTTATACATATATATGTGTATGTGCATATATATATATTTATACATGAAATTCATTTGAAATTGGCACAGTTCAACTGTTATTATGTGGACATGAACAAATGCACAAAGTGATCTCATAAATCTTCATTCCTTAAGAAGTTAACTAAAAGACTCAAAAATATTTTTGTCTATTATTTTGTACTACTGTTAATTAGATGGAAGTTTTAATACAAAAATATAATTTATAGATGCTATATCAATCAAAATATTATTACATATATAGCTTTACGTAATACATAAACCTGTATTTATATTCATAAAGAAATGTTTTAAAATTGGACAAAAGTTCTTCTAGCTTTCCTATCCCTAATTTGCTGTACATAGGTTAGGTTTCCAAAGTAACCTCTGTTTTTGGAAGTTCTCAACCTGTTTAATTATGATGTTATATATGAAAACAATATATGCTTCTAGTTTTGGGAGATATTTAAGAAAAATTTTTATAGCCTTAATGTTATAAAACAGCCACTGTCCTCAGCAGGTATTCTTCCTAATATCTGCTAAGAAGCTATTCTTATGGTGCTTATTCAATACAGTATGAGATAGAAGCTGAATCATGTAGTATATTTTAATGTGAAAGTAACCTGAATGTAGTTTAGTTTGATGTTAAGAGCCATGTGTCAAGGAACATTTGTTTTTAATATTTTTGATATCATCTCTTTTCTATAAACCCACAGAGTGCTTGTCAGGTTTGCTAACTAGACTCCACTTATGAATTAGTTTCAGATTTCACTGCCACATGCAGTAATTTTGAACAATCAAGAGACCTATTCATTCCTTTCTAATACTAAAATCTCCTTCCTTTTATAAGAAGTAAGACAGGATGTTACTCGGAAAATCTTCTTTACCTATCATTCTCCTGTTAAAGCTTCTTTTCCTCTTAATCTCTCTTCCCAAATTAACTGTGCAATTGATCAGGACTGCATGAGCTATGCAACAGAGTCAGAATCTAATCTTAGTTCAGTCCTAAGCCAAATGGCTTGGATTTTATTCATTTATATTATGAGAGATGTTAGGCAACATACTCCCATGCATTTTTGTGTTCCCTGCACACTGCTGCTACAGTATTTCTTGGTCCCCCATATCCTTCCAGTCTCAGCTTTATAATCCCTTCATTCCCCTCCCCCTCATCCCCAAATCCTCTTCTAGCTGACCTTGCTGTCTTTTCTTCCCTCCCCATTTAGCTCTCTCTGCTGCTACTTCAGGCTTATCTGCAGAGGTTACTGCTCACTAGATTGTGATAGCTGTGATCTGAACATGCTGCAGCTGGACGCTCCTTGTTGGAAGGGGATTGTGCTGCTTTCCTCTGAGTTGTAGGTTCATTAAGGCATGTTCAAGCAGCCTCAAGTCCTTGGTGTTCAGTGTTTTCATCTGGCTGCCTCTCAACCTTCACAGATACTCAGCAAGAGGAAGCAATTGCTTTAGGGATATCAGCTGGAATTTAGATTTTTCAAAATGTACCTGGTTTGTGTCCATACTGGGAGTCAGTGCAGTAACCTAGCGTACTGTAAATTTATGATTTATTTTAGTGTAAGCAGATTTTTTTCCAGGTAGACAAGCTGATAAACTTAGGATTCTGTTATGTTTCATTAAAGAATATATGTTACTGAACAAAAACAGAATTAAGCCCTTTCTTCCATTAAACAATAGTTGTCCCTAAACTGGGAAGGTATTTCTCAGATCTGTAGAACTGTGCTGAGTGTAGAAAAATCCAGTCTTTCTGACTAGAACCATTTTTGCCTTTTGTTGCTTCTCCTGTTGACCGTGTTTTCCTGGGCACAGGTCACTTACATGGTCCTTAAAAGTGTACACTCTGGACAGGCAAGCCAGACAGAGAATGGGAAGGTGAAAGTAGAAGCATCCCTATTTTATAGATGGTACAAAGGAATTGCAACCAGAAGATGGTGATTTGCCTATTGTCTTCTAGGAAGCTGATGGAAAGGCAAGGAAAGAGAAGCCAACTCGTTGACTTCCAGTTCTGTGTTTTTCCCCAACTCCTTCCATTTCAGTTTCTAAACATAACAGACATAGAAGGGAGTCAGACTTTTTAATGGATGTTCAAAGAGATTTTAAAAATCCCTGAACTCGAGGCAGTCCAGCAAATTTGTGTATGCTTGTTGTTTGTGCTCCATAAGAAGAATCACTCATTCATACAACAAAAGAACAGTGGCAGCAGACAGAAGCATCTCCATGCTGCTTTCCCCCTGTTCTTTACCTTTTTGCTTTCTTGTCTTTTCTGGGATTATCATATTTATTCAGAAAGTACAATAACGATTTCTACCTTTTTCCAGACGCATATGCATGGACACCAAGAATATTCCTCCTCACCAGTATTCCAGATGCCGAGGACTTCAGCCAGGCAGCCTTCGGCACCCCCTGCTCAGCTTCCGCACAACAGCCTTCAGGGCCAGGGCCTTTGCTACACCACCAGTTCCACTGAGGACCTCCAGCCAGGTCACTCTTCAGCCTCTCTTATAAAAGCAATTAGAGAAGAACTTCTACGACTTTCTCAGAAACAGACAACAGTGCAGAACTTCCATAGTTGATTTAGCATTCCTTTGCAAATCTGCCAGGTATCTGCTTCCTATGGAAGCAAAGACTTAAAGGAAATCACCAATGTTGTTCTCTCAAAAGAATGGACTTTCACAGCTCTTTAAACAACACTCCGGAAAAAAGAAAAGGCAGCAAAATGAAAAGAGTGTAGGAGAGACAGGGGACAAACGGGGAAAATCATCAGTGTCATCGCAAGCAATGTTAATTAGTCTGCTGTTACTATGGTGCTCCTCTTCTCTTCCTACCCTCATTCAGTCTAACAAATAAATAAAAACTTAGGTCAAGAAGTCAATACTCCAGCAACAGAAAAATCCCAGGAACAAACTCCAAGTGTAGTAACTCCTTCTTCTAAGGAAGAAGGCAAAGGTTTGCATGAACTGAAATGACATTTTGCAACAGAGTACAAGTATTCTGATCTCTCCAGTGCTTATGGGGAACTGGTTTGTGTTGCTGTTCTTCAAGATTACAAACTGTATCAGCTCTAGGGTGTTGAAGGTGTAATCCCACATAAGAATCCCTTTGATTGTCAGTAACAATAGGACTGTTTAGAATAAAAGGCTTTATGAGCTACTTGTAACAAACTGGAACAATAATTGTTATAGCTCTAACCTTCCGAATGGAGCTACCCTCTGCACTCTTCCTTGTTTTCCTTCTGGTGCTGAAGCTTCAAGTGTTCCTTCATCTTCAATGTTTGCGAAGTGAAACATTGGCCTTGTATAACTACAACAATATCCATAGACTTATTCAGGCTGGAAAAACAAAGCAAAGCATCCAAACAGAAAGGGCTTGGCATTTAATTTGTTCTAAAAATCATTTTAAAATATTCAGCCACGGTTAAATTTGGGGAAATGTGTGTTTAAAATTTATATATTTACATACTATATGCTCTTGTAAGACCGGCGATAAATTATTGCCACTCTGTAGTTTGCTTTGTGGACGGAAATCAATCCAGCCTGACTGGTACAGGGTCACCAGCATTGTTTTAAATTGATGTCCTAAATCATTGCTTATGTTTGGATCTGAATAATTTTAGTGAAAGTCAGTGACAGTTTAGAGCATTAACATAGGCTTAGAGTTGCAGTTTGGAGACAGTTTCTATATTTATACTTGTTCCCACTGTCCCTTTGGACAAAGGGTAAGCATTATTCCCATGGTAAAAAATGGTACGTGCCATGGAACTGTTTGTCGCTGTTTTTTCCAGAGTTTTAATTTAATATTAGCTATGAATTTACTAATATTTGGCCATTGCATAACTGTAACTGACATAATACATATGAAGATTTTACTTACGTTGTGATTTGTTGGAGTGTTTTTATTTTCAGATCAGACTGTATTAAGCTAACAAACTGGCACTGAAATGGAGTGGGAGCTCAGTGTTTGTGAGGCTTGGGAGCCTTGCCCTAGAAAAATGAAAAGCAGAACTACTTGGTGCTACAACATGGGCATTTCAAACACTGTAGAAGATGGTAGTAGCCAAGGAGATCACAGGGCAGTTGACCAGGTTAGGCCTTAATGGCATAGAAATAGCATTGGTAAGATACAGGTATGTAATGCTCTTTTATTATGGTGTTCTTTGGCTACCAAATCAGTTCCTGGTTCCAGTGCACAGTTCAGTAGCTGCAACAAGACTAGCTCAGACTGAAATGAAAACAGGTAGGAGGATGCCATGGAAGAACCCTATGTACTTTGTTCATTAACACATACGTAACGTCATTCGTTGCCAAAGCCAAGACTAGGAAGCAACTGGCTGCTCACTGACGTGATAAAAACAATGGCATGTTGCTTCCTTTCTTTATTAGGAAACTAAGATATTTTTCTGTTTACCTATGATTGTCAGAAGGCAGTATGAAATTGTTTGAGGAACTTAATGTAGCAAAGCAGTCTAAATCCATTTCCAGTTCACTGGTCAATAGTTAGTCCTCATGGGCACTGGTTGAGGTTTGGATGGAGTCAGAACACCTGCATGGTTGTGAACAGCACTATTTACAGGTCATTCTGTTCTGAATTTTTTTAAGCCTTTTGTGTAATAATCAGTTCTAGCGTAAAAATAAAGAAACAGTTGTTTTCTGCCAAATTTGTACATGTGAATGTTGCTGATACTTCTGAAAAATGTTGGGTTTTGCAAAATGAAGACTGTATCAGGCAATGTTAATCTCTGGAAACGCTGAAGACTGTTCCTAAGTGTTCCCATTAAAACCATCTCCTTCATAGCCCAGATCCTTCTCCAGCTTGATTCTGCAGTGAAGTCAGAGGCCAGTGCTTATAACATTAGCATACTGTGACTTCATCCCAAGAAAACATGAGTTTCTAGAAAGCAAGTTCATTGGCTGACTCAAAGGAATTTGTAATCCTTTGAAAGATAAAGGTACTTAGGCTATTTCTAATTCACTTCTGCTAGTGATGGTGATGCTATTATAGTATTTCCATCTTCTTTTGTGTTGGGAAGAGCGTAGTTTTTCTTTTCAGTCCCAAATCTTACAAAGAACATGTACAAGACATTTAGATAAACGTGGCTTTTACTGATGCAAAAATTCTACTTTAAAACCTTACAGTTTCACAGAGAAGACAGTAATATGGAGGTTGGAATACAACATTTGTTTCTGCATGAAAATAATCCATGAGTGTCTCAAATTCTAACGATCTGATTAATGTTTTTTCATTAGTGCCATATGTTCCCTACTCTGCTCTGGTGCAGCCTCTCCTCAAGTACCGTGTACAGTTTTGGGCATCACAACAGAAGGACATAAAGCTATTACAGAGCACGCAAAGGAGGGGAACAAAGATGGTGAAGGATCCAGAGGGCAAGACACAGGAGGAGCGGCTGAGGTCCCTTGGTTTGCTTAGCCCCAAGCAGGCTGAGGGGAGGCCTCATGGCGGCCTGCAGCTCCCTCATGAGGGGAGCGGAGGGGCAGGCGCTGAGCTCTGCTCTCTGGGGACAGCGACAGGACCCAAGGGAACGGCATGGAGCTGGGACAGGGGAGGGTCAGGATGGGGGTTAGGGAAAGGGTCTGCATCCAGAGGGTGGTCGGGCATTGGAACAGGCTCCCTGTAACCAGGGCAGTGGTTACAGCATCGAGCCTGCTGGAGTTCAAGAAGCATTTGGACAACGCTCTCAGATACAGGGTCTGAGTTTTGGGTGGTCCTATATGGAACCAGGAGTTGGACTCTGATCCTTGTGGGTTCCCTTCAGCTCAGGATATTCTATGATTTGGAAGTTACGTTCTCAGACTGGCTGAAGACCTGATCTGCTGTTCACAAATTGATGGCATGGCATACTCTGTATATTCATATATTTACAAGTAACATATAAGACATTAAATGTTCCATTTCCAAGATGGTCTTAAGAAAGGAGACCTTCAAGTCACCTCTTGCAGCTACAGGAAAGCTGTTTTATTTTTGTGTACTACAACAAGGACTCTTTGGAATGCATCTGCCAAAATGTGTGATTCTTAAGAATTTGGGGGAAAAAAAACCTGCAAGCTTCTGGATCCCCAATCCAGAAGTGGCTTTCACCAGTTTATTTTATTGCCTGATTGAAAGAAAAAAAAAAAAAAAAAAATTAAAGTATCCTGAATTTGAAGTATTTCTTAATGAATCTACCAGTTACTGAAAACACTGATCAGATGAGAAGTTGGTACAGGCACTGAAAGCTGTTACCAACAGTTACATCCATTTTCATGTCTAAACCATCTGGTTCATGGAATCCTCAGGCTTTTCTCTTTCTTCACAATTTTCCTTGACATTTGTATTTAGTTTGTGTTTAGTTTCCAATTTCCAAAGACCCAAAACAGCTGACACTGCTGTGCATTAACTCATAGCTTGAGAGTACATCAGATGAATTACGCAAGGAAGCTGATGTGTATTTGAGCCCAAGTGAAGTCACCAGCTGTGAGATGTGGATGGCAGTGGGTAGCTGAAGTCATTTTTAAGCTTCTACTCTCACTACATCCTTTCCTTTCCCAGCTTAACAATTTTTCAGCTAAAGAAAGAAAGGAGAGTTTTCAACCCCATGCTTTACCTAGCCGTTCTTTGTTAATAGCTGCCACTCTTTGGAAAAACTATATCTTGGCCAAGAGCTTTGAAGTCACTTGGAGGTGAGAACATGTGGGGCAGGGAGTCCTGAGGATGCCACCAGTCTGCTCTCATGTATTCCAGTATTTGTAGATCCTAAATATAAAGTGGAATTTAGGAAATAAACTTTCTGTCAATGTTGATGAAAATTTACTAGGTGTACAGTATTTTGGATGTGAATACACTTGGGTGCTTGAAAAGTCTGATTTCTCTTTTATAATCAGTGTCCTTTGAAAAGCAGCTGATAATCAGCTAGTAAGATAATATTCAATGATCAGATAATCAGCTGCTTTATGACTGTAAAAATTCTTTTTCCCTGTATCTGACACTAGTTCAACAAGGGCAGACCAATCTCAACTTACTACAGCTCATACCGTTAGGACTGCCAGTTATGGTCCATATGCAGGTCTGCATATTGTCCCTGCTGACATCTGCATAACTTCCACTGAAAACCATTGAGTCGTGTATATTTTGAAAGGAGAATTTATCCTGCAGGTTCTTTATTACAGCTTGGGATGCACTTGGCAAGATGTATCTGGCTTGACTTACAGGTCCAAGGGTGAGTCTACTCACCCAGAAAGTTAAGAAACTTGAGAAGCAGGGATGAGATGGAGATGCACTGTCTCGTTAAAGAGACGTTTCCAGAGTAGAGCTGCAGTCCTGTGAATGCCATTGAAGACTGATAGATTTTCAAAAGTTACATTAGTGCTAGAAAAACTACACGTTTCTTTGCCCTTCATAGTTTGCAGAGCTGGAATGTTTTACATTGATTTTTGTGTTACTTTACCTTGATACTCTTTATATTTAAAGTATGTTTTCTCTTTTGTAATGGCCATTCCTGCTAAGTTTTGGGTAGTTCTTACTCCATAGCTGAAAAAGTTTATGTTGAGGCTGTTACATCTTGCCTTAATCAGAATAAAATGTTGGCACATTTAAACAAATGCTCTGAAAAATCTTTTCAAATGAATGCTAAACGTCTGTGGATCCCCAACATGGTGTTTTCCAATTTCACTTACAGTAACCCTGTTGTTGCTGTATGTAGAGTGGGCAAAGAGAAATGAGAATTGAGAAAACAGGAAAGAGACTGAACCATGAAAATTACAGTTTTGCATTTTCATTTATATTCAAATCTATGCACTTCTTAAGAACTCTGTCATGTTCCCATGTACACTTCTCCAAGATTTTCAGCACAGGCCTTTTCGAAAGTTGGTTTTCTCATTCAGTTTGAGTGTTTTAGTGCTGTGCATGATTTAAAAGCAGTAGCTGGATATTGTTTTCTGTTTTAGGAAAAACCTCTCCACATTCAAGGAAAAATTGATGCGGTGTTATATTTGGCAATGCACCAGGCTCTTCTGGTCCTGAAAGGCAGATATGAAAAACTTGACTAAAATAATGGGAATTAAAAAACATTACCATAATAATAAAAATCAGGAAGCTTTTACCCTTGGAGTTAAGGGGAGAGGAGACAGGTTTGGGACTTAGCAGCTGTTGGTAGTACATCAGCATAGTTGCCAAACATGAAATTGTTGAAAGCTATGCAGTACAGGTGACTTGGGCATACACAAACTCAGGAACCGATTACAGGATTTGATAGTCCTTGCAACCCTGAATAAAATGGTTTCAGGTAAGTCGCCCTGCATTTTGCATGGAACCCTTGTTACCTAGCATTTCCATTGATGATTTTGATTCTCATGACAGCTTTTCTGAGCTTGTTGATGGCTGCTTTAAACAAGCACACTTCAGAAATTCAAGATTAAAGGTAAGGAATTTCCCATTTAGAGGATTTCCAGATGTGCAGCCAAGCATTTACAGTATTGCTATATCCTGCTATTCTCCACTCCAATGTGAAAGAAAAAATGCTAGGATGCTGGAGACCATTCTTGCTTTTGCAGAGCGCATGGTAGGACTGCAAAGGAGTTGAGAGAAGTTGGTTGTGACTTCCAGAAAATAACATCACTGACATGACATTGCTTACAATATTCACATTTCTGCCTGGGAGCAAGGAGTACTGTCCTGCAGCTGAGGGCTGAAGAAGCATTTAACACAAGTGACAATGAGCACTATTTAGACATCTTTATTTAAGGATAAATGTCACCAAACGTTATCATACAGCAGTGGTATGAGAGCACACAGCTCAGCTGATGTCTAGGACAAAGAAACTGGAAAAGCCACTGACACAAAAGTGTATTAATAATAATTAAAAAAAAAAAACAACACACCACCAAAAACAAAACAAAACAAAACAAAAAAACAGTGAAGAGAAGTCATCAGCAAAGAGATCTTGCAGAACCATCACCAACTGGGAAGTGTTTTGATTTAAAATGCTGTTTCCCCTGGAAAGGGAAGAGAAGGAAAGGACAAGGGGACAAGGCAGGACCTTCTTGGTTCTTGCAACCAGCAGCGGGTGCAGCTATGGGCAGGGAATGAAGAGAAGAAACTTAGCGTATTGAGTAAATGGCAAATAATAAAGCTGAAATGGGTAAATAGTTTGAAAGATGAGCCACCGAACAGCGGAGAGGCAGCAGTTAAGTTTAACTAGGACTTAAGGATTAGAAGAGTGTCTTCTATGTGATTGTCTTAAAAATAAAGTCACTGAAATGAATAGTTGCAGGGTGAAACACTGCAACTCAGTGAAACTCAGTGCACAAAGGTTCACAAAAGTAGTGAATATGTGAAACTGATGGAAAATGGGCTCAATGGGAGAGAAAAGGGATGGAACAGGAGTGATAGTAGTCACAGGGGAAAAGCTGATAAAGTCATTGAAAGGTATTATTGCATGAAACTGTCCTTTGTAGGCAAGGACACCATAAAAAGGTGAGGTTTGGAACAGAGCTTCCTTTACTGACCTCTGAGATGGGAGACTTTTAGTTTATGAATGCAGAGAGGCTTTGTTTTTGTTTTTAGGTTTTTCTTGGAGAGAATAATCAGATTTGGGGAAGTTTTATGTCAGCAAGACAAAGGAGCCCACAGGTGATTATTTCTGGTGGGTGAGCAACGTGGTTAACTGAATGTGTCTCTAGATTTCCTACCTTCAAAGTGGACAGGAAAAGTCTGTGTGTGTCTCAGAGCTGTGTTTTTTTCTCTAGTTGTTTGCAGACTCCGGAGACAAAACTGCATTGTTTACCCTGAGCTTATTTCTGGAAATTTTATTACAAAATAGGATTTAGAAATAAACTCTTTGAAAAATGCATATTTGATTCCAGAACAAAAATCTGCAGCTGGGTTTGAATTCCTCAGGAGAGGCTGATACCACTGATACCACAAAGCAAGTGGGATCTGGAGTGAAAGGATGAGAGGGTGGCTGCTTCCCAGGATTGCCTAGATTTAATTCCTTGTCTGTAATCAATTACAATAGTTTTCTGAAATCCTAGTTTTTGTAGTGGCTTTATCAGAACTACCAATTCCTACTACAGAGCACATTTTCTTAGGCATCTAAATTCTGTCTTTTCTCTATGTGTTTCATGTGAGCAGGAAGCTCTGATGCTTGCCAGTTTTCATCCCTCTGATGATTTTGCAAAGTGTAATCATTGTAAAGTGCAATTGCGTAATACGTAGCTCATTCACTAAAACCCTGAGGATAAAGGCAGTGAGTAATGTGAGTAGTGGTATCTAAAAAGACGAAGATTCATGCAAGTACCAATCAGTTTAGTCTTGAATAAAGGATTTTTAAAAATTCCTGGTCAGATGTGATTTGATATTATTTCCAGGCAAATTAAAGTAGCTACCCAGGAGTCAGTATTCAGTATTAGAAGTATCGATTGGTTAGATGTTCCCTACTGCTCTGTTTGTCTATCGAGATACCTGTAGACCAGCAGCTTTCCTGAGTGCCATCTGGGTGTCTCCTGTAATAGGCACTGAATACTTTCTTTGCCTGAAATTCAGAAACTTTGTCCAGATAATGTGAAGAATGGTTCTGTCTGGATCAGCAAAGTTAGGATTCAAGCGTGTGTTTCAGTGACATTTATTTTTATTTTTAGGTTGGATATTAGGAAAAACTTCTTTACCAAAAGGGTTGTTAGGCATTGGATTGGGCTGCCCAGGGAAGTGGTTGAGTCGCCATCCCTGGAGGTCTTTAAAAGACGTTTAGATGTAGAGCTTAGTGATATGGTTTAGTGGAGGTCTCATTAGTGTTAGGTCAGAGGTTGGACTCGGTGATCTTGGAGGTCTCTTCCAACCTCTGTGATTCGGTTATTTTCATTCAGCCATCCAGATTTCAACCATTTTTGCCTTGTTATACTAAATCATATAAGCTAGAATCATTTATTTTCCTTCTTCTTCCAGCAAGGAACTTTTTGGTGCAAGAACACAGCATTTGACTGATCAATGTACTGTAAATGACTGGAGCATTAATATTTCTGTCATCATTCTAGAGGGTAATGGACAGCTTAATGGGTAATATGAGACATAGCCTTATTTTTTACATGCTTTGAGATGCTTGAGAGCCTAAACCAGCTCAGTGCCACAGCATGGCATAGCAAGTGGCATGCTGAAGGAGCACTGAGGTTTAACGCAGGTGAAGTGATGCCTGTAAATTGGGAGTTATGTTTTGTTCCCAAGTTTTCCCATGGGAATAAAAATGGTAGGCTTCCTGAATAGAACAAGGCATGTGCTGGATGTGTGTGTGTTAGTGTAGCTCCCTTGAAGTCAACAGGGCTTGGCAGCATTGCGCTAGTTGGGGGTAATAATATTATTATACCAATCATACTATTAGAAGTATAATAATAAGTGGCGATGATACTATTAGGAATGAGAAAACATCCAATAAATATACCAAAAACAGTCTATGGCATGGCTCATATACCACATTTCTAAGGCATTGTACTGTAGAGTCGCTTTTAACTTGTGCATCAAAAACAGACCACAACCTTCTACTGTGACCCAATTGATCTTAAAATAGAGTTATAACCCACAAGCCGTGCTGCTGTGTGAGTTCCTCAGCTAAAAATATTCCAGGAAATGTAATAGTGGACCATGGATAATTTTTAGATTATCGTATATTGGGTATGAATAATCCAGTTATACGCAGTATTTTTTTTTTTTTGTTTGCCTTTTTATCAGTTTCTCATGTCTTTTGGATACAATTTTTTTATTCTGTGCTTCCTGAAATTATTGACAAGCCCCTGAAACACTGACAACACCATTAGAGAATATCTCCTCCTTTTGCACTGTGCATCCAAAGCTGTGAGAAAAAAAAAAACACTTGAGATTTAAATCAACTACATTCTTTGACTGTGGCTGCATGCAACCAGACTGTTTCGGAGAATATGAAAAACAAGCTGTGCTCCTAAAGACAAGCTTTAGGAAGCCCTCCAAATTGCTCAGTTACTATGGAATAGGTTTGCAGGTGCTGTGCTGAGCTATAGGGCATCTAGAGCTTGCATCATGTGCTCACAACTCTTTAGACAGAAGTGGATTCACCCCCATGACAGACTGCATTCATGTGCTCATAGCCCTAGCCAAGGAAATGCAAAAGCCATAAAACATAACCCTTCAAAAATCAAAACTAAAGCCATTTCCAGCAGGCACTTCTGTGTTCCTGAGCAAGAGAACAATTTCCATAAAACGGGAGAATGCTAGGAAGAGTTCTGCAGAAGCAGGCACTAAGGCAATAGGTGGAGATTTTTTCACAGTATCTATCATATTGCATTCAAACCAATGCACATTTTCCACTATTAAAACTATTCAATCAGGCAAAAGATGATGTATGTAGTTACGAGATTTGTCATCCATCAATGATTGGAGTGGTAAACCGTCAGCTCACTGTACTTTCAATCACTGCCAACAATAAAGCGCAGAATCCTTTGTTTCTGTAAGTTTGTGCATACACAGCCATTTTTGGTGGGAAGAAGCAGTTGGCTGGTCCCACACCAACATTTGTCTTGTGGCTATTACATTTGTTTTAGTTGTTGTCAGTTGAAATGCTGAAGCATTTTCTTAACTAAACAGTGTTTTTTATCTCAACTCACAGGCTTCACTTTCCCATTTCTCTCTCCCATCCCAGAGAAGGAAGGGGGGGAGGTGAGCGACCAACACAAACCTGGAAGGATATGGAATGGGATTTATTTTCATGGCTGCCTGGTGGACCATGGGTTAAAAGAGTGTTATTTTTATTGTCATGTGGTGTAATTATGTTATTGTATATACCTTGTATGATACCTTGCATTACGTTATTAATACACCGGGTGATAAATAGTACATTTGTAATAACTTCATTAAAAAAGGAAGGGGAAATGTCAATTATGATGTTTAAGAATTGGACCCTCCAAGAACGGACTGATGAAATCCAGTTATTAACAACAGAAGTGACACGAATTGTTGATATTGAAAAGAAGATAAGGGATTGTGAGGAATGTTTTAACAATTCGTGTCCATAAAGAACAATTCTGTTTGAATCCTGTCTGCCTCTGGGCCCTGCACTGGCAATTTAATTCTTGAACCACAGATGCAGTGTGTCCCAGTCTCCCCCTCATTCTAGTCAATTTATCACTTCTTAAATTTATGAACCTGTTGGCTTTTGTTATTCCGGACTTCTATTTCTAACACTGCTATAGATGTGTCTGTGAATGGCTGGGGAAGAATGTTTTAATTACTCGTGTGTCTGGGAGTTTCAGAACAACTGATAACAACTAGTGACTGTTATGGGATACTATGTGGATCTTTGGTATCTGGTTAGGGGGGGCCGAGAGATAAAGAGGAAGGAGAAAGAAGCTGAAGGGCGGCTGGGAGACAAGACTTGAAGAAGATGTTCCGTAAACTTGGTATGGTGCCCAGTAAGTACAAAGGTGGAGAGGAAGACTACGAGCCTTCAGCATGAAAGACCCCTAGAGACCCCCAGAAGAGACCCCAGAGGAGACTGCGCATGCTCCAGTAGGAGGGACTGCACCCCGGAAGCTAATTTTAATAATCTATTTTTTTTAGAAGTAGTAATGAATATGTATTAGTCTAGGAGCATAAAAATCAGCTGCTTGATGTAACTGGTGTGCGTCCTGGTGGAGCGGAGACTCCCGGTGCACCCAGCGCTGTTTGCTTACCTCTATTCCTTTATATTCTTTCAATAAATCCTATTTTTTTATTTAATCCTAATTTGAATCCTGAGCCATTTATAACAGTGATTATTTACTAATAGTATTATAGTGAATATGGGAGGGAAAACAAACAAACAAACAAAAAAAATTACAAATGCCACAAAGGAATTAAGCCCTTTCCTTTCGGGACTTTTTCCTGAAGCTAGCACGCCAGCTCAACATTTCCCACCAGAAGACTTTTTCTGTGAAGTGACACTGATGGTAGCGAAGGATGCCTTTTTCTAAGAGCCTAACTGGTGCCCATTCCTGTGGTAGCTGATGAGGGGTAACCATGTGTCAGTTTGAACTGGCACAGGACTGTCCTGATCTAAGTGCCTAGTTGTGCGAAAATTCATTTGAGGAGTCTTAAGCTGATTTGTATCTTTTCTAACACATGAAGTGAAGCTTTAATGATACTTAATAGATAGAAATCTCTGATAGAGCTTTCTTTGGTTAAAGGATAACTTTCTGTGTTTGGTTTCAGCTGGTCTCTAGGTTTGCTAATCCTGTATATGTCTAGATGAATTTAATGTTGATTTATTGTTTTAATAATGGATTTGGTGCAACTGCCCCAAACAAGATTTGACTGCAGTGAGTCAAACCCTGCTGCATGAACATTTCTCCTTAGAATCATGTTTCTAACAATTTGTGTGTGGTAATTCCTTGCTGATACAAGCTTTTCAACATAAACTAGGATTAAACCAGTCAGTGAGAATCTTTCCATCAAGAAGAGCATGTATTATCATCTTACATAAATAGGTGCAGTTTTGTGCTTGACTTGGATATCCTGGTTTAAACCCACTTGCCATGGTGCAGCGTGGCTTAATTGAACAGGCAGGTGCAAGCTGAATAAATGCAACCAGTGTTAACCTCTCACAAAACAGTTCACATATAGGTTGCACTGGAATAACGAGTTCTAATTTCAAATCAGCCCAAACAAGCCTTAAATTTCCATAACAGAGTTTTCCTTGTTGCCAGTAAACACTGTAGTTTAGCGAATGAATGTTACTCAGTATGATCAATGAGTTGCATCTGTTTTCTGATGTAGCCTGGCCCATAGCTTAGGACTAGATCTGGCAATGTTGCTCATCCAAGGACTAGCTTTGTTTGTTCACTTCTATTTCAAACTCAAAGGCTCTGTACTGGGTTGTCTGAAGGCAGGGAGCTATAGCCTGGTAAGTGGTCCTTCTGTGTCTGACTGCAGGCTGGAAAGGGCTTGGGGAAAAGGTTTTCCATGTGTAGTAGCATGTCCCTGGTAGCTTGCAGGGACTGGATGGAGCCTGCAGTACACCTGGGCTTGGACCTGCTCAGGATAATGAAGCTTCAGCAGGTGTCTGCTTAGATCTGGCCTTTTATAGCTGAAGGTACAGTCCCTTTCTTTTCTGTTCCTTAGGAAATGATTGGGATGCTTTGTCAGTCTGTCTGCACCTGACTGCTGCTCACTGGCTTGTCCTGCTTCAGGCTACCAAATATTTGGGTTCATCTGGCCGGAGTTTCATGATCTTTTCCACACAGAGCAGAATGAGCGTCAGAAACCAGAGGCTCCAGCCGACGGCTGCTGCAATCCACCCGTAATCATCCATGCCTGACTGGCAGCACGTAGCCGCTTGCGTGCAGAAGTCCACATCTGGAGGAGAAGAAATGAAGTGAGCTGATGGGAGCCTAAATACGTAGCACATTTTCCTTGCTAGAAGGCAGGTGAGATGGTGACTTCACTCTGTCACTCTGACTTTGGACAGCTGTCCCCTATGCCTGGCTCTTAACCTAGAGGATGGCAGTATTCAGTTTTATCTACGTATCTTCAAGATTTGGTCATCCCCGTTGGCCAGCCATGTGAGCTGGCCACTCTTACCACTGTGCCCACCGTTACTGAAAACTTTCAAAACACCTAAATAGCATCTGCTTGGTCAGTTTTAGGAATGGAGTATGATAGAAGTAACTAGTTACTATTTAAAATAAACATAGTGTAGAGAAAACTTCATGCAATGGAGTAAGAGGATCTCTCTAGCAAAGACACTGTCAGCAAGATTTCCATTATTTCAGGTACCCAATACCTCTGTTGGTAATAGAATCACTGATTGCTCTGTGCTGGGCTGTTAAATGCAACTTGCCTGTGTTCTGCTGTTTTTACATTTACCACCACTGGGACATCCCTATTTCACATATCTAAAAATGATTTTTTTTTTTAACAATTCCATGCATTTTCTCTATTTTCTCTTGCATCTTTTGTATCTTTTTTTCTGTTTGTTTGTTTAAAGCAGTTCAATTTCCTAAAGCCACTTGAGGAACCTATCATTAGTTGTTGTATTCATGCTGTTGTTTAAAGGTGTCTGCCACGCTTTTTCCATCAGGTGGATACAGTGAAGATACCCACCTCTGTGTCTGCACCCTGGGTGGTGAGGTGGACGTATCAAAGGGAGCATGGAGAACCAAAACATCCCAATTCCTTGGGCTGGAAGGGAAGCTCAGCATGAAACCTCGGTGCCCATGAAGGCTGGGGCAGCCAGAAACACCTTGTCCTATACCTTTGTCATCATTTAAGGTAGCACACCTCTGCTGGTACGTGTACTGCAGTGCAGGAACTGCAGGACTTTGGAGCTGCTTGATGTTTGGGATGGAGGGATGACTCTGGGAGGACTGGTGGGATCTCGGGTTGCCTGAGGGTGGCTGTTTGGGGAAGACTCAATAGGATGGGTGCACTCCTGGAAGATCACATTGTGCCCAGAGGCAGCTGGTCTGGCAAGAGTTCTAGGGCACACAAACTGAACCAGACATGAAGTAGTCTGTTAAAAGGTGTAAGTCTACCTGAAAGCACGCAGGATATATGGGGAATGCCAACAGAGGAGGCTTAGAAATGCCTCCTAGAATTTCACCTGCAACTGAAGCCTTGATAACAGCAAGTGATAAAAAATAAATCCTTTTCCAGGATAGCCTCTCCAGAGACCTGCTTAGTCTTGTTACCTGGCTTTATCATGGTAGTCACAGTTTACAAAGACTTACTAAGACATGGTGATTCGTACTCGGTTGTGGGCATGGCACTTGTTGAAACACTGGAGGCTCCTTCAGCTGCTGCCAGAAGGAAAGCACAGGAGAAAAGATGAGCACATTAACCAGCTCAGGTTGGAAAATACAACATACAGATATAGGTAAGAGAAGGAGAGGGACATGGGCTTCAGTGAAGAAGGTTTTGCCTCTTTATCCTGCTTCCTACCCAGAATCAGAGCACACTTGCACTCTAGCACAGCACTGCAGCTGGTCTCCAACCCTCCAGATCTGTAATATCCATTTTCCCTGAAGCCTCCTTAGACCTTCTAATATCCCATTTTCCCCCAGCCACAGCATGCACCTTGGAGTGTTGCAGGATGGCGTGGCTGAGGAATGCCTGCTTGGGAGAAGCACGGGCTGCTGTGGTCCCTGTGCTAGCACCAGCCTGTCCCCTGCTGCAGAAGGAAGGGAGACATGGAAATATCTCCTCCTGTACCACCGTGGGCAGTCCAGTTTGAGTTCAACCAGGTGAAGTGTCTGCAATGGCCCTCTGAGATATAGGAAAAACACAGCCTTACAACTATAGTAAGGGTTGCTGCTGCATGCAGGCAGAGGGACCCCAACGAGCTGTTGGTCTAGAGACCAAGCAGAGGTTGAGAGAACCATATCCAGTCAAACCATCTCTGAGCTAATAACTCGGAATATGATAGAGGAATTCAGATCGAGCTTGATATCACTGAAGACTCCAAAACAATGGTTCAGGATTAACTTCAGTTCAGGAAAACAAAACTTAACAAGACCTTTGCCCAAACCTTTTGTTTTGAGTTTGTCATTTTCCAAGTAACTATAAATAAACTGAGGCTGTCCTGCAGGAGGTGCCCCCTTGGGATTACCTACTGATGTTCTGCTTTGTGTTTTGAGCTGAGTGGCCACCGGCAAGGTGAGAGCTTTCCTTTTGCCTGCTGCCAGTGTGGGACCAGGTCCCCAGGCAGCCTTCTCCAGGGCAGGGTCTGAGTGCTCCTCATTCTTTTCCCTACCTCTGCTAGGACTTGCTGAATGACCTTGGCCAAGCCCATAATTTCTTTTCTGGGTTAATGTGTACCCTCATGGAAGCACTGAAAAGAATAATTAAAACTTGTGCATGACCTGTGGAAGAAAGTGCTGCAGAGCACAGAGCACTGGTTCACATTTATAGACTTCGCAGCCTGGAGACAGGCTGTCAAAGCTAACCCATCTTTAAACATCTGGCAGGTCTCAGCTAGTGCTGATACACAAATGCAAGCGATATTCTGATGGGACAAGAGCTGCTCACAGGTCTCATTTACCCCTGGGTTTAGGCAGTCACTCCAATTACAGGGACAGCAAAGCCAGATTTCCTGCAAAAAGCACCTCATATTAGATAAACCAGGATACAGTGAGCCTCTTCAAATGGTCTCTTGCATCAGCAAGTAATTGGAGGCCAAGAAACCGTGGCCCCCTATCTCTGCCATTCAGGAGAGCAGCGGCAGCTCACTCACATTTACGGTGGCTTTGTAAATAGCTGGCAAAAGCACTTCTCTTCAGAAAGATGCTGTGATCAATCATATTGTGTAATTCTCATTAGCATTAATCAATTCCAGCTCTTTACGCTTTTTGGACGATACAAGGGAGCCCTCCTTGTTTTTAAAGAACAAATCACCGTCAGCGGGCAATACGTTTAGAGAGAACTGGGAGGGAAGGCAGGGTACAGAAGCTGGAGCATAAGAGGAGAGCCCTACCTGCTGAGCAGGAACGCTGGAGCATGGTGGTGAAGAAGAGCACGGCGAGGGCTGCCCAGGGCTCGCAGGAGAAGAGCTTCATGCCGGGGGTGCAGCTCCCACCCGAGCACAGGTCAGCTTGCTGTTACTGGCAGCTCTGCTTCTGCAAAATCCTCGACAAACTCAGACGGCCGGTGTGCAGGGCAGAGGGTGGAGCAAAGGAGCTTCCTGCTGCCAGGACACCTTGAACTTCCCCACCACAACAGGGCAAGGAAGGAGAAGGGCTCGGAGCAAAACAGCCCCAGCAGGAGGTGGGTACGGGCGCTGAGGCAGCAGGGGGAGGGCCCCTGAAGGTCAAACCTGGAGGTTTCTCCCCAGGGCCTTCTGCAGCCTGAGGGAGAAAGCCCTCTGGAGCCAGCCCTTCCCAGAGGGGTCCCCAGGCAGCTTCTGTCACCTGAGTCTCTGCTTGATCCTGCAGAGATGGGCTAAAAGAGCTGTTGAAGTGCTTCTGGTGGTGGCTTGGTCTGATGAGCACCACACACCGCTGCAGTTCCACAGGCTGTTGGCTCTGCGTGCCCCTGGCTGTTACCCATCACAATGTTCTTCCTAAAGAAAGCTTCAGGCATTAAATCAGGAAGAAAGCCTCTGCCAGAGGTGGACTCTGTGGGGAAAACAGGTTGTTGGTGCTTTCCACCACAGCCAGAAATGATTCTGGGTGTTGATGTGGAAATAAAGGCATCTGGGGCCCGCCTGGGATGGTCAGCTCTCCTGTGGGAGGTGAGGGAGAAGGCATCTGTGGCAGCCATCTGAGTAGGATGGGCAGTATCTAAAATTTTTTTCTTCCATCCACACTGCTAAAGTCAGCAAGCAGTGGCATGACAGACTTCCAGTGGGAACTGCAGTGAATGGGATGTGATGGGGTGCTGGTATTAAAATAAAAATAATTAAAAAACCCTGAGAAATATTTGTTTTCCCTTTGTTTAAGAAAAAGCTCAGGAGCAAAACATATGAGGTTTCAGCCCTGACCAGTGTTCCCCTTGCTGTCCCCCCTGTGCCCCAAAGGCGCTCTGCTCCCTTGCAGGTATTTGCATGTAGGCACAGAAGGATGCAGGCACCAAGGGGCTCCCCTGGAGAAAGACCTCCCTGAGCCGCAGAGCAGTGCAGGCCAGCCCAAAAGGACACACTTGCTGTCCTTGCCTCCCTGTTTTGGTGTCAACATGCCTTTGGGGCTGGAGGAGTCACGGGCTGCTGACAGCCAGTCCATGGCAGCTGCCTCCCACCTCTGCTGGTGTGCATGGCCCCTGTCCTTCATCTGACACCTCAGGAGTGCCTGATGGCATGTCCTGCTCAGCTGGCAGCTACCTGGGTGCGTGACCCCAGCCAAGGTGGCTCTCAGCCTGGATAGACACGGGGCACGGCAGGAGAGGTGCTGAGAACACACTCCTACTGCTCAGGGTTGCTTGGAGGTAGCCCGCAGGACAACCTTCATATCAGCCTGATATCAGTGTCTATGTCCTTTTGTGCTAATTTTCTTTAATTCATGCTTTTATCTGAGCGCTCTGTTGCATCAAAACTAAACTAAGACTCAACTCTTTTACTCTGGCTAGGAACGGTGCTCTGCTCGCTTCCAGCTTCACCAGTCCTTCCTGAATTTCTCAACCATGCCTCCTGCTGAAAGCTAATCTGGCATTTAATTTTGTAGAAATAATGAGTACAAGTGTTCTGTGCAGTGCAACATGTTTGAGGAACAATGAAAGAAGATGAAACTGCCCTGCTGTTATGTGAATGAATGAAATATCTTCTGAATTTTAACTACTACCTAAATACTCTGACAGCTTGCAGGTAAGCCTGCCCATTTTAAGGGATACTGAAAATACTTTACATAATTAACATAAAGTATTTATTTTCCTTTATAACAATTTTTCCCTCTGTAATACAGAAAGTGCTGTTCCAAAGTCTTCTGAAGCAGTGAAAGGCTGTGTTTTGCTTCAGTGATTTTTGGATAGAACTGGAAATGAAGGCTTTGCTCCATAAGTTTGGGCACAATGGGAGCCCTAGAAAATCATCTCCTGACACAGATTTGGATTTGTTTCATTTCTTCTGTGTAATGCATTCATATTTCAGTGCTGTGACTGTCTGTGGAGCGATAAGACTCTCCAAGCTGTCCCTAGCTTGGTTCCTACGCATTGTACCAACTCCAGTCTGTGTGAGGATGCCTTGCTGTGTGACATGGCCACAGCACCAGCAGAGAAAGGGGTCTCCTTCAGCTTGTGCTGTCCTGTCCATGCAGTTCTCAAGGCATGACTCAGTTTACCCTAAAACCGTGTCCTTCCCTACCTCTTTCCTTAGAGATTCTTCCACAGTGTGTAGGGCTGCTGGTCAGCTTTTTCTGATAATTACTAAGAAGGCAATACTTCACATACAAACCAATTGTGTGTTTTGTGCCACAGGGAGAGCTTCAGCATTAAGTTTCTCTGCTGAAGAAGGTATTACCCTTGACACACCACTACCAGGTGTGTCTCTTAGGGAATTATTACCTTTTATCGTACACACGCATTCTCATTCTGTCTATATATACATATATGTTTTCTGTTTACATGTGCAACATGTTTATGTTTTGTGTTCCCAAGTGAAATCTGATTGCTGCTCCAACCCTGTTGCATCCCTGCAGTGACCAGCATGATGGTAACTGAGTGGTAGCACTGTATTTAGCTCAGGGCAAAGCACACAACCTCACTTTTTTTATTTGAGGTGAGTTTAACTACAACCTACCATGATTTCTGTGTACTTGAGGTGCTTCCATGCTCAGCTGCTGCAACAGCGTGTAGCTTGGGTGAAAACACACATTAACATGTAGTGTGGTCAGCCAAAACCTCCTGTGTGGTGGAGCTGAGCATGGAGTGGTTACTGACATGTTGATGCCAGTGACACATACAGCTGCATGAAACTTCTCTAGGCTGCTGAAAATCGTGACACCCCTGCAGTTGCCTCTTTGGGATCTCCCTTAGCTTTGCATATTGACAGAGCAGAGTCTATGGCTGGTTGATAATTCCCAGCTGACAATTCACAAGGGCTCTGCTCAACTTACAGAAGGTATCATGGTATTATAAGCCAATGAGTAGCCTAGGTGGTCTGACCTACTGGTGAGATCTACCTTCAAAACATGGCTTTAAAAAGCTGGCAACTTCAGGCAGACCGACCCAAGCCAATTATTTGTCCATCAGGGAGGGGGCTATTTAGATTAGCATCTTCATTGATGGGAAAAATGGCCTTCTAAGCTAAAAATACCTGTAAACAGGGGATTTGAATTATAGAACTGGGTGAATGGAACAAAAAAATCCAAACCACCCAGGTTTTATTATTTAAAAAGAAGGGGAGAGGGGATCTGATTTCTGTTTGCACAGAGGAAAACAGCCTGAGCGCTCCAAAAAATGTGACAACTGTGCCCTTTGTCCTTACCAACCGCAGCTGAGGTTCAATTAGAGAAAAGTTGGGTTTGTGGCTGCACCATGCCCCAGTGCTGTCCCTCTGGACCCCGTCCCTGGGCAATGAGCCTGCTGAGGGGGCTGGAGCCCTCCCTGGCTCCTGCTCTTCTGAATGGCACCAGCTGTAGTGCCTGCTGTCAGTGGTGATAATCTGATCTTTAATAATATGATTATTATGAAATACTGTTCATACTTATCCATGCCAAAGGCATGAAATAGGAGAAATACTTTCTGCTACTGTTGTCTGTGTGCAAAGAGGGACACGAGCACGGGAGAGGGCTTTAATCCTGTGCTCCGTGTTTGCTCGCTCCTCAGCTAGCTGCTCTGAGTGGCTGGCACAGCAAAGATTGCTCAGGTGATGAAGTGTGCCTGGGTTTCGCTCCTGTCTCCTCACCCCAACAGCTCTCAGCAGGGGACCACCAGGCATAACTGTGGCACTGGCTAAGAGCAGCACGGGCTGACTGCCACGCAGAGCAGAAGCGAGTCTGATGCATTAAATGAGCGTGACAGTGGTGCTGGGGGAAGAACACGCTGCGGTTTCAGAGACAGGGAACAGTCTGAGAGGCTGTTTTATTTTATTGTGTCAATACAACTCAGTCAGGAGCTGAATGGTGAATCCTGTTAGTTAGCATTAAAGTGTGGGCTGCTGGGCAGTGTCTTTTCTCACCCCACCTTCTCCTCAGCCCTGCATGGTGGATGTGGTACTTTTGCGTGTGATGGGTGGCCGACAGCAATGGCTTTGCTTCTGCCTTTTCGGGGAAGTCCCACTTTTCCAGCAGAAGGTGCTAAGTTTCACCTGCCTTTAATCTCTTCCGCTGGTAGCATCCATAAGGAAAGCTGAGCGCACTGACAAGAGGAGCGGGGTGCAACCGAGGCAGTAAGGCCAGGGAGCACCAGGCCCAGCTCAGCGCCATGGCCCTGCTCCCAGCACCAGCAGCAGCTGAGCAACATGGAAGTTTTAGGCCCTCCCACCAGAGTTGCTTTATGTTTTTTCTATACCATATATACGGTTCATTTTGGGTCACACAGCTTGAGGCAGATGGATTTCAGAAAGTGACAGGAACCCTCTCACAGTAGCTGACCTGGGCCACTCCTAGTTGGTTTTGAATGGAAAACCTCTGTGCTTTAAAGCTCGCTATTGTTACAGGCCTTTGGTATTGTTCCCTTGGACAAGTTGTACCCTTGTCAGGTCAGGGCTGCTGGGCACCTACAAAAGCCTGGCCCTAAGAAAGCATTTCTTTAGGGGACACTTTGCAATTTACTTGTAACCATGCATTTTAATTAGCTCTTCTTCCAAGCTAGGACTTAGTAGTGACCCTGCTACACTTAGTAGTGACCCAACTGCCCTTATTTAATGGGACAAAACCTGTCTCCTCTGACCTCAGTGAGAGCTCTGCCACTGGTTTTAGAAGGGGCAGCATTTCTCTCTGGAGTCCTCACTTTAGCAGCTGCAGTGGGCAAAGGGCCACAAAGCCACCTTTCCCCATCAGGTTATTTCAAGCAGTGAGAATGAGGTTCCTGCTCGCTGAACTGCCCCAAGCTAACGTAGCTCTCCTGGCAGAGCCCCTTGCCCCCGAGCCTCCTCTTTGCCACACAGCTCCGGCAGTCACTTGGCTGGAGTAAAATCATTAACCTCCCCTTGTTTCCTTCTCCTTTGCTGCACTGCTGCTGGTGAGGAAAAGAAAGCACAGGAGTTTTCCGCCTTCCTGACGACTGACACTGCACTCAGTGCTGCAAATGACCTTTTATTGGTTTATTGAATCCCTGCATGCAGCAGGTTTTAAAGGCTCTGGCTTGTTTTCGGGTCAGCGGGGCAGTGTGAGCCAGCGTGCCCCGTCTGTTATTAGTCCCAACACACCATGTGCCACTGGCTCTGGCAGCAGACCCAGCAGGGAGGTGGGGACCCAGCCAGAAAGCACTGGGTCTAGACCACCCGGGGGTTGCTCTGGGGCGGGAAGGTTTCCTTCCTCTGGTCTAGACCGGTGCAGACCTCAGCAGAGAAGGTCTTCTGCTCCCAGTGGTGCCAGAGCCCAGCCTGGCTGTCTCCATCCAGCAGGAGGCTGAGCCTCCAGGAGAGGAGTGTGGCACCTGCAAGCCCTGCAGCTCCGTGCCCGAAACGGGGAGCGTTTTCATGCCGTAACGCCGCTGGAAAATAGAGAGCAGAGGAAGCGTGAGTGATTGTTCTGTTAACTGTTCTTTGGCCAAATCAAACAAAATTGCTGTGTGGGAGTGATGACAGGGGCATGGCTGACAGCAGGTCCATTTGGGAAAGCCCCCTATATCCACAGGAGGTGGATGGAGCGAGCATGCCCTGCCTTCCTCTGCATGGGAAGGAAAACAGATTTTCTCACTGAAACGAAGTTTTTCTTCTTACTTGTCTTTTTTCACCCACATTCCAAATCAAGAGGAAAGTGAGCCTTAGGGGGTTTTCACTGATTGATTGCTAAGGAAAAGTAGAAGCCAGGATTGGGATGGATTGAAACATTTTAAGTAAAATATTTCCAGATATTTCATTTAAGTTTTGATCTTTTAATTCTAATCCTTTAACATTTTTTAAGGAAGTTAACTGTGAATATAAAAGTAAAAGCTGCTTTAAATTACATTCTCTTCACACTTTTCAGTCTAAAGAAGTTAAGATGGGACATTTTGACGTTCTTTTAAACTTTTTGAAAAGCAGAGAGAGGGAATTTTTGACATTTTTGCATGAGTACTGTGGATGTGGGTGCAGCTTTTGGGTCTTTCTCATGTGAAAAATATATTTTGCTGAAAAATGTCCAACCAATATCAATGTTTATATCCTTACTCAAGCCAATGCAGCTGGTACATGGTAAGTTTTATTTTAACAAGCTATTAGTTTAATATACCTTATTTTCAGCATTTTAAATCATTTAGTGAATGACTAGAGTAAGACAAGGAAAACAAATAGGGCAATCGAGCAAATACAAACTAGTAACTAAGGTACTGCTGTTAAACAGCCTTTAATACCCTGAAAAATGTTTCTATCATATTTAAGAGGAGTCCTTTATACATTATAAAATACATAATTAGAATGCACATTAAGCTGTAAGAAAAAAGGGTTGCAAGACAAGTTAAGAATACTCATCTTCCCATCCTGGTCAACACATAGAAGTGAAGTTATATAGGGATTTTTGTTCGCTATTTAAAAGATGTCATTTTGCTACTGAATTCTCAAAATGAAACACAAACAAGAAGTGTATCTATTTGCATGTTTTTCTCTGGGCAATAATAATCACTGTGTTTGTGCATGCAAATTAGTTAATTTTGTGCAAGAATGACTACAGGCAATTTGTACATTCAAATTACCCAAGGTAAACAAAGAGAAGCATATGGACAAAAGGAACTTTTATGGAATGCATGATATTTCATTTATCCTATTTTGAAAAGAGTCCTTTGTAGGGAAAAATATTTTTTAAACATTAATTAAAAAAAAAAAAAAAAAGTAATCCTCTTCTCCCTATTCCCACATAACACACTTTGTATGCTTCTGCAATGCTATGTTCACACTACCAGTGCAAGTAAAAAAAAAATCTGGCCTCTGTCATGTGCCTTAATTGCAAGGTGCAATTAATGAGTCGTCTTCTCTGTATTCTGGAAGACAAAGAGAAACTCTATGAGTGCCTCACAGAGTGCCTCACAGCGATCCTCATGTTCCTCCAGTGCTCAGCACCTTCCAGTACCTCCCTGGGAGAGGAAGACCACGCTGCTACTGAAGCCCCTGGAGACATCTGGGCAGGAGGAGGCCACCCAAAATGGCCTCAATCTTCCGCAGTGAGGAGATGAGCCTGATGCAGCTCTTCCTGCAGGTGGAGGCTGCTTACTGCTGCGTGGCTGAGCTCGGGGAGCTGGGTCTGGTCCAGTTCAGAGATGTGAGTAGTGCCTTGTAGGCATTCTGGGTCACTGGAGATGTTCCCCAGGTGTGTGTTTGTCGTTCCCCAAAGCTCTTGTGAAAGAGATGATGAACATCACCCCTACAGGGTGGTAGAAGAACCCATGGAGAGAACAGGACCTCCACAAAGCTGATCGTACGGCCAAGTGCCATGCTGAGACCCGACTGGTCCCTGAGTCCCCACCCAGTGCTCTGTATGCCCTTGGGACAACTCCCTCCACTACCAGAAAATGGGGGGCTCCCAATGAGAATCCACCTATGACTGCTGCCTATGTCACATAAGTCTGGGTGGAAATGGGCTGGTAAGGCCATGATGTCCTCATCCACAAGGAAATGGACAGTATTGCCCTGCCATTAGGAGTCTGTAAGATGTCCATCTGTACCAAAGGTGTTCATTCTCAGCTGATGTTAAAACAGGTGCTCAACCTTCTGCCTGTTTTCCCTCCTGTTTTTAGCTGAATGGGAATGTGAACAGCTTCCAAAGAAAGTTTGTGAATGAAGTGAGAAGGTGTGAATCCTTGGAGAGGATCCTGCGTAAGTAAATGCTTGTCAAGTGCAGTCGGCTCTGCACCAACTGGCGGTGTGGGATTAATGTCTTTGTTAAGTGCTCACACGCTGTGGGACAGAATTAGTGGCAAAATGGCAGTGTTTCCATCCGAGCTCCTGGAAATGTTTTGCATGCATCAGCTAATTAACGCTTCACCCCATATGGGCAATAAATCATTGCCCCTGTTTTGAAAATGGTTAACTGAACTGAAAGGAAGATAATTAGCATATAAAAAATCACAAGATAAATCTGGCTCTGGGCAGGAGTCTCAACCCAGATAGCCTGACTCTTACCCCTGTGCTGTGGCCAAGTGCTTCAGCCTGGGGACAAATCCTAAAAACACAGGCAGCCAATTTCATGGAGTTTGGTTTCCTATGGAGATGTGTCCTTTGAGCTCTGCTGTCCTCCACGACACCAGCACCCACCATGACAAGGACAGCACTTGCCATTGCTAGAGCAGAGAAGCAAACCTGAGCTAGCTGCATGCCTTGTTCACAGCCCCAAGCGAGGCAGTGCCCCACCACCCATTTGTGCCAGGGCTCAGGGCTGTCTGGGTCAAGGGGTGGGAAGTAAACCACAAGATCATACTGTGGAAGGATTCAAAGCCATGAAGTCAGTGTCCTTGGCCTTTTTACAGCTTGTCCCTGATGCTTTTCATGGTTCAGCTGTGCTGGAACTGCTTTGTGTCTTCTGGGTGTGTTTCTTACTGCAAGGTCATATCTGAAAGACAAATGCTTGGTAAAGCCAAGCCAGGCTGGTCCTGTTGTTTACATGCAGAGGGATAACTCAGAAATGGCCCTGCATGTCCAGTGTTCTTTCCTTGCAGGTTTTCTGGAAAATGAGATGGAAGGCATTGTGGAGATCATTAAACCAGAAAAGTACCCAGAGACGCCCCTGCCTCGGGAAATGATTGATATGGAGGTACAGAATATGGGCCAGGCCAAGAAAGAGGGAAGGGGATATGCATCAGGGTGTCTGGGTAACATGCTAGATGCAGACCCCCCTGCAAGAAAGATCCTGATAACTGAGACCAGCAGAGAGCTCCCTGCTTGCAGAAGTGCTCCCCAACTCGCTGTCTCAGCAGTTAGGTCAAGGCTGGTCTTGTTGCATGTTCCTAATGGTGCCCAGTCTTTTCACTATCCCCTGTGAAAGCTCTGGTCCAATATATTAGGAGGAAAGATATCACTCTCACCAAAAACCCTCCATTATCTGTAGGAGAAAGAAGGGTTTGGGTGATTAATCAGGAGGCGTGATGTTAGAACCAGCTTCACTGCATAAAACCCAAAGGGCTGTCTGTCCTAGTGGGAGTATGGCTGTGGTATCACTGCCTGATGTTGTGCTATGACGTTGCTTTATTCTAGCCCAGCTGGAAGATTATAGAGATTTATAGACTGTGTCACTTTTAAATTCTGCAGACGCAGGTAACAAGGAAGGAAAATCGTGCTTCCCAAGGGGTTCAGCTTCACAGGAGCAAGGCGGTTGCCTGATCTGTTCTTAGGCCCACATCCTCACCTAAGTTTTGGTTTATAGTTAATGTACGTAAGATAAAGGCCTTGTTGTAGGCTTCTTTTGTAGTCAGTATGCATAGTCAGTCCACCTAGGGTCCAAGATGTTCTGTGGGGAACCACAGAGACACTGAGACAGATGGGGGTATCTACAACAGGCACTCGTTCATCTGCCTGCATTTTGGTCAGGTGGATTTTAGCCTTAATGCCTAAGTAGGACAAAATACACAACAGTGGAGGTGGCAACAGGAAAATGACATTAATCAGTATCTTCCTCAAACTCGGTGCTTACTTAAAGGCCACATTTAATATACTCCTCCTTAAACAAACAAACAAAAAATAAGCAAATAAGCCAACGATCGGATGTTTAATATTTGATATCAGCATGGTAAAGGGCCATTGAGCTGCTACTGAGTTTTTTTCTGGATGTGGTTGGATCCTAAACAGACAGTGCTGGAGAAACTTGAGGCTGAGTTGCTGGAAGCTAACCAGAACCAACAAACACTGAAGCAGAACTTCCTTGAGCTGATGGAGCTCAAACATCTGCTGAAGAAAACCCAGGACTTCTTTGAGGTGAGAGGCCTCTTTGATCTGCCAGTAAAGATGTGGAAGGTTCCTAAAAATATTGATGTTTCCATTTGTTGTGTGTTGCTGCTATTGATTTTAAGCAAATCACAGTGCTCTTTAACACAATTCAGTAAGATGCATTTGCAAAAGTATCTCGGTCATTTTGGTGTCTGAATCTCTCTGATTCAGTGGGGCTCACGAGCTTGGCTCCCAGTTCTCTTTGAAAAATAGGGTTTATGCTTTTCAGTTGCTAAGAGGTATTTTAACTTTTTTTTTTCTCTTTTTCTTTTTTTTTTTTTTTTTTTTTTTTTTTTTTTTCCCTTTCTCTTTCCCTTGCTCTAAATCTCTGTGGAAAGCTGCCTTTGGGGTGAAAAATGTCAGAGGAATGATATGAAAATAGTTTTCAAATGGAGAATATTGAGGTGTTTATAAAAACAATTTATTTTTTTTTTTCAGGCAGAAACCAACCTGCCAGATGATTTCTTCAGCGAAGACACATCTGGCCTGCTGGAGCTGAGAAGCACTCCCGCTGCAGCTGCCAAGCTGGGGTGCGTACTGGTGACAGCCCCTAGCTTGACCAGGCTTCCCACCTGCACCACACTGTTATGACACCCATACACTTCCTTCAGCCTCTTAGCACAGGCTGCCTGCCAGCCTCTTCAGTGGAGCTGATTGATCAGGGTGAAGGAGTGACTGTCCTCTGAAGTTATCATCAAAACCATGGTCAGGATATGGGTCAGTGGAACAAATGGCCTCTTACTTCCAGGCCACCGATTTCAGTGAGCCCTTAGTAGGTATTGACTGAAAATCATTTTCTTATGACTTCTCATGTTTGGCTTCTGGACTCTGGTGGGTACCAGTCCAGTTTACAGCGGTGGAAGTGGAAGCACAACAAAAATCCATAGGATGTCTTGCACTGGGCTTTGTCAAAAAGCAATACTGAGGCTGAGAGTCAGGAGAGCAGGCACCAGAGGTACTGATGGTAATTTGGCAGCCAACATAGACTCAAACAGCCTTATGTTTACCTCAGCTTGGTGTGGTTACACACGCTGATGGTTTTGTCCCAGGTGGATGTTTTTAGCTGTTAATGCTGGTCTTTTTGTAGCCCTGATCAGCTCTGGTACGGGCAAAGCATGTGCCTGCAGAGACCTTGCCTTGAACAGCTGAGCCCTGGCTGTCACAGACTAAAAAGCAAGAAATTGTAAACCTGAGTGTGCTACAGGTCCCAGAAGGCTTAGAATGGTCTTGTAATTTATCTTTTAACTGTGCTCAGATTCACAGCAGGGGTTATAAAGAGGGAGAGGATGATACCCTTCGAGCGTTTGCTGTGGCGAGCCTGCAGGGGAAACATCTACCTGAGGTACACCGAAATGGACACTCCCCTGGAGGACCCCGTGACGGTGGGTACTGACCTGCTGTTGCTTCTTCTTTGCAGAAACTGAACCAGTGCCCTGGCTGGGGCAGATCTGGGGGCCTGAAGGCAGCCTTCAGATGAAGGGCAGGAGAGTCTGAGCAGGGGGAGAAGGTTTCTTTTGATACCACTTTCCCCTTTTGCCGTTATCAAGGTGGTTTCTCTGTCCTGCCTGGTGACCACCAGGGAGGTGGGCTGTGACCAAAGACGGTCAACTCCCCCGGTGTCTCCAGGGTGAGTCCTGGGGACCTCCTGTCCCCTACCCCTCTGCTCCACATTGCTCCTTCTCCCAGAGCCACCATCCTTGCCTGGTCTCTGAAACAGCACCTAGGAAAAATATTGATCCTGAAAAAGTAGGGCTGGGGGAAAACAGCACACCACTGAAGAGGCTGTCTTAAAAACAAACAAAGAAGGAAAAAATCATTTTCTGCACCTGATTCTTTGCCCTGGGTGCTTTAAATTCTGCTTGAATTGCGTTGCAGAGAGAAGAGGTGAAAAAGAATGTGTTCATTATCTTCTATCAAGGAGAGCAGCTCAAACAAAAAATCAAGAAGATTTGTGATGGGTAAGGCAGCCTGTGAGCAGGTCACAATGACTCTTGCGGAGGTGTTTGCCTGTCAGCATGGGCTGGCCGAGCTTGGAGCTGGAGATTAGATTTCTGCGCTCCGTCCATCAGCAGCACCACGGAGCTCCCTTCTGCTTCTCACTTCTGTTGCTCCTAATCATAAGGGATATACGTCACCTCAGTGCTGGGAAATTGAAGTTCTAAATTTTCCAAAGTGACTTAGAGAAGGTAGGAGGTTGAGAGGTTTTTAACTTGGGACATCTTAAAGGGGACTTTTTATTTATTTATTTTTTCTTAAAGAAATATTTGGCATCCTTCCCCTGAAAATCAGGGGCCCTAGCAGATATTGCAGCTTGTGCACTTGGAGCATGCTAATCCCCAGACTGCTCCCAAGCCTTTCAGCATGAAAAGATGATGCTGTAGTTTGCTCCCCCCTTTCCCAAGGCCTTTGGGCAATGTCTGTGTAATCAGAGACAGAGCCCAAAGAAATGAAAGCTTCATACAGCCTGACTTGTTTCCACCCTGTTAAGCATCTTGAAAAGATAATTCAGGTTGAATATTTTGTTACTCTTTCATAACACTGGTGACCGATGGGCTTTGTTGCGGCGTAAATCATATTTGATGAGGGGATCTGTCTGCTGTTACCGGATCCATTTGAGGCATAACCCCGCAGCCAAGTGAGGTCAGCCAAGCGCCTACAGGCTGCAGAAGTTCAGGGGGACAGAGCCAGCAATTTCTCTTGCCCAGCCTGTGCGCTTGGGGCAGGCCTTTCCTTGCCTCCTGGGTTTAATCAGAAGGGCAGTCCATCCAGCTGGGAGCACTGACTTCACCCCAGATCAGCCCTGTGCTCATCCTCAGGCCACATAAGGTGGGCATCTCTCTGCATAAAGCAGCCACAGGGGCACGGAGAGCTGGAAGAAGGCTCTCAGGTCTCAGTCACTCCTATCTGACCCCAAACCTCAGAAAAGGGGGATGTTTTGCCATCAACACTGGGCAGGACCAGTCTGCTGCCAGTTGTCTTTGGGCAAGCCTCATCCTCTTCCCGGATTACAGTTTCCTGCTTGTGTCCCACTTCTTTGCTTGCTTTTTAGGCACTGTTCAGTACATTTCTCCCCTTCTGTACTCCTGGGCAATTGCTGGCTGTGAATGCTTCCCATTGGACTTGCCCCTGTGCCGATGGCCTAGCAAGTTGCCAGGGCATACAGTTAGAGTTGGGGTAGCACACAAAGAGCTGAGGGCATTTGATTTTGGAGGACTTTTTTTCCTCTGCAACATTTTAGACTCCCTGCAGTCACAATATTTTTTTCTGGGGTAGAAGAACAGGCAATATGATGCCTGCCAGCATTTTCATTGCTGATTGAACCCAGAATCTTACCAACAAGAGGCGTGACCCTCTGCAACAAGGTGCAGCAGGGAGCCTGCAGCACTGGCAGTGTGAGAAGATCTTTACAGGGCGGGCAATGACATGACAAGTATGCTGTTATGATGTGGATGTGGTGGTAGGTTCACAGAAAGTATGCTAGCTTCTCTCAGCCTTTTGAAACTGAAAGGAAACATGCCCACCTAAGACAAATCCACAGGATGTCCTTTGCAGTGCTAGCACACAGGTTTTCCTTTATTGCCAGATAATCAGGCTACACTTGAAATCCTCCTTTATGTCCTTTCTTCCTCCCTTTCAATTTATTTTTTTGCTTGCTATTATGCAGCATATGTCTGTTTTGCTGAGTGTCTGTTTTTTAAAATGTATTTATCCTATGCATCTCCTTTTGTGCTCTGTGGGCCATCAGCCATCCCTGATACACAGGTCAAGACATTTTGGTCTGGCCCATCTTTAAGGCAGGGTTAACTATACCTGAAGCAGATGGCTGTGTCATTCCAGCCCCCGCAGGACATTTCTGCTTAGCACTAAGTCATCATTCATGACAAGTAAATATCCTGCAAAAATCACGGGATTGATATAAGCCAGTCTCCTGCAAGGCAGTCTAAGATTTGTTTGCAAAGTAGTGTGCCTCAGGTTACGCCTGTAGTCCCTGCTTGACTCTAATTGGTAACATTAGTCTGCCAATTTCATGAGCATTAAGACCATGCACAAATTTATTAGTGAGAGGTGTAGGGGAGCAGGGAGGAGGAAAATGTAAGAAATTTTCTTTTCCTCCTTTTCTTGCGGCTGCCTCGGTGCTAATGTGAATACTAAACTGGGTTTATCAATGTAAGGATTCCCTGCTGAATTCTCCTGGAGCTTTCAGAGATGTCTGTGCCATTAGGGCAAAGCTGATATTCGGTATGCAAAATGGCTGTTAAAAGATCAAAGCAACACTGCTGCAATAACGTTATTGGAAACGGGGGAACTGTACAGCACGGAGGAGTAAGCTTTCAAGTTTGATTAAAAATCCTTATTAAAGATGAACTAAGAGCTGTGAAGAATAAGAAGATGGAAATAATTAGGTAGGGTGAATAACCTTTGGAAAGGAATACCAGGTGTTGAGTGAGCAAAGATTCGATTCTGGAAAGGGAAGTTTAGCTGAAGAGCGTGTGCTGTCATTATACACAGCTCTGAGCTGATCTCTAGGAAACTGCTGCTCGTTTTGTTCAATTTGCAACTATCCTCACTTGTGTGTGTGCTGGAACTGATTCTGAGGACCAGGTGGTGGTATATTCTGTGCTCAGATGAAGCCAGAATGTGATGTTTATCTGTACAGAGCATGCACATTTTTGTCTCTTAAGCGGGGACGGACCCCCATGACCCTGCTACATCTTCTTTTAATTCGTCACACTTGCACAAAGGCAGCCTTTCAGCTACCCTGCCTCAGGATAGCTCCACTGCAGGACGGCAGCAGCGTGTTGCACTTGGAGGAGTGTGGGGGGGAAGATCTGGTGCACTCTTCTGCACCATCTCCCCCTCTGTAAAGAGGTACGATCTCTTCCTGCAGACCTGTAAAGAGGCGTGATCTCTTCCTGCAGACCTGCTGGAGCAATACCGAAGGATGACATTTATAATGCCCTTGAAGTGGCAGGGCTGGCACAAGCACTAGATATCACTGAACAAACCAAGTAGGAAAAGAAAGAGAGGGATCTCTGCTATTTCAATTATTGCAACACCACTAGAATGACTTGCAGTAGTAAAGGTGGTCAAGTTGCATACTACAGGTAAAGTAGTGTACGATACCTGCATGGAGATAAGACCTTCATGTATACACAGGGAGCCTACGTTTGTCCTTATTATACCACACTAAACTAACCAGCTGAATCTCCCAAATGCAGTCTTGGGGGTAAGCTAACAGAAAACATTTACCTGGGTCTGGACACTTACACACTGATGCTCATATTTAAAAACACCTGAGAGTGGTGTATGTCAGATCAGCATACAACCTCACCCCTCCTTCCCTTGTTCCCAAGCTGTTTAGTTGTACAGATAGACCAGAAGTCAAGAGCCAGCCGTATGATCAGCCTGCTTTTGTTTTACCCTGGAAATACAGAGGGTCTTTTTTATTTTATTTTATTTTTTTTACGGGGTAATTTACTCGCACAGGCTGCGTGCACGAAGGGCGTTTGCTTGCTGTGCTTTGCCTACCCCCAGTGACCGAGTGCGGGTAGTGCACTGGCAGTGACACGGGATTTTTCCAGCCTCGGTGCAAGAGGGACATCTGTTGGCCACCCCGTTAACCGGGCTGCATTTGCCAAGGTTATTTTACTGTGGCTCCTTGCAGCCCGAGCAACTTCCCAGGACTTTAGCAGGGCATCCTTATTGTGGGCGTATGTGTATTAGAGCTGAACGCTGCGTAATATCTTGTGCCTTGTGGTAGCTGAGACAGGGAGTGGGTTTTCAGCTAGAACAAGCAAAAGGATGCTTTTTGTTATGAAGAGATTAATGTAGCTTTTTGGACATTTCTGGGAGACCCAACACGGCTTTGTTCTGCAGGACATGGCACCAGGTGAGGGATAAAGTCCAGTTTCCCCAGCTTTGAGCTGAGAAGAGCACAAAGGAAGAAAAAGTCAATTAAATAAATGATGCTTCTCACTTTTCTCTTCCTGAGGCTAGGTTTCGTGCCACAGTCTATCCCTGTCCAGAGTCTGCCACCGAGCGCCGAGAAATGCTTGATGGAGTGAACACAAGGATCGAGGACCTGAACACAGTAGGTGGCAATGGATTTACTGGGATCTGAACCCTGCAAGTGGACCTGCCCAGTTATTTGTCCTGCCTAAACCCCTGTGGCCATGGCTAGGTCTCTCTGTTGCTCAGTCACATCCTGCGGCTGGGGCACAGGGATGAGCAGCAGTGTTGCTGCAGTCTCACAGCAGTCTCACAGAACTGAGCTCTGTTTGCAGGCTGTAGTACAACTATACTAGGTGCAGAAAGGGCTCAAGTGAATTTTTAAAAATATATTGCTATTAGGTATTCTTTACCATGGTACTCTCTCTTGAGGCTGTTGGTACACAAGCAATGGAAAGCCAAGGCTGCTTCTCTAGAAGTTCAAGTCTCTAACCTTTTTTTACCCCATCATTTAATGTAGGGCTGAAAATTACCAAGTTCAGTCGTTGTGAGTACTGAATGGCTTGTAAATCCACATACTGTACCAGGACTTCACACCTCTAAAGGAGTCCTACCTGTGACCTTTGTATTGCCACACATGACGATACGTGTGTCCTGAGGCAGGTGGGAATGGACACCCTGTTTGCAGTTGGCACCCTGCTGTAACCCCCTTTGTGGATACCCTTAATATCCAAGCCTGCTCCTGAACTGACTTTCACTCGTAACCATCATAGGCAGGAGTCTTCTTCAGTGCTTGTAGACCATGCAGGTTATCCTCCTAACACAAGTGTCCCCGGCGCCCATTTTTGCAGCAGCACCGTGGTGACCACATGATGTATGGGGATCCCACCAGGGCCACGGGCTGTAGTTCTGTAAGTAACAATTGCACAGCTCAGGAACTCCTGTTGGTCTCCTGAACACTTTCAGGGGCTTGGGGCAACACAAGGAGAGCCATTAGCAACCAGCATCATGCACCTGGTGCCAAATGCGCCCATGCCCAGACCTGCATACTCTGCCCACCCGTACACCTGGCTCTTTCATATGAACCACCCCCTTTCCACAGCCCTCCCCAACCTGCCTTCCCAAATAACTGCTGAGTAGAGCATACTACCTGTGCCTTCCTATCTCGAGCACTGCCTGTGCTGTGCTTGCTTACAGGTGATAACCCAAACTGAGTCTCACCGCCAGCGACTGCTGCATGAGGCAGCAGCCAACTTGTGGTCCTGGGAGATCAAGGTGAAGAAAATCAAAGCCATCTACCACATCCTGAACTGCTGTAACATCGATGTCACCCAGCAGTGTGTCATTGCAGAGATCTGGTTCCCAGTGGCTGACACTGGCCGGATAAAAAGAGCTCTCCATCAGGGAATGGTAAGAGGCCAGTGCTTCGGGTCCCCAAAGCCCTCACACAAACCACATTGCTCATATGTTGAGCATACATTCAAGCTTTTGTCTGTTACTATAATGCTAGCCTCCCTTTTCAGCGTTAATTAAAGTTGAGGTTGTTGCATGATGGCTTGGCCTTGGGGAGTTTAAGGTCAGCATTAAATCTTAGCAGGTTTGTGACTGAACCACAAGAGTCAGCAGTGCTGGCAGCGTTGCCCAAACAAATCAATAGCACAGAAAATGGGAAAATCTGGACATTAGAAAAAGGGTTGAGATATAACACTTTTAAGTCCAACACTCATATTGCTGCCTGTGCAGCCTGGACAAAGGCCTTTGTACTGTGGGACCAGTGCCTTCCCGGTAGCCACCCTGACTGGGTCTGTCCTTGTCTCTGGGTCTGCAGGAGCGAAGTGGCTCTACCATCGCCCCTATCCTCACCGCCATACACACCAGGATGGCACCACCCACCTTCAACAGGACCAACAAGTTCACAGCTGGATTTCAGAACATCGTGGATGCATATGGTGTGGGCAACTACAGGGAGATGAACCCAGGTGAGAAACACTTGGCTACCTGTGCCAGGCTTGCCAAAGCCGAAGTGAAGGCCTTTGGGCTCTCATCAGCCTGAAACTGACTGAGAAATCGGAACCGTATTTTCTGCTGACAAGAATTGGCACTGCCTAGTGTATAAGCATGGATTTTCTCAAGTACAGAATCTGGCCCTCAGTCCTCAGTGGCTGGTTTTGGCAGGAATAATGAACAACACAAAAATAGAATGGGAAACAAATGGTGAGGTAGCAGATCTAAGGAAAAGATTTAAACTCACAAGGTGAATATAAGGTGAGCTTATTATCATGCTGAGGACAACAACAACAAAAAAGCACTGGAGAAAAGTGTAAAACAGTTGTAGAGAATACCAAGGAGACCACTGAGAATGAACAGAAACTTGGAAATGGGAGCCTATGGGAACAGATGAGGTAGACTCTAGGTGCTTGGACTTAGAAGACTGAGAAACACAATAGTAACCTTTAAGCACATTTTTCTCTTGCAGAAAAGAATGCAATTGTCTGTACATTATGTTTTCCTTTTTTTTTTTTTTTTTTTTTTTTTTCCTTTTATGATGGGATGAAATGAAGGCTAAACTGCAAGGAAGGTGGAGGTCAGAAAGTTGGAAAATCTTTCTAGTGGTAAAGCAAATTCTGCCCTAGATCTTGTTGCCTGGTGTGTAGGGGAGAGAGCAGGGAGGCCTTTAAGGACAGCAGCTGTGAAGAACGACTTGGAGGGGTGGACTGCTCCTCCTTTTGTTTAGTAGTTGAGTGTCCTGTGTTTTATTTCCTGCAGCTCCTTACACCATTATTACCTTCCCCTTCCTGTTTGCGGTGATGTTTGGGGATTGTGGCCATGGTGCCATCATGCTGGCCTTTGCGCTCTGGATGGTCATTAATGAGAAGAGCCTTCTGGCCCAGAAGAGCACTAATGAGGTGAGTACCAGGGAGCTGGTGCACCCCATCAGCCTAGGAAAAGGCTCGTTGTCCCATGCTGATTAAAGGAGCGTTCAGCTTTCCTGAGACTGAGCAGGGATCCTCTGAAGATGCCTGTGAGGCAGATGTTTGGTTACCAGCGCTGTGCCTCTCCCCCTGCAGATCTGGAACACCTTCTTCAGCGGGCGTTACCTTATCCTGCTCATGGGCATATTCTCCATATATACTGGCTTCATCTACAATGACTGCTTCTCCAAATCGTTCAACATCCTTGGCTCGTCTTGGCATGTCATCCCCATGTTTAAAAATAATACTTGGAAGTAAGTGGCTAAATGTGGGAAACAAGTGAAAACACACCAAATGGAGCATGTAGGCTTTGAAAGAAAGACAGAGTGACTGTGTGGGGAGGGAAAGAACACCCTGCTGTGGATGCAGTCATGAATGAATCAGAGGTTTTGTCTGACACACACAGACAAACTCACTATTGAAATGGAAATGTGGAGTCCCTGGGAACATGCCTGTTTGTTCAGGCACTGATGTGCATAAAAATCTGCAGGTGTCCAGGACTGATGCATAGAGAAATATTAGTGTGATGGCAGAATTATTAGTGTGAGGGCAGGGCCCACTTCCACACACACACATGTGCACACAAACCCAGGATAATAATTCACAGGCTGGAGTCAGTGAGAGCCATCATGTGGTAGCCCTGAGCACATCTCATGTAAGTGTGCTGTAGGCTTATACCATGAGATTTAGCTGCAAAGGTTATTTCACTTTTCTCTTGTAGTAAGGATGTGCTTCTGGAAAACACAGAGCTGCAGCTGGATCCGGCAGTCCCAGGGGTCTACTCTGGAAATCCATATCCATTTGGAATAGATCCGGTAATTAAATTAAATTGCTCTAAGCTAATTTGTGTTTCAGTCCTGTTTCTACATATCAGGTACATCAGTAGCTCCCTACTCTCTCTCCTAAAGCCACACTCTTCACTTCTTTCTCTTTACCTGTTCTTTACACAGTAGTTGTGATGCCTTTCTGTAGCATTCAAGGATATAAATACTCATCTTTTAAAACTATTATTATTGTTTTTTTTGATAATTTTGCACAAACAGCAGCTAAATGGTAAGCAGGAAGGAATTCTGCTTTTACTAGAGGGTGATCTTGTGCTGTAGTGTGTTCTCTGTCACCGGGCTGCTGGACTCAGTTTCCTTATTGGAGTACTTCACCCATTACATAGCTACTTCACAAGTTTGAGGGTTAAGTCCTGGTTTCTATGCAGTGTATTCATCAGACAAAGTGTGAAGTAAATGCCAGTGTTATTTAACAATCCACAGTTTCTTCTCTGTGTTCTATTTCTTTCTTTCCGTTCTCTCTTTCACATTTTAAAATGCATTTGTTAACATCAGGCTTTCGTGTTTCAACCTTAATATCAGCCAGTTAGTCCCTGCTGTGCTGGATGCTCTCTCATTTCTGTCGGTCACACAAAGAAACATGAGCTTCTCCTGTTTTGTAGAGTGATTGACCTTGTAGGGAGTTTTTCACAAACCCAGCTCTGAAGCTCAACCCAGGAAGCAAGCAGTGCAATTCAGCCATGTCAAACAGCTGAATTTTCTGTACACGCCCCCAGCACACCCCTAATTTACTCTAGCCATGGCTAACACATCTTCCATACTGGCTGCTGCTTGCTTGAGGGGCTGGGACCCCTGGGTGGATGAGAGAGAGGAATAGAGGAGAGGCAGGCAATAATCTGGTCTCCCTGGCCAGTGAGTCGAAAAGAGCTTTTCTATGTTTTTCAAATGAAAAGTTAGAACATGCTCTGTCCTCATTAATCTGGTGAATGTCAAACAAACTTCTCTAGCAACAGGAAGGATTTTCTTGTGTCTTTCCACCTCTGCTGAAGGAGGTGACTCAGCCTAAGGGCAAGGAATGACACCACAAATACCTAGGTTCTGCTACCAGCCTTGGCTTAAGTTTCTGGTGGACTGAAGCAAAGTCACAACATTATTTTAAATCCCTGTTATTTCCTCTGCTAAGTGAGGATGGTACATTATACCTTTCAGATGTGAAGACAGATATTATATCACACTTGGCAGAGTGAAATTATAAAGAACATATTATAAAGAACATCTAGATTTCTGTTGCTTGTTATATTCTTACTATAACTAGTAATAGTAAATTGTTGAGTAACGACTTCCACAGGTCTTAGTGAGAAAACACCTTGAAATTTTGTTCTCCTGTCTGTGTTCCTTTTCCCAAAGATTTGGAATATTGCATCAAACAAGCTGACTTTCCTGAACTCCTACAAAATGAAGATGTCGGTTGTGATAGGGATTGTGCACATGGTTTTTGGGGTGATACTCAGTCTCTTCAACCACATGTAAGTCTGTTTCACCAACCCCATTGCTGCAGCACAAAAGTCCTCATCTCTAGTGTCCTTCATTCATAGCCTCATATCTAAGTCTGATGACTTGAATTTCACCCTTTCCTCATTGCACTGTCAGACTCAAACCACTCAGAGTGCTGAGTCCAAAAGCCACAAGGATGGCCATCTCTTGGGTGAATTGTCTTTTAAACTTTCTCTCTTCAACTTTTACATTTTGTGGAAATATTAAAACACACTAAATTAAAAACATACATTATCTCCTACTATTGATAACTTCCGTATTGAAAGACAAATTCCTTTGGTCTAATTCAAAGCACACTGAAACCTTGCACACTGTACAAGCATCTCTTCCTCCTGACTTAGGGGGCCTTTATTCAGGATCCATGCACATGGCTATTCATCTTCCTCTATATTTTGCAATAAAAAATAAGAACTGTAGGTAGAATGACGGAGTAGACACTGCCCTCGAGAGACTACCACAGCAGGAAGGTGTGTAGTGACCCACAAGGACAAAAAGCTTTTGCAAATGACAATGAAAGACTGCACCTACAGAATTGATTTTATACCTGCTTCTGACCTTCCCCAGCTTATAATGCTTAACTTTGTGAATTTGCTATTTTTTTTTATTATATAAGTTTTTATTTCAACATATTAATCTTACCGTATGGTAAAGCCATTTAAACAATGGCTTTTATTCGTAAGGACTGCCAATACAGAGTTCTTTGTGGCTAGTGATAGCTGTATGTTTCTTATGTGGTTTTCCAAAGACTAAACAGCATACAGTATTCTCATACTTGGGTGCAAATTTGTATCAATACCTACTGTATTAACTACACATATCTTTTCTTATTCTTTCCAGCTACTTCAAGAAATACATAAACATTATCCTGCAGTTCATTCCAGAGATGATCTTTATTATCTCTCTTTTTGGATACCTTGTCTTCATGATTATTTTCAAATGGTGTCATTTTGATGTCCACTCATCCCAGAGCGCTCCAAGCATTCTCATCCACTTCATCAATATGTTTCTGTTCAATTACAGTGATGATTCAAATGCTCCATTATATACGCACCAGGTATGCATCAGCCAGCTTGAATCCACTGTAGCTGTTTGTGAATTCACAGTGGGTGTGAGGAGGGTGGGCATAAAGATGGGGAACGGGCTCAGAACCTCAACCACAAATGCCAGTCACATAAGAGAAGTTTGTTCTTCTGGTATTCTTGTTGGCCTTGTAGATAGGTAGGAGAGATGCAGAGGAAATCTCATTCTTGATGTCATCCCTGCAAGAACAATGATGCAGTTTAAGATACTTGGGGAGAAAAAAAAAAAAAAGGAAAGAAGGAAGATTAGATGTTCAAAACTGTGTATTGCAGAAGTGTGGTCCTGAAGTTTGGCTAGACCCTAGAGATATAGCAATCGTCTCCTTTCCTTGCTGATCCCTTCCTTATTTCTACTTTGGAAAACCTGAAAACTCTATTTTCAGCTTTAAAAAAAAAAAAAAAAAAAAAAAGCAGTAGCTTGAGGATATGTGGCAGCTTTTTGTCAAAAGCATCTTCTTTGGGGAGCTCACAAAAAAAAAAAAGCTAAAGAGAGAAAACATCTTTTAAAGTCACCTATTATTGTTCAGAACAGGGATTTTTTTTTTTTTTTCTTGCTTGATATCAGCAGCATCAAGAAGAATCTGCAAGCAAATGCTGCCTCCAGTCACACATTTACATTTATTCAGTTGCACACTTTGGTACTCCAGCTTGAGCTCAGTTATAGTGCTGCTGGTGAGTCAGGGTTAGCAGGAAGACCTGGTCTGTTCCAAGTAACTGCGTTACGTCTGCAGGAGAGATTGGGAAAACAGTTTTATCAGCCTTCAAAAAGTCATCAAATCATATTTTGTTTTGTAACAACTCAAAGCCTTTCCAAGACAGTCATTTTTTCTTCTATACTTACCCTCCATCTCCATTAGTAACTCAGTTTGTGCAATTCCCCTGGGTAGTCTGCATGCAAAGATTGTGTGAAATTAACCAGAAGGTGATAAGGGAGCTGAGCTGTCTTAAAAAAAATACAAAAGATGTATGGTTGTTTTATTTTGTTTTTAAAGTACAAACATTTATGTTAGGACAGAAATAGGAGTGGCACACTGCAACAAGAACACCTTGTATTGTTGTTGCTGGTGGAGCAATGTGTGATCAAAGCTAAATTACGGGAATTCAATTACATTCTGGAAATAGAAATGGAGAGCAAATCCTGTATCCTCTGCTTTCCAGGGGAAGACTTGAATGACTCAGCTCTCACAGCATTGTTTCTACGTTGGTCAGAGCAAGGCAAACCGATTACCTCACCCAGTGGTTAAGATATTTGCTTGGACAATTGGAGAGCCAGGTTAAAGTCCATAACATTTGGTTTTGGCAAACTACTCTTCCCTACATGAAAGACTTTCATCTCCAAGTATCCAACTGTCTCCAAAAAGCTAACAGTGCATTTTGGAGCCTTCAGAAGTACACATTTATTTTTGTATCTTTACAAACAGGACAGACTCAATCAATATGGGGTGTGTATCTGTCAAATAAAACAAAAACAAACAAACAAAATAATAATAATAATAATAAACATTTCATAGAATTAGTTTTCTTACCATAAATTTAGTTGGCTAAAGGAAGAGTGACATTTTGTTCTTCTGTTTGTTGTCTCTTTTAGAAAGAAGTGCAGAGCTTTTTGGTCATCTTTGCTCTGATTGCTGTTCCCTGGATGCTCCTAATTAAACCTTTCATCCTCCGAGCCAACCACCAGAAAGCACAGCGCATGGTAAGGGACAAGCGTCAAGCTTGGGTTCAGTACAGCAAAGGCAAAGCTGAGGCGACAGACCCCCAGAAGTGATCTTTTTTTTTTTTTTTTTTTTAAAGAGGCTGCTTTCCTCTAATCTCAGACTATCTCCAGTGATTTCAAAGTGTGTTTTAAGGCACATGCACCCAGACACGCAGGCATATAGACATTTGGCTGACCCATCTAAATGGGAAGCAGGAGCTTTTGCTCCCAAGGCCATACGTTTGTTGGGAGAAGGGTGACACCAAGCTCTTTCAAACATAATATCCTAAACCAGAGGAGATTTAGAGAGACTGAAGGGCCAGTAAAGCCAACACAGGGCACAGGCCTCCACTCCTGGTCTTCAGCCATCACTAACAACTGGTCGGCTGCTCTGTAGGAACAGGGCATCTGTGATACCCCTGGCCTCTGAGAGACCAGCACAGCTTGGAGAAGAGCCTTGATTTTACAGCTTTCCAGCAATGCTTTCTTTCCTAAGTGACTGCTTTCACATTAACAAAACACTCCTTCCCATGGGCTCTGTGGTTCACCCAGCTCTTCAGCATGCAACTGCGGCAGCTGCAGTTTCCCAGTTGCTCATTAATTCTCTCCTTTATTACGCTAACAGGACTTTACTTGTCTGTCAGGATTTACTTCTCTTTACAGTGGGAGGTAGTGCCTGGAGTACCTTTTATAGGGCACAGATGTTTCCATTAGAAGAAAGAGATGCTGGTTGTGCTGTGTGACCTTTTCCAACCCAGTCACTTCTGACCTATAACTGAAAGCCAGGTCCCTGGAGACTTTTGCAGCCCTGCCTCTGCGCTGTAATTTCTTGTTTTGTCATTCTTCTGGGATTTCGATGAAAGCTTGACATGGCTGACTCCAGCTCCTGCTTTTACGCTAGCAACATCTGACAGCTTTTCCCCACCTCCTATTCTGCCCTTGTATTTCTGTTCCTGATTTTCATATGTTAGCTGTCTGATCACATCTTACATTTACCCAGATTTATATGTTTGCAACAAAGTCTGTTCCCTGTGCTGACATTCAGGTAAAGCAAAGATAAAGCAGGTGTGACAAAGATTGCTGCTGCAACAGGAAACAATATGTTATCATGAGACTTTGCCCATGAAACCTGTTGGAAGCTATAAAGAATGACAAGGCAGAACCTGACAGAAGCTTTGAAGTCAGGATTTTGTTATGCTATATAATAGGGCTATTATAGACATAGAATGGAGGGCTATTCTTATGCTGTGCTGTCATTTCTGTGATGAGGCTTGGATCAGGTTGCTCAGGCTTCTACAAGAGCTCTGTAAAGAATGATTATGAGAGAAGATGGGTTATCATAGTGTTTTTGTCGATTCAAGAGAGATGAATCTCTCAATCAAGAGATCTGAATTGTGTTTCTGTCTGTATCCCAGTAACTTTGTGAACTTCATCAAGTCACCTGATCTTTTCAGGCTCCTTTTCCCTTTCACCTGATGAAAATGTCTTTGATTTGCAGCCATATAATTGACACGATCAGCCTTAATGTGCCCCAGTATTCTCATATGCCAAAATTAATGGTTTTTTGCTTGGTGGGTATAAAGGGTGCATTGTGAGACCAGAAACTAGCTCTAAATTAGTTGGAATCACTGGAAAGTGCTCTAGGATGGATTTTATTTTTTTAATTATTACGAGCCATTCAGTAGGAGTACTCAATTTTTGCAGTCAATGATGACTGACTATTGTTCAACTTGTCCTCACGTTCACGATGCTGTTTTTCACATGTTACCTGTCAAGAGGTTAGTGATGGAGCTCTGTGCTGTGGTCTGCTTCATTTTGGTTGCAACCTCTAGCATGACACAAACAAAACATTGCATTTTGTTTCTGAAAGATTCAGTCTCAGGCCAACTCAGGAAACACTGGGGGTGAAAATGAAGTGGAGACCAATCACTCCAGAAAAGCTTCCCAGGGAGACCACAGTGGTGGCCATGAAGATGATGAAGAAGAGGTAAGAAAATGTGGGCAGAAAGAATTATTCAGACAGACACAGTAGTACAAGACACAAAGCCAAGCAGAAGGTTTTTTGGAGTTGCCAGCCCTTCTTTTTAAGAAGATACCAAGACATTCTGTTGCAACAGTTTGTGTTTCCAAACAGAGTAAACTCTGAATTTTAATAGAATAAATTCCTTTAAATTTTGCCTTAAGTTTTGCCTGGTGAGGGTAGGCATTCTTACAGATCTCATGCTTTTACAAACCTCAAGCTTTCATTTCCCCAGGGGGTTGTTTCACTTCTACTTAGCACCCAGAGAAGGTCAAGACTTCCCCCAGAGTCAGCAATTTTTCCTTCCTTTAAATTGCAAAGGAGTATTTAAAAGTTGGCAGCCTGCAGTGCTGGCTAAGGAGGAAAATCTTCCTTTGGCAGAGTCTGTCGAGGACTTCTGCAATATGCAGCTACACAGTGAAAAAAGTGACAAAAATGTTTGTGACTGTCTGAAGTATCAACAATATCAAGCGTGTATATGGCTGACTGAGAAGGGAATCTTCACAGTCTTAGAAGAAATGCTTATTTGGTGATGCTATCTGCCCATTGGCAGATAGTCTGAACTTTATATAAGAATTTCTTTACTTTATATAAGAATTTATATAAGAATTTCTATACTTTATATAAGAATTTCTGTGTCTATAGGAAATCACAAAGATTGGTAGCAATTGGATTGCCATCTTATTCCAGATTTGAAATTATAAGACTGGAATAGGAGCTGGTTTCTGAATATTTGCTTTTCACTGAAATTCAGAGGAGAATGTAAGGAAAGGTCATAGAGAATTGACACTTTTAAGCAGTCTTTTTATCTAGATAGTATCTTTTCTGTTGCTTAGGACATAGTGAAGAAAAGGGAAGAGTATGAAGAGTCTTTGTCGGAATGTTATCTAGGAAACCCTGAACTAAGAAATAAGAGAAATGTGTTTGGTTTTACATTGTTTCAGTTCAATTTTGGAGACATATTTGTCCATCAAGCTATCCATACCATCGAATACTGCCTGGGCTGCATCTCCAACACAGCATCCTACCTGCGGCTCTGGGCGCTGAGCCTAGCCCATGCACGTGAGTGACTGGCTGTGCCTGTTAGCTACCTCACCAGCAACTCCCTGCTGATCCCTGCTTCTGATGGTGTTTGATTAGCGCTGCAGATTTCTTCATTAAATCAAAGTTCTCCTTCTGGGCAATTGCATCCCAGAATGTTTTGCCTCAGATAAATCCAAGTGTTTTGTGTTGGCCTTCTCAATTTTCAGTGGTGATTCCCGGGTGCTATACGTCAGGGATCTCCAGACTCCATTTCCTAGCCAGGGCCCATTTTCCATGCTACTCCATTGCTGTCCCTCTGGAAGAGTCCTCGTGGTGTGTGGCAGTGTAGGAGGTGCAGCCCAAGTGGCTGCTCCAGTCCACAGAGGCAAATGCAGTATGGGAACCATAGCTGCATGGCTCACGAGGCACTTGCTATAGCCTTAGGGTACACAGATAAATGTTGAGAACACTTGAAACAGATACTTTTATTCAGTTCAGCAAAACAAAAAGAAATCTTTCAGTTCAAGGACTCCTGAAACTTCTCATTTTTGGTAGGATTTTTCCCAAGCAATATTTAGCAGAAACTTACATTTCATGAAAAACGTACGGCATTTCAATGTCTTTTGTCTTGATTTAAGACAAAAACAAATTCTCAAACTCTAGAAATTCCCTCAGGCTGGAACATCAGATTTTCAACTACCCTAATTTTTATGAAATGTTTTTTATTAATATTGCTGTACTGCCTCTGGCTATGAGTTGTGCCTGCCCTGAAGAACTGGGCACAACCTACAAAAAGAAAACAGAAGGGAGAGGGGTGCCATGCACTGATGGGTTGCGCTATGCTGCTTGGCACAGAAATGAGCCTAGTAGAGGTTGATTGGAAGCTAACATGCATTAGCTTTACATGGAGGACAAGTATCTAAATAAAATAAAGTAACTAAAGAACTTGGCTAAGGGCAGGCCTACGTGTTATGTCAGAACTCTGCCTGGAAAACCATTGTATTCTTCTGCAGCCTTTCAAAGTGGCACTGACAAGAGTATTTTTCCTGAGGGCATCAGTTGCAAGGGGATCCCTCACATCTGTTGTCACCTAAAGTAGCAGGTCATTTAATTTATAGTCTGGATATGGCCCGAGGACCTCCCTGCAATGACTGATGAAACAGAAAACAAGGCTGGACTTGTGGCTGGCATATCTGGATGGGAAAGAGCTGGGCTAAGTCCTTGCCTTGCCTGTACCACAAGAGGAAAATTGCTTGATTCTCAATCTATCCTATGTAACTGGGATAGCTAGATTAGGAGTATGTCTTCTTCTTGCCAGACACATCAGATATGTTGATATAAACCTGTTGATATCTGTTGATCAGATATGTTGATATAAATGTGTGCAAGACACACACACACACACACACACACACACAAAATCTTAAAGAAACAGGCAAGAAGCAGCCTAAATATTAATACAGCCTGTCTTGGGTGAGACCAACCAGTTGTCTTTTTTTTTTTCTTTTTTTTTTTCCACCACAGCTTCTCCAAGGCACCTTAAGAGAAGTTGTTTTTGAGAACAAATGGGTGTTGGAGAGCAATACCTGTGGGTATTAGCCAGCATCAGTCAGTACAGCTTGAAACCTCATCTGCACATGTAGTGACTATGTCAGTCGATCATGTTCTCTGGGATTTAGCGGCAGACAGTCCTAGAAGGCTCTGTGTAGTGCCCAGCTGCCATGTTAAAGAGGTGCAAATTAAACTGATGACTGTATCATGTCAGGGTAGCAACAGGCCTGGTAGTTTTCTTGTGTGGACTTGTGACACAAAGCCAAGACAAACCAGCACATTTTGCTTCCAACACAGTGAAGAGGAGCAACAGAAAATAGCCTGCATGCACTTTCCTTCCCTTCTCATCATGGGGAAGCAGGGTGGCCATATGTGATTACTGTCAACAGTGTTGACATTTTATTTTAAACCAGCTCACCTAACTGGGAAAAATGGGTGAGCTGCCAGACTGTTTCTGTGCACAGCTGTTGCTCAGAATTTGTTTCCTGTTATTTCTTCTTGCAGAACTGTCAGAGGTTCTCTGGACCATGGTGATGGAAAGTGGACTCAGCAACAGCAGCTGGACAGGCCTCATCACCATCTTCATCATCTTCGCGGCATTTGCAGTGCTGACAGTGGCCATCCTGCTGGTCATGGAGGGTTTGTCGGCCTTCCTACATGCCTTGCGCCTGCACTGGTAGGTGGTGTGGCCTGCGGGAGCTTTCCCCAGGGCACTCCTTCAGAGGGATAGGGCTGTAGGCTCCGAGGACCATCGTGACGTTCATGATAAAGCCTGAAGACACAGCCACACCACTGGTCGTGTGTCCCACCCAGGGTTACCATCACACAAGCAGCTGGGGACCACCAACTGCAGCAAGATCTCAGAGGTGCAAAACCTGCTGAAAACCTGGGTCAGTTTTCATGCTGTTAGCCCAGATTGAGCTCCAGGCTGCCTGAGCTTTGTGGCAGACCAGTTTTAAGTGAGGAGCATTTTCAGGATGACTTGGAGCAAGTTGGAGCTAATGGGTGACAAGTTGCTCTCTGGGGCTGCCAGTGTCTCTTGGCTGGCTCTGAGAGCCGACTACGTTCCCGGGCTGGAGGCCACTGGCTCTCACGGCCTCCCTTTTCCCGTGGGTGCAATGTTTTAGGCCTCTCACATTGGTGTAGGTCCTGCCTACCCCAGTTAGCACTGACATCCCTCTCTGCTCCCTCCCCAGGGTGGAGTTCCAGAACAAGTTCTACGTGGGAGCCGGATACAAATTCTCCCCATTCTCCTTCAAGAACATCATAGATGGCACCACGGAAGAGTAAAGCCAGGGCATTGCTGCTTTGCTTCTCAGACCAGGCTCTTTCCTGCAGTCAGTCACCCATGGAGTGGGGCTTAGATGATGAAACTGAATGGTATGTGGCCTTTGAAAGAAGATCAGCAATACGTGGAGATGCCCCAACTGCATTCCCACATAGTGCTGTGTCAGCTGAGAGTGGTAACAGATATTACATCATCTGGGCTGGCTGGAGCTGGGCTGCATGTCTCCACTAACGTCCTTACCAAGTACCTAGTCCTCAGCATCTGACCAGGTCAGCTGCCTGCTGCTTGGTTAAATAGAAAGAGATGCTCCTTTTGGAATTAAATTAAATTAAATTAATAATCAACTTACATGTGTTTTGCCCTATTTACTGCCTTGTCTTTGTGGCTTATTTCTTTCCAAGGAAAGCATATTTTGGCTGTTGTTTCAAGCTGTGGTTGATCATATGTCAATGATTACGTCTCTTATAAGATTGCAGCCCTTCATTGCGCACACAATGCAGAACAGCTCAAAGAAGGATCATATCGCAGGCTGGCAATTTTCTACATGCTTTACTACAACAACCCTCCTATTATCTGATTTGCTTCAGGGCTTAACAGTACAGGATTATAGACGTTTGCACACGTCATCACTTAACAAAAGCTTTGGTTTTGAGCTGTGTAAACAAAAGAGTGCACCAATTTCGACATTGGCAGGCAATTTATTTCTCTCTATGGATTTGTTTCTTACTGGACACTTAAGATGACTCTCCCTGTGCTGTGTTTTTCAAGACAGGTTGTTAAAACAGACTGTGTAGAAATGCTAATTCCTAATGAACATAACGAAGAGAGAAATCAGAACCGCTGAGATGAATTCACAATGTTGATATACTCTGATCTTTCCTAAATATGCATGAATTGCCAATTTTTCAAACTGAATAGTGTTAATCAAGATGGGCTATTTTTTTCAACCACAGGGGATGTAAAATCACAACATAGCACACTGACGGATTTGGAGGTGGTAGTGCCTCCTTTCAGAGGGTGTAACTGGGCAAACCCTTTTCAAACCTCACATTCTCAATATTCAGCTCCACCAAAGAAGCATGTTCATTGACTGTTCCAGCAGGATATGCAGCAGAGTAGTGGCCAGGAGACTGCAGTGGTCATCCTTGAGAGCCACCTTCCAGCTATGGCCACCTTTCGTTATTCACTCCCACCTAATTTTTTTATTCCTGTTCTGGGGAGGTCTGGGAGAAAAGCTGTCTCAAAGCAAGAAAGGCCAGTTTGATGCATTACCAAATGCAGAGAAAACAATTTGCTTTATGAAACAGTGGGTGGATTTTCTGCACAAACACATATTTTATCTTTATTGCACCTTTCCACATGATTGCGGTGTAACTGAGGAGGTGATTACCTGAAACAGAATATCTGTTCCTTTTAGAGCTTCTTGGTGTTCTGCTTTTTGTCCGAGGTTTACATTTTAAGCAAGAAAAATGAGTTATCCTCTGAGTACTGCAGGTGACAAGATGCTCTGTTGTTTACTGTATTGAACAATGAGTCTAACATTTGGCTTAATTCTGTAATCTGCTCTCATTCTGTGTGAAACCAGATAATACAGCAGAGCCTGTGGCTCACTTGCACATTTGCAGAATGGGGATGGCAATTCCATACTCCCCAAGAGGACTAAGCCCACTTGCTTTCAGGGAGCAATCAGATTAAATATTGCTGAGACAGGCTTGAGGAGAGCCCTGGCTTGCATCTGGGTTGTTTTTAAGACTCAATAATAAATAAATAAATAAACTAACTAATAAAACAGAAATGTTCCAGATTGCCTTGTTTTTAATTTTTTCCTGCAGAATGTGAGGGGTATTTTGGAGCATTGCAGTGACTGCCTGTTCCCCAGCACAGCTGCTAAGCTGAATGAGACCAGGTTTTCTAGCTGGTGCTGTGAATGTGGCCACCAGATGTGGTCAGATCCAGAAGAGATTGCTGTTACATAGTGGACCTTGGTACAACACCCTGTTGTCTTCATCTGGGCTTTACCCACTGCTGGAGGAGGTGGGGCTTCCAGTTACCTTACTGGGAAATTTTAACCTAGAGAGAAATGGTTGCCTTTGGATCCAGAGCTCATCCCATTGCTAGGAAGGTGTTTGTTTCTGAGGGCTGGTAACATATCATGTATATCACTTTGTAGAAGATTAATATATATATTAAAAAAAAAAAAAAATCATCAGCCAGAATGACCATGAAGGATGGGGAAGTGATAACAAAGACAGTCGAAATGGTTTCAGTCACTCACACTCATTCTTTTAAGGAATTTTTGTTTCTCCTCATGAGAGCTAGAGCTGTGTGTGGCCAGGCACTCCTGCCAGGATGACTGGGGATACGGAGGGTGAGGATAGCCAGGTACTGCAGTCTTGTCCAGTCTCTTGGGTCCTCTGGTTTGGTGATGATGTTTTTTAAACAGATCTTTTATAATCTTCAGGAGCCAACAGTTTCTTGAAGCCTCTGGCTTTTGCAGCAAACAGCACTTTCCTCGGTGTTTACTTGTGTGATGGCTCTCTGTCATGTCCTTGGCCAGCAGCACAGGAATTTCTTCTCACCCTCACTCTCTTGTTTCTCCTGGAGCTTTCATTTATGCAGACATTTCCATTCACACTTCTCTGTGACCAGTCTTTGCATTTCCATTGCAAACAACTAAATTATCATGAGGTGGATAAAAGGAGTAATGGACAGCATGCCTTCATTCCATCCCAAACAGCTGAGCCTGAAAACACATCTCTGCAGCTGAATATTTCACTGGTATTTTTGGTCATTTTTTCCCCTTCTGCTTTGGGAAGCCAGGATGCCAAAACTTCAGTTCCCTTCTGTGATTGCATGCACCGTGTCTGAGTTTTTGCAATGAAAACATAACGGTATGGATCTGGAAGCCTGGATCCTGCATCCAGTTTAGCAGTTGCCAATAGTGGCTGTGGCTGAATATCAGATATTATTAAAAGGAAGATGTAAAATAGGGCTGTGAAATAGCTTATGTTGGCTGACAGCAAATGCATTCCTGATGCTTGAAAGTGTGAAACTTGGCGTGAGAGCTACATGCTTTGATAAAACAATTACAGCGTTGCTGCTAGCTTGGTGTACATATTTCAAAAGAGAAGGATTTAGGGAACTCTTATGGAAAAGAGACAAAAAATCTCCCCAGCATCTCCACTGGGAGAAACTAAAGCTAAAGCCAACACAGTCAAGGTCAACCAACAAGGTCAGCATGTACACTCCTTGTCAAGCACTTACAGCACACATAGCTCAGATTTACCGGCCAGCACAACCTGCAGCACTCAGATTTGCTCTGGGGCGAGGTCAGGATCACCGCAAGCCACGAATACACACTGGAGTTGTGTTCTTGGCTAGGAAATTAAGACAAACTAAGCAGATAGATGGGCCCTGTTTTTGTGGTGATGGCATCTGAGCTGGCTTTGGTTGGCCTGGGGGAGCTGGTGGCTGTGGCACCTGGGCGCTGCTCACAGCCACGGTGGGCAGCTCCTGCAGAGGCAGCTGTAGGTGCAAGGGGACCAGCACAGGTCAGCATTGAGGCGCCCCGCTGTGCCACCCACTTCTGGGGGTGGAGGTGGGTGGGGAGGGACCTGCCTGTGCCCAGGGAGGAGGAAACCTGATTCCCGGGAGCTGGAGCCCAAACCCCACAGCACCGCCAGCACTGCAAAAAGAAAACAGCAGAAGGGAAAGAAAGAGCTGTAAGGGAGGAAGAGTCTGCTCCTCTGTGCCTGAGACATTTCAGAGGTAAGGAAACTTCACTCAACAAATAAATAAATAAATAAAATTAATTGAGCCTTGGCTTCAGAGTGGGGATTTCTGATCATTTGCGTCATGTCATCCTGCCGCCGGGTCCCAGCAGTAGTTTCAGTGCACTCTCGGTTGCTCCCTTCTGATGGAGGATCGCTGTTTTCCCTGCCAGCAACAGCTTTGGCAGTGTTCTTTTGGCTCGTATAATTGTCATTTAGTATTTTCAGTGTGATTTACAAATAGCGGGAAGCTCTTCCTTGTGGCTCCCTAAAGAGGTGTGATAGACATGAGCTGCTCCATCAGAGCAAACAGGGCTGCAAGTGCTTGGGATGAGCAAACCCTATGCTCAGTAGGAACCCTTAGGAGATTTACTGAAGTGTGGCACCTAAATCTCTGTCTCCTGGAGATAAATGCTGGTGCAGAGCATACGGTGCTGAGGACTTACCTGAACAGTGGCTTCTTACCTGCTTATGGGGGAGTGAATTTTGCTCCAGCTGCCCCAGTGCCCTAGCCACAGGGGGGGATGCAGATGCCTGGACACGTTTCTGGTGTCACTTGAGGTGCGAGAGCAGATATCCCACCTGGTCAGCTGCTGCTGTTTAGGAGCTGTGTGGGTCTCCCATAGGTGCTAGCTGCTATTCTGACACCTCTGGGGGTGTCTTGGCCAACCCCCAATGGTGGGGTGCCCCTCTGCACCCTTCTGCTTGAGTACCCGAGCCTCACTGGTGGGTCCTGCATAGCAGTGCAGGGTTTCCCATGTCACAGGTTTCAAGTTTTACAGGTGCCCATGTTTCATTACGGTAAAGCTCTTCATGACTCAGCCACAAGGCAAAGCATTACCTTTTCTCCTGGGCTCTTCCAAACATCCAGTTTGGTTTCTGTTGAGTTAGTTCCACCTGGAAGTGGTCTGTAGATGGTGGGCAACGCAATCAGCTGGTGGCACCGTGTGCTGCTGGCAGCTACAGCTGCCTCCAAGGATGCTGATCAGAGACAGTAGTAAGCAATATCCTATGCATCCTCTGGGATGCTGGACTGTAATGGTCTGTAACAGCAAGGTCAGTGTACGTGGCCCAGCCAACTAATCTGCTATTAGCCCTGAATGACCTCTGCCTAACTGCACCTCAGTGCAATGTTTGTAACGTGCCCAGCCTGGGAGTGCTGCACCTCTGTGCTTTCCGAGCTCGTGCTGCCCTCTACCTCAGCTGAGATTTCATGTCTTTTGTTAGATGCTTCTTTCAGTCATCAGGTAAATCCCTGGCCCTGCTGCAGCCCCCAGACCACTGCTGGGTGGCACTGAATGCTTCCTCAGCCAAGTCCGGCACCTCTGGATGGACATCATCAGAGGAGAGCTGGTTGTTACCCTGTGTATGGGTTGAGCCCCTCCCGACAGCGTCTGAGCATGCACTCAGCACGAAAGCTTGTGGGTTAAAGCTTTGCGGTGTGCTTAATCCCTGCCATGGGATTAAGATGATATTTTCTTACCAGGAAAAGCAGCCGTGATCAGTTCTAGGTATATAGCATTAGAAACTAGAACCGCTGGGGGGGGAGAAGCCAGCTGTCCCCCGTTGCAATCCAGAACTCGTGGCTGTTTCTTGCTGACATAAGAGGATGGGGATAAACACAGGGGGTGAGGCAGAGGACCACATGTCCAGAGAGAAGCACTGTGCTGGCAGGGGTGGGCAGGGTGAGGAGGAGCCAGGGGCTTGCTGCTTGCCAGACATCCCATCCTGGGAAGCCAGGGCTAGGGGAGCAGGCTGGGCAGCCCCACTCCTCTGCGTGGCTGTTCCTACCCTCTGGCTCTGCTTCATGCTCTCACATGCTCTCATAAACCTCAGCAATTACAGGGTGCAGCACCTCAGGTCCTCAAAGGATGACATTTCTACCTTTGGCTGGGCAACACAGTGCCAGTAATTGTCAGTTCCTGGATCTTGGAGATGATGCAGCATCCTTTGGCTGTCTTTGCACATCCAGGCCGCGACACAGTCTTGCATCTTCCCTGAGTCTCTGGACTTTCTATGAAAACAACCAGAGCAATGTGATGACTGGTCTGTCAGCTCAACTAAACTGCCTTGTGATGTTTTAATGTATTTTTTTTTTAAACAAAACAAACAATCAAACAGACAAAAATTCACTGCGGGAAGTGTCATTTCCTACTAGCTGCCTAAAACAAATGTTTGAATGTATCCAAATGCTTCCATTGCAGTGCAGGAAGCTGCTTTGCTGGCTGATAGCAAAGGTTGCTTTGTGACCACCTGAAGGTTTCACAGTTAAATCCCAACCTTCTCTGGCAGTGACCTGGGACCCCAACAGGAGCTGAGATGGCCGCTGCACCGAAAGAGGCAGTAAACACTATTGCCTTGGAGGAAATCCACACAGAGGGACAAGAACCCCCCAAAGGTAGGTTTGTGTTTGCAGGACTAGAAATTTTGGTCCTCGTGTAGTGGGGTAGAGGCAGGGTTCTGTCACTCCAGTTACCTACAATCTCTGCACATGCAGCCACGGGGACCAGCTTCATACTGCTCCTCTCCCAACACAGCTGCCAGGCTTGCCTTCCACCAGCAGCAGTGGAAGAGCTGCCTGCCTTGGTTTCTATGAAATTATTATATTTTTTTTCTTCTGAAATTCTGTTCCATTTCAGGGTTTGACCTGACCAAGCTGGAAGATAAACGTCCTGACAGGAAAATTTGTACAGCTCTGACTTTACCTAAATAAGAGCTTAAATGTATACATGCACTGAAAGCTTCCTGCAAGCTCTGTTTATAAAGCCATCCCAGCTCTTGTCTTGAGCTGCTTGGTTTGTTCTTGAAAGAAAATGAGGAAAAAAGCTTTAGGAGACAATATCAAGCCCAGAGCCCCAGCTGTGCCTGTTACAGCAGCTGTGACTATTGTAGAGCTGGGGGGGCAGGACAGTCCCCAGCCCTGGCTCACAACACCCATGCCAGGACAAGTTAGGTGTTTCCAGTCTCTCTACTGGTACAGTTCACATTAAACGTTCATATTTCATAAAGACCTGAGGAGGTACAACTTGACGAATGATTCTGTTTTGTTTTGTCTCTTTCTTCCCCATTGGTGTTACAGGGCAGAAGACATTTACGGTGGAAGAAGCTGTGGAAACCATTGGGTTTGGGAGGTTCCACATCGCACTTTTCCTAATCATGGGAAGCACCGGGGTAGGTGTCTGCAGCCAACTGCACGCTACCAAAAAAACGCTCTCCTCTTCTTTCTTACTGTGCAATAACAACTGAAAGCACCATGCACACATATTGCAGCCCCCCTTTTTTTTTTCACACATACTTTCTCAAGAAGGATTTCTTTTTTTGTCACCTTTGTCCAAAATCAACATTGGATGAAACTGATATTGAGCCTATTTCAAGGCAAAGCAGAACAGGTTGCCCCGGGTCATCCTGGCCTTGCCCCTGCCCTGGGTCACTGTCCCACCTCCTGAGGGTTAGGTTCAGCCTCCTGACTGCATTTTTCATGCCATCCCCAGGGCACCCAAACCCTGTACAGTCTGACACAGGATGGCTGCCCTCCTCTCACCCTTGGCCACCTGGAAAACCTCCTAATTAACTAACTGACTGGGTCCTAGGTTAACAGCACATCTGGTTTGGGAACCAGGGCCAGGCTGGGGTGAAGGTGTGATGGGGACGTATCTGTGAGGATTGCCACAGCTGAGACGGGAAGGCCTGTAGCTATGAGTGAATAATGGCTTATTTCTTAACTAAAGCCAGCTGCTAGGAGCAAACAGACAACAGAACAATTTTTTTATTATTTTATTTTATTTTATTTTATTTTATTTTATTTTATTTTATTTTATTTTATTTTATTTTATTTTATTTTATTTTATTTTATTTTATTTTATTTTATGTTAGGGACCTCTGTGGAGGCACCACAGTTTCACAGGGCCTGTTTCAGCATGGTGGGACTGCCGTGGCTGCAGGCTAGGTGGGGCTGAAGGCCTTCACCCTACAGGCTCCTCACATTTTCCCTTCTTGCTAACCGTGCACACTTGTTCCCAAAGGTGGCTGAAGCCATGGAGATCATGCTAATAGCTGTTGTGTCCCCCCTCATCCGATGCGAGTGGCAGCTTCATGACTGGCAGGTGGCTCTAGTGACGACGGTGAGTGACTTGTGCTCCCCCATGCAAGTCATCCTCCACAAGGGCAGTGTCTGCAGCACCACCAGGCTTCGTAACATACATTTCCCAATAGACCAAATAAATTCCAAGGCCTCCCCTCGGGGACAAGCCACAACTTTAAAATTCCAGGAAGCAATCTGTCATAAGCACACATCCATGCCCAGAAGTGTAAAGCCAAAATGAGCCCCCCAGTTCCTGACTCTTCAGAAATCCTTGCCACCCTTTGCTTGAGGACTGACCCTATGCATAGCTCCAGCACTTTGGTTCATCCTCCTGCCTAGAAAGCATTTAGCTCACCTCCATTTTAGAGAGCAGCGCTGCCTGGTGCTGCTGGGAGTGATCACCCCACAGCTGTCTTCCAATTCCCTGTAGATGGTGTTTTTTGGCTACATGGTCTTCAGCATAGCGCTCGGGCTCCTGGCCGACAGGTATGGACGCTGGAAGGTGAGTGGGCACCGGGGCTGTTCGTGCCCTTTCCCAGCCCTGTGACAAGCCATGAGGGGCTGGCCACCACCTGTCCCCTTGTCCCTTTGCTGTGCAGTGTCCCTGAGGAACTGATCCCATGAGAGTCCCGGGGTTTGTTGCATGGGGCTCAAAACCCTTCGGATCAACCCGAGCCCTTCCCAAGTTCTCTGGAAGGCTGGGAATGCTTGGTTCTGTGACCCTGATTTTGCCCCTTGCAGATCCTGCTGCTCTCCTTCCTCTGGGGAGCCTATTTCTCCCTGCTGACCTCGTTTGCCCCATCCTACATCTGGTTCGTCTTCCTGAGGACCATGGTGGGAGGCGGCGTGTCAGGCCATGCGCAGGGGTAAGGCCGTGCTTGGCGCCTTGTGAGGAGCACCCTGACACCAGGTTCTGTTCATGAATAAGCGAGAGCACGGCTCTGCTTTCCTTCCTCCGAGGAGGCACCCAGGGGCCCGCAGGGGCTGTATTCCTGGGTTTAAAGCAAGAAAGGCCCCACAGCTCATTTTGGCTGACCTTGGCGCAGCGCCCGGTGTCTCGTGCGCTGAGCCTGATAAGCTGAGGCTGCGCGGTGACTGGGAGGAGACGGCCAGGAAGGGGCCTCCGAGGGGGCTGGAAGTGCAGAGGAGAGCAAATTCCCACATCGCCTTAAAGCAAAACGCTGTTCTGTAATGCCATCGAATCCCTGTCCATCTACCTAAGCTGCAGTTCCCAAGGGCTCCTCAGCCCTGGGACAGAGAGGGCAGCTGGTTTGCATTAAACAAGTGACAGGGGGATTATTAAGCACACATATTACAAAAACAATTAGACAGGTAACAGATGAGTAAAGGCTGCTTCCTTGTAAAAATGTCACAACAATTCTGCTTAGAGTAGCAAATTCTTGCTGAACTGGTGTAAAACCTTCCCACTTAAATGAAACTTTTTGCCCTTTTGGTGCAGAAGCAGGGAGGTGTTTTTTGCTTTTTTTTTTTTTTGGGGGGGGGGGGGAGGAAAAATTCACAGTATTAACAGCCACTTCACTAAAAGCCTCGCAAAATAAGTGATTTCTTTTGACTCTGACAGGGAGACAAATGCAACATTTCAGTTTTTTCCATGGTTCCTCAAAGTCTGGGTTGAAACTCAGGGCAGTCAAGAAAGATCCTGTTCCACTCGAGGGGCTGCGGGAGGTACAGCATTGCCCTTCCTGCAGCAAACTTCTCTCAGCCTTTCCCTCACCTCCCTTTGAGTCTCCATGAATGCTGGTTGGAATGCATGATTTTTGCAAACCCACTGCCAGGCAGGACAGCCCAAAGCAGGCTGCACTGGCCCAAGAGCCCTTTGCTGAAGCGAAGGATGGGAGGCTGGTGCTGCCAGCAGAAAGAGACACCCCATGCCCAGGTCGTGCCGCCACCAGCCTCCTGGGGCTTCCTCCCTCAGAGGATGGAGGGCAGGACCAGGGAGGTAAGGTGCTTTCAGTCCCTTCTGCTGCTGGTGTTGCACATTTTATGAAACACCTTAACAGCTGAGATGACAGAAAGAGCCAACACGGACTCTCCCCTTCTCTTTTTGGCCACGAAGGGGATTTATGCCAGGCACCTCCCTGCATGTAACCTGGAGCCTTCCTGACTGAGGGCATGTTGAGCAGGTTCCCCCCGGGAGCTCAGCGGTGGAAGAAGGGTGGTCTCTCTGTCTGCAGGCAGCCACTTTCAATACTGGCTGGGCTGAACTGCTATTTGACTAGTGCAGACATTCTCACTGTCTCTTTCTGCCTTATTTCCCCTTTTCACTAGGCTTATCATAAAAACAGAATTTTTACCTACCAAGTACCGAGGATACATGCTGCCCTTATCCCAGGTAAGAGCCAGTACTTTACTTTTTCTTCTCATCCAGAGTCCCAGGAGATTTGTCCTGCTACTGTTTGAAAACCAAGTCTCCGACAGGCCAGCCTGTTTGTGTTAGTCTTGGGCCAAACAAGTGCCTTCTGCCTCCTGTGCTAAGAGCATTATTAAGGATGCACACTCACAGCTGCATGCAGAAGAAAGCAATTCCTTTTCAGATAACTGTATGCTCCTAACATTGTGGGGAGACTGAATGACAGCTGACATCCAGCCTTTCGGGTACCTTGCTGATAGGTATTTACAGCATTGCCTGCTGTAATGGGGTCAGTGCTGGTGGGCCATCACTCGAGAGCCCGGGGCAGCACTGCCAGCACAGGGCTTCACCAGGAGTGCGTGTGTTTTCTCCACTGAGAAGCAGGATGAAATAGTAATCATGGTGCTAGATGGGGCAGAGGATGGTCACAGCTTCACCTGTGCTTATCCCACCTTTCTTTGGGGTGCACCAGGAGGCCCTGAGCTCTCTCTGTTGTTCACAGTGAGCAAAAAGCTCATGCAGATGTAAGTCAAAAGTGAGATGGTCTGAGGAGGGGTCTCCATGGTCAAGGGCAGCTCAACATTTCCAATTGGTGTGTGCTGGGGGTCTCACATTGGGTAAATACAAACCTTTGAGTCTGAACGATGGTAATAATCTGTGATTAACGAGGCAGCTCCCAGATGAGGTCCTGGGCTGGGCCTCTCCCTGCAGGGCCAGCATAGTTAGTCCCAAACTAGGCCAGAGACGTGCTGGAAGGGATGTGGCTGCCTGTGGGACCAAAACCACAGTGAGCACGACTGGGGTTATTCCTTGTTCAGCCTCCTGCAATGACCGCTTCATGCATGTGCAAATGGTTTGTGAAGGCCTCACTGAACCCATGAATTCATCTGGCTGTTGGAACAGAAGGGTTGGTACACAGTCTTGGTGGCAGGGGTAGTTTGCTTTTCATTATCTTTGATACCAGGGCTTCATTACCCAAGTGTCATCAGAAACACAGAGGTTTATAAAGAGGAATAATCTTGCATTTCTCCCCAGAAACATGTTATTTCTGCCCACAGCTTACTCATGAATTTGCTGTGGCTTTTGCGAGTTTGTTTGTGATTTGTACTGCTGGAACTCCTTTGTGTGGTCCCCCTGAAAGGGACATTTCTTCTGACAGCAACAAGTGAACTGCGGGGAGGAAAGTACTTGCAGGTCTGGGGCCAGATTCTCCACTGGTATAACTTGGCACTGGAGACCCACCAACTTTCAGCAGTGGAAGTCTCGACCCTTTTGCCTTTGGTGCTTGTAAATCTGCTGCTACCCTGCGGAGATTCAGATGAGAAAAATTCACAGTCCTGATTGTTAGCAGAGAAGCGACTGGAAAAACAAACGAGGCTTTAAGTACAATAGCAGCTACAGCACATATTATCTGTTTTCATCCAGAGCTAATTTATTTCCCTCTTTCCTTCAACCCAAACTCAGCTTCTCTGACAGCCGTAGGATAGCTCAGTTTGAACTGCAGCTCTCCCCAGGACAGATCCCCACCTATCCAGGGAATGAGACCAGAAGGGATGAAAATAAGCTAATCGTTGCCATGTTAACCCCTCCTTTTCCCTTGGAAAGGTGTTCTGGTTGGCAGGATCCTTGTTAATCATTGGCCTGGCATCAGTGGTGAACCCAACCGTCGGCTGGCGGTGGTTGATCAGAATCGCCTCCATCCCCGGCATCATTCTCATCCTGGTGTTCAAGGTAGGAAGAACCTCTCTACCCGTTCACCACTGCACCACCACCAACCTGGCGTGTCCCCAGGCACCAAGAGACATCACCCTCACTGTGTCAGCAAACCACGTCTTCTCCAGGTCACTCACTATTCAGAAATACCAACCCCAGACATGAGGACTGTCTTATTTCTGTAGAGTGACATGGAAAATCCCTACTTCTAGTGCTCGTGGGCAGGATGGGTGGCTGTGGGCAGCACAGGCTGGTAGGAGATGGGCAGGAGGGCTTTCTACAACTGCTCTGCTTTCAGTTCATCCCTGAGTCAGCGCGGTACAACGTGTCCACGGGGAACACGGCGGCTGCCCTGGCCACGCTGAGGAGGATAGCTGAGATAAACCGGGCGACAATGCCCGAGGGGGTGCTGCAGGAGCCCCCCAAGGTAAGCTCAGCCTGCAATGCTGCCTGGGGACATGCGGGTTGCTGAGGGCACACCATGATTTTTTTGTGTTTACTGATTTTGCATTGCTTGTCCTATTTTTCTTAGCTATCCTCCTTATTTTGGGACACTGGGACCTTCCCCTTATCTGCTTAACATACTCCATGCCACTGTTATGCCTGCACATTCACTTTTGAATATACAAGCTTAGTGTAATTTTCCACCACAAAAGCACAATTTATTTCTCACACTACCACCACTGGATCCTCCCAGAGTATCCCCAGCACCACGAGACCCAGGACCCATTCCTTGGGGTCCCCCTAGGTGCCATGACCATGGGACAAATGTCCCACCTGCAGGTCCCAGAGCCTTTCCCAGCCACTGGCCTTGCTTGTGGGCCAGCTCCCAGCATCCCAGGTCCCTGTAAGTGGAGCCAGAGGGGCAGAGCAGGGGAGGACATTTCGGAGCTGCCACCATTTCCACCTCTTTAAAGAGGCTGAGCAGCTCCAGAGCTGATCACTTCTCATGTTCAGGGCCTCAGAGTTATTATCCAACTCTTTTAAGTCCCTTCCCTGGACCTCTTTGCAGCTTATTCAATCCCACAGGCACCAAGCATTGTCCTCAGCAATTCATGCAAAATGTATTGTATTGGAATTAATTAGGATTAAAGCTTTGCTGTAGTTTAATTGAATTTATGTAATGGAACCACATTGGCCATGCACAGGGTTTTTGTTAGTTGTTCACCCTCCTGGGCTTCAATAGTAATAATAGTAATAACAACAACAACAATAATAATAAAGGCAACCACAAAACTATCCCTGTTCTCTCAGGCATGTGGGGGCCAAGGTGGGGGATTGCAGGGTGATCTCTTCTCCCCCCCCCTCCATCCTTTGCAGACTTCCTCTGGAAGAGGGGCTTCCTCTCCAGAGGGCTGGTGGGGCACTGTGCTCTTGGGGCAAATGTACTGGCACCTGGGCACCAGCTGCTGCTGCTGAGTTCTTGCCCTTGTGTAAAAGATGGCTTTTAAGCAAATCTTTCTACTATTTAATTTGCAGGAAAGAAGAGGAAGGTTCAAGGACCTCATCCATCCCAAATACCTAAGAACCACTCTGCAGATATGGATTATATGGTAATTTTTCTTTCTTTCTTTCTTTCTTTCTTTCTTTCTTTCTTTCTTTCTTTCTTTCTTTCTTTCTTTCTTTCTTTCTTTCTTTCTTTCTTTCTTTCTTTCTTTCTTTCTTTCTTTCTTTCTTTCTTTCTTTCTTTCTTTCTTTCTTTCTTTCTTTCTTTTTTTTCTTCTTCTCTTGCTTATCAGCTTTGCAGGACAGGGTGACTCAGTCAATGAGAAGCAGGAGAACTCATATCAGCCCACAATGAACACCACATGTGCCCTCAGTTTGGTTTCACTTCATGTTGCCAGCTTGTTCATCCAGAGAGGAGGACAAATGCACTGCTTCGCAGGCCAGCCCACGTATCAGTGAGACAGTGCTCAAACAGAAACTCGTTAACTGGTACGACTGCCACTGGCTGGGGAAAATTAAGAAGACAGACGAGTTTCATTTGCCATGTTCCCAGTAGCTGTATGCATGGGTAATATATGTTTCATTGGCTGTGCTGTCTGGAATGGAAATGTATAAATAATGGGTCCGTGGGAACTCATTGACCCAAAATCTTGCTAAGTCAGGCTTTTAATATTTTATGTTTTCCCCTCAACTTGCGTGAGTATTATGAAATATCTTTTTGTTTTTAATCCTGCTTTCTCTCCTACTCCCCCAGGAGCCACCGGCATGTTCTCAGGTTTGCGTCCCCATCCCTTCATGCCCTCAGCATCCCCCATGTCCCCAGGCAACTCATTTCATTGCCTGCATTATGGAGCTTGTTTCTGAAACTGCCGGGGGGATAAAAAAAAATAATGAAAAATTACTTCTCAGCCTGCTTATGATTAGGCATATGCTGAATTACTTGATAATGACACAGCGAGGCTGCCACCACCAGTGCCCCGTTCTTGACAGCGAGCCAGGGTGCGGTGTGAGTCTCTCCAGCAGGATAATGAAAACTCCTTTTAAAAATCACTGTGAAGGAAGGACGAGGAATAAAACACTTGGACAGCTACTGCGTTTGAGCTGCAAGCACTGGGGTCTGATTTAGAGACACCCTTCAGGCAGGGGAGGTTTAGAAGTGTCTCCCCATACAGACTGGAATAAGACAAGGGACTACAGTGGCACACGCTCCCTGCCATGACCACGACATCGCTGCCTCCCAGCCTGGAAGGACCAGCAATTGGGGTGGACATTGGGACAACTTGTTCCCAGCTGGATCACCACAGCTCCTGCCCAGAGGCAGCAATACTTTGCAAAGCTGTAGGCTACAACCAGCATTTATGGAGGAGCTGAGAGATGTAGGAGCATTTCCTTCATTTAAAAGTGGAGCAGGAAGGTGGCAGTGTGGGCTGGGAACATCTGGGCAGAGCGGTAGTGTTAATGTCAGAAAGTACCTCAGGATTTTATCAATTACAAATCAGCAAGCTCTTGGCATTAATCCCTTAACAAGAGCCTGTAGACTTCATGGCTTCTTCACATCCTTTCCCTGGGGTAACACAGCAATGATGGGAAGGGGAAAAGACAACATACATCCAGCATTGCATCCTGCTTTCTCAGAGTGGCTGTGGGGCAGTGGAAATGCAGGGGTGAGCTTCACCCTCATCGGGGTGCTTGGCAGTCCAGGTGCCCTGCAGCACAGCAAAACCCAGCACTAATGAGCAAGCGATCAGAGAGCTACGAGATAGGGTGGAGGAAGAGAGGTGTGTGGATGTGTGGCAGTGCTCTGCCATACACTGGGTGCCCACTGAGCTGGTGGGTGCCCGTGTCACCACTGGGCTCATGCTCATGGGGTGCCCATCCTGCAGCACCACGGTGCTGGTGTGTGCAGGGAGAGTCCCAGGACACCCAAAACCTGCTGAATTTCATTGCCCAAGCATTTCCTCACCTTCCCTGTCAATGTCCCCGTTCATCCCCACAGGCTTGGCATAGCTTTTGCTTATTACGGAGTCATCTTGGCCAGCGCCGAGCTGCTGGAGCGGGACCTGAGCTGCGGCTCCACGGCACCGCTGGGGGAGGAGGACCCCGGCCCTGCCTCGGAGGAGAGCCGCAGCCCCTGCCACTGCCGCCCGTTTGGCCCTTCTGCATATCAGACCATGATCATCAGCACCGCCGGGGAGATCGCACGTAACCTCCTCTCCCCTCCCTGCCCTTCCAGGCCCTCTGTGCCACCAGCTCGTGCTCACTGTGCCATGCTGCTCACTGAGCACCCAGTGGGGTCACCTAGCATTTTACGCTTCTCCTTTCTGTCTCTAGTAAATCCTGTGAACATCCTCGGCATCAACTTCCTCGGAAGACGCCTGAGCCTGTGTATCACCATGGGATGTACGGCGCTCTTCTTTCTTCTCCTTAATATCTGCACCTCCAGGTAGTTGCCATCAGCATGCAGGTGTTGTGTGTGTGTGGGGGGGGTGCAACTTCCCCTACGTGTACAACATTCTGCTTTCATGCAGTCTGGGGAAATAGAAATGATGTGAACAACATCCACGAGAAAGGATACTCACTCTTCATTTTTCTTTTATTATTATTATTATTTTTTATTATTATTTTTTAGCTGTGGCAGTTAAGTCTCTTCTAACTTGTAGAGCCAGGCACTTCAAAAAGAGCTTAGAGCTCCAAGGGAAAGGTTTTGTGAGTGCTGTAATTATCAGGCTGGTTCCCTCTCAAGCTAGCAGAGCCTAACAGCTCCTAAAAGTCAGGGGGCTGCAAGTTAAACTCTGCTTTAATCTAGACTGGGAGGCTGCAAACAGCCATTAAGGTAAACAAGCTCCTGTGAGGAGTCATTAACTTGGGTACCAACCTCTTTGCTGCTATTACTGTTATTATTTTCAGTTTTCTCTGCCTAATCTCTAGCCTGAGACAGCCAGCATGTTTGCTTGTAGCTTCTTTATAGAAGTAGCAAACGTCCTGCCAATGGACTGAAAAACAATTACATTTGTCAGCAATCAACTTTTCCTTATTTTAAAAGCCCTATCACAGAGAATACATTAGGTTGCGTCTCTGTTGATCACTGTTCAGTGACACTAACTCTTTGCTCCACGCTGCTTCCCCTTTAGTGCAGGCATGACTGGGTTTCTCTTCATGCTTCGTGCCTTGGTTTCAGCAAACTTCAACACCATCTACATTTACACAGCAGAGGTGGGTCCTTCTGAAAGTACATGAAGCTGCTGGGGCATGAAAGCCCATTTGCCAGGAATGCTGCTATATTTCTTGACGAATTCAAGTTATCGTTCTTGAACTAAGTATGTCTTGCTTCCTGACTACACTTTTCTTATATGAGATAAGAGAAGGAATCAGAAAACTGGTTGGAGGTGAGAAGAGCAGGTGGGACAGGAATGCCCTACTGAGCCACCTGTTGGTCAGCTACTACTAAATGTGATTTTTGAGGGTGTTGTGTACGGACATCTTCCAGAAGTCTCCATCTTCCCCCTTCCTATCCCTCTGAAGTTAGACAATAGGCTACCACTGAAAGGAACCTTTGCCAGCACTTAAGGGACTGATGTAGTTAGTATATCGAGTTTATATATATATATATATATATATATATATATATATATATATTATCACCTAGTGGAATTTTTGTGTCCTGTCTACAAATAATTTTGATCCTTTAGAGAGCTTCTCCTTCATACAACTTTGGAGCAGTGAGTGCTGTGGGTTACCTACAAATTGTTTTCATTTAAAAACACCACTGTGTGAAATTTAATGTATTGACTTTCAGATTGAGTAAAGTGATAAAAAGCTAATAGTTGTAGCTGCCTGGGTTGGCCTGATAGTGTGCCATACTTCTTTTAATAGCACACTATATTTACATGTGCACCAGTCTTGAATAAATACCAGCCTTTAATAGTCCAGAATCAGATGCTGTTGATGTGAAGCCCATTGCTGGACTAGCCATATGATAAACCATCAATACACACAAAGTAATTGAGGATCAAAACCAAATTTAGAAATGCCCTTCCCGTCCACATGCCTGGACTCTTCCTGACTTACCTTACATCCTCTGGCTTGGATTGATAAAATACAAAAACAAAGGCTTAAATGACAATACTTGCTAAAATCTGTTGACATTAATGGGATATAACTAAAGTTAAGCAAAGCACGTACTTAAGTGCTTTATTGTCACAGGTGTTATGAAAATATGAGATATGAAAAAGCAAATACACAAAGCATGTTCCTCTAAGCCTGGAGGTTTCTTAACAGCGTTTCATTTTCTTTCTCCTCCTTCTAAACAAAGGCGTTGATGCAAGTAAATAGGCTGTCTTGAAGGCTGCAGACAGTATCCTTTTTTGGGGTTTTCAGATACAGGGCCTGGCATTATAGATTGATTTTTTCCTTTAGCACCTAGCTTATGGTCTGTGACTTTGACCTGAGCAGCTCAGTGTAACTAGAAGAAAGGTGTGTGTCTCACCCTAAACCTCTACTTTGGGCAAGAAATGTCAGATTTCTAATGGCACAAATAAGACACAAAGGAACCTTTAATTCTTTTTATATTTTAAGAATATGGCTTTCCATATCTTATGAATCTGGCTGCAATGGGTATCTCTGAAGGAAAAAAAAAAAAAAAAAAAAAAAGAAAAAGGGGGACACATATCACAGAACATTGTCATGTTAATCCTATTTCTTTCTGGCCTGGTTTAGGTTTATCCCACTACAATGCGAGCCTTGGGGATGGGAACAAGTGGGTCATTGTGCCGTGTTGGAGCCATGGTTGCACCATTTATCTCACAAGTAAGAGCATAGCTGATAATGTTGGTAAACCTTGAGGCAAACATTGTTATCAAATACACTGACATGCTCCTGAAGTTCACAAAAAAAGCTGATGCACTCAATCTAGGTTGTGGTGGTTTTTTCCAACTCATTAGTTCTTTATCTGACATTTATGCAGAGTATTTTGGTGGTCTTTGCCAGATGTAGATCTGGATTAATCTCTTCACAGAGCTTAAATTGCGAGAATTTGTTGCTTTCTGAAAACTCTTAGATTCACAAGACAGATTGTTTTTCTGCCTGTTGAGTTTCTCAGGTGTTTGTAACCCATCATCCACTCTTTAATTCCTAATTAACTGCCGTGTCCCAAAATCAAACTATTGTTTTTTATCTGCAGGTTCTTATGAGTGCTTCTTTCCTTGGGGCCCTGTGTCTTTTCTCATCCGTGTGTGTTGTGTGTGCAATCTCTGCGTTCACACTGCCCATTGAGACCAAGGGCAGGGCACTGCAGGTTTGTATTGCCACTCCAGGAGCTCCTGCATAGCTAAAAGCTATTTAGAAACTAGTAGGTTTTGATTTGGCCAGAAAGCACCCCAACCTCTTCTGAGGGTTCATAAGGCAAAATAAGGACTGACAGATAAACAGAGGAAGGTGCTGTCATAGCAACTTAAAGCACTGTTACCCCAGTTGCCTCAGCTCATTTCTCATGTAAGAACAAACAAGAATGCCAGTCCTAACCCCAGATCCATCATGGCAGCATGTTAACCTAAATTAGCGTAAGCACTTCTTTGTCCCAACTTGAAATTGCTGTGCATATTCTGCTCTGCCTCTGTTGTATGCAGAGATAATAGCAGATACAAGTAACACCTGAAACTACTAAATCCACTTCTACATCAAATTCAAGTCAAATGCCCCAGCTACATCAGCGCTTTAACCTAAACCCTTATGACTAGTGTTTCCTATAAAGCTTCAGAGGCAGTCAGACAAAACACTAAGCACAAAGATTAAGAAGGAATGTCAGTTTGAACTCTGATAGCCTCCTATGCCCAAGTAGCACTGATTTAATTACTAGAGGTGGTGAGCAATTCTGTGGTTACAGGCAATTCAGCTGTACCAGCATGGAAATTTTCATACCATGCAAGAGGCAGGTCTGCATCACTCTGCATATCCCTCTGCAGTCTTACCCTATAAGCCAGAAGACCATGGGCTAGGTAATCCACGTTCTTTAGCAACCTAGGGTCAGACAGATGTTTGGCCAAACTGCTTTATGTGGGATTCAGGACCAGACTTAATATATATATACATATACAAACACATACATGCATTATATGCATACAGACATGCGCGCTGAATTTCATTGGGTCACATCTAAGGTTTCCCATGGGTATGTGGGACAGTTAACCTTAGAGATTTTGGGAAAGAAACATATTAATCATTGCTTGCCTCTTAAAATGCATGTCTTTTAGAAATATGGACTCATGTTTTTATGCCATTTTAAAATATCTACATGATATTTTGTAAATGACTAAAAAAAATATAAAAGCTTAAAAAGCTTTAAGTGAAATTTAATAAGAAGAAATTTGAGTAGAGAAAGCAACTCATTTTTCCCATGTGGGTGAAATTCAACCCCATGCACAGATGCCAGGGACCCACAATCCCTCAACTGGTTGGCTTTACAAAAATTATTAAGCAAACACTTCTTTAAAACTGCTTTAAATGCAAAAGGAAACCTCTGATTCAGATACAGATAGATTAATGTTGGCTGAGATAAATGGGAATGTAATGATTCCTTAATGGGAGGGGCTCTTCCCCTGCAAATGTAATGGCGTTATTCCTTGCTACAAGTAAGAGTAATAAGCTCCAGTTGCTGGCCTTCACATGCACAAGTCAAAAGGACATAAAAATAAAAATCTGTAGATCTAGTTGTGTACTACAAGACATCATCATTAGATCGTATATTCAGTTTGGTTATTCTTCTTTAGAGGTCATTTCAGAGATTGTATTTGTATACGTAGTGTCATTCAGACATTGCTGAATCACGACTGTTGAATGTACTAAGGGCAGTCATCTAACCCATTATAAAGTTTAAATGCACAATGTAAAAGCTCTTGAACAAGGCAATATTTAATCCTAATGCTCCAAACAATAGATGTGTATATAACATTAAGTGAAACAACTGAATGAAACACATGTAGGAAACATTTTGTGGAATCTGAACAGTGACATTTAAAAATCATACTGTCCATTGTCTGAATGGAGACCAGTGAGGAGAGGTGTCCACCGAGGGCCCATACTGGGACTGGAACTGTTCAGTGTCTTCATTGGTGACATGGGCAGTAGGATTCAGTGCACCCTCAAGTGAGGCAAGTTTGACACCAAGCTGAGTGGTGCAGTTGATGCTCTAGAGCGAAGGGATGCCATCCAGAGGGACCTGAGCGGTGGGCCAGTGTGAAGCTCATGAAGTTCAACAAGGCCAAGGGCAAGGCCCTGCGCGTGGCTCGGGGCAATCCCAAATATCAGTACAGCCTGGGGGATGAATGGATTGAGAGCAGCCCTATGGAAAAGGACTTGGGGGGATCTGGGGGATGAAAAGCCTGACATGAACAGACTGTGTGCTTGCAGCCCAGAAAGCCAACCATACTCTGTGCTGCATTGAAAGAAGTATGGGCAGCAGGTCTAGGGAGGTGATTCTGCCCATCTTCTCTGTTCTCATGAGACTCCACATGGGGTACTGTGATAGGTTCTGGGGACCCCAACATACATGTAAGGAGGACATGAAAGGAGGGCCACAAAAACAATCAGAGGGCTGGAACACCTTCCTTTCCTATCAAGGGACTGAGAGAGTTATTTAGCCCAGAGAAGGGTTCAGGGTGATGTTACTACCAGCAGGTGTAATGATAAGACAAGTGTTAATGGTTTTAATCTGGAAGAGGGTAGATTAGATATAAAGAACAGTTGTTCAATTGCTCACTGTGAGGGTGGCGAGGTACTGGAACAGGTTGCCCGGAGAAATTGTGGATGCCTTAACCCTGGAGGTGTTGAAGGCCAGGCTGGATGGGGCTTCAGGCAAAAAGTGTATCCCTACCCATCAGAAGGGGTTGGAACTAGTTTATATTTAAATTCCTTTCCACTCCAAACTATTCCACGATTCTATTCTGTATCTGCCTCAGGTTATTAGGATAGCATCAGTCTGCTTTCAAAATAGCCATGAGGATTGCCTATCAGAGGCAAGACCATTAGAACACATAACCAAGTGGATGTCCTTTTCTTCTGTACCCATTTTTGTTTGTTTTCATGTGCATTCTATTAATTTTTTGTTTTTATTTTCCCCCTTTTTTAGCAAGTAAAATGAAAGCAAGTATTTGATGGTGGAGTGGATAGGAAAAAAAAATAAACCTTTGGAACCTGTCATTTCCTGTGAGCTGCATTTGATGGTTGCTTCTCCATACCCTTTCCATTATAAATAAAGAAAAAGGTAACTGGAACAGTGTAAAAGCTATGATTTGCATAGACAAAGGGCAACTTTCTCACATACATTCCCTTTCCTGTGATTCAATAAAAAGATGCTTTCTACTGATCCTGTGAAGCAAGATGAAGACTGTTTACCACTAGTGCTAATAGTAGTGCCAATGTCATGTTGCAAAAAAATGGAAAACCACCACTGTCATCATTGCTTCAGGGAACTGAGGCAATGAAGAAAAAAAAATACATGAAGTAGATAGGGGCTTCACAATATCAGCCTGAAAGAATGCATTACTTACCTTTAAAAAACAAAATAGCATTCCTCAAATACTTGTGCATACATCATCTGAATTGAAGTGGTTAATTTTAACATCTCAAACGTCATTACATGGGCAATTTCTGAAGGTTCTTAGGGTAGCATTCGAGATCACAAGACAAAAGTTGAGTCTGACTTTTCCAGCGGGTTATTTAAACAGAGATATGTTCAAACAGTTTACTGAAAGAATTTTCTTGTCTTCATGCCCACTCACCCCCATGCCTGATGGTAGCACACAGATGAGGTTCTTAGGAGGGAGGAGGCAAGCACAGCTTACCACAAGAAGTTCCTTGAAGACCTACCTAAGGGCTTTCTGTACCAAAGCACTCGTGTCCTGACAGCAGCTGTGGCAGGCTGGAATGAGCTAGCCTGACCCATCTCACTTAAGATGGCACGCCAGCAAAGCACACAAATCACACGCTCATCTGGACATTCAAATCTAACAGTGATGGTCTGAATGGCCAGCTGCCACAGCTCCCCAGTTAATGCAAGAGTAAGCCAGTGGGCTGGATGCCCAGGAGCCTGACTGACTTCTCAGCAACTATCACCTGCATTGCTTATGCAGCCTCTTCCTCCAAGCTAGTAAGGAACCAAGAATGATTTCAGCTACTATGTTAGAGCATGCCTGTTTTTGTTGTTTGTTTTTAAATATTTTTCTTATGAAAACACACCTGAAGCTTGATGAAAACGGGAAATAGACTGATGTAAGGTCATTCCTTAGCTTCTTTTCCACCTTCAGCTCAGGAGGATTTTTATTTTTTTTAATTATTTTTATTTTTTGTTTGTCTCTGTTTTGAACTACACTGCTGCAAAGTCTGAATGAAAACCAGACTATGGAAGTCTTATACCGCATTCACACTTCTTAACAAAACAGAGCATGAGGTTGTGGGTTGGTTGGGTTTTTGGGTTTTGTTGTTTGTTTGTTTTGTTTGTTTGTTTTTTTGAATAAACTACTATTTTTAATTTGTTCAAGTGTTGGTTGCATGATTTCAAAATTTTCTGTTTTGAAGTGAAAAATCAGAAGCAGAGAGAGAAGCAAGTGGACTGGAAGAGCACATCAACACTCATCTCCCCAGTATTTTCCACTGAAGAACAAGCTGTGTATGAAGCTGTATAGGTGTCTAATTTCACTGCTAACTGTGTTAAGCCTAATAAACATGTGCTCTCAACTTCAGGTCCAGAGAAACACTTGTCAGCTTCCTCTGGAAGCACACTTTCTGAGTGCATATGTACACGTCAGGGAAACACAAGCAGCACTTGTGTCTATGCTTGCCAGTGATCTATCCACAGCACCATTATCTGTGCTACACAGCAAGTGAAAAGCAGGCTTGTGTACACACACATCTTCGTAATACCATCTGAAACATATTGGCACCATCAGAGCTCAGTTAATCCAAGAAACTGCTTGTTCTCCCTAAAACTCAGTTTTCATTTAAGATGGCATAAATGAAGAATATAAATCAATAGCTGGAGCAGCCACAGACAAGTACTTCACTAAATCTGAAATTGCTGAGGGCAGAAACGACTATCTATGTGGTGGTCAGCACCTCTGGAAAGTAGACAGAACAACAACAAAAGTTTGTCCTCATCTGATAATTTTAACAAGAACATATGAAGGGTCAAAGAACAGGACTTTTTTTAAAAAAAAAAAAATCTTCCTCTTCAAACTTGTGTACTTCCAAGAGAATAACAATGTTGGCTGTATGCTCACAACAGTATTTAGGAATTTGGAAAAACAACAAGACCTTGTGGACGAAAGAATATTTCCCTCCCTCCCCCAAACATACCCAAAGATTGACTGGTAGTTGCAAGCAAACATTTTTTCCTCCAGACTTAGCCTTTGACTCCATTAAACAGGAACACATCAAACTTATGAGACACTTGTTAAACAACATAGTACAGAAATACCATTATTTCTTGCTGGTGCTGAGAAAAGTGGTACAAAAGCACTGTATCCTTTGCTTCCTCTATTAAAAACTCTCAAATTCCTTTTTTCCTTCCCCCCCCCCCTTTTTTTTTTTTAATATATTTTTTTTAATACACTCTCCCTTACATTTTAAAATGACCAATAATGTCTTTGGGAGTAACTACATTTTCATTGTACCAGTCAGTATTGTAGGACAACAATATTACACCACCTCTTCTCATGGCTTGTGTTAAATACAGTACAAAAATCAAGTTATGGCCAGCCACATGCCTTTGGTAAAATTAAATGTCCAGTGAGATCACATTTTCTTCAAACTCAGAAAGCCATTCAGCTGAATCCATGTAATGTTTTAAAACTTAGTTCTATACAAACTTATTTTCTTCCTCAAAGAGAAATTAAACAGCTGTCACTCCACACAAATCATAAATTCTGTTCCGGTTCCATAAGTATGATGAAAGTTTGGAACTTCAGAGAAGCTTTCCACATGTCTTGGATCTCCATTAGATTTGTGTTTCAGACAAGGTGTAGGAAGTCTAGTAAATATCCACAAACCTACAGGTCAAAGCAGTCATGACTTTTCCCCTTTTTACAATTGACTGATAAATATTCTTAGTTTTTAAAAAACGTTCCACAGTCACACATGCGTCTCATTTAAGCAACTGACGGTCTTCTCCTTTGAGGCGTTTTTTCCGGGGATGTACAAAGTCATCATCTGAGTCATCACTAAGTTCTGTGTTCTCTCTTTCACTCTGGCAGTTAGGCTGTACAGGGAACTTTCTCTCAGGATACAGGCTCGTTAGAAGTTCTTCAAAGTATGCTTCAAGTTTCATGCCAGCATCAGCCACTTCTGAATCAGGCTGTTGGGTGAATTAACAACATCAATACATCATGAAATAGCTTTATACCTAAAGGACTTAATGTGATTTAAGTGCTCTCATAAGTTACAAAAATCAAACAGCAGTAAGAACAGCACCAAGAATAGCATCTTGGGAACACATGGTACCCAACAGCACAAGCCTGCAAAACAGAGGGAGAGGGCAGACCTTTTGGTCCACACCCCCACTGACCTTTTTCTCTGATGGATTATCACAGAAGCTAACTGCAAAAGCCATGGGTTGTGAAGTTACATAAAAAGAGTCTACCACCTGTTCTATCCTGCCTGTTACAAAAAAGGTTGGTTTATGCTCTGAAATATACAGGTATGCCTCAAGGGTATTAAAGTGTTTTGGAATAACCACATGAAATGCTTTAGTTTGCCTAGCTTACAGACCTATCTTTAAATTATGGTGAATGTATTACTAGAATGGATAATGACTGAGTTTCAGAAGACTAGGCCTGAAGTCATTCATAGCTACCATGGCTGACAAGTTTCCTGAAGTAGAAGTCACTATGGCAGGTGATTCCCAGCTACTGAAGATGTCTGGATGAGAACCCAACTGAAGCCACTTAAGAAACCTTATTCCCACTGTTAATTCTGTCCCTTTTTGTGGTTCACTCAGTACTTGCAACCCTTTTTCAACATGTATTACTCCCTTACATGCAGTGAAGGACAACAACAGTCTATCAACATTTAACTAGAAGTCATAAGGGTGAGTATAGACCTTCCAGAAGGAAAACTCCACTGAATTTAAGATTTGATGCACTCAAGATTAAACCAAGTTTTTAGTCAAATCCTCACCATTAACCTCTATAATGAGCAATGACCCTACTCCTTATCTGTTGTTCTGCCACTCAGCGTGTTTGTTTTAAGCCTCCTTCCTTCTACAAAAAGATCTTTACTGTGTACTCATCTAACACCAACAGTTTCAAATGCAATTTATGTTTTCACTAGGGTCTTATCATCAACCTATGTTTAAATAAGTTCTACCCTCACTGGAGTCTTCCTGAAAATGTCTAAGCTTACAAAATCAGATGAGAGATCTACTTTTCTAACCTCATTAAATTCAGCACAGTTTTGGAAAATCAGTCTGAAGTCAGCCACAAAATCTTCTGGCTTTGTGTAGAATGAACTGGACACTTGAAGTCTTTTCTTGATGGTTGACAAGTCCATTGGCTTTTTGATTATTTTGTAGTAATCAGGAACCTAAACAGAGAATTATTTATTTTAATTATTTATTGAACAAATTACATCTCTTAGTTTAAACTAAAATTTCCAGCTAATAGTGAGAAATTTAGTTTCACAGAATGGCCAAGGTTGGAAGGGACCTCAGAAGATCATCTAGTCCAACCCCTTTGCTGAGCAGGATCACCTAGAGCACGTTGCACAGGATGGCATCCAGGTGGGTTTTGAATACCTCCAGAGGAGACTCCGTAACTTCTCTGGGCAATCTGTTCCAGTGCTCTGTCACCTTCACATTAAAGAAGTGCCTTCTCACAGTCAGCCAGAACTTTTCATATTAGTACTATGCAGTACTCCAATCTTCAAAAATCAGGTAATTTATTTTTTTTTTTTAAAAAGAAATATGTATCACAATTCTTTTTTTTTTTTTTTTTTTTTCTCTTTTAGTGATATCACTTGGCATTGTAAAAACAGTAGACAGCATCATAATTTACTTTTCATGCCTATTTTTGAAGTACTTTTTGAAGTAAGGTTAGCTCTTGGGGAATCATACTAGTGACTCCCCTTACAACCCAGTGTTTTGTTTTTCAACTGCCCTTCAGATAGTTTTAGTAGAACTAAAAATGTTCAACGCACTCAATGTGCAGGAAACTTGACTTCTGATAATGAGCATAACAATGCCATTACAACCACTTCCATTATGGAAATGAAAGAAGTGAAGTACATACCGTGGGAGGAACTGGATCTTGAAAAGCAAGACTCATTTCATGACAGTAGAGGTAGAGCAGCAATCTTTCACATTTCTGTATCAAGAAAAATAGATACCCAAGTAAAAAAAACTACATAATTTGTCCTAAAATAATGAACTACAGAAAAAAACGAACAAATGCTCAGTACTCCTCCCAGGCCCTAAGCAGAAAAGTGAGCACAGAAACTGTATTAGGAAGCAAGCCTGTCATAATTAATGGTCTGCAGCATTCATTCTCGCAATATTTACATCCTATTATTATTAATTCTCAAATGCATGCTATGAAGCCTGACGTAGTTACTAACAGTGTTATTCAGTATTTGCTGAGTCCAGCAAACATTCCACAGAATAAAAATAGCACATGTGGCTCTGAGCTTTTTATAAATATTCAGAGACACAACTTTTTTTTTTTTTTCTTCCCCTGATCTGGGCATAACTGCTCTGTAACTGCAAAGCCTAGAGTGCCTTTTGTTAGCAGTGAGGAAAAATCTATTCTTTGTGTACCCAAGTATATTAAACTGGATCTTGAGCTTGGGAAGAGATTCAGAAAATAGTTTTCTGTGACTTTATGCTTGCTGATCTTTCACTGGAATATTTACAAGACTTGTAACTTACATTTAAAGCAAAATACGAACAGAGCTATTTTTTTCCTTCCAGACTGCAAAGGCAAACAATGGCCCTACCTGTAGACTAAGCTCCCAAATACAATATTCATCTCAGTATATTTACACAGGTTGCCAACAGGAACCAAGTAAAACACTGCTGAAGTTTCCAATAGACCTCAGAATTGTTTTAAAATAAGTTTTTAATAAAGCAACAAAGAGATATGAAAAAATTAAAAAGACACCAACAAAAATAAAAAAACAAGAAAAAAAAATCAAGAATCCAAAACATTCCGGCAAGCAGTTCAACCTTCTGCTCAAAGGCACAAGTTGTTTTTGTTTAACTCTGAGGTTTAAGGCAAAACCAAATTACGGTAACTTGTTTGGTTTTCGTTTGTCTTCAACACTTTTCCACCAGAGTATTCGGAGTTTCAAACTGATATAAATTATTCCCAGATACTTTTGTTAATCTGTGCATCTTCACTAGGAGAGATGCTACATAGCTTTTTTAAAAGAATGATAATAAAGTGCTTTAAAGACAAAAATCATTAGTTGATAAAGTCAATCTATGCTAAAAAACACAACGAAAAAATTGCTCAAGGCAAGGTCACTGTGCATTAGGTCACTATTACAAACAGCGCTCAATAATTCCTAGAATGCAGCCCCAGTTCAGAGCGTCAGACCACAGGCACTTCTCAGACTTTCAGAATGTGCTGTTCAGCATGTTTACATGAAGGCTGCTAAAACCTCAGAGCTTATTAAAGAAGTTATTTATCCTTTTTACCATCACTTGTTTGATTTTTGTTTGTTTGTTTTAAATGCATGCATGTCATAGTACAAAAAAGCAGCAAGACTCATCCTTACCCTGCGGTCTATTGGCGCCAAACCCACAGTATCTTCCAGTTTTCTTTTTTCAGGGCTGTGAGTGGGTTTATCACAATCATATTCAACTTCTGGCTTGGACAAATCCCGACAGAACGTACAAATCCACTCCCCACTAAAGACAAGACAGACAGAAACAAGACAGACAGATACATTAGCCTCACTCTTGATAAAAGTAGCACACTCTTGATAAAAGGCTTTCAACAACAGGGGAATGGTTTGTCGTAAGACTAATGGTGTCTACTTTTATTATTGCTAAAACTTTTCACTCCTTTGAAAAGTTTCACAGAAGTTCACAAAACTTTGAAAAGTTCATAAAACTTTGACCTCCTAGAATTCAACCAAAGCATTATTAAGAGTTGTACTTTGTAACTACTGAGAGACTGAAGAATTCATTTACAGACAAATGACGTTGGCCAAACAGAAGGAAAAGTGTTAAGTGTTATATAGCAAGAACGGTATTTTCTCTCTACAAGCTTTATCTATCATGTATCCAGATTAACCTAGACAAAATTTCTTTTGGAAAACTGGATATTCTTCAATCCCTAAATAAGCTTTCAGCTATTTCTGATTTTATCAATTACAGTCTAAGAATACCCAATAGATGTAATTGACAACATATGAACAAGACAAAACTAGTTCTGGAAGGTGACTGCGTTCACTGACTCTCTCATACAATTCGTGAACATCTCTATGTTTCAGAAACCCTATGAAGAGTCTATGCTTTTAATATAGTTCTCTAGAATAAAGACTTGTGGAGAACTTGCACTCTTACAGATAACCACAAGAGGGCTGAATTGTACTTTATATAGTAGACAACTCAGCAATAACCATTTATGGGACCTAACTGAGAGTACTTACTCAGAGATCCTATAAGAGCTTTGGAAATGGAAAACAGCTTCTTCAGAACCTTTCAGTTCATTTTGATAGTAAGGCAGAAGACTTCCAATATTTTAAAAAAGAAAAAGTCTTACTAGTACTTATTTAGAATAATCTTCCACCATCTGCTAGCTTTACTATACAGAAATGAATAATGGCATTTCCCTTCAAAGAGATTTTTGCCTTCTCCTGTCTTAGCTTAGCAGATTTATTTGATATTTTCACCTCTGTACCTGGACCAGCATCAAAGAAATGATGTGACAGATGTACAAAAATAGATATAAGTCATCATCTAAAGATCTTATAATACAGGAAATACATGGAAGATAGAGAGAAGGCACATTCAAATATCCAAGAATCAGGAAGAATGTGATGGGTTGGTGCGAAGGGAAACAAATGCAGAGACCTTGTGAATCTATATAGGAAAGTGTTCTATCCACCTGAAGCAAGAAAAAAAAAGGCAATCACGAGTAAACTGAGATGCTGACATGATGAAGGAATTTTTTGTGTTTGAAGGAACTAATCCTAAGAGACCATAGTTTGTGAAATGTACCATTATAGTTGCAAAAAAAGCCATGAAGATGAGAAGAAAAATCTGGAGCCAGGAGGAAACTTAAGCTAAAATGTGGTTCTGAAGTCCAGGAACCTATATCTGTATGCACCTTTACAACACCGAACACTTTTCAGAGAAGTTGTTTTTGGCTTCCTTGCTCTCCAGACATCATCATCTCAGTTTCCATAGAATGATCCAGGGAAAATGAGAACTCTTGAAGACTTATTTCTGAAGTTTTCATTTTAACATAAACAAAGTCTTGTGAGTTTGAAATTATCTGCTGCCTCAAGGATTTTTTTCCTCCCTTCAGACATGCACAAATATTAGTTGAAGTGCTTACTGTAACTTTGCCGGATTTTTCTTACGGTACAAAGCTGTAATTTAATATCATTTTATTTTTTTTTAAAAAAAAGCTCTATAACTCTGAAGTTTCAAAGGGTAAAAAAACATTAAAATGTAGAAACATTTTTAAAGAGTAGATATTCTTGCAGAAATATGCTTGTTCAGAGAAGCACATAAACAGAGATGATAACTATACAAAATTAAGTTTTTATTCAAATGTTTCATCCCAGAAAACTATGCTGATATTTAATAAGAAAGCCTAATATTTACATAAAAGCATTAAACAATGAGCATGTTATGACAAATGTTTTATCCTTTAATACTAATAAGCTTATTGCATAGTGTTTCCAAGTTGGAACATCACAAAATGCCATTTATCTTATCAAAGAGACTCATTCCAGAAGCAAACGCCGGTAATGCTTTTAACAGCCTATTTAAGACTGAATTTTGAAACCCAAAGAATTGAGTAGGACTTTTGCATAATCCTCTCAAGAAAGCCTACTACTTGTTTCAACACAGAATGCGATGTTTCTAGATATCACACACTACATCCCATGCTTGGCATATAGCCATATTTAGCATTAGTAAATATATTTAATACTGTATTAAATTAGATTTTTCTTTAGGTATTTCATAATTATTAAATAAATGTAAACCTTTTTCTGTTGGCCTTAAAAAATTTAGACTAGTAATTCTGTGGCCTAATTTTAAGACCTTAGCTAATAATAACAGATGCCCTAGATGTAAGTGATCTTCCTTAATTGCCAAATAATTGAAGAGTTTTATTACAGATTTTGCAGCCACAGTAAAGTTAAACTGAAGTTTCAATGCAAATTCCAATTTTCACCAATTAATAAAACTGCAGACTTCAAGACTTCAAAGATGACAAAGACTCCTTTGAGGCTTAAACTTCTTGTAGTAGGTTTCACAATACAAAGCTTATGTCTCTTAATGCAAGTTTAGATGGAATTAAAGGGGTCATAGTTACCTTGGGAAGTTCATCAGCGAAGGGACATGACAAGAAAGATGGAATACTTTGGGACATTTCTCACAACAAAGGAGCTCCCCTCCATTTTGACATACTGCACACCAGTCTTCATTGGGGTCATCCTCTTTTCTGCCCTCCCCAGTGTGTGAGGGGCCTATCCATCCTGACTTCCCAGTGGTTGTATTCTCCAGCAGTATCCCTGGTTGATCATCTGTGCTGTCTGGTGCATCTGTTCTTATGACAGCTTCATCAGAAGTGGAATTATGATTGCCATCTAACAGCAATGAAGTAAGTATGCTTCTTGAAAAGGTGGTCTGTGAGAAGTAAAAGAAGCTTTATTATGCTACTTATATGATTTTATATGCCCCTAATGAGTAAACTGAACAGAATAACACATCTATATGGTATGGTGGCAACCATACAACTTGTAATATCCATGAAAGAATTATCGTGTCATAGCAACAGGCACTTAAACACAATAAATTAGCTATGAGAGGCTATTTCTGGCATTTTAAACATTGCTCCTGCAATAAAACTAAAAATAAAACTAATATTTGATGCCCAAAAGCATCAAAACAATGCTACTTATGTATATTACTTCACTAGTAGAAACACTTCTTAGCACCAAATGAAAATTTGATATTTGTAAGCTATTTCTTGCTTTCCCAGCTTTTCTGCAGATAAAAGCAGTCTGATCACACCAGTTAACACAATTGGTAGAAGAAATAGTTCGATTTTGAGTTTCACTTCTTCATTTTACGTCAATACTTTCAGCTTTTCAGTTTTCCCCCGAATAAAAAAGTCCCCAACAGAATATTTGTAAATTATTTTATTCCCCAGAAACACAAAATACTCTCCCCAAAGGTAAGAGAGATCTTTATTAATCTTACATTCCGGGGCCGGGATTCCTCCTCTGTTTCTTGCTTCACTATAACAATTGGGAAATCAAAGTTCTCATTTGGCGCACTTGACTCTTGTTTAATTCTGATCGGCTCCAACATAACAACGGGGACTTTGTGTGTAGAATCAGCTCCCAGTGGCCGGCTGGAAGAGCCAGAACTGTAAGTGACAAAAAAAAAAAAAAAAAAAAAAGGCAAAAAGGGAAATTTTATGTCAGAACTGTACATCTTTGGTACACTGATTCTTTCTGAGACTTCAGAATGCTGATTCATTTTGTCTCTTTGAATCCTGAGCACTGCAGTATTACTTCCATAGAATACTACATTCAAGTTTGTTCCTTTTAATATACTTTTAAAAGGCATTACAAAAATGGAAACACAATAACAGCTTGGTTTCAGAAGTGCAGATTTACTCATGGTTTTACTTCCCGTTAGTAGAAGATTTGCAAGTAATCTCAGTTTCTTTTAGGTCATATGCACAAAAGCACTTCCACTGAACATCACCCCACTTTGGAATAGAAGCAGTTACATCTTGGGGAAAGTCTATGTGAGCTCCCCAGATGTGAGCTGACCATTGTAAACCACACAAGCAAATAAACTAGATAAATTACATACATTTACATTTGCTTGGAAGAATTTCCTACAACCTCATAGCTCTAGAAAAACTAGAGCCCTACTTTTAGAACTAGATTCGATTTTCATTCATGTGCCTACTCATAATAGAAACAGAATAACCAAACTCAAAAATGCCATCGTATTGATTTTTTACTATATAACAATAACTTTATGTCAAAAATAAATAAATCAAGCAACAGCAGATAGAAACACGTTTTTTAATGCAAGTAAAGGACTTCTGTGAAAAACATTTAAATAGTTTATATTTGTATGTTGTGAGTCCTACAAAATATTTACTATGTAAATGGAATAGAGCATAAAGTATCATATTAAAAAAGCATCTGTCTTTCCAGTTCAAGTAGAATCAATGTCATTTGATTTTTTCTCTGCATGAAAATTTAATCTCATGTCAGATGTATGCCCTAATTTATTGGAACACATTAATGGATCTGCTCTCTTCAAACAACACTGTGTAAACCTATTTGTTCATTAGTATTCCATCACTAAGGGATACAAACATTTTTGTAGACTCTCAGTAGATATCTAGACCTCACTTAACTAACTGTGATGTGCCAGAAAATTCTTAATAACCGTTTTTATAATATCAGTTTCTTAAATCTGAAGACTTTTATAGTTCCACAAGGACCTTCAATACGCAATTTTTTCCCTTTAGCTGATTTTTCTGAATTTAAATGCCTTATAACGAGCATTCTTTTAATAAAGCCAACCTAGCCATCACTTACAGAGTTAATATGTTTTTAGATGTATTTTAGTAAATTACAAATGTATTAATACTTTTAGACAGCAAAGGTTGTTTTAATAACTATCAGATCTGGTCTTTTTAGCAGAGAAGGCTAGGCAGATTAACTTCTATATTCATTATTGACAGAAGAGACTGAAGCATGTTCTACAGAGGTGGAAGTCGCACTTTTCTTCTCTCCTACTACTTCCTTACCTCTCTCTGCTCCCAACGCTGGAGGCACTGGGTGAACGAATTGGAGGGTGTATGTTTGTCACGCTCACGCCTCCTAGGACAGAAGAATCAGATTAGAACATAATATGTACCTATGCCAAGCCTGATACGTGACTTGGAGAAGTATGCAGGTTTTTGGTCAAATTTCTCCTGCCTTGTTATTTAACACATATCTCAGGACATAATCATGCGAGGGTAAGAGGAAAATAATAGAGTAAAGAAGAGGACTTAAAAGGGGCCTACTGCATGTAAACAGGCTGATAATTCAGTACTTTTGCCTAGCTGATTCCTATACCTGATCACTGCAATTTCTTTAATCTTAACTTACTAAAATCTATTTTTAACTACTAGTTATGTGATCTGCTAAAACATGTTAAGCCATATTTGCATGCAAGTAGGATGAAGTCTCAGGACAGGGTGGAAGAGAAGAGCAAGGCAGATATGAGAGAGACACCCCCACTCCACCAAGGGTCTGGGGACCAGATAGCCCCAGATAGCCAAAGAATTGTGAAAAACATTTTCCCTCAGCATTGATCCTGACAAACATTAGCAGGCTGTTTGTGCTATCTCTGTTCATGTGGGTGTCTGAATATATTGTCCTGTCTGAGCTGATCTGTCTGAGCACATGAATGCCATGTGAGGGCATGAACATTGAGTGAGAATGTATTGGGAACTCAGGCTCTCACACCCAGGAGTGACAGTTTCCTATGGATACACCTGCATTTGCAATTTGCTAAGATCTACTATGTTTTTAAGATCTGGCCACTTAATTTTGTTCACAATACTAAAACATTGTCTCAGCTTTACCTCCTGTTAGGCTTTCTACAACTTTGCCTCCACTTTAGTATTTCTTGCTGTTGATAGAAATAATTAATTCTGCTAGTGTTAGCATTGCCACTTTAGATTGTTCCATTACGCCACTGAAGTAGGAAATTGCACCACAATCCAATTACCTGAGAGGCCTGGTGATGGTACTGATGAATTTGGTGACTGCACAGTTCTGTTTGAAGGGGGTTTTGCCTGGCTCTGCTCTGCTGTGCCATCCTTCCTTGCAACGGTATCCAGTGTGATGTTTCCTGAGCAATCAATCTAAAAGGCAGAAAAGAGAGGGGAAGCAGTTAGTTTTGGGAGAGGGGGAACATGGAACCAAAAAAAAAAAAAAAAAATCACGCCTCTGGCATAGTGCTTTTTTCGCTGTGAAGACCAAAATGCACTTCACCTAGCTTTAGTCACCAAAAAAGTGAGGTGGTTACTTTAAAACTGATCATCTTGCTTTCACTGAAAAGAGAAATGGCCAAATCCGGACGGTGATCCATAACATTATTTTAAGCTGAGATGATTCTGGAAGTGCAATTCTTTCCGCCATCAGCTACAGAGAAAGCTTACATCAGACAGGTAGGTAGCTTTCATATACTGAATTAAGAGGATATGGATGTTTTTTTAATCTCCACACCCTCTTTCAACATGCTTACATTCTATACTCTAAAATACTCTAAAAGCAATACGCATTAATCTATGAAATAAAACTACCCATTAATCCATTGAGATTCTTGCAGTCCTGTTCAACATTAAAGGATGCTCTAAGGATACATTTGCCCCGCATACTTTCTGGGCTGGTGCCAACCATATTCACGAAAAACAGCAAGTTAACACTTGTTCTTTCTAGTCACGGCCCAGGCCAGGTAACTGAACCTGGTCCAAGGTTATTACTCTAGCTTTCTATACAGACTACACATTCTGGTTTGATAAAGAAAAACGACATTTTGAAACATTAGGTTTTTTTTGTGTGTGTGTTTCTTTTTTAATACATAAGATCATGCTTGATCGGAAATTAGATCACCTTGGTTTCAGTTTTCTCAGTTACCCAGACACATCACAAATCCACGGGTAACAACTGCATTGACTACTGAAATAAATTTGTTTATAAGGTAGACTTCTCAGAAGGGGATGCAGAAGCTTCTGCTAGGTCAACACACGTACAGTGATTTGTGCAATGTATCTTCAGTAGCATAAACATAACCATATACAAGTTGAAGAGTTCACAATGATACTGTGAACAAAAATGTAGAAATGCCTTACAGATTCCATACTTTCATTACTGTGTTCTGTAGTTCATCTTTTTACTCTGACACATACTGTGATATCACTTCACTCTATTTTTAAAAAATAGAAAATTTTTATCTAAGATTTTATTGGGAAGAACAGGGGAGAAATATAGTAACAGCAAGTTATGACTAGAAAAACATGACATTTCAGATATCTAAAACTTTAGACCACAGAAATAGGCTCAGAAGTTATTTGAAAGAAAAATCAACTGAATAGAGATTGATAGCTCTAATGCAGACCTCTAACAAATATGGACCAATCAGAAGAAAAATGGAAGAAGTTTAGAAGTTTTAGGAAAGATCATCTCATGATGCTTCCCCTACCACCTGCTCACATGCATGTTAGAGGATATATGAAGAAAAGTACCAACAAAAGGTAGAGAAAACAAATATTTGATTATGCCAACACTCAATACCTAATACAGCACTTCCAATTAGTTAGAAATATATTACAAATTCATAAGTTTACCAGAAATACCGTCAGCAGCCAGTAACTGGTAAATGAAATCTAAGTCAACACATTTTTGTTAGTATAAATAAAAGAGGGGAAGGGTGGGGGGAGGTGCAATAGGCAGCAACCAAATAAACAAATCCAATCACAATTACAACCCGGAATGCTATTTTTCGTAGTAGTCCTACTGGCTGTTTCCCCAGAACAGTCCTGAATACTGTCAGCAGTATATAGGCAATCCTGAATTGTTGCTTCCTGGAACTGTCTCATTATGACAAGCAGAAGAAGAATTTTAAAACTAAAAGGATTTCTACTTTTTACAAACATTCAAACTGACTTCAAAATAGCAGCCATAAAACATTGCTCATACGGTACACTTACATCAGGAAGAGATGGCAGATTGTAGGAGCTACCCACTGGAGAACTCAAGTCTATCACAGGAGCACCATATGTCTTCCCATCACATCCCGCAGCACTAGTGACTGTGGGACTGGATGGAGTAGATGTTATGTTGCTTGCAGCTGAAGTGGCAGTTGAAGTTTGTCCATTACCAACCTGCCACTAAAAAGAAAAGAGATGATTCACAGATATCCAAAATTCACTTTCCCTTACCCCCAGTACATACAGTACACATCCTGGTTCTAACTCACCACCTAAACAAGCAGTTTAGCTCAGTAAACTGAATTCAAATTTAACATCCTGATTTACTCTGAAGTTATCTAATTTCAGCGACCAATCTTACAAGATAAGGAAAGATGACAAGTAGTTGAAAACTATGAATAGAAGAAATAATGTGAATTCTTAACACTGAGATACAGCTTTGAATTTAAGTATCTATTAATATTTCATGCTGCATTGACAGTATTGTGGGAGGAATGTAACAATTTCAGTGAAATAAAAGCATTACAGTTAATAGGCTGAATGCACAACTGCTCCAGTACTTTTATTAAGTAAATAGCTATATTGTCACTTGGACACCATTAAGTGTTTGATGCTGTGCTTCCCTTAACAACTTAGAATGATTAAGAAATTGAAATGCTATATGTATCTCCATCTATCTATACATTTAGCAACATGATACAAAGTGTACGGACTAAATTTCGTTCTCATGTAGACATACACAGTTTTCAATTTCATGGCAACTGCAGACAAATTTGCGGGCTCAACTCCTTTCTAGTCAGTCATTCTATTCACTGGTTTCTAGTTCAAGAAAGACATTACTAGATAATGAAAACACTTGAAAGAAAGGCCTGCAGACAGGCCAATCTTCTTTTCAGATGCTCACAACAGAACTGATTTAGTTTGTTTCTATAGGTTCTCTTAGATATTATGCAGCTTTCTTCAATTCAGTTCAAATTAGTTCTCTCACATCATAAGCACTGCAATTATGAATGGTATTACTCTACTTCTCAGGTCACAAACCAGATTCTTCCCTGCTCGTCTCTGGCAACATGATCCTCTCTTTCCTTCAAAATACCTAACAACACATGTTAATAGTTTTTTTGTTTGATTGTTTTGTTTTGTTTTTTTGCAGCTATGGCTTTTTAGTCAAGCTTTTACCTGGTTTCTAGTAAAGCTGTTACCATTGCGCTAAATATTGGGATTTACCATTCTGTTTATTCATCGATTGTCATATATAGGTCATGTCCTCGTTAAGTTTTGCATAAATGGCCAGAGATCACAGTAATAGCAGACAGAATGAAACACCTATGCATCACACATAATGGCTCACTTCCGTAGCAGTTTAGAGCTGTCAGAATGAAAGAAACTTGACAGTTCTCATTAAGAAAACCGTGGGTATCTTGTCACAGAGAAGAAAGCAGCCTCTGTTCCAACTGAAAAGCCCTCTTGAAACATAATACAAAAGTAAGATGATATAAAGCACATTTCATGTTTTATTTTTACACAGCATGTGAAAGAAACTCTACCTGTTTTATAGCTTGCTGTGCCAAGAATGCCATCTGCAATGGGTTGAGCTTTATTGCTTGCCTTGGTAGGTTCTGACTTGGGGGAAATCTCATCTGTTGTGCAGGAGGAGCTGAACCATTGGACTTAGGGCTATGATTCTGAAAATGAATCAAGCGCGGAGGTGCCTGCATGACGAAAAATTCTGTAAGTTAGGTGATATCAATTCAGTGTTCCAGAAATTGTTAATGTCCTTCACTTTTGAAGCATCTACATTAAATGCAAACAGAGTATCACTCCATTTATCTGAATGATCACACAACACATTGAAAATTAAAAACAAAACCTAGTATACAGTTTTGAATCATTCTGACATAATAAATGCAGATATGTCACAAGAGCCAGTAAGAACATTCCAATTTTGAAAGTCATATGGAAGAACCACAGTTCCATGCAAACTGTGTGTGTGAATGACACATTCACTTCATAATAATTTGACAAAACAGAATGTATAGCTCAGCACCATATATGGTTGGAAGCCATATGATACTATTTTCTCAACAGTAATAGACTGAGCATTACCACACATTCTACCAAACAAGTTTAAAATCGTCATTCAGCGCTCAGTAAAGAACATGTTCCCTAGCCAATTCATATAGCCATCAGCTAAAGATGAAGCTATCTGCAATTCTGTATCTAGACCTAATTTATTTCTTTATATCCTTCTTCAGCAACGTGGAAAATAATAATCTTCTCTAGAAATAGTCATATCTTACCTGATGAGAAGCAGGAGGCTGTTGCATAGCTCCAGGCATTCTTGGATTTGGTAAACCTACTGGACCTGCTCTGCGCTGAGCTTGTTGCCTCTGAGCCATAACCTGTTGCTGCATGTGCTGGAGTCGGAGCTGAGCCAAGTTTATTTGCGTTGGGAACTTAGACAGCTGGTTTGAAGGTAAGTTGCCTGCTGGCTGCAGATTTGTTTCCATCACAGGGCTCTTGGGCATATGTGGTGGTGTTTCTTTATCTTCTATTACCAGAGAACCTGGTTTAAAAAATAAAATAAAAAAGAATACTAAAATATTGCAGTTAGAATACTATTTTTCACAAATATTTCTTTTTATACCATAAGGTCATCACTCATTATTGTAACACAAAGGATGGGTAAACATTAAATAAGGACTCCATTTGCGTTGCTTCCAGGCAAAAACATGGCTGCATTTTATAGTGCAGAAAACGGAGATACTAGCAAACTGCCTTGCACTGCAGCCTCCTCTGTGATGTAGATTCCCCTAGCAAAGTGTTCTGGCATCTCCAGAAGAACAAGGGAACAGTTTCCCTGGGAGAGGAGAGAACATCCTGATCTGATCATCTCATCAAAAATTTAACTGTGTTACCATACTTAAAGGTTTGTGATTTATTTTGTTTTGCCTCGGAGTCAGCATCATGGAACATTCAAATGGTATTCAGTTCCTGATACTCAGTCCCAATTCCAGAATGTGATGGGCAACTCCAGGAAGTGTTTCCTCGCTCTATTGATTTATAGGAAAACTTGACTAGACAGGTAACTTTTAGACACTAATGCGAAGTGAGAGATTTTATCTGAAGAAACATATAGCGCAATTATATGAAACCCTCATGTAAAACTCTGGCTACCATACCCAAGAAAAACGAATTCCAACTAGAACAGATGTTGATTTAGACTCAAGGGACTAGTATGCTGTTTTTAAAAGAAATGAAAAAGAAAGATAATTTGTTTAAAACAGAGCGAGGTATGGAAAGTTATCATCCAAGACCTAAAGTTAAAAAATTCCAATGATCTGTGAAGGGCTGCACACAACAGCTTTTCAATACAAGAGGGGGATAAACAAGTTCCCTTATCTCTCAGAGATTCAGTACTGCTTCCTAGGAGAGTTCACCTCCTGAGGTGGGCACACCACAGGACAGTCTGACAATCCCTGTCCTGGCAGAATTTGACATCCCACTACCACGTCTGTTCCCATATCTGTAAGTCTCTGTGGATCCTGTGCAGTCTGACCTGACTCATTTTTGAGTAAATTATCCAAAGGAGGAGGAAATGCAATGTGCATTTTATATTCCTCTTTTTCAACCCAAGAGCTGAGAAGCTATGCAAGAAGCATCCTTTTAGTTCCTTAGCTAGACACAAAAAGGAAAGGGCTGTGCATAGACACAGAGGGAGTCTAGGCCAGCCAACATATTGTAGCACAGAGCAGGACAGAATACTAGAAGCTGTACTATTTTCATATTGACACCTAGTAATTTGGGTGTTGCATACATTTTAATTCTGCTGCTACCATGTCAGTTATTAACAAATATATTAGATATGTTAAACAAAATGAAAAACCCTACCAACCTATTATTGCCTAATAGCCCTCACTAAGCCTATAACAAGTCTAGGCAATTTCCCATAAAACAAGCAGAGAAAAATTCTGATGAATAAAACTGTTCCCCATATATTTTCTTGCATGAAGGAAAACAGATAAATTTTACTGTCTTTCTCTAGAAAACGGATTACCTTGACAAAGAATGGTATCAACTGTACTACAGCCAACCATCACCAAACCCATACCACATTGCTATTCCATTCTCTCCAAGTCTAATTCTAGAAAGGCTTCTGAAGAAGTAATTAACATCTGTTGTGTAAAGCTACTTAACCCAAAGTTACCGTAGGAGAATTATTCCCTTCCATTATTCTAGAAAACTAGGGGTCATGTACAATTTATGGAATTTAAACACTGTATTTTCTTAAATACACTTTGAAATCCATAAGCAAGCTATCCCAATAGTATACAGATGCTATCACCCTGCCAGTAACATGCAGCCTGACTAAAACACAAGTCTTTCCCAGAGCAATTCGTTTCTTTGACTCTATCCCAGGCAAAACCAGGACAGTAGTTTTCTTCATAGAAGCCTGCATTTTGGATTTTTGATGAAAACAGTGGTGGTAACACCTGTTTCAGTTGTTGCAGAGCAGTGCTTACACAGAGCCAAGGACTTGTCAGATTCTCGTGCTGCCCCACCAGCGAGGAGTCTGAGGGTACACCAGGAGCTGGGAGGGGACACAGCCAGAGCAAGTAACCCAGACCAGGCAGAGGGATGTCCCACATGTGGTGTCATGCTCAGCAACAAAAGCTGGGGTAAAGAGCTGAAGGAAGAGGTGGGGACATTCAGGGTGATGGCGTTTGGCTTCTCAAGAAACTGTTCCGCGTGCTGAGGCCTGCTTTCCTGAACACCTGCCTGCCGATGGGAGGCAGCGACTGAACTCCTTGGTTTGCTTTGCTTGTGCACGCAGCTTTTGTTTTACCTAGTAAACTGTCCTTATCTTAGCCCATGAGTTCTTGCACTTTTACCTTCCCAGTTCTCTCCCCCATCCCATTAGATGGAGTGAGCAGCTAGGTGTTGCTTAGCTGCCTACCAGAGTTAAACCACAGCACTTACTTAGACTGTTACATTTTTTTTTCCTTCAGTGGTTCTTAAATATAGGTTATTCATTGAAATTGAACCTGTCTTATCATAAACTTAACAGCCTGAATGCCGCAATTTCCAAAACCAGATAGATATAACATGACCTGGTTTTATCTATCACTTAAGTAGATAAACTGTTATAAAAACTCCTATGCTGTAAATACGAGAGCCATTTATAACATAACACTTTCCAGAAATTAAGGGAACAGACTTTAGCTGATCAAAAAGACTCATTTGATGAGAAAAGCACAGAAAAAGCAAAACCAAAAAAAAAAAAAAACCCACAGCAAAAAAATGCACAGAAGAAAGTCCCCCCTCAACAAACATCTTTTCAATTCAGCAGCAGCTCACATAGTCATCACCATATGGCTTGACACTTCATTTCCAGAAGCAGATTCACTTTTGATTTTTTTTTTTTTCCAAGTAAACTTATTTACAAAGAACTTTTAAAGTTTCCTTGCTACCATCCAGCATCCTGGTATGTGGAGAAACAAAACATGTTTGCCTTAAAGTGCTGCCATAACACTGTTTCTCTGCCTTTGTAGAGAAGCATACATTTAAATTCTGTGATTCTGTGATTTGCACCTCTCTGTACATCTGTAAAACTGACTAATTTATTGTTGCAGGAAGCACGGCCGAAAGCACGACAGACACCAGCAGAGTCAGATCATGCTCCATTTTATTGCCCGAATAGCCTAACTTTTATAGTGAACTTAACAGGGGCGGACAGTGTTTCACACAAGATTATTGGTCAAAAGCACTCAGACAAAAAGCTACAAGAAAACAACCCCACCTGCAAGAAAACAACCCCCTTGTGATTAGCAGTCACATAGACCTTGTCCTTGAAGCCAGCTACTGGTAACAATATTTTTCTGAATTCCTCAATTGGGCGATGTGGGAACACTGTCATGGGAACTTCTCATAGTTGCCCTGGCAGCTTGGTTTGCTCAGCTACAGCAAGCCATGGGATTTTTGCTGTTTCAAAAAATCCCTCAACAATTTATGACAAAAGGCAGAAAAGGTCCCACAGGTATCTGCCAAAGCATTCTATATACAACAGAAAAATAAAAACTGCCCATCAAGCTAGAAGTAGAGAGAGAAAGGAAATACAACAGCCGTCACAAAATCCTAAAAAGACCTGAGTTTTAATTCCTGCTCTGAAGCTGATGACTTCCTAGCATGCTTATCTCCATTAAACTCAGAGGCTTTCAGGCAGTCACACAAATGGACTACCTGCAAAGCTTCCAGGTTCTGGGGTTCAAGAGTGTCATAAAACCTGGTAGCTTAGAGCTGTAAAACAAAAATACAAACACTAGTTTGGAGACTAGAGCAAAACTTCCCAGAAGGTAACAGAGTACCGATGATGAACTGTTACATGGCAATTCTGTTAAAAACATGCTTTACCCTGAAGTCCACTCCCAACTTCAGGAAAGATGATCTTAAAAACAAGACAACTGCCCAAAAGCAATATTCTCTTTCCTGTTCTTCTATTTTTCTTTGGTATTCTTCCCTTCTCTTCATCTTACTTTGGCAAGGCTTATTGTTCAGCATGACAAGGAAGCAAATAGGGGTTCTTAAACATGTTACAATGCTGCTGTGGGTTTCAGCTTGAGAAGATAGGATTGAAGTAGAAGAAGGGGCTGGAAGATGCAGAATGAGATCAACTTTAGGTTATAAAGTAGGGGTATGTATTGTGTTCCTTGTTTCAGAACCTAGAAGTCACATGTACTGCCCAGGAAACCAAAAACTGCTACTTTCACACCATCACACAGCATTCAAACAAGGGAAGTTCATTAATACTTCATCATAAGTATTCATCAATAGTACTTTTTCAACACAACACACTTCAAATGCCTTCTACAGGTAAGCAGGTTAATCTAAAAAATTTTAAAAATAAATAGTGCAGAGGCTATTCATCTTAACAAAAAAAGCTGCTTTCAAAACAGGAGCGAGGTGCCAAAGTGCTAATAAAACTTTACCATACCTAGATTAAAAATATTTTGAGCCCAGAAGCTAGGATCACAGTGAAACTGGATGGTATTGTTAGTCACTGGTGAAGCGTCACACCTCGCTCGGAGAAGATAGCGTAGTCGATACGTAATCTAGAATAAGAATAAAACAAGAGTTTTTCTTCTGGGGGTTGAAGCCATGAATATGAACTATTCAAAAGAACAAACAAAAAGCCTTGAACAAGCCCCTCGAGATCTGGAGTGTAAGAGATAAAAAAAGCTTGTCCAAACAACAAATAAAAGGGATATTTTCAACATCTCTCTTCTTTCTAAAGTAGCTCTAAAAAGCAATCAACTACAAAATAAAGAAAATTCTTCTCCCTTGCAGAGATACATATACTTCCACAAACTGAGTCATCACATTCAATCTACTTACAAAGAAGGGATTCACATAATCATTACTAAACCTAAGTTAACCCACTCATTTTTCAAAGAACAGTATCCCATCCTTTTAGCAACAAGTATCATCACAACAAGTTTTCCTCTGTAGTATATTTAACATCTCTTCAGAGAGCCAAAAAATAGAATTTTGTAAAATTTGTCCAGTAGAGCATTATCATACTTTATTTCACAAATTTGTTTGAAAATTCTCAGATATTTTCACATTCTTAGAATTCCTTGGTTCCAAAGGTAGTTCCGAAGGCCTGGACTATGATCAGGTTACACAAGCAGAAGGCTCTATCAAATCCTGAGTCTTTATCTAGATACTAAAAAAAAAAAAAAAAAACATTTTCTTGCAATTATTTCACTAGAATTAGCTAACACTAGCTAACACAGACACTGATTTACAGTAACAGCAGATACAGGAAAAACCTTATCAAGTTCTACGATTATATCCTTAAAATTTCATTTTCCTCTCAGATTTTTCTCAAATAATTCCCTAGAAAAGTTGAAGAGACTTATTTGGTCATATCTGCCTAAAATAATACCAATTATCTTTTATGTAGGAATTTTATAAGACTTCACACTTTACTCCTACTTTTCTCTTTCCTTTAAACAGGTCAGTTTTTGGCCACATACAAAAACATTTAGCAAGACTTACGTGTTTTGAAGGTTTGTTTTAAATGACCATGGAAAATCTAAAGTGCCCTACTATTCTGAATATAGATTTCCTAGTATTTCTAGGAAATTTCTGACTGCCAGAGTCAATTATACTATACTGTAGAATTCCTACTCTTTTCTGCTGTCACCAATACAAGTTGCAAATTACTTTTGTCACAGCTTGTTCCATATATTTCTCCTGTTGCGTGCACATATATATTGTATATAAAATAATGATTAGACTTATACCTCTTGTGAGTAATGGTAGTAGCTAGAAAACGTTTTGTTCATGCTGGTGGACTAGACTAAGAAATTGATTCCTTCTATACTGCTTAGTATGCTATTTCCTTGGAGTACAGGCATTACCTCCATATTGGAATGCTGAACATACATGTAAGTCTGCTAAGTATTCCTCCCTCCTAGTTTTAAGGGGTTGGATATCCTTGAGCAGCAGCTTCATATGCTTCTCTATGCGTCACTGTTCAGGAACAGGTCTTCCAGATGTACATGGACAAGCTAGCTACTCAATTCCAAAATAACACTATCTTCAGCAAAAAATCTGGAGCCTGAGTTTTATGTGTTCTTTTATGAATTCTCTCAAACTTTTTCTGAGGCTTTACAGGTTAAGATAGTCTTTTTTTTAGGATGTATAATGTTTATAAGATTAACATGCCTGCAACATACTATTTTTTCTTACTCATATAGCACAAGTCATTGTAGCAACACTAGGCAATTATCAACAACATGACTCAGTTTGATGCCCTTTTTACCCGATTAATTTCAAAATACTTGCTACGGCAGTATAAGGCAGGCCTAGTGAATTTAACCATTTGAAGTTGAAAAAACAAATATAGAACTATCTCCTATAGAGACTACGGGACTACTTCCCAGCAGTGTATTAATAGGTCTAAAATAAAATACACCAAAAAGCCTGCAGATTCTCAACTAAGCAATGAGAAAATAAGGAAAGAAAAAGAGAACTTGTGTTCCAATTATAGGAACTGGAAAAAGAGGATCTAGCATCTCTCTTCAACGTTACCACAGATTTTCTTCATCTGGCAAGTACAATCTACTAGCCTCTGGATAAATGTCAGTATTTTTAATTTCATTTTTATTGTTGTTGTTTTTTTTTTTTTTTTTTTTTTGATTTTTTTTTTTGGGTGTTGGTGGTTCTGTTCCTCATGAGTAGTCAGCCTAGTGAGACCATGTGCACTCAGATCCTAAGCATCGTTATAGCGTTGAAATATTCGTTTCATAACTGTTTGCATGAACAAGCAAAAGCCTCAGCTTCATTTTTATCAGCTTAGCAGATTATTTTTTGAATACTTAGTGGAAGATGAGCCTAACAGAACAAGGCAATATGTTTTTTTTTAAAAAAACATTAAATGCTGGATATATGAGACTCCAGAATATATAAATACCTTCTTTCTCTGAACTTAGAAGCTGTAACAAGCACTGAAAAGAACCTCAAATAATAACATAGGACATTCAACAATTTTGCTGTGTTTCACAGCTACAAGGTTTTTATTTCAGAGTAAATAAGTTATTGCTACTTTTGTGGATCTACACTGATTGTGTAGTAGTACAGCAGGATAGAATCATGAAGCTAAATTATTAGAAACATTCTACATCTACATTTGTGAGAAAAAAAATTTGAAAAAGTTTCATACAAACATTCTACATGTAAGTAATATGAAGTCATTAAAAAGTCTAATTCCTTGGTGTTACAGACAATTGTGTGCATGTACCTGCCCTAACTATAACATCTAAGTAATCAAAGATTGTATTTCTAACCTTACCAAGCGTTTGCTGTACAGTAGTGCTGTGCTGCTCCCACTGGAAACTGCCCATTTGGAAAAATTCATGACATGTTCCAGCTGTTTAGAGAGACCTGCCACTTCCTGTTGTTGCTGCAGAAGTTTCATCCGATGCTCTTTTGCCAGAGTCTGCAAACAGAAAAGCATTTCCAGTCCAATGGTTCAATTTACAGTTAAAATGCATTAGCTTTCATGTTTGTTATTCCTAATGATCAAGTAGTTTCACCTAGCTCTTCTAAAAAGCACCCCCTGCCCCTTGACTGCAGCTATCAAACAAGTGAGTCAGTGCACATTTAAGATATCAAGGTTCTGTGTGCATATTTGCATTTCTCTTGACATGTTTTCGTATATATATATGTGCCTCTTTATACACACGTTTTTTTAAGCACACTTGGAGGTAATAATTTTCTAGGTATCAATTTTAGACGATCTCTCTCAACATGCTGTCTGACCGAAAGACCTTTCATGCACGACACACAGGATTATGATCTGCAAAAGACTGGAGGAAGAAACAGGGTTTGAAGACAGACCCAACTCACAAAAAAAGGAACATGGATAAGTAAACAAATATGGCTTGTGTGAGACATCTCTCTGCTTTGGAAGAGTAACAGGGCAGGTACAGGTGTCTAGTACTAGAAATCAACTTTAATCTTACTCTAAAAAAATAAAAACTGACATTTTTTGTTTCTCATGACAGAAATAAAATTACCTCCAACTGATGCAGCAGAGCTTTTCCCTTTTTGTTTATTTCTACCATCAGTGTAAATATGGCAACTTTAATATCCTGTTCCACCTGCTTTTGATTCTGATTCACCTCAAGAATTCTGCAAGTAAACAGTATAGAAAATTATGTTCTTTAGCTCATAAGCCCACCCTCCAAGCACAGTATTAAAAATCTCTCCACTGTTTCTGAGACTACAATATTTCTTAATCATATGCATCAATAAACACATATACCATCAGATATTTTTAGTCAGGAAAATTACTGGAAGAAATAGAAAGAGCAAGTACCAGTGACCTATGACAAAATTAATTCACTAGTGGTAAATTCTAATGACTTTTGTCTGTAGAATTACTGACATATATCACTGAAAAAAAATTAAAAGCTCATTGTAATTGAAATCCTTGATTGCCCTGGATCATTCTAGAAATGCGGGAGACACTCAAAATTGTTGAAGTACAGTTTCCACCTAAGGTAGAATGATACTCTATAAACAAAACAACAATAAACTCATATTTTAAATTTAGTTATTTCAGCAATAATGTTCAAACTGGTAACAGGGAAGCAAAATCTTACATTGTGAAAACTGCTACTGCTAAAAGACAGTGGGCAATAACCACTTAAGACACATCAAAAAAAGAGAAAAATGCCTGCTCTTTTTCTTCAAAGTAAGGCAAAGAAGGGAAACTTCAAGTTGCACTGAGCATCCTATACTGCCTTGAATCTTTCTGGGTACTGCCTTTGAACTCTGCTAAAGGAACAGTTTAAAAAGTCCAATGATACATGCATTTTACATATTTACTCTTCTCCTAGGTTTGTAGTATAGAGTGAATAAAGCCTCAAGCATGAAAGTATTACATAAGTCTTCAAATATGCGTTGCAAGTATTATGAAAACATGAATCATAACCTTTCACTTTCTAAGAGGGATCTACGCTGAAAAAATGTGTGTGCTGATGGTGAGGAAGAACATAAGACTGCCTTCTTGTCCTGGTTTCAGCTGGGATAGAGTTAATTTTCATTCTAGTAGCTGGCATGGTGTTACGTTTTGGATTTAGTATGAGAATAATGCTGACAACATGCTGGTGTTTCAGTGCTTACACAGAGCCAAGGACTTGTCAGCTTCTCATGCTGCCCTGCCTGCGAGGAGGCTGGGGGTGCACAAGAAGCTGGGAGGGGACAGAGCCAGAACAGCTGGCCCAGACTGGCCAAAGGGATGTCCCCTGCCACGTGGCATCATGCTGAAGGATTAATATGGGGAAGCTGACCAGGGTTGCAGGGGACCACTGCTCAGTGCTGGGCACTGGTCAGCAGATGATGAGTAATTGTGCGTTGCTCGCTTTGTACGTGCTATTATCACCAACATCACCATTATTTCTCTTCTTTTTCTGTTCTATTAAACCGTCTTTATCTCAACCCAAGAACTTTCATTTTTTTCCTTCTGAATCTCTCCCCAACCCACCGGGGGGGAGAGTGAACAGCTGCATGGTGCTTAACTGCCTATCAGGTTAAACCACAACACTCCAACACTCTTCATTGTATAACTTATTTTGTTGCACACAAACTATTGCTGCCATTAAGTCCACAGGCTGAGCAGAAGACTTACCTAACACAACCAAGCACATTAAGTAGGCAACAGTCTCTATGGCAAACTGAAGATTTTAGAAGTTCTAGAAAATTTCAGAATTTCTCTTTCTGAAAGCCTAAGTCTATTAATCTAAACATTTCAATAGAGTGTATAGTAAAGTTGCCTTCTGTCAGTTTTAACCTCAAAATCCAATACATACCTGTTTTGAATCTGCTTCCCTGTATATTTTATATATTTAGTCTTCTCCATCAATTTAGTGATGAGTGTCTCAATGATCACTTTCTGGTTCTGAAAAGCTTCTTCTATAAACTGGTACCTGCAGTAAACAAGTAGTGAGTATTTATGCATGCAAAAGGTGTCATATGCTAAGAAGCAGAGTAGCAAAGACTTTGTTACATGAAGAAAAATGTTGTCAAGTCCAACATCTGTCATCCTGAAACTCCATGCCAGCAACAGCAAGCCTATTTTATTTATAGTGTATTTCCTTTAACTTTAATTTTACATTTTGAGAATTACGATTTTCATAAATATGAAGGCATACTGTATGACCTTGTCCCAATTTTACAGAAAGAAAAATTAATGATGTGCTGTAGACATTATTCTAAATGAAAGAGCATGTAAGCTATTATTTCATACAAGATAAGAATGTAGAAACAGAGCAAAGAAGAGAGTGCTGAGTCAGTAGAAGTCAGCAACACTAAATCAAGGAACTGAAATCATCAACAATTTGTGGAAAAAAAAGAGGTGGCATATTCTGAAAGGGGTATAAATCCTAAGAGAAGAACAATTTAAAAAGGACAAATGCAACTCAGCAAGATCAACATTTAAAGCTGTTCCAAGAAGCAACAGTGGCCAACATGCCTCTACGTACTGATGTCCACCTGGCTAGGCAAGCAAGTTCATTGGGTGGTTGCATCAGGAACGGTGAGCATATTAATGTTTAACTTATGAGTACATCTGTCCCACGCTATTACTGTATGCATTAGCCAGAAAATAATTGTCCTGTAGGTAGAAGATATATAATCCTGCTTTTCTTCTTCAATAGTCATTAGGAAACAACGAAAGAACAGCAACCCAAAGACTTAAGTGTTATAAACAGTGTTCTCAAAGTACAAGATAGCCAAACTTCAAGTTTACTTTTCCCTTTAAAGGGCTCTGCACTGAAGAAATGCCCATTTGCTCCCTTCTGAACTTGTTGGGTAATGTTCTGTTATACAACCATCTTGTTGAAGGACAAATGGAGAAATTACACATAAGCATACAGTTATATAAAACAGCCCTCGTGCTTTCTAAAGGCTCTCTGAAGAGCTGCATAGCAACAAATTCTATCCAAATAAATCAACAGTAAAGAAATGTCTTGTTCTTAAGTCACCAGACTAAAAACTGGAAGAATTAGGTTTAGCTATAAACTATTACACTCTTGTCAGGCACATTCTTTTCAAGACAATCTGTTTATTTCCCTTCTGACCAGATAATTTTGCTCTTTTTTCACACAATTGTATTGTATATGGCTAGAGCCTTAACTACAAGTTAACTTATAGTTATCAACTTCAAGTTATCTTCATACGAGCAATCTGCATAAAGCATATACTTTGTTTTGATACCTGTGTTCTTTGTGTTCTAATAACTGACAGTCTCGGCAGGTCAACTTGTCACAGGTTTCACAATATAATTTCAACTGCTCCTTTTTGTGGTAAGGGCAAAACACAGGTCGTTGACTGGTCACACCAACCGCCTCTGTTGAATAAAGGAAGATATCAGTTGAGTCTCTTGAAATTATTAAATATTTCCGTTCTCAATTTTTTTCTCATTATAACCCTCAGATATATGTTAAAAGCATGTATCAGGCTACCTAATCAATACAACAGCTGTAAGCTCAAACTATAATGTCTTATTCTTGATCATGCATGGAGCTAACACCCTTTATCATGGAGAATGTTTAGACCCTGTTTTACCACTACTTACTATACCCTCACAAAAAATTATTTACAACAGGAATAGCCAGTGCCATTGCAATTGCAAGAGACATCCCTCAACTAACAAGATCCCTTCACAGGATCACAGAATGGCTGAGGTTGGAAGGGACCTCTGAAGATCATCTAGTCCAATCCCCCTGCCGAGCAGGATCACCTACAGCACGTTGTGTTCCCTTGAAAAGGAACGAGGAGATGGCTGACCTAATTTGTTGCTGTCTTCTTTCTCAGCAAAATGGGTGAAAGGGAGTTTGAGGATATCAAAGATACAGGTATTGAAAAGAACAAAAAAAAAAAAAAAATACAATACATAGTAACCAGAAGTTACTAATGTCCCTTCAGGAGACAATTCTAAATGGTTCAGTGATCTCAGTTCTCAAAGCAAATACAAAGAACATAGAAAACATCACCGTATGGTAGAAAAAAATTGTTCTTTATGCAGTGTAACCAAAAAAGCCTGATCTGTTATGAGTTGGGTCAGACACTGAGTTCATAAGGATTATATGGCTTGTAGTGAAAACTGGGATCACACTGCAGCCCTTCCTTTGCTGCAGATCAAGAAGTTCTCTGTTCTGTACCCATTCATTTACTTTCATTAATAAAACCCATGGAGTTATTTTCAGATTTATACTCTGTCAAAACTCTTTGAAACTGACCAGCAGACTCAGAGGAGGACTGAATACACAGAAAGCACTCCTGTCAGCGTTTCCTCAGCAAATTACATTCAAAATAAGTTATACACTACTTTTGCCCTCTCTGTGTACATTTGACACTCACTTTTGATTAACCATATCTGAAAATGGGATAAAGAATATAACACCCATCTCCAAAGTATCATACTGTACTGGAAACGACCCTTGGAGAAATAGATAACAGAAATGATAACCCACATTATATATAAAATTCACAGGACTAGATGCTGTGGAATTAAAAATAAATATATGTATTTATTTATAATATTTAATTTATAAGATACATATTTACAAGATAAATCATACTCATCCAGTGGTCTTATTAGAGCTGCTAAGTCATTTGGCAGCATCCTGTTACAGTTATAAAAGTTCTACGCTGTCACTTAGAGACAAAACAAAATGGGCATAAACTGAAACAAAAGAGGTTCTCAGTATAAGTACAGACTTTTTCAACATGAGAAGAATCAGGCATTCACCATAAGAACACTGAAGATTTCTCAAAGGCTGTACACTGCATCCATCCATGTTGATTTTCAAGGCCCAAATGGATAAACACTGAGCAACCTGAACTGATCTCACAGCTGACTGCTTTAGGCAAGAGGTTGGACTACATGACTTCCTCCCAAGGACCCCTCCAATCTGAATTACTGTAGATTCTACTTGGAAAACCTCAATTCATAACATATTTCTACTTTAATTTGTAAAGCGAAACATTTTAAATTTAGAATATACTTAGCTAAAATGTAAATTCTGGCACACTTTATTGCTAACAAAATGCCTTTATTATCTGTGCCAAACAAATATAATTTATTAATGCTCCTTTTGCTGTGGTATACTAGTTACATGAACTTATTGTTAGACTTCTAGAAAATCTAGAGGAGACAACCATATAAAGAAGTATTTTCTGCAGTTGATCTGTAAAGTCTAGACAATTTCCAACCATTCATTAAACATCAAACATTCACTTAGAGACTAGTCAAAGAAACACCAGAACTAATTCAAACAGTTGCAGCCTTCAGGATAGAATTGAAGTAAGTGACTGGGAGGCTATCAAAATGCATCTGTCCTTTTATATTTACGTGGATTAAGGAATAGAAGTTTTGAAATTTATAATTTTAAAAAGAAAAGTGTTGATTTAATTCAGTTTTCTAATGCAGACACACATCTTTTGGGAAATTATAAATCAAGTGTGCTACCTGGAGACACTTCCTCTTTCTGTCTTACAGTATGATCCTTTGTGAATTTAACCCTCTGGTGAGCTCTGATGCAGGTCTTGCACAACCATTCCACACATTCCACGCAAAAACCATTAGCTTCTGCATTATCTTCACAGCTTGTGCAGACCTGACATGAAGAAAAAAGGTAGCTATTAAAATATACATGGAATACACATACAAGCTATTGTTCATATATCTTCAGTGCACTTTTATAGTTCTAAAACAGTGAAATGAGAACAGAAAACCGCCTGAGGTACAGGAACACTATAAATAACTAAATAACTGTAATTGAATGTGACTTCTCAAATAAAATGGTCATTTTGTTAGTGTTGCTCTAAAACATTTACTTGCCATGATAAAAATCCAACCATTACTTTCTACCTGACACTGCACACTTTGTGTGACATGTGATGTTTACTAAATAGAAAATATTTCACAAGAGCATATTGTAAAGACAGTACACAGTCAGCACTGCTCTGAATTTAGAAGACTCTCAGTTCACATGGAAGCTTTAATTTTAGTTTCTGTTCATCTACTTAGTGTTTTTGGAAATACATACAGTATTAAACAGAAGGATTCTCCTCAAGAATCTCTGCATCACCACTTAAAGACAGCATTCCAGTTAAGCTTATCAGTAAAGCTACCCTTGAATAGATTTTCAAACAATGCATAATAGTTTTCGACTGTGGCCTCTGGACTAAACCCAACAGATCTAGGAAAAGGTAATGAAGGAAAAAACACCTGATAGCAGACTAAAACATCTCTGTGCACAATCAATATATCCGTAAGAAAGATATCCTACAGATCCACCATTTGAAAAACAGGTTAAAAATTATGAACAATGGCCAACACTTCACATGTTCATAATATTATTTAAATTTTAAGTTCTCCTTTACAATATGCATGTAGTCATATCTTTAAGGGGACTTTTCGGTGGTAACAATAATGAACATGCTTATGCAGATACATGTAGACAACTACCATCCATTTCTATCAATGTTTAGCACTGCTGCAAACAAAAGCTTCAAGGTCTCTGAAGATCACTACATCCTGCAGATCCCACCAACAGAATTATGCTAGAGGAGCAATAGGGACAATATTTATATATTAGTTTAGTTTTCAGGTGGATTAAAAAAAAAAAAGATTCCACCTTCTGCACCCCCACAAGATAAATAGAGCTTAAAGCAGAAGCAACTATTTATATCCTATGCAGATAGCTAACATATACTTAGAACTGTGTCCCAGTTTGCAACTTCAAGAAAACAAAGAATATTAGCACAAAAGAGGTGAACTGACTTGCCTTAGGCCATATAGCAAGTTACTGACAGGACTGGAATTTGAACATATGAGTTCCAGATCCCCAGCGCTGTGCTTATTCTTCTCGATCATGTTGCCTCTCAAAGCAAATATCTTCTGAGAAATGAAGTTACAACGCAAGGGTTGTAGACCCCTCTTGTTGTCACTTGGAGTTTGAGGCAGTTCATTTTCATTAAAGGTGACCTGCAAAGGAAAAAAAATTGGGCTTGTGCCCCTTTTTCTGTTTCTTTACAAAAAGGAGGCCTGAAAAATGTATTTTAAAACCTTTTTTTTTTTTTTTAGAAAAAGCTTTTCCCATTATCTCTTAGACCTATCCAAACCAGGGGTGTAGGGAAAAATATCAAATACAGGATATATATTAAAAAAAAAAAAGTTACAAAAAATGGAAGTAAAACAGTTAAAGGAAGTGAATGAAAGAGTAAGTAAAATTTTCAACTTCCTGGTTAAGTTGTAATTTCAGTAACATTTTGGAAAAAGAGTATTCATGCAGCAGTGCTGAATCCTTAAGAAAAAAACATTTAGAATAAGCGCGTATCACTTAGGCATTAATTCAATATTATATTTTCTCTGACAGCAAATCCCATGAATGAAATTCTCTCCCTTCTTTTTCACTTGTCTCCTCCTTAAGTGTGCTAATGCAACCTTTTGCAAGACTGTGGTGTAAAACCTGATTCATTACATCATTGTAGCCCAACGATCAGTTACATCAGCACTACTTACTTAGTAGAGAACCACTGCAAGACAAGAAGTTTTTAAAAACTTGTTGCCAGAGAAGTGTTATCATGCTATGCCCCTCGATTTCTCAGAGGTGTTTTTGCAAATTTACAGAGTAAGAGACTGGACTTTTTTTTTTTCACTAGAAAAAAACTGTGAAAACAAAATAAGCAAATAAACAATAAAAAAATCTTTCAGGCATTTCTAACGTCAAAGAAGCAAAACAAAAACAAAATGGTGGAAAACCAAATAGTATTAAAAAAAAAAAAAGAAAAAAAAATGTACTACATCCTTTCCAGGTCACCTTTAACTAACTTAGGCAGATAAATTTGGTATGTCATGCCATTTATGTGATCTCAAAGGATTTCAGGAATTAATCATTCTTTCCAGATTCCAAGATCTTTGTGCTGTTTTTTTCTATATGAGTAAAGTGTTTTCCAACTGGTTTGACCTGCTATAGTGAGAAACAGATGAAGACTGATTCAATAACCAATAATCATGTACTGTGAAATGAACTGAAACTCCTCCTTTTGTGGTCCAAAAATATATATATTACAACTTTATACTTGTCAAATCCACCAAGTGGAATGGAATTGAGACAGATTTCTAAAGTTCTTCACAGACATCATAACTCAAGCTGTCAAAATAGTTACACATTCTAAGTAGAAAACTAGATTTGCTTTTACCCACTTCTTATTTAAAATAACCCTTTTCAGATAAAGGTTAGACTTTTCCTAGAACTCCTAGTTATTAGAAAAAAAAAATATTTGTTATAGTCTTACAAAACCTAAACCTTTTCTTTTTCTTTTTTTTTTTGACTCACACAAGCACTCCTTTAGTGATTTCAAAGAAAACTCTCCCTAGTTAACCTGTAAGTCTTCATTCTGGTTAGACAGATTTATTTTTAATTGAGTTTTCCTTCTAATTATGTCTAATTCAGTTACTAATTTTAGTATTTATAACCCTGGGAAACGTTCATTCAGCCTTCATTCAATTATAATGAAAGCTAAAATTACTCAGCATGTTGCAGGTAGGTCACTATTTTTTTCTGTTATAAAGCTTGTTATTTACTTAAAGACAGATTGGCATGCAGGAGTTAACAGAGCTGTCATCCTAGCCACTACTCATCTAACTAGCCATAATTTGAATATCAAAGAAATTAAGTAACCAAAGGTTTCTGAATTTCAAAAGAATAGAGGAAAGCAGACCATAGAAACATTCAGTGAACTAATATTCCAAGTATTAATTACTACAGTATAAATTAGAGGCAATAGTAACCTCTATTAGATCCAAAAAAACATTGGTGCCAAAAGCTCTTTCTTGGTACACACAAAATCAGCACAGACAGCACTGTCTTTTGGGGACTTTCTCAGCCATATGTAACCCTAAATACAAACCATACATATCCTGACATCTCAAATGCATGAACCCTGAGCAACATATACTACATTCCCTAAAATCCCATCAACAGCTTTTTTTTAAGTGCATCACAGCCATGTTGTGACTCTTCCTCAATCAATTATCCACTTAGACCAGTGGCTTTCAAAGATGTTTTCACCACAGCTACAGCTTTATGATATATAGCATAGTAGTTCTTCTTTGGAAGAATATGTGGTGGCTATCTGGCACCATACAAGTTCCTGAATTATCCTGACAGCACCAAGCTTGCTGGATACTCCATCAAAAAACGCTTTTGATACCCCATGGCCCACAAAAGTATACCCATTTTTCATGATTACAATCAACTTCAAAAATACAAAGGACCCTTCTTGAACTTTCTGTTCCTTATTCAAGACACAAAGGTCTCAATTAATGTGGGGAAGGTGAGGAGAACAACACTATTCATTATTTTGCCACTAAAACCAGGTAGAACAATTCTACATCTATCACTACTCCCCAGAGAAATATCTTTCACTACTCCCCAGAGAAGTATCTTACATAGCCTGTTATATAACCAAGCTAGAGGTTATGGCACAAGCCCCAGATTCAAAAATAAATAAATAAATAAATAAATCAGGACTACCCCTGCATAACAAAGTTATTTGTTATCTTGCTTTTCTTCCTAACTGAAGTCACTGGAAAGTTAACATGATCAAATTTTCAGTGCAACAGGGGCTATTAATTTTCTTCAGTCTTACTGGTAGAGTATCAGAAGACCTTAAAACTCACAACCATCTCTGAAAATACTTCTCTTTCCACACTGCAACCAAAATGAAAAAAAAAAAAAAACAACTTCAAACTATCCTACATTAAGAGAACATAGACATACTGCTCATACTTCCAGAGACTCCCAATTAAATTTCAGTTTCAGTTAAGTTTCCCAGAAATAGAGTTGAAACTGAACAGAGTTGAAAAATGCCTTATAATTGGAAGATGGTTAAATGTTTTTTGGAGACATAAGTCCTCTTACTTGGAGATGATCAAATGTACGCCTTTAATGACCAGTGAGTGACCTAGTACCACAAACCTGACTGGGTATTTTCATTTGTTCTTAAGACCCATTCATACAGGTAAGCACAAATTTCAGCTAAGCTTTGAAACAAGTAGACTACACAATCTCTAAGAAGCCATCCCCCAAAAAACTACATCAAGAGCCAATGATACATTTCCCTTAATAATGAAATACATTTTCGAAATACAAGTTTTTAAAGGCCACAATGCAAGTGTTAGGGGATTAGCTTAAAATGCACACCACATTAATGTGGTAACCTTTTGTATTGTTATTACAAAGAATGCAGCAATGTAAAAAGAACCTGAATCATCTGCAAGAAGTTCCTGGAGTTTAATAAAAAGTTTATGAGCAAAGAGATCTTATTAGCTAAAAATGAGGCATACTACTTATCGCTGCGTAGTGCTGAGATAAGAAAAATAAAGTTGATTTTACTAGTGGATTCTAGTTCACATGGGGATCTCTTGACATAGTGCCTTTCAGGTCTCTGCAAAGAGTGATGGAAGTGTCCTGTTCAAAATCTATTTCTTACACATCGCTTCCATTATCACAATGCAATTTCATACTAATAGTTAAAAATAGTTTAGAATTAGAATAGTTTAGAATTAGAACCTTCTTCTTAACACATACTTTATTTTAATCGATTTTCTAGGGTAGCTACTCCATGTGATGACTAAGTACTTCAAGTCTTTTTCTGCATATGAACAGCAAAAAGCCCATGCAGCAAGAAGCCAAGGACATGCATACACATCCAAAAAGTGTTAACTTGATTACATGCTAATGCACTTACCTGATTTGATTTTTCTACTGTGCTACTGGGAACCTCAGTGGTATCCTTCACAAAAAAGTTATCTATGATGTGTCTCTCTGCACATTCCTGACCACAAATTGGACAGCGGATAACACCAACTGGGGGGGAAAAAATATCTGATTATGTTTGCACAACATAAGATTTATCAAACAACTTCAAAGACAGCTTGTAAGGATAAGTACTTTGAAAGTCAGTATTAACGCTTTTCTATCAATAACATCTGAGTAAAAAGAAGCTAATTCTCATTCATCACTGATGGAACATTTTACCTGTTATTCCCTAATGATATAGTCTTTTAACCAAGGTCAAGCATCTGTGTTTCATTCCTACATACAGTTTGCTTTAATCTTTTAGAAAATTAATTCATTTTCTTCTAAAGGGAATGTATTCCCATTGACAGTTTGTTGTTATAGAACGGATTAAAGTAAACATTCGTTAATGTGAAGTATTCATTAGTGACAGCGAGCAGTTTTACACACACCAGCAGTGTGACATGACTGACTTCCAGCTATGTAATGAGAAAAACTGAAATGCAATAAATTTGAAGTTAAGGGAAATAATATAGAGAAGAAACAGACCTGTATTAACATAATGACTACCTTCATAAAAAGCAAGGAAAAGAGAGAGACATAGGAATAAGTGAGCAAGGTCCTCTCCCTCGTCTCTTCTCCAAGTCAAATTGAAGAACCACTCTAAGAGCTGACACACCAAAAACTCAAAGGATTAAACAATTAAGAGTTTTCCCTTAAGAGGAAATAAAAAAAGGACAGTCACACTCCAAACCTGAGGCCCAACAGTGAGTAAACTACATTGAGAAGACCTGCAGAAACATTTTTTACAAGAGACACCTTTCCTAGATGCCAAGACAACAGAATGTCTTATTAGCACCAGGACATGTTTATTTTCTGAGAAAAATTCTTAAATGCTGGCATTAACATCTTGCTTTGAGAAAATTATCTTCTCATCACTGTCACTGCAACCAAAAGGAAAAGAATGGAAACTAAATAAGGCTGAAATAATCACCTCCTCAAGAAGTGAGTGGAGGGGCAGGCGCTGAGCTCTGCTCTCTGGGGACAGTGATGGGACCCAAGGGAACAGCATGGAGCTGGGACAGGGGAGGGTCAGGCTGGGGGTTAGGGAAAGGGTCTGCACCCAGAGGGTGGTCGGGCACTGGACTGAACTTCTTGAACTGATGCAGTTCAAGAAGGATTTGGACAACACTCAGACATATGGGGTGATTTTGTGTGGTCCTGTGTTGAACCACGAGTTGGACTCTATGATCCTTGTGGGTCCCTTCCCAAGTCAGGATATTCTGTGATCCTATGACTTAGGATGTGGGAATCATCATGGAAAGCCTAGAGCAGAACAGTCATGAGAGTCCAGACCGAAACAGATTCTAGATCTACACCTGCCATTTTAAGAGAAGCACGATTTTAGGACCTTAACAAAGGTTGAAGGCATTGTTTAATCAAAAATAAAATAAAATAACACCACTATGTAATTCAGCTCTTGCACATTTAATTAAACTGGCATTGGGCACAATCTTGTTCCTGTTTCACTTTTACAGTAAAATGAGGAAGTGCAGAAACAAACGTTTCACTTTCTGAAGAAGAAAGTAATGCCCGTGTTTCACACAAGATTCAGGTAACTTTTTCAACAGTGTTACTGTAATAACACGTCAGATGTAATGGGTCAACTCACTATAAAGCGGTACTCTAGAAGTCCACTAGTTTTACTTGATTAGCTCTTCATTCCTGAAATTTAGCCAGCAGCTTTCTCCTTATGTACAAGGCATTTCATTTTCATCTGAAAGGCTACGATGCTAAGGATATTTTTATTATAATTGCCATTTTGCCAGTCTGTTTCAACACGTATCAATGCAGTTTTCTTTGATATACATATTCTATATTTGGGCTGAAACTTTTGTAACTTTTTCAACACCATCATCATGAAGGATAATCAAGAAATCCAGTTATGGTAGGCCAGGTAGTTAACAGAACTCCAAATGCTGAATTTCTCCTTTTATTAAGCAAATCAATTTACCATAGGCAAGAGTGAACAAATCTCCTAATACAATATACAAGCTACATCCTTGCTGAATAAGATTTAAAAAACAAAACAAAACACAAAAACCCATTGTTACAGTGCCTAGTACAATCCACCCTCTGTTCCCTCATTGCTCCTTCCTGACCCCAACACAGCATAGGACTCTTGGCAAGTGTCTGAGGGTCTGTGCATGTGTTTGGGAGCAGGGTAGAGGAGAGAATCAGATTGGCAAACTGATTTAGCCATGGGTATATTTCTCCTGTTCTCCCAAGCTTCACCTTCAGCCTCCTGATTTGCTACACTGACCAAACTACTACTGTAGTTTGTACTGACTAACTGCTCCTTATGCTACAGCAACATGAGAAACAGCTCAAGGATAGGAAGGGGCCAGCACCACAGCTGAAGATTAAATATGGAACCTTCAAAACAGATCAGCTTGAATTGAAAATGTGAGAGCAGGGGAGCAGAGAAGACAGGGGAGAAGTTATAAAATGTGCTATCTACTTGAGTTAGTACCAACACCAGAGCACTTAGTTAACTCTGTTGTACAGGATGAATAACAACAGCGGTCCTTTTCTGGCACACAGAGATACCTGCTAAGCACTTTAGCACTGACACCAAATGTTTCGTTTGCATTTTCACCGACTGAATATTGCCAACTGTAAGTTCAAGAGATTGAGTAGAAATACAAGACTAAGATGGGAGAAAGAGATGAGGAAAGTGGCCCACACCTGTCAAAGTCCTCGTGAAAAGTTTTTCTAGAGTTCCTTATGCTGTCTAGCCCGTCAGCTGGTAGTTTCACTGTGATAACATATTTAAAGGGTAAAAAATAAAAGCACTGCACAGCAGCTGTGGAAGGGGAGGGAGAAAAACCGTGAGAAAGAGCCCTGCAGACACCAAGGTCAGGGGAAGGTCAGTGGAAGGAAGGGGAGGAGGACGTGCTCCGGACACCAGAGCAAAGATTCCTCTGCAGCCTGTGAAGAAGACCATGGTGAAGCAGGTTGTTCCCCTGCAGCCCTGAGAGGACCACACTGGAGGAGAGGTCCACCCTACAGCTCATGGAGGACATGCCCTGAAGGAAGCTCATGAAGTTCAACAGGGCCAAGTGCAAGGCCCTGCATCTGGGTCAGGGCAATCCCAAACATCAGTACAGACCAGGGGATGAATGGACGGAGAGCAGCCCTGCAGAGCAGGACTTGGCAGTGTTGGTGGATTAAAAATCGGACACAAGACAGCAATGTGTACTTGCAGTGCAGAAAGCCAACTGTATTCTGGGCTGCATCAAAAGAAGTGTGGCCAGCAGGTCAAGGGAGGCAATTTTCTCCCTCCACTCCACTCATGAGATACAAAAAAAGATGGAGAACTTTTTACAAAGGCATCATGATAGGACAAGGGGTAACAGTTTTAAACTAAGAAAGAATAGATTTAGCTTAGACATTAGGAAGAAATTCTTTACTCATAGGGTGGTGAGGCACTGGAACAGGTTGCCCAGAGAAACTCTGGGTGCCCCATCCCTGGAAGTGCTTGTGACCAAGTTGGATGAGGGTTTGGGCAGCCCCATGGCATGGGGTTGGAAGTAGTTGATCTGTAAAAGGTCCTTTCCAACCCAATCCATTCTGTGATTCTATTCTATGATAAAATATTTTGCATATACAGCAGTGATCTGATGAAGGAATTTGACACGTGCTTTGAACCCCTTTTTCCTCATCCAGTTTTCACGTACAAAGGCCTAACTCACAGAATGGACAGGTATCCGCTTCTAAATCTGATAGCAGTAACAAAACAGGACACTGCACCCATGAACGATTATTGTTCTCCCCAGCCTACTAAGAAACTTGATAGAAGAGTTTCATTTCTTTTGCTGTTTAAAGCCATAACTCACGAACAGTATTAAGCCAGATGGCTGACGCAAACATAGGAGCACACATCCGAGCCTTTTACTAACAAGCCAACAGGTGTTGTAGCAAGCAATTAACTCTAACTTTTTTGAACAACCTAAAGGACAATGATATTTTCCACAGATACTCCCATTTGTGTTTTATCAGTTACAGGAACACGAAATTCAATAGAAAGACAGGTTTACACAGTCCCAGCATTTTCTTACTACATTCCATGTATGTAGTTGCTCTTAATGTTCATCAGTACACCATTTTCCCGTAAGCATTTAATTACATTTTAAACTGTTCCTTAAGCACACATAGAATGCCACTCCTAAATTAACCTCTGTAATAATTAACATTTCCTCCACCAAGTCCCTCTGCAAGACACTCTCCTAGTGCTACAGTGAATCTCTTTTTTTTTTTTTTTTTTTTCCCCTAGCACTATGGTTTGGAAGTAATCATGCAATAGATTTCTAATCATGCTTTATTTTATTGCAAACACTTCCTTCCTCTTGTTTCAAGACACTTGCTTCCTGAATTGTGCCACCATTTATTTTAGTGCTTTCAGAGCTGGGAAGCCTAGCTATTATACTATGTTCTGTTCAAGTAGATTCAGATTCTGAGTAGTAGGATATTAAAAGCCATTCAGTTGATTTCCTTATATAAATTGATAAGAAAAATAATTCTGTTGAAACTAGGAGAAGCATACTATGCCATAAAAATAGGAACTACTTTACTGTTTTAAAGGGAAGAAAAAAATCCCCAAATTATTTTGCTATTATTTATTATTATTTATTCAGCCCTCCCATAAAAGGAATAAAGGCAAAAGAGAGCACAGTCTGGAAAGCTGCAGCACAGTATATTATTAACACACAACACTATGGAATAATATCACGAACTTCCACTAATCCAAATACTATTTCTGCAACTGTCAGTTACTAAGTACATATTCTTCAGGTACATTACCAAGTCAGCCAAAACCCTGTATTTCCATAGAAGAAAAAAAAAAAAAACACTGAGTATCTTTAAACAAACATGGCAAGAGCAGTTGTAATGCAGCAGCATCAGAAACAGTATCAGAATCGACTTGGCGTTTTGGCGAATGCTGTTCAGGTTAAGCACACTCCTTGATGGTGTAACTCTACTGTTTATCCCGATTAAATTTGGATTAGGGGGAAAATCTCTTTAATTCCACATAAAGTTCTGACGCTCAACTCATTCTTGACCCAATCTAAAGAGCTTTGAGATATTTGTGAGTGAATTGTACAATATAGTCAGGAGGCTTCCAAGAGCAAATTATTTTTAGTAAGCAGCAAAGTAATTCTTCTTCCTAAAGATACTCTGAAGACTTGCTAAGATCACAACTTGCTAGAAATAAGAAGTTGGTACTTGGTATATTTATTGCCATTTCCTTTCCTGATGCCCAGTCTTGCACCATACTCTAGAGAAAGAGGGAACCTCTGAGAACCAGATCTAGTATTAGAGGAGGAAATATGCTGAGGTCTAACTACCTTTCTTACTACTCCCTGAGGTGCGCGGAGGTGGGGAATTACACAAGGGTGACATCACATTTTCCTAACGTCGTCTCAAGTAGCATCACCCACCATCGCTCACCTACCTCCAGCAGGTTAAAGACAACAAACACCAGAGAGGATCCAAGCAGAGGTGACCCCAGCGCAGTAGAGCAGTTACAGGACTAGTTGGCCAGGGACTTTCAGACAGGATCATTTATTTTTGACTGGACTTACCCCCTCCCTCAATTACCTGTTTGTTTCAAACCCTATGTTTCCCTCCCAACCTCATGTCCAGCTTCAGTCAGTTTACAACAGATTTGCCACCCTTTCTTCCAGTCTGGAATGCTATCTCCTACCAAACCTCGTTTCACAGAAGATCACAGAATTTCCTCTGGTGGTAACAAGAAATCTGTGGGGTTTTTTTGGTTCTAACTGCTATCTGTATTATTCACATCAAACGCAATCCACTGCTTCCATCCCTTTAGTGCCCATTACAAAGCATCAAATACAGGAGAAAATAGAAGCAAGAAAAACCCATAGGATTCATCTGTGAAGTAACTGGAAATTTCAGCGTGTTTGGGCCTGAAGCAGTGTAAAGTTTAGTGGATATGAGCAAGAAAACAAGTAGAAATGTTTGAGAGGTAAATAGTGCACAAAAAAGCCATGTATGGTTAAAAATAGTTAAGGTTCCCATGTAGTCTTAGCACTTATTGAACCTTCGAAAATGATAGCACCGCAAGGAATAAGATAAAATACATTAGAATACCTTTCACAGTCCCATTTTACACGGGTTATAGCTTTCTGATTTCAGAAACCCAGTAAGAATTGCATAGCTTGCTTTCCTTTAATAACCAGCTATCACACGAGTATCTTCAGTCAAAGGTATAAAGCAAACCAAAGAAATTCACCGTCTATCAAGAAGGAAGGAAGGCTTGAAACTGATTCTCCTTGTCTCTTTACACTGACGTAAGCAAGGGGAAATCCTAAAGCAAGGTAGTCAGTCCATTGAGCTTTGAGAGTAACTATTTTCAGTGTGTCAATTTGCTTGTGTCTACCATGAAACTAGTGCAGGGATATTTTAGAAGTGTACTTAACATGTTTATTCTTGCTTAGAGGAATGAAGTCCTCAAGTGTCAGGGTTTATTTTTATCAAAATAATCCTGTAAGTTTGGGTTGCTTTGTTTTGTTTTTAAAACGAAACAAGCATTCACAGAACACTCAGGCAGGCGGAAGCATTTTACTTAACTTGGGAGAAGTCCCAAAATCACTATTATGGTTATCATGAGGATGGTAAAGCAGCATTAAATGATCGGATCCTACATTTTCCATCTACTCCTCTGCACCAGGAACAGTTCATGCAGCTCTATGGTGAGCTGAATCAAGAGAACATGGCTCCTGAGATGGAAGAGCCAAAGGGAAGACATGGCCACCCCTTTTCAGCAGTCACATCCATGTATATAAAATGAAGCAACCACAGAACCTTGGATTCAGACTGTGCTTGAACCAGGCCTGGACACCACATTGCTAACAAAAGTAACAGCGCTGGCTCTGCTGCCCATTCATTTCCACCCCATGCCAACCCCTCTTGTGTCACCAGCAACATTTATGCTGCCACGTGGTGAAATGGATTGGGGAATGCAACGTGGATCGATCAGTGGGTGTCGAGAGGGTTAGTTTCCAGTGCAACAGTTCTCACTTGCTGCTGACTCCCAGTGCTATATGACTCTTCGAGGAATGCTAGCCTACATTTTAGACGTGGAAGGGAAACCACAGCACATTCTTGCACTTCTTCACGACCCATGCACTGCATCCACAGTGAACCCATCTCAAGCCACTCAGCAGAATGGATTTGAGGCATACATTGTATTATTTCCAACTCAGTTCTCAATTTCCTGGGAGTACATTCCAGACTACTGAAGCATTCTGAGACAATAGAAGGAGACGGGGTCTGGTCTGACCCAGTTTCAGCTCGTTTGTATCTTCACTGTAATGAACAGGTTTCAGAGCCAATTTAGTAAAGACACTGGATAATCATCTGTAGATCCAGAACGGTATTTCTGGTTGTAGATGCAAAGCGTTTGCTAAAAGAGGTCTTAACAGTTCTCTTTATTCAGCATAGATCAGTCAAAAAAAAAAAAAAGTTTTGTGAAAAGGAGCTCTTTATTAAATAGAGCACTTGGAAGCAGCTGGTAACTAATCTTGCCTAAAATGACACAGTCATTACAGAATAAATTAATTAGGCTTGCATAAGGCAATTTTCCCTCAGTTTTTACAGAAGTTTTGTTTGAAATTTTAACTATAAAGATCTCAGAACAGAAAATACTAATAGTGAGTCACACATGGTTAAGATTTTATTGTTTTTTTTCAAATGTGCAGGCTAGTTAACATTAAGAGAAGGTATTTTAGAGACTGAAGACAGTGCCAGCTACAAGATTTATAGCACAGCTACACAGAAAATTAGGGCATTTCAATTATGACCTACGGAATGTTTTCTCCTTTCGCTGTGTAGATACACACCATTAATATTTGCAAGGTTTTTCATTAAAAATGCATGGGATTGAGGGTAAACTGGATATATTTACACAGGTCATGTTTTTCTGTTAAAAACAAACATTTAAAAAACTTAATTCAAGAGATGGTACCATGTGCAATAAAGTCTGAATCGATTTTAAAAATAATTACTGCTTTCCTCTCGTTTCTCATTAAGCCAATACGGGTGCTGCAAAATTGGCAACTTCTTCAAACCAGTTTGTTCCAGAAAAAGCTGCTCCTGTCTAGTTCTGACAGCCTGCTGCTGCTACTGGAAGGGAGGTAGGTTAAACCAACCAGCAAGCACATCTCCAGGGGAAACCAGCACGTACTGCCAAACCATAAACATTTATACTAGCCACAAATTGAGCAGATAAGTTTACTAAAATCCAAATGCTTTATTTACCACCCTCTAAAAGGTAAATAGGTGAAAAAAAAGACAAAGACTACTATCTGTAATCCCCCCTCTGGAAGAGTGTTACAGGCCAGTTTTTATGCTGCAGTGCATTGACTTTCTTGGAAAGCACTGCAGAGCTGAATTAAAATATTTCAGCTGCTCTGTGAAATGGTTCATTGTTTTTGCCGTACGTGCCCAATCTTCGAACATTTCGGATAACACATACTAGACTTCATCAAATTGTAAATTTTGCAAGGGCTGATGACCACTTCTTAATACCTTTGGAAATTCTGAAGGGAGAGTTTACACCCACATCCAAGGCTGTCCAATGTATTGCCTCCAACAATATAATAAGAAGTGCCATAATGGTAACAAAGGGAAATACTGCTATCGTGGGGCAGACAATACTTAAGTACAAGATTACGAATAAAAAACACCTCAGTGCCTTGCAATGGACATGCTTAAATGATGATGCAGAAGCTGTGAACAATTATGCCAATTTTCATTGCTGGCTGTGACAAGTATTTCTTTCATTAGAATTAAAATATATTCTTTCAAGTCCTGAAATTGTCAAGTGTTTCCAACATACATTTAGGAGATCTATAATGAATTTCAGTATACAATATGAAGTAATATGCAAGGATTTTTACGATTCAGTGACATTCTTGCATTGTTTTCTCTGAGCAGCACAGCAACTTGAAAATATAAATACTAACGTTTTGAAAGAGATTTTGATACTGTCCAGATATATACATTCTACTGAAATACCATTTTGCAGACACTGTAGGTTCCCATCAGTGCTCAAGTCCATTATATCCATGTGCTTCTTGAATAAGGAAATTGAAACCTTTCTCCCTAAACAGCAAAGTGCTAGGATACAGTTATTACTACCTAAAACAAACAAACAAAAACATTGGGGTAAAAATTTGTTTTGCCAGAAACTCTGGTAAGGAAATAGATCCCACATTGGAGTTGTGAGCATGACACTTCTAGTAGTCATTTGCTTTTACAAAGAAATTTCATAGTCTGATCTTTATCTTGTAGATGTCTCATCTACTACTGACTGATGGTTCAGTAGCTGCACTACAATGCATCTATTACCAAAAATTACAGTTACATAAGAAGTATATAAACAGATGATCATTTGGGCAGCTGAAGCCAGTCATGATCCTAAAAAATGAAAGCCCTTTTGGAAGACACTCACTGAAGGTATTGGTTCCTTTTAACTCTCTGTTGAAAAGATGAAGTCTATACTCCAACACGTGAACCTTTTCATTGTTGCTCCCAGCTCCTCCATTTAGCCCCCAAACTGAACTACTGTTCTAAAAAAATAACAATGTTCCCATCAACTCTGAGCAGATTTGAAGGTAAAAAAAAAAAAAAAAAAAGTCTAAAAAATAACTTTGAAGAATCTGGAGCATATTAAGGGATCCAAGTTGGAAGCAGCACTGGGAACAACAATAGGTAAACAGCCTTTAGTCAAAGAATTTCATGAGAAATGTCATCCAAAACAGGAACACTAATACAATTCAAGTTCTTTGGCAAACTCATCCTACTTCCTCTCTTCTTTGAGTGCTCAGATGCACCCTTACAATCCTTTCTTTCATTAGTCTTCTCCCATTCTCCATCACCACTGAATAATGGGAAACTATCTATCACGACTTGGGAGACCAGCTTCTTTGGCCCCCATTTTCAGGCCGCTAGCTTTCCAGGAGCAGCACTTCAGGTGCCTAAATGTACTTAATTTGAGGAGGATATCCTGCCTAGCTTCCAGCTACTATTCCAGAAGGAAACAGGTCTCCTGTGGATTGTGCAGTATGTATGCTGGTCCTTTTTTTTTTGAATATCACTGACCCTAGAAATTCAAAAGCAGCAGAAGTTAGTCTAGTTTGGATGGCTGAACCTCACCCCTCATCTACCCTATTTCACATACCTTTGCTTTACAGCTTCTGCAACTGATTTCAAATTACCAGTGCAAAACACTACTGAGAGGCACATGGAAGATCTCTTATATGTTATCTGAACCAACTGCAGTCTGCAGTTCCAAAACAAAACTTGGTTAAAGTCACTTCAGTTTCAATATGCAGAGCCATCAACTTAATTGCAGTGCTTGCTGCATCCATCTGTATTCTGCTACACTGACATTTGTTTTGAAGTTCTCCCCAAGGACAAAGTTTCAGAAGTCATCAACACCTCTCCCTTGTATGTCCTTCAGAGCAACTCAAAACAGATTACAATGAGGTAACAAATATAATGGAAGACTCCCATCAACTTCATCCAGAAATTGCATAAACAGGGAACAGATGCTCAGGAGTACATAGGAATAGCATGATAATTTAGAATAATAGGTTCTGGATTTTAGATTTCTAGACTTTCTGCTAATTAGTGTCTCTTCAGTGACATGAAGAAGCACATTTACTATGCCCAGGATGTAGATCCCTAACAGCGAGAAAGAAGGATTTAATATGTACTTATCAATAAATTCTGAGTACTCATAAAGGTATACTTTTAATCTGTGCTGAAATTAATGCTATTACATAAAAAGTGCTTTCATTATTAACCTAGTAATCTTTTAAGGATTTCTAGGGATTTCTAAATTTTTTATTTATTTTTTTTTCTAAATCAAGCTGGCTGTTCAAAGGGACAGAGACGATGAAAGGCACAAACAACATCAAGGTGGGAATTTTCACTGGATAATTATTCTTTAAAAAAAAGATACTTTACTTCCTGTCATTTCCATCAGACAGGTCTAAGTGCTCTTCAGGACATTACTATTGGAACAAAAAACTAAAAATTGAAGCCATTTAATTCATTAAAGCAAAACAACCTCAAGATTCCCTATTCCAGTCTGACTACTTCCCATATTCAAAAGCTGTATCACAATAAATCTTAAATGTCACATGCAGAATTCTTGCATCTATGAAAAATCAGCTCATAATAGCAGCACAGAAAAAATACAGATTCACTATACCAGAGCAACTCCATAAAGTTAAACTTTACACTTGAAAGAGGTCTAGAGTTCTTCTGCAGTGTTGTCAAGATTTTAATACATTGGGTGGGATTCATCTTAGTGCTGATTTACACAAAGTTCCCTTCAGAGTCAATGTAGACCTAGGTAATACAGGCCATGAGTTATCTCAGAGGCAGGAATACTGCTTGTGATCCTATTTCATATCTCCTGGGGTTCTCTCTTGCTGTAGTCTGCAGAACTGAAACACCAACTAGACACTGTTTAGTGTTCACTAAAGAAATCTAGCCTTCCTATGGGTTTTCCCTGCTTCCCAAATAAAAAGAAAAAAGAGAAGAGCTCCTTCAAAGTTTTTGTTTGTTTGTTTATTTTGTTTTTGTTTTTAACAGGATACTCCCTGTACTTAAAATGCAGCTTAGGGAAATGAATCTTCTACTATAACTGGCCTTCACAAATACCATTTATCTGTCCTTTAGAATCACCTCATCTGTTTCCACCTTCCTGTGACACAGTACCTGATAGAACTGATCACGTATTAGTTTAGATAATCAAGTTCTAGAAACATGACACAACATGACACTGCCTTCAAAAACAGTTTGGGAATGATATACAACTACTCCATTTTTAAGGAATACTCATAAGAGTTCCACCATGGCACTGCGATCCTTAACCTACTTGGCAGGTATAATGACAAATGAACAAAAAAAAAAAAAAAAAAAAAAAACTTTCCAAGGTAGAGCAACAGCTATTATGCTATAGATTTGAAGCCAGACATCCTACAGCCTATGGCACCTATACCTTACTGCTCAATAATTTACACCAGTGGAAAGGCAGCCAAAGAAAATCTTATTAAATCTGATCTCATCCCAATGGAACTGGGAGCAGGAAAGAGAAAAAATAGACAATAAATGCAATCAGGCTGGAACACAATACAATAATAGCATTGTTAAATGGACTTTAAAAGGATGCAGGATTAGCATTTAGCTTCTTAAAGAATCCAGAGTACATTCAGCTCTTGTACAAAGGGTGGAATGGAGGGAAGAAGACAGTAAGCTCAAGCCACTTGGGATGCCCAAATATAAGGTCTTCTCCACGCTGCCAAAACAATTGCTAGAATTATTACTTCGAGAAGAGATCTTTGGCCCTGTTCAGACTTTAAGCAAGAGTGGTAATAACCTAGAAGACATGAGCTACCGGAAACTATGACTTTGGGTCTAAGTTGTATCTGTCCCTACTTATAAGGCTATCGCTAAGTAGAAAAAGGCAACAGAGGCTGTTTCCCAATGTTAGGCTGAATCAGCTCAGTCCATCAGGATACACACAATTTTACATTGTGACAGTTCCAGCAGTATATACAACAGAGTCATTTATTGAATGGTGAAAGCAATTCTTGCAGGTCATTCTTATGCTACGGATAAGAGTTGAGACATGTAAAATTCCCTATTCCTAGTGTGTTTGTTGTTTTTGTTGTGTGGTTTTTTTTTTGTTTGTTTGTTTGTTTTTGTCTAATCTTCGTTGCTAGAAGATGTGGGAAGATGACACACCCTCCTATACTCTTCTGAAGACAATTCCACAACACCAGGCTCTTTGTTTCCGATGAAACAGAGTAACCACTCTGTGTAACAACTTGGACTGTAACATTTGAAGAACTGGCTCCTAGCATCTCTGGACTCACATTCAGGCAGAATGTGAGAGGCAACCTGCATCTGTGTTTATCCCAGGAATGAATATCTATATTTTGAGGTAACGCTTACTCAGGCAAGATCTAAAGCATGAGCTCTGAGCTCATGAGCATCCACCTCTGAGTTCTTGCCTAGAGAAGAGACTGAGGAAAAATTAAATAGAGCTTCTCAAAGGAGGTAAGTTCCTTTAACATTTATTTCAACTATCCAAGCGAAGTATTCCAATGCATTTTGGGGATTTCAAAAATTGTGCTATCTAGTGGGTTATACCCTCACAGTCCCATTGCTGGAAAGAGAGAAGTAACGAAGGCCAAGCACTCTGTAGTTGGTATAGCCAACAGTTCACAAGTAAGAGTGAGAACAATAGCTGCTAATGCATGATGAAAGACCCCCCAAAGAACGAAACGAAACTACTGAGGGCTAAAAGCCAACTGGTTAAGCAAAGGTATTACTGTGCCTATGAACACTCAAAAGAGCTTTACCTAACCCTGAAGTTTCCTCCCTCCTGGGTTCCAACCCTCCCAGGGCATTTAGCCAATACATTACTGAGGCCTTGCTATTAGACACCATGTATCACAACACGGCTCTGTGCTCTTCCCACAATACTTGTCAGCTAAACAGACTGTCTTTATCTCAGCAGCTGACTGATCAGTTGTCCATTACCCTATTTTATCATTTTCAATCTGAAAGCTGAATTTTAGCTTTTGTTTGAAAACAATCATCACAAGTCACAGAAGTTCTCCAGAATGCAAAGATCATTCAAAGCTACTTCCACTTCTCTTTAAAGCAACTGACTAGAAGGGTAGGTACTTTACACTCCTACATGACTTCAGCAAGCAGTTTACTCATTTTAAAGCAGAGTTCACACTTGAAAAGAAAAAAAAAAAAAAAAGCTTCAATTTACACTTGTACTGTTCAGACCAATCTCGCTCACAACTCATTTTCAGCAATGGGACTGCTGGCACTGGGCTGCTTCAGCAAGGCGCCGTACCTTGCCTTTAAAGTTAGAACCCTGCTCCCACTTCACAATGTCTTATTCTCCAGCCCTAGCAGAGCGCTGCAGCTCTCCACCCTTTTTTCTTCCCACCTACTCTTTCCCTGCACAGCTGACAGCAGTGCCTCCCAGCCAGCTGCAAGCACCCTGGTGTCCCAAGTTCAGTGGTGGTGGAACATGAACTTCTCTTGGGCTCGTTCACACTGCAGCTCTGCATCTCCTTAACCACGTAGCGGGGCTCAATAACAGATGCCTAGAAATGAATGAGATGCATAAAGTGAACTTTTAAGTCCATTGCATGCTTTCTGAATGCAAGCAGACATCCTAGAAAATACACAGGGTTTTTCCAAGTCAGTATTTTTGTAGAAATAGTCCCTTTTTTGACTATGTACAGTACAGATGGATGTGTCAGCTCAGTGGGAAAAAATACATGGTCACTTCTCAAATTAGGTAAACGTTTTAATTCAAATGGTATTTCAGCTACAGCCTTGGGGGTTTTTGTTTCTTTATTATTATTTTTTAAATTGTGCTAGAGTTACTTGAGGGACTAAACAGAAAGGGGAACTCAACACTTTAAAAAGAGTAGCCACGGGGAACTCACTTATTAATCAGTCTTCGTTTTATACGTGACTTTGCAAGAGTGTTTCTGGTTAAAAATGGTGTAGTTTTCTTAATTATTTCACACAACCTTTTCCCACTTTGATATTAAACATTTGTTTTCATACATTCTCTGTCCTTTAGAAAAAACCTGTAGATAGTCAGTCAGTTCAAGTGAAGTCTCCAAAGTATATTGAGCTTTAAGTACACAGTTTAAACAGTAAATGACTCCACAGCTACTTTCTATGGCCTTTAAATTAGCTAAAGACTAAAAATCAGTAAGCTGTTACAGCAGATGAAAGTTAAATAAGAGGTAATAAATACATTAAAAGATTTTATTTTTTTTAAGGAAACGTTCCATGTATAAATGTCATTCTATGGGAAACACCAACAGGAAACTACTCAAGGGAACAACAAGTATTTTCATTACAAATCATCACCAAAAAAAGGCAGAATTCACTTTTGTCATTTGCTTTCACTAAGCCTAGAGTGGATGTAACAATTCCATACTCCCAAATTCATTCAAATCCAGTGATAACAGTGCCTTCTAAACCACTGATGCTCACTTGGTTCACCATGTTGCAGGAGTTAAAACTCATGGTCAGAGCCTACACAGAGGACCTAACTGCCTTTTCATACAACCACAAATGATACAACCTTTTGATTAATCCCCACATCACATCGTTCTGTGTTTTCAGAAGGACTGCCAGCTGTGTTGTCAAACCCACTTCACTTATAGTGCTGGTAACTAGAGCCTAAGCAGTTACTAGAATAATACATTTTGACTTCCATTTGCATCATCCTTTTCCAGAAGGAAATCTTGATATTATTCACTGTTCAGCTGGATCACCTGCATAGGTCCCACACACAGGCTACAGGGTCATATTTACCTAAAGAATTTGCTAGTGTTAGCAAATCAGCAGAGACTATTGTAATACAGTATTTCATGGTATTGTAAAACTTTTAAAAGTCTTAATTTTCAATTAAAGAAATAACATATTTGTCATAAAGTCAGTTATTCACAGCAAAATTCAGTCATGTTGAAGTTAAATTATTTTTGGTTTTCCCCTGCCTCACTTTTAGATTAGAAATAACAGGCAAAATACCCGCTTTCACAAGTTTCCTGTTACTGGGAAATTCCACTAAATTATATGGAAATTCCATTTACAGCATCTTCATACAAACTTGCACAACACTGGCGTAAAGCTTTTCCTGTACCGAAGTGCAGCTTCTTTAACAATGCTACATTCAGAAGCAAAAGTTTCATGGAAATTCCTTCCTCAAATTTAATAAGCTGCTTAAAGTCGAGCGAACCCAACCACTCTGTCATACTCACGTAAGTCAGCAGGTCAACCTAAAAGCCCCCTGTTTTTGGATGGCCTGCTAGCTCCTCAGTATGTTTCTCTAATGAATGAACTAGACCACAAACAATGCACACCCCCTCCTCCTCTTGCCTCTTAATGAAGCTGTGCTCCATTAAGTTATTTCTCTCCTGCTCTTCAGACATCATTTTCCAAAGAGGGATCTCTGTCACATGCATTCAAACAACCCAGTGCACTTTCAACTAGATACACACATGAGAATTTCTAGTACATTAGTTTATATTTCCTCTGCTGTTCCTTATGGTCAAAACTTTCTTTCCTTTTTAGAAATACTAATAGCTTACCACAAACATTAATATAGTCTTGTGCTGAACAGAATTGGAAGGCTTCCCTCTGAGGATTTAAACCTTTGCTCAAAAACTTTCTAACACAAGTTCAACTATTTTGATAACTTGTTACAGTAACTTTTAAAAGGCTTCTAACTCAAATGAACCTGGCTACACCGCTTCAGCCGTTTTAACTCTCATCTGATGTTTCTGATGGCTTCAGCTTTTTAATCTCTCACTTGCTATTGGTGAAAAATATCAAGAAAATAAATGCATCTAACCCACTCTGCAAGTACTATTCTGTAAAAATGCATAGGGTAATAAGCAAGTATCATGTGCTTATATTGAGCATATATGGGAGCAAACATGATTAAAACTTCTTTCGGCATCACGTAGATTAGTATTTTAACTTTGATTTTATAACTTGATAGCCAAATCAAAACATCAATCAGGCCATCAAAACAATAATATTATATTTCACCTGTAGCAGTATTAAATGCTTTTCATATCTGGGACTCTGGGAGTTTTCAATTCAATGTAAGCACAAATCAAAAAAAGAGTATGAAAGGTATACCTTATAGGTATGTACAAGAAAGATACGTATGTTCTGTTCAAATGCAAGCACTCCCCAAACTTGTTAAGTTTCTTATGGGTTAAACAATTCATTTTAACCACACAAAGTTTAACATGAGCAAGTGCCGGGGCAACTGTGGCTATATGTACAGACTGGGCGACGAGACGCTGGAGAGCAGCCCTGCAGAGAGGGATCTGGGGGTTGTGATTAACAGCAAGCTGAACATGAGCCAGCAGTGTGCCCTGGCAGCCAGGAGGGCCAACCGTATCCTGGGGTGCATCAAACACAGCATTGCCAGTCGGTTGAGGGAAGTGATTGTCCCGCTCTACTCTGCACTGCTGCAGCCTCACTTCGAGTACTGAGTGCAGTTCTGGGCACCACAGTACAAAAGGACGTTAAACTATTGGAGAGTGTCCAGAGAAGGGCTACAAAGATGGTGAAGGGCCTAGAGGGGAAGATGTATGAGGAGCGGCTGAGGTCACTGGGCCTGTTCAGCCTGGAGAAAAAAAGGCTGAGGGGAGACCCCATCGTGGCCTACAGCTTTCTCATGAGGGGGAGTAGAGGGGCAGGCACAGATCTCTTCTCTCTTTAGTGACCAGTGACAGGACTCACGGGAGTGGCATCAAGCTGCGACAGGGGAGGTTCAGACTGGATATCAGGAAGAGGTTCTTCACTAAGAGGATTGTCATGCACTGGAACAGGCTCCCCAGGGACGCGGTCACTGCACCAAGCCTGTCGGAGCTTAAGAAGGGTTTGGACTGTGCACTTAGTCGCATAGTCTAAAATTTTGGGTAGACCTGTGTGGTGCCAGGAGTTGGACTTCGATGACCCTTGTGGATCCCTTCCAACTCAGGATATTCTATGATTCTCTCATTTCCTGATGGCACCCTAACAGAAATAACAGTTGTGAAAGGATGCATAGATGCAGCCATAGATGTGTATGTATGTGGGAGTGTGTGTATACATAAATAAAATATGGACTCTGCAGCACTAAAGATGGAGGGAATTCAGTTTAATCAAGTGGCAATATGCATGTTGAAATAATCTAATGTAGCAGACAGATAAAAAAAAAAATCTTGAGTCTTCTTAAACTGAAAAGAAAAAGGTCTTTTCAGGACCTGAAAGAAAAGCAGATCCTCACCACAAGAAGGCTCAAATGAAGCTATTATATCCTTCCTAAGGATCCTAATTATCAGACCTAAAGAGGGAAAGAACATATCAAACATTCTCATTTCTCTGTGTGTAAGTTATTCCAAAAGCTGTATTTTCAAGATAAAATGAAGTGATGGCGTCAGAAAGTCCAGATGACAGCAGATATCAAGATCAGCTAAGAATGTGAAAGAGTTTAAAGCTATCTATATAAAGACTGACTGTGGGACATAATAAAACAAATGCCACCTGCATACACGATGGGCATATCAAGGATTCAGTCTTCATTCCTTGCCTTGCAGATCTCCAAGTTGTATTGGCATACAGATATTTCTGAGCATTAATTGGCTGAAATATCAAACAAACACTGATATGCTTGTTCAGTAACTCTGAAGTATTTATTCCTTAATTAAGAGCAAGTATCAAACATATTTGAGTTGTAAGTCTGGACACTCCCTAAGAATTTATATCCTGGGAGTGTCCAAACATCCCATGCTCTTAGTATCTTCATACAGATCTCTTTGCTGATCAGTTTGTCTGCAGATGAAACGAAGAAGAAATGTTTCCCTCTATTATTTTCACTATTGACACTAGTAAGATTTAATTAGCATATCTGCATAAAGTTTTGCTACACATTTCTATTCATGAATTTTTCCACACACTAAGTCCCAATATACTTATACAGTGTGCAGACTGATGACAAAGAGCAAACAAAAGCATGTTTACAACCTCGAAACAAAATAAACAGGCTTAAAAAGGAACAGAAGCTCTAACTCTTTCACATTAAAAATTTCCACTTAAGTACAATCTCATACATATCAGCTGATACTTGCACAATCAAATAGTAAAGAAGGACCGTTTGAGAAACGAAAGGAAAACATACATTAAATTACTCAAGGTATTTACTGGAAGTATCTGTAGACATTTGCTCACAAGCAAGTATTGCATATACAGAGACAGTCTTGCAGCCTTCCCCACAGTTCATAAAGTTTCTGCCCAGCAACCAGTCATTTGTCCATGAAATAACAAACGAACAAACAACAAATCAACTACATCAAATAAATTACCATTAGACATCCAGAAAACGAGCAGTGAGCTTTCTGGTGCTAACACCATTGAAGTCACACAGCTAACTCTGCAACACCTTATACTTCAGGAATAGTACAAAGATCAGAGATTCCCAAGTATTCTTCTCTATAGAAATCATTTCATTTTAAAACTGAATGCATGTGACAGTATGGAGCATATCCACACTGTAGACAGCCTCGCCATCAGCCTACCTGTACAAGAGGAACACTGATTAACGCATACCACAAGAAACTCCTCATGTCTTGAAGCTTGTCATTGCTACTACCCATGCTGAACTTTGCATTCAAGTAAGTAACACCAAAATTCATAATTTGCTCTAGATTCTCAAGTTTGAGAGATTTTTCACAGCACTCCTTTACTAGTTACGTTTTTACAGCAAGAGAACCAACGTTCTCCCAAGTCAACTTCCAACATACACACAAGTATGTCAAGTGAAGGACCTTATTCTGCTTAGAAATAGTTTAACAAAGACCAAAAAAAAAAAAAATAAAAATAAAAAAATAGGACCCCACACAGCCACACTTTACACAAAATTCATTTTTAGTTACCTGTTTCTCAATTAATGTGGACATGAGCACAGCACTCATTTGCAAGGCTGGCTCACGGAAGCATTTGTCAAATCAGATCCCTTCCTTTGTTCAAGACTGACTCCCTTCTGTCAATCTTTCTCCAGGCTTTTTTGTGCCTCGTGGTCCTGCTCAGCACACATGCATAAGCATCCTTTCTATTTATCTTTCAGGAGCTGCTTATAGTTTGTAATTCTATTGTGGGCCTTCCCTAGGGCATTCCTTCTAGCAAATAGCTTCCTTGCTGTTTATTTCTTCAGGATAGTCACAGTATCTTATAATTTACATCATCTGAGGCGTTTATCGTCCAGCTTTCTAAGCTGGTAGTTTTCAGTTTACTACTTCAGGTGATTTCTCATAAACACTGTGCAGCATATTACCAGAGGAGATGACAGATTTGCACTGTTTTGTCCGTCCTTCTGTCTTCTGAGACCTTAAGAACTCCTCCAACCATAATATTTTTTCCACTACAATCAGCTTTATACAGTGACGCCATTTTTTAAAAATCCTAACTTAAGTTTATGATGTTTTATATCAGTTGGAAAACAAAGCAGCCAATGCACATCAAGTTCACAAGTCTACAGTCATTGTCACTTCAGTGGAGCCAGAACAGTGACAAGAGAAGACCTAAGGAATGCATCAGGAAGAGTGGGAGAGTTATACAGGTCTCTTCTTCCTGTTGGGCAATGAATGGCAGTGTGGAAGCATGCAAATAACTAGAAAGAAAATAGGATAAAAATCATGTCACCAAAAAAATAGCATGTATGTACACTTGTCGAACAGGGAGGAGGAATATCTACAGTATTATTCATTCATACAGAACCAACTCAGAGTCAAAAAGAGTGAACAGAACTGCCAGCTTACAACTGGTGCACGATTCATTGTTTTAGCTATCCTTTGTCCTCTTGTAAGCAGGCGTCTGAACAGCACTGATCTTTTCATTCTTTTGGTACATCTCACTTCATGCTTAACTATGAACCCCTATTTGTGCTACATTTAAACATACCATCTGGGAACTGAGCTGTGCTGTTCATGACCTCAAAACCCATAAGACAATTACATACTCCCTCACCCATGTCACAACTCCTGAGCTAGCTGCATCTCTGCCCCCTTTCTCGTTTCCAAGTCACATCTTGAAACATCCTGCCATACACCGAAGTTTGTGCTTTTTATGTTCCTCCCGTGCAGGATTTCACAGTTCTACTCCAAGATGTATGAGCAATAACATCTCCCAGATCCACCAAGCTCAAAAATAGTGGCTTTGAGTCTCTCAGCTTTTCCCAGTTCTGGGACTTCTGACTAGACAGTTTGACTCCCACATAGACTATACATTAAAATTAAAGTCTGAATGAACACACTAACGCAAATATCCATGCAGATGAAGAGGCTCGGCGCATCTTGCAAATAAACTACGTGGGTCTGACTTTCTCAGGAATTCTGAAGCAAGCTGTTGCCTACAATTGTCCTGAATATTCGCCTCTCTCAAGAGTGTTTTTCCTATGAACTGCTGCAAACACTTCACGCATTTGAGTTGTAATCTTTTTGGTCAGATCTGCCAGCAAGGTTTCTCAGTAAAAACATTAAGAACTAAGTGTGCTTAAGGAACAGTGGCTCAGCAGTGGCTAATCTGGAGTTACTGCTGCCTGCTTCACGCAGAATTTGTTGCCTGAGTTGCCGCCCCCCCTCCCGCGGATCCCAAAAAAGCACGAGCAGCGCTATCCATCACATCCCGTAAACAAGCTCAGTTTTCATTTCATTTTCGGTTGAGACTCTCCAGGACCTCCACCCGTTTCCACTAGAGGATGCCTGCTGCCACCTTCTCCTAGGATGCAGCCGCCTGTAACCCAACCCAGCAGCCCACCAACCAGGGCAGGGAGCAGGAGCCTCAGCAAGCTGCTCCCAGCCTGGAGCCGTCCCTCGCCCATCACCAGGCTGCGTTTCCACACCCCCCCGGCGGCAGCAGGCGGGCTGTCCGAAACTTTGTGCTGGGCAGAGCCGATCGGGGGGGGGAGCTTTTACACCCAACCCATCCCGCGACCCCCCCTCCATCCACGTGGACCAGCGGCAAAGGGGGAGAGGGACCCTGCCGGGACCGTGGGGAGGAAGGAGGGAAGGAAGGAGGGCAGCAGGGAGGTGGGAAATTTGAAAAGCGAATTAAAAAGGCGAATTAGAAAAGCGCAGGGAAGCCCTGCGCCCCGCCACCTGCCGTCCAGCCCCACATCGCGACAGCACCCCAACCCTCCCCCCTTCCCTGCCTGTCGCGACACGCGGCTTACCGGGCGTGCAGTGCAGGGGCGACGAGCCGGGCGGGGAGGGGGGCGCCGGCGGCTGCGGCTCCTTGTGGGGGGCGGCGGTGGGCACGGGGGGGCCGGCGGGGGGCAGCATGAGGTAGCGGTCGGGCGGCGGCAGGCAGCGCAGGCAGACGGAGTGCAGGCAGGGCAGCAGCTTGGGCCGGCGGCTCTGGATGGGCTGCCCGCACACGCCGCAAGTGTCCAACAGGTTGAGCGGCGCCGCCTCCCCGCCGCGCTCCGCCGGGCCCTGCCGGCTCTCGGCCTCGTTCTCCCCGCTCAGCGCCGCCCCACCGCCACCACCGCCACCACCGCGATCAACCGGGCAGAGCAGGGCCCCCCCTGCCGCTGCTGCTGCCGCCGCTGCCGCCGCCGCTGCCGCCGCCGCCGCCGCCTCCTCCATTGTCCTGCCCGGAGCTGCGAGGGGAGGGAGGGAGGGAGGGAGGGAGAGAGGCGGGGCGGCCCCGCTGCCCCCGCCGCTGCCCGCGGGGTTGTGCCTGCCCCGCCGCGCCGCACGGCCAACGGCCGGCACGCCCCGCCACGCCACGCCCCGCCCCGCCGGCCACGCCCCCGAACGGCGACGTGCGGGGAGCGCCCGCCCGCCCCGAGGCACCGCCCATGGAGGCCGTTGGCGGGGGCCCGCCCGCTGCCGCCGCCCCGCCCTCAGCCCTCGCGCTAATGGCCGCCCCACAGGAGGGGTGTGAAGGGGGTTCGGCCCCTCGCCGCCTGTGGAGGTGTCTGTGTGCGGTGTGGCGTGGGGTGTCCGCGCCGCCCCGCGCAGGTGTGTGGGCTGGGTGAAGTTGGTTGGCGATCAGCAAAAGTAAAAAAGTGCGGTGGTGGTTTGGACTCAACGCTTTACTGCGTCAAATGCTTGGAGTACGCTTCCCTACATACAACACTGCCTACATTTCAGTCCCAGGCCAGTGGTGATCCCACCTGGACCCCACCATCAACAGCTAGTAAACACGAGCATAAAGAAGCCACACATGACAAAAGACTAATTTCTTTAGCTCATAGGACAACTGCTTACAGGAGCAGTGCCATGATTTGGCATGTCTCACATCCATAATTCACCATAATAACAATACTACAGGTTGTTGGGGGAAGAAGGAACCGGCTTGGAGTTAGGGTGAGGAACTTTTAAGCGATAAATATCATTCCCTGCTTACAAATATCAACGCAGGGGACCAGCCATGCCTTCTGAGCTGCCAACACAGAAAAAAATGTCACCAGCCACACTTTCCTGGAGCACACCTTCTGCCTCTCCCTCTGCTTACACCCCGTCCTCTTTCTCCAGCCCCCACCTTGGCTATGGGACACAGAGCAATGATGTTCTTCTAATTCCTTGCAACAGGAGCTAACATGCTGAGAACGTGTAAACATTAGTGATGAAACAGTCTCAGGAATTAAAGCTAATGATGATCGTACAGGTTCTATAAGGTGAAAAGTATCAAAATGGAATGGGCCTGCCAGGAAGCAAGTGATAACTGAAGTACATCTGATTAGTTTTGATAGCAAACATGATTAGAAAGTCAACAAGTAATCTATTTTTGAGGAACGACAGAAAGCCAGAAGATCATCAAACCAGGCAGTTTCTGTCACTAGTGTAAGCTGTTTCACCAACAGGCATCTAGACAGGAAAATAGAGATTATCTAAAGGTACAACAACCATCCTGCAAAGGATTTGGACAGACGCTTTCCTGGAAATCATAATTTCCATGAAAAGCCAGTGTCCCAGACATTACTAAAATGATATGATTTTGTTTCCTGCAGAGTTTGTTTGCTTGGGATGTTTACAAAGTGCACTCAAACTGCACTGTAAAATCTGTAGTCACATGGCATCCAAACTGCACCTGATTTAAAATAAATGTTTGAACTTGGATTATTTGAATTCGAATGTAAAATCCCGCTCTCCTTGCTGTTAGTGAGGGAATCGTATTAGGAGTACTCACGGCAAGAGCTACAAGTATTAAGAAATAGCCATCCCAATACAACCAGGCATTCACTATAGGAAGACAACAGAGTGAAGAAGAAAGCCTCGAAATGTAACTGCATTACTCACACAAAATGTGGAAATAATTAATAAAGATGCTGCACCCCCTTATTCTAACATAGCCACACTGGTTTTGGACCACAGACACACAGCTTCTGGCCATCAGCGTGTGGTGGGTACATCCCCTCTGTCTCACACTGATGGTTCTTTGGTTCAGGCAGTGCTGATAAGCAGGCCTATCTGAAGCTGACGTGGTATGCAAAATTTGCAAAACAGTGCAGAGTCATGCCATGTCAGGAACTAAACTGACTGCCCAAAACATGAATTCCTACCCAGAACTGATACAGTTGAGAAATTACTAACAAGAAAGAGAAAAATAGCACATAATGTATGACTGTAAAAGGAAGAAGTTTGACTACAAGTCAACAGTTTTAGAGTGTAAATATCTGTAGTCACTAGAGTCCACTGAGCTCTTCTGCATGACAGTGGGCTGCATGGTGGTGATCTCTCTGTGAACAGGGATGCCTCTCAAGGTTACTCAACCTCAAGGTTGAAAGATCCCTTATTGTATGTTTAAGCAACATTTCTTTATGCATGCAACATTTATATATACGTCAAGCTTGAGCAACATTTTGTACACATCAAACTAGCTTAATTATTTGGCGCAGAGTAAGTAGTAGAAGGTTCGACTGCCAGTTAACCATAATAGAGTGCCTGACGACCATTTCTGTTTAGTCACTAATTCTATTTAAACATGATTAATAAATCTTTTTGGTTAACCTCATGATGAGAACTTGTTTTAATCATTCACCTGTGACAAATATTGGCATAGTTAGCTGGATGGCATGTTCAATCACTGACTGCTTATGGAGACACGGAGTTAACCCATCGCCAAAATCTGAAATAACTGGAGTAAAGTAGAGGAATGGTTAAACCTCACAAGAAAGAAACTGAAAAAATGGTAAAGAAAATGGAATCATATGCAAAATGTTTGGAACATGTTTGGAAGCAGCAAGTCCACATAAGGAGTGTAAAGTAAATGAAATGAATATGTTAGGAGATGAGGTTGAACAAAGAAAAAGGTGTGAAAAACTGTTATCACTGCAAATAGAACAATTACAGAAATTATTGCGGGAGAAAAAGGAAAAAACAAAGCATAGAGGACAAGCTAGAAATAGCTTGTAACTATTGTAACTTGGGTGCCCCAACCCTCAGGCCCCAGATCCTGCAAAAATCCATAAGCTAATAGTGTTTCCAGAAGATTGGGATGGAGATATTTTTGAAGACCCCAATCACGATCTGAGTGTTGAGGATGAGTTGGATGATCCAGATTCTACAGCAACCTCTGATTCATCTAACTCTTGCCACCAAATGAATTTACAGTATCCCCTCTTATTAAAACTGAGTCATCTGCTGGAGCCTAAGGAAGCGACCTAAGAAATATGACAAAGACCATTTCATGAGATCCCCTTCAATGGGCTAGTTTGCAGGAAAAATATGGGCAGAAGCCTGGTGAAACCAAGACTGAATATTTGTGGTACATCTCCTTAAGCAGAGGAGATTGTCATATGTTAGACCAAATTGAGGTGGATGGTTTTTGGGGACCAGGAGTGTTTTTAAACAAGGGACTGGACCCTAACACTGAATCATACTTCATCACACACTGGACAGTGTGTTGGACAGGGGACATAGACCTTGGGAAAGGGGAGTCCTAATGATCAATATGATTATTGGGCAAACTCTCTACTGCCATTGCAAAGACAGACTGCATCCAGGCTATGAACTACAGGGGTACACATGGTAATTACCCTATATCAGCCCCTGCAGACCCTCACCTTCAAGCCATGAATCCACTGATAAGGGGAGTCTCCACTGCCCTAAAACTGTAATTCATTGCAAAAAGGGGCAAAATAAAGAAAAATGTAGAGCATAATGCACAGGATGGCCAGCCTTGCTTTCAACCCATCCTTACCTGGGCAGAACTGATGCATGGCATTGTTAATTGCAGTTGAGAAATGGGATGGGACAATGCAGTGTCAGCTGGGTGATCCCAAACTGGAGTAGACAGCAGACAGGTCAGACAAGTAAAACAGACTCCCCAGAATTCTCAATATCAACCCTCTTCTTGAGAGCCCCCTAAAAAAATAATGGGTTCCCAGGAGAGAGGTTTTCCCTGTGAGAAAAAAACTTATTAGGTGTACCTCAGGTAGCTGTATGGTGCTGAGCAAGTGGAGCTATACTTACCGTAGGCCAGACCATTCAAAAACAAGAAGTAGTAGGGAATCCAGAGCAAACCAAACAACCTTCTGCTTCCAAAGGCCCCACAAATAATTCTTTTAGACCACTTAGGGAGGGACTGCAAATCTTGAAACCAAAAAAAAAAAAAACAAAACAAGTAAATCCTGGATGGCAACTTGGGCCGTTCATCAGCAAAACTTAAGTTCATCAATGGGATGACACAGATGGCAGCCCTCACGTCTATGTCCCAGTTGCCCCCCAAAGACAACTAGTAAAATTTTTATTCAATACAGGATTTCAAATTTCAATAATCTGTGACAGAGGGACTCTAGCTCTAGGAGCTGCTTGGGGCTGCTTGGAAAAAGTCTGAAAAATGTCTTCAGTTTAAAAGCCGCGGCCAGTTTGATCTAGTTTCTGTCAGAAATATTGACTTGTTGGCCTCCTCACTGTTTCACTAGGATGAGATAAACCAGTAGAGGCAAAATGAGGATCGTGATAAGTTGCTGCAGAGTCAGCTTAGAAAATCTGGAAGTCACGTTGACTAGCTGCAGGAAACAACCAGTAACAGATTACTTCATCTCTTCCTTCATCTTCCACACTCACAGAAGACTTTAAGAGTTTGCTATGCTACTTGTTACTCATGTTCACAATATGTGAGTTTTATTATATCCTGTCCTTCTTCTGGACAACCCAGTTAAAGCAAATTCGAGAAGCAGTAGTATTCCCTCAGCATTTTGCCTTCTCTGTAGATGTAGACTGTCACCACAGCCTAGGCCTTTGCCATTTTCAGTCTAGGTACCTGCAACACACTCTTCTAGAAGCTTCAACCACAATGCAATGGCCGCTGACTATCCAGCAGAACTTCTCAACAGAGGGCTCATAATTAGGAACTTCATACACTCAGAATATAATTGTTGACTCTGATTTCTTCCTTTTGTCTCTGGTTCACTGTTTGTCTTCTCCTTGTATTTCTAGATTTTCTAGTAGTCACTAGGTCTTACAAAACACAACCCCTCCTGGATTACCCCTAAGCATTGGCATGCACATTTCCTCCTCCCGAGACTGCCATGTGACAATAAATAGTCTCTTTCCAAAGTTTTCTCATGGACCAAAATAAAGCTGTGTGGCTGGCAATGTGATCTGGACAGCTCAGTTTTATCCTTTATGTGGCAACAGGGAAGGAAGTGGCAGAGAAGACTCAGCACTCAATCTGTATCATTAAAAAATGCTTCTGCTACTGTGGTCATCCAAGAGGTAGATGTAGCAGCTTTTTGGCCAGAATCCACCAGCAGCAATACAAAGCAGCCAATGGGAAGGTCTGCCCCAGAATAAGCATTTTCTATTCCAGCTTCTCTTGACAAATGGATGTCTTAATATATGGTTGTTTTTGCTGTTCAACGAAAACCATAAAATATAAAGGATGTTCACTGGGGGCGAGATGAATGCATTAGAAATTCAGTTAGGGAGATGTAATGCATTAGCCTTCCCAGCAACAGTGAACCAGGAGAACTTTACATACCATCACAGCTAGAACAAGCAGTGAATGAACATAGTGCCTCACTAGCTACGATGGCTGAATTAGAAACTAATCTACAATATGGCTTAGGCCTACAGGCTGCCTTCTTGAATTCCACAATCAAGAATCCATAAAGCTGCAGTGAACGACCCATCCACTCATCCACGACTCATCCACTCAGACAGGAAAGATTGAGAGAACATTCAGAAACCTGGCTGAGATTTTTTTTCTTGGAATTTTCAGCTTCATGTTTTCTATACTACACACACCCAACATATGCATGCACACAAAATCTTTACTTCTGAATTACAGGATGGTTTCTTGGAAACCTCTTTTGTGTCCTATTATATGTACCATTTACCTTGTGTCAAATATTTCTTCTGCAACTGGCAAATAAACACTGACACTCTTCTTTTACAATCAAGAAGAGAATCACTTGACAAGGCTTCATCTGCGCTGGAAGCTCCCCACAGATCACAGAATGGCTTGGGTTGTCTGAGAAACAAAGTTGTGTTTTTGCAGTAGAATGTGTTTTTGCAGTGGAAAATTCCACTGAGCTTGCATATTCAGAAGTGATTGTGCAGGCATAACAGTGACATAACAGTAGGGAGTATGTTAAGCAGATAAGGGGAAGGTCCCACTGTCCCAAAATAAGGAGAATAGCCAAGAAAAACAGGACAAGCAGTGCAAAATCAGTAAAAACAAAAAAATCACGGGCCTTCTAGTCATGCGGGAAGCAAGAAAAAACAGAAGATGAGAAATTAATGGTTGGGCAAATAAAATTGTACATGTATGGTATAGTAATAATCATCGAGTAGTTTGTGAACCTGTAGTACTCAGCCAGGCAGGAAATGTGAGGAATCAAGCATGGGTAATAGGGAATATAAGATTATGATGGACTTTTGCTGGGAGCTCCTGCTTGCAGGACACCTGCCATTGCAATTGTGAACGAAATAGCTTCACAGAAGACCCTGTCTAAAAAAAATATTGAGGTATTTCTCACAGTTGGAAGGAGCCTTGAAGATCACCTAATTCCAACCCCCATGACGTGGGCACGAACACCTCCCACCACACCAGGCTGCCCAAAGCCCCATCCAGCCTGGCCTTAAACACTTCCACTGGTGGGGACGTCCACATCTTCTCTGGGCAAGCTGTTCCATGAAACTGGGTTCAACACCCTGGAGTAGGCCAGCCACCCCATGGTCTTCCCAGTGCTCCACCCAACATGCCTCCAGCATAAAATGTGGAAAAGCAACACCACTACACAATTCCCCTTTAGTTTCGTGCTCAGAGATGTCACAGTACTTTTGCAAGATGACCTTAGGGTCATCTGATGAGGTATTACGGTCCCCTTTCACAGAAAAAGGACTTGCCTGAAGCGAGAGCCAACATGACAACTCCAAACACCCATTAGTAGACAAAAATGCTGAAAATGACAATGTTATGCAAAACTCCTTTTTCTTCAGAAATGTATTTTTTTATGGTTAACCTTCACTTCCATACACAATTTCATGATCACCTGGCATTAGCATGGCTAACCATGAAGACAAACCCAGTTAATGTCTCCTAACAATGCTCTAGCCAATTACTGTATCAAACAGATCCCATCTCTAATCCGCAGTGGACCTTTGGAGGCCTACATCTCTCCTAGGCATGAGCACGATGCTAGGACTGCCTGTGCAGAGGTGGCTCGTGCTGTGGTTCAAAACTCTCTCTGTTCCCGTTAAAGCCCTCGTGCTCCCTGGCTGTGCAGTCTCAATGGAAGTGGAGCACCCCAGCATCGTCAGTACAGACTGCCCAAAAGAGAATTTAGGAATGGAGTTGCAAGTCCACCCTTAATGAGTTAAACTCAGATATTCGTCCAAATAACCAGGCCAACAGACCTTATTCCTAAATTATCACAGGGCAGCTCCAAATCCGTCACATCCAGTTTCTTTTCTGACATATAAAAGGCCAGAAATAGCTGTCTGCAGCAGCACGAGTAACCCTGTTGGGTATTAGACTCATTTCAAGGGACTCGGGAATTATCCAGCGGGGGCCACAGCTTCTGTTTGTTAAATCTCAGTAATCTCAGGAATTATAAAGTAGGGGGTATAGCTGTAATGCCTGTGGATTCTAAATGCAATGATAATTGAGTGCTTAGCTTCCTACCTGTCTAAGCACTTCCCTTGCCCCCATCTCTTTCTCCGATGAGGATTCGAGCTAGGGTTCTTGTTAACCTTAGTGCTGTTGCTAGAAAGAATTAAGTATTGTGAACTCCTGTGAATGTATGTTTCTGTAGGTCCAAATTCTTTGGAACTCAAAGTATCTCTCAAGTCACCTGACTCCGCTGGGAGACTAATCCACCAGGATGAGAGTCTGTCTTTGTTTCACTCCTAAAAGGGGACTTTGGAAATTTCTTTTTCTTTCTTGGGATGGGAGTGAGGGAAAAATGTTTTAGCAATCCCTTTCAGCATCAATAATGACAGTAGTAGGTGAATGCACATGGAAAAGAAGCCACATATGCCATATTTTTATCACTTCTCTAATGTGAGCACTGAAAGCAGCACCTCTGGTACTGCTATCTTAACTGTGAGGGGAACAAATATTTTGTTTAGCAAAGGATTCCCAGATTTTAGAATGTTCTTCCATTCAAATTAGGAAAAAGTTTCCCCAATTTTCAAATACTTTGTAAAGAAAGGATTTTAGGACATAGTTTGGAATCAGTTAAAAACTGTGCTTTCAATAAAAATACTCTGTTTGAATTTTGGTCTTTCATTTATTATTATGTTAAATAAATGTTATACTGCAACATAAAGTATTTGATTTTTTTTTTGTTGTTCCAAAAAAGTCTAAAAGACATTTACCAAAACATTTACCAAATTACCAGAACTTTTGAAATTTTGCTGAATTTCAGCAACTTCACGATTTTCTGAAGCACTTCTATTTATAAAAAACAAACAAACAAACAAACAAAAAAAAAAACACAACTGATTCCCCACACCCTTGCAGACTGTAAAGGAAAATGGTCATTCTCTCATTGCTAGTATTCCAACTGTCATCCCTCTTGCTGACCCCACCTGGTTTTCAGTAACACCTTCATAGGCTGTGCATTTTTTTGTCCATAGATCTTTGGCTGAATACCCACAGTAAGGTACATTTTGTTCTGTTCTTATGCTTATCGAGTGTCAGAGGTTTGTTTTCCTTCTTGTTGAGAACAGATCACATTAAATTACTAAGAACAGCCCAGGACCAAAAATACATCCATTTTCACTTCTGTTCTGAAAACTATAAAATGGAGTTATGCAATCACATATTTATTTTCTCAATGATTTTAAGGTCAAATATGCTCAGTTTAAATGTAAAAGGTGTTTTGTTTTGTTTTCAAGTATTAATCTATCTGTAAAGCTACTGCAACTTGCAACCTAAAGGTCATGATATGTCTTCATCACCAATGATACTGCTAATTGAACCTTGGTCAAATTATACCAATATTTTTTACCAGAAAGTCTCTTTTTGATTTTTTATTATTATTATTATTATTATTATTTTATTTTAGCTTAGGCTTTCAGGAGCACCTATATGAATCACGTTAAGGAATCAGTTGAGAAGAATAAAATCTCTGCCTTTCACTTTGCTTTAAATACTATGTGTGTTTAGAAACGCCCTACTTTGCACACAGGCATCACATCTGTATGAGGGATTTGCATCAGTGTGACTAAATTGATTTTGCTGCATCATTGCACATTTGCTTTATGTAAACAAGGGCCTTACTGTTGGCTATGCTGAACTAACGAGAAGAAAAAGGCAATGAGAACTTTCTCTAAGGTTATTTGGAGATTGGGCTCTGAATGCATATACAGGGAAAGCAAGAAGGGTTGTTTTGATTATACATGTTGCTACTTTTACAGAGTTGATACTCAATGAAGCAAAGCTCATTAGAAAATTCAGAATCAGTTAATTTAAGCCAAAGCAGCATGCTACAGATTTCCTAACAGAAAGATATTACAAACATTATCTTGTAACAAACATTATCTTGTTTTTTTTTTTACTGAATATTTTATTTGCAGTAGCAATTAGCTACTAAATGATATTTACCTCTTAAAAAGCCTCCAAGCTATTTTAGAGTTTCCCTTTCACTGTGTCCTAGGTCTCATCCAATCTACTCAGCTGGACCTGCAATGGACAAGATGCATCAGGACCAGCTGGAGTCAAACCAGCTCATCGGTTTTATTATGCAGCTTCTTTGAACAGCCCTGAATAGATGGCAAGACAATGAAATATAGGATAAGCATGTCACAAACCTGGCTAAAAGCCACACTAAAGAGGCACAAGACTGTCTAACCTGTAATAATTCCTTCCAAGCCCTCCAGCCATTTGTATCCAGACTGAAGTCAAGAGTATTGCACATGGTCAAGGCACTCACCTGGCCTCATGGCTCTGAAAGCTGACTTTGCCATGGGAGACACCTACGCTCTGACTTGTGTAAGCTCCAACACAAATCCCAAGCCTCTCTACATGTTTTTTCATTCTGTTGTATTGAAAGACCTGTGGTATTAATTCTTATGATGTTATAATGAAATTAAAGGACATAGATTGCATATATAGGAACTTTAAATAAAAAATATCTAAAACTCACACATTTTACTCTCAATTAGCACAAGACATGTGGACCAAGGCAAACACAGAAAAATCAAAGAGCATTTCCTTCTCAAAGTCTTCATGCATAGTTAATATGTGGGGGAGAAGGGTGAGAGATAGGCAAAGTTAATTTTGCCTTTGCCTTTCCACATATGACTTCCAGCTATAGGTAAATTCCTTCCTGGGCATATGGTTTGACATACATCTCTTTTGGCAACAGTGCCAGCAGTTAAGCAGTGCCACTTTAGCTGCTCAACCATGGACTGCAAGAACATAGCACTGTTAAATGGCAACTAAGATATCTTGGGAGGGGTGGGGGGATTATCTGGTTATCTTCCTTTTCTTGGCAGCTGGAAAGAAAATCTTTGTAAGACAATGACTTATTAGTTATGGATCGCTGATGAAACCTTGATGCCTGTGTTTTGGCTTCCCAGACATAGTCTGCTCTGGCTTTAACATAAAGGGGTGAATCTTACTTACACTTACAATCAGAAATGGTATTTTACAAAACAAAGCAGAATTCATATGGTGAGGGAAATACACCTCTAATTATAATGAGCTGAAATGCACATCTGTGGCTGCTGGTTCTATCCAGTCTCTCTCTTATTAAATACCCCAATAGAGTGGCAGTGCCCCAACTCCTTCAGCACCACCTGATTAAAGTAGTATCAGCCACAGGATCAGAAGAAGCCTGTGATTCACATGGATCAGTGGAAGACTAGGTTTAGAAGACAAAGAAGACAAGGTGTTACATGACTTTGAGTCAGGCCATTCTGTGAAGATCTGAGGGCAATGTTTACATGCTAAACATTTTAGTTTCTGCCCCTTCTCACAGTTGTAGCGAACAATAAGACTGGAGGTTTGCATAATCCAAAATGCCGCATGCTGATGTGCCGGCAAAATTGAAGAGGTTAAGACTGATGCCAGCTTTTGTATCTGTTGACTTGTTTTATTTAAAATTCATAATATTACTAGAGGAGTCAAAACGAGGCTTCAACTCCATTGGTATGAACCCTCAGAAATATTAGCAAGGAGAGAAAAACAGCCTTATATCTTGATTCAATTATCTTTCCTATGAAACTGTGCAAGTGCTGTTACACCTCTTAGAAATGTACCTACCAAACCATCATATTCTACATATTCTGCCTCTTTTAGATTAGTGCCTTAGTGTATGTATTTTTTAATTTTTATTTATTTTTTTTTTTTCAGTTGGAGCATTGTCAGCACTGTAGAACCATATAATATTGTGACAAAACCTGCTTATTCACTCACATGCGTATTTCCATTGTAAATCAAACATGCAAGTAAAGCAAGCAGAGTTTGACCATAAATTGGAGAGCTTCATAAGCGGAAGCTATCTATTACAGTCACAGAAATCTGACCTCCAGATCTGTGGAGCTGCATATTTATGACTTTCCAATGCTTGAATAGATTTTAAAATAAACCAGTCTGTAAATACAAGGAGAAATCTAACTGCAGTGTTATGAAGTTGTGCAATGCAGCACTCCAGATTTGTTTTCTTTGCAGATATATGCAACTCTACAGAACCATGGGTAGTATGTAACTATCTAAATGCCTAATTTATTTCCTTTACTTCCTTTCAAACAAGCTGTATTGCAAAGGAGTATCTTAATCTACAGTATCTTTAATTTTAATGTTTTTTGGTTTTGATTTTGGGGGTGTTGGTTCATCTATTAGAGACATACTCTGGGATCAAAGACAACTAGATTCTTTTTTTTTTTTTTTTAAATAAATATCACATGCTTGCCAGGGCAACTTAGTGAGTCTACAGCTCCATTTGCATTTACACAAAAATAGCATTTTCCTGTCCCATGGGTATGTTGTGAGGGACCTCAAAGACTGAGATGTCTCACATACTGTTGTAATTGGAAGTCATATAAATAATGTTCAGCCAGCAGATATCCTAAAAGTTAAAATGAAGTTGGAACTCAGAAGTACTTTCTAATGTGCCATTATTGTCATCCAGTAAAAGATTAAAGTAAGAAAGAATATTGCAAATTTAGTTTTGCTCTCAAGTAATGACTGGGTGCATTTTACTCCATCTTGGGACAAAACTTACAGCTAATGACATGATTTTAATTTCAGATAAGGACCAAAAGAAAATTATTCCAAGTTATACATTTTTACAGAGATTATACTTTATTAAAAGATCGTAAGAAAGAATACCTAAAATTCAGATTATCAGCAAAAACACTTCGGCATAACTCCACTGAAGTAGATAGAACTAGACCAAGTTGTACTTCGTGACAGTCTGTCCTAATGTCCCTAACCATGGTTTCATAGAGTGACTGAAAATGTTAGTCCACCTTCCCAAAATACACATGGTGGTTTCATCCTGCTGGGAAGCTGAACGTCATCACAACCCCTCTCGCACTCCCCCTCCTCAAAGGAAGAGGGGCGAGAGAACACAATGGAAAAGAGGGCTCCTCTCCACGGGCTGCAGCTCCAGCACATGAGCAGGGCCGGAGCAGGTCCTACGCCTGCGGGGGCACTCCATGGGCCACAGCCTCCTCCAGGCCACATCCACCTGCTCCAACCGGGGGCTCCTCCACCCATGGGCGGGCTGCAGCGTGGAGATCTGCTCCATGTGGGACCCATGGGCTGCAGGGGGACAGCCTGCTCCACCAGGGGCCTCTCCACAGGCCACAGCGGAACTGCTGCTGCCTGCCTGGAGCACCTCCTGCCTTCCTGCTGCACTGGCCTTGGGGGCTGCACAGCTGCTTCTCTCTACATTTTCTCACTCCTCTCTCCCAGCTGCTGTTGCACAGCAGATTTTCCCTTTCTTAAATCTGCTCTCACAGAGGTGCAACCAGCGTTGCTCATAGCTTGGCTCTGCCAGCAGTGGGTCCTTTTTGGAGCCAGTGGGAGCTGGCTCTGATCTGCCAGCTGCTGGGCTCAGCTCACAGAGGCCACCCCTGTAGCTCCCTGCTATCAAACCCTTGCCATGTAAGCCCAATACAATATATTATTTTATTTCTTAGTTTCTACTTGACTAATCACAGGAGTGTGCCAAAGTAAGAAGGATTGATGTGAAAATGGACCTGAATAGAATCTGTATTGAGCTGGAAGCATGGCAACTCTTTCTCCCTTGAGAAAATTAAACAACCAAGACAGGAGTGTTTTAAAAATATATGTATATTAACTTAAAAAAAAATCTGCTAAAAGGAGATAGCTGCGATAAAACTACATAAAACTATACTTGTCCACTGAATTGTAGAAGTCAAGATATAGAAGCTGCTTTAAATAATTGATGGTTATCCAACAGGCCAGAGCAAAATTTTCCCTTCAGTAATTTTCTACAGGTTTGCCCAGATGTGAATGCTCAGTATCTCAAGTTAGAAGCCCCACTCTTGCCCCAGAATATGATGCCACAGTCCAAAGACTATCATAATTCTGAGTGCATTTGTTAATGTTTTTCTTTTGTTTTCCTACCTCATTTTCTCTAAGTACATTCTTCTATATAAAAAAAAGCTATTCGCATTGTCACAGTATCTGCATCTCCAGTATCTGCAGACATTAGCAGTGTTTACCCTTCAGTATTTTTTCCTGAATGTATTTAATGTTAATTTGCTCTTCCATTCCTTTACTCACTTTTTGCCACATTTCACTGCATTCTTTCCAATTTCCCTGCATTTCTATTGTAGCCTTTATGCTTTCCCTCTAACACTGTGCCACCTCTATGCTCACTGCAATATAGCAATCATGTCCCAACAGCATTACAGCAAGATCATGTCAGATCAGAGTCATGCAGTAGTCATATCAGATACACCACACTGTTCTTATACGATTATCTGTGATGTGCTGTAGCCAAGGCACAGGGTTATATTAAGAAAAACGCCTAAGGACTTTCAGAGGAAATATAGGAAGCCAAAGAAAAGCAGCGTTTCAAATAAAAGAAAAGAGCCTCTTTCACTTCAACAAGGTAGAGGAAAAAAGAAACTTCGTTAGTGATATTGCAAGCCACTAACAATTGAGTGATTCAGACTTACAAGCAACCAACAATTACCTCTCATACATCAGTCTTCATAAAAGCAGTATTTCAGTCATTTCCTGCACAGGCTGAAATCCTGTGGGTATCACAACCCTGATGTAGCCTAGAAATGCAGGGTGAGGAAAATGAAGAAGGTGGGAAGCTATATTTTGAGTACCAATAGAGCTGGTATTTTGGAACCTAAGAATACTGAGAGATTTTGGGCTCTCTGCCAAGGATGTTGCTGTATGTTGGGTTACAAGTCCTTCCTCTAGGGTTGCATGGATTTAGCTAAATGGGGAGAAGAAGAAAAGAAAGTAATAGCCCAGGTAGAATCATCCTAATCTGCTTGGCCAGACTAGGAGCCTGGAGAGCAAGAAGGCTGAACACGTTCCAGGCAGATTTCTCTGAAATGGGGAAAAAATAGTTTATGGCTTACGGAAATAGACTGTTTTGCTCAGAATCTTGCATTTAACACAAAATGGAAGAGAAGGTAGAAAAGGAGAGAAAATTAAAATCTTATTTAACCACCTCTAACTTGTTTTCTAATGGACTTATAATGTTTAGGTTCAAAAGAGATACCTCCCAACCAGTCTGTAATAGCCTGACCATGGAAATAAATGCACTTTTCCTGGAGCAGTTCACTCCAGCACATCCTTACACAGCTGATTTCTTTGTTTTGTTTGTTTGATATTTTTATGTGAATTATTGTGGAATAAAACAAAGACACACCGAAATCTGCGCAAAAGACTATATAGCAAGAGGGATGCGTAAATCATGTTGACTGGAGAATATGAAGTAACTGGAGAATAATATCTATTTCCATAAGTTTCTTATTTGCAATCGCATGGAGAAATCTTTCAAACAGAGAAAGTACTGTCTTTTAGATTTTGCTTCAGAGCTTGTCATTACAGAACAGTTCCTCTAATATCAAGTAAAAACAAGCCAAAAGATGGCTTACTTCATGGGATCCATTCAAGTATTTTGCTTAACAAAATGACAGTAGGCTGCCATTCCCTTACAGGAAAATATTACCTAAGCCAAGGAAAAAGAGTGTTGGTAGACATAGGAGATAATACACCCTCTATTGTTCTGATACCCATGAAGCATCCTATAGAAATTAAGTGCATTTGTATAAAGTCATCTCAGTTTCTTTTTCCACTCTACTGCACTAGTGCTAACTGGCACGTTAAGGCAGGATTTGATTATGTGGCTTATGAGGTGAATTGGTTTGTATCCAGACATAAAATGAGTTGTCTTGAAGAATGATATAGGGGGATTTAACTTTGCTGAGTCAAATTTCAGTAAAATAAGTAGACCCAGAGGGTCAAGTGTATTAAAGCAACTGTGGCACTGTACAAAACTGTATTGCTAAACATGTTTTGGGGTAGTGTTTGAGGTTTAAAATGCATAAATCTTAGTTTGCTTACTCCCATGGCAACATAAACTACAGCAAATTTTTAAACCCTTTAACAAAGATAGGAAAAAAGGAAAAAAAAAAAAAGCTGAAGAATAAAAACATTTGGAATGCAAAAACGTTTGTGTTTCATTAAAAAAATCCTGTCCTCATTAACTTTTGAGAATCTGTATGTAGAAAATATTATTTTTTAACGGGCTTAAAGAGACACTAAGAAAATGTATTATTGTTGCTATTTTGGAAAAGAGAGTTATTAAGTTCACTGAGATGTGCTGGAACTTCTATTGGATCTGTTGTCAAAGTCTAGTCCTTCCCTTGACAGACAGACCTACAAACAAGAAGGCACAAGAGCTGAAAGAGAAGGGAACATAGCTTCTTGTTCTGGTGTTGGCTCTGAATAGCAAGTTCAGGTTGCTCGAAAGCCTCAAGCACAGCATATGCTGTGCTGTCTGTTGGTCACATGGAAGCACAGAAATGGTAGTTGTGCCCAGCTGACTCTAACAGTTTTTTTGGAGGCAGTCTATTGAGAGTGTCACAGCAGTTCTCCAAATGTCATAGTTTTAACATCTCAGAAAGACTGTTCTTAAGCAGACAACAAAAGGAAACATCTGTGAAAAAGGAGGGAGCAAGGGAGGGAAAGAAAAGCTAAAATAAGGGGACTGTGACAGCTAGATCCTAGTCTCATTCCAGGCATTGTTCAAGATTTAGCCAACACAGGTGGAGGTATGAGGCCGCCTGGATTCCTCCTACTAGCCTAAGTCAGGTCTGTCCAACTTTCATGTCGGTAACAAATGCCCAGTGTGAAGGAGCCGTGGTGGACTGACTGCAGAGGACGGGGAAATGTTATGTTAGAAGCTGAGCTGTATACTGGTCACCTTGAACTACACCAAACATAGACCTTGGCACAGCAGGATCTCATTTTTCTTGTTTGCAAGTACATTTCTTGTCTTCTCTATGGAACAGAAATCTGTACAGTGGTCATTAAAGATATTGGATTTTTTTTTTTTTTTTGTAAGAGTAAACGTATCAACCATGTTGTCCTATCTGAACAATATGAAACTGTATAATTCAGGACTTGTTATTTGACACTCATTCTCATGGGAACTAGTGCAAAAACAATTCTGACAAGTCTGACATGTCTGACAGGCTGTAGGGGAAAATATGCTACGCTTAAAAATTCTGATGACTACTTTGAGAAAGCCTAGATCTCTCAACATTGGTGCTAGGACTTAAAAACTGACAAATGATAACATTTGTGTCAGGAATGTGCAGTTCTTATCCTCATGAAGTAAGTGTATAGAAGGTCATGGTGCATATTTAATATAGATGATTTTAACAACGGAGTTTCATAAAATCCCATTTGCTACGGATAGGTGTCTGCTACCATGGGCTGTAAGATTTCTAGGCACTCAGACACTAAGCTAGGGGGCTGCTCTTCCTTGGGTGTCAGCAGCCCCACTGGTGGTATCAAGGATGTGGAAGAAGGAGTTGTTCAAATGCACCATGAAGAAAATCTAAGATATACTGGATCCCAGAGCTGTGCTGGAGGAACAAGGCTTGGAGAAGGGATCTGGGAGTTCAGATGGTCCAGCCAGTAGACTGGGAGCAAGGGATTTCATACTGGGAGACAGCAAAGAGAGAATTGGTTTGGGAGATCAGGAACAGGGATCTAGTGTGACTGGCAATGTGAGGAGACTGGGTTTGGGATGAAGTGGGGAAGGCAAAGAACAAGGATGGTGAGAGGCTGAGGGAGACACAGCAGATTAGCTTGCAACTGGAGTATTCATCTACCTGATTACTTGTCAGCCCAGCAGAGAAGCAAATCCTCAGTTCATGTTTCTCACCAGTGCTCATCAGCAATCCTCTTCTGGGAGTGCTTTACTCAGAGGATGACAGCCCGTGACTGGTAGTGGCACTCCATTAGCTCAAGTAGCAGAAATCTGCGCTAATTCTGCAGTTCTCATTCTGCTGAGAAAAATGAGGAATCATGATGGAATTTGTCTCTTTCCAGCTCATTTTCATTTTTCTATCTTTTTTCTGTTTAATAAAATAAACAATTTGTTGAAGAACATTACCAAGATTGCTAAGTCAAGCAATTGAAATAAGGAAATAGCAGAATCAAATAAATTGTTTATTCTGTTTAATTAATTTTTCCTAATGTGATATTAGGAGCTTATCCCCCCTTCTTATCCCTGTGTGGCCTGATAAATAATTAGCCCAAACTCATTTACAGCAGCAAATATGCTAATACTACATAAATATTTCTTCCAGCATGTCTTTTTAAATACGTCTTCACTACACAGAGCAGCTTTCATTCTCTCCCTGAGTTCGTACAGGGAAAAGACAAGAGCACATCTATGCAATCCTCCTGATTTATCTGTTTTGCACAGTGTGACTGCTGCCCTCGCACTGAATCTCAGTTGTTTCTGGGCTTTGTGCTCTGGTCACAGGCTTTCTTTTCCAGGCTGTGCGGTATCTAGAACATTTTGAAAGTGACTTATGGACCAATAAGGCCGAGGTAATTTCCCCAAATATCTACAAAATAGAAAGGACCCTTTGCTCACTCCAGGGAGTAGCCTAACACTGCCTGAGAGGAAAATGAAAAACTAATCATATTTTTCAGAGGAAAATAGGGGCCCATATTTGTGTCTTGGCTCACATTCCCTCTCTTCAAAATAAGCCTTAATGTTCCAGCTTTTGTGAGCTATGGCTGAACCTTCCAGATTAGCCTAGAGAGACGGGTCTCATATCAACAATCATTGTTTTCACAGAGATGAAATTAACCCAACATTAATCCAAGAAAACAACTGGAAGCGTGGAAGGGCTTGAGCTGTTCCCAGCGCCTGCAGCTGCTCCACCCAATCGATACCCTGAGCGAGAGCGGGGCTGCAGCAGGAATCCAAAAGAGAAATCATTTATTAGCTGATAATAACAAAGAGCCCAAGCTACCTCATTGTGCCGTGCTGTGGGAGCTGTCAGCACAGGGCTGTGTTCCCAGGGCGCAGGGGCTGCCAGGGCCAGGCCGCAAGCACGCCGCGTAGTGAATTTTGTGCCCTCTTAGCCCTGCCTGGCCTGTTAGGAAATTAACCCAGCCTCATTTGCTGCACAGAATACTGTAGTGCAGTGTAAGCACGTCTTCCAGTCTGTAATCAAGTGCTCTGATTATATAAGAAAATTGAACATCATTGCGTAGATGCCGCCTCATCACGGCTGTATTCTGGGGCCCGCAGCCTTCATCTTCGTGCTTCTGCTGCAGAAAAGGCAGGGGACTGTAGCATGATCTCACCTGCGCAACTTGCATCATGAGGTGTGATGTCTGCTGTGCATGCTTATTGCTGGTGAGGCAAGGGTGAGCTATGGCTTGTGCCTCATTGCTGCTGTCAGCCTTGCAAGCACCTAGGCAGTGGCATTTCAGTGGAGGTTTTGGATCAAACAAGCCTGTTCTTTAACGCACCTCCACTCAGAGAAGTGTGTGAACGCACACTTAACTTACGCTCAGTAGGCCCTTAAAATAAGGCACACATTTAAAAGCCTCTCCTGAATCAGGCTCTTTACTTCAACTGCTGTATACGTATAAATACATATGGGCTTTGGTGGGCAGGCTCCCAGGATAAAAATTTATAAATTTAGTTGTTTAACTTGGAGAACAAGAACAACCTCATTTTGGAAATGAGGTTAAACCTCTATGAAAATATTGAATAAATTCTCATTATGAATACATGTAAGAAACACTGATGCTCCTTTATGGAGGCAGATATCTAAAATTACTGCAGTCTTTACTCAAAACACAGAAACATGCTGCTGCTCAGGACACAGGAATATATATATATAGCACAAGAAGGTGGAAAATTTTCACCAGATACCATTCAGGAATCTGGGCTATGTGTGGGTCGATTTTATGAGAGAAGTAAAAGAATGCCAAGAACAGACTGCCAAGTTTGGCTTAAAAAAAAAAAAAAAAAAAAAAAAAAAAAAAAAAAAAGCAGATAAATAGCAGTTTTGTGTTAAAACTTAGCTAGAAAATGGTTGGGAATTGTAACAGAGACAAGGTATTCTGCCTTTGGAGACTCTCTGTATTCAGACAAACAGGAGTTTGTGTGCCCTCTTACATAGCATCACCCCAAAAAGCATGCTCAGAAAAAGCACACTCTAATCTCAAACTTCATGAGCTGAAGCAACTGACACAAGCTTGCAGATCACTCAAATAAAGAAGGACTACTTATTTTATATATATTAGTGATCTTTCAGATAAATATCATATTGCACACCCAAATATTAACGGTTAAACAGCAGATCTGTCTCTAAAACAGACAATATATAGAAACACAACATGATTTGACTAGAGATCCCTCATTCAGTCTAGGCAATAAAAACAAACCGTCATTGCTTATGACGCCAGCAAGATCCAGATACCTTTGAAGATACATGAAAGCCAAAAACCCTTTAATCAGGCTTCATGTAATCTCTACTGTGGCATGACTTACCTGAGTCCCGCACCTGCCAACTCTTCCTGGCATGTGGACTTTCTCCCTGGTCTATCATGACTGCAGCAATCACACAGCGGTGCCTTGGCAACAGGCCCTCGGCTCCTTGAAGCGTTTGGCAGAGTGCTTTAGCCTGGACATCAGCTGCCCTCTGCATCTCTGGAGTGAAAGCTTTATTTTCCTTCCCTTCGGTAAGGTTTCTGACTATTACCTGCAGTGGCAGCTAATAAAACGAGCTAGCTAATGCAAGTTTTGTTTCACAGAGAAAACAAAGCAATTACAGGGAATATATTTGTGTTTTTTTCTGGTACCCTTAGCTTATTCTTACTGTCTTCTTTCTTCAGTAAGACTGGAATATACAGTGGAAGCTTTTGTTTTCTGTTCCTCTCCATCACTTGTTGGTGTTCCTAATGGACATGGTTGAGATTGATCCCTGTCATTCCTGTGAAGTGGATCTTTTTAGGATCTCTCATGAATATCCTCTTCACACAACAGTCTCCACTTGATCCTGTTATGGGGGACTCTTGGGGACTGCTGTTCACAGAGCAGACACCAAACACATTCTGTTCTCCCTGCTGACCCTGAAAGATAAGCTGGTGGGCTGTTTGACTCCCTGTGCTAACAACAGAGCCCGATACTCAGACTTTCTCACAGGCACTTTTTCTTTCAGGGATACTGTTTTTCTAGCATCTATTGATGTCTCCACCTTCCAAGGTCTATTTTAGCATTGTAATTATATGCAAATAATAATTTTAAAAGTCTTAGTTTTGTTCTGGGACTCAGTATATTTTATTTCCCACGTTGAAATGAGGTGAACGGCAGAAGATTTTCCTAGCCTTGCTGTCGGTTCCTTCCTAATTATTCAGGAGCAGGATATGGACAAGGCAGGCAAGCTGTTCTACTTTCCTGGAGTTTGTGTTTTCTAGCATGGCTTTGATGCTTAGTAGTAAGCTTTCAGGAACGTTTGCTTTGATAGCTGATTTTGAATCCTGCTTGACTTACTTTTTTTTTTTTTTTTTTTTTTTTTGCTAGGTTATGTTTCTTCACAGCTTTTATCAGGTCTATGGCTCAGTAACACAATATTACTAGCACGGTTTATGCTTCCAAGATATGTGTAATCCACCCATGGTATGCTGCTGCTTCTGCTGCCTACACATTAGCTATGTACGATAATGCAAAACAGCAACATAAAACAAGTACGGCCTTGTTTTATGCCAGTGCTCAAGGTGAAACAGTCTACTACCTAGCTGCGCTCCCAGATGCAACCATCCATCCCTCCCTGTAAGGCTGTGGGGATGGAGGATGAGCTGAGTGCTGCAGTCCCACAAGACGTTCCCAAGGCTGCTGTAAAGTAACCTTAGAAAATCAATGAGACTGGTGATGAGCAAAGCCTCTCATTGCAGGTGTTCTTTCAGGGTGTTCTTTTGTGTGAATATCCAGTTTTCTGGGCATGAGCCCAGGGACTGTTTTCCTCCAATTTTGCATCCATTATCTGTTGTCTTACACAGCATTCCACTACGTTTGACTTCTCCTACAGCATAAGGAAGAGAGATGGTTTCCCAGTCACTTTTTTTCTTTTCAATAACTTCATGTTCTCACTCATCAAAAGTTTTCTTTTCCCCATATTTTGTTCAACAACTTTTTTAAAGTTTTACTCCTGCATTGACATCATGGCCTTTCAGCATTTCTGCTAAAATCGTGTGTCATTGCATTGTTGCTGCTACCTACTGGACTATGACTTGCTTTTCTGATACTGCTACTGAACCAGTAGCAATCTCCTGTTGTCTGAAGTCACGTTTCAGCAGAATCTAGTGTCAAGGAAGGGTTTTGCTCTGTCGAAGACTTCTTTAAAATATTTTACCCATCTATCACATGTCCCTATCTTTGCTTCTGATCAGCCCATTTCCTGTTTAAACTAGCCACACAGGATTTTTGTAACTTGGTAAACAAGATCTGTGGTTTCCTACCATGACATGAGATTCAGTTTCAAGTGCTATGTCTCTAATATATCTCTGTTCATCTTTCTTTGAACATCATTTTTCACACATTGTTATGCTTCCACGTTCCATTTTGGGCAGTTCCACACTTTTCATCGGTCTTAGAATTAATGAATTTTCATTTCTGAGTTTTTCTTTTTTTGATGGTACACACCTGTTTGGGCTTACCCAATTTGTTGTTCTGCCTGAATTGACACTGCTGCAGATATATCACATTGTTTCATGAGGCAGCAAGGCAAATTTAATGGTTCACTCCCGTTGAAAGGGCACTGCCCAACCTTAACTCCTTCCAGTCTCAGCTGCATGTTCTCACTTTCTCCTTGTTCTTTGGTGCTCTTCTGTTTTTTAGTGAAATAATTCAGCTAAGTAAATCAGCACAAAGCCAACCAGTTTAAAGAAACTAGTCAGCTTCTGTCAGGGTAGTGAACTGAAAGGCCTCACAGGCCAACTGGGTGAGGGTCTGCCTGCCTAGGTCAAGAGAGAAGCCAGCACCACAGGGACAAGACTGGGTGAGAGGCTGGATCACCTTACATCGATGGCAGCATCTAGCTCTTACAGAGACTCAGTCATCCTGGCAAATGTCCTGATGAGTGTTACACCTTCTTAACACCATTTCTCCACCTTCCCTGCCATCAGTTCCAAGAGCAACGTAAATCACAGAATCACCAGATCATCCAATCTGGAAGGAGCCTTGGGAGGTTTGCAGTCCAACAATTCCCACTCAAAGTAGGGTCAATGCTAAGCATAGACCAAGCCACTCAGGGTTTTACCCAGTCAGGTCTTGAAAACAATCAAGGATGGAGACTGCCAAACCTTGCTGGGCAACCTGTGCCAGTGTTGAATTATCCCCATGGTGATTTTTTTTCTCCTTACAAATCTGCATGGGCAAAGTCAGAACATCACACAACATCATTTAGTTTTCTCTTTCACATCACTTATTTTTAAGTTGTTTTCCTTTTGAAGCCCATCCTTCCCAAACTATCCTGGTTGGCATTTCAAAGACCATCACTAATACTACCTGTAATGTAACACATCTGTCTTCAGCTTGTGTACATGTCAGAATCTATTTCTCCAAGTCCTTTGTGCCATTTGATAAGGCCTTCATGTTTCTAACAAGATGCTTAGAAACATTTCAGACAGATTGCAAAGACCAGTTTCTTTCCCATTATTTTGGTTGATCTTACCCACACCAAGTAATTTAACATGAGGCCTAGATCACCCCTATAACTCCAGCTCTGCATTACTAATAAAATGGCTGCTAAGCTTTGAGTGACAATACATAAATTTAAGCAAAGCAAAATATATATATATATATAAATTTAAAAAAAAGAAAACAAAAGTGAAATTGTTCAGTTGGTATTAGTCACCCCAGGACTGAAGGAAAAAGAGAAAAAAACTATAAAACCCTGAAGGAAAAAAAATCAAAATAGAAGATAACTCAGCAAAACCGAGGATCTGAGGATCAGCCTATTGCAAGGAGCAGTGGAGAATGCTACTTCCCCATGTGATTACCATCTGCCTGACCAGCAGAAACTCAGTGGGTACCTGCATCAGAGATGGTAAGTACATTAGTGCTTAAGCTAATAGCATGTTAGTACCAGGCACTTACTGCACGTATAATCCAACAAATAGCATAATTGATGCATGCTCACAAATTGGGTTTGTGATCCTGCTTTCAAGAGTTCATGCACAGGAAAAAACACCCAAATAAAAGTGAGTAAAAACACTGAGAGTTTTATACTATACCACCACCCTATCTGTTTCTGGGTTGGTATATATAAGAGCGATCTATGAAAAGAAATAGAGATTTAGTATTTCTTTAATTCATGCTTTAAGGGTCATTGTGGATATGCATGCTCTTCTCTACATTTCTCTGTTATAGCACAGCACTGTGCAATATCCATTTTGGCATGTGGTGTGCAATGCATTGCTCAGATCACCTGTTTTGCTGGCATGCTTCCTCCTTTTCCATCCTAATTGGCAGAGGATGGTTTACCTTCCCAGGGTGACTCATCCTGCAGGCTGGTTGGCTCACACAGCATTCCTCCATCATCTGTACACATAGGTATGTAAAGGCAGGATATGGGTGGAGAAGGAAGCGCAGCTCAATTATGGAATCAAGAATGCAAGAGGGAATGCGTGAAATTAATATTGGTAGAGGCAAATGCTGGCTTTCTTCCTAAAATCTTAAACTCTACCTACCTCTTAGGATGGCTTTCAGCAGAGACAAAGAATTGGGCTCACATTGCAGTCCAGGGAAATGATCTTCACATAAGTGTAAGAGATCCAGGCAGTTCACTGTGCCATCCAAATAAGCTAGCCACCAGAGCTGAGAAGAAAAAAAGAACTAGAAACAGCGGTGAGGGAAAGCTGATTTTTGAAGTAGAAATGAACTATCACTTTATTTCAGACAAATAAGATTAAAAAATGTAAATAGCAGTAGGAATGTCAAGGTTTGGGATAAGGAGGAATAAGCAAAAGTGGCACTTCGGCTTTTGAAGCCGCATGCTTTCCTGTAGCGAGGTCAGCTGTAACCTAAAGACTCATCAAGGAGATAGTTGTCTTGAGTGTGGGGAAGGAAGGAAGGGTGAGTCTGCTGGCCTGTGCATTTTTGCTTTGTGAGCAGCTACTAATGGGAGCAGCAGCCCTCGGTGATGGGCTAGTGCCTGGTGATATGGCCAGTAACAGGACCCCAGCAGCTTGCCAGCACTCGGTGACTCAGCCCAACAGCAGCTCTGAAAAATTTCTTCTTCTGTTGGTAGATCTATACAAATGTGTGCTCTCACTAAGCTCAACGCAGTCAACGCAATCTTTTTTTTTTTTTTTTCTTTCTGGCACACAGTTGTTTATCAAGATAAACATGCAACGCTACTATCAATTCACATCAGCAGAGTTAATTTTAGTGTACACTAAAGTTTCCTGGAAGCCAAAGGAAATTAAATTCCAACTGAAAATTAGGCGTATGCCTAAATGCCTTTGCTGAATCTCACCCTGTATACCTGACCTGATGCCTCATGTTGTATGTTTTCTTGTTTTCAAGTGTTAAAAAATTCTTTCAGAGCTGACACTACACAAACTCTCTCATAACACAAAAATCAACTTTTTGTTCTCAAAGACTGGAAAAGAAATCTTCAAAACAAAATGCAAGAGTTATGAATAACTGACTACATATAGCTTTTCTGAATTCACATATAGCTTTTCAGAATTCAAAAAAGATGAATTTTCCATGCTCATCATTAACCTTAATTAACCTAATTAATTCCCATCATTAATCATTGATGCAAATGAGCAGCTGCCTAGAGCAAGGTGAGACCCAAATCACTGTCAGAGCTGAGGGAATGGCTGGTGCAGTTCACCTTCTTCTCCAGCCCTAGAGCTGCCTGTATACCATACAGCCAATTCTATCTCACTGGACAGGTACCCATGGGCAGCCCAGATAACCTGCCTTTTGTCCTGACAAACTGAGGATGAGCTGGAGCTACTGGGAGGATGTTATAGACAAGGGCAAGAACCCAAGGAAACAATCCTCCAACATGCCCACTATTCCCAAACCAACTGGTGAATAAAGCTATTAACTGTCAGTGATGTCACCCGATGGGAGCATACCAATGCTATACGTAAGAAATGGAAATAATTCAATCACTTACAAGCTAGTGTGTCCTATTGGCATCATATTTAGAGTTTTAGAACATTTTTTTGAAGGCAGTAATAACTGAAAGATAGGTAAATGGAAAATGAGATTAAAATTAATTGATGACTAAAAAAATAGCTCATGCTAGAGATTGCTTTCTTTGATAAATATGGAGATAAACATGCTTTTGGGTAGCTGGAAAAAATAGCATTTGATATAAACAAAGCCTCAACAAAAATGTTAAGTGATGCCTGTATAAATATGCCACATCAGACATGCAATAAATGCTACAGTGATACATGACTTTATTTAGGAATGCATAACACAGATAATCAGGAAAAAAACAGACCAATGAGTAAGGCTGACTGTGGTTCCTCTTCCTGCTTACATCCTTAAGTCCTTGTAACACATCATTTGGCTATACATATAAGTTTTACAGTTACACTGCATGGCTAAATTGTGGTTAGCGTGTGTGATAAGTCATGCAATGGGAGTTCATTAGCTTGTGAAAAACACGGGGCCAATTGAACTGGGAATACCAGAAAGATAACACCACAGAAGTTAGGATATGAACCCAGAAAGTGAGGTGCATGAGTGAAAGATATGAAAGAAAACAGCATAATATTCCTGCTCAAGGAACTCAAAGGGGAATTACAACATGAGAAAAGTGAGATGATGCATGCTTAGATTCCTGAGCAGGATCCTCAGCAGCAAGCACCAGCCCAGGTACTTGAGCATGTCATCACTGCAGCCCTAGTTATTAACATGGCAGCTCAGTGTGGGTTCCCACAAAATATGACTACTCTAAAGCTGTTGAGCAGCCACTCAGTTGTGTGCTGCTGTTCTGTATGTAAAGGGGGAGGGGTGTTACATCCTTTGGTAAGAACAGAACAACACTGTGGTTTGTGCAGCACATCCCAAATTCATAGGGGTAGACTGAAAACCAAAAATGAAGTCCTTTCAGCCCTGAGAGCTTACCGAAATAGGAAGACACATTTTCCTGTTTTTCTGGACAGCTATCCTTGGATTTTCTTCTCCTACAGCCTTCACGAAACCTCTGAAATGCCAGGAAATATGAGGCAAATTTGGTGTGTTCTGTTTCAAATTCTGAACAATTCTAGCCTATCTGCTTGCTTACTGTGTAGGTGATACTCTAATGGCTGCCACCAGTGCTTTCTGGGATTATGCAATTAGGTTTTTCCACATTGCTTGTGTCTACTCATACCCTTCTCTTGAGAAAAAAGATCTAGATTTAGGTTATACTATAAGTGATTTAAATGAATAGTTGACCCCAATATGGTTCTGTGGGCTGAATAAAGACATGTTTTTTCATAAAAGTATATTACTGCAGTAATTGATTTCTTTAGAAAGAGTCAATTAGAGAGGAAATAGATACTGAAAGAGCATGAGCACAATGGACAAAAACAGAAAATGAGGAGGTGGTCGCTGGGGAAGAGAAATAGCTGAAAAAGAGGAAGAAACTATGAGTGAATCAAGGGGAGAGTATACTTCTCTTTATTTCATACAATATTATAGCTAAAATACGTCAATATCAGTGGTTTGTATTTATACAGACTCCTGGCAGGATTGGTGGCAATCCTGTAGCTCCTTCCTTCCAGCCAATGTCAAGGGAGCCACAGCACAAAGACAGCTTCTTTTTGCTCATCTGGTGAGGAGCAGTATTGTGGAGTCCTTATTAAAGTCCTAGAGCAGTTTAAGCAGCTTAAACTGCTTTACAAGCTTAAAGTGTCTAAGCCTGCAAAGCTGCTTAAAGCTATTTAAGCTGCTTAAGACACTTTAGGCTGCTGGAATGTGCTGTAGGGTTGTATGCAGCATCCTGGCCTACAAACCAACCTGTACATCTTTGGGTTTACAGGTCTGAGCAATGAGACCTCTTCAGTGGGGTTGCCAAAAGCAAGTTCAGCTGAGATGAGCTTGGTTTACTTGGGTCTATTTGTCTCTCTTCACTTTGGGATTTAGCCAGCCCTTGACATCTGATAGGCTTGTCTCAGGATTTTTGAACTTCTGCAGTATTTTACTCTTCTACAAGAGACTTACTTAATGGTAGGCCTGAAGCTAGCCTAATTCATTAGGTCAATTTTCATCCATTTGCACAACAAGATTCATGAGCTCTGGTGTTTGTTTTAAGAGATAACCTTCTTATGCACTATGAAATCATAGCTCTGGTGTCTAAAAGCCATATATATTTTTAAAAAGAAAAAGGACAAGCAAATATTCACTGAAGCATGGCCCAAACAGTGAACACCAAGTCTAAATATTTCTGATTTTCTGGAAGGTCATGTTTGTCCAGATTTTGACCTTATCTTTGAGGATTGTGGCCATTTTTTATTAGACTAAAATAACAATGCAAACACTTCTGATGTTCACAGTCACATTTAGATCAACAACATAGTGTACTGTGAGGAGCACAGATTTCCCTAGAAAACACCTGATACATTTATTTATTTTTAATACAAAGTTGTGACTAGAGTTTATCAGAAGTTTTTCATGGATTTGGTTTTCCAACAAAGAGCATATTTTCTTCAAACCTTAGTTCTGGTTAGTTTTCCTTCAGGAGCATGATTTTAAAAAGATTTATTTTGAGGTAACACAAAACGTATCACACTGCAGAATGCTACTTTATTTGCACTGTAATTCTGGTTGGCATTTTCTTGTGTATACCAGGGTCCCTGGAGGACTGTGGTTTCTATAATGTTCATTGTGCTCTGCTGCCTAAGATATATACGTGGTATACCGTGACTGCAACATTTTGGGTTTTGAATGTTGAAATGTTTAGTTGTAATTCAAGCCCTCAAAAATTTCAAACTTTCCAAAGCACTTTTTTTTTCTGATTTCTATATAACTATTTTTCCAAATTAGAAAAAAAAAAAAAAAAAAAAAAAGAAGAAGAAGATTAAAAATATTGCGAATAATGACTGAATTTCCCACAGACTTAGAAATCTTGACTTGTTAATTTTACCGAGGTCTATCTCTGTGCTGTTGTTTTCTAGACCCACTGGCACAAAAACAGGATTTTGTCCTTTTCCATTGGCAAAGACAATTTGATCTCTGTTTATTTTGGATATGTTTGTTTAATTTCTCATTTGAGCACTATCATAAATGATTAGGTCATTACTGCCCTGGGAAAATAACTAGTTTAATAATTAACTTGTACTTGCAAAGCTCTACGGCAACTGAAAAAAAATACTGTAGATTACACATAAATCATAGAAATATAGAGTTGGATGGTTACATAATCTGTTATTTCTCAATACTTTTAATCAAAGCTGTAGCTAACCTTCCTGAGGTTAGTTAGAACAAACCAAAACAAACAAACAAAAATCTAAGAAAAGGAGAGTATTTTAAGTCCAAAGAACAACCTGTGTAGTCTTCCATAATGACTAATGAACATGTCTGGGACTACACGTGGAATTAAATGTTTTCTTAGCCCAATCCTGTTATGGATTACCTTGTCATAACTTGAGTACTCCACTGTAGTTCTAGGAATCTCATCCACTATCTGTGAAATATTCATTTGATCCATCTTGTAACTATGAAGAAAGACCATATGTATCTTGGTAATGGTAGGTGGCAGTTTCTCTGATTTGTGTCAATATTAAGGACAGGATTATACAACCTTCTTAGATAATATATTCTAGTATTAATCTTTTCTTCTACTTACAACATGTTACTACAATACGTATCATAGTACATTACAAATAAAAAAAGCTTCTTGCCCATATATTTGGCGGAAATGGAAAAAACATTACCTTCTTTGTAATCATCTTTTATGTACATGAAAATTGGTGACTCTCATATAACCTTATATTTTATATATTAAAAAAAACAAAAAACAAAACAAAAAAAAACCTTGCAATCTTTCTTCTTGAATCTAATTTTCCAAACTTCTTGTCCTTGTTGATTTTTTCTGGATTGTTTCCAGTTTATCTACATCTTTCTTAGCTTATGTTGCCTCAGAGTAAAATACGATAGTTTAGCTGAGGCCTCACCAGTGCCAAGAAGAGCACACTAATTATCTCCTGTCTTAAATATAGTGTTGCTAGCAGACAATTCAAGAGAATTTAGAATTACATTAATCTATTTTCCTCAACAGCATCATACTGTTGGCTCATTAATAGACCTCATTAATCACTAGATCTTTATCTGCAGTGGCATTTTGTGGCTGCGCTTTTGATTTTGACCTCCTAAATGTGGTCCTCTGTGATTGTCTTTGTTCAATATTTTAATGTTGGAATTCAGAACCTTTCAGAGCACATCAAAACAATTTTGAATTCTAATTCCGTCCTTGAGCATATTTTACAAATCTTTACATGGTGTCATCTGCCAAAGCTTAGATGACAAAATCTGAGGTACACTTGCAAGTCTTTACTGAAACTCTGAACAGAATCCTATCTGTTAGGAGCTGTGCAAGACTTCTCTTCAGTATCCTCCTAGTACCCACAAGTACCAACAACTGTATGCAGTTTCATGTCTACTAGTGGACTGATTTAGAGGTTGTTATAAATGAGACAGCTTTCTCCAGTCCATTTACGAGCACACAGGACAGTGTCAAAAGCCTTACTTAGGTCAAGACACGCCTTGGGTCAAGATACAGTCAATTCTACTGTTTTTCCTTATCAATAGAACCAGTTCCTTTGATCAAGAAGGAAATTAGATTAACCTGACAAAATCATGTTGGCTGTTCCTTATCACCTTATTATTCACAGGGCATGTATGTGTTCACTTTTAGATAGTTTGTCCCACTATCTTTCTAGGTATTGAAGTTAGGTAGACTTCCCAGTAATTCCCTAGGTTCCTCATTCCCCATTTTTAAAAGCAGAAATTGTTATAACCCTGCAAATCATGACCCACAATCAACAATTCCTTAATAGCGCTCAAATCAGAGCCTGCTGCAAATGTCACATTTAAGAAACATTATTGAACACTTTCCATCAGATATTTTTTAAAACCATGCGCCACAGCGGCAAGAATTAAGGAAAATCAAAGCTTTAAATTGAATGGGTGTTTTGCTTAAAATAATTTGCAGAATATGTGTTTTAATGTCAGATCTCTGACCATTACTAAAAGTCGTGTGAACACAAACTTATTCCCATATTAGGCTATACTGTTGCTGCAGGCCCCTGAGACTTACCGCTCTTCCAGGAACTCAGAGATAAGTTGAGAGTTCAGTATGTATTAAGTGAATTTCAGCAAGCTCTAGAGACTTGCATATATCTCATTTATTCAAACAATCTATGACTTTTTTTCTCCTTTTCTGGCGTATGTTCCCCTAGTTAAGAAATAGTATTGTTAAGTATCTGTCATTAATGTTTATGTGTATGTGAAGAATGTAGCAAAATAAACAACAAAACGTTTCACTCTACTTTGGGTATCTGTTATTTGTGCCTCTGCCTTTCTCTTCCGCTAACTCCTTGGTATTTATAAAACCTCTTTTTCTTCCATTTTATGCTCCAGGAAAGTTGTAACTCATTTTGTGATTTAGTCTTCTTGGTTATAACCCTAGATTCTTATACCACTGTTTTATTACTATCTCACTTATATGCCCTTGCCTTCACTCTTTTTAGGATTTCCTTTTTGATATTCAGGTCACTGGAGAATTCTCGATGCAGCCATACTGGTCTCTTTCTGCTTATCTTCCTTCTACATCAGGATGGTTTGCTGTTGTGCCTTCAGCACCATTTCATTTACTAACAACAGTTCTCCTAATCAAATTTATTTTTCTAATATCATCTTCACATGGGACAATTCATAACACCCTCAGCTGCTCTGATAAGTCATAGCCATTAGTTTTTAAACGTCTTAAACTATTTAAAAACAAAACAAAACTGGTACTGGTACATCTACACTTTTAACTTGAAAATAAGAACAGATTTAAGATAGATTATATGTGCTCTAAGCAACTTAATTATAACTCATTTTAAAGAGCTACTTTGCCAGTGAAAAAGGGCTTGTCAGGATTTCAGCATGATGATTTATGATTCTGTCATAGTGACAGATGTTCTTCATGTATCTCTGACATCGTGATCTGGAATCACTGTGCTTTTTTCCATGTTTGCTGGTAAAAAGAAATGCACTATATAAATAATTTTATTTGTCTTCAAGGCCTCGCTCTGCATTAGCTTGGAAAACTGATATTTTTCAGAGGTGAGTTCTGTGTTAACAATCACGTTACTGGTGATACTATACCATGACAGCAGCACTGCACACCCAGTTGGGCCCCCTTCCTGGATGCTTACCAGGCTGATATGCTCAAATCCAGCAAGGATCTGGCACGCTGCTGCACTCCTCTGAATCTTGGCAGACTTCAGCCACCATCTCTGTCTTCCACTTCTCAGTTCATCCTGTGGGCTGAGATTCCTGATCTTAAGCACTCTTTGTCTGCAATCAGGATTTATTAGCCATACATCTTGGTTGCTGAAATGCAAAATTTGAGCCTAGAGGGACAGAAAATAATTAAAGCATGAATACAGAAAAGCGTTCCTAATGGAGAAAGAGAGATGGAGAGCTGTAAGGAACTTCTTTCTGCAAGTCACCACCTTAGTCCCTGTACTGCATTTCACTGAGTAGAGGATACTGTGTTCCCTGTTATTTCTTTTTTCCCCTGGCCACTAGGGGAGACCCAGTCAGAGCAGACTTTGTTTTTTGCTAACTTAAAGCTTGCACGGAGAGGGAGACTGTAGTCAGCCTACCAAGGCATCAGCAGTTTGCATGGTTCAACATGGTTTACTTGGGGATATTTATTTCCCACAGAATGGGAGATCACAGCAATTCAATAGCCCTCCAGCTCTAGCCTTTTCTTAGGTACAAGAATTGTTCTCAGCACCCATGTTTCTGCCTAAAGGACTGCTGAGAGAAGCTGAAGGATCGAGACATTTATACAATAAAATGGTGGAGTGACACAAATATGTGAATATTTATATGTATTCCTCATGAAGTTTCACTGATGCAATTGGGATGAAAAATTACAATGGGAGTTTCTACCAGCATAGCTGTATCAACTAGGCTTTGCATTTCTTCACAGCCTCAGCACAACCACTTTGGTAACATCTTATGGGATAAACATAGCTGAGGTTCAAAGGTCCCCAAAATACATCTTATCTCGGTGTACCAGGGAGCTTCCTAACAAAACTTCTGTTCCTATTAATTTTTTATTATGATCTGCAGTCCCGATCTCTGTGACAGTTATGTTTACTGCTTAGTCTTTTTCATCTTTTGAGTTCTCAGAAAAAAAGATGTAGAAAAGCATCACAGCACAAAAGGAAGAAGCTAGAGGAGAAGCAGTTTTGGCCGATAGGTTATAAAGCTATATCCTCACTAAGGGGAGAAAACAAAATAAGTGACCAGATACTACACAGAATTACACAGAATTTTCTAGGTTGGAAGAGACCTCAAGGTCATCGAGTCCAACCTCCAACCTAACGCTAACAGCCCTCCACTAAACCATATCCCTAAGCTCTACATCTAAGCGTCTTTTGAAGACTTCCAGGGATGGTGACTCCACCACTTCCCTGGGCAGCCTGTTCCAATGCCTCACAACCCTTTCTGTAAAGAAGTTCTTCCTAACATCTAACCTAAAACTCCCCTGGCTCAACTTAAGCCCATTCCCCCTCGTCCTGTCACCAGGCACGTGGGAGAACAGGCCAACCCCCACCTCTCTACAGCCTCCTTTAAGGTATCTGTAAAGAGCGATAAGGTCACCCCTGAGCCTCCTCTTCTCCAGGCTGAACAAGCCCAGCTCCCTCAGCCGCTCCTCGTAGGACTTGTTCTCCAGGCCCCTCACCAGCTTCGTCGCCCTTCTCTGCACCCGCTCAAGCACCTCGATGTCCTTCTTGTAGCGAGGGGCCCAAAACTGAACACAGTACTCGAGGTGCGGCCTCACCAGAGCTGAGTACAGGGGGACGATCACCTCCCTAGCCCTGCTGGTCACGCTGTTCCTAATACAAGCCAGGATGCCGTTGGCCTTCTTGGCCACCTGAGCACACTGCTGGCTCATATTCAGCCTACTGTCCACCATCACTCCCAGGTCCTTCTCTGCCTGGCAGCTTTCCAACCATTCCTCTCCCAGCCTGTAGCTCTGCTTGGGGTTATTGCGCCCCAGGTGCAGGACCCGGCACTTGGCCTTGTTAAACTTCATGCAGTTGACCTCAGCCCATCGGTCCAACCTATCCAGATCCTCCTGCAGAGCTTTCCTACCCTCAAGCAGATCGACACACGCACCTAACTTGGTGTCATCTGCGAACTTACTGAGGGTGCACTCGATGCCCTCGTCCAGATCATCGATGAAGATATTAAAGAGGACCGGCCCCAGCACCGAGCCCTGGGGGACGCCACTAGTGACTGGCCTCCAACTGGACTTGGCTCCATTCACCACGACTCTTTGGGCCCGGCTATCCAGCCAGTTTCTAACCCAACGAAGCGTGCGCCAGTCCAAGCCAAGAGCAGCCAGTTTCTTGAGGAGAATGCTGTGGGAGACGGTGTCAAAAGCCTTGCTGAAGTCAAGGTAGACCACATCCACAGCCTTTCCCTCATCCACCCAGCACGTCACTCTGTCATAGAAGGAGATCAGGTTCGTCAGGCATGACCTGCCTTTCATAAAGCCATGCTGACTGGGCCTGATCGCCTGCTTCCCCTTCAAGTGCTGCATGATGACTCTCAGGAGGATCTGCTCCATGAGCTTTCCTGGCACTGAGGTCAAACTGACAGGCCTGTAGTTTCCTGGGTCTGCCCTCCGGCCCTTCTTGTAGATGGGCGTCACGTTTGCTAGCCGCCAGTCGATTGGGACCTCCCCCGATAGCCAGGACTGTTGATAAATGATGGACAGCGGCTTGGCCAGCTCCTCTGCCAGTTCCCTCAGTACCCTTGGGTGGATCCCATCTGGCCCCATCGACTTGTGCACATCTAAGTGCCGTAGTAGGTCACCAACCAGTTCTTCATGGATAATGAGGGCCACATCCTGCTCCCCATCCCCTTCCACCAGCTCAGGGTACTGGGTATCCAGAGAACATCCGGTATTGCCGCTAAAGACTGAGGCAAAGAAGGCATTGAGCACCTCCGCCTTTTCCTCATCTCTTGTAACTAAGTTTCCCCCCGCATCCAGTAAAGGATGGAGATTCTCCTTAGTCCTCCTTTTTGTGTTGATGTATTTATAGAAACGTTTTTTGTTATCTTTAACGGCAGTAAAGTTCATATTAAATGCTTTGAGAAGACATAGCAGACTGTAGATCTTACTGATTAAATTATCCCACCCAAAAGCATGTTACACTGGTATAATTTCCTTCCCAAACTGATTATCTAAATAGTTTTTATTCAACATTGCTCTGGACTTTAGAGACTATGCCTTGAATATTTTATAAATGTCACTGTTTTCTGTCACTCTACTCTTTGTTTCATACATTCAGATCTAAGCCCTCGGTCTTCAACGTAGTCTTGTGCCTTTTTTTCCTTTTTCTTTTTTAATCTAGCTTACAATCGTTTTTCCAGGGCACAGTTCTCTCCTTTTCCAGCTGTCACAGCCAGCAGAGGAATGGACTTCTGGGATCCTGTCTAGCTTTAGAGATCTATGTTCATGTACTCTATTGACCCATTGTAAAGTAATAAGTGAAATAAATGTGGTGGTTTTATCTCTTTCCCTGCTGGATAAGACTCCACATCACAAACACTACACTATAATTGTGGAGCCTCAGAAGCCTTTCAAAAGGGTTCAGCTGTGGAACAATACAGGGTAAGAGATTTTAAAACTGAAGTGTAAAGTTTTGCATGTTCATTTCTTCCTTGTGCTCAGACTTAATCAGCCCTGGTATTAGCTAAATGATTTTATGAGCTATAGATTCATCCATAAAATTGCAGTGAAATATTGCAATAATATTTATTTACATGAACTCTCCAGACTGGAATTATTTTATAATGAACATTTTGAAAGGAACTGAAAACTAAGCTATGCTAAGATTCAAATAGAGAGAACAGTTCTGCACTTAGGGAACAAAGACATCAATACATCTCTCTCAACTCTATTTTTTAAGACTGAGCTGTCAAATAGGTGCAATTAATAGGCAATCCAAATTCTGAATTTCAATACTAACTTCCTGATTATTATCAAAAGAGGATGATGTTGCTGCATTGTGGGTTTTCCTGAATACTGCATCACCAATTGGACTAAACCAAGCCTGCCATGCTTTTTTTTTTATTATATGATTAGCAGTTAAGATGCCTGATAAGTAGAAGGACATCTTGTACTGCAGACAACATCAGAAGCTTTCACAAAGATGGAGTTTCATTAACAAAAGGTGTGCCTACAAGGACAATGGGCCTACAGAACCAGTGTGCCTTCAGGGGGCTGGGATTTAGGCAGGTTTGGGAGTTAGAGAAGCACAAGAATGGCTCTCCATCACTGCTGATACCCCCTAGTCGTGGCCTAAAGCAGTTGCACAGCTTCCAGACCATGGCTGGTGTACCGAGCGAGGTGTAGAGCAAGGGCAGAGAAGTTTGCTAGTACTCATAGCTACCCACAGGGCTGTGGTTGGAGTTATTCAACCATTAGCTAAATTTTGCAAGATTTTGCAGAACTGGAGCATGAAAGAAAATTACTTCTACAAAAGCGTCTGCTTGCAAAATGGCGAAGCTCATGACTACCAGTTCTGCAGAGCTTCAGACATCTGTAAAGTTGAAGGCTTAGATTCTATTCTTTAGGGTTTAGAAAATCAACAGAAGTTAACCTTCAGGCAAAAGACATCCAAATAATTCACTACCATGGTACAACTACAGAAATCAAGTTTCATAGACAGTTACCATTTCCTCCCTTCTTCAGGGCTGCAGATCTTTGAAATTATTCGGTCTCAAAAAAAATGCAAGTGGCATTGTTCTAAGATTTATACTTGTAAAATCGATATATCTGTCAGCTACTACATAAACTTATTTGGCTTTGAAATATTTATAACATGGCAGACAAACTAAGTACAAGTGGAGTTTGTTGTGTTATCACAAGACTGTCCTATTCAGAAAACGTTCTTTTTAGTTTTATCCATTTTTCAGAAAGTCAGAAAAGTAATTACTATAAGCAGTATCATATTTTTTCTTTTTAAAATATATATCTCTAATTAGAACCCTTAGGGGAAAAAAATATCATCTGATTAAAGTTCTTGATCATGGTCATGAGCATACATTCACATACTTGTAAGTCAAACCATTCTTTCTACCTTAGTAATTTGGTTCACAGCATTAGGGCAGCTTTGAAGCAATTCCCCAGACTGTCTGCACTTGTCACATATTAGTTGTTTTCTCATAGTGGTGCTGGTGTGCACAACATAGATTCCCATTGGGTAAAAGCCAACTAGGAGCTTTTCTCCCAGGCATTCCACCCTCAATGGAGCAGTGTGTCTTTCTGCTACAAGGACCTCCAGCATGTAGCTAGAGAACATGCCTACCCAGAAGGCTCTCAAACCCTGTGGTGTGGCTCAAAGCCTGAAGGAGGTTGCAGGGCCAAGAACTGCATTTATCTTCCTATTTGCTGTCAACTGTTTCAGCTCTCAACTGTTTCAGCAGTGTCTGCCTGTCTGCTGCTCTATCTTCATCCACTCAGACTTCAGATCTGAAACCCTTTCTCTTATTTCTCCTGCCTCTCTTGTTGAACCCCCTTCCTGAACCCTTCTTTCACTATCCTCCTTTTGTAATATCGCTTCTCCACATTTCTACATTCCTCCAATACATTGGCACATCCCTCTTCCACGCACCAAAGAATTCAGATAACTGCAGCCTGCAGCCCTGAAGATATGAAGTTTCCCATGAATCCACCTCATGGGAGGGAGAAGAGTTTCTCAAGGGGCAAGATAACCCAGTGCCAAGCTCAGAAATTTGAGAAATTCAGCAAATTTGAGAAACCAGCTGCCAACTGCAAGCGGTGAGCAAGGCTGCCTTCAAAAGCCAGAAATCAATATTGTCTTCTCGAAGACCAGCAACTATTGTCACCAGGCCTGGGAGCTGTGCCCAGTACAGGGAGCTTAAGAAGGTCCTTGGGAGGGAGCTAGCATTTCATTGGGATTTCCACACCAGGAATCCTAGGGTCTCCATGCAGGAGAGTGTTTCTGCTAGCTGTACCTCTGCTCCTCATACCTGTCCTGGGCCTTTCCTTCAAGCTGTGACTTTGAACAAGTCCCCACTGGGTGGGGGCATGGCAGGGGTAGGGTCCATGGGTGCCAATGGCCCATGGCAAGGTGGAACAGGAGTGCAGGAGATAAACTCTTGACCCACTGAAGGAAACAGGGAGAGGGAAGGTGAATGTCCTGAAGGACTCCTTTCTGCTCCTCCAGGGTCTAAGCAACTCAGGCCCTTGCTTCCTTATCAAGCGTAGCTGCTGCTTTCACAGCCCTTATCAACCTTTTCTCCCTAATACTTGTTGCAGAGCTGGTGGCAAGCAAGCCCTCCTCTTCCTTCCTGCTGCTGCCTGGTTCTCCCCGGTGCAGAATGCCAGCCCAGGACTGCAAGGAGGGTGGCAGTGAATGGCACAGGAGGCAGCACAGTCACTTCCTGAGAACTGCAAAGGTCTATACCACCAGCTGACAGAGAGGCAAAGAGGTATAGGAAGCCAGCGACAACACAGCAAGGATGAACTAAAGGGCTGGTGGATTGCATGTCCCTGAAGAGTCAGTAGATGAAGCAGGCTGGCCATACTGGATGCCTAAGGGTGTGAAGAACCTCTCCATCCCTCTTTCCAGAAGAGGGGAAGATGGCACATCAACATCTTGCCAATTCTCTGCCCAGAGAAGCTGTGGATGCCCCATCCCTGGAGGTGTTCAAAGCCAGGTTGGATGAGGACCTAGACAAACTGATCTAGTGGGTGGCATCCCTGCCCATGGCAGGGGTTTAGAATGAGATGATCTTTAAGATCCCATCCAACCCAAACCATTATTTGAATCTATGATCTTGGGACACTTTTCTTTTGCAGTCTTCTCATCACAGGCACTGCAAGAACACTTTGCTGTTTGATCACCCCACTCTGTTCCACTCTGTGTCACCATGTATGGTGCAGTGTCCAGGACACCTCTGCTTTCCTGGTGCCTCAGTAACCATGGAGGGAGCAGGGGTAGAGGACCTGCATGCAGCCACCACAGAAACTGGTCCCTACTAGTCAACCCAGATGGAAAGGCTCACCTGCATCCTGCTGGAGTTCATGCAGGGCTCAGAAAGCATCCATAACTGGAAGCTGTTAGGAGTGATGGCACCAAGTGTGTCTGGTGTGTGAAGCTCATCACATGGTAGCGAAAAGAACAAAAGCTCATCCTACTTCCCGCCTACATGCAGAAAAGGCGCAGTTAAACTTTGCAGGTGCACTCTTGCTGTCACAGTACAGACAAATGATCAAAAAACACGGCATATATTTTTTCCCACAGGATCCAAACACCATGAACTTTCCCTTCTTGGGAAAGAGGTAATCATATCTCCACTGAGCCTGAGGCTGGAGTTGTGGAATATCTGAGGCCGGAGTTGTGGAATATGCCACAGCATAAGTGCCTTTGCTGAAATCTGCAGACAAATCCATAAATCTCATATAGAGATTGACATACATGTAAGCTTTACAATACCTATAGTTGTAGATGCAACAGGCTGGTAACAAAAGAATATGAATCTTGCCAAACTCACCCCTCGATTTATGAATCAAGGAAACCAAAGGCTTGGAGAGTTTCACAGTTGTCAGCCAGAGTGCTATTGGAATAAAAAAGGTTTGGAGGATGGAATCTCTTTCATCTGTTTGTCCATGGAAGACCTGCCCTCCACAAATAGGTCAGTGACCAAGGACTAAGGATTTGAGGCTGCAGACTGTAAAGCATGGCAGCTGCTTGCTTGAGTATGGCTATGGGCTCTCAAATTGCATGTGAGGATTGTGCTAGTATGGCACCAACTCACAGAAGAGGACCTTGCCCTTCAGAATCCCAAAATCTTGCATCTGCCATTGGTTATCCTATACCTGCCATAGTCAACATAGCCTCACATACTAAATTTAGTTGAAGACCTTATATTTGGAAAATGCTGCAATATTTAAGCCTCAAAAATGCATTATTGAAGGACATTGCATTCTTCCAGACCAAGGGTATCCAAGTGCTCAGACAAGATCTTCTCAGTGCATTGCAAGATCACCTAGGAAAAAAAAAAAAAAAAAGAAAGAAAAAAAAAAAGAGAGACCTTAAAATATTACTATTACAATACTGGATCAGACCTTTGACCAATATATCCCAGTATGACTGGGAGTCCAAATATCCATGAGCAAGCCTTGTGACTCAGCTGGTGCTTGGACAACTGGAGGTGGGCGAATATACGTTGAAAATTTGTCAGGCAGTGATGATCTTTTGGCACATCTCTGTAAAGTTGTTAGCTCTGACATAATTAAAAATACGAACAATGTTATGTCAAGTCATTCTTTCAGTTATAACAGCTCAAGTCTGTTTTTCACTGAAGCCCTGCTGTTTTCATTTTTAAGTATACGTTTAACTAACAGCTTACTGGTAGCAAAATCTGATCAAATGGCTAAAAATAAAGCTTTTATTATTTATTTATTATCTTTCGAACAAGTTGATGCTAACTTAAGGAGGTGGCACCTAGCAACTTACCTACCATTCTCTTTGACTAGTTCCATATTTGTTTTTTCTTTCTCTGAAGAAGTGGATGTTAACACTGTCTGGAAAGGTTATACCCTGCTCTAGGAGTTTGACTCTGCTACAAATGCAAACAATACATGCAGAAGACATGTAACTGAGATGATATTATAATTTTTGTTTCACTGGGGATTGATATTTCCAGTTAGATCTGAATCCAAGACATGAAAAAGGAAAAGAGTTTGCTTTTTTAATCATTTGTGTCATTTTAAGAATATTAATATGGTCCTCATCTCTTTTTTTCTCATCCATATTATTGTTTTGTGATTGTGAATGAGTGGAAATAAACACTTCACTCTGAGATAATTGGTGCCATTTCCCAGCCTGGTTTCCTTTTCAGGTCTCTTCATTTCCCTGTTAGCCACAGCCAGCCTCTGCACATCTTGTGCCCCTCATCAAAATGCAATTTTTTCCTGCCTACCACCCTGCACCTACGGCAGCATATTCACCCTTCGATCGGGTTATTATGCATTGCCTGAGCAACCTCTTCTGTATGCACTACCCATATCTACACAAAGTCCGCCACACTCTCTGTACCCTTTTCTTTCTCATCTTTTGTTGAAGCCTGCATTTATTTTCAAAGACTTCTCTACTCAGCCTTTTATGTGCTGTGCTTTAAACCCTTTTATTCCCCTGAGCATTCCCAGCTATCCATTCTTTCCCTAAGAGGGAGGTGGATCTTCCTTGAAGTTATTATTCAGGGAAAGGAGATGAGGCCCCATTATTTGAGAGGCTCTGTTTGATTTCACAAGTCATTTAAATGAATGGTGCATATGTGCAACTAGCCAGTGCTTGTTAAAATGGTTAACCTGATCATTTCATTTCAGCGATAGTGGGAGAACCTAAAATAATAACATGAGTAACTAAGTAAAATGGCAAGAATTATGTTTTGTCCTGCTTTCTTTGAAATAGTATTCAATAACAACATAAATCTTATAGAAATACTGATGGGGTATTACTATATCTACCAAGAGTTCATTATGCCTTACTTTATCAGAATGAAAGGCAGAGAAATGAGTGATTAGATTACGATGTCAAAACTGCGCCATTTTTATTTAAGCAATTGCATTACTCGCAGAGCAGCCTGCCAGAAAACTGACTGGTTCAGTGACAGATCTCTTTTTCTATCACAAAGCCCCTTTTAAAGTAATTAGCAACAGGACAGAGAGTAAAACACGAAATATAGGAAAAAAAGTAGATTTTATTCAGATTATTTAAATTGACCTTTCTACAGCTTAGATCAAAAAATCACTGCAATAGTTCACCTAACTTTGTGGCTCCCAGGCAGAGGAGAAGGAACGTTTAGATTGGATAGTTAGGACAAGAGGGACAGTGACAAAGCTCTTCATATAAAATCTCCCCACGATCTGCCTCACCTCTGGTATTGACTGAAACAAAGCATAAGTTTTGCTTTAATCCTTTACTAAGGGTTGGTGGTTTTTTTTGTTTTTGTTTTTTGTTTTTTGTTTTGTTTTGTTTTGTTTTTGTTTTTGTTTTTTTTTTTTGTTTTGTTTTGTTTTCTCTTAAACATACAACCATCTACAATCAACTTATTAAAAACAGCAACTTCCTGATTATAGTTCAATTAAAAGACATTGGAAAAAGCCCTACACTGGTTTCAAGTTCCCAAACATTTGGGTATGATTTCTGGTGGTTTTATTGGGTATTACACCTGTAACCATTTAATGCAGAGAAAAACATGGCCAAGAAAATAAAGATTCCAAAGTCATGTCTGACAGCATCTTCAACCAAGCCTGTGACAACTGCTGGAAGTATGTGGAAAACCACACCACTAAATTTTGCCAGGCTAGTGTACTGATGACAGACATCCTATGTTTGGAGACCTCTTTTAAGCATAAACATATTGATTGATAGCAGAGCTTTAGTCTTAATGCTTCAATTTCCTATGGGTTTGGCATCTGTTGTGCTCCAACCCTTTTGCCAAGCTTGCCTCCCTTCACTCAAAATAGAGGAAATAGGTTGCAGTAACTCACCACTTCTCCATAGCCAAGGATTTCTCTCCAACATCTGCAGAAGCAGCATAGCCAGCACAGCACTAAACCGTTTAGTCACCTTTTGCAGTCCTGTCCAAGGGATGCTTCGAGGACCGCTTCTGTGCAGAAGTACCCAGCCACCAAAAGCCTAACAGAAACCACAGGCAGGAGGAAAAATGTTAGTTAAGGACAAAATAAATAAAAAAAGAAAATCCATGGTCATATTGTAGATTGCCAGAGACCTAAGGTGTCATAACGCTCCCCTTTACTAGCATAAGCTTGATTCCCATGAGGGACTGTTCCTCTTTAGTGGGTAATCCTTTCACGGTATACTCTATGTCTATAACATATATAGGTAACTCTTAACAAGAACAGAATCATATTTCATGCACTTCTTTAGCAGTAATTGGGAAGCACCTTCACCTGCCAACACCTACGTGCCATTTTGTGTTTGCTAACACTTTCCACACCAGACCTTTTTATTTCATGCTAAGACTAGAGCTTGTCACAGCTGTGGCAATGGGCCCATCTTCGTCGCATATGTGCTCGTTTCATGGTTGAAATTCCTTAGCTTTTTCTGAAGATGTATGGAAACTGTGTCTGACGTGAAAGCTCGGTCTTATTGAAGTCTACAGGAAACAGCAATCACAGCAAAGCAAGTATCCTGCACATTGTGAGCACCTTCCGTGCACCAAGCAACATCAGAGTATCTTATATGCATGCAGAGATACACTTCCGTAGCTGGTATATTTATGCTCTAAACTTCATCAGTTTCCCATATTAAAACATGATGATTTCATATTCACTCTGTGGCAGCATATGCTGATCAGCCTGGAAAATATTAATCATTTTTCTGCAGTTTCAATTCTGAAGAGTCATTATTCTGCCATTTCTAACTTCACACTGGATGAAGGCTTACCCACTGGTATCATTGTAACATGACAGACTATTACCAAGTCCTTACTAGGGGCATAAAGCATGTGTTTAAGGAATTACGTTAATAAAGAAATAGGAACTCGGTGGCAGAAAATAGCATTATAGACTTTAGAACACCAGGAGCATAATTAGTACTGTGGCATAATGATGAAAGAAAGCAATAAAATAATTTTACTTCATTCTGTATTTCTTGGAGCAATGCAAATTACTTTGTCAGCAGGGAAGGATTGGTTTCTTTTCTTAAATTTCATCTGTATGCTGTCTTAATGTTGTTTTACAAAAAGATTTTGCAGAACACAGTGAGTATCATACAACTGAACCTTGAATTCACGTGGTACATGAGAGATTGTCCTTTTATGGGTTGGGAATCTCATCTGCAACACAACTAGGAAAGTTCACAGAGGCCAGAGAACTGATAGTTCCCTGGTCCCAGGAAAAACAGCAGGATGTGAGCATTTGATCTGTGATCTATGCAAAGCTGTGGAGGCTCAGGAGGATGGAAATATTTGCATCCCTATACCACTCTTATTCAAAGCAAAGAGATATCATGTTGGTGGCAACCTGGAAAATTTAGAGTGATAAGAACTACTGACACGCTTGATTATTTAAGTGTTGCAGTTGTATCATGAGATAATGGTGGAAAAGAGTAGGAGAATTATAAGCCACTAGAGTAATTAGAATAAAAGCCTATTAGAAGCAGAAGCACAAGGCAAATTACATCAAATGCTTTCTCCACTTCCTACTGATGCCCGTGTCAAACTTCTCCTGCACTACTCATTTCTCCCACATATTAAGAAGTTATTATTTAACGTACTGACCAGAGAGATCATTGTGCCACTGTTTTTGTTGTTGTTTTTTTTTTTTCCCCCAAAAAATCCTTACTTTTTTTTTTTGGTCTCAGACAACATATTGGGCCAAACTCAGCTGCTGTGTGTTAAACTGCAAAGCCTCTGAACCCCATTCCCTTCCAGCTGCTGTGTCTACCAGCACTGTGTTCACTCTATCTATCTTACTGTTAGACCTTTATTTCCTGTTGACTGTGTACATTTACAACACATAACTGAAACATGTTTATTTGCTGTACAATCCTAGACAATAATTGAATTCCATCTTGATTCTCTGCTTTTTATTTACCTTTACTAACTTCAGCAGAGTACTGCCTTCAGATTTTTGTAGCAAGAGAACAGTCAGTCTGAGCTATAGTAAGTCAGTTTGCTGCTATTTCATTAAAACCTAATTTAGACTGAACTAAACACTTCTCTGAACTAATTAGTCTGACATGGAAAACTGCAGAATACTAAATCACTAATGGTCCCGTTTTATATTAATAAATGGAAGCAGATGTATTGACATCTTACAGATTCATCTTTAATATGTGAAAACAGAGGAAAAAAAGAGAAGGAAAGGCAAGACCTGACAGGAACATAAGATTATCAAGAAAAGGGACAAGGTTCTTTTATTAGAAATGTGGACAGGAATTATAGGTCCCAGAGACAGGATTTGGTTATGAAATTTAAGGCAACTCAAAACGCTCTTTAGTCTGTTCCAGATGGGGAAAGCAGCATGGGAGAAGGAGCTCACTGCCAGCTGTGGTGAGACAAGCAGGGAAAATAGAATATTTAAATGATTTCGATTGAATTACATGAAAAGCCTACATTAAAAGAGAGTTAGGGTTGCAAAGTCAAGCACTCAGGAGATGGGAAATGCCTGATTTAAAGTTTCCCAGACAACTAAAACTTGTAACTCTTGTAGGCACCATACAATTTTTAATTACAGGATCACATACACCTTTTTACACAAGACCTTTGGCCTTTCTCTGCACATGGAGGGCATACATTTAATGAGCAACGATTCATTGCTTTGTTTTATCCTCATTGTTAGGTGTATGGTCTCATGCCTTATTTACTATATGCTACTCAAACTCTGCCCTGAATACACAATTAATAATATCCTCACAGGAGCTCCCATGAAATTTATAGCTATAGTACTTACTGCTTCACAAATATTAATTAATGTCTCCAACCTCCTTGCATGGACAGGTCATTTTTCTTATTTTTATGGTTGGGAACAAAGCCTTGTGCTTTTTGTTTTTCATGAAACTTGCATCCCTATGTCCCTGCTTGAAGAAAAGACCAATCGTCATTTCCCCTTTCTGTCCTGGCATGAGGCCAGTGCCCCCTCCCTATCTCCTGCAGGAATACCATGTCAGGGAATCTCCACTCTTGATTGTTTTAGGACAAGTCTATCTATCTGGGCTGCCTGCAGCATGAACTCTGGTATTTTCCTGGGCAGCAGGGGAAGAAAACAACCTCCTGTCCAAATCTACCACGTGAAGGAGAGAAGACCACTGTGTGAAGTTCATCGGTGGAATGTGTCCTTCAAAATGAAGCAGCAGCGCCATGGGAGGGGCTGTGCCCGCAGCTCCTCATGTGTTTGCACTGAGAGTGTTATAACAACGGTTTGAGTAGCTGCTCTCCTTGGCTGCCACACTCAAAAGGGGAGCAGCACCACCAGCCAGAGCCAGCTGCTGCCACTAGATGATGTCCAGCTTCTCACCTTCCCTGACACAATGACAGCAAGTCATACAGCAGAAGTCCAGCTCTCCCAGCCTGAATTCCTTGGCTTTGCCTCTGTGGAGCACATGACCATCACATGCAGCCAACCTCATATTCCTTCTCTTTGAGTCAAATAAGCCTCTCAGGCTTATTTTATCCATGCCTACAGCCATGGCTTCACACCCTTGCTGCTAAGAAGGGACTCTGCTCTGTGACAAGCAAAATGTGTCCCTTTGATACCAGCGTGTTGTTAAACTGCTTTGTGTGAAAGAGATAAAATATGTACTTTGAGAAAAGGGCAAGAGGTCCCAGGGCTTAGGGGTGTCTAAAGGATAAGGAACCGAGGAACTGCTAATCAGGAAGACCATTTTGTTGGCATTCCTAAAGGAAACATCCTGACATAAGCTCTTGAATACATCACCAATCAACATAACATGAATATTTGGCTGAAAAACAAAGATTAGGGGTATCGTAATGTGAACTATCCATGAACATTATATATCCATGAACATTATAACATGAACTATCCATCATAACAGTGAAAGTCATGTCCCTAGGCTGGAAGACCTGGACCAAAAGGGGACCCTTCCCCTCTAAGGATGCTCAGAATAGTTCTGTCATGTCAGCAGTATGCTGATTATGTAAGCAATCAGAGGCTAGGGGATTGTGCCAACACATATATGTATTGATAAGGGATTGTATAAAGACTGGCATAAGAAGTCCTAATGGGTGCCAGCTTTGTGGGAAAACACCTGGTACCCAGACTTGCACAGTTCTGAAATAAACATTATCTTGACCTAATGCATGGATTGGCTTTTGCACACCAGGTAATGAACCCAAACTTTTTTTTCTTTAATCAGGCAACACCTTTAGCAGAGTTTATTTACCATGGCTTGCTGAGTTCACATCCCATCACCAACCTGGCAAAGTGAGTACCCACACTAATGCACTCACTGGTATATTGTTCCTTGCCTGAGGGAGATGCAGGTGATCCATCTGATTCCCCCATGCTTCTAGATGCTTCTAGTGCTTCTAGAAAGATGGGAAGCAGTACAGAGAATGAAGTTTGAACTCTCCCATGGCTCCCTTCAACATCCATGGCCACCCCAGTGCCTGTAGACATTAGGTCATGGGAATTTAAAAACTGCCTTGGATATTACAGAAGCATGAACTTCTGAAGCTGCTCTATTGGACTCCTCTCTACAAATCCCAGGAATAGCTCCCTAAAAGAGACAGGTGCACTGAGATTTTCATGGTCCTGTGCATTCATGTGAGCTACCTTTAATTTTTATAAGTTTACGTTGGCATTGTTTCCTGTAAAGAAGTTACAAACCTAAGTTACTACCATAGCCAGCAGATTTTTTTTTTCCAGTAGGAAATGACATCAACCAAATTCCTAAGCCCTCCATCTTCAGAGCTCCTTTAGAGCTCAGAGTATGACGATCATAGAATATCATGGGTTGGAAGGGGCCCACAAGGATCATTGAGTCCAACTGGCTCCAAACATAAAAATTAAACCATATGTCTAAGAGTACTGTCTGAACACTTGAAATCTATTGGTCTTGGTTGTACAATTGCTTCCCTGGGGAGCCTGTTCCAGTGCCCAACCACCCTCATAGTGAAGAGCCTTTTATTAACATCCAGTCTAAACCTCCCTTGTCACAGCTTCATGTCATTTCCTTGGGTCCTAGATGAACAGAAGCAGAATCACTGTTCATATTTCCTCCTCTTTTGTGAAGAGCTGTGCTAGAAGGTATGGCTGAAGCAGAGTGGGAATATCAGGGTGTAAAAGAACAGGAAGAAGTAGAAGAAGAGATAAACAGAATAACATGTTAACAGCACCTAAATTAGTAGGTCACCAAGTTCCCAGCTCAACTACCTACAGTTTCACCCAGATTGACAAAACAAAGGGCAACCTAAATAAGACAGCCTACACCCAGAAAGAGAGACAAAAGAACAATGACCTAATCGCTGTTTTTTGCCTAGTGACTCACAGAGGTGGGACAGCTGGAGACAGGAACAATTCAGTCACTGTCAACACTTAAAAGGTACAAAAAAACACATTTAAAAACCAGCCACACGGTTGCCAATAATAAGGACAAACCAGAAGACACTATGAGAACTAAATAACTAGCCTCCATCATCCTCTGTGTCATCATAAATAATCCTGGACCAACCATGTTCTGACGCATCTTCAAGCTTCTGAGTATGAAAGAACAAATGACCAAAACCTATTATAGAGTGACCACGCAGGAGCGAAGCCTCACTTGTACAAAATAAAATCACCTTTCCCTCCTACACTGTCTCTTGTTGAGGTTTGCTCCATTAGCTGGGCTTTGCAGAACAATTCTGTGTGTTGGACATAGCTCCCACCAGGTGGGTGAAGCGTGGTCCTGGTGGAAATCATGTTTGAGCCCCAGATCAAGTGATGATGGAAAAACAGCACGCGGCATAGGGCTTTGAGTGGGCACATGGCTCTGGCTCTCCTGTGGGAACAGAGTGGTCTCTACTTCCCACAAGCCAACATCACACATTGCACTGAGGATGCTATGCAGGTTGCTGAAAAGAATTTCACTCAACTACCATCCCACCAGACCCTTGTTCAGCCCTCTCTAACCACAAAAAAGCAGTGTCAGTCACCTCTATGGTCTACAAAAAGGTGCTACCCAACTCCACTGCCACACCCATTTGTTGCAACAGTTTTAGGCCACCAGCCACTACTACCCTACTCAGCCTCGCAGGTCAGGGACAGCATCTTAAATACCACAGCCAACACCACCTTTACAAGCAAGTCACTCATCCCTTGCCTGTTAATGGCTTTGCACACTCCCACAGCATGTAGCTAGAGTACACATCTTTAAATGTTTTATGAGCTTGTGATAGTCACCCATTTATCATTTACGGGAGGGCACTAAAATAGTCTGCGGGCAATTGCCTGCAAATTGTATCTAATACTAGAAACTGTTAGTAAATATCAATTATGTGGTGAGTATATAAGTTGTAATTCTTGTGACATCAGCACAACTAGCATTTCAATTTTCCAAACATTTTAAACAAGCATGAATCTGCAAAGGATTCTCTTCACAGAGGAAGCTGCTAAGAGAAATTCAATCTATTTAGTTTCTACGCAACACCGAGAACATAAGGTTGGGTTACAGCCTTATGCCACCACAGCAGGAAGCTCAACTTATGCGTAAGTAAGTAGCACATACTGTGGTTGTATTTTCTTGAATACAGTACTCTGCTTTCCTTACAGGTGAGCTTTTGATTTGGACTAGGGCTATACAGAATCACAGAACAGTTTGGGTTGGAAGGGACCTTAAAGACTATGGAGTTCCAACCCCCCCGACACAGGAAGGGACACCTCCCACCAGACTGATACCGAGGCAGAAGGACATATGGTTCTCTCCCTAACAGAATAATACAACCAAATGTTTTTAGAACAGATAGACCAAACCTTTAGTATGTTCAGCTAGATAGAAGGAAGTCTAGAAAATTTGTATCCCTGGTGCTACCTTACTCACTAATTAGTCAGCCTTATCTATAAGAACATACAGAATTTTATGCCAGGGCAGGAGGCAAGATAACCCAGACCTTAAGGATGTGTCTGAAAAGAATAGGTGGGAGTTCATGGTACACGTCCTTGGATGTGTAACCGACTAAGCTCAGTATGCATTCCTAAGTTGAAACAGTAAGATAAAATAAGAACAAGATGGCCTGAGCACGCGCAAGAACTGGATTCAACCAGCAAACATAGTGAGGAAGACTATCAGCGACCACCAGAAGACCCCAAAAGACCACCCCACCAGTAGAAACAACAGCACATGTGCCAGAGATATTTACATATTTTTAATGAGTTACAAGAAATAGAATGAACATGTTAATTATTTCTTGGAAATCTAATGAATATGTATATTTTGATTGCATATAACCCCTGTAGTTTGAGCAATTCAGCACGCACGCTAAGTGGAGCGATCCCCCATGCATCCGGTGCTGCAAAAAAAAGAATGTCTGCTTTTTAAAACTCCATACTGAGTCTCAGAGAGTTTCTTTGACTGACTTTTACAGTTTCAAGGCCATGTTGCTCAAAGCATCATCCAACCTGGCCTTGAACACTTCAAGGGATGGGACATCCAGAGCTTCTCTGAGCAACCTGTTCCAGTGCCTCACCACCTTCATATTAAAGAATTTCTTCCTAATGTTTAAATCTAAATCTTCCCTCTATTACGTCAAAGCCATTACCCCTTGCACTATCACTACACTTCCTGGCATAGTCACTCTCCAGCTTTCTGGCAGACCCCTTTTATGTACTGGAAGGCTGCTTTAAGGTCTCCCCAAAGCCTTCTCCAGTCTGAGCAACCCTAGCTCTCTCAGCCTGTCTTCATAGGAGAGGTGCTTCAGCCCTTTGATTATCTTTGTGGCCCCGTTCTGGACTCACTCTAAGAGCTCCATGACTTTCTTCTGCTGGAGGCCCCAGAGCTGAAGTCAGTGCTCCAAGTGGGGTCTCACAAGAGCAGAGGAGCAGAATCACCTACTTCAACCTGCTTGCCACGCTTCTTTTGATGCAGCCCAGGATATATAGCTGGCTTTCTGGGGTGCTAGCACACATTACCAGCTCATGTTGAGCTTTTTATCCACCAGTACCCTCAAGTCCTTTTTCTCAGGGCTGCTCTCAATCCATTCTCCATTCAGCCTGTATTCGTGCTTGGGATTGCCCTGACCCAGATGCAGTACCTTGCACTTGGCCTTCCTGAACCTCGTGAGGTTCATGCAGGCCCACCTCTCAGGCCTGTCCAGGTCCATCTGGATGGCATCCCTTCCATCCAGCATGTCAACCACACCACACAGCTTGGTGTTGTCCGCAAATGAAGTTACTACTTTCAGTCACAGAAACATTTTGCTTATCAGCAGGCAAAACACATTGCTTCTGTATGTGACTATCTGCAAACAACATGTGTGGTTACGGTCAACATTCACATAGAATTAAGTTGCTTTCTATATCTAAAAATGAATCTTTTATTGTAAAACAGTTCCTTGCTGTTATTCCAAGCAAAGGGAGAAAGTAACAGTAAAGTAAATAATAAAGGACTGGCTTGTTTTCTCCGCATCACTTCAGCAGTGCAAAGGGACTCCAATGGGAATGATAATCATGGCCAAAGCCATTACACAGCACAGCTGTAAAATTAGTAGAACAGTCCGAGGCACCAGCTCCACATTTGGACCAGCACTCCTTAAATAGATATTTTTCAGCCCAATCAACAATCAATTCCCTGATCTGGTTCACTGCACAAACTATTGTGCTGACAGAAAACAGCAGTGGGAAAGAGGGGTGGGCAAAAAAACTACAGGGTAAAACACTTCTTAAGCCCTCACCACCAGCAGGTGAAGGTGCTTGGAGCCATGGCCTTACACACACATTCCTGTGGAGTTCATCTTCCAGTAGCATTTTGTGGTGTCCTTACTAGGGGTTGTTAGGATGGAATGGATTTAGAACTAAGCAGCCTGTGGTAGTACATTTAGGAGAAAGTCCAATCTTATGAAATGGCCGACAAAAGATAAACATTAGGTGAGAGCTGATCAATCTGTCTACACAAATCTAGCAACAATCTAAGTACCCTTGACATGGTAAAATAATACAAAAACAGCCTTATAGCACTGTAGAGCCACAACCATCAACTGATTTCTGCACACACATAATAAGCGCATACAAAACTCAAAAACCGTGTGTATTATTCAAACCTGAAGTGAACACTTGAAGTTAGTTTTCCCAACCCTGAATATAACTGTAGCAACAATGTCTTCAAAAGGGACTTTGGTCTAATCAAGGTATTGCAAGGTATATGGTGGCTATCATTTTCCCAGACAGAATTTTGGCCTGGCTGCTAGACAGGGAATTGTCCTCTTTGCTTCCAAAGCCAGCTGAAATGTAGTTGATTATTTTCTCAGAGTTTAAAATTCACCAACCTGAGGATTCCAGGCAAAGTTTAATATCAGCTGTCTTCTAAAGTTCAGATTATTTCAACACGGCTTAGTCTTTTTCAGCCCATAAGACTGGATGAGAAGTTGAATTCATCTACTTCAATTTATTTTGCAAAACTAAATAACTAGAAAATCTGCACTCCAAAGACCTGATATGTAGAAAAGTTTGCCCACAGCAAGCCAGACTGGTGAGCCTAGAAAGCCATGTTCACTGTTGTCTTTTTTTTTTTTTTTCTTTTTAAGTCTGTGAGGTCACAAAGATATAGATCCCAAATAAACTTGTATAAAAATAGATTGGACTAGCTATTTTGTTTTCTCCCAATCTGCTACATTTTGCCTTCAAAGACTGGAATTTTAATCATTTCTGCTCCAAGTTTCACTGTAGAGTTTTATATGTGTTAGCAAACTGTTCTATTACATATCTCTAGAGATGTCAAAACTTCATAAAACAAAGACACTTTGAATGCAATTAGACCACTTCTCTATGTTGTTTGACCAGGGTGAAACATCTCAATGAACCTCTTCACCAGTTTTTCTAGGCTACTTCATTTGTCTGTCAACAGCTTTCCTTATGATCACAACAATTATAATTACAACACCCTAGGAGAGCTTTTTTTTTTTTTTTTTTTTTTTTGAAGGTACTCATTTCCTCATTTGTGATTTATTTACAAGCATAGTCTTGAGCCAAGAATTTGCACATAACTTTATGGTTTCTCTTTAGGCATACAGTCTGTCAGTATTACTAATTCCCTGTAAAATACTTAAGCAAAAATCTGAGTTTGAACCAGTTCAGTGAATTTACCGGAAAGATAAAGAAGAGAGGAAACAAAACCAGGATCTATTTCACTGACACTCTGTCACTGAGCAAACAGCTTCTACACTAAATGGTCCCTGAGAGCTACCAGAGAGTCAGAGCATGTCACATCATGTGGATGCAGAGTTGCCATGCTTTTCTTTTCAATGCTGTGCCAATACACATGCTTGTTTATGACATGCCTTGAGACAACTCTCAGCAACAGAAGAAAAACGTCCTAGCCCTCAGAGCTTCTTGTATTCCTACACAATGCAAGCAGGATGGCATGGAAAAGCTGGCCAAAAACACCAGGACCAGTAGCCACAGCCATAAATTTGGGGCTTGAACATTGGCAGTCTGCTGTGCACCATGTTTGTCCTGGTGTGAAACAAGTGTCATCATGCCTGGTAAAGACAGCCAAGAAACTGGCAGCTAGTGTAGTACTGAGTGTCACAGGGCATGGCCTTTCTTCACCAGCCAAGGGACAGAGCTATGGCACTCACACAGAAAATGTAGGGGTGCAACCACACTGCAGACGCAATGTCCGCTCACAGACAAATGCAGCTGGAGAAAAGTGGCAAGAGAAAACTAAACAGGTCTGTCACATGATTGGTAATATTAAATATCTTGCTGTATAACCTTGTCTTAGGTCTCCTCAAGTACAAAAAAAGCAAATAGTCACTGGAAGATTAAGGCAGATGTGAACAAACACACTAAAGAGGGAGTAGAAGCAGCTCTACCTTTAGCAAATTACCTTTTTCTTGGGTGGACAAGTAAATCTGTGCATATTCAGACAAACACACACACACACACACACATATATATAAACAATATGTCCACATTCTTACAATACTCTGCTTCTTCATTTATTTACAGACTTCTGTTTGGAAAGAGCAGAATGGGTGACCCAAATGCAGCCCACCAATCAAGCAAGCACGCTCATGTTCAGAGAAGAGGTGCTATGCCTCTGGCCCATAGCAGCACTGAGAAATTGGACCCATGAGTTTCCCACCACCGTGGCAAAAGCTAGCCAAATGCTTGTCTTCTCACTCTTATTTAGTTATTTCCTGTTCAGCAGAATGATCTAAAATGTCTCCTAATTTAGCAACATTTTTATAAAGGCCCTGCCACTACATTTCCTGTCTGAGAGGGTATGTCTGTTTTCATATTTCCAAGACAACAACTCAATACAACAGTCAAAGTTGCCTCATCAGACAAAAGCCATTGGCCAGGTATCTCTAGCTCTCCATTGCTCTTTTGTTTTGCTTGGACTGGAGTATCCTCTCCTCTGGTGCATCATTTACTACTACATTCTCCATTGCAGATATATTATATATATACCTCTGGCAGCAGAGAATCAAAGGAGGAATTTCCCAAATAGGTGGCAAACCTTGTGCATCTGTTAAGACTGACTCCATTCCTCATCACAGAAAGTCAGTCCCAATTTATGCTCTTTGAGCAGAGTCTCACATCGCTGTAAAATCCCAGAGCAATTTGTCTAACAACTGCCTGTTACATTCAGCTTTTATTACTGGCAGGCTTGCAACCCTCAAAGGAAGAGGTTTCTGAAATGTGCAGTAGAAGAGCTCTTTCCACATCCCGTGGGCAACACAAAACCTCCACCACAGATGTACCTAGGGCCCCTTTCTTTGCAGTGGGCCTCCGACACCCCTGTGGCCAGATTTTAGTGACCAGTGACAGCCTGTGACATTGTTCCACCTAATTTCAGCTCTAATCTGCATGCATTCCCAGTCAAAATGTCCCAGATTCCAAAATTTCCCACTGCTCAAAGCATTTTCAAATGTCATGTAATCCTCAGTAATCCCTGTTAAACCTTGCAGGACATTGCTCTGCCCCTTCTATCCCAAAAGCTGCACAACTCCCTCCAACACCCATTCCTGTGGAGGAGCAATGCTACTCTTCCCATGAAAACTCCCTGCACCCAGCTGACACCCTCCCTGCCTTCTGCACTCTTTTAATCGCCCTCATCCTTCCTTGCACTGCTGCTTCTGAGCTTCCCAGCTTGGGATCTGCCACTTTCTGACTATGGATTTGTGCTGGTTGACGTCAAGTGCAATGCTCCGTGCTGTTGCTGTACAGGCACCCTGCGTAGCCAGGGGCTCAGGCCAGCCTGCTCCATATGGCGGTTCTCATCCCTGAACAGGCTTCTGCTGCTCATCAGGCTCCCACACAGGCTCCAGTGCACCTATTAGGGCTCTTTAATCCATTGGTACCAGACAGACACACACCCAAGTCCAAAATCCTGCCCTTTGAAGGTTAATAGCCCCAAATCTGCCTTCTCTCCTTCAGACCTGACTCCTTGTAGCTTAATAATGGTGCATTACCTAGGAGACATTTTCTCACTCAACCACTAAAAGTATTTAAGGTGTTAAAAGCAAGCAGAGAGGTCTGCAGCTTTATTGTCCCTAAACCTTGTAGCTGCACAGCACTGCCTCTGCTATTCTTTGCCCACCATTTCCTCCCCTCTCCCTGTGGGATGGCCATCCCACCCCATACCTCTGCAGCATTTTCAGTGTATGTAGGTCAGTGCACAGATATGCACACCCACATTCAGCCTGGGATGTGGATGGCACTACTGAAAGTGCAAACAGAGGCAGCCAAAGCAGCTGGGGTTATGTACTCCCGCCAACACCAGCTTTCTCCAGGCATGAAGTGTTTTCCTGGGCCTGCACAGAGACTGAGCTGCAATAGCTGGTCCTGAGCTCTTTCTTTGGCTACTCATTTGTCAAGTCTGAGGTCTGCTGAAGCAGCCAAGTAGAAATAATCATTCTAAAAGAAAACAAGAAAGCATGAGGTTTTTGATGACCTAAGATCCCAAGAGACAACTCGTTGACCAGCTCACTCTTTTTCACCCTCTTGCAACATAATCCCAATTGCTTTGAATCAAAAGTTCAAGGATTCTTTGGTAATTTGCATTTTAAATACACTCAAGTAAGCTCCAATAGGTCATTTGGTAAGAGGGTCTGCAAGAGGTGGCTCTGCCAGTCCATCCGGGGGGACCAGGAGGGCTCTGCAGGAGGCCTGTGGAGGTGCTGGGGGATGCTGATGTGTTTATCCTGGATGTACACACAGGGGGGAAGAAATTGCCTGAAAACAAACCATGAAAAGCTATAAAGGATGTAGCTACACCCAAAAGGCATCAGAGATGAGGCAACTTTTAGGTTTGTTAAGCTACAGGGTAGGCTTGCAACAGAAAGCCTACAGTACATGGCCAAGTGACTGAGCTCAGGGAAGCCCAGCAGGCCAGCCCCAGCCAGACACATAGGACAAGCCTTCCTGGACCCCTTCATCTTCTGACAGGACCCCAGTGTGACCAGTACCCCCTGCTCCTGACCCCAATATGGTTAGCACAGCCAGCAATGAGGCAAATAGCCATAATATGTAAGTGGGCTGTTAACGTACACCCCATCCCCTTCTCTCTCCCCATCTCTGGTGTTGGGGTGTAGGGACATCCATAGTCAGGGTGATAAAAGACATAAGTGTTGTCAAGACCCAGGTGCTGAACCACCAAGAGGGCATAGGGAGCACCAACTGACAGGGTGTTTGTGCCCATCAGTGTTATCAATACCCAGGTGCTGGGCTGCCAGAAGATGGTGACACCTACCCTGGAGCAGGGAAGCATAACAGCACAGGGGACACTGTCTATAAAAACCAGGCAGCAACGAGCCCTAAGTGGGACTTAGGACACAACTGCTGCTGGATAGCAAAACCAGTGATCCCCCGGTGGCCAAGGATGCTTCCACAATGGTCATCTTCCTCAGAGGGTTGAGTGACTGACTCATGGTTCATTTGTGTAAAGACTGAATCTAGGTTATGATTGCATTGCTCGTTGGCTGAAAAGAATTTGACCTAATCTGCACAGGATCCACCCAGCTGTCTATTTGAGAATTCTAGAAATTCTGTGCAAATATAAACTACTCTAAGTGCTAGAAATTGTAAATAAATTATGCTGACTGTTATTAATATTTTTTTAATGTAATAATGAACCTCTAACGAGAACTACAGCCTCTGGCAAGTCTTTATTCTGCCAAGGGTCCCTGAAGAACCTGTCTGTCCTCCCTGCTGTTGTTGACATTAAGGAAGGAGCCCAACTGCCAGGTATATCCAAAATCTCGGCCTCAATGGCCCTTTCACCTCCACGTATCATCAGAGCAGCCACTACACCCCACAGGCTGGAGCAAACCCACCCTTGACTGCCAGCATTGCTGAAGCTGAGGGGTTGCAAATCTAGTATGGGATAATGCAAGTTTGGGGGAGAAGGGGAAGGCATGGGAATTCAGAACATATGCTGGGAAAATCAGAAACTCTTGGGTTTCTCTGGGAAGCAATGTTCTTGGATGAAACAAATTGCCTTCTGAACATGCTAATGATGGTCCATCTGTTTTCCCTCAGTAAGAAACTGGCCTCAGTTGCAAGCTCCTGGTAAAAATTCCTGGTCCAGGGTGAAATTCCACCCCAGCAGCAGTGAGGGTTTGCAGGTGGGCTCTAATCTCAGTGTCTATCAATACTCAGCCTTCAGGATGATGTGCCAGCCATGATTTGTATTCCAGTTGCCTCTAAGACCAGCAGTACAACCAGAAATAGGATTGGTAGGGACAACCTCCCCATTAGGAGGACAGTGTTTGCCTAGGAACGAGCCTGTAAGATAATCTTGCTGTTGAGTGACCCATCTGGGTCTTGCCACTGAACATTTGCATGGCTCCCAAAAATTTAAAAAGTAGAATGTTTTTCTTTCATCAGTTCTTGGCAGTAGTAGGAATGGTTGATTAGTTTTCTTGTTAAAGGGTTACTGACGTGCCATTTTGGAGTTTTCAGACAATCAGATCTTGATTAATTTTGGTCATGTAAACAAAATTCTTACAAGGATTATTTTCAAGCCTACTTAACTCTATATATAAATACAGCATTATTTTCAAATTTCAGCTTCCCTTGCTCCAACTAAAAGTGTGCTTTTATGCACATGGCATGCAAAATGAAGAGCTTTTGTGGAAATATTTAAAATTCACTTTTGCAGACAAAGCAAGCATAGAAAATCTCATCCAAAAATATCATTTTTCTTCTGATTAGAAGGTGCAAACTCTAAACCTTGGAAACAACATTCATCCTGCCAAAATAATTTCATTGTAATCACTCTGTTTACTGGATAATTATAATGCACATGCAGAAGATTAAAGATGGATGGATGGACGGATATAAACTGTGCAGAGCTTGGGAAAGAACCCCAGATTCTGGATTTGGAGAGTTCGTTGGAAATTCTTGGTGAGAATTCTTATTTCCATAATAAAACCAGAAAGCAGACACCTTCCAAACACACTGGATGCTCTGCAGCTGCCTATGCCCACAAGTACATGTACTTTGGGAAGAGCCCAGATTACCAAGCTCCTGGGCCAAGGAACAAACAAACAGCAACAGAAACATTTCTGGGCAGAGATGGACCCTTGCCTGGAGGACTGTGGGCTTCCCTGGCAGACCCAAGCATCCTCAAGGCAAGATGTGTTTCAAAAGCATGCAACACGCCAATCTAAACATAAATCCTTGATTCATCTCTCCTTGCACAACTTCACACTCATGCTTTCACTGAATGTTCCTGAAGGAAAAGGAAAGGTTCTGGGGGGGAAAAAAGGGCACATTTTCCAAAGTTAAATCAAAGCAAGTCTATGAGGAAAGCGCATTGACAGAAACATCCGCTCTACAGACACAATTTGTCTCATTCCTTGTTAGCCTGTAACTTTATTACATACTGTGTAGGGGGGGCCCAAGGCACAGCTAACGCAGGATCTGAACAGTGACAAAAAAGCAAATGACAGGAATTTTTAAATCATCTGGGAACAAAACTGAAATGTTTTTCATCAGAAAAAAAAAAAAAAAAAAGTCAAAAGAAAATTTGTAGAAGAAGAAGAATATCTGATTGATAGGACAGAAAGAAACTTCAAGAGTCAGTTCAATGCAAGAAGAAAAGATCTGGGAGATGTTTTTTCCACAAGCAGTAAGTTTGAACAAACAAAAAGAAAATTCAGGTTGAATTCAGCTAAACTCTTGGCTGAAAGAAGTGTACAGGAAAAATTTCTGAAAATGGCAAATCCTTCCATTCCAACAGCTAGCAAATAAAATTTTGCAGCTTGTCCATTCAAAGTGTCATTCGATTGAAAAAGAGGAGGAGAGTTTAAATAATCTGAACACAAACCATTCCAGTTAGGTCCACTGAAGCATTTTGGTTAATTCAAGGTTTTGGCGTGACGTTTTTTTAGTTTCATTTTGCCAAAGAAAACTTTAGCAAATTCTGACCCAAGTCAAGATATTTTTTCCCTCTTTTTCAGTTTGGCCTCTAAACAAACAAAACCCAAACAAAAGAATGGTATTTGCCTCAACCTATTGGGGTCACTGAATGAAATTATGCCAAGGTAACATCATTTTATGATACTGAAATGGAGATGCTGAAGCATCAGTTTAATCTAAAGCAGCTGTGAGCTGTTTTTATGCTTGCTGACAGCTGAAAGAAATATAAGAACGACATAAAGCTGTACATGATGAATTCTGGAATACAGTCAGTGTGTCTAGATCCAGAAGAGAAGGGAGGTTTTCTCTCCCCCTTTGCTTTATTTCCTAAACTCCTGTCCACACAGACCAATAATCTACCATTACTTGGACAGACAGGTGATCCCCAAAACTTTTTTTAAAAATGACTTCACTGACAAACAGCATCTGTCTTTTGCTAGCACCAGGTATTGTCTTGGCCTTCACAGGTTATTTATCAATGCAGCACAGCAACATACTTCATTTCAAAAGACATAATTCATTATAGCTGTAAAGTTATCTGAAGTTCTTTCAAAATTGTGTGCCCTCACTTTTAATGGCAAATGTCCTCCAGGAGGCAAGAAGTGATGGTTCATAAGGCAGGCACAGCCTCCTGCTGCTCTCTCTGCTCCCATTTGCACAGCTCCTGTGGTCATTCCTGCCACTGCTGAGGCCACTGCTGGGACCAGTGAACTGCTGCCAGCATCAGGAAGAGCAGCATGAAGGAAAACATGTTTTGGACCCTTTTACGTATTTGGCAAACCTAAATTTCAGGGCTCATTTCTCAGAGAGAGAAATCCCATATTGTCTTCACCAGAAAATATATACACAGAAAACACAGAAAGAAAAATGAATGGAAGTTAACAGAGCAGGTATTAATGAAACAGGAGTTCTCACAGCACTCCTCTTCCAGCAACAACCTGTCCCTGCCTTGGCAATGATCCATGTCTGGGCCTTGGGGGGCCAAGAGCTCTCAGTCTGGGTAAAGAGCTCCTTCGTGCTCTCTGTTACAAATCCGCCAGAGAACAGCTCCATCTTACATGAAAATAAATTAACAAAGTCATCACCAAAAAAAAGAGATCATCTAAGTAAAGTGCGCAGTCAAACCTGCTGGTTAAGTGCTTCATGACAACTGCAGTAAAGTGCAGTGGGAACTATAGCCAAAAAGGAAAGAGTTTTTCCAACACAACAGTAAACAAGGAAAGCAAAGGAGAAATAACAGAAATGATTAATTAAGGGCAGGGGCAACTGCATTTTGACACTCATTCAAGAACCTATGAATATTATTATTATTATTATTATTATTATTATTATTTTTGCTAGCACAAAAACTGTAACTACAGTAATATGTGACGTGATATTTTCAGTGATTGTCAACCTATGAGACAGCACATGTGATATCCAAATGCTTTGACAGTGATATTAAGACTTGCTTAAGACCACCTCAGAGGAGAAAGAGTAATTTACAGCAACATTTTTTGGTCTGATGAAGCTCAGATTAGTATTCTACTGTGTACTAGAAAGGTTCAAAGACGAAGCAAGGCAAAAGAGGACTTAGTAGAGAAATGTCTGCTTCTTAAAATTCAGGAGGATAGCAAAATAACTTCCAGATGCGTAGCGGTACATACCATAAATCTCTCCTTAGATTTTATAGAACAATTCCAGTCAGAACATGGTTAAAGCAGAAATACTCTTGTCAAAAGGCAAAGACACTATAACCATTGGCTGAAACGTGGCTAGATGACCATTTTCCAAGTTATTGGAAAAAGATTTTACAGGAAGCACCAAAAAGTGAGCTTACACTCACATGCTCACATCCTCACTCCCATTCCCACACTGAAGTCATTCCCCAAAAGAACAAGTTTAGATTTAGAATCCTGATGTCATGTCATATTTATCATCCATCATGTGGCACACACAACAGGTGAGGTTTTCACTTCGTAACTTTCAGGTTTGTAATGAAAACAAGTCAAAACTGTATACCCAGGTGACAACTGGGATTCACCCACTGCGGATCTGGTAATGTGGGCACCTGCTTTGGAAGAAATCCTAAATAACAGATAAGGGACTATTATTTTTACTTATTGAACTTGTCTCCTTTAAACTGAGGAGTCACAGGAAATATCCTTAATGCGGTACTGAAAGAGGAAGATGTTAAATCAACATAAAATAAGAATGTTTTTGGAAACAAACAAAAGAAAACTTGCTTGTATGATTGTAACCAACCTTGATTTCAGTGTTAAGGACCCATTCACCAGCACTAGCACCCTATTCCCAGAGTTGCCATGAGCTAAACGGCAGGAGTTTGGAGACCTTCCCTTTAGACAATGAGTTTGCCAGTACTAAATTACCTCTGCTTCCTTCAACCTGGTATCAGTTTTCTGTCTCCCAGATGCACTTTGTCCTTGGTATTTGTTTGACACAGTTTACACAATCCCACTGGAATGGGACTGCCGCTGTCTGGTACACAGAGGATTCACTGTCATCCCAACAACTTGTCTACTTATCTATGTTTGCTGTGAGGACCCTACTTTGAAATGCTACTGCAATGAGCTGTGTTTAAAATGCCACTTACAGAACTCTTGAAAACAGTCTTAAAGGCAATTTATACTCTTCTTCATGTTGCTTGTCTTATTCCATGTTGAGTCAGTCCAGAAGTAACTCCGATATTTTCCCCAAAAAGAATTCAGGAGTTTTTCCTTTGCTCTGACGGCCTCTTCTGTCCCTAGGATCTGTTTGCTGTGTGGATGCAGCCTTCTCCAAACCCACCTGCCCTTCAGTGACGGTAGCAGGCAGACCACATCATCTCACGAGGGCAGGTGAGACCTAAAATCTTGGGCCTAATTTAGGGAGGCAAGAACCCCCAAGATGAGCATGGGTTACTAGAGCTACAGAGTGGCATAGTCTTCAAAGCACTGCAGGACCAGTCCACTGGGTATGGAGCAGATGTTGCTCAAGTTAAGGACATGAGTTGGCATCTGCAATACTGAGATAAGATTTTAGGATCTTTGCACCAGGAAAACCATCTTCAACTCCGTAGCACTGAGGTATATATATTAAAAAAAGCTTTCAAACGTGACAAAAATCTCTACTATAAATTATGCATTAGCTTTCTGTGCAAAGTCTTTCAGGTGACAGAGAAGCAGATGGTTTTCAAGTCATGTGTACATATGTTTCTCTGCACAAGAGATGCCCGTGGAAGCTTCTAGGAAGAAAGAACACAGAAAAGATCAGACAAAATCTTTTCAAAGAAGAGGAAAGTGCCATACCAGTCTTTCAGTGACAGTTAAAAAAAAAAAAAAAGAAAATCTCCAATACTTCAAAAGTTACTTCAGCATATTTTTAAGGCTGAGTGGAAGATTCCTGGTATGAGACTCAAATTGTTATATGAGGCTTTGTGCCTTTTTTTCTTTTTAGCATTTTTTCTTGAACACGTTGTTACAAGGACCCCTGAGAATACACCCCGAGTATAACAGAAGAGGCCTTGGACACAAGAAGTAAAAACACAAATCATAAATGGTCAAGGACTTGTCAATAAAGGAATGCAGCCCTGAGAATTTGGCAGGGTTTATTTTACAGTATATCAAAGAAACCATTAAAAATAGAACAAAGAATGTGTATCAGTTAGAAATAAACCATCTCTTATATGGTGAAAATGCAAAGGAGGAAGACAAGGATGAAGGAAGAGCTGAACAAGAGAAGGTACCCCTGCACTGTGCCATCATTCCCCTCCCAGGCAGTAACAGCATCATGTCCGGCCAACATCAATGCTCAGGTACTGCTCTCCTGCGGAGGGAGTGCTGCCCTACTGAAACCCAGCAGCCATCTATCAGGTGTTACCTTTTAAAATTCTAGTTAATTTAACCCATAGATGGAGTAAAGAGCTGTGTACACTTGCACATGTGTGCGTGTATTAATACACACGCATTTTCTGCTCCAGCCTTCCCACATAACATAGTGATTGAGACCCCAGCACCAAGTTGGACTAAATTCAGATGCAACCAAATGGGCTGTTAAAACTTGAATTAAAAATATGGAATAGTTAAAACCACAAAACCTTTAAATACATAAACATGTCTAAATTGGTATAAAATTTCAGTTAATGAGTAAATAATTCATTACACAAATACTTCCTAAAGACGCACTTCCTCGCTAGAGGAATTCCTGAAGCGAACCTTGGCAAATTCAATGGAACTACAAAAAGAATGACATTAATTCCAGAAGGTTCTGAATTTAACAGCTTTCTACCTTAATATGAGATGGGAATTATTATTCTGTCACTCTTTCTGGAACGATATTAAGATTCAGACGTCGAGCATGGCAATTGAGTGCGAAGGCTCACTGTACTCCGAGCAGCTCCTCACTGCACCTGTTTGCGATCGATTGCCTCATTATCATTTTGCACAGCAGGAGAGAACACAGCTAAATTCTCCTTCAGAGAAAACTGAAAATTCATTGGGCTTATTAACGTTCCTTTCATCTGCAGCCCGGCGTGCTGCTTCCTGGGGGCCGGGCAGCACTGCGCTGCCCAAACAGGGAGCTGTAGTGCCCTGTGCCGGATGGCAGAGAACTGCATCAGAGGGGACTCCAAGCTACCAAGAGGTCCAAGTGCATATGATGCAGCATGAAAATGAGAAGCCATGCCCATACCATGATTTCTGCCCCCAACCGACACCCAGTGGGTAAATCTAACAGAACAAAGGTGGCATAAAGTGGTGAAGAAAGCAGGAAAGTCATTGTGTTTTTCATGTTTTCCTCCCTATTTTAATCTCTGCAGCCATGAGGCCTCTGTTTTGCACTGCACAGAGAATTTGGGCTTCACAGCATGGCTTTTCACTTTTGGGGCAAGCGAGGGCTGGATGCTTGGCATTGTGGTCAGGGCTACCAGGAGAGATTCAGCCACCCCTCTGGGTGCTCCCCATAGTTAGTTTGGGGAGCAACTCTGAGCTGCAGCCTGCTGTCCTCTTGGAAATGAAGTTATTACAACCAGAGCATCGTAAGACAAAAGCAATGGAGATACTAATTTCATCAGTACCAACGTTTCTCCTGGCAATATCTGCAACCCCTTATCTCTATTTGTTTTTTTTTCATGTAGCTGAAAACAAAACTTATTTGCTTATAGGGAAAGCTTGGAAAATATTTGTATTTTTTCACCCCAAAGAGATGCACATAAGAATCGCATGTGCAGAGGTTGGTAACAATCATGTGGAAATAGGTGACCAACCACATACCCCAAAATAGCAAATACCCAGTGAAATGGTGGCAATACTGGAATATCTTTGCACAAATTATTCACAGAATAATTGAATATGTGAAATGATAAGGCAAGTCAGTAGAACTCTGCACACATACATTTTTCCTTTTTATAATTTTTTAATACATTTGTTCTGCTGTTCCCTTTAATTCCCTCTCTCTCCCCCACAACCTTTGCATATAAACATAAGCAAGTGGCTCTTTCCATCAGCAACCCTCATAAATCAGCCTAAGCAATTCTGAACAATAAGAGCCGTGGTTTACCCAAGCAAAACAGTCAAATGAATATTCTTTTTTTTGTTACACCAACTGCCAGTCTGTTTTTAACCAATCTTATCTTCTTGATGCTGAAAACACTTCAGGAAAACGAAGAGAGCTGATTTGCTTTACTCCCAGCCAGAGCACTGCACTGGCTTTTGGCTGCCTAGATCTTACTCTGACCAGTCCACATCAATCTGTCACTTGCCCAAGAACTGCTCACTTCTAAGTGAGACAAAATACCAAAGAACACTAACTCTTAAGCACCTGTAAGAACATCTTGAAGGTCTAAAGAGAGGCATTTTGACACCACTTTGTATTTCTTGTGATTGATTCAACATTATACAAGTGGTACCTTGTAATAACTTCAGTCCTTCTGCAGAGTGAAAGGATGCAGGAAAAATAAGCATTCCTTGCTTAAAGTTCACCAAAGCCTGAGAATGAGGATTCTGTTGGTTCATCATGACCACAGTATTTATTCTATTCTGACATGTGCATTAATTTCAGTCAACACATCTTTGGGAGATAAGGTATGAATCAAACAATTTCATTTTATTTCTAGTCAATAGGATATAAAAAAAAAATAGATGACAAAAATCTTACACCAATTTTCCTTTACTGATTCTCCAGCAACAAGTACAGAATATAGTGTTTTGTGCAGGGTTGTAGATCCTCCTACAAACGTTGTTCCCTGTGGTATGTATGCACAATAAAACAAAGAGAAAGCAACGCTAGTTCGTGCCTGAAAGAAAAGTTAGAAAATTAATGTTTGACAGGTAGAAGAGGACAACCACAGAAGGAGAAGGTGGCAAACAACAAAGGTCAAATGAAAGGAGTAAAACAATCAAAACTTCTAAGAGGTTTTGGAGGCAGAAACACACTGCTTTTCTTTCAGTAAAGCCCTAAGCAGAAAGTCATTAGCTTGTGGCCACATGCAATCCTTATTTTCAATGCTGAACTGCATCCAAATATATTCTTATAACAAGTGTCTCAGGTTACATCTACATGGCACAATACCAGGCCGCACAGAGACCCTGAATGAACTCACTCAGAGAACTAAGGCAACTAAAGCCCCACTGAGAAGTGTATTAAGATCGTCACTTTATCCTGGCTAGACTGCTTTTGGTCCCGAGAGGACAATTGAATATAAATCTCTCAAGCTCTAGAGAAAAATGTAGCCATTGAGCAGTCTCTCCTAATCCCTCTTAGCTTGTGTGCCATCTGCATGGTACAGTAGTTTTCCATCTAGACAAACTCATCATTGCCCTGACTGATGCTGAATGTTTCTTCTGTATGAAAAACTTACAGGTTTAGTAATGTATACTTCATTTCAATTATTCTGGGAAGATAAATTAAAATAATAAGAAGAGTAAGTGGATCCACGGAAGCCAATAATAAAAATCACCACTGATCTCAATATTACAAGAACTTCATCTTTACAGCCAAAAACATCCTTCAAAAAGAGACAGAAAGGTCAAATTAGCATCAGGAACAATGTAGTCCTATTTGCCATAAATTTATAACTTCTATACCTATTAGGGATGACAATTTCACAGTTGCTGGTAGGTACATTTATGAAGCATATGAATCATCCCATCCACATTCTTCAGGTACAAACTCAAATGCCCCTTAGAGGACATCAAGATACTTAGCATCTAACCTCAACCAATTTCCATGGAAAACAAATAGGTGTTATACCTTGAAGAATCTGACACTAAATTATTTCCCTGAAGTCTTATAAGTAATCAACTGCAGAGCAGAAAGCTGAATCCAATTTCCCAAGTCCAAGGCTAGCAACCCAATCTCTGGACAGGTTCCGTCTCCTCAGCATTAAAGCAGCAGCCTTGGAAAGGAGCCACGTGGTGCACATTGGCCAAGCCCTTGACCTTTTCATGGCACAAAGGACCGGTGGAATTTCTTGGAGCAGGCTACAAGAGGGCTTGCTGTACAGTCAGCACTTAGTGTAGGATCTTATTGCTCAGAAGAGCATGTGCGGGTCATTATTGCTACAAAAAATATCACGAATGCAGAATTTATTTATTTATTAATCTCTCCCACTGTGTAAGTGTGAGCAAAATCAGTGCTATCCTTGAAAGGAGCCACGGTGGTAAATCCATGAACTCTGCACATTGCAAACACTGGCACATGCTGGTCCTGTTACCAGCAGCCCCACAAGCTTTGCTAAGAGCAGCCACTGAGGGCCTCAAGGGAAAAGAGAACTGCACGAGAAGAGTGGCTTTCTTGAGCAGGCAAGACCTGCAAGTTCAGAAGCAGATCTATCTTGGGCTCTATGGCATTTCTCTGTTCTCAGTAATTTTTTATTATTTTTTTTTTTTTTTTCTCCACAGGCCCTAGAAGATGCTTCTTCCTGACCTCTAACCCACAAGTGAGTTGTAAGTTGAAAAACATCTCAAGGTGAATGTTGAAATGTTTTCTATGCCTCCTGCCCCACTTCTGCAGGCTTTACTCAAGAGATTGCTGTAAAAGCACCAAGGCTGGAAGGGCTCCCATAATCCCTGGGATTTACATGTAAAAATCCTATCAGGATTAGCTCTGCGTTCCTCATCTCTAAAGCAAATGTGTGAGACTTTGCATTTGTGAACTCTAGGAATGAGTTCTTTAAATTATTGAAGCCTGTTTATTCAATGCGGACAAGAAATCTGTTCCTCAGTGCATTTATAGGACTATCAAATAAATTCCACAGACAATCCTTAATCTTCCATTTCCTGCTCCTCATCACAACAGAAGCTTTATTTAAATCTAATTAGCTTGTTTATTTTTTAATTCAATTCTTCCCTTATGAAAGGTTATAAATTCTGAATGATTACTTGACAGAGTTCAGAAATTACTTAAACAAGGGCTGGATCCCAAGACTAGTGAAATCAAAATTTCCAATGGATTTTTTTTTTGAATCTGGCCCTGCACAAAATAAATTGTGTATAAATATTTAAACATTGCATAGAAACAGTCTAGAAATACTACTGCTTCCTTATACAACATTGCATTACTCTTATCTGTTGCTTCCTCAAAAGGATTTGAAAGACATTTGGAAAAAATCTTACCCATGTCTTGTACAGTGTATACTTTCCCCACCACTTTGTTTCAATTACTACTAGTATTATTAATAGTAATAAATCACAATTAGTTGCTATGGAAATAATTAAGTCAGCAAATAAAAGATTATGACTGAGCTTCCCAGGCAAATAAGCAGTAAGTATCAGGAACAGATTAAACTAACAATGAGTTTACATCCATGTAAGTCATGTAATCAGTAAAGAGACAAGAATAAAAAAAAATAGAACTAAATCACTCTCCATATCCAGCATTTCCTGATGTCTTCCGGGAGACATCATGGCTTCTAGAGTGCTTCATTTCAAAATCTGAGTATTTATTAAATTACATTATAGCCACTCCAAGGGCCTGGGACTAACGTTATCACACCAATATGGTACCACTGACAGCAATGGCAGTCAAAGACAAGCAATAAATGCACGGTATGCATAGCTTTGTATATGCACTTATTGAAATATGACTGCAGAGTTAGAGGCAAATACACACTACCTTTGACACAGATGTAAGCTTTAGCGTGTGAAAAAAGGCTTTAGCCTTGAGCTATGAATGTGACTGTACGAGGCTGACAAGAGTATTTAAGAAGGGCTGCTAACAGAGCTTCTTCGTGATCTAGGCAGGAGATTTTTTTCACCTAGCCATGCCCAGAACACACAAGTGTTTCTGAAAGTTAGGTGGCAGATGGGAGGCAATCCCTTGGGAAAAGATTGAAATCAACATTTTGATTAAAATGCCTTCTAAATGGAACCACAGAGAATAAATTAGATGTTAATGTTATACTCAGAAAGGATCCCAAACAACAAATTTGGTTAAACATTTTTCACTGCACAGAGAAAAGACTCTTTGAGCTCATTTAAGTATGGGTGGATAAAAGAACAGTTTTCTTCTCAGTTCTGTCTCTAAATTCATTGTAATTGCATTGCCAGCATTTAAGCTATGTAAACAAATCCTCATTTGCATTTACTTTCATCTTTACTGCTGTTCAGGGTGATTTCAGGAGCGCTAGAAAGCAATGAGGTGTGAGTGCAGTAAGCCTTGAAGCTCCCTGTGCTGGCCACTGCAATGCCATCGCCAGGGGCTCCCAGAGGAAAACTGTGCTATTCAGGAAGCCAGAGGGGTTGAGGCCAGAGCTGGCACTACAGAAATGTCCATCCACACCCAGAATTATGATAGGTTTGCCCCTACAGCAGGACACCTAGGAAGACTGCCAACACCCGATGGTCTTATGTTGAGTTTGTACAGGAAAGCTTTACTCCTTGTGAAATTTAAGGAAAACAGTCCTCCCCATTAACACTTCTCCTTCCCAACTTGAAAGCTTTGTGTCAATGGAATAAAGCACAGCCTCTCTCTTCTTCACAAGGTTGACTGCATGTGGTCATGGTCAGAGTCTCACACAATAGCACACCAAGTGCAACTCCTGTTCTGCTAATTAGAAGAGGTTCTCAGCACCTCGTGGAAACAGAATGAACTTTAAAATAATAAAGTCAACAGCTGAGATAAACAGAGAACACTGCTAAGCAAACCTGAGATTTTGAAGATCAAAGCAACAGCAAAGACCTTTACAGCCAAGGCCTGAAGAAATGCCTGTAGGAACAGTCTTTTTCTTTATAATCTGGCTGATGCATCACTTCATGCGAAGGGCTGTTCAGACTTTCCAGCTCATGTGTGTGACATAGTCCTATCACAGCCCTGATTTTTTCAGGAGTGTTCAATATCCACAAGGACATAACTTCAGCTAAACTCAGTGGCACCTGGATTTGCATAGCAGCTCTGAAAAACTAATATTTTATTTCTTTTCTTCTTTGAACAGGCTTTGTAGCACAAAACAGACTGAAAAAAATATAGAGAAAATTACACATTTACAGCAGTCCTACTTTCAGAAATTCCAAACAAGGCAAAGTATAGTGTTTTGGCTGATTGCAAAATGATACTTTAAACAGAGAAGTCTACATCTGACCTTCAGTGCCAAAATGGAAAAAATTTTTGAAATCATGGAATTTCCTGGGGGAAAATACAATACAATAAAATAATAATAATAATAAAAAAGAACCTCTGGTTCCTACCCAGGTCTGTTCTCTCCAGCTTTGCTCCTGGCTCAAGCACGAAACCTAGGAAACCCAGTCCCTGCCACACTCCCCCCTTCACATCTCATGGTCTTGCCAGGTGGCTCCAGCTGTGCTTTGTGCTACAGAAAAAGAGGCTCAGCTGCTTCTATTGCTGAACACAAAGACTGATAGTTTAGCACATTCAGCTGTGTTAGAGATTTATGATTGCCTTGGTATAAGATCTCTGCTCATAGGCCATTAAGCTTCCTCTTTTGTATCTAGAGCACATAGGAAATTTTGTATGACAAAAGAAATGCCAGATGAAAAAGTCAGTTTGAAAGCTTCCCCAAAATGTACTGTCTTGGGGAAAAAAAGTCCAACACCTTTACATTTTTTTTTTTTTTTCCAAAAAATACTCAAATGCTTTCATATGACTCTGATGACAATCTGTGATTACCTGAATTTCCATAAGGCCTTGAGAGAGCTGTTGTTCAAATAGCTGAAGAGCATTCTCCAGCACAAGCTGAGCTTTTTGGTCAAACTAACTCCCACAATGAGCCCATTACTTAAAACATAAACAAAATAGTGGAAGTCCTCCAAAGAAGAAACGTGTTCCCCACCGCCACCATCTAATTCAGTTTAGAAAGATTTTCTCTTTACTGAGATTCACGCTTTCATCGGTTGTTTTCAAAGCAAACAGGCTTGTTGGATCTTGGATAAGATCTGCTCAGAGCCTCCAGCACCATAAGCACACTCCTATGATCACTACTAAATGGCTGCAAAATCTCTCTTCAAGACTGAGCTTTCTTCAGTACATGAGTAAGACATGTTTTCCAGGGATTTAGCTGGAAACCCCCTGAAGAATCATTTCTGACACTTTTACAAGCCTACCTGGTGCACAGCCAGCCACAGCGCTGAATGTGAAGAACTTTACCATGCCCTAACAGGAACAAGTAGCAACCATGAGTTATACCCAGTTAGTTTGAAGATAAGACCCTGAGGTCTGAAGCTGAGGCATAAACTTCTACACTGGAGTTCAACTGAATGTAAACATTTGTTTTCTTTTAAGAATGCAAGGGTATCATCTCATGGTACAATCCCATCTGAATAGTCATCTTGTCTGAATTTAGCTACCTAAGAACTAGACGCTGAATCTCAGCTTATCATCTCGTCTACCCCGTGATGTCTGCAGAGAAACACAAACACTCCTGGAAGTGATTCAGTCAACCTATCAGGGATGCCTAGACTAGGTACCTTAATTTTTAGCAGCTAAAGTTAAGTCAGGTAACTCTGGACTAATGGCAAGTTACCATCGAGCTTACTCAAGGCAACTTTTTAATGTATATGTGGGCATCGGTTTGTTTCTTTCTACTCTGTAACGAGTATGTGAGTGTCAGGGCCATGAAGGCACCGACACGCTTTAATTGCCCTGTCCAGTTGGTAACCTCCTTTCTCTGTAATCCTATACCCTCTGCATCTTCTTCCCTCTGAGATTTAGCTGGCTGTGCTCAAGGTCAGCTCTGATGCATATAGCAGTGGTTTAGCTGTAAGCCCTTGAGGCGAAGATGACTAACCACATACTGGCTTGTTTTAGCAAGAGCGTAGCCAGCAGCTCAGGCAAATCAATCCTCCTCCCTTCTATTTGGCACTTGCAAGACCACCTGTGGGTTACCACATTCAGTTACAAGATCTCTAGTTAAAGAAAGACACTGACAAACTGGGATAAGTCCAAGGGACAACCACCAGCACAGGAGGACTGTCAAACTGGATCACACAAGTCCAAAGAGAGGATGAGGAACCAGGCTTGTTCAGCCCTAAGAACGGGAAAATGTTCAGGGGTGATCTATTAGCTGTCTTCAACAGCCTAATGGCAAGGTGTAGAGTAGACAGGGAAACCTACTCAAATGTACACAGTGAAAGCACAAGAGCCAAAATCATTCAACAGGTAGTAGCTAAGTAGCAAGGGAAATTCTAGACAGATATTAACAAAAGCATTTCCACACCAAGTGTGGACAATTATTGGAAAAGATGTTCAGAGAAGCCACAAAGTCTGCATCTTTGCGCTCAAAACTCAATTGGACAAGGCCACGACAACCACACCTAGCTGACCATGCCATGAGCAAGAGGTGGGGTTGGATGATACCCTGGTGTTACCTCCACCGTACACAGATCTCTGTGCACTTCAGGGTAGACTCAGTTCCCACTAAGTTGATTCCAGTCCTCCTCCAACTTCGGTGTGGGTTTTCTATCCATTCCCGCATATGCTTGAAATATAAAGATGAAATTTCACGCTGAAAATGGGACAAAATAGTGAGACAGAAAGATTGCTTCAGAAGTGAAGAAATAGTATTTCAACGTTCCCCAAACAAAATCAAAATGTTTTATTTCAGTTCTAGATGTAGTGGAACCCCCAGTTTTACAACCTTCACTAGCATGCACATACAAAAATTAAAACTGAATTTTTCAAAATTGTGTAACTTTTGTACTTCAGAAAGGCTTTCACAGATCAACAGTATACAAAAGTAAACATAATTCAAAGGTGTGAAGAATAATGAATCACCTATAATCACAGGACCAAAACAAGATGGGAAACTTAAAGCCAGGTTTCTGCTCTGAAACAGCTCCCAGTAACAGTAGGGAGAGAAGGAGAAAGCTGACACTCTCTCTTGCATTCAGAGAGGCACAAAGCAGAATTACTGAACGAGTTGGGGTGGGGGGAGGAGGGAGAGAGAGAGAAGTGAATGGGCTGGACAGTGTTCAAGGCAGTACTGGTTTTGAATGCTAATGTTCTTGCTGCAATTCCAAACTAAGCCAATTTAATGTGATGACAAACAGCAATAAAACCTAACACTGCATCATGCTCCTACCATAACATCATGACACTGCACATCACAATTTAAAGATAATTAACTTAGTTCATCATAAAAGTTTTGCCATGGTGCATGGCCTTAAAGTACATCAAGAAGATAAGAAGATAAGGAAATTCTCCACTATTGTAGGGCTGGAGATTCACAGCAATTTCCCTTGAGGGTAACAGTGAAAAAAAATGTATGGCTACCAAAGTACATTTCCTAGTTCAGCAATGTTAAATCAATTGCTTTGTAGTCTTCATTGCAGTGTTCCTTTCATTAATTGAAGAATATTTATATAATCTCTAACAGTTGCTTAGGTTATTAAATTTACTCCCTATAGAATTTGAATCCTACCAACACAAGGGGCACAGATTTACATTACAAAGGTTTTTGTTCCAATTTTTCTTGCTTTGCAGGAAAACTCTGCATCCCACTCCTTTCTTCAGAGCATGGGGCTGTCCTATGGCATCTGAGCAACTCTCAGTCTTTGTTCATAGCCCTCACATTTAGGCAGGGCAATGTGATCAGTTTCCAAAGTTTGCAGAGCTTGTGTAAGGCTCAGAGCTAAGTATCTTCAGTCTTCAGAAATGTACTTTCCTAAGCAAACTTGATTAAAAATGGAATGTTTGATGAAAGATTCTGTGTCAGAGTTCAGTTAAAGAATTCATGGTTAAGTTTCTTGTTTCATAGGACTACATGAAAGGGAGAAGGCATACAGTTCCTGAATTAGGGTCAAGAGTCAGGCAGAAGTGTTTGACCTCCACTTTGGTTATATCTATCAATTTGGCTTCTTTCTTTTATGCATGATTTTCCAGCTCAGCTGAATTGATGGTTTCAATATATTTTCTTCAGAATAAAAATACTATCATCTAGGAAACAGCTCCTGATATTAATTATTTTACCACTGTCCAAGAACATTTTAAAGATGAATCTCTCGGTTATCAATTTATCACTTGCAAGACTGTTGAAGATAAGTAGTATATCTCACATTGCTAACACAGGCTGAAATCTGTGCTGTCATCTCTTAGCTTTAATGATTTAGTCATGGTAGGATAATAACTAATTATAGGTATTTCTAAATCTGCTGTGGTCATGCTTTCAAACACAGGGTACCCACCCTCTCTGAAAGCTCCCCACACTTCATCATCTTTTTATCAACCCAGTTGAAGAAACACAATTAATGTTGCAACACAATGCCACCAATGTAGTAAAGCTCAAATCAAGACTGTATATGGAGGAGAAGCAGATAATTTTAAAGCAGAACTGATTTCATTTACTGAATGTCATACATACAAGGACCAAGATTTGCATGCCCAAGTGTATTTGAGCACCAGCCTCCAAGAGATCTGGCCAACATTACTTGCTATTGCAGGGAAGACAAGCTGTGTAGTTGTCAAATCCTCACTACCTCTTCAGGGCTTTTCTTAGTTTGGTTTTGGATATGTATAGACTTTCATTCACTTCAGGAACTGACAGGGATTGTGATTCTCTGTCTCTTCATCCTGCCTTACCTCTATGAGTAATTAGGATTTACTCAGCCCTCCCTTTTGCAAATGCAAAACCTTATTCATTCAACTTGTCTGTATGATCACATAATATTCCATACCACTGAAGATTCAGATCTCATGTGAATTTCATCAATCTTATCAATGTTTGGTTTAAAACAGATATAGAAATAAATCAAACTGCTCAAAGGCACTGGATATGCACCCCAAAATATAATATGTTGATGAGTTCACAGGAAATTTTCGTTTCAAATATGTACATATAATCACATAGTAATGGTGTCTAAACATGATTCACACGCTATTTTTTTCCTTTCAGTCATATATAACCTCAGATATTTCTGGAAGCAACATTAGCTAGTACTAATTTCTCTTTAAATGTGTGAATTTATATTAAATGTTTGTTCTGTGTCAGTCAAGTATCCAGAAATGTCCTGTAACAGTGTTGAACTTTTTTAGTAATTTTGCTAAGCTATTATTCTGTTTTGTCTATTAGTTCATTAATTAAAGTCTAAATTTCTCTCTGTTTAACTTGCCAAGCTTGCCTGCTTTCTTCTCCTGTCCATTTACTCTCTTTTTATGAATTTATGATGCTTTTATTTCCATTTTAGGTACTCTTCAGTGGTTTTATTTAAGGTGCTGACCTAAATGCCATTATGTACATTATAAATCTAAGCAATACAAAACTGCGCTCTTTGTTCTTAAGTTATTCAGAGTTAGTACATTCCATTATCAGTGAACAATTTTCCTTAATCTTAATTTGATTTATTTTGGTTATTAAATAAATGATTACAGAACTTTGCTGATACAGTGTCTCGCTTCTCAGGACAAATCCCAAAGAAACTGTTTTCATTTATACACTAGAACATGCCTTCTTTAGAAAGATAGTATAAAAGAATCTGAGTATGTGTATTTACTTTCTGTTGTTCTTTTCTGATGGATTTATTCCTTTTGTTATATTCTACAGTGTCCTTTATGCTGTGTGTCATCCAACTATCATCACCGCCACTCTGATTTTTCACTTAAACTAAAAATCCTTCCCTCATTTTCATTGTCTTTTTCTTGATTTGCCTTTTACTGAAGGAAATTGCACATCATTTTTTTTAAGCTTTCCTACAATGGGCTGCCATTTCTCATCTATTTATGCAAATGGCCACATAACCCAAAGATCCATAAATTCATATGTTAAATGAGTTGCAAGTAAAACCACCCAAAATCACTTTTATTCTGTTTGAGCTCCTCTTGTCATAGGCAATAATGAAGCCCAGCAGCAAACATGGGAAATGACTAGATGCACATCACAACCCCAAATTTATTTGTGTCTGAACTGGGCATCTTTCAAAGAAAGTGTTTAATCAAAGATCTCTTCAAAATATTTTGCTGTTTTTTTTACCTTATCTCTGTTTGTTAATGCATTTTCCTCAGAATACTCATCCCAATTGAATGAGATAAAAATCTAGGCAAAACAACAACAAAATCAAAACTAGACACCAGGGAAGTGAGAGAGATTGTGACCTAAACAGTTCACATCAACAAAACTTCCCCTTCCCTTTATTGCCTCTGGTTCCTTTGAGGACTACCAAGAGGTTGCTTCTACCTCACCCTGTATCTGCTCCAGGCAAGGAGGAAAAAGGGAAAAACCACAACACTGAAAAGAAGCCAATCTTAACAAAATACTTCAGCACATGTTTAAAGTTAAGCCCACACATGACTTATCCTGTCTACAGACAAGAATTACTGGATAAAATACAAGGGTCTGTTGACAGCCACACTTATTTCTTCTGTCTTAGTATCTTAGTTTTCCCTTTCCCCCGATCTTTATCAGCAGCATCCACTGTTTTGTATGTGAGCATCATGACCTGCTCTTCAAGACCTTCAGATATGATCACTGGCTAATTTTAGCCCTCTTTCTTTGATATTCCTGTGCATAGAGGGCTACCCACTGAGGAGATTCACTTCTCTCCACAATCTTACTATCACATTTTCACAAGCTTGGGAGAACAGATGCTAAAAGCCTGTTGCAAGTCTGGACTAAGATGTAGATTTCTCACATGAGGTAATACAAACAACATCGATGACCTTCAGGAACGGCCAGGGTCAAGTTGCCAGCGGTCGTAGCTGACCTCTGTGTACACAGAGCAGCTCACAGCCCTGTGGAAATAAATTATTTCTTTCAGTTTTTCTTTTCTTTCTTTGTTGGCAGCTTCCCTCCATGACCCTTATTTAAAAAAATAATAATCATCATAAAATTGAGCACAAATTAAGACATCAGTTTCTCGACTCTGCCAAGACGTGTCTCTGCATGACAGGAGGCCCTCTACTGACAGTCTCCAAAGGCAGATGCTTTGAGCATGATTCACAGTGGAAAACAAGAACAGCAGTGAAGTTGCTCCACAGTATAGACAGATGTTAGCAATTAATGCAGTACAACAAACATTCAAAATTATGATTTAGGGGGCTAAAGAGCAGGAATTGCATTAGTCTTCAGAATCACATTCTGTAGGACACAACACAGGGAAGCAAAGTGCCAGTGAAAGGGAAAAACAGGCCAACCACTACCTCCACTAACAACTCTGCCTTTCTAGCATCAGAATTATTTCTGGTTCACCATCAAAAACCATCTGTCCTACCAGAATTACAGGATGAATGTCAGTGAAGCAGGGTGGGGGAGGACCACCTCTGCATTCTGCTGCATGAAAACATGCTGCTTTGTCTATTTTTTCATAAATAGAAAGACATACATCTTCATGAAAATGCTCCACACCTCTGGTGTATTTTCATGGTGGAAGTAATTGCAGAGCCTGCTTTTCATTGTAGCTAGAAGCTGTAAAGGCAAGGTCTTTTGTAATCAGTATAACAAGCGTTTCTGCTTTGTTACCTAAGGAAAACCTATTTCCACAGTAAGATTGCTGCAGATCATAGATGCTCATCTTCCAAGAGCAAAGGTGCTAAAAGTGTCTGTGGTGCGTGGTGTAGCAACTCATCCTACGCCATCAAATGCTTTTTCTGTATCAAATTTGAATGCTTTTGCAGCTTTTTCTGATATTCTGCACCGCTTGTTTTGGGTCATGAGGAACTGAGTAGAGTGGGAAACAGCTTAAATAAAGAGAAAGATTTTAAGGTGTACTTAGCTAACCAAGAAGGACAACTGAAGACTGAAGTCTTAGCTAAGTTGTTAAGAAGGCATTTTCCTAGGCTTTTTGAATCACAATCTAGATAGCTGAAATGATTATTAACTATAACACAGAGCAGTCTTCCTCAGGCTGCAAAACAATGCTAATAATTATTAGGTTGACTTAAAGCAATTCATTATGCTATATTAATCTTTTCTGAGTTATCACCCACTCCAGTCATTTTGTATTATTTTAACATAATTATTTCCCAGGAAGGAAAAAGCCTCAATCTGTTCAAAACTTCTAACAGTAGACATGAGAAGAAAGGTAGAAAATAGACAAGAAAACACTTGGAAAAAAACATCTCCTTCACACAGCACCTTGGATATTATCACATTTAGTACATGGTAACATGCTCTAAAGTGACAAAAACCAGGGCAGAGAGGTTTATTGGTACAATTTGGTAGAACTACTTTTCTCAGATAGTCACTCAAATTAAAAAAAATAAAAATAAAAATAAATAAAAAAAACACCACACTATCATTTTGACTTGCATATCTGCCTGCACTTCTCTGATCTAAACAAAGTTGATTATTTCAGAATATGGTACAAACTCATCACAAACTTGAAGCATAGGCAAAAGCTATGAAGCCATGGAGAGAGCAAGGACTGAGTCAACACTTTTCAAAATAATCATGGAAGAAGCATGATTCACATCACTTCAGAAAATCCCAGTGCCAGCCTAGTGGCACCCAAAGACACAAGTTCAAGGAATAGTCTCCACCTACAAACTCAGATCTGTAATCTCAGCAGAGTACTGGTTGTTGCCAAGATTTGAGTAAGGGCAAAAAGTCACAGATCAGTATCACCAGAAATTCTGCAGCATATGCCAAGAAAAACACTTTGCATGCCAGTATTTTAAAAGACCCTGACAAAGGACAATAGAGAAATATTTAAGAAGTGCTAGTGATGCTACATTATGAGACAGAATACATTTTTTTTCTGGAAGAAAAATAACTGACAAAAAAAAAAAAAAAAAGAACACAAAGGACTTACAAAATGCTCAATAAGTCAAAGATGCAACACACAGAGGGACAGTACAAAATGCTGCAGTGAAATAGACGGACAGCAAAATCTCTGGTTTTGCCAGTAAAAAGACTGTGGCTCTACGAGGTGTCTGACCCATTCTCAGATGATGGGAAAATTTTCTTGCAGGCTCCTTCTCACTGAAGGGAAAAAAAAATCCAGCAAAGTATCTAGTCTGTCTTTATTTGCAACCCTTACTGAACTTTTTTACTTACCTAATTACTACTGAACCTTTCAGTTATGTTTGCTAATTATATGAGTGAGCATAAGGTGCAGCACTTCAGCCACAAACACCAAACAACAGAAAGGGAACATTAATTATTGAATATTTAAACATTTTAATAGACAAACCCAGAATTTCCCCATACATGTATGTAATTTTTGAGCATACGTTTGTTTTTTTTTTGTTTGTTTGTTTGTTTTTCATTTTCTTTTCTTCATCACCCACAGCAACCACTTATGACAGCAAAACAAAGACAAGGACTGCATTAGGTAACAAAGCTTTCAGTACCACAGGCAAACCCCTCTGCTTCAAGCTAGCCAAAGACTAAGGTAAGGAAACTGAGCTTTGCAAAAAATCAACAGAAAAACACACTTATGGTGAAATCAGAGGCTGTTGTCACCAGAAACATGTTAATCCCTACGAAATTTCTGCACTACAAAAAAGGATTAGTCCTAATTCAAACACTATTTACAAGCATTCAGTGCCCCTGATAACCTCTAAAGAAGACTGAGTTGTGCTAGGTATTACGTAGTATGATAAAAGGTGCATTTCCACACACACACAAAGGAACACGGAACAAGGACAGGCAGTGGGTCCCCAATAACCTCGTTAGGGAGAAAGAAGCCCCACTCCCTCCCAGGGTGGCCTCAGCCCCAGGGGTTAGGGGGACACCCAGCACCACAAGCAACGAAAAGGCTCTGGAGCACCTCATGGGCTGAGGCACTGCCTATGGGGGTACGGGACTCATTATGGGATGCAGGAGAAAAGCATTTGTGGATTGCAAAAAAATTATAAAAAGGATGTTTGAGGGAGGGATTGTACATGGGGGAATGGAGGGATTAAGACTGTTTGGAAAGGAACACACTTGGGATAACAGAATCATAGAATAACCTGAGTTGAAAGGGACCCACAAAGGTCATAGAATCATTCAGGTTGGAAAAGACCTCAAAGGTCATCTAGTCCAACCTTTAAGATAGTACTAAAGTCCACCACTAAACCATGCTACTAAGTTCTAAATCTATATGTTTCTTGAAGACCGCAGGTATAGTAACTCAACCACTTCCGTGTGCAGCCTATTTCAGTGCTACACAAACCCTTTCAGTAAACAAATTTCTCCTAATAGCCAACATAAACCTCCCCCAGTGCAACTTGAGGCCATTTCCTCTTGTCACTTGGTGCTTGGGAGAAGAGCCTGATCCCCACTTCATGATAGCTTCCTGTAAGGTAACTGCACAGCGTGATACAGCTCAGGTCTCCCCTGAGCCTTCTTTTCTCTAGGCTAAACAACACCAGTTCCCTCAACCTCTCCTTGTAAAACTTGTTTTCTAGACTTTTCACCAGCTTCGCTGCCCTTCTTTGGGCACACTCCAGCACCTCAGTGTCCTCCTTGCAGTGAGGGGCCCAAAACTGAACACAGCACTGGAGGTGCAGCCTCACCAGAGCCAAGCACAGAGGGACAATCACTTCCCTAGTCCTGCTGGCCACACTATTTCTGATACAAGCCTGGATTTTCCTGACCTTCTTGACCAGAGCACACTGCTGGCTCATACTCAGCTGGCTATCAACCAAAACCCTTAGGTCCCTTTCTACCTGGCAGCTTTCCAGCCACTCTTCCCTCAGCCTGTAGCGTTGTAGGAGGATGTTGTGCCCCAAGTGCAGGACCCGGCACTTAACCTTGTTGAACTTCATACAGTTGGCCTCGGCCTATCTGTCCAGCCTAGCCAGATCCCTCTGCACAGCCCTCCTACCCTCATGCAGATCAACACTTGCACCTAACTTGGTGTCATCTGCAAACTTACTTAGGGCACACCCAGTACTCTCACCCAGATCATTGATAAACATATACTGAAGAGAACTGGCCCCACTACTGAGCCCTGTGGGACAACACTAGTGACAGGCCTCCAGCTGGATTTAACTCCATTCACCACAACTCTTTGGGCCCGGCCACCCAGGCGGTTTTTAACCCAATGAAGAATACACCAGTCCAGGCCTCGAGCAGCCAGCTTCTTCAGAATACTGTCTGAAACAGTATCAAAAGCCTTACTGAAGTCTATCTAGATAGACCATATCCACAGCCTTACCCTCATCTACTGAGCACACCATCTTGTTGTAGAAGAAGATCAGGTTTGTCAAGCAGAACCTCCCTTTAGATAAACCCATGGTGACTGTGCTTAATCACTTATTTGTCCTGTAAGTGTGATGGCACTTAAGATGATCTGCTCCAAAGCTTCCCCAGCACCCAGGTCAGATTGACAGGCCTGATTCAGCTCAGATCCTCCTGATACTGAACCAAAGGACATATGGTTCTCCTGCTTTTTGATAGGGCAATGGAGCAAAATTTGAAATGCTTTATGAGCAGATAGGTCTCACCTTTACTATGTTTACTTATATAAATAGAAGCTTAGGAACTTTGTATTACTTAGCTAACTTCATTTGTAAGAAAATACAGGCTTGTAACTCAAAGTGAGGGCAAGTAGATCCAGGCCTGAAGGATGCATCAGAAGATTAAGTGAGGAACTCATGGTATGCATATGTCCTTGGATGTGTAACCAGCTAAACTCAGTATACAAGCCTGAGTTGAAACAATAAGATAAGAAAGAATGAGATGGCCTGAGCACATGCAAGAATTGGATTCAACCAGCGAACAATGAGGAAGACTACCGAACACCACCAGAAGACCCTGAAAGACCACCAGCAGAAACAAATATGCATGTGTCAGGGGCTTTTGCGTATTTAATGAGCTCTGGGGAATAATATGAATATGTTAATTTTTCCCTTGAACTCTAATGAATATGTATCCTCTAATTGCATAAAACCTTTGTAGTTTAACCACTCATGACACACACTAGGTGTAGCGTACCATGTGCCAGGCACTGCAATTAAAGAATGCCTGCTTTCTAGAATTCCAAATTGAGTCAGGGAGTTTCTTCAACTGGCTTTTATGGTACCACTCCTTCCGGTCCTTCTTGTAGACGTGCATCACATTTGTTAGCCACCAGTCAACTGGTACCCCACCCCCGATAGCCAGGACTGTTGATAAGTGATGGAAAGCAGCTTGGTGAGCACTTCCACGAGGACCATTGAGTCCATCTCCTGGCTCCACACAGGACCACCCAAAACTCAGACCTTATACCTGAGAGCATTGTCCAGACACTTCTTGAACTTCAGCAGGCTTGTTGCTATGACCACTTCCCTAGGGAACCTGTCCCAGTGAGGCCTCAACAGCACAGAGTAGAATGGTGCAATCACTTCAATAAAAAAAGAAAAAAAAAAAAAAAAAAAAAAAAAAGGGAGCTGGTCAGTGTGCTTGCCTGGCATCAGATTACCGCAGTCTGCACCACAGTTGCACCAGAAACCACAGGTGTGCATGTCAGTATGTGATCACTAACCATCAAGTTGGACAATGAGTGAGAGGGTAAGTGGCCTGGGAAGCTAGGTGCACACCTGTGTGCTTGATGCAACTGGAGGAGCTGGCTACCAGAGAGACCAAATGCTGTGGAGACTATTAGGTCGAGTGACCTGTTTGCATATATGTGAACATATACATGTCCATACCTGAGGCAGCCTGAGATGACAAGATTCAAAGGCCAGCTACAGAGCAAAATGAGTGTCTAAGGCCATCATTGACCCACAGTGCATATTTGTATCTATTTTCTGCTAACAGATCTTCATGCCGATGAGCCAGAAAGGGAAGCAGGGTGAGGCTGTTGGTGCTGTTTGCATTTCTATAAGTGTTTGCGTTCATCTGTCAAACTGGCTGTGTGTGTGTATGTATATTGTATATGTGTTTGTGTACGCATCTGTTAGCAACACATGCTCAGCCCCACAGCTAGTTAGACCTGGGCACATAGAGCTCTGGCAGCTGCTTCCTCATTGGACTACAGGATTCAGGAGCCTTTAGCAATAGATTAAGTGATAATATATCTTGCAATATGCCCAAAATGTTAGAAAATAAATCTGGACAAGATGTACTGATGTTGACAAAGTAACGGGTTGCTTTGAAATTGATTTGCGCAGAACAGCAATGGGATTGTTCAAGGTTTTAGTCTATAATGCTACTACAACTTCCACAGTTAAAGAATAGTTGAGAGCTATAAAACTTCAGTAGAGGGAATGAAATCATCAGCAGATCTTTCCCAAGATGGACAAACAAGGAAGCTTTTATTACATCTTTCAGAAATTCAGATCCCACCCTAAAAGTAGAACTGAAGATGATGAACGCCAGTTCAAATCATGTCTTCAAAATAGTTAAGGATGACTTAACTATTATTTGATAAATAAAATCTTAAAAAAAAAAAAAAAAAGAAAAAGAAAAACCACCAGTAGGAGCTACTGCAAAATACAAAGCAGGAATTTATAGCAGAACCTGAAATGCAAATCCAACATGCTAGAGCCAACAAGACACAACCAGAAAGCAACATCAAGGGGAACTTGGACAAGTGGCAGAAGACTTGATCGTCAGGACTTGATATCACCAACCAAAGCAGCCCTGACAATCATGAAATACAACCATATCCATTCCTGCCAGATCAATTAATACATAAAAACAAATAACTGACTTCTATTTACAGACCCATGAAAAAACAGAAACCTCCACTAAAGGTCAGTGACACAAGTAATTTATGGGTTATGACTTAGAGGAAAAGAAGAATTTTAATATTGCTTAACACATCTAGTGTTTTCCACGTGCCTTCCAGCACAAGATACTATAAAAGTGAGAAAGGAATTATTACCTGATTATAACAAAATTTCAGTATTGCCTCTTGTGCTTTTGGCTTGCAGGTAACCTTCCTCATATACAATTTTCTACTGCATGGTTGCAAAGTACTTCAGTGTGCGTTGTACTGTAATGCTAGGCTTGCTGCTAGTGCATGCATCATTAACATTTTGTGCAAGAAGATAAGATTCAGACAGATTTTTCTCAAGCTTCTATAGCTCTAGTGAACGTGGACCTCATCTTTGTAGTAAGAGTTGAAAGCTGCTTTTGCTCAATTCTGACAATGCATATAATATTGGTAATGTTTCTCATTTTAAAGAGAAAAATGTTGGTTTTTTGACCCATGCATAGCAAAATTTAAGGTGTAATGCAAAAACAAACAAACAAACACAAAAAGCATTTAATATCAACAAGGAAACATCATCAAGGCTGATTGCTATGCACAAGACAGTACTCAGACAAGGTTCTCATACCTAAACTGATTCCACAGACTTAGATATCTCCAGAAAGCTAAATCAGAATTTGCCTGTTCAGGTGGTATCATCTGTAACATTTCTGGCCTTGGTTCATTGACAAGGAGATATTGCCTGTTTGGAACAGTCTGATAGAAGTACTCACCTTTATAAATAAGCTGAGCAGTAATAACAGCTAGGTAGACAACAAGAGACTTTAATTCCCTCCTTTATCTGTGAAATACATTTGCTGATTTTATTTATTTATTTATTTTTAACAGCCATTTCAATGGAAACAACTATTTCAGGGAGGATTACCATGTCAGCAAAACCTGTCACCCCAGCATAACCAGCAGTAAGGAAGTAGCATGACTTCTTAGTGCATGGGCTGGGTCCCACCCCACAGAGGTGAAGGAAGAGGTGGCGCATACAGCCACAACAACAACAACAAAAAAAAACACTCCAGCACTGCTTCTCGTGTCGCTATGCATGCAGAGACAGTGACCATTATGACCTCAAAGTAGGCTGCAGTGTAAAATTTGAGGAAACAGTTGGGAGAACACACTTGAATGAGCCCTTGGAAGCAACCTCCTCTTGAACCATCACTGGAGATGAAACGTATGAGTGGTGTTCCAGGCCACCCGGGTGCTTCACAATCTCATGTGCAAAGACTGTGCAGCTTTTCTTGGGGAAGACAACCAGAATAACTCAAGCCCCCACAGCATTTTTGGGGGGTGAAAATAGTAAATGAAGACTGAATTATTTAAAACGAGGACAGAAGAAAACTGACAAAGTGATCTATTGAGCCTTCATCAAGCAGTGAGTGATTTTTGTTTTTTAAATTTGAAGTTTTAACTTCCCACAAAAGGTACATAACACAGGGCAGATGAAATTAAGTTTACGTTGTCATAAGAATAGAAATTGAACATGGCAATAAAGGAACAAAGAGCTGCAGTGCAAATGACCTTGTAGAGGTAGGATGGGACGTGGAGAGGACAGAACGCTGGAGGTGGTAAGTGCTGAGGAGACAGAACAGGAACATACACACGTTCTTTCCTGCACAAGACTTTCATCAAACAGTAAAATATGAGAAAAACAGATGAGTGAAGACTTCATATCTAGAGATTAATACTCACTGAATAACCAACCCATAAACATGTGATGTGGAAAATTGCACTGGGGAGAAATGCAATTCTCCAGTTCCTGGAAAATGGCAACTAGAGATATTCTCACACTTCTGCTGAGGCACATAAGGCTCACCCCATGCAAAGCAGCTTCCAAGCAGGTGGCTGCAAAGTTCACACCTGCCACACCAGCCACTGGTAACCATGGGAGTGAGATGACCTGTAAACCCACTCTCGCAAAGATGTTTCCTATATAGAGCAAAAAGAAGTAGCAAGAAATAAGTTACTCAGTGCTTTACTATCTATTAAACGTACATTAAAATTCATTTTTGAATTTTGGGTGCTGATCAAACACTGACTGATTTTGGTAGGAACTCAAGGTTTATATACCCTATTGTAAAGAACACTTGTCTTTGTCACCTCTCTTCACACCCATACTCTGAGCAGACCTGCAGACAAAATGTGCCTGGTGACAATTGAACATACACTGCCTTGTTCCTCCAACCATCTCAAGCAGCTGTGCTCTGGTGCACACAGTTAGCTCAGAAATCAGCACATTGAAAATAAACTTGAAAAACGATTTACGGAAAGTAATTTTCACATGTAGCACAAGAAACTGGATCTTATTGGATTTGTCCACATTTAACTTTGACCCATCCAAGCTACTTTTACCCTAGCAAGCCTGAGCACTGGAAGCAATTTAACTGCAAGAGCTGGTTTCTCTATCATTGACATCTAAAATATTAGTCTGTGTCATCTGGTGAGTTTTACAGATCGTGCTGAACTCCCTGCTACAAACACCCAAGTTAGTTTTAAATTAAATTACCTTTAAATACATCTACAAACCACACCTTCACTCTGCCCTGGTCCCACCTGTGAAGCTGCTGACTACTCCAGTCTGTTTCCCATGCTGTGTAGGGAGACCAGCCCTGCACTGTTACAAGTGCCCAGTAAGGTACCCAGAAATGCTACCAAGCACCTTCCTCAGCAGAGCACTAACCCTCTGCTTATTAATAATAATTATTAAAATAAAATCCCAGTCAATCCCCTTTGAAGATATGCAAAAGGAGAGGATGCTGATTGTGTACACACATTGCAGGGAGATTTCAAGCAGCACCATTTTTGGTGGTAGACAAGCTCAAGCATAAAAGCAGAAAACTGTGACATTTCTCATAGGGTTAGCCCTGAAGGACCAATGCAGATCTGAATTTGGGTGGTCCAGGGAGATGACAAAATTAACAGAACTGCTTTCAAGTCACAGAATCTTTATTTTGGGTGACTCACATATTACACCAATATGCAGCTTCTCTGCCTTTAGCCTTGTGTCCAGTGACATCATCACAAACTGGAGCAGAGAGCTCGGCTTTAGGCTGAAGAAAGAAAAGATGCTGAACTGGTCTTCTGAGGGCTGCTGGAAATTATTTTATGCTAGGGAGAATGATAAGCCACATTAATATGTTCCAACATTTCTAAAGCACAACTTAATTGAAAATGCTTTCCCTCAGGGTAAAAAAGCTCATGATGGGATTTACTTGACCAGACATTATGGTGACTGTTGTGGTGATTAAGAAGTCTGAGATAAATTGTGTCTGGAACACATGTTGACATTAACCCCTGTAATCAAAGAAAGAAATACATCATTAACGGACAGTAATTCAGTGATGGATAATAATTATAGTTAGGATGAATTGTGATCTAAATCACAGGAAAAAGTGGGAATTTTGCATTCTGTAACAAATATTTTGCATTTTGAATGGCTGTGGTTTCACACTACTGTGAAGTTGCAGAAAGTGAATTACATAAATTTTCATATGAATGTCTTATATAGAAGACAGTTATAAGGCATGTGAGTCACTGAAAGCCCCAAACCAGTGTATTATATATACCTTCATAAATCTATTACTTGAATCATTTTATATAACACAAATATTCTTAAGTGTCCCAAAAAGTGATTCAGCCCTAGTGTGGTTGAAATTAATAGGCCTAGAATGAAACTAACTTAATTTTTCCTGAGACTTACCACTGGAATTTGACTACAAGCCCCCTTCATCAACCAGCATAATAATTCACCCTGCCTTCAACAACAGGAGAATTTCTGTAAGCGTTTAGGTCAGTGGGAGAAAGAGCATCAGCCCCATTTGATGCTGTAACAAACAGTCCTGGTGACTGTGCAGCCAAAGCTAAGCACCCTTTGTACTCAGTGGGTTAAGATTGTAGGGTGACCATTAATTTCCTTTTCAGTAGCAGCATCAATTCCAGCTGTTCTTAATAACTTCTGTATTTTCCCTGCACACACTGTCCTTCAGCAGCACCAGTATTTCTCCCCAGTAACACCCTGCATTAGCCCAGGTGCTCGAGCAGACAAGGTGCAGAGCTTACGTTGGCCTTGCCACCAAGTTCAACACCAGCTAGGCCATGCCCATGTTCTCTCAATGTCTAAGAGAATATATAGCTAACATAAAACCACAGATATATTCTTACTTTAATTATTATTATTATTTTTAATTAGTGTTTTCAGGTCTTATGGAAACTCACGAATGAATGGGGGAAAAGAAAACCAGTTTGCTGCATATAAGCAAGGATATTAGATACTGAATGAAAGGATCAGAGATTTTGAGAGATTTAGCTGTGCTTTTTTTTTTTTTTTTTTTTTAAACACTATTTCAGCAGTTCCATAAAGTTAAATTCATGCTCCACACAACTGTAGTGACCTTTAATGCAAGTAGCCCTCAGCCTCCAAGGCCTTGAAGTAGATATCAGAAGTTTGATTGGAAAATACATGTAGCTTCCACCTGCCTCTTGCCAAACTTGTGATAAACCACAAAGGTGGGGGGGGGAAATAATATGCTCTTGAAACACCATGGTTCACACAGGCTCACTCTTTAGTGTTTGCAGCTAAAGTCTCCACATGATCCTCAAGTACAGCCCAGTTTCTCCCAACTCCTAGCTGTAAGCAGAATGCACCCTGCCCTAGCTTTCAGTCATGCTTGTCCCTCATCACCTGTGACGGCAATCTGTAGGCACCACCACCCCCAAACACATTGTTTTCCCTCACAATGCTAACAGAAGCCCTACCCCACAAACATGGCTATATACCACCTATATAACTCAGAATGCTCAGACACAGGAAGCGGTGGGACAACCAGGAAGCCAGCTTGTGGCTTTTGTCAACAAGGTCTCTTTCACCAGATCTCTGTAGAGATGAGAGATTTTATTTACTCCCACAGAAAACTTCTCTTTTTTCTCACGTACCCACAGAAACAGCACACCATGCAAGAAGCATTTAGGTTCCCTACTTCACACCCTGAGGGCAGCAGCACCAGCAGCCACGCTGCTGTTCCCCCGGCTACTTATAAACCACCATCGTGCCAGCATAGAGCCTGAGGCCTTATCTGAACTCAGCAAAGGCAGAGAGCATCACAGTTCCAGCATACACTGCATCCAGCAGGCTACAAGGATTACACACGAGAGCTGGCTCCCTCCTGAGTAGCTTGCAGAGAGGGCTGAACAAGCCCAGGTTTGCAGCAGGCTGCATGGACATACCCTGGGCCTGCAAAACCATTATCCTAAGCACTGCACCTGCAGTCAAGGAAGTTAATGTAGGCCATGCAACTTAGCTCAGGCCAGCCAAGAGCCTAGAGCAATTCCTTCTTTATTTCTAGCTGTTTTCTATTATTATTTAAAAGATTTTTTTTTTTTTCTTTTTGGTTGAGCGTAAGCAAGAATGTTTGGCCTGAAAGCCTAATAACTTTCTTGTGGTTTATATGACTGTCTTGGGATCAAAGACTCCCATTATAGGCACCCAGTAACATTTTCTAGCTAAATAAGAAGCAAAAATAAAGCCTGAAATTAGAATTAGACTTCTGATTATGGAAGATTTTTTAAACTAAACACAGAATTTGTTTTTGGAGCCTGAAATTTTAGGACTGAGAAAGATTAAATAAGCTTTACCTAAAGTGAATTAAGACACTTTACTTAAGGTATTTCTGAGGACACAAGGATGATCCATTTAACATTTAAGGAAGTTTATTTAGGCACAATTGTGTGAAAGCTTCCCTGTAAACAGAAGCAACAAATACACATCAACATAAATAAATTAACAAGCAAAAAAAAAAAAAAAAAAAAGATGTCTGACCCTTGCAACCAGGTGCAAATGTTCCCATTAAATGGGGAAAAATAAAAATTGAAATTAACGTTAAAAAAAATCACCACAAAGCCTAAGCTACCAAATAGCATAGCACTGAAATATGCATATTGGCCATGGAAACCCAACACATGATAAAATATACAGGCTAAGACAAACAAAATTGAGCATAAGAACTATATGGGTCACAGGTTAGAACAGTCAATTTTACCCTAAAAAAAAAATAAATCAAATTTAGTGCACAAAAATAGTTACTGACCTACATGTTAAGAAATAGCAGGTAACAATAACCAGATCACCATCCTGAGGGGAATTGGGTTGGGAACCAGCCTCTTACCCTCAGAGAGCCATGCGCACCACAAAGGGGATGAAGCAAGACCAGATCTTCCCTCCACCATCCAGGCCATCAATGTGGAACACAGCCCCACAGGGCCAGACGTGCTGGGGATAATAATGAGTTTTGCTGACAGTCTACAGCACAGCAAGTGCAACTGGATGAAAACCTTCTATACCAGGAGCCACCTAGGAGAAGAAACTGAAGACTACCACCCACTAACAGAACAGGCTGAGCTGAAATGGGTCCCAGGCCATGGTGTGGGGGGTGGAGGTCCCAGGTGGGATTGATCGGGACCATTAAGGCCCATTTGGGTCTAGAAGCCTAACGCTTCCTCGGGTTGTTCTTGAAGCTACAGAAGAGCTTGAAAACACAGCCATGGCTCACAGCACATGAGAAACTTTGCAGAAGTAACTCAGTACATGACAGCCAAGGGAAATAAACTAAAGGTCTAGGCCTATGAACTCTTGTAGCCTTCCCAAGTGTCCAAACATATGCATAAATCCACTTGGCAAAACACAGACAAAAATCTGAATATAGACCTGGGCAACAACTTGGAATGAAGCAGTTTAAAGAGTCAGACAATGAAAATTTGATGCATTAGAATTTATATTTTCTTTTCATATTTTTTTAAGGATGTAATTTCTCATTACCTACTTTTGAAGGTGCCAGGATAGGATTTTTCACCTGTGTCAAAAAAACAATCACAGAGTTTGTTTCCTTCAGTTGGAACCAGGAAAACCTATCATGGATCCTAAATAATTATGCTTTGAAGTTCAGAAAATAAAATTCTGACTAATTTGATGACCTTTAAGCACACAGTGAACTTAGGTCAATTATTGACCAACCTATTTTTTCCCAGATAGACCATTAAAATCAATAGGCATATGTCTAATGTATATATTCATACAACAATAATTTCCCTAAGGAGTTTGTATCACAGAAGCTAGTAATTATGTTATGCAACGTTTTCAAAATGTGCTCTGCACATTCATGATTAACCACACAACTATGTGCATGTGCCTATAATTTTGCTCTCTGAACTGTGCTTCTCCATGGGAACTACTGTTCTTGCATCAGTGCTCATTGCCCATGGTGAGGTGAGAGGAATCTGAGTCATGAGAGGAATCTTGCTCAGGAGCTGTTCTCAGTGCCCTAGTTTTCACCTCAGATTTCTGCAACCTGTGAGTCTACCAGCTGGAAGATGACAATCCCAAACAAGACAATTAAGATGAAAGCAGCTGTTGCGGAGTCCTCCGAATCTGTGGCCCCAAAGCCTATGCTTAACTTCATCCAGCCACCTTCCCACTGACAATTTTCCTGTGCACTGCTGCTGCTGTGTCATGATGACCAATTACTTCAATTCATCAATGCCAGCAAGAAACCTCTTGTGTTTAACCTTTACACACGACCTTTAAACAGCTATGTTAGGGCACACAACTTCAGCAACCAGTGGGATTTGGATGCCTAAACTGATTACAGAATTGGAAATCTCATGAGTTGCTCACAGTACCGTTAGATCCTCAGACTCTTTACAAATGTTACTATGTACCTGCATCCCAGGGATTTTCAGTGAGACACATGCTATTAGATATCTTTAGACATCCCAGTTTTGAAAGTGGGACTTAGCTGTTTCTGACCCATGCCTTATACCTGCTGCACTGCCACAGGAGGACCTCAGCCTTCAGGTGCCCTCTCATTACACAAGACACACAGCATCTTATCTGGTGGGCTTCGACGCATGATTTGAGGCACTTTGACAAATGGTGACCCCTCTCTTGGTGCACCCCTCTGGAAGGCAGATGTGGCTGGTGGGAACCACACATCCTTCAAGGGGCAGCAAAGGCATTGGCAGTATGGGTAAATCCCAAAAGCAGCCAGCACGCAACACTGGCAATAACAGAGAGCATAGTGGCACTTTTGCAACACCATCAGGTATACCAGAAGATCAATGCACATTCAGTAAGGACCAAACCTTCAGTGTATTGAGGGCAATGCCTGGTTTAACAAGTGATTTCCATGAGCATTTGCAGAGGAGGAAGAAGGGAGAGTGGAGCAGGATGTGGGCCATGGCTGTCACAGGGCTGTGGCACGTGCTGCCAGCCCTCCAGGCCAGGTGACATGGGAGACCATGCCACAATGGACACAGCTGTGTCCAGGAGTGCTGTAGGTGCTTCTGAGCCAGCACCTGGAGCCACCATGCTGAGAAGAGCTAAGCACCTGCAGTGAAGCCAGAGCCTTCAAGAACCACTGGATTTTCAAGACTTGGCAGTGTTAAATGTGAAGCAGTTTGACAAATGAGGCCATAGAGAAGTGCTAACTGCTTTTAACAGCCTGGCTTGTATTTGCAGGCGTAAATGGAGCCAGCTTCATTTCAAAACTTCAGAAAATCCACCTCAGGTCCTCCTAACATGATCCCTAGCTTGCCCTTGGCTACCTACCATAGCTACATTATTTCCATGCCCATGGGAAGTTAGTCCATTGCACTGACAGATGGGCTCAGGGACTTTTCAAACCTTTAAAGAGACTGAGAACAAAACTGAAAGTAAAACACTGATCATAACCAGTGTCATGGTAGGAAAATAATTAACCAAACCATGCAGAAAAGCAGTCATCTTCCTGTCTTGTTAAGGGAACACATATTCTGTTCTCATATTTGTTTTAAAGCTTTAGGAGGCAAAAGTAAATACTGTGGTGCACCAGCCTGGTGAGCAGGAGCGTGTCTGGAAGGTGCTCAGTAAGAACGTCATGAGTAGGACACTGCATTCCTAGGGGATGATACATACATCTTTGTTAGGTATGCAGCAAGAAGGGCAAATATTTCCATCTTGCTTGGTCTTGCAGCACTGTTCAAGACCAAGATGTTCAAGACGCTCTCTCCCACAAGTTCAGTGTTGTCCCATGTGTTTGTGCAAGTCAGAAGGGCTACATTTCCAGAGACTTCTGGAGACTGATGTGTGGCAGAGCGTTTTGTGATAATTTGTGGAGTCACTTGGAAGCTATCTCATCAGAGACTGAAACAAGGGTGCTGGCGGTGCTACTTAGTCAACACATATGGTGCTTTGCTGTGATTTCCATTTCAGAGTGTACTATCACTTATTCTCTGTTTTTCTCACAGCTGCTCACTCCCAGTGTTAGCACACCCAGAATAGCCTGCTGGCGTATAAATAGGGTACTCCCTCTGCCGCACATGGCACTGTTGCAGACTGTACCGTTCCAACTTAATTTTAAGATGCTGTTAATGCCATTAACATTGTTCTGCATCTTTCTGTCTTGGCATTGCCTGTTCTAGAGCCAGGACAAATGATAAAGCAGTTACATCCCAATTTAATCAGCAGAGAAAGCAATATCAAGGAGAAGAAGAAGAAGAAAAAAAAAAAAAAAAGAGAGAGAGAGAGAGAAAGAAAGAGATATCAAGAGAAAAAAAAAATCAAGAAAAAAAAAAAAAAAAAAAGAAACAAGGATCCACCACATAATTCTTGTGAAGTTCAAAATGAGCACACACAAAAGCAGCCCAACAAATAAGACAGAAATAAAGCTTGCTTCAGAGAAACCCTGGACTTTGGGCAATATAGTTCTCCAAAGTCAAGCTCTTGGTAGATCACCACCAGATCCTGACTGCATGGCCACTTCGGGCATTGTCACATATCCCAGCCAAGAGAGATGTTCAGCCCCACATCTTCATCGAGTTTCATTCAAGTAATTGTAGCCAGGCCCTAGAGGTCCCAGTGATTTCACTGTTCTGACCTACCTATCTGCAGAGCCTCTGTGAAAAGCAGTCCTCCCTTCACAAGTTGTATGTCCACATTAGAAAAGACTACAAAGTGCAGTTGTAGTAGCTAAAAGTAGCTGTGCTCCAAAAGCTTAAGAAGAAAATGAGAGTAGAGCATGATGCAAAGAAGTGTTATTGTATGAACAGATTGTAATAGTGAACATGGGAAAGACATACTGACATACTGAGGTTCCTGCCTTTTTCCTTAGCGTGATATATAGTTTCTATTCATAGTATGTACTTGGAGGAAGTTTGAAAACTGTATTTTGCTCTCAAAGTGATCTTCCATTTGGCATATTCCATGTCACAACGGGGAAGGGGAAGGGGAAGGGGAAGGGGAAGGGGAAGGGGAAGGGGAAGGGGAAGGGGAAGGGGAAGGGGAAGGGGAAGGGGAAGGGGAAGGGGAAGGGGAAGGGGAAGGGGAAGGGGAAGGGAGTATCAGAAGATCTTTTTCTGTCATCTCTGCCCTGACTTTTACAATCACTGGTGCCAGGGCATTACAATAAACAAACAACAACAAAAAATATTTACATTCTGTATTTCTATAGCATCTTATATGATGGGATCTTGAAGTCTGAGTGGTACTCCTAGATGTAATGAAAGTAACAACTCTAATATCAACTACAGGTGTTTAAATTGTTTTCCTCTAGGTATTTTTAAGCAACAATTACTTTTTAACAAAAACAGTAAATTCTCTGTGATCCAGAATGTCCAGTTTTCCAGACAATAAACCCAACCATCAATTTAAAACAGCTACTTGTACTGTCAGCAGAAGTTAAGGTTGGATTTTTTGAAAATTAAAACACCCCAAACCAAAATCTTTTGTATTTTTACAAATGGTTAAGAATTCTAATAATTTTAGACAAAAAGTATGCTGTCCAAATACACGATGAGAAATGATGGTCATGTTTCCAACCAGTTTGTTAAATTAATAATACCACACAAATGCTCCCTCTATTGGTTGATTTTCAAAACCTATTCCAAATATCATAGGAGCATGCATTAAGAGAATGCTTTTTTCTTTAGGGAGAAAAAAAAAAAAAAAAGTGACACACAAGAATAATTTGTTCAAATTACTACCAATCTACAAGACAGGTTTAATTCAATTTTAACAGCCATTAAGCCAAATGATTTATGTCCAGAACTAGATAATATTCACACATCAGAACTCTTAAAATTTAATTTTGAGAGGTTTGCAGGCTAATTTTTTTCTGGACCAAGGAAAGTGCTCTCTTGCAGAATAATAAGGTTATTCTATTTTCTTGTGGAGTGAAAGAGCACCATTGTGTATCATTAAGAAAACAGTTCTCTATTAGCATTGATGACAATGATACTGAGGAGGAATTTGGGAGTTATGTTTATGTATATTAAATTTCCAACATGTAGTTCTTTAGGAGCTGGAATGGTTTTGTGCAGAGAGGAACCTTCCCGAGCCTAACAGTTGCCATCAAGAAGAAAAAAAAATCTGTTTCCATGGAAACATCCGAGGTGGACCAAGCATGGATTAATCAAAATACAATGAAGCCTTTTTGCAAGGTACTAGAGAAAAATCAAGTTTAAAGTGAGCACCACTGCTCTTTCCTTCCATTCACACTGGAAAGCATGGGAAATTCTCCCCAAATGCCTATGTGACATACAGTTTAATTAGCATGGTAAAAAGTTAGTTTTTCTTGCATTTTTTAATTACCATGTGGTTATGAATTAAGGGACAAAAATATATTAACATGAAAAAAGAGAGGAAGTGAAATCAATCAATGAAATTACATTTACATTCCTCTTTATTTGCTACTGATTTTATCAAGTGGCCCTTTTTACGTTTAAAATTTTGATAGCTTTTTCTGTATTCCTAGTACTGCAGGCTTGTTTCTTAGTACCAAAGGCTCATTCTGTTATTCAAAATCCTAGCTATGGCTTGGGGAAGTTTCCTATGGTTGTACATGATATTATATCATCCTCAGCTACCACCCCAGGAGAAGCTTCTGCCATCAGAATTAGTTGTGAATTCTGCCATTGCACAAAGATGGACAAAGGAGACTATGTAAAAGCCAACCTCCCTTAGCCGATCTTCTCAACAAAGACCTCACTGAAAAACTGCAATACCTTCCATTTTTATAAGAGCACTTCCACTGAAGCACTTCTTTTGTCCATTCTTTCAGTTAACAAAATAAACACATTTTTCACAATAACTGGGGTTATTTTCTAATTATTACGTTACTGGAAGGTGCTTAAAAATAGACGGAAGATATAAGAGCAGCACACAATAATTACAATGCAAACCAATAAATGTCAAATAATTGTAAACTCCCCATTTGTACACAATGTGATACTAATGCCATAGATACAAAATGCACTTCCAATTCTAATGCTATCTCGGAGAGAGGCTCTGGTCTGAAAAATTGCCAGCAACAGTATTGGCAGGGTTCCATTTTTGTGTTTTTCAAAGGTTTGGTAGCAAATACACTCATGGATTTTGTTCCTCTTTATTTTATTACTTTCCAGCAGGGATCTGAGAATCAAGCTGGGTTTTCCATCTCCAGCATCACCATTAGTAATAAAGGCTGTGTCAGCCAAATTATGATCACAATAATCTGCGAGCAGTTGCTCTGTTTTTAGGAGATTTGCTCAGACATTGCTTGGTGAAGAAGTCCCAGGTTGGCGAGTGGCACATGTGGACACCTTGGTGCATGAGGAGGATGAGCATTACTGGCTCCTGCAGGTTTAAATAAAGTAGAAAGCAGCAAATACTTCATTTTGGTCATTTGGGCAGGCAGATGCGACTCTGAATACACAACAGCTTGGTTTGTGCAATTGCACACCGCAGCAGCACATCCTAAGAAACAGATTACAGTCCATCAGTTCTTACCCACATTCAAGAAATACTTATAAAGCACTAAACACCATCCGGGCAGATAATCCCTCACTGATGCTTTCAGAGCGGTGTGGGGACACGTGCATCTCCCTAGGTGTGTGGCAGCAGCACAAGGTACATGGAGCACTGTGGGGGACAGGGGCAGGGAGGACTTGCCCCACACACGCTCAGTTGAATCCTTGCAAGGGCACAGGCTTGCCAAGCAGTGCAGATGCCCGCGCCGAGGTGTCAGCTGTGGGAGCTAGGGACATATGGAAGCGCAGCTTCCACTCCAGTGAAAACACGGCCACACGTCTACGGCACGGGGAGGAATTAACTCTTACAGGACTGCAGGAGAGACCAGCACAGTCCTATTGCTGGGGCTGGGAAATGTAAGGAGAGGTTTGGGGAGGACAGGAAGGAGCAAGCTAGGGAGGTTTCCCTGTGCCCCCTTAGGCGCTGCCTCCAAGAGCCTTGCCAAACTCTCCCTGCTCATTTCCATATACCTACACCAGCCCACCTCCCCCAGGGGCTGCTGCCTCTACCCACAGCCCCTTCCCCTCCCTGCAGGGAGGCACAAAGCTTCTGGGGCTACGGCCACACCTGGCATGTGCCTTCTGCTGTCTCCGCAAGGCTGGGTCCCCAGTGGGTGTCAGTTTCAATAGGAACCCACCCCAAAGATCCAAGTCACCACGAGGGTGCAAGGAAACCCCAAAGCTACGTGCCCTTGATCCCAGCAGCTCTGCTGGGGGGCTGCCAGGACCCCCTCATGCTGCCCAAGCCTGCATTGGGGTTGGCAGAAGTCAGCCACCGCCACACTGGCCGGCTGAGCTACCCGGCATTTCCTAGCGCTACCAGCAGGGAAATTTGGGTTGCCCCTGGAAGAAACACCCCTTCAGAACAAACGCCTTTCTACAAGGGACTCTCTTTCCTTGGAGAATTAAGTGAAAAGAGGAAGAAGAAGCCAGGGGGACGAGCCACGTACTTCACTCGGGTGACAAGGGACACCTAGTGGCACCGCGGCTCCCTTCACCGCGCACACGGTGCTCCTGCTGCAGCCCGTGGGCAGGGACAGCTGTCCCATTGGGGACGGACATCTGTCCCTGCAGGGACAGACTGCCACCTCCCTGACCTAGCGGTGTGCCACCCTGCTGCTCTCGCACGGAGAAACAGCACCTGCCTCCCCCCGAACATCTCACCTGGCTGCAGAGGTCCTTTGCCTCCTCTGTGCTCGTCTTTAAGGACAGCTTCTCTGTTAGGAAAAAATGTAAATATTCACAGTAAGGGGCCACTTATTTCTAGGGTCTGTGATGGATAAAAAAGCATGTAACCCGCTCCCTTTACTCAGAGGAGTATATGGCTTTAGAGGAGCTCATGCCTGCATGAAAGTAAAATAAACTATAACACAGCTATACCAGGGCTCTTCTGGTTTGGAACCCAAATCACTTGGCAGGACAGGGTTTCAAACTAGTGAGAGAAACAATTGCACCAGGAAAGCTGAGGCAATGGCTTCTCATGGCAAGATGGGGGCAGACTGAGGATGAAAACCTGCTATTTCCTTAGTTCTACTGCTTGCTCAAGTAAAGCTCAGACCAGGCTGCTCTGCCTCTTGTACCCACTCCAGTACCTCTGAGGACTACTGCCCCCCGGGTCAATACATGCAGGGCCCTTCCTGCCAAACTGCTCCCCAGCCTCTATCAGCACCAGGGTTCATCCAGCCCAAGTGCAGAACTCAACATCTCTCCTGGTTGAATTTCTTAAGTCCCCGTTGGCGTACTTCTCCCACCTGTCTGAGCCTGTCTGGGTGGCAGTCCTGCCCTCGAGCACACCAAAGTCATCCAGTCTGTCTTCACTACAGCCAGAGACATGCTTTTAAGCAGAGTACATTCCTTGAAATTGAAAGATTGCTGGCTTGTCCACTTAGTTCAGTTTGACCCTGGAACATTTTCTATCAAAGCTATAGTGAGTTTCTGAAATTTCATGTGCAGGGAGGATCCTTTAAGTCCCTTGGGAGTCTATGAACTCCTGGTTGGTCTGCTCCAAACCCTCAAAGGATGTACATAAGGAGGAACATCTCTCAAAGCTGTATTCTCTTTTCTCCGGTAGCATTACAGACCACACCTTAACCTGGTCACTGAAACAAGTAGACAAATTATCGTAGACTTAACATGCCTACAAACCCCGTGTTTTCAAGTATTCCATAGGAAAAATGGATGAGGAATGACCAAGAGCATTCTCCCACAGCACCCAGGCATGGCTGCTGTTGACGTTTGTGTAATTGGATTGCTTCTCACACAGCTGCAGCCTGGAGTTGGACGGGCTCGTACACTTTTCTCTGCTGTCAGTGCTGTTACTTGTCTGATTGCACGGCTGGAATGGTCAGAAAGCAGCCCTGCAAGAAAAAGAAGTGGAGGGAGAGACAGGACTAATGGTTTACATCCTAAACAGTCAGTGAAGATGTCACCTGCCATGTCCCTCCCTGCAAAAAGCTTCAGTTTGGTTGAAGGTACCTGAATCCCACCTGCAATTGCATTGTTCTTATCTCACCTTTGAGAATGAATTACTGATGCTTCTCCTGGCTGAAATATGGTAAATTTTAACTTCTGAAGAACTTCCTAGATAGTTGGTTTTATTTGGTTGTTTGTTTGTGTTTTTGTTGTTGTTGTTGTTGTTTTGTTTGGTTTGGTTTGTGTTTTTTTTTAATTACCTGTGATCAGCTGCCAAAAAATATTTTCAATTTGCATTTTCAATTGGTTAAAAAATGCTGTCTTATCTAAAATAAAAGTGTTTGAATGAAAACCAAGAAAAATATTTTTTTGCAGAACAAAATCTTCAAGATTGCAGCCACATGTCAGCCAAAGATTTTCATTTCGTTCAATTACATAAAAAATATTAACATGACATCCAGCTCAATTATTTATATCAGTAACAGTCAAAACATTGTCATTAGCAACATACTGGTTGTACTGAAGAAATCAATTTCACAGAATCTTCTTCATAAGTGGCTCCTTGTTATATGCCTTTGCTCACATCTGGGTGTGCTCCCGATGTGTGAGATGGGTTCAGACCCTTGGTGCATAGGAAGAGATTGAAACCTGGAGATTTTGGGAAGAAAGCAAGAGTGGCTCAGGGCAAAGAGGGACAGTGCAAGGGCATCTGAGTCCAAACCAGACCAGTAAGGTAGATGTTTTATTGGGAAAGAAAATGCTGCATGTGTTCAAATAGAAACTTGAGACTGGTCTTTTAACCACTCACCAGCTCCTGGGGAGCTTCATAAGATTTTTGCAAGTCTCCAGGCAGAAGCTACACAGCAGCACTGAGTACCGATGGCAAGTTAATAGGAAAGAACAGTCCTAATCTCTCTTTTCTTCAGCACATGTGCTTTATTTTACTTTTGATAACCTGAGAAAATTTGTTAGGGGGTTTCTTTTAGTGGAACAGCTCCCCTGAAGGGGACATCCCGTTCTCCTGCATGTCCCATTGTTTCTGTGCTTTGTCTGTTGCCTTTCCAGCCACTTCTGGCACCCCTCCCTCCAGCTTCCAGACATGCCTTTACTGACTCAAATAGGTTCCTGCTGTTTACCAAATCTGTGATTTTCTTTTCTTTTTTCTTTCTTATTTTTTTTTTTTTTTTTAATGAACAGATTTTAACAGTTATTTTATAGGTTCAGCTAAAGCTGATACAAATAAAACATTAAAATTGCAGACCTCAAAAGACTCATAATGAGCAACATAAACAACAAAACTCTTATAAAAAATCCTTTGTGAAATGAGTTTATAATGCTAAATAAAAACTTCTTACTCTGCAATTTAAAATAAAACACAGCAATTAGGTGATTCAAGCAATGAACATGCAAAGAAGGAATCCAACTGAGTGCCACGTAATATCCAAACTGAAAACACAAGTATCACAATAACATTTCTTATTACAGAGCTTTGTTCTTGCACAATGCCAGCTCAGTGTAGTTGGCCCATTAGATTAAATCTACCCTCATATATTAACATGCTTGTATGTTGTCTACCTCCCAAATACCGTGGCGAAGTTATGTGGTGTGGCTAGGGCCAGCCTAACAGCTTGCTGTCGCTGAAAAGGGGATGGTTATACTTCGCTCTCCTCTACACGCTTCCTTGTGTACCAGACCTGGCACACATTTCTTTTGATAGAAAACCGTCTGAACAGGCAAAACTGATGTCCCCCTTCTTCCCCTCTCACAAAAAAATAGTTTAAAAAGAGTTGTGAGAGCAGTCAGCTTGAGTGGCACTCGCAGGTGTTACTGTGAAGTAGTTACCGTTCTGATTTGCTTGGAGTGCTTGGATCTGCTTCTTTCTCTGCCTACAGCTATTGTTATAGTCACAATTACAATAATTTATGGTAATTTTCAAAAGCATTAGTTAATAAACAAAGCAAACAAACAAATAAACAAAACAAACAAAAAACAAGAATCCCAAACACTCCTTTAACTTTTTAGCTCAGGGCAGTAGCCGTTTTCTATTTAGTTAGGGGAGCCTAGAATTAAAAACTCCTTTTCTGTTTATTTGCCTTCTGCTTTCTGAGATGTTAGGCAATACCTGAGTTTCACTTTTCAACCATTCCCAGCACCCCGGGAATCAGGAAATCACTGACTTGAAAAACTGATTGAGATTATCCCCTAATTGCTCAGATTTCCTGCTCCTGACATCCACCAAAGCACCTGACAGCCTCCGGACCCACAGTGCTGCACGTGCATGCAATTTCTCTGCTGAGTTGCTGTTGTCATAGGGCTTCTAAGCTTCACCTGACAAAACCTTCCCCCAAAAATCTGAGGTTTTAGTTTCACTGAAGGAGATTTGATGTTCCTGCCTGTCCATGTAGCATCAGTTGTTGTTGTTTTTATTATTATTAGTTCTAGCCTGCCTGGCTTAGATTTCCCTATGAAGGCAATAGAAAAAAAAAAAAAAAAAAAAAAGAAAGAAAAAAAAAAAAAAAGGCATCCAAGACAAAGAGTAACAGAGGGCTGGAAGCAGTGCTAAGCCTGCTGGGTGGCCAAAGCTCTCTGATCTCAATGCAGAGCCCTCGCATGGCCGCAGTCCACCTGCACCTCAGCCTGGACTCGCCACATGTATTTAAGAATAGCTGATTTATTTGTTTTCCTCTTATGTCCTGTTCCAAAATAATTAGGAAGAAAATTTGTGGCTGGGAGGGAGTTAAAAATGGTACTTTGTGAGGTGCAGGAAAACCACAGAAACCCTGATTCATCAAACTCACTTTCAGCTTGTTTGGCTGCTTCTCTCCTCCCATCCATCCCTTTTTGTTTTTCCAGCAAACTTTCCTCAGTCATCCTCCTAGGTTACTTGCTTCACCCATTCACCTCCTTTCCCCTTTCTCTGCAAGACTCTCACTCTTCTTACTTTTCTTACTCTTTTTTTTTTTTTTTTTTTTTTTTTTTTCCTCCAGTCTTCCAGTCTCCTACTCCCTATTCATCTCTCCCCACCAGCACCTTTTGCAAACACCATGACCACTAGAAAATTGCTATGGGCAGGAAAGGGAAAGAGAACAGGGCAAGACAACGGATTATGGATCAAACAAGAGAGGAGAACACCTTTTTGTGGGATACTCTTAAGGAAACAGACTTACCTTTTCCAACTGATATTATCTTAAAAAAAAAAAAAAAATACCGAAGCATTTCACTGGAAAGTTAATGAAATTAAACATAGGCTTCTAAGTATCAGTACATTCTCTCCTTTGCCCCCTCCACTTTCTTCCTCTTTTCTTTCTGACCAAAACCCCAGTTCAGTGCCCTGCACAAAAACACACAAGCCACCACCTTGCCAGAGCGGACAGTGACTGTAGCACAAATGAGAGTCTCAGATTTGCAGCTGGCAAACTGTTGCTGCCATCAACTGATGAAAGAGTCATCAGAAAAGCACACAACACCTTCCACAGCCCCTCCAGTGCCCACAGCAGCGACTGTTGGAGGAAAGGGGCTTGAGAACAACCCGAACAAACGTGCTGGAACAACAACAGTGCGAAACGTCCCAAAGAAAGCAACCAGCATGGGCTTACCTGTCCGCACGGGGATATTATTTTGGTACGGAGACAGGGACTAATTACCAAAGGGAGAAGCCACTGATGAGTACCCAAACCATCAGCAGGGTGCCCTCCGAGGGAAGAAGCCTGGCCAAGCACCGTGGCCAGGGGCAGCAGCCAGCAGCTGGCACTGTTGCTCCACTGGAGGAGCAGCCGGGAGCCGGGGGGCTTCGGAGCATCCCTTGCACACCAGTACACCCGTGCGGAATACACGCTCCCTGCACAGACAGCTCACGAGGAAGGAATAATATTTCCATCTTATCCATACACACTCCACCCTCGCTTAGACCCCGCACCCGCAAATCTAACCTGGTCAGTGGGATGGGTGGAAAATAGTGCAAAACAAAATTGGGAGATTCAGGTTAATCTGCAGTGCCTCGCAAAGCAGCATGTGGCAAAATCCCTCATGAAAGCAATGAGGTTCTCACTGTAAGGATAGCTAGGACATGAAAGCTTTCTTCCAAAGGAGAGGGACTCTCCTCTCCTCTGGGGGTTTGCTGTTTGCAGCACAGCCTGAAGTAGCAATAGCTGGTGTTAAAGGGTGAGGTGAGAACGTAAGAGGGGGTATTACTATGGGAAGTCATCCTTGCAGAGCCTGCTGATACAAAGAAATTGGCATCTGCTATCTTTTCCCATCACAGAGCCCTTCAGTAGTACCTCACAAGCCTTAGAGAAGTCACGGCACAACAAAAAAGTAAAAATCCTGTGACTTTAAAGCTACTGCATTTTTTTTTTTTTTCAGATATTGAATTGATGAAGTTAAAATGACATACACTTGTGCAGCAAGGGCAGGAAGAGTCTTGGGGTAACGGGGGGAATAGTACCCCCACCAAAAAATCTGCTCTTCACATGCTTTAGTACATTTCTTGGCAAAATAGTAAGTGTATGAAAGCAAGGAAGAACAGGGAAGAATTAAATAAAAGCATCTTAACTTAAAAAAAAAAAAAAAATTACACATTGGAAAAATCTGGGAGGTGAGAAGGAAGGAATTAAATTGGAAAAAAATCAGTGTGAATCCACAGTAAAGGAACCACTTCAGTACATCATGTGGGCAATTTCAGCCAGCCCCAAGCACAAGACAAGCTTTCATAAGCTTGTCTGAAGGAAAGGTAGGTGTCTGAGCTCTGCCTGTGCTCCCCGTTCCGCACCAGAGCAGATACATCATAGAAGGCTGTTCTGTAATCAAGGTAATGACTGGCTTCAGGCATGTACAAGCCAGAAAGTCAGAGAAAAGTCTGGGCTAAATAAAGAAGATGGACAAGAGTGAAGGATTATTACTCAAGGTCTTTCTGCTGGTCACTGGTTTTGAGGAGGTTTCTTCATTCAAGGAAGGAAAAAAAAAAAGGGAAAAGAAATTAAAAAAAAAAAAAAAGAATTATTGAGAAATAGGAAAGAAACATTAAAGGAAATTAATAAGTTAAAGGGATTCAGAAAAGAAAACTGTCCAACAAACTACAGCAGAAGTTTCCCTCTGCCTAAAAAAAAAAAAAAAAAAAAAAAAAAAAAAAAAAAACAAGAGACAGCTTTGTCTAAATAATGTGCCACAAGAAAAACACAGCAACAGCAGCAGCGAAATCCTCCCCTACTGTGACTGCAGCAGCAGCAATTCCAGAACACATCAGGGGGGCATGTATACATTGCATTTGGTTTATTAGCCTGAAAAATAAGTAATTAGTTCCTTTACATTGAGGAAACATGATGCATTTCTTGGACTGGGGAGAAAGAGGAGGTGGTTCAGCAATACATTAATGTGTCTGCCTGTTGCAATGGTCTTCAGCAGGAGAACCATCGCTTGGGAGCTGCACCTGAGTTTCTCCACCAGTTATTGGCACAGCCCCAAAGATCATTTTGCCAAAAAGCAATCTTTCCACCGGCACGTTCCCTCAGAGCAAACCTACCACCAACTACAGAATATCTAATCTTTGTAAATCCTAAAAGAAAATAGGATAATATTAACAATCCCCCCTTAATCTTCTTTCACTATTTATTTATTGTATTGTGTTGCACTGATACGTGCAGCTACATACATTTGCTATAGTCTCGGCAGCATGTGTGTGGAAAAGGGGGATATGGTGCTGTCTCTTTCAGCTTTACCCCATGATAAGGCCCCAACGACTGCCTGAGGAGAGGTGATATGACCACAGAAATCAGTACATATAATTGAGAAACCAGCAGCCAGTTTGACAGTGCCTGTGCTGTGCAGTGGGGTCTCACTGCACTGCCACAGCCAGAAATGTCTTACATATTCTGTGGAGCTCAAATCAATCCTAAAATCTGGGGTTTCAGTGCACAAAGGCAGAAGCCATACACAGCCCATCAGGCCAAGTCAGGACAACAGCATCAGTTTTGTACCAGTAACACCTTTCTTGCAGCTGGAAGTCCTCCTGCAGTCACAGAGGGATCCCCACACAGACTGAAAGCTGAAGTTCACCCACATCCTATCATTGAATTTGAGGGGTTTCTTTTTCAAGGGAAACATGACACAAGGCACTTCTAATCTCACTTGTGCCCTCCACAAAATCACTCTGGAGGAAGCTGCAGCAACAGCAGAAAAAACAGATGCCTGTAGTTACGGGGAGATCTGGATCTTGAAATACCACCACTAGACGTCTCCTTAGCTCCAGCCAGCAGAGCAGAGCTGCTTCTGCAGCCCAGGGAGCCTCTTCCCATCTGCACGCAGCATCAGCAGCGAGGGCAGGGCAGCATGGGCAAGCAGCGCAAGCAAGGACACTCAGGGCCCTTGCCTCCAGCCCGGTGGTTTCCAGCCCATGGTAGCTCCACAAATGGTTTAAGCACGACGGTCACACCCCAGCTCACCCAGCAGACACATACCTTAAGCAGTAGTACTTGGCTGAGAAGAAGGGGTCCATTCAGGCCTGGTCACAGCCTGCCTTCGCCACCCCGACTGCATGGGGAGCGCCACCGAGGTGATTTCCTCCGATACCTTCATGAAGAAGCTGGTGTAAGGCAAAGCAGCCGGCACAGGAGTAACGCCAGCCTGCACTCTGTGAATCACCCTCACCTTTCAGAGGAGAAACTCGTACATCCCCCACATCCTGCCTGTGACATGAGGCGAGATAAAATATGCTTAGGAGGCATGACCTGGCCTGTGGCCCGGCTGTCTGACCACAGTAACCGCACTCTTTCCTTATAAACAGGACACTGTTCCTTCTGGGTATCTGTGATTTGCTAATTCAGCTTTATTCAGCTCGCTAGACATTTTTTGGAAATGAATTCTCCAAAATCAAAGCAATGGCTGTGGAATGCTGTCGGAAAGCACTGCTTTTCCTGCCGCTTCGGTAAAACATGGAAAAATCTGCAGTTGCACAGCTTCTTGAAGAGGGCTGTTCAGACACCTGAAAAGGTGTTTGAGGAGACACACCTCCCTGTTTGGGAGGTGTGTTTGTGTCCCGAGACTGAAACATGCTTGCACCTTGCATCATGGCCCACTAGAGTGACATCGCCACCATCACCTCGGTCACTTACAGCAGGAATGGAAGAAGCAGCTGATAGCTGAGGTAAATTCTGCACAAATAGAGTGTCAGGAAAGCCAACTAAATGGCCCTGGAGAGGATTTTGGTCTGGACTCCAGTTAAAGCAACCACCATTCGCCTCCCCACTATTTATTGTCCCCCTTCATTAACATTACTGTGGGACTCTCTCTACCAACAGGGGGTATTGTAAATAACTCGCCATGCTAATTACCTGGACACAACCATTAACAATCACCACAAGATTGTCTGATCTCTTGCTGTGCTCACATATTTCACATTCTCTGTTATGCACTCGAGGTTGTTCACCCTCACCTGAACGAGGTCTCCGTCACTGCTGGGCCTTGCTCCAGCCACATGGCAGATCACAAGCGTGTTATAAGGGAACAACTGCTTTGTAACACATCTTGTACTCCTTTTGCAGTGTCCATGCACTGCCACTCATTAAATACCAGCAGCCAGGACGCCCTGAGGTGCTTTAAGACCATATTGGCATGGTATAATTGTCTTCCAGTCAAGCCCCTGCTCAACCAAAAAGGCTTGTAAGTCACCTTCTGAGGCCTGAGTTCATTTTCTTTGCTTCTGCGTGCTCTCTGAAACATGAACACTCAATGTTAAAGCAGATGGAGCACACAGAGAGTGTACACAATGATTTTTGGGGGATAGGGTAAGAAGAAATAGTCTTTAAATGACGGGAAGATCCATGTGAAGCTTGAAGGCCTGTTTTCCAGTAGTAGGGATGATGAAGCAGTGTGGCAGAGTGCCTGGGCATGACGTGGGACCTTGATCCTTGGGCGTCCTTGAAAGCAACCCTGAGGGACATTTGCCAGCAATCGATTCTCCTACTAAATACGCCTCACGGCCCTATCACCCCTGATATGCCACAGCTCCACAGGGCCGCAGTCTTGTCCCTTAATTTTAGATGACATATATTCCGTTTGGGGACTGTGACAACAGCCATTGCAGGAAATGCAACTCTTTCATACCTCAGCTGGGGTTGTTTTATGAGGACAATATTCAGATCAAAAAGGGGGCAGAGATAATCCATTCCTCTGCCAACGCCACCCTCCGTAAGTAGATGCCAATCTTTCTTTGGACTTTGTCTCTGAATTAGAAAGGTAACCAGAAGGCATCAGATAAGAAACTGGACACGACAAAATAGACAAACAAAACCTGAAGGACTTTGAAAATAAACACACAGGGAGTGAAGGCACTTTCAGAAGGATTCCTGTGCTTCAGCGTATAGAAAGGCCTGTGACAGGAATTTCATTTAGGAGAACAAAATGCACCATCGAGATCCTTATAACAATCTCCAGCCATTCCCTGTGGGGCTTTTCATCTCCCACACAAACCACAAGCTACAGAGGTGTCATGGTTTGGGCACCACACAAACACAGGACACGTGCAGGAGTACCATGGATGGCAGCGTAATACAAACAGAGATAAACAGAGATAAACAGTGAGCAAATGCAAATGCACCCCGATGACCAGAGAAATCCTGGCTTCCTTCCTAGAAAAGCTGTGGTACCACCTGAACCAAAGAAGATCCCAGAGCAGAGGACAACATACCATTAGGCAACATACACACTGGCTAAATAAATCGAGTAAGAACTTCATCAGCATGACAAAACTAAAGACATCCAGATAAGCGCAACGAAAAGATTTGGTTTAAGAACAATGTACTCACAGCACCGTAAAAGGCCATTTAAACAAACTAAAACCAGTTAAGCTGATTTAACTTAATAGCTTACGCAGCAGTGCCGTGACAGCACAGTGCAGGCCACTCAGAGCAGGGGGGTAAGCCCAGGCACATGCCCTCCCGAGGTACCTCTGCGGGCAGAACTGAGGGGACCAGCCATGGGACAGAAGCATGTGGCTCTGTGGCTTGGAGGTGGCCCCAATGGGCACCCAGCACCGGGGACAAATGTCCACCCACAGCAACTGACACCAGGTCCTTCAAGAGATTAAAACCTGCTCCTGAACCTGCCTGTCACGACGACCGGGTCTGCATTCCCTCCCCAGCTGAACGTGGTGGGCATCGGGTCCTTCTTACCACTCTCTTTTTCCCATGCATGCATACACAGGCATACTGAAAACCTCCAGTGTCCCCTCACTGCAGTTCCCTGGGTTTTGCCTTCCAGCAGATTTCCTCCGCAGCTGCCAGCTCTTCCTCAGGTTTAAATGTGCCCTTTCACTCCGGTCACTACAGAAAAGGGGGAGTTTTCCTTTTTCCTCCAGCTAAGCAAACGAACTGAATCATCACAGTGCGCAACATGACTGCATTTTAGCAGTGGCACCAGTGGCACTAACATGTGGGGAAAAAAGGAGGTTCAGATGGAAAGTCTTTCAGCTCTCAGTGTCAAAGTGCAGCTCTGCTTGGACCCATGAATGGACTTTTTTTTTTCCCATTGAACGATTCTCTCTCCTACCACTTCGATGCCCAGCTGCTATCAGTATTCAAGAATGCAAATCTGAGTGAGCCACAAAAACAAGCACTAAAATCCTCCCTGGGAAGAAAAATACTGTTTGTACAAACTCTTCCATCCTTCTCCCAGCCTCCACCCAAAGGCTCCCCTAGCAGGTGGTAGGATGAGGTGGGAGCAGGAAAATGACGGCTTATCACCACGCACCGTCTTCAATGTTTTGCTGAGCTGGGAAGGGACAGAACATCAGGCACATTCCCAGGCACTCTGCCAGGCTGGGGCCCAAAGGGTAAACAGAAAGTAATGCACAGGATGCAAAGCATCTTTAAGAAAGAAAAAAAAATCAACACCAGATGGTCAATGAAATGATCCAGAACAAGAGACTGTGAATGAACATTTCGAGTACTGCTTTAGCACCTTATTAAACATACAAGGATCTGCGGGCTGCATTCTGGGAGAGCCACGTCAGAGAAAGATTTTGGAATACCCCATCTCCTCTGCAGCCACTGTGAGACCGCCGTAGCACCCGAGCACCCTGCTCCCTCCGGCACTGCAGTGGGGCATGGTCTTCCCATTTATTCCCCGATCAAAACTCACTTCCGATACCATTAAGCAGAAAATCACCACATCAGGTTCTGGCTGTTTTTTAACTGAAGCCTCGTATAACACAGCGTGCAAACCCCTGACGAAAGGCATTTTTGCGCCAGTGTGGGTCGATACCATAGTTTAACACAGAGCAGCTTTGTGAAGGGAGAACAAGGATACTGCAGTGTGCTTTTGGGCTTTTGCTTCCTATGGCCAGCCCCGGATCTCTGTTCTGTGTTAATGAACGGCTGCTGTATTCTGCATCGGGGTGGTCCAGTGGGACGGCACTCGTGGGACAATTCAGAGGGGAACTGCTGCATGCGAAGTTCCCCCGCTTCTCTGGCCACTTCATGTGAACAATGCTGGCAAAATCACCCATGCATATCACGGAACCTGGAAGTCATGCTGCATCGTTTAGGGTTCATGCTGCTTGGTTCAAAGACTCGGTGGGCACGAAAAGGGCTCTGCTTCTCACAGAAATAAGCTCTCTTGTACCCAAAAGGCAGTTACAAAAGCAGCATCTCTCCAGCAGGCAGCTCCAGAAGAGCTGTGGGACTATCACAAGGGCTCCTCGTATGCTGCGGCATGCAAGAAGCCACCCTCCCATACAAGCTAATGTTCCAGGGATTTCCTTTTGGCTTCAACAGCCTCCTACCTATTTCATGAAATACACCTCTAAAATTTGAACTCTGAATTTAAACTGCAAGCGTCAGAAATTTCCATGCCTTCATCCTTGCCTCTTTCAACAGAGAAGCGTGCATTTGTTCTCCAAGAGGTCGCAAGCAAAAAGCTTGGGAACCGCTAGAGGAGACTGCAATGCTGATACCATGGGAAGGAGCCTGGGAAATGTGAGACACAGCTGAGACTGCCTGGGGATCGCTTTGCAAGAAGTCCACAAAAGCCTCAGTGGTACAAGGGAAACCAGTTCCTCTTCACCCCTCTGAAAAGGAACCATGGTTTCCCAAGCTTTGTTCACACAGAGTTTTCTACAAGTTCAAATACCATATCAAAAACATGTGTGAGGAGGTGTGAAAATGGTGTATTAATCTCAGTCTTAATCTTAGTTTAATCTTAGTTTAGCTTAATTAATCTTAGTTTAGCTCTGAGCTAAAATAACTCACAAGCCAATTATTTTGTGGGGGAAAAGTAATTAAGTTAGTATCCTAATGAAATAAGAGGACAGGCACTTGCACTAGTTCACTGGAAACGTGTTCGAATGCACAGCTTTAAATAAAAGGGTGCAGCTCTTCTCACAGACACCTGGACAAACAGCCTTGCCTAAGGATGTGTTTTGGGAACAGAGTGCTGCAGGCCAGCCTAGGGAAGACCTGGCTATGTGAATGCGTGCTATTTTTTGTGCTTTGCTCCTCTCCCATGCTCACTGTCAGCCCCGCCTGGGCACCACACTGCCTCCACACATGGAGAGTGAGCTGTGCCTCCTGCCCCACTGGCCTCCGACAGCTGCAGTCAACCCACTCTTATCTTCCTTCTCCCTCCCTTGAAAAAGCAAAGAAAACCACCAAGCATCTTCAAAGCCAGTTACCAAGCAGCAATGAGGCAGAAACCCCAAACAGAAACACTGCTGGTGAACCAGACTATTTACAGGCTCAGGATCAGCAAAGCAAACACATACCCAGTGGTTGCTCTATACTTTTAGTTTCTATTTTCTTACCTTTTTGTTTTGGCACAAGAAAAGCTAGCGTGTGACTGGAAGGTCAGGGCATCTCCAGTTACAGCAGCATCTCAGAAGTGTTGTTCTGGTAAGATGATATCCTGCACAAGCCACGCTATGCAAGAAGCGGAGCAGGCAAGGGGAGAGAGATGCAAAACACTCCAGGCACAGGGATATCCACGCTACCTTAAATGACCATACCCCAGCTACAGATCTTGCTCAAAAAGCAGGATGTTAGCCCAGGCTAACCTCAGCATGGCCACAGCAAAGCCCCTAGCAACACCCAAAAGAGAGAATTCACCCTGGAGCGTCTGCCAAACCCACGCAGCCTGCCCCATGCACAGAGCTGGCACCTTGTGCCGTGTTGCAGGGGGCTCCTGGCACACCTCTGTTTTGGGTAAATCATGTCAACTTGCTGACTTTGGCCACAGAACGAGTAAGATGTCCTCATCAAAAGCTGGGGAGGTGGCTATCCCCCCATAGAGCCTTTCTGCTAGTGCCACCCATGATTTCTGCAGATGTTTGCCCAGGATTTCCCATCCTAGGAGTGCTCCTTCCCTTCTTTTCTGCTTGGTTTGAATCCTCAAATTCTTGGGTTTCACACAGTTTCAGAGGAGTAGCAAAACATCAGTGTAGGTTCATTACACGCAGCAGAGGCTCTCCAGAAGGTTCATAAACCTTTCACTAAGCTGGCTGGAGCTGCGGTTTTGTACCAAAAGACCTGAAAGCAACTTGCCTGCTTTCCCATTTCATAAGGAGACTTCTGCGCAGCTCTAGCCCTGGTATTGCAGCAAGGACCTTTTGAAGCGGCTACTTGGCATGTGTTTTCTGTTTACTTTCTAATAAAAAAGGAATCATACGCACAGAATTTTCTAAAAAGCAATTGCAGCAGCACTCAGCCACAGGGAAAAACTGTAAAAGTCCCTGATGCTTTCTGTTAACTTTACATTCAGACAGCTTTGTTCACAAATAGAACTGACCTCTTAATTAAAATTTTCAAGAAATAAAATCTGGGAAAGTTTATTGGTACACTATGGCAAATGCATTCGCTGGGAAACAAACAGGACTCTGATCACTTTTACTTACATACAGACATTTCAGAAGTGGCTGAGGAGATGGTTTTCAGTCTGCAGCTACCAGAGGGACTCATCGTGGTTTAGGTGTTGGATCCTGCTCCCACTGAAATTTACAGCTGGATTCCCACCAATGTCACTAGGAAGAAGAACAAGAGGGAGTACTTCCTATCAATAATATCAGCTTTTTCACACCATGATGGCTAACCTAGAGCTTCCCTGGCTACCATAATCACATTTCAATCTCTCAACCACAGTAACAAAAAACCCTTTCCAGCTCTTTGAAGACTGGCAGAGCAGGCAAACTCACAGAGGTGGAGGTCAGCTCTGCATCCAGGGGCAGCCTGAGCTGAGACTCGGAATTGGTTGTCCCCTCACCTCTGTCCCCACCAGTCAGGACATTATCTGCTGGAATCTCCCCAGCTTTCTTCCTACCAGCATCCATAAAACTCTCTTTTTGCTTTGATGAAGAATGAAAACCAGACGTGTGAATTCTGGCTTTTTCATGAGAAAATCTTCCATTGTCATTTCCTGCCAATCCCCCTTGTTGCCGTATTAACACATACCTATTTCAGGGGCACAGGCTGCCTTCAGAGTCATGGAAGTGTAGGTAAGAATTGTGGAGCAAGGGAACAGCATGCAACGCAACAAGAATTTAGATAAGATGAAAAACTGGACTGTGAGTATTTGTACAAATGTGTTTCTGTAGTGTATATATGATGATTTCTGCAGAACAGAGGGTATTTCCAAAAAAAAATCTCCAGTTCTGGAGACTGTCCAGAAGGGAAAAACAGGAGAAAGTGAAGAAAGGAGGAGAGAAAAGTAAGACATTTATTAAAGAAAGGGACCTTTAAAAATACAATGGTGGGGCAGGCTGTAGTGAAATTTAAACACCAGCCTGCAGTAAACTCCATGTAACAGGATCCCTGAGCACAGCGCAGCTCTGAGGGAGGTTTCAGCTCCCCTTTCCAGGCCTATCTCTTCAGCCTTGCTTCTGTCACATAAACGAACTGAAACGAACATATGTTTTTAGGTTTGTTTCTGAAATAACCGGAGCAAAGCAGAAACACTGCACTGCCCACACCAGGCTCCCCCCCGCCCTCCTCAGGGAAAAGAGGAGAGAAAAACCATGCGTGTTCACCACACCAGATGAAGTGCTACGGAGACAAGGATTTATACTGAAGGGAGTCAAAGAAATGGTCCTGCTGGGTGCCAGCTGGGCACGCCAAGGCTCTCAGTCCAGCCTTGTGGCATCCCCCAGGCATGTGTCCGCCTCGCCAGCAGGTGAACCACATCCAAGGGGCTCCAGGTGCCAAGGAGCTGTTTCTGTCCTTCAAAGGATGCTAAAGCAGCCTAATGGGTGTCCTGATGGGCTCCTTCTTAAAGAGCAAGGGTCCTGCAGTTTTAACTTCAATAACCACCAAAAAAAAATGTATAGAAGTAGAGACATGGATAGATCTGACAAGGAACAAGCACAGGCAGGGGGTTAAGGGTGGATGAAACCAGCCACTTCCCAGAGAGACAAGGGACAGCAAAAAGAGCACACACACACAGTCCATTTTGCTTGATCCCAACAAAAGCAATTCCTGTTTCAAAATCAAAACATGAAGGAAATAATCAGAATGAAGACATCTAGTCCTAAAAGCCACTCCTTACCATAATTCATTCTGCACTGAGCAAATGCTGTAACCTCAGGGGTGCTTGCTTTATTTCCAGGTTTGTAGCCCAAGGGACAAGTTTGTGACATGGGAAGAGGGGGTGAGCCCAAGGCTCTGACAGCCACCAGCCTTTTAGTCCCAGTCTGACTTGCTCTGAGCTGCATACAATTCAAAGCAAATCCTATGCCCCAGCAACAATGTTTTCCTGTAGTTTCTGTATGTATTTCTCATATTGTTGCAAGTATACAGTTACCTATGAAAGCCAACTATAACAGCGTCTACATCACTTGTCTCCTTTCTGCCTTAAACAATGAGCCCCACAGGGGCCAAAAAAAAAAAAAAAAAAAAAAAAAAAAGCATTTTACACCCATGTCTACAATAAGCAGAACAATATATGTGAAATGTTACCTTGTCTTTTCATGCCACTTCAGTGGAAATCAGACATACAGACTATTCAATGATTATTATTACACTGACAAAGGTATTCTCTCAACTCTCAGTTTGGAGACTTGATAGTTTTCAGGAAGGACTATCTGAAAGACACATCATCAAAGTGGAAGGAGAACCCAAAACTTCCTACCTAAAATGTCACTTAATGAGACTACAAGTAAGACTTAAAATACACCTATACATTAAACACACTAGAAAAAATAACTTTCCATTTTAGAACATTTTTTGTTGCCTTCCCACAAGAGCATGCGCACAACTTGAATTGCTATCAGCGTACAAGGCCAGCATCAGAAGAGCTTACGTAGCTACTTTTTTTCAAAACGATTAAAAGTTTCAGGATCAAACACTTCAAAGGTGCTTTGCCAACAACAGAAGAAAATTACTTTGCAAAATTTTAAAAAGCTTAATTTGGCAATGTTTCTTTAATTGGTTTTAAAACGCTTAATAAAACGTTAATGATACGGTCCTACCCTAGGGCCACTGTTAATCCATTGTGGCTATGACAGACACTAAGTAACTTGTGGGATCTAGAAAAGAACATTTTGTCCATTATTTCCCCACCTATTAATGTTTACTAAAGTAATTACAGAAGATTTAATAGATCTTCTCAGAAAAAATAAGTTGCTGCAAGCTCCCCTTTCTTGTTATGACAGGCAGGCCATGAGCTCCTCTGGGTTCCATCCCCAGCTTTTCCTCCCCCCGCTTTTCCACTCTTACGCAAACGAGGAATTGCTTGCCTGCCTCCATTTCCTAACCTGAAATTGGACTGCTACCACTTGACTTGCAGAGATGCTGCACAAGTCCTTGGAGAGAGGAGGCTTTCAAGCCCAGGGCGGTGTGCTGCTTCCCCACACAAGATGGCACAAGGCATGGGAAAGTGGTAGAGCAAAAGGACAGACTTTTAATAAAAGGCAGATAACTCAAGCCTAAGCTTGAATAAACCTGACAATGAGGTTCAAATGAGCAAGCTAGCCTGGAAGACTGGCGATAGGCCGGCAGTGCTTGGCAGAATATGATAAGCGTGTTACACAATGCACCTAGAGATTTCCCAATTTTCCAATGTACATGTGAACATCAAAAATTGAATGGCAACACAGGAAAAGAAAAGCAGAAAATTAAAAAAAAAAAAAAAAATAAAGTGCGTTTGGTTTGGTTTTTACCTGCACTGCAAAGCAGACAAAAGAAATGGTTGTTCTCAGCTGAGAAGACAAACCCTTATGGTCAGTGAGCGGCACCTTGGTGATAAACACAGAATGAGAAAGTGAACACAGCTGTAAGTCCGGCCAGCTCAGATAAAACTCATTACACACAGGCACCCTCTTCCCCAGCTGCCCAGATGGGCCACTTCAGCACACAAAAGTTATTCTGGCATGCCAGCTCCAGGAAAAAGCTAGCCCACACAAAACCTAGTTTCTCCAGTCCTTCACAGCACTCTGGCACACTTTAAAAAGCACACAGGTAGACTGAAATGCATCAGTGGGCTGCCTGGAAGCCTACTCTTCTAAATTCCCCATTTCTTCCCACTTGCAGGAGGCACCAACAAAGCCTGCAATGGTGCCTATTCCTAAGGCATTCACAGGAAATACCTGCAAGCAAAGAAACCAGCAGGCTGTCAGGCCTTACCTGCAGGGGTCTCTTTCCAAACTAACAGTTTCCTCCTCCTGAGGTTGGCTCTGGCCCAGGTGAGATGTACTTCAGAGGGAGAGCCACCACCGTAGGGACCTGAGGCTGCAAGTGCTATGATCAATGGGGACTGGACACTTTGGCAGCCTCATCTCCAAGCCTGCATTGCTTTCACCCTTTGGAACAGCACAAGACGGGGAAAAAAAGCCTGCAAGTGCTTATATCCTGCTATTTTATCTCGACACCTTTTGCCAGGTGTTATGCCATGGAAAAATTTTGTTCATTTTAGCACGCTGCCCCAGTTGCAACAAAGGTGCCTGTGTGGCTCTGCTGCAATTAGTCAGACGTGTCTGCTTGTTGCTGGAGGCAAGGAAAGAAGCAACATGCCAGCGAGACTCTTAAAGAAGGTAACATAGAAAACATCTGTTTGTTCATCACAAGGAAGTAAAATGATAGCTCTTCGGAGCTGAACTGAAAAGACCTAACGTGCAGCCCTAAGGTGGACCCAAGAGAAATGTGTTAGGTTACCTGCAAGGTAAACCAAGGAGACGGCTGGAAGAGTAGTGCAGCACAGAGATAAGGGGAGACCCCAACCCAGCTCTGTATGAAGAGGAGGCAAGGAAAACCTCAAGTTGGGGGAACATGTTAAGATCTGATGGATGCTTCTTATCTGATGGTAAGATCTCATGCTTGTCCCAAGAGCATGATTTGAAATAAATGACTCAAGTGGAGACATGGTCCTCTCGGTGAGTCACCTGCAATGAATCAGGAGCAAAGCAAAGCAAAACAAACAAAATAACAAGAAAACCACAACCCCCCCCCTCCCCAAAAAAAAAAACACTTTAGCTCCTCGATATAGGCATGAACTTCTTCCCACTGTGGCTATTGCTCTTTTGGATAAAAAGATCTGACAGGGAAGAAGCTACCACTGCTCCCCCAGCCCCTGGCCTTTGTCAGCAGGAGGGTCTGTGAGGCACTGCCACATCTTCTCCTGCAGCTCCTTCTACGAAGGCTTATTCAGAGCTGGGTGCAATGCACAAAGTATTTTCCACCAGCATCAGGTGGGTGGCATACTGGAAATCCTCAAGACAGGGCTTGGATTTGCAGGATTCCAAAGGGAAGATCATTATATCGGGCAGGATCAAATAGCCAGCCAGACTAAATGAGGTGAGATATGAGGACGCTTACTTAGGGCCAAAGGTTAATGCCTCCCCACATGACGAGGTCTGGTATCTGAAGAATCCAGAGGCCACCATGCAGATATTGACCTTTGCCTGGGGAGCTGAGAGATGGTGCTCACCGGCTTCAGGGTCATGCAAGTGCTGCAGCAGAGACAGTCTGGAGCAGAAACTGAGATAGTGTTGCTAAAAGAAAGTGATAGCATCAGTAAACAGACCTGGGAAAAAATAAGCTGTCTCTGGCTTGATTCATTGCAAGCCCGGCTAGCTGAACTCAAGCACAGGGACAGAGCCTGAAAGACTGCAGGCTCACGAGACGGTGCCTCCACATAAATGATGCTGGAGGACTAGAAGGATTACTTTTCCAGAGGATCAGAAGGATTACCTTTGCAAACAGAGCACCTCTTTCCCTCCCCTGACAGCTCCCAGACCCAAAGGGGACCAGGCGGAGATGTCAAGCCATCCTGCACGGCCACTGACTCTTTCGTTCACGCTCATAGAGCATCCCCTGGGCTCCACGCCAGCTCCGAGGGGAACGGGGACAAACCAGGATGGCCGTGGTGGAAACAGCCCCCGGGAAGCCCCCGTGCCTGGCCGGGTGCAAGCGCAGCCCTGCAGTCGCTGGGAGCAGCCAGAGGATAATGCATAGCAGCTGCTGGCATTCCTCGTGTGCCCTGGGCGCAATCAAGCCCAGCAGTTGACTGACTTTTCCAGCGTTACTGAGAGCAATGGAACAGCGTCAAGGATACCTAGGAATTTCCCTTTTATCACAGCTGTAGCCACAGCGTGTTTATAGGAAGCAGAAGGGATCAGTGGCCCAGCCTTCAAGTATTTTCCTAATTCTCTCCACAGCACAAGTGGTAGGCACATTTTCTCCCTCTCCTCATGCTCTCCTTGTGGATCCAGCACAAATGCTGTACCAGTGCTGGAAAAATGGGGCCAGCTGAGGTTTTTGGAGGTTATGCATTGCTTTCTGGGTCTTGCAGTGAAAAGTTTCAGCAAAAGCACACGTGTATTATACTGCCAGTACTACAGAGCTGTAAGTCAGACACCATTTGAAAGAAAACTTCAGGGCTCCAAGGCAGGACTCACACAAACCAAATCCTTCGCAGACATAAAAATTATTTAAATAAACCAGAACAAGTCACTTAAGTATTTCATTGTTTGCGAAGTAGTTTATATGCAACAGTGGGAGGCAGAGGAAAAGTGTTTGCATAGAAACTCCTAAGAAGGCCCATTATATGGCACTTCCCAACAAAGCCCAGGCTGTTATCCCAGCTGTAATCAGTCTCATTGTGCAACAAACACGATCAAAGGGAAAAGATCGTGAACGCTCCCATACGAGAAAACCCTTGGCCACTGAGCAAGGAAATTACCCGGGCAATATAAGGTATCGCTCACCTCGCTGCCTGTCCTTGAGAACTAGACCATGGCATACAGGAAGATAAAAACAAGCTGAGAATATGGAATTAGTAGATGCTGAAACTCTTTTTTTTTTTTTTTTTTTTTTTTTTTTTCCCAGATAGAAAGCATTTTCCAGCTCAGTTTAGACCATTTGTTTCCATATTAAAAAAAAAAAAAAAAAAAAAGTGGTAAGAAAAAAAATCTCATTTCATTTCTAGTTCACCTACAAAACACTACACAGACATTTCTTAGAGTTGATAAGAGAGATTGGAAGTTTCTCTTTATATGTATTAGTTAATCGTATTTAGTGAGGTAAAGGGAAAAGAAATATTGGTCTTGACACGTGCTACCAAAACCTCTAAGCTAAATAGTAGTAAATATACATTATAAATAGATATCCCACAAGCACAATGGATGCATGCTACTTTATATGAGCTATTAAAGGACTAGCCTGAAAATATGCAGACTTTAAGACCATGTTTTAAGAAATTCTAACCAAAAACACATGCAGAGTATGCGTTGTAGCAGGTAATTGCACATCGTGAAGCACAGCTCATACAGAAAATAGAAACGGTGTAGCAACATGCGTTTTTTGTCTAATAGAGAAGCCCATGTATTATAAAAACACTTCCCAGTTTCCTTCTAAGAAAGCTAATTTTTTAGGCACTACAGGTCACTAACCTCTAGAAACTCACTAATCTAATCTGCAGTGTGTAAACACACACAAATTTACAAGATCCAAGAGAATGCTATTTTTAACATCTTCCCTTGTCCAAAACATCAGCTTGCTAAAAAAAGAAAAAGGAACTGCAGCCCAAAAATCTCAGAAAAAAAAAAAAAAAAAAAAAAAAAAAAAAAAAAAAAAACACAAAACCCAAATGCTCGTCCTCTCCAGTCAACAATTCTTTCTCATTTCCATCTTTCATCTTCTGAAATCTAGGGAGGCTGTTTTTTTTTTTTTTTTTTTTCCCCAGGATACTCAGCAATTCAGTGCAAAATGAGAAAAGGGGTGATCTCTTTCCTTTAAAAGACTGCTGACAAACTTTGTTTGGCTAAAGGGGACATTAAGCACTTTCTTTAGCTGAGATTTCTACCGTTTTTAACAGGAAGAAACCTCAGCTGTCTGATACACTTTTCCTTTAAGATCTTGTATGAAATCATTACCTGTTGCGTGTATGTACAGGGGAACAAAAGCATTTAAGTATAAGCTGCTGCTTTTCAAAACCCCGTTCTTTACTGGTCTGAGATGACTAATGGAGCTATAAAACTGCACCATCAATCCAGGAATCATGAATATACCTTAGTTGCCTTTTTAAGGTGTTTTTGTGTGCTTTACAAGCCTTGCTAGAGGCTGCGGACTTGTGCCGATAGGATGGTAATTCTCATTACTTGCTCCTAAAGCCAGGCTGACACCTCATTGTTTTTGTTTCCTAGAGAAAGAGCTAAGATCACATCTGCGTTTTATAAAAGCTCCTGAATAGTTGCTGATCAACAACAACCAGCAGCCAAAGCTTTGCCTCCAGAAACTTGCATTGTTTTTCAGTTGGAGTTGCTAGATACAGTGTCCTCGTAAAAAGTCTGGTTAAGTCATTTAAGCCCTGAAACCAAGAACTATACTTCCCTGGACAGCTAGCATTAATTGTTACTAATGAGAATTATATCCAAAGGATTCTGGACTGCATTGTTCAGCTTCCTTTGTTCTTTAAAGGATACTCATCATCGAGCTAAAATCCACCAGTACTTCTAGGTTTTGTGCAACGAGGCTATTTCAAGCTAGTAACTCAGACGTAAACGGGGAAAAAAAAATACATTTTTCTATCTGTTTGCCGGTTTTTATTATAAGATCTGTGCAGGCATTAAAACAGTAGGGCAGGGAGCTGGAGCTGCGATGGGAATTAAGAAGTTGCATGTGTAAAAGCATTCACGCTACTCGCTATTGGCCAGGGCTGGGGGAGGACTCATAAACCTCGCTGCGATTTCTCCAACCAGCACATGGGCTGAATTTTACAAGGACTGGGCTCGCAGTGAACCAGAAGAGGCAGCTGATGCCTGCTGCCCGAGGGCTGCCGGAAACCCCCACCGCACCGAGTGCCGGGGGCTCGCAGCGCAGGGGGCCCTGGGGCTGCCGGGCTCTCCTGGCAGACCACTTTTCCTGACTGTTCCTAGAAGCTGGAGTTGTTCTCCTGCCCCAGCTCAGTTTTCTGTGAATTACAGCAAGTCCATCAGCCCCCCTTTCCCAGCTGTTGGTGCTCCTTGCACTTTTTCATGTACAGGCACCACAGGCACAGTTTGGGGTCACACACAGCTCAACGCACGCATAGCTCTGATGCCGGAGCAGATGATCCAGCTGGTTCATCTGCACCCCAAGGCAAATGAGCAAGTGGTGCCATAAATCTCCCACAAATTGTTGGATTAGGGGGAATGATTGGAAAAGTGCTGGGGTTGGCTTGGAGTGTGGGAGCTCAGGGGTAGGAACCAGCCACAGGGCAGTGGGGCCTCTTCACGGGATACCAGTTGGGGAGTGGGGATGGAGGGGTCCCCAGACGCCCTCTGCCACCTCAGACTTCTCTACTCACAGCACTTCCATCTTGCTCCATGCTGTTCCCTGTTGGAAGCAGGGCAGAAGTAGGTCTACAGCCAAGTGCTGTGGCAGACTGTTCCACACGCTGGCATCGACTTGTCCTCCCACAAACACACGGTACATGGCTGTCACAGAGAGGGGAGATAAGAGTTTCTCCTGCAGCAAGCAAATTGCAGCCAGTTATGCTGGGAAGGCATGGAGGAGGTCACTGGGTTCCCTTCCTCCCTATCCCGTGGGAACCCCTGTACTCCCAGGTACCCGCAGCTTATGATAACGTGGGATGGGGTTCAGCAGGTCCGAGCTGCCTACAGTGCCCACAGGCAGGCTGTAGTTTGTCCCAGTTTTGCTCCCCAAGATGATAACGTGGCCACCGTACATCTACATCTTTGCAGTACGTTGTGCAGGTGGTCAGAAAAGCCTTGGCCGTGCTCAGTTCACTCCCCAAGGAGCACTTTACACCACGTTGTGCTCTCCTTGTCCTACAGCACTGCACATGCTATCTAGTGGGTTTGCACTTAGTCACAAGCTGCTTGGTAGGCTCCTACCAGCAAAAGCAGCATTTTTTCCATCTCCACTGGAGACTCTTGAAGGTGTCCAACCTGTAACACTGATCTAAAAAGCTCTCTTAGTTAGCATGGTGTTCTTCAGGCAGATCTCCAGTGTTAACAGTCACTACCTTTTCCCCAAACGCAAACTAGCACCTACCTATTGATTTCAAGAACCCTGCGAAGATAGCTTATGTGATGGATCCATGAACCCCTCGTTGAATTGCAGACCTGCTGAACACGCACAGAAAGCTAGGTGTGGTATTACAAGAGTGAAAATAACCTTCCTGGTGAAGGATATTGTTATGTCCAAGGTATAATCTTCTCTGAGGGCTTATCTTCAGGTGGAACTAGGAAGATATGGAAAGCCATACGTTTCAAAACGGGATGGGGAAAGCTCGGCACAGCACAGCTGCAGGACACAAAGTAGCTGGCTCAGGACAGGGAACATCTTTGCAGCGTGGAGCAAAAGCTGAGCCCCGGGTGGATTGGGAGTCAGAAAGGACAGCAAGAGCTGTGGGTTGGATTTCACAAGGAGCATTGTCCCCTTCAGGGAGAGCAGCAATAGGAAACTCATACATTTTTTTTCTACCGTGGTGCAGAACTAGACTGCGAGGAACTGTAATTCGGGACTCACACTGAGGCAGGGGAACAATTCACCACCCTGCCGGCTGGGATTTTCTTCATTCCTCCCTGCCCCTAAAACACCAGTCACCAACCTGCGGGCAGGAGGGGAGCCCCCACCCGGGGCAGACACCAAGCGAGCCCCACTCCTTTCAAAACCAGCCTCACCCCTCCGCGGAAAAACTCCCCAAACCCGCGATCCCAAAGCCAGGGAAGCCCCGGGGAGCCCCCGACCCCCTTGGGCGCGGGCGGCTCCGCGCTCTAAGGCGCGCCCCGAGTTTCCCACGGAGCAGCCGCTGCCCGGCGCGACCCGGCGGGGCTGAGCCGTGCCTTGCCGAGCCGTGCCAAGCCAAGCCAAGCCAAGCCAAGCCGAGCCGAGCCGAGCCGTGCCGGGGCGGTGCGCGGGGGCCGCCGGTGTCCGCGGAGCCGGGGCGGGGCGCGGGGCGGTGCGGAGCGGGGCGCGGTGCGGGGCTGCGACGGGCACACGTGGTGGCTCAGCCCCCCAAAAAGGCTTCTCCCGGCCGGCGGCAGCGGCCACTTCGGAGCTCGGCCCCCGGAGGTGGGTCGGGGCGCAGGGGGCTGGCTGCGGAGCGGCGCCGCCCGGCCGTGCAGGCAGCCCTACCTGGCGGCACGATGAACCTGACGGCCGAGAGCCACCGCGTCCCGCTGAGCGACGGGAACAGCATCCCGCTGCTGGGGCTGGGCACCTACGCCGACCCCCAGAAAGTAAGTTCGGGTCCCGGGGCAGGTGGGGAGCTGCCCTCCTGCTCCTTTCCTCTCCTCCCTCCCGCGCCCGGCTTGCCTTTTGCTTCTTTCCGCGCAAACTTAAAAAAAAAGAAAAAAAAAAAAAAAAAGCCGACTTCTATTAAGAGCACCGGCAGCGCGCAGAGGTGGAAAGGTGGGAAGAAGGGGAGAAATATCCCAAAATCCTGCTGATCTCAAAATCCTTGCGTCGCGCGCCTCACCTCCCGCACCGCCGCCGAGCTCCGCGCTTGGGGGCGCACGGGGAAGGGGCTGGGGACCGGGGACCCCCGGGGGCGCCGCGGGCAGCAGGAGAGGGGCAGCCCCCGGAGAGCATCGGGTCCTCGTAGGGGGTCCCCGAGCCCCTTTCCCGGGCTGGGGCGCCGCGTTTCGGCTCCCCCGGGCTGGCCCCGATGCCCCCGGCGCTGATAAGACGAGGGATTTCGGACCGTCTCGCAGCTGGCCCCCGCCACTTTCCAAGGAATGTTCCTGAAACAAAGACCCAAATTCCTGCATCCTGATTCCTGCGGCTCCCACAGCTGACTGCCAGCGGCCAAACCACTCTCAAATACTCTGCATCCCTCGGTTTTGTGCGTCCCGGGCAGGCATCCCAGCTAACTGTGGCACTTTTCTGCTGCGTCAAGGCCGTGGAAGCACACCTGATGCTCCTTCCCTCCGCACACCTAGGAACACGAAGGCAATTCCCTAGCAGCTACCTTTGGTTCTCCTAAGCAGACTGATCTTTCAGCAGCTCTTTTGTGTTTGTTTGTCCGAAGGGAAGCGAAAGAGGTACTGTCGCCAGCCCCCTTCTTGTGTAATAGTATCAGAGTTGAGATGCGATGTTGCATGCATGACTCTGCATACCACGAGGTATTTAAAAATACCTTTTCTTTTTTTTTTTTTTTCTAAGAAAATTCTTGATTAAAGCCATTTAACAACTGCTAAATGCGGCATATTAATGTCAAAGAAGACCCTCAAGAAATGCTGCTGCAGGCAGTGGATGAGTGATGCAGAAGGGGTGTGAGAAATCCCCAGAGCTGCCAGTATCCTCGCTTAGCAGCGCCGGTTCACGCAGGGAGAATCAGTGGGAATCTGCAATTTCAGAGGCTGGGCACCGTCCCCCACATCACTAGAGTTTTTCTGGAGATATTTTTAGCTAGTGATGTTCCTTGAATAAGGGTTGGCGAAACAAAATTAAACTCTCTAACAGGAGCTTTAACATACCACAGCCGAACATTGCATAATTTGGTGACAAAACAGTTCTGAGCAAACTTGGAGCCTCTCTTTGCAGTTCTGCCTGCTGTGCCCCCAGTCCTTGGGTTGCTGACAAAGGGGTGGCCCAGCCTCACCATGCTTCCCACCTACAGCCTGGGTGAGCTGTGGCATTATTTAGCTAAAGCTGGCTGCTCAGAGCGGTAGGAACCTGCCTGAGCCCAGCGGGGAGGCGAAGGGATTCCCCATCCAGGGGCAGCCTTCTCGGCTAAGAGTAACCCTGCTAAGAGTTCACTCTGCAGAAGGTCCGATGTCCTGAAAGCACCACAGCCGCAGTCCCACTCCTTCTGCCCCAGCCCTGCAAAATCCCATGTCCTCCTTTGCCCGCCTGCGGGTCAGAGCGACGGCGAGCCCTCCCCGTGGAGCTCGTCCAGCAGTCATCAATCATTTTTAGGTGCTGGTGGTTTCCAGCCGAATCAGCCCCTGGGAACTGGCTTTCTGCATGTGCCTCCTTTGTTTTCTGGGGACAGGACAATGCAGACAGGGCTTTGCTATGGCAACCCGAATTGAGAGCAATTGGGACCCCTGTGTAAGGACACCCTCCGTGGGGATGAGTGTGTGTCCCAGCCACCCATTCACACTCCCCCCACATGTCTGTAGGAGTTTGATTCTCTGAGCTGTCTCCCTTGCACATGATAAATGTGTTAAAAAGTTGTGAGCAGGAGGAGGAGCTGAGAAGAGGTAGCACGAAGCACTGAGAAGTCCCTTGCAAAAGTCTCCTTTTCTCAGGAGACCAGGTGAAACACTACGTGTTGATCCGGAGGCGCTGCAGCCCTGTGCTAGGATTAGGACAGTGTGTTTGAATTGGGGAACATGCCAGGGAGGGCAGCTGGGGAAACGTGGTAGCAGGGCACTGCTGGATTTGTTGCAGGATTGTTTGCAGCTGCTGGTTGGTGATGGGGCAGGGCAGTTAAATGGGTCATAGCTTAGAGCTTGTCCATCCCAAAAAGGCTGCTTTGCCAATGGGAGGACGGGGGGCTTCTGTTAAGGTCTTGCCATGGCAGTGAAGTGTGGCTGAGCTGGGACAAGCTGCTCTGCTGAGTGCTGACTTGTGCCTGGCGCACCTTCCACCGGGATGCCTGGCAAGGTTTCCATCCTGTTCCTCTTGCCTAGAGAGTTGAAAGGGATTGTGGCAACAAGGGACAGTTTCAAGGTTTACCTTAGCGAGCAAGGCTATAAACTAGCACTGACATGTTTCCCTTAAAGCAGTTAGCTGTAGCCTTTTGTGGCCGAATTGCTTCAGAAGCTGCATCTGAGCCACCCGTTCGCCAGCGGTGGGGGCAGACGGCTGGTGGAAGTCGCGGTGCCAGCCGTCCCAGGCACGCTGTTTCTGCTCATGACTCAGATCTCCGCGACATGTAGCCATTTCGCGCTTTGATATGAAACGCAGAGCCGCTCACTTGTCAGATTATTCATCTTGCTCTTGGAGGCAGACTTTTTTTTTTTTTTTTTCTCTCAAAGGTTATTCACCCTGGCACCTCCATGTCAGAGCAGCTTGTCCAAAACAAATCTGTTTTCTCAATCTGGCACTGTAGCCCAGTAGCTCGTAACAAGCCTGGAGCGTTCTTCCTGAAGTGCAGGAATGCACCCACTGGTTAAGCAAACCAGGCATATCTAGCTAGCCACGGAGCAGGGAAAGCTGTTCCTCCGACGGCTGGTTACAAGGAAACAGAGGCAGGAGGCCAGCTTTCATGTTTCGGGCTTTGTCTGGGTAAGCTGCACAGCAGCGCGTTCAGAATTGAAATGTGTCAGCAGCTCAGCTTAAATAACTTAATTGTTCTCCTAAAGACTACTTCGGAAGATAAGTCATGCTCCTGCAGTTGTGAAACATCAGACAGAAAAATAGAATCTGTTGGCTGAAGCTTGGTCTTGTGCACGAGCTTACTGTCTCAATGAAGCACATCGCTCAGCTGGAGCAGAGCTGGCTGCTGGGGAAGAGGGCTGCTTGACAATCAGGTTACTTTGTTGAAAGCTTTTTCCCCTCACTTAAAGGAGAGCTGCTCTTCTGGCTGGATACAGGTTGAACTAATTACTCAAGACTAAAACCACCCATAGCACAAAGTTAGGGGTTGCTTTTTGTCTTATGCTCCTAGCATAGCAGGAAAATGCAAAGAATCCACTTGCTATCAGCTCATCTCCTACCAGAAAGAAAAGAATCCTCACTGGGTCATAGAATTAGTGATAAATCTGGACTGATAGTTAGAAAAGCACTTAGAAAACACTTTTGCTGCTCTAAGTGGTGTTTCCTATTCTTATTTCCAAGGAATGCTAATAGCTGTCTTACCAAAAAGCTTAGTTTGCTTTTTGGTGCAGATGCCAGCGCACTGAAGTTGATTTTGTGCTCTCCTTGCACAGGGAAGGAAACAAGTAAAATCTTGCCTGACATAAATTCGTCTCTCTATCCTAGCAAGGATGGACTCAAGCAAAACACTGAAAACCCCAGTTGCTGTCTCCTTCTCTTTTTCTCTCTTCCCTTCTCCCCATTGTTCCTTCCCTTCGTGGATCTGGGAGAGAACCACAGCAGGAACAAGGTGTTGGGACTATCAAGGCCCTCCAGATGGCTTTAAAATTCGAGGCCAATTCTGCCTCTGTCTGGCTGCATGGATCCTCCTGGCAAAGCCCTGAGTGTGCGGGACTGGCTCTGCCAAGGCTGCGCATTCAGCTTTCCCTCCCCGAGGGCCTCCAAGCTTTTGACCCTATTCTTGGGGGTATTAAACACCTTAAAGGGGGAAAAGTGGGAGAAGGCAGCCCCAGGGGGGCCAGAGGGGAGGGTGGAGGAGGAGGACAGCCCCCATGTTGAGCCCGTAGCATCACCCCATGTGAGTGCAGAGCTGGATCGGGGGGCTCGGTTCCCATGCCACCAGTGAGTGGTACCCACACCTGGCGGGCAGTGGATGAGGTGCGGATATGAGCAGGCTCAGAGGGGAAAGGTGCTAAAAACGCTCCTAAATCCTGGAAATCCTACGCCTCGTTAAAACTGCCCTTACGCCCGCTTCACTTCATAACTCATCCCTGTCAACGCGGCTAAGATCACCAGCCCGGTGCCTCCACATAAATACTGGCTGTCTCCCTGGAAGGTCAAGGGGCCTTGGCCGCACATCCTCTCCTGCCTTCCTGTTTTGACTGAGGGAGGAGAGGGCTCGGAGGGAAGGTTGTAGCAACCACACTGTACACAGGCACTGCTTCTGAAACATAAGATTGGGCAAAGCGCTCAAGAATAGCACTGGGTGAGGGCTTTTGGCAAGTTGTGACTCTGCTAAAAATGAGGTTCTGAGGTAGCCAAATCCATTCATAAATTGGAAGCAGTTTTGTGGAATAGTTTCAGGCAAAACAAATGGCAAAGCATTTCATTTTGGGCACTGGCAGTACAAGCTGAGGAATCAAAGGATTATTAAAGCAGTTGGAGGGAGCAGTTGCCTTACCCCGAATAGCCCGCTGGTTAGGGAGCCCACATGGGCGGTGGGAAACCAGATTCAGTTCTCCCCACCACCTCCAGGGATCAGATTCTTATCACACCACCCAGGGAAATAATGTGATCGTCGGGTATGCGGTAGCTTGAGGGGGGCAAGAAGAACCATGCACACATTGGAGAGGGAGGAGCACCCGTCCCACAGCCCGGTGGCTCTGGCTGCTTGAGGGCTCTGTGTGATTTCTTGCCAGGCAGGAGAGACCCGTGCCTGAACCCCTAACTGCCACAAAGTCACCCTCGTGAGCGTGAGCCTGGCTTTTGCTTAAAAAGGGATGGCTGGTTTGAATCATGGAAAGGAAAAGTTCATCCAGGGCTCCCGCATCCGATCTGAGTGACCAAGTGAAAAGCCTTTTTTAGTACCCTGAGCTACTTTCTACACCCTAGCTAGAAGCTGAACAGAGTAAATTTTTGCTGTATAGTCCCAGCAGCCCCTAGTGCTCTCGTAGGAGCTTTTATGCCAAAAATGTTCCTTGCACGAGGGTGCGCACACAAATTATTTCAATCAGCCCTCATGGTGTGGGCTGCATCTCTGCTGCAGGCTGCCCTTCACTGGGGCTGGCCGCAGGCAACCTTAAAGCCAAAAGAGGTATCAGTTAACTTGTCCCCATGGTGAGATACCTGGATCTCTAAGCTGCAGTACAGGGAGATTACACATGATTTAATTCTCTTTGTTTTCCTCCTGGCCATCAGCAGCTTCTGAAACATGATCAGATGAAGACAGCAATGATAGCAGGTGACTTGTAGAGTCACCTGGCTTGACCCAAATCCATGAAATGGATGGGGTATTGAAAGTCCCAGGCAGGAGCGATATCTAAGATCTTCACAGTTGGGGTTGAAGCTTAAAGGCTTCCACTTCCTGATCTCTTCTCTATTATTTTCTCCTTCTCCAAATCCAAGCTTTCTTCTTCATCCCAAGGCAAACCTCCCACTCTGCTACAAGATTTTACTTGAAAGAAGTAATAGAGGTAGAAGCAGGAATTGCCATAACATGCACATGTCCTTACAGCCTTAGTTTACTTCTCACAGCACACTATTAAACAATAAAAAAAAAAAAAAATAAAAAAAAAAAACACAGTCCTATTAACATGAACAGTAGCATGCAAATATGTACGTGAACTCAGAGTACCTGGAGTGTGAAGTTAGCTCTGTAATGAACCTGCACAAAATCACCACAGATGTAGGCCAGTGATACATTTTGCCTTTTTTTAGCCTTAAAAAAAAGATATCAGGAACCCAATTTGAAAAGAGCTCGGGGGAGTCAGCTGACACACTTGGCTACAGACTGTCATATTCATGCCCTGAACTTAAGCAGTAAAATAAGCTCCCAGAAGAAAACTTAGTAAATAAATAAATAAATAGATAGATAAATTGTGGGGCCATATTCCCCTAGCAGCATTTCCAGAGGGCATGGTGCCCCTTTACAGTCCATGCTGGTGACCACTACTGTCTTTATCAAGCCATTTGCTTTCTGAGCAGCAGCATTTCCCTGTGGGTATTAATCGACCTTATCCCCAGCGAGCAGCAGAGACACACTGCCTCTCAGGGCTGGGATTTCCAAGGCATCTCTCAGAGTCTCCAAGGACATCCTAAAGCCACACTCCCAAGCTGAGACCCACACACTAGAAGCAAAGGTGGGAGGAAAGAGGCACATTACTGCAGCCCGGGGAGAAAGCCGTGCCTGAGCTGCTCCACATCCACCAAGACAGCTCCTTGCTTGCCTATGAATAAACCATTAGCCTAGCCTTCAGGCTGAACAATATTTACCCCCAAACTATGCTTCTGTAGCCAGATCAAAGTTATGCCTCAGTTGGTTTCCCACTTGCAGAACTAGACCCTACCCTAGCCATTCTGCTTGCAGCATGCAAGTGGCACACCTCACCTTCGGTTATGGGCGGCAATGCCCTCATTGCTTAATCTCTCAGATTTTGTTCCTTATTCCTCGACTAAGCAATGCCCTCATTGCTTAATCTCTCAGATTTTGCTCCTTATTCCTCGACTAAGTCACAGTTACTGGCAAGACCTGGTTGCCAAGAGCGGATGAAGGCAGCATTTCTTAGTATTTGGTCCCCAGATGCCGGGATGAGGCAGCAGCAGGCGCCAGCAGAACAACATGGCTCTCGGGCAGGAGAGCAGCCAATGGTTTGGAAACACGATCAAAAGCCCCGTAAGTAAGAAGTGACAGGAGAAGGAGTCCGTGCGAGGCTTCAGGAAACTACAGTGACTCTGGGCTATGTTACCACCTTAATCCATCCCTGCTTTTTGCTACACAGATGGCGAGTATGCCAGAGCACAAGGGATGAACGCTTAAGGTCCTGCTTTCACGGGCTGTCCTTCTCATCACAAATAAATGAGGGTACCGAGTAGAAAAATGCACAAAATCAAACGGTTTTCAAACAAATCCTGCTTTCATCACTGACTTTTGCTAAAAATCTTAAAGTTGCATAGCACATTTTTTATTTCCCTGTCATATATACTTTAATGGCGTATTTGCCACCAACGAAGAGCAGAGTTCATTTATCTTGCAAATAATCAGAGCCTTTTCCATTCTGCCATACAACTTTCCTGCTCTGCAGCTGGAACAATCTTTCTACACTCCCATGCCTTCAATGCTTTCTCAGCCGTGACCTCTCCTCCCCCTGCCTGCTACCACCTCTTGACGCCTCAGTTCCTGCTAACTCCCTGTAATCTCATGCTATACAATGGAACAGTTTTGGCTCGCATAAATGCAAGATCGCATCTCTAACTCATTAAGAAAGAAAAATTAAGTCATCTAATTATATATATATAAATAAAAAAAAAAGACCTGTTAATCAGAAAAGCCAGCCTATTTTTTTTCTGATATGTGGCAAGCTCAAAAGCTACCTTTTGCGCAAGATCTATCCTTTTACTGGTGAAGTTGGATTTGACAAAATGACTTATCACCCTCTGTCAAGCTGGAGAAAAGATTCTTGCACATAGCTTTCTTTACAATGTAAGCTGTGTTTTTATGAGTTTTATTTGCACAAAGCTCTATTTTATTGGCTCTAAGTGCTGAATTCACAGAATTGCCTGTTTGCCTTTCTCTATCTTCTCTGCTGAAATCTCTGTGGTTCTTAGTTTCTATGAATCCCGTAGCTTACAAGAAAACAAACTGATAGTATGACTAATCTCTGCTTCATGCCAGTGGCTTCTGTGGTGTTTCCAGCTCTGAACACGATTAGCGTCTAATCATATGTGGCAGATTAAAAGCTTCATTCACTGAAACGGTCAACATGTGAAATGCCTGATGGGAACAGACCTAGTCTCAAGGAAGAAAGCAAATGAAAGACTGACTTTCTAGCTACAAAGTTCATCAACCTATGGAGCAAAACGGCCACAGAATTGGTAGTTGCAGAAAATGGTAGGTTTCTTAGTTTGCCCTGATGAGCAGATGGCATCACTGGTAAGTCAGAATGACTTAGCCCCCCACCCTCAAACATGAACATGCCTTAAACTACGGGACCAAGAGATGCGTCCAAGACCCTTGTGCAGGGCGGATGACCCAGGCTGATGAAAGCGCTGACAGCTAGATAATTGCCTGGCCCTGGTGCAGCGCTGCCTGTGTAATCCAAGCGGAGGGGCTGGCTCTTGCAGCCAACCTGGCACAGCTTCACTTGGCTCCTGGAGGCGGCACCGACACACTGCCGGAGCACTCCGGGGGGAGAAGTTCCCAGAGCAAGGCGACATTTAGGAGATGACAGCTTTGGCTGGGAGCTGGTATGGCTCTGGGACGGTGGATATCAGATGCTAACATCACCCGCTGAGCTAGATGTCTGGCTGTGACAGAGGGTGGAACTGCATTTAATCGGTCCAGATGCAAAACTAATAGAAGGTTAATCCAGATAAGCTTTTAAGGACGGTAGCACTACCCAAAAACAGTCTTAAGGATTCTTGTTTGAAAAGTAACCAAACAGGAAGCAGACCTTTTCCGTTCCATAGCTGCACACGGCAGTGATGAGCACGAGCTGTTTCAATACATCCCTCTTCCAAAAACTACAAAGCTAGCTGTTACCAATGCAAGAATATGCAGCCCAAATATTGACCAAAAAAAAGATTACTTTTTCTCTTTCTCTGGCTTTGTAAAGATGCTGGATTTTTAACCCTGCCCAAGAGCCATAGGGAAAGCCCTTCTATGTAAATAAAAGTTCTGCAGACTGCTTTACAGAAGTGGAGACAGGGAATCGCCAGCATTGTTGAAGAGAGTGGAAAAACTGAACCCCTACAAGTGAGTCATCTGAATTAACATGACTGAAAGATACACTTTTTGGCAAGAACACTTAGAGCCCAATTTTCCAGGCAAACCTGCTCCATTTTCTGAAACGTCCCTGAGTGACTCCATACGTTAAACGTGGCCGCGCACTCCCACGTGTCCCTGGTGCCGTGCGGTTCCCCAAGGAACAGCGTGAGTATGTTCTTACAGCTCATGCGGGAAGTGAACATCTGGGCTGCGTCTTTGGTTGACCCAGGAGGCCACATTTGTCAAAACTTGAAAACGCTGTGCAGAAAATGCCTCTTTAAGATTCATCAAAGCCAACTTTTGTTGGTTCAGATAACTAGGTGGTGGAATTCCCCAAGCTTTACATCTGCCTTCACAAACGTTTCTGCCAACTGGTGCCAGAAACCTCTCCCCTTTAACTCTAGGGAATGAAGTGGAGGAACTACTGGCAATCTTTGCTTTCTCCTCTGCTATTGCACAAGCTGGTGCTTCATCCTCCCCTAGTACCTCACACGTCCATGGGATCACATTTCTTGTTTGAAGGATGTTTAGCATCCACCCTTGCAGTTAGATGTGTGCTTTCTAGGGCTGGATGGCTGGACATCGTGTGCTCCAGCTCTACAGGAAACTGTCCCAGTACACCCCGCTGGCACTGCGAGCATGGGACCCCAGCGTGCACATCATTTTCTTGGTTTGCTTTAATCCTCTAACTGCTTAAAACTGGGGCATGGCAGCCCTTTTGCTTAGGCTTGCCTTAAGTGAAAACTTGCAGCGATCCTCAAGCTGAGGATTCTGCAATCAAGTGGTAAGAAAAACTCCAGCAGCCTCTGCCAGCTACAATAATAAGGCTTTCCTGAACACAGCTTTGGCTAAATCCTAGAATAACAGTGTCACAGGAATTCTAGAAATGCTAAATCTGCAGTTATGCAATCTAGGTTGCTGCTGTTCAGGCAGTCAGGCCTCAGGCTTCGGACCACTGACGGGACACCACACCAGACAAAAAGGCAACCCTTGTCCATGCTCATTTGCAGCACAACCCGAGGCAGAGCGCATCACCATTCACCACATCTACTGTGGGTGCATTTGCCATCCTGTACTTCCTAAGGCAATGCAGTGTGTGCTATGGAGCATAGCCCCAGGCCAGCACAGCAGCCCCTTGCTGTGCTCCCTGCCTCCGACCTCAGCTCTACCTGCTTTTGCAGAGATCCCTTCTCCGGGTTTTGCTTCCCGGATGGTGGCTGCCAACACTTCCGGGGGAGGAAAGCCAGATTTTCCTGTGTACAAGAGAGAGAGATGTGCTGGCGGTTGCGTTTTCCAAGAAAGAGGTGTACGGTACAGCTTCTCCTTTACAAGATTAAACAATTCTAAGAATGTACCCTTGTGCAGCTTATATCCTCTGGCTTTGTAAACTCAACCTGCACTTTCCTGTAATGCCTTCAGTACACGTTTTCTGTGCTCTGCTCCTGACATCTTAAGCTAGTCCTCTTTGTCAGTTTGTCCAGAAAACAGGCAAATGGAAATAAGCAATTGGGCTTCTAGAAACTTGCATAAGAATCTGTGTGTGAGTGCCGAGCTCTGGCAACAGAGGCGCTGAGCCCAGGAATGTACCTACTTTCTCCTTCCTGTATTTAGCTGACTAAGATTCCTAAACAGCAGCTCCACATCTTAAATTATAGGTTAGCACTGGAGCGCTTAGCCCACAGTTTGGATCCCTTGTGTAATTCAGCTGCAGCTCGAGTCAGATTTTTTTCCAGGAGTTGGCCCTGTCTTTCCCAACATCTCAAGCTCTTCCTCCCAGGATCACCAGTCCCAGAGAGGGTACTGGATACCACTCACTGTCCACGTGAGGTGCTCGGGGCTAAGGTAAACTGCTCATCCCATCAAGTGTTGCTTCCTCAGCTCCCATGCACTGCCAAGGTGAGGGCAACTGTAAATCAGCGTGCATGAAATAAGGCAGAGAAGCACGTGGGAGCCTGAGTCAGACTGTTTACCGTATGCGCTAATAAGGAAAAAATGACAATAGCGGTGTTAAGACATTGAAAAGTACTGCCATGAGAGCTGTTCATGTGGTCTTGCAAGATTGTTATCTACCACTGATATGTCCTGTTAGCTTTGTCTTTGGAGGTAACCATAATCCCTCTCTACCAGCTATAAAGTAGGTAGAAATTCCTGACCAGAAAAGGATGCTACAGAAAAGGCAGACTGACTGGCAGGAAGCTGGAATGCAACACTAAATCGCAGTAATGAGCTGGACTACCCCAAACACTGCTAAGCAAATATTGTCCTACTTGAGAGACAACAGCAAAATTTGTGGGTATGCCTGCACCAAAAATATATATATATATATATATATATATATATATATATATATTCTCCTGTGGCTTGATCACGTGCAATCCTGAGCAAAACTGAAGCTGTACATTTTCTGTGGTAGGGAGAATAATTTCTGACAAAATGGGATGTGATGAAAGGTGTCTGGAATAAACATTAAAAAAAAATTTATGGTCTCAGAGGAAAAGAGAGCATACCCTTTCAGACAGGCAGAACTGATGAAGCACATTGCTTTTTCAGACTCATAAAATGTGGTAACTGGCCAGTTGGCTACTTCGTCTATGGAGAAGGGGCCAAATTGCTTCTTCCTTTCTTTCAGTGAAGGTGCAGATCTAAGCCTGCTCCCCACATCCTTCTGCCAGATTTTATTTACCATAGAACCTGAAGGAAGTGATTGCTGGTTTAATCTGTCATGCGTGCCAGTAAATCAGTAGGTTTACAGGCTATTGACTGATAAAGGGAAAAAGCTGCGTGTGTTGTTTCTTTAAACTGTATGATCTTTAAAATAACTTAGATGCTATTAAAGGTGTTCTTAGTGAAAAAGCAAATGGTTCTAGTTAACTGACCAGTTTTTCTTTTATCAGAGTAGTTGTAGTAAATTTAATACTTTTCTGGCACACAGTCACTGAATGTAACAGCACTGCAGATAAAATCTGGCTTACAGTGTACAAGTGGTTATAAAATTCCAGTTCTAAAATAACAGCCCTTGATCAAAGTAGCACGGTTGCAGGGCACACTGATTAGAAACTGAAGCATTCATTACAGCCAAGGATCAAGCACACCTCTTATCTATGGCTAAATAAAATGTAATAAAGAAGTAAAGATTTGTCTTAAGGCCAAAGCCTCCTGAATGACTACTGACAAAGCACGAAGGTTTATAGCACTGAGACATTTCAGTACCTTGTCAGGCATTCATACTGCTCAAAGCCTAATCCCCACTTACTTGGGAAATGGTGCAAGAACACACAGAGGCATGCATAAGGGGAACAGACAGCATGGGCAACCACATTGGCACCATACTTGCTGGTGCGATGCACCACCACCCGTAGGTACACAGCCCACGGTGAGGCTGCTGAGGTCTGGCTGCCCTGGTAGAGGTGAACCACTGCCTAGCCCCTATACCCTTTACTCCACAAAAGACTGAAAATTGAGAAGTCTCAGGCTAAGCAGGTGAGCAGAGAGGAGAGACCCAGGCTTGCACCTTCTCTACTGGAAAGACAGATGAGCCGTGGTGATCTGAGTCATCCTGCTTTAATACAGTCTGTCAAAAACAATGGAATAAGATACGACACTTAAGGCAGCACTTCTAAAAAGTGGCATAAACCACAACATAACTAGCCTGTGCAACTCATCAACGCAGTTTACCACAGCCCATTACTGCAGGCTTTGGAAGGATTAGAAATGTGAAATGCTAGAGATGATAGTTTCTCCATCAGAATGAAAATAAACATACAGTATAAAGTTTCCAGACTCGCAGATGTCCCAGTCCCAGGCCTTCAGCTTAGAGGGTTCAATAAAGGCAGAAATTTCCAAATACCATTCCCTAGGTTCCCTTGCATTTTCATCTGAAACACCTTAAACCAGAATCTGTCAGACATAATATACCACATCAGATGAAATGAACTAGCGCAATGAAAACATTTGTATTTAATGTAAACCCATCTCCAGCCCATGGTAATCAAGGCGTGATCCAAAAAAAAAAAAAAAAAAAAAGTCTCCTCCAGCCCCTAAAGAATAAGATTAATCCTTTAATCCTTGAGATGGAGGAGTCTTTCATAAGATTATTTGTACAGATGTATATAAGTCCCATGCAGAAGATTAAGAAATACATACAGCTCTAACATAAACTAGCCAATTCAGCCAAAGGCAATTGAAGTAGCTGCAGCTTGCTCATTTTCCTCTGTTCCACCCTCCTGCCAAGCCTGCAGTGATACCCTTCTGTGGTATGTGACACTCTGCTCTTCTTTACCTACTCTTTCTGCTTCTCTTACTGACCAAATGGCCCCAGTGCCTGAGAAAATCAGACAACTGAGAAAATTAGCAACTCAGTAATCAACTCAGAAATCCTTGCTTTGTGGAGTTTAGTTTACAGCTTGAGGAAACAACTGGGAGCTGTGCTCATGCCATATGACAAGAGTGCAAGAGAGGTGAAGAAATCTTAGGATCAGGTCCTTAACCCATTTTTAGGCTTTTCAAATAAAAGAAAAAGAAAGAAAGAAAGAAAAAAAAAAAAAAAAAAAAAAAAAAAAAAAAAAAGAGAAAGAAAGAAAGAAAGAAAAAGAAAGAGTTTTAAAACCTGTACTATGGTAATATGTCACTGTAATCAAAATGTTCTGGTTGCATACACACATATAACAGAAATCAGAGCTCTGAGGTTACTGTCAGCAGCACCTACAGGCTCGCGGTGCCCGTGCCAGAGCTTTTCCTCTCTCACCTTCCTCAGACCCTGCACTCGCAGGTTCAGGCAGGGACAGAGCAGTGAACGTGTTGGAGGTTGTCACTGCTCCGTGCCTCGCGCTCTTGTCATGCTGCCCGGCGTGCCCCGAGTGAAAGCTAGCCACTGACTGCTCCTGAAAGGCTTTTAGCCACCCTGATCCTCGTTACATCCTATCAACAGCTAGGCGAGGGCCCTGAGGGGGCTGAGCATGCCCTTTGGAGGCTCCCACAGCGAAAGTAGCAGCATTCAAACAAGCATTTCGTTATCTCTCTTAATTAAGCAGACAATATTGCATCGTCACTGCTCTAATTACTTGAGCATGTCAAATTGCACCATTCTGCCTCTCGGCCCTCTGTAATAAATCAGGGCAAGCACAAACGGCTTTACGTTTTTAAGTAACATTTAGGCACTTCATCCTGGCACGGTAAGTCTCTGCTGAATCTGAACAGAAGCCAGCACAGTCCTGTCTGACAGCAGCCAGCCCCGATGGGATGCTGAGGAGCAGAGTGAGCCAGCAGGGATACAGTCCCATTACTCCAGAATAACCCGCTGCCAGCCCCCAGCCCTGTGATTTTAAAGACAGAGATGTTGACCCCCGTGTGTCTTCAGTAAGCCTTCATAGATCTTTCTTCCATTAACTTGGAAGAGTAGCCCGGTGCTCTTGCAGGCTGCAGCATCCTGTGGCAGCTATGAATTTCACACCTTCCACAATTCAGCGGGTGGTGGAAGAGCAACTGCTAATTTTATGGGAAACTCCTGGAAAGCCAAGCCGAAGGCTTGGAGGCAGACAGTGATCCTTGTGGGGAAAGTGGTCCTCCCTAGCAGAATCTGATGCCAGTCCCATTTTTTGTCATTCCTTGTCGTCAGCAAAACCAACAAATTCGACATCCTCTCTTCATATCCCGTCCCCATTCCAGATGTCTCTGGCTTCTGTTTTCTTCACAGGAGAAGTTTGGTTTTGGTCTCTCGCTTGGAAATAGCAAAATTGACTTTTTGATATTTGCCTGCTGGCAGACAGCAGCACAGCAGGTTGACTCACCCTATTTCAGTTTTCCTTGGAGTGAATCAGATGCCCCTGTCTTAGCAGAGCTATGCCTACAAAAAGTGGGAGAAAAGTGTTGCCACGTGTTATTGAGAGCCCTTGACCACCACTGCTTAGAGCTGCTCTGCTCACACATAATGCAAACTGTGACAACAAGGAGATGTTTTTTCAGCCCAATTTCAGTGTGCAAATGCTTCCAGCGAGCAGTCTTATGCTTTTTTGCTTGGTTTGGCCTGCGTGTATTTTGTTTGCCACTTTGGCTTATGGAAAATCTGGCTGTTCCAGAAAGAAAACACACACAAAAAATGCTTACTCTGAATTTCAGCAAAGATGAGTAAGCATAAGTGCAGCACACAGTACAAAAATGTGCCTTGAACTTATTAAGAGTTTTTTTGAGCTCATCTTAAAGCAGAGTAGTAAGAGGTGTATACACGTACACTAAAAGCCTGCTGATTCTTAGCCACGCTGCAAAGCAACTGTCCACAGCTGGGAATACCAGTAGACCCCCATGAGCTATTGCCCTTTGGACCATGATGCCCCCCCAGTGGTAAGCCAGTTTGAGGAGAAAGAAGTCACATCCAAATTCCTTCTTGCCCTGCTGAAAGCCCTGATGAGTCACAAGGTATTCAAGGAGCTTCTGATCAGACAGATGTTGACCAGCTCTGCTCAGCCAAAAAGCCTTCTTCCATTTGAGGAAGGGAATTTATTGAACAGCTGTTATAGGACAGCCTTTACTCTCCAGATGAGAAATCCTGAAATCATTTCCATCTCAAATATAGTCAGTTCTTATTTTCTGAGGACTCTCGTACTCTTTCTTTCCTAGACACATAACAAATGTTCTGCTTTTCCAGCTCATTTTTCCAGCCTGGTTCCACATTTATGACAGTTTTGAAGAAAAATATGCAGCCCATTTTTGTTCAGAAATTGAAACACAGGTGTTTGGAGAGGTAGGGGATGGTGAAACTGGGTGAAATATATCATGAACCTTGTGGCTATCTCAGCAACTGTTTTATATTGAAAGAGTGGGGAGCAGGATGCTCTCTTGCATACCTTTATTCTTTTTCTTTCCCATTAGACTCCCAAGGGCTCCTGTTTGGAGTCAGTGAAGATTGCCATTGATACCGGTTATCGCCACATCGACGGCGCTTTTGTCTATTTCAATGAGCATGAAGTGGGACAAGCCATCCGGGAGAAGATTGCTGAAGGAAGGATCAAGCGAGAAGACATTTTTTACTGTGGCAAGGTGAGAAACTTGTGCTCAAATTATTTACGCTAAATCCAGGATTTCTGTGAATGGGCTTTCTTAAGAAAGCCAGTGCTCAACATCTGGCACATTTCCAGACCCAACTTCCTTTCTTTTTCTTTCCCAGTATTTCCATGATGCCTTGGCAATATCAGCACTAGATTTGCTATAAAGCACGGGAATCCCTGTTGTTCTCAGCTTAATGCTGAGTGAGCAGTGGGAACAACACAACATGTACGCTGCCTAGCACTATAGGCATCTGCAAGTTCTGCCCATTGCTATACTCAGTGTTGCTACCTAGGCTGTTACTGTCCCACGTGTTGTGCTGGCACAAGCGTTTGTATAGTCGCACGCTGAGCCAGACCTGGACAATGATCTTGCAGATGAGTTATTTTCTGTTAGAGCAATTCCCCATACAGGTTTGCCACGGGATTGCACAATGAACGGTGTGGGAGCAAACACGTGCATGCCAGTGTCTGCGTACGGGAGAACAGCAAGTGCTTGTGTTGGTACTGCTGCCAGAAAATTACTCATCAAGCTACACCCTAATTACTGTATCACCTGTCATTAAAGACTTCTCTGATCATGAATCAACTCAGAGAGAAGAGGTCATCACACTTCCACTTTAGAACAGCGAGTCTGGAGTAGTGCATGAGCTACTTAATGCTTTAAAACCCTAGCTGTAAGAGCCGATTCTCTGCTAGAAAAATTAAATCTCTTGCCTGAAGAAGCCTATGATAGAAGCTGCTATAACCACGATGACTAGATTGCAGGTGTAAGAGAGAGAGCTCACTGCACGTTGCTAAATAAAGATCAGATGACCCCCAGAAAGTTCATGGTTTCTGCCTAGTTTCTAATGGAGTTTATGGCCTCGAGTTCCCCTTCCGGCAGTGCTACTTTGGACATATCAGCCTCATTTTTTCCCTTTCTCCTTTCCCAAATAAGACATAATCCAGAGACGTTACTCAACAGCCTTGGAAATAAATATCATGGTTCCTAGAGTGAAAAATCTGATGGGATAAAAGATCTGTTTTACTATGAGCAATTTGGTTAAGCTTTATGATCGGGGAAACTAAGCTTTGGATTGGGTAGTTTGCAGACCAAGTGGATTTTCTGCAGCTACAGAGCAATTTCCAAGTAAAGCAATTTCCAGTCTGTAAAGTATGCAACTCTTTTCCTAGTTCCCTGCTCAGTTCTGCTGGTAACAACCTTGCCATCTCAAGAAAAGCTTCAAATCCTCAAATTTTCCACCTTTATCAGAGTAATCTCTCAATCTTCCATATGCCAAAAAAGTTGATTTGGGTCAGGCGAAATATTTAGTTTCAACTGTTTTATAGCTTTATTACAGCAAATTACCAGTAATACTTCAAATCAAAAACACAAAATTGTGCCAAAAGTTTAGAACCAGATGTACTAACAATATTATGCCTTTAACTTTCCCAACTGCTTCCCCTGCAGTTTATTTTTCCATATAAATTTTTAGGATCTGCAAAAGTGCATCTCTTGGTAAAATTTTATCTTGATTCCAAACTTACTTTATTAGGGCTTTCTATGTTCAGTTGTCTGTTCTAATCACTCAGTGGTTTTCCCCACTGCTTAAACATTGAACCATCTGTGAAACCACATCTTCTGTTTCTTGATTGTAAGTTCAATTGTTCCCTAAACTGCAGGTCCTGCTAGTCTCTAGGTTGCAACTGGCAGTACCACAATAGTGCCTGTAGTTCCGGCCTTCCTTGTGACTGTGAAATAGGACATGCATGGACATATGATAGGACACAAACATCTTTCTATTGTGTCCTGGTTTTGCTCAACAAAATGAGGGTTTAATTTTGGGTGGTCACATTAAGTACCTCATTAACATTCATTAGAGCTTCTCTGTAGTCTTTAGAGTAGTCAAGGGCAGAGGTGGAAAACATACAGCAACCAACTCAATCCATCACAAGCCAGGATTTTCACAGGTTTCCCTAGACATTTTCACAGCAATTCTGACCTCCCAGGAAGACTGGGACTGGATAACCCTTATCTTAGGAGCCTACATATCTTCAGCTTTGTGTACCTTAGGCACTTATGCACTGCACAACCCATAGGTAAGTATCAAGCCACCAATAGATACATCAACCATTCACAGGTAACTGACTAATAAACTGTTAATAAACTGTTGCATCTTCTGGAAAACATGGTGATAGACCACTCTTGAAAGCAGCAGGCACAACAAAAATTATGTTTGTTTTCAACCTCTCTGAAATCATAAGTCCTGGAGATGCAGAAGACTGCACACTGAAGTCCATCATGCAGACCTTCCCTTAAACAAAGATGATGCAAAGCAAAGGTCCATCAGTGGGTACTAACAGGAACAGCCCCAGTGAGTGGCAGTGTTACTGGAACAGTGAGTTGGTGCAACCGTGCTGCATCTGCCAGCTGAAATCATCAGCACTTGCACTTGGCTCTTGCTGCTGGCTGGCTGATCAGGCACAGCAGCTCAGCATCCAGAAATTTTAGAGGTTTTCTATCAATTGCCAACAGCCTTCTTGGCTTATGTAGCAAGACCTTTTTGGTCTCCTCTTTCATCCCAGGATATTTCTTTCATTAAACAAAAAGTAACATTTCCAGGAAATGTGGTGTCCTGAAATGCCAAAGCCAACTGGCAGCTTTGACTGCTCAAATGTCTACATGGGTTCTATTTAGGTAGATAATACAATAACTTGTACAAATCTTGAAAACAGTTGTGAAACTCTTAAGTTTCCATGGTATCTATGTATTAAGGTAATACAAATGTTTGCTATTGCTAAAGGCTCTTTCCTTAGAATCTCTGCAATTTTTTTTTAAGGGGATGGATATTCACTGCTTAGTACTTAGCTCACTAAGCTAGAAAGGGCACTTGGAAAAACAGCTCCTAAGCTGTCAACATACCTCTGGTTACAGAATTTCTAAATCAAAGTAACAAAACAAACTGAAAATGGAGGGTATACAGACTCACTTCCTTACCTATATTTAAGCTCAAAAGAACACCTCATTTTACATAAGAAATGAAAATCAGAGATTGGCAAATGTTCAAAAAAACCTCCCAACCAAAGGCTTTCAGGAAATCCAGCTGAACAGCTTAAAACTCTGAGTGCAGGACCTTGGTCCCTGTACCATAGTACCCCTCAACCCAACACTAGTAACCAATACTTCACTGATCATAAACCCTTCGTGCCTTGCACCACACAGCTGGGGTAAGGCTCAGTGTGAATTTCCAGGTGCCAAAGCCTGCTTTGGTGTGTCAGCTCAGGGCAGGGACAGACGTGCTGCTCTTGGTACAGCTAAGCTTCAAGATAATGTGTCCTTGCCTTTGCTGGCACAACTGAGCAGGTAATTACTTGCTGGTTAAATAACAATCTAAAACACTTCAAAAACTTACCCAGACTATGTCCTTTGAAGCCTATAATCCCCATCTTCTCCTGATAATCTCATTTCAAGCATTTCGTGTCTCGAGAATAGATTCATTCTACACCTTGGCATGCTATGGCTGTCAGCACTGGTGGCAGAATTGGCCAATGACCATATCGACAAACATCTTTTTAAACTTTTTTTTTTTTTCCCCAGCCAATAAAGGTGCTGAAAAGCTCAACATGACTCCAAATGTCAGGTTTCTGCATTAGGGGGATGGGGCAGAGAGGTGGCGATAAAACAGCCTAGTTTATTTTGTGCAACCAGATGGCACTTTTAACCTTCTATTATGTGTTAATTCCACTTTTTGTAGATTTTAACTGCAGCAACCAGTTTGCAAAGAGGTCTTAGTTACTAATTACCATGCTTTGGCTCCATTCTTGCAAGAGATTTGCATCAGCAGAGTTGCTGTTAGAGGTAGCACTGCACGCCAATCAACTGAGCATACCCCATGGCAACCTCGGGGCATAGCCCTGAGGGCAAGTGGCTGTAATTAAAGAGGATGAAAAGGCTGTGCTTTAACTAGTTACACCTGCGTTACAGCAACAGAACAATAAAATACTTTTAGTGAGGCTAGGGGAGTAAGTTAAAGCTTCCCTAGGTCAGGCAGTCACTCAGGCTCCATGACCACAGGAGAAAACCAACAGATCCTCTTCGTGCCAGGTGCCTGGCTATTTAATAGCCAACTCACATGATGTGAGCTTCTGCCTTCAAGCATAAACCTGACCACAGATTTCTTGTGGGAACAAAGTTTTCCAGTGAAAGCATATGCTTGGAAAGCTCATAAAACAAAAGGAATCTGCCTAAATTCATTGAGCAAGAGTTTGTAATATACTCAACTCCAAATAACCTGTCTTGTAATAAACAAATATCTAATGGCTTTACTGTGTCAGCACACAGGCTGTCCTGGGCAAGGATTCCTGTCTTAACCTCTACAATTCCCTCTGGCAGAAGGAGGATAAGACGCCTTCTCTTTGTCTTGCAGTAATGTAGACCACAATGGCTTTGCAGTATGCATGCTGGGCTCTGTCAGAAGGACGGGAGTGTGCGTGGGAGGTAGGAATCAGATGAAGGGTTCTCACTATTCCTCTGGCACCAAAAAAAAAAGCCTGTGTTTGCCTCCCCAGCTGTGGAATACCTGCCACCCCCCAGAGCTGGTGCGCCCCACGCTGGAGAAAACCCTGAAAATCCTGCAGCTGGACTACGTGGACCTCTACATTATTGAGCTGCCAATGGCTTTCAAGGTAAAAAGAAAAATTGCCCTAAAAAGTACACGGTTGGCTTGAACAGAGGCATCCATTTAACATCATCCTTGTAGCCTCCAGTCCATGTTGAAGATAGCATTTTGGTGAGACAATGTTGTGTGTGCACTGCTTGCTCACGTTTCTGTGCATTACCCACACAAACAGGGGCTTATAGTGTTTGAAAATAGTTACTGACAGCTTTAGCACAGGAAGGACAGGACTCCTAACTGGGATTGAGCACTTCATATGCTGAAGAACTGTGTAGCTGAAGCTGTACATGCCCTACAAAGCAACAAGGGGCAAGGGGAAAATCATGGAGGTGGGGAGAGCAGTGTAAAGAGCCACCAAGCTGATTTCCATTATTCTGTCTCAAAACCAGAAAAGCCTCAGTAGCACTAAAAACAATGGGCAAATCATCACTGTGATCTTAATCTCCTTAACTGTAGTGCTCCTCTCAGACAGCTTCAGTAGATGTCAGTTGGACTTTTTCCACTTTTTTTTTTTTTTTTTTTTTTACAAGGCAGGTAGCTCTCTGATTATTAAAATTACATTCTACCATGGCTCCAAACTGCTGTAAATCATCAGGTAGGAAACAATTTACCAGTGGAGCAATCACTTTAGACCTGCAGTTCCTTTTTCCCTAAGTCAGCAGTGTCCCATTAAGATCTATCTAGGAGTACTGTACTTAGATATTAAAACTTTATTTATACGGTCCCACATATGGAATCCTTTTGGGTGCATTTTTAAAAATTTCCCACCACTTGCGATTTCCTGTTTCCCCTTTCTTGTGTTTGTATTCTCTACTAGTTCATTCTCCCACATAGTGAAGGTCATTGTCTCACAATATAAAGATACAGACAGCTGGCTTTAAAGCAATGTACATCTGACTCCCCGAGGCTTGTATCAACAAGCTGGCTTGTTAAAAGAGTAGAAGTCCTGGAGACTCATTCACGTCCCCCTTGAGAGGAGAGAAAAAAGAAATCACCTTCTGCCTGAAAAAATACACATTTTTCTCTGCCAAAGCTTTCCTTTTTTTGCTCCCTCCCTCCCAAATACACCCATCCCACGCGTGATGCTTGCCTTTGGTGAGGAGCGCACAGGTACAACACACTGACAAACTCCTACTCTGCAGAAGCTGGCACTTTGCTGTCTCCCCAAAAGCCTCCTAACAAAAGTTCTTTTCTGCTTGAAATCAGTGAATATTTTGAGCCAAAGCTCACAGTCCCACTCTGGAGCCAGAAGGAAACATGCCTCTGCACAGCCCAGTGGTGCAAGTTCTCACAGGGGCTTTTGGGCAGACTGAAAGGCACCTGCTTCCTGGGAGCACCACTCGGAGCAGGAAAGCCCCGCCATGACCTGAGTGGATCAGGAATGCTGGTATCTGGGGTGGCATTAATTCCTTCCTATTGCTTTCTGTTTATGCAATAGGCATTTACTAGTAGTTACATTGCTTTATTGAGAAATCCCCTTTGTCAAAGAACACTGTGTGACAGCAATGGGACGTGCAGACCTGTCCCCCTACATCTGCGTTGGTGAGGAAATCATTATCATGGGAGAAGGTTTTTCTTCTCAGTGATTACCAGCTGCTGTGCTTTAAATATGCAAGTAAATTGTCTGGTAGGTTTTGGAGTGCCCCCAGACTTGGAATACGATGTGATATGATCAGAACCCTGCATAGCAGCAGTGGCTGCACAGCGTTGTCCCAACTGTTTGTGCTCTCACACAGCAATGTGGCACAAAGCCACCTTATCATAGAATCATAAAGGTTGGAAAAGACCTCTAAGATCATCTAGTCCAACCATCCACCTACCACCAATATTACCCAATAAACCATGCTCAGTGTAACATGTGTGGCCATTTCCATGACAATTGCAAGAGAAGATGAGAGCATTTGTGGGAATGGACTGGTGACGTACAGTCCGTAGGAACCCAAGCTGAGAAACATGACAAACTTTTGAGACCTTTTTAAAGACCTAGTAACCACCATCCCATCACCATCAAAACACTGACTTTATCCCTCTTTATCCATCTGCACCCAGGTCTTTCATTCAGGGACTTCCCTGCATAAATATATATATATATATATAAATTAAATTTTTAAAAAAGTGTAGCTTGGCAGAGAAAGTACTGCCTGGAGACTATTGAGCAGAGACAACCATACTTCAACATCTTGTGCAGTTCCCTGGAGGCAGAAGGAAGGATTTATCCTTGTGGAACTCCTAAACTCAGTCAAGAGAAGTTCATCTTCAAGCCACTTTCACCCTGAATTAGTTGACTTTTTAGAACACAAGGACTAGAAATAGAGGAAGTCAGAAGAGAATGATAAATTACCTAACGTAATTGCTGAATATTGGCTACTATAAAAAATAACAGAATATAAAAATAAAGAAATGGAACAGAGAGTAAAAAGCGTTGAATTCAGAGCCATCTATCTGCTATGCTTGCATGCACTGAGCTCACACTCCTTGGACAGCCTGTTGGGATATCCTAGGGATGAACAGTTTGTTCCAAATACCAGAGGGTGGTTTTGTAAAGAGGATCTCCCCACTTCAAACTATGATAGCAAATAGTTTGACTTCTAGTACAAAAATGTATCTAATGACCACCTGCCTCCTTCTACTCCTTTTTTTTTCCCCCTCCCAGCAAGACACAGCAACAAAGGCAACAAGTTGTCTTTGTGGAATTCATTGAGGAAAGCCAGTAAATATGAAGGAGACAGGCTTATGCTTGCAACTTAGACCTTGGGGTCTGAAATCTGAGGCCATGTTTTCCCTAGGCTCACTTTTCCCATGAAATGCCTTGATTTTGAACTTGAGAATTGAGAGGCGGTTACTGATCATATTAGTCACAGCTGCATGTTCACAAGGAATTACCATGTCAACATCTTGTACCCGGTCCTTTGAAATGTAGCAGCTTGCAGTCAGATCAAATGTCAAATAACACTGAGGGGCTTTTATGAATAAAAAATAAAATTACAATCAGACAAAAGGGAAGGAGGTGTTAATAAATTGCCTGCAATAGCAGTGAAACAGTTGGCAAATAAAAGAAAGCTGTGCTTGTGAGATATCAGCTCATAACTCATCTCTGAAGTCTTGTTTGTAGAGTGTAGAGATAGGAAGGAGGAGTTCCTAGTGCCCCAAGAAAGGAAGACAACACACTTAGAAGGTTCACAACCTGCACTAAGGCTGTGCATTTAGACCTCTAATAGTAGTATGTAACTCTTGGAAATGGTCCCTCCAGCTGGAGCTGGACTGAGGTACTCATCTCAGGTGCCCAGGACAAAAAAACGTCAGAGGAAGGCTGGGAAGAAAGGAGGGAAGGAAAGAAGGGGAAAAGAATATAGGTTGGCATTCTAACCCAGCTCTTGGAAGCAGATAAGCTCTTTGGTTGCCATACCATAAGGGTCAAAAGTTTATTGAAAAATAAAGCCATCCTGGAACTCCTGAGTATGCACTCATGTAACAGTTCAGAAGGGTATCCAAGGACTATAGAGCACTGGAGGATGTGGTAAGCCCAGCATGAATGCCCTGTTGAACTTTGAGTGTTTCAGAAAAAAAAAAAAAAAAATCACAAGCTTTTTTTTTGTTTGTTTGTTTATTTGCTAATAGAAACACCAAGACTGTAAAAATCTTTGTTCCGAGGTGCAAGAGTTCTCCACCCCCCTTCCTTTCCTCTTCTTTTTTTTTTTTTCTTTAAAAAATAGGAAAAAATGTGGTTTTACTTTTCAGCCTGGAGATGCACTCTACCCAAAAGATGAAAATGGAAAAATTATTTACCATGAGACAGACTTATGTGCCACTTGGGAGGTAAGCAAACACTACTTCCATATATGCTTTAAAATAAATAAATAAATAAATAAATCCTAATTTTCAGTCCTGCTTGTAGCCTTCATAAACAAGTTTGAGGTGTATTGATAGAGCAAATGGATCAGATTCTACTAGCTCCATGGATAAATTTGACTCTTGTCTCTAGGAATGTTGCTTCTTGCCATCACTTAATTATTTTTATAACAAAACAAAACACTGTTGAGATATCTGATGTCTACATTCCTTCATTTGGAGAATGCATATTTGCTAGTTTTTGTAGCAAATACTCATATCCGTAGTGGTTTTTTTCCAGTCTGTCCTTTTTATCAGACCCTTATAGCATCAGAAAGTTGCAGCCCTGAAGGAGAAAGTGACTTGATCCTCCTCGAAAAAGGAAGCATTTTGCCTTCAAGATAAAACAGAATTTGCTCTAAAGTTCATCATTAAAAATACACACACATACATATATATATATATATAGTGAGAGAGAGAGAGAGAGAGAGAGAGAGAGAGTCAAGCTCTATTCCAGGTCTAGTAGATGAAGGTGGAGAGCGGGAGAAATTCTGAGTAAAACTTCAGAGTGGCCAAGAGCCCAGGGCAGGCCAGGGCTTTCTCCTGCCAGCTGAGACATGCAGGCAAGGTCTCATAAGGCTGAGGACTTCCACATTAGTTGTTTATGTTTCCCTTATCTTGGACTCATGCAATTCATTCCTCTGTTTCACAAGCTAGTTGCCCAAAGCAACAGCTGTCTGAACACTTCAGGCTGGTGCTTTATCTTGAAGGATATCCTGTAGTAGGTCTCTCTTTCCAGCTAAAGAGCTGAGAAAAATAACTAGTGATGACTGTCTGGAAAGAATACCATCAATCTAAATAAACCTGGCTAAACTCAATCCATGTAATTTCACTCACACAGTATGGTGCCAGCAAGCAAAAGTGGCTCCAGATGATATTTGCTGACTTGTCACCGGGTGATACAAAGCATATGAGGCCAACTAGAGGTCACCAAATACCTGGTGCCTCTTTACCTCCCTGCTTTCAGCTCCTGCGAGACATGAAAGGAATAACAAAGCTGGCAAGTGGGGCACCCAGCTCCTCTGGGGGTCTGAGCCTCTTTGAAGCTGTGTGCACAGAGTCTCTGGGAACAAAGGGGGGAGACCACAGGAAAGGGCCCTCTTTTTCCTTAGAAAGGCTCAGCAGATGAAGCTTAATGAAGAGGACTGTAGCACATGTTCATATCCAGCATTATTAAAACTTTCTCAGTTTCTAGGATTTGTTTGAATTGTAAAACCTCTGGAGTTCCTCTCTCCCACCTTTTTCTCCTACTTTGTATTGTACCGAGGTTTCTGAGTTGCTTTTGTGATGTGCCTTGCTAAGTATTTGGGTGATTACACAGGATAGAGAGAGTTTACATGAAAAACTCTCATAAAATGATCAGGAAATGAGTATGTTTTGTTTGCTCTCCCTTCTCCAGCTTTAAGACAGTGCTAAAGCAGTGCAACTAAGCAAAACTCTCTGAAAGCAAACATGTGACATGAATATCTATACATCAGATTAATCTGTCTGCTTTCCAGACAAATTCTACCCTCAGAGGAAAACATTAGTGTTTGGTCTGAAAAGTGGGTCTACATGGGAATGGAGTTTAAATAGCGGGATAGCACCATCCCTTGCGTAACAGAGCTGATAGCTGTGCTGTTGCAAGGGTTTTCCAGCAGTCTCAAGAACTGACTGGCTTCCACCTCTCTAAAACACGTGCTGCAAGGAACAAAGCCAACACTTGGTACTCCAACCAGCCTTTGTTGTCTTTGCAGGCTATGGAAGCATGCAAAGATGCAGGCTTGGCAAAGTCTATTGGAGTATCCAATTTCAACCGCAGACAGCTGGAGATGATCCTGAACAAGCCAGGACTCAAGCACAAACCTGTCAGCAACCAGGTATGACAGCAAGCCGAGGGCAGTGCCCACCGCAGCACCACTGTCCAGCAGGGAACACGGAGGCAAGACATGGCTTAAGATGGCACATGCAGAAGGGTGATACATGCTTTGCCATAGCTGCTGCCCTCTATACTGTCACATATTTCTAGCTTCAAAATACTGTTCATCCTATCTAAGCTAAAGATAAACACTTGAAGGTGCTGGAACTATCGCTCTTCTCAGTTCCTGCTCCAGGACTATAAAACACCCCTCTGTGCCAAGCTCCTTGACAAGGTTGAATGCTGAGTCAAGGCAGATTTTAAATCTCTGCCACGTACCTTACTTCACATCCAAAAAGTTCGCAAGACAAATCATTCAGGGCTAACCAGTCCTCAAAGAAGCTACATCTACATCAGCTGACACCAAACCTAAATAACCCTAAGCATCAGAGATCCTGAGTCACTCTAAGCTTCCTGAGATTTACAGCCATTAGAGGTAACTTCTAAGTTTCCCATAGATTGTCTCTTCTGCCTTTCCCCTAAGGCTTTCAGGAAGAGTTGGAGAAAAAAAAAAAAAAAAAAAAAAAAATGAAAGGAAAACACAGATAAGCAACCAACTGGAGCTGAACAAGCCCACGAGGTTGATAGGGATATCTGGGTTAAGTCACAGTAGCTAGGCTCAGAGATGGTGGTAGGCAGCAGTGACCCATTCAATCGCCCAGTATCTTTGACTGGCATTTGGCAGCTCACTGCATTTCCTAGAAGTCACTGGGAAACTCTTCTGACTCATCTGGCACAGATGAACATCTATGTTAGCGGTATCAGAGAAGAGGCCAGAAACCATCTGGGCCCAACTTCTCACCCTCCGCACGTGGTCTGGAGGACTGGGATTGGCACAGGACACAGCACAGAAGCTGGCCATAGCCTTCATTTCTGCCTTTGGCCTGCACAGCAGAACAGCCTGAGAGAGGAGATTCCAGCACCCTTCACTGGTACTAACATTCCCAGTGAATACAAAATGCAGCTGCAGGTTGTGGAGTGCCCCTAGGACTGCACTGTGCATTGCTGCCTTATGGGTCAAGGGAAATTGTACAAAAGATTAAGCCCAGCTTAGGGCAGCTGGCCAGCAAGCGTAGGTGTGCCAGTTAGCTTCAAACTGTATACAGAGGTTGCTCCATCACCTTGTAGACATCCCTTTCCCAGAGTCCAAAAACATAGCCAGAATATTCCTGCCTGTAAGGGAACGAGGCACAGTATTTGCAGTGTGGGAGGGCAGAACTCATAACAAGGTCATAACCGTTGTTGAGATCTCAGCTTTTACATATTCCCCCTCACCTTTCTTCCTGGAAAAGCTCATGCCAACACTTCCCCTAAAAAAGACATTTACAGCCTAAATGCAAGTTGAAGTTGTCCTGAATGCAAAAGACAGAGAAGCAATGATCTGACCCACAGGAGATGAGTTGCCTTCTCAGCCTAAATCTCTAGTCAGCCTCCCTCACCTCCATCCCCTACTTGTTGCCACCTTTCCACTGGGACCAATACAAATGCTCTACAGCCAAACCGCAATCATAGACATTGATCTGCTGCCCACCAATAAATAAATACATAAATAAAAATCCATCACCACCCAGCAGTATACCATTAGAACTGTAACCACAGACTGAATTTCCCTATTCTTTAATATGTATCCTTTCCTGAAAGCTGAGAAGTCATCCCTAGTCTGCAACACTTACAAATATTAGGACACTGTTTGGTTCCATATCTGGTCCTATTGATTAATCATTCTTTCTATCTTACTCTTGTAGGTCGAATGCCATCCCTATTTCACCCAACCCAAACTCTTAGAATTTTGCAGGCAACATGACATTGTTATTGTTGGGTACAGCCCACTGGGAACCTCAAGGGATGAGACATGGTAAGTCCCCTGCTAGCCTCAAATAGCAGAGCCATTGTCCAGAAAAAGAATAAGAGGTCTCCACTGCTCATTCTGTGTAAAATGCGTGTCCCCACTTTTCACAGTAGTTTTGAACTTGAGTGTCTAAATATCGCAGTTGTGAATGTAAACTTGCAACACTCCTGCTGCATGCTGTCATCAAGAAGTGCCAGTTGGTCTGTGTGGGAGGTCTCCTCTGCCAGAAAGCAAATGTCTGTAGCTGGGAATGCTGAGGAAGTAGAAACTAAGTCAATGTTAGGACATCACATAGGATAGAGGACTATCATAGACAGCTTCCTAAGTGTCAAAGCTGCTCTGCTGTCCTTCACACTATTTGCCAAAAAGCTGCAATGTTCTGTCCATGAATGAGTAGGTCCTGTATGTTTTGACATTAAAAATAGGGAGATTTTTTTTTCTTTTCCCAATTCTTTTCCAGGGTAAATGTGTCCTCCCCTCCTTTACTGAAGGACCCTGTGCTGAATGCCATTGGCAGAAAGTACAACAAGACAGCTGCACAGGTTGCTTTGCGTTTCAGCATCCAGCGAGGGGTGGTGGTCATCCCAAAAAGCTTCAATCCACAACGCATCAAAGAGAATTTCCAGGTACATTTGCACTCTAATACTGCACACATGAATCCATTTGCATTGTCTTGGCTCCTGAGGAAGGCAGTTTTCATATTTTCTTCTATAGACACAAAGCTTGACCAATGTCAAGCTTTGCCACATTCGATTCTTTTTCTCCCCGTCACTTCATGGTACAAAGATACGGCAATAACAGAAGAATAGAGAAGAAATTTTGGTGCCTTGTAATCCTCTGAAGTGGATAAAGTTCCAGCTGGCAGTGTTCCCCAGAGTACCCATTGCTGCACTGAACAGCACAAGGGAGATGAAGTAATTTGATAGGTCAGCAGACCAACATTGCTGGCAGTAGGTGTTGGGATGACTGATTTTTTCTGCCCCATCTTCTGCCCCAGTTTGTTGGTGAAGAGAAGGTGCTGCATATGGGTGTGCCAGGAATGCTCATAATACTCCACCAGAAAGCAGATGGCTTGACCACCACCACCACCCTAAATAAGATGAACATTTTTTTACCTGTATCCCTTGCAGCACTCAGTACCCCCACTGCTATACACTTTCCCTGCGAATGTACCACCTCTAAAGCCAATGGCCTGGTACTTACCAGACTGCCTTTCTCTTCTTGGAAGAGTGTAATTGAACGTGACTGAACTTATTCATGTCCTCAAGACTTCCCTATAAACACAAGGAAGTGTAGATTTGGGGGAGAGGAGATTGTGCAGGGGGGGGGAAAAGAAGGGAAAGATTTTTTCTGGACTTCTGAAACATGGAACATATTAATATTGCCTGTGACAAGAACTGTTAACTTACTCCGAACTTCTCCTTCCATTAGATCTTTGACTTCTCCCTCACTGACGAAGAGATGAAGGAAATTGCAGCACTGAACAAAAACGTTCGTTATGTGGAACTTTTAATGTAAGTCCAGGAGGAATCCTATATCCTCCCAGAACGCTCCTGTCTTTTCAGAGATATTTTTTTAAAAATCACTTTTAAGATAAGGTTGTCTACACAAATATGAATATTAAAGTAAAACTTGGATATAGGAGCTATTTCATGCAGCCCAAATAGACGCCTGAGCCATTTGCAAAGAAGTGTGCAACATGTGCTTACAACTCAGATGTCAAATGCCCACCTAGATAAAGATGACTGTATCTGGCTACTCCACCTCTGCACCACCTCCTTAAGCACCTTCCACTATATGTTGTGATGTCTAAATACCAGTGTTGATAGCAGAGCTTAAATTCAAATAAGAACACTTTCTTGTCTTTCCCCTCCTTCACACCTTCTCTCTCAGTGCTTAGTGAGTCATGTTGTTGCTCAAGTGCTACTGCTTATGGATTGCAACCCTAGTATCTCCAGAGGCAATTTGTCCCAAAATGACATGCAGAAGAATAATAATTAAGAGCAATCCTATAAGAAACCACAGGACTAGTTTAAGGAGAGCTCTGCTCCATCTCCCTTAATAGGGTTTGGTCAGAACATAATTTGCCTAACCAACTTCCTATTAAAACCACAGACAATCAGAAATTGTTTTGGCCTTCCCTGAGGCCAACTTCTTCAGCAACCTCCCTTGCCTGCTGCCATGTCGAGTTCTACCTTCTTATATGGAAAGCAGAAAGCCATGCAGCTCGTCTGACTGCTAGACCACTTCCTCATTTATCTTTTCTGAGAATTAACAAAGCTTGGTCTCTTGATGTTTGGGATCTAAAGCTTAAAACCCAACACAGTTTTTCTTCACCTGAAGGCTGCACTACCCAAGAAGGCTCAGGCTGACCCAACATCTTCTCTGGAGAATGAGGCCATTTGTTTTCCCTTCAACTCAAGGGCATCTACAATTTATGGCCAAACTCTATGCTTTCCCCTTTTCAGGGCACTCAGTGTGTAGCCAAGGGGATTCTTTTCCATGTGTTTCTCCTGTTACCTTGGATTATCTGCATCTTGCCAAACTGTAGTGTGCTCAAGCACTAATGATAATGAAAAGCAGGACAGCTGCATCAATAGCACTCTAAAATGTTGACTATCACTCAAAAGATCGGGGGAATTTTGCAAAGGAACAAATAAACCACTTACTGTGCTGACTAAATATGATAGGAAATATGAACAAAGTTAAAAGCATCATAATGGAGTTCATCTTTCACATTTAAGCTCAGCAATGTGCTCTGAAGCTTTAGTTTCTTAAAACAGCCTTCCATCAATTAGCAGTACTCAGTTCCAGAAGGCTTCTCACAAGAGGCCTAGCAGATTCTTACATATGTTTTGGTACTGGAAATTGTTTTTTCATAGCCAAGTTGAGCTATAGCATCATTTAAACTTTGTTAGTGAGGATATACATAAGAAGTAACCTTGGTGCAAATGTGAGAGCCTTTTCCAGAAGCAAAATTAACGAATGTAAATGCCCACAGGATAACTTTCTAGGCTACTAATCCAAAACTAATAAATGAAATGTTTTGCTTCATTAGACTAAGTTTAGTCATAAAAGGCCATTGAGGACAAGGAAAGCAGGATGTATGGGATGGACATTGACAGCTCCATTTATTACACAAGTGCCATGTTCGGGGAAAATGCTTAAATACAGTATGGCCTCAACTTAAAAAAATAACTTCTTGGAAAAATGATGTTGACATGTAAGGAGCAAGTAAACCCATATCTACCTGCAAGTGTGTTCTTGCACTGAAGTGCCTGGAGTTGGCACTGCAACAGATGAACTGATCTACTAGTCTAGAGGGATGTCTTATTTTATGCAACAACAGGTATCTGAAAGGTTAAACCATCATACAGAGAGACTTCTGTGGTTAGCCAACTTTGTGGAAAACCTTCCACTGCTGCAATGCAGATGTCAGGGAATAGAAAAGTCCAGATTTCCTGTGGTTATTCCAGTTATCAGTTGTTGTGAGTACATCATCCGAATCTGTTGTTCTGATGATATAAGCCCATAGAAACATAATATTCCATTAATTGGAATGAGCTAGCAAGTTAAACATCTGAGCACAAAACTGCTATTTTTCTGGATTACTCATATTTTTTCAAGAACTCAGTCTGAAATGGTTTCTTCTTTTGGGAAATCTAAAAGTACTGTTCTGGCAAGTTTTACAGTAATCTGTCTGCTGGATTTATCTTGTACTCCAAGTCTCTGCTATGAACATTCTTCTTTACCATTTATTCCAAGCTACATTATCTCCTTTGGGTGAATCATTTTGGTACACAAGAAGACTCAGACCTTTGAACATGTGTGATCTGATTAGAAAGCATGCTCCATAGATAGAAAGTATAGATTATGACACTGATGGCTTAGAGATTGTCAAATTATACCAAAACCAAACATACCAAAGTGTTGTGGCTTGTTTTTTTGAACCATCTCAATCTGTTAATGTGTAAACACTTCAGCTTGGCTGAATATCAGAATGAAATGTTTTGACACAACCAATTCAAAATGTTTGATGTATTCCAGTCAGTTAGCTTCAATATTGTGAAATGTATCCTTCCCAAATTGGAACGATTCACAGCTGGGATAAATGCCAGTATTTGTTGTGCTCTGCTGTAAGGCAAGGCAGCCAGCTGCCATGGTGCACCTGAGAGAGTTCTTCAGAAATTCTTGGTTTTGCTAATGGAAAATGTTTGTCAAGCCAGGACTTGTGGTTTAGCACCATCTTCTCAAAAAAAAACAAAAACAAAAACAAAACACGCCACACACACACCCCACACAACCCACATGTAGTCAACACTCTGCCATTAATGGACAAGTGCTACTTTTCACCTGCAGTTTACCCTGGGAATTTGCCTCTTGCCTTTTATAATGCTCCTGAATCATGCATCTTCCTTGAGTTTTTAAAACCAGAGCCTGAAGCATCTCTGTCTTTGATAACATGCAGCTATGAACATCCCTTTCTTTCCTGAACTGTATCACCCCAAAGCTTCTTTGTAAGCTGTACATCACTGGTGCTATTAACCTGGCAGCATATCTACACCTTGGCTGAGCTAGTGGGTTTTAGCTGGATACGGCAGCCACTTGGAGAAAGGACCAACCAGACCTAGACCTGTTTGTGCCAGTTCTATGTGTATAAACCAAAGCAGTACAGTCTGGTGTCTCCACCTTCACTCTAACTATAGCCATTTTATCTGAGGGTATTTCTGGACATCCAAACAAAGTCATCCTCCCATTCCATAACATGCACATAATGGGAACATACCCGTTCCCTACAACACTTCCAGTAACATGAGTTAAATCCACAAATAGAGTAAGAATGACTAACCTCCACACTCTTGTTGTTTCTTGCTCCATCTGTCCTTAAGGCACATGATCTGTAGACCTGAAAAAAAGTGGTCCTTCACTGTCCTCTCCATAGCTGCATGGGTTTACTTCCTGCAGGGAACATTATGCAGAGCAAACAGCATCTGACTCAGCAGAATAACCTTCCATGAAGGCTGCCTATATTCTGCAGGAAACAGAAGAGGTTTGCTTGGCACAGCACAACTGCCTGAGTGATGATATAATCTGCTTCACCTGAGAAACTTACTTGTTCAATCTGACCTCTCCACAGGTGGCGTGACCATCCAGAGTACCCCTTCAGCGATGAATACTGAAAACAAAGTGTGTCCAGGCAGGTTCCTAACTCAGCGTCATTACACTTGGTTGAAAGAGACCCAACGTTTGGTGCTTTGGTTTTATGGGAGACTGTTCAAATCAGCATTAAAAACATGAAATTTACCTCTTGTTGTCTTGTCAGTTTGTTATTGCCACTGAAGAGCATGCCTATTTAAGCTGATGAGTCTAGGGTTTTGGCTCAAGAGACTTCAGCTCCGTAAGCATCTAAGTTCCAAAATTGATAACTGATAAAATTGAATATTTCTCTTGAAAACAGGCTCACTCATGCAAGCCAAACCATCTTAATTCAATGGCACATTCAGCATTGAATTTGAAATGAGATTTTTTGCCTCAGTAGATGTAAAGTGGTATTGATCTGTTTCACAACTCAAGTGAAATTTAGAAATAGGGAACTAACTGGACTTTAAGAGTGTGTGCATATAAATGTCCATTACTGTGGAATGAAGTGAAGCCTGTTTTTCTCTGACCAATGTATCTGCTGGTACCCGTACAACTAATTCATGCCCTAACACAACATAAGCACATTTACATCCCTTCTGCCTCAGCTGAGCAGCCTCAGTGAAGCACAGGCCAGTCTCTCGCTCTACCTTTGAGCTGCTATGCAAGGATGGTATTGAATAGTGTTGTGTGATTATAGCCATCCTGGAGCTAGCACTGTTGTGGGTTCTTAACAAGAGCCTCATCTCCTGAAAACAAAAATCCCTTGAAATTTCCTATCCCACAAACTGGTTCACCCAAGAAAATTTCTGTTCACTTAGTTCTTACAGTCTTTTGTATTAAGAATTGTCTTGGCCGGAAGTTAATTAGTGAACTGTGTTTTAAAGGAGGAATTAGTTGTCTTTGTTAAATACCACTTTCTACCGTGCTTTGAGATTGCAGAGCACTGTCAGGTCCAAGAAATGGGTAGGAGTAAGGCAGAAGAAGCCAGGCTGAAGCTTGAGCATTTCCTTCAATCTTGTCTTCAGCTTTCTGTAACAAAAGGGGAAAAGCGCGGACACCAGTGTAAGAAAGACTAACCCTACAGCATGAATCTCTTTCACAGCATATTGCTAAACTACTTTAGCAGCTTATAAATCTGTCAGCCCATGTCCTCATCTGCAGAAGGCTACTTTCCCTTCCTCCCACGCTCAGGCACTCCAGTTTCCTGCTGCAGGAGAAGATACACTAGAGAAGAAACTAAACCATACAGAGAATGATTAGTTCATGTACTAAAACCTATATGTTGCAGGAAAAGTAGGTCATAAATGATCTTCACTCTGTAGCATCTGCTTTTATTTGTTACTATTGATGTTCATTATCCCTGGAGTGTCTAGAATAAGAAAAGCACCAGAGCAGACAACCCATGGAGACACTTCTGTTGGGACAGGGCATGCACCTCAGAGTTGAGGCAAAGAGGTACAGGGGTAACCACTTCACAGGAGGAAGCAGGCAAGGCTCCCAGGTGGACTCAGTGGATCCCAGCCCTGGATGAGCTCCATGGGCACCTCTAGAGAAGCCAGGCCCTGCCACAAAATGCAGCATTTATGAATCCATTAATGAAGCTGTGGCCATGAAGACACATTCTGTTTGCCGAGGTTATCCAAGGGCAATTCCCATTTTATTCTATTACACATTTAGACCAAAAACCTGGACAAAATCCAAGTCTAAAAATCTGGGTGCCAGAGGGGGGCACAGTCACCACCATACCCATCGTGTTATTCCAGTAGCTTCATAAGCACAGGCTTTAAATAGAGCTATCAGGGCTCAGCAGCTACACAGTAGCACTGTACAAGCTTTTGCACTGTAACTTGACCAGGTGCAGGTCGCTGGCCACAGATGAAATTCAGGTCAGCTTTGACAAAGCTCTCATTTTGTACACTGCAAATGTCAACTAGTGCCCAGCTTAAATGCTCATACCAGCTTCTTCTCAGCAATCTGTTCCTTCCAGACATTCCCCCCCCCACCAAAACATTAGGCAGAGCCTGAGGTTGTAATAAATCAGAATCCCTTCATTTGACCTTGTAAACGTGAATAAGACGATATGCTGAAGCCTCTCTAACAGGAAATACCCTATAATCAAGTCTTCAATCTGTACCAAGTTAACAGGCAGGATGGACTGTGAGAGCTCCTCTGGCCCAGGACATGCCAGCAAATCCCTTTCCCCACCGCTCCCCCTGCCTCTAATTTTAATAGCGCTCTCCTCCTCTGCATTGTCTCATTTGAATCCAATGAAAAAGATTCAGCTTCTTCCCAGGGGCAAATGCTCCCATAGTTGTTTCCATCAGTTATGAAACTGCTACTGACGTCTAGCCTAGTTTTTCCCTCGCTTTGCTCAGTTTCAGACCATTGCTCCCCATTGTTCTCCATCTTGCCATACAAATGAAAGACTTAGAGGAGGAAAAACAAACGGGCCTGCAGATAGGGGGCTTGGGAAACGCGTTCCACCAGCAGCTGCACAAAGAGATGGAAAAAAACAAGTCCCAGCCCCACGTCCGATCTGCTCCCATCTGGCAGGTTTCAGAGGCACATTGAGCAGGCTGCCTGGTATGAACCAGGTCACTCTGAGCACTGCCTGCAGCCCTGCTCCAACACGAAGGGCCAGGAGCAGGCAGAGGGGGCTCAAGGACCTCCTGCTGTAATGGCAGCTACATGTGGCAGGAGTAGACCAAGACCTGTACTGGGAGATCTCAGTTGCCACAGGTAAGCCAAGGAGTTTGTGACTCTTCCTGTCGCTGCAAAGTGAAATGAAATACAGACCACAGAAGCTTGCCTCAACCATGCACAAGTGACTTTATAACATACAAGGACAACCCATACAATGTCTTGCACTTTTGCAACCCAAGAGCTGGTCTGATCAGCAGAAAACCAAGTGGTACACTCACGTCCACAGCAGAAAAACAGTTGCCACAAATGTGTGCCTGAGCCCGGGCTTTCCTGGCTGTCAGAGAAGGAAGCTTTCCCTAGTGTTACACAAGCTGAGGGCAGAGCCCAAGGCTTTTGCTGCTGCAGCATCTTGGCCCTTCCTCAGGCATGGGCATGCTCATGTTTAATAGGTGAGGCAAAAAGAAAATGCTGCTGAGCCGTTACTGTGTCACACGGGGTTGCTGCCCAACTATACTACCTATTTATAGGAACTTCTTTCCTCATGGGACAGAGCTTCATCTTCCCGCAGACTAACTGCAAAAGGGCTCCATTTCAGAAGGGATTTCTATGTAGTTTTTCCTGATGCTGTGCAGCTGCCCCCAGGAGCTAGAGGAAAAACACTGAGAGGCAAAGTGGGATGGGCCCTGTGTATGTTTTACAACTTTACATTAAAGACTGCCCTTTGTGTTTATATCACATATTTTTGTGCCACAAAGCTATCAAGAACTTTTACAAGGGTGTGAATTTCACCCTGTGGAGGGAAGGGTGAGTGCTGCAAGCCTACACCGTGCCATCAGCCAGAATCAGAGCAACTTTTGGGTAAGCAGAATTGGACTCAGGGAGAAGGGAAGGAAGCACCTCCCATGCTTTTCATCTCTTACCTGCCATTAAGGGCTAGGTGCTGTGGAGATGGACACTCTGTAGTGAAAACAAGATCTGTTTTCTCCCAGCCAAAGTGTAGTGATAACCAAGGACAGAAAGTATGGCTTGCAAACATCAGGAGAGGTCACAAAAGACAACTCCTTAGGTTACACAGAGCAGATTCCTCACTTGATGATATTCCTCACTTCATGTTTTTAATCCAACAGACCTCAGAAGCTGCTTACTAACCTCCAGGCTGACAACGCATCCAACCTTTACCATATCCATTGGACTTGCAAAGGAATTCAACAGAAGAGGGGCTGGTATTTTCCCAAATTCACATTACCCTATAACCAGAATCAGAGTCCATTCTTCAGTGTAGTTCATGAGCCACTTAAATAAACATGGAAACAAAGCTAGTGCTATAGAGACACGTAGAGGAAAAGAAAGCCTGGGATGTGCAAGACATGTTTCAGGTCTCCATATCAGGTAGAGGATAGATTCAAATCCCTCATATATTTTATAATAAACGTGACTCATAGCCTTAATAAGAGGCATGACCTTCCTCCTTGTGAGTAGCACTGAAGTTCCCTTGTTGCCATCCTTCAAATGTAAACACTGAAATAAACTGCTTTGGTACTTGCAAGACCCTCATCCCCTAATTTTCAGGCAGGGAGGAAGCTGCTGTTTCCATACATATTTTGCCCAGTTCTCAACAGGGCAAATTTCACAATCTAGAAGAAAGCACCAAGTTGACGAAGAAAGTCAGTAGGAGAGTGACATGTTGGAATGAGATTCAACATGCTTATTTCACTTATGACCCAAACTGCAAACACATTTGCTTTTTGGGGTGGGGCAATCAGCACACAGTTGGGTACTAGTGCAGTTTTTTGTTAATTGATTCTTAGCAGTGCCATATTTCAGCTCTTCCCAACATCCTACTACCCTGGAGCAAAAACCCCAGCTTATAATAAAGGACTTTGAGAGTGCAAAAACAAAAAAGTTCGTTTTAATTTTTCAATGCCAGACAGACTCCTCAGGGAACCTTAACTCAACATGCATGAGCAATACTCACAACAGGACAACACATTGCAAATAAAATGCAAAGCAGAACCAAATGGAAAAAGAGGAGGCAGAGAAAGGGGTGGAAAGAAAGATGCATGAGTGTGTGAACACATATATATGGCACAGAGGGGCACTCAGTTTTTGCTCTGTAGACTGCAAAGCTACCAGGATGGCACCCTCAGATTAGTCCAGAGATCTCCAGTTCAGAGACCACCAAGCTGTTTGGCTCGTGCCCCTGTGTTCACAGAATGGGGCTGTTTGGCATGAAAGACTTTGAGGCAATAAATCTGCTCTCAGAGAGCATGGCTGGAAGGTGAGGAGGGGAGGAGAACATCATAGCTCCCTTCCCACAGCAGTCAGAGCACAGATAAGTGATGCAGCAAGGCAGGTTCTAATCCTTATGGAGGCTTAAACCTACATGTCTCAACAGTTACTAAGCTGTACAGCCTTTTGAAAGGGATCTGTCTACAGTCACCCCACTGAATCTTTCAACTTTGCACAAGAAATTCATTAGGGCAAAAGTGGGAAAGACTTGGTAGCTAACAAACATAACATGTTTTCTTGAGAAGGAGGAAACTCGCGGTGCAATCCTCTCTCAGTTCTCTACTGACTGTAGAGCACTCCCACAGAACAAGAATCCCTTGTACTATGGCTCATTCCTATGTTATGCAAGTTGTTCTCTCTCTTCTGTTTCTTTTGGACACAGCACCAGTTATATTATCAGAGAGGATTCTGAGTCTTGGAAAAGATGAGGTAAATACCCCTTCCATCACAGTATGTGTAAATATGAGTCTTGGTTTTCTGCACATCTAGAGATTATTACCACAGCAAAAGCAAAGCCTGTAGCATCACTTCCCAACACAGATACTACAGATCCAGATGAATTAAAGGCATCAATTTGCACCTAGTAAATAAATGTCTCTTCCAGCATTCCATAGTCATTGGCTATTGAACTTGTTTAATTACCTTGGACTCCTCCAAACCTAATTCTTTGTACCTTCTTTCCAGCTAAGTGCATCCATCCTGACTCTGCTCTCCCAAGTTTCATTTTGCAATATTCACATTTTGCCCCAGTAATAAGTTCAATCAAACTTAATTGCCAAGCAAGACTTCCCCCCACATGCTGTCACTCCCTGTAAAGCTCTCTCAGCCACTTGTCCCCATTCTTATGGTTTCCTCTCACCCACCAAAGAAAAAGACCTTAGCGTGGTCTACCTCCAGGAAAAGGTCACTCACTCAAGCTCTTTCCCAGCTCTGTTAAAACTCAGCACTTAAAAAGAACATTGCAAGTGAAATATTTATTTCTTGTAGCTTTTGTCTTGGAAACATGACTATGTTGTGCTAGATAATAAGACATACAAACCAAAACTATTTAGGAGAGAGAAAGCATGAGGAAACAACGTTGTACGTCTCAGTCACTTTGACCCTGTGAAGGATTATGAACCTTGCATGGAATAAAGGCAAGACTTGCCCCACAGAATACAGCTTCTGGCAGAATCAAAACAGAAAAAGGGTAAAAACAGGAGTGGGGAAGCTAAAGAAGCCAGCTAAGAGCTACAGAGACTGGCTTGTTTAGGGTGGTGAGGAGAAGCAAGATCCTCATATTGCCAACTACATAATAAGGGATATGCATTCACCTCTGTATTTACATCTTGTATCATGGTACAGGAATGAGGAACTATTCAGAGAAATCAAAGGGCATAAGATCAGTCAAGATATGACTTTTTAGCTATGCAGGGCTACTCTCTGGAACTCGTGGCTACAACCGTTAAAGGGTCAGATAAGGTTGTTGGAGTTTTAACCTAGCTGTTTGTATTATGGCCAGTGCATGATACCACTGTATCAGATACTGCCTAGCCAGCTGGACAGGCACGCTGTGGGAAGAGGAGAACTTTCCCACCTCGCACTACATGCTGTACGTAGGATTATATGACTGAAGACTCAAAGGAATTTGTCTGGGGCCAGGGCCACAGACTGTTTGAGGCTTAATATTGCCCAGTTGCATCCAAGAAAAGCGCCTGTTTAACAAAGGTAACCCCAGTGCTCCAAGAGGAATACCAGAAAACAGAGGTATTTGGAGCTTTGCAGCCAGGAGACTGAGTGTACTTATGACTGCAAAATCCTGCCCGCTGCATGGTGCTGGCATGGGGCACATCAGCTTCCCCAAGTGTCCGGAGTGCCTCCACCACAGGCACACACACTCAGCACCTCGCTGACACCCAGGGCTCACAGGCAGAGAGCAGCACAGCAGCCTAAACCCAACACCCGCACAGCAGACATGGCCTGGCAGGGAGTCACCGGGGTCTAAACAGTAAAACAAAACACCTAAGCCCTCTGCATTAACTGGGCATCAGCTCGGTATTACCACAGCCTAATTGGTTGGCGTCAAGTAGATTATTTCAAAACCCAGAGATATTTTTCCTCCAGCACACACCCAGTCCTTCCTCAGAAACCACCACAGCACCCTGCCTCGCAGGCCAACCTTCAAGCAAGGAGCAAAAGTGCTGCTGGATGTGCTGAGCAGGCCCACACCACTGCAGCAGGTTTGCTCCATCCAACACTTTCCCTTCCTCCTTCCATCCCCATGTCCCTACAAGTGCAAGGTGCAAACAGTTTACCTGAGGGAACGAAAAGGTGAAGTGAAACCATCAGCCCTCAGTCTCAGCAGCTTGAACTGGAACCAGGACAAAAAACTAGGAAACAAACAGGCCTCCCAGGCCCCTGCATTTAGGAGACCCAGAGGCTACAGAGAGCTTATGTGCTGCTAATTTAAGAAGTCACAGGTGCAGCTATTCTCAGTTACCCTGACCTGACAGGGGAAGAGGTAGGAAAAAGCCCCAGAGCAAATCCTCGGTGTTGGCTGGGGCTCAAGCTGTGAGGTAAACCAGTGAACCTGGGAAAGTAAAAGACCATATATGCGTTATTGTCTTTTGACTTACTTTTTTATTTTCCTTATGTATGAAATTTATCTCAACCATTTCTGGGTCATCAGTCTGCAGATCTACCTTAGTCATCCAGCAGGGGTGTTCACAGAAGAATAAATAAATGAATCACGCTCTGTGCAGGCATTGCTGTGAAATAACTCTCCTTCCCTACTTTCCCATCCTTCCCAAGTGGAGGAAGCTGAAACAGCTTGCTTTGGTCACTGAGCATTTCCCAGGGCAGCTTTGTTCTGCACAGCTGTGCTGCTGCCAGCGCCTTGGGGTAGCTCACTCTGGGGGTCTGCATTGGCCTCAGTGCTTGGCCAGGGCCCTGGATGTGTCCCTGTGGCACCAGGAGACAGAGGACAAATCCATGCCCATAGGGGTGGCACAGAGGAGGCACACCTCACACACTTTCCCTGCTTCTGGGTATGGGATGTATTTGCATTTGCAACTTCCTTAGATCTTCAGAATGAAAGCAGGCAAATAAGAAAAGGCAAAAAGAGAAGTTTGAGATAAATAATTTAACATTACAAATTCCTTCCATATATGGACCTGAGGGACTTGAACCCATGGTTTGCACTGGGCTGCTTAGGTGTGATTTTGGAAATCACCCCACCCAATGTAGAGAGCAATAGGCAGAAGGAGGTGCATTACATGTGGCCTGATTTGCAGGGTGGAGGCTTTGGATGGTATGGTGCCAACCACCACAACACCAGCCTTTGGTCCAGCAACATTTGTGTCTCTAAGATTGCAGCTGGGGCTCTGGTAGGCAACAGGACCTCAGAGGGCCTGCAAAGGGCAGAAGAGTCAAAAGAAAGCTCAGAGAGATGTAAGCCTCAGTCTATTTCCACCATGAATTAAACACCAAAGTTTTGGTTGTAGGAAGGTTCTTGTTTCCAATTTACCTCTCTCCTTGAGAAAAGCATGGAGGTTTTCCTTCTGAAAATGTGGAGGGTGGGCATTTGGTCTTTTGAAACAGTGAAAAGAACAAAAGTAATTTCCACTACCCTTTAACCAACTCCCTTCTCTGCAGTCATTAAGCAGAGCATTAGACAAGACCATGGAAACCCTTGCTTTTCATTTCTTTCCTCCCTAAAGAAGGCTATAACAAGGTAAGGATCCATCTCTTCTCCCAAGCAGCAAGTGATAAGACAAGAAAAAATGGCCTTAAGTTGCGCCAGGGAAGGTATAATTTGGGTATTAGGAAAAATTTCTTCACTGAAAGAGTTGTGAAGCATTGAAACAGGCTGCCTTAGGAAGTAGTTGAATTACCATCCCTGGAGGTCTTAAAAAAATGTGTAGGGGTAGAGCTTAGTGACGTGGTTTTATGGTGGTCTTGGCAGTGCTAGGTTAAAGGTTGGACTAGATGATCTTAGAGGTCTTTTCCAACCTAAATGATTCTATAAAAGATTTGATCTCCTTCATGTTTTTGAGGGAAGTGTCCTAGCTCAATATTTCAGATCTGCTAAATCCGTGTTCCTATAGCTTCTCTAGGTTGTGCAGTGTGTTTAGACAACAGTCTCTGCTGGACAACTCTCACAGCCTTCTTAGCAATTGCATTCAGCGCTTCAATTCACTCTCAGGGTTAAAGTTTGCTTGTCTTTAACTGCCTACTGTTTATAACAGGAAACCTAAAGAGCACTCCCAGGATCCTATGTGCAATTGCTCTTGCCTATTTATCACTACTACGGTACATGAAGATGGGACTTTCCACCCACCTGGGGAACACCAAACTGCACTCTAATTTCCCGAAGACTATCTTCTCTTCTGGGATTAGTCCCCCTTCCAAGCTGCCCCTTTGTTGAAAGCCCTTGACAGAGCAGAAGAGATTTATGTGCAAAGTGACCTCATTTTTTTTTTCTTTCATTCCACTGATATTTTTTTTTTCTTTTCCAGTACCTTAAGCACTCATCATTAAAAGCTGAATTTTGCTAGTTTCTGAGTGCAATGTTCAGTATGAGACTTCTGTGAATAAAATACTGCAGATCATGTCTCTGAACAAGCTCTGAGAAGAGCTAGTTCTCACGACTTGCCTATAGTTACTTTTCTGCATTTCTAGTAATTCACGGAATAAAATTACTTGTCCTTCTGTACTTCAATAAAACTTTCCTTTTCCAAACAAGGTGTAGAGGCCGTTGTTATGTTGTTACAGCTCCACAGAAGACTTTTTTTTCCTCCAGAGGAAAATTACTGCTATGGAAAATTTTCAGCTTTGGTAATACATGTACAATAAAGTTATAAAAGTTTATTTCTTTATGTATGGTCTTATACTTAGATTTACCATTCTGTTTATCACTTCATTTATCCATATTTCTCCTCTGGGAGTTTATGTTGCCTTTGAATAGAAAGGGCAATGCATTTGCCTGGAGTCTTGGTATTCTCTAATATTTTCATTCCCCATTAAGCAGATTGTCAGGATATTAATTAATAGTACAATTCTAGCAAGTTAAAAAAAAAAAAAAAAAAAAAAAAAAAAAAAACAGATAACATCTAAAAGTCCATGAATCCTTATGTATAACAAACATGCCTAACAGCATAAAGTAAGCAGTCATCTATCTGCTCAAGTAATCAAATGGAACAAAAGACAGCTAGCCATAACACACCCAGTCTTATTTACTAGCTTCTTTTCCTGATCCCAGCCATACATACAAATGTATTGCTAACTGTGAGTGATTCATTTTGCCAGTGTGAGAATAGCCAAACACTGTCACGCCCCTGCAAGGCTCTCAGGGCTGCAGCCAACAGCAGTGCTCTGCCTGCACCAACCACTGCATAATATCTGTCCCCTCCTCAGCCACTTCTGCATCGCTGGCACTCACAGGTCCCCATGGGTTTCCAAGATCTGCTAATAAATGCAAGCTTTTGTAGCATCTCTATGTAGACAGCAGGTTAGAGTTGAGCTTGGGTGGGACAGATGTGCTCCCAAAAACTGGTAAAGTGGCCCCCAGACTAGTCTGTGGTGGTTAGAAAGATGAGGTGTAAAATCATGATCCAGCCAAACACTTCGAAAGTCATTGTTTCAGAAGATGTCCATAGTCCCTATAATTTCCTAGAGTCTCTAGTGCCTGTGGATGATATCTTGGATGTGTAATTAGGTTTTCCAGATTGCTGTGCCAGCTGCTATTTTTTTTCCTCCATCGGGAGGCTAAGAGTGCTTTGTGCAACAGCCAGGGAATGCTGTTTTAAAGGAAATGGTTGAAAATTGTCTCGGAAGTGCTTTCTGTCAATAAATCATGGTAGTAGAGGAAGAAACACCTAATAAATGTTTTGTGATCTATGGTAAAAATACAGAAAATAGTCTGGTCAGGACTGTAGGAGGCCATCCAACTCCAAGGTGAAGCAACTGCATCATCTGACAGACATTCTTAAAGACTGTCCTGAAAGGGATCCTCACCTTCCTCAGCGATCTGTAGCAGGACTGAATTGGTACAAAGTGTTTTGCTGAAGTCTAACCCAAATCTTCCCTTGCTGACACTCACAACCTCTGCCTCTTCCTCTGCCCAGCACAGGCTCTGCCCTCCTCGTGCTCTGAAATCTCCCTCAAATAGCACACAGCAGCTGCAAGGCTGTGTCTTTTACCACAGACCTCCAGGTTGTCATGAAGCCCTTAGAAAGATTTCTGAGCCACCTGGAATACATACATAGTCTACCAAGTCCTTTGAACTAACCATCTGTGGCAGGCGTTGCCTGCTAGTACCGGGGAACCAGCCTCGTGACTCACCTGGCTCACTGCAGCAGGACCTCATGGTGGTGGAGCTTTTGCTCAAGTTAGCCACCAATTCTGCTTCGTGTCATCTGAGGGCACAGCCTGGGCACTTGAGAGAACATGACGCCTATGTTCCCAAAGCACACAAACCACCGTGTCAGATCGGATCAGGTCATCCAGCAAAAATAATAAAAGAGAACAACTATGGGAAAATCTGTCCATTGGAGAAATCTTATTCTAAACACCCATCAGGTATTGGGGTGGGTCATGCCCTGAAACGGTGAGGGAAAGTTATACTAAAGCATGGTTGAGAGGGGAAAAGACTGGTTTGGACTAGCCAAAAAAAATAAATTCTTTCCAGCAAAAGGAAAAAATTTTAATGGGATGAGTAGTCAGCCTTCTGCAAATTAAAATGAAAGGACACTCCTTAAGGGAAAATTGTTTCAAATAAAACAAAATAAAAATGTTGTATTTAGAAAATCTAAAATATTGTGAGTTTCCTTAGCTTTCTTTGGTTGCTTTCACTCAAGCTAGTCAGGATTTGCAGAGCATGTGATCCATCAGCTACCTAGGCTGTCCATGCTTTTTCTCTCCTTTTTCCTTATTGATTCAGTCCATAGCTGCATATGGTTTCCAGGCATCCTTCTTCTTCTTCTTCACTTAGTTGCCACTCCAGACATGATTTGTAGAGGATGTGCTAGAGAGAAGGACGCCAAAGATGCCAAAATTAGCCATTTTGCCAATTGAGCAAAATGTGGATAGATCTCCTTATCTTAGGAGCATCAAACTCCTCCTGCATTTACTACTAGGAGCTACATGCACCCTATACAAATCTCAGACTGAAGGTAAAAAGTTACATTGGATTCTTTAACATGTTCTTCACAAACAGACCATCACTTTACTTAAATTCAGTGTTTGGGAGCTTCTTGGCACAGCCATATCACCACTATCCACATCAAGACCTCACCCCTAGCCACAAGATGGGCATCCCCTCCTACATATCATGCTGAGGCCCAGCTCACACATCTTGACAGCCTGAGATCAGCTTGGGATCTGAGCAGAGATGCTCATTGTCCATCATAGGGGAGAAGATGATGGGGAGGGGAGGGCTTGGTGCCTGTCCACAGCAGGGCTGCTGCTTGATGCCCCCTTTGTGGTCTTCTTAGTGTCCTCTTGCCCAGAGGAAGCCAGGGCGGTGTCCCAGGGAGGCAGCCTCCACAGAGAGGCTTAGGTGGGAGAACAGGTGCTGCTGGGCTGAGCACCAGGAGGGAGAACTGGCAACCCAGAGCCCTCAAAGAAGGGCTTTGTTGTTTTTCGGTCACAATCTCTGACTGCCTTTCCAAGGAAGCATTAACCAGGAAACTCCTGCTCTGATATGCTTTTCCATTATTTTTTTTTGGTTGCTGTGGCTATCTACTGCAAGGGCACAGTTCTCCCTGGGAAGTGAGGTGTCAGTGCTGATTTGTAGCTGGCGCAGCAAGAAAACACATACACACTTACATGTCCATGCTGTGGGTGGAGGATGTAACACCAACCACTACTGGGTTGCCTCATCCCTCCTAGTTTGACACCTTGATTTTCACCGCAGCTAGCTTTGCTCTATGTAAGTATTGAAATTTTCCATGTTGGAGAACTGCTTCCGTGTGGTTGTTGTTGTTATTTAACAACATTAATATCCAAGAAACGTTGTAACATTTATTCCATTAGGAAAACTATGCGTTGTAGCAGAACATCAAGCCTGGCAGAGAAATGGTTTTCATGGCAAGGCCATGTCTTTTGCTAATCCCCAGAAAACCTGCCCAATTTGGTCAGTTTATAAGTCTTTACACAATTACTCTTCACAAATGTGCTGTTGAAATGCCTTTAGACTTCTTGGCAGCTAAGTTCCCCTAAGGTTTCTCTTCATTGCTCATGCATTTGAACAGCCAGTCCCTGGGGCTGATGCTCCTGCAGTCTTCACGACCTTCAGTCCTGACCTTCTCTTTCTAACTTTCCTCAACCACTCACTTTTGCACTCCCAACAATTTTTTTAACCTCCCAATATTTGTGAGAGTGTAATCGAGTACAGGCAGGCTATCTTACAGCAACAGTCTGAACTGATTTTAAACCATTAGAAGACCTTGGCAGTGGATGCTAGAGGAGTATGAAATGTTTATACTGCATCTGTTTGCTTGTAATGCACCTTTGCCAGAGCCTTAATTCAATTTATGCATATGGATCAACTTTTTAATACCTTCCAGGAATAATTATTTTTCATCATTTTATGTTTCAGTGTGTGCATTCAAATAAAACATGTTGCAATTGGATTGAAAAGTTTAAATCCTGTTTTGAGAAGTCTCATGAAAAGTTAATGGGTTTTGGCACTTTCAGAATAAAAGTCATTTTTAAAGATGTGATGCAGCAGTCTTACAAATATTTTTTTTGTAAAATATAAAGACTGATATTCCTCCCTGTTCTAACAGAATTCAGCTTAATGTAATAAGATTTCCTTGAGTAGCTGTCAGGCATGTGATAGAATACATATATATACACACACATATGCATAAATATATTTATAAATAAATATATAAAAGAAAACCCAAAGTCCACAACTCTGTGTGTTCCAAATTACTTCTGTAACCTTACCTAGGACTATTTGAAATGTGTAATTATTGCTTCCTGACTTTCATCTGGGAGCTTGTTCTGGTTTCTTGTTCAAGAAATTGTCAGAGCTCTATGCTAAGATGCCTGCATTAACAACCATGTAGGTGGATATGAGCAATGCACCGCAATCCTATATGATTCCTGCAGTTGCAAGGAGTGCACTCCCCTGCTTTTCTCACTATTTTAACTACTGAATGTCAAAATATTAAAGCAACCACCCTTTAATAAATCATCACCAAGGATTACTGTAATAGCTACTTTCTTGATGGTCAAGGAGCACCGCCAAAATCAACAAAACTGTTCTCTGTGGCAAAATTTGTCAGCACTGCTATGAAACATAGAAAAATATTATCAGTTGTTTTCTATAGATGGATTTGTTTGGTTGTATTTTCACTGTAGGCAGAAAGTTGACCTTTCTGTTGGCCATTAAATGAATGCTCCTTTTTGCAGATGGCCACATGTCTGAGATCGTAGGCACCCTCCAGAACCCAGCAAACCTATATATGCTGCCAGGAAGGATTCCTCTGTGGATGGCTATAGAGGACTTCAGATGACAGTGGATCTGTTTCTGGGCTGTAGGGAAGCCTACATAGTTTCCATAATTTAATTCACGCTGTGACTACAAGTACAATATCTCATTATGTTTCTTGTCTAGTCACAGCAGTTTATAATATTCCTCATGTCAACCTTAAGAGGTCTAAATGTTTGCTTCACTTAGTATAACTGGTGAGGGAGAAGCCTTTGGAATAGAAGTTGACAATAAAATCTGAAGTGTAATATGATAAATTAGAATAATTTAGTATAACTTGATTTTTCACTAAACAGCACTCAGTAATAGACCGTGTTATTCTGACCCCAGCAGAGCAATCAAGGAAGAATTCTTACTCCAATGGCTTCTGAGCTTCCCTCAGATCAGCTGGCCTGATTTTCAGGCTGCTCTTCAAGAGCATCAGTTACAAGCAGGGATATTTTTTTCCAGATTAAAAAAAGAAAAAAAAGAAAAAAAAAAAAAAAAAAAAAGAAAAGGGAATCGGAACAACTTTTCCAATTACTGCAAGAACAGCTACTATTAAAGATTTTGCTTCAGAGTGGGAAAGAACTTGTGGTTTTGTACAGCAACCATTTTTTGTGGCACACGGTCAGCACCACGTCCTCTTCTCAGAAGGCAGCCGATTTCAGTCCGCGGTGTTCCTGGGGCAGCAACAGCCCTTGGAGGAACAGGGCTGGTGACCACCCTTCTGTCTCCCCTGTTGCTCCAAAATGCCTCTTCACATGCTTATTTTTCAGAGAACGACAAGCTTGTTTCACAACAGCTTTTGATATACCTTACTTATGTTTCTTTCTCTTGCTTCCTTCAAGGAAGAAAACACACGAATCCAGCCTTTGTTCACATCAGCATTAAGCCTCCAGAGTGTAACCCACTCTGCCCAGAGATGCACACCAGCCACACGTTGTCACCCCTGTAGTCATGCACAACTCGGGATCCCACCTTCATGTGACAACATCTGCCTATGTTGGCTTCCAGTTTCAAAATGATGCTCTAACAAACCCAAATCTTAAAACTGAGGTACCCATCTCCTCCTTGGTACTGAAAATTGCTGAGTACTTTATACGTTACTGGTGCTTTGCTTACGCCTTGCTTAGAGCACTATACTGGTGCTGCGGGTGAAGAAAATCACTGTTGTTGGCAGCAGTGGGTCAGCAGTAGCTTTGGCACACATAGCAACGTGCAAAAACCTCCGAATTTCAGACAGATGAATTTCCAGTTCTAACACTCAAGATATTTAGATCTCTGAGCTCGTCCAAACTGATCATATTTGCCCACGTGTTTTGCAGGATGCTTAAACCAAGCAAATATCAACATACATCTAATCATTAATTACTGTCTTGAATGTTGTTAAATAGCAACAGAGGAGTGACACAGAGCACAGAAGAATCCACAACTGTTTAACAGCTCACTCACTGCACACCACTCTCAAAGCCCAGGTCTGTAGCAATGTACAAGAGGGCGCAGGGCAAATTATCATAGGTGCAACTTAGAGAGAAAAATAAACGCTGGAAAGCACAACTTCCTTTTAAAGCAAATGGGCTGATGAAGAACAGAAAGAAAGAAAGAAACTAGGAAACCATCAACACCAACATCAGAAACTTTGCAGTTTCAGTAGATACTTCCACAGAGATAATTAGACAACAGTTTGGTACTTTGTGTACAAACAGCATTATCTTAAAAAATGATTGAAACCTTTCACAGAAAAATACATCTTCTCTGGAATTATGAAAATAAGCTTGCAAGAACGCTGCTTTTCAAAGTACCATACTCTTATCCTAAGTTTTCTTTGATCTTTCATTATTGTGCTAAGAAGCAAAGTGATTACAGACCATACCCTGCGTTTCAGTCGCTGTCTGGTAAGTTCAAACCCCATCCACCTCACTGTGTATGTTCCGTACTTTGAGCTGCTGATCCTGGCTGAGGCTGGATGCTGACAAGGGTATCTGCAGAACCACCCAGAGCTATCAGGCTCTGCTGCTGCCGCTACTGCCACCAGGGTGAATGATGGAGTAGATGACACCAGCTCACCCCCAAGTACCAGCTCAACTACAAAGCTGTGGGGCGTGCTGAGAAAACCCTGCAGAAGACCCCCTAACAGCTGCCACACTTTTGCCAGGGCTTAATTTGTTAATCAAGAATAAATTCCACGAGGCTGGGGAAAGAACTGGCACAGCTGATGATCTGCAAGCCTAATCAAAGGGTTTCTGTGGTCTCAAGCTTGAAGCTGAGCTGCAGCATTAGGACATGCTGCAGAAAATGAGTATACATAAAATACATAAAATGAAGAATGCAGCTGTTGACAGCCAGACACCGAAACAATTTGTTTAAAAAGAAAACAACTCAAAGAAAATATACCAGCAACTTCACTGCCTTAACAGAAGCAGATGCAAAATGTCATAAAGTGATGATTAGAGTGAATTGCCTGAATGCATAGTGATGTTGTGCAAGACGGATCAGTTTAGAAATGTACAGCTTGTGATGAAATATTTGCTTGTTCCAAGCCATAAGAATACAGAACATTGAGTTTTGTGTTCTGAGGGCGTGGGGCTGTTTGGTGGAGCCAAGGCCCTGCCGTCCAGAGGGCACCCTGTGCTCCGGCAGGCAGCACCTTCTGATAACATTGTCTTTCCTCCTGCTTGGGGAGACAGACCCTGGGAAACTAAAGTAATGACCCAAACCGAGAGCATCTCCCACTCTTCCACAGTGCCAAATTTCAGGCTTGCACCATACTAAGGTCCTGCCAGAGACTGTGACAAGGACGATGCTAACACCAAACAGGTATCACATATTTGATTTGTAAAGCCTGCCCAAGAAGAGCAGTACCTATCTGCATGTGTGCCTGTGCTGTGTGCACCAGACTCTGACTTTGAAAGGAAGCTGTTTGTTTGGGTGAACTGATTCTCCAACTTTTTTTTTCCTAACTTTTTTTTTTTTTTTTTTTTTTTTTTTTTTTTTTTTTGCATAAGAGCTCTCTGGCAGCTTGCCTGATTCCAGAGCAGGGTTATTTTGCAATTATTGTCGTCTGCTTTGCCTTAATCTTCTTTTTCCGTGAGATGCACTGCAGCAGGACAACCCCATGGTGTACTCTCTTGCTCCTGCTTCCAGGAAACAAACTGATGGCTGCAGAGAGGCAGGGGAGGCACCGGGGGAATTGAATGGCAGAAGGGACCTGGGGGTGGTTTCCATCTGTCAATGCACGTACCAGGGTTAGGAGCCATACAAAGATGTATGGCAACAACCAGCCCTTCCCACTCAGCCTCCCTAATGACCCATGTAGCTAGGGGTTTTCCTTCCAAACATACCTGCAAGGCCCCATTGCCTGTGCCAAAACAAGGAGGAGGGTTGTTGGATGCTGCCTCATTTTTTTTTTTTTTTTCGCTTGGCTTTCAGAACAAAGTCTGGCCCAGAGACCTTCCTTAGTGTGACTGTGGCATTCACCGTCCCCAGCTGAAGGAAGCAAGGTCCACCTGCCACCTGGCTTTATACCCTGGTGGGTGTGCAGCCCTGCTGAGTTTTCTCCAGAAATCTGTTGTTCCCACAAGACTGCTATGGATGGGCATGTCTGCAAAGAGAGCTGCTGCTTCACTGTGAAAGAGAGCCATGGATCAGTCTCTGACCAAGAAAATCAGCTGCAGGCAGATGCCTGCATTGTGAGAGCTGCTCCACAGTTATGAATATGAATTTATTCTGGGAATCCCAACATTTTCTGGGAAAGATGGAGGAGTAAAGGGAGGGCCTTGGATGGAAAATACTCCTCCGATGTCCTGAAGCTGTAAACAAAATTTCAGCTTCCAAAACCAGGCTAAGAAGTAGATGTCACAGTCCCTTTACTCATCTTTGAATATTCACTCATTTATTCAAATAGAGAAACCTAAGAAAAATTAGAAAACATATATAAGAAAAAATATATAAGTAGTCTTACTCCATGTAATTACATGTTCCAGTCCATTCTTTCTAGGTTTTGAAGGAAATGAGTTACCCTCTGTATTTTGTCTTATCCCCTTATCTCAAGATTTATTATAAGTTCTCTTACGCTCTCAGGTACATTTACACACAAATGTGACATCCTAACATATCACTACATATATATATTTTTGCTAACAAAACTGGAAATCAAAGATGCTTAGATTTCATTTGGCTAAAATAATTTTTTTTTGTTAATATGTGCTCACAGTCACTCCATGTGTGTGCATATCTATATACACATTTGCTTAAAGTTGTTTGGGAAAAAAGAGTGCCTACCACTGGATACACAATTTTAGGATCAGTCTAGTAAAATTAATATTTTTAGTGGTAAGGAAATACTGAAGTTAAAGCCATGGTGGGAGGGAAAGAGGCAAGAAAGGGTCTGATTTTTAATGTTCAGAGAGAAACTAAAAGAAAAGGAACGGCACCGTGCCGAGATACTAAAATCCAAAACATGCCCCTGACATGGAAAATACACTAAGTGCCTTACAGGTTAGGCTTTTTGAAACACAAAAGTCATTTCTTGTTTGTTTTCAAAGTGCATTGCAACCAGAAGCATCAGTAGCTACTGAAGTGTGTCTGGTATGGACATCAAGCATGAACGACTGAGTTTTCAATCCCCTCCGGAGGTACCGGCGGTTTGATGGACTATTGTTGCTGTTGCTAAGCAGCTGACATGAATTGTAAGTGAAGTGGTCAGAGCAGTATTTCCATAGCACACAGAGGAATTCAGATCAGCAGTATCACTTCTGCAAGCCTAGCGCGTATTAAGCAAACCAAAGCAAATACAGCCATTAGCTCAATAAATGTATGGTGAGCTGGGAGTCCTCGTTAATTCATTCAGTAAGGGGGCACTCGCTAATTTGTTTGCCAGGAGCATTAATAAATAAGATCCAGCTGAGTGTGACCTAAGCCATAGGACTTGTTCTCACTCAGCTTTGAAAATATATGAGCAATTAATAAGGCGAAGAGCAGAGGTTCTCCTAGAAGGAATTTAGTATTTTAAAACAATTAAAAAAAAAAAATCAGACCTGCTCAGCTGGAGAAAGGACATCATGTTGTTTTTGTTTTGAGCATACATACACACATCCTACTATTATTAGGACTCAGTTTCTAGCAGAAGCAGAAAACCAGATGGTAATCCCCAGTCTCAATAAATGGGAGTATTTCCGTGTGCTGTCATCTGCTCACCCCGGCTGCACAGTGTGAACTCAAGGACCAATGTGGGGGAACAGAAACAATTTCACTGACAGGCAGACTTGTTGCTATATAAAGACAAACATTTGTGCATGGCATTCATTAAGGTCTGCATGTTGTTAAACATCTGGTTACAAGAATGAGAAAAAATTTCAGTGATCGATTTAGTCAGATGAAAGGTATTTTGCCCAGTCAGGGTTAAAGAATTCCACATTTATATATGCTACTACCAAACAAAACTAATTTCATAACTTACTTAAATAAATTTGTTTAAAATTAATTCATAATTAACAAATTGCAATATTTTTGTAAGACGTTCAAATGCCTTTTGACAGTTTTTTTTTTTTTTAATGTATGTTTAACATATGTTCTTTCCTTTCTTTCTGATAATAATGATGCTGTAGCAAAAGTTGTGTAAAAAGACACCTCTTACCTTACACAAGAGAGGAGCAAGGTACAGAGGAAATTTACACTGAAGACAGACAGACCTATTAGAAAAATGGGAGAAGAAAAAAAAATTAAATGTATTCACAAAAGCAAACTAACAATCAGATGATCATTATGACCATCTCCTGCGATCAGATCCCAGAGCTATTAAAGGGATTTGAGATTTATATCAACCCCACACACAGGTCAATCAAATCCCAGCCTCTGCTCCAGGCAATATTCAATATTTTTGAACGATGAACCAATCCAAACCACAGTACAGACCTAGGGGTGCACTCCAAAGAAGTAGATACTGCTTGGATATATTTGAGGTATTGAAGGAGCATTTAATGTACTCTTGTGTGTTTGACAGAGTTACATTTTCCAGAATCTAAATATTGACATTTAGACTGTTTTGCTTATCTTATCTTATGTGTTTGTCCTTACAGTCCCTGCACCTCCTGGGAAACAGATAGTGCTTTTTCCTCGTATTACAATATATCCACTTGATAAACTCTCATTTGATGGCAAAGCAAATTTGTATAAAACATCAAAAAGCACCAATGCAACTAAATGTTGCTTGCTGACTCAAGAGACCTTTTTCTTTTTCCTTCACTGTAGGCTTTAAGAAAAATTCTAATTTCCTGAAAACTTGAAGGGAGAATTGGGGAGTGAGAAGCAGGAGCTGTTGAAAATCTAAAATTTGCTACTGTAAATTTCAATTTTGCAGATCCACCCTATTTCCTCGAAGAACATTTCATGCCAGTGCTATCAGGGATGGCCATGTCAACACCTACATTTTAATACTGATAGATGAGAAGCTGTAATAGTGCACTAACCAAACTAATTGGAACTACTCACGTAGACAGCATCCTGACAAAGGCTTTGACATTTAACGATTTCATCTGAGTCAACTTTCTGTGAAAAACCCATCATCTGAGTCAGTTTTCTAACCCACTGGTGATTTTGAGGGGGCAGAGTGCTAAGGGGATTTAGTGTTGCTCCCTTCTGTATAAAGCTCATGGATTTGAATTGTACTTTAATAGAAAGCACAAGACTTGATTGCTGGAGCTTAATATTGGTCTGAGCAGTTAACTTTCTCTGAGATGAAAAGATGGACTAGAGTTGTCATTTTATTTTAAGTAACAGAGTATTTGATAATAAATCCTAATAAAATTAGAAAGGAATAATATTAAATAACCTTTACCTTGCTCTGGCTCCCACCTGGTTATAGCAGATAATTAGGGAATTGGTGACCATCTGGATTTGGGGTTGAGGTGTGTTGTTAAAAAATCAATAAATAAATGTTGCTTTGAAGACCAAAATGTGAACCCTGAAAGCTCACTGCTATTCTTTCACATTCTGCTTTACTTTCTGGTTCCTCAAGTACCTTTATTATTTTCATATGCATTTCAAAGGGAATTTTAATTGTTTTAAGCTATATTTTGAACTGCCAAGATATACTCAGTGCTAGAGAAGTGACACTATGACATGGGCCTTGTGGCACACTCCCAACTCCAGGGCTGCAGGTGGCAGCAGGTGAGGAACCTCTTATCCTATGGCCAGTAAATGCTAGCAACCACTCTCTCAGAGGCTTTTCCCTACAAGAAACATCTGTTTAATGTTCAGAATCAGGCCACCTGTCCTTTTATGCCTACAAATCCCTTATTAATGAGACTAGGAACCAATTTTGGGGGGTTGTCCAAACATTTCATAACAGCCTTTATTTACCTGGATGGCAGCCTGGGTGACTCACAGCTGCTGCTTTCTCGCTCTCTAGCACCTTGTCCGGAGTCCCACTGCCACTGGCCAGCTAGGAGATGGTGACATTTACTGCACCCCCACTGACAGGGAGGTACATCCACGTGTGGCCACATTTGGGGAACCCAGCCTGGCTCCCCTCTGTTCCAGCAGCAGCCAAAGGCCTCTTGCTTTTGGCCATGGTGGGTAGGCAGCCTTTATTTTGGGCTGCCAATTCACGGCTCCTGAGTCATGGTTTTGTCATCTGAGGAGCTGAATCTGCCACATTATGTTGCTGGGGCTGAGTAGACTCGGCAGCTGATATTTAGGTATTGACAGAGGTCTTTCCTAGTTCTCACATCAACAGGATTTCTAGCTGGGATGTTTTGAGTGGCGTTAGTTTTGAAGGTTCTAAATGGTATAGCAGTTGTCTATGTTAGAGGTTAACATTTTGCATACCGTCTTCCAAAACAAGTGCTATCATTACAGCTCTTTATGTTTACAGGGGCCTCTGAGGGTCTGCGGACCATGGAGGATTCTTTCCATGGCCAGAAGTAGGCTGACAGCATTTGGTAGCTTGAGCAGTCACTGAGGAGCCAGGCGTAATTTGAGCTGCTGGGTGTGTGACCTGACTGGAAGGCAGCGGGTGCCCACAGCTCTGGGTGCTTTTTTTTTTCTGCTATTTTGAGGCCAAAGACAGGAAATAAATGGCAATGAAGGGATGCGACTGCAATCAAGCTTTGCACTGCCCCAGAAATAGTTTTAAAACTAGAACCAGTGCTTAATACTTAGCTGTGAGGCAATCCTTCCTTCTTTCTCAAACCATCAAATGCCTGCAAACCATCAAATACCTACAGGAGCTGCAGCATTCTGCCACCTTGTGAGGCCAGGGAAAAGAGCACAGGCAAGAAGCCCATTCTGTAAGTCACTGATTAGGAGGAAAACCTTGGCCACATTTCTGTCTGTGAGCACTCTGCAGCCTTTAGGGATGTTGCTGACCCTACTGTGGTCTGGCTTTCTGCATGAGTACCTGACCAGAGCTGCAGCCCCAGCCTTGCCCTCGGCTCATTTCCTCCTCTGGTTTCTAATTCAAAACCAAAAAAAAAAAAGTTTCATCCTTCTTTAAATACTAAATTTAAATACTTTAAATACTGCTGTCCCCCATTCCCATATGACATCTATGAGCTAATCCCAGAGAAACCTAGTCCTCCTCCAGCAAAAACCTGCCACCCTGTCCTCCACACTGATATAGCAGCTAGCTATTAACGCGCCTCTCAACAGCATTTCCTTCAAACACTTTTCAATTAGAGAGAAAATCTTCCTACCCCACTGGAATATGATGATTGCTAAGGAAAGATATATTACAGCCACTGTTCGTTACATGAAGAAGACCACTTGGACAGCCTCAATGCAAGAGTTAATGCAGAAATGAGAAGGCCTGGCCCAAGCAGATTGAAAGCAGACACTGATGTTTCAGAAAACTACCTGACTGTCAGCAGCCCTTTTGCAACCACCTTTGGATTCAGTTTCAATTAGCCATTGCTTCCTATCGCCAGAGCAGCCTACAACTACCAATACTAAACTGGAATATTTCCTATGGACCCTTATTTAGATCTGCAGGAAGCAAAAATCATTACTTCCCTTAAGAGTTATAAATCCCAGCCAGCAAAAAGAGCTACATTTATCACTCTTCTCCCTGTGTATAGCGATATAGTGTGTTTATTTGTGGGGTGATTAAGTAAGTATTCAGTTTAAGCCACGTGGGGCTTTCTGGAGGCTTAGAGATCAGCTTATCTACTTGGCAGACATCACAACCTCTTCCAGTAAATACTCTACAGCCAGCTGGTGCTGTCCATGGCTAGCAGGAATTCCCCTGTACTGGTCAAAGCACATTATCTCCTTCGTTTCCTCCTGCCATTCAATGGACTCTAGTCACAGTTTCCTTTACCGTATGATAATTGAATTGAAATATAAGAGTAAATTTAGCACAGTGCTCCGGGGTGCTCTTCTCTGGAGACTCAGTCACCTGAAGGGGCAGGGTGCTTTCATGGTGTGGCAGCCCTGAGGTGAAAGCTTGCTGGAGAGCTGAGGAAGACGCACAGCAAACAGCAAGAAAAGGCATTGCATTCAGTCCAACAGCACTTGTTAGCAAACAAGTCTGCAAGCATTCAAAAACACAAAAAGCTCTAAGCAACTGCATTTTTTGAAACTATAGTCACCTGCTTCCTAACCTTCAAAAAAAAAAAAAAAAAATATATATATATATATATATATGTGAAATAAGATGACTGGCTTTTGAGTTATGAGGTTTAAGAACAGAGCAGGAAGGAAGCAAGCTGTTTACCTTTATGTGATTTAACTAACAGTGTTTGCTCTGTTACAAGCCTGTTGATGCAGGGTGTCTTTGTTAAACTGGGAATCGGATATGTGGTTTCCACAAAAAGTATAGCAGCAGACTCCAGTGTCTGTGAGCAGTCGGAGTCAGGAAGTAGCTCATTTGAAACCCGTAGGGGTGTTCTGCATTACAGAGCAAATGTTTGTACCCAGCCATGGCAAGAGGCCCTCTCGGACGCCCCCACACATGTGCACCTCCACCCCTGAATTGGAAACTAGTGATTCAATAAAATGGGACCCTCAGAACATTATGCAGAGATGAAATTCATGCGCCAGGTTTTATCAGTGGAATTAATCTAACCAGGTTTCACTACAGGAATGCTTTAGGGTCACAGAATATGAGATTTGATAGCCCCTTAATGAAAAGCACCTACATCCCAGCAAATCCCAACAACACTCAGCAGTACTGGTGGCTTGAGGGAAACAGGTCTGGATTTGGTAGGCTGATTACTGGAGAGAAAGAGAGATGAAAGAAAAGTCTTAATACTAACTGGACATGTCACCCCTTCCAATGCATCCTTCACCTCCTGGTGTTTTTTTTTTATGGACCTGCTGGAGCTCTCCTCATCCTACAATTCCTACACAAGCATGGGAGAGCCTGATCATCCCTCACCCAGAGCAAAAACCAAGCAACATCTGCCTGAGATGGCACCACCCCTCTGCTCTCCCCCAGCCCTGGTTTAACACCCAAACGTGCCAGCGCTGCCATCAGCACAGGACAGCCAGGCACATAGCAGGCTTCTGTACACCTATGTGGCAACACAGGGCAGAAATCCACTACGACATCCTGGTGTGAATCCAGGGAACCTTTTACACGCCTCCTCTGAGTTTGGGGAGGTTGTGTAATCCCCTTAAAGCGGCACCCAGCCCAGCCTGCAGTCCGGGAGGGCACAAACAGCTCAAAATAACAACTTAGCTCTTTCTAGAGGAGCAGGAAATTAATGTTGTTCTGATTTGTGGTATGACTGGACTTCAGAATAGCCTGTGGCAGCTACCCTTTCTCTCAGAGGTGCTAAGTGAAAACGGGTTCCTTCACAAGCTGCCTGGTATGTTGCCTACTCCAGCTTTAGCAACAGTGAAGGCAAACTGAGGAAGGCCAATGAATCACTTGCTTCTTTGTTATCCAGGAATTTTTATTTTCCTGTCTGAATTGGAGCCCTTCTGACTCTTAGTGCAAGATAACCAAATGGGACCAGCAGAGAAATTAGGGAACATGATGTAACTCTCCTTTAGGATATGATCTAAAAGCCTTTTCTTGCCACAAAACTCAAAGCAGCCAAACCACAGGACAAAAACAGCTCAGAGCCCATTGTCTACTTTTCCTACAATGACAAGATGCTGATGATCTTCACTCTGTGGATAAACAACTCCAGCGAGTCACTTCTCAAACATGCTTTTTTATACTCCATTTTCCCTGTTTTCTGCATTCATTTCCCCAAGCATGTCCTAAATAACATCTAGTTATATACCATATTGTACATGGAAGCAATTAGTTTTATAAATTAATCATAACACACATTTAAATTTACATCACACTTGCATCCAAATCATCATCACATTGTCATGGTTATATTATTTACTACAATTTAACTGCCACCAGTCTGTTTAGGAGGAAAACAACGCTCATAGAGGACCCAGCCATTCCACAGGTCACCATTCTTGTAGTTTCACTCTTGCAACTGAAACAGAAATGCAGTGTAACTGAAAGTCACCTACAAGGTACTTACAGGCAACGTAGAGTTGAAAAAAAAACAACACATATGGTTCAAGTGTGGTTCATATGGTTCAGACAAGCTATCATTACCTCTGACAGCATCCTACAAGTATACTCCAGGATATAGGCAGGATAAATCTGGTTCTTCTCAAAGATGACAAAAACTGAAGGATTTTTTTGATCATCTACACAGCTGTCCAAAAGTCTGTTTGAAATCTCAGGTCTAGGTGGAGGGCAAAGGTAGGCCTTGTTGCCATGAACAAAGTCTCCAACAATAGCTAGAGCTACAAACACACTGTGGTAGCTGGTGCTGGATGGGCAGTACCGATGAGAGCAACTGGCATCTCTCTAAGGAACAGAAAAAGCCATAAACAAGAAAATGCTTAAACCAAAGTAGCAAACATCTGCTATCAACATTCTGGCAGCCAACAACTCAACAAGCACCTTGTCCTCCTTCCTCCCCCAGGTAGCTCTGAACACATCCTTACCAGATGTTTCCCCATCGGTTTATTTTAAAGCATCAATAGACAGGGCTGATCTGGCAGCTTTCACCACTGCTTTTTCTGGTTCACTGGTTATAAAAGGTCAAGGAAATAGAATCAGGCCCACACAGTAGGAAGTGCAGCTTGTGCTAAGCCCTTCCCTGAGCTCTAGAAACACCCTGGGAGTTTCGATGCAGGTCCAGCCCACATGCTTGTATCTTTTCCATGCATTGTCCCATGAGTGCCACAGATCCTCCAGTTGAAATTCTGCTCACAGATGGCTGGCACATGGGATGGATTCATCCCATGGAACAGGAGCCACTCATCCAGCCCTTTCCTGAGCTTCTCTTTTTTCACGTGCTCTTCTGCCTAGAGAAAATATGTTTGGTATATGCATATACCATGTACAAACACTTCTTCTTTTTATGGATCTCCTGCCTTCATTACCCAAATCATGCTCAGATCCAAATAATTTGGAGGATAGAACAAAAAATGTTGTGATCATATGACCCACGTGCACGATGGAAAACATGCACAGAGCACACATAGGAGCATTGCCTTGGTCTCACCAGCAAATCTCTGTGTACCTGACCAAACCAGAGCCCATGATGTTTGAAATCAGATGAGGCAAAGGATCTGAGCTAAGATCTTTTTTTCTTGTCCCTTTATCACATGCCAGAACAAAGCCTTTCATCTGAAATCAAACTGGATGGTGTTTTCCAGCACGCCAAGGAAGACATGTAGGACTAGTGCCCACAGCTAATTTCTGTTCAGTACTGTCTTTGCAAAGCTCCATTAAAAAAGGGGAAGGGACATGGCTCTTTTGTGAAAATAATCTGAGCAGATTATGGCTTTATAATAAATACCAGCCAAGCCAGAACACCCAGATGGCTGGGACTGATGGCTTAATCCTTAGACGGCCGTCAAAAAGTTTTGTTTTCTTCTTTTCTGATCACATCAGTGATAGGAAGGCCAAGATAACTAATGTGTTAGATGATTTTCCCCTGTCATGCTTTTCCCTGGCCTCCATCCTAAGAAAAGTGTCTAAGACCTTAATTCTTGCAACACCAGTGATGAACCAAGAACATTTTGAGCTGGAAGAAGAATCTCTGTGCCATCATAAACAGAAATATTCCCACTGCACTTCATATTTTTAAAGGAAACTTTGCTAGTTATAACAGGAGATATTTCAGAAATGCAAGGTTGTCTTGGTGAGGGCAAAGAGACCCAGAAAAAGAAAACTGAATTTCTGATACAAATAATTGCTGCTATTCACACCTCATATATGGATAAAGACAACAGATCACAAGCCAAACAGTGCACTCTCTCTCTGCAGCCTTGAACTCTAATTCCTAACAGAGAGCACACTAAGTTTTGGTCTCAGACTTTGATTTTTCTTATAAAACACTGGCCATTAAGCCAACCACATTTGCTACAAATTCAGTATATCTAATCTCAGAGAAGAACTGAAGTAGTCTCTTGTTTAGGTTGAAAAGTTTTCAGTTCCTCTCTCTATCTGGGGGGGTAAAATTCATTTTACCAACTAAATCCATCCCCTCACTGACCATTAAATCAAATCCATCTACTAATTTCTGATGTTCTGTTCAGTCACGACAATGCTTACCACAAGGAAATGCTACACCTACAAGACAAAGAGCAAACTCCACCAGAGTGTTGACTAGGTTTTTTGCTGAATTGGTGGGAAATGCTAATGCCAACTGGAACCACTGTTTTTTTGCACAGACATTCAGTTTTGGTGCTGTTTTTCCTTGGAAAACCTCAGGCTCGGATTAGCTCTGGTTACTGTACTCCAGCCCAAGTGACCCTATCCCATGCTCCATTTGTGAAATGATAAGAGCAGACACCAAAAACAGGGAGACTTAGGTTCAGTTCAAGTTTAGGATTAAGTGTAGGTCTCCCATATCCTGGGGAAGCAGTCCACCCACTCCTCCGGCTGCGGTCAATCAACCTCTCAGATTTCATGTGAAAATAAAAGTCTGGCCTTCTCCATTTTGAATGGGAACATTGTAGTTGTGAGAAACCAAACAGCAAAGAAAACATTTCCCCACGTTGTTCTCCCAACAGGGAGGTCATATACAACCCAAGCTTATAATGCCTGGGGTTGTTGTTTTTTCCTAAAAAAAGGTCATAGAACTGAATGGTTTTAAAATAGCTTATGTAAAGACAGAGTTACAAGATTTGCGTGTGCCCCAAATCTAAACCCCAGGTTTATAAAAGCCATCTCTATAATAAAAAATCTCTTAAGTTGCTGGGGTTTCCTAATCAAAACATAAATTTCACATAAATTCTAGGTCTAATTCCACAGGGCCCCAACCTTTTTGCTATTCCCCTTTCCATTTGTGGAATGGGTTATTTCCTCATCATAAATCACGGAAGGGGAGCAGCCCACTCACAGGGAACACTCCCATGCCCACAACAGTTCAGACCTCTGAGGTTCAGGACCTCTGCAGCCTGCAGACTCTGTAATCCTTCACTGTCTGCTGAAATATGTCCTTGACTTCCCTGTATTTGCCGTCAGTGTGACTTGCTTCTACCAGCTGAAGAAAAGTTACAGCAACAGAGACCAACATGTTACAACAATTTGGGCGACCCCTCCCAGAGGACCTGGGTACAACCACAGGATGGGATTTTTTTTCCTCTCACTTATTCACAATCCTTCCCTCACTCTCACTCCTGTCCCAATGTGCTCGAAGCTCTTACTCCAAGGGCTTGTCTGTAATACAAAGGAGCTATTGCTCTCTGTGGAGTACATTTTTTCTGCCCAGAGAGAATCTGTAGTCCTAAGCAAGCTGAAGCAAAGCTGTGCGAAGACACTAGGGGGTTCAGAATAGGTTCCCAGTTAGAAAAGAGAAAGAAGGTGGAATTGTTCTTCAATACCAAGTGCACACTTATCTTACATGTGCACTAACTCCTCTGTTTACAGGAGCCCTAATGTTACTGTAGTGAGTCATCAAGACAGTTTTATTTATAATCGCACTGCCTGGTGTTTCAAAAATACACAAGATTTAAATCTCATTATAGCAATACTAAATGAGTTGATGATCCCCCTAAAGCACATGCTTTGACTTGAAATTCTAGAGCGTGACTGAGCTTTAAACAAGAAAGAGTCATGTGAATAGGGAGCACTGAGGCTCAACCTCCAGACCATCAGCTGTCATCTAGGTCAAATCAAAAACACTATGGATAAAGCAACATTTCAGTGCACTGACCGTTTAGATGTACAATGCCATGGTGCATCACATGTGCAATGGACAATCTTAACAAAACCTGTGTCCCCTGGGAATCTCTTCTACACAGTCATCCTTGTCCCTTTTGTCACTGTACATTTTAAAGTGACACATTTGCAGGCTAAAAACTAACAAAACCAGCACATGGACTTGAGCATGTATTTTAGATTTGCACAACACAAGCCATTGCAGACTATTACTTTTCCCAAAGGAGCAAACAGATGTGAAAAGTTATATACCTCATATTCTATTTCAGACAGGGCTGAATGGTCCCAGTCTGACAGAAGCAGATGACATGTGTCAGCAGCATCTGATTGCCTGCTTAAAACAAGTTTAAACAAGATTAGCAGGCTCAAGAGACATCTATGAAACAGTTTCCTGGTCATGAGATGTAAACTACCCTTCAGGATACCTCAGAAAAAAAAGCATCTCTTTATTTTACATAAACTCTTCTCCCTTGCTAACATGAGCTGCAAGAAGAGACCTTCCATGTATGTTATAGCAATGCACTGCACCAAGATGCATCACAAAATGCTTTCAACAAGCCTTTTCCTTCCTTGGTCAGCCACATGCTTAAAAACATATTTAACAATACTCTAACATAGTCCCATCTGAAGGACAGCTCTAGAAGCAGAATTCCTGTATCACCTCTCCTACCATTGCCAGGCCATATTGGCCTTTTCTGCCAATAAGATACAGATGAATAAATAAATAATCCATGCAGTGGCCCAGACAGTTCACATAGCACCTGCTGAGACCCTAGGTAACCATTAAAACTCTAATTTTCCTGATTTTACCTAGATGCCTAGGGCAGAACTGCTAAAATTCTACCTATTAGGAAGGAAACCAGAGAAGGAAAAGGCCACTAAAACCCATCAGATTATCAACATCTCTCTTTTCAGAGAATCATTTAGGTTGGAAAACACCTTCAAGGTCATCAAGAGCAACCATCAACCTGACCTACTGAGTCCCATCACTAAACCATGTCCCTTAGTGCCACTTCCACGCATCTCTTATATACTTTCAGGGATGGAGACCTCCACTACTTCCCCAGGCAACCCATTCCAGAAAGTGATGGGGCCTCCCCTCAGGCTCCTCTTCTCCAGACTAAACAGCCCATTCCCTCAACCACCCGTCACAACTAATTTTCTAGTCCATTCACCAGCTTCATTGCTCTTCTCTGCACATTCTCGAGCAACCCAATCCCCTTGGGTGCAGGGCCCAAAGCTGAAGACAATATTTGAGGCACGATCCCTCCATGCCAAGGAGGCACAGTCACCTCCCTCATCCTGCTGGCCACACTACTGCTGATGCAGGCCAGGATGCCACTGGCATACTGAACCTGTGCACACTGCTGGCTTGTGTTCATTTTTTTTTCTCCAGAGCATTCACTTCTTTCCCATTTCTCTTATTTGCCCTGACTGCTAAAGACCGCCCATCCCTTTTCCAACAACCTTGTGCTTCCCCTGACATCTCCATTCTTCCAGTCATGCTCTTTCTTCTGCTCCAGGCTAAAGCATCCACAGATCAGGATGTCAGCCTTCTTCCCTGAGCTTCCCAGATCACTACTGGGCTGTGTGGTAGGTCAAAGGTGCATCTTCCCCAGGCTGTAAGGCTCTGCAGGCCTGGGTAGGACACTGTTTCACATAGTCACCAGTACCAGCCTTGACTGAAGAACATGCAAAGACACCCTAGAAACACCCTTACGGTAAGGTTTTTCTGTCTCCATCAGATTTACTCGAACACCCACATAACTTCACGTAAGCAGAAAGTGGAAAACTGCCCTGCAGTCTCCATGCCGCTGGGATTTCTCCTGATGTGTTCTCCTTGCAGTGTGCCTGCCAGAGCCAGGAAAATAATGAGCCTAACATCCCATGCCTTACCTTGTCCTGTGCCACTGCTTGCAGCACTCAAACTTCTGCAGATTTTTTACCTCAGTGTGAGCATTCAGATTTCACTGGACAATTTAGTGAAAGAGAAGACAAATGCATCAAGAATGAGAGAGGAGACCTTTGCCATCTGGGAACACTGCCCAGGAGAGCAGATGTCGTTGTGCAATGCAATGGGATTAGCCTTGCACACGCTGCTCTCCTGCATCGAGCCTCTCCTCTGCTCCCTGCCATTTCTGCTTCGGGCATTTTGCTGTCACTCAGAAGACATCTGCACAGGGAATTCACATTGTAGCAGCTAACTGAGGAGCTGATTACCATCACCACCCAATTTCACCTTTTCTTCTCTTCACGTAGAACGTGCCTCCAAAACCACTGATACCTGGAGGTTGCTAAGCTGGCTTCCAACCAGAACTGGGTCATCTTGTGGTGCTGAAAGTAGGGCCCCTCTCCTCTCTGACCTCATGCAACAGCACAGGGCAAATGCTCACAGGTGCTTAAGTGTTGGCTGTGAAAGTTTTGAAAGGTTTGTGGACATCTTTTTTACTGTGCCTCACTTCACTCAACTGGAGTATAAACCCAGCATGAGCTACAGCAATGGTGCTCAGCCACCTCCTGAGTGCTAACTCACAGCTCACTTGTGAGAGATGTTGGACAAACTCCTCTTTGTCCAGCTGTTGGAGAAGTCCACCAGAGTAGCCATGCCCTTTCTCCAGCCTCACACAGGAGAGGGGATAGCTTTCTGCTATACCTCTTGCTCCCTCAGACTGGTGTGGAAGGTGTGCACACCCTCCTCTAGACAGAAGACATTCACTCTTTTCACCTTTTTAACATTTAACATTTGAATTGTCTCCTTAAAATGTGACACATCATGAGCAGCAGTCATTGCTCATAATTTCTTCCTAAGCTCTGCACAGAACGTACACATGCTATAGAAACTCATATACAGTTCACAGTCATCTTAAATTGTGGTGACCACAACCTTCCCTCCTCTCTCCCAAGGTAGTAGCCACAGAAGCTTGCAGGGTGTTTTTTTTTTGTTTGGTTGTTTTTTTAATTTGTTTTTCTTCTACTAGGAAAAGCCCTAATTATACTTACATCTTTCAGTCCCTGACTGTAAATACATAAAAAAGCTTCCCATATTTACAATCTCAATACAGTATGTTGTAACATCAAGGAGACAGAGACATTACTGTAAAATGGCTCTCTGTTTAGATCAGAGCCACGCCCAATTCAATTGCCTGGAAAAAAAGAAAAAAAGAAAGAAAAAAAGAAAAAAGAAAAAGGAAAAAAAAAAAAAAAAAAAAAAAAAAGCTTCAATTTTCTCTATTTTATATTTTACTTCTTTCCCCTTCCTCTTGCACTAAGACCAGCTGCTTGTACTCCATGAAATGTGCCCTCGTTGCTTTTGCATCCAAGCATAAAAGTACTATAAGGACATTTTGGAGCTGCATGACAGTTAGCCCTGTAAATACGTCAAGAGTTAAGCACATGGATCTTTTACCTTTGAAATCTCTCTCATGTTTCTGTGAACCAACTCGAAATTCAAAAGGACCCTCCTGATGAATTTGAAACCACTGCTCCACATCTGCAGAAGTTATAGAGGCAGGACCCTGCTCTGGATGCTACAAAGGAGAGGGATATTTGTTAGCAATGGCTTTTGTAGCACACTCAGCAGAGCTGGATTTCACATCTGTGTATGCAAGTCAAGGGGAAGAGCAAGTGATATAAGCCCATCAGATGGCGGACTCATCTCCGTGCCCCAGCAGAATCTCCCTGCTGTCTTTACCAGCCCCTGCAGATCGGAGGCTTACCAGGCTGCAGTTCAGAGGGCCTCCCCCGTCTAGGGACTGCAGGCAGCTGCAGAGCACTCTGATCATCCATGCACATCACCTCCCCACACCTCCCCTGTGCAGTGCCACCCACCTCACTCTTGGCAGCTCCTCACCCTCCTCTGCCCTCTGGTGAGAGAACAGCGGCTCCCTGGAAGGAGGAGGTGAGATTACAGGCTCCCAAGTTATTTCCAAGAAAGATTATTGAAGGGGATGGCTCCCACGGGCCTTGATGGGAAAAACAGGTGGTTTTCACTTGCTTCTTTCAGCAGAAGTATGCAGAAAGCAGACCTTTCTCACATGCCCAGAACTTTTGAATTTTCACCAAATCCCACAGCCACCTGTAAAGGCAGCCTGTTTTCAGAGCTGGTTTTCTAAGGAGCATTGAGGAAAATCACCAAACCTTACAGAAACTTTTGAGGTGACCAAACAAGCAGTAGGAGTACATCCTAGCTTTACTCATTAAATAAAGCTAGCATGTGATGATTTCAGAGCAAGGAAAAGGAGCTCCTCCTTCAAACATTCATTTCAGCTGTGGGAATACTTGCCACAAGTTGTAACAGATGCTAAAGGTTTACACAGGTTTAAAAAATAATGGTATAATTACTGAAGGAGAAATGCATCCAGGCTTAATACATATAGATACCAATTCTTGATGCAGGAGATCCTTGAGACAAAAATTGCTAGAGGCAGGAAGAGCATTTGGGGGGGTGTATGGCTACATGCCTGCCTCGAACTTAGGTTTTTCTGTGGACACCTATCACCCTGTGGAGGGGATGGGCTCTGGGACTAGATGTAGCTCCTGTCCTGATGTACCACAACCTTTCCTTCACTTTGGGGGAAGCAGCCAGGTGGAAGGGAGCAAATGGCCTAGGGTGTTACGGCATGAGAGGGGGATGCTCACCTCATTCAATACCATGGTTGTGTTGCCAGTACCAGCAGCTTTCTATTAATCAGCAATAGACAGAGCACAGAAGTATGTCCATGGGCAATAAAGAAGGCAGATCAGCTTCTGGCAGTCCCAGAAGCATTCCTGACAACCCTGCAGCCTCCACCACAGACAACCTTGCCTCTCCTATCACACCACACCCCACCGGTACTACTCTCGTACTGCTGAGATCCTGCTTGAAACCGGAGAGCGACTTTCTGTTTGGCCTGAAATGCCTTCTCCATCTGGGCAGAGGTTACAGCACAGTTGTTGGGGATTAGAAAAGGGAAGGAAAACATGCACTGGAAGACAGCTGCATGTTAAGGAGCCCGCAGAGCTGCATTTTGTTTGCCAACCAGGGTTAATTGCCTATGACCTGGAGTTCCCCAGTGCAGAGGCCTTCCCCAGCCCTAACCCCAACACCCACCAGAAGCTGTTTGCTGGACTCTCCCTCTACTTGTTCCCAGCACAACACGCATGGACCAGGCCTGTTGGCATGGCCTACCAATGGGGTCCACCATCCCCTCCTCAGCCCTTCCACCTGTGGCTGGAGGACATTGCCACAGCTTCCAAAATGGTTGTGTCTTGCTATTGTTCTTTGTCAGCGCATGGGATCACTTTCTGGCACTCTTCATCAGTGGTTTATTAGCATCTCCCAAAGAAAAACGCACTTCCCTCCCAGATGTGCACACAGCAAAAATGCTGTTTAGATGAAAGCAATTCTGAAAGGTTCTGGTTCAGCCAAGAAAATAAACAGTGCTCAGGCTTAGACCTCACAGGGTCCTGAGGGATCTAAGCAAAATCACGAGAGGTGCTGAGTAAGTCAAAATGCACTTGAGCTGTGGGGAGGCCGTATGATACCCGAGATGAGCTTGCACTACCCAGTACCTGAGATAAGCTTGCAAAGAGCAGAAGAAGCGGCAGCCCTGAGGAGAGGCTGGCACGAGGTGCTTACCTCCTCTTCATGTTCCTGCCACTGGTTCAAGTTGTCTATCCCATACCAACAGTTTCTTGTACTGACCATGGACAAGCACTGGTGCATTGTGGTGCCCCTACCTCACAGACCCTAAATTGGGCCAATCCCCCAAAATTACTGACACTGAGCAAGAAGGATGGACCTGAGGGCCTCACTTCTATAGCCTCCACTGTCCTCTTCCCAGCAGGCCCTAAAAGCTAGGTGTGGGTTTCATCACCTAGAGACACAGCAACCCTGAACTTAGCACCCTGCACTTTTCCTCCATCTGATTCCCACCTCTGCTAGACTCATTCTCCAGCCACTGGCAGATTTTTCTTGTCACCTGCATTTTCAGATTTCTCTGGAAAATATCTTGAAAGAAAACATAAAGGCACGCAGAAGCAGAGCAGTTTTTCAATAAATGCTTAGCTCAACTGCAGATCCCACTGCTGCAACACAATGCAGGTGCTAGAAGTTTGCAGCATGTCAGGAAAGACTTAAGAAACTCAGAGAAGAGAAGAAATCCACTGAGGGCCATTAAAGACAAAGGTGTTGTTTAGTTATAATCAGTGAATTAGGAAGTCCCTGAGCTACATATCCCTGGCAGCAAGGGATGCATCACTACTTATTGCTCATCCTCTTTTCCAAGGATCCAGCACCTATTGCTGCTGGAGACCAGAGCCAGGCTAGCACCATTTGGTATGCCCCTGTTCAGCCACTGCTATACAGAAAGGAACACTGTCCATATGAAAAATTACTGATGTACCCATACAGCAACTTATCAATGGCTTTTTTCACTTTATTATCTCCACAACATGGGGTCATTTTCTGTAGCGTTGCTCCTGCTTGAACTGGCAGCATGAGCAGTGCACACACGCCCTCTTGGCCACCTGTAATGGCTCCTGTTTTGATCCCATCACACAGTGAGTTTTGAGCTCTTGCAATGCCACTCCTAGGTTTTGGTTTCAAACTATTATCCTAATGCTTTTGCTTTTCTTTTTGTTGAATACCATGACTCTATTTTTCTAATCTTTTAACTGTATTCCTGTCCAATAGCTCCAGCAATCAAATCACAAATTAAAACAAAATAATTAGATTTTATTATTATTATTTCTCCCCCATTTTGTGTTCTGTCAGACATAAGCAACATCTCCTGTACTTTCCCAATTCACACAATTAATTTTATAGTGAATGCTTTTGAAGATGTATTTTCCCTCTGGCTGGGACAGACACTTCTGTTGGTCATAGGGCTCCACGAGGCACATTCAGGTGAGAGACATGTATTAAATTACAAATGAGTAAGAATTTTACCTTTAAAATTTATGTCCTATTTCTGTGAACAAACTTGAAGTTTCAGAGTGCCATCCTGATCTGCTTGATACACCGTCTCCTCCTGGGCAGGTGTCACCATGGCTGCAGCACAGGTTGAATGCTACAGAAATGACTGAAGTGGTAATATGTTTTACAGGCAATTGACATTGAATACTCACAATGGGGTCTTTGTAAATGTTCAGCATAACATCCAAAATGTATTTAATAGTCAGAATAGTGCGACACTGTATTCTAGAGAAGCGACTTTCTGAATCCAAGTTTTTTGGCTTCTTAGTGAGTCGTGACATACCATGCCCAAAATATGCATATAATGTATATACACATGTGGTGTTTGTGTGTGTGTACATTAAAAAAACAGCCTCATAGCCTCAATAATTATCTTAGCCACTCCTAGGACATGCAGCTCTGCTTAGAGGTGGCATTCAGGAGCTCTCCTGAGAGCATCAGTGAAAATACAACGGTTGGTCAGCAATGCAGAAATATGGAGAAAGATTTTCTGCCACCTTACAGGTGGTCCTCACCAAAAACAAAACAAAATTTAAAGCAGTTGTTCCCCACTAGTGGCTAGGACTCGGAGCAGGGTGTCAGGGCTGCTGTGGAGTTCACCTGCTTCCCATCCTCAATCCACTGCAGGGAATCATCTGGCCAATACCAGTGGGTCTCAGTGCCACTGAACGAGCTGAAGGAACAGCCAAAAAGTGCAGAACTGACTGGAGGGAAAAAAAAAAAAAAAAAAAAAAAAAAAAAAAAAAATGTAAAGGAGGAGAAATAGGGGAAGAAAGGATCAGCTTCTGGCAGGTTGTTTCAAAGCAGTGTCAAGAGGAATTCCTAGACATATGTTATTATTTCATAGCCCTGAAAATTGTCTGGTTTCTGAATCCTCAGGGAAAAGAACAAATCCTAAAACTTTATCTTTTCCTGTGCTTGAACCCAGACGTGCCATTTTCTGCTGTGTGAGTGTACCAGCCCCCTGGTATGTGAGCAGACACCTGAATGCTGGGTAGGTGGCAATAGCGTTATTTGGTTCTTACCAATGTTTCAATTGTAGAAGTCAGTATTGCTGATTCTCCCTGGGTTCATCAGCAAAACCTCAGCAGATGTTGGAATAGATCACCTATCTACAAAGTCCATGTCTCTTACACTGCCTACTGAAAGGAGCTGCTACCCATGATGAGCAGCACCTCCAAAATCTTCATGAATTCACAGTCAGAGTCATTACAGAATTCCATTGATTTTTATCTCAGGTGATAGCATTTAGATAGATAAGACACCTGCTAATTGCCTCCCCAGCTGCTATGTAATTAAGCTTTTTATTTACCTGTGAGTGTCTCATTAGGTATGTCTCAGAAAACTTCCTAGATACCATTGGTTAACAGGAACAAAAAGAAATAGAAGTTGAAGAAAAAAGGAAAATAGTTGCAAAAATTGATCTGAGGAAGAAACAAAAAAAAAAATATAGAAAAAAAAAACAGGTGAGCAGAACACACCGTGGAGTTACTCAGACAGTACAGAAACAGCAGCAACTGGAGGAAGCCCTGATGGAAAAAAAAAATGCATTTTTGATAGTGCTGTCACAAGGTTGAGGTTTAGTTAGTAGCCTACAGTTTTGTGCATTGAAACAAATCACATCTAAGACTATACTAAAGAAATATGAAGAGCATTGGAAGGAACATGAGTTGCTCAGTGTGACCCCCCCAAAAAAAGGAAGTGTTTTTCAAGCGATTATGTAAGAACTTTCAATCAAACTAGTTATGTGAAGATAGGAACTTACAGGAAGCAAGACTGAAAGAGTGCACAAAGTGTTAAAGAAAACAGAGACCAATGTGACTTCTAACATCCCTTTTGGACGTGGCAAAGGGAAAACAATTTTGAAAAAGAATTTAAGGAGACTGAAGCTGCAGATACAGCCCAAGAGAAATGATTCAGAGAACACACAGTGATATAATGCTGCTCTTTGGGAATGAGTAAAGACACAGCTTCCTCCAGTGGTTAGAATATTATATGTAGATGCTTGCCAGGTATTTTCAGGTTGAGCTCTGGCACACTGATTAATGGCTCCTTTGACACTGCAGCAAAGCATCTGGAAGGAAAATCTAAGCTTATTCAGAACAGATGGATATGATCCAGGTTAGCCTTCCCTATTTCTTGTGTTTGTAGGCTAGATGTAAAAGTAATCTTGGAAAGATAGTTCAAATTGGTTTGGAAAACTGTGTCTAGGGCTCAATACAGCAGACAACAGGCTTCCCCAAAAGAAGCATGACAACAAAAGAATAGGAGCAATTGGAAGAGGTTGTTCCCTGGGCAGTGAAAGCCTGATTCCTGATGATCCTGTAGCCCCGAACTGAGGACCCTGCCCTCCCCACAAGCCCTCGGTCCCACATCATTACCACAACCACATGCTAATTCTGGGTTGTTATTGCCTCGGTCCAGAAACAGCTTTGATAAATTTAATTATTGAGCACGTTACAACAAAAACAGTATCTGTGTTTTCTTACAGGTTTTGGGGCTCGGTTTGATTTTTAGGAGTTTAAGTGCTTTGAAAAACAACATGCCATTCAGCACCTTCCATCAAGCATTAGGTTTGTACAGTCTAATCAGCCTGTAATAAATTTTGTCAAAGTTGTTAAAAGGATTCTTAAAAAACGCTGAAAAGTCAAACTTGGCATGAGTAAATTAAAAGAAAGCCTGAAAACTTGCTGAGATGTTATTTAATAGAAAGCCTGGAACAGGTGCATGACTATGTAACCAACAACATTAAAGCCAGGGACTACACTACAAAGACCTTAGAGCACCACCACCAGGAAATCAATTAGAAATAAATTACGATGAAAAGATCACTTGAGCTAACATCTTTGCAAGAGAAAATTAGGTACGTCTCAGTATGTGGAAGAAATGCATTATTTATTTAAGTGCAAAACATAATTGATTCTTCTGAGATTGCTGCTGGTTCCTGCAAGACAATTGCTAAAGGAATGACAAGAGAAATTGCCGATACCCTGCTTCGTCTTTCTCTCACACGCAGAGGGAGTGTTTTGTGAGCGTGTATTAGGATTTTTTTTCTATTTTTTTAAACACTAAAATTTCCTATCTGGGGACTCCTGAGCAGGGGGCTGACCTCTTAGCATGGCCCTCTCCCTTGGGTGTTCTGCAGCTGATGCGCTCCCTAAACCTCCCCATTAGACACAGATAAAGCACTTTAACAGCACCCTGAAAGCAGGCAACGTATTGGAAAGGTGCAGAAGTCATTAGTCGTGATCCAACTGATCATTTCATCCCATGCTGAGAGGAGGTGTCCTCTGCATCCATCAATAGAATGAGCTCCACACACTGTGGATGCTCAGGGACAAGCCCACTCCAACACCTGCCCACCCAGCACCTCTCAGGCTGGCACAGAGAGCAGTGAGCTCCACAGAAAGCAGCCTGGCTACTCACAGCATTCCTCCATTGGACCTTCTCCACCACCACCTCAGTGACTCTGAAGCTGTCAGTCACATGTGTCTGAGTCAGAAGTTATTTAATCCATTCTTGACAGGGTAGAGAACTCACACTTTTTCTTTTTCCCCCAAGGGGGAAAACTTGCTCATGTATCTGTCAGATCCATGCTCAGTGCCTGCTGACAATGGCACGTGTTGCTGCCTGTTTGCAAGCATTTCTCACCTGAAAGGGTGCTAAGGAATGCTTTTGTTCACAGCTGCAGAACCTGGGAGGCGCACAGGTGCTCCCAAGGTAGCAGTAAGTTCAGGTTCACGGGACATTTTTAGCAGATCTATAATATCAAGCTAAATCCCCATGCAGAAGTACTCACTGATGAAGCTGCTTTTCATTTTCAGTAGTGATCTCATCTCTCAACAACTCACTAAGATATTCCCCAACATTTTACCATTCAAAGCCCTGCTTGGGCTATAGGTTCAGTATCACCTTTTGCCAAAGACTGCGGTGCAGCCTGCCGTCTCTTTATTGGGTTGGCACAAGCAAAGCTGGGAACTGTCCTCGCTGGTATTTTGGGTTTGCAGTTGTTGGTTCTGTGCTTTATTGTGTTTGTTTGTGTGTTTTTTTGTTGTCATTGTTGGGTTGGGTTGTTTGGTTGGCTTTTTGACTAAGTCAGTTTTCAAGTAGGTGAATGCTCTACATCTGATCCTGCCCACCCTAGTACAGTCATCAGCAGTAGCACTGGGAGCAGAGCAGCAACCCACACCCAGAGGTGGGATGGCTCCTTCTAGCAGTGACATGAACCGAGGGTTGTGCAGTGACCCTGAAATAACGTGGGCTTCTCAAGGAGTGCTTCTACTTCAGATCTGGTAGCCCAGCCCACGCAAAGTTAAAAACAGCTACACCTCAGCAGTCACACATCGCAGTGCACCCTTAGAGCAGCACCCACCAGACCCCTGCCTGATCTTCTAAATGAAGAATCTGGCACCTAATTGCTGGAGGCTCTGTGAACTCCCCCCGCAGTCAAAAATAATTTTTACGCATTCAGAAAACTCCTTTTCTTCCAAACTCCTCTCTGCATTTTTGCATCCATCCTCTCCTCTGTGCCGTTTCCTCTTCTTCAGACCAACAAAAACTATGCCCCAAAATCCCACAGGGGATTGACATTGGTTTGCTGCATGACAAAATGTTCTCTAGCTTCTCAAAGGAAATTTTGACATTAGCAAGTTCTAAACTTGTACAAATATGAAAATATATATATATATATTGATTATTGTTTCAGTGAAAATACAAAGAAGATTCTGCCATTCACTACAGAATCACACATGAAGATCCAACGCGGTACTCCAAAATATAGGCAGGGTAAATCTGGTACTTCTCAAAGATGACAAAAATTGAAGGGTCTTCTGGATCATCCACGCAGCTGTCGTAAAGCCTGTTGGGACTGCCGGGTCTGGGTGGAGGACGAAGGTACTCAGATTGTCCCTGAACAAATTGTCCAACAAGAACCTGAGCTACAAACATGCTGTAGTGACCACTCCTAGAGGAACTGTAAACATGAGCATAACTGGCATCTCTGGCAAAGTAGCTTCCTAGGGACCAGGAAAATACACAGGTAAGACAATGCATCAACCAAAGAACAAATATTTGTTATCTGCCCTTTGGCAGATAGCGATTCAACAGCCCCAGGTTCCAGCCCCAGCTGTAGAGCCAACAGCTCTACACACATCCTCACCATGTGTTTTCATGTTGGCTTCTTTTAAAGCATCAACAGATGCTAGCTGCATTTCTCAATCAACCTCTCTGTTCCACCTGACCAAGAGCTTTGCTATTCTGCCAAGAGGGATGTTTTCAGACCCCCTGACAGCTGCTGACACTGCTTACAGTGACGCAGAGGCATGCAGATGAGAGTGCCCTAATGGCAGGAGCGCCGTGGTCAGGGACAGTCAGTCACCTCACACAGACCCACCAGCCTGGCCAGCATCTGGAGCCCATGCTGCTGAGGCCCCTGAACCCACTCCTCCCAGGCCAGCAGGTCCTGCTGTTGCCTTTGGAGTCCCACCACAGCTGGGGTTGGGCCCATGGTAAGACCACACAGGTTGACCTGATGGCTTTCACTCTACGCAACTTCACAAATAACAGAATGGAAGCATGGCTTCTTCTCAGCTCTTCCCTGAGCTCTAGAAACACCCTGAGAGTTTCAATGCAGGTCCAGCCCATGCCCTTGTACCTTTTCCATACGCCGTCCCATTAACGCCACAAATCCTCCAGTCAAAATTCTGCTCACAGATGGCTGGCAAAAGGGATGGATTTGTCCCATGGAACAGGAGCCGCTCATCCACACATTTTGATTTATTGAGCTTCTTCATCTGCTCCTTTTGCCTAATGACAAAAATGAATAACGTGTTGCCCTGATTCAAGCAAGGACAATTTCCCAACCCAGCTCCTCCTACTTTGGGGTTGTGGAGGAACAGTGATGCAAACTGCTCTTGGTGGGGTTCCTGCCCGCCTTGCCCTTCTGCTGGTAACTTTACTGTACAGCGAAACAAAAAGTTCTTGAATCATCATGGACTGTGCAACCCAAAACTTCATATCACATTAGAGAGTAAAGAGACAAACATCTCAAGCGGGAATTGTTCCCAGGTTATATAAATCATGAATGAATAAATATGGTTATAAACAAACAGTGTGAAGCCACAGTAAAGACTGTAGAATCTCTTCCTGTAGCTTTACCACATAAAAAAGTCCGTTTTTTAAAACTCCCATGTAGAAGAGACTAAGCAATAAAAGAATAAATTTGAGATGGCACGACTCAGTCACAGCGAAGGAAAGCATGTTTCTTTTTGAATAACGTAAGCAAGACCCACACATACAACCTGTTAGGTCTTGCAGAAAAAGTCTTGTTTCCACACCCACACAAGAACACAGAGGCAGAGACAGGCAGGGGAACCCCAATAACCTGATTAGGAAGAAAGAAGGCTCAGCCCTCAGAGCTCCACAGGGGAGCCTCAGCCCCAGGGGCTAGGGGGACGCCCAGCACCACAAGCAATGGAGAGACTCTGGAGCACCTGATGGGCTGAGGTGGGTACTGCCTATGGGGGTATGGGACTCCCTGTGGGATGCAGGGGAAAAGTATTTGGGGATTGCACAAGATTTATAAAGGGATGTTTGAGGGGAGGAACAGAGGCAAGGCAAGGGAAGGTTCAGGGTGGCCTAGTGAGGAACACACATGGGAAAACAGATGGAAAAGGGCAAAATGGGCTGGTGATTTATAAACAGGTGACTGACTGGTCAGTAGGCTTGTGTAGCCAGGCCCAGCACCTGATCCATGCAGTATGCCCTATCTCTTCATTAAACTCCATTTCTAACTCTTATCCTGGGCAACGGACCCTCCAGACCACACGCAGGAGCACATATGGGGGTATGTGTACAGCAGTTGAAGTGGGGCCTCAGCTTACAAGCAACTGCAGCAAGGATATGCATGTGTGAATGTGTGATCACTAGTGAATATCAAGCTGGACAGTCAGTGAGGAGGGTAAGTGACCTGGGACACGGGTATGGGAGCAGTCATAAGTCTGGGCCAGATATTGGATAGAGCAGACGGTCTGGTTTGCCTACCAGGGGGACCAGGAGGTTCAGGACAACTACAGAAGGCAACATGAAGTACAGAGGTCAACTGAGATCCATTTGCACATTTGTATATCTGTGCAGAACACAACTGGAGATGAGAGGACCCCAGGGCCAGCACATGCATAAACTGAGTGTCTAAGACCAGATCCTGAGGAGACACATACCAGTGTGCATATATATATATGTGTGTACATATATATGTATCTATAATATGTGTATCTGTGTTTGTATATATACATGTATTTACCTGTACTTAGATACATAAATATGTGCACATGTATTTTCCAATAACAAGCTTTCATTCTGATTAGCCAGAAGGGAACAGGATGAGATTGTTGGCACTACTTATGATTGCATGAGTGCTGTGCTGTCTGTGTTAATTTTTGTGTTCAGATATATCTCTATCAAGAGATAGAGATGCACTTTGTGCGTATATGCATGTATTTGGGCATGTGTGCCTATTAGAAATAAGTTCTGAACCTCACTACCAGCTAGACCAGGACACATGGGAGTGCGGCAGTCTTAATTCTGTTGGACTACTGCATTTGGCAATTCCTATCACAGCCTGCGAGGACAATAGATCAGGAAATTGCAGTGCTCTGCTACCATGAGAATAATGAAGTAAAACAGATACTAACCACTGAAAAACTTGCCATAGTGATGGGTTCTGGACCCTCTGTAGCCGACAGATGTTGTAATCTTTCATTGTTTTCTCAAACAGCCTCTGAATTTTTACATATTCGCTGGAACTGGAACTGAGCTCTACCAACTGAAAATTTTAAAAACATCAAAAATAAGGTGTTACTAGTAGTAACAGCTCCCAGCCCTTCCAAAGGACTCATCAACCTCCTTGCACTAAAGGAAAAGCCCTGCCATTAAAATCATGAGCTTCTGCTGTCTCTTCACTTAACCATCCTTTCCCCACCATCACTCTCTCTCCACATGTTGGAAGCACAGGCACTGAGGTGCTGATGCACAGGAAAATGAATGTAATACCACACAAACTGCCTTCAGTGGACACACTTCTTATGCGTATAGATTAATTTTACTTCAGATTAACCCAGATCTGAAACGCATGGCAGTATTCAGTGTGGAGAAGAGTGGGTATCAGTTTCACCTTAATTTGACACCCTAGATCCTTCTAGATACTCTCTTACAGGGCCAACCCCTAGTTTTACCACAGAAAATAACATTTTGCCTTAAATAGACTGAGGAAATACTAAAAATCCCCTTTAAAATGCAATTTATCCAGTTTATCAGAGGATAAACTGCTGTGGAAAGAATGCATGGGACAGGCTAGACCAGCAGTGCCCTTAGCCTGCATGGTATATATGCGGGATCTCAGAGAGCCTCCCAGGAGACACAGATCTATTCTGAATGTGGCACCGTTAGTCTTGTTTCACCTCATAGTTGCATATTGTAGAAGGTATGTTTAAAAGCTCAGACTACCTCAGTCACCTTGGTCTTTGGAGATGAGGGTCATGTTTTATATAGCTTACTGCTCAGGAAAATTAGTGCAGAACATAGTTCACTTAACCCACTGGAGAGGTGAGAATACATACCTTGTACCCAATATCAGGCACTGCTGATTGGTCCCATTCTGGAGGGCATGAAGAAAATGATAGATTCATGTCCTGGCTAAAAAAAAAAAAAAAGAGAGAGAGAGAGAAAGAGAGAAAAAGAGAAAGAGCGCGTCACAATCCATAACACTTCCAACCAAATCCTCTTTCTGGAGAATCCAGCTGGCTTTTCAGCACCCTTCAGGCATCCTGGGATTTTCATTTTTGTTTTACCTTCCACATAACAGTTACCCCTTTCTCCAGTTTCTCCAGTTTAGATGTCCATACACATTCTAATAGCACTAATTAATTTATTGTCAGGCCAAAGCAGTGGTAGGAGTACTTCAGTCAAGAAGTAACAGATGCTCATAGCCAGTTGGTTTGTAAAACTGCTCTCTGATAGACCTCCATGTGTGCTGCTTGCACCTCTAGGAAACTGGACCATGAGCCCTCACTCTCCATGTGGCTACTCATCTCTAAATCACCAGATAGATGGGCAGCTTGTCCCTCCCTGTTCCCAGGAACAGCCTGGCAGGAGGCCATGGGTGGACAGCAGTGCCCCCATGCACTACTGCAGCAGTCAGTGCTTAACAACTCCCAGCACAAGTCTTCAACCGTCCAGCTGGCATGAATGTTTTATCACAGGCAATCAGAGCGTTAGCATCTGTTCAGGAACTTCGGTTTGTTTTGCCTTTAAACTTTTGGTTGAACCTACCCTTAAATTTAACTCTTGGCTTCTCATGCATTGACAGTGAGTTTCTGAAGCTTTTTTTTTTTTTTTTCTTTTTTAAATAAAACAATAGCCCAACTGACTTTTACAGCAAATGTGCCCAAATTCTGTCATGCTGAACTTCCTTTAAAAAAGCCATATACTGACTATCCCAAATAATTGCATCCTGGTCACTTCATTTAGGGGATTTTTTTTTTCTGTTTTATTTCATACTTAGCTTTCCAGGGGATGTCATCTATCTGCTCCACAGTTCTTGGGAGGTAATACCCTGTGCACAGTTTTGCATTGTTGAGGCATAAATCAAGGAACAAAAATTCCTGGCACAGTTGTGTCAGCCCTGTGTGACCTTACTCTCACAGAAGGAACAAATCTACTCTATGGGTCTGTAAAGGCTGCCAGAGACTGCCGCTAAATATCCCTCAAGCATGCTTCACAGAAGTATTGCATAATTTACAAATATACTGTCACAGCAAAATTTCCTGTTAAACTAGTCAGCAAAAGGTTTCTAAAAGTGAATTTAAGAAATCTAAACTTGAATTGTAGAGAGGTAAGAGGAATTTCTTAGTAGAAAGGTGGCATCATCCAGAGACATTATGAAATAATCAATGTATAGTACCTCATGTTGTGTCCAAATGGAGGGGACAGAGCTTTTGGTAATCGGACAACTTTTCTTCGAGTTTGAGAGAACAAATTTCTTTGGACCATGTCTTGAAAGAAAAACACAAAACCTCAATAATTAGATAACTTATTGCCCAGGGACACACTGGGCCTTTAGAAAAGAAATACAAATAAAACAGGTAGCCCTGAAGGCTGAACGGTGATGTTCTTTCTATCATGTCCACCCCACTCCATACTTCTTAGTTTGAGACCATTTCCACTTGGGTAGCTTCTCCTTGGAGATCATCAAGGTCAACAACCTACTAGCATAGGCTGTGAAGCTCAAATGCAACCATCAACTACTGCACCTCCAGATGCATTCACATCCAGGCTGTTGGCCAGAGAAAACCACATCTGATGTCTGGCCTGCAGCAGGAGGATATGATGGAGCCCATAAGTCTGGCTTTTCTGGCAATATGGGTTTGTTAGCTGGGGTTGAGGAACATCTTTTTGGTCCTGCAACAATATCACAGAGCACACATAGTGTGGCATTGCTAACTATCCATTGTTTCCTCCTTTAAACACCATTCTTTTTATTCATGCCAAGAAACATTTAAAGTTTGGAAAGCTAGCAGAAACCTTAAGATGGTTAAATAAATTATAAATAATTAGAAACAGAAAAACATTTCTTATTTTCCCATTCTCTCCCTGTGTAACTAGCCCATAATTTTTCCTTTGCTGCACTGTGTTTTCTCTCCCCGTAACTATCTTGCAAGATGTCTACCAGAGCTTACTTCTTCACCATTTGATTTTTTAGTTCTTACATTTATATATTAATATTATTTTTTTAATTTCTCATTTCTCCTTTTCTGTTACGTAAACTTGAATGCATAAGCCAGATGCCATGAGGTGTTTATTCTCAGTTTTTGTTCTAAATGTACAGCATTGTCAGAGATGCTTTTTTGACCACAGATGCACAAGTCTGTAAGTTTGAGCAGAGTATCTCAGAACTGCAGAGAAATGTACTTAATATTCAAATTCGGCTTGGAGAAAACTTATTGGAGGAAAAAAGACATGCTCAAAGAAACCCAGACAGAGCAACAACTCCACATGACGGAGGCCACCTTAGAGTCAGCTATGTAATGAATGGTAAATAAAGAGATACTTCACCTTTAAAGTTTAACTCATATATCTGTGAACTGGCTGAGAATAACAGAGTGCCTTTAGGGTCAGCTAGAAACGCCTTCTCCAGATCTGCAGAATTTACCGTGGCAGGTGAATGATACAGATGCTAAAGAAAGAACAAGGAAATTATACTGTTAAACTAGTCTTCAGTTTAGGTTACTCTGTAGGGACATACCACTTTTTCCCTAAGCCACAGCAATGAGATGCCATGTGGAACTAGTCTCTATTACTTCCAGCATTTTGTTCTTCAGGGATGTAGGGGTACCCCACAGGGAACAGCTGCTTATAACAACAGCAAGAAAGAAGCATTCAGTCTGTGTGGTCAGCTTCAGTCAAATTACTTCTGTTGCCTCTGGAAAATGAAATTGTTTTTCAAAGCTAGTCTTTTGAAAGCTTTCACTGAGTATCAGTACTGCTTTGAGGGACAATGAGTAAGACAAATCCACCAAGGTATCAGAGCAGCATTGCAAGGACACCAGCAGGGCATGTAGACCACACCAGCTGCAGAACAATGTGCCCTAAACAATTCTCCAAAGATGGTTGAACAAGAGCTCTTGGCATTGACACCGAGGACCTCACCTTTTTCCCATACTCAATCCACTCGAAGTCATCAAGCCAATACCAGATGTTCTCCATTCCAAGGTACCACACGCACAGAAGTGCTGGTTGATGCTTGGCTGCGTCCTTACCCCTAACACAGAAAGAAAGATCCAGAATCAATATGTGTCTTTTCCAAAGCTGTCTAAATATATGGTATCTCTGATGAGGTCAGAAGTCTAATCACATCTCAGAAAAGAAGACCTCTTGGGCTGGAAATTGCAAAACCAAGGAACTGATATTTGTATGTTTGGCATGGCACGCATCAGAGAAATGACCCTGAGTTCAGTGACTTGGGCCCAGGTCACTGTTTTTCTCTAAAAAAAATATAATTCTAAAATATATTTTGGAAGAAAACACAACTGACACAATGATCTCAGCTTGTTAAGTGACAAGCAGTGGTGCCACCTGGCTAACAGTAGCAAGACCTGGCTTCTAGCAAATTCCAAAATCCAAGTGCCTTCAGAAAGCACCAACAGCATCACCCCTCCTTCATGGGTCAGGAAAACAAAGCAACCCCTCACAGGTGCTGCATGAGGACAGGAGCCCTGGTGCCATCAGGGGTTTGCAGGGCCTCTGTGAGGAAAGGCTGAGGGTGCCCCATGACAGACAGAGACAGATCCAAGGGCTGGACCTCAGGCCTGGGCCCCACCTGCTCCTCCTAGGAGGAGGCAGAGCAGTCAGGAGGGACAGAGAGCCTGGGAATAAAGAGGGGGGAAGGTGATGTTCTGATTTCTGTCTGTTTTTCTCCTCCAAATCCATTTTAATTATCAACAAATTAGATTAATTTTCCCCAAGTCAATTCCATCTTGTTCGTGATGGTAACTGGTAATCTGGTGATCTTCCTGCCTTTATCTTACCCCACAAGCTTTGGCATCTTATTTTCTCCCTGTTGCAGAGAGGGACAGGAGAGCAGCAGGGTGGGCATCTGGCTGCCTACCAAGATCAGCCCACCACAGGTACTCGGCAAACCCTCAGAAGAGGAACAAATTGCTCACCAGCAAAGTCCCCTCCCAGCACTCTGCCCTGAGGTACGCCACCTCCAAAGACAGGAGAGCTGACCGCCTGTAATTAAAACGCAGAGGGTTTGCACTTTGCTTACTGCCATGCTTTCTCCTCCTCCAGTTCTGTACCCCAGTCCAGATGACATTTGTCTATGCATCACTTCACTGTCCCTACAACACAACTTTATCACAGGTCACACAGAGCTGCCCACCTACCTGCACCGGAGTTTACAAGGGTCTGTGGTAGAGCTGCTCACAGCTGCCTGAAAAATATGAACACGGTGTGCAAATGGAAATGATTGTTCATTCAACTGGCCCTGACACCCTTCGTGCTTTGGCAGGGATCATGGGTATTCACAGCAGGCTAACCCGGGGAAAACAAAGGAAAACTTCTGGAGTTGGTTGCAGTGCAAGGGTCCACAAAAAAAAAGGCCTGGCAGCCCCACAGACTGCCAGGGCAAAGAGAAGGAAGGGCTCGGGTCTTCTTTGTAGCCTTAGCTTGTTCCACTGCTGTCTTCAGACCGTGGTTGCTCTGTATACATGGTAACACCAGCCAGGCCTGTTCCTAGAAAAACACTCCCGATCTCCTGATTCATTTTCTTTCAAATCCCATTGCAGGGGATTCGTAAGACCCAATGCTCCCATTAACTTTTTTTTTTTTTTTTTTTTTTTTTTTTTTTTTTTTTTAATGCAGCCACCCTTTCTCTCCCCTCTGCACAGCAGTATGCTGCTGCCATGGCAGGAAAACGGGGAGTTTTTGGATACTATGAGTGGGATGTGACGGAGAAAAGTCAGATGAAGTTTCCAGCAGTTTTTCTCCCCTGTTCCCCCCATCCCTATTCCCTCTCCCGTTACTCCACACACTATTGCTAATCCCCGCTCAGACCCAGAGCTCCTGCTCTGCTGTCACACCCTCTGCTTTCCGAAACCATAAGCTTGAGCCCTGCTTTCACTTTCACTCTCTAGTGTTTCTGCTCTGTATTGTTTTATTTCCGCTCAACATCTTACCCCAACTAGAAAGAAACAGAGGTGAAGCACTTAATAAACAGACAGAAATATGTCACTATCAAGACACCTCGTGTCCTTCACCTTTTCCTGAGGTGTTACTATCTGTTCTTGCGCAAGAGAGATACCCTGTAAATTTGCCTTTCGTTTCTCCGCAGTAACAGCTTGCGTACATTAAAGACAACCTCACGCCACTTTACACACTTCCTCCTCATTCATGGTGGATGAATTGAGGAAGGCAAACGCAGCGTATGGTCTGATTAACAACAAGCAGGTGTCCTTCCAGCAAAAAGCAAAACCCACAAACCGTAAAATCACCGACTTCCTCCCCTCTCCCACCTCAGATGCACCCCAGAAAAGATGTCAGAGCCCCTCAGACCACTACTCACGGTCCTGCCACCAGGCTGCTAAGCCACCACCCCTGGGTGTGTCAATCACGTGCTTGTGCACCGGACCAGCCTCTGAACCCTTGCTCCACGTTGGAAAGATCCCCTGCATTCAGCTCGACCTTCGGAAATGAAATATGACCAGCCTGCTAGAGCCCCACGTGAACTCCTAGCTGTATGTCCAGTACCTCCTTTTCCCTTCGTGCCTCGCTGCGGGACGTCACAAATGCTTTGCCACTAGCCACCAGCCCACAGGAAGAGGAGCTGAACAGCGTTTCCTTCTGGTTATTACATCATATGCATGTACCCCTGCCAGGCATGAGCAGAACGGCCAGGCGGAGCTAATGCTTTTGGCAGATGCATCAGTAAAAATCAACGTTCCTGTGAGCCAGCATAGCTTAACTTTCTTGCTGGATTTCTGTCGTCATGTACCTGTGGTTACCATGCACCGATGCCTCCTGTTCCTCAAACAGCCAGGGATACTCCAGATCTTCTCCTTTCGAGATTCCTGTCAGGAGCAGCTTCTTCTGAACATCGTTTTTGGAAGCCCAAAGCTACCATTGCCTTACAAAACATACACTGATCTCAATACAGAAAAGGGGTGCAAGTCCCAGCACGTGCTCTGTGCTGGTTATGCATCATTCAGAGGGGTTTTCAGAGGGCAGCATTGCACAGTGACCCAAGCCAGTGCAAAGCAAGCACAGAGCTCAACAGGGCAGAGTTAAACCACACAGAGCTCTGGAGTCTCCTGAGAATCTTTATTCCTTTACCTTGAACTCTGAAGCTCCTCTCTGCTTTTCCCTGCAGAAATGAAAGGAGGGTGAAGAGCTTTCCAACCTGATCTCTGGCCTTCCAGTTCAGAAGATTGACAGAGTTTCCCAGCAGAGCTCTGAAGCATAATAGCTCAAGTAATGCTAACCACGTAAACCTACTCAGATGCAACCATTCTATTTTAGTTTAGTTACACGAATTACATTCAGTAGAATTGCCCAGAACAGTTTTATCTCCTGATGATCTAGTCAGCCCAGTGGTGGAAAAATATAAAGCTCTGTTTTAGTTTCTGGAAAGGCTGCACCCTGAGTGCATTTTATACACACAGGATAAAAATAGAAACAGAAATGTGATTATGAAGTTGAACCTTGGTTCTTCCCCATCTAGCTTTTTCCGACTGGCTTTTCACCTCCCGTATAGTATCTGTCTCTCATCTCCATAGTTGTGCAACTTCTATGCTTCTCTGACTGATTAGATTTATAGGATCAGATCCTGCAGGTTCATTTTTGCATATGTGAATTCTCTAGTAAAATAGTCTTCTGAACTGAAGCCAAGCTTTTCAGTAGACACAAGGTACCAGCTCTAGGAAAAGCATTCTGGCTTGTTAGAATATGTTTGCATAGCTCTGCTTGGAACAGCATAGCATCCTCTCTAAAACAAACAACTTGCCACAACCTGGACACCTGAACTCACTGTAAACTGATACCTTCTGACTTCTTTTTATTATTATTATTACTTTTAACTGCAGTGACTGCCATGTAGCTGTTGAACCTCAGATTCCTGCTGTCAATGTAACAGCAGTAGTAGACGTGTCTGCATTTTGAGGATCTGACAGGTCTGTGAACAGACATTCTACATCCCTGCAAGATAAGATCCTTTTCCTGCATAGTCAGCAGAGGCGCCCAGGTGTGGTTTCCCTACATTTGTCAAATGATTTATCATCCATTAAGAAACCACAGCCCACTTATTCTTCCCCCCACAAATTCCAAGTCTCATTCCCGTTTTCTCTTCAAAGGAAACAGATGGAAAAAAAATGATGTTTCACCCTTTCTAAGTGTGTATCTGCAGACACAAAGCAGCTCTGTTGCAATTGCAGATCACTCTAAGGTTTGACACAGGAGAGCTGGTGCTACAGGGAGCTCACAGGGGTCTTACAGCACAGGAACAGGCTGACAGCACCTCATGCTTCTACCTCAAATGCAGAAAAATCCCCCAAACCAGCATGTAAGGAGGTGTATTTGGGCCACCTTTGGGTGGTGGGGCTCCCCTCTTCTGCAAGGTCTTCTGCACATTGGTTCCCCAGCCACACACATGGCCTGAGGGGGCACAGCCTCTGCTTGGGAACCCAGAACTGTTTCCAAATCTCACTTCAAACAACACTTGAAGGCAGTACCTTCTTTCCTAGGTTGTGATGCTTTTCCCAGGAAGTCTGCATTTCCTGTTGGACAGCTTCCAGCAGCTTGTAAATTAATTCATGGGGCAGGGAGAGGATGAACCTTGCAACTATGCTATTGCTCTCACAGGTCGATTTAGCACAAGAACAGAAGCGGTCTTAACAAGAATAATAATTCCCAATTGCTTAAAAAAAAAGTCCTAATTATTTATTTCCAAATCTTGATAGTGCATTTTACAAGTTTTGGTAGATTACATTGGTTTTGTAAATGCTACTTAGTTTTCTAAGTACATAAATGCTTGATACAAAAGGTTAAAAATGCTTCACATTCTGCTCTTCCTCTCTTCAGTGGCCATCAGCCGAAGCCCTGTATACTACTTCTGATCTTTTAGGAAAAGATTAACTATTTCCAATCACTTAAGTGTTAATTTCTCTTTTATCTGGACATAACTTTGCAACATTAATAATGTAATCCAAAATAACCCAACAACAGAAACATTTCTGATGGCAATGGTTCACGTGAGCATTTATGTATCGATTCAGCAAGTCATTTGACTGTAGATTTAAAATTAAAGCTCAGACATGAAGCCTTGAATGTCTTCTTACAGCACCAAAAGATGTGCTTATGAAGGAATCTGCCCAAGACTCATCAGTGGTCTTGTCCTCCTGCAGGAGAATTGTGTTTCACTGGAGTTGGGCCAAAATCTCAATTTTTCAACTTCATTAGTAGCACCGGGTGAGGAATCAGAATTTACCCTGTCCTATTCTTGTGGGTATTTAGATTTATTTTTTTGTTTGTTTTTTACTGTGTCAGTACATTTTGAAACATCATTTCAGAAAAATAAAATTCAAAATTGAAGCATTATTGTATAAGCAAAATAAATTTATTTTCCTTATACAATTATCAAAGCAAAACATTCTGACTTCACTTTGTTAATGATTTGTTCTTCCTGGTAAATGAAGTTTTAGTCTCCCGCCTCCTACTTTCCAGTTCATCTACCTTATTTCTAATTTGCTCTCCTCTTCCATTTCCCTTTATAAAGCTTCTTCACAGCACCATTTCCCTTAACTACTATGAAGCTTCAGTTTGAAACCTGTGTTTGGCTTCCATGTGGCTGGGCTCTTCGGTAGTTCTGCAGTAGGATCTCTTCCTCTGTTTGCCAAGTTAGGAAATTAAAAATAGTATATATTTTGCTGAGGACTGGGCTGGGCCAGACTGCAAAATTAAGATCTTTTCTTCAAAGACACTTTGCAGGCAAAGAAAGCTCATTTCAAAGAACTAGATTGTTCTGCTAAAAAAGAAAAGGGCAGAAGCAGATGTGACACACTCATCCAGATCCTGACTGGCAAGCTTAGGACTGCTTGCAGCAACGTTTTGGCTCAGGTTCATCCTCATTTGCACTGATCAAAAGAATAAGAGCGTGGCCTGCTTTTTGTAGGATCAAAGGTATCAGAAATGGAGTAAGTAGATTTCATCTTCTCCTTTAAGTTATGATGGTTTCCTCAGTACGTCTTGATTTCTTGTTGAACTACTTCCAGCAGTAACTGCAGCTTCTGCGTAACATAATCTGAAGGGAAGAAAAACAAAAAGTTTAATCTGAAGGATATCTTAAACTGGGGGTGAAAATCAGAGCATCAACACTGATTGCTGTAGCATTTTATATTAGCAGATCACTGTATCTGTTTTCTTTCTTACTATACTTTTTTTTTCCCTGTTCACTGGTTACCAGTACACCTCAGCACAACACCAAATCCAAAGAAATCAAGATTCACACTTGAAGTTATAAACTAAAATTGAAACAGGGCTCTTGTTTCAGAGTAAGTCATTGTACTTGTGCCACCAGGGCTACACCCAAGCTAAATCTGTGCCATGGAGAGAAGATATCTTTCATTTACACACCCACATCTGTGCCAAATCTGTACTGTTAGACAAGCTGCTCCATCACCAAGCAGCCTGCAGGCTGCATCAGCTTTTCCTATCAGTCCTCTCCCTAGCCTTTCAGCAAATGTGTTTGTGCATGGGGTTACAGTACTCTCAATCTCTCCATACTCACTTTTGATCTTTTTGCTCAGTTTCAGCCAGATTTGACAGAGGTGCTGATCACACAGATATGATAAAGATATGATAGCAAAAGTGATCCTCTTGGTTCCCCCTGTTGGTAGACCTCAGCCCTTCCTTTTCTAAAATAACACATTAAGCTGGTTTATCAGTGCATTCACGAGCCAGGCCAGCCCCCCACAGCACAGCCTGCCCCTTCTCTTCGGCCGTGGAGGCTGCATCCCAGAAAGGGCAGGGAAGGGGTGACAGGGATCGTGACTGAGGTTCCACGAGGTCTGTTGGTCACGGAGTGATTTGTGTTAGAGATGAGCACTGGCAGCAAACCAACATCTCTACCCTGAGTGTGCTTGGGTCCAGGATACCGTAACCCAAGTGCATACTTACAAAGCAGGCTACGGCAGCGGTTTGACATTTGCCTGTGGATTACGAGGTAGTAGACTGGAAAGCCACTTAACACCATGGTACATCCGATGCTAATGTTTACAGGGTCCGAGTAGAAAGACATTGCCACCGTGAAGAGGCAGATGATGGTAAAAGAGACGGGAATGAAGAGGGGCACCTGGGGAAAAGAACACAGAGGATGCTCAGGCAAAACTGATCAGCCTCCATACATGCCAGCTGTATTCTCTTCACACTGTATTCTCTTTCCCATGTTAAAGAAGATGAGAAAAGTCATATATCTGTCCTGTGCACTATTTCTGTACAATCAGTTGTGAACAAGTAGGATGCATAGAAGAAAAGTTTACCTGTATCACCCTGGGAGCCCAGTGTGCCCTGAGAGGCACATGCCTCCTTCTACATGCATTGATATAAACCTCACCTCATGTGCATTGAGGTCAGAGGTTGGACTCAATGATCTAGAGGTCTCTTCCAGCCTAGAAATTCTGTGATTCTGTGATATAAACCTCACCTCATTTGCAACAAGACACTGAGCCAGGGAGAAGTCAACCAGACCTCACTGCTCTGTGAACGTACAGCACATGTGCGTGTCCACACACCCCTAAGCTTGCCACCTGTGGCAACTGCTAGTGGAAAATCTGAAGCCATGAGCAGAAGCCCTTAGAAACAAGCCGTTCTTTGGCCATAACACTTGTAACTCATTTTGAGCTGCCTCCAGCTTGCCTGAGACCTGTAGTGACCGAAACAGGGTAAACCAGACACTCAACTCCATAGCACTTGCATCAAGAACGTGATTTTCAATGACACCCTGATGAAAGACCAAAGTAGCTCTGAGCACGTCAGCCTCACCTTGTTGGGTGAGCCAACTCATCTGTATTATCCGGAGAGTAATTTGGAAGACCGTAACAAATAAGCTGTGAAACATTCCCTTAGTCCCTAGATCCAAGCAAGCCAAGTTACTCCTCGCCATAGCTGATAAAGGAGCTGCTGATCTCACCTAGGGTGAGGACCTCATTTTGGATGCTGACCATGCCGAGCTGAAAGAGATCAGTTGCTCTAGTGATGGCACCCAGCCAGCCACCAAACTCCTGTGCTCCTGCTGCCTTTCCAGCCAGAGCATCCCTTGCCAGGGTCTCCTACGTGCGTACACTCACACTGCACATCTGTGTGAGAGGTGCGTGAGGGGGCTGCTCACTCCTCTTCCTGGTGTTTTCTTACCATTTTTAACTGAAAATGCTGTGGGGGGAAATTACCAGCACAGCCACTCGCCTTTTTTATTATTTGTTCTCTGTAAGCAGGCTAGTGTCAGAAGAAGAAATATTTCTGACCACTGGAGAGCAGCACATGCACACATCACATTCACTCCTTCGCTGTTGCAGATGACTGTACTTTGGGTTTGAAGTGGGCATAAAATCTGGGGGGAGGGAGGAAGAGAACCAAACTGCCCGCATTTCCCTCACTCATTCAATCTGTTCTTAGGAAGCGTTAAAAACCTAACCTCTATCTAAAACAAAATGGGGCACACTCCCAGAAACTGAAAATATCACCAGTGCTATCAACTAATAAGCTTCTCCAAGGCAGGCTGGTTGGCTGGTTTAAAATAAAAAATTAAAGCTTATTAAAAAATCTGGTTCTGGGTGAGTGCATGAGCAGAGCCAGCCAACAAGCTGGGAAGCTTCGAGGTCTCTGCTAAACACACTGTCTCCAGCAAAGACCAAGAAGAAAAATTACCCCAAACTTCGCATCAGGCCTCGCTCGGCTTGGGGAGGAGCCCTGGGAGTGGTGGAAAGCGTTTCTTTCCCCTGAGTTTTTTGCTGATCAGCTGCCCAGTGCCTGTGGCCTTGGAGGTCTCCTCTCCTCCACAGGAACTGGCTGGAGACACCAAGCAGGCGCAACCAGAGAGGGGAACAAACTGTGCACACGATGAGCACAGCCCCAGCCAAACACAGATGATCCGGCAGTGGGAGAGGTGTCCCAAGCACAGCAGGGGCTGCAAAAGCCACACCAGCTTCCCCCGCTGACACAGGGGACCGGCTGCTTCCCATGAGCAGAGATCCCAGCAGCCACCAGAGGGGCCCAGCTGGAGGCCAGAGAAAGGTACAAGGGGCCAAGCTGCCCCTTGAGGAGCAGGGGATTGAATCTCCTTCGCCTCCCTGCTTCCCTCTGCCCACTTTTAATGCCTCTTGATGCTTATGTCCACAGGTCCAGTGCATCCCAAACGTGCTGGAGCTGTACATGTGCACACATCTGTTTGTGGCATGTATCAGGCAGCTCCTCACACCCTTGTGCTTAGCACAATCAGTGTCCCACAGCGGTCACATACAGCTATAGGCTCACTGAGCCCCTCACCTCCCCCATGCAGGAGGGCAGGTCCTTCTCCAGGGGCCACACCATCCACTAGCTGCCGTTAGCTGTGGCTAAAGGAAATGCTTTGTGTTATACATGCACACAGTGCACATCCTCAGGGTCTGTAATGGCCCTGAGTTGTGCTCAAGCTGCTTTATGCTACACAGTATTTCTGCGCCAGGAAACAATTCCCTGTAAGTCAAGTTTACTCCCAGGACTCCTCTGGTAATTCCCCTTTCCCCCAAGCCTGACAGCCTTCTGCTTCTCAGCCAGGGCTGAGACTTACCTACCACTGAAATCACATCAGGAAGGGTTCCCCTTGCAGCTCAGGAGAGGTGAGCATGGGACCTGCACATCTACCAGCTCCCAGCACGATACCTTGTTCCCTGGAGCAGGCTGCCAACCTCTTTGGCTGCAGATGGTGACACCACATAGAACTGTTTTTATAGGATTTACTGAATCTGGCCATTTGGGTACATCAGCCAACCTGAGCAGCTCCCCACATGCCTTACCGAGCAAAAGGGATTGAGGGCCCTTGGAGCCTAAAGGCAACCACAGCCATGCAATGCTCTAATTCTTAGCAGTGGATACAGAGACAGAGAAAAAAGAAAAAGAAAAGAAAAAGAAAAAGAAAAAGAAAAAGAAAAAGAAAAAGAAAAAGAAAAAGAAAAAGAAAAAGAAAAAGAAAAAGAAAAAGAAAAAGAAAAAGAAAAAGAAAAAGAAAAAGAAAAAGAAAAAGAAAAAGAAAAAGAAAAAGAAAAAGAAAAAGAAAAAGAAAAAGAAAAAGAAAAAGAAAAAGAAAAAGGATTGGCACATGTGTCTCTGGCTGTCAGACACACGCCATGTGTTGTTACCTTGAACGGGCTCTGCAGCTCCGGGTGACGGCAGCGATGGACAATGAGCCCAAGGGTGGCTAATCCTATGAAGAGCCATCGGGAAAAGCTGAAGAAGTTCATTAGATGGTAGATATCTCCGATACACACCATGGTTGTAACCAAAGGGAACTGAGCATTGTGAAGATGAAATACAGTCATTAATGCCTTACTGCAGTCCCCAGTCTGGGAAAGCTAATACGGATCATCTCCTCTAGCCCCCCTGCAATCACAGGCAGCTACTTCACAGCCCCAACATTTCTGAGGTCACCGAATGTGTTACAAAACCCTGTCGTAGACTGAAGATTCCCAGCAAAAGTCCCAAATACAAAATTGCAATGTGCTACAGAAAGGAGCAATGGAGATCAACTGCAACCCAAACCTGAGAGCCTCTCCACAAATGCTCATTTTCTGGATTTCCACTGAACCTGGGAATTTCAGTTTTCCAACTAGCCAAAGCCTGGGGGAGATGATAGCAAACATCAAGCAGTAACTGTGACAGATGGTGGGGACAATACCTTGAAAGAACACGTTCAAGGCAATAAGGTAGGGACTTTGGGACAGCAGGGTTCAGACCTCACTACTTGCACAAGGGGACCTAATAATTTACAGCCATTTCCAGTGTTCCACTTTCTTCATTTTATGGAAGCTCACTTAGTGTCTCGATACCCTTTAAAGCTCCTCAGCTTCTCCAGGCTTTGCAGATTGCCAGACCAAACAAGCAAGCCAAGACTGCAAGAAGAGGGCATGTCAGACAGGCAGATCCCCTTACCATTAACATGACAGCAGGAAGAGGAGTATGTCTTCGAATGTGGATCATGGAGAAGAGAGGAGGCCACTGCCCTTCCCTGGAAGCCACAAACAGTGTCCTAGAAAAAGACAGGGAGCCCTATGCATCAGCACCCCACAGTCACACTAGACATGAAGAGATCCATAGCAGGACTGACCAGAGGCCACAATGCACCCCACCCACATATCTGTTCTTTAAGATCACAGTTCTGCGCTCAGCCTCACTTTTTAGAGGATTTGGAAAGAAAAAAAAAGTCTCCAAAGATTAATTTTGCGTAGTTGTCCAAGCACCAATTAGCTCAGCACAGAGCCCACTGCTGGTACTGTCCCCACAGGTGGCCCATTAGCAGAGACCCTTGGGCAAGTCCAGAGAAACCATGAATGAGGTCAGGCTGGAAACAGAAACAAAGCAGTAGGAGGTAGAGGGGTCACAGACCTCAGGTCTTTGTAAGAGAGGCTGGGGAGTTCACAAAAGGTGACTGTCATCCCAACAGGAGACTGGGCTTAACACCCAGGAGGGCCCAACAGGCCAGGGATAAAACATATATGCATAGATATAGATGGATATATAAACTATATAAAGAAATAAATGCAGCACAAGCTCCTCAAAGAAGAGAGGGTTTTCAAGCCTCTGGCCAGCTGTTGAACAATATAGCTTACTATCCTCCAGGGAGGCCAGCTACACACAGGGCCAGCTACAAAACGACAGCGAAGAGCTTCTTGCCTCCATCCCTCCTTTGAATCGTGAAAGGGCAATTAGGGAGAAGGCATTGCATCCAATTTTATAAACTTAATATCCACAAACTATGCCAGAGCATCAGCTGGGCTGGAACAGAGCCCAAAGCAGCTGGGGCATGAGTATATAACTGGTTTTATTGCTGTCTCTGTGGTTTTGCTGGGGTGTGGCTGGCCAGCAGCCAGGGAGGCCCCATCACTGTTTATACGGCCTTTCTGCAGTCATTATGTTAATGATGCCAGGAAGGGGGAGAGAAGGATGACAGGGACGTGAAGAACCTCCAGGGACTTCCCACCCTCCAATAAAATTGCTATCTAGAGGAGTTAAGTGGGGGGATTCTCCCCACCGTATTCCACACAGGACGTGAAGGTAGCGGATCACATAACTCATTAGCTCCTGCACTGTGAAAGATCTCTTTCATAGCAACTGATTTTTCCTTTTGCAATCAGAGCTGTGAAACGGAGCTGGCCCCAGAGAGTTTGCTCGGCTCCCCAGGGACAGGACAACACACTTCTCCATGAGCTCTGCCCTCCTCTCCGGTTTCAAGGCTCCCACAAGGACACGCAGTGCAGTAACCAGTGGAGCTGGCAAGATGTTTTTTTCACGGAACAAAGTTGAGCCTTGACTATTGCTTTGGGAGTGGCCTGGCCATGATAACTTTTCAGTGAACTCAAAGGAACGTCCCCCAGGGAGCATTTGCTTTTGGTCAGAGATCCTCACAGCGGAGGGGGACCCTGTGCCCTGCAGCAAAGCAGCTGGGCGAAGCCAGCAAAAGATGGCTCCATTTCACTGAGCAGCTGCCAGTGTCAACAAAGCTCATAGTTCCCCAGAAACACTGACATTTCACTTTAAAATGAGGGGACGGGAGGAGAGGTTAAAAAAAAAATCTTGTTTTTATGACCAGCCAGAGATAGTTTAGAACTGGCCAGAAAAATTAAGGGGAGACCCTTAGACAGCCAATGGTGTCCTGTAGTTTACACACTGGGAGTCAAAGGCCCTGATTTTCCCACAGGAGTGGTTAAAGTGCCATCAAAAGGACTGACAGGTGCACAGGTTACTGGTGCTTCCCTCTGAGTCAGTAAGCCAAAAAAAAAAAAAAAAAAAGTTAACATCTCAGACATCTGACCTTGAAAAGGTGAGGATTCCTCCATTCATGGTTCCAAAGCAGGACAGTGCGACAAGGACTGGGACCACTGAGATAAGGCTTCTGCAGGCCCTCTGCACAAAACTCTGGGGGAAGAGCAAGCGTGACTGTAGGAACATATGGTGATCTCTAGATGACATCGGATTCAAGAGGAAAAAAACTTCCTCCATTGCAGGAGTAGAATATGACTCATAAATCTTGCCTTTTCTACTGTCATCTGCAGCTTCTTTTACATTATCATTTAGGAAAGACTAGAAGTTACTGTTGTCCCATAATCCAGAGAAATAACAAAGCAAGAAAGCATTTCATTAGGAAAACCATCTCCTAGACCCTTGCCATAACCACCCCCTCAGCAGAAGCTGACCACACTAAAGAAAGATATCAGTAGGGGTGACGACTCACCACCGCCACAGCTGGAGAAGCCAGAACATCTTGTGTTCCCAGGACAGTGTAATAGGAGACATTGGTGAGCATGTACCCCACAATGACGGTGATCACAGACACAATGACAGCCAAGGGGATGTTTCTACAAGAAAGGGGAAGAGAGGCCCACAATGAACAGGCTGTTCCCCCTTTGTTTTTCATCGCATTGCTGCAGATTGCAGCTGGCACTGGTTAGGTGAGCCCACAGACTTATTTCTTCCCATGCTGTTTGCCAGCAGTAGGGGAAGCAGTGGTACCCCAGAGGCTGGCACACTAGAGCCGCCTGCTTCTCCCAGCCTTACCGTTCAGGTCTGACCAACTCCTCCCGCACAAAGCTGGTCTGAAACCTGCACAGCGGGGAGACACAAGGAGAGAGGTCGAGCCAGGAGCCGACGCAACGCGCCGCCCGCCGGGTGCCCTCCTGTCACACCTACCAGCCCGAGTAGGCGAACATGCCTGCGTAAAAAGCCAAGGGCAGCTTGTCCGGGACCAGCGACTGCTTGTCAAAAGCATCCTGGAAGTTTTCAGTGTGGCCTACAGAAGAGATAAGCAACAGATACAGAGCAGGGAAACATCAGGGGTGGACTTCCTTCCCACGGGTTAACATCCTGCCCAAACCTGGGAGAAGCGGCTGTGACTTCCCTGGAGCCAGGCATTTGGATTTGTTTCAGTGCTTTAATTGGTGGTGCTGTGCTGACATGCAAGCTGCATACACAGTGACAGAATAAATCTATCTCCTGACCAGCTACTGGAGAAATTTCACGGCAGCGTCTGTTTCTCCCTCAGACTGTGCCTGCTGTGGAAATGGGAGACTGTGGGGACACGAAGTTCTCCCATCCTTTTTTTCAGCCTCAAACTGATTCCCCAGGTTGACCCCCTCCTCCCCACGCCACCAGCAGCTGGACACTCGCTCTTTTTTGATGTGGTGCAGCCAGCGAGGCAGCAAATCCGGCTCTTGCTGCGCTCCCCCCGGCCCCACCAGCTTGCTGACCCCGGCCCCACGCTGTGCAGAGCATGGGAACCAGGGGGGAGGCAGCCAGCACGGGAACGGCCCTGCAGGAGGGGAGCTGGGGACACAGGGGGCAAAGCAAACGCAATAATAAAAACTAGAGGCAGCAAAAATATCAAAGTCAGGATACTGGTTGTGAGGTATATTCTATATCAAACAAAAAAAAAAAAAAAAAAAAAAAAAAAAAAAAAAAAAAAGGAAAGACAAGGAAAAACACCTAATAGCCTCTCATTTGAAGGAAGAAGACAGTCAAAAGCAGTTATATTTCTAACATTTTGAAATCCAAGTTCCACAAAGTTTGGATTCCACATCTATGTTCAGTTTTCCATATCACAGTGTCTTTTCATATCAAAGTGACAAACTACTCATGCAGTTGTGTCTCTCCAGGAAAAGGATGAAATGACACGGAGCACATGGAGAAAATCAGGCCACATCCACAGAGATGCCTCTGCGAGGAGCTCTGAGATGAGACTTGGGCATCCAGGTGTGAAAAGCTAGCCCAGGAAGTCTCTTTAAGAAATGTGAGTCAAGGGGAAGGCAGTGGCAGAGGAAAGGACAGGAGTGTGACTAAAGAAAACAGAGAAAGGCTGTAGAGTGAGGCAAACTGGTTTAAAAACAAGCACAAAAACTAAGTCAAAAAGAAAATGGACTTGAAAAAAAAAAAAGAAACTGGAAAATGGAAGTGGGCCTACTGGGGCAATCTTTCTGTATTCTAAAACAACTGCTGATAAGTGATGTGACACAAAAAGAATTTACGGTCTGCAATATATTCATGAGTGATTTAGAATCCCCCACGAGTCACATTAAACACAACCTGACATACTGGGGTCCCTCCACGGATTCTCTCTCCAGATGTCACCAGCACTTATCCTTCTTGCCTGAGGACGGGTGCCAGGGCTCCAGATTGTCATTTGAAGGCATTCCTAACAATAATGGCTCAGGATTTCTAGCTGCAGGGCAGTCCTTCATTTCAGAAGTGTTGCCCGCCTGAGGGGGTTTTTTGCATGTTCAAAGGAGCCAGCTCCAAACATCAGAAAGAAACACAAATGTTGAGCCTACTGCCTCTGCTGTTCCCTCTGCAGAGGAAGGAAATAGTGTGAAGCCACAGTGGGCTTCATCCCTTGGCTGGGAATGCCAGGGGCTTTTCTATTGACTGAGACTTGGATTAAAGCCAACACTCCCGTATCAATCCCAGAAGATACCACTGTTAGGGTTTTTGTTGTATTTTTTTCCTCTGCACGTGAACGTGAAATCCTGCATGAGTCCATTGTCAGTTTACTGCCTTACTGCCCATCTCCATTAGGAGGTTAAAAGCATCAGCTGAAGCCACAGGACAGTTAGAGATGCAGTTACCAGGGCTCAGCTGGGGGCTGGGGGCTCCTTGCACAGCTGTGACAGGCTCAGGACGCCAGGGGATGCTGTCACATGTCCCTGCTATCCCTTGCCTTTGTGCTGCTTTGGAAGGGTTTGGAGCCACGCTGACAATGGGCTGGCTGTAGGAAGGAAGACATCAACAGAGGTGGATGCCTGCTTCACCCTGGGTGGGTTCATCCCAAAGAAAAACTTTGAAGAAAGCAGAGCTGAGCCAGGAGCATCAGCCCCAGCGAGGTGACACAGCTTGAAGCTGACTGCCCCTCTCCCTCGAGCACCCTCCGTCGGCCACGCACCTACCCTGTGCCAGCAGCATCATCCCTGGCACGATGATGAGTGCGAGCGCCAGCAGCTTGACGATGGAGAGGGCTGTCTGCAGCCGGGCGCTCCAGGAGACGCTCCAGGAGTTGAGGGTGAGGACCGCGTCTGGAGAGGAGAGACCACACCGCTGCAGCCCATGCTCGACACACACAGGGGAAGAAAATAAATAAATACGGGAATGCTCCCTGCCCGGGGGATGTTACAGAGGGTGTTCACGGTGAGAGACAGCAGGCAGGGTGTTTTCATGGCTGGGTGCAGCACGTGAGGCCTACAAAAGCCTTGTGGCCTCAAACCAGGCAGCCTTTGTGCAATTACACATGAATAGTTTCTACCCCTGTACTCGGCACCATCCCCTCAAGACGCTGGGCTCCAGCTAGACAACAGGGATGCCCTTGCTCCTTCTCGGCAAACACCAGGGCCCCGGAGCAGCTCCTTGGAGCAGGAAGCTTTGAGTGGCCAAGGAGGCAGCACAGGACCCCAGTCCCAGAAGATAAAGCCCTGTAGGCACCCCAGGTCCTGGGCAGAGAGGCCCCGAGGCTGGCAGTGGCGTGAAGGTGTACTTACAGTACCCCAGGAGAGAGACGAGCTTCACGGCAGGAACAGGGGCTGCACAGGGGGCAAAAAAAGGCTCCAGCAGGTAGCGCCCAAATGCCAGCGAAACCACGGCACTGTTGGCAGGCCTGGCGAGGGGAACCAAGCACAACATCAAATTTTGGTCCATGGACAACCAAAAATAGCTGGGTGGAAGCTTCCCACACAGCCTAATCCTGCTCCACAACGTGGATCCCATAGAGACTATTTCATAGTTTTTTCTCAGCAAATGGGTTAAAAGGCACATGCTGCAAAAAAAGGTTAATTCTTAGCTTGAAAGCAAAAGTTGAGATTAATCATACAGAGCAAAGCTGTGTGGTTCATGTGTCCTACTTCATCCCAACATACATGGAGGACAGGCTGCTGGAAGGGGAGGATTTTCCTTTTTCAGGTGGAAAGAAAAGTCATTTACAATTTTCTAAATTATTACTTAACTCAGGGCTAAGCCAGAAAGTTTTTTCCACAGAAGAATGTGAGAAGTTTCACAATAGAATGAGAAGATCTGAAATGAACCTGGCATCTGCTCCCTGTCACCAAAAATATATCACAGTTCTTGGATGATACCAGAGCTGCCAGGGGAGAACAGAGATATTCCTCAAGTACAAATCACACTGAACACATGCAACTGTTTACTCAGTCTGTCTTCTTTTATTACTGAAAGTCTTTAAAAGTTTTTCAGATTTTTTCCCCTTTTCCTTTATAAACTGCTTAGACTTTTGCCTGGAACCACAAATTAAATAAATATTTTTTTAAATAAATCAGAATATCCAGCAAAGGGCAAACAGACAAAATCTCTTACCTGATAGCAAAAAACTCAGCCCACAGAAATAAGAAACTTGGTAGAGGCCCTAATGTCTCCAAAATGTAGATATAATGTCCTCCAGACTTGGTGATCCTTGTTCCAAGCTCCGCATAACACAAGGCACCTGGAAAAGTTCAGGTATAAATGAACTGAGTAAATCATCCCTTGGATACTCTTTTCTGCATGACTTCCAGGAATTGACAGAGTCTGTTTAAAAGAAATGGTGAACTAGAGGAAGAAAAGGGGGCTTTTGCAGAACCACTCTTTTTCTTATTCTAGTGTGTTTAGAAGAAAGTTCACTGTTTTGTCAGAAGGAAGGAAATTTTGTTGCCTGGTTAATGATGTAACTTGTCCAGGGGAGCTGCGTGGAAGGGTGTGTGGGAGAAACACTGCACTAAACTTAAAGAGACATCCTATGACAAACATCTTGGAGGTTCATGTTCTCTCATCTCCCCTCTCAGCTTGGTGTAACGGTGCACACAGGGTGGCTGCAGCACTCAGCTCACCGCCAGTAGCTGTCCTGACCATTTTGATCACATTTCTGATCATGAACCACGTTCCTGTGTCCCTATCTTGCACCTTCACATCTTCATTTGAAGTCCCCAGAGAGAGAACCTGGAAGGACATGTCTGAGAAGGGAGACCTGGTACCGATAGAAATCATGAACCTGACACTGCAGAGCAAGGCAAGCCTGAGGAGACAGCTTTAAAATTTCCAGGTAAATGGAGAGAAACCTTTACACCTCCGCCTGTGCCTCCTACTCCCATGGAGATCATTCAGATCATGCCACTGGTGAGGGTTTTCCTGCCTCTCTGCTGGTGAATTTGTGCTGAATCCCTGTCCAAAGTCTTGGATGCAGGCAGAGCCCTCCTCTCATTTATTCCAGTGGGTTTATTTACATGCTTAAAGCTTATATTTAAGTGCTTTGCTGAAGTCAGGCTACAGAGCCACACTTTAAGAGAAAAAAAAAAGGATAAAAGAAAGCAGGCCATTTAAATATCCTGAAAAAAAAAAAAAAAAAAAAAGCATCAGAAAAATGATCACAGGAGGTCATCAAGCTGACAAAAGGGAAGAGAAAACCAACAGATCCAGCTACAAAATGCAGCAACTCAACAAAGAGCAGTCGGGCCAGAAGAAGCTACCAAAGGCTGCCACAGAGAGAGAAACCTTTCCAGTGTGGAGGCTGGGCTACATGGCCAGCACATGCCTTATCACTTATCACTCTGCTCAGTTAAAAGAGACTCTTTGCTCACATGAAGCTTTAAGATTTTTCCTTAGGCAAAAGTATATCACTCCCCAAACAGCCATGCAGAAGCTGCATCCCACATGTAGGGTAACGCAGCCTATGCTCAGCAGCACGACGTGAAATACTGGTAGGCATATGCAAAGAGCAAGAACCACGATTGTTGCCAGATTAACAACTGAACATCCCAATTTCTAAATGTCACAGTGCCAAGGTGTTTTATCCACATGGAGTATTTCTCCTTTCTTGTTTTTCTTTCTTTTTTTTTTTTTTTTTTCTTTCCTCGAGTTGTAAAAGTGGAAGAACTTTAAAGTCACTCGCTGAAAATAAGCTTCAGATTCCTCCCCAGAGCTGAGAGATCTTGCACATCTAACAGCACCTTTAAAGCACTTCTGAGAAGAAGGTGCTTGTATACAGTTAATGAAGGAAACTGAAAGCTGTGGCTTTTACCCATGGTAACTGTAAGAACTGCATTCTTTCAGAAGAACCAGAATGAAAGGCACCAGGAACTGATCTACTCCATCTCCTCGCTCTGAGAAGCAGCAGTCGTACCCAGACCCCTTCTGACAGACACCCACCGACTCTGGCAAAGGCCCCTGGTGACCCCCAAGCTTACTAAGTATTTTTTTCTGCTACATTCAGAACAGGGAATTTTAGGTCCATTCCACTCCCAGCTATTTATAATACAATTTTGCTGGCTCCCCTCACCTCCCAGGTGCTTAAGCAAAGGCTTCTCCAACTCCGCACTCACCAAACATTGAGAGGAGCCCGCAGGCAAACCAGACCACCAGGGAGAAGCCCACAGTGCCCGAGTTTTTCAGCACTCCTTTAGGGGAGATAAAGATGCCACTGCCAACCATGCTGCCGATGAGAAGCGAGAAAGCCCTCAGCAAAGTTATCTTTTTCCTCAGAAAGACAGCCTCCTCTTTTTTCTTGTCTTTCCCCATGGCTTCTCTTCTAATCCCAGAAGAAGCTCATGCATTTAGGAGTTATGGTGCCTCTCAGCTGTCCTCAAGGCTCACCTGTAAGACAAGGAAAGAGTTAGGGATTTGGGGGTCTTCTTTTCTGGACAAGATTTTTTGCAGCAACCTGTCAAGATCTGTTGATTACTCCTCAGCCACTGGCTATAACCAGCAGATAAACCACAGCTGCATATAATACACTCAGCATCATCTCATATCAGCACAGCTCCTGAGAGGGACTGGCAGCTTTTTCTCCCACTTCTGCCAAGGAGCACAGAGAAACTCGCATGCCACACTTTAGGACATGATTTCCAAATGCAACTTTGATGCCCAAAGAGAGGTTTGCATCCCTGGATGGAACTAGCCAGGTTAGGGGTTAATTTATTGGGAACTAATTTGGGTGAACATTGATATCAGCACATCAGCAGAAAAACACATTTCACGTTGCACACCTAATAATCAAGACCTTGAGGGTCAATTTTATTTATTTATTTTGGAGGAGCAAAGAGCCCTGTTAGTTGACATACACAAATGGTTTAAGCTGTTTTAATTTACCATCCATCCCTGAACAAACCCTAGCTACAGCCTTAACGTGAAGGCTTCACTTTATCAGTGTTCCTTAATACAACGCCAAACGCCAAGCCTTTTCACTATCAGATCACTGAAGAGCCAAGAATAAATATTGCTGTGTATTCTAAGATAGAGGACTGTCACTGATATCAGAAATGCTGTTTCTACTATTAATACAAATCCCTTCTCGGTAACAACAGCAAGGGTGAGGAGTTTTTCCGAGAAAAGAAAGAACTTCGGGCACTCCAGGGATCTCAGAAGCTGACCTCGATCCAGCCCTTGTGCTGCAGCAACCTCCTGCTTCATCACCCCGGCTCTCATTCCCCATTACTCAGTGGCCCTTCCCTGCAGGGACGGGCAGTGTTACAAGCTGCATTTCCAGGCAGTAAAAGACAAAACACAGAGGCTACAGGCTGTGCTCGGTCAATTGGAGGCAAGGAATCGGCCTCCAGCTTCTCTTGGTTCTGGGCTGGTGCCCTCAGCAAGAAACTCTCATTTAGGTAGGTAAGGCAAATTTCATATCAGTTAGCACAGTCTAATTTGCTGTAACAAATGTTTGTAGTTAGCCTAACAGCCAGGTGGACATTTTACAATGCTAATTAACCCCGCTAGAGCAGACAAGATGGGTCTGGAATCATCTGGGTCCTCACCTTTTTTTGTCCTCACCTGCCACACATGGCATCCAACACACTGCATCAGTGATTTTTGCATTACTCTAATGCTGTACATCACGGGTTTAGCAAATACTTGCCCCAACCCCGTGGCTGTGTACGATTGCAGTGACACTGTACACGAGAACTGTATTTTCTAGATTACTTACATTATTTAATAGTTGTATCGGTGTGTTTGTGAACAGGCAGTAGCACATCTAAGAAGCCAGAAGTTATTTTCCAGATGTGCTGTATTTCCTGTCCACAGATACAAATGCCCCCCAGCTCTGCAGGAACTTTTCCCATTGCCACTCACTCACGATACCACACTGTGCAGACTGAAATAACGGAGGGCTTCTGTCCCATCTCCCTGGCTATTTCCCCTCCAGGAAGGAGCAGGTTTATCGCTTTCTCCACGCACATATGAGCAGCACATGTACAAAGCCCTCTCCTTCCACCAGCTTTAGCTTTCTCTGAGATCGCGCCAAGTGCACAAGCATCTTCTCAATCAAGCCAGCCAAGCCTGGTTATTAAACCCCTAATAATGAGACCCAGAGGGCTCCTCAGGTTGGGCTGGGCCACACCAGCATCGCCCGGTACCGCAGCCCCACTCCCCAGAGCCCCAGCAGCCTCCAGAGCCCTCAGCTGCAGCAACCTCACTCTAATTAATCAGCCCATGTGAAGCACTGCTATCATCTGGCTTTTCTCAGCAGAAAGGAAAAACACAGAGCATTCATTTTTAAGGGTGATGCACAGACAGCTCCCCAAATTAAAACCAGCGTGAAGAGAGGTGTTTTGTGCACAGGTATGTCTAAAACGCTATTGTGAGAAAATTAAAAGGGCACTTATCTGTTTGGCTGGGTTTTAAACCAAGCAGGTGCGTTTGCAATCCATCAGCCTCCCATTTCTTGCTGGGATCGCCAGGCAGCAAAAGGCTGTGTCTCCTCACGGGCTCTGAAATTCCACAAAGGGCAGGGGAGAATTAAAAAAAAAAAAAAAAAAAGAGAGAGAGAGAGATCAAGTCAAATTTGCACACCAGGTTAATGATCCAAAGTAAATACCAAACTCCATACTTCTGTCCACATGTCTTTTTTTTTTTATATATACACTATTGCCATGCAAGAGTATTTGGAGATAAAACAGTCCAGCACAGTAAATTTCAGAAAGGTGAAATCTATCGGGATTTGTTCCAGAAGCTGTTGAAGGAGTGAAAGGAAAAAGAAGGAAAAAAAATAATAATAAGAAAAAGAGTAACAGAAAGCTATTGAATAGCACTTCAGAGACACCTAGCAGAGAGCACCGCCTGGAGAGCCCATTCCTGCCTGCTCTGCTTTCTAGCTAAATTCCGGCACAAGGCACATTAAAATGCAGAGATGTTAATCCTTGTGGCAGTGCCTAAGAATATTCACAATGTGCTTAGCACGAAGTAAATGCACAAAGCTGCTTTTTGTTCACCCTTTGACTTAAAGTACAGCCTCAAATCCTTCCCGTGCAAAACGCAATACCTTTGCGTGAGCTCACCAGCCAGCAGGACTGGAGAAAAACAAACCCATTTCACAACTTTTCACACCTGCTGGTCCTTTACTCAGTTGTTCTTTGTTTTTACTGATTTCTTTTTTTTCTTCCAAGCCATTAATCTTACCTTGCAGACACTGCAGCATGGATGGAGATGAAGGAGACAGACATAAAGGGGAAACCGTATTTGTTATTTGTGGTGCTGTCTAGAGGCCCCAGCCGGGAGAAGGACCCATCCTCGTGAGCACACAGAGAGAGTAGATGTTACTGTGCTGCAAAGTTATCCATATAAACAAGCAAGTTAGAAAGAACAGAGGGAGAAAGGATCCTTCCCAGTCGGGGAGCTGAGACCTAGAGCAAGTAATGACCTCCCTCCTATCACGCAGGAAGTGGGTGGCATCCCTGGGAAACAGTTCGTACCTCCAAAGTCCCAGTTCAATGACTTACCAAAAAAAAAAAAAAAAAATCTCAGCTACTAGGGAATACTCCTAACTATTTACAGCTGTATTTTCTTTGCATGGGCCTCAATCAATACAATACAGCCAAGAACAGGTTAACCCCTTCCTTTTCATACGGCAAAAGATGTAGGCATCAAACTGTTCTCTGCAGTCACACTACTTTTCTTTTTCCATGCCAAAAAATGTCACACCAATTCAATGTCCACTACAAGGCACAGGATCTAACTAAATAAAATCAGCAGTGAATGGGAGCTTTTTTATTCATGCATGAAAGTAGCATAAATAAGCTTTAATGAGACTGGTGGTGGTCTGTTCTGGGAACTCGATCAGAAAATCTATTTAGGAGACCTGAAAGATGTTTGTTTATAGACCATAATGAACACAAGAAACAGGCTAAAAAGACAAGATGTGCAGCTCGACTTCTTTTCAGCTTTCTACAGCTGTTTTACTGCCCTGGATAAGAAATCCAAAGGGACGGTAGCTAATAAATCAGGCTCAGGCTTGCAGCCTGAGATGTAGTAATAAATCCAGGGTGATTGCTGTAGGTGTAAGCATAAAGATCATTTCTAGTGGGTCCTCTTTTTAAAGAGTTTCACGAATTTAGTCTTGTGAGCTGTCTATGAAAAGACTGAAATGTCCTAGCACCTTTTTTTTTTCTTAATGAAAATACTTTAAGCCTTGAGAGGAAAACAGTTCTTGGCCTGGGTGACACTTACCCCCTTTTAATTTTATTTAGGCGTTTCCAGCTGTACTTTGGACAAGAGCAAAAATTTCTAGAAAACAGACTGATGAATGTGATGTGTCTGACATCCTGATAATGTGGTGATGATCTCTTAATTGAGAATCTAAAAGTGTTGAATCCACACTTCCATTCTCTAGCTAGAAATTGGACTAAAATGAGTCTGGTTTTCAAGAAGAAAAATTCCTCTTGGTATTAGACTCCTTCCTACTTGATTTTTTAACCTATTCCAATTTTAAAATTCTTTATTACAACCAGTCTGCCAAAGCATCCATTGCAAGTGCATATATTTTAATCATAGTGGCCCTGATTTATTTTCAGAAGATGTACAGATCATATGATGTCATCTCACTTTTCTAAGTATCTGTAATTTTTCATTCAGCTGCCATATGAAACAGTTCTGTGCATCAGAACTCATTTTCCATGAAAGCCGTGCAGGAAAATTGGCTCTTTCATTAACATTTCTTCCTTTCATGTCACCTGTGACACGTGCAAAACACAAATATGGGGCTGACACGCACCTGATTAAAATGCTCAGCTCTTCTTCCACAGCACCAGCTATTAAAGACTATCGGAAAGGTATTTCAGCATCCCTGTGAAATGAACTAATGCAATTCCCCTTACAAACAGGAGAAGCAAATAGCCCAGGCACTTGCCTCCCTGCCCATCTTCCCCAAAGGACCAGCACCGAGATGACCAGGTGCTAGGGCACACAAATCCTAGGGAAAAAAAAAATGTTTCACATGGAAACTGCCTAGCGTAGTAGGATGCTTCCCGAGGCCAACATCTTGGCTCAATAATCTCTCTTGTGGGGCACAGCGTAGGGAACGGTCCTTAGAGCTTTGTTCTTTTGCAGACAGCACTCCAAGTAGCAAGCTGTTTTCACTCTCCAGATGAGACCTCCTCCCTGGAACAAGACAATTTGTCCTATTTGAAACTGTTTTCTTAGCTGCGTAAGACAGAACACAAACAAAAATAAATCTAAACATTTCTAGTAGAGGAGATCCAACAGAGAAGTCTAATGCTGTTGCAAAGTACAGCCAAATTTTCCAAAAATGAGAATTCCTTTTAACCATTCCAAATCAAAAAACAACCCTGAAATAAAACAACATCCCCCCCTCCTCCCGACGAGTTGTTGCACTACATCAGTGCTGTGCTCTGAGGCCTACTCTGCCTCTGACAGGGAGATGGGCAATGCTCGCACCCAACAGCCCTGGCTCTTGCAGGAGAAATTCCTCCATGAACCAGGTCTTTGCTTTACCTCTCACTCTGGCTGGGAGCTATGAAAGCTCTTGATTGCTAGCCACTGCCTGGTCACTTACCAGAAAGAGTTTTAGCAGCTTCAGGCTGTTCCCTAGGGAGGTGGGTCCCCATATCATGGAATAGGCACGGTGCTCGGCCTCCTGGAGGTGTCAGCCTGCAGAGGGGCTACGGTGGAAGAGATAGTCAAGGCCAATCTTCCCACCAGTGCTATGACAACAGCACCATCATCCAGAGCCACACCACACATCTGCTTCTGAGCAGCAAACCGGTCCCAAAGCCTTCCTAGAATTGTTCCACAAGAACAAGACGCATTTTCTGAATGGGGGGGAAGTGCCAAAATGGCCCCGCTCATCGCCATCTGTCCTCACAAAGAGGGCATTTCCCACCAACACACACTGATTTAACCAGCTATGGAGACAGCTCTCTCCAGGAGAGATTTATTTTATAATTTTTTTTTTGGAGCTGAAGAAACCTTCAACTGCTGCTGCTATGCTGCACATTTTTGGATGGTGGGCCCCTTCTGACAGAGGTTCCTGATCTACCCCCACTTCAGCCATCTGGAACTGAATCCTTCCAGAGCTGACTGTAATAAAATGCCTCTTTCCACATTGCCTCATATATTACCCCAGGTCCCCCCTTAATCTCACTGAAATGCTGCTGATTGATCACCCCAGGCCTCCCACTCCCCTAAGGCTCCACCACAGTGCCTGGCTTTCTTCCTCCTCTTCCTGCCTGAAGGGAATTCAAAAGAAAATTTAAACATTAAAGAGAAAAGAAACAACAGCCTTCACACCTGCATTAGCCACTCACTCTCGATTGCTCCTCACTCTCTGTGTAGCTGTCTAACTCGTGGTTAATCTTCAGCGTGCTGGGCTAACACCCCCACCGCAGTACCTGACACTCAGACAGCCAAGGCCCTGCCTCGAGCACAGCTCGGGGTAGGGGGGGGACTCTCTTCTTTTGGCCTCTCTGCTCAGCTGTTACTCATTTATTAAAATATAAGCCAAATATACAATTATGCTGGAGGGAACACATTTCCTTGTTAACCCTTTCTGGCTTTCGTCCAACATTTCTCAAGCTGCAGAGATTTATATTTTACTGCACAGACTTTCAGATTAATCGCTCGCCCTTCCTTGTGCCTCTGATGGAGGAAAGGGGGACAAGGAGGGTTTCATCCAACCACAACCACTACCTCATCTCCTGTGAGACAATACAGGAACGCACGGCCAGAGTTTCTGACAGCCCATCCCAGGTAACAGGGAGAAGAGCCCTGTAAAAAGCAAGCAAATCCTCTGGCCAGGAGGGAAGCCTTATTCCAATTCTGCACCTACAAAGCTTGCTACAGGATTGTATTTTGCACTGTCATCACAGGGACAAGTGCGCTGCCTCTGCCAGCTTTCCCACAGCCCGAGGGATGGAACTGAAAAGTACCCAAAAACCCGACTCGCGTGTCTTTCCAGGTAACGTACAAGCCACCCCCCGTTTTCACCTGTATTAAGTAAGTGAGAATCAGATTCTGGGAAGGAACACGTCAATAAAACTAGATCAACATGCTCACTGTGAAGGTTAAGTCAACATCAGGCTGTGTTTATTCAATTTTAAAGTAAGTACAGTCACAGAAGTGTCTACTGGAACAGACCTCTGGGCACCCATGAGAAGCAGGGCTGCTTCCAGCCATGGCCTTGTCTAGCTGAGCCTTAAACCGCCCAAGGACGAAGAGCTGCTCCATCAATGGGTGACCTGCTCCAGTGCTGCACCACCACACTGGGAAGAAGCCTCTCCCAGTGCCTTCCCCAAACCTCCCAAACCACAGCTGTCACCCACAGCCATGTCATCTGCCACTACGGACACCTGCAGCAGCTGAACCTCACATCTTCCAGCACTGATATGCTTACACCTGACTGCTCCTTGCCATCCCTGCCCAACAACCCGGGCTCCACCAGCCCCACAGGCTCACTTTTCCATTAATGGTTTCCCTGAGGCCACTGGACTCAGCACAGCTGTGGCTCTGATGGCTGAAGCACAGATAGCTACAGCCAGGAGACAGGCACCCCGTGGATGTTCCTCCCCAAATGTGGAGGCTCCAGCACAGGCAGCCCATCTCTGGTGCTCCCTCTGCCCACGTCCTGCCCCACGTCCCCTCCACATCCAAACGCCAAACAAGATCCTGCCCTGGAAACTCTATTTTTAGGGATGGTTGTTTGATTTGTGTTTTTTGCCCCCTCCTTTTTCCATCCTGGACTTTGAACCTCTCTATGATCTCTGCTGGTCAGAGGATTGCATCAGGCATGGCAGGCAGCGTTAGCAGGAATAGAAGGAAATACAAACAGCACTTCACACAGCACGCCGGCGGCTGGCAGGACGCGCAGCCGGCAGGGGTTACAGCCCCCAGTCAGGCTGAATAAAGACCAGCATCGCTGGAGGGGCAGGAGCTCCAGCTGCAATTACCCATGTTGCAGCAGAGGTCACCGCATCTCCTGCTTCAGGGGCAGGCCTGAGCGCAGCGGGGAGCCTCAGGAGGACATTTCCTTCACACACAGAGTTGAGCAGGGGGCCAGGGCAGCCCAACAAAGCTCTAATAACTGTCTCTCAAAGGAAGAAATGCCATGTGCATTTTCCCCTGTCACTGTGGCTCGCTATGGGTGCAGCTTATGTGTGGAGACAGGAGGAGAGGACCTTCCATTGCAGGACTGGGCTGTAGCAATGTCTGCCTCTGGGATCTGGGGTCCCTATGGCCACCACCAAGGAGTCACCACCCTGAATGTGAAGACCTGACGTCAGCTCCTCTGCTGGGTGCCTTAAAACAGCCCTGACCAGAATACCCCCAGCCCATCCCCTGCACCCAGCTTCTTCAGCACTCAGTCTGCTCAGGAAGGTGCTTATCACCAACCCACAAAACGCTTGCTCTGGGTATTTTGTTTCAGCTCCACAAAGCAGCAACATTAACCCCAGAGAAAAAAGCTCAGAGCAGAGTAGGGTGAGCACAGACACCGCAAACTCAGGCCACTAGGAAGGGCATTGAGAAGGGGCATGGGGGTGCTTGCTGAGCAGGCACTGGTAATTCAGACCTCTGCAGGTTCCCCCCCCCAGCAGACTGGCCACAAGGGACAAGGAGAACACAGAGACTACCCCTCAGCGGGTGAGGCAGGAGGTGGAGGGTGTTTACCTGCAGCAGTTCACTGCTCTGGCACTCTCAGCAGTGCTGGCTGGCTTGCAGGATCCTCCCTGTGGAGCAAGAGGTGCGTGAGTGGTGTCCTGCACGAGCAAGAGCGTTGCAAAATTTGGAGCCTCTGCATGCATTCCACGCCGATGCAGCTGCTCAAACGTAATTATGAAAAATATCAGCAATTGAATTGTGAAGGCATTGCAAAACAGCTAAGTACAAAGAAAATAAACTGGCATGCTGTGATTGATGCAAGCACGGAACGGTCTCCACATGTCACTGGAGCCAGCGTGATCCGCACCAGCTGAGGGGCTGCTTCAAGAAACACAAAAACACTTCCAAAAGGAGCAGGAGCACAGCCGGGGCCAAGCCCTGTCACAGTGCCGCTGAGCCCCATGGGCCTCCCCTGCCACGCAAGGATGGGTTTTAAGGGATGTGAGGCCTCTAGCCATGGTTTGCGATTCTGCACTTGCCAAAGCTTGGGGTTAAGGTGTGCTGAGCCAGGATGATTTACCCAGGTGTCGGGAATGCTCCTCGGACCTGGTCAGAACCAGATATCTAAGCCACCAAGGCTGCTTGCTTTCCAGCAGCAGTGATGCTGGCCATCCCTGCACCCGGCCCCGCTTACAGCTGGCCAGGCCCATCTGTGCTAACGAGCCCCAGAGAGGCGCTGGGGCACTGAAGGGGGAGGCGATGGTCAGCAGACTGCGGCTGCCAAACAGCTGCCCGCTCCTTTCCCTGCGTCTAGGAGAGCCTGGCACGAAGAGCTGGGAAAAGGTTTCTGTGCCAGATGCATCACGCAATGCGTTTCTGCCAGCCCCACGCTGATGTGCCATACCTTGCGTGTCTGCAGGGACACGCAGCGTGCACCCAGCCCTTGCTGCTCTTCCATAAAGCACGTTCAGGGAGAGCTGGTGTTCCTCCATAGCCCCTGTATCAGGAGCTCCAGCTATGTAGTTTCCACCCGCAAGGCCTGCAGATGACAGCATGGAGTATTGCAGGGTAGGGCCCCCTCGGGGCGGGGATGTTGCTACCAGCCATGGGGACAGACATCCTGGTGGTGCCCAGTTGCTCTTGCAAAACTCTTCCAGGGAAGGAGAGCGGGGAAAGGCAGCAAGCTGCAGATCCTCACATCTAGCCCTCATTTCCCTGTATTACAGTAGGCAAATAATAGTTCAGGGTCAACAGCGTCAGCCTCTTTCCTAGAACTGGAAGGACCTGAGCCAATGGCCAGGTTGCCAAGCTGGGGACCCGGAGATGCAGAGGTCCCCGCTCTGCAGTCAGCTTCTTTTGTTGTCTGCAGCACCATGTTGCTTCATGGCACTGAGCAATAACAGCACGTCTCTCCTGGGCTGGGGTTTGGGGAGTAAAATCATATTAAAGATGGAGCAAAACCGGCCACGTGCTTGAGCTCCTCACTGAAAGTCTCAGCAGAAGTGCTCAGGAATAATTGGGCAGTGGGCTACACACCCCTCGTGCCTGCCAGGGTATAGTTCCCACATTGGACTTAAACAGAAGAAGCCTGAAAGAAGCCAGATTGCAGTTAGTTTACTTTCCTTCCTAGGGGATAAAGAGATTTCAGTTTTTGGAGTTATCAGACTGATGCTTGCCTTTAGTACTAACGTCTTCAAAACAAGAGCACAAAGAAAAACTCAACTTAACTGGCAGCTCTGCGGGCACAGTGCACCTGATGGTCCGCACAGAGCTCAGCTCAGAGGATCCAAGCCATCTCCAGCTCTTTCTGGGTGACATCCTCTCTCCTATCATCTATAGGGAGGATGAGCACAGCTGTGCTAAGCCCCCTTCACACTGTTTGGTTACAGGAAGACGCAAAGGCTCAGTGGGCATGGACCAAACCATATGCACAGAGGAAGACCAGGAGCTGGGGAGTGCTGGCTGCTTTCACCCTGGGAACAGCATTAACAGTATTATACAGCGTTACTCAAAACATCAGGCCAGGCACTGTCTTCTTTCTGACTTGAAAAAAAATAAAAATAAAAATAAATTCTATAACATGTAATTGTTATAGGCAGGTTTTGTGTACCACAGTGCTTGCAAAGAGCTTGAATATGCTTACATCCTTCTTGGCTGCACAGCTGTTTGGGTGTTATCACCAGTTTTCTGGGGACCATCATATTTAGTCCTTGTTTTTTTTTCTCTCCCATGTAAGATTTCATCATGCTTTGGGCTGGCATTCACTGACCCTTTACAAGCCACCCTCTGGCCTTTTATTCCAGGACACCTGCTTACAGAGGGCGCTGTGTTCTGGCTGTGTTCCTGGTTGGTGCTGACACCGCGTGTTTTGTTCAGGAAAGCCCGCTGTCAGTCTGCAGGGTTAGGACATTTCTGAAAAGTAATAACGAGAAAGCAGACATCATTTAAAATGGATCTTAGGTCACCAGTGACCAAGGTACTCTGCATTATTGGTCTTGCATACCAAGGATTAGGTATCAGCCCTTATACTTTGTTAAAGCAATGAGCCCGCCTCATATGAAGAGATGCTTCACAAGGCACCTCCGTTCCAATTTACCTAAAACGGAGGGGAAAAAAAAAAAAAAAAAAAAAAAAGCTGAAGTTGTGCTCAGGCCATTTGCCCTGCAAATACCCCCGGGATAATTTTTGCAGGGAGGTTCCTCCCCTCTAACACCGCTGATAGAAAGTCAATATTTAACAGAATAGACGCCACAGAGATACACCTCTTAATTTCTGGAAAAAAAACACGAAGGCCGTATCAAACACGTCCACGCGTCCCCGACATGACGCAAGCCTACTGCATGGCCTTGAGGAGAGAGGTGAGCTGGACATCGGGAAGCTGCCTGGTTTACCTGCAGCATGGTGAGGAGATGTCCCACATGCACCACCTCATTACCTGCAGCGCTGACGAGCTGCTTTCCTCTCCGATTCTCTACAAACACTGTGCCAGGAAACACTTGAAATCCAAGGGACAAGCGCATCATCGATGTCCTCAAATTAGTTCTGTCAGGCAAATAAGTTGCAGAGCAGAGGTTTCACCTAATTTAACAGAGCAATAAAGTACTTTCAAGGCTAACAATTCATCACTTTTCTCCAATCTCCTCGTTTTAGAGGCAGACAGATTGCAAGGTGGATCCCAGTGGAGCGGCACTTGAAGTTTTTCTTTGCAGTGACACTGACGTAAAACTTTTAAGTGTTAAAGCACAGCTTCATGCATGAAATCACATTGGATTCTCACCTTTCCTCCCTCAATGCCTAAAAATTGATGAACTGGCAAAAAAAAACCTTCCAAATGTCTTATTGCATGAGCGAATGCTTACGAAGGCAGAGAAGACAAGTGCACTCGGGCAAGAGGAAGTCCAGCAATTAGGCAGCAGGTATCAAGGAAAGGAAGCGGTATTGAAGGCCTAGGCTACAAGAAAAAAGGAAAAGGTCACAGGATGAAGACACAAGGAAACCAGGCAGCAGGGTACATTTGCTTCATCCCCATGACTCCTCACAGGCATCTTCAATGGCTTGCAGTAACAGCCTGTAACAGTGTGCTTCTAGTATCGCTACCAAAAATTACCAAACCTTCTGAAGCATCTTGAAGCCACCACAAACCCAAGCCAAAACCACGAGTTGGTAATTTCACTGCCTTTCTCTCTCCCCAGACTTCTCCCAGAAAAGTCAGTCGGAACATGTTGGTTTTACAAGCAGCAGGAGAGCCAATGCCTCGAATCCAAGTCACTTTGAAATAAATATAACATCGTTTGAAGTCCTTTCTCTAGTGAAAAGCAGCATCAAAACCCAAACTCTTTTTCACACAGGACATAGGTGCAAGGAATCTGCACCCCATGCACATCTCCTGGCTTCATGGGAACTGGAGGTAAACCCAAGGAACAGCTGGGAGGTGCAGTCAAAGTATGGGCTCTTTTCTATCGCAGGAACATCCCCTTTGACTGCAACCCTGCCACTCCAGCAGTGGTTACCCTGGGGTACATCATGACTAACATCTCCCACTGTACAGCCCTGACAGCAGAGGAAGTGCTGGCCTCCAAAGCGGTAACTGTGGTGAGTGCAGCCCTTTGTCTTTACCGGATATTTTCATGGCAGCACAGAAAAAGGCAGCCACATCTGGGACCATCTCGAGGGGCTACTGGCACAAATCCAGAGGCTCCATAGAAGAGGCAGCAGATTGTGGGTTTTGATGCCTTGGGCAGGATGTCTGTTTCCACAATAGCTGGGGAAGGAAGGAATATAAAAGGAGATGGTCTGATAAGAACCCGGCCATGATAAAAGGACTCTGTCTGCTCAGTATTAATTTATTTTAGCAAGAAGAAAGGTGCCCACAGTCACTGGGTTACAGACGTTGGTCTCTCGCCTCAGTGAGATGGGGACTGGTTAGCCTCGAGGCACTGTAAAATACTGGATTTTTCAGCAAGTACAAAAATAGATGCAGAGCAGAACAGATGTGACAGGCAGTGGGTTCTTCTCAATTCACGACGATGCTTTGCAGAAAGTTGTTAAAATAATTTCCTCGGGAGTTTCAGTGTTGAGGCCTCTGTCCTGCTTTGTCCTGGACGAAGGCAACTTCGCAGCTGCAAGGTGAGGGGCTGTGCTCTCGGAAATCAGCCACCTCCTCCACAACAAAGCTGCTGGTCTTTTACTTACAAATTTGTTCTGCAGCCCTGGGACAGCTGAGAGCATTCACATCACCCAGCGGAGCGCCGTTACTGACTGGCCCATAAAGAGCTTTAGGAAAACGTTAAAAAGCACGGCACCATGTGAGCGCTCCCCCCTTCTGGCTGCCAGCTGGCCTTTATTCCACCCCGGCTCCCTGGTTTTATGAAGGGAAAATAGAGGTTTCAGACGCAGGGCGTGCGGCCGTGACTCCCTGTACAGAGGAGGCCGCTCGCAGCATAATGGGCCACCCCGTTCCCTCACCCCCAAAATCTGCCCGTGGCAAATTGTCCCACCTGCCCGCCGTGTCACGTCGCTTTGCCTTGTGCAGATGCGGTTCAGTTCCTGCAGCTCTGTGTCAAATGCCAGCATGCACAGCCTTAAGGGGATGGCTGCCCACACCGGGCTGGGACATCAAGTTTTTCTTGAAATTCTTACAAGTTTAGGGTAAGGATTTAACACTGCAAGCTGTGTCATGAGCTCCTCCTGGTGGTCATTAGTGTCGTATTAACCTCCCCTGCGTTTCAAGCTCAACATTAAAAATGCAGCTTTTGGATATGTCTCTCCTCTTTTCTTCTATACTCAATAAACACATTTTAAAATTGAAACAGAATAAAACATATATGCTGTGAGTGAAGTAAAGGCTTTCATTCCTCACTGTTTGCAGATGTGGCTAAAGAGCCACACATCTTTTCTCCTCGCTTTGATTTTTCAATAAAAATCAGGAGTTTCACTTAACATGTCTGCTGCACATTTTCTTCTTAGCAGAAGAAATAATTTTATTTGCAGCTTCAAAGGAAGAACAGAAGACTCCACTCTTCTATATGACCCACACCCAAAAAACACATCCTTCCTAACTGTTTATGCCTGTTGGAAACAGCCTTCTCCATGCAGAGTCCACAGGTCAGGAAGAGGGAAAGAGGGAGGAGAGTTACCCACATAATTTTTTGAGATTGGAGTAAAATGTCAAATTCTACTCTACACAAATGGTTGAAACTCTTACAGAAAGCTAAATTATAACTAATGCTTGCTCAAGGCTTTAACAGAATCAGTTCAATAGGCACCACACAAGCAGCTAGCATCCAAGAGCTGTTGTCTTGAAAAGATGGCATTACAAAGAGCAAGCAGTAACACATAAATGGAACAAAAGATGGGGAAAAAACATGACATGACAGTTTTTGGAAAGATGGTCCACTAGCAATTGCCTCTGCTCCCCTCTAGCTGAGCTGGCCATTTGTGTATGGCATTATGCCTTTGCAGAGACTCTTCTAATCTCTCTGTAACATGGATTTAGTTTCTGCACACACATGCTGCTATCCAGGTAGCAGAAACAAAAACTTGGTGGCAGATCTGCCTCTACTCAGTCTTGCTGTCACACATTGAACTGAGGTACTTTGAAAACTACCTTTGCCAGAACAGAGCATCAGGCACTTTCTTGAGTGTGGGCTAATTCAGGCCCTTGTAATGCTGCCCATTTTCAGTAGATAGCCAAAATGCCCTGTCAAGACCACTAAACCCAACATCTTGCATTAGAAAGGCTCATTTTAGAAATGTTTTGTCCAGGATATCCTTCTGATACCTCGGCATGGAGTTGTACAACAGCTGGTCTACACAACATCAGAGAACACGCTTTTTCCACTATCCTCAGCATCACTTCCCTCTTTCCTTTGCTGCTCATACATAACCACTGTCTCTTACTCCGAGTAAGAAGTGCAGACCATGGGCTTCCAAAAAACAGCTTGCTCGGGCACCTTCATGCAGAAAGAGACGTGGATTACAGCAGAGACCAGAGGCACAGCCTGGCCCTGTGTCAGACTGTGTTCTTGACTAGACTGCATTTGCCTCAGCAACCAATTCCTGCTTCTGGGAAAACTAGGGATTAAATGAGTTGCAAACACCTACAAAAGCACACACACACACACTTGTTTGTTTTGCATACCTTTTAGATGCATTATGTGCTGTTAGCAATGCAGGTCCTATGTCAGAAATGATCTTCTTTAAATCCCCTTGCCATATCATCTCCACTAGAAAACAGATTCTTTCCTAAAATTTACTCTTATGCCTTTTTAATTTCCCAGCTATTATGTTATTGATGATTATCTTGATGGTGTTGATTTGAAAGCCCTTTGGCTGTTCAAGTTTAATCAGCTTTTCACAGGGATGGCAATCTTTGGGTTCGCGCTGCTTTGTTAGTGATATAAGATAAGGTGTTAAGTGCTTGAAGATATCAAGACCTTATGAAGAGACAAGAGAAAAAGCACTGCAGGAAGCAGCTATAGTTGCACTCTCAAATGCCCTCAAAGATTTGACAAATTTGAAAAATAGAGGCAGAGATGTCTTAGGTTACATATGAGAACCATATCAGTGAGAATGACTACAGTACTTTAACGCAGAAACGTTGCAAAGCCAAGCCAACAACAACAAACAATCAGTGGAAAAAAATATCTATTGATACAGATCCCTAAAACACCCACTAAGATTTTGTAGGTATCAGCTACAAGAATTGAAAATCTAGATAAATCATAATTTTTTTTTTTCAGATTTTTACTTTTTAACTTGCATGAATATTTTTTTCAATGAAATACAAGACTGAACATAACACATCAGTGAAAAGGACCAAAAATGACTAAAAATCCTCAAGCTCAGATCCTTGGCAAAGCCAGCCAGCATCTAGATCTATTATAGCCCAGTCTTCGTGGCGGCTGATAAAGAAATTTGAGCAAAGAGATCCAGAGATCCTCAGTAATTATCTCCAAAACGCCACATAATCAAGAGAAGCAGGGAACACAGATTAGTTCAAATGCAACATGAATCTGTTCATCTCCCTGAGCCTTTGGTTGAGATGTTTTTATAGAAAAGGAAATGTGTCTGTTCAGCCTCCTTCCGTCCTGTTACAGCAGAGACTGAAACGCTGATAATCCAGTGCTGCAGCAATAACTTGGCTTCCAAAGTAAGCTGCTACGTTAGTTAGTAGGTGACGGGAACATTGGACGAGGCTATATGCCACTCCATTTTACTCAACGTAGCAATGCAGCTATGGAATACAGCAAAGTGACCACAATGGGGTTTTTTGAAAATGGCAAAACAGAGAAATTTGCTCCATATTATGCCAGCAGTGCAAGGGAAAGACTGATTTATTGCGGATTTAAATACTACTTCAAAATGCTCGCACTCAAGCTGACCCCTAGGGGTTACGTTCTTAAGAGAGTGCACACCACTCCATGTATCTGCTTGGATAGTCCTGTATTATTTTCTGTCCCGTTAACGGCAAAAACGTGCTCAACCTCTCTGAAGGTGACCTCTGTGCAAGGGACAGGGATGACCCTGACCCAGGGAGGCTCAGAGAAGCCTCACCCTTCTGGGAGCAGTCCCAGCGGGCAGCGCCTGGGCATGGCAGCCTTCCTCTCGGCCCCACCGCCGCCTCTCTCCCAGCACTGGGGAAAGCAGTGGTGCCCATCTATCACCCGGGAGTACCATTGCTGTGCAAATCTAAGCAGATTCTTCCCTAGAAAAATACAACCTTGGTGCTTCTAGCTTCAAGTCAACCCTATTTTTGCCTTATTATTTGCAGCCACTTCTGTCACCTGGCAGTCTGACCAGGTATTTTAAGTAAATGTGCAAGTGAAATGACTACCGCAAGAGTATTTGTCTATTTCATGTATACCACGATAGAAATCTAGCATTCCTGTAGCTAATTAGGAAAGAATTACCGCATTTTATAGGTATGGTTTCCCTTCTGATTTCTACCATGAGATATGATTTGATCTGAGTAGTCAAGAGTATCTTCAAGATCTCAAGTTACGGTATGACCTGTGCTTTAGTGCCTCTGCTGATTAATAAAGGTGCAGGCTCCAGAGAACATTTAACAAATCAGAGATTTCTTTTTGTATTGTTCCCAGTTTTTAGAGCCCTTTGCAGTGAATCATGACAGTCTGGTACAGAACGATATTCGGGTTTTTCTTCAAGCAGTAAGATTAAAAATTGAAGTGTAAGATACAATGTGAGTTAGCATCAGTGCAAAAAAATTGTATTTTAGAAATCCCTGAATGTCCCAACCAAGTGGAAGACAAAAAATATTTTAAGAGTATTGACAGAGCTATTTTGCTATCAATTAAATGTGTAATAAATAATGAAAGGACCAGTGAAAACAATCCTTCTATCATAGCTATGGTATAAATGTTAATATTATCAGAGTTTGGTAACGGTAACCAAGCAGTAACCTTCTGTATTGTTTAAAACCCCTTGAAACTGGAGGAAACAGAAAATATGGGACAAGAATATGCACCAACAGGCACACTATAATTGTACCTGCCATGACTGAACACTGTCCAAGTAGAATAAGAAATGTAAGAAAATGGATTCTGTGGCTTGCTGAAAGCATTTCTGACTTCCTTAGTTTTGTAATCTTGTGAAGAGTCCTCCCTTCTAAGTTTGTTTGTTTGGTTTGTTTGTTTCCTATTTGTTTTAATTTAGTAAACACATTATCCACAGGAAATTCTGCCTTATTTCTGTATTTTCTCCCAGGCATTTCAGACATCGTGCATTCAATCTAACCAAGCTACATCATTTTTCTCCTCATTTACTACAGTAACTGCCATTAAAAATGTAGCTTAAAATATGAAAGCTATTATTGGCAACATTACTGAAGACCATTTATAAGCTACTACTTCATAGCAGTGGCCCTGTGTGCCGAGGACATAAGCACAGCAAGGTTTGTGTGGAGAGGAAGGATCTTAATTCTGAGCTGTGTGCACTGAACATCACATTTATTTCCCACTCTCCAAATATATCAGTCTAATACCTAACACTTCCCCTTACAAACCTTTCTCATAGGGTAACTGGGGGATGTAAAACATTAAATCTTTCTGCTTTCTTAACAAATTGAACTCCTCCTTGAAGTGAGATTCACTTAATATTGAAGAAAATGGCTTAACAGAACCAACACCTAAATTTTTATGTAGCCAGAGAAGAGATACATAAAATGTTTTTGCATTTTCCCCAAAGCACCTCACTAAGTCCTCTTCTCTGAGCTGCTGGAACAGCCCAGGGAGGAAGAGATCACTCAGATGCCATGTCCCATTTAATGCTTGGTCTCCCTCCTAAGGCTCCGGCAACTCAGCATCACTTGTGCCACTTAATTTTACGGCAGGCACAGCTGTCCACCAGTCTTTGGAATCTGACCAACTCATTTTGCAGTAGCCCACTGCACGGCTCACAGATTTCCAGCACCACCTCCCCCAGTGGACCTGGGTTGAATATGGACATGGGAAACAGAGAGGTTCCTTCAAACCACCTAGTTCCTTCTCACATCACTTACAGCACAGTTTATATGGTAAATGTGCTCACTGAATGTCCTCCTTCCTCACTGGTACAGGTCTGTAGGAACACAGCAGTGAGTTGCCTCTTAAGAAGTGATTTAACCATATAGAAAGGGGCTCTGGTCAGGAACTGTCACAGAATGGAATTTAAAACAATTTCTACAGGCACAGGTCAAGCATGGGACAATCCTTACTGGACCAGACCTGTAACCTAACTATTCCAAGATCCTTTGTAAAAAAGCCAAAACTCTGTTAACTAGAAATTAACAACTTGAAAATGAAGCACACCTTTCAAATTAGTACTAGTAATTGTAATGCTACTACTGTAACTAGTAATGCTACCCGGTTAAACCACATTTCCACAGCACGGATCCTGTTCTAGGAGACCAGGGTAGCAGTTACAGAGTTTTGTTGGCTTTCAGTTCCACCAGAAAAAAAAAAAAAAAAAAAAAAAAAAGCTGACTTACATCTTTATGACTTACCACCAAAGTGTCTGGTTCATGGGCAAATGTTTCTTCACATGTGTATTATCTGCATATGGGTGAGAACTTCACCCACATTTATTGAATGAAGCAAATAAAACATCTCTTATGAGGAAAAACTTTCGAGCAAAGCACCACAAACAAGCAAACTCTTTGTATACTGTTCTTTTAGTTGACTTAATATGCTCCAAGGAATAATTTTTCCAAGACCAAAGCAAATACAGCAGGAACAGCACAGATAAATAGATCTATTAAGCCAAACACAGTTCTTTAGAAGTTTGCAGTACTTATTCTAAAGACTAAATATAATTGGCTTCAAAGAAATCAGACTTAATCTAGACAAAGCAAACTGTCCTATGAACCTGCCGTTAGGTGGAATACTACGAGCTCCGGCAATGAAACTATTCACCATCTTGACCACCAGAGACTTCTGCGATTGAATATTTTAGTCGTTGGCTGCTGTAGAAACAAAGGTATTTAAAACTCCTGGTCATTTCAGAATGAATAATAACATTCTGTTTTTACAGTTTCGGTCTTCATTAACTTTTGGCTCAAGACGGTTGACATTACTTACCAGCAGTAAAAGCATAATTTCATGGGCTCCCAGGAGAAACACTTCTATACAAAGAAAAAAATAAAAGTTCCTATAGAAACAAAGACTTGGCATGATTGACTTCACCATATTCATTCTACTACTCAGGTTTCCATCATCAATCCAAAGTTATAGCTAAACTAAACACACAATAAAAGGTTTGGCTGGCTGTATTATCTAATTGGCCAATGCCCCAAATAGCTTTACAACTTAAGCAGGTGATGGAAAGCCCTCTAGAGAAAGCATTGACCTGCACTAAATGTACACAAAACCAACTTTGTAGGCACTTTACGGGGGAGGAGGGACAACACCACCACGACTCTACCTTAAATTCAGTAGAACACTTGATTTGAAAAAAATAATAAAAAGGAAGGAAAAAAAGCACACTTCAGTCTTCAGATACCAAGAAAAGTATCTTGCCCACTTTTAATTCTTTTGAAATGCAATGCTTTTCTTGTATTTGGTAGCCTTCTGTCCATCTGTCCACTAGGGAAGAACAATCCAGGTTAAGGACCCATCCTCCCCAAACAGGAAACCAAAAAAACAGGCCAGAAACTCTCACTTTTAATAGAAATAGGGCTCCAGACGCTGAAGGCTATCAAATAGCATTTAAAGCAGCATTTTTATGATATTTCATATATTTTCCCCATGTGTTATCCTACATATTATGCACCAAACAGCGGTCATTTGAGAAAAGCTCTGGAGTATAGCTGGCAAGAGCAAAAGGACAAAGAGTAAATGTGCTTATATGGATTTTTATATGGGTATGAAACTTTTGTGTCCCACTGAGACACTTTTTTAGTCTACCACTTTATTTTAACACCAAAACAAGTATGAGCAGTGGGTTCAGTGTGACAAATCCAGATGAGTGTCTGATGGAAATGCCCAGGTTGCAGCATTGCCCTCAACCAATCACAGTGATCACTTAAAAATACTTGGTTGCTCTGATAGAGAAACAGCTCTTTCAGATCTTTGGCAAATCTCTGGCTAACCAAATTGTAAATGAATCTTAACACATTAATTCAAAAAATGTAAAAGGTGTGTCAAAATACAGAAGAAATTAATTGCTGGACATATATTTAATCTTCATCCTCTGTACTTAAATAGTTATTTTTCCCCATGATTTTTTAATCCACACAGATTAAATTTGTTATTGAAACGGCACAGAAGTTTCTATCCTCAAAATTTACAAGACTTAGTTCTGTGGGTTTCTTTTTGTTTTGTTTTGTGTGTGTGGTTTGTTGTTTTTTTTTTAACAAAACTATTTTTCAAACCTTAAACTGAAGCAGGACATGGTTTGAGGACAGTATTCTTGTGTTCTTGCTCTTTGTGAAGCATGTGGTGAAAGAGTCCTGGTCCATGAACAGATCTCCTAGTCATTGCAGTCAACCATAAATTCTCTGCAAACTAAAAGCCAGCCTAAGTAGCACACTTGCACAGCTGCAGAGGATGCTCAAATGTTTTTTGGCATCTGATTCTTCCAAGCCCACTGCTGCGCCATGTATCTAAGGCTCTCATAAAATGACCATCACTGGAATCTAAGCATCTGTCCACACATGACACTGAAATTGCTCAGCAGCACAAAGCACTATTTGCAAGGGACGAAAATGCAATGCAGTGACTGCAACACGGTAATGTTTAAATTACCCCAGGTAGGGTACGCACATGCAAACACTGCTATGCCATATGGAGTCAAAACAGGAAGCACTGACAACTGTAAAACAGAAGATGACATGTGGAGGGAGAAATGAGCAGGGAAGCCATCCGTGAATATGACAAACTACGTGGAAGTGTGCAAGAGAAATCGCTTCTTGCAGAAACAGCACACCACTTGAAGAAAAAAGATATTCAGAAATGAGTCATCAGTAGCTGGAGGCAAACCTGAACAAAAACCAAGAGCAAGAAGAACATGAAAATATCTTCTTTTTTTTTTTTTTTTTGGACACCCTGCTTAGAGTTTACACCTCTATTTTTCCTGATTTGCTAATATAACAGATCACAGAACACTTCCAACTCCCTTTTATATTAAGATTCAGAAAGAATATACACATCTTCACAAATTGCATTTGGCTGCCATATAATAAGCTTGGATTGAAACAACATTTGCACTTTGAAAAATAAAGAGCAGTATGAGAATATTCCTTCTCACATTTCTCCAGAAAATGTCTTCTTAAAAACGCCGTGAGTAAAGAGCACAGACACTGGGCCTAGAAAAGCACATTCTGTACAGTTTTCTGTATTTACACTGAAGTGAATGAGAAGACTGAAGAAATTAAACACTTTAGAGTGCTAAAATCAAAACATAAGCAATACCATTTTTTAATTTCAGTATTTTAAAGTACAGAAAGTGGAAACTATGAATATCAAATACAAATTTAAACAAAGCCACTTGTCCTCCCCTAGAATAATCAATGTGAACTACTTATAGAAACTTACAAATTTAAAGTAAAATCAAAACAAAATAAATACTGTACATACACTTTCCCTGCCTGCAGGCAAAAGAGGATGGGAAATACTGTTATGAATTGAAAAAATGCTCTTAAAGCTGCAGCATCCCATTTCCCAGCCAAATACTTAACACAGTAGTGCGTTTCTGTAAAAAGGAAGACACACATACACCGACCCCTACTGAGCAGACAAGCTAATATTTTCAGGGACATCAGAAGGAAGGACAGAAATTAGACTATCAGAGTAGAAAAAGGAGAGGAAAAGACAAACGGGCCAGCAAAACATTACTACAAAACTAGTAAATATAGCCAAGAACTAGCCCCTCCCTCCCCCCATTTTTTTTTCCCTCAAATTTCATGGTTATTTTTTTAAAAAAAGATTTGCCAAAGCATTGGCAGCAATAGACATTTCCCAGCAGAAGTGACAATACATATCAATATAATCTCTTAAAGTGATCCCTTTCATTCCCTTCCCACAGCATGAAACTCTTATGGCTTAATTTATATTAAAAGTAGAAAAAGTCCTTTTTTCCAAACAGAAATGCAGCCTATGAAGAAGGCGCATCTCCTTATCAGTGCTACTTGTGTTTCCCATCCGCTGCATGACTTATCACTCTCATGCTCCCACAAAGAGGGCTACTAGGGTGTTGGTTGTTTTTTGTTTATTTTTACCGGGGGTTGTTTTTGGAAAAAATGGATGTCGCAGCTTTTAATCGTGTTTAACCACAAATAGTAAGGCCCTGGGTTCCGTTTATATTTCTTCTGAGAAACAGAGTTAGCTCTAGGCTCACTCAGTCCCAGAGGCACAAACAGCTTTTAATGGTCTGGAAGTATTACATGAATGAGACTCTGAAAAGACGCTAGACTTGGTGGTGGGAGTGTGAAGGGATAGGTGGGCACGTGGAGCCTAAATAGGGTACTAGTTATAGGCTTGTAGTGCCAGGTCATTCTAGCTTCAGCTCTGCTTAGTCTCCACAATCGCCAAAAAAAGCAGTTAGCAAACTTCATGCCAGCCCTAACTCCGAAACCCTGAAAAAAGTTTCAACATTTGCAACTTCATGGCCGTGAGGATGAAGGCAGCTGATGCCGTATAGCAAAGCCTAGGGAAAGCTGAAGCTTCTAAAAGGCAATCATGACGCTGTGCTCTCTTATTTTGCTACGAAAAGTAACACAAGCACTTCAACCACCAAAAAAAAGAACAACTTCAAAACCCCCCCCAAAATTCCCCATGTGATCAGAAAGCAATAATTGGAACTCTCAACATCTACCCCTTTCAAAATTGTCTTTAAAATGGATTCATGTAGAGTATTATAGGTTGCATAGGTAATCTACCTCAGAGGTCATTAAAGGCTACCTTGTAGCCAGGGTTTATTAGCAAGTCTAGAGGGAGAAAAGGGAAAGTTGCTGGAAGAGTCATTGATATAGTTTCTAGGTGGTCTTTCCATTTTCATGTTTTGGTTGTTTTGTTTCTGTTTTTTTTTTTTCTTTTTTATTTTTCCTAGTTGTAGGAACGTGAGATCTTAAGAGAATGGGAAAACCCCTACAATATTTCGTTTCCTATTGTATGGTCTATCAACAAAAAAATAAAAGTACATTTTTATATCAAATCCAAGTTCACTGACTTTTCAAAAAAGACCCTCCTTCAAAACGAGTTACCATACCAGGCTTAATTCTCTGAGTTTTCATGTCAGCGCTCCCCACTCCCCTCTCTCTCCCATCCCAAGTGATACAGCAAGAAAAAAAAATAGGGCTTTTTCCCTCCACTACAACACAAGGTTCAGTCCATCTACAAAAAGATTGGTGCAGTAGTGTTTTCACCTAGAACACAGTAAAAATACCCCTACAAACAAGTACACAAAACAAGTGAGGTTACCACATCCTCTTCATAAGCTACCAGGAGACTAGACTTTTTTTTTCTTTTTTCTTTTTCTTTTTTTTTTTTTTAATATTGCTCATAGTGGCAATTTCTTTTAAATTGCTTGTTCTGTGGTGGAACATCAAAGTTAACATCTGCTGGAAGCATGGATATCTGAAGAAAATGGGAATGAACCTCTGCATGTTGACAGCCTGCGAAGAGACTATTACATAAACTCACAACAGCAACAACAGCGGAGAGCCACTTTGGAAAAAAAAAAAAAAAAAAAGGTAGAAAATAGAATAAAGAAAGGATAAAAACAAGAAGAAATAATATATATGGGTCCAGCCATGCCTGTCTTCCAATAGTAAGATACAGATAAATAATATGGATGATCAGAAAAGAAACTCTGTATAAATCTGTCACGTATACAAGAACACTTATTCCGTACTTCAAAATTCCTTACTCCAGATTCTATTCTGGCATACTTCTACTTCCGATTAGCGTTCTCTGAAATCTGCCTGTGAGGAGAGATGGCTCATTCCTCCTCCTATTCTGAATCTGCTTGCTGTCCTAAACTGGAAATTTTTGTTCTTAAAAATCATACAGCCAGCAAGAAGGAAGCAGTTTGGTTCAATATGCTAAAGCTAAAACAGATTTCAAAGCTTGGTGGGCAGTAATCTATTTGCTCAAGCTTAAGCACAGAGTATATTTATATGGTATATAATTTTAACTAGCATTGACACATAGTATATTTCTTTGACTTATTACCTTGATAAGAACATGTGAGAAGATAGCTAAAATATTCTCTTTTGACTATTTCCATCTGGAAAACATAGCACCTGAGAATAGCAAGTACTTATTGTCACTTTCAGCACCAGAGAGTACCTCTTAGCTTATCTTCTGATTTGTAGAAATCTTTTGTTATGTCCATTCCCAATAGCCTAAGCAAGGCTAACAGCTTGCATTAATAAAAAAATAGTAATAAAAAAAAAAAAAAAAAAAAAGGCTGAAAACAGCCTGAATGCAGCCAGTGGTGTTCTTCCAGAGGGTGAGGGTGGAAAAAATAACTACTTTTGTGAGATCATAGCTAGCAAAAAAAAAAAAAAAGTTAAAAAAAAAATCATTCATATGCATACTCACGCACACAGACACACACACACACACACAAAGTCAAGTCAATATAAAGTTAAAGAGGGGCTGCAAAATCTAACAAACAAACAAACAAAATTAAGTTATACTTTTGAAGCTCCAGAGGAAGTTAGGCCATGAAAACTACCCGATTTATTTGCAGTTGCATTATGTTTTGATGTTTCTCAATTTAGAAACAGGATAACATAGTGCTGAAAAGTTTTGACCCTGCAACAATCAAAACCACCTGACATCAGAACTATTGCCATAAATTTTTAAAGGCATTCATAATCTAGTCTATATGAAAATAACTCTGCACAAATATTCTGGAAAGTCCAAGATAATCTGTTTTTAAATTACAACACGAGAAAACTATTTCAGTATAGAATATGGAGGAAGGAAAAACTGGTTATGGAAGTTTAAATCAGCTCAACAAATTGGATAACTATGCCTGAGAATTTTACTCTTAGGAAATCACTCAAAACAAAACAAACAAATAAAGAACAACAAAAAAAATCGTTGTCACTAGAATATTAATGTTTTCTTTTTGGCTGGACCCTGCAAAATGCCCTTTTTCCAGAATCAAGTATTCCCCTTTCTGCCTTCATCCCCAACCCCTAAAAGTTAAATATTTAATTTTTATATTACAGAAAAATACAAATTTAAAAACAAAATTATTTACAATAATTCAGAATCAGCATTTGCCATCAGCTCTGAAGGAAGCTTGACACAAATGATCATTCCGATACCAGTAAGCTACTTAACGCTTATATGCGCACCAGTTAAGACTTTTAATTGGCTATCATGCCCAGCTTTGAAAGCAACACAGATTCTCTTGCCTTCCTGATCTTCACTGAAATGTCTGAAGTACAATAATATTTTAATGCTTCTTTCATGCTACATTAAATAATATGCCAAATCTTAAGACCACAATGTATCTTATGAGTTATTACTGAGTAAGCGTTGTGGAAAAACATGTAACGTGAGCTCCCCGTTCCTCCAAGAAGACGTATCGTTTCCCTCCCTTGTACCAACTTCTGAATAACCTGTACAAATGCAACTTCAGGAAGCCTTTTTGCAGAAGAAAATCATCAGAGATAAATCAAACATCACACCAGGAGGAAAACTATGCACTCCAATTTGGAGGAAAGGGGTGCGGCTTAAAGCAAGTTAGCTACTGGACTGACATAAGAAGAATCTTCTGTCTTTAGGAGAGTCTCTTCTAGTCCATCAAATAAATAAATCTGTATAAAAGAGAGGAGGTCAAAAAATAACCAAGCTGGCAGAGAATATGCACCTTGCAAATCAACAGAAGCCCAGCCAATAGCTTATAAAGAGCAGGAAAAAAAATAAGATTCCATAAGCCTTAATTTAAAAATAATTAATAATGCATCTCATCCCTATTTAAGACTATAACCTGAATATCAAATTTAGGAGTCCAGAATAATAATCACCATTAATGTGGCTCTCCACTGCACCAAACATACATTATCAAAACAATTAAAAACTTTCACATTCTTAAATCTAAATTAATAACCCCGCAAAAAAAGTCTTCCAAATAAATAGTTTTTTAAAATGAATTTAAAAGTTGTCAAAATCTATCAGAAATAAATTATTGATAAACCACCTTCATTATCTTCCCCTCATGAATTAGGTCAGAAACTACCAGCAACAAATGATATTCAAGCCCTGATGAGAGACTAATTCTCACAGTCCACGTCTCTCCGAAGATTTCCCCATTCCCATATGGTTATTGCTGAGCAGGTGTGGCACAGTGAAAATGCAGCATTGGGTTGTGGGTTTTGTTTTTTTTTTGTTTGTTTTTGTTGTTCATCAGGCAGTGTTTTTATACGGTACATGCAAGTCTGCTTCAAGCAGAGGAAAAACAGCAGCTCCAGGCTCTGTCGACCTCAATACTGGTCTGTGTAGGAAAGACAGCAGTAGTAGAAGTAGCAGCTACATTAAACAAAGAAGCGTGCATGGCCATTCCGGTTCAGCTTCAAGATCTTCCCAAGGCGCTGTTTAGCAGTTGCCATTCCTTTCTTTGGACGTTTGCCTGAAAAAATAAATCAAGTACTTCAAGTGGGAATTTCAGAACAAATTTTTATTGTCATAGAACAAAGATCAAGAACTTAGAGGTGAAGCAGGAAAAGATTTCACCTAAAACACAAAAAAATGCTATTCATCTCTCTGTTTTGGAGCAAGCAAACAGGAATCAGAATTCTAAGAACAGCAGGAGTTCCTTTCCCTATACTCCTGCTAGCATTATCATAAATAATGCTATCATACTATTTCCAAATATTGCTAGTCTAAGGAAGGGCAGTGAGTGGGGTAGAGGAGAACTTAAGCTGAGCTCCCTGGATTCTAGTTAAGTTAATTATTCCCTTGAGTAAAATATGCAAAATAAACTAGAAAGTAAAAATTAAACAGAATGGTCATCATTTTCTGGTTTTTGTTTGTTTTTGTTGTTGTTGTTGTTTTTAATGGCACAGTTTTTAAACCTTCACTTAGATAAATAAATATGATTCAGGACAGTGTTTCAGAGTATAGCTGTGGTTCTTTGTTCTGTTCCCTGTAATATAATGAATGCACGACAGATAAACCTGCAGAGATGCAATGCCAACAATGACGGGTTCTATTAGCCAAGCAGTCAGTCAGATCTCTTTTTTCCCCTCCTCCGCACATTCTAAGCCAATATTTAACCATCCAAAGCATTCCCAATTTTCTGTTTTTCCTCAAGGTCTAAGCCTGTCCCCTTTGCAGTTTCTGCATCTAACAGCTATTTTTGATGTTTACAGGGTTCTTTTCTCAGGTGTTTGTTGTCCCCCCACCTCCCACCCTCCTTTCCCTAGCAAAAGGACAGAGATAAACATTACCTTTTGTCGCCTGGTTACTGATAGGGGGTGGATTTGATGCTGGCCTCTTCGTTGGGTGAAGTGGTATAGACAAGGACGTTTCACCATATGGCCTGTCAGGGCTAAGGCTGCCATCACTCAGCCGGCATTCTCCTTGCATTAGGTTGGAGTCTCGTGTATACTTGCCATGCTGAAAACTCAGGCCATTGTTGTGGACTATACTTCGGTTTTCCTGAACTTTATGATTAGCCTCTGATGCACCCTCTTTCTTGATATATTTTTGTGTCTTATTTGTATCCTGGTGTGGAAAGGAGGGGGGGAATGAAATGAAAAAAGTGGAAGTTAATAGCCTTTGGATTCAAATTCACTACAGCTTTTCTAATCCCACTACTATATCTTTAAAAAAGAAGATGCAACAAGATGCAACTCCACCAGAGTCACCAGTGTCCAACCACTTTATGATTCCATCATTTCCTCTAGGCCAGACTCCTCTTAAAAATAAGATATAGAATATAAGTACAGTATAATATCTCTGTGCAAGCTCTTTCATATTCACTTAAGGACAATGCTATAGATTAATTACACATACCAGCATACTCAATTTTTCTACTTTATGATTTTAGTTTGCAGTAATTAAAACAAATGCAATTGCTGTCAATTAAACTGGCCACTACAGCAAACCATGCCATAACCATTGACTACTCAAACAAGTAACTTGTTTGTTTTCAATATCCAGCTGATGGGACAACAAACACTAAATAGGGAATCACCAACTGTAAAGACTGTTAAGTAGTTAGATGTTCTTAAAAAAAAACTAAAAAGCATGCAGTTAAAATACAGTTATTAAACAGCACTGCTATTTTGTAACTTGATTTGTTCTTAATACTTCTAGCATATACAGCTTTAGAAAGAGAGACACTTAAAAAACAAACAAACAAACAAAAAAAAAAAACGATTTTAGAGAATAAGACAAGCAACCTTTCATTTATACATTCCTTGCTGGATTCTACCCGGATGTCAGCAAGCAAAAATATCCTTACCTGCTGGCTTTTGGGTTTTTATCAGTTTGGTAGTATCAATTTCCTAGGCATTTTTCAAATTATTATTAATTTCTTTATTTACTGTTAACGCTATTGACAAGTTCCACTTGCTCTGATGGCTCTAGCTGAGAGTAACAAGTAAACAATATAGTTCTTTCCCAGTTAGACTGCATGCAAATTCAGATTTTGTAATATATTTATTTTTTCAAGATACTGTACTAAGCATCTTTATACTACCCATCATAACAGAAGAAAGTTTGAGAGGAAAAAGAAAAAAAGAAAAAAGACCATGACAGAAATCCAATCCTCAGTTATGAGCACCACAAACATCTATCATCACCTCTGCAGTATGTAAAGACCTATCCCATCATACTTACATTCTGTCCCTACAACTTTGCAACCTCTTTTTCCTATAAAAATATGCTCAAAGCATTTAAAATATTGCTTTACCTGAGGGGTAATCCTCGAGGCTTCATTCAGGTGTCTAGCCCATGCTGAAGTTCCCAATTGTCTTTCTTCTTCCTTCACAGACCTACCTAAAGAGAATTTCAACAAGCTTAAACTTTGAAGCCAGTAATTGGGAGTACAAAATCAATTATACATTTGAATAACTTTAAAATTAAGACAAGAAAGAAAGAAAAATATAATGGCAAACTTTTCCTAGACTTTTCCTGTCAAATCTGTTTGGTTCTACACACTAAATTGGGAAAACAATTTCACGATACAAATAGAACTAATTAAAGATTTATATACCTCTGTAAGACGGTCAGACAAACACAATCATTCAAGTTTGAAAGCAATGACGTTGAGGACATTCTACTTCCTTTGCTACACTACACTGTTCAGTTTTCTACCACGGCTTTGTCTCATAGGTAGCTCATAAAAAGACCAAGACTGTCTTTCCTTTACAGGCAGTGTTTTCTTTCTAAGCACTGATGGGCTACTCACAAACAACATATGGAACAAGATCTAAGCCAACAGGCCTATACTAGAAGTGTCCACATTGATAACATGCTATTCAGTTAGCTTCTAAAATTGAGGGTATTCCAAAACAACAATTCAATTCAAATTTAGAGGTGAATACTATGAAACCAAAAGATTTTGCAAAATATTGCTACACTAAGAGTTACGCAGTTTCATATCCTTCACCAGTGATATATATATATACTACATTAGCTGCATTTTTTTTTCCCATAACAATCTACACAGTTCTACACGTTAGGGGCTAAAACTACATTGACAGCACACCAAAGTCTTGGCTATTGCTGAACAGTGCTTGGACAGGGTCACAGCTTTCTCTTTTTACCACTCCTGCCTTCCTACAGTGAGGACGCTAGGGGTAAGCAATTGACCAGAAGAGGATGAAGCCAGGACAGCTGACGTGAATTGGTCAAAGGGATATTCCCTAGCATATCATGTCATGCTTGGTAATAAAAACTGGGGTAGAGGAGGGAGCAGGAGCAAAGACTGTCTTCACATCTGTTTCTGAGAGACTGGCTGGGCATCAGTCTGCTTGTGGGAGGTGGTAAGTGACTGCCTTTGCACCACTTGTTTCTTTCTCTTTCTTTCACTTACTAAACTATCCTTATTTCTCTCCATGAGTTTTCCCACTTTTGTTTTTCCTGCTCTCTCCCCAATCCCACAGGGCAGGGGGAGGAAACAAGCAGCTGTGTGGGTGCATAGCTGCTGGCCTAAGTAAACCTACCACAATGATAGTAACCTAGATACTACATTTTTAATAAAGGTATAAAGACAGTAACACACTGTCTATGTCTGTGTGTTTTGGGTGTTGCTGTTTTTTGTTGTTGTCTGCATTTTGTTTGTTCATTATTTTCTGATTTTATTTACTTGATTGGTGGGTTTTTAAGGACCTACAGCTTAAGGTACCAGAACATTGGCCATGACATCACATCAGGCTTTTCTGTTTTCTACTTAAACAAAAAACTAATGTATTGTTAGTACTTTGACCTAACACCCTACTTGCTGGTGGGTTTCTGTTTGTTTCACATGAGCCAAGCTGTAATCCTCTTCCATTTCCTTCTCATGCAAAGAATTTTCACACATAATTACTTTTTCCTCTGTGTTCCAAAACCTGAATTTGATTCCTTTGAGGGAATTAGTGTTAATGTTCTGTTGTCTGTCATTCCCAAAATTCATTTAACAGATGCCTGTTTTCCACAGGCACAGAGACATCAAAATGCCTCTGACAAGAAAGTTACTTCTGAATTCTCCTCTTCAAGATTAGATTCTCATTTAACACACTGCATTCATAGCAGAATTTCATGAGTAAAGCCAGTTGTGCTTTCCAAAATACATGAAAGCCATCCAGCAGACTCCTGTTGATATCTAAGTAACACACATGCTGTGAAAGTTGCAACTATGTAGATGCTGTCAATCCTTTTTGAAGGAGATTACACTTTCTGTCTAGCCATAACTTCCTCACTCTTGTAAGGATGCCACAAAACTTCTAAATGGCAATATTCAGTAGATGCATTTTGATGACCTCTCAAGCTAACTTTGTCACTGTTTTATGAAGTAACTTACGTTTTATAACAAAACCAGAACTAAACCAAAAAAGCCCACCTTTTAAAAAGATGTCTGGTTTACTTAAAAGCTTGACTACAGATCTTAAATATTTAAATGCTTCTTCTGAGCAGTCTGTTCAACAGCAGAGAGCAGCAGCATAATTAATTCAGGTACCTACCACATTCCATTGCTTTGTGACTCTGAGATGGCTGTCTGTCTTTATGCCTACTTCTGGGATAGTTTCTGTGTTCCTGAAGAGAGGTTCTTTTATCTGTGCAGTCTGTGCTTTGAGTATGACCTGGTAAACATGTGGTATAGTGCAATCCTGCCATAGAAAGCATGCCCTGAATAGCGTCTTCTTCTGTACTTGTCGAGGTAGGACATTCCCTAGAAAAATACACCAGTATTAAGCAGTAAAAAATAGAATCCTATATTTCTCCGAAGGAATGATTTTTGCATTCATATAAAGCAGAACCATAAATATTTGAATGAACATGTCTAATAGTAATTTATAAACAAACACAGACAATATTCTTACTTTTTATTGGGAGTTTCATTTCTGGATGGCTTCTGAGTAGTTTGACAAAGGTCTCTTGTAACCTTAGAGTCCTCTTTGAAATTTGATGTTACTTCCTGTTTCTCTTCATCACCTGAGCTTTCTGACTCCTCTGTGGAGGAATCCTTCTGCTGGAACAAGAGCAAACAGCACATTGAAAGGTCATCATGCCTCCTAAAATAGAGATGCTACTGTAATATATGCTAAATAAAAAATCTAAAGGTTCTGGGTCCATCTTTATATATATATATACACTTATATATATATGTATGCATAAATCAGAATGCAATTAACTTGAATAGAGTTACTGAGATGTTATATATCCAAGTATTGCAATACTGAGTGATTACATGCCCCAGTAATAAAGCAAGCATCTCCAAATCCAATTTCTTCCAGAAAACACTACATATATTATACTGCGCACAAATTATTGTGCTGCACAAAGTTCCTTAAAGAGAGTACTGACTACTCTTTATCTTCTATATTTGAAGTAGAGGAAAAAATACTAACTATGGTTCCAAGGAGCTGCCCAGAATGATGCCTATTACTTTTAATGAGACACATGCTGTCCCAGGTAACAGTTTCTCATTCCTGCTCTCACAAATGCAAGGTAACTTCCATCAGCAGCAAATCTATACACGGCAGATACTCTCAGGTAAATCCAGAGCACACCTTGAACAGGGATATAACAGCTGTTGCCACTCTTACAGTGGCAAAGCCTCATTCCATGAATGGAAGGGCTTTCCAACTCCCAAAGAGATTACATCTTGTATGAGCAGAACCTTCTCAAAGGTGGAGCAGCAATATGCATCTCAACCTAACTTTAAGTGAAGCAAGAACTACAACAGATACAATCTTAACAGTAACACAGACTAATTATTTACAACATGTACAGAGAATAACACTTGTTTTCAAGCCAAAGACTATACATAGTAGTCAATTAAAGGCTTCACAGTGGAAGATCAAAACGTGGAGGAATCATAATCCTTCAGGACTGCTACCACTATCACTGCCATCAAAACATAACTGGAATGACTAAGCCAGTGCAACAGATCGCCAAGGGATGTTTTTAAACAATAGCTACATTCCTAAGAGCATCTTGTTAATCCTTGACACTTGTAAAGTGACATACATGAGCAACCACACTGCAACTACAGTTCAATGTTAATTTAAAAAAAAAAAAAAAAGTTGTCTTGTTTTGCTAAGATCTTCTTCTGTATAGTATGAAAACACAAAAAGTATTTACAGGAACTACTAAGATGCTTCATTTTGGATATATCATTACCCCCCAAAAAAACATAAAAATTATTATGCTAAATATTATTAGCAGTTACAAAGCAGGATATAGTAAAAAATAAGAAAACAGTTGCATTAATACAAAACATTTTACTCAATGAGAGTGATCCAAAGATGGCTACATGGTTGTATTCAGAAGTGTTTAGTTTACTTGTAAAGAAATCACTATGGTCTAGGCATTCAAATGGAAGATCTTCATTTATGAGCAGTCTAAATCGCCTCATTAGGGTTTAGCCAGTTAAGGTTATTTAAAAATCGAAGGTTTATAGGATTGTTTTCATTTAACTATTCTCTGAAACGATTATGGTAGACACTTATAATTCTAATGATGAAAGTTACATTTATTATGGAAGAAATGAACAAAGTGATTATTATCTAAATTTTCTCAGCCTTTGCATATTCCAGAGCAGGGTCATCCTTTGCCAACCCCACATTAATGGTAAACAAGATTATAATATTTGGCTCAAAAGGCACATCTTGCCATTTTCCTCAGTACTAGAAAAAAATGAAGAATGAGACAGAAGGGTAGAGCTTGAAATAGTGTCTTGAACAAGAATTAAATATTTTAAGAATTAAATATTTTTTATTAAATATTTTGTTATTGCCCAAATAAATTTGAAGTTTGCAAAGTATACTTAATTGCTTTGTTAACTTTTGTGACTTCTTCTAGCTATACCTGTGTAGTGCAATCAGGCTCAGATTCTTCTGAATCAGAAATATCAGAGTACTCTGAGGATCCATTCCTGAGTTCTGATTTCACACTTTCAAAGAACACTAAGGAGAGAAAAAAAATACATATATAAAACCCAACATTTATTACAAGTAATATTTAACAATTATGATGGAAGTAAAGAACACAAAATTCACATTTGATCTTTATAAAGAAAGCACAACCCCATACTGATCTGGCTCATGTTTCCTCAAACTCTGGGTTGTCTACTGTTGACCAATAGCCTTGTAAATTGGCTCACTGGATGAAGCCAGTGGAAGAGAAATCGTGCAGCAGGAGCACACATCTTTTCTCTCTCTCACAGGACACAAGCCTCACAGAGGGCAACACTGACAATTAGAAACACCTCAGTCTATTCCTGCTTTTGTATAGATAGACTGGAGTAAGAAGCGTGTCTCAGGAAGAATGGAGTAGGCTTCACTAGTTGCAATTCTACAGATTACAAGTAATCTTCAGTATCATTCTTAGACTCTTTAAACCTGAAATTTCCTTCTTTTAAAATAAGACCAGTCAGAGAAACACTCATCATAGAAGCCAGAGGATATTAAATGACTTAAAGGTAAAATGTATATATGTGTTTCGTTGCAATATTTATGTATTACTTGCAATTTTTCTTTTACATCCCAGTTCACTAGCAATGTTCTGAATGTTTTGTGTCACTGCAGAGCTGTCAATCAGGAGTTAAAATGAAGACCTGTCACAGAAGCTTAAAATATTATTGTGATGATACACAATATACATGTATTGGTTTTCATCACACTGAAAGGAAGGGGTAAAAAGGAAATACCAACCTTAGACACTTTTTGCTAGTAGTAATATAAGGTACAATCAGAGAATGAAGTGTCAAAATAGACATCAAAAACAGTGGCACATGACACAATAATCTATCAAATCTACCCATCTAGTAGTCCACATGGTTTATTTTTGTAAGTGCTGAAGGAACTTGAATACAAAGTATTCAACTGCTCTTGCAAGTATTCACTTTTTAAGACAGCTTATGTTCCAAACCACAAATTGTAGGTGTTCAGAATCATCCAGTACTGTATACCTGCGTCCATGCTGCTGGCTGAAGTCTTGGTAAAGTACAAATTAATGGGATACTATAACATGCAGCTTATCTAGCAAATATACTTTGAACAAAAGCTATGACTCAGTAAAAAAAAAAAAAATAAAATAACAAGTTTATGAATGTTTGTCAAGAAGCTAGTGGATAAAGAAGCACTTGAGAAGTTTTATGTTGCTTTTTTAAAAGTCTCAGCTAAGAAACTGAAACAAGTACCATATATTAAGTACTAACACAGATCAGAAATTAGCTCTAAAACAAAGACAAGTATAGTTAAACTGTTTTGCTTTTAACAGTTCAATATGCAGCTACATAAACAGAATGCAATATGAACAGAATGCAATGCATCTCTCTGTAGACTTTGCCTCTTGGCCTAAATCCCAGTAAGAACAATGGAAGGCAGCAGCCTGTTATAGAAACAGGTTGTTCTGTTAAGGAATTCTCTTCAGAAGAAAAATTTCTCCATTTCTGCAAACCTTCACTTACAGCAAAATAATATAACCAGAAGTAGGTGATGTTCCCTTAATAGGGTCACCTGAAGACTCTCATAATTCAATTACAAACATTAGTGAAAGTCCTGAGTACTCAATTTCTAGAAGAACAATCTGAACATTCACTTTTTGTCCTAAATACATTTCTTAGATTTAGATGCAAACTGCTAAATTATAGCTGTATCAAGTAAGAGCAAAGACTGAAAAAAATCTACAATTTCTGTATATGATTTAATCTTCAATGCGAGTGTAAAACTTAGTTTAATTTTTAAAGTGGAATAACACAACATTATACCTAGCCTTCACTCTAGCCATTTGCCTTTTTGGTTCATGAGCACACAAGGGACGTCTTTCCTCTACAGATTTAAAAATCTTGTCCTCTGTGACCTTTGGAAGCAGAGTCTACAGGGATTACAAATTGCTTTGTTAGTGAAAATAATTAAATATTTTATCCAGGCTGACAATGGACTCATAAATGTTGTTACAGATGTGCAGGAAGCCAAAGGAACTGCAAGTCTCTAGAGGGGTCTTGTTATCTTATAAATGTTGACCTCAGTTTCCTAATACATATCCTCAGAACCTTGGTAAGCTCTACTGTGAAAGGATGTGACTTTTATAATTAAACAGAAAGATGAAGAAAGTATGTCAAGAACCAACTTGTCACTGTACACAGATAGCATTATTAAAAATAAGCACTGAAAACAGGTACACTATATTGATAATTCACTAATACATTTTGTAATCATCAGTGTTGAACACTTGGCAGGAAGACTTGAGGCTAGAGAAAGGCCAAGGAAGATCAACTCCTAGTGATGGATGGTTTAGATATGAAGTATTGGAAAAAGAGACTGAGGTGTTTTTACATACGAATAATGATAAATTCTCCCCCAACCTTGCACACAGCTGCAAAGGCTGGAAGTGTAAGATTTTATTAATGCTAAGTTATGTTTCTTTGCCTGTATGGAATAAATCTGTTCATTAGCAAAACATACAAAATTGTATGAGCAAGTATGTAATCACCAAATGAAACAGAAAAATGAAAGATGAGTTGGGCTTGAAATTATCTGCATTTTATCTTTTATTCTTTACAGCGAATGATATGAAGCAATTTTGGTCAAAAAATCCACACTCATATTATGAAACAAAACAAAATGAAAAAATATCTTATACTCAAATGCTCATCTAGAACACCAATTAAACATCCACTCTGAAAGATGCTGTATTCACAGTATTCAAGATGGCACTAACATAAAAAGATGAGTTTTACCTTTCAACTCTATGCTGTTGTTAGCTTCTTCAGTAGACCAATAATATTTGTCAAATCTATTATCGTAATTTAATGCTACTTCACTGATCTATTAGTTTATCCTCTCTATACTTAGGTAAAATTTCAGTAAGACCTCATAATAACTACATCCTACTCAAGACCATCAAAACATTGAACTGACAAGGCTGAAAGAGAAGCTTACTGTTCAGTGGTTTCTGGGCATCTGTATTCCCTCCTCCTTCAAATCCTGAGGTCTGGACTTCTCTCTTAACAGTCGTCTTTTTCGACCTTGTTCTGTCATCTTCATCTTCACTATCTGCCGTGTAAAGACTTCGATCTGTAAATGGGCGTCTCTCATCTCTGTCTCACAAGAAAAACAACATACTATTCTTACAAACCTGAAGCAATTGTCTTCTCTTCCTTAATTATTTATAAGTCACCCTTGAGATAGCAACAGTAACATTCTCTTATGCTCATCTCTTTGTTCTGAATTGCACGTATTTCCATTTTGTTCCCTGTACAACTGTCACTACCATAAAGATGCAAAGTTTGACATCATAATATTTTTAATCAGAATCACTCTAATTTAGTGACCCAACTGAGCAATCGAATGAAATGCCATTGCAAAGGAACATGTAAAGCATTTCCTTCTCTTCACTCCGTAACTGTGGCTCCACTAGGGGACAGCAGACACAATAGACAACACATTCCTTCTATACTCCTAACACGAATCTTACTTGTAAGAGAGAACTTAGAGCTTCACAAACAGAAGAAAAAAAAATACTTTTACTAAAAAATTAGCATGCTCTGGTCCATAATGACTAGGAACAAGTGATCCACAAACAACGCTTTGTACCTAATTATTCTTCCATTTGACAGCAGAAGGCGAAGATCATTGTCTTTTGTTCGCCATTCAGGTACTGTAGAAGATGGCTGAAAGGGCTTGTTAAATCTCCCGTTCAGTTTCGAGTTTGCTGTATCCTAAAGAAGTAAAAGCAATGTTGCTTATTATTTATTTCTATAAATTAAATTGTTTTTCCTGCACTCCACAAAAGCTTAAACTGAACACCAGGACAGTTACACATTTCTGATCACCAACTGAAGAAAGCTCAAGAAAAATATGTTCAGATGTAAAAAAACAACAGACTGCATCTTCTTCCTTGTATCATCTACAGCCTCCTGAACCACCTGCAATAGCTACAATATGTCTATAATACTCCTTTAGGGTTGTCTTTGGAGAAGCTGGGGCAGGGACTGATAAAACAACTCCTGGACTGGACATCTAGTCTCTGGAATTAGTTCCCGAACTTATTCATAGGACAGCAAAATGTTTGTTATGGAAAGTAACCTGCCATAAGTAAAACCCTCTTAGCTCAAAGCAACCTGTGTCTGACACATGCTCTGAAATAATCAATGATAGACTTATGTGCCAAACACAGAATATGTAAGAGTATAATTACCTTTAAAACAATTACAAACAGTATTTTTCTACATTAAGTGGCAATGACTAATACTCCTAAACATTTTATTTTAAAAACAGCTTGTAGCAGTGAACTGCACAGGTCAACTATTTGTGCTAAATTTCAAGCTCAGCTTCTTTTCTTTGGGGCCTAAATGCATGCCTCTTATTCACAGTCAACACATTCATCTGCATTTCTTATTCTCAGAAAATTACTTATTTCCATATTTACGTTCTTTTTCCCATTTCTGCTTCAGTTTTTTGAAAATAACGTCATCAAACCTGAAAAAAATAATACTTCAAGAGACTACATTTCAAGAGACTACTCATTCTCTCTGTGATGCTGGTGTAATACAACTACACAGTTCCCTGTCCCACAACGGAGACCAAAGGCTACCTTAGGCTTTCTGGTAGGGAGTCATAGTCATGCAGGAAACAGGAGCATGAAGGAAAAATGAGGCTAAACAAATTACAGTAATTGAACTATAACATACAGCTACTTAAAAGCACACAGGGAAGCAAGTCTGGCCTAGAGCTTCACAGAGCTGAGGCTTTGCAAGCTCCCTTTCTGAACAGAACTGATTCAAAGTAGGATTTGACAGCTACAGCTGTCATATTTCAAAAACTATACTTGCAGTAGGTGAGATTCAGGGCACTTTCAAAACCAAAATGTTGAAGGAATGTCCACAAAAGGTATCAAGGAAGAGAGAAATTTCTATCAGGAAAATCTGAAAGAAAGAAATTGAAGACCTACCCATGGCTCATATAGCCAAGAGCAGTAGCCTGTGTTTTTATGCATATTTAAATCTTTTCCCTTTCAACAAGGTTAGAAATTTCTTCTGTTCTGGTTTTGCTTTTCTTTCACGTAACATAATACTTGCCTCCTCCCAAGGTGACATCTCCAGCCTTTTCAGTACCTCCCTTGTGTGGAGTTCCAAGATGTCCAGGTTGGAAGGAGTTTTGGTAGCATGGTCTCGCAGTTTCCTCACCCTTCGTCTGGAGTGGTGAGGAGAAGCTGTTTCATGTGAAGACCGTGACGCTGCACACACACCGAGAATTCCCTGAGTTTTAACTGGTTTGTTGTTTTCCTCCTTTAATTAAAAAGGCATATTTCAGAACAGTCACACAGGGACAAATCCACATATTTAAGTGCTGCTTCCCTCTCATCTAATGGAATGTAAGTTATACAAATAAAATTTTTAGACCTTTTAGTGAAGTACTACATATTTGCTATGGACTTGCCATACAAGCCTTAGTTACACAGTTCCTCTTTCCCAATTGGGGCTTTTAACCTCCCCCATAACAGAAGTGCAGCACTGACATATGAGGTAGCGTATACATGTACTGTACCCAATAGATAACTATTCAGGTTTCAGACCTCCTCTCTCCATAGACAAATGTAGGAGTTTTCAGTATAATCAATATTAAATAGTAAAGGAGCAAAACATTGCGGGGGGGGGTAAGAGGGGGCAAAAAAAGAGCAAAAGAGTTGACAAACAGATCACAACAAACAAGGGAATAGAAGACTGCAATACAAGCAGAATTCCACATGAAATTTTATCAGTTATAAGTGGTAACATTTTAGAAATACTGATCTACAAATAGTTTCACCATTAAAATTTGTGGATTTTTTTTTTTTTAATTACATAAAACACCCTTGTTACACATTTTCTTTATCTCAGACAACAAAAGCATTGTATTTCCAACAGTTTTCCTCTTGATTTTCAACTAGAAAATGAGAAAATAAATTTTCTCATTTTTCTATGAGAAAATATATTAAATATCAATAAATATTTACTTTAAATAAAGAGGTGAATAAGGTCAAATGAATGCATAGCTACTATGGAATGCCCTGATTCAAAGATTATTCCTGCAGACTTTAGGGTTGTCTCTGTTCTTACCTCTACAGAACGAATCACTTTTGAGAGCTCTTTTATGAGATGTCCAGGCCTAATGTTGTCTGGAATTTCAAAGGCATGTTCTGTTACAAGCTGTATGCAAAGGATGGAGAAAAGGCAATTAATTCTTTTTTTTTTTTTTTCCCTTCCAGATAAAAGCAGAAGTAGTACAAAATAAATGAAACTTACAGGAAAAAAATAATAATAATAAAAAAAAAAGTTTGAAGGGAAGAAGCCAGATTGATTTCTTTTAATAATTACAGCAAACTGCTAGGACAGACACATAAACACACTGAAGCTTCGAGTCCAAAATTTAGAAGGGAGCAGATATCCCTCAGTGTCTGACATTCATGATATATAAAGGTAGGCTCAAGGTCAGCCATCCCACAGCTTCTCCTAGAATCTCTAAGAATCTAAAGAAGTGGTCATGCAGAGCTATCCTGATAATCACTTACACCATTTTATTTCTCTGTAATTAACTTCTTTTTTTCCCCCCTTTAGCATATGGAGTCACACTTAGCAAACTCAGAATGATGACCTTCAAAAAAACCTAAAGGCTAGCAGAATTTCACTATGACGAAATTTATTCTTAATGGTAAATCAGGAATAGCAATAAGCAGATTTTGGACATCTGCCTCACATTTCACTTTTTAAACAACCTCCTTAGCTTATTTAAAATGTGGTAGGTTGGAGAAAGCTATTCAAATTCATTCCCTATAAAAACAACTCGGGACACCGTAATAGTTTATGTTCCCTTTAATCCTCTGAAACGGTATCATAGCACAGACAGATCTACTATGTATGTATTACTAATCTGAGCAAGCCCAAACGCTCTACAGTTAGATCTAGTAAAACAAGTTTAATATTTTGTATGTACAGCTTAAATTTGCCCCAAGACACCTTTAGTTAATATTAAACAGACAAAACACTCGCACATAGACCAGAATGACTGTCATGAATTCTGGTATCCCCTTAATTGACTATTTAAACACAAAAACGTCTCACAAACACTTTCAGATATTCACACTTCAAAAATGAGGTCCGGCAGCAAAATTATTGCTAGAAGCAATTTGATACTGTAAGTACATTTCATTGAATCTGGCTTCCTCTCAGTCATTTAAAACCAACCAGATGTATAACTTTGATATTCTCATTTCAGTGGCATTAATGATACAGGGAGTATTAAATCTGCTGCTATTATTTACAATTGTTCATTCTCCGGTGCATCACCTCTACACAGTCACACTTGGGAACACAGCACCTCTGGCACCAGAAGTATAATTGTTCCAACAAATTAATGGATATTTTAGGACCTTTCAGTCCTTTCTACATATGGACTCTCCCAAAAAGCCTTCCTGTCCATGAGGACTTCAAGAGGAAGAGACTTTGATGCAATTTTATAAAACGCTGACTGGAAAGCTTCTCTGGCTTAAAAATACTGGCAAGCCTTACTAAATCAACCATAGTTGAAGCAGAAATACATTATTTTGCAAGTAAAATCTGTAATAACTCTTTGAACAAATTAAATTCCGTTGGCAAACTCACTTGTTTGTTACTATAAAAGGTATCTCTTTACATCAAAGCTTTCTCAACTAAGCTGTGGTCAGAGTAATTATGAAAAAAGTCCATCCAAGCAACTAAAATATGCCAACAAATTCAAATTGATATATCAGGCTAACAGTTTGACAGCAAGAACAGATGGGCAGGAAATATGAATACCTAGAGATACCATGTCTAAAAAATTATCATCATTATTATGTAACTTGTTTTAAAATTGTCTCTGCATGCTGACTCTAGAAACATTTTGGGACTGAAGAATTCTTTTTTAGTAGGGTTAATACTAGCAGCAAAATTGACCAAGTATGTCAAGTGTTACAGGTAAAGAAAATAGTGGAAAAAACTGTAATACATTCAAAAACTTCAAGAAATTATTATTTACACATTGAAAATAAACAGTCGATTGAGAAACCTATCTTAAAGAATCCACAAATCTTTAGCACTGAAATTAAGCATACTGGTACCTAAAAATATGAACACAACTATGTCCCTTTTCCCTGGGAGGGGGGGGGGATCCCTCTTAAAACAGCTATTCAAAAAAAAAAAAAAAAAAAAAAAAACAGTTGCCCAAAATAATTTTACGGGTACATGGATCAAGCATCTTAAAAATAGAAACTGAGACCTGTTGCTTATATAATTTGGAAGGCAGCCAGAGCTAAGATCCAAGAGTTCAAACAACTGGATAGGTCATCATCTTTACTGTGTGTATCAACTAATCTGCAGGCTGATCATCTGCACTAAAGTAATCAGAACATACACCTATCAATAAAAACCTTGCACAAGCTCAATTCAAATCAAGACAAGAAAAATAAGATAATTTTACTAGCACTCCATCTCTATTCTCAGCATCTTGCAACTCTTGGCAGTTTTTAAACATTGCAGAAATGAAGATACCGCTGCTTTGCTGAAGATGAGTTTAAAATGCTTCAACAAGTAGTTCACAGCAATACACTAACATAATCCACTTGTCTTGAGGAGACATATTCCATGATAGGAATGTGAAACTTCATGAGTAGGCTTCCCATTTGTAGGCTATTCATTTTTCATTTCTTTCTCAGAATCTGTCTGAAATCCTCACCATGAGCAGATGATATAGCAATGTACAAAGCTCTTCCTGTCTTCTGCTGTATACAGCTACAAGCCTAACACACACATGGTCTGCTGTGAAGACTGCATCAGATCACTTATGAAGCAGCAGCTAAAAACGGTGAAGGCAAACTACAAAACATGATAGTAGGTGAACAGCAGGCCACGTTCTCAATAGATCACCAAGGCTGCGCAGTTGCCTCACAACTGAAGTGTCTTCAGCCAGTGGTTTGGGAATACTCACTGATCTCATTAATAAGCATCTGGAATGCAGCATCTGCAATTATTTTTTTATTTTTTCCACAGGAAAGTAGGAAACATACCACATTCTAGACAGAGTATTAGTCAAACCATTTAATTAAATGCTAGACACTACACTACACAGACACAACAATACTATCCTATGGCAATCTATAAAAGAGGAATTCCAATCCAACTTCAAGTAAAAATAAGGATTCATATCGGTTATATTTCTTGTTTATCAAGTTAGATTAATCAGCTTGCTTATTTTCCATGGATGCAGAGATAGTTTGGATTCACAGATGGTTTAATATCTTAGGCACAACCTCCTGTAAATACTGCTATACTGCTTACTAGCAGGACTTGACCCAAAATGACACACTGGAGAACCAATTCTGAGGTGTTACAGGTGTACCTTTCCTTGACCCTCTGTAATCAGTAATGCTATACAGGCTGGACTTGAGCTGATTACACATAGTGTTAACCACCTCTACATTTACACCTCATCATCAGTTCCATGAAGCTTACTATGCTGGATGCAGCTTTGTGTGAATAGGATACCTGATGTAATACAACAAATTCTCTTCCAAGGAGAACCTGTGGGCAGAAAGACCAAACAAATCTCCAGGAGCCAGTTCAGGTCAGTGGGGCCAGCAACAAACTAGAATTAATAAGCTCAGTCAGAAACAAACTGACCATCTGAACAGCATTTCCTAGAAGCACAGGTTCCAAGAGGGCTCATTAGCTCAGACACTTAAAAAAAAAAAAAAAAATACACATGGAGTTAAGGCCTGGTCCAGTGCTGTGCCAAAATAAATAAGCCTTCCTAGAGAGCAGAGCACCAGCAAAGCCAGCACAGAAAACGTATTAATGATTTTACAAGCCAGCAAATGTTCAGGAGGGACAGTACTCAACAACCAAAGTCAATATCCTCCTCGATCTCAACTGGCTCTTCGGCAATATAGGTGTACCTGACGTGCTCTCCAAAGCACTGACATTAATGGAAAATCCAAATATCAGGGCATTCCAACCTTCCATTGCCTCAGATGAGGATGAATTGACTGTATAAACAGACCTATTAGAAAAACTCCCACTGGCTTATCTTCAAGGATTCTTATCCCATACTGGGGTGAAGCATGATTCTCTTTCTATCAGCTACAATACAAGAGCTTATTCATTAGCTTAAAAAGACTTCATTAGCATCAGTCATAGAAAATTGTCATGATGACTCTTCCCCAGATCAGCAGCACATACTTTCACTCTCCATAGTGAGTACTGAAAGACTCTAATGGAAAAAAAATCTTAAATATGAGGACACAAACCTTCACTTTTTTCTAAATCAAAACAGAGTTCACCAAAATAGCAAACAAAATCACTCTTACTCTCTTACTTACCTCTTTTTTCATCCACAATTTTAAAGCAGTAAGTAAAGCCTTCACTCCTTGCACTAAATAGCTTGGGGGCTGGAAACCATCTTCCCTCAGTTCTAAAAAGGATACAGATAATAATTTAGAAATGCACTAAGTGAAAACAGTAGAATGATACCCACAGCCAACGAAATTGTCATTATGAAACAGCCCAAGAAAAGGAAAAATTGTGCAAGCAAGTGAAATACTACATCCTGTACTTGCATGCATAATGTAACAAAAACAAACAAATAAACAAAACCCACAACCTCACAACCTAAAGTGATTCTACATAACATCTTTTTTTCTTGGCTTCTTCTTGGGCAATTTAGAAATTTTACAACATACTACACTTCAGTTGGAATAAAACAGACCTATAATGTAGAAGAAAAATGTTATTTGAAGAAACAAATAATCTGTTTCGCTCAGAAATATTTTAGTCAATGTGGACCAGAGGTACATAGGATGGGATGCATCTCTCAATTGGAATTCCTACTGCTTATTCCCATACATACAGCAAATGGCTCACACTTTAATACCAGAGTTCTCCTTCTTAGTGTACATCATTTTTGCTCCGAAGTAAGAGTGGGTAAAGAGAAGAAATACAACACTCTGCTACAAAAGCTGTTGCTGTTAAGAAAGCTGGTGCTCCCAAGTGATTACAATTCCTTTTAAAATTTCCCTTTTCCTTCATGGGAAAAAGGAAGAGAAAAGACAAATCCTCCAGAAAGTTAAGAGTAGACTGCAGACTCTTCCTATGTTCCTGAAAAATATTTCCTGCTGTCAGTAAGAAAAGAATAAGCCCTAGAACTATTTTTTTCTTTTTATTCCTTTAAAAAAATACACTAATAAAGCTATGTATTAGTCCAGTGGCAGAAAAAGGAAAATTCTGCTACTTAACAGCTGTTCTTCTCTCCAGTGTGCCTCCTACTTTTTAAAGGGTGTGAGAAGGAGTGGCGGGCCTTTGAGCTGCAGCAGGAGTCTTTCTGCCCACTAGCTGACTCAGTAAAATTTTGAGAATACAATGCAGCACCACAGACTGGACTTTTTTATTATTTTTTTTTTAGCTGCAGTAAAAAATAAAAAAGGACTGTGTTACATAAGAATAATTAAAACTAATCAGCATTGTACAGATGAAAAAGTCACAGAATTATTCTAAGTCCCTAGAGCTATAGAGTAAAGTTTAGGTGAATGCCACAACACTTACAGCAACAGAATATACTTTTTACCAATGAAAAGACAAAATCAAAAGATTTATGACTCTTTGTTATCCTTTCATAAAAAGAAGCAGAAAAACACAGTGCACTGATTTTGCTAACTGATGTGAATTTCACAAAGTACTGCTAACAACCATGTGTTCGATGCATTACAAGCTGGTAGTTGCTATTACCTTTCACAGCTGAACTGGTACCATCCCTTATTTTAAAAACAAAGGATTCTGACTGGTAAACACGTGATCTATGTATGTCTTGATGCCAAAACCCAACATAATCATCACACTAGCCATGAAAGCCTCAATTTTGATTTTTCATTATAGGTTTATAGATCTTAGTACTATTCTGCAGCAAAATAACCTGCTAAGCCACAGCTTAAAAATAACATGAAAATATGCTTCATGACCCTCCCTTAAGAACCACATCACAAAAGGCTCCTAGTATATCTACTCAAGTAAGGAGGTGCATAATAAAAGAGGGAAACATGTAGAGATGAAACATGTAGTTAACTAGATTACTTAGAAACATCTATCCCACGGATCTTCCAGCAGAAATATAGCTCCTATATCTTCTGTCATGTTTGTAAATTTTAAATACTCAGGTGTGAGACCAACAAAAGCAAACTTTCAAGAAGAAAACAATCTTTCTTGGAAGCAAAAAAAAAAAAAAAACAAAACAAAAAAAAAAACCTTTAAGTTTGTTCGGTTAAATTTCTGAGTTGTTTTAATTTCATCCAGAAACTCTAAATACTCATTTAGGAAACTAGAGTTGTTCAACGCCTTCATTTGCTGAAAGAAGAACAGATCATTTTCAAGGTTTTTATCTTAGAATACGGTTTTGTGAGTGCTCTTTTAAAGCAAACACTGAATTCAGCAATATCCTCTCCGAAGGTTTATTTCTCTCCTTTGAAATACGGTATTTATTAATAAGATTAAACAGAGCTGGCAGAGGGCAAGATATTTTACGCAAAAGAAGGTGAAGTCAGGCATTCTCTCAACCTCAATTACACATGGGTATAGATACATGGGTTAAAGGACTAGATGAGGAGGTTTGGAAAGGACTGTGAACTGTCAAGAACAAAAGCCTGTTGAGATGTCTACTGATAAACATCAGTATAAATGATTTAACACTGCTCATAAGAACGGATACATCTTTCTTACAAAAATCCTCATGGTTGCCTTCCCCTTAACAAGAAAGGGCAGAAGACATCAGGTAGTTTGACTGAAAAGGTCCAAGGAAATTGTAAAGGTGCAACAAAACCTTTACATTCAACTTTGAAGTCACCAAGAAGCAGTCCACAGGCATAAACTAATGGGATCATTTAGAGCCTATTGTTTGCTGAAAGGAGAGAAAGGCTACCAAAGGGTATTCATGACCTTAAGCAACACACTTAAATAGCTTTCGTATATGCCTTAAGAAGACCTTGTCAGATAATGGAAAACTAATGCTATCTGGCTGATAGCCTAACTACACTGTGCCAGAATCTCAAATATTCTAGATCATCAGGACAGAGTATCTTCAATGACCAGATACACCATTAGCATTGAATAATAAGCACTAATAAGCAATTCAAAGGTGTCAGTAGCGTGCTACAAAACGTTCGTTACACACATAACTGCCTGCACTAAGAATTCTGCACAGCGCAAGTTACCCTAGAAAGCTTGTACTAAGAACTGCTGAATCTAGAACTGTACCAGTACAGTATTTACCAAAATCTGTTTAAATACAGAGCTGGTTTTCACACAAAAAAAAAAAAGTTTCACCTGTTCTCATAGCAGTAACATAATTTTCTCCACTGTCAACTGAACAAAAAAGCAGATATATGCATCTCTCTCAAAACTGGACAAAAATTACCTTTTAATGTTTCCAGTAAGTTTTTGGCCACAAACCAACAGATGGCTTCAAAGAAAGGAAATTTGAAAAGATCTGGGGTTTTTAGCCTCTTCTCCATTTCATAACACCTGAACAAACAGAAATATCATTTAAAAAACATTCACTTTATCTAATTTATTATTTAAGCATGTAATCATTCAAATTGATATAACGTCCAAAATAAAATAAAATAGGCACGGTCATGTTAAATAAAAGAAGTACCACAAATTTAAATCCCAACAAGACCACAGACAAGATTCAACTCTGGTCTCATCCAGGCTCTGACCTTATCAAGTTTGACTGCTGCACTTCTAAGAATAAAGTTGGACTTCATAAAACTAGGATACAAACCCAGTGTGTGATCTTTTAACAGATGGAATTTTATCAGGATTCCACTGTAATAAATAAAAACAATATGTTTAGAAGACAGCTCCACATCTTGGACAAAAACTAAACACAGCTGCCCTTTGAGCAATGCTGACTTGAGGATGCTCATTTCAACTCAGTGTTGCACACCTGGGCTTGCTCAGCTTTGGTTTACTTGCTTATACTAATCACCAAAGTATGGTGGGGAGAGGGATTTTTGTTGTGGTGGTGTTTTTGTTTTTTGTTGTTTATTTGTTTTTTAATTAAATTCGTGCATATCCTTCATTTTACTTTTAAAACAAGCTTTGCAGAAGTGAAACAAGAGTATGTTGGGCTTAGTCTAACTGAAAATGCCACTACTGTCTGTTTTGAGAGCCTGTACCCATCTGATCCTGGTTACAAGCATGAAGAAAAGTATCTATCATAAAAAATATCCTACTTACTGAGGAAAAGGTATAGTAACAGTCGAGACTAACCTGAGCTGCATGCCAATGTTGAGGTTGTGCAAAAAATTTCCTCCAAAAGCCATACAATCCTGAGATGTGAGCACAGCATGAATCCAGCCTGAAATGAAAGATTCAGAAACTTAATAAATACATATACATTATTTTAAGAAAGATTGTTTTTAAATACTTGCGTGTACGCACTAAAAATCATTTAAAATATTGTATGTTGAACTAAAAAAAGCAAATTAGTATTCTGCACCAGGAAAAAATAATCTTGATTTTAACAACATGTGGTTTAGAAAGTGTTTCAGAAATCTAATGGAAATGTAGTTTTCTAAAGGAGTTACAAGCAGATAAGGCCTTCAAGACATTTTGACTGGGTAGGAGCTGGGGGTGGCAGAGGGGGAAAGACAGAACACCACTGATTTTTTAAGTGAAAAGTCTCCCAAAGTTTCCTTTCCAATCAGCAATAATAAGTTACTGTGGGAAAAAAAAAAAAAAGCATGCTGAACAATAGAGTAATAAAAGTAAAAAAGAAAATATATTACTTTCCATGTTTACATGTTTCTTACAGTAACTGAAAAATTTGCACAACTTTAAAAAAAAAGTAATCTAGCAATACTGATTTTTTTCTACTAGGAATTCAGAAATAGTTCTATAAATTATTCCCAGTGTAGCCATTCTAATTTTAGTGAAACTAATGATCAATTTAAAACCCAGTCTAGGTACTCTGACTATGCTAATTTGTCACGTATTTGAAATATTGTCCTCATGAACTCAACAATTCAGCATGGCAAAGCATGGCCAACATTACACTATCAATCTGATTACCACTCAATAATTTCAATTAAGTATACAAAAGAACATATCGGCTTCCTAATTAAAAGTGGTTGCATTTAAATTTTACACCGTGCAGTTTTAACATAAATAAACTAATACAGAGTTCCCTTTTCCAAGGCTTTTTCTGATTTTACCTGCATGCAGACCTTTCTGTATTCAACAACAGACCAGTTGGCCACACATTTGGAGATTAGCCCATGGTTTAACTGAGCACAGGCAACATGTACAAACAAAGAAAGCTCCTCAACTTGATGCAAGATCAGCCCAAATCACAAGCAACTATACCATGCTCCCATTCAGCTAAAAACAACCAGTTCTAGTTGTTGTGGTACCACATACAAAAAGACCTGAAACTAGTAGCTATGCTGAATAACCAACATACCTACTGTGTTGCCTTCAAATGAAATTACAGAATGGAATATAAAAGACTGAAGGGGACAATAGCAGAAGCAATCTAAGGATTGGTGTTTGTGTTTGTTGTTGTTGTTTGTTTTAAACAAATTAAACTGTTGTTTGTTTTAAATTAATATTATAAATTGCTTTGTTTTATTTCTGTTGTTTAAAAAGTGCAATGAAATGTAGAGTGCCTCGTATTTCCAATTGCATTTTGCATTTGTCAGTATGGTTTTAATTTTTCACTCATCATAGTAGATGAATACCTCTGACTCTTCATGGAGGATGTGTATTTCAATCCTATCCTACGTTTCCCCAGACACTGACTAAAACAACAGTAAAGCCACATAGTATATCTTGAACAGAACAATTTGATTGTTATTTAAGAACAGTATCTTTAACAATATTTAAATAACTCTCGAGAGCCTCCCAGCAGGTGGTATTCTTCTATATGCAAGATTAATTTTAAATCACAACTCTACTCCAAACATATTACAGAGATTACAAAATAATTATGACATTCACTACCGTCAGGATATCCATTCTACCAAGCAGGAACAGCAAAAATGCATGTCAGTACAGATCAGATTTTTTTGAAGCCTTTAATCAGTCTTACAGAATTTTTCTTTTTTTTAAACATTTGTCTCAAAAGCTGGCATCATTGTTTGGGTCTTATTCCAGACTCCAACTCCTTTTTTTCTTTTCATTCATTCACAAATCCAGAATAAACCAATTATTGATAATGTAATGTGTCATTTAAGATACCCTTAATTCCTGGTAATTAAACATGCTATGTTTTAGTAATAATTGTAAAATCTTACCTGTTGGAACAAATAAAGTGTGTCCTTGCTTTACAACACATTTGTAACATTTGTCAACCTTGTCCCCAAAATATACTTCACTTTGGGTGACAGATGAGCTCCAAGACTCATAGAGAGCCAAATTTTCATCAGTGGGCTTGATCAAATAGAAGATCTTCTCACCCTATTAAATAAAAACATCAAATAAATAAATATATGTTCTCTTAGATGCACAGTACTACCTCTGAGTTATTTGCAACAAAAGCAACTGATTGACCAGTGGCCCAGCTGCAATTGTCCAAAACCTTAATTAACAGTACAGTAACCGAATGGGGGGGGGGGGGAAGAACGGGCATGCATTTTGTGATGTGAAAAACACCCAACAATGTCATTCATTTTCATTTAATTCATTTTTTAATACTAAAACCTCACTATACCATCTACCGGTCTATTAAAATAGTAAAAATAGTCAACCAAACAATCATAGTCTAGAAGTCACCAACATGATAAATTAAAAGCATGAAAACAAGACATCAACTTCACTCTCACTTTCCAGCTCCTCCTTTGCCTGCTAAGAAAAATCATTCTTAACAGGCAATAATGCCACAGAAGAAAGCTGCACACTGAGTAAATTGTGTTTCATACAGTTATAAATAGAGAAGCCTTCATACCCAGAGAACATGGTACCAAACTGAAGTTCCTCCAAAATCGATATGAAAATCAGTATAGCTGTCCTGGACACCCATCAAGCAATACTTCTGAACAAAAGGCTTAGGGAAGACAGAATCATCTGGCCAATAATTTTCCACCCATGAAAGCTTTCTGGCAATATCTGGTACTTCCACTAATTCAGACATCCTTTAAAGAAAAAAAAATATATATACATAAATAAGATCAAGAGTAAGTGCCCCTCTTTTTAAATGACAACATTAAATGTTTGCTTCCTACAGAGTTATTACTTATGAATTAGTAAAAATGTTTTATACCCATATTACATCACAGTAGCTGTCTACATAAAATATGAAGCCTCTTATCTTTAACACTAGAGACATTATATTCCTACACACAGTGTTCACCTTAGTGAAAACCACTTCCTACATTCAAGGAACTGAAGTCAATACTCACTTTGTGTCCGAGAACTCCAGGCTGATCACGTTCAATACTTTTGGTCGGTCAGGATTTGTGAAATATTTAATATAATTATGGAGCTTCATTTTGCTGTCTGCTTGTCTTGCTACATCTATTACATCTATCACTTTGTCACCACCTGTGAAAGACAAGATGACTTTCTTAATCCTACCACAGATAAAAACAGCTGTTCTAGATGCTTAAGAGAAATTTTACTTTTTTCCAGCTTTTATCAATATATTTCTGTACAAATACTCCACTATCGCTAGCATTCTCTTAGAACAAGGACAGACTGGTATAAACCAACTTTTACTTGTCTAGCTTTAATTGTTACAGTCAGCAAAGGACAGAACTGAAGAAAGTCTAAAGATAAGATACTCTTTCTTGAGGTAACAAAAAAAAAAAAAAAAAAAAAAAAAAAGGAGCAATACAGAATCACTGCAACTGGTTTAAAGAAAAAAAAAAAAGAAAGAAAGAAATTGGTTTTGTGGCTGTCACTGGAAAGACTAGTGTAGAGAATGTTATCAAGGCAGATCTCTTCCTCACTCTTCCTTTTAATCATCACCACAGTTCTTGAATATATAACACAAGGACCACTGAGAATTCTTTACAAATAATAGATCTTCCTTCAACTGCACTAAACTTCTGCCATAATTAGCGGATAGCTTTTTATATTGGAAACCATGCAGGTACTCTGTTGTAAACATTTTACACTCTTCCCCTCCAGCTTATCTTCTAAGCACAGTCTGATTTCATTGAATTAAGCCATAAGGCAAGCTTAATTTCTAAATACAACACGAATTTGTATACATAAGACATATATTCAAGTGAAATCTGTAGAAATAGGCAAGCAAGAAGCAACCTTTAACCAAGAGAAAGGAGTAATGACAAAATTACAACAGTAACTGAATTATGTCTATTTAGTTATATAGGAATCAAATTTGACAATTCATTCTGGAATGAAGAAATGAGTGCATCTAGATGCACACTATATTTACTTTAAAATTCCAAGTTAATAGCATCTTGACAAATCCTACCTAGAACAATTTTATTTCAGTTTTCTTATTTTTAATTTCAAAACCAGAAAAGTAAATCTGCATCATTCCAATTTTGTTCCTGAACTGAAGAACCTGGCAGGTCAAAATATAGGCATAGTAATGAAATGAACAAATTTCCAAAAGATTGATTTAGTACGGAAACGCCAATTCACTGAGCCCAAAACACTAAGTTTTGCAGTAGTCTGACCACTGATTAATCTTCATCGACCCTAACAGTGATTCATTCAATTCTCAAAAACTGAACAATCTTGTAGCAGAACAAAAACATGCTCTGTTTAGCTTGCACCAAAATTAACACTTCTGAAAGTTGAGAAGTAATGGTGTACTCCTGTCACAAACCTACCGCAAACAAAATTCAAATCAGTAGCCTTAATTGTACTCTTTGCCAATGCTCTGGTTAGAAGCATTCAATTTATAGTATATATTTAGCACTCTAGAAGCTCTTATAATCATGCAAATATTTATTTTACTTTAAAAACAGGATCATTTACACATATTCCACAGTGACCCTTACCTACATAGCGTTCCACATCTAAGACAGAGAAAGTTGGCGGAGGAAGTCTGAGCCCCAGACCATCTAATTTTGGAACCATTATGGGAACATCAAACCCATGCTTCTCCAAGTATCTTTGTGTCAGCTGGCTTCCATGCATTTTCAAAATTACTTCATCAGCACTAACAGAAAGAAATAATGGAGTATTAGCAGAAGAGCATCCAAGCACTACTAAAAAAAATAATTATGTCACAGTTTGGGGGCGGACAGGTTGGAATGGCTGCATTTGAGTCAAAAAGAATTGGACCCAGTATTACTATCAAACTAAACATTAAACTGAAAAACAAGGACAACAATATAAACCAGTAAGGAATCAGTTATTGTCAAGCATAACCTGGGAAGTCACAGTCCTTCTATGCGATTGAACACAGTCATTTAAGAGGATGAGAAAAAGGAATTCTCCCAAAAAAATAAAAAATACAACAATAATGTTAATGTTAACAACAACAACAAAGAGTCCTTTAAAGAGTTAAAAGCCATACAGAGAGTTAATACAGAGTTAGTACAGAGAGCCATAAAGAGTTAAAACCCGTACGTCTACAGTGAAAAAGACAGCCATAGACTGATTGAGATGATTTCTGTTACAAACAATTTTCTCCACTTTCCTCTAAAGCATGAGAGAATGGGTAGGCTAGAGCACATGTAAATGTGCTTTGTTATCTGGAATGAAATTGAGGAGTAATTACCCAATCTCTCCTTTCCTGGACTAGAAGAATAGACAGTATTCTGACAGTTCAGGCACATAAAAAGAAAAGTAAACGTCAACCACTCTTGCTGCTGCACCCACACTGCCTTACAGAGGCATCTAGATAGATTGGAGCACTGGACAATCATCAACAGCGTGAAGTTCAACAAAGGTATATGACAGATGCTGCCCCTAGGACAGAGTAATGTCAGACACAGGTACAGACTAGAGCAGAATGGCTGGAGAGCAGCCCTGCAGAAATGGACCTAGGGGTGCTGGTTGCCAGCAGACTCAACATGAGCCAGCAGCGTGCCCTGGCAGCCAGAAGGAAAAGCTGTATTTTTGGATACATCAGACACAGCATAGCCAGTAGGTCCAAAGAAGGGAATCTCCTGCTACATTCAGCATTGGTGCAGCCTCACCTTGAACACTGTGTAGAGTTCTGCACTCCACAATATAAAAAGGATGTTAAGATACTTGAAAGCATCCAGAGGAGGGCAACAGGGCTGGTAAAAGGGCTGGAATACATGTCCTGTGAGAAGAGGCTGAGAACACTTGTGTTGTCTAGTTGGGAAAAAAAAAAGGCTGAGAGGCAACCTTATGGCTCTCTGCAACTCCCTGCGAAGAGGAAGTGGAGCAGGAGGTGCCGGTCTCTGCTCCCTGAGAACTGATGACAACGTGCAAGGGAATGGCACAGGGCTGCACAAGAGGAGCTTCAGACAAACATGAGTAAAAATTTCTTTACTCTGAGGGTAGCCGAAGACTGGAACATGCTTCCTAGCCCGGTGGTTGATGCCCCAGGCCTGTCAGCGTTCAAGAGGCATTTGGACAATGCCCACAGTAACATGCTTTAACTTTTGGTTAGCCCTGAAGCTCAGACAGTTGGGCTAAATGAGCTTTGAAGGTTCCTTCCAATTGAATTACTCTGTTTTATTCTCAAAGAAAGAGAAACAAAACCAAAAGAAAAGCAAACTCAACAGCCATCACCCTGTAGCAGCCCTGACAGACAACATAGCCCAGTGCAAAACTGAACAGGGGAAGCTACTGCATGAAAGGTCGAATTTATCCACCTGAAAAAGGGACTCACTGTTTTAGATGGGGAGGGTGGGATAGGAGGAGGAAGTAATAATCCTAGCCCTTAATTTTCTGAAGCAGGGAAATGTTATTCACCTTCTCGAAGACATACTCAGCCCACTAAGTTTCTCTATTTTTTTTTTTCACTGAAATGTTTAAGTGAGCTTTTGTACCTTGGAAAGGAACGAGCCCGCAGCTGTTTAACGAAGGTCCGCGTTCCAGCCTGCACCGGTTTGGAGCCATCATCCAACTCTGTGTAGTCATGTCTGTGCCAGTTCCTCCTCTTTTTCACTAAAAGTTTCAGAAGGATTAAACTTTGAGTTAGTTAAATCAGATGCCAAAAGTTAGCAGTCGTTCTATCAGTGAGCCAGACATGCTTCAGACACATAGCTGAGATTAACAAACCTTATTGGTTACACAGGTGACACCCTACCTATTGCAACAAATGAAATCTTCAAGAGAGCTGACAATGACCATTTGGACTTCCAGAGCTCCTCCCATCTACAACATCAGTGCGCATTATACACAAAGACTCAAAATCCCATACTGAGTGCAACATAAATAAACAGCAACAACATGAAGATTGTTCAAACCTAAAGAGTAAATCAACAAAACTCAAACTTTGATTTCCTAAATATCCGGGGTTTATTTTTAATAAACAGAAGAATCCAACCTCTTCAAGATCCTGAAGACTTTGTTTTATGCATTAGTACAGAATTAACAGAACCTAATCCCATTGTGCTACCTCTCCATATGAAACAAGACCACCCTTATTTTATCCACTGCTTATCTTACCATAACAATTTGGGGTATAAGGTGTTTTGTCAGGTACAACCTTTACTATGCAAGCACAATGCATATAATGCAAGCATTGTGCCCCAAAACAATGAAATTCTGAGTTGCTCTAAACTGGTATTCTCCATCACAAAATAATAGTAAAGAACAAAGAATAAGTTACTGTTCTATTACAATTTGGGGAACCTGAGAATCCAAAAGCAACTAAATTGCGTTTTTAACATCTCCTTATACTTAAAGGGCCAAGGAAAATTAAAAACTAGACATTCACATAAAATTTGGTGTGTTGGTCTCCCATTGAAAAATGACAGATAATCAAATCAGGAGGCTTTTTGTTTGTTTGTTTTTGTTTTGTTTTGTTTTTTTGGTTAAAATACAAAAAGAAATTGATCAATGCTCCTGTATTAGTTAATTTGATTTTTACATCTAACTATACAGTAGATTTTTTAATTACTGGAGCTCTTACATAATTAATTTTGTACGATAGTGAATCTAAATCCACTAGGATGAAGTGTATGTTTCTCGTATATTCTTGCAGTTTATTTTGGTTGGTTGGTTGTTTTTTTTCACAGTGTCATTTTATTAGGTGGGATTATATATCTGCCAAAATTACAGATATGATTGTCCTCTTAAATTGAACACAGGTGAATTCTGCTCTATTCCAGAACTCCTCTACATAAAGGGGTTTCAGACTATGAAGCAGTAAATAAAAGATGTCTTTACTTCTACACATAATTGCATACAACTGAAGCACTGTGAAGCACTGTTGCAACATTTGGAGTCAAGAAACATTATCAGTCTCTCTCAACATTAAAACATGCTGAAGTCCAAACCACAAACCATCGTAGATTTGATTCTGACAACTTAGCTGAGTACAATTAATAAAATTACAAATTAAGATATATTTCAACATATCACCTCTGCTTGGGTTGATAAGCCTGAAGCTTCTAATAAATCTAGATGTACTCACTTCAGGCAATATGATGTAGTAAGGATAATTTTTACTACAGATTCTTGTCTTTTAAAAGACTTCCAACACAGAAATGACTCAAATTGCTGCAGGTGAAACACAGCTGGCATTAGAACTAGAAGCCTTTGCATTAAAAAAAAAAAAAAAAAAAAAAAAAGGTTATTCACAGGAATCAACAGGATGATGAAGCACACTACTTCTGTCAAATCAACGAAAGAAAAAAGTTCAAAACTCTTTATTTTTTTTTAGTTTTTGCAAAGCCTGATATGTACCCCCTTCCACTCTTTCTCCCAGCCCCTCTATTCCAAAGGGAAAAAAAATATAGGCAGAAAGGTGGGAAAAGAAATGGCTGATATTTTTACAAGAGACACATACAGTGTTTTAACTGAAAGAGGTGACCAGAACAGTAAGAACTACAAGCAAGTACATTTATCTGACTTTTCAGGCCCTAACCTGAAGGTAGCTAATATTGAAGGTATTAAATATAACCTACACACAAAATACATATTATACAACATATATTAATTGCATAAATAAGTGAAATTAATCACTTCATTCATAGTCCACAGAACTACCAGTGAAGGTGCAGTGGTTTCAAAATTATAGCTTCTAAATGGTAAAGTGAGTTCAGCTTTGTAATGATTCTAGATCCTGAGGTGGCTGTAAACCATTAGGTGGTCTTCAAGCAAAGAAAAAAAAATATATGAAAAAACACAAATGACCACAACATAGTACTTGGACACTAAACACATACGGACATTTTTCGTGTTCGTGCGTAAGAAACACAGTGCATATATACATTTTTCAGGTTTGAACATAGAAACTTAATTCATTGCTGGACAGGTGAAATTCATTTTTACATTACTTTCTTTTGAGAACAGAAGTCATGTTGAAAAATCTAGGGAATCAGATAGAGCAGTGCCCTTGCAGTAGTTACAGAAAGACAAAAAACATTTTCTTCAGAAGTGAAATGTTATCTTTCCACTTCAGATCTCTACACTGAATGTATCTACTGATAGAACCAAAGAGGTCTGTCTCTCTTGCCACTGTTTCATAGTCTCTTCTAGTAACTCACAAAATTCCTTGAGGAATTTGGTGGGAACATGTTTACAAATCGGATACCTGGAATTCAGAGCAGTGTAAGTCTCAAGGACATAAAAGAAAAGTAAGACAGCAAGCTCCAATTCTCAAATTACACTGGATTGTTGTGACACATACTCCTTAATCATCAAGAAAGATAAGAAAGCTACCTTTTTTATTTTCTCAAGGTTGCTTTCCTAGGTATGAGGATTTTCATGATTAAAATACAAAATAGTGAGCAGTCTTTTGGAACTTTTTTTTTTTCTTTTTTTGAAGTAGCATGTAATATGTACAGTAAGAGAAAGCATCACTACCTGTACTTGACTTTTTTTTTTTTTTTTTTAATGATTCCCTAACTTTTGGTCTCTCTCTCTCTCTCTCTCTGTCAAGTACAGATTGTTTTCTTCTAGCTCTGCACACTTTGATTTCCCTAATCTACAGCTGTGGTTTATATTTTATTCTATCTTCATCTCCAGATCAAGGAACCTCTCTCAAAAAAAAGACAGCTTGTAGGTTTTGTTATTGAGATTGTTGTTGTTTGTGTTTGTTTTTTTTACCAGTTCAAAGTTTGTCACACAGAACCAGTACCTCCTAAATAATCAAAGTCATCTTGAACATCTCTCTGAACAGTCTTTTTCAATAGCACTTCAAGAGAAGAGACATTAAAAATATAAAATAAATATATGTGAATAATATATATCTGAATAACCCATACTTACTTAGAGAAGGTCCATGGAGAATTGCACAGTTGGGACAATGGTACAGATCAATGTCAACAGCATGATGCTCCTCTACCCCAACACAGCTGCAATAGTATTTTTAAAATGTTAATGAGAATACATACAAGATTTATCTTTCAAGCCAAAAAATAATTACATCTTATGTCTTTACCAGAATATGCTTAGTCTACAAAATCACGAGATACCAAATTATCTCAACTACTAGGTTGCCATATAAATTTTGAGTAGCAGTTTGTTTACCACTGAACTGAGAATGCCATTAAAAAAACAAACAAACAAACAAAGGAAAAGAAAACAAGAATCAAGCTCCTTTAAAAATGACTCCATAATATACATCACTGCCCTCTCTCCCAAGGCTTTGATCCTGATTACAGTAAACAGCGTACACAAAATCATTCTATCAATTCTCTTTACAAAAGCTATAATTTAAAGAAGAAAAAAAACTGAAACCTACATGTTGCCAATTTCTATAAGATAACATGGATTTTTTTCATTTATTTCTGCAAAAAGTACATAACAAACTCCTACCCCAATACTTTTGTATTACCCCTGAAATCTTTACACTACTAGTGCTAGCTATATAAAGTACACTGTGAACACACAAATCACACCATAGCAGTGTTTCTGTGATTTTAAAAATCACATTTGTAGTAATGTTTTCCTTGTAAAAATTCTTCCCAGATAAAGCAGTCAAAGTGGGATTAAAGTTGAAGATCTTTATAAGAGATATAATATCTACTCTACTATCTCAGTAACAATATTTTAAAGCCAAAAGGAAGTCAATCTTTCGGAAGATCAAATGCCAGAGAATAACTGGAGAAGCCATGCTTTTGCACAGAGTTCACAACAACAAAAATCCCTACTTGCTGGTTGAATCTGACTCCTGACAGACTTCTCTCTCTCAAAAGTTCATTGAAGCTTAGCAAAATGCTGACTTCATAATAGGGAAACAAGTCTGCAATGTTAATTTTTTTACACCACAATTACATCTTTCCATTTAATGCATTCTAGGAACATGAGAACTTAAACACTACTCCATTCAAGTAACCCACTTCATCTCAAAAGTGTTAACAACAGCCTGAACATTGAAGCTTTGAAATGGCCCAGCTACAGTAAGTCTTTGCCCTAGCAACCTAGTGCCAAAACTGATGACATGATCCAGAAAATATCAGCTAAACAACTGCTAAAACAACACGCTAAATAGTCTAGCATTCAAAGTGTACCAATGAGCAAGTCAAATCTGAAACTAAAAAGCATCTCTCAATGAGAAGCACATCATTCTGAATTCTTTGTGAGCAGCTTCAGCTGGTTCTTCTACTTAGCCATTCACTGAACAGCACATGAAATTAAGGTTATATAACTTTTTGTGTGTACTATTCTAAAATCCGAATATAAAGCTCAGCTGCCAAATATGTTTCATCTATAATTATTTCAATATTTTGCATCTTTTTAAGATACAACTACAGAAATTATTACATGATTCAGCTGACATATAAACAGAAACAAAGGCAAAAGCAATCTTTAAAAATGCTTATCCAATTTCTTTTTGCTTATATGCTCTCTCCTTTGATAGAATTGACGACTGATTCAATCCTATTATTATAAGAAAAACTGTTTTAAAATATACACTCCAAAAGTCCCAAATCAGAAGGCTGGTTTATGCATACACTTGAGAATCTCACTATTTAAGCTAAATTTCTGATTTCCAAACAGCTGAAGATATTTGCGTTGTACTGTATCTTGCTGAGATTTGCATAATTATTCAATGAAGCACTGCTCCATGTAAAGATTTCACATAACTCCCTTTAACTCTTTTTCTTGGTGTAGATCTAACTTGGTCATCGCCATCCCAGCCAGATTATCTTGCTGACTAACAGTAAGAACTTTAGAGAGTACAGCGATAGTTCCTACCAGCTCTGATACCTGCTTCTCATATTCTTTTTAAGAGCATTAACTTTATTGTCTCTTACAAAATATTACAGATAACCTGAAAATAAAGCAGAAATTCTTTTAAATACTAAGCGCTTTCCCTGACTCGCTTAAGCCCACACCTTTTCCTGAAGGCACCACGGGCTTTGTGTACAGACAGGTGATACTGGAGGGGGATTACACCAGTTGGAACAGCAGCTCAATAAAGAAGCCAACAATTTCAACCTGTGATTTGTGCTCAAAGCTCAGAACTAACTGGCAAGGCAAAGCACTACCTGGGAGGTGCAGGAAGGGAATCTACCAGTGGATACCTGACTGACGCAAAGGGCAAAGGAGGATCCAGCACCCACAAGAACAAGTGCTGACAAGGATGCCACAGCAGGTATCAATCACATACAGCACCATAAGTCACTTTCCTGAGTCTCTTTCTGCAACATGCACAGACAAATGTGACATTAATCATTTCGGCTACCAGCAAACAATCAATTACTGTGATAAGTGCAACTTCAGACCTCAAGTATCAAAGCAAGGTCACTAAGAGAGAGCACAGGGCCTGAAAAGCATTAGCATACTCAAACAGTAACACTCCCAATCCACTGGATGCTTTCCTGAATGAAATACCGTTATTATCCTTCACCTCTCCACCCATTTGGGTTGAAATGTCTTCAGTATATATTACCTAGTTTTTGAATTGCTCATCTCCTGCAGGAAGGCTGTAGACTAATCCTCGAGTATCAAGGCAAGGTCAGCAAGAGCTAGTAGAAGAATCTGGCAAGTAATATTTTTATTTTTTTTCCACACAAAAGAACATGCCCAACCCTGGCAAGTGAAGAAATCCTTGACTACTCAAAGTTCAAGGAACCAGTTGTCCAGACTTAAGTCTCATGAGAAAGCAAGTGGCTTGGCTTTAGTCTGAACTTCCCATTTGACTGTTCAAATTCTAGGTATACAAAAGCAGCACACATAAATCAAAAACAACCAGAAGAGGACTGTCCAACATACACAAAAGCAATGATCCATTAGTAGCTATTAAGTAAAGGGCAAGTAAGTCTTCTTTCACATAAGAAAAGAACCTACAAATGCTGTTCTCTACTGTAGTACTGCTATTTATTTAGATGTCAGTAGATAAGGTGAGTACAGATAATTTGGAACGGTAGATTCAACAATTTCATGATTGGGCTAGAATGCCTTGTAGGAAGAAATTACTAAAGTCCAGTACCTTTTGTATTAGGTTTATGTGGCAAGGTTTTGGTAGAGGGAAGCTGCAGAGGTGACCTCTGTGAACAGAGCCCAGCAGCTGCCCCACGTTACTGAAGAGCCAGCTCCAGCTAGCTCCATCCCACTGCTGGCCAGAGCTGAGGGACATGGGCAGCACCTCTGAGAGAACATAATTCAAGAAGGGAAAAACCTGCTGTGCAACAGCAGCTGGGAGAGAGGAGTGAGAAAAACGTGAGAGAAAAAAAATGTGAGAGAAGCGGCTGTGCAGCCCCCAGGTGAGTGCAGCAGGAGGGCAGGAGGTGCTCCAGGCAGGCAGCAGCAGTTCCCCTGCGGCCTGTGGAGAGGCCCCTGGTGGAGCAGGCTGTCCCCCTGCAGCCCATGGGTCCCACATGGAGCAGATCTCCACGCTGCAGCCCCCCCATGGGTGGAGGAGCCCCCAGTGGAGCAGGTGGATGTGTCCTGGAGGAGGCTGTGGCCCATGGAGAGCCCCCAGGGCCGGAGCTGCAGCCCATGGAGACGAGCCCATGCAGGAGCAGGGGTCTGGGGGGAGCTGCCACTCACCCATGGGGGACCCGTGCTGGAGCAGTTTGCTCCTGGGGGATGGACCCCTGGTATGGAGCCATTTGGGAGCAGTGCTTGAAGAGGGCCTGTGGGCAGCCCCCACAGGATCAGTTTGGGAAGGATGGCATCCCATGGGAGGGACTCCACGTGGAGCAGGGGCAGAGAGGGACCATGAAGGAGCGGCAGAGACAAAGTGTCTGGAAGTGACTGCAGCAGCCATTCCCCATTCCCCTGTGCCGCTCTGGGGAAGGAGGTAGAATAGGGTGGATGGGAGGGAAGTTGCTTTGAGTTTCTCACTGCTGAAGTCTGCCACTGATAGGCAATAAATAACACAAATCTCCCTATGCTGAGCCTGCTTTGCCCATAACAATAATTGGTGAGCAATCTCGCTGTCCTTATCTCAACACAGAAGCTGTCCTTTTTGTCCTGTTTTCTCAACTTGTTCTGTGTTTTTTTTAGGGAAGGAGTGAGTGAGCAGAGTGGTAGAGCTTGTCTACCTACCCATGTGAAACCACCACACCTTTACAGGAAGCACTGTCCCTGAAGACTCATGGTTGCATGAACCCATCCAAGGCACTGGGCTGCTCTCCTCTGCTACAGCAGCACAGCGTTGGTGCATCAAGTATCAGACTCAGGTCAGTCACCTGAAGGACTGCTGCACCTTCAAAATCTAATAGCTGCTTACTCAAACTGTTCTTGTTTTTTCCTTTTCACTGCTTTTAGTGTTATCAAGCACATCCATAGCATTTTGGATATTGCTTAACTGCTGTTGTTGGTCTAATTGAAAGAATCCTGGTTTCAGCAGGAAAAAAAGAAACACAAGACAAAGCACTCTTGATTCAAGACTTTATTTTCACATACCCTTTATAAAATATAATCACATGAAAAGCTATCTTATTAAAAGACTACATACTCTACAGTTATATAAAATTTCAAGTGTAAAAGGGAATGAATGCAAATCTTGTATTCATTCGTGCTAGTATGTTTAGACACAATACCTTCTTTCTTTTCCAAGCTGTAAAATTACTAAAAATTGTTTTTTTTTTTTTTTTTTTTTCAAAGATACACATACTGTCCCTGAATAAATACTGCAGGTACTCTTCTTTCTCTTTCTCCGTTATCCTATTTCTGAGCAAGAACTCAGCACATCCTCTTCTTCAACTCCCCCTTACATTGACACCCACAAGCTTCTGTTGCTATGTCTCAGAAAGCACTTGCAGGCATTATCTGGTACAAGGAAGAAGAAAAAGCACACATCTTGACATGCAGCAGGAAAAAAAAAAAAAATCAACAAAAATGCTGGAACAGATGAAAAATACTAGGGCTATTACAGCGTGTTCCCCATTATCAGGAATGCAGGGCTACAGACAATCACTAGGGGTATAGGCTTTTCTCCCATTGACTCCTGCTCATTACATGAAAGAGCAGATCCCCAAATACATTTTGATTTCCAGTTTGCCTCCAAAAGAGCTGAGAAGATGTACAGACAGTGAGTCCCTATTGTGCCTTACCAGGAATGAGAAAAAGAATACTTCTTGAGGTAGCAGAAATCAATTAGTTATGTAACAACCTTATTGTCCAAAAACTGTAGTGACTACTTCGGGGTACGATTTCTCAGAATATTAAACTGAGCGTGGCTGTTGCTCCGAGTAAAAGGTCCCAACCTGCCTCCCACAACTGCCTGACCATAGACTCCCCCTGTGTCTGTCACCAGATCTAACCACCAGGCAGCCAGGCATCAAGTCAGCTCAGCAAGCCGATCCGTGGCAAGTTAGCCCCTGCTCAACTCCCTTTTTCAAACAGACTTTAGAAACCCTGACAATAAGAGTCTTAAACATAAGTATATAACTCAAGTGTTACCAGTTACGGCAATACCTTGCTATTCACCAAATACAAACTTAATGGTATTTTTAAGACTTGTTATTCAAAAACACTGCTTTATTTCATCTCTAACCTATTTTGGCTTTCTAAAAATGACTGCTCAACAATAGGAAAAAGATGTCACTTGAGCAATCTTAGGCTGAAAATACACACACATAAGACTGTATCAGGCCTTACTACTAAATTTCAAATCACAGATGAGAGATATTCCTATTAAAATACTGAGCAAAGAACTACTTAAGTGGCAGGCACATACTACAGTAAACTTCTCAGTTTACAAGGTCTCCAGTTGCTGCTTTCAGTTCTTTGTATTTGGAGGTTAACAATCAAACCCAAAATACTATTGCCTTAATTGACAAAATTAATTAGCCAAGGTGCAAGTTATGCAAAGAATGGCTTTGCATACCCCATCCCAAGAATGCAAAGAGAAGCATTCTTACCCAGCAAGGCGATGGGGTACAAAGTCAATTTGGCAAACTTTAATTTTCTGTTTAGTCGTTAACTAAAGCCTATACTATGCAAGTGGCACATACACTATGTCACGTAGGCAATATTTACAGGATAAAACAATGAAAGTACTGAAGATGTCACTGCCACAACTAAATAGTTCTCTAGTACTTCTGAAGCCACAACTGTTACTCCTTCTTCGAAGATATGAAGGTAATTAATTAGGAATAGAAGACAAAGTCAGTGTGACAGTACTGTTGTCAGACTAGATGTCAGACTACTGTAGAACAAAAGGAAGGACAGTCTAAAACTTAAAATAAATGTGGTAAGCTTTTAAACAAATGAACCTCAAGCACCAGCTAGATATTTTCCCTTCTTCAAAATGCACATAGTTGCGCACACAAATATGAACATGCAATAATAAAACTGCAAAATGCAAATTCACATGGAAATGTGGAAAGAACCACCAGCTTCCTCTTCATCTTACCATGGTAAGTGTGGCAACAACTCTGGAATCACAATGGGAATTGTAGTTTTAGGCTTATGCAGGGATTTACTCTGATAATTAAACAATTTGAAAGAAGTGGCAGGCTTCTATTCACTACATATTAGAAACATACTGCCATAAAACAAATTACACAAAAGACACTCAACAGGAAAGTATTTGAGCTTTTATTTTCTCCATATTTATTCATTTTCCAAAGCAAAGTATGTTTTAAGGGGAACTATTCCTACAAGCACATTTCAAATAGAATGCATAAATACACTATTTACAAAGAAGAAAAAAGAAAAACATTTATCTCTAGCAAGTATTCCTTCTCTTAGTGCTACCAGTTTTCTCCAGAAAATACTTTTTCATACAACAACCTCAAGAATAATGCTGCACGCCATTAACACACAACTCTGCCCCTCTTTGATTGCTCAGACATCTTTCAGTCTTATGAGATCTTCCTCTAGATTAATCATCACATCACACGCTAAAAATATAAACATTCATTATATAGATTTAGTATTCCCTAATGTAATTGATCCCTGTTCCTTTTAAATTAAGTAGTGTTTCTCTCATGTGATGTGTCGCAGTAATGCAAACATGCAGATAGGTAATGATCTATTTTAATTTCCAAAGGGCTCTCCAGTGATCAGACTTTCTGGACATCCAGAATCAAAACCTAAAGTTTGATACCCATGGTAGTGCCATCCTCGCAGCAGACATTTTTAATGCCAACACTCAAGCGCATTCTTCCATTGAGAAAGAAAATCAATATAAATAGTTTCTCTTTGAAGTACCACAGCTTTTCATTCACCCAAAGCACAGAAGCTAAAATAAAGAAAAATCTGCAAGTGACAGCTTGTCAAAGAAAGCTCAGCTCCACAGAACGGATTCTGAAAAGCAGAAATGTAAAAGGGAAGCCACCAGCAATGGAACAAAGCTATCTAGTTACGTAACAATATAGGCTCGGGTATGGGTACACAAAACCTTCCACCTACATTTAGGGATGCATTCAACATAACCACCATGGGACCTAAAATCTCAGGGAAACAACATTAAAGTACGTTATTTGCACGCTATTTTGTAATTCCAGTCCAATCAGAAAATGAATTGCTAAGTTTCTGAGAGTGAACATAAACCAGATCTTTGGAAACATGTGTATCAGTACAATTACATTGTTACATTGAAGTAAAGAGAGAAAGGACCCCTACTTTCATAACATACTTTGACAACTGTGTGTTTAGTATAATCAGCATAATCATGTATCTAATCATCTATGCTTATGAAAAGGGTATGTGGAAAACTGATTTTCCATACAATGATTTTGTAACTATTACAAATTGGGGCAGGGTTCATGCTGCAGTCAAAATAAGTGCAGGCTCGGGATTTCTAAAGAACTCCACATGCAAAAATGTACACCAACGGCAAATAACCTTTTCGTTACCAGATAGGAGCGCCAGGAGAAGACACAGTCTGGCTTACCACCACGGATTACATGCAGCAGCTTTATGAGAGAAGTACTTTTGCTAGTAATGACTTTGTGACAAGGCAGAGTTAACATCACTGAAGTACTTGGGATGTATCCCTTCTGTTTAGTATCATCCATTAAGCACACAATTTCTCTCTCCTTCTTATGCAATAAGAGATTTCTGCTTATTCTTCCCAACTATACCAATCGCATTAAGCTGCTTTAAAAGAGTATTTACAGTTCATTTTTGTCCCCATCCTTTTGAAAACATTGTTTTACAGAAATGCAGGTCTGAAGGAACCTAGATCATTTACTGTAGATTTATCAAAATAAGCTGCCTCAATAAAATCAGAAAAATCACATTTAAGTAAACTACAGCAGACCTCAAAACTAAACAGTCTGTCAGTGAAAGCCAGGAGAAAAAGGCCTTTAAAAGCTGCAGTGGTGTTTGAAGGCTTTATTTCAGTGTGAAAGTGATTAGATGAGATAAACCAGGATGACACCAGCAAGTGAATCATGACATATGATTTATAGGAAAGCAAGGAAAAGAAGCCTACATCAATCTGACCTGAAGGGCATCTCTTCAGCACTAGCCATCACCTCAGGAGTCCAGGACTGCCCTCTGCTGCATCTCTCACTCCCACCTGCCCCATTGCCCCCCCAGTATGCCCAGCCTGATACACCACAGCAGAGGGAAACCAGCAGATCTGTAAGACCAGGCAACTAAGAGGTGGCATCTAAAGCAACTGCTAGAAGCAGGATGAAGTAAATGAACACCATCCTGCCCTCCCCACAACTGATGCAGGGAAAAAACAAAGGCATTAAGATTGGATTTAAGTAATTCTAGGAAAATTGGTGTCCCAATTCATTTGACCACTACCAATATGAAGTTTCACTTCTCTTTAGTGGCAGTTTTGTTCCCCTGGTAGGTGGCATGGGCCCTATACAGAGTGAAGGATACACATATTACCTGGTTCAAGAGGGAGGGCATTGGAAGGGGGAGAATAAAGACAGAAGTTAACTGATTTACTTTCATCCTTACTACCTATACAATGACTACAAAGGTTTCTAGATCTTTAAGAAAATTTTTCCATGCGTTATTTTTACCTCCTCATCAAGGCTCCAAAACATGGAAAGCGTACGCCTCCCCCCACTAAGATGTTCCTAGTAAAAACCCTGACAGGTAACTGCATCTTACTTACAGAACTTGCCTTATTCCAATCCCTAACCAAGTTTATGCTGTTATGACTGCAATTAAAAATGGATTAAAAAAATACTTAAAAAAAATATATTTTTTTTTTTGCTTGGTTGTAACACTTTCAAACCACAGAGCTTAAGGCAGAACCAACAAGGAGTAACACTCTTCTTGCTATGGGGGGAAAAAAACAACCACAGAACAAAATCTTCAACTTGTTTAAAGCAGCTGCCATAGGTAACTGAGTGTCTGGTGTGTGGTTATAGTCTACCTGAGAACAAACTGCTACCCAAAACTGCCACCAATATTTCCCCAACAGGAAAAAGGAAGAAATAGGCTAGGTTCTACTACAGAGTTAGCAAGAGGGTGAAAAAGGGATGCCAGTATACAAATTAATTAAACCTCCAACCGTTCTGGAATAAATCAACTATGACAACTGTAATACAGTAAGTGAAGGCCACCTCTTTTCCTGAATGAAAACACCCACAGTGAAATTGAAATGAGATTTTTCTTTGTTATATATTGTCTACGCACATGTGCTTGCCTCAACTTTCACTGGTGTTATTTTCATTTCTCCTCCTCCATGCCAAGTTTCACAGACTAATTCTGTCTCTGCCTTAATGAATCACTGCAGATGATGCAGTTTAAGGAGTGCTGGAGTCCCAGTTCCTTTGGCCACGGCCGATACAAACCCGTCCCGGTTACAGCACAGAGTTTGTAACAGGTTTGTTTTCCTGGTAGGTATCAAGGTGCTTTTGTGCACCAAACACAAGCCAGCTATTTGGTTCTAAGGAGAGGGCACTGGAAGAGGATGCAAATTGAGAAGTCAACTGAATCAAAGGCAGCCTTTGAAGAGAAACTGAGGCTCTACCCACAGTGACAAACAAATTCCAAGAAGCAGTGACATGATACAGCTTGCATTGATCTAGCAGCTGTCAGCCACTGGAAGAGGCAAGCTCCCCATTCGCTCCCGACCAAGCACTCATTCCCTTTCTCAGCCGTAGCCCCAGCACTAGCCTGGCTACAAAGCACCTTGTTTTCACTTGCCTATCTGACAGAAACTACCCTAACCAGTTCAGTTCCCTGTTTACCAGGTCACCCCACAGCACAGACAGCTATCAGAGCCAGCCTGTGAAAGGGAGCAGGACTGTGTAATCCAGAGAGGGCTGCAAGAAGCAGGACGGCCCTGTCTGGCAGCAGAAATCACTAGACTGGTCAGGGCTATGGGGTAACCCTACCCTCATCGTGCACTGGCACTTGGAACCAGCAGGGGTTAATGGATTGCCAACAGCTTACACAATCAGGTTGCAGGGAGAGATGTTCTTCTGAAACAGACCTGAAAAACAACCTAGAATTTAACTGTATGATCTGCACAGCACAGAAAAAAAGATGTTATCACGTCCAAGAGATGTGTGTGTTGGCACTGGACGCCAAGTGAAGCAAGCTTTTTTAGATAGCATAGCATTTATGGTTTTACTCTGACTGCCTTTAGATATCCTGATCCATCTTTAAAGTATTTAGTTTCATCAGTTCCTTAAAACCACATGGCTGTAGATCCAGGTGTGAGAACAGCTGAGGCAGGTACCAGGCAGAGCCATGATTTTTATGCCACAGTCCACGTTGTTTGCCTACAGAACTGTCTTTGCAGTAACTCCAACAGATCACTTGGAAAGCCACATTTCTAAGCCACAGGATGGCTCTCCATGAAGAACAAGATCAGAGAGAAGAATTTTCAGACTGTTTCCCACCTCGTAGTTTGATAGAAACATGATGACCATTCTGAAATGTGCAGACACCTGCCTGCTTTTAACACCAGCAATGTCACTTGATGCCAGGTTGTTGGAAGACAGGACTTGATGGCTTTGTTTGTGTGCATGCACATGTTTTGTTTGGCTGGGCTTTTTGTTGTTGCTGTTCTGGCTGTGGGGCTTGGGGTTTGTTTGTTTGTTTTAAGCTACTCACTAACAATATACTCACATACTCAGCAGTTCTTGAATTCCAAAATTACACACACACAAGCCTTAAAAAAAAAAACAAACATTTAATATCATGTTCTTGCGTAACAAACAAATCTCTTCAGCATTAGGACCAAATAACTCTTTCAGGTGATCTACACCACATATTAAAAGCAGTTCTTGATTCACTTGGCAATCTCGTTGGTATCTTCAGCAGTTCAATTTCCATATCAGCAGCTTGAAGCCTTGACTGCTCCTCACCAGCGAAGGGCCTGGTCTGCAGCCTCCTGCAGAGCACTGCCTGGTAATTCTGCTTGCCTAATAGCGACGAGCTGTTTAGAAAGATCAGGTTGCCTAATAGAGACAAGCTGTTTAGAAAGATGATGCACGCACGACAAAGTACTATCAGTGCTCTGTTACTTCATGCCAGGCAGTCTGTACATCTTTCAACATCCTGAGTAACGCCGTCAGTAGACACCATCAGACCTGTCCCAAGCCCAGTCACAATACAAGCTGGGAAGGTGAACAGGAAGAAAACCCACAATGGCTTCTTCGCCTGAAGGGACTGATCAGGAAGCTAACAACTGTTTTTATAACCTGTGCACCTGCGTTAGGAAATGTCAGGCATGATTTGAGAACACAGCTTTCAGCTAACAACAGGTCAGTACCCTTTCCTATCCCCCCGCTCTAGCACCAGTAACCAGCATTCGCACAACCTCTAAGACTGCACTGCTGCAAATCCCTTATCCTGGGTTACTTACTGTGGGGCTATTTATACAGACTGCAGCGACAGCAAGTTTGTTCAGGCTGCTTTACGCACCTTTTAATTGGTGCCTTGAACTGAACACACTGGATCACCTCACTGCTTTAAAAGTTTCTGAATCAGATGGGTTTTAAAGGCTTCCTAACACTCACCAGAACACTCAGAGGCTCTGCAGCTGTACCTAACATTAATTTATTTTCTTCAGAATTGTTATCATTAAATATTTTTCCTCCCTTAAGAAAAAAAAAGGGAAACTCAAAGACATTCTTACACTCTTCTGCCTCCCAGTTATGTAATTCCCCCTCCAGTCAACAATCTTCTTCTGCCATTGCTAAGAACTTACTTTTTCCCTTGATCAAGCTTTTTAGTAAGCAGAATAATTTCTGCATTTTCTAACCACAACACAGAATAACGCACAATGGCTTCCAAAGCTTTGAAATACCTTACTTTTATACGGCAAATAAACTTGCAGTCAATAGCAAGCAGAGACAGACGCTTCATTTTTGAAGAAATCCGAGAGCAAACTGGCTCATCATTACTGCTCACCATCCTCATTTCAAACGCAGATGGAGTAGTTGATTACATTAACTTCTATTTAAGCTATGCTACAAGCAAACTGTTTCAGATACACAGATAATGAGTTTAAATATCAGATGTTATGTTGGCTGGCTGGCAGAGCAGTAAGTAGAATAAGCTCCTTCAATCAACTGGATAATGCCCATAATTTAGAGATCTTTATTGGATTTTCAGCTGCTTATAGAGGTCCAGAGGAACATACCAGCAGAACTGCATCCCTGTAGTCCATGACATATCAATAACTTGCTTCTACACATTACTCTATCTACAGTAATCTAACTGTTCAATCCTCCTCAGATGGAATTAATGAAGCACAGTTATTTTCAGACCACATGGAAACTTCAAATAGCGCAGAACAAAGCTAAGTAGAGTTTGGGGGTTGAGTTACATCAGCTCTAAGGTTTAATTTTATCTGTATCAATTATTTTTATTCTGGTTACAATTTAACACACTGATTTTAATCTCAAACTCTAACCAGTTCAGATCCAGGTTACTGAAAGCAGCTCTGCTCTTTCATGAGCTATCTAAAGTCATCTATATTAGTTGCAAAGGTACAATTCCACGTCTTTTATTCTGGATTGCGTACACAAACACTTTTAGAAGTAATCTTTATATCACAGTCTATGCAACCTAGCTCCACAGCTTTTGGAAAGGAAAAAAGATATTATCTATATATTAATCTGGCATATGTATATGTAGCTCTTATGTCTTCTTTTTCTTCATAGTGGGCACAACGCAGTTAACATGTGAACAAGGGTACACACAGGAAAATATAAAGCAAGAATCAGAGGATCTACTGAAAGAGGCCCCCTGAAAGCTAGTACATTTACTATTCCTATAAAAATTACCCGGATCATCAAGGTTCACTTATTGTGGGGGGGGAAAAAATAAAGTTAGTTCTTCAAGACAAAAATTCTAGCTCAAGTTTTGCTTAGTTGTTTCTACAAGTGAAGACAGGAAGCCTGCCAAAGAGCAACACGTCCATATTGACACGTTTTGGGTGTCAATATGACAAGCAGTGATTATATGAAAATGTTTTGATGTAAGTCTTTGCAACTCAAGAGTGAAAGTACGCATCACGGGTCTCACGCTTTGTCTGCGAGGGAAATCTGCACCAGTACACGCCGTAGGCTGACGGTCTGGAACACAAGCTCCTCTTGCAGAGCTGTGGCGAACAGCAAGAGGACCTTGACCCAGCAATGCAGCCTCAAGGCAAAAAAGGCTAAGTGTTCCAGGCTGTTTGAGGCAAAGCAGTGGAGGGAGGTGATCCTTCCCTCTGCTCAGTGCTGGTGAGGCTACGCCAGGGCACTGGGACCAGTGCTGGGCTCCCAGTACAAGAGGGACAAAGACTCACTGGAACAAGTCCAGCTACTGAGCCTGTTCGGGCAGGGGGGAGGGATAGATGATCTCAAAGTTACCCCTCCCAACCCCAACAGTTTGGTGATTCTGTGGAAATTTTGCTAAATCCAAGTTTTCTGTATTTATTTGAGTCTACCACTACGCTTATAAAGCTGGTTTATGCTGAAAATAAGACCAGCAGATGCCTGTTGCTCCACAACAATTGTTAGCAGTGGATTAGTTAAGACAGCAGGCGTGACAGGATCCAGCCTTGGAATAGAGGGGTAAGGGGCAGATATTTTCAAATCCAGAACAGAGATGAATGAGGGAAATACGGCAAGAAGAGAGAAAAAGGATATGCCTGAGTACAGGCATTACTGCAATATCCAAATACGGATGTAGGCCCTACAGATGTAGGCCCCTGAGGACTACCTAAATTCAGACAGACAGCTAACCACAGAGGTACCTAAACTCACCTCACACTTCTCCATTCGACCTGGAAATTCCAGAGAATTTGAGGTGTGTGACCACACTTCCACAGGACTGGGCACTAAAATAAATAGTTATATCCTGGGGTTGAGGAAGGGAGGAGTTATTTTGCTTTTCAAGTGAGGTGGCAGCAAAGCTCATTCAGGTTGTTAGAGCTCAAACCCACACACCTCAGGGGAATGCTCATCTCCAGGCTACTTTTTATTAAAGAGACATCTTATCTCCCCCACTTGCAGCCTCTTACTCTGCAGGAAAGAATCTGAGAATTATGGGCCCAGAAAAGAATGCAGCATAACCCAAACAACCTGGCTAGGGCACTCAGACATAGCCGAGATTATCTTCAGCCCTGGTCCCTGCCCCTGTCATCATACAGGGAGCACTCATTGCAGTGCAACCTTTTGTGGGTCCTAAAACATAGTAATGTTTTTTTTTTAGTCTTCTGATTTAACATTGCTTCCTCCATGAACAGGAGGGTCCACCCCTACCTAGGCACGCACCTGTCAGGGGGGCAGAAGCATCCATTTCTCTAAAGATTTCAGGAATTGGTGAGAATGACTTGGAATCTGCCTAAAACCTGACCCATACCTGGCAGACCTTTTGGAGTAGCGCTAACACCTAACAGTTGGTGCTTTTCTGGTTTGAAGGTGGCAGTAATGGTTTCCTTTTCTTTCCTACCTTCACTAAGATAACCCAGAAGATCCAAAAACGCTTTTCTTGACTCATTAACAACAACCAGTAAATGCTTCACGTGAGGAAAGAACTCAATCCTTCACCACCATTTCCTAGCTAAGGGACTGGAGGTCAACCATCTCCAAAGAGCATTAATCTAGTCCACTCATACACTGACTGCAAAATATTAAGCCATTTTCTCACAATTCAATTACATAAGGGAAGTTTATTTATCAGTTTGTATTACATACCACTATCAAACTAAAAAATACTAAGAAAAAACAATCAAGCTACTTGAAGAGTGACAACTCTCCAACTTGGCACAATAATGAGTAGCATATCAATACAAATACATCCACAGTCAACTTTCCCTAAAAAGAAAGTTCTTACTTTTACCAGCAATTCAAACCTCAAGAGTTGCATAAACAACCTCAAACTCCATTTCTATCTTCAAAAAACACAAGGTTTAAGATTAGACACGGTGAAGCCAATTCAGAAGCTTCTGGAGAAAGATACAGAAAGTTGTATTGCAAATTAACGCTGAATATCACTTATTTTCTGTACACCTTACGGCAGCTTTCATCAAATCAAAAACTCAATTATGAGTCTGCATCAGCTAGCCTACTGGCTGCAACAGAACATCTCCCACAAATAACTTCATAGAGATGGTCACCACACAAAAATGATTATCTGACCATACTCAAAAGCTAATTTTTTCCGTAAGTTTTATGACTTTTTCATGATTTTGCCTCCTTTCTTTGCCCCCCTCCAACATAATATCACTGTGCAAGACTATCAAAGACAAGATGGAATTAGATGCAGTGCTACCCTATGAAAAAATACAGATTTGGCTGTGAAATTCGCTGAGTCCTGCCAATCAAGTCAGAGACATGCATTGACAAGTGCTAGAAAACTGTCACAAGGGTACTGCTGTGCCATAAACAAACAGAACTGTAGAGTTAACCCATATCAGTTCCTTAATATAAGGAAATACATTCTGGAAAACTACCAGTTACATATGAGGCATGCATTTACCTGTGTAAGCAGCAGATAACTACCCCACATTAACACGTGGGGCAGTAGCACCAGCAGTGGTAACTTCCTTTCGCCAATATACAAGATTTCAATTTCTCTTACAGTAAGGAGCCTGTTCAGCATCCAGTAACAGAACCAGCCAGCTGGAAGTAAAGAGTTTTTACACTTGTACAAAGTGGAGGGTTTGAGCTTTCTTCTTTAGCCATTAAAGTTATTTCCACATGCAAGTAAGGGCCAGGAAAGCGAACACAGTATGTTTTCATTTTGCAATGCTAGCTGAGACGCCAATTCCAAATGACAAAATTAGAGTTTAACCTTTACTAGTAGGATGTAAAAGCAAAAGGTAATGTTTGCAGAAGTACTTGAGAGTTATTTCTTTGCTTCAAAGAATTCTGCTCTAGACAGATGATAGTCCTAACTCTATTTCATACCTAAATCCTTTGTGGAAGTCCAGTCCATGATGCTTCAAGCACAAGCCGTGTGACCACACAAAGTAGGAGCTGCAGCTCAGGCATTTGGTTTCACTCCATTAAATAAGGCGCTCACTTTTCAGTAAGGATGCCAGCCCCATCACTCAATACCAACAACTAACCAAGCCACTCTTCTTCCTTAGCAAGAATAAGAAGAGCAGTCTAAGCTACTTCTCCCAAGTTCCTTACAAGATATTGGAGCAGCACATTGCACCAAAGCGTTAAGAGATTCACAACGATGTCCCCAGAGGAACCAGCAGCTGACACAGGAGAGCTCAGCAGAGGCAGCAAGCTGCTGCTCACTTTCACTGCACATCGATGTATCCTCGGTGCAGACAAACACTGCGCTTGGAACTCAGCTTGAGATTTAACAGACTACATGCATACAACATTTTTAGTAACGTGCTTTTGGTCCTTTCTTAAACAAGCAACAGAGCACAGAGAAACGCCTGGACGGCTCATTTGGGCTTGAGACTGTGGCCTGCCAATACGACACACCATCATGAAATAAAAAGGGAGAGAAAGCTCTGTCCTTAGAGGCAGACTGGCAACACTTGCCTGGGCACACTGTCACATCACTGTGACCATCCTTCTGGTACTGTTCCTAAACCACCCAGTACCGCTCACAGATCTGCCCGTGGTACTCCTGAAGGGCACGTGTTAGGTTCTGCAGTGCCCACTGCACCTCTGCTTGCTCCACACTGAGTTTTGTAAGTCAACTGGATGATGTTATCATCTAGCAAAATGACTGGAATATTTTTGTTACTGAAACAAAACTAAAGATCTGTATCACTGGCGAGCCACCAAGTTTTACAAGCAGCTTTGGATAATAAGACACAGCAATTTCTCTGGCTGCTTTTCATTTACACGATTTGGCCTTTGTTTATACGTCCTCATACACCAGCATCCCAAAAGGAAAATGTCAGTCTATTCAGAAAATACCTGCTGATAACTGGTAAGAATGACAGATCAGATCAATCCTACATCCTGAATACCAAAGACTTCATTTCTCAGAATGTCACCTTTCCTTGCACTCGTCTTCATGATGAGTGCTTTAAGAGCTTTTAAGTGAATACAGCATTAATGTAAATGGAAGAAATATGATTAAATTTATGAAATTAATTTGCCAAGCTACCTGCAATCTCAGCTGATGGTTTCAAATGAAAATAAATATACTTTATACCACAATGTATTAAAAATTTAGAGCAGTCATCCTCACTCCAGTTAGCTTTTAAGATGGAATGATGTGGAGGAGGATTTTTTTTTGTTGTTTTTTTAAAGCTTTCTTGCTTTTGTAGCAAACATCAGCATTTATGGCTGCCTGAGCAGCAACGAACTCAATATTTTCAAAAAGAAAAGACCAATTTTAAAGTCTACTTTAGTTAATGCTGAAGTAATGGAGAAAACAGTATTAAATATTAATTCCATTCAAAAGCAGAACTGACCCGAGGAGATGTAACTAGCCACATAAATCCACATTACCACCATACAGCAGGCATCTGAAGACTATTCATACTCCACAGACTGTTAGTTCCATGTATTTGTGAGCTAATGTTACAATGCATTAGAAAGGACTGACAGATGAGCAATAGCCTGGCCATTCTAAAAGCTGTGTGTTTCACTAAAATCTCTCCCCTATAAGCAATAGCAATGTTTTTAAATGAATTCTCATACTTGGGCAATGAAAATACAGGAGTATTTTTCTATGTTTGAAGCACATACATTGTACCTGTGAAAGTCTTTGCTGATTACTCAGAGTTGTTTTGAGACGACGGTATTTGATTTCAAAATTATGTAGGGCAAGTATAAATATTTATATTAAGAGCATGAGTTCATCTTCATCTTGTGCAAACTGTCATGTAAACAGAGCAGAGACACTGCATCACATGATCTTTCAGAAGATATAGAAAGTGCACACAACACTGAACTGAGCATATGAAATCTGCTAACGAATATGGTAACTGTCCACGAAAAGCTAGAAACCACAAATGAAGAGTGAAAACAAGATTAACTGCCAGTGGGCAAACTCGTGTTAACAGAATGAAACTCCACTGCAAGGCTTAACCCATTTTATTGCCATTTATTGACATTATTGTTGTCTTAGGAGAGCTCAGCATTACAAACAGCCAACAGATCATTTTGTTGTTGGTTTTTTTTGTTTGTTTTTTGTTTGTTTTAAAGGAGTGTATTTCATATCTGCTAGGTGCTATAGTGCAGAGCAGATACAGACATCAGTGCACCAAGCAGTAGCCTCCTACCCAGACTTCTCTTACCCCTGTAGTTTGTGGATATAAAAGTCACAAAACAGAGCCATTGGAAAACATTTTAATTCTTCCGTCAGGTGAAGCAAATATTAGATAAAGCAGAAGGAAAGAAAGATACAGAAGTGCTACGTAAGCACCTGGAAATAACATATTTGTAACCGTAAGTTAACTAGTTATGAATTTGCTATTAGTGAAACTACAGAAAAAATTTGCAGCATCTTCATTGACGTAATGAAGAACGGGTGAAGAGAAAAAAAAAAAACAGTATCAGTAAAACTGATAAAGATCAACCACAGCATTACAAGAAACAAAAGGCGCTGTTTAAATCACTAATGCTGAATCTTCATATTTTTTAAAAGTATCATTTAACAGGTACTAGAGCTATCAGCATCCTAACCAGTATTTAGAAGCTCACAAAAATCTTGTCACGTTCTAATTACATAAGCCCAATGATGTACTTGCTCCCTGTTTGTCTTAGAAATGTTGACTGGACAATGCCTTTTTTTTTTTTTCTTGTTCTTCTCATGTTTATTATGCCAGAATGCATATTCTAAATCAGCTACTATGCTTTATTCCAGAACATCAAAAAAAATATAATGAAAAAGGCAGATTACAGATCAAAAGGGAAGAAGTGTTAACTTTCAGAAGCATATACACTTCAAACAAAGCCAGTTTTGCAAGAAAACTGTAAAAAGGAAAACCTCATACATATAATGCTAGATGTTATTACATAGTTTCAAAAATTGAAGAAATTTGAATACGTACTACTGTGTAGTGCTTATTATGGTGGAATACATCTACTTTAATATATATTAATAAGTCTTCCCACTTCACAGATGGGAACAGAGAGGGGGGGGAAATGGCGTACTCAAATTAAGACTATAAAAGGATTTGAAACAGACATTCAATTACACAAGTGCTAGTCTGGCATCTTTATTGCTGCTAGTTTCTTCTTGGTTTAACCAAAACTAGTCTGGCATCTTTATTACTACTAGCTTCCTCTCCATTTAGCCCAAACTGTTTCAGCTGTGGCACTGCTAGCACAGCCGAAGTCACCTGAAATCACTTAATTCTTAAGGACACACAGCTCGTTGGGCCAGAGCTCAGGCCTCCACCTTCCCTCGAAGGAAACAAGGCCAAACCAAAGAAAAGCAGGATCAACAAACATGTTGTTGTCCCCTGAGGTCTGAAACATTTCCCTAACGTGCTCCCAGTTTCCACAGGAAGAATTTAAGACTTCCATATCATAAAAGGCAGAAAGCCAGCTCAATAGCCTCTGGTGCCAGATCAAAGCCCCGGTGACCAGACAGCGATTTGTTGATTCACTTCAGGCCCCTGAACGTACTGCGGCGTGTTTCATAATTAGTTAGTTCTCTGCGAACAGAAGGTCTGCACCAAAAGGCGTCTCTAACAGCCTCTCCTCACACCCTGCGTGTTTCTTTGCAGGGCATCGCCACACCTCGCTCGTCCCATGTCCCCTCCAGTTGCGGCCCAAGCGTTTCGCCCTCCCTGCAGGCTGGTGATGAGCGGGGTTTGGGCCGGGCACGGCAGGTTCAAGGCAGACCTGCACCTGCAGACATCGCTCCACAAAGCTGCGTGCCCCTAAAGAGGGCCAAAAGGAAGAAAGCCAGGCGCTCCCCTGTCTTTTCCCCCTGCTACCATCTCCTCCAGCACCGCAGCCCCAAGCGGTGCTTCGCAACGCCCCGAGCCCTGCCCTCACCCCGGGGGAGCCTGCTCAGCTCAGTAACCCAGCAAAACCTGGCAGAGGAATGCTTTCTGTGGGTTTCCTGAGCGGAGCTGGCTTACCAAACAATCACACGAGCACTGAACCAGCAAGAGAAACGACACAAGCACGCGGCCAGGAGCGGGCCAGCCTCTCCGAGCAGCAAAGGGTCGGTGAAGCCCATCGTGCACAACCTGGTGTGTAAAGCGCCAAAACAAAGAACCAATTCAGGCTAAGTAGTCACTATAGCATGTACGTTTCCTTCTTTCTCCACAGAGAAAGAAAGCCTGCCTTCAGCATGCAGAGCAGTGCATTAGGATAGGTACAGGGTGCCCTCTTCCCAGCTGCAAGAGGGAACCTTCATTCTGAGGCTGAGGTCAGATTAAGGCACGATTGGGAAATTCTGTATTTCTTCAGAGGCTAAAAGACAGCATGCTGAAGTCTATCAGGAAGTCTAGCATCAGAAAAAACTATGTCCTACATGAACTTTAATGTTATGTTTTGGGCTTTGCAGGTTTATTTTTCCATTTGAAAAAAAAATGCAACAAGCCTCAAGGTATCTGCAATTGAAATAACCATCCTCGAAAGCGTATGAATCACTCTACTTTTCAAGTGATGTTACTTAATGTTTTTTAATAATGACAAAGCTGTAAAAAAAAAAAAAAAAAAAAAAAAAAAAAAAAAAAAAACTTTGTTGATGCAATTCTGAAATATTAGGAAAAGCTACCAGTTGTTGAAGAAAAGGGATGCTTCCCTTCTGTTTCCCCATTGCTCTGGCTTTGAAGAATAAAACACTTCCTTAGTTAAAACAAAAACAACTGTTTTTGATGTAAAAAGTGACATGCTAAAGGTTACAAGCATTTTAAAAGGCAAAGGCTGCTTGGGGAGTGATCACTGCAGCTGGCACTGCAAGGTGGGACGGAGCCTTACCCTACCTGCCACTGGGGCACGCTGGAAGCTCGGCGCAGGACGGCTCGCAAACAAAACACCACTGGAGCAGCGCCCCAGCAAGCCTCCCAGGGGCACGTGCGTGTCTCGATTCTCAGTTTGACAGCCTGGCTTCCCTCCGCTCCGTTACGGCCAGCACAGCACCGGTGCAGTGTGACAAAGTAAACAGCCTCGCAAAGCCAGCTCCGCGATAATCTGCTTCGGAAGCATTACGGACACCACTGCGTGGTGCAGACAAAAACTGAATTGTATGCTTAAAGAAACTTCAGCTTGTTCAGGCTGGTCTTAAAGCTAGCCTACAAGAAGAAGTGACATCTATGCAACGCAGTTATAGCTAGTCAAACACGTGTCACAGACAGGAAAAAAAACAAAGGACAAAGACTTCAGTGCTGACAACAGGATTTCTGCAAACTCCAGACATGTTCTAATAATTAACTGTAAGTTACACACAGACAGACACACACACAGCACATATATATTTTTAACCTTACGCTTACAATATATCACAATAAAAGACGCGAGTGAGAAAAGAAGGCAGGATGTGGTTAACCCAATAACTGTGGTACAGCATCAAAAAAAAAAAAAAATGAAGGGAGACAGGGGCAGAAGGAGAAGGGTCATGCATTGTATTATTTGAAGACAAAGCCTGGAGCTCGAATAGGTGTGAAGAGCTACTGAAAAGACTGGAGAAAAAGTTGAGCACAAGATGACATAAAGGAGTTTTTCTGCTGCGTTTTATACTGAGTATATTCTAGACAAGGTAGAAAGGGGGAGGCAGCTTCATGGGACATGTTCATTAGAAGAAGAAAAACAGGTAAATATGGAAATTGTCTGAAATCTAGCGGGATGCGCCCCTCTAAAAGATGTGACAGTCTGTCACATCAAGTCTCTAGAGTCTCTCCTCCCTGGCAAACCATCCAAGGAAGTGCTGAAGCCTACAACACAGGCAGACACACGTAATGCTCTTTTGTTCAGCAAAAGGTAATTACACAAGATTGTGGCCAGGTGCTAGGCCCACTTACAGAGTCACCATAACCCAGAGCATAGGTTCACAGCCTCCAAAGGCACATGGAGACGTTTGCTTTTACAGAACAACTTGCCAGAAGAAATAAAACACCTATTTGTTTACGCTGATTAATTTATTGACAACAGTAGTCCAAAAGGGTCATTGGAAGGCGGACAGCACAAGGAGGACACCCAGAAGAAGGATCCCGTGCCATGCGAAGGGCCTGGCACAGCTGTCGGAACAGACCTGGTGCTGCCTGCTGTGTGTTATCGCCACGGCGCTCTGGCTGCGCGGTTTTGTAATCCGGTAACGCGCACTGCACATCATGCCAGCGCACCTTAGCCAAGCACGGCTTTCCGCGTTTCTTAACAAAGTCACATCAATCCCCAGGCTGGGTAAACAAAGAAAAGAAAGAAACCGAGCGAGCGAGAAACCCCTTCCCCCAAAACTTCAGCCGTTTCGGACCGGGTTATTTTCCTCCACGAGCTACGTAAGAGACCTCGGATCGTGTCAGACGGAGGGAGGGGAGCTCCCAGGGCAGAGCACAGCTGGGAGCAGATACCCGTCTCCCACGATCCCGGCCCTTTGTCACGGGTCTGTGTGGCTCAACCCGGAGCCAGGCAGCCGGGGGGCTGCTGCCAGCTGCCCCTGGCACACACACGGGGGGTTGCCAGCGAGCAAGCACCTCTCTGACAGAGAGCTCAGCACCGGAGATGCTGTGGGTCTCTGGGCAGATGATCGAGACTTTAAAGGGCTGCGGAGCCAGCGGGCTGACATGAGGCTGGGCAAAACAAGCCTTTCCTCCTCGTAACCACTTTGGAGAGCAGCTCGCCCGTACCGCAGCAGTGTTAGCGCACAGGACTGGTGTTTCCATGAAGCTCGCACGCAAAGCGAGCAATCCCCAGCGCAGCCTCGCAGACTGACACACGTGCGGAGAGAAAGCTTTGCTAGGACACCCCGCGACCCCACAAGGCCTTCGGGACGCTGCCCCATCCCTTTTCCCACCAGCAGCAACCCCAACTTCTGACAAAGTCACGCCAAGCCCCGCGAGGCACAGCGGGCGCTGCAAACAACAGCCCGGGCCAGCACAGCAGCAGCAGCACCACCACCAGCACCAGCACCAGCAGCCGCCTCATTAAAAATGTTAATGAGGAGCTGCTTGGGGGCGGCACGGCGACCTTGTTGTGTTTCGTGGCTGTGCTTTCCAGTCGGTGCGGCTCTGTTTCATCGCTCCCCGCACACAAAGGCCCCCCCCACCATCACCACCACCCCCCCCCCCCAGAGCCGCCCGGTGCCGGCAGGGGGCGGTGCGGGGGGGGGGCAGCGCCACGGGCCCGGGCAGCGCCGCGCCGCGCCCCGCGGGACGGGGGCGGACACGCGGGGCCGGGCGCCCCCCGCTCGCTGCCTTTGTTCCCCGGCGCCCCTTCATCTTCATCACCATCATCATCATCACCTTCCTCCCCCCCCTCTCCTCCTCCTCCTCCTCCCGCACGTCAAACCCAGCCGAGCCCCGGCCATTGTCCGCCGGCCGGCCGGCAGCGGGGGCACACGGGGACGGCGAGGCAGGGCTGTCCGCCTGTCTGTCCGTCCCCTCTGTCCCCGCGTCTGTCCCCGTGTCCGTCCGTCCGTCCCTACCTGCCGTGGAACCAGTCCTTGCAGATGTCGCACTCGATCATGAAGCGGCTCACGTCGTAGGGCTCCCGGCACACGCAGTACACGGGGGTGGCGGTGCTGGTGGCGGTGGCAGCGGCCCCCACCGCCGCTCCGGCCATCTTTAAAGAACTCCCGGACTGGGGCTCCGCCGCCCCGCCCCGCCCCTCCCCTCCCCGCCCTCCTCCTCCTCCTCCTCCTCCTCCTCCTCCTCCTCCTCCTCCTCCTCGCCCCCTCCCCTCGGAGGCGGGCGCCGCACTGCGCCTGCGCGCCTCTCTCCCCCCCCCCCCCCCCCGCACCAGAAGAGCGGACGGAACCGAGTGTGTGCTGTGTGTGCTGTGGGGGGGGGGAGCAGCGCGTGCCTCCCCGCGCCCCGCCCTCCGGGGCACGTGCGCGTCCCCCCCTCCCTCCCCTCCCTCCCTCCCCGGGCCGAGGGGGCGGGGCGGGGTGCCGCGAGGACACGGAGAGAAAGAGCGCGCCGCGCGCCCCGCCCCCCGCCTTACGTAACCGCGGCGGAAGCGGCCGAGCGGCGCCGAAGCTGCCCGAAGGCCCGAGCGGGCGGCTGGGCTGCCGCGCAGGCGCAGTGCCGGCCGCAGGCGTCGAGGCCCCCGCAGTGTCCGTGTGGCGAGGGGCAGGGAAGGGGGGGTCCAACCGTCCCCCAACCACCAGTGTCACCACTGACCGTGTCCCCAAGCACCACGTCCAGCCTCTCCCCAAACACCCCCAGGGACGGTGACCCTACCACCTCCCTGGGCGACCCGTCCCAGTGCCTGGCTGCTCTTCCTGAGGAGAAATGTCTCCTCATCGCCAGCCTGAACCTCCCCTATCACAACTTGAGGCCATTCCCTCTGATCCTATCACTGGTTACCTGTGAGCAGAGGCCAACCCCCAGCCCCCCACCCCTTCCTTTCAGGCAGCTCTACAGAGCCATGAGGTCTCCCCTGAGCCTCCTCCAGACGAAACACCCCCAGCTCCCTCAGCTGCTCCTCACAGCACTTGTGCTCCAGGCCCCTCACCAGCTCCGTAGTCCTTCTCTGGACACACTCCAGAGCCTCAATGTCCTCCTTGTAGTGAGGGGCCCAAAGCTGAGCACAGCACTCGAGGTGCGACCTCACCAGAGCCGAGTACAGGGGGACGATCACCTCCGTGCTCCTGACCCCAGCCCGCATGCCGTTGGCCTTCTTGGCCACCTGGGCACACTGCCGGCTCATGTTCATCAGCCAGCACCCCCAGATCCTTCCCTCTGCACAGCTTTCCAGCCACTCTGCCCCAAGCCTGTAGCGCTGCATAGGGTTGTTGTGGCCAAAGTGCAGGACCCAGCACTCAGCCATGCTGAACCTCACCCCACTGTCCTCCGCCCATCAGCCCAGCCTGTCCAGGTCCCCCTGCAGGGCCTTCCTGCCCTCCTGCAGATGAACACTTCCCCCAGCTTGCTGTCATCTGCAAACTTCCTGAGGGTATAATATGTACCGGGACATTCTCTTACGACAGATATTGTTTTCCTTTATTAATCTGATTCAAAAGCACATTGAGTTATTAATCTAATCCAAAAAGACATTAAGGAAAATACGTATTAGTGGTAGGGCCTGAAAGCTCTTGCAGAAACATTTACAAGTAATAACAACATGACAACAACGGGGAGACAGCTGTTCACGGCAAAGTTGTGCAACAACACATCGGTACTTGTAGCCACGCCACAGTCTGAAAACACACAGCTCCTGGCTCCTTGGTGTGCTGCTTCCTAGGCTGTCACGTGCTGGGTGTTATCTTGGAGCTGCAGTCACCAGCTGCAGTGGTAACTTTATCCAAATTGGCCATAAAAATGCACATGTGTTGTGTTTCAGGAGGTCTCCGCGAACGACAACCCCTCTAATCGCCTTGGTAAAGCACACCACTGGGTATTCCCGTAAGAGCAGGGGGTGAGGCTGTGTGACTTGTGGGGAGGAGGCCTCGTTTTGCTCAGGGTTGGTCTGGCGTTGCTCGATTTCATGAGGAAGTTTGCAGGTGACACAGAAAAGGTTTGCCCAGTGGAGAGAGTGCAAAGAATGAGGAAGCAGGACGGGCTCAGCCCTCTGCAGGGACTTTCCCTGTACCAGCCTCGAGGACTGCAACAAACCCCGGTCTCTGTGAACAGAAGGAAGTTGCAGCCTCAGCCACGCACAGCAAAGCTTACCGGTTAACGAGCACTTTCTCTACGACCACAAACAACATCCTTTGGCTGTTGTGATTTCCCTCCAAGCAGGGTGTATCGGCGATCCTGGCCGCTGCAGGCTCCCTTTGAGCAGGTGGGGGGTACCTGCCTCATCCGCAGCAGGAACATAGCTTGAGCCAGCTCCATCTTGTTCCCAGTCTGATCTGCTCTCCATCAGCTGTTCTCTGTCCAAGGTTTCTTTCCAAGCACAAATACACTTGAATGGAGCACAGCAGAAGTTCAGAAAAGCAAAAGACCACACACTGTAAGAGAATTACAAAACCTCTTTTAATAAGCATTCCTCCCAGAAACCCGGACAGCCTCATGAAATGCAGTTTAGAATCAGAAATGACAATGCCAACCTTGACTGCGCATAAAGGAGCAGGACCAAAGTGCTTCAGCAGCACATGCTTTGCTCGCCACAGTGCTGGCACCTGAGCAGACCTGGGGCCAACCTGCAGCCTGCCCGCCCTCCCTCAGCAGCTCCAGCAAGCGGTTTCACCCTCCAAAGCAGCCCCCAAACATCTTCCCCCCGTCTTCTCCACCAGAACAGGCCCTGCCGAGCGCAGCCCCTGGCAAACCCAACTTTCTGGGATCAGGCAGTGTGATAGGAAGGGCTGAGAGTCTTGGATTATTGCTGGAAAATGTGAGCACTGCCCAGAGGGGATAAGGGGGAGTACCCCGTTCTTTTACTCTGGGACAGGGCCGCGAAGGCACTCGGCTGACCAAATGGAGCAGCTTCCCACTAGGTGCAGAGGAATGATGGTTGTGCTTGAGCTAACATTTGGGGTGCGTTATTTCCATGGGTGGGCAGTGTAGGCTGGAGAAAATGTCAAGAATGGGAAGCAGGGCTTAGGACTGAGGAACTAGGATGAGGAACTAGGATGATAGGAAGATGAAACAGTGGCACTGCAGCACATCCTTCTGCACGCTTGTACCAAAGGCTTGTAATTAGCTTACAATCAGTGCTCGGGTATAGTTCACAGCCGTATGCGCTGTTACCGAGTCAGGATTGTAGCAGGGTTTGGGTCGTTACTGCAGCCAAAGGGATGGCCCACAAGCAACCAAGACCTGGAAGGAGCAGAAAAAGAAGTCAGATGTTAACAGGCATTTTTTCAGAGTAACAAGAAAATAATCAGTTAAGTTGTTGGGAAAACACAAGGGTAAGAGGTAGTTTCCCCATCCTCGGACATTTTTTCAGTATATTTTTGTACATTTTGCAAGAGCACTCCTGTTTTATTTATTTACTTATTATTTATTTCCACATCAAGGGGCTTCAGGCTGCCAAAAAGCAAAGCTCTGGAATAAAAAGTGTTCCAGTTCTCCGCATGGAACTGCCCAGAGTCTACCCAGAATTGGCAGGACGATCTTTGCATCTGCAGAGAAAATACTGAGTCATGTCGTCAGCCCACACACGTCTAACAAAAATAAAAGCAGCCCAGCGATTCAAGATTCACCCCCTCACCACGCAAAGAAAGCACAAGTCATTCAGTCATGCCTCGTGCGTCGGAGACCTTTAGAAAACACCCGGCGCAGGGAACATTCGCCCCCGCGGCGCCCACGCGCCGCCTCAAACCGTCGGCAGCGTTTTCAACCCATTCACCACCCGGTCGCGGCGGTGCTGAGTTTAGCATCCCCGGAGGAAGTTGCAAAGACTTTAAAGGTTTCTGTTGAAACGAAACACCGCTGCTGACGGTAAACACGCCGCAGAGCTTATGCGAGGGGCGCTGAAACGGTGCGACACGTTGTGTGCAGCACGAGTCCAAGCAGGCAGGAAAGTGTCCCGTGCTTCCCTGCATAAGAGAAGTGGCAAACTTCAGGCTTGGTTTGTACAAGAAGTTTATGGGCTCTTTTCCTGCAGGAGGTAATCCTGAGCAGGGACACGGCCTCCCCCTGCACTGGGCTCCCAGGGGTGGCACGCAGCAGACTGGGAGGCATTTGCACACACATCAAGATTTGGGGAATTACCCAGGAAATCCTCCCCCTCCTTCCCCTTCCCACATCTGACATTGTAGCCTAGTGAGAAAAAGCAAGTCCCTGCTGTTCATCCGGCTGCTGAAAAGCTCCCTTCCCACTTTGGTGGTAAAAGCTAGTGGGAGCATTAGCGGCTGAGCTGGGAGCAGCCCCGCACGGTGCCGGCACAGGGACGTCACCGCACAGAGGCTGCGGGGTTGCACGAGCGCTGTGGCGCCGGTGGCGACTCTGGAGACGTGTCAGGGGCCCAAAGGCCACAGCTGATTTGTGTTTGCTTTCACACAGCGTGATCTTAATCGGTGCAAAAAGCACCCAGTTGCGGTTTATGCGGGGAGCGCTGGAAGCCCGGACAAGTTTACAGAGCGACTGGGGCAGAGCAGCCGTCTGGAGATAAGGGGTGGGGGAGCACCGAGTGGGGAAAGAAAGGCAAAACCTCCTCAATCTGATTTCTCAGCATTTCCTTTAGTGCTCAGGAAGGCTACATACTGCATGGCAGAAGTCTAAGGGGCAACTTTACCAAAACACTATCATCACCTAACTCCCAATACCAGAAGGGAGGGGAGAGAGCTGCAATGGGCCTGAGGATGGGCTCATCCCGGAGGTGCTGGGTGCATCCCGAGGGCCTGGCCCGGTGTGCAGGTGGCTGTGCCCATCCCCGTGCTACCAGCCTGCACCAGCGCTGTGGCAGGAGCAGCAGGAGGGTAAATACACCTCGATGGCTCTCGATTTGTTTGCCTTGTAGCTCGGGTACGCTTACTGGAAACTCAGAGGTACAGCATGACGAGCAGGGAGTGCTGTTGCTGGAGAAAATCCTTCATTTCAGCCCTCCGCTGTTTGCTCACGGGGAGTAAATACTCCTTATCTGCTCTCGGTTCACCTCCATTCCTTGAAAGCCAAGATAAAAAAAAGGAAAACAATCACACGAGGACCTTTGTTTTGGAGAGCCATTTAGGTGTGTTCTCAGACGGCTGGTGCAGGATGGGACAAGCTGCACGTTAAGGATGTAAGGGAAAGCAGCCAGAGGAGCTCAGCTGTCGCTCTCCACGTGCAGCCATAAAGCCGGCCCCAGAGGCCACGTCCCCTCATGCAGCCCCTGCTGCTGCCGCAGACCCCAGGGGCACTCTCTGCCCAGACCCAGCAGCTCCCCGAGGAGCCCGGCCCCTCCGGTGCTGGGGGACGGGGAAGAGGGAGCCAGACGAGCGCGCAAACAATCCCGTTTGCACGGCAGAGCGTGCGACCGAGCTCTTTGTCACCACTCCAGCCTGTGTGTTTTCCTTCCCCGGTGTTATCGCACACCCCCTTTCCCTACACGCCTTATCAAACCCCCCTCTCAGAACCAGCCTTGTCGGGACAGGGGCTGATTTCTGCCAGGCTAATATCTGCCTGCCAGCTGCCTGTTTGTTTGGTTCAAAAATTACAGCCAGTCGTAAAATCGAAGTGCAGAACCTGCAGCTGCTGGTTAAAATCAAGCCCAGAGCCGCTGGAGCAGCACCGCGGCGCTCAGGACCAGGCAGACCAGGGCTCTCCCTGGCCAAATCCACAGCCCCAGCGCCCAAGGAGCCTCGTGCATCGAGCACCTGCCCCGCACGCCGCTCACCTGCCCGTCTCCAGCTGGGGACAAAGGACACGGAGGAGCGGGGCGAGCGCCTGCCCGGGGAAGGAGGCTGGAACAAAGCTGCCCGGACTGACAGGGCCAGGAGGCTCCCCCGTGCCTATTGTTTGGCCTCTTTTGTGCTCCCGAGCCGCGCAGATCCCAAACTGCGCCAACAACGGGGATGGTGGGAGCCGGATGGAAAGGGCTTTGTTAGGGGAAGCCCCTCGGTCCCCAGCTCCTGCTGTGCCCAATGGGCCCCAGCGCTGCCCCCATGAGCGCCCCACGGCTCTCAGCGCCCCTGCCCTCCCGCAGGTCCGGGGACAGGCAGCGGGGTTTGGGCACAGGCACACTGAAGGGTCCCTGCAGGGGACGGGGCGGCGAGGAGGCAGGTGCATGCAGCAAGCAGAGGCCACCTCTCGGCTTTGTTCTGGGACAAGCAGCTTCTGGCGCTTTCTGGTACTCAGGCTGCACGTTAAAGAGGAAGGCTCGATCCGAAGTGCAGCTTCTCTTCCTGCTTGTCATTCTATCGGGTATATTTAAAAGAAATTATAAAGTTATTTTTCGCCTCGTTCAGATACAAAGCTACAGAAACAACTGTAAAATCCCTATTTAAAAAAATACAAAATTAAAAAAAAAAAAACAAAAAAACAACGAAGGACTAAAAACCACGATGCCTAAACAGCATCGCCTCCTTCCTTCAGGTTTTGCGGCTGGCTGAGAAGCTTCAGCAGACCTCACAGCGCTGAGCTCAGGGGCCAGAAGGCTCCTGCTCACGTCCGAGCTGCAAACAGCAGCTCCAGAGCCCAGGGGCTGAGTTTGTGGGGTGGGCACAGGTGGGCTGGGGCGTAACAAGGAGCCACCCGTGGGCAAGCCGGGGTCTCTGCGGAGGCTGACACGGTTCCTGGAGGGCTCTGGGGTCAGCAGGTAACTCATTAACGCCGGCGCTCACGCGAGCAAAGGTCAGCACGTGGTGGTTGCTCTTCTGGAACAGCCGACCTGCAAAGTTCACCTGCGGGCTTTCTAGGAAGAAGAGAGACATGCAAAGAGAGCAGCCCCTACCCACTGCCCTCCGAGCGCCCTGAGTGCCCCCGAGCCCCCAAACGCTGCCCTTGCCCACCTCCCTGTGCAAATACAATCCAGGGAAGGGAACTGAGCTCTGCTTCCACAGCCACTTACCAGAAGAAACGGAGCGTTTGGGCCATTACGGTAATTTGTTTTCCCTGCAGAGATGTACTGACAAAGGCCGTGCTGCTCAGCCACGCTGCGGTAGGGAGGGAGAAGGGCTTTACCGCAAAGGGGAACTCAGTCACTGGGAACCAGGCAGAGAGGATGCTGTGAAACAGATCAGGAAGCACTAATGAAAAGGTGGCGGCAGCCAGAGGCTTTGAAAGTTTTGATTTCTCCAAGAGAAGGAACCACAGAGAATGTTCTAACCAAAGAAGAAACAGCCTCCGAGCTCTCTCTCCTGGAAGGGAGGGCTTTGAAGGGCTGGAGAGGAGGGAATGCTCTTTTGGCCGGATTAATTTAGAAGGTGAAGGTGATTTTCCCCCAGGGGAGTTCAACTGGCCTCTTGCCTTTGCTCCTCTGTGGCTAACGAAGAGCGCCTGAAGCCCTCCTGCTTGCGGGAGGAGGGCAGGGGCAGCTCCTGGCCAGGACCACCCCGGCACCAGGGAATTGTCCAAGTGGTGGCTTCAGTGGAGGAACTAAATGCTCCTGGTTCCTTCTCCAGCCAGGCTGCTTCAGCTTCGCGTTTGTTTTTGCTAACACCTTCTTATTTTAACTCGTAAAGCCCTCGCTGGAGTGCGGTGCCCTGCCCCCTGGTTACAGTTACTGCGGCTCTGCTGAGGTCTCCTGCAAGCCTTCCAGATAGAGCCAGCCTGAACGCGGCAGCTCCAGGAGTGATAAAAACCCTTTAAAACGTGACACGAGACAGAGCATGCGCTCAGCAAATGGGGGAACTGAGAACCACCCCAAGGAACTTGGCCTCCCAAAGTGCAGGGAGGGGAGTGCAAAGCTCCTTACCTGGAAGGAATTGCAGGAGGCAGCAGTGCAGGCTTGGGACAGGCTGGCCCAGCAGCTGCCCAGCTGAACAGGACCTGGGGGTCACAGCGGTGCCAAACGTATGAGTTAGCAGTGTGCTTTCCTTGCAAACCACACGGCAGGCAACCTTAGGGGCAGCATGGCCAACGGGAGGTGATAATTCAGCACCGGTGAGGCTGCAGCTGGAGCAGAGCTGCACGCTGGGCAGTTCCCACGTCTCTCTAAGTGGCCCTACCACACCAGTATTCAGGTGTACGTCTCAGAAAGCAAGGCTCTCTCTTTTTTTAATAAAAAGCAACTTGACACAGGGGGTGAAGTTCTGAGCAGCCACCTTACCCCCAGCAGCTGCTGCCCAAGCTGGGCCTGGCCGGGCTGCTGGTGCTGAAGCATGCAAGACCCGAGGGGAACATCCTCAGCCTGATGGTTTGGGGAGCTGCACGCAGCCCATAACCCCGCTGGTCTGACTGCTGCTGGTGGATTTTTACCTTCCCTGCTTCTCACCAGCACCCAGCACAGGACAAGCCCTTGGAGGCCACCAAAGTGCCTCCAGGTGACCTCCCGGCTTGGTGCAATGACAGCCAACCTACTAAACCTAATCCCCACATCCTCTGTGGGGTTTCTTGCCATGTTGCTGTCCTTCTACAGCCTGAGCAGGAGCGACTCGCAGCAGACCCCAGCCTCCGTCCGCAGCCCCGCGTTGTGATTTCAAGCATTATATTTCTTTACGAGCAAATTATCGCCGAGGCTTCAGTGCACTGTTGGCCTTTTAAAAACCTAAGTGTTTAGTATTTTTATTTCTCTCTGCTTTGCGGTTTATGGCTCCCGTAAATCTGGGATGTGCTGTGGCAGAGGGAGAGAGCTGATCTGACCCACGGGAATGAGAAAATGGGCAGGAGAAGGGGCACGGACCGAGTGCTCATCCAGGGGGTCTCTGCTCCCTACCCCAAGCCCTCCCAAGGGGCAGGCTGCTCACCAGGATTGATGTTAACGTCACGATGATGCTTTCTTCTGTGGTGCTGAGCAGGAAGCTTATTTCTTCTGTGCCGCACATCTACAGGAAAGCAAGAATCTCACTTCTCTCTCCCTTGCAGGACTGTGAGCAGCAGCACATACACCACAGCCACAACCTGTTCCGTTGTTACAGGAATTACAGCTACGGCAGGGGACGGGGACACAAGCACAGCACCAGCTTGCTTCCCTGTAAACAAACCCGTGCAGTTCAAGCCATCAAATCTGATCCAACATGCTGCTGATCTAGAGGCCTTACCTTGTAGCAAGCGGAGGATGCTGTCACAAACAGAAGACCTCGGGAGCTTTGTGCTGGACACCCATGTCTGGCACTTCCAGTGAGCTCCCCAGGACACTTAGGGGTGCACCAAGGTGCTACAAAGGGTCCCAGCAAGCAGCTCAGCAGGAAAACCACCTCCCTACATCTCTGTGCTTCCAGATTCTATTAAAGAAAAAAAAATCTCTCCTGCAATCAGCCTGCTCAGGGGCATGGGACCCACAGCCCTTCCTTCCCACTGCCCTTGCCCACCTCTCTCGGCTCCTTGAGCTCCAGATCCTCCAGGGCAGATCCTTTCTACATGAGCACATGCACGCTTCACACCTGGCTGGGCAGGCCACCGCCTTCACAGAGACCTTTAGGCACAAAAGACAGATTATATATAATGTTCCTAGGGTGTATGCTGGACTGGGGCTTACACAGCTATTCACCAACAGTTTTATTGCTAGCTGCACTGCTCGATTAATCACTAAAATAAATAAATAATAAATAGATAGATAGATAGATAACTAGATAAATAAATAAATAAATGGTCTTCCCCTACCACGGTACCCAAGACACACAGGTAGTTCATTTTATACATATTGTTATCCATGTTTAAGAGCACGTGAGAGTCCCAACCCATGCAGGACTGTAGGGCAGGTAAAGGAGAAAGTGAATTGAACACAAAAACCCCACTGAAACTCATGGAGCTTCACACACGCTCTGGGATCACCCAGCAAATTGGGTTTTACCCCGGACGCATCAAGACTCAGAGACAGAGGTAAACAGCAGCAGCACTCACTCTGCCCTCCTCCAGGAACTACAGACAGCTTGTGTTTGGACAGGACAGACAGACACAAGTCATAAACTGCTTTCAGTGCTGAAGACTGCACCTCCTTTCGGAGCAGAGGTTCCCTCCAGCCCTGCCTTCTCCTCGCAGCGGGCACCTCACCCCTCTCCCGGCCATGAGCAGAGGTGAGGACAGGCCAGGGCTGAAGGCAATTAGAGCTGCAGGAGAGCAGGGAGCAGGATGTCACTGCCAGAGCTGGAATTTGGCCTGGGCGCCATGGAGATGAAAGGCAGCAGATGGTGAAGGTGTACACGGGAAGCACGCGCACAGCACCTGACTGTAGACTTAAGGCCAATTAATACGACAAAAGAGAAAACTTGACGAGGAAGCTGGAGATCTACAAAATGAATAGGTGAAGCATGAAAAGGGGAGCCTCTCCCATCCGCAACAACAACAACAACAAAAAAGCAAGCAGCACAGCGTACAATACCTACAGAGCCCTGAATAAACTGGAGTTGGAACAGATGGAGGCAGAAACAAACCGCGGCGCCGACGAGCTGGCCAACAAGTGAAAGGACCAACTCGGGAAGGAGCTGCCCACAATGCGGGCAGAGGACAATAGCCCCCGCCCCTTGCCACCCCTTTTCAGAGGTGCTCAATATGCTTCGTACAGCTTAATTTAGGGCTCGCAGTCTGCAGCACTCTTGGATGCAAGATCCTAACAAACGGCCGGGAAAGCATATTCTGCTGAATAATAAAGCATGTGGCTCTAATTAAAAGATGCCGGGCACAACGTGCCGCAGACAGAAGCCTCCCGACGTCGCCTCGGAGGCGCGGGAGCAACCTTTATCTCTGGGCAGGGCTGGCCCCGCGGCGTGAGAGCGGCTGGGCACACAAACCTTCCCTTTGCATTTTATCTGATGGCCTGGGCTCTGCCTCAGCCAGGTCAGAGGCGAGGAGACGAGCCCTGAGACAAGCTGCCGGGCTGTGGAGCGGGGAGAGGTTAGCACGGAGTGATTAGGCACGGCGAGAGAAATTCCTGGCTACGAGGGTGCTTGAAATGCTAGCCACCAAGGAGGGAGGTGAGAGTCCCGGGGTGCCAGACGCTGGCTCTGCCACCCCGCTGCTCCAGGAAAGGCAGCACGGGGCCCCCAGGAGCAGAGGGCAGCAGCCCCAGGCTGTCGGGACACAGGTCTGCAGGCGCAGGGCCGCCCCGCCGCCCTATCAGTGGTGTAAATCCCAAAGGTAAACAAGTCCAGCGCTGCAGACAACATTTATCACCCGCCTGAAGGCAGGGCGGCGGGGGCTAAGCCCCCTGAGAGGCACCCCCAGCCTGGACGGGACAAGCTTTTCATGGCATGCGATCCCGCCTTGAAGCCCAGACCTCGCTGACTTCAAAGCAGGAGGCTTTCTGCTTGGCCCCTGGGAGCCTACTTGGCTCCTCAAAGCACCAAGGGGATGGCAGCCCCGGGTGCACGTAAAACAACGCTGTCTGGGGGGCGGCGAGCACAGGCACAGGCCATAAAACACCTCCCCTGTTTTTATCCCCACCTGGTTCCCTCTCTGTGGCTTTAGGCAAGTCACGTTGCTTTTCCTCCTCCTCTGTTTCTGCACCTGCGAGACGGTATTTACCTACCCCAGGAGGGGGTTGAGAGGATTAGTTAATGTTTGCCCAGAGTTTTAATGGGTAAAATATTCTGTGTTAATTCCTAGAGCAGTATCTGCAGCCCCCCTGCCTCCAAGAGAGGGGCTTGCTCAAGACTGAGCCTTGCTACTTCACAAAATCCAAATCAGAATCAGTTAGATAGAAAAAAAAACCCTTAAGACCATCATGTCCAGCCTAGCATCAAGATAAACCTAACACTACAAAGTCCACCATCAAACTGTGTCCCTTAGTGTCATGCCCATCTCTCTTAAATACCTCCAGGCATGGGGACTCCCCTACTTCTTAGCAGCTCATTCCAGTGTTTGACCACCCCCTTCTGTGAAGAAATTCTTCCTAACTTCCCACCTAAACCTCCTCTGTTGCGGCTTGAGACTGTTCCCTCACATCCTGTCACTTCTCACCTGAGAAAAGAGACCGACACCTCCTTGCTGCAGCCTCCTCTCAGGTAGTTGGAGAGAGCGATGGGGCCTCCCCTCAGGCCTTTCATCTTCTCCAGACTAAACAGCCCTCGATCCCTCAGCTGCCCCTCACAACCCATTTTCTAGTCCCTTCACCAGCTTCGTTGCTGTTCTCTGCACATGCCCAAGCAACCCAATACCCTTCTTGTGGTGAGGGGCCCAAAGCCGAAGGCAATACCTGAGGCGTATCCCTCCATGCCAAGCACAGAGGGACAGTCACCTCCCTCGTCCTGCTGGCCACGCTACAGCTGATGCAGGCCAGGACACCACTGGCCTTCCCGGCCACCTGAACACACTGCTGGCTCGTGTTCAGGTGGCTGTTGACCAACACCCCCAGGTCCTTGTGGCAGGGCAGCTTTCTAACAACCCTTTTATATACAACCCTAAGCCTGTACTGCTGCTTGGGGTTGTTACAGGGGCAGCACCTGGCACTTGGCCTTGTTGAAGGCCATACAGTTGGATGTGGCCCATTGACCCGTCCCATCCAGACCCCTCCTACCCTCAGGTAGATCAATGCATCCACCCACCTCAGTGTCATCTCCAAATTACTGAGGGTGCACTCCATCCCCTCATTAAGATGTCAATAAAAAATATTGTAACTGTCCCCAAGACCGAGCCCTCAGGAGCGCCACTTGTGACCAGCTCGTGACTCTCACAAGGACTGCATCACCTGCAGCCACTTTCTCTGGGAGAAGGCTGAGGGAAACAGCCTCAAACACTTTGCACATGTCCAAGCGAACAACTGTTTTGTGCCTGCGGGCTCCTAACCCCCCTGACTTCAGCCTGCTGCAAGCACCAGCCCCACAGCAGGTCCCCGTGCAAGCCCCAGCCAGGGGCAGTCACAAGCCCGCCAGCATGGGGGCAGCTCTGGGGCTCAGCTCTCCCCCTCCGAGCACCCGGGAGGGTTTTGGGCAGCCCCTCAGCCCCCCACATGCACAGCACTGGCCTCTCCCCCGTCCTGCGGGGCGGCAGATAAAGGCCGGGATGCTGCAGAGGCTGCTGAGCAAAACCAGGAGCGCGGAGCGAAACGTGACTCACTCCTACCACGCCGCAGCCCAAGCCACTTTGTTTGCGAGCTTGAGTCGCTTTCTGCTGCTTCCATACTGGCTTCTTTCAAGGGTGAGTAAGCAGAGAGCGGCAGACATGACTCGTGTTATTCACGGAGCACTGAAGCCGTCCCATTTCTCCATAAGCAGCCGGGTGACTGTATCTTCCGCCTCGAGTGGGACATTTCTAAGAACTCGGCGCTGACGCAGAGGCAGCCAGACCAATATGCTCAGCGTATTCCACCGACAGTGCCTCGCGTTGATTCATTAATTGCCTGCGCTCCGCCACGCATTGTTTTTACCCAGTCGTTTCATTTCAGTATTCTTGGCAACTGCAGGAAGGCCCATTCATGGGCAGAGCTCCAGGACAATGAGGCTGCTTCGAGCTGGAACTGAAACCCTGCCTGTAAAATTAGCAGCGCACGAGTTAAAGTGGGTTTTGTGGTGAACATCCTTGAAGAGTAAACAACAGTAGTTACAGACAGGGGGAATATGGAAAGACTGCTCAAACTGAAACAGCATGAGCATTTCATGCACTCGTTCACATTATATATAAACTCATACATATGCAAAAAGGTAAACAAACACACAGCTATGAGGCAAGAAAGTGAAACTTCCTTCAGTACTGAATTGTCATTTCTGAATTACTCAAACCGGCTCGTTATGTAGGTATTTTTATGTTTAAAAACACAGCACTTGCACACATTTTGAGAGAGAATTGTGTGTTTTTTCCTATCCCAGGTTAGACTGCTGCATCTTTTTCTCCCGCTGCTCCAGAATTGCGTGTTTCTCATTTGTATTTCTGCATTTAGTCACTGTTAATTTGAACAACAACATCAAGACGATGACTCTTTGCATAGCTTATAGCAGCGCAGTTTGAAATAGTGCAGTATTTTTAGCAACAAAACCTGCATCAGCTTAGGCACAAATGTGAACTTTCTGCCAACTGGAGGCATAATACCCACTTCCCCAGGAGGACGTGACACCACAAACACCAAAGTCTAAGCAAAAGCACTTGATTGTAATTGTAGTGTTATTTACATTGACCAGTTCAAATTCTGCTTTTTCTTCCAGTGCCAAAAGTTTAGGGCTCCAGATAAATCACTCTTCCCTCTTGAAAGAGGTTTATTGCATTTATTACTCGTTTCAGAGTCCAAGGGCCCAGGCTGAGATCAAAGGCCAGAGGCAGGGCGCAGCGATGCCCCACATGAAAACGCTGCAGCGCGCAGTGGGCGAGATCTCCGCCGGGGACAGGAACACCCAGATTCAGTTCCCAGCAGCGCTCAGCCTCCTTGAGTAACCTCAGATGTGTCATTTGGGCTCCTATGACTCAGTTCCTCATTCATACAATGGAAATGACACAACTTCTTTATTTCGTAGGAGTCCTGTGCAGATAAATATCTTTGAGTTTGGTATCGGAATCCGCTCAAAAATCGTAGCAAAAGCAAAGATCAGCTATGATCTGAAGAAATGATGCGAGCAAAGGCTGGGAAGGAACAAAACATACCCAGCAACTGAGAGGAGCTCTCTGAAATGCGCTGATTTCTTGTTATCATCACCTCAGAGTACCTCCTGAGTGAGCGACGTGGTTCCCTTTACAAGGTGGAAAATTCCAGTGACTGAACTATTTCCCGCAAGAAATTGAGCTCGCTTTGTAAATGCGGTTTCCATTCTCTCCGTACCAGACTTGACAGGGCTTGATCATGAACTGTGGCACCAGAGAAGCGCAGCGCTGACTTGGCCAGATGGCCGGGTCGGGATCCTGCTCTTCCCAACATCACTTTGCGCCCCTTCAAAGGCTCGGCGGTGCTGCCGCCTCCTGGTTATGGCCACATGGCTCCCGCGGCCCTGCCTTGCCAGCAGCCTGTGGGGCCTCTGGCACCACCGCAGCCACCCTCTCTTGTGGAGGCAGGGAACCACACCTGGGTGCTCCCACACTGGCACCCGAACCTGTGGGTCATGCCAGGCTTTCAGGCAGACGTCACGCTTTGGTGCGTCAGGCTCCTCCTGCGTGACCCGGTTTCTTCCACCTGTGCCTAACGTCGATGCAGGGGCAGGTCCCGGCCCTCTTTCTCTGGCACGGTGAGATACGCGGCGCCTGACACCCCCAGCACGTCTTACCTGGGCCAACTCGCCTCGCTGCTTTGTGCTTTGCATCGCCGCTCTTTGAGACAGACACAGTAACTACCACGGAGGGATGTGTGTGCTGTGGTGAGATTCTAAGACAAAAGGCCTCACAGCCCCGTCCTCAACACAAACATTTTGTTCTACGGAGCTGACCGCAGCCCCCTTGACCCCAGCACATTTGGGGGGGTGAGCAAGGGAAGGTAACGACTCTTCTCTTTTTTCACTGAAGACAAAGCTGCAGAAGGCAGATTCCCATGGCAACAAAGGCAAAGAAGTGTCCCAAGATGTGATTTGCTGTCACCATACCCACCTTGCCGCAGATAAGGACAAGCGATAGCTCTGAAAGGAACTGTTTCCATGGGACCCTTCGCAGGGAGCGCACACGATGACAACCCGACAGTCTGCCTCCGTCTTCAGCGGCAAGCAGGCTCGGCTGGCAGGGAGCAGAGCTGTTCCTTGTAGCACAGGCTGCCCCTCGAAGCATGCCTAACCCTGAACAAGCCACGCTGCTGCTCGCTAATCCACTTACCCAGGCAATTACACCGGGACAGCAGCCTGCAGAGCAAGTCGTCAGCTAAACATAGGCTGTTGTTTTTTTTTTTAATTTTATTTCTTTTTAATCCATGGAGTGCTACCTTAAGCTATGTCGAAAGCTCCTTACAGAGCACGCATTTATGCTTTGGCAGTGCGTGCTATGTAAGTGCATTTCCTTCCGACACTTTCATTTATCATACTTCTCCCCTCCCAGCCCTGCCCCTCCAGTTCCCTAGGGGAAGTTAGTGAATTTATGCAGGAACAAAGTCACCTTGAGCTTTAATCCACACCCTAGCAGAAGGAATAGTCTGTCAGCAGTCACATCCACCCACTCTGCAACTGCATAACAATGCTCACTTTGTTAGCGCAGAAAACATTGGCTCCTTTTCTGGGTGTTGAGACAAGCTCCCACAAAGGCAGAAGCAAAGAAAACGGGCTGGGGAAAGAAGAGGGAGGAATCTGGCCCTGCAATTTCAAGAATGAATGGGTAACCTGAGGTGAAACTGTGGAAGTAGGGAGAAAAGAGCAAGCCTGGCAAACCAAGTCCTTGTTTTACGATAACGCCCCTCAAACAAATCCCCGCCTCCTTTCCTGGGTAAAGGATGGAGGCACCTGAGAAAACGTGATCGGTGAAGTCGCAGCAGGCAGGCAAATATCCTCGTCCAGCTGACAGCAACACAGAGCCAAAGCAAGTGGCACAACCCAGCAGAAGCAGACGTATGAAGGGACCTGGATGTCCTCATTTGGGAGCCAAGGCCGGATTCCCTCAGAACCGGGGTGGCATCCAGCTGCTGGCGCAGAGGCTCCACGTTCCCCCCAGTGCCCTGCTCATTCCCTCGGGGATGCCAGCCCTGATGCTACCTGAGCACACAGAGACAAGATCCTGCTTTTAAATGGGGCCCAGGAGCTCCAGGAGCCCCCAACAGCATCACAGATGCACAAGGAAACCATAATAAGCAGCTAAAAGCCCTCCCCAGCCAGCAGAAACCCCTCCAAGCCCTGCACACACACTCACCTGATGCTTTGGAGGTGTGCACTGACACAGACATGGCTCCTGCTGGCACAAGGCTGGCACAAGCCCGTGATGGTGCACTTGGGCAGCAGGAGCCAGCCGCGGCTGTCTGCTGCTCTCTGCTCTGCTTGTAGTGAGCAGTCCTGGGATGAAGCTGCAAGGAACGACACGTTAATAACCTCAGGAGGATGCAACAGTTAGAGGAGAGGGCAAGGAGGCTGAAGGGGAAGAGGTGAGTGGAGCCAGCTCTGCCAAAACTGCCTCTGATGCTCCCGCCCTTCCAAGTACATAGCAGGGAGAGCTATTACCCCACTGGTTTGTCAGCTTTGGCATTCACTGCAGGTAAGTGCAGCTTCAGTCAGCCCAGTGTTACTTTTCTCTGCCAGGTACTCTAGGGAAGACGGGGGAGTTTTTAGAAACTAGTCCCACCTGACAAACTGGGGAAAAAAGTGAGGCTTTAGGTCTCCAGGTGTAAGATTTCTCTGGGTTTGTGCTGGAATCCAAGAGCTCAGCGAAATCAAGCCAACCCAAATTCCCAGTACTTTGCTCCCTACGTTATAAGGAAAGAAGATTTAAATAGCACAACTGAGTAATCTTATCCTCCTCTGCTGTCATTTCGCTCGTACACTGGATTATGTTGTTACTGACGTGATCTGCAAGGACGAGAGGCACCAGCGTATGGATTTTCTGTCCTTGACAGATGAATGAGAACACCAACATCCCGGGAACAGACTTCTCCAGTTCACCTGCAGGTCCATCATCTGCCATCTGCTGATTTAAAAGGATTCAGGAACGAGACGGGTTGTCTCTGAACAGCTTTAATTGGGCTTCTGCAACCTCAGACAGAAATCTTCCTCCTCCTTACAGTGATCTTAAAGCTAACAAAAGGGTCTCAAGCCTGCTACCTGCTCTCATCCTCCAAGACATTTTGATTTCCCCATTGAATTTGTTTTCATAGGCACCTCCACCCTGTTGCACAGGTGGTCAAAGGGGCATTCCAGGAGAACCTGCTGGGACACAGCCATGAACAAACCTAGATAATTACCTAGATAATACCAGCACAGGAGAACCAAAGGAAACATTTACGGCAGTTGTCCAAATTCTTCTTTGCATCACTATAAATATTGATCTAAGCACATCTCCTTTAGGAAAGGCATTAATAGAACCAAGATGCCTTTCACAGGCATGCACTTAACACGCCCCGATCCCACAAAACAGTTTAAGAGCTTGTACTCGCAGCTTTCGGAGAATTGCAGGCTGTTCACTAAAAGCACGAGATAAGGCTTGACAAAGACGGAGGAAGGCAGGCACGTGGTGCCTTGGAAAACTTCTGCGGTGCAGAACACAAAACGTTCCTGTGTGCACTTTTAGTTGATGCCTAGAAAACAAAAGGACAGAAATCACAAATAGGTTTGGTCTGGCACCCTGGACATCACAGGACAGAGGGCAAAATTGCACAAGAGTAGCCAAACAGTGGGATGCCTGAGACATCCCTGAACAGCACGTGCTGGTGCGAGCTGTGGGACTCTGCAAATAGATACTTTCTTCTTTTTGTCGGGGAGGATGAGACAGCCCTTAAATACGCTGCTGCTTCTCCTCCCACTCTCCTGCGTGAGGGAACTCTGCTCTTCTGGGCTCGGTCAGGAGAAGGTCATGTGCCCTCTCAGGTTGCCCAGCTGTTAGTGCAGAAGCCCAATTCCTCCTCCTCTGGAGAGCACGGTGACAACCACCACTGCACAGACTTAGTTGCCATTTGACTCCAGACTTGTGAGAAACTCAGGACCCAGGAGTGTTACTTGAAGGGCATCTATTGCAAGGACCTTCCTCACTACAGAAGAGCATTAGGGGGCTGAAGCTCATCCTTTCTTTCATAACCAATTTGCTCAGACAGCCCATCCCTTCCCGGGCTACAGCTAAATGTTCAGAGATCATTTTCTGGTGCACTTCTTTGCACTCCAGAGCTGAGTAACTCCCACACTTCCACTTGCCCAAACGCAGGGCTCTGGGATCAGTCACAGTGCTGGTGATGGGACTGCCACAATCAGCGTCTTCAAATACATACTCAAGCAAAACTCTACGTAGGGTACTTCCAGAGCAGGTTAGAAAAACTCCAATCCTATTCGTAACAGTGGGGAGAGACAGAAGAGGGGTAAAAATATGAGTAGTTCTCCTGAAGACCAGCATCATGGCACCAAACTACTTGGAGGTGATCGACCAGAACACGCAGGCATGTGCTTTTTTTTTTTTTTTTCTTTCCTTTCTTCCAGCGAGTATTGTGCTCAGCTCGGAATTTACAGTTAGCTATAAAACACAAACACAATTACAAAGTTTCCCACTGTGTCCATTTAAACACAGCTACGTGTGGGTGTGGATTTGTGCTTAACGAAACGAGCCACCGGAGAGAAGGCACAGCAGCGCCAGCAGCCACATGGCAAGTTTAATTTCAAGGGCAGAACACCTGACGTCTACATGCCGAGCAGTAAATAATTAAAAAACCAACCCACAGGTAATGTGTTCTGGCTTCTTTATTTAGGACCCCTGAGTACACCGTTATAAGCATCTCTGTTAGGGGGATCTCACAGAACTTCTTATTGAGGAGGGGTTGAAGAGGAAGAGTGCCAAACCACGGCACGTGGGTTGGGTTGAGGTGGCAGTCAGGGAGCAGCGAGGTGGTCACCCCATGGGCAAGCACCACACAGGGCACCCGCTTTTGCAGTAGCTGACCCAAAAGCAGCTGGCAGAGCTGCACCTACAACGAGGACGAAGAGAAGCGTGCTCAGCAGAACCACGCTGGGAAGAGCGACGCAAAGCACACACACACACGAGTCACCCCGGATCAAGTCAGGTTAAGTTTATTTACCAGATCATTTTGGACATTCTCAGATTGAAAACTGTTCTCTGTCTGAGCACCTTGAGGAAATACACAGAACCCAAAACGCAGGACGACGACGACGACAACAACAAAAATCCCAAAGCCAGGGGAATGCCCGGCTCACTGACAGGGGCCTGAGAGCAGCAGCACCCGTAGAGGCGAGCTGCTGGGCAGCCTGTGCCTGCAGAGCTCACAGCACATCTGACGCTTCTCCAGAGGGGACAGAAGTGTTTACAGGAAGCCATTTGTTACAGGGGCCTGCCTCCCCGCCGCCCCCGGCCACGTCCCTTTCCCACCCCACCTTTCATCAGCAGCTTATCTAGCGCCCGGCCGGCCACAAAGCCCATCCAGGCTGGAATTTGAAACCGGAGAGTCGCAGACACCACGGCCGGGGCAAACGGTGCCGCCATCAATTTTGGAACCAAATTTCAGGGAGTTTTGATTCTGTTTGCACAGGGGGGGCTAATGAGTAGCTTGGGATGCGAACGGCAGCCCCAGGGCATAATTCTGAGAACACGATGAGAGATTCTCAGTCCCCTGCTCTAATTATACAGGCAAAATTGGGATAGGAATGAGAAGAGACAGGAACAGGATTTCAGGTCCCCTGTCAGATTAAAGCCATCGTTTTCCCAAGCACTGAAATTTTGAGGATTAGCAAAAAAATGCAAGAATCACCTCCACCAAGAAGGAAAAAGAATGTAAAAAAACAAGTGTAAAAATGAAGCAAAGCTGTGCACAGAGCCACCACTGCAGAAGCAGCAATCACCAAGCAACCGTTCCGTACAGTAAGACCGTAAGGCACTGGTAACGCTCCACTCGTTACAATCAACACGTGACTAAAAATCGACATTCATAAATTAAAAAACAAATCACCGTACGTCTTAAAAAGGCAAATTTTCCCATTAAAAAACGTTTCAGATTTTCAGCTCCAAGAATTTTTGCGCCCTCATCTGCCCCCGTCCAGGCACCGCTGACTAGGTGGAAGGAGTACTTGCTCAGAAGTTCTGCTGGCTAACACACACACACACACGCACCATAACAGAACATCCCAAGGCAAAAGCAGAAAACAATTTGCTGAGGAGTTACTCAGTGATCCCATTAACAGCACCAACAAATGTTAGAGGTGTCAGCCAGCTTCCCTGCTTACCGCATTACTGCGAAATGCTCAAATACTCCCATACTAAGTGCAGTCACGTTTTCTGAGCTCACTGGCATCTATTTTCCTCTTCAAGATACAGCTCAGCTTCAAAACCCTGGAGTCTGAGGTCCCCTGTGCAGCCATAGGCAGAGGAACACGGGGGAGACAGCAGCACTTGCTTCATGATACTGTTCCATGAGGAAGCTTCCGTCCCTGTCTGGAAGCCCACATCTGAGAGCAGCCAGGTCCCTTAAATTCATGTAATTCAGTTCTGATTTTTCCCTTGCTGGAGATAAAAGCAGTTGCCTCATGAGAATGAAATCAGTGACACCAGCTTCCTTCAGTGTCACCAGACAATCCCATTTTGGTCAGTATTGATCAAAGTTCAAAAAACAAACTGGTAGTGAAAGTAATTGTGTCCCGTTCCTGATCCCCAAAGCCATTCAAGGTTCCTTTAGAGGCAAAGGATCTGTTAAGGCTTTTTCGCAGAGATCACAGTAAAACATTATCCAAGTATTGCACACTATTTGTCTGCTTAAATATTTAAAAACCCAAATCTCATTTCCCAGAGATTAGTAGTAATATTAATAAAAAATGCTAAAAACAAATATGGAGTTAACCTCTCCATGCAAATCTACTGGAATATGAGAGTTATTAGCTGGGGGTAGCAGAGGTCCATCTCTGCAGAGGTTTAGCAACAGTATTTTTGAAACAATCGGACAGCACAAATTCCAAATAGTTTTGCCCTTTCTAAAAGCTACATAGATTACCCATGAAATGCAGCGTGTGCTTTCGCCAGCACAACAAAGCATCAAAATTCATTGCAAGACAGCCTCCCCAATGTCAGTTTTAAACACCTGACCTTTGGCCAGGACATCCAGAAATAAATAAGAAAGGGTAGAGCAGTGAGACCACCCAGCAGCAGGCCCCAGAGCGACTGCTGGCAGGGAAGAGCCTGGTGGGCTGGGACAATCCACCAGCCCCGGGGATTGTCTAGCTTAGATCAGCAGCTCCATGATGTGGACGGTCTCAGGACGGGTATTTGGTACTTGGATATCGAGCTCGGAAAGGCGGGTCCATCACACCTCGCAGAGCTATTTTGAGTTAGTCCAAACCTGGAGGATGAAACAAGCGAGTCTCCCAGAGATCTGATCAGCGTCCCAGCTGTCAGGCCCAGACAGCCGGCCTCCCAGAGGCTAGCAGAAGTCACTCAGCCAGCATCCGCAGGCGCCGCTCATGCAGAAGCAATCTGATCTCCCTCACTATCAATGGTGAAATGAAGAGGATTGTTGAACTCGTCTGTGGGAAGAAGCATAACCAGGACAATTAGCGCACAGCAACCCCTGCTGCAACCATCCTGCACTCCAATGAACGTTCAAGGCCTTCAGAGAAAGATACAGGCTAAAAGAAGCAACAACACAGTGGCACAGCAGACGAAATGTCTGGGACTGCACAGAAGCTCCTGTGCTTTCAGCTGTCATGACCTTTTCAGGAAGAAGCTGAGCTCTTCTCCTTCCCAGAGGCCTTCCTACCGGCCTCCCTGCTAGGTACCAAAGTGGCTTTTTCCATTGTCAGCAGAGACGCTGAAACAATTCCTGCCACCTCCAGCAGGGAAGAACAGGTGAATCCAAGTGTTCACCACCCCAGCAATGCTGAGGAGATCAGGGCCTGAACCATCCCCTCTCCCACTGGTGTATCAGGCCAAGACACTTTCATTTTAGCGTCAAGATCTTCATCACTCCTTCCACTAACCTTCAGGGGCTGACAAACAAGCAGCTCTCAGAAAACATTAGGAATTACGTATCCCGGAGATCAACGAGCAAAGTCCTGCCTTGGAAGCCAACCAGGTGGAATGCACTTTGGGAAACGCACACAGGTATTTTTAGGCAAGCATTTTTGGATGTCTGCCAAAATCTCAGTTCCTGTTGAGCAATGTGCCTTGAAAGGATGTAAGGGGAACCCCGCTGATTTAGACACCCTGAGGCAAAGGCACACCGCAGACCACTCTGATAACTGCACCAAAGCTTGCAGATACTACACGCACAGGCTGTGTGCCTACGTCACAACGGTTAGGCTCTCACGAAAACCTTCTACTGCAAATTGAACTTTAGCACAAGGATAATAATAAAAAAGGATGGTTCTTACCATTAGAATAAAGAAATAGAAAACCCACATCCATCCTAGGTTCTCCTGGATCAAGGACACTAAATACTAAAAAGAAAGGGAAAAACATGACTCAAACTGGGAAGACAAGCACGACTCTCAGACATTACTCTTTCGTTTTCTAGAATTTGTGGGCTGTTAACACTCCATAAAGAGCTGATCACAAGAACCTTCCAGCTGATCTTTTCCTGTCAGAACAGATGAGTCAGGGCAGCAGCCTTCCTGTGCAAAGCCCACAGTCTCAAAGCAGAGGGACCATCCTGAAGCTTTACAGTAACTCGCAGCAGCACAGAGCCAGAACTGAACTGCAGCTTCAAGGGGTGACAAATTGACTCTGCTGAATACAAGGTTTTTGAGCAGAACACTGGGACGTAAGTGGATATAAGTACTCTCAGAAGAACTAAAAGCTCTAGAATGGCTTATAAATTACACAGGACACATTTTCAAGAGCTGCGCAACCACTGACTACTTAACCCTTCAGTGCAGGCAAGGCACTTGAGACTACAGTCCGTTCCGAACCGCATCCTGGTTCTACAAGCCTACACAGTCTCTAAAAGAAAATGTATTCCCCATTAGCAGATTTATATTCAGCTGCTGTACAAGGGCTTCCCTTCTTCTCTTCTGGGTACACGAGCACAAAACAGGGTCTGAATTTCCAACACGTTCCCTGTGCGTTTGCTGCTATTCACACACCCCCAGAGTGTCGTCAGGGCTGTCTCTGCTGAAATCAACGCGAGGTTAGGATGGGAGGCGGGTGGGATTTTTCAGAACTGCAGACCCAGTTTTTATGGTGACGGAAGTTTCAATGGTATGTGCGGGGGAAGAGAGAAACGCTGAAGACAATGTAATAAGAAAAGTGAGCGTGGCAGCACGCTGTAATATGGCCACGAGGCACTTGTAATTTTCCACGCTTAACAGATCTAAGTGGCATCTCTCTTATGAAAGAGACAGAACCATCGTGCTCGTCAGGCAATAAATGACAAGAACAAATCCAAATCCCTTCAGAGCAAAGCTCGTGTGCCTTGCCTAAGTCGTTGGTATTTTACCAGCGCTAGAGGATGCCTGGAATAGAACTGGCTCTGATCCTCCTACTAAGTCCTCCCCTCCCAAAGCACCGCTGTGTTCCTCCACATAGCTAACGCTTGTATTTGAGAAGGAAAAACGTCCCCAGTGGGCACACTGTCAGCTTCCTTTTCTGCAACAGTCTAGTCTTCAGGCCCCTGGCAGCATACTTGAAGGACTATCGCAGCAGGTGGTGCTGGATTTACAGGGTGCAAGAGACAACCACAAATAAAAAAGGGGAACCAAAAATAAGCGCAAATTTTAAATCACTTTGTAAACACCATAACAGGCGTTCTAATTTCAGTCAGTTATATAGGTAAACTTTTCTGTGAGCAAAGGTTTTTTTACCTTTGAGCAAAAATCCCAAACAAATTTCAAAATATCTTATTTGTACTCTTTGTGAAGCTGACCTTGTCTTGCTTTTTTTCAGTTCAGGATATGAATGTCTCAAACTCATTTGATTTATGAAACTGCTGTAGCGTTAGCACTAGGAATACTTAGCTTATTTGTTAGTTACGTTTCTTCCACTGGAAACATAAAACACGTTCCCATGGTTGTTTCTTAAATAAATGCATACATACCCGCCACGCTCCACACAACTTTGGATCGAGGATCCAAACCTCTCTAACCACAACAGACTCCCTGGCTCCTTCCCCACGCCTCTGTTTCGCTTTGCAGCCTCACCTGCCCCACTGCAGCGCCAATGCTGCCCGTTCCATCCACAATTCCCGTCACCGTTGCCAGAGCCTCGCTGCTGCCTCTCACCAGGTCCTGACGCCCCAGGTCAGCAGAAATTGCAGAACTGATCATGTTGGAAGGGCCTCCGATGAAAAAGCCTGAAATTGCCAAGATAACAGCCTTGGTGCAAAAGAAGCAAGGGGACGGATGCTCAACAGAACGTCTTCAAAACACAGATTCTACCACGCACAGCTCAGGAAAAGGACTCGTTCTAGGGACAGTGCTCACAGACCGACTGCGGGTAGAAGCTTACCCTCCCGGCTGAAGAGCGCAGTCCTGGCACACCACGCACACCCACAGTACGCGCACAGAAATTGCCAACAAGCTCATTTTCACTCAACAGCAAAAACAAGGTAGTTAGATTTGGCACACTGCAAGAGCAGTCAGGATGCACCAAACTGAATACAAAATGCTACTTTTGAACAGCATGCGTATACCAACCCTCAACACGAAGCAGATACAAACATGTCCCTACTTTGGAGCAGTACAGCCCCACGCTATAGCCTCATTCTCCAAGGGCTGGTGGAGAGATGGAAGAAAAAAACCTCCACAGGACAGAGAATTCTGAAATAGGAGTGTTTGGAAAGGCTCTATTCATGCAGGCTAATCTTAATTCCATAACACAACATCATACGTCTGGGAGCACAGAAAGCTTGTGACCTTTCGCAGTACACAGGGCATTTGGGGCTCTGACAAACACCTTCAGATTTGAGCTGCAGCTCATGACTTTGCACACATCTCCTTCTCTGCTACAGTTGATGGTTGCTGTACCACAGGTAGCAGCAATTAGCACGTGTCCATGCCTCAGACACCAGGTCACCGCGAGGTATTTTGGCATAAATCCGCCTTCCATTATATTGAGCCAAGGCAGACCCCCGTAGTTCCAACCCATTATTCCATATAGTCTATATCCTATACCTCCCTCTGGAAGGCAGTTTTTCTACAGCTTTATTTCAAAGGTAACATAAGTTGGGCTTCAGATGGTAATCTTTCTGCAAAACCAGCAGGGACGACAGCACACAAATGCATTACCAGCACCTACACGTGGCGTTACTGATCCCTGTACGAAGCACATAAACACACGTCACATCCATACACGTATAACTCCTACTGGCCTGACGGTGCCATTTGAGACAGTACCTGTAATCGTCATGATCACAGCATTGATAGGTTTGCTGTTGGGAGAACCTGCAGGAAAAAGACCAGATAAGTATAAATAAAGCACATGAACTCAAGAATGCCATTTATTTAGGATCAGAGACAATTATGCACACATCCAGTTTCAATCACCTTTCCACTTACCTACAAAGTAACAGTAGCTTCTACCTGACTAGACTTCTGCGGAGATTAGTCTTACTGCAAACACATTTAGAGACGGACGGTCCAAAAGTTCCCTGACAGCACTTTACAGTAGGAAAAGCCACCTTTGCCATTAAAAGTTTGTGCCCTATTTCATGCTTAGGTTTGCCTGGCTCTGGGTTCCAGCCCTTGTTATGCCTTTTCCCACGACACAGAGCTTGCTCGTGTCAAGAGACAGAGGACTCTCCTTTAACCACCACTTGAACAGTAATAGGATCCTTCCTCTCTCTTTCTGAAGAAGTTAGACTCAGACTCTCCCACCATAAAGTACTTCCCTCAGCACTTGAACAGCCTCTTCCACCCATTCTGAATTTTCCAAGGTCTTGTTTAACTTGCAGAGATTAGATTTGGAGGTAGTAATCCAGCAGCTGCCTAAGCAATGCTGAGCAAGAAGCAAAAAACCCTACAAAACTCCATATCCAAACTCCTTCTTACAAAACCATGCCTGGGTATCTGAGGGTTCTGCTTGTCTTTCCAGGAACCATACCATGCACAAAGAATTGCTTTGCCCTCAGAGTTCCTCCATGCTTCTCAGACATTGTATTCCCCAATACCTCCCTCCCAGGCATCATCAGAACTCCCTACTCACTGCCCCAACTTCAGGCCACGCATGGTCAAGTTACTATGTGAGAGACAAGTTGCAGCCCTGTTCTTATATTCTCAGCCTGTTATCACTTATGCACAGCACAATATAAGCATAAAAAAATCTTCCTAATTTGGCCAAGGGAAATTTAATGATGACGCTGCAATAACTCCGCATTGCATGTCTAAGCCTTCTGTATCTGGCTCAACAGTACTTCGTGTCGAGCTGAGCACAAGACAGCTGGATCTCTGGCTGCTCTGCTATCTAGTACAAGCTTCAAACTTCCTCAGCAATAAAGCTATATTTGCTTCCAATTCACTTTTGACACTAATGAGTTAGCTCAAGAGCTGCCAAAACTCCACCAAACCCAACCCTTGTTATTTAATGATTACACCTCCCTGGCCTTACTCTGAGACCAGATGAGTAAGCCAGCATGCCTCTCAAAAGGCACACTTCACAGCTCACGTCCAGCTCTGGCAATGGTTTCTGTCCACGGATCTCAAAGCACTCTATAAAAGCTGTCCTGCATCACCACCTCACTTCAGAGGGAGACACACAGGAAAGAAATGACATCAAAGTGAGTTAAAGCCCTCTGGTACCACTGGAGAATACGTCTCAAGATATGAAACTGCTGCCCTTAGAAGAGCTTTAGAGATGTCTCACAGAAATGAGACCTGCCTGCCCTACTCAGTTTACCTGGCAGACTCCTTCCAATAACCAATAACCAAGAGCTGTATCTACTATAAGAGGCAGAAACTCTTCAATTTTACCACTTACAGAAGCGTAAGTGGTGAAGCCTAGGAGCTGCTGCCTCTTTGTAGCACATGTACCTCAGCACAGCTCTGTCCCCAGATTCTCCTTCCTCTTACTACAGAGGCACGCCTTCGATTTCCTGCTCTGCCAGTTGTGGCTTTGATATAACGACGATGCCAGAAATCTCACTGACGCTGGGGAAGGATTAGGACTATAACTCACCGGCACGGGGAAATCCTCCCGCTCAGAAAAATTCTTTTCCACCTCATTAACCAGATAACAGATTTCTTTCTGTGCGGTGCCACACGCCAAGTAAAATACACCACAAGGCACCACCCTGATCCATAAGCAGCTTCAAGACCAGAGAACAATCCGAACAGGCTGTACTTTGGTTCTCTTTAAGAAGCACCAAAGGAACCTCTGATTACTATACAACAAAAACATACTCACGGCTGTATCCAAAGAGAGAGCCTACAGCAAAGAGCAGGCTCATTGCTAGCACTGGGGCTCTCTTCTGTAGCACGTCAGAAATCAAGCCCTGGATAGTCCCACCTACAAAAAAAATAAATCATTATCAGGCTTAGGATGCTGACACCTTGAACATAGCCAAGTCATTTTACTGAACCCAGTGGCCTCTTGCTTTCTTACGAAGGTAGTTTTCAGGATTGTCAAGAAAATCTAAGTCTCCTGCCACCCTTAAACCCCAGACACAGAGACAACTGTACACCTAAGTGGTCCAGACAGAGCAGAGAAAACTACTCATGCTGCTTTCCCAGGAATTTATTACTTCTTCCCCCTCATCTTGGCATGCAACTAGTCAGTACTCCTGCTTTCCTTTTCCTTCCCCTGTAGGACCATCACAGCAACCACAACTCTGGACGTGAGCAAGCTGAACATTGTGGCTGCTTTCTTTAATAGAAAGTACAGGAAAAGGCAGTTCTTTTTCACAGGGAAGGCATTAAGCACACAGGGGGCTCACATTCCCTGCTGTCTCACCTACTCAGGGTAGGTGCAGAGCTCATTGCAACAAACTCTGATAGGTGACACAAATCACTTCACGCATCTTTGCTACCTCCACAGGAACCGCTCTGCTGGTAAAAACTAGGATGTTTGAGAAAGCATAATAAAAGAAAGGCCACAGAGGCAGAAAAACTGACCCTGAAAAGACCAAAACAAGGATGCCTATTCTAGGAAAGCTAACTGGACTAGGTAATAAAGTGAGAAATTGAACACAGGAGTGTGAGAGCCTAATCACATACACAGTACGTTCTTTATGCTGGAGGAATAGGGGCGGATTTTGCAGCCAGCAGACCCAAATGCAATTACATTTGGTTTCACTAAAGATAACAGAGTTGTGCCCGCTCTATTGGGTTTTGTGCTGAGCCTGTTCTTAAAAATACAAGACAGAAGGTATCGTACAGAACCCAATAGCACAGACCTCACCTCTCCCTCAAGGGTACCTGACAGTTGAGACACCTTGTATGGGGCGCTTTTCAGGAAGCCCTAGCAAATAAAGAAAAATGCCTGCTGGGGGCAGTGTCTGAGAATGCTACACTGTCCCTTAAATCACATGTGAACTCTTTGGGGGACATTTTGCTATGCCTTTTAGACAACGGCCCAGCAGCCACATACCTAACTGGCCTTTTCGTACATCCAGTAAGCAGCTAGATTCCACTGAATGTGACTGCTCTGAGCTGCTTTTGCTGTCTTGCATTTTCAAATGTTAGCAGGGCAGCTGCAGGAAGATGTCATTCACTCGCTCACTCACCTACGATTCCTCCCACATCGTACCAAATGGAGAGCTGGTCAGCTTCTGCTTCTTTCCATCCAAAGTTGTTACTGAGGTAGAAGGGCAGCCAGAAGAAGAATGAGTAATTCACCAGTTTCAAGCAGGCATAGGCCAAAGAATACTGGAACAAAGAGAGGGCCAGAAAACAGTTAGCACTTGAGAAATACAAGCAGCGTTTCTGCTTCTTCCCATCAAGCTCTACACCCAGACGAAGCTTTCAGATGGAAGTGCTTCTGCATTTCATTTAAGAAGGCAGCATTATGAAAGCTTAATGCTGAACATCAAAGGAAACCCGGGAATACAGAAATCACTGTCAAGAAGGTTATTTTCTTTTCACTGAATGCAATGGGTTAAAATGCTTCCCATGCAATCTTGAGAGGAACTGACACCAGGCTTCAAAAATAAAAACCACACAACAAGAAATTTAATTCACCTTCTAAAGAGAAGGGAGCCAACCGTATGACATGAAACAAGCCTGAGATTTAGTCACCTGTGCATCATGCTGAACAAAGTTACACGAAGTAGTTTCTCTTCTGCTGCCTTTTGTTGTTCAGAAGGCTCACCCGCTTACAGCACCAGGAGAGAGAAAGCTTCATTCGTGACCCCCAGGTAAGTATTCCAGGACACAAGATCACAAGGTGAAAGGTTTGCACGCCTCCAAACACAACAGCTGAGACAACCTCCTGCCCCTGCCTGCTCCTTCGCTAGCAGATCTCCTTTAGAGCCTTCCTACATGGCAACAGTTCCTCCTCCGGGATCGCTGGCCCAGCATGCAGCAGGATGAGGCACACTATTGTGGTAATGCCTCCTGATAAACACTGGCAGAGCACTTTAAGGAACCCGTATTTGAAGAGTTAAATGAGTTAACGAAAAAATACCCTGCCAGGGGCACAGCTTCTGAGAATGTATGTATATGCATGCTGTTGTCCTTGACTTTTAAAAAGCAGAATATTTTGATATATCAAACAGCACAAAATCAGCTCTTCTGAAATTCTTCCAATAAATACATCATTTTTGCTGTATTTTCATTGCTTTTCCACTTTTAGAGGACACAAACTAACCTCCATCACATATGTAATACATAGGAATGGTAGAGTTCTCCTGCCTCTGGGTGTGAAGATTTGCGCCGTACAAAGCAATATTTATTACAACATGCTTAGAAACTGTCATCCAGATTGTCTGACCAATTAAACACTGAATTGCTAGAGGCCCAAGGGAAAACTGTCTATACTGAAACTTTTCCAACCATATCACTCAGCAGGAGAAGAGAGCAACTACAGAAAAATGAGTCAAATAAAATCTTTGTAGGATTGCAACAGAGCTGTGGAGGTTCTCTCAGCATTTGGCTTCTCACTCACTGATCTGACAGCACTCCGGCTTGCCTGGTCACTGATCTGACATCAGATAAAACTCACAGCCTCAGAGGCGTTCACGTTGCTGTGTTAGTACACAGAAGATGCCCTCAAAATCCCAAGTATAGAAGCAGCAACACCAGTTGTACAGTACCTCCTTATGTTCTGGCCAACGAAAAAAAGCCACACCAACTGAGGCAGCCTCGACCACTGCTTAGAAACTGAAGGTTCCTTGTATGCCATCCCATTCTTAGCACCACCAAAACCAAGCCAGGGCTTATACAGCATTTAGGCGTATTAGGCAAGAACTCAAGATGGCTACATTTTCATCTGCCATCCCTCAACCAAGGTCTTAACAACAGAATTGTGGTTGTTCAGCACGCTTGACACTGACAATCCACTCAAACCTTTCTAGATTTTGCATTGCCTTAATCACAACAACCCGCTGCTTAACCTGTTATCTGACAATACCATCCATTCAGTAATTCTGCTTCACGATCAAATCCCAGCAGCTCACACTGTACCACTAAACAAGTCCTCCTGGCCTTTTTCTCATGCTGGCTCCACTATGCAGGGAGCATATAGCCCACTTGCACTGGAAACTAACAGTATTTTTTAATGGTAGATTAATTTTTCTGCTGGATCAAATCCACAAATTGGGCAACGCTGTCGATGCAGAAGTGCAAGTTCTCACACAGGGGACAGGATGAGGATATGGGGAAATTGCATCACCAGGCCTTGTTTCCAGTCGTATATTTAAAACACCCACTTTGTCACGTTACATCATGTCGATTAAGGCTTTCCAGGCCAGCGTTCTGCTCTAAAGCAACTAAAAACCACACCCAAATATCAGTGCCACAGTTTGGTGTGATGCTCTGCTGGCAGTAAGAATCCCATTTTTGGGTTAGTGCCTTACCAAGAAAGCATCCTACAACCACTGCCTTTGCTCAGGGACTCCCTTCTATCAAATGTTGATAACTAAAGCACACGGTCAACATGCCAACAATCACATCAACAAATGCTGACAACACAAAAAGTCAGGATTATGTTTAACAACACAAAAAGTCAGATCCCACTCAAGAATCCGTGTCCTCACCAGTATTACACCTGGAAGGCAACAAGCCTGGAAAAAGCCAATGGCCTTTGGCTGGCTGTCAGTGTCAGCTGCTTGAATGGAGTAGTTGCGCTCATCATCATCCACATCGTCATCACCCATTAACGGTCTGTTGGCATCTTCCTCGACACCGCCTTCGTCGTCGGCTCCAAGCTCAGGAAGGCCTGAGGTACACAGGGGATATGCAACAGGGACAAGGGACCGCAGAGTGCTCACCCTCTCCCCGCTCTAAAGCTACGCCCGCTTCTTGTAAGCGATTCTCACTTCTAGCAGTTCCCTCGCTCTCCCATACCTCCATCCTCTGGCTTAGAAACTCTTCTAGATGGTGTTCTGCAGCGCCGCCAGGTTCTACCCTTTATCTTCTAACGCTCTTGAAAGTATTCTGTCTGATCCTGGCGCCGGCTTTGTCTGTTCTGAATGTCTGGCCATTAGTTGGAAGACAACACATTAGTGCATTTCCCCCCGTATTTTGCTGTTGGGACCCTTCAGCCTGGCTCCTGGCTACCACCTCCCTTGTGTGTGGAGGCAGAGCGTGCCACCAGCTGCTCAGATACCTGCTGCCTGTCAACGCCTCTGCTGGAACGAAGGCCCAGGGACTGCACTGAGCTTTCTGGGCTGCTGAGCATTCGTACGCACACTCTTTATGGTGGTGTTAGTGCTACCAACTTTACAGCCTTTGCAGGCACCTGGGAAACCTCCTCCATGGCCCTGTCAAAGCCTGAACGTTCTTTTGTTCTCCTGTTACACACAAGCCACCACCTCCTCAGAAAAGGACCATGTCCTGCCTGAGGGCTGTTTAACTGGCTGCTGGGAACCCACACACAAAAAGCACTTTCCTTTCCTACTGCAGAGCTAAGGCCTGCCACAGTTTTTTTTTTTTTTCCTGCAACAGCCAGTTATTAGTTTGCTCACTGTTTCTTAAAAAAAAATTAAAAATACTTATTTTCCAGGTGGAGGAAAACTGAGAATTAGGCACATCCTAATGGAAGCATTACAGCCAGGCTGTTTCATCTTGCTTTTAAAAATATCCAGACTATATGGATGATGCATAATGGCATTTAGAGTGATCTTGGTAAGGAGAGCATTTGCTGCATTAAATACCCTAAAGTGGAACACCACTTCGTAAGAATCCTGAGGATTAGTGCTGTCAGAACAAGCAGCACTTTTAGTACTACACGGAAAGCTGCAAATCTGCTTTCCATGAAGGGGCTGAAATGCTGCAGCCCTCTTCTACTTACCCACTTCCTTTGGTGAAGTCAGGAGCCCAAAGAAGACAATGACTCCTCCAGCAAACTGCACTGAGGCAGTCACCAAGAAAGCATACTGCAGATAAATAAACAAAAGATTATTTTTAAAAGGCTTCCAGTCACGCGTGCTTCCTTAATCAATGAGGATCCCTCTATACCCCAACCTTGTCAGGGAGTAAAAATAGTTACAACAACCCAGACTAGATCCATAAAACCTGGAAACAAGTGACCTCTGCATCTCCTCAAAAGACTTGGTTCTAGCTAGGCTAAAAGACCACACCACAAAAGCTGTTTCAGTTTACTGAGGTGTCAGCAGTGATGAAGGAGCTCACCCAACACAACCACAGATCCAACTACATTGGAAGGGACTGCTCAAAAGCAGGATCAAACACCAAATTCAGACCAGGTTCAGCCAGGTCTTGAAACCCTCCAAAAGCAGATTCTCCAGACTTCGGGCCCCTGTTCCAGTCCTTAAGTAACTTCACAGTGAAATATTTTTCCAAACACACAGCTGAAACCTTCCCTGATTCACCTTGTACCATGATTTTTGCTCTCTCACCCTGGAACCCAGAAGAGTCTGGCTCTGATTTCTCATCAGCCTTCACATAGGCACTGGAAGACTACTACTTGGTACCCCCTAAGCCTCCTCGTCTCCATCCCGAACAAACTCAGTCCTGTTTGTCTGTCCTTATAGGTCATGTGCCCCAATATGCAACATTCACAAACATTCCCTGTTTTCAATTGCCTGCCTGCTGCACTACAGTGACGTAAAGCACGCCTGGCCTCTTCCCCACCGTACGTTGTCTGTCATCTCCTTGTCTGTCAAATCCTCACCACTACTCAGCAGCAGTGAATTCAGTTTAGTGAGAACCTGTGATGGATGAAGAGCATTTTGAGCCCCCCAAAACAGAAGAGGGTATACTACAGCATTAGGGCTCTTCAAAAATACCAGTCACGTTTGCAGAGAAGTCTCAGGTTCGTTCCTCCTAAGCCCGAAGGGTCAGGAAAGGAATACTCCTTCTGTTCTGCCTACTGCTTCCTACCACAGAATTTCAGAAAATGAAACTGGACACTCAGATAAAAAGAAAAATATTTCTATTCTCTTTCAGAGACAAGATAAGAAACTAGTCTGTGCATAACCCAGACACGCAGCCCTAGCTAGAAGCCAGACAGCAATACCTACCTCATAGCCGTATTTGAGAACGCAGGAGGCAAGGAATGCCCCAAGGATATTTCCTACAGATGCACAGGCACTCCAGAGTCCAAACACAAAGCCTCTCCTGAAGAAACAGAAGAGAATTTGGAAAAGAGGATGCAGGGAGAGGTGACATCAGGAGCTAGACAGACATATAACATTAGAATGAACTTTAATTTATCTATAAAGTTACAATGGAGTAACTTGGGGGTACCAAATCAATAAGCAAGAAATGTTCTATCCTGAACCACTAGCGTTGCAGCAGCAGCAAGCTGGCAATATCAGGATTACAAGCCATGACTATAGCTCAATATCCCCAAGTGACAGGCTCAAAACCACAGTAAAAGTTAGTTTCCATTTGGTCTCCTTAGCGGTAAGCAGTCAGAAACAGGTTTTCCAGTGGCGGGGCAATTTGAATTCAGCCACTCTGCACTACAAAACTTCCCAAGCTTGACCCTGTGCCTTTACTACACACATCTGCGTTCACACCAAACTGTTCCATGGCTCCAGAAGAAAAGAGGTAACAGTAACTAGAAAGGCATGTCTCATCCCACAGAACTTCAATTCTGACCTAACAGCTGACAAAACAGAGTTGTGCCTTTTTTATTTGGGACTTTCAGCTCAGCCTGTGCTCAGCGAGACAGAGAAGTGAGTCACTGAAGAAAACTCAACTTACCCAGCTTTTCCAAACCAATTGCCCATGACAGCAACCACGCAGGGCCAGCCCGTGGACTGCAGCAAGCCATTCACAATCCAGAGACAGCAGTAGAACCACTTGTTGTAGAAATGCAACCATTCTGTGAGCGTGCCAAAGAAGAATACCTAGAGAGGAATTAAAAAACAAAACCAAACAAACCCACAACCACACACACAAAAGAAAACACATGAGACTACTGCTAGAAGCCAGGAGCGAGGCGTTAAAGAAGTAATCATATTTCAGGGAGAAGGTCCCCCGCAGCGGCCAGGCCAGAGCTAGGCCTGGTATTGTTTGAGGAATGGCTCAGAGCTAACAGCACCCTCTGCTGAGCCACCGCAGCACTAACTCCGGAGCCAAAACAACTCGTGAGATACACGCACTAGAGCACGGCACTTCCACTCCCAAAGACTTATTTTTATAAATAGCAGTCCTAATCGGGGAGGAGAAGAAAGACAAATTCTTGCAGTAACAACACTAAAAATAAAGTAGCCTCATGACTTGTCACTGTACTGACATCTGAATCCACAAGGCTCTACGCAAACACAAAACCCTCAGTAGTTCTTTATCTCAGCAAAAATTAGCATAAATACCACAGCTAGATTTCAAATTACTGCAAGTCCTACTGCAAGCCAGTCCAAATAAACACCCTTTGTGGCATGCTGTGCTCGATGCTTGTCTGTGGTCACACATCTGCAGAATGCAATAGGCCAGAGTGGGGCTTGTAGCCGCTGGCTAAATCAAAAGCACTCCACACACTTTACCACTACTTCAGCAACCAGAAAGCCACAACGAGATAAGACTCATTCATGCTGATCTGCAGTGGCTTGAACCTGAAGAATGCTTTTGTTTTAGGCAGACACACTTTTTTTGACATCTGCCCTCCTGCCAGTTACAAAACAGGCAGATGAATGCTTCGTATTGTTCGCATGCCCTTTAAAGAAGGGAGCAGAAACTGCATCTGGAGGCAAAAAACTCGATGACAGCATACGTGGGCCTGGAGAACAGTTGTAACAGCAGGGCAGTCGCAAAATGTCCAAATACACCGATCTTGCACAAAAGCTATTCATCAAGTCTCTAGCCAGTGCCTCAAACTTCGGCATTTCCTTCTGACACACTACCCATAAATAGGTATTTCAGGAAGAGCTGAGTCATCTCATGTAGCCTTATGCTTGACACAAGGAAGTTAGTGCAGCCAGGACAGAGTTTTATGCCGAGACTTTGAGACCACTGAGCTACAGCAACAGTTCGTGGCAAGATTCACACAGGAATAGAGCCTCTGCTCCTAAAATAGAGCCCTGCCCTTAAATCCTGACAGGGATGTTTCTAAATCACGCTAGTACGTTCCAACTTACCACCAGAGCAGATGAACACATGCCAAAAGACAAAACCCAGCGTAAGTTCAGGCGATCCCCAACAATGCCACTGACAAAGAGACCCTAAGAACAAAACGAGGCATCAAGTAAAGCCACAAAATGTGCATCCATGGCCTGCAAGAATTAAAAAGTAGAAGCTGACCCAAACTTGGGGTTAGTTTTACTCACCACAGCATAGGAGAACAAAAAGATAGTGTCCAATGTTCCCAAGAAGAGAGTTGCTTCTTCTGCGTTTGGAAATAAATGGCTGCTGTTCCAGAGCTACAGAGAGAAAATTGTAACAAGTAAGTAAAAATGTAGAAGCACAGCTCCTTATATTATTTTTTGACACAAACTGCAACTCCAAAGCAGAAGAGCATCTGCCCCCAGCATCCTCCTATTCCTCCACCACATGAATTACCAAATCAAGAACAATTTTTATGTTATGTACTACAGAAAATGCCCAGTGCCACTGTGTTTCACTCTTAAAGGACAAGCTAGCAAACCATGTGAGAAATGCTAGTTCTACCTGGATCAAGACAAGTGACATGGCAACGCAAACCCTACTTCTAACAAGCATGCACCAGCTAGACAGCTTCTTACACAGAAACACTGATGAGTATCTTAATGAATAATACAATAAAGGCATATCCTGCTTTATGTGCAATGTCTCTTCTGTAGTTATCTTACTGTCTTCACTAAATGAATAATTCCCTTATAATATTTGTGGCAGCAACCACAATAAGAAATGACAGACCACAAACAGAAAAGAAAGCACGAGAGGAACAAGGGGAAGAAATAGACTGGTTGGAAACTATTTACAATGAATTCCAGTCACTGATTTTGTTACTTTTGTGCTTATCCTCAGTTTCATTTTATTTGCAATATGATCAAAAAAGGGAAAAGACTCAATTGTCCCTAAACCAAGATTAGTGACATCACTGGAAATCAGCAAGCTTTGAGGACGACTTGAAGAATGAATAAAGTTAATCAGGACAAAGTTTTCCTCCCTCCCCATTATACCCCCATTAAAAACAAACAAACAAACAAAACAGAAGCAAACAATCCATGCATCTAACTCAAGTATCATCAGCTTTAGCTTGATTCTCCCTCCCCAGGAGAGCATCCTGTACAGACAACACTAATTACACATCTTAAAGAGACTTAATTTTGGTAAGGCCTATCAACACATCTTCTGCCTAAGTCTCATGTGTCAAAGAGAACTAATAAAGACTTGGAAAAGTATTTGTTGCCACTTGAAGCCACCCATACCTCCTCATACACCGTTAGCTTTCAGCTTTTAACCACAGTTTATCCCTGCAGTTCCAGGAGCTATTAAGAGTCTTACAAAGATACGAGAATCAAAGCTCTTGTTATTAGACTTAAATTCATTACACAGCCTCCAGAGGACTTACAAATCTTTAAAGGCTGAGAAGTATAGACCTAAGTTGTCCTTCTAATAAAAACATACTTGGGTCTACTTATGAAGCAATTGCAAAACATTTTCAAACTATTTTTAAGCATGAAAATAAAGAGCAACTGTACTTCAAAAGATGTATCAAAGTTCAAAACTGACAGCATGTTCATGTTGTTAGTCTGGTCCATCAGCCTCCCAAAACGCACTTTACCGTTAAATCAGGTAACCTGAATTGATGCCAAAAGGAAAGGAGGGCCATTTTGACCATTTTTTGGTCAAAATTGGACACATACATCTAAAATCCAGCAAAAAATTGGATCATCTTTATACCACGAAGATCATGACAGCTTCCAAAGCATTCTAGTTGTTTGGATATCAGTTAAGGAACAAAACACAAACGAGGTGATGTTTATTTTAGCATCCCAGAGATGTGAATTCCTTTTTGCCATACTATGAAGCCCAGGCCCAACTTACTGTTTTCACTAATCACAAGTCAGCATTTATTCCTCAGCCAAACATTCAATTAACTGGTGATTTGTAATGCAGATAAAGCTTAAGCAGCTGACCTGGAACTCCCTTTCACTTCTCAAAAGCACCGGGACAGGCCACTGCTAAAAACAAGCATAATCCGAAAAGGACTACAGGTACGAGCTAGTGGGCAGTTCCTGCGTTCCCGTTTGTGAGGTGTAAGCAGCACACAGCTTCCTTTCCTGCATGCAAACGCTGCCAAAACTCCCACAGCTTTCCCCGAAACTAGGATTTTAGAGACAGCAGATACTGGATGTTCGGAGTTTTGGAAAATAATACCTTTCAGATACAAGAAGAAACGCCATTTATGATAAGCAGCTAGTACTTCCCAGAGTCTTCTCTCCTACACTGAGCACCCCTTTAACAGGGCAGCAGCCCCACCACCACCAGAAAGCCCCAGGCAGGATGTTAAGAGCGCTGTAACCCCTTTCACCGCTTTTATTTATTGCTGTTGACACTTCAGAGGTAGGACCCCTCTTTCCCCCTCCCTCACCTCCTCCCTTCTGATTCCTGCAGAAACTTTCTTGTGGTCCCCATTTCCATTGGAACACCAATTTCTTGGCAATTTCCCTCTGGGGACTACCAGGAAAGATGTCACCATCAGCCGATGATCCAGAATGCTACAATTCCGAGACCAAGTTCCCACTCACATTCAGAGAACTGTCTCTCTCAGAAAAAGGGCATCATCAGCACCTCAATCTGAGCACACTGGAAGTTACCCATCTTTTTTTTGGCACCTGACAGCCCCTCATCTCCTTACCTCATATGGCCGGAGCTCAAGGGTTGTGCTGTTTAGGCAGGAGGGCGTCCATTGGCTCGAAATGCTGACTTTGACATTACTGAATGTCTTTCTGGAAGCATGGAGCAAGGAGTAGCTGCCAGAAAAAACACACGCATGGTTTGGCCAAATCTCCGTAGGTCAAGTGGGAAAGGGTGAGACTCAAAATTCAGATACAGGCTGTCTGAGCAGGCAGTGAGCAGCAGAGGACTGACAGTTTTGGAGATAGTTGTTAGTAACAGAACCCCCAAAACTACAGGGGACACACTGATTTTAGTGGGGAAGTGTGACACAGGGTCTGGACTGGAAAGGAGCTCCTCTCTTCTTTTCAAAAGAGAAGGTGACTGTGCAACAGTTAAGAACAGAATAATAAAGAGAGAAAAAAACACATTCGTCTTGCTAAACACCATCACAAGTGCTCTCCCAAAGGCAGATTAAGCATCAGTGGCAGTATTGCTGTGAGGATCAAAGATACCAGCGAGGCAGTTTCTATAGAGAAGCAGCATGTTTTTCCAGCTCTTGTCAGTAGGTGTAACAGACGAGCTTTCAACACAAATCCAGGAGACCCTCAGGTCTGAAGCAGAGAAATTCCTGTTCTAGAGGCCTGCCTGCCCCCTGCAAACAGCACTTAAAGAAGATCCTTCAGTCAGATCAGGCATTAAACGAGTTCTGAGCACCAGGATTTGCTTCCTGCTCCCTTTCAGCACACACCTCCCCACACCCACAATGGACCACTGCCTGCGTGGCACAGTCTGTCTCGCCTTTGAGGTGAGCCCTGCTTGTGGCTGGACTCCCCAGGGGCACAGCACACTTCGCTCCACTACTGCAGGACTCCCAGACCAGTCGTCACTAGCTTTTGAGGTTGTTTTCAAGCCTCAGAGACCCTCATTCTCTTTCTATGCTCTGTACCTCTCCAAATTTGTTGAGGTGAACCCCCCTCCCTGCAGAAAGGCGCTCAGCCTACCTGAAGAAGGTGAGCAGGAAGACAGCAATGTGGTGGTGAGTGCAGTGGGACACCAGGCCCCTGTTTGCGGGCTGCCTCCGTGAGCTTCCAGGCAAAGCCATGCTCCAACCCTGCTCCTGTCCTGGGCCACAAAGGTCAGACGGTGCTTAGGTCATTTTTCTTCTCACTTAAATAGAAGAAGGTGGGAAGGGAGCAAAGAAGGAAGCAAATGAATTAAAGAACAAGTACAAAATGCACCCCAAGGGTGGACTTGCACAGCTAGAAAGGGGAAATAATTGTGAGGACAGCCTGCTCGTTCATTCTCAAGCCCTACATTGCAGCTCCTTCTGTCACTAACTCATGGCAAGTCAAAATTTAGTGCCCTACCTGTAAGGCATGGGTGACATCTGCCGAAATGTCCAGATACCAAACACCTCCATCATTAAGGCTACGATACACCACACTGTTTCATAGTACTGGCTCAGGCCACGCTAATCCCACTCCCTCAGCTGCGCTGGCACAGTTTGTTTCTGCACACAGTTGGGGAAATGACCCAGCTGGGCAGGGACTCAGCTACTCCACCTTGGAGACACCAGCACACAGAGTTACTGCACCCAGCACATAAATTGGGTGGCTTGGCTCAGGGGAAAACAGCACCTGCAGCTGGAGCTGTGGCACGGTGAGGCCAGCCCTGGGAACAGCCTGCAGACTGCACGGACTGGTGGTCACAGACAAGAGTTGCTTTTTCCTTCCCTGTTTCTTCTTCCCCTCTTACCACGCAATGGCAGATAACAGAGGTCTCTGGAGGAAAGCACAACACCGCAACTTGTGCAAGGCTGGGGGAAAAGTTCCTTCCTCGTGTAATCACTTTACAGCCCGAAGCATGAGATTTACTACCCGCTTCGTGTCACCGTACGCAAACACAGCTCTTATTTGGCCAAGATACCCAGCTTTTTAAAGCCGAGTCCTGGAGCTGACCTTAAAGCCACGTATGGTTTCACAGACCCTGCTATTGCAATAGCTGTTCCTCAGAGCTTTTCAGCCTCAGCCAGCTTTCTCAGAGGCGACACGATGATATTTTCCACTCGTTTACAGACAGATTTTGGTTTCTTTTCTCTCCTTTCTTCGTGCTGCCTTTTCCCCGGGGCCGAAGAGCCAGCCAGCGAGGAGGCTGCCCTCACAGACCTGAGGACTCCACGGTCATTTGTGTCACAGGGGAAGAAAAAACTTGAGGGCAGGACCAGCCCCAAAAATCAAAGCAACGAAGCACAAACCTTTCAGAAAGGAGGAGGGCCGCGTTTAGGGCGTCAGGCTGCCCTGCCCGCTGGCTCAGGCTGTTTGCCCTCAGCTCAGGGCTCTTCTGAGGAAGCTTTTACTGAGCTTTTGGCAGTCTCCCTATGTAAGGTCAAAATAAGCCCCCTTAAGCTCAAAACAAACTTCCTCAACGCCACCCTGCCGCCCCGCAGAGCAGGCAAAAGGAAATATTAAAATAAAGCCTCTTTTCCAAGCGGGGAGGGCGCAAGAAGGGTGGGGAGGGGACTCCGGGGCGGGGGTCGTGAGGCGAGCGGGGGGTCCCTGCTCGGCGGGGCGGGCTGGGGGGCGCTGAGGGACCCGATCCCGGTCCCGATCCTGATCCCGGTTCTGATTCCGATCCCGGTCCCGGTCCCGGTCCCGGTCCCCCGGGGCTCCCCCCCCCCAGAACCGTGAGCGGGGCTGAGGCGGCGGCGGGCAGGGCGCGACCGTTCAACCGCCGCCCCCCCCCCCACCCCTCGCCCCGCCGCCATTCCCCGCTGTGCGCTCACAGCGATCATAAAGGAATAAAAAATAAATAAATCACCCAGCCGTAATACCGTACCGAGCCCTGCCGCCAGCCCGGCCCTCAGGAAGTCCCGGGGAGGCGGCGGCTCTTCCGGAGGCAGGGGCCGGCGGGCATGGCGGGACTTGTAGTCCGGAGCCGGCACCGCCGCCTCAGCGCCGCGGGGCTGCTCGGAGGGAGGCAGGGAGAGGCTGAGGGGAGCCGGGGGAGGCTGCTCCGGCACCGGCTGGGCTCTGTGGGGTACGAGGGGTACGAGGAGGACGAGGAGGAGGAGGAGGAGGAGGAGGAAGGGCAGCGCCTACATTTCCCGCCGGCCCCCCCAGCGGCGGGGCGGTCCCAAGCGGGCGCCGCCCGGGCCGGCAGGTGAGGGGGGTCCCCGCGGGAGCCGCGATGCCCTTCTCGGGGGGCTCCGGGGCGGACGACGCCTTCGATTACCTCTTCAAGATCATCCTGATCGGCGACTCCAACGTGGGGAAGACGTGCGTGGTGCACCGCTTCAAGACGGGGCAGTACAGCGAGAAGCAGCAGAACACCATCGGCGTCGACTTCACCGTGCGCTCGCTGGAGCTCGACGGCAAGAGGGTGAAGGTCGGTGGCAGGAGCCGGGGGGGACCCGGGACCAGCGCCTCCCCTGCCCCTCGGGGTATCTCGGGGAAGCAGTCACCTAACGGGGGGATGAGTCCTGCGCTCACCTTCTCTCTGGGTTATCACCTCGAGAGGTTTCCTGCTGTGCCTGGGGTGAGTTCTCTGAGAGCCGCCTCTGGCTCGGAGCAGGGGTACTTTCCCTCCTCCAGGGATGTGGGAGCTGGATCTGGGGCAGCAAGGATGGAAAACCCTCTGGTTCCTAAAGGTTTCGCTTTGGTGTGTGCCTGAACTCAGGCTGCCTCACACTGCCCAGCCCTGCATCAGGGTTTCTTCTCTTCATCCTTTCCTATTGAGAGGCTGTAATGCCCTGTATCTCTCAGCACTCTTATTGAAAGTTGGGCTCCTTGCAAAGCTGTTTTTACTCTCAACAGCTTGCTTTTGGGTCTGCGTACACCATCTAAATAGACACATCAATGTCTCTTCAGATCCGGAGAAGGCAAAGCCGTACTGTGGTTTGATGAAGTGAGCTGGAACAGGTCTAGCTGCATTGCAGAAAAGGGCCAGGGGTTTCAAAAACATAGATGCGGGTGGCAAACAGGTAGGAAGCAGCATTCACTTCCCCTCACAACGTCTGTCCTTTCTCTTACAGATCCAAGTGTGGGACACAGCCGGTCAGGAGCGCTTCCGGACAATAACCCAGTCTTATTACAGGAGTGCCCATGGGGCCATCCTTGCCTATGACCTTACTAGGAGGTCCACATTTGAATCTATTCCTCACTGGATCCGTGAAATTGAAAAGTATGGTGCTGCAAACTTGGTCATGATGTTAATTGGTAGGAATCTAATTATAAATACTATGTTGTATAGCTTTTTAAATATTATTATGAAATCCCTGTCGCTTTCCCACCACTACTTCATCTGTGAACTATGAATTGAAGAGGAACACAGTTTTAATTAAAATAGATTCAAATACATTTAAGTTTGATCTAAGCTTAAAAAATTGGGAAAGTCACAGCCTGACCCAGATAGGACCAAGCCTATTGCACAGTGAAACATTTTACTTGTTCTTTTCATGCTGGAATAATGCAACAAACTTGCTGCTAGCTTAGCAAACCCAAACCAACTGAGGCTAGAACAGCACTAAGCCTGATGAGCTGTTCCTGATGTGCAGGAATTCAGCAGCTTGATAATTTAAGAGGAAGCAGAACGCACAGAGCAACACAACTCCTCCTTCTCATCTTTCCTCCCAGTTCTTCTGATAATGCATGCCCATGGCTCTGTAATAGGACTCCAATTGGGTAAGACAGTAAACAGGGACATATGGCTTTGGAACAGCACTAAATAGTCTGCTTGCATTCCTCTACCTCATTTATACTGCTAGCATTCAAGAAACTTTGCCTCTTGAGGAAAGGAATAGATAAAAATTGCTGAATTTGGAGATGGGAGAAAGCAGGACAGTTCTTTCCCTTCAGCTTTCAGATTATTATTGCTCTTCTCCCCCAAGGAAGAAGCTGTAAATGAGAGCTCTGACATGGTAAAATGACAGAGCCTTTATTTACTTTCCACTGCTTCTTCCACTGCAGTGTGCTGAGAGCAACACACAGCCACAGCAGCCCAAACTGGCTTTTGAGGATAGGCAGCATTGAGCCCCATAGCACAGTAGGCATAGGATCTAAGCTTTTGCTTGTGCCCCTAGCAAATTACTTACTTCTGCTGGGTGGTTCTTCCTGTTCTTCTTCTGAAGAAACAAATTCTGACCTGCATGCAACTGCAGCATTCAGGATGAGTAAGGAGGGAAAAATAATCACTACATTCTGGTAGGGTTTTTCTAACTCATGACTCCAAAGAACAAGACCTGTTAGTGTGTATGTGTAGGGCTGCCTTTTTTTTTTCCTTAAGAAATGTTTTGAAATGGTAAAAATAAAGCTTTTGACAATGATCCAACTTGGTACTTCCTTCCAAAGCTTGTGCTGTTCTACTTACTTTAGCAGGAAGTCTTTGTATGATTAATTAGATGTAGTAGATTAGTGATTAGATTATATACCTTCCTAGAGTGAAAGGTTAAAAATTCAACTCTCCCATTTGGAACTGAAAGAGGAAAGGCGTCAAGAGTGTTTGTGTCTTTTGTTAAGATGGCAAACAACCATCAAACAAGGTGTTTTTGAGGGCCCGTGCTTTGCTGGTGGTAGTTGTTGCTGTTTGTTTCCCTTTGGAAAAGCTAGAAGCAGCTTAAAGGGAGAAGAGAACTAGCTTAAATATACGCTTCGAATTCAAGATCTGAATGTGATGAAAGGCTGTCCTGAAACTAGGAACGCAAACTTCAACCAGGCACTGTATATGCCAGAACTGATGATAATTCTACAAGTGTTGGAGCTACTGAAACATACACAGGTGTCTTATTTGAGATGTTTTATCATTTGTCAGATTTTTGCCTAAACTGCTTTGAGTAGAAGTTTCATCTATATGCGCAGAAACCTGTTAGGTATACCTTGTAAGCATTAAGATAGTTGGTGTCAATGTTAAAACCTTGTTAACAATTGGGCAGGTTCTTCCTTTTTCTCTGCACTAACAGCACTCCAGAGCTGAGCATCCACTGTGGGATGTGCTGAAGTAGCTTCACAATAAATAGCAGAACACACGTGGCTTCCAGTGAAGGTCAAATGAGGAATAAACCTTTGTGCGACATTGCTTTGGTTTATAGAATGCGGTCACTATAGCTACAAAGATTACCAAGCTTTTTTAAAAGGAAAATTGATTTAAGTACTGCTTAATGTTTAAAAACATTAGGGAATAGGAACAAACAGTTGCTTCTAAAGAATCCTCTGGCACCACTATCTAGAGCAAATAATTAGATGAACAGTTTTGTTTTGCGGCTAACTCATTTGATAAGCATCAGTTTTGATCCATGTTCTATGGTTGTGTCTCTGATGTGCTTACGTTTTGCTTTTCCAGCAATTCTTAGCCCCAACATAATTCTATCATTTACCAAAATTAAATGAATGTATTGTGTTTAAAGAAATCTTGAGAGACTAAGTTCAATTATCTGCTTTCTTTTAAGGGAACAAATCAGACTCGGTGGATAAGCGCCAAGTCCTGTTTGAAGATGCCTGCACACTGGCAGAGAAGTATGGGCTCCTAGCTGTGTTGGAGACATCAGCAAAAGAAGCTCAAAACATAGAAGAGGTGTTCGTGTTGATGGCTAGGGAGCTGATAGCCCGAAATACCTTGCAGCTTCATGGAGAGAGCCCTCCAAACAGCATCTATCTTGACTCCAGGCCAGTGATTGCCAGTCCCACTGCAGAGAAGACCCAGTGCCTTTGTTGAAGAGATCTCAGGAACGGAGTTGGAAGTTGTCATCTTTCCGAGGCTGTTTGATTTTTAGTTTTATTCTACTGATGAAAGTTTGCTGTATGGCCTCAAGCCATCTCTCTGCTATCCCTAACTTGCAGTTTGGTGCATAAGTACCTCCAGAGATCACTGTTGCTGCTGACAGCACAGGTTGCTTTGAACATGGCAGCTGATGTCTTACCGTGAACTTGTGAGCTGAGAGGACTCAGGAATCTACCAGCCCTTGCCTTAACCAAAGAGAACTATAACAATGGTTGCCTTTACTTATGTCTCTGAAAGATTTTTCTGGCTGTGTCAGAAGATAAATTTGCACCAGAGTTCTGCATTGCTTTGATCCTCCTAAAATACATTGTTTGTTGTAGTGCAAGCTCTTTCCCCTTTGCCAGTAGCTTTAAAATGTCTGAAGTCCTTGGACAGCACTAACCTACTGCTGCTGCGACTTTTGTATAGGGGAGGTCCTGACGTCAGGCACGTAGCTACCCATCCCCAGGAGCTCAATATTCACATCTGCAAGAGTATGTGAATTTCAGATCTCTGTTAATTTCTTCACCAGACAAACCTGGAGACATTCCTGAGGTTTCAAAGCAGGCAGAACATATTAGGGTCCCAACCATCTTCCTGGGGCGAAAATGGTTGTCTTTTACTTTGCTCTCAAATGATAAGGATTGTATTTAGTGGTGACCTGTCTTGCTACAGTTACAAGGAGCACTGAAGCTTTCAAGGCCACAGTAGTGGCTTAATACTGGGGTGAAAGGATCATGCTCTTTCCTAAGCTTGTCTTGCTTTTGATGTACTGATCTTCATCAAAAGCTGGCTGTTGTTTGTGTGGCAGGCCAGTGGCAGTATGCTTGCAGATTTTCAAGGGATTGTGAAGAAAGGGATTCAAGCTCCTGCAAATCTCAGTGATGGGTACGATGGGTTATTAACGTAACCTCACCTTAGAGCAATAAGGGAAGAAGCACACCAGGAAGCTACCCCTGGACACGTACATATGCTGTTCCTTTGGAGACTTCACTGAACGTTGTGGTAGCAGTAGATTTTGTATTGCTCTTCCCAAACGCAAACTCTGCTACTTGGGGGGCTCACTTTTTCTGTGTAGGGAAAAATGTAGCAAATCCTTTTGGAAAAGCTTGTCTGAGAAGCACAAAAATAAAGTAGAGTGAATCATTGATTTAGACTTGCACATATTTCTGTTATTATTATTGCTTCCTCTGGCCAGGTTCTTTGCTATTGCATGCAAAGAAAGGGTTCATTCAGCTACCTGTAAGCTGAGGGATAAATCTTCAGTGGTAACCTCTATGCCTTTTACTATAAGCCTGCTGTGAACAAAGCTGCTTCTTCAAGTATTCTCTTTCTGATATGTATTCTTTTTTAATCTTAATTTCATTTCAAATTGGTATTAGCTTGGTAAGTGCATTCAATTACATTTAAGCAACACCAAGTACCCTAACCTCTCAAAGTGGCTAAGTAGCAGTCTACCCTCCAAACCAGTATTTTCTTCACCTCCTGTCACTGGGAACAGTCAAATGTGAGTGTAATGTTTTTGTGTATAAAATCCATACTCCCTCTTCTGCAGTGTAGCAGCTGTTACATTTTTAGTACCCACACTTAACTGCTAGCAAGCTGTTTTACTTCAGAGATACCTGAGATATTTGTAGCAACTATTAATATTCCAGAAAATAGAAAATTTGAATATCTAGTTAATGTCTTTCATTAGTTGAGAATGAGAGGGAGTATCTTAACAACAGATTTAACCTGTGCATGGTTCATTGGATTTATTGCTTTAGAGATTTTTGTATGAAGTTATTTTGCTTACCCTCAGGACGGAGGAGGCTTCTGCAGGCTCATGATCCCTTATCTGTCCGGCACTACCAAGCTACAGGGCTCTTGCCATCCTGTTCCAGCACACATGGAGCTACTGGTAAAGTCCTTCCCCGGCAGAAAGCTGAGCAACACCACATTGCACAAACAGGCTTGCGGCTGAGCTGTTGTGCTGTGTTCTCTTCCCTTTCCTTTGCCAGGTGTAACCCTTTTTCAAGAACCTGGCCTTAACTACCTACCCTGACAGTCACCTCAGCGTAGCTAACGCAGGAGTGAGAGCCCTCTCTTGGTTGGTTGGTGTCTTCCACAGGCCCCTCCAGCAGTTCTGTTGAACTGTTCCCATAGGGTTATTTTCTAAGCTCTCTTCATGTGAATGAAGAAAGAACTGCAACAGTTGCAAAGTTCCTCAGTGTATATTAGTAGCCTGTTGTTAATGAGGTAACATATGAAGAAAATTTATAAAGTTTAACTTTAGTATGTTGTTCTAGACTGTTGGATAGCAACCACTAAATTAAAAAATAAAAATTGTGCCTTCCTCCATCACAGCAGTTGAAAGCATGCAGCTATGGCACCAGGACAAGTGGCATGACACTAGCTGCTACAGAACCTCATTTTAATGTCTGCTCCTCCATCATCATATGCAGACCTGATGTGCTTCCCGAGAGCACTGTTAAACGTGTGTACAGAGAAGGTGGCTTGTTGTAATGGTGCTTACAATGCTGTCCTGAATGTTACTACTGTCCTACAACTTTAAGGGCTGTGTATCCAACTTGAAGATAAAGTTGTTTGCTTTCACCTACTCAGAAGTATTTGAATCTTTGCTGTCTTACATTTAAGGTAACAGTAAATTTACTGTGGCACATTCTTTGCACTGGTACCACACCCACACCAGGTGAGACTGAGGCAGCACCTACACACCTAACAGGGCACAAAGAACTGGAAAGATTCTGAAATAGAGCAAACTCTCATACCTCCAGAAGCTGACCGACGTAAATGTAACTGCAACACAATGATGTGGAAGGCACAGAGCCCAGGCTGCGTGATCAAACTTCCCTTCATATATAAGGGACAGGCTCTTAGTAACAAAAGCTGAGGCTCTTATCTAATCATTCCAGTTAATGTTTAAGTCAAGTTGGAAGAGACTAAAAGAGCAATTCTCAGGCCCATGCCTGGAGCAGAACAGCTCTATCTTGGACTCTCCTTTCAGGAAGCAGACGCACACATCTGAAGCAAAGCCAACCCTTCCTCTCCACCAGTCAAACGCTCCAACCACAGCCCTGTTTTGTGAGAGCAGCTCCTCCACAGCTGTAGTTCAAAGAGGGCTGCTGCTATGGGTGGGCATGGGCTTCTACATATGCCAATCCCCAGAAAGACAGGTTCAGCTCAAGGTGTGGTGGGATTTAGAACTCACTGCTTTCCGTACTGACTCCTGAAGCCATTTTCAGACACCTCTCTGGAGTGTATAAGGACTAAAACTATGACAGGTGATGCTGAGATATGCAAGTCCTTGTGGAGCTGCTTCATTCAGGGCAAGAGCCCCTTTTACTTTAAAGTACATCAGCTTTTAAGAAGAACTTGCACGCTTCAGATTTTTACACCTTGTTAGCTCAGGCCAGGTAGGACCTTCTAAAGTTATTGAGTACACTTTAGTGATACTGTTCCAAAAATCAACCTCAAGTCAACTGCCTGCACAAGCAGTGTCAGTGCAATCACATCAAGCTGCTGCCAAGCAGCTACGGACACTGACTTGACCACCAGTGATAAACTGGATACCCCTATGAATTGCATACTCCTAGATAACAGCAACAAGTAGGGGCAGAAACTTCACATATTTACAACTCTTCTCCTGTTTCCTTGCTACAGCTGTGCGTATAAACGGCTTGGCCTATTACAGTTATCACTGCCCCATCTGGCTCATTTTGCTTACCTGCAGCACCCTCAGTACACCCACTATGAGGTAAACAATTTCAAGTCAAACCAGAAGGATGTATTCTTGCACAGGGAGTGAAGCCAAGGCACTTCAAATGACAGCATGCATTTTTTTGTTTTGTTTTGTTGTTTTGAAGTCAGGATTTTTTGGCGAAAATTCATGGAGTCTTTATACCTTTTTCATCTTAACACTGCTATAAATAATTTCATAGGCCTCTTCAGTTTCTGTATCTTAGGTATTTATTCAATATATACTATGTTTCCTTTAAAAGAAAAGCTGACAATGGGTGTAGACTGTTCGGCTCATCTTTTCATAGTCACATTCCTCAACACGTCTGAGTACATTTCTAGTAGGTAACTACTGTATGCAGTTCAACAGAACACTTCTTTCTGAACACACACAGGCTTAAGGAAGCATGTGGATTCCCAGGCAGTGCTCAGGCTTACTGTACAAATAGCATTATGACAGGAAACTATCAATAGAGTATGTACTGCAGCTGACTTGGCTCAGGACAATAGGAGTTATACCATAGTGCAGACAGTAGCCACCTCTGTTCTCGCTAAGGGCTGATCTGTTCCTCCGGCTGTTCAATGGTCTCAGCTATCCGTTCAGAACACGTTCTTTACGTTACAGGCTCTTTTTTGGAAAGGTTGTAACAAAGTTAAAACTTCATGTTAGCGTGACAGGATTCTTCATTACTTAAGAGTAAGTGACAAATGCCTTTGTATTACACAAACACACATGCCACCGCCACCCCTCCCCACAAATCATCAAGCTAAAATACAGAAGCTTCGAACTTAAAAGAACAGACAGACCTCATTTAATTTTGGGGGGGTTGTTTGCTTTTTTTTGTGTGTTTTTTGTTTGTTTTTTTATTTGGGAAAAGTGCTTCTTACAAAAGGCAGCTGCAAAACATTACATTATAGACCTCAGAACAATTTCTCATTCCAATTAAAAGTGAAAGGAGAGGCAGTCTAGGGGACAAGAGCAGCAGGAGAACAGATCACGGGGCATCCACGAGTCAATAAAAGACAGCAATAACGTAATGCAAGGTTAAAATTCCTGTACTGGAGCTTTGGTGGCAGAGTAATTTCTCAATGCAAATTACAGCCCAAAACTGCATGACTGACTTCATAAGCAGTAGCTCACATAAGCCGAGCAGCTTTACCAGGCAACCCGCCCAGCTCAGACGCTGAAGGGCACGCATACCTCGGCCCAGCTGAGAGGCACGCTGATTTCCTAGGAAAGCTCACGGCTTACGTGGTTGCACCAAGTTCTAAAGTTTAAAGAGCAATACAGCTAAAGGGGCCTCTCTGGTGTTCCTCCGACCCCACCTTGGCTAACCAGATTTCTGCTCCTGGACAACCCTACTAATACACATGAAAGAGAGCTGGTGTATTAAGGAGTTACACATGATAGTTAAGATCATTGCAATAGACTGAGCTGAGACCACTAAATCAGTTTCATGTCCAATTGGAGGCTAGACTTCATGCACCAAGAGGGGATGAAAGGTGGTCTTATTATTTTTTAACTTATACAGAGTCTCCCCATCCTTGAGGTCCAACTCTACATTTATCTGTATATACACATAGAAGTTCTCCTTTCACTAAGACATTATCCTTTCATGCTAGACACAGTAAAAACCCGGAACATTCACACCTGGTTCTGGTTACACAGTAGTAATAGTAATGTGCAAGTAAACAAGAGACCAAAATCACAAATGAAGATGTGTACATGAGGGGGCTGGAACGAGCTGATGCCAGAACAGGTTTATTTGTATCTGGTCTGCAGTCAGAAATATTGATATAAGGACAGAAGAATGGCCATCAGCCAATTTACATCCCCACTGCATGGCCACTGCTCATTTTTGTATCTGGGCTCTTCAAAATGAGTGTGGAAGTCCTGTAAACACTTTAACCCTGGAACTGGGTGAGCTCTGTTGGGTACATAGATGAAGCAACAAACCTAAGCTAACTGTTTGACAGTTAAATTCATTTTTACAAAAACTAACATTTTGAAGATTTCTTGTTATTTGTTTAAACAGAGGAAAAACAACACTCCTGGGATGGGAGGGGGTGGGAAGAGACAGACCCTGGGTAAAAGTTATTACAACAGCACCTGGAATTGATAGGCCTGCCTAGGAGAAACACAGGCACTGCCACAACACCACAGGTAATAGCTACTGCCTGAAGCCAAGACAACAGTCCACACTCCACTGACAGGTGCTATAGATCCAAGTCATAATAATCTTCCAGCTCATCATGAAACAAGTCCCACTCGTCCTCGGAATCTGTTAGCTCATCATCACCTCCTGCTGCCAACAGCATGAGCAACATCTCACCAAGCTCAAAGGTCACCACCTCGTCTTCATCGGTCTCAAATGGATCACCATTCTCCCGCTCCTCGATGAACTCCCAGAACCGATTCCTTCGCTGGGCCTGCAAGTGGAACACACGCATTTCCCCAGGTGACCAGGTGGTACAAGACAAGAGTCTTCCCAGGGGCTGAACACCATCAGCCTCTGGTGTACTTTCTGACATGTAGGAAACCACGGTTCTCCTTCAGAGATATACTCACCTCTGGTAGAATCTACCCTTGCACATCCCTATTAATGCTGCCCAACATTTTACCTCAGGATGTTGGTGTAACAGTAACATTTTTTTATTATTATTATTTTATTTATTTATTATTTTTTTTTTTTAAGTTCGCTCTTTTACACCTTGGCCTCCATCACTCCCAAACTTCAGGCCACCCCCTCCTTCAAATTCACCACTACACATGTCTGTCAGAAAAAACAGTTTTCCTATCCTCTTCAAGACAGATTTAACGCACGCCCCTCTTGATTTGTCTCTGTATATTCAGATATATACAGAACACAAATCACCACCACTAACCCAAAAGCTACTTGCCGTTCCTACTTTGGGTCTTTGCGGCTCCTCTTGACGGCCATCAGGATATGCATGTTTGTAAAAACAGTTCCCTCCAAACGGGCAGCTCCCACGGCCTTCGTCAAAATACCTGCATGGCTTGTTGCTGGAAAGGAAAATATCGCAACCCTTACTCACAGCAGACCCAACCAGACTACAGAACTGCATTTACCTACAGTCCAAGGGGATCTCAGGTATCATTTGAAGCTGAAGATACTTTGTCAGTACAACACCTACGCAAAAAAAGGGTGTATTACACAATGCTTGTACCCAGCAGGTGTGGGTCAATGCATGCACAGGGGCACAGAGGGCTTGCACAGCACAAGCTGTACCACCTTACGGCTACACCACCGGTGCTTTATGTGTACAAGGGAAAGACTGAGGTCAAAGTACTTAGGAACAGCTCAGTGACTGTGTGGTTGCATGCATTTGCAGGTGGGTAGGTAAGGATGGACTTCACGAGTGGGAGTGGAAAGGAGATATGAGAAGGCTTTAGATCAGCATCCTTCTCCATGTGGGCCCTTATCTCTGCGGTCTGAACTTGACAAAAGGCTGCAGTGCTCGTACCTCATTGCCTCCTTGTATTTCTGAATGAGTTTCTGCTTCTCTTCCTTCTCCTCCACCCAGTACTCACTTGGAATGACAAAGTTAGATGTGATCCGACATTCTGGGCAGGACCTGGGGAATGAACAGACTGTGCTGCAGAACTCCACATTACAGGGTGCTCTCCTACACAAGTCACAGCATATATCAATCTTTACAATCTATTGTACAAGTGCACTTACTACATGGGCTTTTTGGTCCATATTCTCTCGCACATGAAGATAACCTAAGCTCTCTTCGAGAACTCAATAGCAATGGCAGCTGGTCTCAAAAAAACACTTCACACAGACTCCTTTTTCTTTAGCATTAAATAAATTTATTTTGTTTCAATTTCTGTATTTATTTTACTGGATTCTTTTCTTTAGAACAGCCTTTAAATGGAGAAATTGTTTGTCAACTGATTAATGCCCTAGGGCGGTAATGAATTAAGCAGCATACATTCTGAACTGGTTAATCTGTTTTCAGATTCCTGGCTGGGTGTCCAAGACAAACAGTAACCAGCGGACAACACGCTACTAAATAAATGAAAGCCATTTTCTACCATTAAGTGACTTTTGCAAACTTAATCCACATTAACCAAATCAGAGTGTAAATGTTACCCCTTAACAATTACTTCACTTCCAAACTGAAGTTAGCATGTATTAAATGCAGTCTCTGTGCAGGGGGGGAGGCCTGGTGCAAGTTGTCACAAGTTACCAAGTTCTTCCATAGCAACAAATAGCACAATCGAAATGGGAAAGTGCCTCACTTTATAATCTTGCTCTCAAATTGTTTAGCACTCCTCCACTTGCGGATGCACTTCAGACAGTAAGTGTGGTTGCAGTTGGAGAGGATCCCAAAGCGGCGCTCACTAGGATTAGCTTTCTCATACACCACCTCCATGCATATCCCGCACACCATGTCTTTACTACGCTGGACGGCAAATGAAAGCTCCATGTCCTTCTCGTGAGCTTCAATGCAAGACTGAAAAGGAGAGACAGAGAAAACAACTACAGAGACAGCTGGTCACCTGGTGAACTTCAAACAGGTTTTAAGCTCAGTTTCACTCTTACTTTGCATAAAGAATGGAAAATGATTAAGCTGCAAAGTCTTTATCCTCAAAAAAATAAACATTGCTTAGACAGTGGGAAACAATTTAGAGTTCAAATTCACTTCTTCAGACACCGCTTTTAAACATCAGAAAAGCAATCTGAAAGACCATCCAGTTTTATTAGGCAAAGAACAAAGCTTTAGTATCTTCACCCAGACTGCTCTCCCAGCACAGATAAGGAAACCCAGATGCTTTTGAATATGGCTCTGACAGGAAACAGTCCAGTTTACAACAGGAATTTCTTTCTCTGTCTGACCTGCATGCACCTTCAAATCAAAGGGTATTAGTAGCAAGTGATTACAAGGAGCTAGGAAGCAACAACTGAAGGCTGTTTAACACCAGACAGCTGTCTGCTTACCTTTATGTGCTGGGATCTCTGGGCAGCATCAATGGGATGCAAGACCTGCAGCCCACACATATCACAAACATCCCCATGGATATATACGCAGTTTTCTCCATAACGACATTCTCCTACTGCGGCGTAGGGGCACAGTTGCTTCTTCATCTCCTCGTTTTCTTCCTGCTTCTCGTATTCTTCCTCAATCACCATTCCATCCAAGGTTCCATCCAAGGTTCCATCCAAGGGTAACTCAGTGCAGGAAGTAGCAGCTGGGAACAAAATTAAGGATGGTAAGCAACACGTTCAGATTTATAGCATTAGGAGTGTGTTTTAATGCAAAAAAGTCTTCAAACAACCCTGCTCAAGTTATGCAAATGGATTAACAAAAAAAAAAAAAAGAAAGGCTTACTTCAGTCCTAGTTTCAAACCCTCAGTACGAACCAACCGTTATTTTTTCACTCAAGAAAGCAAGACTAATTTCTGGTGCAATTTGTTCTTTCAGTTCAGACAAGATTAAAGCCGTAAAGGTTTCAGTGGTCAGATTCAAATCCATTTACAGGCTAGGTCTACACCACAGCTACTGAGAACTAGTGATATTTTCAAGAGCATTATGCAAACCACGGGTCAGCAGCAATTAAGTAACATGAAAAATCTCACTGCTTTGAGAATCAGTTCCACATCAGCTAACATCATTTTTCCTCCCCAACAATTACACAGCTGAAGCAACAGAGTTGTATCCAGCAAAAGAAATGCCAAAAATGGAACCACCACACAAGTAGTTCCTCATGTGCAGGTTAATAAGCCATGTTGCTGATCAGCATGAAGTAACTTCCATTTCTAGACTCCCAAACACCTGCATGAAGAACAGAAGAGCCCTGTCCAGATCCCTCTAACCTTAATTTTAGGTATTTGCAAAAAGACACCACCCAAGACAGATATCTAGTCTGGATTTATCAAAACATCAGTACCAGACATACAAACCTAACTTAAAGAAACCCAGTGATTTTCAAGGTACTCTCATTACATTCTAAGCTAGCCATCAATTTTGAAAAAAAAAGCTGAAACACAAAATAAATTCCCTACCTTACTCTAAACATAACTGAAATCAGTATAGCCTCTCTTTGCTATTTAGATAGGTTCTGCTTCAGACTTCTCCCTGTTCCTCTTGAAAACACGTTTCTGTGTCACCACAAGCCAAATAGCCTTTTGCGATGATGATAAAGTAGGATGATAAACTAAGTTACAAGACAAAAGCAGTTCAAGCATGCAGGAAGATAACAGAATTATTATATCCAGAACAAATACAAAAATACAAGGAAGAACAGCAACTGGATTTTATAACAATCACTGGTTATATTAATAAGAATGAAAAAGTCTTACGTGCTTTTGAAAGTGGAGCTTTAAAAGCTCAAGATTTGGAGACGGAAGCACACAAGCAGAGGTATACTTGGATTACTAAGAGTAAAGGACACTTTCTCAAAAGGAATCAGAGGCTGCACGCTCACACAGATTTTACCCCATGAAATAAAGATACAAAATAAAATTACAGAACACCCTGACTTGGAAGAGACCCACAAGGATCATTGAGTTCAACTCCTGGCTCCACATAGGACCACCCAAAAAAAAAAAATCAGACCACACATCTGAGAGCATTGTCCAAACACTTCTTGAACTCCAGCAGGCTGGGTGCTGTGACCACTGCCCTGGGGAGCCTGTCCCAGTGCCCGGCCACCCTCTGGGTGCAGACCCTTTCCCTAACCCCCATCCTGACCCTCCCCTGTCCCAACTCCATGCCGTTCCCTCGGGTCCTGTCGCTGTCCCCAGAGAGCAGAGCTCAGCGCCTGCCCCTCTGCTCCCCTCGTGAGGGAGCTGCAGGCCGCCATGAGGCCTCCCCTCAGCCTGCTGTGCTCTGGGCTGAGCAAACCAAGGGGCCTCAGCTGCTCCTCAGTCATCTTGCCTTCTGGACCCTTCACCATGTCCATTGCCTTCTTTTGGCACTCTAATGCTTTTATTGAAACTAATAAACGTCTATCAGCTTGGTAGCCTTTAGATATAGAGGAAAGAACAAGCAGGTCCTGGAGAGCTCACAGTTTAAGGGGAGAAGCAAATATCAAAGATTAGTGCAGGAAAAATACTAGCTCTCAAAAAAAGTTGAAGTTCACTTCCTGCTGACTTTGCATAGTAGAACCATTTCTGACTTCCGACGTCATTCATGCTGATCTTAGACAAATCTGTTTGCTAGTAACAGTCACAACTGCTTTTCAGAAGTATAAGTCAACTGTTTACCTGCTCATTTTCAGCAAAATGTTCAGAAACAGAAAAAAGAAAGTCTTCATTACCTCCTCTTCTCTATGAGTTCTAGTTACTCTTCCTTGATGTTAATTCACAAGTAACCATTTACTAGGGTTTTAACCTTCTGCCCAGCTAAACGCAATATGAAAATTTGTACCCATTAATTGAAATTCCACTCCCCTCTACTGGTGTTTCAGATGTATCACCTTCTCCAAAGGTAGTAACAAAAATCTCAACTACCAGTCAGTTTCTATACCCTCAGCTATCATTTTTGCCAGTGTTTCTAGTTAATTCAGAATTCTAGTTAATCTAGTTAATTCAGAATTCTAGTTAATGCTATCAGATTTTATTTTTTTTAAACTAGCAAGGAAGGAGAGTTTAGTGGATATTTCTTTGAATGGGGCTGGCAAGATTTTTATTTTTTGCAGTTATACATCCCTGGGAAATGTGTACTTTGAAATCAGAGGCACATTTGAGATTTTTCTTAATGGAGAAAGTTTCCAGAGTCACCCGCACTCCTCTGAGGAATATCCTTGGCCAAATCTTTATGCAGGAAGGGTTTTATTCGTTTAAAAGAAAACACACTTCTTACTTCAAGTTCTTTGAAAATAAAAGCTTTGAAGTCTTACCCCAAAGCCTGATTTACAAACCCATTTATTTATTTATTTATGCTAGGCCACAACAGGAGAGAGCAGAACTTCAAATTTCGGCAAAGTATACAAAACTTTTGCTTAAGCAACAAAAAACTACAATACTGAAGACTGAAATCATCAAGCAAAATATACAGTATAGCTAGTAATCTCCAGCCAAGTCCACAATACCACCCTTGTACAAAAAAATACAACCAGTTCTTGTTGTCTAGATGTCTAGCCACTAAGACACAGCTCTGTGAACGTCAATCTTCAATAATGGCTTTAGGTACCCCTATGGGATATGACAGGGTAGGAGGTAGGAGAACATGCTGAAAGTGACATTTGTTTCCAGTCTCAGTCTTCTGTGCAGTCCCAGCACTTCCCCTCAGCTACAGCTCTATTTCAATGACATAAAAATGAAATTACTCTTTTTACTTAGTAATAAGAGGCATACTTAGTAACAATACTAATTTACTTAGTAATAATTACTTAGTAATACCTAATACCTTCCATAATTTGAAGCCCTGCATGAACATCTCTTGTATCTGCTACAGTTTTGCTCCATGTTGTTAGAGCCTGAACATGAAGAGAATATGGTTACTAGCTCCTATTATAATGGATGACAACACATCTAGGCAAAGAGGAAAAAAAATCTCTCCCATTCTGACGAACTCATTAGGAGAACTCTGAAGGCATTAGATATTATCTCATCTGTCAGTGTGAAGCTGTGCCTATAAAATAAGTATTTGCTTTCAAGACCTTTCTTTCTCCAGCTTCAGCCCACGCTATATTCAAATGTTGATCTCTTAAAAGGATTATTCAGATTACTTGTTTCCCTTAATAGGGTACACAGAACAAGAGCATTCCAGTCCACTTAAACCCACTCCAAGAAGTTTAACAGTTCCTTCCATGAAAATCTTCCAGTCTTCCATTTATGAAGTAAGACATATACTTGGTTAGCATATTCTGTTAGTAGATCTTTTCAGTGAAGTTAATCTTCTCCTCACGTCCACCATTTAAAAGGGAAAAAAAATATATAGTCCTCTACAATGGAAGACAGCAAGTCTCTCTCCATGCTGCAGGAATTCTATACATAGAATCTGAATGGGAAGAGTTGGGCTAAGTGCATATTGCTTGCCTCAGAAAATAAAGGAAAATAGTATTAGACAATCAGGAGTATTAAGCTTCAAACACTAAGTCTTCTGCATATAAGTACTTCTAGACAACTCCTGAAACTCTACTATGTTGATTTTTTTAAAAAGTGTATTAAACCTCAGGCCATCTATGGAACAGAAACTTCCATTCTTCTAGTGAGACCACCCAAAACCACTAAACTGTGGTATTGCAGGATGAGCTCATCTCCTAATCACCCCTCTCTGTGGGAATCATAAGCATGTACCTCTCAAGGCACAAGCATATTTTAGCAAACCAATGTGAAACTGAACAAAGGTGTCTTCAACCTTTTTTGACGCTTTCTGACTGAAATCTTCATGAAAGATACCTAATGAACATTCCTGAATGATCTTGACCTCAACTTCTCTCTTGACTCCAGGACCACTTTCCTGAAAATCTTTTCACATAAAGGATATTCTTCAATTCAGCTTGATGCAACACACGTAAGATCCCTAGAAGCCCAGGGAAGAGGCCTGTGCTTTAATAAATCTTCAGTTAGGAAACAAGACAGTATAAGACATGTTAAGATAGATGCCTCAACTTCTAGAAATACTGAAAGAAAGTCATCCTATATAAACTAGCTTATTGCCATCAATTCACACACCTGCTTTCACACTGGGACAATTATTGCCATCCAGTACATATACATCTGGCAGCCAAGAGGGCAAACCACATTATGGGGTGCATTAAACACAGCACAGTCAGCTGGTCAAAAGAAGGGATTCTTCCACTGTCTTTAGCATTGGTGTGGCCTCACCTCGAATATTGTGTACAGTTCTGGGCTTCAAAATATAAACAGGATGTTAAGATACTTGAATGCATCCAGAGGAGTGCGACAATGCTGGTAAAAGGGCTGAAAGGCATGTCCTGTGAGGAGAAGCTGAGTACACGTGGGTTGTCCAGTCTGGAGAAAGTGACTCAGAGGCACCCTCATTGCTCTCTGCAACTCCCTGACGAGGGGAAGTGGAGAGGGAGGTGCCGGACTCTTCGTGCTGGTAACTGATGAGAAACACACGGCACTGGTGCAAAGCTGTGCTGGGGAGACTCAGACTGGATGCTAGAAAACAGCTCTGTACTGTGAGGGTGGTTGAACACCAGAACAGGCTTCCTAGACAGGTGGTTCATGTTCCCATGCCTGTCAGCAGTCAAGAGGCATTTGGAAAATGCCTTTAAAAGAAATACTTTAACCTATGGTTAGCCCTGAAGTGGTCAGGCAGTTGGACTTGATGCAACCCAATTCAGCGTTTCTTATATTGCCACCTTTCTGCTCTCCCTCAGTTATTCCAGAACATCTAGCAGACGTTACAGCAGCAGAACAAATATGGAAGCGTGGTGCACCTGTACCTCAAAAACTGAGTATCCAAAGAATTGTCACTATTTTCTTTGCTAGGCCATGAGGTCATCTTCAAGATAGTGCATTTAGTCACAAATCAGAGATTCATCTGCATTAGCAGAATGCCTTGTCTTAATGGTAAAAGATGAGCCACTGCTAAGAAGCATTATCTGAGCACTTTATGCCCAGAATAATTTGAAGTTATGTCATAAAGGATATGTTTAGGATTCAATCCTAATTTGATTATTCAAGGCCAAAAGTCTTTAGTTTAGACAGCCAGGTATTAGAGATTATGCTAAACACAAGCAACCTACGTCCCCTCTAAATTTAAAGTCTTTGTGCTACCTGTTTGCAAGGAAAGCAGATGACAGGTACACTACAAACAGTCCAGTCCCATATGATGGGCCATACTGGGACTCACTGAGAGCGAGTCCCAATCTCACTCTCTAGATGATCCATCTTAGTCTCATAAAGTTAAGTCTCAGGTAACTAGAATACACAATTTTCAGCCTCTGGTCTGAACTGCCATGGGGTTCATGAAAGCAAGCATATGGTTTCAGATCATTCTGCGGGAATCTGCACCTCCACTGGAAAAACCTTTACGAGTATGCAGAGACTGTCTTTAAGCATACCTGGTTTTAGAACATCATGACAGCAGTAGTAACTGATGTGGAATGATCCTATTATTCATGCCAGAAAACTCAGGTAGAACTTCATGACAGAACAGTTGAAGTGATTCATAAAGCTGAATAGCTACACTCAACAAAACCAGAAGCATTAAAATAAATGCACTATGTAGAAACTGTTGACCCTTGGCAGAAATTTACTGTTATCCCATGATCAGCTTACCACGTCCACAGTATGGCTGCCCAGGGACAAATTCTACAGCATTCACCCAGTCTTCAACACCTACTCCTGCAGCTGCCATATCTAAATCTTCAGCTTCTAACTCAACAAGTTCTTCTTCAATGGTTTCATCAGGGAATGATGCAAGGTCTGAAGAGACTGAGGGATAAATTTTTTCATCTGGATTCACAGTAGTCACATCTTCTTCTTCTTCTTCCTGTATCAGTGGCTTGGTGTGTTCATATCTAAAAAGTTAAAACACATCATGTCAACTCATCACAAAAAAGTACTTCCAATCCCTCTGGTTGCTTTATGGACGTCAACCGATTGCGATGTAAACACCCTATAATGAAGAAAGATCTAGAAGTGGCTTGGAAGAGAATGCCACCGATGACCCTTTACACAAGTGGATGAATTTCTGTAATGTGTCAGCACTGCCTACAGAAATCAAAGGTACTCTGGCATTTTGTAAGAAACAGAGTAGCACACACAAGTTTTACTTAACTTACATAGAATGAACTTCAATTATTTCCAAAATTGGTGATGTACCTGTCATACACATGCAGTATTATCAAATTTAGTCTTTTCAAAGCTGAATGAACTCACTAACAGCAGATACTGCTGTCTTCATCTACTCGGTGGGACGGAACAGAAAAATCTTCTTAGAGGCGCAGTGACAAAATGAGAGCCAGCAGACAAGTTCAAAGTGGGAAATGACAATAAGTTATTAGAAGAAAAAGAAAAAAATTACCATGAGAGTAGTCAAACACTGAAACAGGTGCCTAGAGAGGCTACACAATCTTTGTCCTTGAAGATAATCAAAAACTTGACTGGACAACGCCATGGGCTACATGACCTGCACTGACTTACCTTGGCATCTTGCCTCATTCAGATTTTACATTGAATTTCAGTAATCCCTTGAAACATCTCCATCTTAATGTGGAAAACAATGCTAAGAACACTTTGATTCTTACCACCCCTGAACAACAGGGAAGCATTATTTCCCTCAAAAGTATCTTCCAGCAGCTAGTAGACTACAAAGATAATAATTAATTCTCCCATGAAGTCTTAGATATCTGCTGACTAATTTCAAGGATGAAGGTAGAGAATTCTTGGAGATCACACAAAACCTTTAAGCAACTGTGATTCATTTCCCTTGTGTCAGATTGAAAACAACAACGCATCACAGTTCTTGCATATTAAAGAAGTGCTCCCAGCTGAATGTCAGCTCTGAAATCTCAAGGAAGCTATGAAATGAGTTTAAAACACAAGCCTCCAGACCTCTGTGTCAGTGGTTTCCAAAGCAGGGTACATGCACTCCAGGTGTTATGCAAAAACAATCCACTGGAATTCAAGAATAAAGTATCAGAATTTCTCTATTGAAAAAAAAAAACAAGGGAATTAAGCTTTAGCAATATTTAATATATGGATTGAGGCCAGCATCCTTACTCAGTCCATATGTCAAAGGGTCCCGTCACACATGGTATGCAAGGTGTACTTAAGGAAGGGCAGGTGATCCATAATGCAGAGGGACTGACAGCAGCACCCTCGCTTGGTTACATTTAATGTATTGTAACACTGCAGTTTATACCTGCCCCATTAAATAGTATCACAGATTATATTATCAACTTTTAACTCACCCTCACAAAACAAACAAGAAGTTTAAAAAGATTCCTGCGAAGTAACTGTGGATTGAAGATAACACAGAATGTGAGCACAAAACAAGATGTCAGAGCTGACACTTCCACTTACTACGAGCTCTTCCTCAACCACGGTACAAGATTAAAAACAGTGATGACCTAATCAGATCTGACAAAGACTTGGGAAAAAAAAATCAAAAATTACCAAGAGGACTGTTTGAAATACACATTTGTAATACAGATCCACTATTGTTCATAACAAGCCTTGCACCAACTGCACATTAGGCCTTCAGGTACTAGCTAACAATAGTATGAAGCCATCACTGTTAACAAGACATTTAAGAGCAAAGCATTCTGAACATTAAGACCAACTTTTATAACTTTTTCCAGAGATGTTTCAAATCATGTGATAATCAAATGTTTTACAAAAAAAGCGACAAATGTCGAGAAGTGTCTTTGAGGTTTCTTAAATAGTAACAGAAAGACAAAAAGCCACATACAGATCAGAACACTTGTTCTTCCTGATATGGTAAAAACAGCTGAAATAATGCATGGAAAACAAAACAGCAACAAATGAAAGCCTTCCTGTCAGTAAATACTGTTGGGAGACACAGAACACTGCTGAAGATTCAAAGAAACAAGTCCTAGAACAAATTATGCAGTGTGGGAGGTTTACAATAGAGGCAGATGAAAGTACTTGTTAGTAACACATCTCAGCTTATGGTATTCAACAGTTTCTGTTTCAACAAGGAAATACGTGAACTGCTTTTTTGTGAGCCACTAAAGGAGAGATGTACTGGAGAAGATGTATTCTCAACAGTAAATGACTTCTTTAATAAAAACTATGTTTTATGGGGAAAAACTGCACAAGTGTAACCATTGAAGGAACAGCTGAATTGACTAGAATAAATAAAGCGTTCCAGGGTAAGATTACAAAAAGCTCCACACGCAAAATTCATTCATTGCATCCCTCCCAGGCAAGATATTGTAGCAAAAGAGTTGGAGCCAGAAGCACACAAAATGCTACAGGATGTTGTCGATACGGTTAACTTTACAAAAATGAAGCCTTGAAAACAGCCAAATCTTTCCAATATTTTGTAATGAAAAGGAAAGTTACAATGAAAACCTTTTGTACCACACTGAGGTTTATTGGTTATCTCACAACAAAGTGCTTAAAGGAGCTGTCACATATGAGTCACACATTTTTCTTTCATAAGACCAGAAATGCTGCAGATCTACTGAACTCTTCGGTGATGAGAAGTGGCTGTGACTAGTATGCTACCTAACAGATATTTTCAAAACACAAACACAAATACTTAATCTGCTCCTTCAAGGTAGGAGTGACATTTTCAGAATGAGAAATTAACTGCTTTTTGAAAGAAGCTAGTGCTATGGAGATGACATATTGAAAACGGCTGTTTGGAAACACTTCCATTATTGTATGATTTTGTTGCCAAAAACAATGAAAGCATGTTACCCATGGAAACACTCATATTTGTACATTTTAAAAACTTCTAAGCATGTTAGAAGATTGTTTATAAATCTTCTAAATAGTTTCAGTGTGCCTTACACTCATTTGATTAGTTTGCAAGAGAAATTGATATCAGAAGTTAGAAATTTACTAGCCAAATTTCAACAAAACCTTTACATACTTGGTGGACAGGAATGAAAAATGAGCATCACGATTTAGTAAATACAGCCAACAACTAAATTCTTTTTGGATCTGCATATCTTTGCGAGCGATCTTTTTTCAGTTTTAACAGCCATTAAGGCCAAATACTGACATAAACTGAGCTTACAACCAGACCTTCAAAACACTGCATAAAAATGTTAAACTGATTTTAAAAAATAATGAAGCATATTGAACCACACTGCTCTCAGTAAAAAAAATACAATATTCTTAGTGAAAGCAAGGTTTTGCATATAATAATTGAAAATCTGTGCAATTTTTAGTGTACATAATCTATTATGTGTACATAATAGTGCACATAATTATGTACATAGTGTACATAATCTACATTCATTAGAGTTATGTGCTCCAGAGTCTTTCACTGGTGGCATACATGATCAAAGAAGTTGAGACCACCAATCTACATGACTATGAAAGCAGCATTGGCAGATACACAGAAGGCTAGAAGTTTATCTTCCTTATATATAGTTTTACTTTCATGCTTAACACACTGCTACTAACTGTGAGCTACCAGGTCATGATACGAATTTAATCATGTGTAAGAGCTGCAACAAGATAATATTAAAACTTACCAGGAGTTGTAACAAAGTGAATTTAAGATGATGTAAAAAAAAAAAAAAAAAAATCCCCAAGCCTTTATGAAGCTTTGCTACACTAGGAAAGCATTAGTTTCCTTTGTTCACACATTTTTGTTTCTCTTTTTCAAGAGCATAGACTAAGTTATATGTTTTCATACCACAGGGTCAATTTGCACAGGTAGCAGTTTAAAAACCTAGACAACTATACTCCAGTTACTTTTTCAGATGTGACAGTTTGTCTGAACAGCAATTCCTGAAGAAAGAATAAGAAAAAACACATTCATACCTGTTCAGGCTTCATCATCTACCAAATGTTACTCATTCATCAGTTCAGCCAGTTTGAATGTAGTCTCAGATTTCAACTCATCCCCTCAGATCATTACGAAACAAAATCACATCCTGACAACTGCTGCTTTTATTGAAACCAGTTCTCTTCTCTCCTTGTCTCACTTTTACTTATTTTCAAAACCAAAGCAAACACTATAGTATTTAAAATACTTTAAAATATATGTTTTTTTCTTCCCATGAGCTCTCTACTCAGGGACTTGGAATGAAATTATTCCCCTACAGCATGGTCTGTGGCATTTCTTTACCTGCAATGATCTCCGTAAGCACAGCATCCTCGCTGATAATACCTGCACACCATGGCAGACTGACTAGTGGACAGGTCATGGGAGTAGCGACAGTTGTCTCCTTCCTTGCAAACTCCATGCATGAAATACCTGTAAGACAGAAGATTACTGTGAATTAAGAACAAACATTGAATCTCTAAACACAGCACTAGGATGATGAGTTATTTTATAAATCAAGGTGTGCTGAATTAAGAACATCACTAATGACTCATGGGACTATGCCCCAGTATAAACACACAAATAAGAAAGTCTGAAAAAAGATGAAGCCTTAGCAATTCCAATGAACTGCACTGCATTTATAGGGGCTTATGCTTAAAGAAGCCTAAAAAAAAAAAAAAAAAAAAAAAGGTAAAGTAAACCTTATCCTGGGCTGGGGACAAAGTTTTAGCAGTAGCTCCTGTGTTTTGACACAAGCAAAAACCTTAGACAAGCCTACCACTGAATCCGACATCAAAACCAGCCATATCCTAAAAGTTTCCTTTAAAAGGAAAGTCTATTGTTAATTTGTAAATATTGGAGCCAGGAGTAATTTCCCAAGAATGCAATACATGTTGTTAATGGATAGTTATATTTGACTAAACATGCACATTAGTTTTTGCCATAGGAGCCAGATAATCAGTAGGAGCACCCTGCTTCAATACTGTGCTGCCTGTCCCAAACTGGACACTTCATTCGATTTTAGCATTTCAAATAAGGCAAGTTCAGTCAAATACCCTCAAATTCAGCTGCTCAAGCAAACTGAACAGTGTTTTTCCATTTGGTTTAAGTTTTAACCCAGAAGACACAAGCTTCTTTACATTTAAGGCCTTGTAACTACTGAAGCTATGTACGCTCAAGAGAGCCACAAACAAAAATGCAACTTAAAGTACATCTTACCCAATCAACACAGAAGTATTAATCACCACCACCACCCCCAAAAAACCTACGTAAGAACTGCTTACTAATAGTTCAGCTTACAAAAGGCACTGGCCCTCAGATATGAAGCAAGCTGCAAACTTGTCGCAAACAGATTTAGTAAACATGGAAAATTGTTCAGGTTTTGGTCTCATACAAATCCTTAGCTTGTCTACAGACCGCTCGAGTGAGAATTCAGACTTGGAAGGGTACAATCTGCTTCCATCTTGCTGCTGAATGCTGCAGGCCTGCCCTCCTGCTACACACTGGCACCTCTCTGCATTGGCACTACCCCTGCTCAGCAGCAGCACCAGGTCCTGTGAGGCAGGGGAGGAGATGACAGGATCACCTTTCACAGCACATGCTAAGACCAGGAGGGCTCTTCACAAAAAAAAAAAAAAAAAAAAAAAAAGCACGTTCAAGTCGATACCTGTACACATACAGGGTTATTGAACCGCATGAGCTTCTGCATGGGTACTCAGACTGCTGCGTTGTTAGGATGCCAGATAAATCAAAGGCAATACTTGGCCAAACGACACAAGCCAAGCTCTATCTGTAGCCCAATACCAGGGAAATATTTGAACTTGAAGCAAGTCTTACGAGGGCTGACAGAGGGTATGCAAAACCAGTGGTTTACTCAAGGTACTCAGAAGAGAAAAGCTAATGTGGTTTTATAAGCCACCAGCTGACGCTAGCCATCAGGCTGAAATTCACACCTCAGAAATGCCACCTGGCTGTGTGCTGCAGCTACACAGCCAACCAGAGAAGAAACACAATCCTAGGGAGAAATAAATAATAAAAAGGCCAGATGACACTGCAGGATATTCTCCCCAGAGCAGGGAGTAGGTTCGTCAGGTTTGCCAGGTGGCTGCACCAACAGCTCTGCCAGCACACACCAGGAACAGGGCACTGAAACAGCACAAACCACACGCCCCACAAAGACAAGTAAGAACCCTCCACCCAAAAAACACACACAAACACGCCGACACAACCCGCTCACCTGCCTGCAGACAAACCCACCTCAGGGCCAAGAACCCAGCACGCCAAGCTCATGGAACCAGAGCACAACCGGAACCCACGGCTGCTTTAAGGAGCGGGACCCACACCAGCAGGGGCAGGAGCAATTCGGGGGGTTGCCAGATGTCAGTCACTAGCTCTTTAAGGGTGCTGTCTCCACCCGCGGCTCATTTCAACACAGCGCTGCTTCCCCCGTGTGCCGGGGCAGGCAGCTCCCCGGCCGCCTGCTGACTCAGCACGGAGCTGCCTCAGCTCTCACCCGACATCCCTCGGCAGCTCCCGCGGTTATTCTTAGCCCGGATCAGGTCGCCGCTCAGACCCACCGCAGCCAACTGCTAGGGCTGAGAGAGGCAACTAGGAGAAAGGCCACGGCTGAAGGGAGAACTCCCCAGGAGCACTTGATCAGAGCACTGCCCTACAGGCGCTGAGCCAGGCTCTCCCACTGTCACAGAGCAGACACAGGCCCAGTGCCCTGCCTCCCTTCCCAGCTGGTGTTGGGAAGTTCGGAATACCCACATTTTAATGACCTGGATTTCAGCGATGCCTAAAAATATAATAATCCACTACAGATTCTTTCCCCTGCTGTTAGGATGTGATTGCTTCGATCACTTGCCATTTGCTGGAGCAAAAACATGCTTAATGGCTTTTATTAAAAAGACACCGCTATTTGTAACACGGGTAACTGCAGCCTAAAATCCTAAGAGCTACCAGCTTCTTTCCGACAGCTTGCTTAATATACATTAGGCGTTTTCACACGTGTAATCCTCTTAGCGAAGCCACTCTGCAACATTTTCTCTCCACAGCTTGAGGCTTGCAATGGCTTTGCTTGTTCAAGGCGTGGCTTGTCCTTTGCCTCAGGTCCACCTCGTTCTGCTCCCAGGTAACCCCGTTTTGTTCCTAAGCTACGGGGTTTGCCGAACGGGAAGGCCACACCTGGCAGCATGCTGAGCCTCCCCCACAGAGATACCACCCTTGCTGGCAGATGGGAGCCTTGGAGGGACACGGGCACGGCTGCTCCGGCTTCCTCGGGAGGCCTGGGCGGGTTGTGAGCCCCTGGGGAACGAGGTGCTGGGGGAGAGGCCAGGCACGCGGCTCCAGCGTGGCACGCGGGCACCCAGCCACCAGTGCCTGATGAAATTCAGCAGGAGCTAGCAGCCTTACGAAACAGGGGAAAAGCAGGCCTCGGCGGTATTGATCTGCTCGTCCCTTCCTCGCTGTAACCTTCAGCAAGCAGCTAGCGGGGTGTCCGGAAGAGAGCGGCTAAGAAGGGGCGATGGAGCAAGCATTTCAAAGGCCTGTGCGCCACACCTTATCGCTCGTGTTGCACCACGTTAAGGAGGCACATGTCAGTGAGTCAGGTTCTTCGTGCTGAGAGGCAAGTAAATACCTGGTCCAGGCTCTAAGGAAGAGCAACAAAGCTACACACAGGCAGGCAGCTCCCAAAACACAGCGATTTGGCTGCTAGGGGGGTTTATTTATGGTCAGCTACTGAACACACAAGTAAATACAATCAATTTACATCAACTCCATGAGCTGATTATTTCTTAAGTATTGCTGCACAAAATCTGGAAAACCCAGATATCTGAAACTATCAGCATCAAGTCCTGGGTTTAAACGTTGGCTATACCCCTGCTCAGTAAAGTTACACATCCACCTAAAACTGGAGGGGCAGAGACACTTGGTAAGGACTACCATTCCTTTTCTTATTTCAAACATACCAGTAACAAAAGGATCAAATATGAATTGAGTTATATTTCATAACTACTCGTTCCCCTACATCTTAGTCCAAATTAAAGGATTTTTTCCCCGCAGCACAAAAGCCTTGAAAACCGCTGAGCCATAGCGATGTAACAAAATTATTTCTCATGACCTATTAAGAAACAGGATGAATCCATCGTTTTTCATCCAGAGGTCTAAACCTCAGCTGCAGAAGGGCACTATCCACAGAACTACAAGTCTCGGGGACATCAAAGTCCTTCCTCTTAGTCATCGTGTCTCCCGCTCCAAGATGGCAGTCGTCCATCCCAAGGACACCACCCTGACGTAACAAGAGCAATTAAGCAACTAATTTAACACATCAAGTCTCCAAAGCAGCAGCAAAAGCTTCCCCTGGCAATTCTGAAACTCTCACTTCTGAGAAAACAGTATTCCTCCATCAGCCACAAAATGCAGAGTATTTGTGCTGAAGAGAGCCCCATTTCTCAGAAGTTTTTTTAGGCAGTATCTGCTGCCACTCCTATGGCAATTCAGATAAATAATGCCTGCAAACACATGGAACTCTGCAGTGTTACTCAAACCAGAAACTGCTCTAGATGCTATACTGAAAAAAACTATTTTGAAATGCTTTTGAATCCCTTCATCCTGCAGTTAAAACCTCTGGGTCATTCATAAAGGTAGAACAAGGTTTAATAATGAGAAGTACGTTATTTTGGTAAGAATTTGATTTCCCTGAGTTAGGTTTCAATAGGGTGTAGTCCTTGTTGGCTTATCACACAGCCCCAGAAGATGGAGTTGAATTGTTAATTTCATTTTAAAGCCCGAGGAAAGCTCTCTGGCCTACAATTCGAAGGGCCCACTAAAAACAAACAAACAAAGAAATGAACAAGCAAGCAACGGCAGGGCTAAGAGGATTAGCCAGGAAGAATGCAGGGGCTCATTAGGCCCGAAAGCTGAGATCTCACTCTTGTTTAAGCTCGCGTTAAAGCAGGTAAACCATTACAAAGGCCCAGCTTTAACTTCCCACTAGGCCTGGGCGAAAGAAACGCATTCATTAGGCCACCGCGGCGGCCCCAAATCAACCCCTTTGCTCCTGCAGCACGGCAGTCGCCGCCTTCTAGCTGATTCATTGTTAGCCGAGCAAACACACGTGCACACAGCGCAGCCCGGCCTCGCGGAGCCTCTCGGCCTGCCGAAGGGCTGCGGCACAAAGGGCTGGGGGAGCAGCCGGGGCCCGGCGGCGTGCAGGGCGAGGAGCGCGGACGGGATGCGGATTTTTATTGTTTTATATATTTTTTCGGAAGCAGCTCGGATCACATTCACCCGTTAAACTCGACGTGGAGGGGTTTTATGTCGGGATAAGCGGCGGGGATGCACACAAGGCGCCCTCGCGGCCCTCTCCGCAGTGCCGCAGCGGCGCCATGCCGGGGCGGGCCCGGTGCCCCCGCACTGCGGGCGGCCGCCTCCTCCCCCCCCCTCCCCCAACACCGCGGGGTCACCGGTAACCGGCGGGGGAAGGAAGGGAGGGGAGGGGGGGGGGGGGCGCTGCGGCGGCGCGGCGGGGGAGGGAGCGGTGAGGGGAGCGGTGACGGGAGGGGAGGGGTAATGGCGGCCGCGCGGCGCCTACCTGCAGGTGACCTGCTTGGTCCAGCCGCCTCCCGGCCCCAGGGCGAGCGGCGGCGGCACGGCGGCAGGCCCGAACAGCGTGCCCGCCTCCTCCGCGGCTGCCGCAGCGGCGGCGGCGCTCGGCCCCAACGCTGCCGCTGCCGCCGCCGCGGCGCCCGCCGCCGTGCCCAGCGCCACCGCCTCGGCCATTACTGTTTATCCCCTCACGGCCGCAGCCCGGAACTTCCGGCAGCGCGGCCTGACGGGCGGCGGCGGCGGCGGCGGCGGGGCGGGAGGGGCGGGGCGAACGGAGGGCACGCCCACTCCGCCCTCCCTCCGGCCCGCTGATTGGTTGGGTTTGGGCGGGAACGCCTCCACCCCCCCCTCTCCCTCGCCCGCCTTCCCGCTGCGCAGCGCGGACGTTAGCAACGGCCGCGCAGGGCCGTTAAGCGCGGCCCCGCGGCGGGAAGCGGGCGGGCGCGCGCGCGGCCCCGCGGCCTTTGTTGGGAGGGCGGCGGCACAAGATGGCCGGCCTCAGGCGGGGGGGGAGGGGGGAGGGGGGAGCCGTGCCCTCGCGTGGCCCCGCCTGGGAGAACGGAGCTCGGGAGTTGTGGCTGAAATAAGCCAAGCACACACACACACACACACAGCGGTGTGATCAACCTGGTGGTACACACCGCGAGTAAAAAAAAAAATGACCGAAAAAAATAAAATGATTGGGCTCCGCGGGCAGCGGTCTGGGCTGAGAGCAGCCCTGCAGTACGCTGTACTGCGGCACTGCAGCAAGCCCTCACAGAGAGGAAAAAAATGTGTTTTTTCCCTCACACAGCACCCATTCCAGCCCCTCACAGCCCTGCTTTCCTTCCCCCAGCTCAGCCCGATGAGCCCATAGGCACCCACAGGGACCTGGAGGCCCACGGGCACCAGGGTGTGAGTGCTTTTCCCCGCACTCACAGGGGTTTGAGGGATGAGAACCCCATCAGCACACTGGGGATGCATCTCATTGTATCCTTCAGGGGCTGGCAGTGAATAATCTTCATCCTGTCCAGCCCCTGAGTCATCCAGATTTAGTCATTGCCTGTTTCAGATCCGGGTGTTGGGAAATCGCGGGTACATGTGTGGTAGGGTGTCGGTGACCTGCTGCAGGCGGCAGGAACCGTGCCAGTTCTATAGCCCTTTCCCATATCCCTAGAAGATTCCTTTTATTTTTCCTTTTTTTTTTTTTTTTTTTTTTTTCTTTCTCTGATGTATTTTCTCCTGCATTGTCATTCCTGCTGGCAAAAACTGACCGATATCTTTTACAACTCACACAAGTTATCAACTCAAAAGACCTTCTACTTTCCAGTGTTGCCCCCGAGTAATATATTTCGGCAATGTATTCAAGTAAACTCAAATTTCCTGCCCCAGACTCATATATACAATTCACATCTTTATATGCAATCATTTTATAAATTATAATGTGGGCCAAACTTCACATTCTGTTTTTTATAATTATTGTTATTATGGTGAACGTTGTGGCGTGCCTTCCAACTTTCTCATCCTCCATTACTCCCTGGATATTGTCCCTTTTTATCCAAGACAAAGTTGAAAAAAAAACCTCCGAGAGTAAGAAATCCATGTCACTAGTAGAACAGACATGAAGGAAATAGTTGAGTTGTGGGGGAAAAAAGAAAAAAAAAAGTATTACTTTGCATTAAATAATAGTCTAAGTTCTCCTTCTGTGAGTTGCAATGTTCTTTCTCTGTCTTGTCTGTAGTCATTCACTGTCTACGTGTTTATCAAGCTCTGCCTCGAGGCTAATCAGAACTTCACCGGTTATAACAGAGATGTCAGCTGACATCAGATTAAGACCTTGATCCAGGTTGTCCATGTCGCATTTACAGCTGGGACCAGCAGCTGACTCTCCTGAGATGAGCGGCACAGTGATCGATGCCAGACAGTGAGCTCTGTTCCACAAAGCCCCGTTATAAGAAAGCCAGGAGGTTCAGTGCAACACTGAGCCATGCGAGAGCCAGGAAGACCTTTTGAAGGAGTCTGTTTAATACCAAGAAACTGATCTTCTGCACATGATTCCATCACAGTACAGCTTTCATACAATGCTACACTGCAACGCAACGCCAAAAACCACACAGTATTTGTATATGTTCAATCTTATGTTAGAAGGATCTGGAGGAAAACAAAAAAACAACAAAAAAAAAACTTCCTATTAGAAATTAATCAAATACTCTCTCACCTAAGCCATTAAGATAATCTGGAAAGTAATTTCAGAACCGTTAGAATGATCATGAAAAGCTGCTGATAAAAGTGCAAGAATGTAAGCCTTCAAAGACAAATTAAATCACAAACGAGCAACTTCTTTGGGCCTTCATGTTGGTTAGATTGGTTTCTTACAGAGCAGTCCTGGCATGATGTCCAGTTCCAGACACTATTATTTACACAAAGATAAAATAAACAGTTAAAAAATGTTCCATATGATTCTGCATGTTCCTAGGGCATCTTTTGTATACTTAATATTTAGAAGAAAGCTTAAGAATGTACGGTGACATACCAGGATGTAAATACCAGCTTGCAGAACCACTGCAGGTTAATAGACTATTATAAATCAGGTACAAGGTAAAGGAAGTGTCCCAAGGCGGACATGCCAGTGTGACAAAACTAAAGCAAAGCTTGTTATTTCCCTAATTTCTTCAGCAGTGAAACCCTTGAGAGAAAAAGGGTTTCAGAGGAGCTGGTAACTCGGTACAGATCAGTCACAGATGAAAATGCAAGGGTGGCCTGGGAGCGGCTGTGGCCTGAGGGCCCGGTTCCCAGCAGGCTGTAAGAATTTGTCATGGCGATTTCTTTATTCCCAGCCGCTCCCAGTTCACCCAGCAACCAGTTTAATATTAACTTCTGCTTCCAAGGCTCTGAGGGGGAAGTACTAACAGGAAACTCTCCGGGTTGCTGCAGGCGGGCAGTACTAAATGTCACCAAACGTAGCAAGCAGAGGGGCAAGTTTTCCCCACAGTTTCTTGCAAAAGCTCTCTCCAGCAGTTCTCTGGGGCTTTCTTCCCTTCTCCCAACCAAATGCACACTATGGTCCTCACTGCTGCCCTGTTCCCTAAACCACCATCAGCCATGTAACCCATTTCAGAAATGTCCCAGGAAGAGCATGGTCAGCCTACCTCTTGGAGGCCAGCAGGTATCAAACTGGCCCATTCTTTTCCTGGTTTAGCAAGACTCAATTGCTTTTATAATGAAGTAAAAGATGAAGTTAGCCCTCAATAATTTTCTATATATACTCTTATTTTTGCAGTAGTAAATCCAAAAGACAAATGCAAAAACTGGGATGTACACAAGATTGCAAGAAGCTGCTTGAGTGGCCCATTTTTGTCTCAGAGACCTGCAGGCAGGTTCAAAGGGGAAAGCCAAGCTAGAAATCCAGCAAGCTGAGGGGCTGATTTCCCCCTTGGTTTGAAGAGAAAAATGGTAAATAAAGCAACACACTGTTACCCTGTCTGTGATACCACAGACTGAACTGGGTGCCCATGGTGTAAGATCATCTTAAGATGAACTTGATCTTTATGAGAGAGATGGAAACTCAGAGATCAGCTTGATTATGAGGTCATCTTGCCTGGTAACATGCCAAAAATGTGATAATCCAGATATGTTTCTACAGAACTGCAGTGCTTCCAAATATATCTAATTGAAATTAAAACAATGTCATTATGATTTGAATATATTTTTCAAAAATCTAATATTATCTACAGATTTGGTTTTCAATACATCTGGCTACTCATCCTCCCATCTTCTCAGGAAGAAGATACTGATCACAAAATCTTCAGCATCCATTTATTGTACCTGAGGATGCAACCTGTCGTTCCTGCAATTAAATTCCCTGCAGACCCTTTAGCAGAGGTCAGAGGTGGATTGTCTTTGTAACTTAGCAATCTTTGCTTGAAGTCTCCTTTAACGTGTTTATTTTTGTAGAAACTAAAAAGACATTCCTTACTGCTGAGTTAAACAAAAGTTGCAGAAAACTTCTTTAGGAAGGGACAAGTGTAAAATATGAAGACTGCTTCAAAAACTGATGTTTTACAATTCCCCAATTACTATAGTGCAGTAAAATCAGTTCCCTGACACTGATTACTTCAACTTAAAAGCAGTGCACTGATAATTACTTTTGCTAGTTTTATGTTATGCATGGAGGTTGCATAGAATCTTGTCTGTCTTTTAGCCTGTAAACCAACGCCTTCCTGAATAGCCATTTAACTCTGAAATGTGATACTTTCTACAGAATACAAAATCTAAACGCGCATATCACTGCACCAGATCTCAAAGTGTCCTTTTAAGTATGTCTTTTTATGAGGGGACAGAGATTTACTAATTTCAAAGTCCTGTTCAAAGCCACCCTAAACCTGTTAGGATGTCTTCGCAGGATGAGGCTACCACAGTTTTCCCCTGTGAACTCAGTTTGTGTTCATTGTATCTCTTTAGCCAGGCATCTGCATCATAAGGAGAGTCACCACAATTAGACCTACAGCATTCCTCGCCGGGGAAGAGCTGGATAGGGCTCTCACCCGGAGAAGAAAGAGCTTCACAACTGCATTTGGCCAAGTTGTAGGGGGAGCATGAATGCAATGGCTGTGCTTTTTATGAATAGGTACAAAAGGAGCCCGATCTCAGAGGCATTGTTTTAGTGAACCCTGAATTCACTGACTAAGAAAAAAATTAAAAGCAGCAAAGGAATCTGGAAAAAAATATATAATATTTTAAAGACTTGGGGAAAAATCGGGCACCATGCAAACAAAAATAATGGCAGAAGCTTTCCTTGCCCTGCTGTGAAATCGCCGCACTCGGGCAGAGCTCAGCTGTGCCTGTGGTTAATAATAAATGGACTCTCTCAGCCCCCCCATGCCGCCGGCCCCCTCGGCACGCCTTCTCCCAGGGCTGCCCCGGCCCAGCTCCAGAGCCCAGCCAGCCTCCCATGTGCCACGGCCGCCCGGAGGTAAGAGACGCGCCAGGCCACGGCTTCACCGAGCCAAACGTGCCCGATGGACGAGGAGGGGAGGCAAGCGGGGATGTTCAGAGGCGAGCTGAGTGCCAGAGCTGTGCAGAACTTGCAGTGGGAACGTGCAAAGTTTTGTTGCAAGGCAAAAGGCCGGGCAGGTCTCGCTGCTCCGCTTGCCAAGCTGCAGAAACCTTTCAGGCTGCTGGGGCCGAGTGCTGGCTGACTTTCTGGCGAACATCAGTGAACTCGTGTCAGTGTCAGGTGGTGACCAGCTGTGTTTTATCTGCAGGCCGCCTCGGCTTGGGCATTCGGGGCTGTTGTGCTTCAGATTACGGGGGGTTGTTAAAATTCAGAGCACAGCTCGAGCAGCCCAACTGATCCGAGCCGTAGTAACCTTGTTGGCTTAATGAATTTATTCCAAAGCTGACTTTGCCCCAGAGAGCAAGGGGTGTGTAGGCACACACACAAGGAACCCTGCGCATTTGCATGAACTTTTCAGGCTGTTGACTGCTGAATTTGGCACTGCACAAGGAGAGATTGTAAGCATGAATAGGAGCTTCTGCCACCTTTGTGTCATGATAGGATTTCGTAAACTTTGTGGAGATTTTGGTCTTAAAAAGGATTTGGAAACTGGAAAAAAAAATCGCCTTTTTTCATTCAGGTGTGTATTGCATTTCACGGCAATCTCTGTCTCGGAGAGTTCAGAGATGTCTAGCAGAAACAGTCCATCTTTCCCTGTTACACAGACTAAGCTGTCCTGTATAGGTAAATTCTTAAGATTCCAGGAAACAAACAAACAAACAAACAAACAAACAAAAAGCTTTTCCTGGATATAATGTGTCTGTGTAGCTGTAGTGCCACAAATTGCACTGAGATCTGCTAAATGTAGCAGGAACGCAGTACTGTTACTCTAATTTCCTATCTGAGTTAACAATAGGCACAAAGGACCAAAGAGATAAATCTTTTCCTCCCAGTTAAGGGGCGAGGAATAGAAAGGCTTGAGGGATATGGCCAAATGCCCAGCAAAAATATGTGAAGCAGCCAGGAACTGAGTGAAACTGCCCTGAGGCCCAGACCAGACCAGCCTCTTAACCTTTGCAACTCTCTCCCCCTCTTTCTCTGTTCTGCAATGAATTTAATTAAAGTGAATAGGAGTTGCTAAGAGACAAGAGGAGTTCTGGAGTTCTTGCCGGGGCTGAATTGTGTCTCTGCTTCCAACACTTTGTACTAAAAAAGACGATGTAACTTGAGCATGCATGAAGCACTCTGGGCTCTAGGAAGAGCTGCTCTTTCCTCCTGGTGGTTACAATCTGGCTTTCCAGTCCTTAGCTTCTTTATTTTACTGAACTGCTTGTTTCCCTCAAAATACCCGCAAAGGCTCTCCTCTTTATAGTATTCCTCTGCCTGCATCTTCCTTGTAGGTTTCTCCTTGTAGGTTTCTCCTTGTAATCTTTCAGGCTGAAGGTGACAGCAGCTGAGCCTGCAATTTATGGTGAACAAGTAGCTTTGGAAATCAAAATGTTGCATAGTTCTAAAGTCTCTACAATTTGTTACTACTTATCCTTTCTTCTGCTCTGCCATGTTTTCAGCCCAGCATTGGCAATGGGCTAGATGGACTCTTACAACCCTACTTCTACAGTTTAACATTTTGCTTTGACACCAGGGCTCATACTTGAAACACCAGGAACTGCCACACAATCTCCTGGGCCAGCCCAGGATTGTTCACTTTCCAAAATCAGTGCAAGAAATGTTAGGTATACTGTCACATCATTGCTTAATTACTTCTTTAATTTTTATTTTTTACCTGACTTTTGTACTCTCAGGACCATCCTTATGCACAAGATGATTACAAAGATAACCTGTAGATTGGGAAGATGTGTGTCCACTCTGGCATGTAGGACCACCCAGGTGAGAAGATTTCTGCATGGTGAGTAGTGTATTCTGAAACAGTCCCTGGGCAGAAAGCAAATTCCTCATCCGAATGCAGCAGAAACCTTGCTGGCAGCATTGTGGGAGAAAAGCAAAGAGCAGCATTTTCAGCTTTTGGAAGAATACTTCAAGTCCTAAATGTGCAGGGAGTTTCTGTAGTTTGATAAAGACATTAAAATTAGGAGAAATTTTGATGCAAAATAGTGTTATAATATATTGGGTTATTATGGTACCCTTGGTGCTTCCACTCCATTAACATGTTATTCTTTGGGTATGATTGCAGAGCTTAGTTCATTCACAGTAATGTTCATTTAAAGTAATATTACTGGAGCCAATAACAACACAGCTGCAATAGTGGTGGGAGAGGAACACTGAGTGATGGTGATGAGGATTATTATTTGTATTAATCGTAGCGTTGTTTTTTGTTTGGTTGGCTTTTGCAAATATTTCAGTCCCATAAAACGCAGTTTTAGTCTCCATGGAGTCATTTCTGAATTCCCCCAAAGATTAGCTGAAAAGGAGAATAATGTATCATGATGATGACAATTTGCCTCTATAAAATAGCTCAGTGTTTACTGCAAACACCCATGCAAATAACTGACTTGTCCATATTTATCCCCAGGTGCTTATTTCAGGATTCAGCCCTCCGTACAGGAAGCCCTGATGGAGGGGAGACCAGTTGTAGCCTTGGAAAGCACCATCATTACACATGGCATGGCCTATCCTCAGAATCTAAGGTTGTGGATTTTATGTTCCTCACTCAACGAAGTTATAAGAAGGAAGCGAAGGGAAATGTCAGGTTGCTAGGGATACAGAATATGGGCTCTGGTGTGAAACAGTTGTATTTGGACTTCTAAGGAGAGCAGAACCATACAACACACGTCCTTACACAACACCTCACATTTCTGGCTTCCTTTAAAATCTGGCAGCAGGAAATATCATCATTTGCTCTAAGACTGATAAACCACACTTTGTGGCTGCGTAATTCGTACAGACACTGAAAACACTTTGTGGTTTCTTTAGGTGTACCTTTTATAATACAAAAAGGACTAGAACACAATAGTGAAATCTACTCATTGTTGCCACTCAGAGAAGCTGCTGCGAGAGCTGCTGGTCAACCTGTGCCCTGCATAGGGAAAAAAAAAATAAGCCCACAAAAAACTCTACCTGTTATTTATTGATGTCCTGTAGATTTGTGTTTCGTTCAGTCTCCTCTCCATTCTAGCTTCCTGAAAGCACAGGAAGGTTTCAGTATTGACCTTGCCATTGTTTTGCCCGGCATTTCATCTTAGAAGGAAGCTCAGTAAGGTTTTGGAGAAGGTAGTTTCAGAGTTAAAGATTATCTAGTGTACATACAGATAGCTCAGAAAGGGAGAACAAGCTGCTCTTAAAAGAAGACAGTCTACAGATGATCAAATATAAAACCTGGAAAGCTTCAAAAAAACCTAGTCTGAAACTCTAGAATATTCTCAGGCTGCAGCTTTTCTGCACTGTTGTTACCTTATATCTGACTGTTCAGATTGTGAAAAATACAGCCTAGTTTTTCAAACAGGACTTGAAGTATCTCAGGTTTCTATGAAGGTTTATGTTCTCAGAAATACAAGTAATAGATACTGAAAGGCTCTATTTGGAGAATATTCAGTAGCGTATAGTACAAATAATAGGTTTGCTCGTAAACCAGGCTATTTTATGGATGCTGTCTCAGAAATGAAGCACAGAGCCTGTACATTGCTGTCCTGAAAACGGGAGCTCTCGATAGCTCTGCACTGCTGTAAAATCAAATGCAAAGACTTCTGCCATTAGCAAGAGACAGAAGAGGAACTGGACTTTGCTGAAATCCCAAAAACTGCATAAAACTGGAAATTGGGAATGTTGGCCGTCAAACATGGTAGATGTCTTACCTGATTGTTTCCCTCACTAATTCTGTGATCGTTGTCTTGTCTATCTCATTCTAGCATGGCCAGAGAGGTAGAAAAAATTGTAACGACAAATGGAGCAGTTCCAGCCACTATAGGTATTTTAAGGGGTCAAATCCACGTGGGACTCACAGATGAGGAGCTTCAGTTCTTGGCAAGCAGTAAAAATGTAGTTAAAGTGTCTCGGAGAGATCTTCCTTATGTCCTCAGCCAGGTATGGTAATGCAGGCTTCCTATCTGATGTTTTCTGTATAGCAATAGGGTGTTCAGTTTCAAACCAGGTAGATCTAAACCTCTTTAAGACACCACATAACATGGTGTCTTGGTGGTAAGTTGAAATATATTCCTAGCCAGAGTCAAAATACACCAGTCAGGGAATAGCAGACGTGGAGTCAGACCATTCTGCATCGGCTGGCTAAGCTAAGAACATTCATAACAGCAGGATAAGGCATCATCATGTTGCATATGAACTATGTGACACACAAGCCACCCCAAGTTAGTGCTTGAGGTGACACTGGCTGCCCATGAACCCTTCTGGTTGGAAAGCCCTGGAGAATGAAGGCCTTTGCTACTACAAGAGCAGTTTATGTAGCAGGGATGATCGTTCCTCTGCATTTTTGCCTAGGAATATCTGTATCCGAATTTCACCTGCCAGCTGTGTCAGCAGCCTGGTGTGATGTTGCTGAGTGTTGGACCACAACCACAGCTGCCTGCATGCAGTGTTCTCTGGGTCGTGCTGGGTGCTGACTGTGACCGGTTGTCCCCTGACAGGGCTTGTCCGGTGGCACTACCGTGTCCGGAACAATGATTGCAGCACACAAGGCAGGAATCTGTGTGTTTGTGACAGGAGGCATCGGAGGCGTCCATCGGGGAGGAGAGAACAGTAAGAAAGTTGATACATTCTACTTTTCTTCTTGTTGCTGCAGTTTTATCTAATCCCATCTTTCTTCCTTTTTCTCGGTTTGTCCTACAGTAACTGTCTGCTCAGCAGAGTAAAGCTATCGTTCTTCTCAACCATACTCTGGTTGTTTTCTCTCCAGTATCTCCTTTCCAGAAGCTTCAAAATATTCCTCTTGAGCACCGGCCAGATAAGAGTGGGGGAGTTTCTCTTTATCCTTTGTTTGCACAGGGTTATATGGATATTGTTTGATGGTGCAGCAGGAGCTGACTGTACTTTCCCCACTTTGTGCTCGCTGGATAACCTGACAGTGGCTGTGAAGCACGGTGCTGTTATTGGCTCGCTGACAGCTAAGGAGGAGGAGGGTCTCGCCGCAAAAGAGATTTAGGCCCTGGTCCACGTTCCTCTCTGGAAACATGGGGACATGGCACAGCCTTGGCAGTGTAGTTTGTGACCTCTAAGCACATACTTTCTTTTTAGCCACGTATATTCCTAGCATAGTGTAAGCAAACTGCCCTGATGAATGCTGTCTCTTTCAGATGTGATATAAATTCCAGACCAGGGGGTTTCCTGAGGTCAGCAGAGCTCCTGTGGTGCTTTTCTGCCAGCTATGTCAACACCACAATCAAAGTCTTCTTATATTCCATCTTCTTGAACTCTGTCCTTGTTTTATGACACCTTCTTCTTTCTTTTCAACCAAATTTTTGCATGCTGCTTTCTGAGGTGAACAAACAGGTGAGACAGTCAGTGTAGGGCTGCATCTCTGCCCTAGGCCAAGCGACTTCGTAGTTTTCAGTCTCTCTTCCTATATCAATCTCTCTTACAATCTCAACATCTAATAGCATGATCTAAACCTGTAATGTTTGTCTGTGGATCAAAATGGTTGCAAAAGCAGGCCCTGGCATCCCAGGCAGATACGGCTTTTTAAGAGGGCATTTAAGGTCACCTTGGTGTACAATGCTATCACAAACAACAGCTGCTTCTCTCGACAGCTCTGGATGTGAGTGCTGACTTGACAGAGCTAGGACGAACTCCAGTTGCTGTTGTATCTGCAGGAGTCAAGTCTATCCTTGATATTGGCAGGACACTGGAATATCTGGTAGGTATCATGGGCTGCTCAGAATGAAAGCAGGTGATGATATGCTTTGTGTACCAAGTCCAGCAGTGACAAGAAGGCCCAGCGATGTTGAGGCAGTTATTAAGTCCAAGATTTTCACAAACAACTATTGAGAGGATGGGAGGCCCATATTTGCCATTTTCTAGTTCTGGGGCTATTCAAGCACTGGGCTACCCCTAACACAAACCTATCTGTGTCCAGGATGCTGTTCCAGCAACTGTTCCAACTGAGGCCAAAGATACCCCAAGCCATGGCCTCTTTTCTGGCTTTAGAGTCACATTACTATCTACTGGGAAAATGCTCCAACACTGATGGATCACACAAGCTAGATCCATCAGACTCTAAATCAAAATCAGAATTAAAAGGAGAAACAAGATGATTTTCATTAGAGTCCATTTTTAAGGTTTGGTATGTTGGAAATCACCACAGCCAGTGCTTCAGGTGACAGCCAGTGTCAATACCTCTCAATCAGAAGCAGAACTCATTTAAATTCCTGTCAGCTCACAACATAACTTCGGATCCCAGCTTGTTACCTTGGACTCAGTATTGTGCTAGTGACAGCTGCCCTGCTTTTGATCAGCTCTGAGCAAAGCGCATGCGTCTTCTATGTTTCAATAACAGCTTCTGTCTGACTGGTTACCGCGTCCGGCTGTTTGATTTGACAGAACAGAACAGAATGGGATGTATAAAAGTAACCAAACATTGTGCTAAAGAAAGGCAGCTTCTAGCTGGTTAGAAGGGAAAAGTCAATCTCTTTTTGGGGGTCCCCTTTCCCTCCACTGGTTACCTTCTTTTCTCACCTCCTGGCTGCAGGAGACTCAGGGAGTCTGTGTGGCTGCCTTTGGGGAGTCGAGGGAGTTCCCAGCCTTCTTCTCACGCCAGAGCGGCTTCAAGGCACCGTATCACGTCCAGGACGAAGAGGAGGCAGCTAAACTCATTGGTGTGTTCCAGCAGAGAAAGGTTCACGTGTGGCCCTGGAACAGAGGGTCACAAAAGTGGAATCTTTGTTGTTCTTAAAAGTCTTTGCCTCTTATCATACAGACTCAAAAGAATTAGGAGGATATAAGCCAATTGCTAGCTGGAAAAGAACCTGTCCTTGGGTCAGCCAAGAACAGGAGCTCCAGCCCTGCGTGTTCACACACCCTGCACCCACTCTCCTCTGCCCTTTTCCCTCAGCATTTCATGTGTCCGAGGAGAGCCGCTAACGATCTGCCTGTCCTCTCCCAGCCAGTGCCATGGGGCTAGGCCTGAGCAGCGGGGTGCTGATAGCAGTGCCCTGTCCCCAGGAGCAAGCTGCCTCAGGCCAGGTTATCGAAGAAGCCATCCAGCAAGCTCTCAGCGAAGCCAGGTGAGAGGCACCCTAAGCACTATCCTTTGCTCACCCTGTGGGCTTGAGGAAATAAATGACTTCAGGGACACTGCCACAGGGATTGTAGCACAGCTCAACCTTGGGTGTGGATGAAGCCACAACAAGGCTCTCACTGTTGTTTTATGTAACCTGAAGCTTGTTTACAGGACTCTTTATGGCGTGTGGTTATGGAGATAAATTGTCTGCTAGCAGCAGTGCTTCTCCTCTGATGCCGTTTCAGCTCGGTTTGTCTCGTCTACAGTCATTTTCTTTGTATTTGCAGGTCCAAAGGGATTACAGGCAAAGAACTGACCCCTTTTATGTTACAGAAGATCAATGAATTAACCAACGGGAAATCACTGGACTCAAGTATCCTTTTACTAAACGGAGGGAGGGGAGGAGGAGGAGTGTACTTCTCATTTCCTCCAATAACATTTACTGAATAACTGCCATTTTACTGACAGTCTAACGAGGGGCAAATACCTCATTATCTGCAAACAGCTGAAAGCTCAGCAATTGCATCCTGCTTCTTCAGCAGCACCGTTTCAGTCCTCATCCACTTCTGTGTTAAAAATTGGAGGCCAGCACAGAGATCAGGTGGTCCAGAGCCCAAAGGGATCCCTCACATCTGATCCCTGAGCTTGCCAGCTCTATGATGGAGTCTGAGGATCCATGCACATGGTGGGGTTGTACACTTGAAGATGCCTGGGTGAACATGCTGCCTTATGCAACTCTTCACGCTAGTGCAGAGTAAGAGAAACTGGGACGAAAAATACTCCTGTGTAACGTGAATCCTCTTGCACAGGCAAGAGGAAGAGTCAGATCTACTGGCTGGGATGCTGATGTAGCATCTGGGAGAGCCAGGTTCACCTCCAGGCTCTGCTGCCAGTCTTCTGGGAAACCTCATGGCTAGTCAGTCAGGGCAGATAAGTAAAGGGGGGTTTGGATACTAGACTTGTATGCTGCCACAAAATGGGGTTTTCGAAGCCTCTGACACTTTGCTCCCAGGGAAACTGATGAAAAAGGGGCACGTAGATGAGACTTGGCAGAAATCTCAGTAGGCATCTAGTTCTGGAAAAGATGGCTGAGTTCCTTAATGGTTTTTAGACTCTTCAGTTTAGGCACTTCACCTCATCTGGGAGGCCTTTGCCCATCTGTAAAAGGGGGATGTTAGATTTACTCTGCATGGACATACAGGGAGGAAGGTGAATACATTTAAAACTTCAGAGTGCTCATGGAGCACTGTAACCCAGTATATCTGCCCCCAGTTGATTTTGGTGCAGGGCAGTCAAATCTACCAAGTCCCACAGCATGCATTTCCTGTTGTCCCCCTCAAGGCAGATCCTACATAGAATTCTGTAATGTCAATCTTGCTGGTAATTTTCCTTTTTCTCAAAAAAATGCCATACAGACCTTGCTCTGATCAAGAACAACGCCAGAGTGGGCAGCTGCATTGCAGTGGCCCTGAGCAAACTGCAGAAAGCTACAAGGAAGGGGAACCTGCCTCAGCAAGAGGACACAACCCCACCTCAGCCAGTGAGTCCCCTGCTGTCCTCTGTTTAATTCCTATCTACTGACAGCACTGAAGATAAATTTTTATCTATTTCTAAAATAAGAGGTGACTCAGCCAGAGACCAATCTCTCTGCTTTATGCTGGCAGACATTCTCTCTTTAGTTTTCTTTATTGTTCTCTGATAAATTTCCTCTCCCACTCTACTTACAGAGAATGAACACTGATGATGGCCTAATACCATTAAGTCTTAGACCATCAAATCCATTAAAACTTTAATCACCTTTTCACCTTTTACTGTGACCTCACATACAACTTCAATTGTATTCCTCTCAGTGCCAGGGAGCCCTTGTGACTACAGCAGTAGACCTGGAAGAGGGTGGTGGTAGGTGGATATTTTAAGCTGCTGAGTCACACACTTTTTTATAAATATCTCTTTTTTGTTGGCCTCCTGCTCATGACTGCCAAAATTACAAGAGGTGCAGCATATCCCAAACAAGATCCATTATAACTCATACTCCATTCACTATCTTGATTTTGTGTGTGCTACATGATTTACAGCAAATCTATTTTAGGTAGTCTTTAGAGAGCTGAAGAAGTTTCTAAAACCCATTTGCAGTAGGATTTTTTAACATAGAAGAACGCAGTGACTCCAAAGGCAATAACCCAGCATTTGACAGAATGAGGAAAAAAAGAGCTCTATGTCCCCAAAGAATCTGGGAACTTCCCATTTGTGGAGCTATGCTGCTTTTTCTGTATTTATTGGACAATAAGACAACAATCAATAAAGTTTCACTGGGCAGGACAATGTCTTCCAGGAGCTTGCAAGAAATGACTGCATTTCTCTGCCCACTTTTTCCCATTTGCTTTTCTCCATTCTTACCCCTTCTCCTCCCCTTTACACGGCAATGTCTGAATCCTTCTGAGGTTTGGTACGTCAAAAATTGTCCTAAGAGAGAAGGCCTCAAGGGCATTGACATAACCAGATCATGCAGCTTCTTACATTACTCCATGACCACCCAGTGAAACTACCAGCACCCCTGTATGTGCACAATAATGTCCTGTCATGCTGGGGCTGGTTATCAGTAGGATAATTCAGAAAGCAACATTTAGAAAAGATTTCCATTCTTTATGATTAGAATTGTGCAGACCTGTGTATAGCCAGCCAAAACACGCACAGGCCTTCACACTGTAAATGAGATAGCTTTCAAGAGGGTGGTAAAAGTAGGGGAAAAAAAGGCAGAGGAAAATTGGAGCTTTTCCCTTGAGTCCTTCCAATCACTTTTTTTTAAACCTCTTTCTTCCTTTTAAAGGTGGTGATCGGAGGTATCAACGTTGACTTTATAGCCAAGGCGCAGAACCCTGTCATTCTGGTACTGTATCTATAGTAGTATCTTAGCACCACTGCCATTTCCAGCTACTTTTACAGGAGTACCAAGCCGAACGAGGGGCTGGGGATGGGAAGAGATGGTGTCAGTGCACGTTATCTTTGTGTCTGTATGAGCACACACACACACAAACACGGAAGGTGTAGTGCTGCACGTTCGGTGTGTTGTCTGGGTCAGACCTGGGGTGATACACGTTGACCTACTCGGTTCACATGCTGAAAGTCACTATCCCTACTACTTCAGACAAGATCAGAGCCATATATCATCCTTATGAACTCCACATATCACTCCAGCCTTGATAATCAGCGTTAAGGTACCTCTGGGCTCTTCCCTGATGCTGCATGCCCAAAGAGCTGTTTTAGCAGAAGAGCTGCCCAGGTCACTCACTAAACACATATGCAAAGAGCCAGAAGCCACGGGTGAAGACCCTCACTGTGCTAACCCATAATCAAGGGCAGACCCTATAGCGAGGAAATCCCCAGGTAAGAGACAGTTCTGGCTGCCTGGGGCTATCTTAGCAATGGACAGTGGCATGAACAGGAGCCAAAGACCCCATGTGGAGTACCCACAGTGGTAGTGGAAGCCTTTGAGAAAAGTAGTGCTGACACAGTTACAGCTAAACAAGAGAGCCAGCTTCTTCAGTCATACAGGGTTTGAGTCACACACACACAGATTGCTCTAAAAATATTGAGCATTTTAAATGTCACCAGACCTTCTCTTTCTCACTGTGGTTTGACCACAAAACAACCAAGAGGCTAAAGTGGGACAGACTTGCAGGCATGGGGCTTCCCCATTGCAAATGACAGCCATTACACAGCCTACAGAATTTTTGTTGAGATATAACACAAAGTACCACAGGCTGAGTTGGTGGAGCTTGCTCACAATTTGTTTAGCACCTCAAGTTGCTCTATGCTGATTGCTGGAGCAGAAACTCGTGGCCATCTTCTTCCTTCAAATGGGGCACTCTGTGAAGACCTCTCAGTCAGATAGGGAAAGACCTGCTGGGGAAGCTCTCATTAAGGAAGCTGGCTATTCAAGGATATGGAGGCAAAGGTCAAACAGTATTGTAGGGGTCAAAGGTGACACATGCCAGAGCATTAGCTATGCAGACTTGTAAAACTGAAAGCCCAACTGCTTCTGCAGTGATCTAACCGATAGCATGCATGCCCCAAACCGTGACCACGAGTAGGCAAGCCACCTCCTGTCGTGTCAGCAGTGAGTGCAGACCCCTGGACCACCCATGGCATGGTGAGGGGCAAGGACAGCCACACATCCCAGTGGGAGTAGCTGGCAAGGGAAAAGGAAAAATTTGTTAATGTTGCATTCAAAGGTGAGGTAATACCTGTCTGTATGCATAGCGGTGAGCCCTAGAGCTGAAGGCCCATCAGGGCAGCTACCCAAATACCAAGCTGCAGGAGGATTTGGGAACTGACAGACAAAACGTTTCTGCTGACAGCTTCTGCGGTTATGCACAGAGGAAAAAGCAGTCTCAGCAGTATTGGTCTGCTTTGGCTCTTAAAGACAGATTTTTCCAAAGAGATCAGCACCCAGCAGGTCCCACCCTTATACATGCTGTATTCACTGCAGAGCGTTAGGGTACCACTCGCACCTCGTGCTGTCCCAGTTAGCAAGAAAGCAGCTGTATTCTATACTGTTTTTAGCTTCCACATAGCTTTCAAGGCTATCCAGAAGCAAAGTGCCCTATAAATAACTATTTGGATGTAAGTCATCTGCAGAGAAAGACACATGGTCTCTTGCAGAGGGAAAGGTGTTGGATGAAGCATTCTGGTTATAATGTTCTCAGGATATCCAGAAGTAGAGCAGAGTCTCACTTTTACATTAGCAATTCAAGTCTTTCAGGACACAGAAGAAGGTCCTAGACACTCTGTCAATTCCCTGAAACCTTGCCAGAAAGCATCAACTCAGTCATATTGCAAACCATCTCAGCAGGCCTGTTTTCATCTTAGCCAAACCCACTTGGACACAATGTAGAAGAGATACCCAAGTGCTGCTCAGATTGAGTTACCAGCTGAGCTGGCAAGGTGTGATAAGGGCCAGTCATTGCTTTGTCTTTACAAGCAGGTTGCCAGTTCACCTCTCACTGCACCCACTTGCTACTTTAAGGTGATTTAATCTTCATTTCTTTATGTCTTGTGGGGCTGTACAACACCAGAACACACCCCGGCTGGGTCCCTGAGTGGGAGGCTGGTACACCCACTGTTAGGGCAAAGCTTGGCTTAAAAAACCCGAAGCTCTGTCTTTGGAATGTGGGGGCGAACTGAAAGAGAAGATCAGCATGCCAGGCAAAGAAGGGAGCTCATGAGTATTTTCAACACTCCTGCTGGTATCAGCTTTGAAAACCAGATACTTGCACTGCACTGAGTGGAGTCTGTGCTCATTACCAAGGGCAGTCAGCACCCTCTTTTAATATTGAAATAGGGGCCAGCACCAGTGGTAATTCGCAGGGAGCATAAGCAAATGTGATGGAGTGGAGTTTGGGTGAATGGGGAGTGGTGAGGAGTGGAAAGGTGGACAGAAGTGATAGGTTGTTTATCTGCAGCGCTGCTCAGGGTGTCTGAGCAGTGCTGGGCCTGGAGAACTGCCAGGCAGAGGAACAAAGGGGTCAAGAATTAGCATCAAGTCTTACAGACTGCAAAACTGGGGAGACTCACGGGAAACAAAAGCAGCCTGGGGGTAATACAAGAGCATGTTTGCACGGCAGAGGAGCCTCTCAGTTACAGGACGGGATGAAGAAAGTATTGCCTATAAGGGACAGATATGTACAGGTCCATGAGAGCAAAGCTTGGCACAGTGGAAGAAGGGTCCCTAGAAAGCTTTGGTATGACTTTTAAGAACCCCCAAGAACTGTGAGGGGTTGGAGGAAGAGCATTTTTTTACCCCAAGGTAAAATCCTTGTTTAGGATGGGTAGAAGTGTTTACAAGCGATAAAAATGTGCATGTGCAGGGGTATTCTGGTGCACCTGAGCTGACATGAGAGTCTGTGCCAGGAGCTGCTCTGCACGGGCATGCACACGCTTCTGCACTTGCCACCCAAACACTCAACATACTCTTGAAAGCTATGGATTATCCAGAGCTGTTAAAATTGTTACAAATGCCAGTGACAAGCTCTCTTCTGAAATGGAAAATACGTTTTAGGTTTTTATGAAAAAGGAGCTTTAAAACCATTTGATAGTCAGTGATGAAGCCCAAAGAGATCGGAGCACTTACTGAGGTCGTTCTTCTGGCAGGAAAACCAGGAGGAGATGGATGAGGGACTGCCTACCTTCTGACAATTTGGTCATTTGTCACAGACTGACAGATGGACAGAGAAGGCAGAGGCAAGGGAAAAGAGAAGCTGGTAATCACACAGGTGGAAAGGGGTGTTTCTGAGGAGGGAGATGTTTGGGAAGAGAAGGGTAAGTGGAAGAAAAGCATTCAGACACTGAAATAGATCCTTCCATGAGTAAAGTATTGCCCACAGAGGACAGTACAGGCAAAGATGACAAAGCTCATTCTATCTTCAAAATGGGGAAAAAAAAATGGGACTCTGGAGTCACAGTGCTGACACGAGCAAGTAAATTCAGAGGGCTGCTCATATTGACATTATTCAGAAAGGTTCTAGCCAACAAGACCAAGACAGCAATACATGGGGAGCCCAAACTGATCTCCCCTCCTAGGAAGTGGGTCTTTGTCGCCAGGGCTGAAGTCTGCAGATGGGCTGTGGGAGTTTGTGCTGCACACAAACCCATACCTAGATGGCTTCTGCCCCCTTAATTGCTGCCCTTTCAGCAGCATTAACTTCACTTCAAATATTAATGGAGAGATGGCATCTATGCCAAGTGGTTCTCCCAGCTTTGCTGATTAATAATTTATTCCTCCAGGGTGGTGGGCAAACGAATGCTGGAAGAGTGAGACGAACTTTCGGCGGCGTTGGAAGAAACTTGGCAGGTGCCTAGTGCTTGGGTTTGCCTGTGGGTGCGTGTCAGCTGTGATTTGTCCTTTCATGTTCCTTCAACAGCAGGAACTGTTGAGATCTGGAACGCTTTAGGCAATATACCAGGGGACAGACTGCCTGGAAAAGGCAGAGGCACTCCAAAAAATAAGAGGGGAGGAGGGAGTTGGGCAGCAACCATGAAAAGAAAGGTCCTCAAATATGGAATTGACTAGTATATAGCACAGGGACCCCAAATCAAGGTTAAGTCAACATCAGTGATCCTCAGTGACAGCTGAACGGCCTGGTCCTCAGTTTCTGAGTTAATGTCAGGTTGTAGGCACAATAAAGTATGTCCTGAGAAATGACTAGGCCTACACAAAGATGATCATCCATGCACCAGGGACAAGAGGAGCTAGGACACAGGAATTACTGTAGGAGAGAAAGGGCCACAGGCAGTAGCAAAGGACCACAGCGTGCCTGCTGCTCCTCCACAAGCAGTAGCAGACCTGTGTTTGCCCACTGAAATTAGCAGGGGCACATTACAAACAGGTCTTTGGATTACTCTGGCTTGTTGGCCTTTCCCAACTCTTCTTAACATAAATCTACTGTCACTTCAGATCACAAGTGGGGAAGCTTGAGGAAAGAAGAAATGCCACCCATCTGCTGAGGTATAATTTCGGTAACCTGAAGGGAGAAGAGGAAGGGTTTCCTGTGAGGCCGTTCAGGTTCCAGTAAGACAGTATGGTGAGAAAAGCAGGGCCGCAAGGCTGCGCACTGAAGCGATGTGGGCTAGCCTGCATGCTTGTGATAGGTGAAGGAAATGATGCCAGGGAAATGCATAAGTTTCTTCCTCCTTCTTCTCTTTCCTCCTCTCCCAGTGGTTCCAGAAGATTCAGAGCCGCAGCATGGCAGGCAGCCACAGATCAGCCCAGCCCAGCCAGCCTGGCAGCAGCTGCAGCCTTGAACATCCTGCTAGATGAGGATAGATGGGCATTCAGTTTTCCAGGAGAGGGCTTTCCTACAGACACTCAGCCTGCACAGGCTGTCATTGCTTTCACAGCACTCCGACAGATCTATTAATGTCTTTTGTTTCTGTTTGCTTTCAGACTGCTTAAGCCGCCTCGGGCTGACTCCTCTCTTTCTGTCTGCCGTGGGGAAGGACGAACACTCAGAGTCCATCCTGCACTACTGTCAGCACATGGTATGTTGCACCGTAGTGGCACTTGAGAAGCACGGAGGTGATGACATTACTTAAAGGGAAAAATCCTTTTAACCCTGGCAGTCATAAGAGTCACCTTTCATCAGGCTAAGAGTGAGACCAGTTCAATGCTCCTTTAGTTACAGACAATTAAAAAGCAAGGAGCCACCCCCAGCACACAGGCTACATGTATGGACAGCTTGCAGTCTGAACCATGTGGCCTGAATTCAGCTCCAGGGACTGGTATTTGAAGGACCAAGAGAGGTAAATCAGGAGAAACAACAAAAATGCCTAAGAAGACCTAAGCACAGCCAGAAATATGCAAAACCTGACCCTCAGGATAAACAAAGCAATGCCAAAACAGCCTGATTTGGGTAAAGCATAAGACAGAGAAAGCCCAGAACTGGGACCCAAAGCCAGGCACCTCCCTGGTTCAGAGCAGCATCCTCCACAGAGCTGCCCACACCCCTCACCGTGCACCAGAGGAGTACCTGGTGCTCACAGCCACTTGTCCTCGAAGGTCAGGGAGCCAGGAGCTCCCCAGGGCTGTCAGGGCACAGCCTGGCCAGGCAGGGAGCAGAGCAGGCCTTGAAAGCAACCCCAGCCCTCAGGCACCCCTGTGGAGAAAAGACAGAGCTGAAGGCAAGCCAGGGGTGTGGGTGGAGACCCCAGGTGAGGCTGGTCAGGGCCATTAAGGTCTGTTAGTGCTTTCAGGACCTTGATGTGCAGACAGAAAGACCACCTGAGGCCTTAGTTCTGGCTACCTGAGCAGCTCAATAACAGCAGTGATAGGAACAAGAACTCGCATTTAGTATATAAAGGCTTGATAGCTGCAGACCTGCAATCTCTCCTCTACCCAAGCATGGCACAGTTTGAGCTATCACAGTGAGTGGTCTCCCAAGGGAAGATGCGGCAGGACTAGCTGCCAAGCAATCCTGGCCTGCAAGAAACATTACCAGCAGTATAGGGGATGACCTTGCCCTTGTGATGCCAACTTCCCTGTGAACTACTCAGCAGAAAGCACTTCTCCATCCCCATGCACATTCCCAGAAATGCCCCACATTCTCTCCGCAGATCATTCAGGCTGCCCACAGAGGAAGGACACCTCACAGTCATGTCCATGACTGCTGTAAAAAGGGCTCCGAGGCTGCCATCAAAATCAGCCTCCCTGCCTGTGCAGTCAGAGAGGTCACTAACATCATCACTAGCTGGAGCGTGCCACCAAGGTGTGCCTGGCACGCCATCAGATCTGTCACATAAGCCACTGGAAAGGATGGCTGGGGCAGGCAGTGCTTCAGCCCTCTGCAGGACGCCCTTCCCTTACAGCAGGGACACCACCCATGGAACCGCGTGGCAGAGGCCTGTCGCGTTCATTTACTGAATCAGTTCTTTAATCTTTGCTGTGGCTTCTCTTGCGTTGCAAATATTAATAACCAGCCATCTGCCAGCACTGCTGAGACCAAGATTTCCCTGAAATGTTGTTTGTCTTAAGGGAGAAGGGAGGTTGAAGGGAGAACAACGAGCTGGGCTGCAGCTACAAATCAGGTGGGCACAGGGAAATAGTATGGACGTTGAGCTGAGTGACAGGAAGAGAAACGTGCTCCACAGGTAACTGTTCTTGTTTTAGGACATGAGTGCCATCCTGCAGCTGGAGAGGAAGAGCACAGCCACTTACTGTGCGGTGATCACCAGTGCTGGGGAGCTGAGCGTTGGCTTGGGAGATATGGACATCCACCACCAGATAACAGAGCAATACGTATGCATGCCAGCTGATTTGTATGTAACCTGCTGCTTAAGAGAAGGAGTGTGGAGGTGTGACAAAAAACAGCTAGGGAAGCTGTACCAGGAGTGAGTGGGTGTGTGGAGGGAACGTGGGAAATCCTAAAGTTAACCCCAGACATTGGCCACTGGGATTGCAGCATGGCAAGCTACCAGAGCTACCTGTTGCTGCTTACCCAGATGGAGCTTGACCTGTGAGCCAGAAGCCTCTTCAGGGACAAGTTCCAGTTAACCTATCACTTGTTGTACCGTAAAGCCATCGGTAATTCCAGTCTACCTGCAGAAATGACATTTCCCCCTTTAGGGGAAAGCCAAAAAACAACCTTGGACAGAACACTGGTTAAAGAAAGTTTCCCTATTCCACCCCCTCCCCGCCATCCCTTTTGTTTCTACATGCTGAGTCGTATAACCAGGTACTGCTTCTCAGCACATCCAAGCCTTCAGAACATCAGGGCTAATGGAAGCATTAATTACAGATTGATTCAGTGAAAGCCCCGTCACTGCACCCTCCTTCCCTACTCATTCTGCTGTCAGCAGAACAAAAGCCCGTACCTCATGACTGACAGCAACATGAAAGTTAAGTGCAATTTACTTACCGGTGGGCTCCCCGTGAGGTGGAGGCTTCGTAGGAAAAAATATGGTCATTGCTTCCACTTCCATCCCCACCCTGCCTCTCCCAGGCCTTGGCACAGAGAACCATTACAAGACAGATTAATTCTGTTGAGCTTTATGAAACAGCTGTGGCCAGTGGAAAATCTGAACCAACCCTCTGCTGCAAAGTGCATTTTGGCAGTCCTTCTTTCAGCCAGGATTAGTGGAGACACAGGAGGGAGGCTGCACAAGTGCCTATGGCACTGACCTGGGGTTTGGGCAGTGGTCGTGCAGCCTCAGAGAGCCAAGGGGCATCAGGTGCCCACTACCTGCTTTACAGACAGCAGTAACAGAGCACTGTGTCGAGCAGCACTGTAGCCACAGGGCTAAACATAAGAGCTGAACAGGGCATGAACAGACAAAAGGAAATTAAATGTGATAAAACAAAACCCCCAGACAACAAAGAACCAGTCTATGTGCCTCTTCAAAGGGTGATTTAAGTCATCTTCCTCCAGAAAGGGAGCTACCAGCCAAAAGCCTGCATCTCACTGGGTTGTTAGCACCAAGTTCAGAAAGAAAACTCACTTTCAGATGGTGCTCTCACTTCTCCAAGACTGGTTTTGCTGCTGGCGTTGTACTTCCCCTCTTCCCTCAGCCTGCCTGGTCATTGCAGGAGCTGTTGCAAAGCCCTCCTTGGGACATCTGAACGACACAGGCAGCAAGCGAAGGAGCAGTCAGGCCAGGCAGAGCACAGGGAGTCCTACAGTGACCTGAAATAGCAGCATTCCCTCTCCCTGTAGGTTTCTGACTGAGCCAGGGGCATCAAAGTTGTCAGGGGAGGACCAGCATCCTTCTCTGCTGGAGGGGCCCAGCCCATTGAGTCTGCCTCTTAATGATAGGGAGCAGGGAACAAGAAGGGGAGGAAGAGAGGTAAACGGAGAGATCCGCCTTCCTTAGGGAATCACTCCTTTAGGTTCATGCCTGCACCCGAGAACTGTGATACGAGTGAGAATCCTACATCCTCGGTGTGAACAGGTCCCTCTGCAATGACTCAGGCTGTCTCTGCTCTGTGTCCTGGATTTGCACTAGGTGTCCCAGTTCAAGGAGAAGCTGTGCCGGGCCCCACTCATCTGCATCGATGGGAACGTGCCTCTGTCCACTATCCAGTACGTCTGCCAACTAGCTAGGGAGCATCAGCTCGCAGGTAAGGAGAGCCTGCCCAGCCCTGGCCCCACAGCTCCTATCACTGTGTGCACTGGGACACTCCACACACCCCAAGCACCCTCCTCTGCTGCTTGACGGAGATACCCAGCTCTTGCCTGACATGCTGTGTTGCTCAGGGCTCCTGTCTACACTTGCTTTATTTCAAATGGTTGAAGCCTTTCTGCTTTCTCTGAGTTTGTCTCATCCTGCAGCTAAAGCGCATTTCCTGTAGCGTAGGAGCTGCAGCCCTCCAGCACTGCCAGAAAAAGCTGCTCTCTTTGCCTTTAATCTCCAGGCTAGCAGATGCGTGTGCTTCTGTAGCTTGCTTCTCAGAGTAAGTGCTAAAGCATCATTTGGGAGGATTTCTCTCACATTTCCCCAAAAATACATAGCCCCTCTCCTGGTACACTGAGGACCCTTCACAAGGCTCCTGAACCTTTGGAGTTACCCCTCCATTTTAAAAAGCAAATTCTGAAGGAGGAGACAATGTTCTTAAAACCTGGCAGAGGCTCCAAAACCAGCTAAAAGGAGTAACAGACCTGAAGTCTGATTATATCATTCCAGAGCCAGAAGGAGCCATGTCATTGCTGAGCAACAGGAAGGAAAACTGGGGAGACCTGCTCTCCAGCACGGGGAAAATAACATTTAGCTTCTAATACATTACACATATAACCCTGCTTGTGCTGATCTCACTTAGCCTTCTGCACTGCATCCTGCTCTGATGTAGAGATGAACCACTGATTAAATAATTAACTAACCAATTGCAATGTTGTTTTTAAGTGTGCTATGAGCCAACAGATGAGAACAAGGCCTCCAAGCCATTCCTCTCAGACAGCTGGAAAGCACTCACGTACATTTCCCCCAACCTCCAAGAGCTAAGAGCAATAAATCGGACCCTTGGGAACCCTCTGCCAGCAGGTATTGAACACTCAGAAGATTCAATCACATTTTCAGATAATCTAGGCCCTGGAGAGAGTGTTTGCCTCCGCATCTCCCATTTCAATCAAATTGAGTTATAACACAGTGGGAATTCATAAGCAGCCTTGGCATCTTCTACCTTGCACCATCTCTGCAGGGGTTGTACGGCTCAGGCCAGACTGATGATCTATTAAGAACGCAGTAGGCCCAGGGTGCCTCCTTGTCCATTTTCCTCGCTTCACCATCCAAAGAAGAATAATTTTTAGTTTATAAATGTCTCAGTGAAGCATGATGCTCTGAGGGCCCCGAAGGCACCACCCTCTGGGGAAATGAAATACCCCACCACATGCAGGTGGAAGTCCGAAAGTATCAAAACAAGAAAGTCATGGTTTGGTTTTTTTTTTTTTGGACAGTTTTTTGGTCTCTACAGACACATCTGTAGTCCCGTGATGGTGGTTTCCTCAGCTTAGGATAAATGGTATGGAAGTTTAATGTTGGAGAATTTCATGTTTCCTACGATTCAAAGAAAACAAGCAAACAAACCACATTTCAGTAGTGCTTATAACTAGTTGTGCTCATAAGTGGGAGAAGTAGGGGTAGGAGCCCACATAAGGGCCTGCTGAGGACCTTTAAAGTTATGCCACCCTTTTTCCTCCCTGCTGCCTGCAGAGCTGCCGTCCCGGTTGGAGGATGTTATCCAGACAGCCATGGCCTTGGCCCGCCCTTTGCTGGCCCACCTGTGCTGCGTGGTGGTGACCCTGGGCGCTCACGGCGTCCTTCTCTGTGGCAAGAGCCTGGGAGGGAGCATCTCGCTTCGTCCAGCAGCTCACGAGCAGGTAAGGGCACGGAAAACCAACCCTGGGCTCTCGGCTGCTTCTGCCTGGGACCATGCAGCACCGCTGCTATTTCTGGTGGCGAAGCAGCAGTGCTGGGAAACGTGGCATCACAGTTGGCAAGTGTTCATGTTTGGGGGCGGAATACATGGCTCTGAGGATTAGCGAAGAAAATCATGTTGTCTGTCCTTCTGGCTCCTAGCAGCAGTGCTTACAGCCAGCTCATTTTAAATGTGCTTGCCCTGAATATTCATGACGGCAAGCTTCATTTTCAGCAACTTAAATCACTGATCTCCTCCAAACCATGAAAAACAATTATTAAGATTATTGGCTTATGGCTTACATTTATTCTTTTTTTCCTTTTTTATTTTTTTTAATATATTTTTGGTTGCTGTGCGGGTCTGGATGGCAGCAGCCACATCAGACCCTACCAGCCTGGGCAATTCCCACTAACGTCCCTTGTTTCCCCACACAGCCTGCTGCTGCCAGCCTCTGTGCCACCCACTACCCTGCCATCCACATCAGCAGGGAGGAGATAGTCAATGTCTCCGGAGCTGGTGACAGGTATGTTTCTAGCTACTCCATCTTCTCCAGCTAAATGTGGAACAGTCATAATGGGATTTCTTTCAAATTCTACTGCAAAGTCAAACTCCATTCTGCTGCTTGAGGGACAGACACTAGAGACACAAGGACAGGGCTGGTTCCTGTGATTCCATGCAATGCTTGCTAAAAATATCCTGCTAAGCATCTTGAAGCCAGTCTTGCCATTATTAGTTTTGCTTTTGCTTAGGATCCAAGTCTTTCGTGGCAATCCAGGAGTTCTGACTTACTCTGGGCTGAGCTGCTCAAAGCAAAGTAAACCACCTTACATCAAAGCTGACTTCCTAGCTAACTAATTTACTTCCACACTTCTCCAGTGGAAGAGGGACTGCCACTCAGCAGCTAGAATTGCCCTGTAAAAGCATCTCATCAGGTTCTGCACTAGCCTCTGGCAATAGCTCGTGCTTCAAAAGAGCCTGCTGTATAATTCGCCTAGCTGGTCACGCAGTGCTGTACAGGGGAGTAGGAAGTGACACGTATTATTCCTACCCCCGGTGATCAATTCTCAGTCTGCCAGAGTAGAGTTTTATTATGCTCCTTGTTAACTTGTCAAACTATATGCAGCAGTCGTTTTATTTATTTATTCATTTTCTGCAATAGTTGATTCTTCCCTTTCATTGCCTTAGGCCAGACCTGAAGGCTGTATGTGAGATATTTCCTCTTATTTTTCTACTCTTACCTAGCAGTAACTCAACATAGCAACACTTCCCCTTTTTTCTTTGATGGGTGGGCAGAAAGAAAAGTAATTTCTGTGATAACTTACAGAGTCCCCAATATTTTAGCTAGTTTCAAGCAACAACTCTTGCCAAGCTGATTAGTCTACCTAATGCCAGAGCCTCTGATTACTCCTAGTGTCCCAAATCACCTCTCAGACGAGTTGACTGCCACTGGCACAACACCCTGAAGAAGACCACGGTGATGTTGAGTGCAGGTCTAACAAAGCAACGGGGCGCAGGGGCAAGCTCGTGGGGTCACCCATCCCATAGCATCTCAGCTTTGCTCGCTGCCTCTAGCAGCCTCTGGCAGCCCTGCCAGGGCGCAGCCTCCTCCCTGCACCATCTGCTCCTACACAACTGACCCAAACCGATTTGTTCTGGAGGCCAATGGAAACTGAATGTCTTCCTTATGGCTTCCTTTCCCTTTCTGAAGGGTTAATGTAAGGGAAGAGCAAAGGCAAGGTAACGTGTGCCACTGTCAAACACCTCCACCGAGTTACACGGGAGTACAACACACAGCCCAGCCTGTTGGCTTCTCCAAGGGACCACGCAGTAGGGTATAACTCAGGGCTACTGCACATCCACAGCTCAGCCCTACAAACCCTTCAGCTCCTAAGGCTGGGGGATCCCGAGGCTGTCCTACAACCCAGAGCCGCTGCCCAAGGAGCCGCGGGGTCTGCGTGCAGGGAGCAGGGGCTGTTTGCTCCTCGCATCCGGCTGCTGTGGCAACAGCGTGCCCGCACTCGGCATTGCTAGGGGATGCTCCCCCAAATATTTACGCTGAGCCTCGAGCTGTTGAGAGATTGAGTGGTTTCTTGAAACCACAATCTTCTGTGTCTTTGTTAAGGGGGGGAAAAAGAATGAGGTAATTAGCCAGAGTGCAAAAAAGGAGTCATTTTCCCCTTCACACAGATTTGCTCATTAATCCTCCCTGTTGTCACATTTTCCTGCCCTTCCTTCTTCATCCTCAATGCTATTATCCTCTCCATTCACTTTCCCTTCTCCTTTGTCCTTCCCTAGCTCCCTAGCATCACAGTTGCATTTCGCTATGAACACACACTGGCTGCTCCCAGCTGGTCCCCAGCAGCACCCTGCACGTATCTGTGCCTCGACAGAGCCGTGCCCTGCACGGCAGGCACATGCTGGAGTCACCCTCTTCTGATGGCCTCCTTGTAAGGAGCTGTGGGTCACTGCTGCTGCTCCAAGAACTGCCATCATTTTTTCCTGGGAAATCTCAAATGGAAAACTGCTGCTAAAGTTGACAGAAATCTGAATCAGAAATCTCATTTCAGCTTTGGATTTTCTTTTTCTATTTGTGTCTGCTGTCCCTCTCACTTTATACTTGGAGATTTACCTCTCTTCCCATCTGTATCATCCCAGTGGGGGAAAGGAGGGAGTGTAACATGGTACCAACAAGCAGCAGAGAAGCGACAAAATAATTAAAGAGCAAGGGAAAAATAGATTCGTCCCTCTGTAGACACACTTTCTTTTCTCCTGGCTCTCCTGCAAAACTGTGGAAAAAAGAAAATGTGTTGGAATGGGAAATGCCCTTGACTTCTTGGATGAGAAGCAAATAAAATGCAAATGAACAGCACCACTTGTTCCTTCCAAATTTAAATCTAAAAATAAGAAGCACAAAATTCTCATCATCACCTCACCCTTCCTCTAAGACAAATTCTGCTTCTCTAAGTGTTAATGTGGGTCCAAGTGAGTTCTCTCCCCAGTGGCCACGTTCCCAGGGCCAGGGCTGTTCCCCAGCGCTCAGGGCTGCCTTTCTGTCTCTCCGCAGCTTACTGGCAGGCCTCCTTGCAGGGATGCTCGCTAAGCACGACACAGACACCTGTGTCCGGATGGGTCTGCTGGCTGCGAGCCTGTCCCTCCGCTCCTACGAGCCCATTTCTCCAGCAATCAGCACTGCCACTGTCAGCTGGCAACAAGTCCAGGGCAAGACCTGGCCAGAGGCGAAAGTATGGAAGATGGACTAGGTCACCACGGCCCTCTCAGCCATCACCTCCTCAAACTGTTTTGGAGTAAACCCTCACGGAAGGAGGCCCCAGCTCAACAAACTTCTTGGTAAAGAGAAGCTGGTTTCTGACCTTTTGGATCTCCAGCTTCCCTGAAGCTCCACTCCTCCGAGACTTTCTGCTGAGGGAACTTCCCCTTCCTCTACCTCATGTCTCTGTTGTCCATCATCACGGTAGCTCTGTCACTGGCTCCCAGACCTCCAGGACCACGTCTCTTCAGGTGGGCCCAGCAGTAACACCCCCTCCTGCTGCTCACTCCTGGTTTCTGTGGTGGGCCGCAGCCTGTGTAGAGCCTCAGCTGGCAGGAGCACAGCGCTGTAGGACATCCTCATCAGTCTTCCCAAGCCAGCCAGCAAACGCCGCACTTTCTTGCTCTTTATTAGCAAGGACATCTACACCTACATCAATTTTGTATGAATCAGGTCTGGACCACAGCCTTTAGACAAGCAGCCAGTACAGCCTTACACCAGCTGCCACCGACTGGTGTCCGTGTTCATCGTCATAACAGCTGTGTGTGAAAATACCTGTGCTTTGTTCGGGTTTCTTTGTTGTCTGTACCAAAACCAGCTCCCTGCCCTCCTGCTCGCTCCTGCCTTCCTTTTGTTCACACCTCGGGGTGGGCTGGCAGCTCCACAGAAGAGCCTGGTGCGGTGGATGGTTTTCTTTTTTAGTTTATAAACCACGGTGGGCACACAGGGCTTTGGTGAACGCTGCAAGTAATCACAGCTCCTTTCCAGTGGTGCTGGCTGGATTTTGGAGCTGGTGGGTAGCGAGCCTGCAGTGCGGACTCACCCTTTGTTCCACACCGAGCTCACCCACCAGCGAGGACCAGGACAGAGGCGCAGGTCTCTGCTGGCCACCGGGGCACCAAAGCTGACTGACCGTGGCCAGGGCAGCTGTAACACCGCTCTCCTCTGTGGGCTCTGCTCGTAGAAAAGCTCGGAGCCCCACGGCAGCGGGTGGAGGCATTCGCTGGGCTTCTTTCCTCTCCCAGAGCAGTTTCAGGAGGCTCGTAGCATTCACTCTCTGTGCACCCGCAGGCAATGGGTGGCCGTGGCAGGAGGGTGCTGGGGTGCTCGGGAGCACGGGGAGGGGGATGCCCCACCAGCAGCTCACGGGAGGGGAGGTGGGACACGGCAGGGGGCGGGGGAACACGGCCGTGCCCCGGGGCTGGGTCCCTGCGCTATAAAAGTGACTCCAGCAACCGTGTTGGGGAAGAGCAGCAGCCCCGACCTCTGCTCCTGCCTCCCGCAGCCTCACACAGCTGCCAGGCCCCAAGGATGAAGGTCCAGGCGCTGACAGCTTTGGCCCTGCTGCTGGCACAGCTCTCCTTGGCCCCAGCACAGGCTGAGGCACGGGGAGGGAGCCTGCAGAGGCAACCCGGAGGCTGGGGGCCCTCAGAAGCCCCCCACCCAGCTGGATCTGGTGGGGACACCCTGCTTGGACAGGGCGCGGAGGGCAGCCACCCCCTGGCAGGAGCAGGGGAGGTGCTGGCTGAGCCCCCCCAAACCCCCAGGGCCCCCAGCGAGGCCAGGGGCAGCGGGCAGCAGGGCCCCCCCAGCCAGCTCCGCAGGCACCCGCCGCAGCCCTCCCGCAGCAGGAGCCTGGGGCTGAGCCTCCACCTGAAGGGCCACGGCCAGTTCAACGCCGACACGGTAAGTGCCTCTCCGGCGCGAGGAGCATTAACGGGGTTGAGCCCTTCCCCAGGCTGTCGGCTTTGGGATGAAGACCAAAGTGGGCACGGCCTCCACCTCCCTGCCTCCCCTGCAGCACTCCTGCCACGGCATCCAGCGCCGGCCCTGCCAGAAGCCCTCGGACTGCGGCGGCTGCCTGGGGCTGTACACCTGCAAGCTGCCCGCAGGCACCTGCGGCCTGAAGGCCGTCTCCTGGCAGAGAGGTAGGAGGCAGCGTGCCCGTGGCACCTTGCACAGGCTCTGTGGGGCCCTGAGGCTGCAGCCAGCCCCGCTGCTCTCCGGGGTTTGTCTTCGCAGGTGGGTTCCTGCGCAGCATCCAGAGCGCCGGGCGGCACGCCGGCACCCTGCTCCCCGAGCCACGCGGCTCGAAGTGAAGCTGGAGAGGCCGTCCTGCAGCTGAGACCGACGTTTCCTGCCTGCATTTCCTTTTAAATCCTTAATTATACAGCTGTAAATGTTTCTGTTGCTGTGCTTTTCATGCTGTTTGGTTTTTAACACCCCTGGATGCCGTACGCTGGGTAGGTGTGAGCCCCACTCTCCTTAGAGCTGCTAACAAAATACTGAGTGGCTGCAGAGCAGCCCCCAAAAGGCACAAACGTGGCTGTTTTATGACTCGATTTATTCTGGGCTGCTAGGATATTGCAGGAAAAGCTGCCGGTGTTTGAGCCGGGTCACACAAATTTGAGTCCAAGCAGCCTGCTTGCATCGGGCACCCTGGGAAGCCTCCCAGCTCCCTGCTGTGGTGCCCGTGGAGCAGGGCAAAGTCCCACGGTACTGAAACATTGCGTGGGAAGGGGCACGCGGAGCTCCTGGGCCTGGTGATGGGACCACATCTGCTTCGAGAGGCCTGAACTGAGCCAAAAGCTCAGCTTAACTTACTGCTGTGTGGAGCTTTACGGGCACCCCGGCAGGGGTGGGTGCTCTTCAGCTTTGCAAAACCCCATTTTGCTCTCATTAAAAGAAAAAAACATCTTTTAAAAAGAGAACAGGGACACAGCAGGTGACCAACCTCACACCACACCGCGGGTTCCCTTGCTGGCACTGCACACGCTGCTGATTTTCTCTGCTTGGTGCTCTGGCCTCCTCCACTGTGCATCGGGCTCACGTGCTGCTTGCCCTCCACCTCCTGCTGCAGAGCACCTGCCCCACTTCCTAACACTGCTGGAGATGTCACCAGCAGCAGGCAGCGCCTCAGCTGATGGCAGCAAGACGCAGAGGTGGGAGAGGAGAACCTGTGTGACCTGAAGGGGGTCTCCAGAGCGAGACCCCAAGGGTGAGCTCCCCTTTGGGCTCCTTCTGCAAGCAGCCTGGGCCAGGGGACAAGGCCACTGCTCGGGGCGCGGGCTCAGCCGCCTGATGTCTCCTCCAGCCCACGCTCCGTGCCAGGCAGGCAGGTGGGCAGAGGCAGCTCTCCCCCCAAAGACACCCCAGGGGCTGCATGCCTTTTACACCACTGGTTTTTAATTACATTGCATAAGGAAAGGCCTCTCCTCGCCAGGACCCCCTGGCGCAGCCAGCCCGGTGGCTGGCTGGACGATCGAGTCCTCAGTAGGTTTAGTGGTTCCCCCTCAGCCCTTCCGCTTGCTCCGAAGCTCCTCCTGGTCAGCCCACATCAGCCCCGCGGTCCTCAGAGTCCTCGCTTTGCAGAGACCCACGGCCACACTCCTCTGTTCCTCCCCTCCTCGGTGCCGGAGCTCTGCCAGCTCAGCCTCGCGGAGTCCCACTGCGGCCTCCTGCAGCACCAGGCGGAGAGGAGGCAGGGCAAGAGGCATCGGTTAATACTCGTCCTAACCCCGATATAAATAGAAAAAAAATACAACAGAACCAAAAATTTGACTAGCTAAGAGATCCGATCCGCTGGGATGTCTGCAACGTGCTAGCGCAGAGTTCAGAGAGTGCTTGGTCCAGTGCATGGTACTGTGGATATCCAGAGACCTGTCCCGGCAGCCCCGCAGCCATCGGATCCTCCCGTGGCACCGCACGTCTGCGCGCGCATCCCGGCCGCGGTCAGCTCGCCCGAGGCTGCTGGCCCCCGGGAACAGGCGGGACGGGGGCGTTGGTACGTCTGATCGGGTGCTGAACGGTAAGGCCATTCTCTCCTGCGGAGCGAGGACGTGCTTCGCGGTTACTTTTTGTGGAGGAATTTCATTTTGCTACCTGCAGAGAAGGAGAAAGGAGAATGGGCTTTCCACACTGACAGGCGTCCCTCTGTTATCTCCTCAGACCCATCTGTGTCCTTTAGGAGGCACGGCTCGTGGCCCAAACTTTGCTTCCCCACGAGCCTCCAGATAAGAGGCAGACGGGGAGGCAGAGCCAACACGGTGCCAGAGCAGGGTTACGTGGCCAGGCACCACTCAAGGCTAGCACGCTGCTCTGCAGGAAGCCCCACTCAGTCACTAGCTGAGTCCTGCCACCCTTCAGCAGCTTCTCTGCTGCCAAATCTCGAGGCAACGAGAGTCCCGAGCTTTCTGAGCAGCCGGTGGTTTTGCCGGTCCCTTACCTAGTCCCTTCAGGAACCTATTGACTCCACTCTGCTCCCCACTGGGAAGTGTTTCCAGGTACTCCTGAGCCCGTACCTCAAACAGACCTGCAGGAAGAAAGAGGTCAACAACCCTTACTTTGCATCCCTATAAATAAAAGTTAGAATGTGCATCTGCCAACGTGCTGTTACAGCCTACCAATGAACTTGCACATGAGAGGGGAACCACCCAACCTCCTCCACCTGCTGAGCCCAGATCTGGGACAGGAGCTTTGGTCCGTGTCTGCAGGGTTCCCAGCAAATCGGCCCTGCTACCACCTCCTCCCCACCACTGCAGGGCTGGCTGATCTTTTGTGCCTCACACAAGGAGACAAAACCTCTGCTCACTCTGCTACAAACATGGCAGAGTGCAGAAGGTGAGATCATCTGTGGAGCTGTCATGCTCCACATTTTACCACACTGCAAGAACTCTTTTACTCAGCCACGTGTTTAAGTGCCCGTTGCTCTTTAGTGCTTTGGAGGAAACTGCTAAGCTAGCACTGAGCAGCAGCATGGATGAGAAACTTTAGCTGTCAGTAGAGTCCTAGGGACAGTGGGGTAAGCCACATAAAAAACCCTATTCTCCAGCAGCTGATTCCTCTGCATGATGCAAACTCTACGTCTCAGCACCCTCCTGTGCGGGGAAGACAAGGAAACAGAGACAAAAAATTGCTGAGCAACTTCCTGAAGGCCGCACAAGGCTGTCAGAAGATTCAAACCATCAGCCTGCACCAGTGCTTCCCTGCCACCTCCCTTGCAATGTCTCTGCACAGGCACTGAGCCTCCTGCTGGAGGCCACACTGCTGGAGAAGGAGCTGGTGGCATCTCCCGTCTCCTGGGAGCAACAGCAGGGCTTCCAGGACCGCAGAGCCCCTCACCTCTGACCCCCTGCTTCCGCAGCTCCCGCTCCTGGATGAAGCCCCCGAACATCTGCGTCTCCATGAAGACCTCCAGGAAGCGGCGGAGGCTCTTGGAGGAGACGGCCTTGCGGAAGGCCTCGCGCTGCAGCGTCCGCTCCTCGCGCTCAGCGGGGGTCAGGAAGAGGGAGTAGTGGCCCACGATCTCCACGAAGAAACGGACAAAGGCCTCGGACACCACCTCGTTCAGCGGGCTGGTCTCTGAGGAGAAGACAAAGAGGCAGCAGTGAGGACAGCGCTGTAAGGGCGTGCTAGGAAAAAACGTGTTCTCCTTTACACATCTGTACACACGGGGCCGTACCACTCCTGGGTACAAACTATGCTTTTTTTTTTCTTTTTCCAAGGCAAAGGACTGGGCTGCTGCTACTTTGAAAGTCACCCAGCTTTGTCTTGGCTCCTCTGCAACCAGGCTATGCCCACACTGCCCCCCAGGAGCTGTCAGAGCCCAGCCACTTGCAGCTGCTGCCCCTGGGACTAGCTGGGTGTCCACTGGAGGAGCCTGCATCCTTCACGCCATCAAGAGCAGGGAGCCTGCGTAAACCCACCAGAAAGGATTACAGTTGTTCCCTGGAGCCATAAGGGAAGGAAGGACAAAGCCGTGAAGGGGATAAGTAATGTTTCTCTTCACACAAAGAGAAATGGTTGTCACTGCAATGGAATAGTTAATAAAGCTTCAAGGACAATTCTGACCTAACTCTAATTTCTGTGGTGCTTAATTCAATATGAACCTAGTTCTCCTCTAAGAAGGGACAGGAGGCAAAAGGGGCAGGAGGAGACACAGTTTTAAGCTGAGCAGCACTGCGCTTTACCCTGCTTGCCATTCACGGCGCCCTCCTCCTTGTCACTCGCCAGCTCGTTCCTCTGCTCCAAGATGTGCTCTAGGGCGGCCTGCAGCTTCCTGGGCAGGATGGAGTCCTCATCTTCCATCTGCAAAACACAGCCAGCCACCTCCTCAGCGCCCAGGACCGCAGTTCAGATCCTATCCAGCCCCTGACACGGCAGGGGGAGCACTAGGAAGGAGCGGTGGGGAGAGAGAGAGGGAAAGAAAACTCCTGACACACTTGGCACCTTCCCAGCACCTCCCAGCCAGGGCTGTCAAGAAGCATGAGAGGAAAGAGAAAGGCGGGGGGGGGGGTGTCTCCCTTCCCAAATGCTGCCCTGTTCTGGGAGAATTTCAGGTGCCTGAGCCCAGCGGCTACCTGGCAGGGCTCGCATTTGGCCACCTGGTCTGTGTGTGAGCGCTCCCACCGCCACAAACAGGGCTGAGGCGAACAATGCTGGCTCGCAGCCAGGCAGGCGCCACCGCTCGTGTTCTGGAGGCTCCACCACAGCCGGGAACTGCCTGCGAGCGTGTGGGAGCCCTCAGCAGCCCCGGCTGAGATGACACAACGCAGCTTGGGCCTCCAGAGGAGCGGCGTGAGGCGCAGCGTTTGGCCCCGCTGCCTGCTAACAGGACGCAAACGCTGGCGAGCCAGAAATGTGTTAAATGTGCTCCTCGCCCACAGCACCCCAGGCACAGGACAGAGCCACGCAGCCAGCACTGCTCAGCCACCTGCAAAAGTAGCTTCTAGGCCAGGAGCATGTTCTTTCATCTGGCCTCTCCCCTTAAATACCTGGCTCCTCCCCTTCGTGACAGAGGGAAGCAAAAAATCAGCAGGCAATCTTGTCTGCACAGCTAGACTGGAGTGGAGCAAGAAATCACAACCTCCTAGGCCAGGCAGCAGGGCAAAGAAATCATCGAGACCCCTGCTCAGGGCAGGGTGTGTGAGAGGAGAGCCACAGCTGCTCCCCATGACTGCTCAGCTGAGGCTTTTCAGCTCTGCCCTCAGTCTTACAGGGTACCCCGAAGGGGTACTCAGTGTTGAAGTACTCAATGCTGTGTCTCCCCCTCATTAAAAAAAGAGAGAAAGGGGACAGCAGGCGCAGGGTAGGGAACAGTTCTGCTCACCTGCCTCAGAAACCGGTTATTCACCAGGTCAACGACGAGGACCTGAGAGCGAGAGAGCAAGATGAAAAGGGTTATTTCCACCATCGGGGTTTATCCTGGTCCACAGCCGCTCTGGAGGAAGCGCTGGAGGCCTGGCCCTGCTCCTCCCAACCACCGCGGCAGCTGGAGGAGGCCCCCGCGTGAGCCAAGAGCGGAGCCTTGTTGCGGCTTTCTCACGACTTCGCCACAAACCACAGAGCAGCCTGGACAAGCAGAGGCTGTTTTCCTGGCCCAGCCTGCCGTTCCTTGCTGCCTCAGCTCTGCCAGTTCTGGCATCCCAAAGTCACTCCTGCAGACTCTGCACTCAGCCCCGAGGCAACATCACCCAGGGACCAAGAGAAACTTGAGGAAAATCAGCTCCCAGCAGCAGCAGCCCTGCTGTGGGAGATCCCAGCTCCCTGTTCCCAGGCTCTGGAGAAGGCAGAGCCCAAAACTCTGCCACGATGGGCCCTGAGGGTCTTTCTTCTGGCTGCAGGAGCCAGAGCACGAGCTCTCAGTCTCTTCACACCCCCAGCCACCAAGCGGCGGCTGGCAGCTTTCTGTGGTGACACCCAGCCTTGCCTTACAGCAGCAGGGGCAAATGTGGCTCTCGGTAGCAGCCTTCCTAGGGCAGAAGTCAGCTCAGCCTGCTGGAAGAAACGCTGTGAAGGGCATGGCTCACCTCCTCCACCGGGAGCTCCTTCAGGCGGGGCAGGGAGCTGGAGAGCAGGCCGATGAGGAAGGGGGTGGGCGAGCACACGATGTCGATCATGGACGGCGGCAGCACGGGGATGTAGGTGTGCTGCCAGGTGAAGGGGTACAGGAGGGCCACCGTGGCGTGGCAGCACTTGGAGAGCGTGCTGGAAGATAAACCAAGGGAAATCTCTTCCAGTTGTTCCATCACCGAGCTCTGTTCCTAAATTTCTGCCCCTGTTCTTCCCACGGGAAAGCCCCAGGTTTCACAGAATCACAGAATTTCTAGGTTGGAAGAGACCTCAAGATCATCGAGTCCAACCTCTGACCTAACGCTAGCAGTCCCCACTAAACCATATCCCTAAGCTCTACATCTAAATGTCTTTTAAAGACTTCCAGGGATGGTGACTCCACCACTTCCCTGGGCAGCCTGTTCCAATGTCTAACAACCCTTTCGGTAAAGAACAGGGCCTGTACTGTGCAGGAGAGCCACGGAAAGCTCTTAGAGCATCCTTCTCCCTTCCCTGCATTCACTCCTGCTGCTGCTCCCCAGCTGCACCTGCCCTCACCACCCAGCCCTTGCTGAAAGCTGCCCAGCACGGCTGCCTACACCCCACATGTGCAAGGCAGGTGATGAATCAGAGAGAAACAGAACGAATGTAATGAGATAAGAAACCACAGAGCTAGTAATAAATGGTAACTTTTACAAAAAAAAAAACACACACAAAAAAACACAACAAAAACCACACCATAAACCCAAACCCAACTCCCACAGAAGAAGTGTGGGACCAACATCAGAGCAAATTTCTTCACTTGTAACTTTCATTTAGTAGATGTACCTTCCTGGAAGTGCAGCCCAAGATAATGACATCCTTTAAAAACTGCCTTCTTCCAGGTGGCTCCACTCGCACACCCACAAATTTCAGGCCATGCTAGCAGGTGCAAAAGCAGGGCTTTTTCCTCCTCCATTACTGCCGAGCGTGTTTTCCACTCCTCAGTTTTAAAAGCTGCAGGAACTCCCCCTGCTTTCCCCACCTAGCACCATGGCACTGTTGCCACCACTGGAGGTTCCTCCTAAAGGTGAGGAACCGACTTAATAGATGGCACACAAAAGCCAGCGGAGGGGTCTTTGTGGCTCCAGACAGCTCCATGGAAGAGCAGCGAGCTGCTGAAGGAGGTGGTTATTTATGGCACGGTGAGATGTTAGGGCTTGCTCTCCCCCAGCCCTGCTCTCCAGTCGCAGTGAGCACACACGGTACGTGAGAGCTTAAGTGGGAGGAAAGATGGCTGAGGTCCAGTTAGTGGAAGTCAGAGAGCTGTTTAAGTCTCAAATTATATGCTCCATGCCGTGGGAAGCAAAAGCAGATAGCTTCCCCTTCTACCTTTCCATCTGTGAATGCCTCCTCACCTCCAGGAAAAATCCTACTGATCTCTGCTCTGAAACACTTCCCCCCGTGGAAGGAATTTCTGGAGAGTAAGGCTGTTGGGGCTGAGGTCTGTGAGCCTCCCTTGAAGGCAGAGCAGTTTTCAGAGAGGGACACAGATGAGGTATCGTTGAAACATCTCTTCTGTGTGTGATTCTGCCTGATGTCCCCTGCAGACAGCCTCAGGAGTTGCAGCTTGCAGTGATGTAAGAGCCCTGTCCTGAATCAGACAAGGTTACTGAGCCATGCAAGGGAATCCAGTCTGATGAATTCCTTCTGTGCCACCCGTGTAACTGTGCGCTCTGCAGCCAGCAGCAGCAGCGGACACTGAGCTTCAGGGCTCTTACACCAAAAGGGCAAGTGATGCCTTTGGCCAGCTACAGCCAGCGTCCCTACTGAAAATCCTGAAATCCCAGGACATATGCACTACAGCCACCACGCTGACTGCTGTCATATGAATTAACACTGCCCCAGGGTGCTGTGTTTGGCTTGCTGTGCTCCAGGTGCCACCAGAAATTAAGAGGTCTACCTGTGTGCTTGCAGGATGCTCTGGGGGCTGCCATGCACTAATACCAGGCCACAAGTTCACTGTGAGTTGTTCATATGGGAGGCAGACACTGTTTTTAAGACTTTTGATTTCAACAGCAAATCCTTAAAATACTTTTAAGTCTCTAAAGCACGCTTTCAAGATCCTGAGCACATCCTCATGGGTTCACTCAGCCTCCTGAAGAGAGATCATGGCTGAGCTGTACACCTGATGCTCGAGACAATGACTCCTATAGTATGGGGGCTAAAAAGCACCAAAGCACACAAAGAACCACGTCATGTTCTCTCCCTAAAGGGCTGATTTGGGTATTGGCTGATGTACAGACCTCCCTGGCTGGGCACTCCCTTGATCAGATGGAAGATAGCGTACCTATTTGTTTGCTTAAACAATAGCCTTTCCCCCACACGGCACCCTACACAAAGCATGTTTGCAAAAGCAAACGCAGCTGCTGCTTTTGGTAGCACCTTGCACAGAGGGGGTCAACGCAGAATCCGAACAAACCAGCTGCAGCTAGGTAGAAACTCTTCTTCTTGGGGAAAACCTGCTCCAAGACTAGCTTGACTTGCTCTAACAGACACTGACAATTTGCAACAGCTTCAGAGGAAGGATGCTGGGTGCTCAGTTTGGTTATTTTCTTCCCAGGCTTCAGCCTGACTGCAGGTTCTCCAGCTGTCTGCTTCGAAGGCGAGAGCGTATGCTAAAAAACCCACCAGACTGAATCTTTCTTTGGCTTTGGGATACTTGAAAGATTTCTGAAAAATATTATTGAATCAAGCAGCCTTCTGGAGCTTACTGTCAGTAAGCCCTTTGTTCCCTGCACCCACCAAAATGCTGAAAATACGTTAAATTGCAAAATGCCAGCATGGCTTGATTGCCACTTTTTTTTTTTTTTTTTTTTTTTAATAAGCTCTGCTACAGCAGGATTTATTTTACAAACACCTTTGGGTTTCTGACACTGCCTAACATCTGGATTTACTTATGTTGCATCACGGATTTGGTTTACAGCATTTAACAGGCGCGGGGAGCTTCCAGGCTCTGCACTGTGACATGGCACCCCCTGCCTGGATGCTGCCAGGCTCCACCAGCGGAGGGAGGCGGGCTGGTGCACGTGAAGAAGCAAGCATTAAGGGCATCTGAAGAAACCGTGCTATTAGTTGATGTACATACCTCCTCCTTGGGTTTCTTCTCCCCAACCACAACACGAAACCAAGAAACCTGTGAGGCTGAATGCACAGGCACAGCTCAGGCCGCTTCTGCGGCGCACAGAAAGGGCTGCTCTTAGTGATTAATTATCTTCTCCTGGGATGACCACATTGGAAGTGTCCACTCTCCTTCAGATCTGCCTTTGATAACAATGAGCACTCTGTGCTGTTGACACAGCTGTGGTTTCTGGCGGGGCAGACGCAATTGCTCGAGTAGGTCAGCCCCACAACAGGCTTTTGAGGAGAGCTGGAAAAATGGTGCCTTGATTTTAAGCCCGTGTACATCTCCCAGTTTAAAAAGCCCTCTGAATCGGACACGTCTCACTCGGGCCAGCAAAAGCTACCTGGCACTAGGCACCCAGGGAAATCGGGATGCTTTTATTTGGAAGATGCCTTCTAAAACATTGGCCTTGGATGCCTCGAGCTGCGTGCCAGGTGGTTTCAGTGAGAAACGAACGGAGCTGCAGCGCCTTCCCTGTGCCACTGCCTCCACTGCCCCAGGACTAATTCACAGTCTGGGAGTGAGTTAAGGTGGGGAAGACTGCAGAGACCTACACAGTTTTCACCAAGTCATCCTCCTGGCTTGCGAGGGAACGTATACTCCAGTTCCCATAGCGACAGAGAGAAACCAACAGCTAATAAACCCAATTCTTTCCTTTTCCGCTGCCAAGCTTTGGATTGACGGGTCTTTAAAAAACACTCAGTGTTCATTCTAAAGATGGAAAAGACAGTATTTCACTTGCTGTACACTTGTTAGATGCATTTTTTTTTTGGCTCAGCTTGAAAACATTTCACAGTTCACACAGCACTTGGCAAAAGACCTTTCATCTTTCTTTCCCAGGGCCTGACTTTACAGCAATGAAGAGACAAAAATAAATGGCATACATCATTGTATCCATCACTTGCACCCATACGTACCTTACACATGTGCACAGATAGTTAGTGATACTGCCTGCACGAAGAACTGCAAATGACATTTATCATGCATCTTTCATCGTGTCACCTGCCCTCTCCCCACTAATCCACCTCGGCTGGATGATTTCTAGCATTCCAAACCTCTGAGTAGTTTAGCACAGCTGCTTTTATCGTTTTTTCCTTCTCTTAAGCTACTGCCAAAAAATGTTTCTTTTCTTTCCCCCGAAACCAGCATTTTCACCCTCGAAGTCAATACCATTTAGTATTCATTGAGTTCAGCGTGTTCCTGTCCCAGGAAAAGCACCATTTGGACAGAAGGCCTTGTACCTACAATACCATCGGCATCCAGAACATGGAATCTCTACCAACACATACAAGAGGTTGTAGACCTCTCGTTTATAAAAGGCTCACCAATCCAGTGCACTCAAGTCATTGGACTGGATTAAAAATAAAAGTTTACTTCATTTTGAGGGTTATTCCCTTCGTTTTCTGTTTTTCATGCCTTTTCAGTCCTTTGGGGTCGTTTTGAAGTTTTTTCTCTACAACAAGGAGAACCAGAGAAAATTCATATATTGTTGGAGGAAAATAAAATGAAGACTCTCCTGAAACTGCTTGACACTAGGAGCAAGGTCTTCTCACATACATCAAATGCTGAAAGCCTTGTAGACAGCTGGCAAGTCTAAAATAAATATTTGAATCTGAGTCCCGTGGTCTAACAGACCCTGGATCTTTAAAACATGAGTTGTTTTTTTTTTTTCTTCACAGAAGAAAGTAGTTTATGTTATATATAGCAAATTCTAAAAAGTATGATCCTACAGCTCTCTTTTCTCTTTGACAGGCCTGGCCAGTTTGATTCATTCCTAAAGATTCTGGATGTATTGACAGAAGATACAGGGGAAAAAAAAAAAAAAAAAGTATCAACCCATGGAAGTGCTCTGAATTAGAGATATTCTGCAACACAGCATGCTCGGAATACACAGTGGTGTGCTGTCATAAAAAGATTTGATAGGAAAAGATCTGGTAAGTAAAGGTTCGTTCTGAAGAGATGCCTTGAAAATACAAAAACAGCCCCAAACCCTACCACCCATTCTCACCACCCAGCCTCACGTAGAGATTAATATGTCAACTGTGTCCTTAACAGATTTTCCCAAAATGTAAAATTTGTTCTATAGCAGGGAAGGAAAACCTTTGAAAACAAAGCTTGTCATCATAAATTATCACATAAATCATGTATGTAGAAATACAGAGTTTGGGATGCATTCTCTGCAAGTCTGACTGCTTTGCATTTCAAGTGTGGCTTAAACATCCAGAACACTACACATCTATGTGTATAATGTATCACTGACTACAAAGAAGCAAATCTCCCCTCCCTGACCCAAGGCAAATGCCAAAAATTGCAAGCAGCCAGCGCTGCCTGGATCCTACAGCTTCCCTCTCCCCAGCTTTCCTATTCCTATGATAAGACTGCCTCAGCTCTGCCCTCAAGAGCCCTGGAGCCCTGCAGGATGAATTTTTCCCTTAGCTTTCCCGTGGAAGGGGCCTCCCCATCTTTTGGCCCTGCACTCAGCCCCAGGACTGCAGCCCGCTGGCTGGGAGTTGTGAAAACAGACAGCTCAGGGGCACCGTACGCTCCTGAAACCTGAGCGTGCTCCTCGGTGTCATTACTCATCCAGGCAGCTTTTCCTTCCCCAGCCCTGGCGAGCTCTCCTCCTTAAATCCTCAAGTGCTTCAAGGGCTGGAGAGCGGCCAGCCACCAGCTGCAGGAGATCTTAAAGAAACCTGGGCCCGTTTTTCTAACTTTGGAGAGCAAATTTAAAAAAAAAAAAAAAAAGAAAAAGAAAAAAGAAAAAAGCAAATTGAGCAAATTTAAAAATAGAAGGGGGAAGTCCTCTGTCCCCGTCCCCCTCACTGCATCCTTTACTTTCCTCCTCCACAAGTCTTTAGGAAAGAACCGATATTAAAATTCAAGCTCAAGTTTTAAAGATTTAAGAAACAAATGCTGTGACATCAGGGAACAATCCAGAAGGGACAGCTACCTCTGCCTGAGGTCTCACCTTTAGAACATCAGCACAGCTCTGTGCAGCACACCATAGACCAAGAGGAGGTTCCTCAGTACCAGGGCTCTACTCTGAAACCTTTTAGAGGAAAGGGAATTTGGTTCTCTATGGGGATGGGAAGCAGCTCACTTTTTGCAAGCTGCCAAGTTAAAATACGGTGCATGGCTTGAGTTCCCCGCTCCTGGGAATTATGACAGCCCTACTTACATCAGATATGAGTTGGGAAAAAGCAGGAAAGAAAAAAAGAAGAGGGCAAAGAGCTCAGTCAGTGCAGTCTCCTCAGCTTCCCCTCCGTAACAGCGTTTTGTTTAAGGAAATGCAAGAGGGTACCTGAGCTTGTCTGCGATAAAGATCACCCTCCTTTCAAGAAGCAGGGAGGCGAAGACCCTGCTCAGGTGCCGCACGCTGAGGGATGTGAACAAGGACTCAAAATCAACATGCTCAAGCCTGGAGTCAAGAGGCCGCCGCAGCTCAATTACCTGTTGGAGAGGAAAAGACCACAGGTCAGCTCTCCCCGCCCGCCGACACCGAGGAAGCGAGGACCCGCCGGGTATTTTACAAGCTACCACGCGGCACTGACTGCTGCCAGGCACCACACGGCGCTCAGCCCTCCAACATGATCTTCCGAAGACCTCCCACCAACCCTTCTTTCATCCAGAGTCCACCCCAATATGCAGAGCATGAGACCGCTCACAAGTCCACCCCACTGGACCGAGGACAGGGAGCTCTTCAGAAGGAGGAAAACTAGTTTGTGTCCAGCTAAGTGGCTTCCAGGCTTTCTGACATTTGAGCAACAGAGTGGCACAGAAACTTGCTGATTTTCCTTCTTATTTGTACAGATACGATTTACTTACTTTTTTACTGCAAGAATCTGGATGTCCAATCTACTGACCATAAATGTTGATACCAGTTACAGAAAATAGTACCTTGTAGCCTGTGGGCATTTTCCCTTGTTCATATCTATTTAAATAATTGCCATCACAGCATCGTGGCACTTCACACTCCTTATCTTAGACAGATCTTACTGAATTCTTCTTGAGACCTTCCAAAGCCAGATATTTCATAAACCCCACAGTAAGACCTACTCTAGTTCTGAACCACCCTTACTTACCAACACCAAGCCCACAGCTCAGCTCTCTCAGTGGCAAGTTACCTCTCTGACTTGTTGTTTTACTCTGGGTATACAATCAGAACAAGTGGACACTTTCTGCTCTGCAGGAAACCTCTTGTCTGTCGGAGGTCATCACCACCTGTCCCTCTCTGTCCTTTGTTCTCCGTATTAAGCAAACCATTCTCTCAAGCTTTGCCTGTCTTTTCTAAACCACTTAGTAAGTGGAACAACTTCTCTGGGGCTTTCTCCTAGCGTTTGTTTACGTTTGTTTTGAAAGCGATACTCCAAATGAGTCTCCACCAATGCTGGAGAGCAGGAAAATTGCTTTCCTTCATTATTCAGCCTTTCACTTTCTTTCACAATGCCAGAGATCGTCCTGATAACACCATATTGTTATTTCCGCCCATTTTATGAGCCTCTACGCCACCAGATCGTTTTCTGAAGTATTGCTGCTCAGTCAGATACTTCCATGTCGTATTAGACTGCTGATTTCTCCTTCACAGCATTTTGCTCTTATCCACGCTGAATTTCAGACCAAATCCTGAATTTACTAAGGTCACTTTGAATTTCAATCCCTAACTCTCCGAAGTGCCTGCATCCCATCTCAGCGCTGTCATCCACCAATTGTACAAACGTGGGTTTATGCCATCAAGGAGCTAACTAACGAGCATCATGGATCCTAGAAGCAGGCAGCCGAAGCATTCTCACCGCCTGCCAAGCACACCACAGGGAATCTACTCCTCGAGTGCGGATTTTTAACCAGCTATGCGTGTGCTTTGCAGAAATTTAATTTAGCCTGGCCTGTTCAGTTCGGTTAATGAGAATGTCAGCACGTAGTGCTTTACTGAAAGCCTCCCCACATTTTCCTAAAAAGCCTTCCGCATTTTCCTCTCTAGAGTTGGTACTTCAGAGAAGAAAACTACATGAGTTTAACATGGCTCTTCACAAATCCAAGCTATTTCTCACTACTTTATGACCCTCTAGATTCATATCAGCTGATTATGTAGTTCGTTCCTATGTATTTTCAGCAATCTGAGTTAGGTTGGTCCTGTTACATTCCCTGGTATCCTCCTCCCTCTCCCTCTCCTTGAGCGCAGACACGAGGCCTTCTCTTTCCTGCTCCGCTGGAACTTGCTGTTCTCAGAGCTGCTTGCAAAACAGCTGCTTTTGCGAAACAGCAAAAAGGCATCGCTGCAGTTGTTTTTCACAGAACTGTATCCCAAATCTCCTCAGCTCCCGATTACCCCAATACTGTCTTGAGCAAGCTTTTCCTGCTCTGCCCTGCACCCTCACCCTCTCATTGTTACTATTAATAGTATTGAGCATCTGATTGTAAATAATCTTCCTTCTGAAGGCCAAAAACACAAAGAATATGAAGGTCGTTCTTCACTCTCCATATATTAAAGGTTTCCTAATGCTAGAAGAGGAAACCAATCCAGTGTCAGCATGCAGTGTTTCTCTGTGTCTGCTTCATCCTTCGAACGTATTCACAGATCCTTCTTTACCAGCCTGGGTTTCCAAGGAAATTGGATTCGCAGCAGTCATGCTCCCCCTTGGTGCCCTCCTCCTGCCTTCACTTTTGGTTCCCCAGCTGGCCAGGTTCCCATTCCAATGAGCAGGGGTCCCAAGGACGATTACACTCTGCAGAAAGCAGCCGCCCGAGGAGGAGAGGTGCGCTGCACCCTGCTGAGCCAGGCAGAGCGCTGCACAGCCGGCACACATCCTGCTTTGCAACAGCTCCCCCGTGCACTGGCACAAGGGCACTGGCAGGACAGCAGGCAGGGGCACAGAAACTGCTTCGTGCTCAGAGAAGAGGGAGAGTGAGGAAGCAGGTTTCACTAATTCCAGTGTTTACAGACACAGGGACTTTGTCCTCTGCTGGCTGTAACTCATTTTGACCGCCTTTTTTTTCCGGTTTGGTCGTTGTGTGGGTTACTTTTCGTTACATTTGACTTCAGCAATATATATAGTGGTGTTGCTAGATAAAATAAGGCCAGTTGTTTTTGCCTGCTGACTGTCTGTACTTGGCATGCTCCCCATTAGACAAAACTGCCATGAACTCTCTCTTTCCCCTTGCTCTCATTCAGCACATGTCATGCCCAACAGGAAGCATGGCTGAGACCACATTCAATTTGGCTCCCTGCTTCTGCCAACAGCCCTTCAATGCGATCCCCCAAAGCTCTGCTCTCTTAAAAGCTCCCTCTGTCCTCACATCATGCTGGGGGAGATGAAAAACATGCCCTCATCTCCGTGCTGTGAAAATGCTGTTTTGAAAGGCTGTAGCTTTGCCCTTGTGTCATTTCAGGTATTTTTTAACCAGAAATCCCTCTTTTGTCCCACACAAACGGTGATGCTGCATTACAGATGCCAGAGCACATGCTATTAATCCTGAGTTCAGGGAATTAAGCGGGGAGGTCCTTGAGCAGATCCAAGGTCACGTGCTGGGTAGCATGGAGCCTGCCAGTCTGTGGCACCTGGCCTCAGCACCAACGTCCTGCTTCATCCTGCCACGTGGCGAATGTGTCTCCACCTTTACTTTTACCGTGACTTCCTTTTTGATTCTGAGGTCACTGGAGAACCCTCCATGCCATCCCCTCTGCTCCCCTATCTTACTCCTTAGCTCCCTCTCTCGAAACTGCCAGACCATCCGTCCTTCTTGGACACCTCCAGTGCTATGGCACAGTCCCAACTTCCAGTTGCCAGCACTGCACCAGCTGCTGCCCTAACTCTGCCTCCCTCCCTCCAGGCTAGGGTTTTTACCTCTGTTCCTGAGCCTGGCAAGAAGTTCTTGACTGTAATTGTCCGGCCCAAGGCTGGGAAAGGCGCCTCCATGACACTCCTCATGAGAGGCTGCACCAAGGCTGGGGAAATGCCCCGTCTCTTCTCAACCTCATCCAGGATCTGAAAGAAAACCATGAAACCACAAAAACGTGTGAAGCAGGAGGAGGGAGGCAACACCAGCAATAAAGTGTACTGGCATTCGCTCCTTAGCACAACGCTGATGTGGAGCCTTGAATCACAAGGAAGAAAGTACCCTGAAACTGAAAGGCTTGCATTTTCTTCAGCAAGAGAAACCCGGCTCCCATGGGGTCAACAGAAGGCTTACAATTTGCAAGCTGCCTGTTCCTCAGAATCAAGACTCCACCTTTTAATCTCTGAGTGCCTGTGTGCTGGTAGTTCTGCTGAAGGAGCAAGGCAACAGCTGCCAATCTATTTTTTCCTTTGAACTGTATTTTTGCTAGGTTCTGGAATTAGCATGCAGTTGCCTTGCCAACACCATTTCAGACCCTTTCTTCTGCCATCACCTTCCCCGATTCCCATTCTTCCGTCGACTTTATTTTTGGGTCCCTTTTGGCCTACTGCACAAATTCCCTCTCTCTCCCCCCTCACCTTAGAGAAGAGATTGAAGCATCCGAGGCGACTCACGATGCAGTAAACTTCTGGGAGGCGCTTCCCTTTCCCACTGGGCTTTTGAGACAAACACAAATACACACACACACACAAAACACCAAGAAAATATCAGAGTTGTAACTTCTGCAGAGATAGAGTGACTGGTCTCTGAGTTCTACAGCTCACTAAAACAGGACAGAAAGTGGGTACATCCATGATATGATCCAAACCTTCCTAAGTCAAATGACCAAGATGGGGTAAACTGCTCTACAGAGACAACTCTGAGCCTACAGGACCAGCAATGGTTTAGCCAACTGTTTATTAGCTATGTAAAACGAAGGGAGAGGAACCCTAAATCCAGCTTAATGGTGGACCAACAGTCTGTGATCATAACGTTAAGCACTGGTGTAAGGAAAAGGCAAAAGAACCATGTCTGGACTGGCAGATGGCATTCAGAGAGGGACCTTAGCACTGGGCAGAGCAGAAGAGAACAAAGCTGTTCTGCTACCACCCTTTCCACACTTAACGAGAAGAGCAGCAGCTTTCTACTTTCCACAATAGATAGCAGTGACAGGAACCCCCCAGAAGGTTGCACCTCTTCTGCTAGAAGAAGAAGGGATAATTACCAGCAGCCTCCTACAGTATCCAAAACGCCTGCTTCCATCTTCCCCCGTCAGGACAAATGAGAACGTCTCACTGCAGAAAGAAAAACCAGAATGAAAAGAAAGCAGAACATCACCCACATACAAACTCTGACATACAGATGAACCCATTAAGCTCACAAACTTTTTGCATTTCCAATACAGCCCTCTCAGGGCTCTGCCCAACCTTCTACCATAAGAGCCCTCATATTTAATTAGCTCGATACATAAATCCATCTCTCACGAGCCACAATGCAAAGTACAGTACTTACCTGGCAAACTGATGGATGGGGGCCCAGTCCTTTGCATCAGGAAAGCAAAACTGGGGAATAGCTTTCAACTGATCTTCTGCCTCACGCATGAATTTGAACGAGCGTTCAAGCTAAGGGAGAACAGAGAGAAGGAATGTTTCCAATTAGTCATGTGGGGATGGAATGACTTCAAATATTTTTCCTGTGACAAATGAAGAGGTGATGACAGAGGCTAAGCTTCTGCCTGGAAGATATTAAAATTTCTGTGATTCTGGCTCACCTAATCTTTAGATATCTTAAAGTAACTCTGTACCCCCAATTCCACCAAGCCCTGTGTCTGCAACACCTGCCCCTGTGCTCAGTTGTGCCTCCAGGCTGGGACACACCTTCCAGCAAGGGACAAGAGTACTGAAGTCTGGGGGAACTCTGGTTACATTGCATTTACAAATGTGCTGTCACACTGGCTCTCTGTTTCTCTCATTCCCTGTGTTTCAGCTAAACTGTTGGTGAAAGCTGTGCCTTCCCTTTAAGAACACATCTTCTCCCAAGCGTCAGTTTTCCTTAAAGAAAAAATAAATGGTGGAGAAAGGAATAGCTACATAAAAGTCATAGCCAAGAGCAGCAAAAGATCTGAATCAGCTGCTCTTTCAACAGTGAGGAATGTCATAACAATGCTCAGGGGGTTGCTGCAGCCCCTCTGTCTTCAGTCTCACTGAGCAATGCCACAGCAGAGGGGTTTCTGATACAACGTGCAGAGAAGCTGTGGCTTCTCCAGCAGGGCAATGCACCACGCACTCTGAGACACAGCAGCCAGAGCTTCCCGACGGGCACCACACCTTCAGTGGGAACTGCTGGGTAACCTCAGGGACGTAGGTGGCTCCGGCCTGCTTCTTGTGCAACGACACCACAACAAAGTACTCGAACAGCTGCCTCTCCTGATACTCGATCAGGTCCCGTTCCAAGGTTTGGTACCGCGGGGTCTGCTTCAGGCGAGATTTCACGTGGACCAGGCGCTGGCTGTGAGCTACAAAGAAAAAGATTAGAGTTTGTCACTTCGCCTAGCTCTTTGTAAAGAGCACCAACAGGGCTTTGCAGAGACTTACAGATAACCTCACTGTGTTTGTTCTGTCAGTGGCTGAGCAAGAGGCAGGCCCCATTTGTAAGCTGCACTATAAATATTGACAGAGATGGGACATAATCTTGTTGATATCACCACCCTGAAGAGCTCTGGCAGCACAAGTATTTCATAGATGGCTTTTGCAGCTGAGGACAAGCCAAACTGAGATCCATGCGGGACACAGCAGAAGAGATAATATCTGGGCATTCATCCTAGCACTCATTTATGCATCTTTTGAAGCCAGCACAGTTAGGTGATCGATCACCTTTGTTCAGAGGAGGCTGGGGGTAGAGATCTCCACAGTTTTACGAGACCAGCACGTGGGTCAGGCTGGGGCTCCCCTGGCTGAGTAATGCCGGGGACCCCCTGCTTTGGGAACACATGCTGGGCTGCAGGCCAATAGCAAAAAACAAAAGAGGTGCAAATGAAAAAGGCTGGCTCATGACAGACCTTCCTCTGCCTAAAGCGAATCTCTCAGGACTGTGTTTCTACAAGTTCTCCCAAGACAATGGGAAAACAAGAAAAACTGCCAAGCAAGCCGTAACTGCAACACATCTGAGCTGTGGGACAATAAACATTCCAGCATGGAAAGTAATGAAAAGCTGCCTGCTGGGAAGAGCCCAGATGAGATTCCCTAAGACCTTCCCCCTGCTTTGTTTTACAGTTGCATCTCAAATTAAATCTCCATGAGTCTCCCTTAGCCCTACTACAAAAGAAAGAAAGAATTAACTACAAGCAGAGGCTACAGCTCATTCTCACAAAGTGCTTTTCGCTAATGCGGGTGGTAATGCAACATTTTTGACAGAAACAACAACCACAGGGATACTGCAGAAACTCCAGCTACACATCTGCTTGGAGACAGAGCTTTCTGGGGAATGGTACAAACTTCTTGACCTTTTGTCTGGTCGAGTAGTCACGGACTATTCCAGACAATATAACTTGAAGCAACCTAAAGGTGCTTCTTAAATCAGAGTGACACAATTCCAGGACAGTGAAAGCCCTGGAAAAAATGGCTTAGACTCCTTTCTCTCATCAGCTATTACACCATTTGCTTTAAGGCTGCAATTCTTCAAAAGCTTTCAGAAGTGGCCTCTGTTTTACCAGGCACTTCAAAAGGAGCTGTGTCACACTAATGCTGAGTGCTTCTGAAAATCTCACTCGAGCTCTGCACTGTTTGACACCAGGATTGTACTGCTGTCATCATGGCAGAGTTTGTCTTTAAACATTTTTCCGTCCTAAGGGCCAGTACTTCTGGCTCTCACACGCAGTCTGATGACTGGTGCCTCATGATTTAGTGTGTCTCAGCTGAGGTACAGTGACTTGCTCAGCAGTGGTAACTGGCTGTGTTTGCTCTGTTAAGTACAATATACAGAAATGAAAAGTCCCAAATAAAAGTTACTTGATAAATCATCTCCTTTTTCTATTCAAAAATAGGAAAGTCCACAGTCCAGCAAGGCAGAAAGCAAAACACAGGTTTAGCAAGAGCAAGCAGCAAGTGCCAGAGCCCCCATTCACACTTATCTAGACATGCAGGCCTTTTGCACGCTCAGATCCAGGTATGGATCTGGATATGGTCCAGAGTCCAGTGCTGTTTGATCTGAAGTGATCTCTGACCATCTGAATCATCTCCTCCACTGTAAGTTCCCAGCTGCAGTTAGACATCCTACACAGAAACAAGGTGATGGTGCTGCACATGATTCACCTCGGCAAGTGGGAACAGACAAGAGTTTGAGTCTTCTTGGCCACATCTACACCATCTACACTGTCTTTCTCAGCTACAACCAAACGTGCAACTATATTTCATAACATCATGTTTCAAAGCAATTGTGAATGCAATTCCTATGCAATCAGGGCACAAACCCTTTCTCTCTATCTTTAGGATAGCCTGAGAGCCTGTCAGAAGGCAGGCAGGGGCAGCAATTTTCAGCTTGATCTTGCTCTTACAGTAGTACAGACCAAAGATTTCCAGATTTTCCAGTAGTTCTTATGCGGGAAGTACAACCAAACATGAAAGGGAACTCAGACTGAGGTTTCTGTTCTAAAAAACTTGAAGAGGGTAGGGGTGAGCCTTCCTACGCACAACGTGCTGTGGCTGATACAGAGTGAAAACTGCTGCTTTTAACTCTTTTCAGCTTGAGAACTGACCTGCTACCCCGATCAGGTCTGCACGTGCATGAGGAAACTTTGGACTGTGAAGGAATTTCAATTTTGTATTCCAACGTTATTAGGATTTTTAATTCACCATATAAATTCTCAAGAGACTGTAATGCCACCAGCATGTCACAAGGGTAATTACCAATACGAGAAGTTTTGAGAAGAGAATTATGGAGACCAGCATACCCTCTATCGGCTCTACTGGAGCAAACCAAAGAATGCAGCACTTTATCTCAACTCAGCCAACGCAGAAGAGTTTAATTAGCAATAAATCATATACTGCAATCCCATTTCCCTAGCTAGGCATTCTGGCTGGTGGGTTTTCTCTCTTAATAAATGAGTAGTGGGGTTAGTGAACACCTTGTCCTACTGTGAACATCCTGTCCCACTGCAATACTGCCTCTGTCAGCCTGTGCACACATTTATGACTGTGCACTCAGAAAAACCTCCTTTTATTTCCACACCATACAAGCCGTGGAAAGCTCCTATGAAAGCTAGTGCAAAGAGCTTTGATGGGAATTGGAGCTGATGTTTGTTTTGGATTCCTAAAGTCCTCTGCTCCTGGATTTTCTTCTGCAGTTTCCAGATCTTTGTCTTCTCACTGTGTTTTGAGTGGAAACAAGCTCTTTCTCTGAAGGCAGAACACAATGGAGAGAACTTGACCCAGGAACTCAAAGAAGAGTTTATCAGGAGCTATTTGCTCTCTTCACGCATTTGCCTTACCTTTCAGTTTCTCTTCAGTATCACTGTCTGATTCACTGTTTTCATCTGTAACTAGAAAATAAGAAAGGGGAAGATGAAGTAAGTAAAGCCTTTTTATAAGAGTGCATTTCTCGTCGCTGACATGAGAAAGCCAGGCCTAACAATTTCGGGGGAAGACAATACAGATCTCAAGGGCCTCATCTGTTTCAAGGATGCATACACCCACAGAGATTTAACTTACCAACCTCAGTATTTTCCCACTCATTCAGGGAACACAAAAAAATGCATCAAAATCTACTTTGCACAGCCCTAAGAGTTGCATAAAGAATAAAATGACAGAGCTGTATTTCATCCACATCTGTATAAGCACAACAGAAAAGCAAAATACTGATTCACATGTAGCAGTCAAGGGGTAAAAACAAACAAAAAACAGGACAAGGGGCAAAAACAAAAACAAAAATCCCTACAACTGCTGGAATGAATCAGACTCAGGCCCTATATCATCCCATAACCTGTTTTTGTTGATGCCTCAGATGCTTCAGAGAAGAGTATAAAATATGGAGAAGGTTCATATAAACACACCCACCCCCCTGTTTTATGTATAAACACCTGTTTTATGTATAAAACAGGACAAGCAGTAACAAGTAGTTGTGGGAAACAAACAGACCTGGAGGTCACCTTTCACTGGGAACTGGGGTGTTTTAGAAAAAAATACTGTGTTGGAAAGACGTCATTTAAAGCTTTGCATAGATTAGATGTTTATAAACAATTGCTTTGAAGTACCTAAACACTTTTGGTAAGCTGTTGATTGGCAGTGAAAAGCTGAAAGTCTTAATTTTGAGATGATGGAGATGGTCCTACAGTCAGTAGTCTAGAAACCCTGATTCCCAACTGAGGCTATTTATTTATTGGGATGTTGAAGAAAACAGGGCTGTTTCAAAACTCTCCTATCTTCTACTGGACAGTTCATTAAAGTAACACATTCCCACAGAATATTTTGATCTCAACAAATCAGATTCTTTGGACAGAACATTCTTCTCAAAAGTGTCTAGCCAGTTCCAGAAATAAACATCAAAAAGTGGAGGCATTTTTGGTGTGACCTATGAGGTTATCATGGAAAGCCATGAAATGAAAATGAAGCGAGAAAAAAAAAAAAGTGCCTTGTCATGAAAGGCCCTTGGGCAGTGGAACAACCTTTATCTTTCCAAAAGAAGAGGTGGAAACCCCAACTCAGTCTCACACTGGACTGGAAGAAGCACTGAAAAACATCACATGAACGACCGAGTCAGCCTAAAGTCTAAGTCCTCCAAAAGTCTTAGATGTACGATGATTCAAAGTTCCTTTACCTTTCCCTGAATTGCTCTCTGTAGACTGCGATAGTCTCTTGACACGTTTCTTTCCCCTCCGTGCCTCATAAATGGCATTGATTTTCAACACAAGCTGCTCAGCAAACACACAAACAAAAAAAGGTTATTTTCCTTGCCAGGCAAGAAAGAAGGTTAGAATTTCATGAAAAGAGCTCTGCTTCCCAATCCTGGCTATACTGGAACACTTCACCTGATGGTCTAGATACTTGTGTTACCGGTGGCCGTGCTCGCTCTGGTACAGATGCAGCACAGTCGTGCTGGCGTGGCAGGAGCCCAAGGCCAGGCCTCGATGTGCCTCCACACCCTGTGGCTGTATGAGCTTGCTGGCACCCACCTGGGCCTCTCCTTGCCATGGTCAACTCTCCAGGGAGCACCGGAGGGTAACCCTTGGGAACCTGCCTTGTTCTGCAGGTTTGAAAGCAGAAAACTGGCTGGAGGATGAGAGCAACCTTAACATCAAGAGGTGAGATGCTCTGATATGGAAGTGTAGCTTCCATCCAGCTCCCCAGCCAAAATCTCAGGTCAACCTTGCCACTGATGCAGTGAATTTCTGCTCTGAGCTTGCCCTGCAAGACTGCTCAGGGGCACTGCCCAGTAAACATGTACTCATAACCTTCCCTTCAGCTGACACAAATGTTTGTGTGAAAACACTGACAGAGCTCAAGCACATGCACAGAGGTGTAGGAATAATGGGAAAGAAAACCCTAAACATTTGTAGTCTTTGGCTCATTCCTGGAGAGCCGAGGTATACAGACAGGGCACTCAAAAACCATATATACAAATATGAACATGGATCTGGCAACCAAGAAATGAAGAGGATAAACAAACACATCCCCTTTCCCCAAATGAAAACTGCGGGTTCAGAAAAAAACACCACAGACGGGCCCTGGTAGTCTCTGCTTGTCCTGCAAAGACTGGGACAAGCAACTTTGTTTTTATAACTGTGTTTTCGAAATGTTCAATCGATAGCCTGCTGCCAAACCTCATTTGGACTGAATACACTTCCTGCTAGATCTGAAAGAAAATAGGATTAAAACAGAGTCATACTGTATCAAAACACAAAGTAGGAGATGTCGCTCTAGAAAATGCCCTTCACTAATGGGAACACTTCTTGTCACTCAAATGTCAGTTTTTTCATTATTCACTCACGATCACACCTTACGTTGGATTAAAAACAGCCCATGCATGCATGAGACCTAACAAAGAAAAACAGGTTGCCAGGAGGGTGCACCAAAATGACACAATTCTGACCGTCCCACCTTTCAAGCAAAGGAGGAACTAAGTTGTGTTTTTTTTTTTTTTTTTTTTCTCTCCTCTTTTTTAATTTCTCCTGACAATCATGGTATCTTAGAAGGAAAAACTTGCAGAGAGGTTTGTGCACCTTCCCCTCAGGCAGAAAGGGAGTTAAACATAAGTCAGGTCAACTGCCAGAACAAGGGCTACACTGCAGGGATGCCACACTGAAACTGCAGAAAATATTCTCTCATACTGGAAACGTACTTCCATTGCTGCCTGAAAGAAGCTAAGCAAAAGAGAGAAAAGCCAAGATTTACCTTGGGAATCTTCCTTCTCCTCTTGCCGTTCTGAGGGTCTCCCAAGGAGAAGAAGGTGTCGTCTGGACTGCTGGGGGTAGAGGGAGGGCTGATTTTGGATGGCGACCCAGTTCCATCGCGGCTCAGTTTCCGTATGTCTGGCAGTTTGAAACTCCGCCGCTCTGAGTTTTGTCGGAAAAAAATGGGCTTGGAAAGCAACTGGAAATGGAGGAGAAGGAGTGAGTAAAGACAGCACCTCCAATGTACCTTTGCTTCACTGCTAACACTGTCATGGCAGTAGAGCCAGTGGGGAATCCACACCACTCAGCTGCCAAAACTGGCTGACTTCTGAGAGTGCTCCCATATTCCTGCACACACAAGGAACATGTCCAGCTGCCAGGCTAGGCCAGAACTATTTTGACCAGCAATTTAACAACCCCACATGCATTTCGAAACATAACACAAACCCAGGGTTTGGTCAAGAAGCCTCACTCCAGTGTGAAAATAATCCCAGGACTTGTGCAATCCAGAGGCTGGGATTGTAAACAGGACAAGACTAACCAACCAGCCAGCCACAAGCATTTGGGATAAGGAGCAGATGGCCAGGAGGAACAGAGAAGCAGTGAGACCCGATGAAAAGCACGGTCGGTATTCTGTCTCTGACAGGGGAAGAATTAAATATTTCAGAGGAGGGTACAAGAAAATTGTCACGGCAGGCAGTTACGGAGACTGGTTTCCTCTTAAGTAAGTTGCGAGGGAGCACAACAGGAAACATGTAAGTACCAAAGTAAAGGTCTTAAAATCTCTGACCAAGGACAGCAGCAGAGAATCAGAAAGCTCAGCTCTAGATAAAGGAGGGCAAACCACTTCTCACCACAAAGGTGCTCAGTAAGAACTTTTTTTGTCTTCTCTGACAATTTCCCAGCAGTTACGATAAGGTTAAGCTGCCCCTTTTCTGGGCACTGACCATGCCCTCTCAAAGCCATCTCTATGTGGCACCAGGAACTGTAGGTGGGAGGTCTCCAAGCTAATTGTGAACAAGTCACACCAGCGCAGTAGCTGAGGTAGCACAATGGTCTGCCTGCATCAGACATACCCAGAAGAGGCATTAACCAGACTGCTGCATCCACTCAGGCCAGCTCAGGTGTTGCTGGATGGCTTGGCAAAAGACACTCAGCTCACAAAAATGCTTCCCACCCACAGAGAAGTCACATGAATCTTAGAAGAGACTTCATATTGAAGAACCTCATCCTGCACTAACAATATAAGCCACTGCTGGAAGTCCGTCCAGCCTGGGCAGGTTCTCCAGCGTGATCCACACTGCTGTTGCACACCAGTCAGCTGCGGAGAGAGCTGCAGCACTTCTCTGACTGATACAGATCACAGCTCTGGGACGTCAAAGCACCATAACGTACCGTAATTGCTCCCCTTCAACTCTTCACTAACTGTCCTGCTGGGAACAGTATCTAGGGTGAAAGATGTTTCTGTGTAACACTGTATGGGAGGGACATCAGGGTGCACATTGAAAAGCTGTCTGAGCAAAATCAGCTTCATCCCAACACTCCCATACAGGCTTACACTGCTCTAGAGCTCACTAGTAACAAGAATGGATTCAGAACTGCAGGGCAATTTTCTCTTTGAAGCGCTGAATTATTTGGAAAAACCTCAGTTGCTGATTAAGCTGGTTGGAAAAGAGCAACACATCAAGAAATGCATGTCAAACCTCTGGAAATGTTGGCTAACAACTCTAATAATAGCTGCAGCTTGGAGAGCATGGGAAAGCCCTTCGGTCAGGAAAACCATGTTTAGATCCCTACTACCTGCTCTGCCAAGATGATTTGTGCTCTAACATTGCCCCTGCGGTTCCAGGCTTGGACTATCTAAAATAGAGAAAGGGAACCAGCCGAAACAGCTTGGGAAATTGAGAGCAGGGCTGGCCTCAGTGAGCTCGGAGCAAGATGTGTTTTACCTCTTCTTTTGGTTTCACTGCCAAGGAGGAAAATGGAACAACTCTGTAAGCTGTCCTGCTGGTGGGGACATCCTTTTTGGACAGGCTCCCTAAACAGGGGAGTGGCATTACATTAGTTAGCAAAAGAGGCATCCTAAGGGAGTGGTCTGCAGAGGCATCTTGGCATCAGCACAGACAGACTGCCTACAGCCCACAGACACAGAGCCAAGACAACTGCAGGGCTCGATTACCCAAGCACTTAAATGCCCTCTTTGAAGAAGGGGAGGAGGAGCTTTCCTGCCCTCTTTGTTCAGTATCTGGAAGAAATTTAGCACCCTGCTTTTGTCCCAGTACAGGTATGGGGCAAAGACACAGCAGCTGGTTTTCACTCTCAGCTCTGCCAGTGGAGCCCCTCTGCCAGTGCTCTAGGCCATTCACAAGAAATGCATTGGGAACGATGCATTTTTCTATGCATTCAGAGCTAATTTCTAAATCCAAACCACCTCATGTCACGAACACACCCATTTCTGGATTCCCATTTTGTATCCGTTACCTTTCAACTCATCTGTTCTGGAGAGAGCAGAAGTACTAAGCTAACCATCACTCAAATTTTATTAAGATCCTGAAGGCAGGCTTCCAGAGGTAAGGGGCTGAAGTCTCAAGCTGTCACCACTTTACTCCTCACGTACATGAACATGATAAAATCCCAGAGCTGCTCTTTTCTTGCTATACATTTGTTGCAGAAATTGCTCAGAAGACAGGGCCGTGGTTCAGTTTTGCTGAGGATACATCTGCATAAAAAATGGATTGAGAAGAGGACCTCTTCCCATTCGTTTATCACTCCAGTCTTGTATTGCAGCTGCATAAAACCCCAGTGTAACATCAAATAATTTAGCCCCTTTCAATCCAGTTGATCCTTGCTGCACGGCAGCTGCAAAGTACCAGGGGAATGCAGCCCTCGTGTGAAGAAAAATGCAAGCCAAGAAACCATTTGTACAAGGGAATATTGTTTTTACCTTGCTACAGGGCAATACATTCTCTTCTATCACGCCACACTCTGACCAGTGGTAAAGACAGAAAGGAAAAAAAATCCTAACAATGTCAAAGTCGGTGGCAAAACTCTACGGCTCCACAGAGGACCCAAAGCCCTCTGGAGCAGGAGAGGTGGCCACTTGAATCGAAGTACCTTAGTGGGAGTCCCAGGCACTGAAGAGGTGGGGGATGCTGGGAAGGTCAGGACGCATTTCTTCCCCAAGCAGCGGCTGTTGGTCTCAATGTCTTCGTAAGGGTTTTCCTTCGATGGTGGATCTGCAGCAAAAAGCCACAAACAAGAGACTGTAAGTGCAGAAAATCCTTGAGGTTTGCCATAAAAATCTGTTTGGGGATCTGCTGGCCTTCTCCCACCTCCCACATCAGACATAAAGACCTGTTCTCAAGCATTCCTGCAATTGCTTCATCCTCTCCATAGCCCTTGAAGTCCAGCTGCTCACTGGACAGCATCCAAACCTTGACACTGATGTATGCAGCCATAGAAACATATCACAGAAACTACAGATGGAAAAGACACTGCAAGTCCTCCAGCTCATTTCCTTGTCTTCAGAGGAGCTGTGAGGTTCTCATGCACAGTGGTCCATAATTGCATTTCCTTCTTTGCAGTCTTCTGCTTAGAATTATTTCCGAATGACACTGTGAGCTAAAGGCTAGCGTAAGTGTCCTCTATCCTCTATTTAACCCCACGTTCAGGGCAACGTCTGGTCATTGTTTAAGTGGAGTCAACACTGCTCTTGGGCTGACTCTGCAGAGATTTAACCCATTCTCTGAGCACGGATCTCTGTCAGGCAGCAGAGGCTTTCAAACACACCTACCACTCATGGATGCCTCAGTTCCCCCGTGTCCCACTTCAGAAAGAGGGAAGGATTCACTTTACTTAACCTAGGCCATGCAAAATTCAGGGTGCTCCCTCTCTGAAGAGAAAGTGTGAGGGAAGGAAAAAAAGGAAGATCTCTGAAAAAAGATTCAGCCCGTTTTTTACATGAGATCCTCTCAAAAACATGAGGCTTGAAGGACCCAGAGGTGTCCCTTTTATCCCACTGACTCTGGAGATGAGGTCCATGACTAGGCTGAGTTTTAAACAGACAGAATTATGTCTAATGAACTTCTTACATCCTGTTCTTCAGCAGTGCTGGGAAATGCTAACATAAGTGTCTTCAGAGAAAAGCACACAACTCTGTAAAAGCAGGTTGCAGTAACTTCAACCAAGCATCTCAAAAAGCAGTGACAAAATCTCAGCCCAAGCGCCTTCACGGGCATACAATTTGTTACGAGACTTCTCTCTTTATTGCCATCCTTTCGTGCCACCCCAATGGACAGCTGGGACTCAGAACAACTGCCTTGCTCCTGTTTTCATGCAATGCCTGGCTGAGAGCTAGGACTGGAGGCCAGTGATGCTGCAGGCCTGGAGGAGCAAGGAGTGTGGATGGCTCTAGGATCCATCGTGCTCCGACCTGACCGCCCTGCTGGGGACGGGAGCGCAGACCAAGTCCTCAAAGACAGAATTGCAATTCTTTTAAAGCACTGACTTCTATTCATTGCTTAGAGATATTCAGCACTGCAGTGGTGGACCTGAATTCACCAGGAAGGACAAGGTGAGCCCGTGTCACTCTGGCAAAGCAAGTCTGCACAAACATTTTGTCAGGAACCATGCTCCAGTCCCTGAAAGGGGCTCCACCTTCTAATGCCAATGATATATTTCAGAATCAAATTTCAGCTGTCATATACCGGGTAGACTGAAGAAGGAGGAATGAGGTTAGGTTCTGTTGCACACGCTGTACTAAAACTGCTCAGCAGCACGTCCAAATAGTTGAAAAGACAGAAAAAAACACGTTTTCCCTCTTTTTGACACACAAACCTTGACATCCATTTGCCCATTACAATTTCCAATATTCCAGGTAAGCAATGGCAAACAGGTAAAATGATGGTGGTAGATGAAGGGAATCTGTATGACTCGCTGGGAAAGGCAGCAGTTCTCCCACCAGCAGTTGAACCCTTCCCAAATCACGTGTGTGGGGTGTACGTGTGTGCTTGCGTGCCCTGATGGACACACGACCATCTGTGGGTCAGCACTGAGGTCCCTGTTACCCCTCCATTGCTGTGGTTTTCACATGTTGTTTCTTTTTATTTTGTGGACTATAATTGCCTGTGGTCTTGTGAAAAATAAAACTGTGGCTTTTTTGGAGTTATCCCTGTCTACCCCTTTTCCCAAGCTCCCATGGAAACACCACCAGGACTGCAGGAACCAATTAAAGATCACTGACTCCAGGCAAAGCCTGAACATGCAGCAAGAAAAACAAACAAACAAGCACGCTCCATTAGCTGACGATTAGCCACTACTTTGTTTGCTTCTAATCTTTGCAACAAAAGCTGGAGGGGAGAGAAATTTCAGGCTGGTCGTTGAGTTCTGTGCAAGCGTGGGACACACGGGTGTGCTTGTGTTTGGAAGGACGGATGGATTTGCTCATAAAGCCAACCTGTAACACTATCTCTGTTATTCCAGTTGACAAAGTGACATTTCCACAGTGATTTCTGAGACCTCCCACCACGCCCCAAAACACACAAACACAAAAACCCCACCAGCTGTTCAGGCATTTCCCATCTCTTTCACCACCCCGAGAAGGAAAAGGCTGACACGAGTCCTCAGCTCCACGTGAGAATTTGACAGCTTCAAAAACGTCAAAAAGGACAGGTTGGCATCACCTTTTCTGCAACCAGCCCCAAAAGAATACCATTCTTTTCAGAGAAGGAAAAAAAAAAAAGATTTGGTTTCTTTCTAATCAAATATGATGAGATTTTATTCATATAAAATCAATAATGCCCTCACTGCTCCTAGGAAAGCGCAGCTGCCTCCCACACTGAAAAATGCAGGCCACCTTTGTAGGTAGCAGCTGTATTAAGAGCTGCTGCAGCCTCTCTTTTCCTATTCTACTAAACTCAGCCTTACTCAATGCCAGCCTACAGCTACTAAAACTTATTAAGGCTTGTTCAAGAGGGATGCTTCTATTCTATGTTCCACAAAAGCCCATCTAACTTACAGCATTAAAAAAACACATAGAAAAAACACATAGAGAAACATAGAAATTGAGAATGTTGCAGGAAATAGTCTTAAAAATGGCTCTGATCTGCCATCAAAGTTATAGAATGAAATACAACTCCTTTTCAAGGATTGTGGGACCTCAGGGTTTTTTTATTTAATTGATTAGCACCTGGTGCCATACTGAGAGCTTATTTCTGAACCATGGAATTCATTTCAAGGCTGGTTTCAGTACGTTCCCTTTATCTCAGTGGTGACAAGCTCACAACAATGGAGGTACCAGAGCTGTGCGAGTTAGTCCACAGGACAAAAGGAGGACAGAGGACAGATGCCAGCAAAAAATAAAAGCTGGTTCCCACACGCTTCAGGTTCATCTTTAAAGCTGATAAATTTTGAAACGTTTTGTCCATTATTTTTTTTATTACTTGCCAATAATCTGTGTAAACCATGCCCTGGCTTACATTTGGATAATAAACATCCTTCACTCAGCATCTCTGTTGACCACGAGTCTTCTGAGTTATTCAGTGCTTGCAGTCAAACCCCTCCCTCGCCCGGAGCTCCTACCCAGTATGTCTTCGTAGACGTTCTCCTCAGATAAAGTGCGTGTGAGGGCCAGCTTGGTCTGCGCGTACCAGTCCACCCTGCCGTTCTCAGATGAGGACTGCAGCAAGTCTTCAAACTCATAGGACTTCCTGCACCATTGATGGGGAGGAAAGGAACGCATGAGGAGAGTGATACAGCCAAACAGCTTTTACAACCACATCGCAGCGCTTCATAGTTCACTTCTCTGACACACAAGGTACCTGCCAAAGTGGGTTACTGAGGAGGGAACAGTGCACAGTCCCATTCCATGCAGAGAATGAAACACTGAGATCTGTTATGTGTACCAGCAACACAACTGAAGGCATTTCAGGGATGCCAGAGATTATTGGGGTTGTCATGGCAATAGCACGCTGTGAAGATGTGTGTGAGGTGGCGCATCCTGCAAGACTGCGTGGAACCTGAGGCCACGACAGGCTCCATTTACAACAGGGAACCCACCCTCGGCAGGAGTAAGGGGGCCCCAAAATCAACCCTCCGAGCAGTACAGGAGAGCAGAACTCACGTTTGGGATGGCAAAAAGAGTTAAAACTCTACTAAGTGTCCTCCACCGACAAACCTGGTGAGTTTCTGTTTCCCTCCTGCAACCAAACCAGGAATTTTTAGGTGACTGTTTGCACAGTTGTGTATTCTATGCCTACCACCTCAAAAATGTGCTACAATCATGGGAGTGGAGGAAAAAAAAAACACAAGAAGGCACCCCAGGAACATATATACACATCAGATTCAGTTAGGAGACCAGGTATGCTATGAACAGCCAAAATGCTGTGGTAGAGCCCAGAGATTCTCATTCTAGACTCGGCTCCAGATCAGCGATATCCATTTCGTAATTACATTTTCTGCTAACAACAAAGCAAACGAACAAATGGGGGACTGGGGATTGTGTGTGACCCAGGAAGGTCCAGCTCTCCCAGTGAGATGTGGGAAGGAGGAACTCCACCACCAAGAGCAGCACCTGCGCGATACGCAGCCCCAGTACCTGTGGTCAGCGTTGTTCTTGTGCTTCCCGCTCCAGAGCCTCCTGCTGACGGCTGACGGGGGCGGAGAGGAGGGGAGAGGAGGAGGAGGAATAGATGGCAGAGGGGGCAAGTTCCTTTTATTCCTAGCTGCTGGCACCCAGTCCTCTTCCCCCTCGTGTTTGAAAGTCCGACGGGGCTTTGGCAGCGGGTTGATAAAGGGTTTCTTCTCCGGCACCCCTGGCTCTGTGTAGACATTTTCCACGTTGCAGTCCTTGGATTTCGTGTGAGGAGTTCTTACCTCTTCCAGAGTCCCAAAAATTGGCTCACTGATTTCAGAGTCCAAGCCAAGAAGTCTTTTGTTGAGCTCAGCCCCACATACGCTCTCATGGCCCTCTGGAGCAGCGTGTCCTTGTGCTGCCTTCTCCTGCAGGCACTGTGGGGAGTAGTAAGTACCAGGCAACTGCGGCTGCAGCTCTGCTGAGCCATCTTTCAAAGCCTGCTCTAGCTTCTTGACCTGACTAAGCACTGAAACGTTCTCCTTCTGCACCTCCCACTTCCCACCTTTCACTTCCCTGCATTTTCCAATGCCGGATTCCACTTCCCCATCCTTCTCTGTTTCCCCCTTTCGCTCTGCTCCCTGCCCTTTTGGAGTTCCTGCTTTCCGCTCATTCTCTTTGCCTGCCCCTTTGCACTCCAGTTCCCAGCTCGTAAGCCTCTTGGCTTCCACTTTCCGAGTCACCAGTGCTTCTCCACTCGTCTTCTCAACTACACAGGGTATTTTGTGCTCCTCTTTAGCTCCTTGCTCCTCCTCTCGGCGAGGAGCAGACTGTGTTTCCTTTTTCCCTTCCCACTCTGAAATTTTGTCCTTAATGCTAAAGGACTTATTCCTCAAGCCAATTTTTCCAGGTGACCGTATATTCTGAGTACCTCCTATCTGCCTCCTGATGATTTTACTGTTTTCTTTAACGTTCAGATCCACAGATGGGTCGCTGATGATCATTTTGGGACTAAGCATGTTCTGCTGAAAGCAGTCTAGTTTGGGATCCAGCATCAAGTTCTCCAAGGCTCCGAGTGGGTTCTTCACCACACAAGAAACTGGTTCAGCTTCAGGCGTTAAACTCAGACTGACAGAGGCACCTTCAGAACATCTCTCACTTGAAAATCCACACAGAAGTCTTTCTAATTTCTTCACAGCTGCCGTATTGTTTTTATCCGCAAGCTTGATCCTACACACCAAAGAGAAAAAGAAACATTCACTGCCATTGCTCACCCTTGCCTCAGCCCATCAGCTCAACAAGCTCTACCTCATAAAGCTGGTAACAGCAGAGGATGCTCAAACCAAGAGCTTGAGAGACAGGCTTATGGGGGAGAACGCTATGGGAATGGTCTTTGTAAGTGGAACAGAATGTTCTCCTCTTGTTATGACTAACAGTGTGAAATGAAATCTTTGTCTGTGGCAGAAGTAGGTGGCAGGTAATGATTTCTGTGCATCAGATGTGCTGATGCTAATGACAGGTTCGACAGCATTTTTGTATGTGTGCTTAGATGTGCGGCAGTTCTGTACATTGTTGGGGCGTTAAGCAGATCCATTGCAAACAAACACAAAACTGACCCTTTGCAACCAACAGCAAAATTGTAGCTGTTAAGAGGAGAAAGCATGTGATGCAGCTGGCCTTCCTTTAGAGCCTGCTCAGAGGATCTGTCTGGATTCATCCAAATGTTCCCACATGCACATTAATGCACAAACCCTGCACTTTTATTACTACGTTTCTATGTCCTCACCATCCCAGGCTGCACGTGGGCTCGGACTCCCACACATCCAGGCACACTCCCTTGGCCCAGAGCACATGACGTAGCACCTGGGGACTAGACTCAATGTTTTCACAGCAAGGTATTAAACATTGTCATTGTCTGAGTCCAAACTGCATCAAAAATCCCTATTATCTTTAATCTGGGGATCTCCAAGTGCTTTCTTCAAGTTTTTCTCCAAGTGCTGTTGTATCAACACTGTGAAGTTCCAGCTGGACAAATAGTTACTCCGACACCAAATGTTTTTTGAACCAAAGTAATTTTCAGTACTTAGCAATGCCTGGGCTTGGAAAGGAGCACCAGCACAACACGAGGCACTTACTGAGATGCCAGCCCTTGTCATCAGTCCCATTTAACCACAATTCCAGCACTGGGGTTCAACTCAGTGAATTGCTGTTAACCTAAACGTATCAAGCGTGCCTCTTCCAGAACTTAGCACTTTTTTAAGAGCATTCACTTGGATACCCTGCATGCTGGCAGGCCTCAAGCTTTGTCCTGGAGTCAAGCACCGCTGGCAGCCATTGCAGACTGTTGTAGCACAAATTGAGTCTGGGATGGGTTTCTGAGCAGAAAGAGGACCTGAGCCAGATACTGTTCCTCCTTAGCCTCACAGAAATTTAACTCCTGGCTGTCTCAGTGACAACATCATGATTTGGTCAAGAACTGGTGCTGTGAACACCATGGATTTTTAAATGAAAGGAAGAGGGCTTGACAGTGCTGGACTGTGCAGTGGAAACCCAGGTTGTACACTGGGAGAAGCCTGTGGTGACAGTAAGCCTTGTGTGGGGGAGCCATGGAATCTCCACTGCTGAAGATTTCAAGTGCAGGTGGGGCACACATTGAAGGGTGTCATCAGCACAAACGGTCTTGTCTTGGGGCAGATCTCTTCTAACGCTATGAGTCGAGGACATTATTGCTCTGACAGGATGCTAAAAACCACAGCGTGACAGCTCTGAAATGGCAGTGAAACCAGCTGAGACACACAGTGGCGTGACTTAACCTGTGAGGAGAGAGGGACAGGGCAGAGCAGAAAGAATGCTTTCTTCTTCTGGTTTTCTTTCTCTTGGGGATAACAAATGAAAGCGAGGTACCTTGGCACCGAGACATGGAAAGCTCTCACCTCTCAGTGGACTTGCAGACACTGCTTTCAGTCTTGCTGCTCACATCGGCCGCCTTGCTAGCTGTCATCATGTCAGCACACAGCCGGGCAACAGGTCACCTGCAGGCAGACACAAAGAAGAGGCATTGCTCTGTGCTCAGCATCCTCCTTGTTTTTGCAAACACACACATGCATGTTTCTTCCTGAAATCCAGGAGAAGAAGAGAAGCAAAATAAGGCAGCTCCCAGAGGACAGCCTCGATCTCATCACCTGCAAAATGGGAGCATATTTTATGAACACTTTTATTACATTCAAATTGTCAAAGGATTTAGATTTTCTTTCCTCACAGAAGACTAAAACAAAAATGATTTTAATAAGCACAGTGTTAAGGCCACACAGTTAGTGCTCCTGCAGTTGTCACAACGTCCTCAGACCGGCAGAGGAAACATTTTCTGCTCACCAGACATTGCACTGAAGCAACTGGTTACCTTACACTATTCTCTTTGTGGGTCACGTCAGGCTGCTAATGACCTGCTTTCAGAGGACAGCAGCTTGTGGGGCAAGACAAATCGGTCACAAAAACGAGTCATTCTGTTTGCCTCACGATTTCTAGCATTCGTGGAGCAAGTCCGTCCCTCTCTGTCCTCCGCATACTGCTGCTACATGGTCAGTACAACAGACTTCTTTTTATTGCCCCACAACACTCTTACTCCATAGAAAAGAGGACTGGTACTTTGCAGCACCGCCTTCTTACTTCTCTAGGCAATCTGCCCGCTCTGCAGCGTTTCCAGGACAAGAAGGGGCTCACCACATAACACGCAACACTCAGAAAATCTGAAGCCTCTCAAATCTATCCTCCCAGCTGCTCTGCCAGATGCTACTCTGCCATGCCCAGTGTTTGGCAACAAGACTGAGTGCCTTGGGAAGTTTAGTAGGCTCTTGTAGTTTAAAAAAAAAAAAAAAAGAAATCAAACCAAAACACTGAAGAACAAAAGAATCTCTCTTTTCCACTGTTCAAGTACTCTGGGCAGAGAGAAAGAAAAAAAAATAGAAAAAAAAAAATCTGTCTTGTTTGTTTCCAGTTTTCTCTCCCTCCTTTTATCCCCCACTGGCAACGTTCCTGAGATGAGGAGTGAACTCTGGGTCAACTCAGTGTGTACACACGCAGGGCAGGCCATGGCTAACCATTCAGCAGGCTCTCTCTCCCCAGACAATAAGCCCCCTTGGCTTCTCTTCCTCATTAGTAAGTGGAACAAACACCCGCTTCACTTCTAGACACAGAGCAGCCTTGCAAAATTGACCAGCCCGAGGAACAGAATCTATTCATCCATCCCTTAACTGTTATGGATTGAGGATAATGAAAAACTACTGACCGCTCGCGTCCCCGTCCAAAGGATGACTCACCCAGGCAGCCCGAGCACATTCCTCCAAAAAACGCCAACAGAGGTTGTTCTGCACTTGGCTTGCACCTTCCCCGGAGCAGGGATGGGCTTTACTCGGATAAGTAGAGACTGAACTGTGCTGCACAGCAGGGGCAGTGAGAGCTGCGCCTCGGCACTGCCCTCAGGGGTAAGAAATCTTACCCTGACCATGCGCTGCCTCTTTGGAGTCCCGTGGTGACCTGCTTTAAATCGATGATCAATTTAGTTGAAGCAGCTCATGGACAGGGTCCAACACACCTGACCTGGTGCAAGGCAGGAGATGGGGGTGTGTGGACAAAGTGGGAGGACACCGGGGAAGAAAGACCAGCCTCAGCAGTGCTGTCTGCTTTCCTGCCTCACATGCAGCGTGACCAGGGCACTGAAACCGCCTAGAGGAACACCGGCAGGGCCAAGTCCAGCCTGCAGACAACCCTAGAAAGACAGACGTACACCAAGAAGGTCCTTTTTGGCCTACTGCAGCTTTCTGCACGAGCCACACACAAACTCTGCTACGTGAGGTGAGGCAGAGCCGAGCCCAGAGCCGCGGCTCCTGGCACGTACACCGCGGGGCAGCAGGGCCGTAAAAGGGGAGAGAAGACGCCAAGCCCCGTTTGAGGAGCCCCAGCACCACGATATATCCAGCAATCCCTGCCATTGTCTGGGGGAACAAAGCCGCCATCTGATACCGTTTCAAAATTAAACTGGGAAAGGAAGGCCAGGGGAGGAGGCGGGAGGGAAGCGGGAGGGCAGGGAGCCCTCGAACCTGCCGGCGGGGCTCTGGGAAGGATGTGAAGCCTCCCAGCAGAAGCCTCTCCTCGCGCCCGGCCTCACGGTTCCCAGGGCCATGTGATAGGGGCTTCCTGCCACCGAGCAGAGCGAGACCTACCCCGACCCCTCTCTCCCAAACAGAGTTCCTGCCTGCTTTGTGCTTGCGGAGAGGCGTTTGTTTACTGCTCTATCATTGGCATGCAGGAAGCAGCCTTGAAATGAGCTGTAATCATCTGTCCCCAGCAAGAGCTGTTTGACTCTCTGCTAATTTAAGTTTTCTTCCCCCCCCCCCAGCCTCCCAGATGCCCTCTTCCCCACTTCCGATGATCGAAAGGCCGCCGGCAGTGCTCACATCTGCCTCAGGGCACTGGGCACCGTGTGGTGTTCCCAGAGCTACTGGTGGGTAAAACAGAGGTGCCAACAGCAGGCATGCTCCTAGATCCAGAGGGCTCAGGGGGCTGCTGGAGGGCTACGAGCTAAACTTCTTCAGGGAGAGAGAGAAACCAGCTTTGTCCACTACCTGAATGCACTCGGTACAGCCACCAGCGATGAGAAAAGCCAGGGGAGCACCAAATATCCTGCAGCTTATAGCACCAAAAATGCATACGGCCAGGTCACCCAGGCAGACCTGTCTCCAGTAAGGTCAGGAGATGGTCATGATGAGCCTTCCAGGCCAGCCTGCTTTGCTATTTCGTTTGTGGGGAATGAAACAAGTGTACCTCGATGGGGTTGTGGTTTGGGGGCGGGTATTGCCCTTGCTGTGCACTGGAGGCCACGTCTCAAGATCTTCTTTGCTCCGATTACGCTGCACCTCGCGCAGAAACGGGATCTGAGCCTGTAAGTGGGACCCCAGCCACCACGGTGGTGCACACAAACAATGAGGCTCCACATCAGCAGGAGCGACCCGCAGCTGGTCAGACTCTCGTCCAAGAGGAATAAAGCCACGCTGCGCTGAAAGCCCACGCACACTTTCTTCTCCTCGGTGCTCAGAGAAATATTCTCTCCGGTTACTCTCACAAATTTTGCGCTCGGGCCAGCAAATCGGGGCTGCCAGGCAAAGCCTGCAAGCAACACTTCTCGAGGTCGGTGCTTTACAGAACAAAGGACGCAACATACACGGGGAAACAATGCACCAACACTATAGGACGTATATACATAAAGGACAGGAAGGATGCCAAGAAGACAAAACACTAACAGGAAAATCGTGAGCAAGGCCACGCCGAGAGTCAAAGCCTCACGCGCCCCCTCCCCCAGCCCTTACTTTGTTTGGAGCCCATTTCCCTTTGGGGGAAGGAGAAAGCATGGAGGCGAGTGCTCGTGCACGAACACAGGCACGTAGGGCCATGGTGAGGACCTGCGCACAGTCCCAGCACCAGGCAGCGTCTCTGGGCCGTGCACGGGCCCCTGCGAAGCCCCTAGAAGCACATGATGGGATCCTAACTGTGGGCTGCAAAGCCCAAGCCATTTATTGAAGGAAAAAAAAAAAAAAAAAAAGGGAAAGTTGGATAAACTTACATAAACATAAACATGAAGGGCCAATGACTGGAAAGTGATATGTTCCTATAGTACGTTTTGGAGTACGTTTTAGAGCTGGATCCCACACAGTCTCCTTCCCCTCTTGCCCCACTCTGTTCCCTTTGATCTGTGGTATCTTACCACAGTGCTTACAAGGGGCTCAGGAGAATCCCATGTGTCAAAACAAACTGTATTTTCGAAATACCCGAATGGCATCAAAGCACCACAACCTCTCTCTTGTGCCTACACCCCCCTGTCGTAGGAACAACACTGCAATTCAAGGAATGCAGAAGCTGACAGCGTCAGCATTCGGGCTGCCTGCAGGAAAGCTGTTGTGTCATGATATGTCCTTAATTTTATCATACAATTCATTCCACTGATCTCGCTCTCTAAGTCCACAGCGCAAATTGCCTGCTTGTATGTCACTAACCTGATTCAGTGGATTGCTACAGTTAAAGGGACTGTCCTGCTCCTCCCTTGGTGGCCAGAAACGTGGTCTCCTCCCTGTCTTTGGCAAAGGACATGCCTGATCGGATCAATAGTTGCTACTGACTAAGGATGCATTGAGGAAAGGAGGCAGAGGAGAGATCCCACCACCCACTACAGCTACCTGAAAGGAGGCTGCAACAGGGAGGTGTCGGTCTCTTTTCTGAGGTGACCAGTGACAGGATGCAAAGAAACGGCCTCAAAATGTACCAAGGGAGGCTTAGACTGGGTATCAGGAAGAATTTCTTCATGGAAAGGGTGGTTAGACATTGGAACAGGCTGCTCGGGGAAGTGGTGGAGTACCCATCCCTGGAGATATTTAAGAGACATGGATGTGGAGCTTAGGGACATGGCTTGGTGTTGGTATGGGTAGCGTTAGGTTGATGACTGGACCTGATGGCCTTTCCAACCCAAATGATTCTGTGATTCCATATTCCCTCCCTCTCACTCCTCCTGCCTCTTTTCTATTAGTCACAATGCTTGTAAAGCCCTTGCTGAGCTAGTTCAACTCAGTAATGCAAAGAAATTCAAGTGGGAAGAAAACAAAAAGTTTTCTGCTCAGGTAGTGACATCAGCCGCCTGTCATGGAAAACCTGATGAGCACTGAAGCACCTGGAATGGAAGGGATGAAACCACCTTGCTAGGATACACTGAATATTTGCTTTCTCCTCACTTTTTCTGTTCAAGGATACTTATTGTTTAATATGTAAGGGTATAAATGGCAAACTGTTGCACAGATCATAGTCAAAACTACAGTTTGTTGTTAGCACAGAGAGAAGCAAGACTTGGTGTTTCAGACTGCTACAGACTTCAGACTGCATTACAACCCCCAGGACAGGGAGCACACAGCTGCCTGGCAAAAACTCCTCGCTAAGGCTTTGTCTGACACTGGTGAGCCTGGGAAGGTCAGGTGAGGAGGTTTCTCAGCCACTTCTCCTCATTGCATGCTGAATTTAGCAGGGAGTCCCTGCAGGCACCAATTTCACTCACTACATTACCCTGGTTCACCTTCGGAGCCAGCCCCTCCTGCTGTGCTGAACGAGGCTGCAGATGTGTCCAAGGACTGCTGTGAAAGCCAACAAGTGCTGTGAAAGCCTGAGCGCTGACGCCTCGGAGGGCCCAACTGCAACTGCTCAGGTAACTGCAAATGTGGCACTTCTTACTCCCCGAGTGCTCGGCTTCACACGCACAGAAACTGCCTTCAGAGACTGCAAACGAGCTTTCAGTTTTGGGTTTCTCTGTTTTAAAGGCTGAGGAAATAAATAAACAAATAAATAAAACACAAGAAAAACACTGAAGGCCCACGGTATGGCATCAGAGAGGCATTGGCATGGAGTTACCAGAAGGGCTGGATGCTCTGACCCATGCAGCCCTCTGCCACTTGAGGCAGTGGAAGAGCTGGTGGCAAGGGCAGCTCCAGGAAGATGGGGGACAGACATTCTGCCAGGGGTTTTGTACGGACGTACAGGGAGCTTCGGGAATCCCAGTGCCATTCCAGGCTTTGGCTGGAAGTAGCTATGGGGGACACTCCATTACCACGGGCAGCCTGAGCTGGTGGGAAGCATCCCTGCCCGTGGCAGGGGGGCTGGAAGTAGGTGACCTTTAAGGTCCCTTCCAAGCCAAACCATTCCATGATTCCACGATTCTTCCATTAAGCATCACTCCATCTTCAAAAGATCTTCTCTGGTCTGCCCCCACCTCAGTCTTCTCACCTTGCCCTGCTAGGCCCTTGTTCCACACCATTTTCCTCACCTACTCAACACCAGTGTCTGCTCCCCGGCTGTCCCCTTGCTCACACAGCCCTGGTTTAACTCCCTGAGTTCGCTACCCAAGCCCCAGGTCCTGCTAATCTCCTGTTCACCCCACTTGCTATCAGTTGTCTCATCCAGGCCCTATATGCTCCTCCCCATTCCCCCTTTCCCCATGACTAGTTCCCTTTACTCCTCTCTTCCCAGTCCTGTCTGCTTAAATACCTACCCAGCCCTTCTGTACCCACAGTTTGTTCAAACCTTCCCTCCATCTCGAGGACTTTCTGCAATGGATCCCAGCTGCAGCCCTGCCCCAGTTTCCCTCGCCCACTCCCAGTCCCAGGAGGCCTCTACCATTCAGTGGACCTTACAAGCTGCTTCCCTTATAGCCTCCAGATTTATTTTTACCCATCCCCAGGCCTCAGCTCACCTAAATAAAACTAAACCCCAGAAATGTATTTTGTACCTGTTTAGGAGGCCAACCTTTGCCTCTGTACTGCAGATACCATGTATGCATTCCCATACAACTCCCAGGCTGGGGCTTTATGACAGGACCAGTGCATCAGCCTGACCTGTAGAGTCCTATCACTAAACCATGCCTCTCAGTGCCATGAGTACAAGTTAAAATCGTCTTCCCACAGAGCCTTGGAAAAGTTAAGCTGGAGATGACACAGGAATGGCAAAGGACTCGCTCTTGATCCAAGCAGTGTCCCTCACCAACAGATAACATTTCTGTTCCAAAGCGTAAGATTAGTTATAGCAAAAGAAAAGCCCGGTGTACTTTTTAATGTAGGGAAACAGCACATTTTTCTTCCCTAGCTTCACTCCCTGCAGCAGCTGAAACATTTTGGCTGAAGGCTTTCAAAAGTAATTCAGCCAGAGGCAAAGACTCAGCAGGGAAAACTGCAGACTGAAACAAAAAAAATTGATCTGAAGACAGAAATTGAAAACAGAGTCTTACAATACAAATTGTGTTGTGTTAAAGGTGGGGCTAGTTGCACCCACTATTATTAAGCTCGTTCCACATTTCCCATTGTCTTATTTTGCCTTTGTTCCTCCCCCTAAACACAAAACAAACAGAAGAAAAGCTCAGCAGCTCAAAGGGATTCAACATCCCTCCAGCTTCCTTCAGACAACCACACCCTCAGCTCCAAACACAGCATTTCCAGGGTTCGTGCTAGGATGCGACATGACCGTGTCAAGCAAAACAGCAACTCTCCTTCTAATTAATTGTTCACAAGCTCACATTTAATCAAGCCTTGCATGTATAGAAGGTAAATGCTGTTATTCCTCCTGGTGGCAAGTATGGTTTGTGTTACTGCTTGGAGACACCATGCATCTCCACTCTTACAGGTAGGTCTCCTTCACATAGGAAGGAAGGGAAAGATTCACTATTTCCCAATCTGGCTGCTAAAATGAGTTCTAATTACAATGTTTAGTGGAATTACACTAAACAGCATGCCTGTGCCAGTTCTTGACAATACCAGGTCATCTCTGCGTGTTTCAGGTCTTGCATGAACGCATGTGCGCACATGGTGGGACTGCTCAGCCTCTCAAGGTGGGATAATACTTACTTTTGCTTTACAACCTAATACATGACAATTCAATTACTCTAAATCAAGGCTGAATAAGACAGGCTGAATAGTGGTGAATCTGGTGTTCCTGAAGCAAACACGAGCTTGCTGGTGACATCAGTGGAGCCAGCATTTCATACCTGTTTTCTTTGGCTTTGGAATTCCCCACATACAAGACGACTGCAGTCAGTAGGGAATAAACCAACAGAAATAGGGACCAGATTTGCACCAGCAGACATGTGCCAGCAGAATGGTCCATCAGCCACATGGAGAGGCAGGATTCCTAACAGATGCAGTGGAACTGGCTTAAATCTCCAACAGAGATGAAACTTTATTGGCAAATAAGCATTTATACCAGTGTTGCCAATTGGTGTAGCTACTTTAAGTCCTTTGATAGGAATGCTACAAATGGTACAAAACCACCAGTCCTACTATGACAGTCAATCAGTTCTAGTGTTAAAAAGAATTGGAAAGAATTCAGAGTTATTACTACGCTTCTAAGAAACCCAAACATTTGACAGCATAGGAAACAACCTGCCACTAAAATACAGCGTTCAGACCACGAGCCACACTGGAATTAATTTTCAATGTGGTGAGATAACCTGTGCTGTTCTAGCACAAAGGAGACCCGAAGAGGTCCCAAAGAGGAGCAACTCTGCAAAGAGTTTCCTGGCAGGAAGACAAATCCTCTCACATCGAGAAAGGAAATGAGAGCATTACAATGAAGAGCCTAAACTTCCAAAATAAGTTATCACTGGGGAAGATAAACTGAGCCTCAGCAAATCCCTCCCGCGGTGGCCTTCACCCCGCAGGATGCTGACTCCGTCCCCCCAGAGGACTCAGCAGAGGGCTTCCTGAGGCGGCCCTCACCTCATCCTTGGGGCACCATCTGCAGCGCCCCGGTAGCTGCGTGCCCCGAGACCTTCCTGCAGCAGTGCTGAGGCAGCAAAGAGCTGCCTGCAGACTGCTTCTCGCTCCTCACTGTCCTATGTACCTCAGGCACTGCAGATACAGGCCCTGCTCAGTGCAGATCCCATTTCCTACACTGCAATGTCCCAAGCGCGGGGCAGCGTGTGTCACCCCATCCCTCAGCCTTCCTCAGGGCCAGGCAGCACGCGACCCGCCAAAGACCGACCCGTCACGAGGAGGAAACCTGCACAGCCCCGAAAAACCCCAGCGAACCACCCCAGCTCTGCAGAGAGGGCCTGCATTTATTTATTTTTCCAGGAGAGAAGCTGCCCGGGGTGTGCGTGTCTCTGTCAGGACAATAGGAAAAACGACGCTGTGGCGGAGCTGCCAGGAAACAGTCGGCCATCTGCCCGTGCGGAGAGCAGTTTTTCCTCTTCTTTTGTACTGAAAGGAATGTAGCCGAGAGCCGCCATCCCCATCCGCCCTGTGCTGGGGAGGAAATCTGAGCGCCTGGGCCCTGACAGGGAGAGGAAGCGGGGGGAGGGCGCCGGCCCGGTCCGTGCGGTGGCGTGGGTCACTGCGCTGCCGGCCAACAGAGCGGGGAAAAGCCCAACACAAAACCCCAAACCCTGGGGAAAGCAGCTCTCCCTCCTCGGCCCTGTCACTCGCACGTGTGGCTCGCTACTCGCTCCCTCACTGGCTGCGGAGGCGATGCCGAGCGAAGGAGCCGCTGAAGGGCTTCGGCAGAGGGGTGCGCCATGAGGGCAGCGGCACAGGGAGCGTGAGGGTTTCCCCCACGCTGATGCTAGCACCACCGGGTGAGAAAGCAAAACACAGAGAAAATGAACTCGCTGTGTTGTTCAGATACTATGCTGCTCCCAGAGCAGAGCCCTCAGGAGCCGGGCTTTTAGCAAGTTGAGCACAGAATGGCATAGGGACGGACCTGAGCTCTTTGGCACCACAATGGCTCAGTGGCACAATCTGCTGTCACCTTAGTGCCAGAAAAAAGCATAAAAAACAAGAAAAGCAAAATTTTCAGAAGTGACTAAATAATATTAAGACCCTTCTTCAAAGCCAGTTACTTGCACTTATATACCTGGAAAGCTCTGGCACTTACCAGGCACATCTACGCAGCCAGGTGCCAGATGCGGCTGGCAGAACTTGCCAACATGGGAGGTGCCTGAGATACCAGGTCCAGGTCCTGAAAAAGGCTCTCCCAGAAGAACCACTAGGTCAGACATGGTCTGAAGAGCTTCCTTGGGCTCTGGCAGTGACTCTCTGCATCTGAGCGTGTCCAAGGGAGATCTGGACTGCCACCCATGTGTCCCCGTCCCTTTCAAAAACAAGGCTCGCGTTCACCCAGGCTCCATTTTCTGTCTGTTAGGACTTTCTGAACACGTTAATTCCCGTAAAACAAAACCATCGGTGTAGCACAAGGCACGACCTGAGGCCACTTCTTTGGATGCTTCTCTCTCAGGCTGAAGGAGCAAAAATGAAGGAGGCAAAATGATGCTGTTCCTACCATATTTGTACAATCTTTAGTCCCCAGTGATTCAGTAGTGCCTAATAAACTTCAGCAGTGCAGTGAGAGGTATTAGGGAGGCCATGTAACCACCAGTAAAACTGCCTTGGCAAATACTGATGAGCGGTGTAAATTTTCACTACTGTATTAGAAAAAGAAAATATTTTCTTCCCAAATTCATTCCATTCCAGTTTCAGATAGATCAGGGTTCCTTTCTTTTTTTTTTTTTTTTTTTTTTTTAAGCATGACTAAATTAAGTAAATCAATCAATCAACAACAGAAACTGAAAAATACTGAAAACATTTACTTGGGAAATCTTTCTCTCTCTCTTTTTTTTTTTTTTTTTCCTCCTTTCCTGAAGCATTTACTTGGGTTTCTCATGGCAGGAAACCCAGAAACTGGAGATTTACCAGAGGCACATTTTGTTACTGCTCTCCTCGAAGGGATGTGCTAAAGGCAATACACACTCTAGAGGACTTTAATTTCCATTGTTTACTTTCTTCCACATACATCGCACTGTTTGATAAGGGAGCAGAAGCAGGGAATCCGTGTATAATTTCCTCCACCAAGCCCTTATCTCACGACCGAAGCAGATCTATTCTTACAGAAGCTTCCAACCCAGAGAAAGTGCATCCAAGTTTTGTATTCCAGGGTAACCACAAGGGCATACTCCACCCAAGATGTTTGAACGTTGTCCTGGCCGGGGCTCCAATACTGTTTATTGTGCACAGGAAAAGCTCATTACTACAAAGCAGCCAGTACTGAATGCGTTGCACAAGGGTGCATTTTACAGGACCCAAAACAAAATCTCAAAGTGGGAGTCTTCCGGAGTCCAACCCTTTGCGGAAGCCCCTATCCCCTGCCCGATTCAATAAACAGCATTGTCTTTCATCTTCAGACTCCGAAACATCTGCTGCTCCAGTCCAACGTGAGGTGAAATCCTAGCCCTGCTGAAGGTATCGCTGCGAACCCAGCGTGGCGCGGCTTCCACTTCACCCAACCCTGCTCGCCAGAGCCACCTTATCTGTACAAAGGTAGAATATGGACTGTGTTGCTTAAATTTTCTGTGGCTTAACGCAGCTGATCTCTTGATAGCAACCAGATTTTCCTTATTGACAATAGCAGGGCTACAGGCATTACTGGCAAACTAAACCTAAACTGGATCTTTTAGGGGAAATTCCCCAAACGTCTTCTTCAACTAGAAGATGTGCAAGAAGAACTTACGTAATGCTATACTTGATTTACTTCTTGGCTGGTAAGAAAAATGTTCAGCATTCGAGTAGGGAATCTTCTTCCCATCCCTTCCACATGTAATAATTCAAACATTCACACTGGATAGCATTTACTTAACAAAAACCTGCCATCTGCTTCTCCTAGTGGGTTCACTCCATTTGTATTAAAAAGAAAAGTATGACAGAAGAGAAATTTCAGCACTGAAAATAGACTAGCAAGGAGCTAATTTTGTTTATATGCCTTCCCAAGCAAAATGTATATGAGAGATGCGTGGTACTTGTAAATACAATTATCGCATAAAACTAAGAATTCACACAAATCTGACTTTTGATGACAGGTAAAAATGATGACGGATAAGAAATTAGTGCTACCTCTGGTCATAAGTTTGTCAAGAATGACTTTTCAAAATAAGGTACACTGAAATACAAGTAAGCCGTTTATATGGCAAATATGGTCCTGGATATCCCACATAATATTCCATGCAGGAGTTAAAATGAACCAATGGGCACATCTGTCTCAACTAAATCTTGATGCCCATGTGTGAACTAATCCTTTAGGCTCTTTAATACTCCTGAGAGGTAAGTCATGCTCCAGAAGTACTCCTTTTCCCAAGGTGGGCACCTCACAAAGTCAGAACTACGCTGTAAAACTGCCCGTTCCTCTCACCTGAGCAGAAAGGGTCCGGACACAACTCATCTGGGCAAGACGGATCCCGCTCACGTATCTGAAATACTGCTCTGCAGCCTCAGCAACTCCTTGAGCATAAATCACAGATAGGTTTGAGTGTTGCTGGATGAACAAATTATTTATGGTTTCTGATCAACTGAAACCCTTTTTGCCAAGTTCAATATAATTACACGCAGTATGCCCAGACAAAGAAAGATTCAAGAACTTTTTGATGTAACCTGGAGAAATCATACAAAGGTTAGGCTCTTTGTTTTGAAATGACATTTCCTAGCAAAATTTAGCTAAATTTTGAAGGGCTTAAGCCTTCCCTTCAAAAGCAGCTGAAACATTTTGTTTAGGCTTCCCTTCCTTCCCTCTGATTATTATTAATTTTTTTTTGGAAGGGAAAGAGGAGGGAAGGGAAGAGATGGGGCTACCCTGCCACACGTCTCCAAATTTAGAAATTTTTTAAATTCAACCACAAAACTGAAAAAAACACACCACAAAAGGGCACAAAAGCCCCTGGACCTCACAGCCAGATCACTGCTCAGCTGAGTTAATGGAGCACTGCCTGTTGACACCAGCGGAAGAGCTGGCCTCGTTCGCCTGGTGACCTCATCCAGATCCATCTTGCTGTGCTTCATCAGCGGATCGCCAAGTTTTGCTGACACACTGAGGCAACTGCTAAAGAAAAGTTGCATTATACAATCTCCTGCTTAATTCTGCCGTCAAGTATTTCACGGTAAATCATACCAAAATCTCCTCGATTGCAAAATACGGTTCCCAAGTTACAAGAGAGTAAGTTTTACGTGCAACAGAAACAGCAAGGCAGCCGAACTACTTAAATCCTCTGGGAAAACAGAACGGGTTGGTGATGATCTGTTTCCAGGCTTTTCTGAAAATTTCTTTTAACTTAAAAATAGTAAGAAAAAAAGTCAATGCAGTCCAAGATCAGGTTTGATTTAAAAAAATAAAAACTTCACAGTTTTAGGAGCCTAAAGTTTCTTTTTTTTTCCTTTAAATGCGTGGAAGGCTGCCTTGAGCGCGAATTAGCAGAGGGGCTGGGATTATCAACATATGTGAATAGTTTGGTCTGAAGACCAGAAAAGCTGGAATTTGTATTCCTGCAGTGAATGTCAGTTGGAGCTGAAGTGCTTCACCACTCCTGTAGGGCGAGTCCTGTTTCTGATAATGCTTCCAGATTCCTTGGATGAGGAAAATAATTTTGCCCCATGCAAGCAAATATGAAACAAGTGGGACATTAAATAATACATTACATGGCAGTTATTAAGTTATAAGTTCTTTAAAAGTAACCTCCCTCATCAAATCCTGGCAGTGTTTTACGAAATTTGTGGCTATTAGAGACAATCCTGTTTTTCCCTGAAACACACCCAAAAGTGTCTTTCTCTGACTAATGGGGAAATTTAGGAATTTAACAGGTGAAACCTTCATTTCCCACTAAATTTGGGTACACTAAGTCATCCTACAAGGGAAGTCTCCTACTATGTGAACAAAAGGATACCAACAGGGCAAACCTGAGCACAGACTCCGTGGCCGTATCCTTCACCAACACAGGGGCAGGACTGTTTCACGCGAGAGGTGACACCATGGCAAAACTTCAGCTTGGAGTCACTCCAAGTAATCTTGGGGGAAAGAGAAATCTGATGCAAAAAACAGTCGGCGTGCGTTGATTTCCCGGGAGGAAAGCTTTCCCCGAGTTTGACATAGCTGAAAAATGGCAGCCAGCGCGATCAGGGTTTCTTACATCATCTGGAAAAAGCTCAGCGCCTCACACATCTCTTTTCGGTGCGCCTGCAGAATTGGGCCACAAATTGCTGCGCACACGGCCTAACAAGTCAAGGCAGGGAAAAGCAGATTCCCAGTCATGGCCTGATCCCAAGCTCACTGCAATCATGGAAAAGATCCCATTGACTTCATAGGCTGTGGGCGATGCCTCGGGTCCGGTTCTGACCAGATGCTGATTTCTGAAATGCTGCATGTGCTGGAGAAGGCACCCTACTCGATTTTAGAAAGAGGTATTTATTTCCCATGGCCACATACCGCCATGAGCTCGGGATAATCCAAGACTCAACTCTCACCTAGAAGGAAACACAAAGCCTATATTCACAGCATGCTTTGCAGCTGAAACACGTATTTTTGTTTTTATCTTCTGGGGCTTAACGTTCGCAAAGAAAAAGCTCCAACAGTCGGAAAAGTCTTTGGGAATTCCCTTCTGTTTAATTCAGTCAGGTGTTGCTTGGCTGACACTGGCAAGTGAACTGCTATTTACGAGGTGCCCTTACAGTGCCCTGTGAAATTCGCCCTTCCCCTCCATGAAAATTGGCACTATCCATCATGAGAACATAATCCCCCGGGACAGGAGGACCGAGCCGCTTCCCCGCTCTGCTCTGCACGCAGATGTGTGCATGTTCCCCCGCTCTCTAAGTCACGGCTGCCTCTTGGCAAGGAACCTCAGCAGCTGCACATCTGCAGCGGGGAAAAGCTTTCAGCAGAAAATACGGAGGGGGGATCTTATCCTCCCCCCTCGCCTGCAAAGCAAGCTCAGCATTTGTTCCTCTCCAGATGACACCCTGATGGGTTGATTTAATCGCTCGCAGATGCGTGCCTGTCCACAGCGCCAGCAGAATACCAGGGCTGTGACTGCAGCTCACCTGAGTAACGCGGCTTGGCAGCCAGAGCTGGGGAAGAAGTCTCACAGGGCACGAAGAGGAAAGCACTGCTCGAGGACACCGCTCACGTAAAACGATTCCACAGAACTCACCTGAGCGTGCGAGACCGCTCGTGACTAGGAAAACACCTCAGCAGGTGTTTAATTTTAAGCATCTGCTCAAAGCCCACTGTCAGCAATTAGGTTTAAGCTTGTGGCACACCAAGTCCAGCCCAAATTTCCCTGGGGTGGAAATGATGCGCTGCACCGGGAGCACAGCGCTCTGCTGGGCGGATTGAAGCGTGCGCCAAGACCTGTACGTCTGCCGAAACGCTTGGCCAAGCTGGGGGCACTGCACAGGATGCTTAAACGTGGACGGATCACAGCAACACTTCACCACATTTATTCCCCAGGGGAAATTTAATTAAAACACGCAGTATCTAGCCACTTACGGCGATTCCAGCTACAAACAGCAGTACTCGAACTGAGCTGATTAGTTACCGCGATGCCTAAGAAGGGCCTGGGCATGGGAAAACACGGCTGCCAGCGTCCATGTGCAGAGCCTCGCTCACCACCAGAGATACACCTCCCACACCAGACCTGCCGCCTCCTGCAAGGCACAAGACCTCACAGCAAACCTCCACCAGCACCAGCGATATGGGTTTGCAGAGCCCAGACCTGCCCCAGTTAAAAGACACAGATGAAGACACGGCGATGCCCCTCCAGCTGCTCACGCGGCATCCCCAGCCTTATCACAGCCCAGCAGCAACACACAGACCCCGCTTTAGGAACGGCAGAGCCCAACTTACTGCTCTAGCGTCCTTCCTGCTGCCTCTCACCCTGCTCTGCCATCACACAGCCCCCCACAGCACCCGGCCAGCGGAGCACGCGAAGCCGGCCGCGTGGAGAGCCCGTGGGGAGGCGCGGGCCCATCTGCTGGAGGCTTTTCTCCGCGCGGGTCGGTGGTTTTATTCCAGCTCCCTCTGCTTCGGGGCCCCTCTGCCTCTCGCCCCTCCCCGCTGCCTCTCTGCTCGTGAGGACAGAGTTTCCATCCTGGCTCCCAGCCAGCACATGCAGGGGCAAAGGCAGCGCTCGGGAAAAGCCATCTTCTGCTCCTTTTCTCCGCACAAACACCACGGTTCCCAGCCCGGGAGGATTGACAAGAGGTTTTCCTGCAGCACAGAGGGTCATGGGCCCGGCCGGGCTCAGCACTGGCACATATGAGTGCAAAGAGCCCCCAGGAAAAGCTGGCAGCACCCAGCGGCAGGGCAGAGACCTCATGCTACGGGTAAAAGGCCTCAGCGATGCACTAGCTCTTAACAGGTTTAATTAGGGAAAACCTTCAATCATCGCTGGTACTATGGGATCTCAAGTATTTACTTATTTAACACAGTGATGGCGCCTTTCAGTGCCATCCCATCAACACAGACCTTGAACTGGCCCAAATTCAAGATCACCCACGGCCCCTGCTGAAGTCAACTCTTCAAAAGCACGTCCTGAAGCCAGGAGCCCGGACTTTGGTTGTGTGGTTTGCTGGGCTGACCGTAGACTCTGGGAATGAAAATAGTCCCATTTGCTCTTCACTAGAGCCTGGGCTGAAACCACGGAGAAATTACATTCACACACTTTAACTTTTGCTTTTATTTGCAGTAGTTTGTAAAGCTGTTTGAAGGTGAAAAACAGAAAAAAAAACATAAACAAGATAAGCATGCGATTGTCTTTTCCATTGTACCTCACAGATCCAACCACGGAAGCACTGCCCCTTCTCCAGCCTCACGTGGGTAAAGCAATGCCCACAGATTGGTACCCTCAGATGCAACGTTATTTCAGCCATATCGAGGTAAGACCAGACTCACTCATCTACTTTTAGAGCTCAAGTGCAACAAGGAATTTCCTCCTAGCTACGTCCCACTCCCTTCTTCCCTGTGGAGTCTTCTCAGCCCTTAAGGAACTGCTATGCAAGTTAATTAAAAGTCTTATTTCAGCATTTCCTTCACAGTAGAGGCCTCTTCCAGCCAGCTCTTGGGACCCTGCCAACAGACCTATCAGCCACTAGTACTTAAATCCTTCCGCTAAAAAATGCTTCCCTGAAGAGCTTATACCCCAGCTCTGGACGCCTAAGAGGGCCGAGCATCAAACCAAACAGCTCCAACAAGAGCTTAAGAGCAGCTCTTCTCCGTTCTCACAGCCTTAAGTGCGCTAAAGGGCCTTTGCTCCCCTTGGTCTGGCCCCTGCTTAGAAAGGGGCAGGAAATAACGTCAGGTGCTACAAAGGGAAGAGAGCATGAACTGCGTTGGACAATGCATTCACAGTGGTCCAGAAGAACACGACCCTCACCTGGCACTTCTGAAACGCCCAGCATCAACTCCTGTTGAATAGCCTGGCTCTGTTGCGTGAAAATCTGATTTGTTAAACTTGGGGTGAGGATTGCATTTGCCTCTGCGTTCCCAGAGCACCCAGCACAACTGATGTTTAATTACAGCCTGTATAAATTGGTTATTATGGCTGAAATTCAGTGATAAAGCTTCTACTGAATTTAGAGCACCTCTAAAAACCAGTCTTGCAGTTGACAAGGTCTTCTTTATCGCCTCCTTGCCAAAATGAGAACTTCTAACACGTCAATATGCCAGACACGGGAGAAAGACAACCACACCAGAAGCACTTGACAAAGGATCTAAATGCCCTTCCTGTTTTTGGAGGACAGCAAGCATCACGTGGTTCCCTCTATAGACAAAATGTCCTAAAAGATTTCCCAAGGCAGCGAGCTAGAGACACCACCGAAAGCAGCACTTTGGGACACGCAACTTGCGCTCGTCTACAAGGGGGATCGTGCACAGGGGACGTGCCAAAGGGCTACCCAAGCTCCAGCACACAACCTTCTAACCCAGAGGCAAGGAGCGGTCCCAGCTGAGCTATAAATCTTTAGCCTGCTTTTCACATCCCGAATGTTTTCACCCTTTGTTTTCAGTGCATTCTCTTCAGTTCCTCAACGAGGCACTGTATTATCCTGGGAAATCTTGTGGCTTTCCTCTCATTTCCATCCGTACTGCCTTCAGCTCTGTCCAAGTCTATCCCAAGGTGGTAAATATCCGGTCCCACAGGCTGAAGCACTGTTTGGATGACTTACAAACAACAACAACCCCAACCCGCAAACACCACCGCGATGACAAGAAGCCGGGACACGGCGTGAGGGTGTGGGAGCACGTTCCTCCTCTCCGGCAGGACGCGTAATGACTCCCTTTCTGGGGGTTCAGAAACGGGGCCAGCACGCTTTGTAGGACCTCACTACCACACATCAAGAAGTAACCCTTCAGTAATTAGCAGCCAGCGCAGAAAGCAGCTTTTTAACCTTTTTAATCCACCAGCAGCCCATCTCGCAGCAACACCCGCACAACCCTAGCTAAAGCTCCGAGGCAATCCCCCTGCTCCCCTCCACCACCCCAGCTGAGCTCCCAACAAGCGGCACTTCTCCCTGACCACACAACTTGCTGTCCCATCCAGGAAACAAACCGTACCCTACTAAAACACCAGCACAGGATTCAGCACTGGCAGCCCCGAGGCCTCGCTCCCTTCTTCTCCAGCACCAAGCACCAGGCTCCCCGCAGCCTGCTGAGCCCCCTGAAAGCATCCCCAGCACACTCCGCACGGCTCAGCCCCCAGTTCACACGCACAGCACCCAGAGGATGCAGGGGACGGGGACTTTCCCAAGTTACGGGGCGCTCAGCCCTCGCTCCCCCCGCCCCATGCTCCCCCGCAGCCCCCCGCAGCCCGGCCGCCCCCGGCCCCTCACCTTCCTCGTTGGCGGCGGGGGGCCGCGCCCCGGCATGGCGGCGGCGCCCAGCGCCCTGCTGGCGGCCTGCGGAGGGGCTGGGGGCTCCCCGCCATGCAGCGACAGCCGCTGCCGCTGCCCCCCCACGGCCCCAGCCCCAGCCCCAGCCCCGGTCTCGGCCCCGGCCCCGGTCCCGGCCCCGCGGCCGCCCGCCCTCCGCCGGCAGCGCCGCCCCAGCCCGCCCCCGGCCCGCCCCGCCGCCCTGTTAATGAGATATATTTCGTTAATATCTCATTAAGGGACTGGCTGATGATCGTGACGCTGCAGCTAGGTGCGTCAGGCTGTCATTAGAGTCGTCGGATCACAGAATGGTTGAGGCTGGAGAAGACCTCCCAGGTCATCTGGGCCAGCCATCCCCCCACCACCACCATCGCCCGCTAAACCGTGTCCCAAAGTGCCACATCCAACCTGCTCCTAAACACTGCCACCACCTCCCCGCGCAGCCCGTTTCAATGAGTAGAAACTCTCAGCTTTTAGTTCAAAATAAAAAAGGGCATTACCAGTGTAACTCGTCCTGAAAAAAAAAAAAGCTTTAAAATGTCCTTATGCAGAAGGCAATAAAAGCAGCCCAACCATTACTAGCATTTTTAAATCTCTGGTTACTTTAATGTAAAATCTCAAGGTTTTTAAAAGCAAGCTCAAATTTTTTTCCATATGTGAAGGTGGAAATGTTGAAAAGGGGAAAAGAATGACGGGACAAATAGTTTATAAGATACTTCATAAAGCCATATATGAAATCACGTGAAAGACTTGAACTGTACCCAGGTACTCAGTGCAAGCCGGCACAGACTTAGTCCCATGCACGTGCCCCTTGCTCCAGAAACGCCAGGTACCACTCGCAGCAGCTGAAGCACCCCTGCGTGTGTGAGCCGTGTAATGCAACCCATCACCCACCGCCTGATCCACAGCTGCCCGAGACTCGGACATCCACAGCAACACGCTGGTCCGAAGGCTGCTTTTGCCTTGGGTGAAAGATTTCATCTCCTGACCATCAAAACCACGCCAGTGGAAGCCTACCCGGGCTGCGCATCTGCCTGCCTGCTGGCCCTTGGGCCCTCCAAGCAGACTGTGGGGAGCTCAGCTCACCCTTGTTGGCACCCCAGATCCAACATGCACCGACCCCGTGAGACAAGGACACTGGAGCATCCAGGGACCACCAGGGTTTCCAGCACGCCCAGACTAGCAGGGAATGTGTGAGGAAGAAGGTCTGTGCCCAACCAAGGCCCAGGACTTATTTCTACTTAAGATGCTACTAGAATCAGTGTGGGACAGTTTTTAAGCTTCTGTGGCTCGGCTTTCATCCACGAGCCATGAGCAGCCGTCCTGCTTTCTTTCAGTTCCCCTCAGACCACATTCAGCAGGGATGACAGCAGCGGGATTACCAGCTGCCTTCCCCATCCCATTGCACACAGCAAGAGCGTGGCTGTGTTGCGTTAGCCAGCCCATGGCTCCTTTGCATGCTCCCACTTCCCATTAGCTGATATTTTAAAAATACACCTCAGAAACTAGCGGCACGACAAAAATCCTATTGGTCTGGATGGATACAACGACCCAACACCTCATGAGTATGGTGAAGGAAGCAGCTTCACCCCACGGTGAAGCAGAGGTCGCATGAAGCGTTTTGGTGGCAAACCCCTGGAACAGGAACCCTGAGGCAGATTCAAGCCACCTCACAGCGCAGCCACGCCATGCTTGTGCTACTTGTGGGGGGGGGGGTGAGGGGAACGCCGCCATTTGGGGGCGCCGCCATTTTGGGGGTGTGGGCACGGCCGTGTGTGGCGGCGCCGCCTGGCGGCCGGGCGCGGAGCCGCAGCCTCGGGGCCCCGCCGTGCGCCTTTAACGGGCGGGGCGGCGCCGCCTCCATCCCCGCCGCCCTGCTCGGGGCCCGGCAGCGGCGGGAGGGGGGGCGATGGTGGCGGGCGGCGCCGCGCGGCTGCTGCCGCTGCCCCGCCTGGGCCGCGCCGCGGGGGCGCGGGGGGCGCTGCCCGGCTGGGGGGCGGCGGCGGCGGCGGCGGGGCGCGGCGGGCTGCGGGGCGGCCGCTGGGCAGCCGTGGCCTTGGCGGTGCCGGTGCCGGTGTCCGCGCCGGTGTCCGCGGGCGGGCGGCGGCCGCCGCTGTGGGCAGGGGAGCGGGAGCGGGCGGCGCAGGGGGTGTCGGCGCGGCTGCGGCTGTGGCTGCGGCTGTGCCTGCGGGGCTGCGGGCTGCTGCTGCGCTTCGGGCCGCTGCTGCTGCTCTACCCGCTGAGCCGCCTGCGGCCCGCGCTGGGCGCGCTGTGGCTGCGGCTGCTGCGCAGGGCGGCCGAGGCGGCGGGGCCGGCGTGCGTCAAGCTGGGCCAGTGGGCCAGCACCCGCAGGGACCTCTTCTCGCAGGCTTTCTGCGAGGAGTTCGCCAGGCTGCACGTCCAGGTCAGCCCGCACCCCTGGGGCCACACGGCCGAGCTGCTGAGGAAGGCGTTCGGCGAGGAGTGGAGGCGAGTCCTCCGGTTCCAGAGCCAGGAGCCGGTGGGCTCGGGCTGCGTGGCGCAGGTGTATAAAGCCTACGCCGACCTGGCGGCTGTCGCCGGGGCACAGGCCCAGGAGCCGGCGTGGCGATCCGAGTTGAGGTCTGCTTCGGAAGCCTGGCAGGTGTCGGGCTTCAGGGGCCTCCTCAGGTGGCTGAGGAAGAGGAAGAGCGAGGGGAGGTGGGAAGAGAGGGGCGAGGAGGAGCTGGGCCCCGTGGGCTGCTCCCCTGAGAGCCCCCTGAGTGGAGCACGGTGTGTGGAGCAGACGGCCAAACCGCCCCCCAACGCAAACCCTTCACCAGCCAGACATCTCACGCCTGTAGCCATTAAAGTAAGTCGTACACCGGACTGGTAGCACACATTGTACTGGCAGACATCTCAAAGTGGAGTACCCTGAATGGTGCTAAGAAGACTTCATCCCCCATGGGGATGAGTAGGCTGGCTAGGGCTAGGTGGAGCAACAGAAGTGACGCTCATCTCCCTGCCTGGCTTTTCTCAGTGCTCCAGTGCCAGCCAGCTGTAATCTAGGCAGCAGTGGCCCCAACTCTTGCCAGCCTGGACAACCCAAGTACACATCCTGCCCGTGGCACCATTTGGCATGGCGCCTGGGCACCAGAAATGCCTGCAAAGGCCCAATTCACATAAAAAGAATGAATATTAATATTGGTGTCACTTTTCAGAAAATGAGTCTTTTTACATGAAGAAATCTGGAACAGCTCGGTTCTTTCCAGCAACATTTGTCTGAAGAAATTTTACATTTGAGCTGTTCCAAATGCTAGTCTGTAATACCTGGTGCTGTAATGTTACATGTTAATAGATGTAACAATACATGTAGTACATGGCAGGAAGAGGGCAGGAGAATGAAAGCGATGGAAAATGGTACGGGGTGAAACTGTGGGCTTCAGCTGAGAAATATTCCATCTGAAAAATCATAAAGTGTTTCTTTATGACTTAAGCCATGGCAAAGTAAGAATTTCCCTGGGGACTAGCTGGTGAAGCCTTGTTAGCACCTAGTTTTAAAGACTGGCTGCTGTCTTTTTGGAATATATCATTTTAGCTGATCGAAATAGACTATAGTTTTTCCAGTGTTTTGATCTAGCCACCATTTTTTCTTGTGCAGGTCCTGCATCCTGGGCTAGTCCACCAAGTGCAGATGGATCTATTTCTCATGAAGATGGGTAGCCACATCCTTGGACTTCTCCCTGGATTCAAGTGGCTCAGTTTGACAGAGATTGTGGAGGAATTTGAGAAGCTTATGCTTCAGCAGGTATGTACAGTGCCATGGTCTTTATGTAATGAAGTAAACCCGACCTTTTCCTTGCTTCTGACTGGCTCTAACTCCATCTGTACAGCTCCTTTTTAAAGGGTTAGGTGAAGTTTGCTTATTTTTTAATTAATCACTCACATAAAGTTGCTGTAGGAAACCTGACGTGCTCACAGTATGAAAGAAGCAAAGCAACAGGTAAGTTTAACAATCTTTATTAGATTTGAAAATCTGCTTCAAGACTGAGTATGTTTTCTAGAAAGAAACCTGAACAGCTGATGAACATTGCTGCCGTCCTTTTTGCAGGACCATGAAGGACAAGTGAACAGTGGTGAAAGGCCTCTCTGTAGGAAAAGGATCTCTCTGAACAAGTGCTCAGACTTTTTTTTTCTTCTCTTTAGTCCTAATGTACATGTTTACAATCTGTACTCACTGGTTGTGTTTCTTAGCCTAGAGGTATGTACATATTAGCATAATTAATACAGTTTTAAACGAGTTAATAACAGTCTATATTGTATCATCATCAGACTCATAGTGCTGGTAAAGTTAAACTTTACAAGTAGCTCTGAAAACGTGTCCTGATTCACTAACGTCTTACAAAGACACAGTACTGAAACATCCTTAGTACCAAATTTACAAAGATTTCCCTACAGAGTTCATTACTGTTATATTTCTATTAAAATGAATCATTATCTGCTAATTTCATTTTTTTGTCTAGATTGCGGAGTCTGAAGTTTCTTTTAAATCTTTGAAAACCTTAACTCTTTTTTCCTATTGCAAGACATATACTCAAGCAAACCCATGCTGTAAGCTTTTCACTGTATTCAGATGTGACTCAGGGTCATTGGGACCAGTCAAGTGGTGCAGAGCTTTTCCTGGATGCTCTGAAGACTCAGGATTAGGAGGTGCCCAGGAGAGCATCTCAGGCCTGTTGTCATTTTTAATTCTTTTTGAAAGAACAAGAAATATTCCTATGATATTTCCCATTGAGGTGAGGCAGGGTTATCTTCCCTCCCATGTCCTCGTGCAGCAGCAGTGGATTGCAGAAGGTACAAGAATGTTGTTGGAGGGAGAAGGTGGCCTTGCGTCAAGGCGCTGGATCACTGAGAAGCTGGGGCTATGGCTTCCCATAGCAGATTATTTTGTGTGTCTTACAATAAATTTCTTAGTGCTATGTTTGCGTGTCTGTCTGTAAAGTGAGGCTAGGGCTGCAGTTCTCCCACCTTGCCTGCCTGCCTTGCTATTTGGACAGTAAGCTTTGGTTCAGGATCCATCTCAACCTGGAAAATAATGCAGTCCTGGTCTTTTTTGGGACACCCTGCCTATATAGTAAGAGTAGCTTCTGTTTCTGAGGTGCTGGGTCCTGGGTCGTTCATTACTGAGCCTTGCTCTGCTCTTCCATCAGGAAAGGTGTAAGCATGTAAGAAGCGCCACTCTTTGTTCTGTTCTGATTCTGGCTTTCTGAACAGGTTTGCTGGTACTGTGCATTGCACCGCACAGCAACACCCTCACTGAGGATCCCAAAGATCTAATTGCACCTCTTTCCCAACCTGCTTTTTCTTTTTCTCCCTTGAGATCGACTTACGCTACGAAGCCAGAAATCTGGAGCGCTTCCGGCAAAATTTCCTAGATGTTGATTTTGTGAAGTTCCCAACTCCCGTTCGCCCTTTGGTAACGAGCGAAGTTCTAGTGGAAACGTTTGAGGTAAGAAGTGCACAGCCCGGGAAGAGTGAGAGCAGAGAGAAGGCTTAGGAGAGCACTCTAAAGAGGTGTCTTTTGAGAACAAGCACTCACAGGCAGAAGGATGCTTTTTCTTACTTGCTTGAAGAGATCGGTATCCTTCCTTCAGGGTCTCTTCCACTCTTTGTTTGTAAACAGTGTGTCCCAGAAGACATTCTTACTGCATTTCCTCAACTCTTCACCTACGTGAAGGTACGGGTGAAAGCGGGACACGGGGTGTGTTTGACTCCAGCCCTGTCTTTATTTCAGGAGAGCGAGCCCATTTCGCGCTACCTGCATGCAGAGGTTGCCACAGAACTGCGGCAGAGCCTTGCAAAGATGGGCATGGACATGCTGCTAAAGATGGTACGCACTTGGCTGAGGCTGGAAGTGAAGGTGGTTTTCCTGCAGAAGCTATTCAGTTGGGGTAATAAGGCACTATGGCTAAAGAGAGAACAGAACCTATTTGCTTCCCACGCCTTCTGCCCTTCTCCCCATGGACTCAAAGACACAGCTGTGCCTTTTGGAGCCAGCCCGTGGACGCCAGGTATTGCGGTAACCCAGGACGTGGGCTGCTGGGGCACTGCAGCTGCTGAAATGACAGAGGGAGCGCCTACCTCGTGTGCGGTGTAACAAAAGGGCTGAGTCAAGCCTGGACTAGACACATCGCCACTGTAGGCTTCGATGCAGAGCTTCTTTAGCTGCTTGCACACGGCAGGGTCCTGCCGTGCAATTTGATCAGGGCACTGCTTACAAACCCCACTGATCCATTTAATGAATATTCATGTACTGCCAAGTGCAATGTAGTTAGCAAATACCATGCTCTGTGCAGATACTATGGATGTGACTCCCTGGGAAAACAGCTAGTTATTGTTTATTTATCGCCCACTCCTCCAAAACTACCTTCTGTAAGGCAGAACTAAATATGGAGCAAAGAAAACCCAGCCAGGTTTAGCTTACAACTTAACTTCTGGCTGTCTAGTTGTTCTATTGCCAAATAATCAAAAGTGATTTGGAAAGGAGTGCTGAGAGGTGACACAATCGGCTTTGAGAAGCCATGAGAACTAGCAGGGAGGAGCTGCAAAAGAACCTCACAGTGCTGAGCAGGCGGGCAGCGAGGGTCAGGTGGGATCAGTGATAACTGCAACCCTGTGCTAAGGCAGCGAAACCATCCAGATTTTAGGAGTAGAAAAGATTTAAAGAGTAGAAAAGAAACATTAAGGCTGTATATAAAACAAGTACCTGTCTAGAATATTCTGCAGTTCTAGTCCCTCGCTGTCCATGATCTTCCATTTCAAGGGCTGTAATGGAACTAAGAAGGATGCAGGGGAAGGCAGCCAGGACAACTACCAGTGTGGAATGGCTTCTGTGCAGGAATGATGAAATAACTGGGACTCAGCTCTGAAAAGCAGAGAAATTGGAGTAGCTTATAATGCAGTTATATAGTCATGGGTGTTAGAGAATAAATACGGATCTATTGCTTATGGTTTCTTAGAACAATAAGGACATAAAAATTAACAGAGGTCACTTTTTCAGGCAGTGCCCCAAAACCCTGCTGTTTTCACATTGCCATAATTATTTATGTGACAACTAGACAAATTCACAGGGGGAGAAATCTGTCAGATATACAGAGAGAACCTCCTGTGGGTATGAAGTCCTGCAGCCTCGGGTTGCCAAGAACGTTGGTGGAGAAGCATTACCTTGTGCTTGCCCTCTTGTTAGCCCTTTCTGCTGCTAACTGCTAGCAGAGGTGGAGAAGTACTACATGCACTGGACAAACTTAGCCACGCACTAAACCCCGTACCAGTGAGTGGCAAACGGTCTGTTCTTACCAGTCCTCTTCGGCAAGGCCCACCAGGCTGCGTTGGGCACGGGGTTAATAGTCAGAGAGAACTGGAGTTCCCTGCTGGGACTTGTTGCTGTTCTACCTGGCCTCTAGCAGCTGTGCAGGGTTGCCTCACCCAGCTCTGCTGACTCACGGGGAGCGAGTAGTACCCGCCCCATTTGAGCAGGGTTGATCTGCAGCAGAAGCCACTGACTGCTGCTGCCTGAGGCGATGTGTGTCAATAAGGGCAACAAACAAACCCACGCTGTTTGCCCGGGGTTTGGTGCGGGCAGGCTTGGTTGGCTCAGCTGCTGTGAGACCTGCCTGTCTTCCAGATCTTCGTCGACAACTTTGTGCACGCCGACCTGCACCCCGGGAACATCCTGGTGCAAGGCACGGCCCAGGCCAGCCCTGGTGGCAGGGAGCAGACGGCCGTGGTGGACCTGTGCGACACGCTGGTGGTGGAGGTGCAGCCGCCCCTGCGGCGGCTCTGCCTCGTGCTGCTGGACGCGGGGATCGTGGCGGAGCTGCAGAGCGCCGACATGCAGAACTTCCGCGCTGTTTTCACCGCTGTGGTCCAGGGCCAGGTGAGGCTGGGGAAGGGAGAGAGCCACGCAGCCCAGTGGGTAAAGCACAGTGCTCTTTGTTTCCCCCTACAATCCTCCTCAGGAGGGGAGAGGAGGCTTGCCAGCTGGGAAGCTATGCCAGGCACGGGGATGAGATGCTCAGCTGAAGCCGGGCTCCTCTTTCTCCTCCTTCACACTTTAAAATATATTCTCAGATGGGCTAGAGAATCCAGTGCCGATGTGTCCTGTTCATTTTGAGAAAAAGCGTATGTAATCATACTGGCGTGTTGCTGTTCCTCAGCTGTGGGTTGGATGGCCCATCAGCATGTAGGAGGGACACATTTTACCTTGGTCCAATCTGCTGAAGCACACCCAGAAGTCAGTGCTAAAATCAGTGTGTCCAGGCCCATCCTGTACTGCCAGACTTCTAAGCCGAAAAGCAAAAACTCTGAAAGTTTTCTTGCAAGGCCTTCATGGCTGAGGTTGGGTTAATTCGTGATCTACAGGTGAAAAACTTGACACCAAATCTCCTTGCCATAGCTGGGCCACATCATCCAAGAGGAGCTGCAGTGCCACTCACAAGTGTAGCTTGGATGTGGTTCTTCCTCTCCTGCCTTGTCCTTTTCTTGCCGAATGCCCTGGTACAGAATCATCTTGCTCTTCCCTCCATGGTTTGCAAACAGAAGGTTGGACTTAGCCTGTAGGGAAGGGTTAATAGATGCCCTTCTTTGCACCAGCTCATCTGTTGAGAAGAAAATGTTAATCCTGTGGCTTTATTCCCCCTTGCCCCTAAACTTTTATCTGAGACCATCTTTGTTATGTCCTCCCTTACAAGATCTGCAAGAACAGCAGAGCAGGCCTTTACCAGATACCAGCTAAGAGTTTTAGACCAGTTCCACATTTCCTGCACCCGCTTCTGTTGTTTGTGTCCCTGTTGCTGGAAATGGGAAGCGTGGCCCTGGGAGCTCTCCCTGCAGCGTGCCTCCTCCAGGAATCCGCAGCAGAGGTTAACAGCGTGCAGCTCCCCGCAGGCTTGGCACCAGTGCTGCAGTTTTGCTGATTTTTCTTTTTCCCTTGTTTCACAGGGGGAGAGAGTGGCAGAACTGATCCTTCATCATGCCCGTGCTAACCAGTGCCAGGATATCGAGCGATTCAAATCCGAAATGGCAGAACTAGTGACCAAAGTCCGGGGGAACACCATCGCCCTGGGAAAGGCAAGCCCACGTGCAGCGTCCCACCCTCACATACCTGTAGATCAGCACAACTTTGCTTTCAGAATGGGCTGGGTGGAAAGGCCAGCTGTGATCCCCTCAGGACCACCAACCAGTACTGGGAGCTTTTAGTCCCTCACATGGAGCAAAAGTCCCTAAAATCCTTTCTTACTTCCTTCTAACAACAACAACAAAGTGTTTATTTTTTTTTTTTTAATTTCTAACAAGAACCATGGGTCACAGCTGAACTCTTCTTCTTGGGCAGGGTGGAGAGGATCATACTTTGATGTTGGCTGTTGTCACTAAATGCTAACAAACACTTAGAATCCTGCCTGTCATGCATCTGTCTGTCTTGACCACAGTTTTTTTTTTTGATCAGCTGCTAACTTCTCCTTTTCTATTCCAGCTTCAAGTGGCAAATCTCCTCTCGAATGTCTTTAAATTATTGATGACCCATAAGGTGAGGTCCTCTCACTGTCTGCCTTTCAGCAGCTGGGAGTTATTTGGGGAGGCAGAAGTATTGGGATCATGAAGGGCAGTCAAAGTGGGGGGCTGTGACTTCTGAAATGAATGTCAAGGAGAGGGACTGACAGAAGGCATTGAAGGGTTTTAGGCATGCAATTTCTCAAGTCCTGATACACATCCTACAAAAAATGCCTTCTATTTTGTTGGATTTTGTCTTAATACTATGTTTAATGGTTGATATTATTAGCTAAAAGGAATTTTATATTACATATTAGGGAAATGTTTAGTAAAGTGTTGCTATAAGATGGAGTTTTTATCTTTTTAAAATCCTCTTAGAAGCAGAAAAGGAAATCTAATGTAGGTTCCATTTATATATCACTGCATACTTTCTTCCCTGAACTTTTCTCCATGTATCTTTATGTAACAGCACTAGGCCGTTTTAGTGGTAAGTTAGAGCCCTCGGTGAGGATTTGCTCCCAGAAAGGGGATTCTTTCTTCTAACTTTCTGGGAACAAGCTCCTATGGCTGGAAACAGCCTTGGAAACTGACAAAGCTATGGTGGCCTGAACTGGAGAGGAGAAGGTTGTTTGTCAGCCATAGGTGTACCCAGCCTGCAAAGGGTCCCTGTAAACATTCCTCAGTTAGAGCTTTTAGTCATTAAGACTCATTAAGCTGGTCTCCAGTAACATGAAATGTAGTAGAGACCCTTACAAAGCAATTCCTGCTCACGTCTCCATGACTTCTTGGTGCCCTGGTATGCCTTAAAACAATCATAGAACTGGGAACTGGGGGCCAGTTTGTTTCCATGCAGAGCAAAAGGCTTTTTTGTCCATGATATGGGGAGCTCTTCTGTGGCCCTTCAGAAGGTGAGCTGCCCCTGACACAACCGTGTGTGTTCAGGTAGGTTGGATCCTACTGTAGAGCTTAGGGATATGGTTTAGTGGAGGGCTGTTAGCGTTAGGTTGGAGGTTGGACTCGATGACCTTGAGGTCTCTTCCAACCTAGAAAATTCTGTGATTCTGTGATACTGCAGTTTATAACCATGTTAGTGGTGGTGAGGAATCCTAAACTTCCACTACTCCAGTGTGGGGAAAAAAAACCAACAATCACCCTACTTGGAACTGAGAAGTAAACTCTTGGGTTCCCTTAGGGCACTTCCCCTGAAACTGTTACTTCTTGGACCTGCTGCTGGATTTCAGAGTGTTCTGAAACTCCAAATGATGAAGTTGCAGCATGGTTTCAGATGTACTTACAAGCTCTCTCTTGTTTCTCTCCTTCCCTCTCTGCTTAGCCAGAGCTGGTACCTCTGTGAAATGGGCTCAGAAGAAAGGTCCACTGAGTTCATTCAGTCTCTTGTGGTTCTAGGTGAAGCTCGAGAGCAATTTTGCTTCCATCATCTTTGCCATTATGGTTCTGGAAGGTCTTGGTCGTTCACTGGACCCTGAACTGGACATCCTAGAGGCAGCTAAACCACTGCTCATCAAAAATGCAGCTTCTGTCCTCAAATAGACTCCAGCAGCTGCTGCCCCCTCACTGTGCAGGGTGGGTTACCTGTGGTGCCTGCAAGCTGACAGAAAGAAGCTGAAGGTGAGGACACTCACACGTCTCGGGGAAATGCCATGTGGTGATTACTCTCCATTAATGCTGCCTCCAAGCACCAGTCAAGGGATGGTTGTAAGGCCTTCATCTTCCAGGAAGATTTCTCACAGACGGAGAGTTCTGACTCTTACGATTACCTGGTTCTACGAGCTAGTATGCTCTGCTAGTTTTTAACTGACATATCATGCAGTTCAGGCATACAAGACCACTGCAGCCTGATGAAAATAGTTTTACTGGTCTAAAAGTCTTTAAAAAGATGTTCAGTGATCAAGCTGGCTTGTTTTTGAAATAAATCAGGTGAAATATTTTAAGTTAATTTACTGACTCATCTGTCACTATGATATGAGAAATGATGTTCTGACACCTAAGCAAGCGATTCAGGATGAAAAAAGCCAGAAAGTCTCTTTGTCTTTTGTACTTCAACTTCTACTTTTATTGTAGAAGTGTCCTGAGATCCTGCATGGAGTGGGCTGTTCTTGGTCATTTTGGATGACAAAAACAGACCAGCCGATTATTTTTTTCAAACTCCCATACTCTAGCACAATACTGCAGGAGTTTGGATTATGAACAGCAAAAGAAAATAGTTGACTTAACAGAAAAACTAATTCCATAATAAATTTTTTTTTTTGGAATATTTGTACTGGTCTTGGTTTTTGTTGAAGTTTAAAAAAAAGTCTGTCCTCTCCCTCTGCTGCTGTCCCTTCCCTACCCCTGGCACCGTCCTCTCCCCCCCAACTCTCACCACAGTCAACTCAAAACCTGAACTAATATCCAAGTGCTTGTTTTTTTCCCCCTCAGGTAGTTTGCAAAACAAGGAGTCCAAGGATTTTCCTAATGGATTGAAAACATTGTGGATGTTTAAATTGAATAATTAAAGTAATCAACAATTAGGCTAAGTCATACATGGCTTTTCAAGTCAATTATTTTAAGAGTACTATTAAAGTTATTTTATGGCCTTATTTTTGTGGTAAAAAACAGTCTATGAATGATTGGAAACACCATAATACTGAATATTTTCCCAGATAGGCTTTGTACGAAATTGCAGCCACACCGGGTAGCTGCAGTAGTCTGGTTTCAGAGGGTTAAACAAAGAAGAGAAAATCCATACATGGATGATTGGCTGTTTATTTCATAATCACCATTAATGATTTATAATTGAAATCTGAAAAATAAGTTGAGTTCTGGTCAGTGTATTTCATTTACTTTAATTATTAAATGCTTCATTTCCAAATGACTGAGGATAAAAAGCAGCAGCAGCGGGGTTTAATAGTAACATTTAAGATTTAGGCATGTTTTTGTAAGTCTAGGCAGACTTAAACTCATAGCTGGGTACGTTATTGTCCTAACCAGTACGTGAGTTTGAGTAAGACAACTGTCTTAATCAAAAAAAAAAAAAAAAAAAAAGTGTCAAGGAACCCCTAAACTTCCCATTAAAGACAAACTCCATGTGCTGCCAGGACCCCCTCTCACCCAGCAGTGTGCATCCCCCCAGCTGGCACAAGGGCTGGGCACAGCGCTCTGCAGTGCTGTGTTCTCAATGGTTATGCAGGTCCTAGGCACAGCCATCACCACGTTCCCCAACAGCACATCATCCAACTTCATCCAGAGGATGAACAGAGCTTAACCAAATGGTAGGCTTCAGTGTCTAAGAGGCAGAGCTGTGCTTCACATGGCATTTGCAAATATCCAGCAAGATGTAATTTTTTCAAACCTTAGTGAAAAAAACAAAAGAAACAATCCTCAAAACCTTTACTTTATACTTACGTTCCTCTTTCTTTTCCCTTCCTTTTTTTAAAAATAAGAACCTCAGAATGGTTCATGCATATTATGGATCCTAAATTTAAAGATACTCCTTTTAGCCATAAAGACCTTAGAATAGTCAGTAAACTTTGGGATGAGCGATCTAGTCTTAACCTTAACTTTGGGGGGAAATCTAAAGGCATAACCTCTCAGTTATTGCTGGAGGAACACAGTCTGAGATTTAGTGCTAAGAAACTGCTGGCCATTCAAAAGAAGCAGCAGAATTTCAAAAGAGCTCCCTTTTGCAATAATACCTGCACTCTTTGCTGACTGATAGTCCAGAAGATATTTTACACGTTTCTGTATGTACACAGAATGTCAGGCAACAGCATTTAAATTTCATATCCAGTCTGGTTCTGGGTAGTACTTCAAGTTTATATTATTTTTTATCTTAGCACACTTCCTTAAAAAATAAAAACTCCCTTCAATACAGCTTCGAGTGCTTCAGCAAATTGTGCCGTATCCATTCTCATTTCCTAAATACCAGTGTGAATTACATTGTTTGCTACCCAAAGTTGATAAAAACATTCTCTGTGACACTGCTGCTGTATTTTATATCTCTGATGATATGAGGAAGAGGGAAAGCATTTCAGGATGTGACAATAACCTCCTCCTCCCCTTTGTGAACAAAGGCACTGCCACTAATCAGCGTACAATGTATTAGAAACACATCTCTTCTCCCCTTTCCTGTTGTGTAAAAGCATCTCTTGGTGCGTCTTAATGTTTCTTTTCTGTGGAGGGGAAAAGGTGGCAGCATGTCCCTGGGAGTGGCTGACGCCACGCTTCACTAAGGAAAGGGAGTCGTGCACTTCAAACAGGGGAGTGAGGAGCCAGTTGCATCCTCAACTCTGTTGGTAACTAGGTTTTCACCTAGTTTCCCCTCTCCCCCCAAAAAAAGTTTCCTTTATGCCTCTCGGTTTTCTATAAGTCATTCTTCCTCTAGGGAAATGGCCTGCACATTTTGAAGAATACTGACAGTGGAGGGATCTACACTCACCTGCAGCCCGAGTGTGATGGTTCCAAGCTGTCCTACCAGCTTTTCTGAAGGACCTCGCCTCTTACTGGGCTCCTGCCCTGCCACCTGCAACAGCTCTGGACCCACAGCACTTCTGGCAGGAGTAGCACAACTTGACTTCTTTCCATGGATCTCTGCAACTCACGTGCGATGGGACACTTGCAAGAGTCAGTTGATATTTCTGTTGTGTTTTAATACGTACATTGTTTTTTCATCCAGCTGGTCTCCAGCTCTCCTTCCCATATTTCACGTGATGTTAACATAGCAAGGTAAGTCATATGCCAGCATCACATAGCTTTGCTTTCTATTTTGTGTTGTCCTTGACCTTTAACAAATGTGCTCTTCTGGCCCTGTTCTGGAAGAAACACAGCAGGGCAGAAAGCCCCTGGAATTCAGCAGGGGAAGTTTTTTCAGGCCTGTATTTACATGTAATTCCCCTGCCAGCTTGTACAGTGGGACGTAATCTGTGCCGATGGCCGTGCTACCTTCATGTTAAGTACCAGCATGGCTCTGGGTTGCAGATTTGGGTCTCTCAGCGGGGTTGCTGCATACACCTAAATCCAAAGAAGAGTTTGACAGAGGCAGGGGTCTACACAATGGCCAGAACAGTAACCCCAGGAAAAAATGATTGGTAAGGGACAGAGCACTGAAAATGAGTGCTGGCTGCAATGAAAGGGAGATAAAAGATTTCTCCATGAGTCCTAATTCCATTTGTCACAGCTGCACTCAGGCACCCAGAGTGCAGCACAGTGCCGTACATCGAGGTGCAGAAGGGATTTGTGATCCAATCAGCACCTGCTTACCCACTCTGCTGTTTCCTTATGCAAGCAGTGATGCCCGGAGCATCAAAAGATTTTGTTCCCTGAGGTACTGCTGAAGGTCACAGTGTTTTTGGTCTTCTTTTTGCGCCTTCTCCTGTGAATGGTGCCTGTTCTGGAACACTTTCCTTTTGGCAGCCTGGTGCTGCTTTTGTTGCCTGTCTTGCTCCTGGGAGTCTTGCTTCTGCATTTGCTGCTGTGACTGCATTCTGCTCTTCAGAAGATCCTATGTAGAAATAATGACACGTACAATTGCAAAGCCAGCTTTCAGTCAGAATATCATCTACAGTTATTACTGGCATAGCTCAGAAAAGAGGGACCTGGACAGGCCGGAGAAATGGGCCTACATGAAACTCCTGCAGTTCAACAAGGCCCAGTGCGAGGTGCTGTCCCAAACATCAGCATGGACTGGGGGCTAGACGGGTTGAGAGCGGCTCTGCAGAGAAGGACCTGTTGACATTGCCAGTTCACATCCAATTTTTCATCCACCCATGTGCACTTGCAGCCCAAAAAACTAACTGTACCCTGGGCTGCACCAAAATCAGCGAGGCCAGCAGGGTGAGGGAAGAAATTCTGCCCCTTCTGCAGAAGGAGGACATGGAGCTGTCGGAGTGAGCCCAGAGGAGGAGCACAGCGCTGATCAGAGGGCTGGAGCACCTCTCCTCTGCAGGGTATTTGATCTAGATGATTTTTAAAGATCCCTTCCACCCCAAACCATTCTATGACTCTATATAATAACCTGGGAAAATTCATTCCTTGCATGCAGAAAGACTGCTTCTGTGACAGATACAGAAATGTTCGCTTCCCATCTTTGATCTGTATGCATGTTAAAGAAAAAGTTAACATTCAAAAGTTCCATTGATGTATCTCCGGGTGATGTAATTATATTGGATACAAAACGACAAATACTCCAGATGGCGCCACAGTTGGAAACATGGTAGTAGTACAGGTAAAACTTCTCTGAAATTGCCCTTACCAGCCTTTCTTTCTCCTGTTCAAAGCTCCTCTCATTGCGTTCTGCAAGCAATTTCTCTCTCTGCAATCGTCGTGTCTGTAAGGACTGCAGCCTCTCACTTGCCCTTCTGTTCTCCTCCTCTGACAAGAAGGATTCCTTCCTGCTCCTCTCCGACCACGCTGCTTGAAGCAATGCCGTGTGCTGCAAAGCTCTTTCTTCGTGCTCCAGCTGTTTCTCCAACCCTTGCAACATTCTCTGATGCAATCGCTGCCTGTTTCCAAAACAAATTTTCTCAGATTTCTCAGAAAATAAAAGCAATCAAAAAAAAAAAAAAGTGCGTAAAATGAAAAGCAGATATTCTGGCAATCTGTGCTCAGTTAATATTACAGGACTCTGTTACATTATGAAGATTAAGGCTGTATCCGAAACAGAAGTGGCAAAACCCCAAAATGGGCTGGTGCCTGATGTGAGCTAATTACAGCCATGTGCTCACTTGACTACATAACCTGGTGTGGTTCTGCGTTCTTGGGCCTGAAGACCAGGAGCCAAGGAAATGGATTGCGGGACAAAAGGCTGTAGGACACATCCAGGCAACTGGGTGGCTCTGTGTGGTGGTGGTGGTGCCACAGGGGCAAGAGAAGAGATGGAAAGAGGAAGGTCGTGGGGGCAAGGACCTGCTAAGAGCAAGTGGACTGTGGGGCCAGAGGCAGGGGTGGGGGAGGCAAAAGGTCTCTGGCTCTGAGGATGAGATTGAAGGGAATTTGCCCTCGAGCTAATGCTGAAGGCTATGGGTCCATTGGTACCTCCTCACTCACACATGGAGCATTAATTTTATTCCCATTAGCGAACCATCATGACCACTCTGCAGGCTCTAGCATAACGTGCCAACGCGTGATGTTCAGAGACTGAATGAGAGCACTGAGGAAGGACACTAATAAATGTCAGATGGTTGGCAAAAGCAAACAAAATAAAACAGCTCCTAGGTATTACCTCTGGTTGTTCCGGTGCAGCTGGCGTCGGAGAGCTTCTTCTTCTTGCTGCTGTTGCCTCTTCTGCTGCCTCTGTTCCTGTTGCCCCCTTTTGTGCTCAATCTTGGCTCTGTTGAGGTCCATCTCTTTCCTTCTCTCTTGAGATGCACTGTTAAGGACTGATTTCTAAGAAAAAAAAAAAATCCAGTAGGTACTACGGATTCCTTATCAGACCTTATTAGAGAAAGAAATATCTGCCTCCCTCTACATAAGGGAAGGAGCAGGAAACATCACCAGTACTTAGACATGCATTCTAGTTATGTTGCTAGAGATGTTTAGAGCAAAAACAGAGCTTCCACACAGTGTTTTGCTCTCTCACATGCATTCTCCCTTCTACTCCCAGCAAAAATTAGCATGCTCTTGCCATTAGCCACTCTTCTGAAAACATAACGTCTCCTTCCAGGTCTTTCTGGAGGACATCTCCAATATCATGAGCTGGGAAACCCTACAGGACCTTCAAACAATGTCCACTGCCTTATTATCACTGTTCCTGGCAGACTCACATAGCATTTTGACAAAGATCAGCTTAAGAGAAATCAGCGACTTCCTAGGCATAAGAAGAACCTTTGTTCTTCAGCGTGTTACAGTTCTTTGCAAAATTGCACCCTGTGAGTGGTTTGTAATTAATGGCTTGAGGTGGGAAAGATCAAAGAAAAAAAATCCAAGGTGTTTCATAGGTGGGAGATGAACAAATAGTGTTATCTACAGGTAAGGACTGGCCTAAGGATCAGGAGACTTGAGGTTCCACCCCAGCCCTGATGTGCATTCCCTGACACGAAATTCAACTGGTTAGCTAGACTTTCTCTTTTTTCTCTCAGGATCTGTAAGAGATTAAGAATTCTTTCCTAACCAGCAGAGTTGGTTGGAAGGATAATTTAGGAAAGATTACCTCTAAAATAAAATAATAATAATAAAAATATCAGAAGAGCAGAGCACAAATACCAGAAGTGCCCTGTCCATCACTGACCCCCAAGTGGAAACTTTATGTTTCTAGTTATGCATTATAGCCATTATTTTACATGTGCATATATATATACTTTTTTTTTTTCCAGTAAAATCCTTTGAGAAAGATCAAATGAGAGTATACTCTCACTTTACATAAACAAATCACCCAATCCTAATAGTCAAAAACTTGTGTGGACAAGTACTTACCGTAATGCTTTTGTCTTTTAGAAGATGCAGGAGGTTTGTGGATCTCCTAGCCCGCGCACTGGAGGTGCTGTGTGGCCTCTGTACACGCAGAGCTGACTCAATGGCCAGCCTGTCTCTCTCCAGTGATTGATTCACTCGGTCAAAGAAGCTCTGTCGCCTGAAAGGACCCAAAGCACTGCTTCCCAGGGAATGGCTCCTTCGGTAAGGCTGGATTGGAGCTTCTGCCTCTCTGGACTCAAAAAGGCCTGTTAGATAAATTAGAGCAGGGATATATGAAATTATAGGTAACTTAAAAGAAAGCAGGTAATAGAGGAAAAAGTCTTTTCACATAAAATATGTTCAAACAAGACTTTTATAACTAAGTATCAACATTTTCCTCTGATGGAGTGAGACGTTTCTTAGTCTCCCCAGATCAGGTCCCAGTGTTCAAAAAACAAGCTTACCTTTGCCATCAACCCAGATTTTTAACAAGATCATTTTAACACAAGACCATTGACTACAGTTACAGCTACTCAGTTTAAGGTTTGTTTATGTGGTGTTTTGCAAACAGACACGAGCATCTTCTGCCAGTGCTGTGAGACACCCAACACTAATACATTTCTTGACACTGCAAAGCCTGAGCTCTAATTCCTACTGAGAGACAGGAAAAATATGTCTTACATATTATAAAAATATGTAAGACTTCCATCTTGAGAGAAAGACGAACAGCTTCTCAACCCAAGCTGCCACTAACAGCTACGTACTGCATTAGGCTGGCTGTACGCAGCACGGCATTACGACATTCTCTTTCAATGCATCAAGAACTATGGCCATAGAACATGCTGGCCCACTGCAATGATTTTTTTTTTTAAGCCATTTTTATATTTGGATAAAACAGCTACGATTTCAGTACCGTGTTTGTGTTTAAAATGAGCGTCAGTTTCAGCATCCTGCTGTCTGCTGCCTGCTTCCTCCTCGCAGACTGCCTCCGATAGCCAGCTGTCCGTGCTGACAGCAGCATCAACCATAGTAACGTGAGCTGGCTCCCTCTGGGGACTCTAGAAACAAGGAGAAATGCAATCGTAATCCAGGCCTGATAAGGAAAAAGTTGGTTTCGTGAACTTGCAGTGTGAGATGTTATGCTGCAACTCGAGTTTGAGAGAAAAAAAAGCACATGGGAGTTCTTTACTGAAGAAATAAAAAACTCTTAAGTAGTTTCTGATAACTTTTTGGTTTTCTCCACATCTTAAAATGACCTAAAAAATGACAGTACTACTGCCTTGAAGGGTCTAAAGTGGCACAGAGAGATCAGGCCAGAGGAGCTCTGGCAGGAAGACAGCTTTCCAGGCACATGCCAAAGATCCACATCAAAACCCTTGCAGAGCAGTAGAAGAAAACTTGGCAGTAACTGGTACAGGTGAACTTCCTCCTTGCTGACCCTCGCCCAGCACCCTGCTCACACGCACAACAACAACTACGAAGGATCACAAAAGGCCTTTGATTCACAGGGGTGATGCCTCTGCCATGGTTGAGAAATATTGTAACAGAATTATGCCAGGGACTGCCCTGGTGTTGAGGAATCCTTACTGGAATCCTTATTCAGCGTGAAGCCTTTTTTCTGACACTTTTTCTTGCTTTTACAGAGAGGAGCTGGGCTACGCAACACTTCTCAGGTCCTGCATCTGGAAGAGGTTTTAGGAGTCCGCTCCAGCCAGTGATAAAGAATGACAGCTTCTAGATCTTCCCCAGATCAAAGGATTAGGAACACAAGGGGGAGTAAAGTCAGAGTCTCCATTCTTTAGCAGGCATACACAAGGGTCACCCAAAACCTATTGTAATTTTTTGGTACCAAGAGCAGAAAAGGTAAGGTAACAAACCACAAATTATACAATAGCAAACTCCATGCTAAGAGACAGCATGAAGCACTTTTTACCTTCTTAGGATCTGAAACCTCCTTGTCCTCTTCCAAACAAGACTCAGCATATTTTGGAGATTTTTCTGCCTTCAATCTCTTCTCTTCCTTTTTCTCTTCCTCTCTGGAAACGCTTCCCGAAGAGGAAATCCTCACTTCAGACAGCTGCTCTTCTATTTTCCTGCTGAGCTCTTCTTTAGCGAAGCTTGCTCCTGGCACGAAGGCATCTTCTCGCTGCACTTTGTGCTCTGGGGGCTGAGGGCGTTCGCAGGCTGCCAGGCAGCAGCGGGGAAGCGAGGTGCACCTACAGCTGCACGTAGCACAGGGCTGAGCCGAACACAGGCCCCTTGGGCAGCACTGCAGAGCTGAGTGACCCTGTCTGCGACACCCTGAAGGTCTGTAACCCGGTGTCACGATGTAGGGGTAATCCCAGCTGGACTCCACCACCATCTGCCTGGCCGCCAGAGGCATCTGCAGTTCCAGGATGATGCGCTCGCTGAGGGGCAGGGGGATGCGCAGGGCTTGGGCAGGAGGCACCTCCTTGGTCTGCCCGTTCCAGAAACTGACAAGCACTCCCTGCCGATTTTGTGCTGAGCACATTAGAAAAAAGGGAAAAGGCATTAGAAACACGGCAACCCGTGTGATGCATCTCTTAGAAACCAGCAAATAAAGGAGCAGCACCAGTTACAATTTTGTAGCACCTTACGTGACTTTCTGTAAAGGTTTAGAATTTGTCCTTTTGAGTTTCCTCTGAAGAGGCAAAAGATGACAAAGCTCTTGCTAGCCAGAGCGAGCCAGGATTTCATCCTGCCAAAGCTGGACACTAGACTAAGAGATTATCAGGTGAAACTCATGAGGGCCAGGAGCATTTTTCTCCTTGTGTTGATGAGATGACCCCACCCCTCCCAACAAGCCCACCTTGTTTTTTTAGGACGTTCCCACTCAAAGAACAAAACAAAGGCTAATTCTGGGGCGGTGTTAATTCTAGCACTGAAAAGGAACAGGATGCCTGGGCCAACAACAAGACAAGGAAGAGAAACCAAGCAGCAGGTGGTGAATTCTCCATGGCTGAGGCTGTTCTCTCCGCTCTGTATCACAGCCAGCAGCTGTGGTGAGTTTAGCACTGATTGGGAAGCCAATACCTCGTACCTGAGTGTGCCTCCTCGTTCTCCATAACCTTTAGCACAGTGCCTGGGCCAAACCGCTCAGCTTTAGGCTCCCATGGTGCCAGGACCCTGTCTCCTGGAGCGAGTGGCTGTCGCCTGGCGTCTTCGTAGTGGAGGATGTCGTAGAGAGGTGTTTCCTGCAGGCGAAGCTCCACCTTGCCTTTCAGAGCACGACTTCTGTCAAACTCGATTACAAAGCGTTCCCTTGAGCCCTGCAGGAGTAAAGCATGCAGTCTGCAAGACAGACATCTGGGGCCAATTAACAGCCAAACACAAGCGCTGAGAGGGAAATGGCAGAAATCCCAGGAAGCAGAACGTGACCTGTGAAGGCTGTTGTCCTCCTCCACCAGGTTTTTCACTGTACTGTGTCCGTGTCGGACTTTAAAGTAATTAAAAAGCTGGGGCTGAAGGGGCTTGACAGCCACTCTCTTCCTTTCCTTTTGGACTTGGAATTTAGTAGGCTTACCTGGCTCAGATGGGCACAGTCAGCATCCTAAGAAAGAGCCTTGCCAGGAAAACCATCCATCCAAGTAGCCAAAAGAACCTGCTGCATGTGATGCAGCTAGTTACATCGAAGGGACAGGAAACCTTTAAAAAGTCAGTAAAAAGCCATAGCTGCCACAAATTCGAGTACTTTAAGCCTCCAGCAATGGGTGTGGGGCAGATTCTACTGCGAAAATCTCAGCCTTCTCTGCAGGTCCGTGAGAGCCCTTACACAAATGATGCTGTTGGCCGACACCTGTTCCACCCCACGCAGCTATACTGGCATCACCATTTATTTAACTAGCCCCTGAGCTGGAAAATGGGCTGGATTTTTAAAGAAAGCTAGGCTGCACAGTGAAAGCAGACAAGAGGGATATGAAGGGCCTGCTTAGTTTGTCTCAGAACCCCTGAAACTGATTGATTTCCAGGCTGCTTCTGCGTGCAGGACTCTTCATAGTAAGCAGCCAGTCATAATCACAAAGAGAAGATGAAGGCAGGGTGTGGGGAGAGAGCTGCGGTCACAAAGTGTGCAGGCTCACAGGAGAGCCGCCCCACAGCAGAGCCATGGTGGGGCACGGGAAGGACAGGAGAAAAGCCACAGGGAGCCCAGGCAGAGTGCTTTACAGGCACGTTTCCCAGCGAATAGCTACCTTCACCTCTTGTGCAACGTGGCCCAGGTAATAGTAGCCATCGGCCTCTCTCCTTGCCAGCACACGAGCCCCCTTCAGGAAACTGGAAGCCTCTGAGGATGGATGAACGAAATTCCTTTTTTCTGAGGATACCGAGGGCATGCAAAGGGAATCTGGGTTCCAGGCGCAAACAGGAAAGCTGCAGGAAACAAATCCAGTTAAAGACTGTGGTGGTGGAACTTCTGCAGCTTGGAAACAAACTAAACTGATGTGGGATCCCGCCAGCCTAAGCTGGGAACCCTGCCCTGCCCAGCTGTCTTTGTTTCCAAGCTTTTTTAGTTCCCTGCATTACCAGTGACCCACCTACAGCTCTTGAACTTACTGTGTCAGGGGCCATCCTGGCAGCACGGAGCCAAACTGGCCTTTATTAGCCCAGTGACAGCACCGCGCGTGTGGGATGGGCATGGAGCCTGTCTGGAGGGGGAAGGAGACGGAAGAAGAACACGAGCAGGGCTTCTGAACACTCGGATCCCTAAGCAGGAGCAGTGTTTTTGCAATTGAAGTTCACTTTCCAGCGTGATTCTCCCAGCAAGCGCGAGCCGGGCGGTGAGCGACGGGCGCAGGAGCCGGGTAGGGGTGGGCTCAGCCGGCACCGAGCGCCGCTCCCTGCCGGGCTGCGCCCCTCAGCAGCACCCAGGGGCAGCCTGAGCGCTGCGGGGACCTCCCCGCGGTATCTGGGCTCCTCCTCGGGGCTCCCTGCCCGCCGTTCGCCGCCGCCCGCGGCCCCGGAGCTCCCCCGGCCCCGGCTCCCCTCAGCGCCCCCCGGTTCCCCTCAGCTCCCCTCAGCGCCTCAGCGCGCACCGTTGCTACGCGACCGGGCACCTCGGGCTGAACCAAGTGGGCACTCCGGGGGGGAGCAGCGGCTGTTCCCTCAGCCCTTCCCTATCATCCAACACTCGCACCTCTCTCTGCCGCTGTCTATAGAGAGTACTTGAATTGAAGAGGCGGTTTAGCTCCTTTCTCTGCGCTCTCCGTGCCCGGAGCCAGCCCCGAGGAGCAGGAAATTCCCCCCTTTCCCCCCCCCGGTGGTGCGTTGGTGCCGGCCGGCGCTGAGGCGCGGTGCGGTGACCTTGTGGGGAGCGGGGCCGGGCCGTGCCGCCGCCATGTTGGCGTCGCTGGGGCGCTGCGCGGGGCGGCTGCTGCGGGCCGGGGGCACCGGGAACGGCACCGGGATCGGCACCGGGACCGGGATCGGGCGGCGGCAGTGAGTGGGGAACGGGGCTGGGACGGGCTGGGGTGAGCCGGCCGGGTCGGTCCGGGTCCGTGAGCGAGGCGCTCGTTGCAGTGCGGGCGGCGGGGTGCACATCGAGCCGCGGTACCGGCAGTTCCCGGAGCTGACGCGGGCGCAGGCGGTGCGCAGCGAGATGCTGAGCGGGCTGATGTGGTTCTGGATCCTGTGGCACATGTGGCACAGCTCCGACATGGTGCTGGTGGGTGCGCCGCGGCCGCGGCGGGAATAACGAGGGGATAAAAAAAAAAAAAAAAAAAAAAGGGGGTGGGGGTGGGGTGGGGTGGGGGGCCCGCCGTGTCGTGACAGCGCCTCGCGACATGGCTGCAGGGCCACTTCCCATATCCCGACCCCGCGGCCTGGACGGACGAGGAGCTCGGCATCCCCCCGGACGACGCGGAGTAGGAGCCGGCAGCACCGCGGTACGGCCCCGACCTGCCTCACGGACCCCGCCTGTAGCCCCCCACCTGCCCCTCGGGGGGGTTTCTCTGCAGGGAGCAGGGAAACCGGCCCCTGGAGGCAGCGGGGGATCCGCTGAGGGCTCTCCTCCTGCCTCCGCCGTGAGACAACTGGCAGAGAGTTTCTCTGGAGCCTCTTCTCTCGTTTGCAGGTCTGCAGAACCGAAGCAATCCCTGGAATGAAGTCTCCTCTGTCTCTTCTGTCCAGGTTTCAATAAAAGAGAGTCTAAGTTAAACCATGCTTTGTTTGTGGGTGCTGTGGAGCTTCTGGAGAGCTGCCCTGCAGCTCTAGAGGTGGGGTACGTGGGCCTGACGAGCCCCTGTGATCTTTGCTTAATGAATAACACACCCCCCTGGGCACTGAGGTGGCAGGGCCACAGCTGGAGGGTGAGGTAGAACTTGCACGAATGCACAGCAGGTACAAACCCTCTCACTAAACGTCTGCCAGACGCTAAAAGGGGTGATGGGGAGTAAAATTCCTCTGTTAGAACAGCAGAGGAACTAATTGGAAAGACCTTTTGCTGAAATTTCTTCCAACAAAACCTGCCCTGAGGCTCCTCCCATCTTGGAGTAACAGTTTGTGTAGGAGCAGAAGCAGCTCTTAAAGAGAGGCCAACTTGTGCCAAGCTTTCCCTGGAGTGAGGGGGAAATTCTGAACCAGAATCTACGACCAGAGTTCAGAATAAGCGTTGTGAAGTGAAACCCTCTCTGAAGGTAAAGGTGCTGAGCACAGCTTTCGAGGAAGAAACAGGCCAGCATAAGAAAGGCAAAGGGAGGCGGGTTTCATTCTGGGCACAGAGTTTTATTCTAAAGTAACTGTTTAAAAGTTTGTTTGTCTAAAAGCTAATTCTGAAGTTACCTTTTCACTCGCTCTGAGTGACCCTGGCTGCACCTCTGGAACTCTGTTGAGAGGCCAAGTTGTGAATTCCATGACAAACCACCTCCTTCAGACTTTTCCATGCAGTCAATCTTTATTATAGCAGTATTCTCATATTCACATCAAGTACATAGAACTTTTTGCCTTTTATATAATACAGAGTTCTTTAAATAACTTTACACAGAAATAGTTTTCTTCAATCTGAATTCAGCTATCAAATTTTATTATGTTTTAAGTCTCCATGCTCTCTAACCAAACTGGACAATATTTCCCATTGTACAAATTTACATGAGAAAAACTCCAAAATACAAATGAAGGGACAACAAAAGTAAAGGGGGGAAGGAACAAACAAGAAAAGTAAGTTGTATTGGCAATTACAGGGGAAACATGAGAGGGAAAGAAGGGGAGTTGCCATGACCTATACGTAACAGAAAACTGAAAATAAACATTTTGTTATGAATTAAAAAATAAATACAAGTTTCAAAACAATTACTCCATTGTAAGATTTTAAAAAGCAGCTATGGAAATCTACTAACACAATTTTTTTTTGTGTTTTTTTTTTTTTTTTTTAAGTAATCAGACTGGACCTTCTACTTTGCAGTCATAAGCCCCTTGCAAACCTCCGGTGGTCAAAGAGAATACAGCTGAAAGGAATGTTGTGTTAGCACAGAGTTTAAGTTGTTGGGACGTACACGTCATTGCACTAAGAAACAAACAAAAAAAGAAATCAAATCTGTATATAAATTTCCCTTTCCTCTCCTTACGACTTTGCCTCTCATAAACGAGCCTCTGTATTATGAGGTAATGCCATTGTCTTGACTATATATAAAAATAATCAAGTTTAAAGGATATAGATCTCTTTGTCTATAAACTTTAAACGAGCCAGTCCTTTCTTACACCCCCGCGGGGTCTGATGACCGAGTGCTCCACCTTCCATCGCTCGCCCATGCGTTAAGCCTCCCGGGGAAGCCCCCCAGCCTGGTGCACCTTTCCTCACCCAGGAAAAGCTGCGCGCACTCGAGGAAGAAAGAGGGAGTGCAACTTGTGCAGGGCTGATTGCAAACGGGTGCACCTGCTCCTTCTGAACAAGGCAGCGTCACACAAGGCAACAGTGGCCAGTCTGCATGTGTGTGCTGACACGGGGGGGGAAAAAAGGGACCCAGCGGGCAGCCGATGACTGATTACTTTTTGCAACTGCTGAAGAAAAATGTGGCATCTGCCCAGCCCTGCGAGACCCTTGGGAGATGGGACACGGGGTGGGGAGTTGCGGCTGGGGGGTGAAGTGGGGATAGCACGGAGCCCTGATGGGCCGGCTCCCAGGGGAGTTTTAGGGGCAGGACTTCTCCCTGGTCCCAACAGGTGAGAGGGGGGAAAAAGCCGTGGTGTGATCTGGGTTGCCAACACATGCAGGTCAGCCACTGGCAGGTTTCTGTCAGTTGAGGAGTGCGGAGAGGGGGGAGGAAGGGGAGGCAGGTAGGACACGAGGCTCACGGAGGAATGATGTGCATTTTTTTTTCTTTCCTTTTTTTCCCCCCCCCTAAAGGTTCACAGCTTTGAATAAAAAAGCACATTTATTGCACTTACGTTTTATTTTAGACAGAGTTAATTTAAGTTATGCCCTCACAATCTCCCACTGTCCCAAAATAACCCGACACCCGAGTTTGGTCCATTTCGCCCCCCAGACCCAACGTCTGTGCCCAGGTGGTGGGCCTCATCTCTTCTAAAACGTTCCATGACACTCCCAAACACACACACACAGATTTTCTTTTCAAGTAGGGTGATCACACAAATGCAACACAGAATGACATTTAGCAAACCCCAAACGAGCCATTTTTCAAACCCAACCGAAAAAAAGAACATGTCATCCTTTGCTTTTCTGTTTCACTCAGAAGTAAAACACTGTCACCCAGGGCTTATTCTCAAGTACAGCTGCTGCCAACGCGGTACGCTGGGCTAAATGTCTGCACAGGCCACGGCTCCTCTGAAGGAGACGGGATGAGCTGAGCACACCGCTGCTGCCACGCCATAAAGCTCACGCCCAGGTAGTTCAGCAGCTCCTGAGCGCTCCCATCGGCTCCCTTCTCTTGGCAAAGCAGGGAAATGACTTTTGTGATTTTGTACTCAAAAAAAGACAACCCTCCCAACTCTTGTTACTTTTAGTGCAGAATTTGCGGTCGGTAAAAGGATTCCAGATAGTTCCTGCAATGTTAGTAAAACTTTTTTTTTTTTTTTTTTTTAAATATACTTTGATTTCTAAGAGGGACAAAACCAAGTTAAAATCAGCCAAATATTTGCACGAACTGTGCATTTAGACATAACTGAGATTTACAATTATGTCCAAAATCGCGCACCAAAAAAGAAAAGGGAAAGATCTGCGAAAGAAAAAGCACTAACACCAAAAGCCATTCTTTCGTCCTTCTGGACACTCGTGCGTAGGTACTGCCAGAAGCCTCTGTAACCAGACTGAAACTTGAGCAAACCGGCACACGCTGGCTGTCCCTGCGCCGACACGACACCCACCATCGCCCAGGGCTAACGTGCAGGAACTGTGCATTGCTGGGGAACTGCGAGAGGCCTGAGGAAGAGCTAAGGAAGCCTGATGATATTCCATACAGCAAAATTAATCGCGCTTTCCAGGCCAGGGAGTTCACTGTACAACCTGATACACGTGGCCTTTGATTACAGGAGTACTAGCCATCGATTTCTCCTAATCTAGTTCTCACTTTTCATCCACCGTCTCATTCCAAGATGTCATGATAGTGTAACCCAAAGCTTTACATTACCTTTTTTTGACACTATCTTGGTGTCTTTGGAGGGGGAGGAGGGTTTATGTATTTAGATTAAATGAACCTCACTCAATTTTCAGCAGAGCAGGTTTCAAGTAGCAGGTTTACTGTATCTGAATCAGCATCCTTCAGTCCCTAGCTCTGAGATGACTGCAGGTGTTTTGGGGAATGCTCTCTGCTCTCCTCGCTCCTTTACAGAAGTTCACCAGCTCCCCAATGCCTACCTATATTAACAGCTATATACAAGACTACTGCATCAGAAGTAAACCAAAGCCACGGCTCTAGTTCGAAAGCACCTGGTTTACATTCTGTTGTACTTGGTAGGTTGCGAAGGCACATGATCATTTGGCAAACTGCAAGACTTTTGGGGGGATTCCTATGTAAACCATTTCACAGAGGGTCTTGGTAGCTCTCTTTTCTGAAGAAAAGATACACGCTAGTTTTCACTTGAATTCATTCTTGGTATCCTCTCTATTCTGCAGTTTTAAAACCGTTTCCTCCCTCCACAATTTTGTCATTATTACTGCTGAATTATTAGCTTCTACATTAGCATCCTCGAAACTTAAATTCTCTGCTCTTTTGATGATTTTTACTCGGTAGGAGGTAATGAAGCAATGATGAAAGATACTTAAAAATGCATGCCAAAACAGACACGAAGTGCAAATGCATATTAACAAGGCTGCGGTAAACAGTTTGTTTCATAAGCTTCTCTGTAAAAGGAGTAACAGAAACACCCAGCACCTTCGAAGCGATGCCATAACAGTCCATTCATGCAACTGGTTTTTAACCGAGCTTGACTGTACCTAGAAGCTTTGCCTGTCATATTGTGCTACTGGTGAAAGGTTTTTTCAACAGACAGAAGACATTGCCTACAGTACTATGAATAATTTGTGCTACACATGCTGTACTCACAGTTAAGAAGGTAGTTCAATTTATAGCCTGTAAAGGTGTGAAATGTCTACATGCCTCTTCCCTAACTTTAACCCCTTCTGTTATCAAATCCTCAGCTTGACTTACACGTGACTGTAAGGTTCCTGAGGACCTGGCTTCCCCAGATATTCTGCAAAATTCTGGATGCGTTCACATCACCAGGCAAACACAGAAGCAAACCTATTTATGCATGACCTTCAGTGTCTTTTGCACCCTGTTGGGGCATTTGTGGAAGGACATGGTATTTATCAACAGCCAGCATTGCATTCACTGTAGATCATCAAGGCCAAATTCTGCCTCTGATGGGCACGCACTAGTCCAAGTGATGCTGAGAGGCCACAGTAAGATGGCAGCGCCCAGCCTCATTTATTCTGCATCATCATCGGCTGCTGAAGCATTCCAGTACAAGAAAAGATGATTTTAGGTAAGCATAAAAGGCAGAAGTGGATGCATTTAATGACTTGCATGAGTTCAGGGAAAACAACACCAACAGAAACCCAACCCTACTGAGCTAATTGTATCTGGGGCCATATAGGACTTAATTCATGCAGAAATTACTCTCAAAATAAGCAGGCCTCTGTGCTCACACCACTTGGTTTAAGCTCCACTACAGCGTTCCAGTTCCAGCAGATATGCCATAGGAAACGATCACACACTAAACAGGGAAGATGTAAAGGTCACAGCCCTCTTCCAACTGCATGGAAAAGGAAAGGCAGAGGGGAAGGTACGTGCGTGGTTAGCAAGGACATCATGAGGGGCTGGGACTGGCTACAGGCTGTTTTGCAAATAGTTCTTAGATACCAGATAAGCAACATGACTGCCTAAATGTTTGTCCCGACACACACACACAGAACATGTACTAGCATTTCCATCCGATGGCATGTGCTTGTGGTTGGGACATCACAGAGAAGCTTAAGAAGTTTGGTGCAATGAACATGAATGTATTTGTTACTCCATTTCACTTCACTTCCTTCACTGCTCTGCTGTAACGGAGCATTCAGTTCTTGTCCACCCATCTCCCCACTCACTAAACATCAACAGGGCACCTTTAAGACTGATTCTGATGGCATGCAAGACATCCAGAAACATTCTTGAAGGAAAAGATATATATAAAAAAAAATCCCAATTATTTACTAACCAAATTTCTTCCAAAGTTTTCCATGAGCATTACGTGGGACCTCTGAAAGACAAACATGGTACTACAGCTATCCAAAGGGAAAAGAACAAACATGGAAACCAGTAGAAATGCATCCTGAAAGGATTTCTCTAAACAGCAGCCAAACAACTTGCACATTCCTCAGGGAAAAAAAAAAAAAAAAAAAAAAGACACAAAACAGAAAAATGAAACAAAACAAACAAACCCCAATTAAAAAAAAAAAAAAAGAAAAAAAAAGAAAACACAACATAAAGATCATGTGTTACTTATAAAGTGCTTTGCATGGACAAGGATAGCAATTTTCCTTGTGCTTTTCCTATGGGCTCAAGAAGCATACTGTAGACTAACGGGTAATGAATCTTCACAAAAATAAGTTCGTTTTAAGCAAAGGAATTCCTAACAGTTATATTTTAGCAGACAGTTTTCTGCTAGCATGACCTTGTGGAAGGAAACTAGGGCTTTTATCAAGCTCTGCGAAACCAACACCTCTTGAACCACCTGTAGGTACTGGCTCTGGTAACAGTTTCTTTCAAGAGCATCTTAATTTCCAGTATGCCCTACACTGACAGATTGGGCCACAGCCCGTCCAAGGGCTGAAACGACACGTGGGGTGAAGGGGAATGAGCAGCGAGGGGCTCTCCTGGAGCTGATCTCTGTCAATATCTCACCGGCCTGCCGACCGCAGCGGCCCCCCGCCTGCCGCCCGGGCCACGTCCGCGCCTCCGACCACCGCTCGCTTCAGCAGCTTCTCCACACTGGGAAGTGGCTATTGCTACTAGGGAAATTCCTGCCAACCTCAATGAGGAGAAAGAGCCTTACAGCATCTGAAGACCCACAGCAGACGAGAAAAAATTGTGCTTTTTTTTTTTTTTTTTTTAAATGCATCCTGTACACAAAGTCAATTCTATTCATGTACCAACATGAATCACTTCATTCTTGTAGTGACTATTAAGTCATTCACTATTGCTGTCTTGCTAATGTTTGTGGAATTAATATGAATACACAGTATTTCAGTTATAATTCCCACTTCAGATTAGTCCGGTCCCTATAAGCCCAGTAAATATTTACTGTCGACCATCACAGACTACCAGCAACACCGCACAACTCCGGGGTTTTAACACCGCGTCCCGCTACTGACGTGTTTCTCCCTTAGCCCGGGAGCAGCCTTCTGCAGCCAGAAACACGGACGGTCCCCTCGCCCAACACACACGTTTCGTAGGGACACCGCATGTACACGCGCTTGACTCCTTCATTTATTTGTCATGGTTTTGTCCAACATCTTCCTCCCCCCCAGGCCCCCCAGCCAGAGGTGGGTCAGCTCTCCTGCCTCACGTGGAGTGGTACAGGGCAGATACGGATCAAATTCTGAAAGCTTCTGTCTGAGCTTGAATTTCTTCCTAATGTGGTCTGACTTGCCTCTGTACAAATAATTTACATTTAATACCACATACCAGAGAACTCTGCAAACAGATCACATCACAAGATATTCTACTAGAGGTAAACAATGTGCAGAACTTGATGAGCTTTTTTTTTTTTCCTTTTTTTTTTTTTTTTCCCTGACTGGGTAACTTGTCAAAAAGCTACCAACCATTTGAAAACCAGGACTGGAGGACAGGAAAACAAAGCACTCTGAAGTAGATACCGCCACCTTCATCCCGGTTTGCAAAGTGTACAAAAGGGAAAGACAAATGGAAGGGAGGGAGATCACAGGGAAGAAAGCGATGAGAGAAGTAGTCAGCGTGGATCCAGCAAGTACCGTTTTGCTTTGATCTAACAGCTTGCCATTAGGACAAGATGCTCCACATTTACACACACACGTATCAGAGGACATTTAGTTAACAGGATAAAAATTATTAAAAAAAAAAAAAAAAAAAGAAAGCTGTTGAAAGTACCAAAACAATTTTCGGAATGTCTAATTCTAGGGGGTTTTGTATTTGTATTCAATTCAACCTGAGAACTTTTTTTCCCATTTATGAAAACATTACATATTGGTAAGGTACCTGGCATTAACCTGCACCCTCATTTAAAATAAAACTTTTAAAGTAGGTACATACACCGTTCACAGTCTGTATCAAGAATTCTACAGACTTCAGATGCTGCGGTAGCATCTTTGATAAATACACTGTATCATATGATACCAAAAAAAAAAGAAAAAAAGAAAAAAAAAAGGACAATCTCGCTACATTTTTTTTAAAAACTTGTTTGTTGCTGGACCAACAAAAGAAGGATCTACTGAACCCTTCTAAAAGATGTTGTATATGCACACACCAAGAAAATACTGGAAAAGGAAAAGGTTAAGGTTGGTGGTTGTCATTTGTTTTTTGAGGAAGTGATAAAGTAAATCTGAAAAAAAGTGCAGCAGCATCCCCTTTTCCTTCAGATTAACATCTTCACCTTTAGAGTAACATCTTCTCCAGCTTCCACCACCCCACGCTGTTTAACTTTACTGGAATAATCCCCCCCCAGTTTAGACAGAATTAGGTGTTTGACATTGTAACACAGTGAAAAGGGGATACTGCATTGTCCACAAACCAGTGAGTACACCAGGAAGAGAGATCAGAACGGAGGATGATTCTTTTAATTAGCACTCATCAGATATTCAGCCTCTGATGATACGTTGTTAGAGGGAGAAAGCCGACCGGCAGACCATCCAAAGCAAGTCTCCTAAGTTGCAGCAGCAGTTCCATCCCCTCATGCCCGAGCACCAAAGTCAAACCACGAGCGCCCTCTCCTCTCTCCTGGGAATGATGCCAACGGCACAGGCAGCCACTGCGGGTCTCCGAATGCACGTGGTGTTTTGTGTTGAAGGAGAAACACTGGCAGCAGAGTATTCTGGTTCCTAAAAAGGTACTTTTTTCCCATTGTGTTGGACTGGCAGTTCCATTCTGCTCCACTTTTAAGCTTATGGATATCTTTTCTAAATTACTTTAGGCTCGGCGGAGCAGAATAGAGTTTTGATGTTAAGAAACTGTAGGAACACAAGACTTAAATAACAGAGTGGGTGCTGCCATGGTGCTGTGGCTACTTGAACGCTGCAAATTCTCCTGTAGAGGGAGGACAAGAGCTTGGTTTAAAAAGGTGATTTCAGTTACGAGGTGGTCAGAGATTTTCTCCAGACTAGCTGAACATTAGGCTGGATACCAAAGATGTTAAAAAATGCAAACTGTTAAAATTAAAGCACAAAAGAAACACAGTGAAAGAACATCGAATACAGACCCAGCGTATTTTACTGAAAAAGAATTTCTCGAAAGCAAGTTATACCCATTTTTCCCAAGACAGAGGTCTGCAGGTTCAAGCAAAGTCTAATCATCATGCATTTAAAATAAAATCTGTCAGGTAAATTTCACTTCAAACTCCCTATTTATTGCATGCATATCCTCCTCAAAAACAGTAATTGCAATAAACGTGTCAGACTGCAAACTAATTTCTATCCTGGTATAAAACTGGTTTAATAGCAAATTTGACACACCCGTTAACCTTTAAATACTATATACAGTAAAGTGCCTGAGTATTAAACTAGTATTAAGGAATGCCAGAATCTGGTTTAGAGACCAACACAGAAACCTACTGTGAGAAAACAAAGACTGATGAGATCGTCTGCTGAGGCCCAGACCAGAAATTAGGCCTCACTAACAGGGAACACGTAAAATAAAGCACCCCATGTTCCCTGAAGAATTATTGAACAAACAGAAATCCTACACAGTGCTTTCACATGCAACCACCTCATGAAACTCTACACAGTTTATTTAGCCTCATCGTACCACAGGACAGTCTGATAGTAGCAGTTCAGAGATGAAGAAACCATGGCACCATGGAGTAAAACTGATGCCCAAGGTCTTAAGAAGTTTGCCAGCACCTTGAATAGAAGCTGAAACTAAGATACTCATCCTCATCCTCGTAATCCTATGCTTTAGCCAAAAAAAATAAAATCCTGCCACCCACAGAACTTGTATTCTCTAAGATTTTGAAGGAGGGGTGTGCAAATATGTTTAACCCAAAGGACTCTGGAGTGGAAGAAAAATAAATGTACGTATAACTTCCCATTGTGTTTCACATAAATTTTGGGTTAGTTTATGCTATTTCTAGTAATTTCTAGTTAGTTTATGCTTTCCTAGTAATGAAGGAATTAAATGCACAGAAGAGACCCTCTGCTCCAACAGAAGGCTGTGAATGCTATCACATCTGAACAACTGCTCCCTATCTTAGTGTCCTTCCATCTTTTCAAGAGCAAGAGTTTTGTTGGCTTCCATTTTTCTTAAGATTTCTATTCTGAATATTGGAAACAATCTGGAAATATCCCTACAAACAGAATTTTAGACTGATAGCATAAATTCAGTTGAATGTCTTGCTTTATAAAGAAGGGAACCAAGAAAACGATCAGCAGCCTGCATGGGGGAGGCAAAAGAAAGGGCATCCATGGGCCTGGTAGAACAGCTGATACAGGTGATTTACGTAACAGAAAGAATTCAGGGAAAGAGGAGAGGTCCCTATACCTCATGGGAGATGAGAAGGGAGGGCACCCAAGGTCTAAAGTAAGAGTGGTAGGTATGGGGGGCTGTGAAACACCTCGAGCTCTGTGTGTCCTGACAGTCTGTGGTGGTAGCTATAACAACATTAAAAACAAACAAAATAAAACAGAGAAAATAAAACAAAAACCTTCATGATGAGACTAATTGCCTTTTTTACTAGTTCTACCAACAGATAAAACCCTTGCTCTACAATACGCTTAGTATTTGAGAATTCTTCTTGCTTCTCTCTGGCACATTTCACCAGCGCCCAACTCTCTTCACAGTAACTTCTAACAGCACCTCAGTTTTTGTAATTCTCTTCCCCTCCTTTTTCCCTTTTAAGAGAAGGACAAGGAAAGTCATCAAGTATTGCCTGTGAAGCTAATTTTTAAAAATGACATTCATGCTTAGCTACACTTTCAAAACGTGCTATACTTAATTTATTTTTTCTGTCTGCTTTCCTAAACTGCTGATTAAAGATCAATTTATAAACAAGAGATTGCTCTCTCATTACTCATCTTGTCCTTCTGCCCATTTCTGCTAATAATTCAGCTTTTAATAGTCGTACGGGGATTTCAGATGATAAAAGACGAACCATTAATTAGGAAAAGGCAATGGAAAAACAGGAGCAGAAGTCAGGAAGTATTTCAGATAGGATAGTAGCTTTAAAAATTGATTTTCAGACTTTTTCTCCATTTTAAGTAAAACTTTAGCAAATATATATATATATTTTTTAATTTTAATGTTATTTTATTTTGTGACAAGCTAATGGTAAATCTCCCCTTTCAAAACTGCTAATCTGCTCTCAGATCAGTAAGTGCCCAAATGGGTAACATGTTCATCTAATAGTGGGATTATGTCGAATGAACATGTATAAAATGTGTTTACAAGTACAAGCTTTCCCTAGATGAAGAGTGTAGATGGCATTATCTATCTACATTGCAGGAATTCTCATCACGTTAGGTGAAAACAGAACTTTCTGAGGAGTAGCTAAAATGTTTTATGTCACCCTTTCTACTCTGACGATCTAAAATATCTGTAGCTGGTTCTTTTATCCTCCCAAATAAATCCCACCTGTAGGAGGGGGAGAGAGCACAGACAACCTCTTCCTGAGACTCGGGATGCGTGCAGGTAAATGAAATAACCCGGACTATGAATCCATTGTCCTGTTCACAGGACTGGAAGGTCTGGCTTGAGAGCAATGAATGGGTGAAGTGAAGACAGCTTTAGGAATGTGTCCTGATATGCTCTGTCCTGCAGGAACAGGATCCCCCTTGTGGAATACACGGAGCATTTCCCAGTGCAAGGGTAAGAAGCTGAGCTGTGGGTGCTCCAAATGAGGTCAGTTTACTCGGAAGCTATGAAACCACGTAATTTGTGATTTGGGATGCGATAAAAACAACATTTTTACATTTTTATTTGTTGTGAGACAGACATCTGATGTGTGCTTTTTACCAAGAAGAGCTTTGGATACTTGCTTTGATGGGTAACAGAGAAAGTCCTTTTTTTCTAAAGGGTGCATAGCATTTGAAAGGCTGCACTACCTACAGAGCCCTTTTGAGTTAGTTGCTACTGGTCTTTTCATACTTTTCATGTTTTATATGCACTATTTTAAATGCACCTCCAAAATATCTGTACAGAAAAGATCACCATGTTATTTCTTATTGCGTCCAAATGATATATTATAAGGGCATTTTCTAAGCAAACCAACTGCCCCTTATTTCTGGAAGGATTTAGCATGTAGTTACCAACTTTTATGCTCACAAATTTAAAGGTGAGCTGAATTTCTGAGGTCACTAAGGTATGTAGCTGGCATCCTAACTATTCTACTTATCCCAGGGTAGATGCCACTTTTCTTAGAAGAATTGGAGAGAGAAGAATGGTTCCCTTCCAGGCCCATGCAAGCCTTGTCAAATGAAAATGAGAATAACTGGCTTATCAGAGGGAAAGTATTTCTACACCAAATACACCTACTTGCCTGGATTACATTCACAGACACAGAAAAAAAATATGTGAGAAAGAAGCAGTTTTCTGTCAGATCTTGTGCTGATCTTCTGATCTGGATACCATCCACTGGCTAAATAAAATATTTGGAACAGGGCCTGATGTTGATAATTAATATCCTCAGAAGAATATGCAGCAGCACTTAAGAGGATCTGGTCCTTCTAGAAGGAAGGAGAGATTTTGTTTCTATACTCAGATGTAGAGAAGTAAAGAAAAAAGGAATCACACACAATATAAATTACCTACCCAAGAAAGCCTGGGTTGTTAAAGACCATACAGCACATACACTGACCATACAGCAGGCAATGGGGCCAACACATCTAAGGACAGCAGCATTTTTCCCCATAAATTATAGTTCCTATAGCAATGAAGGACAATCTTAACAACCACAACCAAGGCTACTACAACGAACAACTTGCTTGAACTATCTGGCAGACCCAAAAAAAGAGTAAGACCAGGTAAGGCAGTGATGGAGGCTCTGCACTCTCCATTACTCTCAGTGTGGTGAAGCCTTTTCTGTGTGGGATGATGCAATTCTAGACTCTGCGGAATGCCCAACAGCCCTCCTCTTGCTATTTACTGACATAGGCATTGCAGCCTGCACTGAATACCATACCGCAAAGGTTAAGAAGCATTCCTCCTGACTTTCTAAAATAATTAAAAAAAAAAAGATTATGAGGAAAAAAACATTTAAATCCTGTTTTCATTTTAAGATAGGCCTGCCAAAATGAGGCAAAACTACCAGAAAGATGGGAAACAGGTTTTGTGAAACAATAACTTTCATCAATAACTATTTCCATAAGAGCTAGATTTCAACAGCTGAGTTTTCTTGACTAACATAAAGAGAAAAGTTAGTTCCAAAACTGTTCCAACAGTAGAAGCCAAAAAGACCATTAGAATCTGGCCAGCAAATGTAAAAATTGCATCTCTTTAAACTCTCTAACTTTCCTGTTTTGAAAAAGGCTCAGTTGCCAGCAAGACAGCAGAAAGGAAAACCTCTGTGGAATTTCTTCATCTATTTCAAAAACATATTGCCAACAGTATGTGCACCTCTCTATAAGTACCTTTCTGGCCCTTTAAGTCCTAACAAGAGTAGCAATAGCTTGTTTCCAATGCAGAAATATCTGTGAAAATGAACAGCTTAACTGCTTCGAACAAACAAAACTGCGTAATTAATTTCAAAATATGCAAGAACACAGTTGTTAATAATATTACTGTTTGTTTTCATATCTGACATCAAAGACTGATGTAACCTGAACCAGTACTCTGATTCACCTGTTCCACAGGAATGGTCCAGAGAAAAATAAAATCTTTCAAGTGAGCTGAGAGGATTGTGCTAAGGCTTCTCACTTTCTTAGTGAGATATCTAGTTTGATTCAATTGTAGTCAAACTAGCAGCTTCATACAGAAGTGAAAAAAACAATCCCTCACTGAGCAGAAGCGTGTTCTGTAGTATTATTAACAATATTAAAGTAATTAAAGTATTTCACCTTAATAAAATTCATGGTATAATACTGATTTCCATGCAAACAACTGCTTTTTCAAATCCGTTAGCAGCAGCTTTTTTCTCTTATTTAGTTATGTTCCAAGCTTTTTTTTTTTCTTTTTTTTAAATTAGAAAGTTCTTGCTAACTGAAGGATACAGAGACCAATACCAGTCAGCAAAAGCAGACATAGAGAATTTCTTTTGTTGCACTGTAATAGAACATTTTGAGATGGTCTAAACTATAGAGTAACTATCAGAGCATTTAGGCAAAACCGAAAACTAACAGAAATGAAACAAACAAAACCAAATGAACAAACAAAAATAAGCCACCATTTCTCTGCAGGAAGAGATGTTCTCTAAACAGCGCTATTTTAAAACCTTAACTTTTAAAAAAAGTGTCACACATCACCAAGGTCTTTCTTTGGATTATGTGTTGCTTCTGCTTACTTCTGCTGACTACAAGCAGTTTTGATTGCACTCAGCCTTGCAGCTAAGTTCATGTTTCCAATTGTTTCCCACATATGAGTAGCATTACTAACTGAAGGATCTAAAGCCTTATGCTCCTTAATAATGAGCTCAACTGAAAGAAAAACAAAACAAAACTTTGAGTTAATTAAAAATAAATACACTCCTGAGTAACTAATTCCAATCAATAAACTAGGCAAAAATGACACCCAATGACCTTTAGAGGAGTTTTACTCATTTTGAAGTGACTTTTCCCATTTCTCTTAAGTGACCTTATAAATCTTCTTGTGCCAGCTGTTCCCAAGGCACTCCATACCAACACAGACTTGTACCAGGACATTCAATGCCCAGTGTTAGGAAGTGAGTCTTCATTCCCCCAATAAACCTTAAAAAAGTAGCTGGTAGGAACTGAGAACGTACAAATGTGTTGCACACATCGGAACACACCAGCACACAGACACACAGGCACATGCTTTCACATGTCTTTTCAGTGTACTGGAAACCCACCGTATCCCCCTGCTTGGATGGGTGTTTTTGGAGAAGCACAAGCATACAGACTAAAATCCTCTGTTTGGAAGCCAGCCCGGTTTAACGACGGCTCAGATGCACTGCGGTGAATTTTTGGCAATGACCGGGCCAGAAGCTCAATGGAGGCAAGAATCTAAAACAAGCAGAAAATAACCGATCAGTTATTCTAAAGTTGTAACAATCTCTTAAAACCAAAGGCAGAACATCAATTAACTACAAAAAAAGATATTTATACACACATTGAAACAGAAACTTAAAAAAAAATTACTGCACTGCACTCTTGTGCTTACATCTTCACAAGCCAAGAAGGACATTTTGTGAAGAAACTGTCTCATTTTCCCCTTTAAAAGGCCATGCTGATTTCCCTGTGTAAGCATATGGCAAACAGTTGCTTTTTATTTGCTTCCTTGTTTATGCATTGTTACCTATAGCTATTATCGCCGTAAACAAACACCATTTCTCTGGAAGCTGTCTCCCTAACACCATCTACCAAAAAGCCAGCAGGGGGAGCTCAATTTATTTTTGAAAATGCTTTGGTACACTCGAAACAAACTAAGAATTTCCCCCTTCAAGCTTTTAGAACCCAAACCTCCCCCTGCAGGCATGATAAAGTTTTGTCTCCAAACTATCAGACTCCCCTCATAAAGCCTGGGGGAGAGGAAGGAGCAGAGCATACAGATTTCTGAGAACGTAGAAAACAAGTTCTAATTCACGTGTTTAACTGCAATCATTAATTTCGCTATTGCCCAGGAAACTTTCTCCAACAAATAAATGATTTTCTGACTATACAAGGTATTTTAATATCTGCTTTTTGAATTGAAAATTAACATTTCTAATGATCTAATCCAGAACTCTTATGAAGTCCTGCTGTAGGACTAACCAAAAAAATCTTAAACTAGCCAGTGAATTCATAAGTGATCTTTGTTTTTTTGTTTTTAAATTGTCATGTCTACTGAGAACTAAAGAAAAAACACTCCTCACCTGTGGAAAAAGGGGTCTCTCGTCTCTTTTCTTTTTTAAGCATTCTGCCATTAATCTCTTCATAGCTTTTGGACAGTTGCTCCGTACTTTGCTGAGGTCTGGTGATAGATATCCTCGTCCCACCATAAAAATTATCTTTATTTTAGGAAAAAAACAGATGAAGAGGAAGAAGATGAGTTCATAAAATAAACAGTAAAACAACAACAACAACAAAGATGGACATTTTGCTATAAACTATTTTAGCTCCAGCAGCAAATTTTCTGCTCCCAAAGAACAGCATCTGGAAGTGAAATCGCCAGGTTTGTTAAGAGTAATGTTTGCTTGCTTGTTCAGTAAAGACAAGAAATTAGACTTTTCTTCCTCCTTCTCTACTAAGAGAGATTTAGGAGAAACACGAATGCTAGTAAATGGTTACCATTTATAGCAATGAACATCTAAGGAAGAGTTCTTTGGTGTCAAAAACTGTTACAAAAACAAGAATAAGCAACTGTGGTAGGAATACGGTTCCTAAGAATAAATATTCTGTTTCATAATACGAAAGTCAACAGAAAGTTCACACTAAAAGGCATTTTAGGAAACACGCGGACTTCAGATATTAAAAGAAACCTTACTTTTTGAGAATAAATTCTTTCGTTTGCTTTTTTACCACTAAAACTTATTATTGACATGTGACCGTCCTTCCACCTCCACACCTCCCTACCCCCAAGAAAACCACATACAAAAATGAAACTGCCTTTCGTCTGTAGAAACTGAGTATTACAGGCCTATTTTGATATTCACCTAGAGGCAGACAGGCTTTGAATTTTTACAGTAATTTCTTTTGCATGGAAGGTTTACATTTCACCTAAGGATAAAACTTAAGTATAAAACAAAGTAAATTAATAGAAAGCAGGAAAGCAGAGTATGAATCTGGTTCATGTGCTCCTGGATATATTAAAAAAACCATCAAACAGCATCACATCAAGCCAAGGTCAAATGTAATGCAGTTTGAGTACTGCAGTTGTGCTGCCACTAAAAAGCCCTTTCAAACTAGCTAATCAAAGATCCATTCATGCTGCAGCAGATAATCACTATCTTTTCTGAACAGTCAGACAGACCCAGCAGGTGTATCATGCCTTATATTTTATGTAGTATAACTATTTCAATATCTTAACACTGGCAAAAAAAATAAAGCCACAACTTGCCAGAAAATCAAAAACAAAAAACAAAACAAAACAAAACACACAACTCAAGCAAACTACCTATGCTATTTGCACTAACACTACCACAGTCCTTTTTCAACTTTCAGCATGCATCTGCATTTGCATTACGCGGTACAGCAGATCACCCAAATGGTTTCTTCAGAAATTTCCAAGTGCCAGAACAGCATTTCATAGTAAAGGCTTGTCTACACCATCCATAACCTCTGCAGCAAAGAGAGTTATCACCTTCTAGCAGTTATTCTTTCCTAAATAATTACACTACTTAATTTAAAATTATTCAAAAATCATCAGTATTTTTGTTTCTGATACACTGTTTGTATATAACACAAGGATTAATATATTGATTAGATGTTAGAAAAAGATTATCACTATAAGAAGAGTCCTAGTCTGTCTATAAAAATCTGTTAAAGTCAGAAAAACTCTTAGAGGTGTAACAAGAATGATGCTTTGCTCACTAAAAATGTCAGTTGTGACATATTATCTGATGTAGAAGCATCAATACAGAGTGGGCAATATTTCCATCTCTTTCAAACAACGGAGGATGAAAAAAGAATCAAGAGTTCAGATCACATTTTTTATGCTGGGTTAACTTGCAATTTAAAATTTGTTTCGGCACTCAAATGTGAGCACCCATTTCACAGGGTTCCTGATTCAAAACTTAAAAGGTGAAAACAAAACAATGTCTGAATACTACTTTTAGAAGGCTAAAACCATCTGGTCAGGAATCTAGACACTTCCCTTTGTTTAAAGAACAGAAAAAAAATACAAAAAGAGGAGTCACTCCAAATCTGATGAATTGGAATGAAGTGTTCCGACAAATATGGAAGCAGCCTTATAAAATGGCATTCACAGATGAACGTTGCTATGGTTGCAATTCTCAAGTACTGACAGTGAAAAAAAACAAGGGATGCGGACACAGATACAACATAAATATATCACCAGCCAGATAAGGAATAGTTTACACCAAAGGTCTTGATGCATAGATCCTATTTCCAGATTTGACAGAGAAATGATAAATCAGACAAGCCTTCCCGAACATCCCTATCCTGTGGAGACATATTACAGGCGTGGGGTATCATTAGACTTATGGAATATTTGTTCACAATTAAGTAATCTTACAGGATTCAAACACTCTGGAAAGTCATATGCTCCATCAAGCAGAATTTGAGAAATGCTGATATCCTGAAACTCCATTAGATGGTGCATGCATTTCTCAAGACTGGAATGAATATGGAACACTCACTGAGATGATTGCCATTCCATTTTGTCAGTCCTGTTCCTGAGCTGTTATTCAAGGCAGTTCAGGAGGTGGAAAAGAAAGAGGAGTAACTGAACATACAGAGAATCGTTTCTGCTTTGCAGAACTATTCTAAACTAGATTACTATTAAGTAACCTGCTCTCTCCTTAACAAGTATCCTGGCAACGAGCTCAGAATCTGAAAATCTGTACTTCAAGTAAAAAAAGGAACAAAAGAAGAAGAAGAAAAAAACCTTGAGAGAAGTGAGTAAATTGGTGTTATGTGGCTGAGGCAGATCTAAATGTAGAAACGTCATCTCAGAACATCAGAAACACAAATGGAACGCACAAAACAACAGAATAGGCACTTCACAGGACTACATCACTCTTCTTCAGGCCACAGATGACTGAAGTCAACCCCTTCGCAAGCCCATGCTCTTTTTACCTGGTCCCTGTTGTTGATGTTTGAGTATGGTAACTGTCCAGTCATCAATTCATAAAGAACGATCCCAAATGCATACACATCTGACTGAAAACTGTACGGGTTTTTGTCTTGCATCCTTATAACTTCTGGTGCCTGTACCACAAAAGGAAACAATTAGGAAGGAACAAAAGGAAATATTTCACCATGCCAGGCTGCACCTTGCATACCAGAAACAAAATATGGACTTGTCCAGAGTATAAGAGGTGCAAGGCCCGCTCCTGGCTTCAGGTGTTACTGAGTTCTAATACAGAGGGGATAATGACACAAATCTCAAAATCTGTATCAATAACCAATCTCTCATTGGTTCTATTTAGCTTGGTTATCCCTTTATTGATCTATGACAAAACAAAGTGACCCTGTTCAGGCTAAGAAGATATTTTGAAACTAGAATTATAACAGCACTGAAAATAATGTCAACTAACAGAACCTTCAGTTTCTTCAAGTGGAAAAGAAGAAAGATGAGTTGCAACAGAGGTCATAACTATACTTCTTAGAAGATTTAAGCAGTTTGCATGACATCTTCAGAGTAACCATGTGTGAATCCTTAAAACTCAACCCTGAATTGATCACATTCTTGTTCCTTAGGCAATTTTTTTTCCTGTTAGTTTAACCCTCAGTACAGGGGAAGAAGACACTGAGGTTTGTTTGTTTCTTGTGACTATTGGAAAATGTGCTTAAAGAAAAACTGAAATTCACTTAGAACTTCTAAGTACTGCTTGGTCTTTCCAGCTTCAGATAGTTTGCACGTGTCCATGCACTGGAAGGATAGTCTGAGAAAGCTTGGTCAGATACCCTTAAATCAGTTAAAACAGACACACCACTTCCCCTTTACTTACCATCCATAGAATAGATCCAGACAACTGTTCAAATTGATGAGATCCACTCCATCGTGATTTCACTGTAGCTAGACCAAAGTCACCTATTTTTACTGTGAGGTCTTCATGAAGAAAAATATCTAAGTGGGAAATGTTAAGGGAAAACAAACAGTACTGGTTCTGTCCTCCAAGAACAATAAACAGGTAAAAACTTGCAACTTTAAACATAACAGTTTTAACCATTCACTACCATTAAAGAAATGTATATAATACAGGTTCTTAGCAGCCAGCATGATGAATTATGGTACTGTAGGGTTACATATTTAATGACCAGGCCAGTGCTGAACAGCCTACAGCCCAGGTGACTTTCTTGAAATGCCAAGTACTCAACCACTAGAAGCTGAATACACTCCACGAGTGAAATGGAAAAATCTTTCATTACAATGATGTGAAATTCTTTGTTAAACTGCAACAAAATGCACTATGTTATTGGAATCACAGCAATAGACATAGTAAGTATTCATTACTTTTCTACTGATCATGTAACGCCTTCTCAACCAAATTTCAATTCAACAAATAATCACACAAGAAGAGGTTTTCACTTCAATAAGGTCATTTCTGGCAGGAAAAACAAAACAAAACTAGTAATAATAAAAAAAAGAAAAAAGAATGCTGTCATATTCCAGAATCACATCTCTAGGAAAGGATACTATTACTCTTGAGGTCTCTGTGGATGATTGACTTGGCATGCAAATAACTGAAAAGGAACATCATAGATTAGATAGGTTAGATGTTATCCCACTAATGAACAGCTCAAAGTTCATTGTATTACCAAAACACAAACTCTGTGGATATCCAAACTGCACATGTTTGTTAAAGCACTAAAACATCAGCAATCCATGAAAGATCTTGCAACAGTCACAGGAGAAAAGAAAAACAAAATAAAGCTTAGATTTCCACCTCCAACCTGTTGTTACTGAAGAATAAAAGAGCAATTACATGTCAACTTGTGATGTGATCGTCGGGAGCTGTCTAGGGCAGAGTGACCACGCAATGGTGGAGTTCACTATTCTTGGCGAGGCCAGGAAGGGGACCAGTAAAACCGCTGTATTGGACTTTCGGAGGGCTGACTTTGAGCTGCTCAGGACATTGGTTGGTGGAGTCCCTTGGGAGGCGGTTCTGAAGGGCAGAGGGGTCCAGGAAGGCTGGGCGCTCTTCAAGAGGGAAGTCTTAATGGCGCAGGAACGGTCTGTTCCCACGTGCCCAAAGACGAGCTGGCGGGGAAGAAGACCGGCCTGGCTCAACAGAGAATTGTGGCTTGATCTTAGGAGGAAAAAGAGGGTTTATAAGCTTTGGAAAAGTGGGCAGGCCACTAAGGAGGACTTTAAAGAAGTAGCGAGGCTGTGCAGGGACAAAATTAGGAAGGCCAAAGCTCATCTGGAGCTCAATCTGGCTACTGCCGTTAAAGATAACAAAAAACGTTTCTATAAATACATCAACACAAAAAGGAGGACTAAGGAGAATCTCCATCCTTTACTGGATGCGGGGGGAAACTTAGTTACAAGAGATGAGGAAAAGGCGGAGGTGCTCAATGCCTTCTTTGCCTCAGTCTTTAGCGGCAATACCGGATGTTCTCTGGATACCCAGTACCCTGAGCTGGTGGAAGGGGATGGGGAGCAGGATGTGGCCCTCATTATCCATGAAGAACTGGTTGGTGACCTACTACGGCACTTAGATGTGCACAAGTCGATGGGGCCAGATGGGATCCACCCAAGGGTACTGAGGGAACTGGCAGAGGAGCTGGCCAAGCCGCTGTCCATCATTTATCAACAGTCCTGGCTATCGGGGGAGGTCCCAATCGACTGGCGGCTAGCAAACGTGACGCCCATCTACAAGAAGGGCCGGAGGGCAGACCCAGGAAACTACAGGCCTGTCAGTTTGACCTCAGTGCCAGGAAAGCTCATGGAGCAGATCCTCCTGAGAGTCATCATGCAGCACTTGAAGGGGAAGCAGGCGATCAGGCCCAGTCAGCATGGCTTTATGAAAGGCAGGTCATGCCTGACGAACCTGATCTCCTTCTATGACAGAGTGACGCGCTGGGTGGATGAGGGAAAGGCTGTGGATGTGGTCTACCTTGACTTCAGCAAGGCTTTTGACACCGTCTCCCACAGCATTCTCCTCAAAAAACTGGCTGCTCTTGGCTTGGACTGGCGCACGCTTCGTTGGGTTAGAAACTGGCTGGATAGCCGGGCCCAAAGAGTCGTGGTGAATGGAGCCAAGTCCAGTTGGAGGCCAGTCACTAGTGGCGTCCCCCAGGGCTCGGTGCTGGGGCCGGTCCTCTTTAATATCTTCATCGATGATCTGGACGAGGGCATCGAGTGCACCCTCAGTAAGTTCGCAGATGACACCAAGTTAGGTGCGTGTGTCGATCTGCTTGAGGGTAGGAAAGCTCTGCAGGAGGATCTGGATAGGCTGCACCGATGGGCTGAGGTCAACTGCATGAAGTTTAACAAGGCCAAGTGCCGGGTCCTGCACCTGGGGCGCAATAACCCCAAGCAGAGCTACAGGCTGGGAGAGGAATGGTTGGAAAGCTGCCAGGCAGAGAAGGACCTGGGAGTGATGGTGGACAGTCGGCTGAATATGAGCCAGCAGTGTGCTCAGGTGGCCAAGAAGGCCAACGGCATCCTGGCTTGTATTAGGAACAGCGTGACCAGCAGGGCTAGGGAGGTGATCGTCCCCCTGTACTCAGCTCTGGTGAGGCCGCACCTCGAGTACTGTGTTCAGTTTTGGGCCCCTCGCTACAAGAAGGACATCGAGGTGCTTGAGCGGGTGCAGAGAAGGGCGACGAAGCTGGTGAGGGGCCTGGAGAACAAGTCCTACGAGGAGCGGCTGAGGGAGCTGGGCTTGTTCAGCCTGGAGAAGAGGAGGCTCAGGGGTGACCTTATTGCTCTTTACAGATACCTTAAAGGAGGCTGTAGAGAGGTGGGGGTTGGCCTGTTCTCCCACGTGCCTGGTGACAGGACGAGGGGGAATGGGCTTAAGTTGAGCCAGGGGAGTTTTAGGCTAGATGTTAGGAAGAACTTCTTTACTGAAAGGGTTGTGAGGCATTGGAACAGGCTGCCCAGGGAAGTGGTGGAGTCACCATCCCTGGAAGTCTTCAAAAGACGTTTAGATGTAGAGCTTAGGGATATGGTTTAGTGGAGGGCTGTTAGCGTTAGGTTGGAGGTTGGACTCGATGACCTTGAGGTCTCTTCCAACCTAGAAAATTCTGTGATTCTGTGATTCTGTGAACTTCTGCTTTTCAGTTGCCTAAGTCAATATTCAGAATCAGAACTAAAGAATGTCAGTAGTTTTCAACATGCCATTCAGTGCTGAAGGCTCTGCCTCCCAGCCTTGACGGTGACTCTCAGGACACTTTGTGGGGTAAGTCACAGCTTTAGGCTAGGTGTTTCCAAATCGTGGGACCTAAAAGTGTTTCCAAGTCTCTATGTGTATCCCATGTCACAAGCTGACTGTTTTTTAGTGTGGTACTGGAAAAGAGATCCCCAGATTGCAGAATGGATAAATAGACTGCAGGGAGGTCAGAGGAGAGTACTTGCCCCACAGCATAGATATAGCCTAAATTAGGCAACAAAGCTGTTTGTTTAATCTATTGGGCAAGACGGCTCTTTGTTTAATCACTTAGAGTGGCACAGATCTGTGGAAAAGCCCCATTTTATGTTCCTGCCTTGAATCATGCTCAAAGAACAGTTTCTGTATCTCCACTACCTACAGAGGGAGCCTGGGGATATCAGCAGGCAAACAGAAGGCTGAGGCCAGTTGCTGCAAACATCTCCCCACCTCTTGACTGAAAATATAATCGAATACTCAGTGGAAAAAGTGCACGATTAACTGCAATCATCGTAGTGGTTTTCCAGCTGAAGGGTGATTTTTCTATCTTACATCAGTGTTCTGATTTTGACATACAATATTGGGCTAGTTTTGTAAATTCCAGTTCCCTCCATTGCTGTCAACGGGAGTAAGGATTACTTAACACATAGTCCTTAGAACAAAATAGTTATGTTTTCTTCAAATACTGAAATCTATTACTTTATTTAGAGAGCTACAACACTTACGAGAAATATAAAAGAAACTGCATTCTTTTCACTAACAGGCCTGTCTGCATTCTGGGTTATCTTACACAGTTCTGTACTTTCATTTGCAGGGTGTTTCTTTTTAAACTCTTACCCTAAGTCTATCTGCACTGTGAAGACCATAAAGCCTTGAACAGAAATCTTTTCTCACAAGATTAAAGATAATTACAGTGTGGTTAAACTTGCGTTCTGCTTTCAGAGACCATATTCCTTGATTACGTGTACTTCCCTATGTTCCAGAAAAAGACCCTGAAGTCTATTTTACTGATCAAAATAATAAACTCTTCAAATACTTTAATTAAGGCAGGACTCTGGACTTGGCAAACTGACAGACAGCTAATCTAGTTTGCCAATGTCAGTCACAGTGTGAAAGAGATACACAAACACTGTCACAACGCTCATTTGCAAAGAGATAATAAGAGACTTACTCCATGCCTTGTGCAGTCTGTCGTGCAATATCAATTAGTTTAATCATTTCAAATTTGGTCTCAATGATGTGTAGATGGTGATATAAACTTGACCCCTCACACCATTGGGTAACAATAGCCAACTGAGGCTTTGTTGAATAACCCATAAAAAGAAGGATATTCACATGCCGTGTTTTCCTGTTGGGGGAAAAAAAAAGTATATCAGGAGAAAATTGACGAGGGAAAATAAATAAATAAATAAACAGGCAGAACCAAATGCATCTTTCCAAACAGAAGCTCTTGGGTCAATCTCAGCTTCCCCTAGGATAATCCATTTCTAGATTCAACTAATTAATTATTACAGCCTATAACCTTTATTGTTGTATTAACATGGAACAGGTATTCTGGAGCAAGCATTGCTTTCTCTTGATTTTGCAAAAAAACAAAACAGCACAGGAATGCTCAGAAGATGTTATCACTAAGTCTACGAGGGACATTGATTGTTTGAAGGCAGGCCTGGTCTTGTATAACCCTAGTCCAGCTATACATGTTGCTGCCCATCAAGCAGAAGGACATCCCAAATGAAATTCCAGTCTTGGTGAATTCCAGGAAATGCAACCTTTTCCTTCAGAAACTATCAACATGCTTCCTTGACAAGGCTTCATTTTTTTTAGTACTTTGATAAAAATCATTTACTCTCTGGAGCTAGCACATGAAAAATGATGGGAACAGGTATGAAAACTGTACCTCTGTAAAGTTACGATACTCTCTACGAACTTGTTTCCAAACAGTACTGGGATAGACTGGGGTTCACCACAGAGATTTGGTCACATTAAATCAAACCTCTTTCAAAGAAGAAGAAACTCTAGACATAAAAACTTCTCAAAGCATAATCCCAAGGTTATCTCAGCAGATATCCCAGTAGAATCAAGGCCTGGAAGAGTCTACTGATACATTGTAAAATCTGAAAGATTCTCCTTATTCCCCAGGAAGTCAATCACATTCTTAGTGTCATCAAACGGACATGAAGAAGAACTAGATTCCACCAAACATACCAACTACAGATCACAAAGATGAGGCACCTAAGCATTCTGGAGTCTTTCTTAGGTTTCCCAGAGGCTGAGGAAAAAGCAATCTTCCTTCTACACAGCTCAGTATTGAAGGCAGCCTTCTCACTGCTTGAAGAAACCTAACAGACCAAGCTTAAAACCTGTGGCAACTTCTTAAATCTGTATGCTGTGCTGTTTTGTTGGCAGCTCTTTATATTTTCTTATATTAAAAAACTATCATGAGATCTTTGACTGTGAACCTGTTTGTCCTCTCAGCAGTGCAGGCTAGGACAGTTCTAGACTATGCAACTGTGCCTTTGTCAGGTTTGAGGATTTGTCAAGTGATACTGTGAGTAACTGCTGAGTAAACAAAAATCATCAATTTCTTGCAAATCCTATCTCAAGGAAGTACTGATGAAGCATAATAGGAAAGGCATGATGATGGGTATATCTGGCCTGTCTGGGTCAAAAGATAGGACAATTGACCGCTTACTGTAAGTGCCAAAAGGATCAACAGAGAAGGGCTAGACTTCAGCCACAGGACTGCCAGGAGAAATCCGGACTAGGTATGAACTACAAGATTTTTGATGCTATGCTTTGGGTTCCACTATGTTCTGAACAGATATGCCACAAGGCCTCTACTTCCACAGCTATGGACTTAGGAGTTTCACCATGCACTTTATGGGGGACCATCCTCCAGCACAGGCACCCAGCTCAACACATCAATTTTCCAGAGCCAAGAAGTGTCTATTTTGTTTCATAAAACAGAATTATGGGTAAGATTGTAATTGGATGCTAGTGGTATTCCACCAGAAATACTGTATGGTGTCACGTTGATAGATCCTCTAGTGAGAACTGAACCCAAGACAAATACTTCATTTGAGAATGTACAAGCAGCAGACAGGAGAAAAGAAAATCAAGAAATGACTACGAAAAAAAAACAAAAAACAAAAACCTTTTTTTTTTTTTGAGGAGTCAATGCTACTGGATAGAAACTACTGAACAATTGAAAACTTGGTCAGTAGTGTAGCTGGAAAACAGCAATTAGGTACACTCTCCTTCAATCTCAGAACGTGGATGAGAGCAAAGGTCCCACAAGTTCACCTATAAGCTTGACTGTCCTATGGGTACTACAACAGCAAAAAACAGTCTGTTTTGAGTGTTTGGATATAGATATACTCAACATCAGTCTACATATGTTATTCAGTATATCTATACCCAGACAGATGGTATGGATATATGAGAGAAGGACAAATTAGCAGTGGATACAAAATAAATGTCTTAAATGGGAAGTTATACTTTCTATCCCAATTATCATCATGAAGGAATATGACCAATGCAGTCTAATAGAAATATGAAACTCAATGATTACAGAAGCATAAATTTACACAAATGATTTTACGCCATTAAAAATATTCTTACCTGAGCACTCCTACTTCATTTTTGAAAGCCTGTAACTGTTGAGGTGTGGGTGCTGTAACATTCAACATTTTCACTGCCACATCACCTTTAAAACAAATATTTTAAATAAGTACCATTGACATAGATTCCACAATTAAGAAAATAATGTACAGAAAATCAGAAATATTGAGATTATCTATTTTCTAGCTTTAGTGAAATAAACCACTAAAATATTAATAGTAAATATTCTGTAAAAAGACATGGATATTTCAGTCTTTCTAGTAACTACATTTCATTGAGAAGAACACGCAAGAGTCAAGATTCTAAACTGTTTGAAGTTCTAATATTACTTAACACAGTAGTTTTGAAATGTAAAAAGTATTCACAGGTTACAGAATAGTTGAGGTTGGAAGGGACCTCTGGAGGCAATGTTGTTGAACCCTGTTGCTTAAGCAGGGCCACCTGGAACCTTTCACCCAAGGCCATGTCCGGACAGCTTTTGAGCATCTCCAAGGAGGGAGACTCCACAACCTCTCTGGGCAACCTATTTCAGTGCTTGGTCACCTTCACTGTAAAGAAGTGATTCCTGATTATCAGACAGAGCCTCTTGTGTTTCACTTTGTGGCCATTACCATGCTCCATCCTCTTTCCACTCTCCCTTCAAGTATTTCTATATAGAGAGACAAGATCTCCCTCTGAGTCTTCTCTTCTCCAGGCTGCATCGCCCCAGCTTTCTCAGCCCTTCCTTATAGCAGAGATGCTCCAGTTGTCTAATCAACTTCATGGTGCTTTGCTGGGGTCTCTCCAGTATCTCCATGTCTCTCTTGTACTGGAGAGTTCAGACTCTGACCCAGCACTCCAGGTGTAGTCTCACCAGTGATGAGGTAGAGGGGAAGGATCACCTCCCTCAACCTCCTAGCAATGCTTCACCTAAAGCAGCCCAGGATACCATTAGCCTTCTTTGTGACAAGGCCAAATTGGTGGCTTATGTTTAACTTGGTGTCCAGCAGGACCCCCAGACCTTTTCCTGTAAAGCTGCTTTCCAGCTGGGAGGCCCCCAGCAGGCAATGTCATTTGCTTAAGAATAACTGTTTGCTGTGATGGCCACATACCATGCCACTTTCCTTTGTAGACTGTTCCAAATGATCCAGATCCTATCCTTTGTCCAACTGTGATCTGTCCATCTGGTATCTCCCAATCATCACTTGAATCCCGTCGACCAAGGGTTTTCTTTACATAAACGCACAAATAGTAAGAAAGAAAGTAAGTGCATTAATGCCTGTGAAAATAGGTCCTTTACTTTAATAAATAAATTATATAAACTAATAAATTATATACATTATAAATGAAAAGATATTATATAAATTAATAAATTTCTGATTTGATATCAGAATTTCATATAATTAAAATCCTAAAATATTTTTTTCTCAAATGCTGCATTTGAGTTTTCAAGCTAGGCATATACTCTCAGCATACGAGTATACTAAATAATTTCTTGACATGAAATACTTGCCACAGATTTTGGGCAATGTTAAAATCAGTAAAAATTGAGATTTTTATTTTTACTAAAAGGAAAGTCTCATTTAGTTTTCAATTCTTATTCAGTCGCATGGTTAAATTGTAAATTAAATAAATTGTTATGTACTGTTATATTTGAGATTCATTAGAGAACTTTCACTGTTCATGAAACATGATGGGGAAAATTAAGCTGTTCTTTGAATGGAAACTGGCTTCATAACATAAAGCACGCCAAGACTTCTGGGTGCAATGGAGGAAAAGTGAATACAGTCGATGATTTAGATGATTTATATATCAGTCCCATTATTTCAATATTCCATTATCTATTGGCTTAAAGTCCTCAATAATTATAATACCTTCAAAATAATTCAGATGACTATGATGAAAGAAAAGTGAGAAGAACATGGATATGTAATACTCCTATACTACGAATATACCATACTATGAGTGAAAATAGCTGATTTTTCTCTTACCATTCTATTTCTGTCTTCTGAGGATGAGGATGATTTCCTTTCTCGTTGGGGTCCTGGTGATTTCTGTAACGCTTTCACATTAGTGAGTGACCCAGGCAAAGAGGCAGGAGGTGTTGCAGACAAACCTGCAGTTGAACCTAAATTTCAGAAACAGAATCATTTTTATCTCTAAGAAGCCAACTTACAAGAATGTAGATACTAGGTGCGAGGATGTTTTTTAAGATGCAGTATCTCCAAACATCAATGTAAATGTTAAGAGGGAACAAACACATTCTTTGGAAATATTGTACTAATACTAGATTAGTGCTCAAGTCTTAGGTAACAGGAAGAGACAAGTCAAACATCCCTGTATCCCTGATAGTCCTCAGTCTCTTGGTCCTGAATTAGAGGGACAAAGTCTCTTTAACTAGAAAAAATATGTATGTTTGCTTTGAATTCCACCAGTTTCTTTGACAAGAGAAGTAGTAGCATTTTAGTTAGCAGTAGCTGCCTCTCAGATTTCTTGTAGCTAAGCTTTTTGGGACCCAATAAACAACTGAGATGCTGTACTTTGGAATCAAAATTGACTAAATGCAAAAAATTGAAATGGTTTCTAGCTGAGTCTCCAAGTGCCACCTCAAAACCATTTGGCTGTTTTAAAGCTATCTCTTTAGTAGGGAGCTCTTATTTAAAAGTAAATATAAGACTGTAGAAAGGATTTCAAAGGAACAAATACTTTACTTAGCTATTTGAAACATATTCTATTAAGTACAAACTGGAACTGTACATCTCCAGCACATACGCTGTCTAAACAAAGCTATGTAGGAAAATGTCACTAACAGAGCTGTCTTTCAGAGCCCCAGTGGTTCTTTACAAATAGAACACTTTAACTAGACGCTGCTTTTTAAAATACACCATAGTTATTAGTAACAAGGTTATGCTGACCCTCCCGATGCAAAGGACATAAAATAGGGTCAACTGTTAATTAAGTTCATGCTGCTCTGCTAAACAATGCCCGTCATTGTACCGGACCTCCACCGTTCCAGGGCTTTCTCTTACATCAGTGGTGGAGGACAATACTCCTCCTCATGTTCCTTCAGAAGCCCCTTTCTTACCAAGAAAGTCTCCTAATGCCAACTTGAATTCAAAATCCACTTTGTAACTTTCGTAACTGGTGCTTGAGTTCAGCCACTGTGTGTGCTAATTTATCTCACTATCTGTATCCATCACTCCTTTTCCTCATTGAGCTCAAATCCATACATTTAAAAGTGGAAGAGCACGATAATGGCATACCAACACATCAAAAATGGGATACAGCGTCCATGAACTCTGTCCCATGTGGTAAAGCAACAATAATGCATAATTGGGCATCCTAACTACACTTACAAGCAGTTGGAAAACAGTGACCTAAAGGATGCATTTTTGTTCATATTTACTTTATGGTTCCTATACTGTTAAACTTTAGTACATTACTTGTCTGAAATCAAACATATGTCAAATTAAATCTATGATGCTTCCAGAACATGAGCTATTTTCCAAAATTTTACTGGCTTAGAGATTTTCTCTTTAAAATCAAAGCTGTACTTTAAGACGTTAAAGAAAACACATTCTGTTTTCTTTAGAAGTAACTGAAGTCTCCTACTTAAATTTTAATACCAAGATACAGAAACGCTAACACAATATCCACCCTTCTGTGGAAATAGTTTCAGCACATGGTGCAACATGATAGTTAATCTGTTCGTAATAATTCCACAGGGCTTATTTTCTAAGTTATTGGAAGTACTGTGAAATACTTCAGATAACGTTGGACTTAAGTTATTAGCTTGGGCTCTGAAGCTATATTTAACATATTCCATTCTGCAGTCAGTTTGCTTGTCTTCTTACATCTGTCTTCTTACAAAGATTTCTGGAACCATTTTACAAGTCAGTTCATATGGTGAACTCCTCCTGATATATTCTGCAACAAAAGTCTTTGAAACAGCCAAGATGGTAGCATTTGAAAACCACACTACATGCACTTAACTACCCATATCTACATTTATACATATAGACAAAATATTTATATTTCATGCTATTACTTAGTACTTGGGTTCTCCAGCATATGAAATCCCATGTTTTTGGGGGGATTTTGTGCAATACAACAGATCCATTGACAGCTTTAGGCCTGAATTACACCAGAGTCAATGATGTGAGAATGGAAGACTATTACTTTATGCAGTTCAGGGCACAAACAAACACTGTTTCACTGGAAATTTACCAAATAAAAATTACATAGCCTAAACGATCCAGGGCCCCAAAGCAGTATCAATAAAACATTCTCAAAATGCAGTATTTGTTGAAAGTTGCCATGGCAACTTGCCATGCTTGAAAACCTTGAGACCTGACAAGATATCAATGGAAATGTTTGTAATTCACATTTGATTTCCTAGATTATGTTTCAAAATAAAGATTATTAAACATAGAAACTGCTAAAGCACTGAACTGACTTAAACTGAACAGTCAAGGAAATTCTAAGTTAAGGACATCGTGTTGTCTTTGAAATCACTTTAATGCAGTCCAAAGACCTCTGTTTCGAAAAACTATGTCAAGGTCCATATAAAAACCTCAACTATGAAATTCCTTGCTTTAGAAGATTTAAGTCAGGCTTTATTTATAGTCATTTCCAAGCGTGTAAAGGTGAAAGTGGGTATGTGTGGAAAGCACATTCAAAGCATTCCAGCCAGGCCAAGCAAAAAACAGAGGTGTTTTGATAAACTCACACACTTACATACACACGGTGTGAGGGTGAGGTACAAACAGCATCTGTGGTTTTACTTATTTTGTTTGGGTGAAAACAAGAAAGAAGAGCCCAACTACCTCTGAACACTGGGCCAGGCTCAAAATCAAACACTATTTCACTGGGGACAGAATGAAGGAGGGGACTGGGAGTCCGGGATTGGTATTTCCGAAGACAGCGCATCAGCTGGTTCAAAGGGGCTGTTAGAGAGAAAGAGACGGGCAGGCAGAGACAGAAAGACAGACACATAGAAGAAATGAAAGAAGTCATGGGAAATAACTAGGATGCTTTGACTCCTATTCATAGATCGCTTCTGTACTTTGAAGGACAAAAAGGTCAATTACTAAAAACACTGTTTCAGGAATGGGAATAGCCAATTGTTTTCAGATGCCAAGCAGACAGTTTATGATCAAAAGTTAAAACCAACATGATAGCACAACATTTAAATGCCGGACAAAATGGGCAAAACTGTGGAAAGCCACACCTATTGAGACATACAAAAATAGCCAAAACTGGAAACTTTAAATCAGTATGCTTGCAGACTAAAGGAAATTTCTTTAAAAAAAAGTGTTCTATTGCTGGCATAAGAAAAAACAGCTCCCTCAAATCCAAAGCAGGAGGTAGGTACCATCCTACAAACAAACATGTTTGGACGGGAGAAACAAAATTAGTGATAGTCCACGGTACAAAACCTTGGGGATCGGGATGGAGTGCACTGAGATAATTCAGAATTTTCTTATGGCTGGAACAAGTTACAGTTAATAGTAGCTGGCTGTGTTAATAATCCAGAGTTAGAAAAAACTGTCATATGCCTACCCTACTTATTATTTCTTTATGATTTCTATATTACGATTATATTCATAGGAATAAATATGGCATGTAAGAAGCCCTTTCAGGACCTTGACAGCCAGTGAGAAAAGTGACTTAACAGGCCCATGTGTAACATTTCAAGAAAAATAAATCTATTTTCTGGCCTAATTGTCAATTGTGGCTGGGTGTTACTAAAGGAAACAGAGACCTGGCTTTAACTTAAGGTCCTAACAACTTGGTTCTGAGATTAGCACAGGCATGCAGTACAGCAAAGCAGCATCTTCAGCAGGGGTAGAGGGGGAGAAGAACCGGAGCACTTCATGCTGCTTTAGGATGCAGCAGTTTGTATGGAAAGTCCATCTACCGTGCTGATGGTCTTCAAAGACTGTTGTTTCCATGGGTGGAAAGGTTAACAACAGGTATAAAAATCTTTGAGAGAGGGTTTGGAAGTTGTAGCATATCTGTGTGCAGCCATGTGAGTGAATTAGTGTGGGGGTATGTGTGCGTGTGTGTCTGTGTGTGTCTGTGAAAATGAGAGTGCAAGATAATTTTAAAACTAAAAAACTAGGTAAGACTTCAAAACTTTTTCTCCTTCCGTCTCCCCCACTCCCAGAATGACTGGCAAATGACTCGAACCGTTGTCAGACAAATACTAAGGTCATGGACAAGCAAATGCAAATTCATTTTTTATTCTAGCCATATTCTCATTTGTGCCTGTGTTTTATAGAAGGAAGTAGAACAAAGGGAAAGGACAGCAACTGTGTAATATAGCACTCTAGCTAGTTTAAACACTACTTACCTCCCTCTCCTCGTACACCCTGGTCTCTAATCAAGTCCTATAAATTAAAAAAAATAATAATAATTGTATTTAAGTATTATCACATTTATATTCCAGAATCAATTGAGAGTGATCAAACTGAGAATCCTTGACTTTATATGCTGGCCATGAAGTAGATTTTGTTTCCTATCCTGGCTTACTAACAGCAGTGACTCTGAAGAACTATTTATAACAACCATTAAACTTTTAAAAATGATTTACTTTAAAAAAGCATCTCCCAGTAGTAAACTGAAATGCACAGCCCCGAAAATAGATGCTGACATGAAAATATTGATTTAAACATGCAGTTATCCAAAATGCACAAAGAAATATTGAACCAAGCATTCTGGTTACAGTGTTTGCGACAAAATTGTCTGAACTGTCTTATCAGAAGCTGGGACATCAATTTCCTGTACTGAGGTAAGTCAGTCAAATGAGTTCTGCTTAGTTCTTGTCCCATAACGAGGCACCTGGTTTGCATACCCAGATGCACTCTGCTCTTTTCAGAAATGACTTGACTGTGAAAGATTTCCTTCACTTGTAATCCACTGTTAACTGAGAGTACCTCTTATGGCATATCCAAACCATATGGAACCTACACTAATGATGTTCTTAACACAAGAAAATTTTAGTAGCTTCCCTCCATAAGTTCATTTGCACCATCAAACCATTTTTTAATGGTTACACAATTAGTTTATTCTTTTATACATTTGCACTGCTGCTGAAGATACTGGTCCTGCCTCTCAGCTGCACCACTGCCATGTATCATGTAGCAATTTTAAGCCACTTTCTTAAAACTCAGTTAACATTCCATCTTCTGCTCAGCTCACATGCAAAACAGATTTTGTGCCTTGACGCCCATGCAGACTCAAGACTGATCACCTGACAAATAATGAATTTCTAAAGACTGGACTCAAAGGTAAAATACGAGCTGTATACATTAGCAAAATTAGAAAGAGGATGTTGTGACCAACATTTTGAAAGATCCTAGTTAGTCTTACTCTTAATATCAACTATTATTATTATTACAATTCAGCATCCAACATTTTCAAAAAAAATTAAAAACAAGTTAAGTGTAGCAGTTTCTGAACACTCCAAGAGAATACTTAGAACACAGGAGCCCAGAATATAGGGCTATATACTGGGCTCATGAAATCCTAAGCAACACTCAGTAAATCTGAACTCAGATAACTGCAATAATTTGATTTCATTCAATGCCAAGAACATCACTTCAATTGCAAACGCTAAAAAAACAAAACAAAACAAAAACACACACACACACAAAAAAACAAACAAAACCAACCAACCAACCAAAACCTATCCTGCACATAAATAAATATGCTTATTTCATATAATAGTTTGCAAGAGTGGTTGCTGACTTTTATACTCTTAATGGCATGGTACAGCTAGCAGTATAAGCCTTACGACTAATAATAAAAAAAAAAAAGAGTAGTGGTTTGTGGTAAAATACTTCTTTGAACTGTCAAAAGGCAGCTTCTGCTTGTCAAGAATGGGTTATCTGTATTTATACAGCTCACAATAGCAACCACTTCTTTCCTGGGAATTATGAAGATTCTGACAGATGATCAAGGATTAGACTAGAGCTATAGTCCTCGTATACACAGATGATAAATTTAACACCCTGATATTCATAAGGGAAACATCAAATCTGTTTCTGATTGAAATGTTATTAATACTTACATCGATATTGACTGGCTCGATTGTATTGATGTGAACATTGGGAGCCGAAGAGGATCGGTCGCGTTGCCCAAACTGATTCCGATGGTCTTCATCTGCTGGTCGGAAGGGCTGTGGGATTGGAATGGATTTTGAAGGAGAAGGACTAGGGAGAATTGATGGTCTGAGAAACAAAGTCAAGGAAAAAGAGGATTTAGGTCTACAAATGGCTTCAAATACTGCATAGTGGGTGTGGTAAATCCTTTTCAACTATAATAATACATACATAAAAAACAGCTGGTCTAAAGGCCTGCATAAAAACAATTTATAATGAATGATCTCTACTCCCCTAGGATCAATTGCAACAACTCTCTGCTGCAGAAACTACCTAATTACGTGGCCATGAAGTTTTCTGAGTTAAAAAAAAAAATCACATACACAAAACAAACCCTAACATGCCATATTTAACTAGTAATAATAAATTCTGATCTGAAACAGTTCAGGTAGTTCAACATGCACTGAAGATATTGACGTGTTGTGCAGTTTCTGCACTTCAGAGTTAATGCAATATGCTCTTTTTAATGGCCACCTATTAAGAACTAAAAAGTGCTTAACACCTCACATCAACATAATGGTCAAAAATGTCACAAAAAGTTGTATGGAAAGGATTATTGTGCAATGAAGAAAGACTGAAAATTAAATAGTGGTCACCCACCATGAGTAATACTATGGCCAAAGTAATACGAATTATTGATATTAAAAATAAATATATCAGCTTTTTACCCCACCTTTTAGGAAATACCTTTGAATAGTGCAACATTTCAAACATTATTTACTCTGCTACAGTAACACAATGCAACAGATCCGACTTTAAAGGTAAGCGTTCAGAATATACAGACAAGTTTTCTGAAGAAATACAATTGCTGCCAGTCAACGTAGATAAAAATCTTTAATTTACAGTGTCATGAATCAAATTTTTAAAAAACAAAGCATTACACACTTGGGTTTTTGTTTGTTAGAAGGCAGGATGTCACTCATTTGGTTATCCTGCTATTTTGGTAAAGTACAATGAACAGGCATTTCTCTCTCACTTAAGTCAAGGTCAGTCGCTGTTAGGTATAATGATTCAATTTAATGGACATAAGAAGTTCAATGAGAAATACTTGTTGCATTCTGAGTTAAAAAAACAAAACAAAACAAAACAAACAACAACAAGCTTATATTTAAAAATGTTTAAAAGTGTAAGAAAATTTTATGTTTAAAATACACTTGCTAGCTGACAACAAGGTTTTAGAACCTACAGAAAACACAGCTCCTAGCAGAGGATGACAGTCCTCCAGCTATTAAATTACTCAGGAGTTACCATGCCCACAAAGGCAATGCCCACTGGGAGAAGCTTCAGAAATAAACCATACAACAGCCCACAGCAGCAAGAGGTCCTGGTGCTGTCTCCTGTAAGTAAATACTCCTTGGTCTCTCCAAAGACCTTTTGGGTAAATGTTAGCGTTCAATAGAATCTCTGATGTTTATTTGGAAATAGGTCTGCTTTAAAGGAGACTGTTGCCCTACCTGCTGTTACAGTTCTTAACACAGCTTGGCATGGATCCCAGCACTGTCCTACCAGTACCCTAAGTATCTGCTGTCTTTTCCTTCCTGGCCAAGTCTCACGATCAAGAATGGGCACACACGGCACTTGCCAATGAATTCCAATAATGGCGTAGTAAGTCTTACAATAAAATACCTAAATTATGTCTGGGGAACAGGAAATAGAGGTGAGGAGGAAGAATATGTAGTGTTGTATTTTTTTTTTTAATCATTAAAAAAAATGTGATTACCTATTGTCATATGACAGAATATGAATATTGGGAAGACAACGGGAAGCAACAAAGTGTCTTCAACAGCCCAGCATTTCTGAAGAAGCTCAGAAGCACAGCTAAGTAAAATCATTTCTATTGCAGATGAGGAAGTTTGGAACTCTTGAGTATTTTGTAAGAAAATGATGCAGCTAGAACCCACATCAGGAGAGGGGACACTGCAGATGCATGCACAGGATGTGGCTGACATTCCAAGATACTGCATTTTAATGTCAAGGCAAGTGAGTCTGATGGTGCATAGAAAGACTTCAGAAAGGTAAAAAAAAATAAAATATCAGGCTAGTACTGCCATTGTTGGGACAGCTAACTCCTGCTCAAACTTCCTGTGGGTTCCTCAAAATAATGAAATCAAGGGAAATGCGTAACAACAAACAGCAGTTCATTGCGTTAGGGATGACCAGGAGACAGCATTTAAGCTCTGCCACACAGCTTAACAGAAGCAATTAGTTTCTGTGATTGTGAGTAAGCTGAGGGAGAGAAAACCCAACTGCAGAAATATTGTTTTGATTATATCCTCTTTTGAGTCATCTACTAAGGGAATCTGCAAATACTTCTGTATTTCTGGTCATGGGTCATCACGCCTTTCATGTAGCTAGCACAGATCCTGTGCTATGCCATATCATGTTTTAAAAACAACATGAATAGATCTTTCTGCTCATGGAATTGTGGGGACAGTTCAGATCTTTATGAAAAAAAAAAGACCTACAGCTTGACAAAGAACTCTTTTTTTGCTAATCTTATTGGGAGGATCTCTGGGTTTTAGACACCAAAGAGTCTAGAGATAGAGATCTCACAAGCAGTTATTCATGTTTTCTATCTTTACACTCAGGATTTTGGTTGTTGGTATTCTCGGGACACTCACCAAAAGGTGGGCTATTTTTGCTAAATGTGAACTTTGCTTGAAAAGCAGAGAGAAAGAAACAAGGGGTTTACTAGCCAGGGTGGCCTACTGGGATCACAAGCTCAGGAGAGATTACCAGCAGACTCTGCTTGTGTGCAGCAAAGCCTGCATCTCAATCTGCATCTGCTCTACAGAAGCCACATCATCAGAAAGCATGGAGCAATCCTTAGATATCAGCGGCCCATTCACAGAGTATTATGAAGTTTCATCTGCTCCAGGAAGATGGAAGGGACAGTGGAGCAAGAAGGACCAGCTCTCATCATTTGGAAGAGGGCGACGCTGTCTGTTCTGGGCAAGTTCCCAAACTAGATCTGCAGGCTATGCTGGAGGAGTAAGTGCCAGCAAAGAAATTGCCAAAACAAAGAAGAGAAAAAAAAAAAAAAAAAAAAGGACCAGAGCACAGCGGCTGCCAAGAACTGTTTACTGTGGCATACATGTAGGCAGGCTGCAGCTTAGAGAAGAAGTTTAAATTCAAGGCTCTCAGTATCTGTTGCTCCTGTGGACTTTGTAAGTGGTTGGCAGACAACCTCCATGCTAGAAGAGAGCTTCTAGAAATGATAAAGCCAGTGTTCTGACATACTAGAGGTTGTACCACACTTTCTTCCAGCCTCCTAAGTGTGGGCATCCCTTTACCAAAAGATTCTCAGCTTCCCAGGCAACAAGCTGATAGAGTTGTCAAATCTACATTTTTTTAAAATAAATTATAACCCTTCTTGGTGGTATAACAGAACATGCTATTTGCTTAGACTGTGGATTTGGGATAAGCACATTGTTCCCTCCGTTTTTATGAAAAGAGAAGGAGGTTTTGTCAGGAGACAGAAGCAAGCCTAAATTACCTAACTTAGGCAATAACTAAGTTAACGAAATGAACCATGGATAGGTGTAGTTGTTTTACACTTCGTCAACCATAGCAAATGCCAGTGTGTCCACAGACCTACTATTCTACAAAACTAGGTCCACCGGAAAATGGATAGTAACTCAAAAATGCCTAGACACTACTTCATATATTACAATTTTATAGTAATCACGTATAGTATCCTCACTATATCTTATAACTCACAATGTCACTATCATTGTGAGTTATAACCCATCTTATAACTCACAGTGATACAGGCTATAGTGTGCTTTACAAATATGAAAAAAATAATATAAATGATATAAATGATCAATTTCCTTCAAATATATGAAAAGTCATATTGGTGAGTTAAGAGCTGGTCTACTCAGGAAAGATTTTTCTCAAGAGGTTTGCTTGGCTGCAAGATTTTTCTTTGAATTTTTGTCTTGCTGTAGTTAGGCAAAGACCTAAACAGAAAGTTCACATTCATACAGTTAGAAGTTATAGTGTATATGCCACTTAAAAGTGTATCTCAGTTAGCTCAGCACCCTGTTCACCTGGTAGACTGCATACTCATCAGAATCTATCACAAGCCATATCAGACTACCACAGCTTTTTTTTTTTTTCACCTCTGCATTTACACCACAGTACAATTGGCTTTGTTTTTTACTACTGTTACTGAGAAGCACAGTGCACTTCCAGTTTCAGTTTCTAAGAACTGCGAAGGATCTGAGATCTGCACTAGAAACTAGTCAGCCCAAAAGCACCACAGGATGGATCTTCAGCGCTCACAACTTCATATGGATTAGTGCATTTTTTTTATACCATGGTAAATGTTTTCCTGCACATCAGTTTGTAGGTGTAAAATAGGATTATCACAATAGTATGCATTCATACTTGTCTTTTTGGCACGGAAGAGAGCTTTGCAATGTTTTTGTAAAACTTTTGACAGCTTCGTATGCAAGGGGCTATCGAGAGGACCCCTGTAGCTGTCATTACTCCTCCAAATCAGGTCTCAGTTTACTGCCATGTTTTTGCAAATAAAGTTTTGGGGCAATATGTTTTCCCCACTTTTTGTACAAAATAAAAAGGAATTAATTGTCTTAGGATGCTGATACCAAGCCTTTTCTGCTCATCAAGATGGCATACCAAAGTGGATATCATAAGAAATCTGCTAACATTTGTATACAATGGCTTGGAAAAGGTCTGGTGCCAGAAATTTTAGGAAAAAAGTTCAGCATTGTTTTATGCAATAAAACAAGTAGATTTAAAATGGTGTTGTAGCACTAAATGCATCCTTGTAAGAATGCGTCTTTGTTTCATCAGCTATTTAGAACCTTTTCTAGACATTTAAATGTCTTCAGCTGAGGCAGAATGATCAGTGAACATTTGGAAGACAGAAAGGAAAGCAGAGGTGTTTAATCATAGGTTAGAGCCTGCTCTAAGGCATGGGCTGGCAAGCTTCCAAGAATGGTGCACCAGACAGTCCCTCTTCCTTCCTCAAATGTAGAAGATCAAGCATGAAATGTTGTTTTTTAATAAGCCAAGATGTTGCTAATTGCTTGCTAGCAGTATCCTACCTCAAGCAAAGCAGAGGCTTCCAGCTTTTATCAAGTCCAATCTGCCTCCGTGCTACTCAAGTCTGACCCTATTCCACCCCCATCCCCATTCCAGAGAGTGCTCACCCTGACATAGTATCTGTCTCAGTAGTTTGCTGAGTTTTGCCCAATATCTGAGAGAATAGATGGAAGCAGAAAAATAAAACTTTAGAATATTACAAAGAGCTAATCTCTCATGTGATCTCTCAATCTTTCATGTATCTGTAAGATCCGGTGAAGTGTGTTCAGAGAAATGTGGTACTCATGTTTTATAAGCACAGATGCAGAAGAAATTTTATAATAGTGCAACAAAATGCATACAGTATTATATACAGTTTGTGTACTTCAATTTTATTACAAATGGCTACTGGTAGGGAGACCTACACTTAAATAATTCTTTCCAGTGAAGTCCAGACTACAACTGACTACTTTTGCACAACATGATGGTGCAAACTGAGAGAACTGGGAATGAGAGCTAATGTGAAAGCTGGACACATTTTAATAAGGGGTTCAGAAATGTGCAAACCAAGACCATGTGTGCTTCACTTGGGGTGGAACACCTGGACGAAGTGTCTGTTGCTTACAGTTGACAGAATGAAAGGCTACCGGACTGGATTGCTTTAGGATGTTACAGGTGAGCAAAGTGCAACAAAGTTTTCCAGCACGTTTATCAGCTTTTGCACCATGTCCAATGTTCTCCTCCTTTACATCCCTTTCTCTTTGCAACTTCATTTGATCCCTTGCCCATTTCTCAGCATGTCATACACGCCTTTGCTCTTGAGCTTGTCTTGCAACACGAACTCTTCCTTTCTTTGGACACTTTGCCTGCAGCCGGCATCCCTTCACAAGGCTAAAGATGAAGAAGGATGTTTGCCTCCTCTTTCCTCAGGTTTACCAAAGAATTAGTAATATTCCTTCCTGTGTGGGCTGTGCCATGCAAGATGCTAGGAGAACAGAGAAATTAAAGTAGTAGTTATTAAACTAATAACAGCATTAATAAAGCACTAGTTTTTCATATTTTCACCCCCCACTGCCCAACTCTAAATAACTTTATTCCTTTACTCTCTTCTCAGTCAAAATAACCTGAAATGTCAGCCTTTTTGATTCCAGTTGGGCTGCTGCCCCATATTGTAGCAATACCCTTTAACAAAATACATGACTTCATAGAGAAGGCCGGCATTTTTTTTCAACTCTTAAAGAACAAATAATCAGATAAATTAGTATTTTCACAATTATGTCTCGAAAAAGCAGAGAAGTATTATTAAAGAAAAGCAAAAGAATAACTGCAGAAATATATAGACAGTGCTGTATGCTCATACAAGAGAGTGTCTGAGCTGCTTCTGGAAAGGAAACAGTACCAGCACAGACGTTCGGGAAAAACTGCATAACTTTGTAACATGCATACTACTTATTAATGCCAGCTCATAATCATAAAACATTTTCAAAATAAACAGACCTCTGAAGGCATGCTGCATGCCTTTTTGTTCACTTATTTAGCAAATAAAGCATACAGCAAGGTAAAAAAGCAAAAAGGTAGAAAGCTAGAAACCTCTTACAGCTCCTGCAACCACAACTATTTATGGATGCAACATTTAGAAAACGCTCTTTAACCCCAGCTGGCAAGTATATTTAACTTCACGTGTATAAAAATAACATTATAAACCTTAAGGCATCAAGTAGCTTTTGTCTCACAGTTTTTCCTTTCAGTATTCATTTCACAAAACTAAGATTGCCTAAAGCACTACTGTGTGTATCAATTAATGTAATTCATCCTGTTGTGTCCTCATGAACTGGTAACAAGTCATGATTGTGAAGGCAGAGGCAACTGAGAAGTAGGAAAATTTAATATATAAAATGTATTAGGATCAGGGATATAGTGCCTTTTGGCCTTCACAAGTGTTTAACACATTTGTTATGAACAAGCTTCCTCACAGACTAGTAATTCTGGCTTGGTTTTAATTTCAGCTCTATCATGATGACACCAGAGCCTGCTTAGCTTACAAGGCCACAGCAGCAGGCTTGTCCACCATCTGCTGCACTAACATCTACAGCACATAAAGGCAATATCCCTTACCTGGAAGAGGCACTTCCAAAACTTGGCTCAAACTGCACAAATTAAAACCAGTAAGAATATTGTCTTTGTACTTACCAAACGAGGCTCTCCCTGCAGCACTGTCAATCTGTTTCCTGGGAGGTAACATATTTGATCTCTCATAAATAGTCTTGGTTGTTCAGGGAATTTTTCTTCCAATCGAAGTCCAGAGGTGCCAGTGTAGCTTCCTGCTGTGCTCTTTAGTCTGGGCACAACACTCAGGATTCTGAGATAGCCTCTGCCCAATTTAGTTCATCTCCACACAGTATGCACATGTCCTAGGAGCATTTTCCTGAAGGCTTTTATCATTGGTGTTTTAACAAATTTGCATCAGGATACTTGGTTTTGATGCACATCCTTGAGGTATTCTTTCCTGGAGATTTATTCTGCTATCTAGTGTTGGTTGTCTGATCTCGTAGTAGGAACATAACCTAAACATGATCCATTACCTCTTCGCAGAGAAAGATCCAGAATCTTTGTTGGAAATACAGGGGATGAAGGCCACGCTCAGTTTTTAAGTCTAATTTTACAAAAGCTGGATTGGCAACAGCTGTTCTTGGTATATCCCAACATCTAAATAGGAGGAAGAGAGCTCATCCGGAGGACACTAAAGCTGTGTGTAAATGAAAAAGCTCCTCAAGCAGTATCATGAACCTGGAATTGCCATCTATTCACACCAATCTTATAGTGTGAATAAACTTATTCTGTGTGGCTTACTCTGAAACAGAAGTATGTCACTTCAACGCAAATACATTGTATCTTCATAACACAAACTAAAAGAATTTGTGATGAGATAACTGTGGTTTGCTTTGACTTTAAGTATAAAATCTTTCCAGTTTAGACCAGGTCTGAACTACCATAAAGAAGAAATCAGTTTAACAGGTAAAGCCCCATTTCTGGAGACACTTACGCACATGCTTAACTTAGATTGATTATTGATGTATGCCATTCATGAGAATGGAAACATTCACTTCTTTGAAGTTAAGCACATGTGGATATATCTGCATGACAAGCCAGATTACAAAAATGTAGAGATGGTTGCAAAGCAGTACTTTGAGTGTTTCTAAGCATACAGTACTGAAGTATTATGTTATTAAACAGCAGGAATAAGGTCATACCCAACAGAATCTGAGGGGGGCACTGAAGGGTACGATCCAGATGCTGGGGTGGTCTCTCCTAAGGAGGCCTCCTCCTGCGGTATGGGGTGATGTTCAAAGAACTTGGAGACAAACAGCAAACTGTGAGGCAAGAACAAAACAAAAACAACCTAACTCGTGCAAAACCCAGAAGCTTCACAACACTCAGATTAAGAAAAAAAACACAAACACACACAAACCCAGCACTGACTAGATTATAAGTTTTAAAATAAAGCCTATGCTAACACATTGAACTGTAAGATTTGTTAGAAGTATTATTTACTCGAGAAGGGATCAAAAGATCATGCCTTAAACATACCTTTGCAGAAAATAACCCTTTAAACTTTTACTTGAAATTTTAAGCATCTGGTTCCTCAAGAATACGCAACTGATACCTATGCATTGAGTACACGAACTTATTTGAACATTTGTACTGATGTAAGGCCAAAAATCAAATAACAAATGGATAAAAGTACATTATCCATAAGCCTTGAGCACATCCTCTAAAGGTGCCCAAGGCAACTGCTACAAATACCAACGTAAGCAAGAGTTAAATTTATTCTTGAGGGAAAAACTAGCATTTTAAGTGATTCCCTATATAAAAGCCTACTTAAGAGTCTTAATAGCCTCTGCTGAAACTGCTCTGTAGTGTGTTTGATTAAATTCACTACAGATTCTTAACCTACAGAGGCTTACACAAATCAACAGTTAAATTCAAGAACACATGAATATTTGAGGCATGTTTTTATGTTTCTTATTCGTTAGTAGATTTGTTTTCAAAACCAACTGCAGTTTGACCACTAGTGTCTCTTAACATTTTTTCAGGTTGAAGAGAGATCTACATCTAAACATTTAAACAAGGCCCTAGCCATCACATAATGAAGAACCAGTTTTGATTAAGAATTACATCTGTGAACAATGAGGAGTCTGTCTCATGCAGTCAAGTGCTCAGCCACCCTATTCATGCTTCAAAGAAAGCATTTCATAGTCCAGCAAAAAATAAAAAAATATGAACTGGTTGTCTGAACCCGCACAGACAGAATATGAATTAAGCAGTCTCAGAAGAACAGCTGAGCTCCTATATTTTTTTCAGGCACCTTCTCTGACTACCTGAACTGAAGATTTAACATAAGAAAATCACTGACAGCTGTAAGCTTAATAAAAGGCTCAACTTTAAAACAAACTGTGATTACTTACTCAAGTTGATCATAGTTAACACACATCAGTGGCACTTCTGTACTACAGCGCTGGTGAAATTTATAGCCACATGTCTGACATCGGAATCCCTGGAAAAGCAGCTTTCGACAGAAGTCGCAGAATGCTAACGTGAAGAATGTTTTTCGTACCTAAATTGTAAAAAATAATCATAGTTAAAGTCCTCTTGTAAGCCTAAGATAGGCTATTTGCTTTTGCCTCCCACAAATACACTTAAGACATTTTTTGATGCTGGAGCTACAGTTTTAGATATTGAACAGATTCATTAAAAAATGTCATCTTTTGAAATAGCCTTCATGCATTACAATTATCTTTCAACTACTTATTTACTTCATTAGCAGCAAAAAACCAGCAGCGAATCTGAAGCAAAACAGTACATTATGCTAGAGACAAATATTCAGAACATAGTTTGGATGCAACCTGTGACAACAAAAACTGCTGAAAGATTATCTCATCTCATCTTTCCAGGAGCCAAATGACATTTCTATCCAACACCCACAGGACTGGAAATACACAACTGGCATGTATCTATGGCTCCTTATTGAAAATAATTTAAAATAAGAAGAGGGTGAACATACAGTATCCCCATATTATAGGGTATAAATGTTTAGTTTCATTTTCAAACTTAGCAATACTTGGCATAAGAACACATATTCTAGTTGCATTACTACATGTAATAATCAGCATTTTAGAAGGATACACAAAAATGTTAATCCTATTATACTTTCATCTAACTAGCCACAGCCAAAGTAACTTGTTTGAGTAAAAGCATTAAAAGCTTGCAAATAGAGTTTTGCTTATTCATTGATTTATTTAAATAAAAGGTGTTTCTTCTCAGTGTGACAAACATTATTTCCAGGATTTTGCGTGGAGCTGGAACAGGGTAGATGGATTCTGTTTAGCAGCTTCCATGTACTTTGTGCCTTATCAGGTCAAAACATATTTGTGCACTAGCATCACTGATGATGTCAGCGCCGCTCTGGGAATAGTTAGTTCATTAGTTAATTGCTGCTGCAGAGCCAGCAGGGAGGCCCAGAATACATTTTATAGATACAGCAATACAAAAATAGTAGATTATTATTACAGCTCTGCAATGCAGTGCTGATTTAAAACCACAACATTTATAGATTTTAGAGGGTATATTCCATCCAAATGTGAAAGTTTTAAAGGGGGATCAAGTATCCTTTAACATCATTTATTTAAACTACAATTACACATAATTAATCTAAGCTATTGTGATTAAAAAAGGCTTTTGCAACCCCCACCACATCCCACAGATACAAAATATTATTCAAAGTCATTAATTTGAATTTGAAAGCACGATGCCGACTTAACCCTAACTCAGCATTTCATAAAAAGTGGTACATACAAAATTGTGTGTCGTGAGTGGCACATTCTCCAAGACTTCCACGTGCAACTCCTCTCCCGTGAGCCAGGAAATGTCAGTGTCCCAGCCAATTGGCTTCTTCTCTCTGAAGTGCAAATAAGCCTCTCATTAGCACCAGCACACAAGCCCTTGCACGTCTCCTGCTGAAGATGTGAGATCAGGTAGATCTCTGCACTGTGGAGGCTTGCTACCCAGCCTCTTGCTACAGGAAACTTCAAAGGCAAGACACTAAGCTCAGCACACACCAAGGACAGCACTTCTTCCCTGGACAAAGGACATGAAAGAATTGCACTTCTTTCCCAACCACCTTCAATAGTGGCTGACTCCTTGATTCCGGGGAGACAAATATACTTTTCTGATCAAATAAAGTGTCTGTGAAACTACCTGTTCCACAAAAGTTCCAAAGAGAAAGCTAATTTTGTGCAGTATGATAATTTAACAACTTTTTGGGGTCAGAAACTCAATGTAAATTTTTTTGCAGGAACTCTACATGCAATTAATATTGCATATAAATCGGGTAAAATAAAATCAAAAAGTTAAAGAAACCTATTTGATACTTGTTCAGTTAGCACAAATTTGAACAGTTTTGACAGCTTTTAAGGACATACTACTCTGGAAAATGATTTAATCACTAAAAGAACAGGCGTAATACAGGAGTTTGCCATTCTTTTCAGATATGTCCACAAGGCACAAGTTATCTTAGCATGAAGTATCAGATAACTCTAAACTCTGAAAACAACTTCTATAATGTTGGATAAAATTGGCCATGCCGGGTAACCCCAAGAAGAAATCCTAGGAGTAAAAACCACCATGCAAACCATACCCATCTTGTATTCTGTAAACAGCACAGCATTCTGGAATGAGACCTCGCATCATCAGAGCTTTCTTTAGGCTGTCTCGGACCGTCACCCCGCATCTTGCTGGAACCTAGATGGCAAATATAAAAGAAAGGGATTAAAACAAAGTTCAAATTCATCTCAAACTGATGTAAACATTTTGACCCTTAGGTGCTAAAACCTACTTCTGTGACTCTTTACAGGATGCTCAGTAAGAATTTCTCAATTCTTTTTTGTTCTGTAAAAAAATTAAATTAGTGAGTAGTATATAAGAGATCTAGCTCAGCTAGAAATGAGAACGAGCTCTAATTTCTAGTAATATTTTGACAGAAATCTTGACACAACTCTGTGAGGTGACCTTCCAACTCTCCTCACCTTGAAGAAAGTAGAGACATAGCACACAGATAGCTAATAACTATGTATATCTATAAAAAAATTCAGGCCAGGCTGTAAGATTAAGTAGGGCAACATGCCAACTGAAATTAAAGCAGAAAACTAACAGCTTGAACCGCCCTCAAAAAAAAAAATCATGATAAGATGTTTACATTTTATTTTTTAAATAGAAGATAAGTATGAAAACAAGATCAAGCAATCACCTGGGTCAGGTAGACCATTTCTGACTAAGCTATATTTGCAAGTCTACAGACGTTTCCTATTTAAAAAATGCATTCCTCTCTTCCGTTTCATTAGTTCAAAATATCTGGCAGGCCTGGCTGGAGGTGCACACTAAAGCTACCCAAACAAAGAACTGTAAACTCTGCAAAGTAAAGATATTTTTCTTGCCTCTATTCTATTTCTAGCTGCAGTTCTCTCTTATAGGAATAGGTACATCATCTCTAAGCACGCCTGTGATTTAGCAATATTAAGTCAAACCAGAAAAAAAACAGAACAATACATAACTTGGTGATATAGTTGTGTATTACCCACTATTTCTAGAGCTACATACCAAAGATATGTAACACCTCAATTGGTATATGCACTAGGATGTTTCCTATACTCATGCAGAGCACCTCATCCTAAGCACAACAAACCTGAATCAAAGGAAAACCCACAGACCTGACTAACCAAAAAAGCCTGTCTGAACACCTGAGACTCAATTATAGCTTATGAGAAGCCTAAGCCAGAGCCCTCAGTAGCCAAAAGAAGGTTCTTAATCAGCTTCAGCTGGCTTTGGATCAGAGCCTAGTTTTTGCTCCTCGCACTTAAATTTCCATGGGTATTTAGGTGCCCTACGTCCTACTTAAGGTTGACAGTGAAAAGTAGCAGCCTATTTCGAGTAGCTTTGTGAATACCATTTGAGGTTATGCTATATATATTGCATTTCTAGAATTCAGGCATATGCTTTCTCAGAACAGGCACATTAAAGGAATGTTTTGCTTCACAAGCTTCCTCCCATTAATATGAAAACATTCCTTACAGGGCATTTGGGCTTCCCAACTGATCAACACGTCAACTTTTAAAAGAGAACTTCTATCATTTCCTTGGAAAAACCATCCTTTAACATACCGCTTTAAGATCTTCTTATTCAACCTCAACTGGCTGTGCTTTATGCACGGGATTAATAAGAAGATGTGTTGTGAAGTAACCAAAGTAACTTCTTCCCCTCCTCAAAGTCAATGCTGTGGCTTTCAGTCACCTGTGGAAGTAGGTCACTCCTCCAGCATAAAACACCCGTAGCTGTTAGCAAGCCCTGGTGTAACAGGGAGCCTGGGAGCACCTATTACTGTCAATATTGTCAACAAATTTTCCATTTTAAGCAACAGAGCACTGGGTTTGACGTCTCTACCAACCTAACCGTTCATGCTGAAATTGTTTGTAACATATTTCTCCCTGCCTCCAACGTACATATTTACAAATACAAAATAAATATTTTTCACTGAAATCTCTAGGGATTTCAGATGTGTACTCCAGCCTCCCACATGACAGGTCCAGCCGTGAAGCATCTCTAAAAAACAAATAAATGAGCGTTCTGCAGCTCAAGGCTGTTTTCCCTGTAAGTACATGACGTGCTGGATCGGGGTAGAAGCCCCACAGAAACTCCAGGTCTAACTTCTCAGCAACAACACACACTTCACCACCAACACCCGTAAGTGCTGGAAGATGAAATACTGGGAGGGTGACAGACCAAGTAGGGGAAAAGGGGGACTGAATATACGCAGGGAAGTGGCTGATCATGAAAGAGAAATGGAAGATGAAGAGAGAAATAGGAAGGAGTCTCCTGCTCTTTGGAAGACATTTTCTTCCTCTGGCACTGATCTTACACCAAGGACGACAGCATGCTTCAGCACTTTAGGAAGCAAAGGACTGCACTGGGAAACTAAAGGTTCCACTGCTATCAATAAATTACACCAATGCCACTTCATGTGATTTTTTTTTTAATATTCAGTTGAAAACAAGATCTATGAAGTTACAGACTTACTTTTAAGAGATCACTGAAGTCAGAAAGGCAAGCTCTCAAAATGTTGGAGCTATTAGAACGAAGGTTGCCTACAGCCAAATAAGCGCCATAGGATTATCAAAAAACGTGCATTAAGTGTCTCCCTCACCCATCTTTCACTGTTCCTCAGTGTTACTACCCCAAGTTCCTTTCGTTAACTTCTGAACCGTATTTATGCAACTTGCAGTCAGAAACACGGCCAGAACATTTGTTCTCTTCACTGCCATTTGCAACAAGCTCCAGCTAACAAACAGTGAAGTGTTTTGATGCCTCTAAAACCCATCAGGATCCTGAATCAGCATAACATTTAGAACATTCTCTAACAGAACTCACGAGCAAAGAAACAGAAGGCTGAAGAACTAGAATAAATTCCTCTGGTATTGATTAATCACGTTCCCAGATTGGTACAGCGCGGTCCATCACCATCTGTGCATGGAGCCCTTCAGCTCCCTCCTCCAGTCCATACCAGAGCTTGCTGGAAAGGAGAAATCTCTCCCTGAAAAGAAATCACATCTAAACCTCTCTTTCTCGCCCATCCTCTTCTCACACCCAAATTGTGGCAAAGGTGAAGAAAAATCTCGCTTTATTATTATTATTATTATTTTTTTTAGAAAAATTTGAATAGTTGATCCAGCAAACAACTTTAAAAAAAACGAAGAGCATGGGCTCTACAAAGCTAAGAAATGGCACAGCAGCTGCCTGTGTAGACTGCATGATGTATTAAGTAGAAAGCTTAATAATATAGCAGAGTAACCTACTTGTGCATCTTGCATCAGGTGAGTAGTGATTCAGGAAGACACCAAAATACACATTCAACTTTGCAAACGTGAAATCCCAAGGAAACGAATGAAAATTATTCCGGTGCCTCCAAAAATTCTCAAGCCAGTCTTACCACCTAAACAGTCTAAAGAGAACTTCAGCACCATTTCCTTGCTTCTTTTACTCATGTAAACTATTTTTATGGACAGAAAATTATTTATAGAATCATAGAACAGTTTGGGTTGGGAAGGACCTTAAAGCCCATCCTATTCCACCCCCTGCCATGAGCAGGGACACCTCCCACCAGACCAGGCTGCCCAAAGCCCCATCCAGCCTGGCCTTGAGCACTTCCAGAACATTTCCCCCATCCCACTGCTACACTCCCTGACAAGGAGTCCCTCCCCAGTTTTCCTGTAGCCCCCTTTAGGTACTGGAAGGCTGCTATAAGGTCCCCCTGGAGCCTTCTCTTCTCCAGGCTGAACAACCCCAGCTCCTCAGCCTGTCTTTGTAGGAGAGGTGCTCCAGCCCCCTGATCATCTTTGTGGCTCTCCTCTGGACTTGTTCTTCCATGTCCTTCTTGTGCTGGGGGCCCCAGAGCTGATACATGTTTAATACTGCAGCCACAAGCATTTAAGCAATGCCTAATTTATTTCTGTAAATCGGGTCATTCCCGATTCAGTAAGTCAGGCCTGCATCCTTAAATAACTCTTACATCACTTTTCTAACATCAGAGCACAAACTCATGGCAACATCGCAGTAAGTTAAATATGCTTCCTTACACTAGTGCAGTTTCCAATGTTTTATAGCAATAAAGAGACCGATGAGGCTGACGAGCACTTCAAAAATCAATGTAAAGGTGTTCTCTGAAGTGGGGAAGCTGGACAGCTCTGAACACCCAGCGTTACGATTCTCATAACTAGTTAGCCAATTCATTTTTTTTTCCTCAGCCTAGCACTGTAGTTCAGTTCACTCTTGTCAAATGTTGTGCATTAACATACCTTAGAGTTTCAGAAGAATTCTCAACAATCAGAGCACTGGGCACAACAGCTAGAATATTTCATACTTGGTTTTGAAATATCACTTCAAAGTGCTTGTTTACTTACTTCACCTTGAAGGATCACGCTTTATTTTCCCTGGTGCCCATCTATATGACTAAAAATGCCAACCATGTGCTCACAGAATTCAACTGTGTTAGGGGAGAAATAAACCAAACTATTTTTGTGTCAAATAAATAAAAATCCAAGCTTGAGATCCTCATTTATTTTCCTATCTTACATATGATGACACTGAACATGACAACATCTATGAAATGAAAAATACAGCTTTCAGGCAGCTGTTCTGGATTTCAGGGCATGGTGCTCTGACCAACTTCTGTAGAAAAAGAGTTTATATTCTTAAACGCATTAAGTAGATAAGACAAATGGGAGACAACTGCATTGCACAGAATATTGTTTCCAAGGCAAATTGAACAGAACTTACCCGTTTTACAAAGCTGTTACCGTTCCATCAAATGCATCCCATTTAACTTGGAGACATCTGTTACCAGCACCCGCATCGCTAATGCCATTAAAAAGTACTCGTTTGTAGAACACAGGGGACTGATACATATCACCGAAACATTTGAACAGGAATACACCGTCCCTAAACCACACTGGAGCAAACCTAGCATGTTTACACAACAGCAGCCTTCAACAATCAATTGTTCAAGCTTTTGAAAAATAGATCCCAAACCATGTTCAGAGGAACACTTGCTATAAGATCGTGGCAGATTCATAGCAGACTGCTGGATCACTGTCTTAAAAGCTAGGGCTGGATGCCAATGCCAGACGTTGTGAAGGCTGACAGTGACCCACTAATAAAAAAAAGTTTGGAAAAGAGGGGTTAGACTTCAGAGAAGAGAACTGCTCATCTAGGAAAATATCCATAGCTGCACTATGAGCAAACTCAAAAAACTTGAGGTTTCTGTTGAAGTGATGAAAAACCAGCTCAAACCCCAAACTTCTAATGCATCTCTTTTAAAGTTACAAAATAGTTTAATTAAGTGTAACAGGTCAAGTCCTGAGCTTGGAGTAATACCCTGTCTCAGACAATCACACTCTAAATACTTTAAAGATAATGGCAAGAAATTGTACCATGAAAGGCTTACGATTCACACCCTTTTCTAAAAGGATTGTAAATGATCCTAAAAACAAGTACATTCAAATCCAGGTAGTATACGCTTTCCCTAGAAATATTAAAGCTTTGGTTGATTAGTTTGCTTAGATGACACAAGAGGCCACGTGTCGAAGCACGATTTACCAGACACAGAACTGAAATATTTGTGATTATTTTCAGATTTGTGATCTTCATTCCGTTTCACTAAGTCCCTGTCTACCGCATTATAAGCTGAGATACACACTCCAAACAGCGTTTTCTGTATCATTGATTTACTTTGTGCAGACAGACTTCCCATCTCTTAAAATACGAAATCTTAATTCCATAACTGGCCTTTCATTCAACAGTCACTGCACTCGCTGAGCGACCCGTGCTTGAGGAACACCCTTAAAAAGCAGCGATCAATGTTGCGTAAGGCACTTCAGATGACAGGCCATCGATTTTATAATGGCAAGCTTTCCATATCGCTTGTCTTTGCGATCTAAGGCTGCTTGTCAATAAAATTGAAGAGGATTAAATTACTTGCCTCCTAACACATACTACTTTGAATTTATCCAACAGTTTATTTTATTTGGTGGGTTAACCCCAGCAGGCAGCCAAGCAACACAGCCGCTTGCTCACCCATCCCAGACAGAACTGGGGAACAGAACTAGAAGGGTAAAAGCAAGAAAACTCATGGTCTTCGTCAAGGCCATGACCGTCAAGATAAAGATGGTTTAAATAAAGTGAAGGGAAAAAAAACAAACTTTTTCCCCAGGTGATACAGAAGCAATCACCCACCACAAGCAGATCAATACCCAGTCAGTCCCTGAGCAACAGCCACTTGGGACAAACTCCTCCCAGTTCCCTTACAGAGCATATTATATGGCTTGGAGCATCTCCTCAGTCAATTTGAGTTAGCTGTCCCAGCCGTGGCCTCTTCCAGGCCCTTGCCCACCCCCAGCCTACTTGCTATGGGGGCAGAGCAGGAAACAGGGAAGGTGGCTTGAGCACTGTGCAAGCACTGCTCAGCAACAGCTGAAGCATCCACGTGTTTCCAATGTTGTTTTGGCCACCAGCATCAAGCACAGCACCATATAGGCTGCTATCAAGAAAATGAACTCCATCCCAGCTAGACCAAGTGACATCTGGTATTGCACCTTGGTTCCTTGCACACCTCTGAAGGTGCATTCTCCAGGCTTTCTTAGATATGAAGGACTTACTCATGCTGGCTGTGAAGTCCATTTCATTGTACAACTCCTTTTCTGCAGTGAAATTGTTTGCTTATTAACATTCTAAAGGAGAAGTCTTCCATAGTTAAATTTCTTCCCAATGAAAATTGGCAATTTAGTCTCTCATTTGATTTTGCCTTTCAGCAATGGGATAGGTAGGACAATAGTACTCCCTGACGACACAACAATTAAAGAGACAAAAAACAACACAGTAAAGTTTACTTGAAAGTCAGTGATCCATTCTCCCAGTTTCTTCATATAATGCATAAAATCCCAAAGCATACAGATACATTCAGAAAGCACTCATTGGCACAGGCTACATAAACCCCATTTTTGGAGCATTTGATATGGCATGGGAATTTGTAATTGTTTTAGATTAGAAGAACCTAATCACATTAAACCAGGTGTGTAATTAAAAGGAAGAAACTAGTTATTCAGCTGCCTGAACATCCCCTCTCTGAATTCTCCCTAAACTTGACAGGTGAAACTGGTAGGACAGCTTGAATGCCTCTAGAAATCCAGTGCTTACAACTCTATAAGCTCGAGGCACAAGCTCGTACCATGAACTGCAGAAAGTAAGATGAAAATCTTAAGTCAAAAAGAAACACACTGAACAGCAGATTTACAAACTAACATTTGAAGGAATCCAGTTGTGCATGCATGATGAATTAATTTATGCTAAGAATTTAGGTAGGGTAAAAATATCTGATTCTTCCAGTCTTCATGACTGCAGAGAAGACCACATGATTGCTTTTCTAATTAAAAGGAAGATGTACTAATTAACAAAGGCGTGACAGGAGTAAGAAACCTGAATTGTCCCCATGCACAGCATACAGAAGCTAAACAGGACCTTGAAAGTCTTAAAAATACAAATTTCCCCTTTTAAAAATACTCAATCTCACATTTGCATTTTAAGAACTTCCATCAACTTTTAAATACATATATACTTGTGAGCCTTATATACAGCACGCCAGCACATAATAAAGTGGAATCAACTGTACTGGCCCAAATTTATGCTGAGTTTTTACACCATCTCTAATTACTGTTAAACAACAACAAAAAATTCTTCTGTAGTTGAACATAGCAGAAAAGGAAATTTCTTTGGACTGAAGTAATAAGGTTTAGAAACTGCCATGGCACGTTTTTAGACCTCACAGTTTAAAAAAAAATAATAATAAATAAACAAACCACCACACACTGACTTGATTCCATCCCGAATGGGCAGGCAGCTGAGGGAGGCTTCCTTCTGGCAGCAGGAGCAGCCCCTGCTACTCTTCTTTGCATAGTTTCACTATCCCTATTCAGACCACTAGAGGCAGAACTGAAATTCAGAACAACCAAACCCACTCCTTGCTCACGCTCATGGAAAAAGAGCAGGCACTGAAGAAAAGGCTAGCTCTAAACTCGGAGCTGCTCACCACACTTCAGACTACTCCACCAAGAAGGCTGGAGGACATGAAGCAGATATCTCCTCTGGGGGCTAGTAGGGTGCAGCAGGCAGCAACAGGCCACGTACAGGTTAAGAGCAAGAACCATCACCACCTGATGCCTTTCATTTCTCTCACCCAAATACCAATTTTTCTGACTTGGTGTTGTCCAGCATAACGGCATTCAGGACTGCTCCTTTACCTTCAGACTGTCTTAGCAAACCAGAAGTACTTAGCTGGAAGAGATCTCTTGGGCAATCAGGATCTGCCAGGAGTGCTAAGATACGAGCAAGTTCACTCCTTTGACTGAACATATAACCAAACAAGCGTTTGATTAAACACACAAATTTTTTCATAATGTACTTGCATTCAAAGTCCCTCCAACCACGTTCCCTTCTTCCCTACTGGACTTCACTGCACTGCCAGATACCTCCTAATATTGTTCCTAACTGCAGTTAGGACTAGTTTTAGCCCTTTGTTGTTGTACCAAGGCCTGGTATTAACCAGCTCTTCTCAAAAGCTTTTCTCTCCTCCAGTATGAATTACAAAAGCTAGAGAGCTAGCGTTCAGCATGTTCAAAGACCAAGCCTAAAGAAAGATGGTTGTTCACACAGCATACAATCATGGTAAGGAATTCTGCGGGCATAAGACAAACTTCTAGTACCCACAGCAAGGGTTTAATGGACACTGGACTGAAGGTTAGCAAGTAGAAAACACAAACTCAAAATCCCTGAGTGACAAATAGTTCAAATTCAAAAGGATGCTGGAAGAATATTAAACGTGCCTGCTCTGTGCTTGCATTCTTCCATAGGCATCCACCTGTGACCACCGAAAGAGGAAACTGTGCTGGACAGAGCTCAGGCCTGCCCCACGGTTCCTACATGTTCCAGAAGACACTCTGTAGTGACGCGTTCTGTTGGACTGAAGGAGCCACCAGGAAGGAACAAAGAGCAATGTGTAGGCCAGAGAAAACAAGAGTTGTCCACGTGCCCATCCTTCCTTGTAGGACAATGCAGAACTAAGCACACAGCTAGGTCCTAGCCCAAGCTGCATTTTCTTCCTGTAGTGCCCCTTACAGCATACTTTCTGCCCCAGCCAGTGATATAACATACCTGCCAAGCTCATGTCTGCACAGCCGCAGCACTGACTACACAAGCTAAGCCAAACTTGAGAACCACAGATCCTTCTTCCAGACTTGCTACTGTCCTGAATATTGCAGTAGGTCCTCTATGGCCCTTCACAGAAGCACACTTGGGTCATCCCTTCAGGGCTGCCAAGCACTCCAGATGCATCCAGAAGGTGTTTAGTCCATTCAAGGTCTCAGAACACGTTGCTGCAAGCCAGAACTGATGGGCCACAGAAAACCTATCCAGAGTCTTACTAATACCTTAAAAGTCTACAGTAACCAAGTGATCCATTAAGTGAAATTCCTAAGTAATTTTAGCTTTATATTGTCAGCTTTTACAGAAGGAGGCAAAACATGCAACAGCCCTAGCAACTGGGATTTCATCCTTATCCCAGGCTTACCAGCTCAAAATTGGCAGTCCCAAAGACATGCAAAAGATTACATTTCCCAGGTGCTCAAAAAACACCAAACAACAACAACAAAAAAAAGCCCCTGAGGTCAAGGTCAGCATTCTTACCTCCTCCCCCACAACAGCTCTCTCCCTTGGGGGTTTGTTACTATGCACCTAATACCCATTTAGGTTCCTGACCCAAATGAACTCATTTTCCCTAAATTCTCCCATCCATAGTCTGGGTAGAGCATGAGATTTGTTCTACAAAATAACTGACGATGTCAGGTAATGCTCGTACCATCTTGCACTTGTATTATTTCAAAATCCTTCTCTCTGGCCTAGAAAACAAGCAAGAAACCCACAGAGACCTATCCTGGTCACACCCATGCAGAACACTTCTCCAGAAAACATTTAACACACAAGTTGAGCCACGCCACTGAGAACAGAGGAAGTATGCATATTTCTTTGCAGGACTTGAATTCAGACATTTATCTCTCTGCATTATAGGGGATGGACATTTCTTTTCCCCAGAGAAGAGCAAACAATCTGTTGACTTTTCTGGGAGGTTGTTCAGAGAAGAAAACTTCATCTCCTCCCAAGATGACTACACAGGAAAACAATCTTATTTCTGACACTCGCGTATGCATTGATTCCCCTCCAACTAACCAACCCAGCTACTTGTTTTTACTTTCAAAGAAGTCCTAATTCTGCCGTGTTTCCAGCTGAATCAAGATGCTAACTTGATCTGCTAATTAATCAGCAGCAGTAGGCTCCACCACTTACTGGCTAGGCTTTCAATGAAGCACCTTCAAGGCTCTCCCACATTACCAAAACCTTTCTGTCAAACGCCCTGATTTATCCTGACACCAAGAAACTTTACATTAGATACACAACACACTTACACAGGTCAACATGGCCTTGTTTCTCTGTATGCCATCATTTTTCTTTTGTTAAAGTTTTGGCTGAAATAGAGTTAATTTTCCTCATAGAGGCTCATAAGATGCTGCATTTTGGATTTTGATGGAGATAGTGTTGATAACATACCTATGTTTCAGCAGTTGTAGAGCAGTGCTCACACAGAGCCAAGGATTCGTCAGCTCCTCGTGCTGCCCACCAGCGAGGGGCTGGGGGTGCACCAGGAGCTGGGAGGGGACACAGCCAGGACAGCTGGCCCCGGCTGGCCAAGGGATGTCCCACACCATGTGGTGTCATGCTCAGCAACAAAGCTGGGGTAAAGAAGGAGAAAGGGGGGATGTTTGGGGTGCTGGCGTTTGTCTTCCCAAGAAATCATCCCGCGTGCTGAGCCCTGCTTCCCTGGCAGTGGCTGAACTCCTGCCTGCTGATGGGAGGCAGCGACTGAACTCCTTGGTTTGCTTTGCTTGTGCACATACCTTTTGCTTTATCTAATAAACTGTCCTTATCTCAGCCCATGAGTTCTTGCACTTTTACCTTCCCAGTTCTCTCTCCATCCCACCTGGGGAGAGCGAGCAGCTGCGTGGTGCTCAGCTGCCTGCCAGGGTTAAAACCACACCACCTCTCATTATACTCCTAGCTGGAGCCAAGTGAAACAGATATATTTACTTGATCTTCCACATAAACAGTACTACTAATAAACAAAAAACACAGAAACATTTTAAGTATCGAGGCAGTTGCTGGGCAGGAACGTAAGCAGCTCACCCCACTATTTCCTGCACGTCTAGCAGCTCCAAAGGAACAGCAGAAGGCTGCTGCAGTAGTTGGGACTGTTTCAGAACATGATCAAATACGAATAACAAAGTTGGCTCTCCATTACCAACCAGGCAGGTTTTATAAAGTCAGTTTAAGCAGCATCGTTGTACTCCCTGCTGAAAAAAAAACAAGCCTGTCTTGTATCTGACAGAAGCTCTCAACTCCTGAAGTGGGTCCCCAGTCCTACAATTAGGTACGTAATTGGTGGCAGAGCCTGAATGTATGGAATTGGGATTGGGGTGGAGGCACACTAACAGTAGGTACCATATATTTTCACAAGGAATCACCTTCCTACTTCAATCCAGCACACCTGAAGCTGTTCTGTACATCTGAAAACCCCGAGCAAATGCCTCTGTTAATAGGCACGAGAAAGACATGAGAGGTCTGTTCTTAAAGCCAGAGGTCCTAGTTAAGGTTGTGTTAGTTTGGAAGATTAAGATGTGTGCAAAGCTTCTTCAACCATTCGGAGAATGAAGGAAGTACTACAGCAAGGAATCCCAGCACTCACAGAGAATGGCTGGATGGTTTTTAGGCTGGTAGCCTATCACCCAGCTACCTGCAGTCCAAACTGCACTGCAAACTGCAATTACTTCTGAAGTGGGTTTGCTTAGGAAATTTCCTGAGTTTCCAGCAGACTAAGTGTAGGATCACCATAGTTGCTCCGCTTTCAGTATTTACTAAGAGTTGTCGTACAAGATATTCCTAACTTTCTCAGTGACGTAAGCACCATTTCAAGTTTGATACATGAACTTCAACTCCAAGGCCAATAACCCCCAACACTCAGAGTTCCTATAAGCACCAATTCCCAGCTCTGAAAGAGACAGTTGACTATGTCTATTTAATAAAAGCTTAACTTAGTAACTTAACTAGATCCAAGCAGTGTGTAAAACTGAATGATAGTCATTTCTCTACCTGAAACAAAGCTGAATCATTAATTTGCAGTATTTGCTGATCAGACCTGAGCATGTATTTCCAATTGTGTATTTAGAATAACAGTTTCAAGCAAAAACGGGTTGCTCCAAGCAGAACGGGAGCTGTCCTCCCCCTGGCTATACAGCATATGAGGCAGGATTAAGCCTCTCCACTGCAAACACCCGGCAGGAAACAACGCAGTCTAAAATCTGTTCCACCACCCAAGGAGGACTTGCTGAGGCTGCTCTGAGCAGACAAAGCCTGGTTACGCGCCTCAGATCTAGCCACCATCTGCTAGCAGTGCCCTACAAGGACCTGCAGAATTCTGTCTGGTCATCCCTCCCTGCTTCTGCACACATCTGTTTGTGCACGCACACCTGCAGACACACTTACACCAGATCTGAGCCTAAGGAGGACTTGCACTTTCCCTCCACCACTTACGTGCCTCTTCCTCTTTTGTCAGTACAGCCTTTTTTTTCTTTTCTTTAATCCTACCACAGCACAAGACCACAGATTTTCCTGAAGTTCTGTGCTTAGTGTCTCACATTTAGCAAGCTGAAACCAAGCTGCAGGCCTACCCTGGGAAGGCAAATGGTAATTAAACTCCAGGAGAGAGCAGGAGATAAGAGCAAGAGCCTCTCCCTGAGTATACACCCAACTTGAACCTCATTTGCATCCCATAACCAGGAAAAGCATCTGGGTTCAGTGTCAGAAGAACTCCTTTTCCTCTGCTGTCAAGCACAGACCATTACTAAGTTCTGGTCCAAACTCCTTCAAATGACAGCACATCCTCAAGCTAGAAAGTTTCCTCTTAGTCAAGAGGCTGGACAAGTGATCGAGGTCAAGAACACCAGCTTGTCTGTGACAGAGTGATTAAGTCTGCAAGCTCCTAATGAGCATGACTAATACTGCAGAATCACAGCATCCACCGAAAACTCAAAGCTTAGAGATAAAAATGAGAAGACATCATAGTCTAGGGAAGCACAGCTTCATGTGTCTTAGAGCATACCAAGCTAATCCACCACTGTTACTTAAACCTCAAGTTCTTTAGGCAGCCTGTTTTACTTCGATTAGACTGGGGCAGCAACACACACACAACCTTATCTCAGAGGCAAGATAGCTCTGTACTGGCCCCAAATTACCTCCTGTATCACGTTCACACAGAAATGCAGTCACCTCTTCTTCCTAAACTGTAATCAGATTTACATATGCAGAAATAACTTTTCTTTTAGGTGCCCTGGTTGCACAACCAAGTAAAGTCAAACATAATTTCTCTGGTGATCCTACCTGTAGCCTAACTTAAACCTGGTGAAGCACATGTTTATAAACATCAAAACAATTATGCTTGCCTTCACGTTTGCTGTAGTGTATTGCATAATCATAATCATAATCATAAGCTCTTCTTTATACAAAATGATTCCTTTAAATGCAAAACAGAGGTCAGGCTTGCTAAAAGCCTTAAAAACATCTCTAATAAAAGGATTGAAGAGGAAGTTAAAAGGGGAGGGAAAGGAGCAGCAGAAGCATATTGCGGTGAGGAGAAAAAGTAAGAGTGGAAACATGCTATATGGCTTAGAGAAGAGGAAGAGATAAGATGGAGTAACAAGAAACACACAGAACAATGCAGGCAGTGATATACTATGACCTACTGCAGGAAAGAAGGAGAAAACTTGTGGCAGCTTGATCACAGGAGCTGAGGCTACAACAGCTAGACAAACTGGGACAGAACACCTGAAGAGAGCAGGGTGACTCTGAAATCCAGTACCCCTCTCTCCAAATTTCAAATGTAGGCAGCACTAGGTGCCAAGCCATACCTCACAGGCAGGCAACAAAATCACCTTGCTTAACACTATGCATCTGCACAGTGCTACAAAGAGGTTGTAATTTACATTAAATTACATTTCGTGGGATGGAGGGAAGTAAAGTGGCAGGAGAAGGGAGAAGACATGCTTCTCATGTCCAGTACTACTCAGTTTGTGTTTTCTCCTCTTTGCTAGTAAGAGAAATCCCATAGGTTGTCACAGTTCAGTCAGAGTCAATACCTGACTGACTGCTACAAAAAGCACTAGTTTCACACAGACACTGGCTGTGCAATCCATTCAATTCCCACTTCCACTGGGAACATGGCTCCCCTTTAAGTGAGAAGACTTCAAAAAAAAAAAAAAAAACACCAAAAAAATGCTAGCAACTGCTGACAAGATACAGTCATGTATCAGTTTACTGGTCAGTGTATTATTCAAAAGCACATATTGAGGCTCTTCAGTAGACAGCTTGTAACAAAAAAAAAAAAACACAACAACACAACACATGCCTCTAAAGGACAGCTAGATAGCCTGCAAAAAGTTAACTCTTCTTCCATGATCCCAGGAATCACAGTAACATTGTCAAAACTGATAAACAAGAGGTTTTGAGCAGTTTGCAGGCAATGCTACGACAGAAATACTTGCAGGCTCCTGTTAACAGAAGCAATGTCCCTCCCCATGTCAGTTCTATATACAGCACCCGATAGCATCAGGGTCCCAACACAAAGCACTCACCACAGAGAGTGGGGAGGTAAACAACAGAAAAACAAGCAATTCTGCACAGCTCTACTTAGCTGTGCTTAGCTTGGTGCTTGCTGTAGAGCATTCACTGCTGCTAGTAACTTCAACAAGACGGAAAACATTTATTTTCCCTAATCTTGCCCTGTTAAACTAATCACTAATTTTACATAGTACAAGAAATAGATTTTTCTGCCCCCTCTTACCTGTTGTAAAACAGTACAGTACACTATGTATCTAAAAGAGCTTTTTTTTTTTTTTGGAAAATATTTGAGTTATTTCCATTCTTAGGGAACTCCTGAAAGTGTTGTCTACTATAGCAGTAATGCAGAATGCATAATAGTGTTAATGCTGTAGAAAATATCCAACCCATCAAAATGATGGAGTACTGAAGACCGCAAACAGATTTGCCACCTCTTTGACTTCCACCTGGGTTATTTTTTCAGCTCCTGAATTAACTTTTGAACGAAGACAAACAGAAATACAGGAACTACTGAGGTTCTAAGTATGTACAAAGAAATTGACTTACCACAGTCCTTTGCTTGTTGGGCAGGAAGACTCTAACGATAGGCTTCTGTGGAGACTTAGGGTTATTCCGTGACATATCAGTAGGGTTTTGATAAACTGAAAGGGATGAAGTTGCTACTGAGAGGCTAGAGGAGGAAGATGATGCAACTGTGTCTGTTGAAGCTGAACTGGAGACAGAGAAATCAGTTCCATTCCCCATGGATTCCAATAACTGCTGTTCTCTCTGCTGTAGGGCATCTAGTTTGCTGGTGTACTCTTCATAGGCCTGTGAAGGAAGAACAGCTATTTTAATGATGTAGTAGCCTCAGACAAAAACAGAAGCCTAAATTCAGAATGAACATGAAACAAAGAGCATTCTGAACTAGTTCAAATTTCCCCAAAAAATGTACAAAATGATCTGGTCAAAGTTTTTAATAGGAAAAAGAAGTAGTGGCTTTAAACTCACGTTAAACTTTCTGAAATAACTGATTTTAAAATCGATAAAATGGGTAAGTGGATAAAAGAAATCATAGCTCCTAGTTTCAAAGCACCTCCACTATCTGCTATAATTCAGAACTACGTTAAAGGACAGCAATCTTCAACGAGTGTTGTCAGGTGCCTTTCCAAATTATTGTGCTACAGCTAAATGCAGCACTCTCTTGGAATAACAGAAAAATACGTCTACTGCAATAATTAAGAGAAAGCAGAAACCTGCTTCTTGCTTCCTGAATCTGACCACGTACTTAGCTCACTGTTCACCATTCTTCACCTCTGGTACTAACCTTTCTTTCCAGATGGTAAAAACATTTGTTACAGTTAGAACACAACCAACTTTGCCCTGTTACAAAGTCACCCAAAAACCACATGGAAGCAATCGTTTGAAATATATATATATTTAATTAAACTGTATGGTATTAATTTGATTTTCTGCCAAGTAAAGGTTATACAAATCCTAATTACACACTGGCCAAATTCCTTTAAAAAAAAAAAGTCAGCAACACTGAATTTGTCCATGAAGTTTTAAAATAAATATAGCCAATAAACATTACTGGTAAGTTATAGAACACAAATATGCAACTGTATATATTTTGTTTTAAAATCTGTTTCCATCAACTTTATTTGTAACAAGAACATCGCAATCTATATCCAAATACCAGTGTTACTTCTTCAGCATACAAGTTAGTAGGTGCCTTCAAAATTCTGAATCAAAAAGCTTGAACCAGTTAAGAAACATGTGCTTCATGCTACATAAACATTTTGGCGTTAAACAAAGCTGTGTTAGACCTTTGCAGAGAATAAGATCTTTCAAACTTAACATCTAAACAGTAATGAAGAGAATTTTCTTCTTAGCTCTCCAGCAAGACTGAGAACTGTGCCAGGCTGCATATGTTTTCAACGTGAAAGAAGATATTTACTTCAGGGAAAGATCCATCCTTACTTGTATTTCTCTAGTTCTCTGTGCATAACTTGCTTCACTTTAAATTTATAGAACTGAACTAACCAAAAAGCTGCAGGGTGCATATTTGGAAAAAATATTGATTTTAAGAGAAAAAATAACCTTGCTCATAGATGCAAGTGATGCAAACACACACTACATTTTACAATTCCATTTAAATCATACAGGTTCCATCTTTTAATAAATGGCCATAAGCTGCAAGAAACTGACAACTGCTCGCTATTTCTTTTGAGAACTGAAAGTATCTAGTGTTTCATGATTAGACCACAAACTTGATGACTTTAGGCCAGAACATTTTCACTCTGCTGTCAAAAGTAAATTGAAAGTTACACAATTATAAATAATGGCATTTTTGGCTGTACAGTACCATAAGCATCTCACTCTTACTTCCAGGAACAACTTTTCATGTAAATTCCAGTAAAAGTTCCATGTGTCAAGAATTATTTTCAGTAAACAAAAATTAAGAATCATAAACTGTTACCATTTCACCAATACTTTTCTAAATACTTACTTCCTTTTCTCATGAACATTGCAAAATATTATTTGCACTAACATATGCAACGTTACATTGCTTCCGGATACTTGTGGGCTTAGTTCCTGCACAAAACTACACATCTTTCAAAATACTCAATCCTACAATGTTTACACTGGCAGCTTAATCTGTCACTAATGCAAACTCAAAAGTCAAATGATTTATCTTACAAGCATAAACATTGAGCACGAAAAACTGGGAGCTCTTGCAGGCTTTAGATTCTATACTATTAAACTCTGCATGAAAAGACCTATTTTTTTTTATGGAGGCAAAAGCTCTCAATGTCAGAGCAGAAGATCCCATTACAGAACACTATGGAAGTAAAAATTTACCATTAGACTTTAGATATGTTTTTCCTCTTAAAAAAATATTTCTATATAGAAGCTGCAATAGTAGGTGCAGCAGAAACAGAACAGCTCCAATGAAATCTCATTTTCACAAAGATTAAGTACATCAGTCTCAGCTGATGACTAACACCCACGGACCTTACACAGACGACAGCACCAAGTCAAAGCCGAGAATTATCTCATAGAGTTAAATTTAAGGAGTGTTACGACAGCAGAAGTGGCCTTTGGTAAGGTATTCCCACCTAGGAGAAGGCTATGCCATAGACCATGGCCACATTAGCTGGCAGACATCAACAGCTACAAAAATCAGACAAGGACCTATTGGTCAACCCTAAGGTTGATTTCTATCATCATTAGCATTTGAAATATAAACTTAGAAAAAAAGCATATCATATCTACCATAAAAATAAAGATTATGCTGAACATTGTAGTAATTCATGAAATGAAGGATTTTAAAGTGAAGTTGCTCTCCAGCCATCCCGTTCCAGGCACAAAACTCTGCACTTAGCTTTCCTGCTGTGCTTGTTGCTACCACTGGGCTTCCATGGTCCACTCCTCCAGGGGGTCTATCAATTGCCAAAACCAAAGTGTCTTTAATAACATATATTATCCACATCAACTTTGTTTGTCCGCCCTATCACTAGAAGGCTCCCAATTTTGGGTGAATTTGCAGCATTCCCCAAAGTTAAGGAAAAATTTATTCAAGGAGCTGAATGCTAGATTCAAACTGGCACATCTTTCTAATCTGCAAATAACTCTATGGCTATCTAAACTAGAAGGAAAAGTTAAAATTAACCATATTGCATATCAGTACATACGAATATCGTGCACTCATACATATGAGACCACTCCTGAAGCTTTAACTGCGAGTAAAACGTACAAAGGCCTGGTAAGCTGCCAAGTCCATTTAAAGCATTACAAGTTGGCGTGCTTATATGCAACGTACAGACAGGCTATACTACGTTGCTGCTCACTCACAGGCAGCAGAGTAAAAGAAGTTACTCCTTAAGCATTGCAGCCCATTGACAAAATTAGTGGTGACCTCCAAAATCAACAGAACCGCAATAGGCACACAGCTGTCCCACCTCAGTCCTGTCAGCATCATCTTGCCAGCAAGGGATTTCCTCAAAGGCACGCATGTTTTTCTATTACGTATCACTCATATTATATTTGAAATTTGCTTTCTTGGGCCATAACCAGACTATACATTCTGTTAAGAACATCTAAAGTAGAAATAACAAGTGGAATGTTTTTTTTCAGAATTAAAACCTGGGACAAAACTGGATTATGGTTTCCCCTTCTCCCTGTCCCCCACTGCATCTGGTGGGAACCCAGCCTAAACTCAAGTGGACCAAATGGTTTTTATCATTCTCTCTCCCTTCCTCAATCAAATTTTAGGTACCACCCATATTTTGCAAGGCTCTTAAAAGCCCAAATTACAGCTTCCACGTCTCTGAAACCCAGATTGTGTTGCTATTTAAAAGATGTCTGACCTTTTAGACTGTTGATCAAATGCAAATCCCACTAAGTTAAATGGGAGCTGAAGATAGACAGTAACGTAAACCAGGATTTCTTCATTTAGTAAGGCTCCTAAATCTGTACTCAGTCTAACTTGAGACACCCCAGTTTTGGTCCAACATATTTGATCCACACCAGTTAGGAGCCTGGTGAAAGTTAACCTGAATCTCTCCAGGGGCCGCCAGGTTTCCCGGTGACTGTACCCAGCATCAGTATTTCTTGAAATACCACAAAGAGTCTGAACCAAGCTGAGATTAATCATTCTGATCCATTTCAGCCCGTATGCGCCTGCTGTTGCAAAAACATGCTGTAGGTCAGCAAAGAGGTAATCTTCTTTAATTAATTAGACTTCCTGCATGGATTCTCGTTATGCAGGAATACGGAACGAAACACTCTCCAGAAATTCAATAGCTGAACTCTCAAAAAATGGCAAGAGCAAGGCCTCTGAATAAAATTCTGTTTTCCTGGACTATTAGGTATAAAGTAGAAAATCACAGCAGTTAGGGACAAACATCTCTACCCACATCATTCTCATTTTAATTAGCATCCAACAGTGAGACTATGAAAAAGGAAGATTCCTGCACACCAAAAAGCTGGCTGAGTTTTGAAACTTGATTTGATACTGTCATTCCAGCCATGCATTTGTACTGCTTTATTTTGCATGGAGCCTAAATTTAAAAGCAGGCAGCTTGCTCTTGTACTGTTAAATGAAGGAAAGAGCAGGTGCAAGAGGCAGCCTCACACTACGCGAAGAACTCTGGGCTAAGTAACAGAACTAAGGGGCTAACAGTGCTAAGTGAAATTCTCAGCTGAATTCATCAGATTACTTTGTACACGTGACTGCTAGGCAAGAAGGACACAACACGTTCTGGAATTTTAAATAAGGCTTCTTGAACGGTCATTAAGAGTCTATAATGGCTAACAAATCTGATTAAGTTACTTAAGTATGATCTCTCCTTTATAAATTTAAGCTGACCGCTTTTGGCCAGTTTTCATCTGTACAACCCATTTTGAGTTCACAGACAGCATTTATTGCCAGTGTTGCACTGAAATACACAGACCTTTATCCTTCTACCCCTAACTTGTGTTATCCTTGTCATCAGTACTTTGTTGGTAGAGACAAAAAGGTTTCATTTTGATGGCCATTATAAAATAAATCCTTGCGTATTGTTCTAACAGTTTTTATTTTAACAGTTTTTGCGAACTGAATCCCAGGATTTCCCAGTACCATAGTACTTGACTTTTCTTGCAGTAAAGTTTTCCACTATTTACAATGCTCTAACAAATCTTCAGAAAAAGGGTTTTTCCACAGTGAATCACAAACTGTGTATTTTGGGAAACAGCACTTCAAGTACAGATATAACACAGTGAGAAATTATGTGGGAAGACAAAAATCATTGATGTTTTCAGCTGCTGTGATACAGAGTGCTTCCAAAAATGTAGTAAAACCTACCAAGGAGCCCCTGCAGCCTCTTCTCCAGAATAAAAGAGAAGTGCTATTAATACTATTTCTACATCGACTGAGTCAAACAGTTATTTCAAATATTTAACAGTGGTTTCCAGGGGTCTCTTAGATCCGAGATGCATGCTCACACACAGAGGTAGGAAGAAGTTCTGGGATGACCTAAGAAAGGATTTTAGCTACAATACAGAAGCCACACTTAGATCTGAACACAGCCAATGCTTACTACATTAATTATTTCTTCCATCCAGAACAAACAGAGGTTTTTCTTGTAATCATTTTAGAGAGCCTTGATAAGAGTCCCAAAGCTATTACTAATTACAGCAATTAGAAGAAAATTGTATGGTTAATGACGAGTGTTCTTTTCTTTCTTCTGTTCACTTCGTTTCCTACCCCTGCATCTCACACGCATGCTCAGGAGCATCTCTGCAGCTTCACTCTCCTTCCTCAGCCTCTCCTTTCCTGTCCCGACAGGAGGGAGACAGGTTACGTGATATCCTAGAGTTTCACACTACTTTTTCCACTCTAGGCAGCTGGAAGTGGTAACACATACAGGCTTGAGGGCCCTACACCACTTGCCTAAGAGTCAATTCTTTAAGGCCATTGCTGAGGAGTGATGGATCAAGGCAGGGAGGTGCCCCTGAATCTGAGTACCCCCTCTTGCAAGCATAAATACACGCTGAACTCAACATAGCACATGTCAATTATCTGCAATATTTCAAGTCACCTGGTCTTCTTTCACAGTCAATTGATGAATCCTGAAGTGATGGCTGCAACAATAGCTGTCAGTTTTAAAATTCTTCTCGTGTAAGACGTGTTGAACCCCACCCTCAGAATTAAAAAAAACTGCCACACAAAATTTTTGTCTTCGCTCTTTGAGATGAGCACAGAAGCAAAAGCTTGTTAGCTCATATCTTCTTAAGCAACTGTAACTAAGGCATAAATTCATTTTTATTTTTAAATGAGCTGTAGGTTTTATATTCAATGCAAGAATAATTCTCCTAAATCCTCTGAATGGCCAATTTCCAGATTTATTTTATTTTTTGTCTATTTCTTCAGCTTTCCTATGGATGCTTCCCATCTCTTTTATTGCTTTTAATTGAAATGCTATTTTGTTGCCAGGCCCAACCACAACTTTACTTGACAAATCCATAGAGGCAGCTGTAACACAGAATACCAGCCAGTATACCAGGTGCTCCAAGTCCTTCCTGTGAACTTCAGCACTTGGTAAGAGGCACAAGAAGCAAGATATAAAGCCATATGAGAGTACAAAAGAACTGAACGAATGCTATGGTACTGAACTCTTCAGACCAGATGATGGATAGCCGTCAAGCTTTCAGGAGATATCAAAAAGCCACGGTTTTGTAGAAAGCAATACAGCAATAAACTAGATGTTTGCAACAGGAGTGAAAGCATAAGTGTTCATCTGCAGGTACTTACCTAGCAATTAGCTTTGGATAATTCCATCTTTTGCAAAGGAAAGCAGACAACATGCTTGCTGATAGCCCTCAAGAGGTGATCAACAGGTAGAGTCCACAGAAGTCCTTAAGTGTTGCTCAGTTTTTATGGAAGAGGCAAGACATATCAGAGCAGTGGAAGGAAGGAAAGCAAAGGCTGACACCATCACCGGAACAGGCTAACAAATTTACCCACAAAGACTCTGGCAAAAACAGGGCAATATCACATTTTACATCCAGAAATGAGACTTCAGCAAAGCAATTAAAATATGAGAAGTCAGAGGAGGCTGGACAGAGCTTGAAATTGCATAGCCTTCCCATTCAAGCATATACTGGAGACCATGGTGTCAAGGCCTACATTGAAGCCCTGGGAAAAGGCAGAAATCACACGCAGAAGACATGACAATGCCCAGGTATGGAAAGTGAGCAAGAGACCCAAGAGTGGCTCCGAACACAGGTAGCTTGCTATTTCTAACGGATGTCAGAAGGATGAGTTATCTACTGAACTGCTTAAGCTACCCACACGTACTCTGCATAATTTCCTGTTCTTTTTATGCATATCAAAACTACTGCATTTTCTTAGTTCTGCATTTTCTAGAAGCAAACATGTCCTTCCCCACTTTATCACGCTACATCCACAGCTTGTTGCATGTAGCTTTGTCCTTTCATGTTGCGGCCAGGGCTGTCCTAGCACTTTTTCTGATAAGCAGAGGAATACAGCAAGTTAAAACATTAGCTCCAGCAGTGACGAGCTACATCCAGATAGATGCCTGCAAAGTAAATTTGGACAATGGAAAGCAGCTTTTGTTCTGGACCAAGCCAAAAAAACAGCCAGAAAGGTGCAGAAAGGTCGCACCAGATAACTGTTGCTGCATTGAAATGAATCATCAAGGGCTGCCAGTAATCTTGCTTCTCACCGTATCAGGTATGTTGTAATACATTTCTTTCTTCTCTTTCCCTCACACTTCAGTTCTACTGAAGGAAATCTAAAAACTAAACAAGTGACTGGCTTGCAGCATATAATCCTATTCAGTTCCATTAATCCATCCAAGTGTGATCTAATCCAGGTTGATGACCACGCAAAGAGGAAGTTTCCCTCTCTCTCACCCCATTTTCTAGGTTCTTGACTCACAGCTGCAACCTCTTCCCCTTCCCAAACACTAACCACAGCTCTGGGACTCATGGGACTCCATCATAACCACAGTCAGTCTACTAGCTGGATGGCAAACGAATCCAGCAAAACCAGAATATTTTCCTCTTGGGTTAAGGACTCCAAGTGGCTTAGCCACTACTGGTACTGCAAGTACCTGAGCCAAGGAAGCAGAGGAACCACTTAGCAAAGAGCTGGGAAAAAAACCTCAGGATCTTCATTTCAATGATGGTGGGCTCTTTTTCACAGGACCCGCTCCCTTATGGGATAATTTATCTGAAAGAGTACCAGCATTACTTGTCATAAGACTCTCTTCATGACCCAGGACAACTTGGTGTGGCAGAAGAACACCCTGCCCTGTCCAGCAGGGCTTGCATAGCACACAGATGAGTCCAGTCCACCTTACTGTTACGTCTCAGCTGCACGTGGAACCAGCAAACTCACAAACCTACTTTAAGCTTGATATTTTGTAGTCACTAGGCATCCCAGACTTACCATAGTTTTTACACTATTGCAATAATTTCTAGGTAAACATTTGCTCCTGTAAATGGCCTCTTTCCTATCGATGAACTATGGAATAATTTAAAAGCTTCCAATGTAGGAACCTCACTTTTAATCTACATACAAGCAAGTGACAAATGGCTGTACCAAACCAAACAGTTCACGACCTGAAATCCAGACTTAGCAAGCATTAGGCTTATTATTATTGCAATTTGATTCATCATTTAATAAAACCAACATAGATTCAGCAATATTAAATACAGAGATCTGGAACGAACCGGTTCAAGTTTATATAAACACTGGCATGTTTATATGCCACTGAGTGGTTAAAATAGTGATTAACACTGATTCAATCCTTACATTTCATATTAGCAAGAAAGGAACTACAGAGGGCCTCATTTGACCTTAACAGTTAAGGACATTATGTCAACACTCGTACAATCAGGTTACCGCCCTGCTCTGACATGGTAAGATAAAAGCTAGAAATACCTGAAATAATGAGATCTTTATTTTTAATTACCCAGTGCCATTAGGCAGCAAGCACAATTAAAATGACTACAAAAGAAAACTGGTTGACCTCCAGTTATTTCAGTACTTGAAAGACCCAAGAAAAGGGCAGGGTTTGGAGCAAGCGATACCTATTCAATTCCTAATAGATGCAACTGATGCATGTGGTCCTTTTATAGTTTCTTAATGGTCCTGCATCTACGCAACTTCATGAATCAGGAGTAATGAAAGAATAAAAAGATTTAATTTTTAATTAGCTTACAAATTAAACGCAGCTTTAAAATATTACTCCACCCTACAATTCTTTGCATTTCTGTAAGAAAGATCCCTTCTACTAATAACAGTTTTTGTATTCCACATGACTGTATTTCAAAGGATAAAAGAAGGGGGATTCAACTGCTTTAAAGGCAAAAGTTAGTCTTATGTTCCATGTGCATATATTCACTTAAAAATGCATTCTTTGTTATATTTTTTATTTTCATTATTATTATTACTATTATTTTTTTAAAACTACATACACAATTTTTCCCCCTGCACCAAAAAGGACACCTTACATTTCAATTGCACCAGCATTAACTGTTAAAAAATGCCACTGATCCTCCCTTACTGATGCGTATGAGGAATTCCACACAGCCCCCTTCCGTCTCCAAATAGAAAAAGTTAGGTTTCTAGTCCACAAGGGAGATATACTCTTACTACAGGTATTCTTACTTTTAACACAAGATGCTTCATATAAGATAGATAACATACCAGTGACCTAGCCACATTTGTCCACAAACTTACCTCTAAATATATTGATGGTGGGTTATGCTCTCCTCCAAACTTGTCTAGCAATGCTTCTATATGTTCTTGTGTTAATTTAATCATCTGTTTGATATTCCACACCTAAAATAGAAAATGAAATATTTTAACTTAATTAAATCCTAGGGAGCCTATAGAATCAGCCCTAAACCAAAACAAATTACATTTTCTAGATATTTAATAACAAAAGTCCATAATAAAAATATTTTAGTATCAGTAAGTGCACAAAGCTATCCTGCTCATTCATGGTCAGTAAGACACATTTTACTTCCCTCGTAAACAGAGAAAAAGTAAATTTGGTTTCAAAATTCAGGAATGACTGTATAAGCAACTTTTTGGAATGTTTTGGTTCTTATGTTTATCAAAACCATATTTAGCATTTTTCTTGCAACAGCCCTACCAAGTTTAGTGGAGTTGTATCAAGCCATAAGTAATCTGCGTCAACACATTCATGTAATCCAGACTCAGTTCTATTTGCATGGTAATACAACGTCTCGATCTTAAGTACTTCCTATACCGTGAATTCCACGTTCCCGTGCCTTACAAGTTTTCTTACAGGCCTTGGATGTGATCTGAAAGAAACATTTACCTCTAGTGCACAGAGAAGATTTATGGCACTGTACTGTGAAACAACTCAGGTTGGTAGTTATTCGTCACAACATCCTGAAAGAGCCCATTTCACGACTTTGAGATTACTGTAGGGAAATGGCATTACGAATCCTAGTGCTATCACCTAAGAAGGCACCGAACCACTAACTCGAATAATTTCAAACAATAACGCTACACTGATTTAAGAACCTACTTAGACCCAACAAAAATCAGAAATTTATAGGGCAGAGAGGGAAGAAAGAGGAGAATCTCTTCTTCACAGGTACTGTTGTTCAGATAATTTACCTGAAAAAAAATAATCAGGGTTACCAGACCCAGAATAGGAAAAAACAAACAAACAAAACAACACCACACTGCTTCTTCCAAAGGGTTTATAAGGACTTCTGTTACATCTTTCAGTTTAACTCTTCTCTACTTCATGGATTATTATGACATATACAACCTCAAGACTGGGCCTGGGCCTGGACCTGGAAGTTATCACAACTTCTCTCTTTAAAAAGCAGATGCAACCACCAGAGTATTCCATAGTATATACCAAGAACAGGATCCAACCCAACCTGGATCAAAACAAGTCTTACCAGTCTTGAGATATTCACGAAGAAACAAACTCCAAAATATAGTTCCCATGTTGTGCATCACCTTACTTACACTCACTTAAGACATTGGTTATCCGCCAGTAAACATTAAGATTAAAGGTAAGCCATTCCCTAAAGAAACTAAGGATTGATTCCTATCTAGCTCCAGTTTCAGAACAAACAGAACAAAGGTTTCATCACCAAGCTACATTCAAGCAAAAGCAGTTTGCTGAGGGACAAGTAACCTGAACCACCAAGGGTGAGGGGACACCAAATGAAGAGCATGACGTTCAAACATTCTGGATGCAAACTCACTTAAGGCAACTGGGGAAGTCAACTTGCTTCTCAACTTACAATCACTTTATCATGTGGAGTTAGGAATGCTAACCAGCAAACAGGAAGATCTCTGCATTTTGCTAACGGTTTTCCCAAGTTGGCAAGAGGTAGCCACATCCTTGGTGAAGGGAACAAGCTTGAACCAATACCCTATGTCAATTAACCTGTTCAATAGAAGAGTCTTAGATGTTTAGTTGCTGTACAAATGGTAACGTGCTATTAACCTGGCTGCGTACACAGGAAATTCATGGCAAACCAAGGAAGCATGCCTCAAGATTACTTTCAGAAAACAAGTTTCATTACTATTTAATGCAACTTTTATTATTCATTCTGGCAATTCTACCTACAGAAGCCATCCTCAGCATTTACTACACTTTAACCAGCACCAAAAACTTACTACACTTAAATGCCTGCCAATGGTGGGGAGGGAAGGTGCTTCCCTGACAAAGTAACCTGTTGGATGAGGTTTTTCGAATACTTTTTTGAAGATTGATAATAAGCAACTTCATTGCTCAGAGATTATTTCCCATTTTGTGTCCATGACAGCAACCTTGCTTTCTTTCAGAGAAGCTATAGAATTTAAAGAAGTAAAGCAGCAACACACACAGCAGAAGCATGTTACTTAGAAGGTGGCAGCAACAAAATCTAAAAACAGCCTTGAACAGTTCAGAGGACAGAAATCTTCTGGTTATGTTAATACCATGACAAGAGCAAAAACTCAATGACTAATGAAAAAAAACAAAAAAACAAAAAAAAACCCACAAATTTGAGACTTACTGCCAGCTGCTGGATTACGGCAAAAATTTCTCTACCTGAAGAAGCCGCAGTTAAATCTAGTGGAAGACAGCATGGCCCAGAGCGGCTGGAAATGATGCCCTGAATTACTTTCTGTACACCTGAGCACTAAAGTAAGAGCATCTTGCAGGGAAACTTTGCATGGATTTCTATTACCTTAGAAAGGCTACTCACACAGCTAAAAGTACACTGAAGGCAGAAGGAAATTTATCAACGTCAACCACAGCACTGAGTCATTACTTGTTGCTCACAGAAATGGAAAACCTATTTCGTGTGCCATATTCATCAAAAGTCTTCTGACAAGCTGAAAAAAACTCTCACAAATCCAGTATTGACTAGCATACTCTCTCCTTAATCTAGTATGCACCAGAACACGACATGGCAAGCGTCCAAGCCTCACAGTTCCTCTTTAAGTAGCAGCTCTTACTACTTCCATGAAGCTACCTTCTGCTGTTTCCTATCAGCGAAAAGAGTTAAATAGGGTCGCTTGTGGTCCTGAGCATCCCTTATCTAGGTAGCTGATTCCCCTTGATACTCAACCCCTATGAAAGCATATAGCATCCTATTATGCAGGATCTACGACTACTGCAATTTAATTGAAGGGATGTAAGCCTTTTCCTAATTGGAGTTCAGAAGTGGTGCTCTGTGCAAGTTACCTCGTGTGACCTGAAAAGGCCTGCTTCTGCACACCACAGCGCCCGTGGCTTCCTCCTCACAAGAACGACGCTGTACGTGCTGCACGTGCACCGCCAGCAGTCCCTGCCTGCCTTTTCTCCTCTCAAACCTGCACGTTCTGGTAACTCACCTCACCCACGTGTGCATCCTGTGCACCAGGCCAGCTTTAAAGACTTTGGGCCAGGACAGTCTCTCAACACCACATCCCCATCATACACATCATCCAGGTGTGGAATTTCATGGCAGTGGAGTGCTCATAAGCATGCTCATAACAACAAAAAAATAGTGCTGGTCTTCCTTAGTGACCAGCAGGCTTCTCCAGTTTTCTTCTCATTCTAGTGAAAGCATAAATAAAATGTGGATAAAGGGATTTATGCGATAAAGTTACTGCCAAATATCTCACAGAAGTGCAAAAACCAGTGCCAGCCTAAGAGCCAGTTGCTAGAAATATTGATGCGTTCTCAAGTCCATCTGCAATGATTGCAGCATTGCCCACAAGCAAGTCCAGCCACTTTCCACGGGAAGCAGCATGGTCATTTGAGGCAGCGTTTCATTGTAGTTACACCAAAAAAAAAAAAAAAAAAAAAAAAAAAAGTAATGACTCCTTTATATCTGGGATAACCTTATTTTTTTCCTAAAAAGCCTCAAATAAATTTTTCCGCCTTATCTGGTAGCATTAGGTTAAGGTTATTCTTTATCACAAGAGATTAGATTTGATTCTCCTTTTAGTGCTGCTGACGGAAAGAAGCTGACACAGGCTAAAATGGATACAGACAGACAGAAGACCGGAGATATTCCAGATATTCTGGAATATATCAGCTCCTATCTGCCCATTGTGGATAACCATGCATTAATTTTGCAAATAAGCACTCCCTTGCAACGTAATGAAAAGATGATGACCTATTTCAAGCCAGAGGCAAGTCAGATGGAGTAGGAGGCCAAATCCATTGTATTCAGTGAAGACTGGCTCTGCAGCATGTGAGGCTGTAAGCCATGAAGTTGTTTTTGCATCCCATGCTGCTTGTCAAGAAATGCACTGCCTGAGACAGCACAAAGCACGCTGTCTTTTATGCTTCTTGCACCTGGCACCAGTACCCAAGCCTTGCAGCACTTGCCAGCTGTGAGCTCTGTGATTCACACTTTGTAGGAGACACCTGAATGTTTGAATCTGTTCCGTAAAGAAAAGGAAGTCATTCTTTGCACAGACATTGCGTGTCCTGCATTTGGATTATCACACGTAGTGATGATGGAGAATACTTCAATCGAACAAACGAGGTGAAGTCACTGAAGAATCGATTTGAAAACTCTTTTACAATGAAGATGAAATCATTGATACCTATCCAATCCTACTCTCATCAGCCCCTTCAGGCTTGCTTCTTCGAGAATGAATTTGATTGTTTGGTCCACGACTTTAGAAAGCCGTCGTGTATGAGCTCATTCTTAGCTGAACTAACGCCTCCACGAACCTGAAAGCAAAGTGTCAGAGCGTAAGAGGTGAGAGGACACATGGCTGGGGTTAGTAACTCAGCACCCCACCTCAGGGCTTGCACATCAAGATGCAAAACTTGCATCTTCCCCGTGTCTTTGCCAAAAATCACCGTTAAAGCTTTCTCACATTTTGATATCTTACCTGAGATACTTTCTCCCCTCATCAACCCAGAGTGGTGTTAGCACTCTTCCTGCCTCTTACAAAGCTTTCTCCCCATTTTACGGTGTCGTACACTGGAATATGACAGGTACGTGGAGTGGGAAGGATGGTCCTTTCCTTCCTCCTTTCCTTCAGGCTTCAGCTTTGCTCCATCTCTCAACAGAAGCTTCTCTCCATTTGCACATCCACTGTGCTCATTTTTGCATTTCTCCTACTCTGTTAGCTCATTATGCTTATTATATTTTCAGCAGCGTAAGTTTTTTTTTTTTTTTTTTTTAAGAATAGAATAGGTATTATGAAAAATACTAAGAGCTGAAAAACTACTGAATTGAAAACCAGCTTGCAGTGAGTTCCACATAAGAGTTTACAGAAGTGACATAAATGCCAACATTGAGACTGCCCTTGCTACTTTATCTTCCCCAACGTTTTATTCGTGGTGGCAAAGCATTTTATTGCAGCTCCTGTCTGAGATACCAACTCTGACACTGTGTCTTCCTTGTTGGCTAGCTAGACAGTTCAGAACAAGTCTGTTAAAATTCACCCTCATGGTGCAGTACACAAGTCACAGACATTACTATCTACAGGCATTGCTGTAACCACGGGACAGAAGTCTCTTCTTCCACAACAGTTTGAAGTCTCTGAACATATCTTTCCACACTGGTGAAGATGTACGACAGCATGTTCAAGAAGTGAAGGTCTCAGGAAGAGTTGCAGCATTTTTCTGTACCACCCTGTCTGATTACACCTAAGTAAGCTAATACAGTAAATATGGTCAGCTGGCACCTGCTGCAAGCACGGCAATTAGTAAAATATTAAGAAGGTTTCAAGATTACAACTTTTTTTCCATTTAACAGGTAACATTTTTAGGAAGGAGAAGGCTTATTCTTATCCCCCTGTAACCAGTAATAATGCAGGTTTTCAGCTGTGTTTGTTGTGAAACTGTTTACGTTGAGCAAAAAAAAGACTAAAACCAAACAGCCAACAATTCCCTCCCTACCCCAAAAAACTGGGAAACATCCGACCACATTCATACTCAAGTATCTGAATTATCATCTCTGAAGAATCATCAGCAGAAATTCTGTCTGAATGAGAACTGCAGGGTAACTCTTCTGCAATAGACAGGCATATTCGATAAAGACTTGCTTTTTTACCAGGAGACTTTTACCCCACAACCATCTTAGTGCTACAACCACTTAGTTTGTACTTAACAGCCTTGCATCTCTCATATACTTGCAATCCATCAGTTGCAGCTGATAGCGATCTGTCTTTTCCTTCGTTTAATTCTCAAGGCAAATTGGATTGCTCATCGCTGAGCTCCCTTTTTAAAGCAGAATAAACAGCTTTCCAACCTGCCAGCCTTTGCCGTTCAGGTTGCTTCCTCTTAAAATGAAATTGGACTTCAAGTGTTCCTTATTTATTGGGAGCATTTAAAAATATTTTTGAGATACAGCGACAAATTGTAAAGGATAAAGTTTGATAGAGTCTTGAAAGATAACCAAGAAGTTTCTCTCTAAGCACAGGGGCACTGCTCGTGCCCCTTCCCTACTCAAAATATTTCTTCTCTCTGTTGAGGTTAGTTTTCTGCCAGCCTAGTGTGCTAGAAGAGCTTGGCAAGGACCCGGTGACCACCGGAGCTGGTGCAAAAAGCCACCTTTCCTCTCTGCAGCCCACAGGTCGGCGCTTCGGGCCCCCAGGAAGCAGCAGCCTTCCTGTGCAGCTTCACTTTGCTCGCAGGCCCCCACTTTTCCAACACCTGCCATCTTTGCTGCTTGCTGCTAAGTAGAATTTGCCTCCGAGCAGCACGAAAAGGAAAGTTAACAAAAGCTTTCTACTGCAGCAGAGCACAAGAGTGTGAAAAACAAGAGGTGTCTGTACCCGTCCTGAAGTCACTAAGCACCAGTTGCACAGCTTTCTGCGATCCAGCGAGACCTCCTCTTCCACATTCCTCAAGGCTTCTGTCTTGCATTACTGTTAGCCCCGTTTATTCACTCTGGAAGTGGTTCGGTAGTCAAGAGCATCACACACAGATCACGTTTTGGTACAATTCATTGCATTTACACTTACCAATTAAAAAAAAATCCTCCCTAGATTATCAAAGGTTAAAAAAACGGGAGGTAGGAGGAAAGCCTTATCCTGATTTCCTAACCTAGGGACACAGTTTTGCTCCTGAGAGGTAACTACCGCTGACTGTCAGTGAGTGTTAATCCCATCCAGTGGCGAGCTTAAGAAGGAGCCAGTGCTGTGTACACATCAGGCTGTTTCTCCACACACGTTACACTGAGGACAAGTCATATCAGCGATGGAAAGCAAGCAGCCAACCAGCTAATTACAATAATTGCATGTAAGAAGCAAATGCGAGTCGAGCAGAGCTCTGACACAGGCTGGGTCACATTAATTAAAGTGACAAAACAGTCTCCCCTGAACTGCACAACCTTCCTGCTCGCTCCTTGCCAGAGCACCCAACTAATTAGACTACCCAGAGAAGACAAACAGCGCCTATTTACAAGTTCATCTCATCCATCCAGAAAATAGTTTTCCGTGCACTTTACAATATTCAACCACTAGTCTTTTGCTACATGGTGCGTGTGTTTTCTCCTAACTGGTTAGAAATACAAATATATTCTTATAGAATCCGAACGTATTTCGATAATAAGCATCAAACACAAATCTACCCTATTAGTTTAAGTGGAGCTGTCATCCAACAAAGCGACTAAGGCATCTCATTTTTTATCACAAACAGATCTTCAAACCCTCAAAAGGGCAAGTGTGTTTTATAAAGCAAAAAAAAATAAAAAAAATCATAATAAGCCAGGTACAAGTAATTTGCCCACAATCTCGGCAAACAGTCACAAATAGAAACTGCCATAGAAACCACATTTTCCTAGATGGCATTTCTGTTCAGCTCAGCAGACCAGCCTGCCTACTACCTCTAACAGCACCGTGGAAAACGAAATAATTTAAAAGGCAGAACTGGCTGCTTGCCACTCATTGTACAAAGAGCTAGGAGGGTCTTTTTAAAAAATAAATTAATCAAAACAAGACACGGCACACATCACGGCAGGATGGTGAAAAGAACCAGCTATTCCAGAGACAAATGGAAAAAACGCTGATAGACCTTGTGGGTTGGTTCAGTCAGACCTGAACCGATCAAACTGGAGAACAATTTGTCACAGAAAGGCTGCTGCAAGGCCCATAAGCTGTGATGACTGAATCTGGAGACTGGGAAAATTTTCAACTACCAGCACAAGCTTCAGAAAAGTCACAAGAATTTATTCTCACTAACAAACAGCATTCTAGAAAAAATATGAAAAGATTGAAAGAAATCCTTTCTGAAAGCTACCTCAGATGATGCTTAAGACATACATTTAAATCTGCATTACTTAAAAGTAGAGAGAACGTTTGACTTATTAAGATTTAATGAATAAATTTGCAAAACCATTTCAAAGGCTGCGGTGTTAATATACAACCACCCAGATTTTCCAAACGCCTAGCTGCTACCAACTCCTTAAAGTCATGATAATGTTTTATTTCAAGTTGATTTTAGTGCTTCTGAGGCATTATTAATAAGTAACTTGCAATAGAGAGGGAGGAAACTAGGTGTGCTACCCACACTTCAGACACATCTACATTCAAGATGTGTTCCCTTCATCTGAGAGGAACAATAAAAGTTAGGGGTTACCAAATCCGAGCTCCAAAGGGTCAGAAAACGTTGACTAAACACAGTGTGATTGCATTTGAGATGTATTTACCACTTAGCAGTACATTTAACAACATCTTTACTAATAACCATACTGCTTAAGAGGCCTCACTGCACAGTGGTGAGATATTACCGCCGGTATTCCCCTTCTTGCAGGGGAAAAAAAATCCTAGCAACCTCATAATGCAGCACGGTTTTAATCAGTAAGTACATTTTGTTCACTAACAAACTCGATTGCCTCCCAGACATGAGATTTTGAAAGGAAACTGGTACCCTGCAAGCAGAGATTTCATCTCCCTTTCATACTACATTTTGTGCCGGTATACTGGGAGAATCACAAAAATATTTCACTTGGTCAGAAGCTCAGAGGGACGAACGCACACAGACACCCCTATCACCTCCTGATTGTGGTGCTGATAGGGTGGAGAGCTCACTTGGTACCGAGCACTACACAACAAACCCCATTTTGGAAAGAGCACGGGCTCTGGTTTGGGGTCCTTACTGTTTATGTGGGTCTGAATTCCCCAGATGGGATGACAGCCACAGCACCGCTCCCTGAGAGCTCCCGCCTGAACAGACAACGGGGATGGTTAAAAACTACACCTTCAGCCTCTCCACCTCTTTCTGCAAGGGGCCACAAGCATAAACTGTCATCAAACAGAATAAGGAAAGGCACTGTTGCTGCTCCTTCCAAAATAAAGTTAAAAAAGTGGAGTAACAAGTTCAGCTCCTTGCTGCAAGTGTTTGAACAGGAAAAAGGCCCGTAATTCTGCTTCAAGCAGCCTTGTATAACTTTAGAACTGGTCACAGAGAGGAAATCAGTTGCATAAATACGTATTTCATCATTTTAGAAAGAAGCGTTGTGCAGGAGAACAGATTAAGAGGATTGCATCGCACGCCCCAAAAGCTCCAGAGCAACTGGTAGAGGGAAAGTGAGGCAGAGCAAGATGTGTGTTGTACGCTGCGGTGTGCTGTACCAGCCCTGAGGACAGAGCTGTGCACACACACACACACACGTGTGAACAGCTGAACATGGTGAAAGCCATCTCACACCTCAGAAAACTGGATATTGTACCCCGCAGTCTCACGTGGTGAAACGCCTGCTGTACCAGCAGCCCAGAGAGGGCCTTGGCGTCCCTGGCACGCCGGTGAAACACTGACATGCTCAGGGCATGAAAGGTGCACTCAGAAGCTGTCCAGAGAAACCAAGCACGATTGCTACAGCCTAGCACAGGAAACTCAAGACCACAAAGACCTAACGTGTCAGGATCTGAGCCCAACAAGTCCAGCAAAGAAAGCTTCAGCCACACAAGAGCTCTCAGTCAAACATACACCAGAAAAGCGAACACCAGTGTACTCTAACAGGACAGTGGTGACCTTAAAAAAACGAAGGGTGTGTATGTGCGTGTCAAACGCTAGCACTGCTCTCCCAAACCACATTCTTCTTGCCACCTACTGCACACGAGCTTTGGAGCTCGCCAGCCGCCTTGCTGAGGAGATTCAGTCTGCTACCCTTGCAGAAAACCTACCAAAAGTGACACCAATTTTCTTCAGCGAGCTGAATCAACTTGGGAGAGGATCTCAGCGGCACTCAGCTGGCATGGGTCTGGCTGCGTACCTGGGTGCAGGTACCCGAAATGGCAGAAGTGGCCCCTCTGGGTGGCGGGGCACCCTTTGATCAGCTTCAGCGCGATTGCAGCGACGGGAGCAGCATTAATCATCTGCCACTACGGTTATGACGGGGCATTCCTGCTGCACTGCCCTTCAAAAGGGGGTTGCTCAAACTGAAACGTACTGCAGGCAACGCGCTCGGCAGAGAAGCGTCTCCAAAAAACTGTGAAACCTGCAGCTTCTGCACCAGGCTCGGCAGGAAGATGGTTATCAGCTTCATGCTAATTCGAAGCCTCCTTTTATTTCTTTCCCAAGTACAAATAAGATCCTATTTCCTCTTTTGTGCATGAAGGATTTTAGGGTGGATTTCACGTTTCCTACAGGTACAGCAATTAATAAAACTAAACTATGGATTTGTTACAAAATAAAGCTAAGTAGAATACTGGAGCTTTAAGAATTTTTTGTTATTAAGAGATATCTCCATTAAAAAAAGAAAAAAACAAAAACCAAAAACCACATCTCCTCTACGGTACTTTTAACTGCATGCAACAAAAGAATTGCCTTTCCCAGCTAAAACAAGTGTCAAGAAAGATATTATTAGAACAGCTTTAAAAATAAGACATCTTTAACAACTACAACAAAGTACAAGTAGAAATAGCACTAGCAGCTGAAGTACCAACATCAATTCACAACAGGACTCGGCACCAAGCGCCTTGTATCCAGGCTGTGGGTATCCACACAGGCTGAAGGCAAATCCCCTGAGACAGCCGAACTTTTCAGACCCTAGCGGTCTATTAAGCAAGTTTTGTGTAATCAAAAGAGCTACTACAGAACACAGCTGTTAATCCCATTGCCTTTTGGGTAAAACAGCATAAGCAGATTTTTTTTATTTTTTATTTTTTAAAAAAAAAAAACCACCCCCACTAAACTCAAGCCCTTTAAGCCTAAGGAGAAAAAGACAAGAGGTTATCAAAATCACTGTCTTTTCTACACCCAGCTCAACTCTCCCCCATCATTCCTGACATACGCTCGTCTGTGGAGGTGACAGAATCTGTTAATAGGCATTTTTCAGATAATTTAGGTCTACTTTCCTGCTTCACGATCCCTAGCCATAAAGGAAAAGGACTGATAGTAACCTGAAACAATCTCCTGCTACCATTTAAAATCACTACTCCCAGCAGTCATGACCATCAACCCAGAGAACAAGTTATTTGTGCTCTTCTTGGCATCTTCGACAATTTCCATTTCTTTTTTTACATGACCTTAATTTTTTCAGTCTTTCCTCAAAGGTCTGATCTAGCCTCTCGTTCCTTTTCTCTAGACCCTCCCCAGCTGGACCACGTACTGCTTGAAGCCACAGCCCAAAGTCCGACCAAGTACTCAGCAAAGGCCTTTCTGCTGCTGTGCAAAACACAACTCTTGTGCTATCTTTTGAGATACGCTCCTGCAGAACACTGGCTGTGAGATGCTTCATCTCCAGCCAAAGCATAACTTGTCCTCAAGTTAAATGGGATGGCAATCCTGACTGTAAACTTAGCTCAGTCACTGAACACAAGTGCAATGAAACTTAATTGCAATTTTGGGAATACGTTTCATGTTGAATTTCAAAAGCAACGAAGTAAAAAATGCTTCTCTTTCCAACTTTCCAAAGAAGCAGCACATTTAATTGTCAACTCTTCAGTGAAACATATTAAAAGTTATTCCAATTCCCTGCATGATAGGTTCCCCAAGTGCTACTGCAACAAAAATAACGCTGACTTTTCTTATCATACCAACGCTACTTTATGAGATCCCACCAGTTATTTAAGTTCAGAGGCATCTTTTCATTCTATTTTTTTTTCTTCTTCTTGAAAATGTTTTGCAAGATTAAGGTTTCTAAATATATAACTAGTATTTATGCAGGATCAACTCCAGCATTGCCACCTAGGAAGAGATCAGCTCAGGGCCTCAGTTCACAGCTTCCAGTCATTTTTGCCTTCCAAAGAGCACTTGAGGGCACAAAGCCCCGAGTACAGAAAATCCCATTTGAATTATTTAATATTGGTGTAAATAATCTCTAGCAACAAGATCAGAGCCTCTCCTCCCAGCTGTTTCACGCACTTTACTACATCAGCAACCCCACAACATGCTGAAAACCTCCCATCCAGACAGTCTCTAGTCCTGACAACTCATCGTGGGGTTGCCAAAGGCCAGCCTCCAAGCCTCTGGATGCCAGCACTCATCGCAGGCCTCCTAATACCAGAAGCAGGATGATGAGGGGAAGAGAAAATTTCCTCCTGGATTCACTTGCCCCTACACTTTTCAGGTACTTCTTGGTGGCAAAAGGATTTATCTCCTAAATGTTCTGTTCTTATAAGCGCAAATGCAAGCGTTCTTCCTAATCTTCAACTGTAACATAGAAAAAAATTGCTTCAGCAATTATTATACTCTTATGTAAGGACTTTGTTATTTGAGGATTTTTAGTACCAGATCTCAGGATAGAAAAGGCAGCTTCTGAAGCACTACATTCATTGTTCGACTAGAAGTTGGCCATGATTTGAACGATACGGCGTAAACTTGTTTTGCAAAGCCCCGAGCCTTGAGTCGGTAAATAATGCTGCTGCAGTTTCAACCAACACTTGATTATGATCTTGATACATAACACCTCCTTTACCAGAGGACTTCAGCTGACGAGTTTGTGTCTGCTTACTTCAAGAGCCGTCAAAGACTCTTCTTGGTTACCCGCCTCTTAAAACGAGACGCTCAGTGCAGAACACAAGGCTTTCCTCCCAGAGGCCAGGAGGGCATTTCCTGAACGGCCGTGGGACTAAAACCTTTCCAGGCATCCCCTCCAAATACGCCAAGTTACGCTCCTTGATGCACTCCCACAGCAAGGTTACTTTTAAAGCCTAGGCTTACGTTCTCTTGAAGAAACAAAACAAAACACTAAGACCGGCACTTCTATTAGAGCCATGAGTCAGTTATGTGCACCTCAGTATTTTTCTGACTTAAGTTACCTCAAATTTGCATTAGAGTTTACGCCGGCTTGTTTTTGTATTAAGGACGGTTTCTATTTTAACCTTATCAGCGATTTTTTGGTCTTGAGTTTTATTAAAACTACTTTTAGCTGACATAATACGTGCGCTTCAGCCGTAAACAAAAGTTAATTACCTACGACTTAAGGAAGAACGAGTTAACTGGGGAACAAAACCGCTTCAAGAAGCAGAAATTTTAGTGCCGGCTCTGCCTTAGACCCGCTTGTTTCGTTATTCCCAACTTGTAAATAACACAGCAAGGCCACACGCTCCTTAACCACCTGCACACGGACCCATGGCTGGGACGGGGCAGCCTCTCGGCCAGCAGGCGTGCCAGGTACCGGGCTGCTGCTCTTCCTCTCTCATGTAGGGCCGCAAGATATTCAAGGGAAAAAAGAAGAACATGAGGACAAAACCCTGCAGCATGTAATTGAGCGTTGGGAGTCAAACCTGCCAACCCACGCGAGCCGAAACATTTTGGAAGTGCCACCTCCTTTGGCACGAGGGCTGCTCCGAATAACCCCCGTCTCCTGCCACGGCTCTCTTTATGCTCTCCCCTCCCTCGCACCGCCGTCTCTCGACCCCCTCAGCCGCGCTGGTATCACGGGGCCACAACACAAGCCGGTTAGCGAAACCATCCCACGGGGATTTGCATGGTTTGGGGGATTTTTATGGCAGAGCGAGCAGGGCAGCGCACCTCCGGGCACAGCCGCCCCAGCACCGTGAGGGCGATGCGAGGCGAGGCGAGGCGATGCGCTGCGTGCCGCCCCCCCCCGTTCCCCGTTCCCTGTTCATTTCCCCCCTTTCCGTCCTCACCTCCTCGGGGATGGCCGGGTCCCCGCCTCCCCCCGCGCCGTAGCAGGCGGCGAGGGCAGCGGCCGCGGCCGCGGGGGGCTCGGGGCCGGCGTCGCCGTTGAAGAGCGAGGCCCCCTCGGCCCCGCCGCCGCCGCCGCCGCTCAGCGCCGCCATCTTGGCTGCCCGCGCCGGGGGGGGCGGGGGCGGGGGAGGGGGCGGGGGCGGGGCGGGCGGGGGGAGCCGCGGCCGCGCCGCCGGGACGGGCCCAGCCGCGACCCGTAGCGGGACGGGACGGGACGGGACGGGACGGGAGGGGGGAAAAGGGGAGGGGGAGGGGAGCGCAGCGCAGCGCGGGGATCCCGGGCAGCTCCCGGCGGCGCGCCCGGGCCCGTGACGTCACCCGCAGTCGCCGCCGCCGCTGTCGCTGCCGCTGCTGCCGCCGCCGCCGCCGAGCGCGCGCGCGCGCCCGCCCCGGCGCCTGCGCCCGCCCCGGCGTCACCGGGAAACACCCTGACGTCACGGCGCGACCACCCGTCGCCCTGGGAACCCGCGCGGCCGCCGGCCGAGGCCACGCCCACTCGCACCCCCACGCTAAGCCACGCCCCCTTAGCCCCCTCCCTCCCGCCTCCGCGCCCCGCAGCGCCCCCTGCCGGCCGCCCCCCCCCCAACAATGGCGGCGGGGGCGGGGGCTGAGGCGGGCGGGGTGCAGGGCCCCGCTGCTGGGTTGAAGGCTCAGGTGCTGCCAGCAGGGATCAATGTGGCGATGCCCTCTGAAGGAGCTTCACCCACTCCCGTTAAAATAGTTGCTAACAGCATCTCTGTCTTTCCCACTGACGTTTAGGCCTTGCCCTGCCGCAGCCTGGTGCCGTGGTGACATCCAGCGCCTTCAGGCCCCTCAGCTCCCCCAGGCAGTCTCAGAGAGTCACAGAACAGCCCGAGCTGGGAGGGACCCACAGGGAACATCCAGTCCACCTCCTGGCACCACACACGCCAACCCAAAAATTCACCATGTGACGAAGCGCACAGTGCAAACGCTTCCACACATCTCTCCCGTCATCCAGCCGGCTCTGCCCAATCTGGGGGCTTGAAGCAGACCCCACTTCCCAAATGTGCGTCCACCCTGCACACACGAGAGGACGTGTAGTTCCTTCACAGATCGCCAGGTTTTCTGGAGAAAAACGTCAGCTCGCAGGGTGGGAGCTGCAAGGTGCCTCCATCCTCTGCTGGGAATGGCAGAGGAGCGGGGCTGGCACACGAAATGCCCCTACAGGCTCAGGAGCTGGAAGCCACCGCTGCTCCCCAATGCCTGCTCGTGCTGGGGGAGCAGCTGCCCTGCTGTGTTCTTGTAGACATGGCCAGCATGGCCCTGATCCCCCCCAGGGGCAGCACACGGCTGTTTAAAGCAAAAAAACCTGACCCGTGTCCAGTCACTGCATGCCACACCCACTGCAATGCTGCTAACACACACACGGTGCATTCGCTCACTCAGGTGTTTTAAGTTGCTTTCTTGATGAAAACGCTTTTATGAGAAACATGAAATTGGTAACTATATTTTAATAGGTTGCAAAGAAGAGCTAGCACATCAGAACAACGATCTCAGAGCACATAAAGGCTGTTACATCACAACTTGATCTATTTTACGGTAGTCAATTAAAACACTAACTTGAAACATGCAAGTGCAAACATTCTTATCTTTATTTTGCTTCGGTTGTGAACACTGAACCATACAACTGCTTAGGGTAATAATCCTGATGACAGACTTGGGATTTATATTTCACCTTTCACTCAGGGGCCACCAGCGTGTCAAAGCATTTAGAATTCAGTTCGGTAACGGCAGTGGTTAAAACTGGTAAATAAATGCAACATTTATTTACAGTATGAACTCAGTAAAAATACCGTGGAGTCTATAATATGAGATCCCATAATATGAGAGAAGAAACTTCAGACATGAATTTAGCAGTGGGTCTTTTCTACACAAAGCTATACAGTATTAAACACGGGAACACAAATGAGAAATAACCAAAATAATCTCATTAACATCTAAAGGGATTTTATCTGACACATTACACCCTCCTTATATAGAGGTCTAGGATTTTTTTTATGACAGGTGGCCTGCGGTGCAGTCACCAAAACGGTTGCACAAATGTAAGAATCAAATGTACGATATTAGCAGCTCGCCAAGTTGAGAGATTTCTCTCTAATAGCCACTTTGCTGAAGAGGATAATTATCAGCAAATCCTGCTATGAGATGAGAATTCGTAATGGTAGTGGAAAGCGTGCACAGACTCTGAAAAATAACACGTGTGCTGAGGTCAAATCTCCCTGGGACAAATTTCCCTGAACTTCTCAGGGAAAGAAGGCAAAGGTAATGTGAAGTGGCTCTCCCAGTACACATCTCATTGATGTTAATGGCAAAGCTAACAGAGTAATATGTGTCAGCCAGCAGATTAAGTACCATCATTTCAAAGAAATTTACACCAAGGGGTAATTTAGTCACAATGTACAGAACATACACATAGCCCTTGTTTTATTCCTCAAGCAATTTATCTCCAGGACATAGCTAACAGTAGAGTTAGTAGGCTATTATCAATCTGTAACTTACAATGTCTTTCCTAGTGCTTTTAATAATATTGCATCCCTTCATTCCTGAGCTTCTGTTTTGTTATTGTTGTTTTCTTTTTTTTTTTTTTTTTTTTTTTTGGATTTGTATTCACATAAACCACTTTTGCTAAATTCTGTTGTTACATTCGATGTTCCACATGAAGAGCTGCAATTCTGAACCCTAATGACAACTGGCGATCAAAACTAGGAACACAGCAACAAGTTACCATCAAGATACACGAGGTAAGCAGAACATTTTTCATGTTTTAAATTTTTAATAAAGAACAGAATACTGTTTTAAAATTTGGTTGTGTAGGAAGGAGGCAGAAATCTGTCGCTTATGCTATACTCTCCTTTGTTTGGGAGAACGCACATCTGATGGTAAATGGGATTTCTTACACTTCTACGTGGTAGAACCTTTGGTGTCTATGCTTATTCCATCATGATGAAAGATAAATTAATTTTGAACTGTGACTTTCCTGGCAGTAAGCAATCCTATCTGGTGAGAATTGATACCATCAAAGTCTTTTACATAGACTAGTTTTTATTATCTGCGCAGGTCAAAATCAAACTTAATATAGATCTGAAAGATTGTTTTCTTCTATCAAATGCGCGGGCAACTCGGGGCACTGTCTAGTTGATTCCTGCAATGCAGCACAGCCTGTTTGTCTGGTATTGCAGCAAGTAATTTATACTTGCAAATGCAAAACCTGCCACCTCCCATCAATCTCGTAGTTATGCATTGACATTTAATCATCTTCAGAATTATTTGATTCAGATGAGAGAAAAAGTTTGCTTGTTAAAAGACACAGATATTTCAGCTGGCTTGCCCACCAGAACATTTTTCTGATCTAATCAACACCTGAACCTCAAGAGAACAATGTTTCAGTGAGTCAGTAAAAAATCAGATGGTTATCTGACAGCAACCATCTCATTGAGAGCGTTTGAATACATCTTTATCCTTTCCCTCAAAAAAGCATTAGTCTTAATGAGATGCTCCGAAAAGAGAGTATCCAAAAGGACTATTAGATGAAACCTAGGATTGGTCTCATTTTTGATTTGCTTTCCATAGAGAACATTATCTCAAAAACAAAACAAAAGAAAGGAAAAAAAAAAAAAAAAAGCATTCATAATTTACTGGTGTAACAAAAACTTCCAGTTTCTTAACCAAAAAAGAAATCAGATAATTTGCATATTATGATAATAGAAATTGATTTCTTAAAGTGGTGTGAAAATTCTACGTAAACTCTGGATGTCAACAGTGCCCTTAAAATTTGTACTGATTTTCAAAAAACACTTATCCTTTTTACTCCCCCCCCCCCCCCAAAAAAAAAAAAAAGTGTTTTTCCCACACATGGTAGCATTTGCGCTTCTCCCACATGTTTGAAAATGCTGTTAAATTCTGCACCATGAGAAAATAATAGCAGATATTCTAGAGCATATTAAAATATACCACTTTTAAATGCCGCAGTATGAAGTGAAAGTGCACAATTTCATGCATTTCAGGTGAGAGTACTGTTTATAGATCAGATTAAGTCTCAGTCTTAGCGACAGAAATACAGATGTTGATGGAACACAGACGCTAACGGCAACAGTCATGCTTCCTGTAATCTGGGCCAGAAAATATTAAGCAGGTCAAAAATTATGCTGTTGTCCACAGTTCAATTGTTTTCTGATTACTAGTGAGAATAATACATACATTAGAAAGTTACTTTGCTCTCCAGGAACAGCATGTTGAAAACACGTTTTGGGGAAAGAACCCTTTTTTTTTTTTTTTTCCCACTTCCCTTTAGCATCTATGTAGTCATATTATCCCACTGTTACATTTTAAGATATACTGTACATCTTTTGATATTTCTAGGAATCACTGTCTGATTGCTCCAAGGATAGACAATAGAGAAAACAAGGCTGTTTTTTTTTGTTACTATCCCTGTACAGATCATGGGGTTTTTTTCTTCTTTTGGTAGCTTCTTAGAAAATTCTAGTCCAGGTTTACCTCTGTGCGACACTGCTGAACCTCAGACATTCATACCTTCAGTGAGAAATCAGGCTATATTCAGGTGGTGATTTAAGTTTGGCAGCTGAACAATCTCATCAGTTTTTTTTTTTGGTTCATGGAGACTTCATAGTTCTTTGCCTCTGAACTAAATAAAAGAGCAGAAGTGATGAGGATGACTGGAAACTAGGAGAAAAAAAGGAGGGGGGAAGAAGAAAATATGAATCGTTCTACCATTAAACACAATGCTTATAACAAACTGATATAAAAATATTTCAGATTTTCTTTTCTTGCAATGGTATTGGACATTTTAACATAGTTTTCATTTGACTCTAGCATAACTTATTTTAGAGTCATTATTTATAGAACTGTTGCTTTTTTGGTTCCTTAAATCATAGCCTAGACCTTCAGGAGGTAAAAAGGAAAACATCTTCCTTTGGAGCCGATGTATGTGAGGGTCCAGGGAACAGGACAGGTGCGGGAACTGGGACAAGGGAGTGACTTTGCACATAGGTTCTTCTCATATCCTGCATGGTGTTCAGCATCACAAGGACAAATATCCTGTTTCCTTATCTTTGTACTGAATTCAGGGTCCAGAAACGTGTGCCGTATCTCAGTGCTCTGCTTCTCTCTCTGCTGGCTTCCTGCCCTCACTTGCATGCATGCACGAGAAGCTGAGAAAACTGCACATTTTGCTCAACAGCAGCATCAATACCGGCAGGTGTGGCTCAAGAGAAAACATGAGCCCTGAAGTCACTATTAGGAGAACAGAAGTAGCAGACAGTGAAAATGGAGAGGGAAGGATGGGACAAATGATTAGAGGGAGAGAGAATGTAGTTGAAACAGACACTGGAGAGAAGATGCTACTCTCCTAGGAAACGAGAAGCAGATGAAAAGAGGGAAACAAAGGAATAGGGAGCACTGATTTTCCTGCCTGACATACGTTACTGAACGCAGGACCAAATCTTATGTTCGAGAGAATTAGTCAAGACCCTCCCATCAACTTGGAATACCTCATCATTACTTTAATGTATTCAGCTCATTCAGATATCTGATTTGTGAGTCCTTTGTGCTGGACAGTGATAAGCTGATCAGCTTTAAGTACTAAATAGTTTTAGATGCCTAGCATTATTATTCCAGTGTGAACAATCACATTTCATAACTTAAAACCATCCCATTTAGGCACAAAAGAAGCTAATGTGATTGAGTGAGTTCCAAGAAAGAGAAGAAAGAAAAGGATCCATACCAAGCAAGTTATTTTGCTGTTCAGAAAATGACTGTTCAGTCATGGCCCAGTCTTTGGATTTTCCTTCACAAAGCCCAAGCTAGCTGAGCATCCCCAGCCCGAATACCTGCTGTAATTTGGTTCTCCAGCATTTTACAGGCAAGTTGGTAACTCTACATCCCTTCTCAGCTTAGTTAGCACACCCACCTGCTCACATAGTTTATTCTGGTGGTGTCTAGCCTCTTCGCTGAGCAGAAAAATGTCCATTAGGGTTGGTATTGGTCTGGAGTAAGGGAACCCTGAGAGTCTGAAAAGGCCGAATCAATTATTTGAATCAAACATAGAAACCACAGCTTTGCTCAACACATTCTCACAGTCCTCCATCAATCAATGGGAATTTCTGTGAGAGTGCCGTAGAAGACAGTGGGAACGTGGTTTTTATAATGAGCTTTGCTAGCTCAGTTTGAAAGGGGAGATTTTTCTGTGGCCACTGTGATTGTTAAAGCAACAGCTCAGATACTGCCCTTACTATTTCTGTGGGAGGCGAGGTGGCATTTCTCTTCCACTTCACCATCTCTTCTTGATGGCTCACTGACCCTCTCTCCACATCTCATTTTATCATCAGACTTTTCTGGAGTAACAAGCTATTACATAAAAACTTACCAAATCAAGCAGACTCTTCTGTCTGTCACAGAGCAAATATAGTGTTTTACTAGAAAAAACAATGCTAACATGAAGTTCGTCATTTTTCGTCTTTTTTTTTTTTTTTTTTAATAGTGCATTGCTGAACTTTTTTTCCATGTTCTCTGTCCTTGCCTGCCCAATTATGAGCTACAGATTTTAAAAAGCAGTACAGGCACCCTCAAAGGGAGACTTCCAGGGAAATGCTCACTTTCTTTGACAAGCCCTAAATTTCAGAGGCTGAACATTAAGTGCAGTGGGGGGAGAGAAACATGTAACATACATAGAGTGTTTCTTGTGCTGCAGAATCCCTCTCTCATCCCCGCAGAAACCCAGGGGTACAGGACACGTTTTGTGCCAGAACATGCTACCGCAAGATGAGATTTCCTCGAAACACGGCAAGCCCTTTACTAGAAAGGCACAGCCAGTCAAAATTAACAATGTTCTACCATTGCTGTTCCCTGTCCTGGCCTCACAGTTTCATGTTTCTTCAGGGCAATACCCCACATTGCTGGAGTTCTAATTATTGTTCATCAGTGACGGGACAAATTGGATGGGTAGTGCATTTAAACAAATGCTTATATTGCAGTATATGTGTATACAGCTTATATAGATAATTAAATATAAGTTTATTTTGTGGCAGAGTCGATATCACAGTTCGCAATCCATCCTTGTCTTCTAATTCTCACTACCACCAAAACACTACAAGCCTCACAGACATTTAGGCCCTCCTAAAGAGGACAAGCTGCCTGCCAAGCATGTGGGAATTAGGACAGCCTGAACCACAGTGCTGTATTCTGATAGCTCCTGTCAGTACGCACTTGACCAAAGGCAAAATTTCTGGTGCAGCATTCAGTGACCCCTCTAAGTTTTTGATGCTATGGATTGCTTAAAGCCTGCGGTTATGCTAAAGGCCGATGGACTCGGTTATTACTTTTTAATATGATACGACTTCTGTCTCCAGAAGACACATTTGTTTTGCTGTATGAACACAATTTATGTTACCCCCCTCTGGGGGAATTCTGCAAGACTCCAGCTTAGAGCTTCTTTTTATTTTTAAGTGGTTTGCATGCCTAATCAATACCCTACTCTCTGTCCTCAGAGGGCATTAATGTTTATTAATAAACTCAGTGATACTATCAAACAATTTGAGTTTGTGAATACAGAGACGTTGTTGGCTGTGTTGGTGTCAGGCAAACGAAGCAGTATTTTGGCAAACATCACAGCGTATAAGCAGAATGACTAAGTGCAGAAGCAGAAAAATAAAGAGGCACCATAAAAAAAGAGTCAGCACCACCTCAGTCGCTGCCTGCTCTTCAGTACAAACGTACCAGTTCTGACAAGCCAGCCGAATGCTGCTTCAGGTTCGAGTCTTCATACAGATGCTCCTGTGCCTACAAACTAAAGGCAGTGCTGAGTAACATCTGCTGAAACAGCAGCCTTATCTCCCTGAAACAGAAAGCCAGCATAAACTCTGACATCTCAGAAATATATATCTGTGTATGTAAGCCACCCAGTCCCATACTAAACGCATGCCCTCATGCTGCCTGGATCGGTCGTTGTTTACTGCTCCCCCCAAAATATTCTGAGCAGCAGGTTGATGCTGCTTGTCACACACAGCTGCCTTCCCACGTGGTTACAAAAATTAGAAATGTTAGACATTATCTGTAATGGTTGCTGGTTGCAAATTAGACAGCATCACCCAGATATCAGTACAGGACTTGAACTGTACTCGTCCAGACTTGGAGCGGATAAGATTTTCTTATCTTAAGCCACCTGTGGTTCTCCTCTCTGTGGAATCCAGCACTTGGTACCCAGGCAGCCTGATGTGCTTCTGATCAATGCTGAGTATCACTGGGAAGCAGCTATTGCACGAGTAGGCATGACAGGCGCTTTAAAGAGACATCGTTTCATCAGTCCTGTTCTGAAGAGACCACTAGCAGTCAAAGGCAAAGGGGACTATGACTGTAATGGGATTTACCTAGCAGTTATTCAGAACCAAGTGTCTCTGATGCAGTGAGAGATGCTGAATGTTCACACAACTTCTAACGTTCGACCACATCTTTTGGTCTGGAGTCTGGAATAAAATTTCAGACATCCACCGCTGAGTTTGGGCCCAAGTAACCTCATTTACTTTCATCAAGGCAAAACTGTAATTAAAATTTAGTAATGAGTTACATTTATAATGATGTATTTGCAGTGACACACCATTGCATGTGGCAGTACCATGTTTTTTTAGACTTTATGGAGCTCAGGTGGTCTTTTTTTTTGCCCCTAATACAAATAGAAGAGCTATTTGCTGAAAAAGCCTATAAGGCAAACATCAGCCCTGCAGAAACAACTGAAGGGGAAGAGACCCCCCTGAACTCTATGAAATATTTACAAACTGCTTTAGGAGCACTGGGATGAAGTAAAGTACTTTCAAGTGTAGGCAGAAAACATAACGGATATAAAAAACCTTTCTTAGCCCTTGGTGAGATTTGTTTTTGTAGACCTAGCTATGATATGAGGTCATCCAGTCTGCTGCCTCCTCTTCCCAGAGAGAAGTGGTCCCTGTGATGTTTTATAACTCTTCACTCAGGCTAGCTCTGACTAAGAGAGCCACAACCCACCTCCTGGGAGTATTTGCAATGTTTCTAAATATTTTACCTTGTGGAGTTTTCCCCAGTATTCCACCCAGAACAATGTAATGTGGTACTTACAAAGATACTTCAGTGTAACGATCATGATCCTGTTGATTTCCTATCTATTGCCTTAGACAACCCTAAATAATTTCTCAACCAGTACGGTGGTTATGGCCCTCATTTAAGCACACTGTAGCTGTGCTTTGCTCTTACTGAGCCTTCACAAGCAAATTCTTTCAGATGTTTTCCTGTCTATTCCTTCTTCTATGTACTCAAGACACATTATTACACTTGTTTTTTTCCAATTGTTGGTTGGACAGTTCAGAATAATGAAGCTGCCTCTGGAAGAGGTTAGATAGAAGAGATCCTGCACTCACACGTCTCAGTGTCGAGAGGACAGAAAGCATCCTTGAAGGGCTTTGTTTCCAGGATCTACTCCCAAGGGACTGCACAAGAGTCACTATCGAACAGCTATGCAGGAGAACTGAGTTTAAAGAAACTAATCTGGCATCCCCGTTGTTTGTTTTCCTTGCATATTATCCTTAGTGTTTTAAAAGAGAGAAAAAAAAAAACAAACACACACTATAAGACAGCCTTTCCCCATCAAAGCAGGCTTTAAGATTCATGAAGCTTTTCTGAAACATATAGACTGATGATTGTTGTTTTTTCATTTTGTTTTAAAACTCATGCTAAAATGGCCTTTGAACTCGAAGTGGTAGACGATTATGTACACACATGCTTTAAAAAAAAAATAAATTAAAAATACAATTTAATAATAAAAACAGATTTCTAATTACATACATATTTTTACTGTGTGAACACAGTAACTTGCCACAGCTTATTTCTAGTGTTAAGGTCATCAACTGTCTCAGGAAAGCAGCTCTCTGAAATAAAGCTCTGAAATGCACAGAGGTACAAGTCCTCCTACAGCCAAACTCAGCTGCTCTTCACACGAGGTTCTCCTGGGGTAAACCACCATCCTAAAAGTAGCTTACTCTCATGACACGTTGACTAAGTGATTGTTATTCTAATTTTACTCAAGGAAATGCAGAGAAGATAAAATATTTGTCTAAAACCATTGCACGACTCAGTAACAGGTGCGTTTCACACACTGCTGAGAACTCAGTGCATTGGTTTAGTAAGTAGAATAAACTTTGCATTAGGAGAAACTTTTTCTAGGTAAATACTTCCCTGAGCAGAGCACATGTATCTGTATTGTAGCACACTGGAAAATTAAGCAGCAAACTACTCTGCTTTTCTTCCTTCCACCATTACAAAACATGGCCTTATGCAAGCTGGCTTCTGTCTGCCTGCAAGACTTCCAGTAATAAAGTCTAGCAATGGCTGCACTCCCTATAGGATACATGGCAACTGGGTCAGCCTGTTCACAAAATAACTTGTGATTATCAGGGTAGTTCTTGGCAGCTATAGCTATATTATACCAGAATATAATTAAATACAGACATATTAGCACTATAAAGTAAGGAAGTACAAAACCAACTGTCGTGGTCAGTAATTCCTTCAGCGTTTCCTTGCATGACACAAAGTGGAGTACTTGTTAGAAGAGTTTGGGACCTTGTTTTCTAATGCCAATACCTGCTTAAACTCAGGGCTGCTATTCCTGTCGCAATCCAAATGCAGGCAGGGCACCTAGGCTGGTCTGCGGCATACAGCATGCAACACAGGCTGCACTCACACTGCAGCTGACTTCACATTACATTTCCTCTGTCTGCGTTTGCTCACCTTTAATAGAGGGCAGCAGCGGCACTTAATTAACCTGTTCAGGATGCAGAAGAGGTTAGGGGGCTGGCTCTCGGTTACTCCCTCAGAGATCACTTAACTGGATTTATTCCGATCAAGAATTAAAACATCCACCTAAACATATGCCAGCCAGCTCATAACCGCAGGAAAAAAAGTGAATTTTCTAGCAAAACACAGCAGAGTTTGAATGGTGAAAAGAATCATTGTAAAGGGAAAGGAAAAAATAAAATTGAGCTTTATTATTTGTGCGTAAAATGGATACGTCACTATACTGGTAGCTGTAAAAAGCTGCATTTTCTTCCTTACTCCTCCAAATACAGTTGAAACTCTACTTCTCTTTCTAAATACACACACTGTGTTACGACTTGGCATGATGTTTGAAGACTGAATTCCTATTTGTGAAGGTCCTGATACTCACAAAATTAACTCTTCTTCAGGGCACCATCAATCACTAAATGATAGAGCATCTGTTAGAAGCTAGGCAGCAAAGTGCCTGTTTCTGTCCCTCCTGGAGTGGAGAAAGCTGTATTTTCTGGAACAGAAGAGTTACGCTCCCAGCAAGCAATGGATTAGCTTAATATTGTGATGAACTCCAAAAAATGCTGAAACATCATTATTTTAAGGCAAGGTCTCAGAGGAAGGGAAACAACCATTTTTGAAAACGTAGATCTAGGGAATTAATACCACAGAAGAAAAAACATGAACAATTAGGCAGGGGAGCTATTTTTGTACTCATACTTTTTTTTTTTTTTTTTTTAAGTTGTGATTTCTTTAAAATGACTTCATTCCACCCACTTGTTAACACTGCGAAGTCATTGTGAAAGCCAGTAAGTCATTGTCCGCATTTGTTTCACAGCTACTACTGTGAGTTTCTCTCCCTTCTTGGATACGCTGCTGTCAGTGGCTTCCCAAAATACGTTCCCAGTGCGATGCTTTGACTCTTAAGAGCATGTTTGCTCTGTGGGGTTGCAAAAGGGACCTATAATCTGTAATCTAGATGACCAGCCACAGAAGCCTTTCACTTTCACATGTATGACTGGACCTTCTCCCAGTCCATAAAGAGCCAGGTGGCGTGAGTGGACAAGGAAGAGATCTGATCCCCGTGCTTAATTAACGTTACACTGCTGAGCCCACACCTGCATCTAGCAAGGTGGCACATGAAGACAGAAAGCCTGCAGCATTCACTGCTCTCCCTGTAGATGCTCAGCCCTTAAGCAGGCTAAATGTGGATTCGTAAGGATAAGCGTGGCTCGCCTATCAGGCTGTGTCAGTACTCTGTAAACCATTATGCATACACACATGAACAGTCTCCCCGCACCCCCAGAGTTTTAGGTTGTATATACTCACTGTAGCAAGACTACAAAGCATTTTTTATTGCATTCACTCTTCCTCTTGCACACTGATATTATTAAAGCTCCAAGTGCTGCACATGAACACTTCACCACGGGTACCAGCAGTCCACGGCTGCCGCAGTAATTCGGCGGTGGAGCCTGAGAACTAGTCCCTCTAACCAAACAAACCAACAGAGCAGCTTCACCCACACACAGCCACAGCAAGAAACAAAGCATCATGAAGCAGCCATAGTTCCTCCTCAGGCGATTCCCTCTCCCAGCTAACACCTCCCTCCGTGATGTGCTCTCTGTCCTGAACAGGAATTGCCAGCAACCAGACCGCTTCTCCAAGGGCCCGTCGCAGGTTCTGCAGACTTCAGCACCAGCTAAATCACAAGGCATCACATGTACAACATCACAATGCCACAGGCACATCGGAGTTGAGCAAAAGGAGTAAATTACTAATTTAGAGTAAGACCGAAATTTGCCACCGTGCTACATATATATTGTATCTTACTCATTTCTGTAGTGTTTTGTTGATTGTGGTAAGAAGCCAAGCACTTCACCCCCAACACAGCCTTCAAGAGCTTAGAAAACCAGTTAGCACTTCAGTACGGGTACTAAACAAGTGCTACACAGCTCACCAAAACCACCTCCAGCACAACTGGCACTACTTGCATTAATAACCTTGGTGAAGTAAAAGTGTTGAGCTGGTACAAATTTATGTAGCTTCATCGGTTTCAATGATCAGGCAGATCCCTCTAAAATACACTTAAATTTCAACAAGCTTGCTTTAAAAATGTCCCCAGGTCAGTTGCTACCTACTTTAGAATGCCTATGTATGCAAAATCAAGCACACCCCAAGCTAATTGTGCAAACACTTTCTGCTCCAATCACTCAACGCTTTGAATCGCTCTCCTTTAATACCTCAGGGCTGTTTCTCGAGGTTTATGTGGCCTGGAAATTAAAGATACAGTTTCAAGGCACACCCAGGCAAGATGCACACACGGCCAGGCAGAGCAGCTCGCTTACCTTCTGTACTTTCTGTTCCCTGACAGGCACTGACAGCTAAAAATGGTAATTTATGTAAGCATTAATATTAGTGACAAAGGAGCCTAGCTATAAAAAAACACTTACTGCATATCCATAAAATTGTTTTGTACTTTATGAAGTACTTCACCCCAGTCCTCCAGGCAAACTACATTCAAAATCCTCTTATTACAGTATGCTTAAATATTGTATTTTAATTAGCAGGGGGTCTTGAAAGTGGTTTGAACTCTCGTTTCTCAGCCTCTTCTGTAGCAGTACCTAAATATTCAGGGTATTCATGAGAGTGCAGTGGTCAGGCAATGGAACATCAATAATTATTCAGTGTAAACCACAAAACCATAGATTTAACAGCAATTTCAGAAAAAAATTATCAACAGAATTTACCTGGAGCAAAACTCATCATTATAGGCAAGGTAACACGCAGCAGTAGGACTAGGAAATATTTTTTGTGGCCACACGCAAAACTGCATCGATATTAATGCAAGAAAGTAAAATGGACAATAAAAGAAAATAAACGATTTTCCAGATCCAGAAAAGCTGGAACAGGGCTGCAGATGTATGCAAGAACTGAGTGCCTTTTTTTGTTTTAAACTACTGTTGTTACTGCTTGGTTGGAGAGGACTCTCATGACAAACTCATGTGCTAACATATACAGAATATTTCAACTACAGAAATTAAGAAATAAAACCACAAAGACCAAAGTGCACTTCAAGGTAGATTCCAGTATTTCACAATGTGTTTCTTGTGCCCCAAACACAGCTCGCATGCCAAGCCCTCTTCATCCTGGGAACAGAAAGCATTACAGCTGTTCCCCGGCACTTCCAGAGTAGTTCATTGTATTATCGAAGTGGCACTATTTCTTCTTGAGAGCTCTCTTTCCTTCTCCCTTCTTTGGTTTTTCCTTCCCACGGAGCTTTTTCAACCGCCTCATCTCCTCTTTAAAGTCTTGATGCTCATCCCTAAACAGGGGAGAAAAAAAACGAGAAAGAAGTTTGCTCTATTGCTGGGAATATCTAGATGGGAAAGGCCCTGAGCACTGTACGGTAACAAAAGAAATCAACTTCCTTAAACAGCAAAGCCCTTGCTGAAACTCACTGCAATGTATTGAGTGCTACTGCTAGCAATAATTTTTGGATGAATTCATGTGATTTGCTCTGGTACTTTCAGAACTAACAAGGTTGCCCTTTTCAGCAAGAAGTCTGTGTGCGTGTGTAATTCTTGCATCGTATTTATTGATATTGCTCAACTAAACACAATGGAAAACAAACAAAAAAATCATGGAGAATAAGAATTTCTCCCTTGGCACCTAACTCAGCAGTCTAGTGATAGCACATTGCTTTCCTATGCTGCACAGAAAGCTCAGGTCATTAGCTTCTAAGGAGAGAGGGGCATGCTGAGCACTAATTAGTACATGACACTGCTCTCAGGTGGCTTCGGCGATGAGTTATGAAGAAAGCTACTGTAGAGTCTTAACACAGGAATAAAACAGGGAAGAGGAGGAAGGGGCTGACAGATAATTAATCCTCAATTACGCTCTAATAAATTCTATTTTATCTATCCCCCTATTTTTCAGTGCAAAGGTATTTTCAAAAGCCACAACTGCATCCCAAGTGGCTTAAGGTTGCTGTACCACAAATGCACCACAAAATGTACCACAAAAATTAAATGCAAATTTAATAAAACAAAACAAATAACACAAAAACAAGCAAAAAAAAAAAACAACACACAAAAGGCTTGCAAGTTATTATCAGGCCCTTTTAGCCTACATCCCTTCATTACATATTTTGAAGCAGCAAACCTAATTCTCTACAAGCTCTCTGTACATACAGCAGCTAGAGAAGGAACCCTGGGATCAAGAAGAGGAGGCAAAAGAACATTATCACGTCACTGAAGCTTTCTGTGTCAAAACACAGCTATTTTGGAAAGACTTCACGTGTCCACCTAAACCAAGAGTATCGTGGATGCAGTCCTTGATGACCAGAATTGCAATGCTAGCAATAGAAATTAATCTGTCTTGACTTCATGGGGTTAGCAACTTTGCTTTTATGGGATTTCTACAGTGCTACTTGACTGAAGCCAAAGGACTGCATCTGACACCTGCTCATGTTTTTCAGAAGTGCATTTTTTTTCATTTAGAAATTACACACTGGTTGAAGCTGAAATTAGTAAGGCTACTTAAGCCATATTTGAATTTAATTTTCTTTAATTTATTTTTAAGGATAAAAAGCCCCTCTGGCCTAACACACTTCTCTTCTGAATTTCACGTTTTAAATGAGTCATTAACACAGTGTGACACACAAATTGCACTGAGACAGCGTTAAGACAATGTCACCTTTTTGCAGCACGCTGGTTTGGTGTACTCTGAACTACAGACCTATCTCTGTGAAAAAGCTGTCTTCCCTTTCGCACAAGGTCAGAGTAAGCACTATTTCTAAATAACCAGTTGCTGAGAACTACATCTGAACTATTTCTCACAGAAAGCTGTGATCAGACAGGTAAAGTTACTTAGACAGCAGACATTTATTTTACTCTTCTTGTCTTCAGTGCAACAATCAAGCACCTACTTCCATACGCACCATTTTCTAAACTGAACCTTTTTCTCCTCCTCTTTTCCATAAAAATAAAAGTGTAACAAAGCTCACAGCCACCCCTTTCCCATCTCCAGTCCTGCTCCCATCCCATGAGCAGAGAGATTACCTGTAGAGACCAAAGTAGCGGAGTTTCTTCATGAGGGCATAGTAGGTGTTGTGAGGAGGATACCAGCTGTAGACCTCCTTCTTTTTGGCTAAAGGCTGCTCACTGAATAACTTCACTACTTTCATAGATTTTGTGTCAGTTGGCCTGACAACTTCTCCAAAGATCTGAGCACTCAGACGGGCCATTCGAAGGGCGTAATTGGAAACGCTGGACATTTCCTGAGAACAAGGGGGCACACATAGGCAGGTGGACCTTCCTGCAAAAGGAAATGAAAGACCCACATCTCTAAGATGATTGAGTACTGCAAGCTATCCCTTAATTAAGGCAATCAAAACAACTCATCATACACCGATCACATGTGAAGTAATTTCATTCCTTCCATGAAACTGATCTAATATTTAACACGCAATCCTGCATATAAAGCATATGCCTACACTAATTCAGGTACAATTAGCAGCCTAACTAGAACACTACAGAAATCAGTACAGACTGCAGAAATACCTACATTGAAACACGTTTTACCATGGCTAGTTTATTAGCAATTTTCACTTGGCTTGCTTAAGTCTCCCTTTAAACTCCAGTCAGAGGAACAATTACAGAGAGACCTCTGCCAAAATGCTGCCCCACCGTGATACCTCTGACTTCTGCACAACCACAAGATAAGACATCACAAAAATATACTGAGGAAGCAACCTGGAAATTTTGCTCTTAAATATTTCTCACCCCCTTTAAAGCACTGCATGAGCTTTGTTAGAGCCAACTAACCAAAATGGCCTATTAACTGTACAGAGAAATAAGTCATGTTTCCCTATATGAATCACACACATCTGTCTCATCTCAATTCCCTGCTCTAAATTACCTCCACCAGCTTTTTCTCCATTCTCTTTGTAAAGGAAAAGGATCACTTCCCCACACCAGATTTTCCAAGGAGGCCCCACACCAGCAGCCTCCCGTTCTTGTTCAGCTGTCTCCCACCTAAAGAACCCTCTGCAACAGAAATGCTCCGAGGGCACAACAGCCACTGTTACTAGGCCACGAGAGACAACATCCAGTCACTTAAAGGGCTGTGAAGAAGGATTTTCTCAGCTAGGTAGCTCCCCTGTGAGAGGTGACATAAGGCACAAGCGTAATCTCCTTCTGCAAGAGATACTTGCATGGAGTTTCAGAAACATCCATCTTATGGATGTAATGGACGGGAACAAGACTCCCATGATCCTGCATTTGAAGCTGTACGTTGTCTGTACTGTGTCTGTGAATAAATGATGACTTAAGTCTCTGGAGAAATTAAGCAGCGTTCATTCATCTGCACTACGCTTCCTTTAAAGTTTAAAATTCTTGTTGTAAGAAGTATTGCACAGCTGATTCCAGAAGATGAGCATAAAAAATGAAAGAGCGCGGAGCAGAGACAAGAGCCATCAGCAGGCCGGGGCCTAGTCCCTTTTAGTAGGCTAACAGGGATCTGTTGTTTAATAACACGGATCTGAAGCATTCGTAACCTCGCTCCTACCCTCCGGAGGACTGATGTACAGCTGTCTGCTTTGATTTACTCCTGTTAGCACAGCACCACAGAAGAAGCAAGAGGAAAATCAAGCATGAGAATAACACAGGTGTTCTGAGTCAAGGAGAGCAATGGGAAGGGCAACAAGAGGGAAGGCAAAGCGTCAGAGGCTGCATGCGAAGGCAACAGGCCTGCTGGGAGAGAAGGTGGCAGCTCTCAGGTGATGGCAGGCCGGCACTCCAGCCTCAGCATCTATTACATAAAGTAATGATCCCTGGGGCTTGCTGAGTTGCCCATTTCAGCGCTGCCAGCCCTACTCCTACCGGCAGATAAGGCAACGAACTGTCCCCAAACCTCCTCACACAGCAGCACCCTGAGGGTACACCACGCCCAACCCAAGCACCACAACTGATTTATCTCCTCCAAGGGCTGCAGCCTGAAGCTGCAACTACCCGTAGCTCCTAAACGACACAGACCCTGCTTTGTGGGACCCGTTTCCCCCTCAGGACCCGCAGCCGATCCCATTTGTCCCCGTCCATGAGGCTCAGTGCTCGCCACCTGCAGCCCCCCTGCACACCCCTACTACCAGCACCCCTCACCAATCTCCCTCCCCACAACCTCATGTGTTCCCTCCCCGCTCCGTTCGCCCTCCCCAGCCCCCCACCCGCCCCATGCGGTCTCCCCGTGGCTCAGCACACCCCAGATCCGCGCCCCTCTCCCCCTCCCACCCCAAATCCCCGCAGCCCCCCCCCCCCACCGCCACCCCTCAGGGCCCCCGGCCCCGAGCTGACCGGCAGGGCGCTCCGCACGGCGCATGCGCGGCGCCTGCCTCGGCGCGGCGCCTGCGTGAGGGGTGGTGGCTGCCATGGCGGCTGCGCTGTGTGGAGGCAGGGTGAGGGACATGAAAACCTCCGGGAGCGCCTTGTCCAGCCGTCCCTGTCACCAGTGTCACCCCCAAACATGTCCCCAAGCACCACGTCCAGCCTTCCCTTGAACACCCCCAGGGACAAGTGCTTATTCCAGTACATATTTACCATCCTCACCGGTTACTAAAATCACAAGAATTCTCATTTAAATTTCTATCTGCATTTCTGAGCCGTTTTTCTCATCCCTTCAACCACCTTGATGGAGATAGTCTTTCTAAAGCATCTGTAGATGTGCTTGAGAACATTTTATTGGTAAACACTATCCCTTTTCTTCTACGATCACATCATGATTATTGGCTCCTAAGCAAGTACCATTTTCTTGTCCCATCATTAAACTGTTTAAATGTTATGAATCCCAAAATATTTATTCTGTATACACTGCAATAACTTCTGTCATAGAAAATAACTCTAGAAACTCGAATGAGACAGTGCTGCTGCCTATTTGGGGTTTTTCTCAGACAGGTCCAAAGTGAGCACATTTTGTATGTTAGCAGGATAAGAAGTCTGATTCTCTGTAGTCACCCCCACCCCACTCCACCCCTCTTTTGTAGGGTGGATTGGGACAAGTTACTGTCTCTGCAGCTCTAAAACAATGATGGTGGTTTCATGTGAAATGTTACCTCCTCACATCTTCAAATTGCTTTATTTTTCTTAAAAGAATTGTGGCAAAATATTTTAATATTACAATTTAGTGAATTATCCTTTCTCAGTAATGTCTAGTTTGATCTTGTTTCTCCTTGTCAATGAAAATATCCAGTTCCTCTTGCATGCTACCCAAACTCAGGGATTGGGCATATAGACAATTGAAAAACATCTTCCTGTTCCTTCAAAGTATTGATTTGCATAAACACAGATCCAATAACATGGTTCTTATTCCCTTTCTGTTTTCCTGCACCATTATCACCCTGGTGTATGATTGTCTAAAGTTCCTCTGCTGAGCTTCAGTTCAGAGAGATTTAATGGATACATTTAATGTGGGAATTAAGGCTGTCCACAATAGGGCAGTAAGCAAACTGGCTTTCTATTCCTAGCTGCCCATCACAGCCCTGGATTGCTAGGAAGGAGTTACAAAGATTATCTCCATAGAGATCCAGTGTTGTTGCACCACTGTGCATGTGAGGTGCTCCAGGTGCTTTTTTTCCTATAAAATCGGTTGTTCCTCTTGTCAACAATGCAAAAACATGCAAATATCATTAAATCTGATGTTTATATACAAATGTGCACTCACAGGGATGTATGTTCTTTATGACATCAGTGTTAATACCAGGGTTATGAGGAGAACTGCATGCAGAGCACCCAGCCAGGATTAGCATATCAGCCAGGAGGGCAGAATACGTACACTTGGGAAGGCATATCAAGCTCACAGCAGTCAGCAAAGTCACAGCTCAACACATCTGCAAATTTACATGGTCTGGTTTGCAACCTACATAGCCAAAAATGTTCTTGGGTGCCTGATCTGAGACATTTGTGTTGCACTCCTTCATCCCTGTGCAGTTGATGCACCATCATGCTAGAGCAGACCAATGGGGTGGTCATGGAAATAGGGTGCTCAAGAGCCAGACACCCATTTCCTGATGCTGGTGTTGTATAGGCTGCTGCACAGAGCCACCTGGCTAATCACAACAGGGTAAGGTTACCCATGTAGCGCTGGAAACGTGTGTGGAGCCTTTTGGACACATAAAATGAACATAGTCACTCTGAGGTTTTCACAGTCCAAATTAGACTTGACACACTAAGGGATGGTAGTAACAGGGAATGGAAGGAAGCAGCAGTGGCTGCCAACAGGAAAGGCTTTGTGATAAACTGAACCTTATAGACGTATTGTTAGAGCCTCCTGAGGATTTTATTGTAAATAGAGCAGTGTTTGGACTTGTCAGTGATTATTTAGAAGCAAATCAGTGGCAGAGAGGTGAGCAAAAAAGTTGAAACCCTAGAAAGGAGTTAAAAGAGAGTGAGTTGACGTGGGACTCAGAGACAAAATGGGCACTGTGTGCATGGGGACTGTTGTGAAGGAAAGAAATCAAGGGAGAGAAGAGATGCATGGAGAACAGCAGAGCTGTTAAAAAAAGGAAAAGGCTTCATGATAAGCACAGAGGAGACCTCTTCACAAACAGCTGAGAATAGTTTGGTCTGGAATTATTTTAGCTGATCAATAATTATCTGGAACTACTTATCTGGTTAATTCCTCCTGGGTATATATTTTAATTGTAATTGAACGTTAAGGAGCCTTAAGGTAGGATTTTGACAAAATGCAACATGAGCCAGTGTGAGTTTGTCCTGAGAAAGCAAAGGTATATCCGGAAGGAAGAAAAGACAAGGATAGCAGTTTGCCCATTGGCACTTGTTTATTGACACTTTCAAGGAGAGTCTGGACTTGCTTCATTTGATCTTGGAAACGAGACATTTGAGTGGTTCCTATATGGCACAGTAATGAACTTCTTTCGAAAATCTTATGCTTGAAACTAACATCTCATGCTGTAAAACAATCTCTGACATTATCTTGTAATAAATATTGATATGAGGGAGCAAAGCAGTCTTCATCTGAGTCAAGCAGAAGGACCCTTTGAGCATTTGGTAAAACTGCATCGACTACATATGTGTTTATTCATTTTTTATGTGTTCATGATTAATTTGTGAACTTCAATTGTATTTTGTTGCACAGCGATTCACGCTGAGCCACAGAGATGTCTAACAGTGCAAATCCCTCTGGAGAGAATGTGTTGTATGAAGAGGCTGACAGACTTTGGGTGGGCATTTGAAGGGTATTTTGACTTTAAAAGAACTCATCAAACTAGTGCTTCAGAGCAAAATCTGCAAAGATGCAGCTCTTAAATGCTGCCACTCCATCTATCTAACACTGGAAACACTTGGGAAGGAGACGCAGTGTAAAAGAAAAACAGAAAATATTTTTCAAAGCCAGTTTGCATCTCGAGCTCGTTGCTTCTTAAGGCAGCCGGGCTGTTGTAGCAGTCTTCTTGCCTCCTGGGGAAAGACAGCAAGTGCTCTTCTTCTCTGCCTTTTGCGACGCCTTCGGACTGATGCCTGAAGTGGCATTAACAGTTCTCCAGAGGAGCCGCAGCACGTCCATTTTAATGGAAGATGAGCTCTCAGCATAGCAGGGGGTGCAGGAAGCTGAACAGGCAAGCGAGGGGTGGATGCTGCAGATCGCCACACGTCTACATATTTGTCATTTAGACTGACTAATTTGTAGTTCAACAGTACGTCAGAATAAATGCTCGGTGATAGATTTAAATGGAGTGTTTAAGACTGAAGAGAAGTTTTTCTTTGCAGTTGTATCAAGGGACTGGGAATGAGAATTGCTCAATCTTGCTTTAGTCGTAACTCCATTACTAACTTACTGGATGACCTTAAGCAAGTTAATTAACCTATCTGCCATTTTATTCCTCTGTAAACTGGGGATAATAATGTCTGCTTCAGAAATGGCTTGTGAAGAATAATTGATTCTTAGAAAATGCTTCACCTTCCCCTAGTGGAAAACATACTACACAAGTAAAGTATTATAGTTACTTTACTAACAACAGGCATCATATGCAAGAAAAATATTAAAGGCAACAGTAACAAAGGCACATCTTCTTGGCTGGAACAAAGTATTCAAGGGGGGAGGAAAAGAAGGAAAAAAATAAAATGATGGAGTCAGCTGAAAAGAGAAGAAATAATGCAGACATCTGGCTCACTGCTGATAAAAGCTCTTGTAGTTTCTCTCTTACCACCCCTTGCAGAACTCATCTGAAAGGACATCCATCAAGGTTTTCAAACAAGAGAAAACCAGCTGTCCATCTCTTAACTCTGTTTGACCAAGTGTAAAAAAGAAGACCAAATAAAAATGTTCCAGCAATAAAATTCTCAGGAAGGCATCCATCTCTTAAACAGAAAATCCAGAGAGATTGCTTGGGTCTGCTTGAGTTCATATTTCTGTTTCTACATGCTGAGATGACCTGCTCTTGTCAAGATGCTGTCTTGGGTCTAGACCTCTTGGGTTTGTGGGCTGGGGATTCCCTTGAGTTTTGACAGACTTTGTATTTTATATCCCCGTTGACCTCTATGGTGCATTCTAGTGGAGATTTCTCTTCGTTTAGGTCTCTTCCTGTATTAGGGTATCCCAGCTGATGTTCCCATCACTAACCCTTTGGGAGCACTCTAGATACCCACTGCCTGACTGCCTCTACCTGCAAGTCAGCAGATTTTGTCAAGATCTGGTTGGACCCACAGGTGTGCAGTCATCTCAGTAGCACTCTTTGTAGTCCTAAATGCCATCGAGCAGCCTTTCCTTCTTCTACAGTCCTTTAGAAGCAAAGCCATGGAAACAGACACTTCCTTTGAAGACCTTTGGTTTTATTTTGGAGTTCCTTCACTCCAGACATGAAGCTGCCCTTTATTTTGTGTGGACATTGTGTGTTCCCCTTTTTCCTGCAAAGAACTCCGTCTTCAGATTTTATGGCTGTGAAACCCAAGGTTTCTTTATTTCCTTTTTGTCCTTGGGAAATGCAGTTCCTCAGTCTGCTTCTCTGGAAACAAGAGAATTAGCTTTTTGCAGGCCAGCCTCTTTAACATACCTGTTGGGCAGTCAGAGTACAGTCGGTAGGGCCTAGTACTCTCCACTGTTTCTTGTCTGGTGGGTATTTTCTAGCTGCCTTTACAGCACAGGTGAATAAATAAACTGCTGTCACGGCACAGCAGTTCTCACTGGAACAACCTCAGATTGTGAGCCATAATGACTATGTTGCACATGACTGAGCACCCCGAAATAATTGTCTGAAGTATTTTAAACTCTGCATTTTCCCCTTCTGTGTTAGGTAGTCTGCACAAACTACTCTCTGGAGGCGTTAAGATCTTTTATTGTCATTTTGCTAGCCCTAAGTGGTTGAGGCTCAGTCCTGCTCTATGAATTGCCCTTCAGCACAGTATTCAAAGCAAGGAAAAGTTTTTTGCCTTGGTCTTAGAGATGCTGTCCTGCTGTGCCATCATTACATGGAGCTTCCTGGAAGTGCGCGAGCTGCTTTGGAGAGATCTTCCATCTTACTAATTAGCCTCAAATTCAAGTGTATCCTGCCTGGCTGCAGCGGTCCCAGTCTGCCCTAGTAATAGGTCAGTTCTGCTGTGCACAGGATTTCTGAAAATGCCAACCAGATGCCTGCAGATCGGAGCTTTCCATGGGTTCTTCACGATTGTAGCTGCTGCTGGGATGCCAGTTGCTGGCAGATGGTCAGCTGCTGTGTGGGGTCTCCAACCATTCATCCTCTTGAATACAGGACTGCAAAGATCACCCTGGCCCTAAGCCAGGTATGTCTGGAGGAAATCGACTTCACCATCCTGGCCGGACACTCCAAACAGGCATTTCCCTGAAACAATTTGTACCTACAGTTTACATCCATTCACTGCACTTTAAGAAGTACATTGTTGCTGTAAAGCACTTTAAGATGTCCAGCTTCTGAAAGATGCTTTAGAAGAGAGGCATCAAGCTGTAGGTTTCTATAAATGCTTCATTTTGTATATCAGATGTAGTGGCATAATCTATTGGATTGCAATATTTGATGAAAAATAGCAATGGCATGTGAAACTAACTACTCTTGTGATTTCAATTCAGTGTTGACAGAATAAGAATAGTCATTAAGGAGCTGCTGCCATCTCTTAGAAAATGAGAACTGGTAGCAATGCTGCTGAAATATATAGATTTTCTTCCCTCTTCTTTCCTTTATTCTTTGTAAAGACTAACAAACCAATGGTACTTGCATGGAAACTAGGTCTTCTTGCTTAGGAATTCATCTTTTCCTGCTGCATGTTTCCCACCTGGAGCTATAATCCTCATTTTGTGATCTAATCAATTCCTCAACAACTAATTGTGATATTACAGTGCTAAAGGTTTAGGTGAGAAAATAAACTGCAGAAGCAGATGAAGTCTGAAGAACCAAGTACTTTATTTTCATGCAAATATTGTTTGAATAACAATAAATGAGGAGAGCTAAATGCAAAGCTGTTTAAAAGAACATCATACTTGTGTCTAAATTGAGTGCTTATCATCATAGATGTCAGCTGTTTTTATTTAGGCACACAATGTATATATATTGCATATACATTCACATGTTATGTACATTCTTCTCTTTGATTTAAATGAATCGACTCAGCTAGGACTTTCAAAGCCACATGAAATACATGAAGATTGAGGTCTTCTAAGTCACATTCCAAAATGGAGGAGTGCTTTTAAGGAATAGGATTTTTCCTATCTAGGTGGTATTTTTGGTTTTGATTACTGTTTTTCTTTCCAGTCTGGACTGTGATGATTTTTTAAGATCTATAAATTCTGATTTTAACTAATCCTTGTTCTTCTTTTGTGACTAAAAGTAGCAACAAATTGAACTGGCAGCTGGGAGCAAGTCACAGATGTGGTATTCATTACCAAAGACCGTGTTAGACCAGATCTCAGTCTTCTGGTGGATTAGTTCACAAAACTCTACTGATATAACCCATGTCCAGAAAGCTCTCTGGGAAGGCACCAAGAGTTGTGAAATCTGGCAGAAACATAGGGAATGTTGTGCAGCGTGACTTGCCACCTCAAGCAAACTAACAGTACTGCAGGTGCACCTTCACGTAAGACTGGGTGTATGAAGTAAATGTTGATGCACTGCTGTAAAATCAGAGTTATTCAGGCTTTAAGGTATTGGAGATCAATGTGTTAGATGTAGCTTTAAGAATACAAGTCACTTCTTGCAAAATAAGCTTATTATTAGAAGCAAAGAAGTCTGAGTTTTTGCTCTGAGTCAGTATTCTTTGGTCCTAATATCTCATCTCTGCCCCCCTGAATTCATTCTGTTTCAATAAAAATCACAAGATTCATGAATTGTAATGCAAAATAGTATCGCCTGTTTTCAGCTGAGCCCAATGATGGTGGTGTCGGAGAGCCCTCTTCCTTTGGTAGCTGGCTTTAGGCAGCAAGTAACCATGCTCTTTGACTCCTGCAACGTCCCCTCCATCACTGCAGTGGACGATGCCTTTTTCCTGCAGCAGGATTTAGGATAGGAGGCCAGGCTTGCAATGCGTCTGTGAGGCAAACTTGGGGAATCACAGTGTGGCTTGTATGAAACGGTAGTCCTGCTAGCAAGGCATTTGGGGAAAGAGAGTTCATGTGAAACTTACTCCAATTCAGAGGAGAAGCACCTGTAGAACATGAAGATGTTGACTACAAAGTTGGCAAGACATTAAGTAAGAGGCATAACAGTGCTATAGTAGTGTGCTATGATCACAGAGCACACCAGAGTGAAGCTGAATCTCTTCTCGTGAAGGCAAGATCTAAGACATTTTTTCTGTTGTATGGAGATGAATTTCAGAGAGCCCTAAGGGCCAAAGGTTGCCTGTGTGCTTTGGCTGAGTTGTCCCGTAGCCCTGCAGAACTCACTGTTTCAACAGAAATTTATACACATGCAATTTAGGCCTTCACTTTTTCTTCAGACTTGTCTTGATGCCCCTCTGACAGTGGAAGAACTCAACAGAGTTGAGAACTCAACAGAGGACAAGGCTGTTCCTTGAGTCACTTTAGTGGTCACCTGTGAGCGCGGTGCCCATTTAGGTACTACCACCTGGCTGAAAAAGACAAAATATGTGGGTTTACCCTTAAAGGCTCCAAATTATTCTGCATTTTACCCCAATGACCATGATCATTCCATTGGTGTGTAGGTGGTACAGGGATAATATCTTCAGCAGACTGACTGCCAGGCCCTATTTTCAGTAACTTACAGCTTTGCTAAACTTCAACTGTTTGGGCTAACATTTTCCGAGTAGTAGTGTCTGCCTTGGGCAGTTTTGGGGAAAGTTTAATTATTACTCACTTTAAAAAGTTGATCCTTGTCTTGCCTGAGTTTAAAAATATTCCTGGGATGTTCAGATGAAAAGCAGAGGTTATCATACACGGTTAGCTGTGTCTATAGGGTAGCCTCAGGTAATTCACAGTTATGTGGCTTTGACAGTTGACAGCTAAATAATAAAGAGTAAGTTTTCACAAGAGGAAGCAATTTTGGTAGAAACCTCCCAGTGTTCCTTTTTTTTTTTTTTTTTAAATTATTTTTTATTTTTATTTGTGTGTGTGTGTTTTGATTTGTTTTGGTTTTGTCGTTGGAAAAATAACATTATACTGTGGTTCTTTTTACCTGGGTACTGTCTTTTACCTGTCTCCATGTGAAGCAATTTAGTGTTGGCCATTTCCTCGGTTTTATTGAAGAACAAGGTACAGAACGACTCACCTGCATGTCTTCCTGCTTTCTGCTCAGCAGTTCATTTTGCTTCCATCCAAACAAAATCCGTTCTTTCTTTGCTACAGCCCATTCAGCTCCTGACCCCCTGATTAGAGCTCTCAGCTCATGCATGCTTCTCTTCTTCACAACTTCAGGTCACTAAGTGACCCTAGGAAAACATCAGAATAAAGATTTCCCATGAATTGCTGTTCATTTGTGTCTTGTGTTCATGAAGTAAGATGCCTGGCCAGATCCTGCTTTTTATATGTTTACCATTCATGGTAGAGAGTGATGAACTACAACTCTGCAGCCCTGAGATGGTGGCTGTTTGGTGAAGGGTTTGGAAGCTGTGTAGTTATCCTTGCAGAGAAACACAGATAGGAAAAATCATGGTCACAGATCAACAAAATCAGGTTTTATTTTTTCCTTTGCTAGGGTTGCTGGTAGGAAGCTGGGTGAGCCAAATAATTGTCCATATGGTCCCTATTTTCTGGGTATCCTCTTTCAGTTAGCCATGAACTGATTTGTAGATACTGACCACTGTGTGCAGAGTCAAGGTGACTGGGAGCTGTTCACTGAAGAAGGAAAATACCAAGTACTTTGAAAGTTTTGGTTCTAAGCTTCTTTAATTGAGCACCCAAAATGCACTGACATGTTTGAAAATATTGGCTTTTATCTCAGTTCCTCAGCAGGGATCTGGGAAGATAAGTTCATTGATGTTTGTTGAAAAAAAAACAACAAAACCCAACAAAAAAAACCCACCCTCAAACATTACAATGAGAATACAGAAAACCCATGAGGACATTAATCATTTTGCATTCAATGTGAGGTCTGTACACTAGCGTGTACATAGCTGTCTGCTTAATTTGGGTGTACGTGTGTGTGTGTGTATGGCCAGCTTGGGCTTATGTGGCTGGCTGGTATTTTCTTTGGAAAATGCCTTGCTCTACTAAAAGTAGAAGGAGCATCAACAACTGTTTTAGATGCCTGAGTTTTAGGTGACAACTTTTATATGCAGTTTTGAGGTCCCTAACTTCCTTTCCATTGCTTCTGCTTGGTTCTGAAACACCCCCAAATCAGCTGGACTGATGGGTCAACTGTTTGGGGGAACTGCCCTAAGCTGTTTGTAGGGCAGAGGCAGCATCTTTCACGTCTGTGTTACTAGAACAGCTGGCATAATGGGGATTCACCCACACTGGTATCCAAGGTGCGTGTGTATGATAAAAAACATTAGTAGCTATAATTTGTTATATCTGTGTTTGGTTTGATTACTGTCTTGTATTTGAGATCCTGTAATTAGAGAGGCGAAGTGCCTCCAGGGTCAGCGCTGCTCTAAGTAACACAACGCTGGTGTGAGTTCCTTTGCCTTCAGTAGGAGGTTCATTACAAAGAATGAAGGATGGAGCCCATGGAAATTAAACATCACCTCTTGGGAAATGCACAGCACAAAGAGAGAAGGGAAATACTGACGATCATCTCTCCCTGTTGAATAAATGGACTTAGCGGCACAGAGCCCGAGAAATGGGAAGCGCGTCGGCTTGCTCCGTCCCCTCCCCCACTAGATGGCACTGAACTCTTTTTCTTTAAAAGAAAAAAAAAAAAAAAAAAAGAGGAGGGAGAAGAAAAATATGGTGGAGGTCATCTTGATGAAAAAAAAAAAAAAAAAAAAAAAAAAAAACACGAAGAAGAAAAGCAAATTGCAATAGGTTCTCCATTGGCTGCCCTCCCCCTTCCAGCCGGCACCCTGCCCGCGTGCCCCTTGGTGCGGGCACCCCTGGCTTTTGTGTCTGGGCTTTTGTCTCTTGGAGGGAGGTGGGCGAGGGCAGCTGGAGGATGCTAAGCAGAGCTGTAGCAATCTGGGGGGCAGTGGGCAAGAGGCTGGCCTTAGCTGTAAGATGCCGTCAGCGGCGAGGTCTAGGAGGCAGCGCACAGGGCTCGTCACAAGGAATTTGCTCTGAGCAGCCTCTCCAGGCTCCGCTTCTCTGTCCCGTGCCTCCAGACATTTTAACTGCGCACCCATGTGCGTTACCTTCCCCTCCGTACCACTGAAATCGCAACCTGCAGAGAGCTTCCATGTTAACCATTTACTAAAACTGCATATTCACACCCCGAGTCGCGCAGCACTGATGAATTAACTCCTGCTGCCAAGACATCCTTCATTCACTGCAGGGTGAGGTTTCGGCATAGCACACCCAAGTGCATGTGGACTTCTTCTTAAAATGCCTTTCCCCCAGCTTACGCTCATCTGAAGATCGACAAGGATTGTTTTTTTTTCCCCCCGTGGCGAGGCGGGGGTGGGGTGGGAGGCAGAGAATTTAATAATGATCTGTTTGTGCTGAGAAGGGGCTGTCTGTAATAATCCCGAGAAGAGACAGAGGAAAGGTTGGTAATGCCTGCAGCACGCAGCGCTCTGCCCCTCTCGGAGAGAATGAGATAATGATGAGCAGAGAGAAAAATGCTTAATTCTAAGAGTTAAAGCGGAGCTCATCTGAAACCCAACACTTTCTCCTACATTTATATATTTAAGGTGACTTGCATGAGGATATAGATTGCCATCTGATGTAGCTACAAATAAGAGCAAAAAAAAAATAAAAAAATAAAAAAAATGCATGGAGACTGCCACTGAAATGCCTTTTCAGAGAAAAAGATAAAACCTGGAACCACATGGCAATTTTTGGCTCTCAACCCTGTGTGTAAGAACAAGAAGAGGGAACAAGTCTGGTTTCTCCCCCTGCAACAATACCCCTGTCCCAAACTCTCTTCGTTCCTTGGAGTGGGACAGAAACACCTGGCATCTGAATCGTACTGGGTCCAATTAAATTTTGGTTCTTTGGATGGTAAATCCTTATATTTAACTGGAAAGCAAATTTTGGCTTTATAAACTTACATGATTTACCTTCCCCCTAATGTATCTTAGGCCAACATCATGAAAAAAACAGATTTAGAGGCTGGGTCCTCCATTTGCCCTTACCCCCATCCTCCAGTTCTGTAGTCCAAACAGAGAATAAACGCAGCAAACCCGCACTTACTTTAAAGCCTGCCTCACGACAGAGTAAGAGAACCATTCAACCCTTTCAGCACCTGGTTCCTGCTTTTTATTGGCTGATGGGTTCTTAAGTCTAAAATTCAACAATTCTATCAACCAGAAATATGTTTGGCAAACGTAGGCTTGTGCCCTGTTCTTGTCCCCCAGCTTGGGACTTGATGCTAAAAATTAACAAAGAATTCCAGGTGCACTCTTGTCTCTGTATGGGCACAATGCAAGAAACCTGTGTGCCATCTTCTTCTTATAGGATCCTGGAGCTTTTTGACCACAAAGCTTTAAATTTTATCCCTGAACAGAAGACAACTATGGCTGCTCCAAGCCCATTATATATATATATATATATATATATATATATATATATATATATTTTATGCACTGGTATGTAGTTGCTTGAAAAATCCTGTTACAGAAGTTAATCTACCTGTGTCAGCTGTTGTATGCATATTTTTTTTTTAAGCCTTGGATCCTTAAAAATTTACCTTTGCTATGAACGGCAAAGGGAGGCTACTGCTAAAAATGTGAAGTGGTGCCCTGTTTCCATAAAACAATTATCTGGAGCTTTCCAGCTACAGTTAATATTCATAGCCTAACACTGAAATTTTGCAATTCGGCTGTTTCAGCAGATGTGTCTGATCACAGTGTCTGTGGTTGGGATGGATGACTGCCCCTTGTGAGCCTCTTGATCGTGCTAGGGGCTTGGACGATATGGTACACTTAAAAAGAAAAATGGAAAAATGGTTTAGTGGGAGAGGTGCCCTTACATAGTCAGAAATCCCAAATTACTTGGGACCTTGAGTACTGGGTTCCAGTACACAAAGAGCTTCTCTGTCCCCATTCTGTCCTCCCTTCTGTGGCGAACACGATTTGTGTGGCTAGGGCTAAGAGCCAGCACAACTCCAGCACTGCCCAAGAGGAACCACCAGCCCAGGGACTCCTGTCAGGGCTAGATTTCATTTTTTGGATGGCACAGTTTGGGCTGCAGGGGCCAAAAGTCAGTAGGATCCTGCACAGGTGTAGGTTTTTGCAGCACCCATTCCCGGGGAGGTACAGGGCTGTGGACCTTGTGGTGCAGCGGGAGTGACCGCGGTGCTTGCTGTGCGGCTGTGGAGCCTGTGGTGCATGGGAGCCAGCGCTGGGTGCAGTGGGGTCCCTCTGCCAGCTCCAGGATGCTCTGGTACCCAGGGAGGGGTGTGCCAGGACCCATGGCGTTTTGGTGAAAGGGAAACCATTAGGCTTATTTCCTTTTTAAACAGCACGATTTGGAGTCTGGAGGCCTCCATTTCTGGATCACACAGAATCCAGGTCCTGAATCCAGGGTCAGCTCACGCTTCGCGTTACATGGTAGGTGGGATTTTTTTTTTTTGGTGCAGTAAGAAACAGCTACAGTTGTCTGGGATTTGGGTGGCACAACGTAAGGTCTCGTGACCAAGAACGAGCAGGATCCAGTTAAATCCAGGTTTTACATTTTCCCCCTGTAAGAAAGTAAGGCTTCGACATTTCCTGTCTGCGAAGTGGTGCAGTTTATCTTTAAGGAGGCTAGAGAAATAAGAAATGAGTCTCACGTTGCACGGGTGACATCACTGGCTTTTGGCTCTGTGCTCTGTATTCTCTGTCTGTAGGCTTTAGCCAAGGCTGCAGGGCTGAGTGTTTGAACAAGGCAAGATTCCCAGGTGTACGGAAGATTGGATTCACTCTTATTTGGGTTAAAAAACGGTGAAATGAGATTTCTAAAGCTCACGGACTCCAGCTCGCCTTCTGTTGCTTTTGATTTCTACAAGATGGGTGAGTTATTCCCAGCAGAGAGAAAGGGAGTGGAAATTTAAGGAGCAAAAAAAATAATAAAATATGTCTGAATATATATCTGCTGATGCCGGGGATACGGTTCACATGAAGCTGCTGAGCTAAAACCCTCAGCCCCTACGTGGAGAGCAGGCCATATGGCAGAGAAATGGTGCAGACCGAAAGCTGTTGACAACTGTTAGGGGCTGCTTTCCCCTCCCCGTGTAAGGTGTGTAGCTTTTTTTCCTCCCTCCCCCCCCCCCCCCCCCGGTTTGTTTTGGTTTGATTTCCCCCAACCTCCCCTCCCCGTTCCCGAGCATCCTCTCAACCAGCCATCGCTCTGCCTGCCTGCCTTCATCTTGCAGATGGTTAACGTGCCCCTGTGTTAGGAAAACTGTGCACAACAAACCGAGGCGGCGGTGACGAAGGAAGAAGCCGTTCAGATACCGGCGGAAGGGGGTGGAAGAAGGATGCTGGGGCCGAGGACCGCTGCCAGAGCTGCCTAGCGGGAGGTGCACGCTCCCCGCTCCGTGGCAGCGCATCCGGAGGCCCCCGCGGCTCCCTTGGTGCCTCTCGCCCTGTCTGGGTGCAGACAGCTGCCGTGCTTGCTGCCACAGCAGGGATTTGGGGTGCTCGGGCTACGGCTGGCCAGGGAAGGGCTCGTTGCATGAGGCTGCCCTGATGCCAGCGCAGACAACGGGACCGGCCAAGTGAACGGCGAGGCTGGCAGAGAGGAGCTGAGGTGTCTCAGAGAGGAGCTGAAGTGTCTCAGAGAGGAGCCGAGGTGTCTTGGAGAGGAGCTGAGGTGTCTCGGAAGCCAGGATGCCGGCTGAAGTCTGCTAAGGGAGAAACCTGTGCATGCCTGCATTCCCAGCCACAGCCGGGGAGCTTGCGTTTCAGCCGCGATTTAAAGCAGCAGCAGCAGCAGCAACAACAGATTGCTCGCCCTCCTGCTCCCTCCCTTTCGACCCCGCTTTCAACCCAAGCCAGCGAGCGACCGTCCGGATGCTGTTCTTGCTGGGCTGCTGACAAAGACGAGGCAAGGCACCCCTCCTGAACCCGGGCCGGCCGCCTGCCTCAACGGGGGACACTGCTGCCTGGCGAACTTTTCTGTCCTGCGATGCTGGGCTGAAGCCCCAGGTCTGCAAGCCATCCCTCCCGCATCTCCCAGCTGGTCAGACTGAAAGAGATTAATGGACTGATCAAACAGCCGTAGCTTTCGAGCCTCGTCGTGGGGGGGGTTGCTCCTTCAGCCCCCGCAGCTCGGGTGCTCGTGGCGAGGCCAAGAGGACGCCTTTGTATAGGCTCGCTGGAGGTGGGAGGCTGTGTTTCCCCTCGCCAGGTCTCCTCCGCAGGGGAGCAGAGGCAGATGAGCCCCCAGGACTGCCCCCAGGGCAGAACTTTGTAGCGCTCCAGGCGTCCCCCCGCAGCGTGGATGTGAGCCGCACGAGCTGGGGATGTCTGAGGCAGCCTCTGCCGAGTGACACCCAGCAGCTGCTCCGCAGGATTTGGCGTGGCCTCACGCTCAAGGGCTTTGCCTGTTGTGAAGATGCCCATGGTGTTTCTGTGAAGCTGAGGCATGGCTGCTGGAAGGTTGCTGCTGTATGCTGGCCTCTCTTTAGCTCTGTGTGCCCTGGGCATGCTGGCTGTGGCGATCTGCTCTGACCATTGGTACGAAACTGACGCCAGGAAGCACAGGGAGAGGTGCAAGAGCATCACCACTAAGAGAAATGACCCTGGCTTCATATATAACTCCAACAACAACCTGCCTCTCAGGGCCAGCAGGTCGAGGTTGGACCGCTGGGAAGGGAAACTCCTCTTGGCAAGGAACAGGAGGCAGATCTTTGCCATGAGCGCAGTCGACGAGTGCAACAGACAGTACAACTCAACCAACATGGGGCTCTGGAGGAAATGCCACCGGCAAGGGTTCGACCAAGAGCTGGAGGAGCTGATTGCCAAAGGTAAGGGCTGTTTTTACCAAATGGATGTGCCAGGCCCTCCTGAGCTGAGTAGAGCCCTTTGGGCTCGCAGATGGGAGCGGGTGTCTCCAGCCAAGCCCCTCTCCTTGCGGAGGGCGAGGTGGCTTGGCTGGGCATTGCTCCCCACAGCATCAACAGGGCTGTTCCCCACAGGGTCTCCACTGCAGAGACGTGGGGCTGGGGAGCAAGCAGGCAGTGGGGTCACCCACTGCAGACACACCCCAGAATGTCTCTTGCCTGTCTCTGTCTCCCTAAGCTTATTGCAGTCTGCCCATCACCATGGCATCCGAATATTTCCCACGTAGTAGTAAAGTGCATTAATAAAGCAGACGCAGGGTATTTTTTATTTTATTTTTAGTTTGACCCTGCTGACTCAGGCAAAGTACATGTTATTTTATTGGAGGCTGCATGTGTCTGTATTTCATCATTCCCTTACCAAATGCCCCATCAGTCCGGAATTACACTATTTGTAGCGCTCACATGCAGGCATCTTCTGTCGTCAAATGGAGAGTAAACAAAGAGAAATGCTAAAAAGCGGGAGGAAACACAGCTTGCTGTTTACACTGAGCTGTTTTGGAATATCTTCAATGCCTACAAAACATTACATGAATTTATTGGGAGTGTTAGGAATCATTCTCTCTCAAAGTGGAGGTGCATCTGTTTGCCTGTAGCATTTTTGTGCTATTCTTTTCCTTGTCTTCTGCTCCTCCTTATTCTATTTTCCCCAGACATGCCAGTTCAAAATGATGGCCAGTTCACCTCAAATGTTTCTTTGATCTGAAGTGTATCAAGGGGAGATGTGCATAAAACCCTGTCTATACATCCCGTCTATGAAAGATTTATGTTTTTGCAGGATGTTTTTTGCAGGGGTTTCAGCTAGGGATGACAGCATCTTTGCTGCCCACAGCATGGTTACTCCATGCAACAGAATAACATTCCCCTCCCATGGTTCTTCTGTTGCATTCAGATGTTTCTCTGGAGATTTATTTCCATCACAGTGAAATCATTGCTTCTTACACTGGGCAAGCTTTAAAAATACTTGTTTTCTACGTGTATTCTCTGTCCCAAACTCCCTCGATAGCCCGTGTTCATTCCCTCTTCAGGCTCTGCATGCAGAATTATGCTTAAGGCTGATTACTCGCGGGGGATATACTTTCACATGTGTTTGCCAATGTGTACATCTAGTTCCGTACGTCTTACAAGGGAACCATGGAGGTTCATAGCACAGCATAGACCTGCGCTGAAGCCATGCACATGGGTGATGCGGTGGGGAACCTCTCTGTGTTGCCACTGACCCTTAATGTCCAGCTGCTATTTAATGACCTACATGGCATGAATTGGTGGCTTCAATCCTGCATGTAAGGGACAAGTGTCAGCGTCCTGGCACCTTGCTGCTTGTGCCAATGCTGAGGGATTCCTCTCCTCCACCTAGGTGAGGATGGGTGTGCTGGACCTGCTGTTGAGGGCTGGATCGCTGTGCCACATGTGCTTCCATGCTCGGGGCACAAACTGAGAATTTCAGCCTTGCTAGCAGGCAAACATTGCACCAGACCTCACCTTGGGCAAACAGTTTCAGTTACTAGAGAGGCTTTTCATCTTGAATTAAGTTAGAGTCATTCCTCTTCTACCACCTGCCTTGTCCTGGGTTCAGGGATGTGCACAACCCAGTGAAATTCCCTGGCACCAGGCTGTGTGTTAGAGCAGCTCTGTTCAGTGTTTGTGATGGAGACAATGTGGCCTCGCACACAGAGCTGGCTAAATGCAGGAGAAGATAGGCTTCATTTTGGAGGGAGGATTGTACTGCATGTCTCAGTCGTGATGAAGAGTGTTGCTTTGGCACCTCCAGGTTGAAACACAGAAGAGCAAATATAATGGCATTTGGTAAGATTCAGCTTCTGACTTGTTCAGAAATACAACCTAGGATAGCAGTATTGTAAGATTGTTTATCCACTTAAATACATGGCTAGATCAAAATGAATGGATTTTACTCTGCCTTCACCAAAAAATAATGTAAAATAATTGCCTATTAATAATGCTTGTATGCTGGAATCACTGAATTAGAAACCTGATATGTGTGTGCAGGAGCCATCTTTACAAGGGGAAGCAACAAGTGTTCCTGTTCCCACCTAAGGACAGACATCAGAAGTTTCAATCCACAGCTAAATGGTGAAAGTGAAATAAGTACATTTGGCACTGCTGTCAGATGTTGAGAACAGCTACAAGTCCCAGAGGAGGCAGGAGTTGGAGGTTCATCTCAACCATGCTTGTCTAGTTTTTTGTTCATGTCAGACACTCATATGGAGTTAGAGATTGCAGGGGTGGTGGTGTTTGGGCAAAACATACCTTGTGCAAACGTGAAGAACCACAAATATGCTGTACCTGCAGCCATCAAATACCCTGGCTGGGGTGCATATTCCTGCACAGAGGAAATATCTCTCTGGGTAAAGCCAGAGCTCCAGGGCAAATACCATGTAAGAGAGGATGGCATTGGTACACGGGCCTTTTACTCTCCATCCTCTGCTGGCTGTTAATTAAATCTGGTGCACCTCTTCCGGAACTGGATAAACCAATGAAGGTTCTGGCCCCAAATATTGCATATAATTCTATATGTAATTGAATGTGAAAGCTATTAAGGTTTTTTTCTTTTTTTACAGAAGCTAAGTGATCCATTTATTTAGAGACAGATCCCACACTTTTCCCTAGGCAAAACTTCCAGTTTTGAAAATGGTAGGTTTGTCTATCAAAGGATAATAAAAAAAATAGTCATTAAGAGCCTAACTAGCTTTGCAAATGTCCTGCAGTTATTCTGCTTGTGAACTCTGCTGAAATTAATACAAGCTGTAGGCAATGGCTCATGGCAAGATCAGGCCCTATGGTAGTTGGCAGTATTCTGATGCCAGTGGTTTTAAAAAACTGTTCTGTTTCTGAAGACTCTGGGTCACTTTTGTAATTCTATTCTGTATTTGTTAGTTTTACTTCTGGCAAATAAATGAAAACATTTATGTTGGATTTTGCTGGAAAAGCTGGAAACCCATTGCATCAGATTTCTTATGGATAGAGATAATACACACTATTGCGTATACAAAGTAGTTGGTTCCAGTTATAGTTTTCCTATCTATTTTTTATATCCCCATAGAAGCCAGGTGAATTTCAAAATAATGCAATTAGATAAATAGGCAATGAGTTAAAATATTTTTTTACAATCAAGCATACTCCGGGAGAGGCAGGCAGACAGAAGAAACCAAAGACCTGAAGAATATTCCAACACTGCATCAAAACTAGGCAATACGTTCTCTTTGTTATCAGAACTAAAAACAAAACAAAGCAAAACCGAACCATAAGAACCATAAATTCCAATCAATAAAGAGACCACTGGAGTCAAAAATGCAAACCCAGGGCCCAGTCTGGCTAACTTTTACTCACACGAATAATCTTTATGCCTATGAATGGGCTATTTGGACTGAGGGAAAGCAATCTTGTAAAGAAGGACCAGTCAAAAAGAAGAGGTTATGAAGTTGCTCCTCTGTTTCTGCCTTGGCATTTGATCAAGTCTTTTTGCATCCCAGGACCAAAATTTCAGTCTTGATCCCTGAAGCCCTGAGCAGCCAGGAAATGCTGGCCCTTGTTTTGTCCAGCACAATGCTTCAAGCTTCTTCTGATTCTCAGGCATCTGTACAGTCTCCTCAGTCAATTAAGTACCCCTGCTGCTTAATGCCCTTTTGAATATAGCGTTCCCTATATCCTGTTAGATCCACTGGCTTTCTGTTTGCCACTGAGTTCATAGCAAAAACAGCTATAGCCTACCAAAAAATCCCAGGGAACCAACCGCCTCCAACACTATGCACACAGAGGTTAGAAATGCAGGTAAGCATCCATTCATGGCAGGGGGAAGGCCGAGTTCATTTCCTGCCATGGCAATCTCCAGCTCACAGTGCCTTGCATACAACTCTTAGTGACCCCAAAAATAAACCTGCAAGCCACAGGGTCTGTCTGCATCATATGGCAATGCTGCTCAGATGCTTTCCTGCTCTAGCTGAGAAGGAAACAAGAAAGGATAAAAAGAAATTACATCGTTTAATTATAAAGGTACGATAAAGTACACAAAGAGGCTGCACAGTAACCAGAGACTGCTCCATTTTGACAATTACTGCTCAGAGGACCTTGCATCTCACTTCTGGAGGTCTGCCAGTTAAGCCTGCCTGGATGGGGCTCTGCTGCCTGCCATTGGAATCCAATTTTATCTAATAAAACCTTTACAGTGACCTTATTATTTCAACTCCCCTTTTACCTTTCTCCCTACCCCAAGGTCCATGGGAGCTGTAGTAAATCCTTTTTAAAAAACATTTTATTGCATGTATGCTTACACCCATGCCACCACTGGGAAAAAAAGAAAAAAAAAAAAAAAAAAGAGAAAATAAGAGAAACTAATTCCTGGGCAGCCTAACTCCACACCAAATAGTATGCAAGATTTCTGAGATGAAAGCCTTCTCTGTTCTGATTGTCAGATGCATGGCACAATTGAGGAAGAAAGGCTTAACAAGACTACTCCATCCGTCACTAGGGATTATTTATACACAATTGGAAAAGCCTGAAGAGAGGCTACGTGCAGCTATCTCTAGGAGTAAAAAGATTCCTTTTCGTACAACTGCATGCAATGCTACGAGCTTACCTTTCAGGTCTGTGGATTTAAGTTGTAAAATGTAAATTTTTGCCAGGCAAATTACAACAGCTGTTTTTTCATGTATCCTCCATACGTTTAAAGTATGTAAGTAAGCGCTTTGTTTATGTGTCTGAAATCCCACCTAATGTACTCATTATAAAAAGGACTTTATTGAAGCCTTGATTCTGATCCTAGTGAAGTCAATAGTAAATGTTTTATTGAACATGGTGATGCAGCAAGTTCAGGCCTTTAGTGTTTCCTTTGAGGTTAAAATTGTCCCCGTGAAGAAAGGCCAGCACAAGGTCTGTGCTCCATTCTGTCATACCGAATTTCATCTGGAGGGGTTAGTTAAAATTTAAGCAGGAAATAGGCTTTGAGTTGAATCTTAGGTTAACCAAGTATTTCGCCCTCACTGTTTTCAGTGATGCAGTTTTCTTAGTCTGTCGATGCAGATGGGAAATCAAATAACTGCATGTTTCCACAAATACAGGAAAGGCATTCTCTTGTTCAGAGATGTTCCAAAATCATTTAATGGATGAAATCACTGGTGTTTCATGCATGTGAGTTCCAGTAGGATTTGGCCCTTCCCTTTTTAAATAAGCAATTTTAATACATTAATTGCATCAAACTCAAAAAGCAGTTCGTTAAAAATTACCTTTACCAGAAGTAATGAGAACCTGACACATTCCTCTGACACATCTGAGATAATTAGTTTGATAATGCATATCTGCTAAAAATACTAAGAACATATATGTAATTTAACAGAGATGCAACTGTTTTTAATCATGCTCTTTTAAAGAGCAAATTTCAATCAAGCTGTTGGCTTTCAAGCAAAATTACCAGGGAAGATGAATGGAAATTTTGGCTGAGCAAAAATGATGGGCTCATGCCCTTCTCAACAGAATCTGATGTTTGCAGAGCTGCCTACGGGACTGCGTGCTTAATTCCTGTTCATTTAACTGAGCATCCAAATCCTTTTGAGTAATCTCAGCATTTTTATCCCTTTTGCCTATCCCATAAAAACTTCTTTAAAAGTGTGGGTAAAGATTTAATATGAGTGCCGTTGTGCTCTGTTTACTGCAGGAATAAACATATATTAAGAGAGTATTTACATAGAAATGAAATTACTTGAACTATTTCGTCAACTCCATTGATAAAAATCCATATTAATATTGCTTTTACTCATTGAAGAAGTCCTTCTGTGCACTCAGAATAGCTGTTCAAGAATGGCATGGGTTCATTAACTGTTGCAGAGCCAGTGAGCGTGTAAGAAGACTTTGTGTCTTGTAGGTTCTGCAAAAATAATGATAATCATTTATAATGTAAGTTACTTAATGGCTCATTGCTAATCAAGTGTTGCTGGAACTCTCGAGTACATATTCACCTCTTTAAAAGAAAAAGAAAGAAAGGGATTTTTTTATTGTTAAGGTATAAATAAATAAAGAATGTGCATTCTGAAATCCAAGTGCCCTTAACAGACCATTCAAAATAGCATCCACTTAATGGAAAAGAATATAAACCAACATATTTTCTCTGCAGGAGAGAAATCAGACTATAAAACGGAAATTTCCCCATTTTCTCTCTTATAATGCTTTATTCTTCCACAAATAAATATTCAGAGCTGTCCAGCTGATCCAGCTGAAGTCATAATCCTCTGTAGATAACTACCAAAATAGGTGAAAAGAGGTAGTGTTGGAGTTAAGACAGGGTTTACAGAGCCAGAATTCAGTCCAAGCTCTACCATAGTCTTTCTTCATGACCTGAGGCAAATGACTTAATCTCTTGTACCTCAGCTCAGTAGCAGTATAATGGGGATTTTGTTCATTATTATTAATACCAGTTAGACTTCTACCACAGGATTTATGAGCCTTAATCATGGATAAGAAATAACGGAACAGAAAAATGTCCCCGTCCTTTTGACATGTTGCTGCACTTTAAATAGTGGAGAGCAATGCAGCCTTGTGAGAGAGTACAAGGAGACGACAAGGTAATTATGTTCAGCATGACCGGCAGTGGTTTTAGAACACCAGCAGCCTAACCACATTTCTGTAAGCACCACGAAATGCGGGATTCCACGAAGGGTTGTAAAGAAGGGTAATGAGTAAGACGTGCAGATGTTTACAACATTGTCTTCCAGAGATTGAGGGATGGCATCAACAAAATCATGGGTCATGTCTTCTTGAAAAATTAATAAGTAGGTGATGGCGACTGACCTCTTTGGTTGACTGTAGGAAGAAGTTGACATTTCCTTAATGAAGACAAGTAGATTGCGCTAATGAGATAGATAGATATTGGGACAGCAGTCCAGGGCTGCTAAGAGAAATGACCTGGTCAGAGTGGCAGGCTTGGAAAAGGATATTTCTAGCAGCTTCCTGAATGGCTACACGAAGGGCAAGATCACATTTGTAAAGGTCAGAGAAAGAAATATTGTAGTAATAAAGACATGCAATGATGAAAGCCAGGATGGAAAAATAATCTGAAAACCTTACACATCCCTTGGATATACTGACATGGTGAGATACACAGAATGATGTTGCTCAAGTACACCAAAACAACAAGGAAAGTCATACATTTGGCTGTGCTAATCAAGAGAGGAATTACTGAAGATAATATATAGTAAAGAAGAAGGGATGAGAATGTTAGGAACTCAGTTTTAGCTATGATAAGTTTAGTTGGATATCTATGTCTCTGAGGGAGTATTAGAGAGACTGTGGGTATAGACACAAGGAGACGAGTTTGCGTTAGATGAGTAAATCTGTACAATGCTGCATGGATATAGTAGCGGAATCCATAGAAATTACCAAGGATGAAAATATAGAAGGAGAGAAGTCCCATGAACTTCACTGAACGATAGAGCTGGGAGAAGAAATGTGTCTTCTGGAGGGATGTTCAGAAGAAGCAGATTCAAAGGTGGTGTAGAAGAAGTGTATAATGTCTTGGTAGCTGATGAAACACACAACTCAGGTTAAAACAGCGTAGACTGCTGAGGGTAGTCATGCAGCAGCTGATGAGAACAGAGCATTCAGAGCATGCTGAAATTTTCACAGCCTAAGACTTGGGCAGCAGCAGGTTCAGTGGAGAGGAAGCTGCACAGAACTGGGGGGCTTAGTTTGGAACTGGTGGGGGGACTCCAGCTGGGGGTTGTACCTGGTGTGTTCAAGGAGGTTGGTGATGAAAGGAAGGAGAGAAAAAGACACAGTATTCAGAGAGGAAACTAAATGCTTTAAGGTGAAAAAATGTTTCAAGGTGAGAATGAGAAAAGAGATTGGATAGTACTTGTGTTACGGGAGCAGAGAGACCGAGGGGCATGAGAGGTCAAGGAGGAGAGAGAATGAGAGCACAGCAATGGCCATGAGGAAGGCCAGGAGATGAAGTGAGACTGACTCATTTGCAAATATGTGAAATGAAAGAAGATTACCTCTTAGGAGGTTTTTCATTTGTGGGAAAGAATGAGGAAGGAGTGGTAGGAGAGGAAGAGGAAACAGAAGGCAAAACTACTGGGAGAGGAATGTCATAGTCATTTTTCTCATGGAAGAACTGGATGAAATCCTGTGTAACAGCTGAAGCGGGGGCTGGAGGAGGTGGGAGGGTCTGAGGAGTGAGCCAAATGTGGCAAAGAGGTGACTATGACTGCCAGTCTGAGATCTAGCTGAGCTGAGCTGAGCTGGAGTAGTAAACCCAAGAGAAGAGCAGAACTACATGGGGGAACAATGCATTTGTAGTGGAGAAAGTTAGCCAGGTAGTGGGATTCCCGTTGGAGATGCTCTGTCAGAGATAGCAGAGAGCAGCCAGCGTGGGTCAATAGGGATTTGGGATGGCAGGGCAAAAGTAGATAGGGGATTGCTGAGTAAAATGTCTATGAATGGGAGTGCAGCACAGATCAAATCAGCATTTAAAGAAAGGAAAGAAATGATAAATAGGCTGATAAAGGCCTGAGAACAGGCCAGAAGTCCTTAATAGTGATGATCTGAGGTGACAGAAAGGCTGAACAAGCTTAGCATGGGGAGGTGGCTGATGGGTGTTGCAGAAAGAGCCCAGGCGAGGGGCCAAGAGGTGGAGCAGGAGGATCGGGGGAGACCATGGGGCCTGTTGTGAAGCCCAGGCCTGGGTTTTCAGCCACTGAGTAGGTCAAACAGGGTTATAGATTGAACGGAGGAAACAATAAAACATAAAGCTTAAGGGGCACAGAGGACACCCCATGGACTGTCTTCTGTAATTTGCCCTGCCTTCATGCTGTGAGTTCATCCCGTGTAACCTTACCAAGGCATCAGCGTGTGTCTCCCCAGCAGAAGTCAGTGAGTTTGTCCAGTGCTTGGGACAACTGCTCTTCGAGGTGGAACCTCCAGCTCAAATACGCAAATAATAACTACAAATTACAGCTATTTTCCGTAAAGGGGGAGGCACAGAGGGAGGTATTTCCAGAGCTGAGGGGCTTGTATAGAAAAGGTCTTTTATGAATCGCATGTATGGTGTACAGAAGAGGTGGTCACACGCCCCTGGAGCAGAGCTGGGAGGACCTCCCCGGTATCCCCATCTGCTTTCTCCAGCAGCTCTACCTCAGCCATCCCGAGGGACTTGGCACTCAGTGTTGGGAGGCAAGCTGGATGTCCTGAGCTGGGTGACTGTCCGCATCTTGTGCCAGGTGCCAGGGACTGCTCTCAGGCTCTGAAGCTCTCCATCCACCTCTGCCACCTCTCTGCAGTGTCAGTAAATGTCTGACCTGTTCCAAAGTGACTTGTGATTCTCTTTTAACATATGGATGCGAGCTGAAACACCATAAAAGAATGGATGTTCCAAGATGCCTGGTGTACACAGGTAATTGGGACCCATTAAGATACCCATCAGAGTGGGTGAAAGTCACTGAGAATTGCTTGTAAGAGCCCTTATGTAGTTCAGAGACCTTTTGTTGTTCCTGAGACATTTTAGAAAAGCTTCCTAAATGTATTTCTAGACTTTCTAATAGGATAAAACAGATATTTTAATTTTATTGGGTAATCAGATCTATTTGAAAAGATCTTTCTGCTTAAATATGAATGTACAATGCTTGTCTCTGTGTCTCTGCTAATCAATATGTATCTTTGAATATACAAAAATGCCTTTATGAGCACAAAATAAGATAAAAATATATTTTTGTAGATACTTTTGCCTGGGGTCATTTAATGACATAACAGAATCTAAAAACACAACACCAACAGCAATTTAAATCAGATGTTAAAGGTGTAAGTTAATGTCACTATGCTCATTTCGAAGGAGTGATGCTGATTTATGGCAGCTGATGATCCAATTGTTCTGCCTTAGGTACTTTGTTATTTCCCCTTGTGACAGTATCTGAATAGTACATGTCCTGATATTTAACCATAAAGGACTCCTGAAGAGTGGGTTTATCCCTGTTTTACACAAAGGACCATTGTCCAGTGATATAAACATATCCGGCAGGACAAAAGTTGGCACTGGACAGAAATTTCCCACTGTTAGTCTCTAAGTGCATGAGTTGGTGTTTTGTATTAAATTTCACCCCTTGCCTGCTCACCAGACCTCAAGATTACCCAGTTCTTCTCGATCATATTCCATAATAGTTAAAGAGATAGGGAGGAATGCTATACTGATCTGAGAGATAAAGTGGCCGGCTACCAGGAACAGGGGAAATGGAAAAAAACTCAAATAACTTAATGGGCTCAAATTGGGAAGCTGGATAATTTCCATCTCCGAGTACTGAAAGATGTGGTATGTGACATTGCAAGTCCAGTAAAAAGGATTTTCAATAAATCTGTCTAATTAAGATGGTACATTAGGAATGAAAAGTAGCAAATCTATATTTAAAGAAAAGGGAAAAAATTGTCTGGGCCACAGAGGACCTTTTAGTTTGATCACAATAATACTAAGCAGAGTTTAAAGGAAGTTCTAAGGGAAAGATGAATTAAACACACGCAGGGGAAAGAAATACACATGCAACATACGTTTTTCTATGTGAAGTGTGCCAAACTACCCTGATATATTTTGCCAGGAAGATAACTGGTTTTCCAGGCAAAGAAATGCAGTAGAACTAACATATTGGGATTTGAGGAAAGGATTTTATATTCTGCCCCTGAGGAAACAATTCATTACAATGTTAAGGTAATTAGCACACAATTTGCAGTGTGCTTAAGGAACTGGCTGGAGGAAGCCAACAAGTGCAGAGAGAAGGAGCATTAAGACAAAGGCAGGTCCAGACTAGAGTTCTTGAAGTAGGGGACCAACCTCATTTAACAATGTCACTAATGATACCGGAGCAGGGTCTTTAAGGGGAGGTGATTGCTGTCATTGGTCTGGGCAGAACTAGAAAGATGCTTGCTGCTGACACAAAAACGTGGCACCGCCAAGGGAAAGAAGGCCTGGAATATTATGTATGGAGAACTGGGTAATCCTGAGGACAGGGTGGTAGAAAAGATGTGAAATTTAATAATTAAAAAAAAAAAAAAAAAAAAAAAGTGTCATGCAGTTAGAGAGAAACAATATGATGTTTCTTTTCAGTGTGAATGTTTGCACCAGAACAGTGTAAACCAGGACAGGTTTACATTGTTGGACAAATACCCTCTGTATTGCATACTGAAATTCTTGTCCCCCAGACATTTTGACTGTGGGGGTTCAGGTGGCTTCCTATTTGCCCAGGTTCTGCAGCAGGATTCCTCTGAAGGTGGGAAAGGTGCATGCCTAAATTCATCCAACATGCAGGTGGGCTGTGCCTGTGGAGCACAAGTTACAGTTGACAAGGATAAGGGCGTCATCAGTGTGTGCTTGTCCTTAAGCATGAACACAGAACAGTAAAGCTGTGACCAGGCAGGTGTGGTCAGATATTTCAAGTAGGGAAACCTTTAAGTTATGGGCAAGGCGTTAATCAAACCTTTTCTGTTATAAACTTCACTATTATTGTCAACCACCTCTGAGAAGGACGAATTCAAACTGAGGCAGGTCCAGAGTGAGGTTAATAGCATGAGGAGAGGGATGAAAAATCTATTTTACAAATACAAGTGTTATCCAGAAGAAATAGGGTTGAACATAGGAGGGGGGAAGATGTGTTTAAGCTAAGGACAACCTTAGCAGAGAAAACATTGTGTGTGAGGGCCATGAATACATGTAGAGGCTGAAAGCTGTGCTCATGTGGGATCCTAGAAGAAGTGATGAGGGCACAGCACTCCTAACAGGTTTTAAGGATGAAGATGGGTATATTTAGGAGGAAGGATTATATGATATTCTTGCCTGCTATGCAAGAAAAATGAACACAGACAGTCCCTTCTAGCGTTGTGTCCTTGTGAAGCATGTCACAGGACTGAGAAGGATTAATTTGTTATTACTATTAATTCCCCCTTTTTCCCCAAGGAAGAGCATATTCAGCTCTATGTCAAGGGGGACCTGACGGAAGGAGTGTTTTGTCACCAGGCTGTCTGACACCAGCCGTGGTTGTCTGGTGAGAGGGAAGGGACCCAAGACAAATCCAGCCGCACCATCCCAGCAGCTTTGTCTCCTTCACCTAGGTCTGAGCTGCACTTCATTTCTTCCCTGTGACACCCCACACGTCCGTGAAGGACTGCAGATGAGGCCTGTGTGCACTTAATGCGCATTTTTCATATCTTTCCTTTAGATAATGCAGTTAATAAGGTCTTTGTTTCCTGGCTCCCTCATCTGCTTTCATCTTGTATTGCCTTAGCTCAACAAGAGCAAAGTCCTGTTAGATTCTCAGCCATTTGTATTCATAAGCCAGGGGAATGCAGAGCCTTCAACTTCTTCATTTAAATAGTTTATATAAAATAAAATAGAAGCTATGGTATTTATGTACTATATTTAAACATTCAGGATTGCTGGCAGCAGTGGAATTATACTCTTATTTGCACATATTTAAATTACCATGAAATGTGTATTTCAGTTCACAAAAACGTTCAGCCATTTGGCTGGCGATGCTGGGTTAGTTTGCATGTAGTGGGAAGGGTTTTGTCACGGGATACACCAGCTAATGGCACCTGCTCCTGGGTGTTCCTGCACCTGTGTGTGCAGCAACAGACCACAATTCTCACACATCTCAGGGAAAGGGAATGGAAAGGCCCCACAGAAAAAAAAATAAATAGGAAAACATCATCTGGGATAGCATTTGGGGACACTATTTAGTTCCCCCCAAAAGTGGAATAATGCTCTGTCAAACAGGATGGAGCAAGACAAGCTGGGATGCTCAGCATGGCTGGAGTTTTGGGGAATCCTGCATGAGAATGTTACCTACCTCTGTGCCTAAGCACCCGGAGAAGAGGGATTATACTGATGGTGGATCAGAGAAGGAGTTTTTATTTTCCACTTTTGTTGAGGAATGACCACAGCCTTACGAGGAGCAGATCCCACTCTGCTCCAGAGGAACTGGAGAGTGTGGTGGGTGGCAGAGGCCAAGAGGGGGAGACTGGAGGTTTCTGGTGTCACCTCTGTGGGCACATCACATCTGTGGGGATGGCTGGATGTGAGGTCCTCTGCCAGCCTGCTGAGCTGTGTGGATGTCAGACACCTCACTTGTGGAAGCCCTGTGTGTGTGGCAGAGGATGCTACAGTGAGCTGCTCTGTGCCGCTGAGAGTTTGCCACAAGGGTTCTCTGTGCTCATTTATGCAGGCTTGAGCTGTCTGTCCCTTTTACGTGAAATGGTTTTTCATATCCAAGAGGAAAGAGGACTGCTTTGTACCCAGTATCCCAAGGAGACTCCAGTTTTCAAATGCCATTCATTGTAATCCACTGATCCCAGTGGGAAATGGGGATGTAGCCGCAGACTCACAGAGGTGTATCAGGTTTGTGGGGATGGGAAGGTTGCAGTACAGTCTTGCACTGACCACTATCAGGTCCCTGTTTCCCAGTGATGAAATGGCTGCGGACTGGGCTTGCGCAGCATCTTAGCCTCAGGACTGTGGAACCTCTGTCTGGGGAAACCACAGGGACTTTTTCCAAATCCAGAAGAGATGTTCTAAAAGGAGCTTTCGTCAGAAAAAGTGGGGCAACTTGTTTAGGTGTCTTAAAGAGAAGGAGGGGGAGGCTCCTTGAATGGCTGGAGGGAGAAGAGGTGTACACCAGCACAAGGTCAGGCCTCACAGTGACAGTGGCAGCACTGCAGGGGTGGCTTCGGCCTTCCTCCCACCACCTCCCTCTTATCCTTGCAGTGAGGAACCCAGTCCTGTGCTCACCGGTGTCCCCAGCACTCTGCCACACCAAAGCTTGTGGCAGATCTTTCCTCCTCGTGTTCATCAGTTACTGTTAGCATCCTGCCTGTGACAGCAACTAATTGTGTTGTCAGTGCCTTCAGATGAAGAATAAGCAGCAGGAGCAGATGAACTCTTCAGCAGCAAAGTCTTTCCTTGTGCATGTTTCTAAGAATACCACTACAATGAGACAGAAAGGGGAAAGAAGCAGGATTTCTCTTGGCAGAAAGTTGCCTGCAGTGCCCCAGCCCTGCTTCGCCTGCTGCCAGCCTTCCTTTGAGCCAAGGGCCTGGGGCATCTCAGCCACCTCTGCGGCACTTCGTTTGGTAGTGTTACCATATTTTGGCTGGAGTGAGGTTCTGGAGTGAGGTTTTTGTCTGGTGGGATAAGGATGACGTGTAGGACACATCTAAAGATTCTCCCCCCTTTCAGTGTAGTTCATTACATTTTGGGAGTTCCTGGGCCTGCATTTTGAGGGCGGTTATTTGGTCGCTGCGGTGTGATGGGACATTGTATCTGTCAAGTAGAAAACCGAGTTGTTTGGATCTTCATCTTGGGTTCCTATCTGTGCTAAAACACCAGTTTAATCTGTACCCTTCTGTCAGGACAGGGGTGTATCACTGTGTGGCCCTGGAGGAGGCCACAGAAAGTTTCTGGTAGATGTAGTGGCCCCTGGTCAGTGAACAGGTGGGAGTCCTTGGAGCTTGGCTCTTGTGTCCTGGGCCCCGTCAACGTGACAGTATATTAACCCTGGATATCAGGGTCCACAGCCTGGGCTGTGCAATCGTGCAATTTCACATCCGTAGCATTTATCACTGAACCTGCCCCTTGAGGCAGGTCAGCGCTCCTGAGTTGAAGCTTTCATTTGAGAAAGTTTTGCTATCCATCACGGTTATGACAATGACCTTCAAAGTTGACATGCCAGTTTAGAAATCTGGTGCACAGATATTTGAGCCAGAATGTAGAAGGAACCTGTAAAAATCTGATTGTGGATGGAGGAAATTGGTCAGGAGTCCTCTCTGTAGTCATTAACAGTTTCTTTCACCATCAGCCTGCTCCTTTTCAAAGGCTAATATCAATTATTTTTCCTTTGTTTCTGAGGGCCTGGGAGCTGGGAAATGACTCCTCTGACATTTCAGCATATTGCTGTAAAGGATATGGAGAAAATATTCACATGAAACATGTAAGACCTAGAATTTACCATCACAAATGCCAACCTGGTTTCAAAGGATTTAGAAATCATATTGTCTTCCATGCTGTTTGATATTCTTCTATTGATATATTGTCTTTGTAGCGTTTTCATCTACTAATTGATGTGTGGCTCTATACGCTGGCCTTTTAGCTGTGCTCAGATTTTATATCAGACACAGAACTTTGTTTACTCATGAATCTCGTGGTCCTTATTAAAGGGTTAGGAAGGTAGGACAGAGGTACATTTGTAGTTCTCATGGCCTTAGAGGTAATGTTATTGAAATGAAGCAGAGATGTGTGCCTGAGCATCCAGGCAGTCTGAAAAAAATAATAAGGAGATCACTGGAGTCTGTGGTTCACCTCACTGGAGCACTGCATTTCAAGCCAGAAGGTGACAATTCAACTTCAGTGATGAAGGGAAGGTCAGTGTGGGAATTAAGTTGCTGGGGCTGAAGGCCTGAAGCTGTGTAGCAAAGAAAACAAAGACAAAATTAGAGGAGACTCACACAAAGAGAGAAGAGGAAGAAGAGAAGGGAAACACCAGTGAGCTGAGACAGCAGGGGCTAGAAGGGGAGCAGGTCTTTTGTTGAGTATGAAGGCTAGGATTTGGCCTTGAACAAATATTGAAATTATAGCAGCTACATAAAGACCATGTTTCCCCTTTGGCTCTTAGCAAATGGCTGTGCTGATGGCATGTTTGTGGGAGGTATGAGAAGATCCTGAACTCCAGCCTTGACTATGAACTGGATGTACCATGAGATTTCTCCACCAGTGATGCCCTTGGGTGCCGAGAGCACCCTTGCTGTAGGATGGGCAAGAAGACAGCAGTTACTTCGGCAAACTATGAGCAACCTAGGGAATCTTGAAAGGGCAATTTTACCTTCCACTTATGTCTGTGTAGAGCCTCCTTTGGGGCAGGTCTTCCCGTAGAGCACTTATGATCAAGTTTTCCTCCAGAAACTGAAGCAGGAACCAAAATCCTTTGGAAAGCCCTGCATATAAATATCTTGTTTAGTTAGTCTAATAAAGGTATTACTAACAGTGCTGCTTTGAGGATTTATTGGGGGATTTCAGTAAGACAGTGTTAGTGGTGGAATTATAGTCATTCTCTGGTAAGACCCTGTCAATGCGAGAGAAAATAACGTTGATCCAATCAGAGATATTTTGCAGGATCAATGTAATATTCCTCTGCGTAATCACAAATGAAGGATTATAGGCCTGTACTGGGAGTGACAAAGGATCACTTGACAGATCACAGCCTCATTTGTTCTTGATGTTTTAACTAGTAAAATATAGGTGGTTTTTAAAAGTGTGCATATATAGCCCCGTATCTTGAATAAATCTAGGTTCCTTCAGGCCATAAGCATGAATTCCAGCCTACTGCTTTAAACAATATTTTGGGTTACATGCTGTTTTCCTAACTGAGCCACACATTGTGGTGTGACCTTGAGACAATTTCCCCACACCCAGGACAACCATGTGCACAGAAGGGGAGAGGACACATCAACACAGGGCACAGACCTTACTGCCCACTAGCCTGATAATGTTAGAGGCCATCCAAAGCACTACTTGTGCTTTCAGATGACTTCAGCTGCAGCGCTGCAAAAGTTATTTGGGGAAGGAAAAACAGCTATTACAAGTGACATGTAAAATTAGAAGGGATACAGCGCTGGTGAAAATGCAGCAGGGGTCAGCCTGTTTCCACCAGGGGCTGGGATAGATAACTGAGCAGCTCCCTTCTGCCACCATGGGCAGGACACTGCCGGTACCAAGGCACGCAGTTTTGCCAGAAAGGCTGTGACTAGCATGGGGTGTGTGTAAGGAAAGGAGAGGACACAAGAGCCTGTTGGAATTAATCCCCTCACAGGAGCTCAGACCATGGGCAACTCCATGCTGTTCTGCTGATGGACACTTTCATAGGACCTGGTAATTCTGCCCTGGGAAGGCACCACGGGTCTGTCACCATGGGTGACACTGACACCATGGCTTGCCAACATCATGAGGTGCAATATTTTTTTGTTTCTTCCCACCTGGAATAACCAGCGCTTAGTTTGCTTCTTCAAAATGCAGCACCGAGGAGTAATCTGTTGGAGCATCATTTACAGTATCAGCGCTGGCCACCACAGCCCTTGGATGTATTTATATCCTCGTAACTCATGACTGCCTGTCAGTTGTTCTGTTGGTGAGCCTGTAGGAAATCCACGTTAAAAGAACGTTAGGGGTTCTGACTTAAACCTAGAAAAGCATGAAAAATCAGAGTAAATCCATGCTGATAGTCTGTTCGTCATTGCGTGAGTTCAGGATGGACTCTTATGCTGGATTTTCACTCTTAACTCTCAGCATCCTGGCTCTGGGAGCCTTCTCAGATCATTGGTATTTCTGGACTGTGCATATTTCCATGTTAGTGGATGCATAGGCATATGATGAGCATGCGGGTGTAATTTGCATTTTAAAATAGTCTTAAATAAGCTCTCATGTCTGCAGCTGGGCTTTGAGAGGATCATGTTCCCTGGAGTTAGCCCAGGGCAATGTGCTGAAGATCACACATTGCTTTTACTCTGTTCTTGCTCAAGCAAAACTGCTTTTAAGTCCGGGGGAGCAAAGTCGCTCTCGCTGACGCTGGAAGCAAGCATGGCTTGGACTTCAGTGGGACACAGATTTTGCTGAACATTAATGTTTGCTTATGAGAAGACCTGAGGAAAAAAATGGAGAAAGGCCTTCTGGACTAAGCTTCCCAGGGGTTTACAAATCACTTCTTGCACAGGTTCACTGCCATGCGAGTCCCTTGAAATATTTCCTGGAGTTGAGCAGGAGGTTTGCCTAGAGAAAATGACCTACATACAAGGCAAGCAGCATGTAACACTTGCAGTTAACATCGTATTTGTTGGTGTAATAAAAGCATGTCGACAATGCAGTCTTGCCAAATTCCCCTTGCTTATTTGGCTGGGATATGTATATTTTCCTGAGGAGGGCATAAAATGATGTTCATTTGTTTCCTTACTACGCTCTTGGCAAGTGAGTATATTTTGTGCCCGGGACAATAAATTTCCAAGTGAATTTCTCAAGGCCATTACTCTGAGCCACTATCCAAAACAGTCCAAAGAAAAATAATCGGAGACTCTGTATCAATTCATATAACTACCTCTACAAAGAAAATGCTGAATCTTTGCTTAAATAGTGCGGTATGCCTCAAACATCCGTGCCTCTGCAGAACTTGATTCCTCTGGGAAAGCTGCAGAAGGTGATGTTCCCGTTCAGACAGACAACGTCACTCACAGATAAGTAACGCAGATCTTCCCTGGTGCACACTGCAGCGACCAAATCTTTCCTATTGTGTCACGCCTGTTACATTTTTTTTTTTTTTTTTTTTTCCCAGTGGGATTTGCAATCACAGCGAGTCACCTTGCATGCTGACTTGTACCCTAAGCAACTGAACACGAGTGCAAGGCTTGGGTGAGATGTGGCTGGCTGCAATTAAGTGCAGCCCATTAGCGAGCAGGTGAGGTCAGGACTTTCCTTTGAAAACCCTTTGGGGATGGATTAGCCAGGCTGCTGCCCAGGCTGGAGAAGTGTACCATGATATTCATGTCACTGGAATCTTTACATCCATCACTGCAGCATCTAAACACAGGCGTGCACATCTCCGCTAGGTAACACAGCTCGGAGACTGTCTGGAATAGATAAGGCACCATGTATTATTAATGACCCAATTGAAGTTTCTATAGTAGTATTTGTACTATGCCCTCTGCAGCTCGATTCCCCTCTTCTTTTTTAAATCTCCCTTTGAATACGACGATTTATTTTGAGCTGCCTGATGCCACCCAAGCTGGAGGAGCCGAATTCCTGTTTCAGGCAGCCAAAGTTGGCTGCGGGCTTATCCAGCAAAATGGACGTGTAAATCAGCAAGCGCTGCAAGAGGAGCACTTAATTGAAGCTTTATCAAGGGCCTGCAGAGCTGACCTCCGAGCAGCCGGCTGGACCGCAGCTGGGATGGGCAGGAGCCAGCAGCCGTCGCTGATGACTAAGGCCGTGTGCGCAGAAAGCATTTACTTGCACAGCTCGCCTGCTTTACCCACGGGTGGCGGAGCACGGCATAGCTAGGGGTGACTTAAATTGTTTGGTTTAACTCACTTAAATTGCTCCGTTCAGCAGAGATTCATAGCTCGAAGAGCACTTTGATGGCTCGGGAGCTGCGTGTGCCGGACTGAAGCTAACACCAGGCTGCGGACCATGGGGGTCAGGGTGGTGTGAGGGCGATGTCAGAGCACACGGTGGTGTGATGGCATGGGCAGATGGAGAAGTTTTGTTTTTCTCACTGGTCTGGCACTGAAATAGTTGATCTGGGCTGTTTCCTGTCCATTCTGCAGGAGCATCTCTCTGTCCTGCATCTCTGCAACTGCAGAGACAGGCAAATACCAAAAAATTCTAGATATTTGTCTATTGAGAAATGGACACCACTGAATGATGCAAGCGGGCTAAAGAAAAGCCTACTAAAGCCCTGGAGGTTGAAGGCAGAAGGAGAAAGAACCGCGTGACATTTCACAAAGCTGGAAATAATGAAGGACCAAATTAATTTGGCGATAAAGCTTAAACAATCTAACAGATAATTGGGAACTCGCTGACAACATTTTACTACACGTCTGCAAGAAGCTGTGGTGCCAGATATGAGAAAGAAGACCATATTGTTAAAACCTACAATAACTGTGCTATGAGGGGAAGTAAAAGTAGCAGGAAATAAAAATTGTGAATGTGCCTGTTCTCACAGGCAGGTAGAAGAAAGGGGGGACATGCTGAAATATTAAGAAATGAGAAACTCAGAATTGTAAAAACTAAGTGGGAGAAGAAGTGCGAGAGAGGAAAGCTATGTCTAGCAGAGTTAAAACAGGAAACTAACTGCCAAAATCTATTAAACAACAGATATTTCAAGTAAATCATTATTATATACGCTGCAATAGCAAAGGATATTAATGACAGAAATGCTAACAACAGTATTTGTCTTTTGCCAAATGGAAATGATTAAAAAAAATAATGTGGAAATCAAAGATATTTTTAATAATTATTTTTATTCTGTTTCTGGAAAAAAGCTAGATGAGTTATTCTCGCCATCTGATGACAACAAAATACTTTCTTCTCCAGCAGTAATTTAGGCTGTCAGAGCGCGGTTAATAAAGTCAGTCATTTTAATTTAATAGATCTGAATAATTTGATACCAAGTGTTCGAAAAGAGCTGGCTAAGGGTATTTCCAGGCTTAATTCATACAAATGGTGATTTTCAGGATTTGTCAGGATGCTGGTGAAATGTCAAAGACCTAGGAGAAAGCTGGCGTTACTCAGACTCTTGAAAAGTGTAAATAGAGCAATATAACAAAAAAAGTAATGTAGAAGCTGACATAATTAATTAATTAATTCATAAAGAGTTAAATGCAGATATGCTAACTAATGCTAATCAACCTGCATTTATAACAATAAATCTCATTACACTAATTTTTGTTGATAAAGGCACGGGTGTTGATTGAATATTCCTTCTCTTCTTTCAGGCACTTGACTCAGTACCAGATGACATTTTGATTAATAAGCTACAGAAATCAACATGACGCACATTAAATGGATTAAAAAGCTGTCTGAATTGCAGAGTTTAGAATGAAATTTTCTGTAGACATAAAACAGATTTCTAGCGGGCTGTTTCAGGTAACAGCTTTTTGCATTAGGCTTGTCACCATTTCTATTGAAGACCTGGAAGAAAACATGATGGAGTTACCCATAAAGCATACTAAAAACAGTTTTGGGAGTGATAAATAATAATGCAAACCAGGTTATTCATTGGAAGTGGTCTGGATCTCTTTGCAAAGCGGACAGAAAGAATATGTATTTTAGCTCCATCTGTTTGGGGCAGTGGGATGTCGCAGAGAGAAAACTGATCTGTCCTAGCATCTGTACTGGATGCAAATCATGCACCTTGGCTGTGCCTCTGACAACATGTCTCGGTCCACAGCTGGCCCAGACATGATCCCAAGGCTGAAGGAGCTCAGTCAGCGGAGTTTAGCAAAGGGAAGTGATTAAGGAGGTATTGGGGAGGCACTGGGGAGGCAAGGACAATCCCCAGACATGGACTGTATATCTCGAAACAAGACACTGAAACTCATGATAAGGAAGCAGCAGACGGACAGAGAAACAAACGTAAGGACTATAAATCTCAAAACTGGACATTGGAATTCATTATAAAGATACAACAAACGGAAGAATTAGCAACAACCAGCTCTTGCAATTAAGAAACCTGCCAATTCAGCAAATTCCTGACCAAAGGTGAAAAGTACACTGTGAGGAAGACTCGGGGTCTTCCTCCCAAAGACCCCTGCCCACGTCCCAAAGACCCCTGCCCACAATTCTTGGAAGGCTCTACGCAGGCGCAAGGTGCCAAAAGGCTAATTAGCATGAGAAGTGAGGGAAGGCGGGGATAGGTAATGCATATGTATAGGTGCTTGTAGAATATTGATAGATTGATTGTATAAATTCAAGACTGCTTTCCGCTTTAGGTATGCACGATAGGTGGAGAGATCCCCCGTGCATCCAGCGCTGCAATAAAGAATATACCACTTAAAGGAATTACGGCTTCGATCTTTGAATCAATCTTTTTTTTTTTTTTTTTTTTTTTTTTTTTTTTTTTTTTTTTTTTTTCCTTTAAGTCAATCCCTCCCTTTAGCATTACTTGGAATTAGAGTTAAACCTAGAATAAAAGGGAATTTGAGTCCCTTCAAAATCTTATATGGAAGGCCATAGCAATTTCTATTTAGTGGAGAGGACCTAACACAGTTAGGATCAGAATATTTATATGCTTAAACAATTAAATAAAGTACATAAATTTGTTTTAGGGACCAGGGCTAGAGGGTTGGATCAACCAATCCACCCCTTTAAGCTCGGGAATTATATATATATATAAAGACTTTTTCAGGACAACCCCTACAGGAAAAATGGAAGGAAAGTGGATGGGACCATACCAAGTATTACTGACAACACACACCGCCATTAAGATTAAGAAGCAAGCAGCTTGGATCCACAATTCAAGGGTGAAGAAGGTCCCGGCGAGGATATAGACCACCACTCCAATTGGACCAACAAAATTACGGTTTTCCAGATCCTAATGATTGCAGGGGTGCGGTTCTCGGATTCGGGGTGGGCAACTTGGGATGAGAACTTACACCTGACCTTAATACAAACAATTTCTCAAGTAACTAATAAGACGAACTGTTGGGTATGCACCCATCTGCCACAGCATGGGAATAAGGGTGTATCGTTAATCGGGATTCCCTTGCCTGCAAACTTATCTTGGACTAATTTGTGGGAAGACACATCTTGGGGTCGAAAATATTAAGAAGTTTTGGAACTAGAAGTGAGTAGCTTCATGCCGTTAGAATCCTATTATGTATGTGTACAAAGGTGTAACCCGCCTAAGGGTATAGGAAAACAGCATTGTATAAATACGGATACTACTTATGTGGGAAATCAGACATCTTGTAATTGAACAATTGATATTAGTACGACTAGCAGTTGGGCAAATCCAACTAGCTGGCCAGTACCAGAAGGAAAAGGGTGGTATTGGCTATGCAATGATACAGCCTGTAAGGTCTTGCCCGAGAATTGGAAGGGAACTTGCACTCTTGGAGCGGTAGTCCCCAATATGACAGTACATGATGTAGTGCCTCGAGGTTACTTGAGAAATCATATGCAGAGAATCAGACAAAAAATTAACAATCCATTGATAGAGAGACACACCGCTTTTCATAGTTTTGTTTGATGGTTTATCCCATGGTTAGGAGTGAGTGAATTGGAAAAGGCAATAGTTAATATTTCTGCAATTATAGAGAAGTTAGAAAACAAAACTCTGGATACTATAAAGGCTCAACAAGGAGAGATATCTAGTTTATCACAGGTAGTATTACAAAATCGGATGGCCCTAGACTTGTTACTGGCCGCTCAAGGGGGAGTCTGTACAGTAATAAACACAAGTTGTTGTGTGTATGTAGATCAGAGTGGAAGGATCTCTACCGACCTGGAAGAAATATGGAAGCAGACAAGGGTCCTACATGATATCAGTAAAGATGATCTTTCGTGGAGTTTTAGTGAAATATGGAATAAGTTAACCTCCTGGTTGCCCAATTTTCAATGGCTGAAACAAGTGTTCATTGCTCTAATCGCATTAGTAGTGTTAGGAATATTTGTGTGCATGTTGTTTAGATGCCTGCTTTGTTGTGTTACTGTAAATAATGAAAGTATCTGATGCAAAAGAATTTGCATGGGAAAAGAAAAGGGGGGATTGATTAAGGAGGTATTGGGGAGGCACTGGGGAGGCAAGGACAATCCCCAGACATGGACTGTATATCTCGAAACAAGACACTGAAACTCATGATAAGGAAGCAGCAGACGGACAGAGAAACAAACGTAAGGACTATAAATCTCAAAACTGGACATTGGAATTCATTATAAAGATACAACAAACGGAAGAATTAGCAACAACCAGCTCTTGCAATTAAGAAACCTGCCAATTCAGCAAATTCCTGACCAAAGGTGAAAAGTACACTGTGAGGAAGACTCGGGGTCTTCCTCCCAAAGACCCCTGCCCACGTCCCAAAGACCCCTGCCCACAATTCTTGGAAGGCTCTACGCAGGCGCAAGGTGCCAAAAGGCTAATTAGCATGAGAAGTGAGGGAAGGCGGGGATAGGTAATGCATATGTATAGGTGCTTGTAGAATATTGATAGATTGATTGTATAAATTCAAGACTGCTTTCCGCTTTAGGTATGCACGATAGGTGGAGAGATCCCCCGTGCATCCAGCGCTGCAATAAAGAATATACCACTTAAAGGAATTACGGCTTCGATCTTTGAATCAAAGGTCCCTGGGTGAGATCCTGTCCATTGAACAGAAATGAATTCAGGACAGTCCAGTGGCTTGTACTGCACTGCACAGCTGGGTGAATAATCGCAGGGCTGACTTCTGGGTTTATAATCTGTGATTTAACTTTGCACCTAAGTCCTGGCACTGGAAGATGAGTGCCTGACACGGAGAGTTCAAATTTTATGTGTGTCAGCCAAGGTTCTTCTGGATCTGAATGTAGATCAAAACTCGTAGTATTTTTTGTGTGTCAGTACACACGGCCATAAACACATCCGCTCCAAAGCACATATCCTTGCTGCGGCTTTGATAACTGGGTAGATCTGGTGGCACAGCAAGGCAATAATCTAGGAGCCCTCATAATGGAGGGCCGTATTCTGCTGCTTCCCTGAGGTAAAGCTGATTTTATCAGCTTCATCAGCATCATGTTGATTTTACTGTAGTGTATCTCAGAGCAGAGCTTACCCTTGCAAGTCAGCGTTGCCAGTTGTCCCACAAGAAGGGATGTATGTGGTGGTGGTGCCAGGAGCAGGCAATAAAAGAGGGAAAGCATCTATGAGAGCTACAGCAAGGAAGGACAGATGGAGGAAAGCCGTCAGGAGCAAGATGGAGGCTATAAAACAGCAAAATGGGAAAGCTGCATTTTAAACTGTAGTTTTGTATCCATGTTAAAAAAAAAAAAAAAAAAAGGATTTTTTATTCTGTGAAAAGTGGGAGAAGTGTTGGACAAAAGGAGAGATTCGGTAGGGGAAGAAATGAAGATAAAGCATGTAAATAAAGGATGGGGGGAGAGAAAAGGAGAGGAAACAAACATGTTTGTTGGGCGTTGTGACCTTCTGTTACACTTACTGAATTATTCATTCTGATATTTGCGGGGATCTTCCTGCCAGACAGTCAGTGTCACGATATAAGTGAGAGCACAACCCTGCTGCTGCTGCTACTGGAGGGATTTTGATGTTGAACTGCAGTGACCCACCTCCCCCCCACCCTGCCATTAGGTGATTATGAATTATATGCCGAGTGCCTCTAATAACTAAAGGGAAAGGGCTGCTCAGCACATTTGGAATGTAAATCTCATTTTTTTCTCTTTTGTAGGTCATGAAATGCAGTCCTCTTCTAAACCTCTGTGCTCAAATCACAAACTCCTGCTGCACATAAATTCCTCAGCCCATCCTCTGCAGGGGTGACATCTCACCCAACAGTGAACCCCTCAGCACGCTGCGGGCTGGAGATAAGATTGCTATTATTATTTTAAATGCAGACATGCTGCATCGTGTCACTAAAAAATTCCTACGTAGATGTTATACCATATGGGAAGGCAGACTATTGAAAAAAAAAACAGAGATCGATGCCGTGTTTCAATTAAAATGCAGGAACTTAATTTATGTTTCTCACTAGCAAGCAGATAGTCACAGGATGCAATTTTCAGGGAATCAGCACTTACTAGCCAAAATTTCAGAAGTATTTACTGCCTGGCCCCATTCAAATAACCCAAATAACTACATTTTCAGGAAAAAAAAAAGCCCTGTTGGGCCCCATCTGCAGCTCCTGAGCTGCCTTGGCACCTGCTTTGCAGGAGCAGGCTCTGGGCTGTCCCAGGAGGAGGTGGCATCCTCTGGAGAAGACAGCACAGTGGTTGTGTTTTGCCAGAAGTGAAAGGGAGAAAAGAAACCCTTCAGTTCATGACACAGATGAGTGTAATTCTCTGCTTTATGACTGGGGGCATTCAGTTATCATTCCGGTTATGGATGGTCAGTTTTTGTTTCATACTACACTGATACTGTGGGACATGCAGTTCAGTCTTCAAGCTTCATTTCAGAGGAGAGGGCAGGGCATGCAAATGGTTAAAAGGAGGGAAGGCTGTGTAAAAGGGAAAAAAATATTTATCTATCTATCTATTTATTTATTTATTTTGCTTTTGGGGGAGGCAGCTTCTCTCTCTGGGGAGAAATTTGCCTTTCTACCCTCCTCGAAACAGAGTTCTGGGCCAACATGGCACTAAGACATTGGTGCTGGCCAATTCCACTTCATCATATCCACCCCAAATACTTGTAGCCCAGCAGAGGGCCACATTGCTTACCTCCCCACATAAGCTCAAAGGGATCTCCTTGCTCGCAAATTAAGTTTTCTTTGCCAGCTGCCCTGATACTTCAGCTATTCCCACTGAAGAAGGGACGTCCTACAGGACTCGGGACAGACTATGCAGCCTCTCACCCGTGGGCTTTAATTTGACCTTGCTCGCATCACTGGTGACCAAAAGTTATTACCATAAGTGGCTTATGTGAAATGTATTGGTCTCAGTCAATTATTAGCAGACAGTTGTCTGCCTCACCAAACCACCATCACAAATGGTGCTTTTTTGGGAAGTCTTAAGCAGAGTCAGGGTCAGTGCTGCTGGACTGAAACCTCAGCAAAAGTGCCTGGAGAACAGGCTTTAAGTTTTGTGCTTATTCATTTTCAGGAGAATGACAATAACACCAGCCGTAAAATAGCCGTAAAAGCTATTTCAGGCCTGCATAAATGAAAGCAGAGGGGCTTTCTGGGGCTGCTCTGCCTCGTGTGTGGGCCCACTCCCCAGGCAGCCTCCATCTCCAGAAGATATGAAGGTGGCACAAAGCCTCGCAGGCTGCTCCTGTCCCCATCTCTGCTGAGCCCGGGATGTGCCCAGCACATCAGTTTTTACTTAGCGTGGTCAGCTTTGGTCCATGCAGGGTATCACATCATGGACAAAGAGGCCCACTGTCTGCCAGGCCTCTCTAAGCTGTAGAGCACCATCCACCTGAGGTGGTACCACCACCACAGGTACCTGGCCTCCCTGGGGTATGGACTTGACCCAGGAGGAGGGAGGGCAGAGGGGCCATTTTGCTTGAAGATAGGCAGCAGATTTACAGGCTGCAGGCCTGCAAGAATTAATCTGGAAAGTCAAAATACCACTTTTTTACTTTTGTTTTTTCTTCTCAGAACTGAAACAGCAAAACTAGACAGTCCGTTTGAATCAGCAGAAAGCCCCTGTTTTGGTAGCTGAGTTATTTCTTTTTGATTTTGCTTTATTTATTCATTTATCTCGGAAAGCACAAACAGCCTACTGCCTGCTGCTAAATCCCCAGAGCCTTCCCTCCTCCAGCGCTCACCTCTCCCCAAGCCCTGACAGTTGTACTTTGCTCGAGATGGCTGTGTGCACAGCTATGGGAAAACAGCAGCGGAAAGAGCCAAAACCTTAATCTTCTTGGAGGCTGACCCTCTGTCATTACTTAATCATCTCTTTGCAGCTCTCCCTACAGTGGGGGAAAGCTTTGCTCCGTGCCTGCGCCTTGGTTGCTTCTGCAGCTGTAGCTACTCCTGCGGTCATGGGTGTGAACTGGATGCTGCTGTCTGGTTACCCCGTGTGCTTCGTGGTGGAGTGATTTGGAGTGCAGAAAGCCTTGCCCAGCTCCTCATGTGGGAATGCAGAGCAGAAGCCAAAGAGGCTCTGCTGCTCTCACAACATAGGTTTTCTGAACAGGACTGTCTTGCATGGAGGTGTTTGTGTCCACTGCCCACCAGCTTAATGGTGGCACAGCAAGGGAGGTGGTATAGTGGCCGTGAGGCTTACTGAAAGGGATTTTCCAAAAGGAGCATAAAACATGAGCAGGAGGATCTTGACGGGCTTCAGTGGAACAGCAGTGGGGCACAGATTTACCCAGGGAGCCCTCAGGAGCCGTAGCCCTCCGTTTGCAGCTGCATGTAGTCCGCTTGGCTTTGTGAGCCCTTGGGGTGTAACACATCTGGGCAGCTGGGGCTTGGGAGAGCTGAGGCCAGCCGTGATTTTGGTAAATGAGACAGATGTCACCACACCGGAGGAGCCCCAGGAGCTGGGGTGGATGCTGCCTGCTCACGGTAAACTCTGTTGATGGGAAAAATAAACATCTTCCATCTTCCAAAACCAGAACCCCAAATAAAACAAATCCTTCTGAAAAGCATTAAAATTCAACTTCCACAATGGCATTTCTAGCAAGGGTCCCCGCAGAAGGCCATGCCCCATTTAATACATTTAGACCATTTATCTAATTTTGGGAGGAGTAATATGGTAAGCAAAATTTCTGCCTCAAAGCATAAGATCCGAACAGAAAAATAATCGTTGAGCTGTTCTGTTTGCCTTATTTTGCTAAGAAACTCAGTATGCCTTGTCTACAATCCCACAAAAATCTGAGCTACAGTTGGAAATGTGTCCAAATATCTTGACTCCTAGTCTTATGCCTTAGCTATAAAAGCGTCCTTCCTTCCCAAATACCTCAAGTAATGGTCCACTCAGAAAATCAAGAGAAAGGGAGACTCTTGTCTCCGGTATTATAAATCTGAATAAAGCTTCAGGTCAAGGTAATCAGATATTTGGAGAAAAATAAGAAAGATGTCCCTATGATGTGGCTGAATTCTTGGCTTGACAGAGGTGGTCAAAATGTTTTTTTCATAAAAACCAAGTTCACCAATTTGGAGGAGAATAAAATGCTCTTGTAGTTTTTTTTTTTTTTTTGTTTTTGTTTTTGTTTTTGTTTTTGTTTTTGTCAAATATAGTAAATAGTGTTACAGGATAAGAAAGGGTCAAGGGAAACAAAGGGTTGAAAAAGCCTTTTTTTTTTTTTTTTTTTCCCCCAGCATGAAAATGATTATTTTAGAAATGATGACAATTTTTAGTATTTTTAAAATAGGCTTCCATTTTTTTATGGAATATTTCTCAAGAAAAAAAGTGATCCAGTTAAAAATATAAAATAACAGAGCATTTCATTATGGTTTGACCAGAACATTCTGGGTTGACCTAAAATGTAATTTTTTGTCTTAACATTTCACTGAAAAGCTTTAAAGATTTTATTCAGCTTGACTGAAATTTAATTTTTCCTGAGTTTTCCATTTAGCCAGCTGTAACTAATGGGTCATCCTTTATGAAAACAGTATCTTTACTTTTGCTAGCTTGATCTTGTGCAATTTTCCATTAAATAACTTTTTGGTCGACAATTTCTAGTTATATTTTTAAAAGTGGAAAAAAAGTTAAAAATAATATGAAAATTAACTTCATTAAATTTTCATAATGTGTAAATTTGTTATGCGTCTGTAAATATTTCATCCCACTTTGGTTCCTCTAAAACATCCTGCAGCCCATTGACTGTAGCAATGGGTCAGGTAAACATCTTGACCTCTATCTACTCAACGTAAAAACCCTATAAATAACTTTTATTGGTTTCTGTCCTCTGCAGCTATACACACTGTCACAGCTAAGAATGTCATTGCACAAAACTGACAATTATCTTTGCCTTTTGCCTTCTTTTTCTTCTCTACATAGTTCATAGAGTGAAAAGACAAGAAAATTAAGCAAGAAGGTCTTCAAATAAAGGCAAAATGCTGCCGTGGACAGAAAAGTGACTTTGTAGAAAAATGACATCACCAGCTTCCATATTTATTCTCTTCAGCGGCATCCAGATCAAATTTACTTAGTTTTCAAGGTGATGTTCCTAACCAGCCAGCCCTTAAACTCAACTTGGGATCTGAAAGTCAAGCTGTGTCCTCTGTGACTCATGCCTAATCATCCTTAATAAAGTTCCTACAGATGAGATTTAGCTGACAAGTTGGTGTTTATTATACGTTAAGACAAAAAAGATTAATCCAAGGCATTCATCCATAGCTAGGCTGACTCTTCATCATTAATTGGTTAAATGCACGCTGTCTGCAAAGCAAGCCAGAACAGGATGATCTGAAGATCAGACCTCCTACGATGGAGTCATTTCTATGTCGTGCTTTCTCCTACCAGCAACGTAGCTCATCTTAGCAGAATCTGTCCCAGACAAACCTACTGGTACACAGTGGGCCACAGTGACTCTAACCCTGGGAGAAATCCCTTTCGCCTTCCTTCCCCTGTCCCTTGTGTGCATGTGTGTAGCTAATGTATGTGTGTGGCAGCCTGACACGGGCTGTAACAGAAACCGCCAGCGATCTGTGCAGCGAGCTGCCATCTTCCATCTCCTGGGGGTGAGGTCAGGACACAGCTTGAGCTTGCTTTAAGATCTCACCTCTTTTTAATGAGTGTTAAGTCTTGCCTTAAATGCTATTTTAATCCACTTGTCACGTCCTTAGCACGCTAGGCAGTCAGGCGAGGAGGAGGGAGCTGGGCTGGAGTAGGGTGAACGGATCTCTCTTCTCTCTTTACGTGGTAGTGCTCTGGTCCTTCCCCCTAACCACACCTACCTCTCTTGCTTCTGCTGCTGAATGTTAAAGGGAAGAGCGGGTGTCAGCCGGCTTTTATCCTGTCACCAGGGTAACTGTAAGAAGCCAGAGGAAGCACATGGTTCAGGTTGAAGAAGTGACCCCGTTGAGCAGAGAGGGGAGTGTACCATGTTTGTAGGAAGCATTGCTTTGCAACTGGTGTGCTAGTACGGGACAGCCGTGGCTCCTCTCTATTCCCTCACCTGCTGCGAGATCCCCTTAGGATGCAATTTCACCCCTCTGAGCCCAGCCTGCTCACCTGTTGTCGGTGATGCAGACACCTCCTTTGCAGGGCTCTTTGAAATCTGTTAATGAACAGTGCTGTGTTACAGGAAGGCTGTTACAACGCTGCTGGTGTTATGGTTTCTGTCTGGAGAAAGATGAGATTCTCCAACAGATGTGTGGCGGGGTTTTATCTCAGGAGAAAAGGCCTTCAAAAGCCTACTAGCGGCTCAGTCTGGGGCTCCCCTGCCTTGCAATGGTAGCGTTTGAAATGCAGAGGTGTCCCTTTGGAAGCTGCCATGGCCGCCTTTGGACTGCATGTGTGAGTGACACAAGATATTGCTCCTAATGGCCTGCTGCAGTCTGGGTGTGACAGGACGGGGCTGAGCAGCCTTTCTTCTCTGCCTTCCATTCTGCTCCTTTCATCCTGCTCCTCTCTGCTCCCTTCCTTTCTGTCCTTTTCCCTGGTCCCGTTTCATTATTATCACACTCAGCCTTTTAGGTTATCCCATTATTTAAACCAGCCTTCATCCCCTGCCCATTTTGTGTTGCCCCTGCACCTTCCCATGCAAATAGCACAGGTTCCCTATCTTTGAAGTGCCACGGATCTCATGGTAAGCCTCACATTGATGCTGTGATGAAAGACAAGTTTATAAGAGATCAAAAAAGGATCAAACCGATGGAAAGGGAGCGAAAAACCCAGCCCCACCGGTGCTTTGCACTTAAATGAACTGGTTTACCCTGAGGAAAGCAGCTCACACAGGCAGCACATGACATTGAAGCCAGGTGAAGACTGGAAGGTCTGCAACTCTGTGTGCAGTGGGATGGGAGCAGGGAGCACAGATCTCATGATCCTGGGAAAAGAGCTGGAGTGAATTGTGTGGAGCACACGGCAGTAACACAGAGGTGACTGCTTTCTCAGGGAGCCTCAGGACAGTGAGGGGGCATCGGTCAGTCCAGGATAACAGGAATTACCCCAAAGCAAGGTTGAGACACTCTTAAACTAGGGGAGTCTCCTCTGTGTGTCCTGATTTGTCCTGTGTATGGCTTGGGCTGCTCTGAATGCCCCTCTCCAGTGTTGTTTCCTTACTGTCTCCTGAATTTTCTGTCTGTCTGTCAGCAAGACATTGTGCTATGTGTGTCTCCCTGAGATGCTGTCACTGGAAGCTTGAGCAGCTTTGTTCACCGTGGAAATGCATCCATACGTAATCCGAGGGAACATAACAACGGGTGCTGCTCTGCAGTGACCTCAGGACTGTGTGACTGGGGAATTTAGCAGTCCTGTGCTGTTGCAGGAGTATTCTCTGTGCACACAGTAACAAAACAAGGAATTAGCCAAACCAAAATTTCTCTTTAGGGCTAACATGTCATGTAGATTTTGGGAAATATGTTGAAGCTTTCTTTTCTGATTATTTCAGTGTATTCTGACGCACCTTCTATTGAGATTTTCTGAGCCTGTGAGCTTTATATCTGACTACTAAAGGCAAAATCAAAATAGTAAAATAATCTATAACTCATAACACTCATAAAGAAGAAAAGGCTTGAGCATCAGCTCTGAGACTTGGGATAGGACAATACATGCTCATTTGTAAAGAAGGACATTTGCAGAAAATTGTCAATACAGCTTGAGCTGTATATATGTAAGCACCACATATATCACAGCTCATGGAGGTAGTAGATTTACTCTAAACAGTCCTGATGCTTTCACACCTGAAACCATCACATCCAGTCTTGCACAGAACTTTACTGGGAGCATCTCCACAGATTAAAAGGAGTTCAAGGAAGAGTGACAAAAATTACCAGGATGGCTTCAGGATTGATTTAGGTGGAAACATTAGAAGTACTAAATGTGGCTCAGTGGTGATTAAGGTGGGGATGCAATAACAGACTACAAATATTTGGAGGGTGTTAATGCTAACAGGAGAGGAATTACTTTGTGTGATTCAAAGGGGCATATCATATGAAATGACAACCAAGGGACTGACAAATCAGTCTGAAAACTACAAAGAACTTTCTGCTGTTGAAATACTTAGTACTAACTTTCTCGTTGGGTTTTGCTATTGGTAAAGTATCTCCAGAGGTTGGTTAACAGGCCCCTGAGGCCTTCATAATGAGGCCTGGCAAGATTTCAGAAGCTATACCTTATGGAGAAAGCCTGCCCTAGAAAAGAAGCCCTAGAAGAGATGAGAGATCATCTGTTCACACGTCTGAGACAACTTCTGTCTACCACACATCATTTTTTTTTCTAGCACTATCAATTTCTTTTCCATATATTCTGCCAAACCAAAATAGTCCGAATTAAAGTGCTGACTGTCAGATATGAGATTGTAGAGACTGATCAATAGTAGTTACTTTGACAAGAATAAACGTCATGGAAATTCACAGAGGTAACAGTAATCTGCTTCAGTACTATCAAAGAGGCCCTATAATGCCAAAAACCTTGTAAGGGCTTGTTATCCCTTTCATATTTGTGAACTCCTGGCCCGACAGAACGAGATGATCAAGAAATATTAAAAATAACATCTTTGGGAAGGCATCATTCATTCAACCAGTCCTCTTAATGCTCTCAGACATATGGTTTGATTTTTGGGTGGTCCTGTGTGGAGCCAGGAGATAGAATCAATGAGCCTTCTGGGTCCCTTCCAACTTGGGATATTCTATGATTATAGTCCAACACATTCACTTTGCATATTCATTTAATGCTACGTGGTTATGACTTCCATATTACATTCCCAGTGAATTTACACATTTCAGGAATCTTGTTAACACAGTCCCATCTTGCATGTTTTATCTAAACATCTAGTCGAAACACATTACAATCCAGCAAGTTAACACATCATAAACCCTTCCTGCCTTATCACACAACTAAGAACAAGGAAGGTGTTTGTCTTGTAGCACAGAGCTTGCCATGTTCTGCTCAGCACCCAAATATGTGCATCTGCAGGCTCCCTCGTAGCTCTTGACTCTGGTTTCTAAACCCCATGTCAAATGTATCCGTTTCTAGGGGAGGGATGAAACATCTCCTTTGGCACTGTACACTGACGTCTTAATGAAATTACTTAAATTTTGCTTTCTTCCTGAACTAAAATTCAGACTGCTTTTATTTTGTTCATCTGGAGCAACATGGCAGACTATTCACATCCAAAGGCATGTGAAAAGAGAATAGGTCCAGAGCAGAACTTTGATCCTCACTGACAGACTTGCTAAATATTTCTGTACCACATTTTCTGTGGGTGTGAAATGTCCCTAGGTGCTCCCATACGGCTGTGAGGGAGGCAAGGACAAAATGCTGAGGAGATGAGCCCAAAGTCTTTTCTGGAGACTGCAGAGGCTGAAAGTTTCCAATGGAGTGAGCCAAGCAACAGACAGAAGCACGTGTTCTCCGAGGACAGCTATGTGATCTGAAATTTTGGGTGCTTTTCTCTTACTCTTCATTTGACAATTTGTTTCAGTTAGCTGCTTACTAACAGAGGAAAAGATACATAAGGCCCCTTAGATGTTAATTGCTTCTGCCAGGTCAACATTATAAATAATCCTGAAAAAAAATCTTATGGGAGGATCTGTTTGCCATATATCAGCATGAAGATTTCCTGAGGGAAAAGAGAAGGCCACATCTCCCTGCAGGGCCAGGCCTGGGGCACTCGGGGGCCTCAGTGGCTCTGAGCAGCCTCACCAGGTTCCTCCCTGCCCCTCCTCATGGGGACTTTTAAGCTCAGCCCTGGCCCTCAGCTCATCCCTCAGCCTTGCTGAGCACTGGTACTCTCCAGCCTCATCTGCTGGGTGTCTTCTGGCTCCTTGTTGTGCTCAGGGGCCCTGCCACCAGCCCACCACGTTCAGCCCTATGGGTCTGTGAGCTCTGGCAGGTGGGGGCTGCCCCAGGCAGGTGCCCTTCCCAAAGTCTCTGCCATTTTCAGATGTTGCTGTTGTCGTCTGAGTAAGGTATGTGCTTGGTTGTGAGCTGTGGTGTTTGTGGGATCTGCTTTCCAGCCCCTGGAGGTGCCTGGGGCTGGTGGGAGCTGGTGCTGGGTGTCCCTGGAGGTTGAGGCGGGTTGTGTGCAGGACAGCCATGACTGGCTGTGGTGTGCAGTGCTTGGCTCTGCAGTGGCAGTGAAACCTCGAGGCTTTATTTGTTGATGGCACTGTCTTTTAGGAGAAGCTGTTTGCAGTGTAGAGCAGTTTTACGTGCTCCTGGTGGTGAAACCTGCTGGTCCTGAGGGCGGCACAGCACTGGTCTTCTGCCCTGAGGTGCCTGGGGCTGGCTCAGTTTGGGATTGTCCCCACATGATGTGGGTGTGGAGCCACCCTGCTGTGACCCCTGTCTGGGGACGGATGGGAGGCTGTAGTATGGGGTGTCCAGCACCAAAATCCTCCACTGAAGTTGGCCTGGTGCTGATCCCATGCTGGATTCAAGCTGTGGGGTCTGTACAGGCCCAGAACCTGATTTTACCTGGGATAAGTACATCTTCTAGCTTTTCCCACTCTGCAGGGCATTCCCTATGTAAACCCAGACAACGGGTAGCTGTGTGCAATAAGCCTGTGGTGAACTCACCATAAAAGTTCACAAAGAAGCCATGAGGGGCGAAACCTGGCTCTAATGCAGGTTGGAGCTGGGTATTTCCGAACCTGGGAGCAGGCCTTTGGGATTGGAGGTTGCCAAAAGAAAACCCAGTAATTAAGTTAAGGGAAGGTGATCCTTTGGCATGTGTAATATTCTCCTGCTATGAACCTCCTAAGCAAGCAGTGAGCGATGTGCTGACTTTCTGATTCATCTCCACCCTGGCCAGGAGGTCACAGCTCTCAGTGCCATTCGAAACTGCTGGCGTGACAAATTTGGCTGCTGCAGCAGATCCTCCCTCTCCTCAAACACACATCCCTCTTCATTCTGAGGTGGGAAAATATGCTTATCTTATAGGAACGCAAGATTGATGGCTTGAATTAAATGAGTCTTTTTTGTTACGTTATGAAATAGACTTGAATCAGGCTAAGACGAAGTAAGAACTGATCTTGCATCTCATCCCATCCCATCCAAGCAAAACCTTCAAAGCAGAAAAAAAAAGTGAAGAGTAAAGCTATATGAAAGCTATATGATCCCTCTCTGCCCCTGGCTTTCAGTATTGGAAAAAACCTGCAAGATTTTTATTTCCATCTCCGAGTAGCCAGATATACCCCAACTTGCATCCAGTTAGAAGAAAAAAGTAACAGCTATTGATCTATCAAAGAGCTGCTGTCTGTCTGTGGCACCTTTATGCTTTTATGAAGTTGTCTTGCATCTGATGCTGTTTGATAACGAACGAGTGCTGCAAAACTATCTACTGAAGCTGCTGAATGACCAGTGAGTTTACTTATGAGTAAATGAATATAGATTTAAACAAACAAGGAATTTACTAACACTTTCCTAACAATGGGTTAGGAATTGGGTTAAAATGGACAAGGAGAAATGGATTCAATTGAATTAACAGGACTGATCATGTTCTGTAAGCATCTGTTGCATTTTTCAGTTTGGGACTTGTGAGTGTGATGTTGGTGACTCCCTAGGAAAGGGGGTGGAAGTTAAAAGTAAACACAGGAAGTTTCTAACTGCACTTAGTAATCTGTGCTACTTCCTGCTGGTCACCTTTCTTCCTTCTGCTTTGATGTTTTCATCTGTTCCCATGTTGTATCCTTGTCAAGGTGTGTACCCAGCAACTATCACTACCTGTGAATGAGTATCTCGTCATGGATTCTTTCACTACAATGACACTGCTAACTGGGGCAGTTCCCTGCACAGATTTGTTCCTCTATGCCAGAAGGGAGTCTAGACTAGTTGGTCACAGGGGTCTCTGCTCTGCTGTATGCATAATTATTCAGCTTAAGACTGGGTCAGCAGTAATGTACGTGTCAGCACGTAAGTCTTCCACCAGCGGTCCAAGGACTATTATTTCAAAGGGTTTGTCAAAGGTTGTAAGAAAAGCAAGGCTGTCGTCATTAAGCTTCAATTCGTTATCCAGGCATTCATACCTCTATTTGAGAAGCTTTATCTGTCTAAGCTTAAATAGGTGGAAAACCACAGCTATTACAGCTTTCTTACCTTCATGTGGCCCCTTATATAATGCAATAACAACACTTTTTTTTTTTGCAGAGTAACAAATAGCAAGAGCACTAAGTCACGCATGTCTAGAGCAAACTGTCACCAGGAAGGTCTGATGGTAGCTGCTTAATTGAATTGACATTTTATGTATTATAAATGAAATTATTAAACGAGCCCTATTATAATATAAATCATGTGAGGGATTTTTTGGGATAACTGCTACTTTGTGCCAAAAATTGCTGTGAGAAATATTATAAATGGGACAGGTATTAGGCAGCCTTTCTGATGTGGTTTTCTTGTCTAAGGTCTAGCTTCTAATACTTCTGCTTATGTCTCTGTTTTAGTCTTGTGCATTGCCTCGCAATATCCACTTCAAATGTGCAAAAAAGTTGATATAGCTAAAAAACAAAACAAAACAAAACAAAACAAAAAAACAACAACAACAAAAAAAAACATTTAAAAACAGTATAGCACTAGCAAATACTGGCTTAATTTTAATTTTGTTACTTCTGGCAACTGGTCAATATATTCATTATGTGTTTTAAGCATTCTTCCACGTGTAGAACTGTAGAGCTGAGTCTGTAAAAGGAAATTAAAGATACAGTGGGAAATAGTGGTAAAGTTTAAAAGGTTGGCTACTGCTTTGCTCTTGGAGCAAGACAGAATTTGGGGCTACCTTTTGTAAGTACTACAGTCTTATCCATAAAGGTCATTTCACCTAGGATGTATTGTTGGAATTGGTGGGAACATTGTCTATGCTGTAGGAGCTTTCATGAACAAGGAATTTAATGAAGCCTAAGTCTGGAGAGTTAGAATAACCTGGCTTTGGACTTCATAAGAGTGTGAATCTTTCTTAGCCAAACAATAATAGGCTCATGTGTCTTCTCAGCTTTATTTTGATTTTTTAGATTTATCTTAAATGGCATACAGGCACTGTGATGGCTGATTGCACAGCGTGGGGATTTTTATTAGGAAAATCCAGTAATACAAATAGCTGTAAAATTTGTCTAGACAGAAAAGAGGAGAGACTAAAATAGACCCTTGGAACATGGGGAAGAGGGAAAAGAAAAGTTAGTGTGTTTGGAGTACAAATGGCTGCATATACACCCAGGGCAAAATCATCAGGAGTGTGTTATCACTGGTAAAGAAAGCCTTGAGGACAGATAGAGTCCTGGAGGTGAGAGCTGTCTGAAAGATCAGAAGACTTGTGGAAAGATAGCCCAAGTCTTTGGTGGTTTATTATTTCAGATAGTTCAAGATAGAACCATTTTCTTTTGTCTTTCCCCCAAGAAATTTCAGTGACATTTTAATATAGCAGTTACAGTTGTTATAATGAAATCTTAACTTTCTAATTGTTTAACTGAAATTTTCAATAATGCTTCCATAAAAGTATATGGTCAAGGAAAGTAGCAGAAACATAAAATAAAACTCAGAACAGCTACATAGAAGAGTTAAATAGGGAAGAGGTATTTTTTTCTTGAAGGGAACAATCCTGGGATTGATTCCCAACTGCCCTACTTCTGTTGGCAGGAGGTGCTTTATAAATTACCGCCAGCATCTTCACAGTAGCCCTTGCTGTTCCAAGCCTTGGCTCCGTAAAGCTCTCAGTGGTGGGCAGAGTCCCTTATTGCCAAAAAATACTGGAGAGTTGTAACCTGTGTAAGAACAGATATTAAACAGAGAGGGTTTTAAAATATAAGCGTAGAAGAGGGCAAAGCATCAGAGTACCCCCAGTACTGCTGATAGCTATTGTCTGACTGCACAAAAATATTTTACTATGCTATCAGAATAATACCGGAGGGAAATCAAAGAGCAGTAAAAACTGGGGTGCTGGGATGATTGGCTTTGGAGTAAAATTTTTCAAAGCTAGATCTGTAGGGCCTGATATCAGAGCTTCTATTCATGTTCAGTAGTAGTCCCATTAAATTGACCTTCTTTCTCATGACTTTATGCACAATTAGAAAGGTTACTTCTGAGAACCGGGGCGATGGTATCAAAATCTGGCTGGTACCTTGATGCGAAAATGGTTGGAAAAGACATGAGATCATAAAGCTTTCCGTGGTCCTAGTGAAAGAGGTTTAGACAAACACATCGAGGAAGTAATTATTAATGAAATAAAATGTAATATTTTAGCTCAATGCAGGACAGAATTGACTGCAGCAATAAGCTGTAGAGCTGGATTTTGAGATAAATGGTAAATCACAGTTGCCTGAGGCTCTTAATTTGCTTGAGAAACTACTTAAAGCTGTCTTCTGTAATATAGCTTCATGTTGTGCTCCTGGAGCGGAGTGTGGCATCAGGAAAGGAGCAGAGGAGCGCGTGGCACATGTTAGTGCAGCCCAAATGATGCGGAATTGGTCGCAAGGGCTTTGTGGAATTAGGAAAAAGGCAACAGCTTCCTGGTAAGTGTGCATACTGCAAAGTTTGGAACACCGTAGAGAAGTCAGAGTAAAGAGAAGGGTAATTTCCTTGAATTTCAAAAAAATATGCTTATTTTTTTCAGTACTACTACAGCATAAGGCGATGTGGAAGGCTCGTAGCTTGAAGGGCTTACGTGCTCCACTGGCTGTAGGCAAGGAAGGCGAGCTTCAAAGTGCGTCCTCAGATGAAGGATTTGGTATTTGCAACCTAAATCACCAGGCACTGCTTGTTTCCCGGTAGGGTGATTCCTGTAACCACCCGACTGTTAGCTGCCAGCACACAATTAAAAATGTATGCTGTGTTTGTCAGCTGTTTAAGATGTTCGAGCTAGTTACATAAGGTGAAGAAATTCATTACATAAGTTACACCATGAATTGCAAATTGTTTACTTGGTTGTGACAGTCGTAGCTTAAGATATTTGTAGGCCAAGAGAAGGTGTTTATGAATCATTTAGAATAATGAATAAATTTCAGATTTTTTTGCAGCCTGTTAGCAGACAATTAACAAAGAAAAAAAAGGAGAACTTGTCAAAGTTGTATTTAAATTACTCAGTCTGCTCCAGATTACTGACTTGTGCTGTGGAGTAAATCTGGCAGTTCGTATCTCACTGTCTACATCCAGATTCCTCTAGACTTTCGAATGTTTTTCATCCGTATTGGTGTCTGAATTTTTTAGGTAACCTGCAACTTTTCCACTAGAATATCTTGTTCGGTTTCTGGGACAAAACTAAGCTGTATTAGCACTGGGCAGTGCATATACAGGAGTTTTGGCTAGAATAAATTTTTCAGGAAAAATCTTGCCTTCACAAGGATAACGTGAAGATGATTTAAATACAGGCTGCCCCTTGCATCTGCATTGTAGGGGATTTTGTTAATTCTGGTGAAATTTTATGACACGGGTAGATCTTCTGAGAAGCTTTTGTACAGGACTGCATGGTGGGAACCGTGCCCTACCATGGCAAGGGGCTTGCTTCTTCGTTGCTGAAAGGTGGGTCACTCAGCTAGAGAAAGCTGTGAGGCTGTGACCCTGCAGTCTGTGTGGGTCCGGCTGTGTCCTTCCTTCCCCCACACCCTGCTTTCCCCCATTCCTGCCCAGGAGGACTCATTAGAGGGGGCTGAAGGGCTCCCTCTCCTCTTGGCTGAAGCTTTTGTGTTGGTTGACAAGCACAAGGGTGCTGTTGGCCAAGAATGTTTTCTACAAGAAAAGTCATTTTTGGGGGGCTGGAACAGCTCACAGCAAGCTGGCTGTGTGTCAGCAGGGCAGCATCAGCTTGTCCTAATATTAAATGGCCTTTAGCTCTGTCTGGTCACCTGTTTGATGCAGTTCTCAAGCAGTTTGGTACCTTACAGGTCTTTGTGGTGATTAATGGATGTTTACCATTTTGGTGACCATCAAAGGGAGGAGACTTCAGAAGTACACAGTTACTGCAATGTCCTTTAATGCATAGCAGGAAAAGGCACACTCAGAAATCACAGGAATAACTAAATATCTTTTTAGAAGTCTCGCCTGCACCACGCAGAGCACTGAAAGCTATAACCGAGGTGGCTGGTGACCAGCTACCCAGCTTGGCAGGGGAATGTCTTAATCAACCCATGTTGAAACTTCTGGCGCTGGCATGTGTGCATGAGCGATGCCTGCTTTGGAAGGTGGAAGTTGGCTCCACTAAGTTTGGGGCCAATGAACCAGGTCATCTGGTGAATGAAGCAATGGGAACACTGAGAGGTGTCTGTGGGAGAGATGTGTGAGGGGAAACAAGGAACAGGGAAGGTTGGTTTAATGATCATGGTGCATGAATCCTGCCTCCTAGGACGTTATGGAGTCATTCAGGCTTCCAGGCTATAAACCTGAGCAGCTCTAAACCTCAGCTGCACTATCCACCTAGCAAATGTGAAGTCCTTTAAAACAACTGTTTCCATTCCAAAAGTCAGTCCCTGCTCCAGTGTTACTTTACTAGAGGTATGTATGTTAAATATAAGAGGGCAGGGAACACTCAGTCACTGGAATGTATTTTTTTTTACTGTGGTACTTTCTAATTATACCAATGAATTCATTCCCCCCATCACAGTGGCTTGCAAGTATCCCATTTCCACTGAGATTGCTCCCACCCATCTTGATGAACTTATTTTAGCATTGTAAGGGAAAACCCAATTTCCCTTAATATTGACGTTCCCTTCTGTCTCTGTTTGTAGTATTGTTTAGCTTTCATTACGATGGAAACAAATGTGTAAAAAGAACAACAGTAAAAACAACAGCACCGAACTAAGACAAATACATGAAACAGGAATGGCTGCTCCAGATATACAATAAAGCAGAAGAAGATGCAGCTCATTACCAGGCATAGTAATTTCGGATGCATTTTTCACCCTTTGGGAGAAAATAGTAATTAAAGTATTCCCTGCTGCTCTGTTTTGTGCAGGACAGCGCAGCTCTGGTGCTGTGCAAGGAGGCTGTGAATGTGCTGGGCTAGTCTGGCGGCTGGGAGGGGTGGGAACAGTGGGGTGGAGGCTTGAGTTGTCTTCTTACGAAGGGTAGATGAGCTCTTCAGATGGTGTAGAGAGGTCTCACCTCAAAACAGAGCCCAGAAGGTCCTTTATCGTCTTTCCATATCTGCTATTAATTGCCTCTTTGTAACCAGCCTCCTTGAGTCCGGTTATTCCAGCAGGACTTGCCGTTGGAGCAGAGGAGCTCAGGTGGTGCCGAGCCCTGGGATGGAGCCTGTGTGCCTGGCCAAATCTGGGCGAGCCCAAAAACTCAGGTGGTGTTCTGCTGCTGGGCACCAGGAGCTACGTATTGGGAGCGGAGAGATGTGGAGGGGGGACACGTGAAAAGTGCTGCTTTCTTCTGCTCTCCTTAAAAAGTCAAATCCATTTGATCTCCAGAAGAAGTAACTAGTGCAGTAGTTGGTGTTGGCTGACACCGTCATCAAACAATCCCCTCGGCGTGGCTCAGCAGTGCTGGCAGAGCACCGGTGGAAGTTAATTTTACTGGTAATTCGGAGCCTGGCCTATTTCTCTTTGAAAAAGGCTTTTAAACATGAAATAAATGTTTATTGCTGATTCATTTCATAATCATCTGGTGTGGGTTCATGCTAAATAGTGCAGTCCACTCTAAACTTCTCTCCGTAGAGCAGGGAGGAGCTGTTCCCTTCTCCTGGATGCTCACAGCTCTAAGCAACCCGGGGCATCTGCTGCCTTGTGACTATAGTCTGCAGGTCAGAGGTGACGTGCAGGGCGAAAGAAATGAAGGTTAGACCCATGAAAGGGATATTTGTTTTTAATCTTGCAGCCTTGCAACAAGCTGTGCTTCCTCTGATCAGGTATTTCGTGACACCGGAGACCTGGTCATGACAAGGCACAGCAGGGAGCCGCTGGCAGCACAGCCCTCACGCTCCTGTTGGTTTCCTTCTGACTCACGGGAGCAGCCTAGCGTAGCACTAACCTTAATTCAGGGTACCCTAAAAACCGTCCCTTTTGCTGCCTTCTACATGATGTGGCAGAGCAGTACTGGTCATACGTGGACATCTTATCTCCCTGTCTCAGACAGTGTGGCCACATCTGGCGCAGCACAGCTGGCCTGTGGAAGTGGGGCTGGCGTCCTCAAGTATAATGCAAAAAGGCCACAGGGTTTTACTCAAAGTCACTTCTGGTTGGAGTAATAGAGGCAATCGTATTCATACTGATACCCAGAGCAGCACATTGGGGTCTCTGGTTCTGTGGTGCCAGTGGCTGGAAGCTGCAGAGCTGTGTGTGGCTGAAGTGCTTCAGGTGCTTTGCTGCTGCCGTGGGTTGTGCGCTGAACCCCCTTGCTGAGTTTGGACTCATTTGTGACGTGGAACGTGTTCCGCGGGGCCAGAGCATGTCTGACTAGTATAAATTCAATCTGAAACTTGGATCAACCTGATGTCTGATTTGAGACCAAGCTGGAGGAGGAGGATGGGACACAACGAAGGCTACGGAGGCAGTCTGTAGCTTCCCATGGGAGGACCCCAGGAGTCTGCCTCTTAGGATACAGGGTGCTGAACCTTCTCAAGAACAAAGGCTTTCTCAAACTGTTTCCTGGGCTGGTATAATATGAATGGTAAAATTACAGGCTTGTCCTCAAGGGGGAAAAAAAGCTCTTGTAGGCAGCTGAAACGTGTGGTTGGTGTAATGATATTCTACCTGGTCATGTCTCAGACCTTGTGTATTGGTAGTAGCAATATATACAGTTCTTCAACTGATTTTAAAATATAACTCCCCCACCCCAGTACAGGTTCAGCTTGCTAGGTACGGCATTAGAAGCATTCAGAGGTGCTTAAACTAGTTCCGAAGTGGCAAAGGCATTGGCTCTGGGACACTTCTCACTCCTGATCGCACGGCACCTGGCCTCCTGGGCATCTGGTCCAAGCCTGAGGCTCCCGGGCATCGCCACGGCGCTGCTGCAAGACATTACATGTCACTGGGTCTGCAGGAAATCTGAGCAGAGAACAAAGATGTGCTCTCCTTCTCCCTTCTTTTGATAACAACCTACATGTTCTTTAATATTTTAGCCTATATAATGTGGAGTGCCACCGTGCATTATCCTTCTTTCAAGTAACTTAATGTCATGTAATTTTAGAGCCAACTCTTTCTTCCATGGCTGGAAGGCTGCAGAGCAAAGGATGAATGCTGTAGTTTCTCGCCCCTTAGGATAACTTGGTTATTTGCCATGGGGGAAAAAAAGTGTTCTGGAAGGTGGGAATATTACCTAGAAATATGTTTTCTACCCACTGAGGGGTTCTCCCCTTCAGGCCTGCTTATTTGCTTGCTCGCTCATTTTGAAAAAATAATTATTAAACCTCTGGGATCCTGTATTGCTGAGGTATCTTTTCTTTAATGTAATACATTATGAAGTGCTGACACCAAGCCTCACCCTCGTGCATGCTCCTGGCAAAGACTTCTCTTTTGTGTGCATGGGGTCACATTGGTGCAAGCCCAGCTTGTCCCTTTCTGCTGTCCCAGGGCTGGAGCCTTGTCCTAAAGCTGTCCCTGTTCTGAGAGTCTTCAGGAAAGCTGGTTAATCCCAAAGGTGTAAAACCCAGCACACTTACAAAGGAGCTACACAGAAATGTAAGAGGATGTTATTAATTTTGGACTTTGAGGTATTTTGTACTTTATTCCTCCTCCCTTTTCTTTCAGGCTCTGTGTAGCTACAAGCACAAGTGCTGCACCCATCCTGTTGACCCTGTAAGCTCGGGCGCTCTTTTCTCTAGGCGTGACCATGCTGCTCAGTTGCTGGAGGAGGTCACGATAGCATTTGTTTCTTTAGCTGCTTCCAGAAGTGAAAAGCAAGTCTGTGTTACCATTTGGGTGTTGACTGTTGCACCAGTGAGCCTGGGATATCTCTCCTTGCTGCATCTCCAGCGCAGTGTGATACTGGCTTCTTGCCTCCCTTCCTAAGTCTCCTCGTCCTGGGAATAGTGTGCACCTGCCACCTTGATGTCTAGTTCCCACTGACTTGGGCTGTGCTTCGAAATATTTTTGCTGAGGGTGATTTGAAGAAGGTCTACTCACTGAGCTCGTGCTGCAGTCTTTTTCGAGTGCTGCATTTGGCTCTTACCCCGGTGGCTGGAATCTGTGGGTGAAATCAGCTTGCAGCGATCTCTCTTTACTAGGATTTTTGTCACAATTGTTGTAATTAAACCTGATACCGCAGATCCTTAGGGGATAAGCACGAGGTTAATGGCATATTTTCTTAAAGGTTTGGATGTTTTCCAAAGAACACGTTTTCCATGGAGTTGACATGTTCTCTTCGTACCCTTCATCAGAGTGGCTGATGGCCCAGTACAGGCATGTTAAGAATCATCCTGGATCTTCTTCACCTGATCCCACAGTCAGCGAGCTGGAGCCTTGTGCCTTTGGAGCCTCTGAGAGGCTGCACACAGCTCCTGATAAAACAAGAGGAAAAAACTAGGGCGGGTAGGTTGCCATCTGCCCAGTCCTTCTTTCACATATTTAAGCTCTGACTTCATGCAGGATGAGTCCCATATTTTAGTGGTACGTTGGTCCCTTGCTTGGGACAGGGACAAGCGGTGATTACCTGCTGTCCATGCTGATATTGCCTTAATTTTAAATTATGATGCTTGGCGGTGAGGTGGGGAACAAAGTTCTGCTGCTTAGCAAACAGCTTGCAGTTAATTGAGTGATGGATTGAGGTCTGCTTTTAGACCTGTTGGGAAGGGGATTGATCGTGCTGTCCATAAGCTATGGTCCACAAGTAGGTGCATGAGGGCAGCAATCAGAAGGCCTGTTTTGTTTTATTTTTTATTTTTCCCAGTTTTGCAGCGGATGGAGGAAGGGGGATAGTCTGTAACTCAGTGCAGGGCAGAAATACTGCCTTTATTACCTGCCTTGAGATGTTATGAAGAAATATGTTGTGGAAAGGTACAGATAGAGCGGTAATTTGAATAGTAAGTATAGAATTAATAGCATGCACGGGTCTGTAATAACACTTGGATTTGGAATGAATTGTACAGATGAAAATAGGAGTCCAGGAGCACATAGGATGCTGAATCACAGAGCTGATGATTTCTAAAATCAAACACTACATTTAAAGCCCTACCCTGTCATTTTAAACAATTAGCAATGAGACAGGGATGGAAGGTACAAAGCAGGGGAACAGCAGAACTCCTCCAGGGCTTCTGTTCACTCTGTTTATACAGCACTCTGCCTCAAGAGCACCTCTCTCCGATTTGCTATTACTACAGGCTACTGGGACGCAGGCATTTATCACATCTTGGACTAGGAGCAAAGATTAAAAGCAAATCCTGAGCTGATCCAGGGTCAGAATAAATGCCTGTTTCCTTAGCCCCTTCCTCCAAATAAAAAGCAGTGACCAAAACAGAGCAAAATTCCAGCGTGGAGTTCAAGGGCTACACTGCACCTTGCAAACGGTGCTAGGACGGGCTTCATTCTCTGGCTCCACGCCTGCTGATGGGTCCCTGAGGATACGGCTGATCCCTCCAGGTCACACTGAGGCTCCTGCAAGCAGGCTCTTGAACTGTAAGAGGCAGAACAGCACTTGGGGCTAGAAAGCCCCAGCGGGAGGCTGCTGGCCCTTTGGACGTGGGGTGCTGGGACAAGACGGACAGGGACAAGTGCCTTCAGAGGTGGCGTGCGTACCTTTCAGATGCTGCTTGTTGCTGCTGTCAATGTTACATGAACTAATGTGCCTTTGGAAGCGTTTCCTTCAAGCTATGAGCCGCTGTTGACAGGCAGCAGAAATGTTTAGTCCAGCTTGCCCTGGCCAGAGCGTCTCACGCTGCCGGGAGTGGGAGGCTTTCATGCTCTGACCCGCTGATGAGATTTGACATTTTGGATAGGAGGGTGCAAGAAGGAGAAGTAGTTTGCTTGTACCAAGTGACAGGGGGATGTTACAGGCAAGGGAACATCATGTCGCGAAGCAAAACGGCCACCTCTGCCTTCCCAAAAAAGCAACCCAAAACAAAACACCACCCCAAACCTGACAGTGGCAACAAAGGCCAAGTTTGCTGCCCAGTCTGCACAGATCCAGCAGCAGGGTGTGCCTACTGGGTGAGAAATTCTCATCCCATAGTAGGCTTTCTACATTTCAATGTTTGCCAGCTCTGGGTCTAAGCTAGCGTCGTGTGATTTTAAAGCATCTTGCAATTTGCTGTGGCATCTCAAAAGAAGCAATAGATGCTGTTGGAGCTGCTTGGGTTTTCTCTCTGCTGTCCCATTACGTAACCTGGGCTGGCTTCTGCCATTTTGATCTCTGCTTTAAATTGTGTGTATTACACATCAGTTTAAAAAAAAAAAAAAAGCCATGAATCTTAAGTAACATGCTTTGAAACTAGGTGCCTCTTGGGTTTGGCTAGAGCAACTTAATTCCCAGCTGAAGACCCTGCTGGCAGCCTTCTCACTGCTAACTTTCCTGTAGCTGTCGGCTCTCAGCATCCCCTGCTCATCCCAGAAAAATACTGGGAAAAAGAGGGAAGCTTGGGGTTTGAGGCAGGCAGATCTCTTCTGGGTTTCTGCCCCCGTACAAGGGCAGGCATCCTTCTGATGCTGTCAGTCACTCTGAAACCAGCGCTGCTTGTTTGGCGCAGAGTATCTGTAGCGATAGTGAGAATCTAGCCCAAAGTTGTTGACTTAAGTACATCGGAGTGCAGGCGGAGCTTGCTGCTAGCACCAAAAATGAGTTATTGTAGCTTTTGTGAAGAGGCATTCAGTGTCTAAGCCTTCTGGACACAAGGGCATATGATGGTGTAGCAAAACTCATCACCGGATAAATAAGGGCACAGTCCAGTCAATTGGAAAAATATTTTTTTGATCACGTCCACCAACCCTTCCTATTTCAAATCCTTCTTAAAGAATCATTTTCTTCTGTAAGAGAGAAACCACTTATGATTTCAGACAGCTGCAGAGAGATTAACAATATCTGTGGTTCATAGGTTTTAGAATGACCAAATGTGCTTTAGCTCATCTCAGATTTCACGGCACAGTTGCCTGATCTTCTTACCACCACCTTTATCTTCTGCTCTCTTTCCATCAAGTTGTCTTTTGTTTGACTACCTCATAAATATCTGCACAGGACTGAATTTCTGAAGGCCTTTATTTAGTTTCAAGCCCTCGTGTATAATAGTAAGTCGAGGAGCCATAGCATGGTACATGGTCTTGCAAGGGCAGGGCAGTCAGCTTTGAGACGTTTTGTGCCTCTGAATGCACGCTCCTTTACAAAGGACAGAGGAGCACTTGGCATGGGATTTGATGTCAACCCAGCAGCCAATGAATAATTTGTACAAGGGTAATCCAGGGAATGGCTTTGCAGAGAGAAAGCACGTTCAAACATCAAACTACTTCCAACTTTGAAGTCATTATACGTATTAACCTTATAATTTACTGGTCTATGCTTGCCAGTAGGCAGTGCCAGACTTTACTTCAAGGTAGTTGTAGTAGTGTGTGTCGGTCACTGTGAGTAGTTTGTGTTGGTCACTCTGTGTTTACTAAGTAGAGATTCAGTTTTTGAGTTTATGGGTCAAGAGACCTTGTGGACTTACGGGGGAAACTCTCCTCACTTGTTGAGGATGATGTGGTCTGTTAGCTTCACGCTGCACATGGATTTAATAACTGCACGGTAACTTCGGGAAGCGTTGTTATGGACTAAGTGTTGTCTTGAAAATATCTCTTCCAACCATGCTATAAGACTTCTTTACACTGACCCCATTCTGGTTGTTTTAAGAAGGCTAGCAAGTCTTAGAGAATGCAGAAGAAAGGATGTACTTATTAAGAAAGGACACTTTCAGCCGAAGAGGGGATATATTTAAGATGTGAACCTTACATAATTTTCAAGTCTCAGACTCCTTGGTGGATAGGGACAATCTGTCTCACCAGCAAAGGAGGCTACAGGCTCAGTGCACAGTAGGGTGAGAGAACATTTCATGGCATGTCAGGGTGCACCCTTCCAGCTTTATCCACACTGTAGTTTTCTCTGTGGCATGAATGAACGTGGGGGAAAAAGCAGCCTTGCTAAAAAAGCTGATTCTGGATTCCTTCCTCACTTCTTTGATGTGCTTCTTTCCAGTTGGTGGCTGTTTTGGAACTGTTGTCCTCTCAGACCCTGTGGTTCCCCATAGGTACCTATTTTTTTCAAATGTGCAGAAGGGGATCTGTACTAATGGCATTGCACTTGCCAAATGTTCAGTGAAAACCACTTCAGCTCTTACATGTAACCACAGAATGAGTTCAACATATAAGCAAAATGCTTTTTGACCTCGTGGCAATCCTTAACATGGGTGGGTGGGGGGGAATCGAGGCATTCTTCCCAAAGTTTCCTTAGTTTGATTGCAGTGAATCCCTAATACGCTAACCCCCTTCAGAACTTCATCCTACTGTGTCCCTTTTCCACACCACGCTTTATGCTCAAGTGGAAGTTGTGAAACTTCCCTCCAAAGCTCACTCGAGGGACAAAATATACATGAAAATAGTATCATAGAGGTACATTGCATGGACTGCATGGATTTTTTTTCAGGTCAATGATTTTAAGAGGCTGCGGTAGGTGCTGGATGAGGCTGCTTTTATATATGTGACCTTCTAGGAGTTAAGCCAGGAGCTAATGCACACCGCAGCTACCCGATGTGGGATGCAGAGCACCTGAATGAGGCTCTGCCATGGTGTGATTGCTGCTGTTTGAACATGAGGCTGAAATGCTGCAAGAACTCGAACTGCTGCAAGAAAGCTGAGTGCTTCCTCCAGCTTGGCAATGTGTGGAGCTAGCTGTAAACTGGTGGTATGGAGACCCAGAAGTGCTCTTCCACTTTTAGGAAGAAGAGCATACATGTATAGGAAGGCAATTTACATTGTCGTGTGCCATATAGAATAGCTTTTCATGGCACGGAGATGTGCAGTGACGTCTAAGGGTGCCTGTGATTGCTGATCCTCAGTAGGCCCTGCTTCCCAAACATTTTATAGCTGGTTCAATGAATACCAAGCTTCATAGGAGTATCTTACTACCACTCACTACCAGCATCAGCTGATGGGCATTCATAAGATCACCGTGAACACAGGGAGTATCAGCCCTGGGATGCTGAAGTGCAGGCAGTCTAAACGAAGAGAGCAGGTAAAGGGATCATGTAGAGGTGCGAGACGTGCAATCATCACTGCTGTTGAAGTTGATGGTAATTATTGCTGTGGATAAATGCACTTGTGGGGTGAGTTTCATAATCTAGTGATGGCTTTCCACTTGATTTTTCCAGAAGAAGCCTGTCGATGGCACAGTGCTTGCTGTGCTTGTTCTTTGGCTTGACAGCAGTGCTGAGATGATGCTTTATTCCGTGAGCTATTGGGTCATCAGTGAGTTTTTACTGGTAATTGCTGTCTCAGTGACTTTTTATTGATCATTTAATTTCTGCCTCCAAACAAGTAGGAGCAAATATTTTTCAGCCCTTTTAACCTCCTTAACTTCTCATTTGTGCTCTGCCTGCCTCTCCCCTGTGGCCAGCCCAATGCAAATAGGTGGACAAAAAGATTAATAGAAGGAAGGAGATGTCTTCTTCCTCTCAATTGCCCTGTGGCTTGGAGACTGTTATTAATAGCTGAAATAAAAATGTTTTGTAACCATCCTTTTGCTCCGGCTTCCTTGCCAGCCCCCTTTCCTCGGTCCCCGGAGAGAAAGTGTGAGCTCATCATTTTCCAATGCAAATTCAGCCTTTGGTCTCATACTTGGAGCCTTATCCTGGGTGGAATATTCATTTTCTGCCAGCTGGGCACTCTGAGCAAGCTGCCATTTGCCGGGATACCCATGGAGCGTGTGGGGAACAGGCCTGCAAGAAGCTGTTCAGGCACTTTCTTTTTTTCTGCTCTGAAAATCTTGCTGGCTGCTCAGTGCATGCACACACGTCTGCACCTCTGTCTGTACTCAGGCTGGCTGAAAAGGAAATCTAGGTATTTACACGTAGAGACACAAGTTGAAAATCAATGCAGGCGTTGCGGTCTGAAATCTGTGGAAGTCCTTCTGTGGAGTGGGACTGCCATAAATAGCCCACAAGTGACAAAGCAATTGTATATCTCTGGAAATCCACAGGCTTCGTGCCTTGCCTTCATTCCGCATGCACTCTGAATGTGATTGCTTTCTCCCTATCTGTAGAGATCTAATGGGTAACTGCTGCAAGCGAGCTGGCAGCTTTTTGTCCAAGATCATCTGAATAGAAATAGCATGCTGTCATTTACCACCCTGTTTCTGTGTGGGTAGTGCATAATACAGAGCGTTGGACCCTTTCAACCACTCCCTGCTACATTTTCACTCTTTTTTTACAAGACAATTTTACCAGCAGAGCATTGTCTAACAAGGTTTATACTAAGCTCGAGGTTCTGAGATGACCTTTGCTTGGAAATCAAGTGAGATGAGCAGTAAAAGAAAAAAAAAAAAGGGGAGGAAAAAGAGCAGGAAGGTTCTGTTTGTCACTCTGAAGAAACCTTCGATCACCTTCCTAATGAAAATCTTTAAGCCACATTCTTGTAATGTATTTGCTGGGTATGTGCCATTTCAGGGACAGAATATTATTTATCTTATGAAATCTTACGCTTTCAAGTGGCTGACAACTTAGTGAATGCAAGCGAGCTTTCCTTACAGGTGAAATGGAGGATGCTCTAAGCTTCTGAGTGTGTTTCACTGCAATTCTGTGTCTGTTGTGTTTTCAGGTGGTCAGTGAAGACATTTAGATGTAAAAGCAGACTTAATAACATCAAGATCTGACAATTGAAGAGTCCCTTTGCCAGTGGCAGCCTGGCGGGCTGTCTGCATTTCTTCCAACAAGGAAGATGCAAATTCCCAGTTTGCTTGTTAAGTGCATTTAGAGTAAGTGCAATTGGTGAATTTTCATGTTGAAAAATTAGATCCTAAGCGAAGAGTTTAGAAGGAAGCAGACCCACTTGTGAAGCAATCTAATATGGCAGATGGTTTCAGTTGGAAAAAAAATCAAAAAGAAATATATCAATGTTTCAGAAATAAAAAAAAAATCTCCCCATACTTTCAACTGATAGAAGACTTCTGAATTCTTTGAAGATGTTGAAATAAGTTACAGATGAGTTTAGTTTTATGGCTGGACAAAATGTTTTAGTTGATCTTACACTCCAGGTTATTCTCTCTTACCCTGGTTGTGCCAGTCTCACCCCCCTGGCATTGAATTCTCTTGCCTGCCAGTATTTGTAAGCACGGCTGGTGTTGATGACCACAGCACTTCTCCCCCTGCGTTAGGAGGGAGGGAGCTGCAGATCAGCCATCCAGGTAGGTGAGGCCTCCTTTTCTAGATGCTTTTCTAGAGCCACGGTCACTTAGGGCTGCATTTCCTTTGGCAGTCCTTACCAGGAGGGTTCTGACTGTAGACACAGCGCAGGCTGTTGCTAAATTTGCAAACGTCTCTAAATTTGCAACTAGCATGGTACAATGGAGGTGGATTTGTAACTGAAACAGTTGGTGCTTATGATCTTGTGTATTTTTGGGGTGGGAAGGTTGTTACTTCAGACTGCCTCTGCTCTTCTCCCATTAGCTGAATTCCCGTTAGCTCATCTTCCAATTTAGCTGTGAGCCAATTGGCATGGCCTTACAGCACACTGTGCTACGAAGCAAAGCCTGGTGATTAGAGATGATCTAGGAAGTCATTTGCAAAAGTGTGCTCCTGATAAATGCCAAGTTTTGCTACAGAAACATTCATCTTCTCCCCCAAGATGTAACCCTTGGACATGTGAATTGGGAAGAGGGCTCTGTTGGATCATTCCCTTGACTCTTCCGTGAACCTGTAAACGGTGAGTGGAAGCTGCTAGTGTAGAGATACCAGCTAGGGGCCAGCCACTCAATCTTAAAAACAAACCAGATCTCAAACGAAGGGGAGCATCAGCCCCATGTCTTTGCAGCCCACAGTAAGCAACAGTCAGTACCAAAAGTACCCAAAGTTGTAGAAGTAGCAGCAAGTCCTGCTGGCAGAGCAAGCTGAGCTGGGGTTCAGGAGGTTCAGGGTAATGCCAGAGCCAGCCCGGAACAAACACGATCTCCTGTTCTCAAAATTTGGCCCATGCTGCAGCTGCAAATCTATCTTGAGCTCCATTAATTAGAACATTGCCTTCTATTTATGCATAGGAGTTAATGAATATTCATCAGCCATGTTGATTAAGGTGCTGTTATTTGCATATTCTGCCGACATTTTTAGAGTTGTACCCTTAGGTATTCTGGTATTCAAGATGTTCATGTGGCACCAAGGGAAAGCTTGATTAGGTATTATGAGGGGAGAAAGCTCATAATGAAGCTGGTCAGTGGTTGGAGTGGCTTGCTCAAAGACGTTGTGCATCTCCATTCCTAGAGGTATTTAAAACCTGACTGGACGAGGCCTGGAGCAACCTGAGCTAGTCTGAATTGGATTTTGACTTGGAAATTGTTCCTTCTTTGAGCAGGCATTTGGGCCGGTTGACGTCTAGGGGACCCTTCCAACGTATGGAAATCTGTAATTCATGCAGATTAATGCCAAAAGTATGGAAACATTCACATTTATAGACGGGCAAAAAAAAAGTAACCGGTATTTTCAAGGGTAGCATTATTCCGGAGGTAATGAAATAATCCTGCTAAGTGTTGGAATACCTTCTAATGAAGTCTCTGCCTTCATTAAGGATGGAGTTACTCATCGTGAGTTCATTAACTAGTCAGCGTATCTGGCTGCAATTCTCTCAGAGCAGCTGGTCAAGGTAGAGCTTATTTCTCCTCCCACCTTCCTCCAGGCTTCGGTGTGACCAGTTAATGCATGCTGGAACCGCCACAACCGTGCCCACGCTGCCTGCAGGTGAGTGCTGGTGATTCATCCAGAATGATTTCAGAGCGCGAGGGCAGGACGTGCAGCTCAGGGCAAGCAGCTCTTAGACTGCACCAGCCCGAATAGCCAGAGCCCCTTTGAAGGTTTGATAAGCAGAATTTAAAAATGAAAATTTCTGACAGACAAGACTTGAGAGTGAGCCTGAACAGGTGTATGTGCCTCATGCCATTGCTTTGTGTAAGCTGGTCCCAGCTCTGTGCTTACAGCCCTGTCAAAACCATACTGGAACGTTAGGCTGAGAAACTGTGAACGTTTTCTGTTGAAGACCTACAGATTTTCTGACTACAATGGGAAACAATTTGGGGCTAAATGGCCAAACTGCAGCCTCCATTTGCTGGGTATAGTTATAGCCACTCCGTGAGGGAGCGGTAACCAAAACATGGGATTAAGGCAATTTCTCATACAGAAGGCAGTTTCTCATAATGAATAGCAAATATATGTAGTGAATGCAGCTTGCAAGCCAGAGGCTAAGATTCCTTTTACTAGGAAATGTTTGTGCAGTAATTCTCAAACAGATTTGTAAAAATTAGATCCAGCACAAAGGGCGAATTTTGTGGAATAAATTGCTTGCTACGAACAGTTTGTGCAGAGGTATCTACAAAACAGAAGGAGAAGCTGCCCGGAGGCAGCAAAGGCTCAGAACATCCACGTCAGTCTTTTCAGGGGAGCTCGTGATATCGAAAGCCTTGGCAGAAGCAGCCCAGCACTTCTTAGAAATCAACGTGAGTACTGCTGGAGAGGAACGGGTACCACCTGCAACAGGCAGAGACCTGAACGCAGAAACCAAGGTGCTCACCGTGTCACTGCTGGCTTGTGATGGGGTTTGGCACGGCGCGCCAGGCGTGGCTCATCCAGGGGCAAGGAGCTGCTGGCTCCCTGTGGCTCCTGGCCGCTGTCACCCAACAGAAGCTGCAAGGAGAGAAACTGCAATGCGTAGCCCGAAGGTAACTCGGTGGTGGGCATCAGGCTGATCCGTACCTGAACCTGAAGGCTGCTTCCACAACCTGCAGCCCTGAAAGCTGGGGGAAAAGTGGGGAATGTTGAAGTCCTGACTTGCAGGAGGGGAGCACAGTCAGATAACCCATGCATGTAGCTTTGATGTGCCATCTCAGGCTGGATCTGAAGCGATGTTAATGACACTCCTACCTAACTGCTCCTGCAGATTAGGTGGCCTTGCATGGAAGTGGCAAAGGATGACTTTCTGTTGCCAGCTCCCAGGTGAGCCAGGCTGTATTATGCTCAACTATATGGTCGCAGCGATGTTATAAAATCCCGAAACTTGACAGCCATCTCTGCAAAAGTCAAGCTGACCTCACAGGGCAAATTCCTCCGGGCACTGCTGAGATCAAATTTGAGGATTGATGTCGCCAATACCCTGCTGGCATTTTGATTTTGTTTCATCCCCATTAGTTTTTTGAAGAAGCCTGAAATATTCTTAAAGGAGGTGGCAGTCGTGATGAAAAATGTTCTGGAAGAAAACTTGCTTACCCACCAGCCAAATCAAGTATGGATACCAGCAATATAACCTCCCTTTTTGGTTGATCTCGACCCTGTTTTGCCCAGAGTGGGAGAACATTGCTGCCACCCTGCATTTCTGGTCAGTGTGGGGCCTGAGCAGGGGAAGCTCCAGCAGTGCAGGGGAGCAGAGCTTCGCCAGCAGCTGAGCTCACGTCAAAATATTAGGGTAGTTCTGAAACAGGCTAGAAAGGAATTGCACAATGTTTTCAGCTGATGCTGTCAGCCACAGTTCTTTAGGATTTCCAGCAAACATTTCCCTTTAATCAGAGCAAGCTGGAACATACATCAGTGGGGCAGCTTCTTGGTTGCTTCGTGTTTCTTGTGGCCAACCCTGACACTTGTTATCATCGCTGTGTGGGTGAAAACCCCACTCACTGGTTTGCTGTTCAAATTACTGGGAATAGTATTTACATGCACAGCCCTGTTCAGTGTTTCCAAGATACACGCTGGTGCAGTTGCAGGGACTCAGCAGGGTGTGGGAGCAGGTGCAGACAACTGGTTCACATCTAAATGCTGGGTGGTCACTGCGCTACTGGAGTCTGAAGTAATCCAAGCTGGTAGAGGATAGCTCTGAAATAGCCCGGACTGCCTTCTCCTGAGTGTATTGAACTTGGTGTACACAGGGAAGTTCATAGGCTAAAGCCCCAAAGGTCCATTACAGCGTGTGGGCTGGCCTCTGGTGTACCAAAGCCCACTGTTTCACCCACTGATCCCCTCCTTGCACCTAAAAGCTTGGTTTAGACTGAAATATTTTGAGCCTGGTAACAAAACTCATCAGGCTTACCTGTTCCAGCAGTGAAACCACACTTAATGCTTCGGAGAAGGATGGAAATCCAGGGCCAGCACCCTTGAGGGTCTGTCCTGAGGGTGGGTTTCCCTGTGTGAGACGAGCACAGGGAACAATTCCGTGCTCTGACAGCCCTGCTCAGTGCCCTCAGGGACCAGCCCTCACCTTTTGGAGGGAAGCTGGTGAGAGGCAGCCTGCTTTTCCCACCATATGCACTGAGTGCTTTCCCTCCTGGTCCTTGGGAGTCAAGATATTTATAGGATAATAGTCAAAATTTTATCTAGAGGTAGGAATTGTGTAGAAGTACGTGGTGTGGTTGGAAAGGACAGCATGGAATTTACCATGCACATTTGCCTGCACTTCAGATATCATCAGCCATTGCCACTGCAAGCACGCTCTCAGATCTAGATGGTCTTTAAATGTGTGCTTAGATCTCATTAACGCTATAGGGATGTAAGCAGAAGTCTAAAATCGTGTATATGGTCAGGTAATGACCTGAATTCGGGCCATAATCTTTCTGTGCTTTAGGCTTTGGTAATAAGCTAGTGATCAGTACTCTGCATTACTACTAAAAGTATTTGCAGTAAAAAATGGGAAGCTCGATGGACCTTGCTAGAAATTAGCCTCTTTGGTGTCAGAGGAGGTGTTTCTGCTGATTACTTTAGGAAATGATAGCAATTGGAATAGGATCTTGTCTTCCTTCCTTCTGTGTGCTTTTATTTTGAGCCTTGGCTCCGTGTTCCTGTCTATCTGCATAAATCTTTTCTCTCTGCAGTTATCAGACAAAGATTATTTTCTGACAAATAAGCATTTTTCCACTTTCTTGCCGATGCTTCTGATCCATGAAAGCAGCCGAACAAAAAGGAATAGGAAATCCCATATGAAGACATGGTTGTGTTTTGGGGCTTTTTTTTTTTTTTTTTTTTTTTTCTAAAGCTCTTTCCATACTAGCTTTCTTTTTTCCCTAAATACTATTCTTGGTTTGAAACTTTAATTCTGGGCGTACATTTGGTGCCCAGATGGTGCAGACTCACACAGAAGCCCATCACGCTGTCAGGGCAGGCGGATACATATGTAAATATTTTGCCTTTTTCCCCTATAATATTTGCCTTTGTCTAATCTAATTGCTGTCAAAGGCAGAATGTGAAGAATGCTTCAGAGAAGCAAACAAAGAGGACCTCCAATGTTTGCGTTGCACTAACTCTGGAAGATGCTGGTTGACTCGATTGCAACTAATAATTTTGTTGCATGGGTTTTTACTCACGCCGTGTATGAGCCAAGCCTGTGCCAAGCAATGCCTTACAACCAGGAATAGAAACTTGCCTTTTTAGGGGCACAAGAGCACATTTAACCCCTTGGAGCTGCAGGTGAGGCTAATGGCTCTGCCTTTTCAGTTCAGGCTGACAGCAAGTGCTCTCTACATGTCTCTTGGTATATCACTCTCTCATCCTTATTTATGTGGTTCATTGCTTCATTTAATTTGTTCTATTGAGTGCATGTCTTAATGTATTTTTAATACATAAAAGCATTTCCAGTGCAGTTGCTCCTCTGACCAGTGGCAGCTAATAGCAAACGGTGTGGCCAACCACATTAGGGATGCCTGTTTGGTTATTAGAGGCCTGATCCAAAATACCATGATACTCATGGAGAAAGGGCTTACATGAGCTCTGAACCTGACTGCTTGGTGAGAGGGTCTAACGGAGCCACCCTTCTGGCAAAAAGGACGTAGGAAACCTTGCTGTTTTTCACCGATGCAGGAAGGGTTGCACAGTCACAGATTTCTGATCAGATGTGAAATTTGGCTGGGCTATAATTCGCAGAAAGCATCGGGCTATGCCAGACCCATTCCTCTAAGGACACGGTGCAGAGAGATGCCAGGAGATGACAGCCTGGAGGTGTGATTATTGTAGAGGAAGGAAAGTGGCTATAAAAGGAAAATAGGAGTATGTGACCAGAAGACAAACAGAAGCAGCACATGGTGCTGTTTTCCATGGAACGTAGATGAAATCCTACAGGGGAAAAACCAACATTGCCTATTGCAGCCATTCATGTTGCCATTTGAAGCTTATTATCTCAGTGGTGCCAATAAATTCTGTTTGAGCCTGCTATGAAAGTGTCTGGGTGCCTTCAAGAGACGTGCCATAGCCTGCCGCATCTGCTTGGCTTGTTTTCTGGCTCTGGGCTGCAAGCGGTCAGAAAATATGTTCTCTAAATCCATACTTCTTCCCATGGTGGTTTTATTATTGATGGTAAGATTAAAGGTGCTTGCTTTGCATATCTCCTGGAGCAGGGACACAGACACATATGGCAGGATAAGTGAAAATGGGAATCCCAGTTTCTCTGAGGTAAATGCCGGTATGCCTGATGTTAGCTCATGGTTCAGAGAAGGGAAATGAAAGAAGGGGTGACTTGCCACATTACGTCTGATGGTAAAAATAGATGCTGGCAGCTACTGTTGAGCCTTTGATGTATCATAAGTTTGCATGCGAGCTTCCCCTACGACTAGCTTGAGCCTGTCATGGGCCACAAGTAGCATTTACAGTCACAGTGGTTTGGTAGTAGGGATTGCTTTGCTATCAGCCTCTGCTTTTGCTTGTCAGTTCTGTCTGGTCTACAGCTGGGACGACATGTTGCATTCATTTAACAGCACTTTCTCTCTTATCCATTTTGCCTTTTCCAGGAGCAATTGAGCGGTGCACGTACATCAAGTACCACTACTCCTCAGCGACCATTCCCAAGAACCTCACCTACAACATCACCAAGACAATCCGCCAGGATGAGTGGCATGCCTTGCGTGAGTACTGCTGGCTTTCTCCTCCGTTTTCCTCATGTGCAGACTAAGGGAGGTACCCGCTAGTAAATGAGAAGAGTGGCTTTGACAGACAGCCCACTTAGAGCTCTGTTCTCACGTGCAGTTAGTCTTTGTAGCAGATGGATCGATTTGCTCTTAGGACCTACATCTCTTTTTGCTGCTGACTAGAAATTCTGCTGAGGCATGAAAAACTGGTGGTAGGGAAGAGGCATTCATGTGCAAAGATTAATATTTAGTTAAATAATAAAATGAATAACCAGATCAATGCTCTATTTTTTAATTTAGTGGAATTCTCTCTATGTAAGGGTATTCTCATGCAGTTCATGCTACTGCTGAGTTTCCTGCTTCCAGCAGAATTCATTGCTGGCTTTGTAGAATATGTCCTGCTGCCTGCAGCTCCTGAGCGAGCGTGGCATCACTCTCCTTTGAAGATGTAAAAAGAGATGCTGCACCCTTTAAGGCACAGGGAAGGAGCATTTAGCCCTCAGTGATAACTGTAGCTGGTGGTCGCCAACTTGTAATATTTGCTGAAGCCAACAGTATCTGACAGGGATGGAAGGAACTGCCTCGAGATGTATGGCTGGCCTTAAAGCTTTTCTCCTCATACTGGAAACGGAAAAGGGCTTTCACTAACAAGATGAAAGAGGTAGGATTTCACGAGGAAGGATACCACTGCCACTTCCTCTTGCTATTACATAGTCATAGAGACTGATGAATGTTCAGGGTTCCTCCTCAGTCTAAGTAGTTAACAGCCCTTTGAAGATGACAGAAATGAAGGGATGCTGATTCTGCTGATTTGAAAGGTGGCAGTGAGCAGCTACTGTCTAAGCCATCAGCTTGAGAAATGTGTAAGACCTCTGGTATTTCCAGGGCTTTTGGTCCCTGTTTCGCTCCTGCCTTGTGTGGCTATTGCTCTGTTGGAAGCCTCTTATGCTCTGGGGAGGAGAAGCCATAATGATATACTTCACTTTCTGAATTGGTAAGGTCAGGCCTGGCTTTCACTGGTGCTTGTATGCTTACCTGGTAAAATCTGATAAACCATTAAGGAAGTTTTAGAAGATCTTGCTAAACTCTTCTATTTGTTATGAAATGTGTCTGTGTGGCTAAATACACATTATTTAATTTTGATATGAGTTCGGTATTCCTTTTACTTATCATGCTTCTGCTTCCCTCTCAGAAGGTAGGTAGTAAGATGACAGTCTTGAAAAATACTTTGCTATGCTTGTTTGTCCCTGAAATCAGAAGATTGGGTAGTAGGAACCTCTCAGTTTCCTGCTACCACCTGTCTTCTCTGGTGTCAGTTTTAAGCTAAAAGTTCTCTTCTTTGGGGAGGGAGGAGGACAAACAACCACCCCTCAGAGAGAGGTGGATGTCTCCTATTAGAGTTCAATAGGAGGAGGCTTCAGTTTATTATTTTGGCTGTATATCTGTGCTTTTGCCACTGCTGTTGAGTAATCATGACTCTTCTGCAACTCTTCTCTAGGAACTTCCCTTATTAATATAATAATTATTGCCTTAAAGAAGTCCATTTCAGCAATGGCTCAGGTACAGGGCTATCCTGAGGCTGTTAACCACTGATGTGCCTGGCCACGTTAGTCCCTCAGCGTGTGCATCCCGCGGTGGGATCAGCGAGTTCCTTAGCACGGTTGTCAGCAGCCTTCAGGAGCACGCTTGGCAGTCTCCGAAGTGGCAGTCTAGACACGGCACTCTCCCATTTGCATATCTGATCTGGTTCGAAGCACTTCCAGGGTGAGGCTGTTTGTTTCTTTCCCGAGGAGGGTACACCGAGTGTGTGGGGGTGTGCATATTGCTGACCCAGATTCTCTTGCTAGTTCATGAGTCAGGTAAGTGTAGGCAGATGTAGGTAGCCAGATTCAGGCTTCAGTTCTACCTCTGTATAGACAGAGAAGGAAAAATACTTTGCCAAAGCTCTCTTCTCCAGAGCAGTTGGGTGCAATGATGAGTGTTTGATACATGGGGTACGCACAGGCCACTGCATTCAAGTTGCATGTAGTGCTAAAGGTGCTTGCAACCTTGCTGTTTTTTCCACAATATTCCTTAAAAGACAAGGACAAGAGCAATCTTTTCAAATAGTGCTCAAGCTGAGGGGAATGTTCTCCCTTTAGGAAACATTTGTGATGGAGCAGCCACAAGCAGTATGACAAAGTACCTTCAGAAAGTCCCTGTAAGTGTTCCAGCCTCAGCATCTGGTGCTTTTCTGTACCTCTGGACTAGCTTCATCCAGGGCACAGCTACTTCTGCACACTACTGCTCATGCTGAGGCAGAATAACGCTTCCAAGTCAACATGAACTTTATTTTCCTCTGAATAACTTCCCATTCAGAACTTCCCTTCCCCTGAGCGTTGGGACAGGCAGCGGAGGAGCAGGCCTGTTGTTCCTCGTGGTCTTGACATGGGTAACTCCTCAGATCTGCACTATGAGATAGAAGAACAGACCCTATTTCCTGATGGAAAATGGGACAAAAATGGCATCTGGAGAATTTCAGCAGAACTGGAAAGGTGAAACTGGAGTGTCCGGGCCCCCTGCTAAAGAAAATATCACTTCCAGGTGGAAGCCACTGCTGTCCTTTGACATACCTGCATTTCAGTAGCGGTTATTTTCCTTTTTGGATGCATGGGAAGCAAACCATGAGTTTGGGAAGGAAATTCATTGTTTTGTATGCATAGTGCTTTGGAGAGCAGAGAAAAGAGGAGTCGGCCATGCTCAACATGCTGCTTTCTTCAGGCTGGCAGGCAGGACTGGTGCTCCAGCAGTTTCTCTTGGATTGCAGGAGTGGGTGAGGGGAAACTTGAGGCTGAGGACCCCATGGCACCAGTTGGCACGGAAAGCAGAGATTCCTCAAGCTGTGCTGTCAGCTGTGCTAGAATAACCCAGGGGAGCAGCTGGACCTGGAGGGAAGGTTGGGGCTGACTTCATCATTTTTGATTTTTGTCTTTTTTCATTCTGTTTGACATTTTCAAGATGGAACCTCAGCTCCAAACTGATTGCCTGTGGCAGCATGAGCCAGGGAAATAAGACTTCACTTCCCTGCAATCACTTCCTCTCAGCTCTCTCTGGTTAAATAGGGAGGGAGGGAGGGAAGGGTGATTGTAGTATTGCCAGCTTTCTTCTGTCAGGGGACACTGTTCATCTAATTAGACAAAACTAGTGTCTGTACAAGCTGGGAGGGGAAGGGAGAAGGGAAAGAGTGCTGTGCCCAACAACTTGGAGCACAAGTAGCTGTCTCTTCTGGAAGATGCTGCTGTAATGCTATGATTGAGTCACTGTTACTCATCTACCCTGTCACACTTTGGCCCCAGCCTCATGCACAGAAATTTGGGCTGGAGTTCTGGCTTCTGAAAAACCCAGCAGCAGCACCGATCCTTTTAGAAATGGAGGTGTAGATTATTTGAATGAAAATCTAAACAGTTCTATATTTGTGGGCATCTTTTGTTCCATGTGTTTTGTGTTCCCAATAGGTTTCCTTTCGTTGTGCTATGGATTTGTGCTCCCAAAACATGGGGAAAGTGGTTGTGACAGGGGCTTGAGCTGCTGAATATGGTACAGACATAAGGAGTGGTGCAAGGCATTTTCAGATCATGGAATAAGCATTTCAATGAGATGACTGTAAGAAATGACTGTAAGATGACTGTAAGAAAGCTGGCCATAAAAAAAGTTAGTGCTTCCATTCTAGCCTTCCTCACTGCAGTCTTGGCAAGTGAAGTAGAAAAGGGGCTTTTCTAGGGCTGTCTTCCCTACAAGACAGGCAAAGAACTCTACTATAAAACACGAGTTTTAAAGCATTGCAAACAAGCAACTTCCTGATGTGTGTTCTTGAAGAATGAGATTTTTTTTTTTTTCTTTTTCTGAGAACAAACCAAACTGTGCTTCTTCCCTTTCTCCTTCAGTGGTAGCTAAAACGGGACAAATGCTGTATGGTGCTCAGAGCCTTTGTATGGCACAGCTCCCTGTGGCTTGTGCTCTATTGCGTGAATGTCTCCAGATCAGGAGAGATGAAAAATTCTCCCAAAGCTGTTTATTTTGCTGACTCACAGAGCCTATCACGCGAGGCAGATAGCAGTGTTTCTCTGCCTGGTATTTTTTCCTTCCTCCCTACATGTCACAAGCCTGAATTTTTACTTTGGATTGAACCTGGCCACACAAGAGGGAACGTGTGTTTGTGTCTGTTCCTCTCCACCTTACTTTTGGCTCCTAGGCCTGTCCTCTGCAGTGCTGGGTCAGCAGCTGCCTTCTGTGCCCAGGAACACGGAGCGTGCTGCATCTGGGCAGAAAGGGGCTGGAATTGCTATGGAAACTGATCTCCTCCTGCACAGCTGAGGTAGAAATTGTCACCACGCTGCTTTGGGGAGAACCAGTTCACAAATAGGTAGCTGCTGCTTCCTGAGAAATGCTTGGAATTCTGTTTTTCTTCTTTTTTTTTTTTTTTTTTTTTTTTTTTTTTTGAACATGCCTTGTCTGGCACACTCTCTTAACTGTCTCCTACCTGCTGCTTCTGCTGTGCGGTCAGAAAATGGGCTCTGAGTTTAGGGTATTGAGATGGGGAGCTGCGTTGTCAGGAAAAGAGGAACCGTGAAGCTTTGTGTTAATTAGAAGGACAACATTTGCCTTCTCTGTTGAAAATTGCAATAATCTTCTGTTTGTGGTGCTCTGAAAGCCATTTGCATAAAAAATGAGTTGTGAAGACAAAAGTAATAGCCTGACACATTGTGAGAGCAGCGAGCATTGGAGGAAATGAAGGATTTCTACAGGATGTGGAGAGTGGTAATATTTTAATTTGTATCGCATCTCTTATGCTGAGGTCTCGATGGATTTTATCAGCCTTAATGGGCCAAACTTTGCAGGCTCTCTAGGAGAATAAGGCACTCATTACCCCTAGGCTTCTTGATTTAGGCCTAGGAAGCACTCAGCTGCCTCCTTATTGCTGGGTGTGAGGGACTGGAAGAAGCTCTTTTTGTGGAGGTCACTTGTGGTGCTGATGGGAGAGGCAGCAATTAGCACTCTGGAGAAGACAGTCGTGTCTGCACTGCTGAATTTACAGGCTTCCCGAGCCCGGGGAACGAGCTGCTGAGATTTGTGCACAAGCTCAGATCATAGCTTGACAATGCATTAGTAACACCAGTAGGCTCATGGGCTTGACCCTGTCTGATGCTTTTATAAGCAACAATAAATATTTCATTCCTGTATCTGTATTAAGTGCTGACCCGAGAGAATTTTTACTTTTTTTTTTTTTTTTTGCTGGGTACTACTGAAAGCAGTGTTTGAAATAAATAGGCAGCATCCCACTTTCCTTGCTCCTTTCCTCCCCACTCTCGACCACATTCCCTTGGGTCTCTTCCCATTCCTATCTCCCCCTACAAGGAGATGCTGTTTCATTTTTAATTAGCCACCTCGTCCCCCAGATGGAGGTACAGGCTGAGGGACGACACCGGCCATATGATGTCACTCCTGAACGTGTGGGCTGTGAAGCAGACGGGACAGCCATCCCGCAGGTTAGTCATACAGCAGGTGCTCACGTGCTGGTGTTGGATCCCCGTAATATTTGCCATTCCCAAAGCTATTGCCCAGGTGGTAGAGACAGCCCTTATTTCTACCGCTCTCTCTGTTGTAGGGTTTTCTTCACATCTTTCTATTTCAAGCTGAGATATAAAAGGGATCTTAGATTTTGATGCCCAAAAAAACCCACCCAACCTATTTTGAAACCTTTAAGGGATTTTATTGCCTTCTGCTGGGTTTCATCTTAGGCTCTGCTAATATGGCAGTGACCTTAATACCTGCAATAGCAAATAGCTTCTCCAACTGCATATGAGCTTTCTAGCTCAGAGGCAGAAGAGCAGGGGAGGAGTAAGGAGGATAGGCACGAGAACTCCCCATCCTGAGTTGTGACAGGGATGCCTGAGGAGGAAACATGGGCAGGGGTTGGGAAGGCAGAAAATGAGGACAAGGAAAGGGGTGAAACTTCATCTGGGCTGATGAGCGTGGAGAGGTGGGACCAGGGATTAACTGGACACAGACTGGGGTACAGGCTAGGGCAGCGGGAGGGGAAGTACACAAACAGCCAAGCTTTATGGGGATGGGAAATGAGCAGGGAAGAAGACCCTCTGAAACCCTGTGTGAAGTGCATGAGTCAAGAGTCTTACTGTATATCTACTGCCAGCACATCTGTGAAATGAAATGCCCTGTGGGAGTGGGGGTCTCATCCTGCTCCCCTGGCCAGCAGGGCTGCTCTATCTGTATGGTGGCATCCTGTTCCTGCCGCTGGGTCCTCCAGCAGCTGGCATAACCACGGACTCTGGGTGGTGAGAAGAGTCTTATTCTGGTGTACCACCCACTGCTCTTCAGGATCTGTAAGAAACCCCTTGCTACAACTCCTGCTTTTGTCGTTTGTTTCCTTTGAATTTAGGAATGTATACAGGTGACAAAATCATGAGCCTTTTTAAGGCTGCAAGCACAAGCATGTCAAGTTAGGAGATGGCACAGTTCAGGCTGCATACTTGGCCTTAATTTATCCTCTCCAAGCACACTCATTATCAAGTCTTTAATTACTGTAACACCTGCTGTATTTTCTACAGGACCCCTGCCTTGTTCCATACATTTGGGATATTCAGTTCATATTCAATAAGCTCTTCAATGTCTGAATTTTCATTGCTTAGTGTGTTGCTGCTGGCCTTTTATCACAGAACACAACTCCTCATCCACAGAGAGAATTTTAAACTATTTCACAAACTTTGTGGCACTTGTCATAATCGTACCAAAGTGTGGCACAGATACTAAGTTTGTACTTTACAATCTCATTTGAGGTGGGCTGTAGCTTCCATTCTGGGCTTGCAAATTGAAATTAACTGCTTTTTTGGAGATGATTAAGACTTGCTTTTTGCAGTATTTGGCAGCAATGCGTGCTCCACAGCCTGTAAATCAGACTCCAAATGGTCACCCAACTCAAGCTGCGGTCAGAGTAAATGAGGAAAACACGGTTAGGGGCTGCCTCTGAAGAGGTTTAAGCGAATTGGCCTATCACCACCGAGGACTTTCGGGGTAAGCATAGAGGAAAGTGCTGGTGTCAGAGGGAGGAGGAGCAGCGGTGTGTCAGCAGACTGATCTCAGCTCCTACTGCTCTTAGAGGGCTGCATGGGTTCCCAGCTTTCACGCTGACCCTTTTGAAAGGGTCACAGTTTCTCTCTTCCAAGCTTTGGCATGCTTGATGCTGCACCTTCCAAAATGTTTTGATATTTTTGTTTGCTTTTGCTATTTGTACGTGCGGGCACCTAGATTCACCTCGACTTATGTGATGGTTTATGTTGCCTCCCGTCGTGTCAGGAAAAAGAAAAGCTTGTTTTACTTCTGTCATAGTAAAGGGTCTTAGAGTACTGCAGGAGCAGCTCTGAGTGCAGGGAAGCCGAGAACAACCTCCCTCCAGCCTTACTTGTGACTTTTGCCAGAGAGCATTAGCGATGTTTTGCCAGTTGCAGCGTGGAGATGTTGACAGGTAAAACATACCATCACTAATCATTTCCAGTCATTCAGCCAGTCAAAATATAGCTTTATTAATATGCACACAGTGTGCTCTGTTTCCCTTCTTTCTCTCTTGAGAGAGACAGAGGGGGAGAGATGGGCGTTTTTCTATGTCTCCTGGCTAATCAAGAATGATGCCTTGTGCATTCTTAGGGTGAGAACACAGGAAAGAACAAACAGGATGATCTAATGGGTCTTTTTCATCTCTGACTTCTATAATTTTTGATTTATATACCGATTTAATGCCTGGTTTATGATGATTTATATCGTGGTTTATTTCTACCCCAGCCTGATGCCCCGCCCCATACTGTTACCAAGATGAAAGTCAGCCAGTTAAATATTTCAAGGTGATTACATGCCACATGCCACATACAGGGCTAGTAATGAGGAGTAAGTGCTTCCTTGCATCAGTGCAAGAAAGACTTAAGTGGAACGCTTTGGAAATGAGATTATTGTGATTTGTTCACAAAGCCATGCGCCGTCCACAAGGGAACATCGCAGCAGCCAGCGTGAGATAGATGCCAGCGAACTTGGAGTCAAACAACCTGGCTTTGACCCTGACAGAAGCTTTAGGCTGAAACATGTAGGTGATTTTTACATGTTGGTAGCGACTAGGCAGTGGTTGCCAGCTTCATTACGGTTTTGCAGTGATGCTATTTGTACGTGGAGTTACAGAATAAACCTGATCCTCATGTACAACCAGGACGTTGTCCTACTTCTTGCTGCTCTTAAAAGGTCTAAAATGTGTGAATATTGATATACGAAAACTAATGCAGCTTTATATTGGATTCCCCTGCTATTAACTGAGCCCTGATGATTTCAGGCCCAGTGTCAGAGCTGAATGTAGTTCTGTCCCAGGAAGACTGAAGCTGAAGGATTTCTGAGGGCCCATCTCAGGACTCCTTAATTGGCTGGGTGAATCACAGTTTAGCTATTGAAATTATTCCCTGCCCACCTTCAGGAACTGATTGCACAGTTGGTAAGGGAATAGGAAATCAGGAATATAAATCAACTGCAGGTATCTCCTGTGGGACTTCAGAGTTCAGTCTCTCAAATCTCATCTGACTGTTCTGGATGTAGGTTATATTTAATGGAGCTTAAGCCTGCGTGTCCCTCTGCATCACTGGAATTATGACAGCTAATTTGAGTATCTGCCACTGCTGTGTCAAATTGATCAATATCTTTCATAAATACAAACTTTATCTCTCCCTCCAACTTTCTTTTCTGGCTTGCACTTTGCATCTGTTTCCTTTTTTGGTTTTGTTTTTTTCTTCCCAAACTTGATTTTCACCAAGGTGTTCTGAGAGAGAAAATCAATGGAAAAATATCATTTACTGCCATAAGAGCGACTTCTTTGCCATACACAACACAGGCTGTAAATAATTCAGCAGGGTGCGCGTCCTTTCTTTTCTCCCATAAGAGTGGCTTTATTAAAATTTAATGGGAGGGGACATGGAGGTGGATGAATAACTTGTTTTATCTCATACAATCTTGAGCAATACACTAGCTCTGTGCTGGCTGCTCCTCACTCATCACAGGCACATGCTAAATCAGCCCTCCTCTTACAGAAGTCATTCTGCAATATGTTGTTACACCCGTGAGCGTGGTGCAATGCCATTCCTTATGACTCTTGCCTGACTGTGGTGTCTTGGGAAGAAGAGGGTTAAACTGCCAAGGATTGCCTTGTCTTTTTTCCAGTATTGGGAAGAAGTCAGCAGTGTCACAAATCCATATAGACAAAGATCCTAATCAGAAGGGAGTAATGAGCAGGGTACTAAGAGTTTGGATCTGCTTATATTTATACCAGAATAACAATTCTACTGAAACAAGCATAGACATTGTGAGATTAAAAATAGAGAAATCAGCATCTGGGTGAAAAATAATGGGTTTTTCAGAAAAGCGCTCCTTTGAAATTTTGGACTTTTTGATATTTAGGCACTAAATCAGTGGAAGTGAACAGATCCCAGAGTTCCCTATTCCTGGTGTCAGTGCTGCTGCTGGCTGTGCAGTGCATCTTCCACCCCAGCATCCTGAAACACCTGGGCAACGCTTCTCACTTGGTATCCTTCTGATATAAACAGGGTGCAGAAAGAGGAATGCAGCCCAGTACACCCATTTCACATGTAGACAAAGAGAGTTACAGGGAAGTTAATTGACCTGCCAAATGTCACGCAGAGAGCGAGTGGGAGAGCCAGAAACAGAACTCAGGTCTTTGGACTCCCGCTGCTCTAAGTGCTAGACAATGCTGCCTCCTGTAGCGCCAGAGATCACGCAGCATATCTCCCAGAAAAGACCACTGTGAAATTCTATACCAGTAAAAATGTCTTTTTTTCTGAAGATATTAAAAAAATATATAACAATTTCCACCAGAAAGCTTACTAACCCAAACTGGAATGCATTACATACATTAGTGGTGGTTTTCTCTTAGAAATAATGGGAAAAAAAAAGCTTTTGAAAATGCTGGTGGTGAATTAAGGTGCACAAAGTGGGGATTCCTCAGCAGCTTCTGAAAACAAAGTCTTCAGAGAAGTCTGCGGGTGAGTAGCTAGAATCAATTTCAAGAATTATCTTCCTCAGAATATGTAGGTGCTGATGGATTTTCTGCCATGTCTGAATTGGACTCTAAATCAGTGTCCTCAGTGATTGTCATGACAACTGGTACGCAGAGCAAGAATAAAATGCTTGTAGTCAATGTCTTACCTGCGAGTAATCTTTACTGTCATTTTATTTGAAAAGTAATCAAATGAGTGTGCTTCGAGAAATAATACTTATAATCAGTCCTATTACACAGCCATGAAATAATCGGGGAGAAGAAACACACACGGTGGAAAACTGCAGGCAAGTAATTTCCAAATGGCCCTTCTGATGTGGCCTGGGGAAAATCGGTCCTGTATGGCAACTCCTCTGCTCCTCATCCCCAAATGGCACAGGTGAGGAGCTGGCTGACCGACAGGCGTAGTCCTGCACCGTGACCATAGCTGTGAGCCACCCACTGCCAGGGGCTATTGCAGCTGCCCGTGACTTTGATGTAAACCCAGGCTGAGCTGATGTTTGGCTTGTTTCAGGAGTATCTTCATCCCTCATGGAGCTCAACGTGTCAGGATCTACATGACTGATTCTGATGTTGTGTGCATGAAGGTTTTTTTGTCTTTCAGTAACCAAGCCTGGGCTCCTATGCTTAGCCCTTTGCTGGAGCACTCGCCCTCTGTAGCAACTTCACTGTTGAAGTAGAAAAGTCTGTGGTGACTGTTTTTGGGAAGGACCAGATTTTTCACAGGGAAGAGGTTGAGTATCTTTCTTTAAGAAGCAGATCTTTCCAGTAAAAGCCTTTTGTAACGAGGAACGGGGCAGAGAAATACAAAAGCTACTTGATGTGGCACTAGGATTGCTTCTTGGAATAGTCCTCCTGAAGTTTTCCAGGAGGAATCAGTGGCTCTGCAAAATGCTGAATTGTCAACTCTGGTAGGCAAAGCTCTTTGATAGACCGAGGGGCAGCAGCACTTTGAAAATGTGCGGTGCATAGATGGATGAGATCAGCTGGTGTCTCTTTGGCTGCCAGTCCACAGGATTCTCAGATTAATGGTTCTGGCATTGGCTTTCCACAGAAAGGCATCCCCTATGTGCCTGAGAGAACAGAATTTCGGAGGTAAGCAAATCCCTGTTTTACAGCAGGCAGATGACAACAAGTGTAATTTAAAGATATGCTTTTCTTTATTGCTACTGGGGGAGTCTAAGAGTTTCACTGGCCAGAAAGAAAGACCATTTGTCATCAGCCTGTTGGATTCAGGGTGAGTTTTTCACTTGCTTTGCTCAGGGAGCAGAAGAGTTGATCTGTTGCTGCATCAAAATAATGCTTAGATGACATTGCTAGTGTCTGTAGAGAGGAGGTTTGGAAGCCAGCCTGTTTAAAAGCAAACACAGGAATGTGAGAAGTGAGAGACATCGAGAACAAACAGCCGATGCTGTTGTAGGGTTCAAAATCTCTGTAGTGAGGTCTGTGAGACCCCTAAACCTGGTGGGGCAGTCCCCAGAAGAGGGATGCGTTGGCTGAAGGGCTTCCACCTGGAGCGGGTGGTCAGGGAGAGGCAATCCCCAGGAGGTGACTGCCGATGGGAACTGCAAGCTTGGCTGTGGGGTTTGCAGAAGGAGTTGGAGTCAAAGAGGATGTAGGTGGGATGCTGACATAGCCCCAGGTTATCTGCAGGGACCCACACAGCAATCTCATCTCGGCAGGGTTGGGGGCAGCGGTTTGGGGCAGGTTGCCACCTGCTTTGACAGCTGTCATCCTCCTTTTCTAATGTTGATAGGAAGGGAAAGACATCTGGTGGGTGGCTTTTTGGTGGCATGACTGGCAGCTGGAGGAACATTGCTGCTCCCAAGTCTTGTTCTTGTGTTATCAGCATGAGCAGAGAAAATCCTAGGTGTAGGAGCAGGACTCTGGCAGCCTTGGGGGAGAGCGGTGAGTGGAGAGATGAACTCCTTGTATGACTGAGACACCGGTGGTTTTTCTCCTGAGGGTGCAGAGGGGTTAGATCTTAGTGCTGCCTTTTAAGAATATGAATTAGGAAGCTAAAATAATGTGTATAAGCACCTGGGGAGAAGAAAGACAGAACAGAATAATGGAAAAACTGCTGAGGGAAATCAAGATGTGATGCCTAGATGCTCCTCTGTATATAGAGAGAACCTCTCTCCTCTATTTAGTATGCATCAATACCGATGCACTGGATTCACGTGGAAATAGGACAAATTCCTGACACTGCTGGCACAACTCTGACAATAACCAGAAGCTGTTGCCTCTGCAGCTTACCTTTTGCAGCAGAGTCTGATAGAGAATGGGATTGGCATGCGTTTGCCATCACTCTCTCATTACTTTAATTTCCTTCTCCGTCTGCGTGTGTCAGGCTCTTGGCACAACCCCGATAAGCGATGGAAGGGCTGAGCAAACAAACTGAGCCCTTCCACCAATCGATGGAGATCAATCTCTTCGTTTCGACTTAATGACAATACACAAACAGCAATTAAAAGTACGTTTGATGCTGATAGCTAGTGGGCAGCTCCCAAAACCCAAGTGCCAAGGGATACATTGAACCTCCCTCAAACCTTATGTTCGGGGTAGAGCTCGAAGGCAGCCTGACGGGACAAACCGTGAGCATCGCTGGGCTCCTCTCCTTGCTGCTCAAGTGCTGGGTACCAGGAGACGTGCTCACCGGGGCATTCAAATGTCAGAAGACAGATTTTGAAGTGATCTTAAAAGGCTCCTGAGTACATGGTAGTGTCAAGAGAATAGCGTGTGGGGCTGCTGTGTGTACCTATCTGGAGGTGAACATCTGAGCTATGCAACGGGTGGCACAGGAGGGTGACTAATGGAAGTGGAATATTACTGCTGGAAAACATCAATAGCTCTTGCTCGGCTCCTCTCCTTTTATGGAGGAGTGGAAAACTGATTTGCAGTTGTCCCAAATTCAATGTGTTGTTTTGTTTCTCTTGCTACGAAGCTGGCATCATCAATAAAAGTAAATGAGACGCGGCTGGATGCGGCCGTTCTGGTGGGCCTCCGGTGTGAATGAGCAGGCAGGAGGAACAGAACATTGGCGCCAGCGAAAAGATGAGTTTTCTCTCTTCGGGAGGGGGGAGGCTGAAATAATGTATTGCTTGTGAAACCAAGAGACTTGACAGCTCTGGCGAAAACCAGGCATACTGCAGGCAAGCACCGGGCACTTCTCCCAGTTACAGCCATGCCCGGGTGCTTAATCACGGCGTACAGACTGTTGTTCCAGCAGTAGCTGATCCCTTGGTGGTGTGGCACACTCCTGTCTTCAGGCAGCTTTGTCTCTGTCCCTCGAGCCTCCCCCCCAGCATCTCCCTGCTTCTCCTGACATGTAGCAGCCTTGCAGCTGCAGCCCTGCTGTGAGAATTGCACTTGTAGGGTACCACTTGTAGGGTAGGAGTGTAACTCGTGGCCCCAGTCTTTAGGTCCTCGGCTTTATCCATCACTTAGTTTTGGGGCAAAGAGCGGCTGTGTGCTGTGTTTAATGCTTCTCTTGTATCCCCTGACACAAGCCTTGTAACCGGTCCTGACAGAATGGCCCCAAGAGCTTGTTGCACCAGCAGACTTCATCAGAGGGCGAGAGCCCTGGGGAGGGAGCAGTCAGCTCGCATTCAGCCGTGGAGCAGGAGGGACAGAGGTAGTGCCAAGCTGCTGATTTAGGCTTTCTGCAAGCTACCCGAGGAGTGTGCTGGAGCATCACAGGGCGAACAAGAACAAGCCCCGAGCCCACGGAGCCCCCTCCTGCGAAGCCAGCTCCGCTGGGGCTGCGCAGAACTGGTCACCTCTCCTCCCCCTACAGGGAGGCGGTGAGGGGTGGGCTGGGGGCAAGGTGCCAGCGAGCACAGGAGGGAAGAGAGAATGGGGAAAATTGGATGCTGAATGCATTCATCACCAGCTATTCTAGGGTCAGTTGTCAGCTTTTTAATGCATTAAATGAGGTGTTATTTTTAGACTTCTAAATCCATACATGGAAATTATTCTCCAGTGTTCCTGCTTTCATCTCTCTACGAAAAAGAAACAACACAAAAAAAACAAAACAAAAACAAAAAAAACCAAACCTCATCTTGATAGCGCATTTGTAGCATTATTTGTGTGTGATTTCTTTTATCCTTTCTTCTTCCTGCTCCAAAAAAATAAAAAATGTCCCCCCTTGGCTAATATTAGCGGAGAGGCAGCAGAGGAGCTGTTTAGCGTTCCCACTTGTTGCTTGACTGCTCTGCCGGAGTTACGGGGGAAGCGCTGGTGGGTTAAGAAGCAGCTTAGCAGGCAGCCCACCCACTTGCTTGTGATTTTTCTTCAAAGAAGGGTCTGACAAAGAAGAGTTGTTCTGTTGCAGATTCGCTGAGTTCAAAGCCAGTGCCCTACAGATACGATGCCGCGATTCAGCCGCAGAACTGGCGCATCAAGCTTGTGCCGTGCCACTGCTACCGTGGTAATTGGGAGCCAGGCAGCCTGCTCCCAGTACGCTGCTTTAAAGAGCAATAATTTACCCAGAAAATGTCTCGGGGCAAGAGAAGTGATAGTTACTTATTAATTCCTTTGTAAATCGCTTTGTCTGCAGTGTTGGCATTGTTTTCCAGCCTTTTTGAAGTCATGATGTTTTGGCGAGCCTTGGAATGGGAAGGCAGGATGGACTTTTTTCCATCTCCTTGAATGCTTCGGTGCCGAGAGCAGGTGTGTATAGCAGAACTTTGGGCTGCTTTTGTGAAGGAGAGACAAAACCTCACGAGCATATTTCATATCCTTTGTGGCTGTTGAGGAAAAATACGTGACCCGTAGGCAGCTGTCAGAAGGCATGCTGAGAAAGCTGCCCCGTTAGCTTTGATAGGACACCAATCTGTATCCTAAACATGGGTTTGACCTCAGTGAAATGTCTGTAACACCACATTTTTTCGTTCAGAGGGGAATAATTTGAAGGTACCTGAATTTCTGAGATGTCTGATGTGACGTATGCTTTAAAGGGCCTGATGGGCTCAGCAGTCTGAGTAAGACCAGCAGCATCTGCCTGTATTTATCTGCAGCAATACCTCCTAGCATGGGGAGTCGCCCAGTAAGGGTGTTCCTCTGGTGGGTGTGGGTGCGTTTGGTATGTCTGTGTTGGGCTTAGGCCTGAGGCTCCAGGTGGAGATGCTGCTTCCTCACCTGGGCAAAGTAAGAAGTTGTGGAGAAAAGGCTGGGTGCAAAACTGAGCTGTAGTGCTGGATCTTTCCTGCTACGTGTGGGAAGTTTCCTTCGCATGTGCCACAGATATCAGTGCCCCAAATAGCAGAACTATAATTCTGGGAATTACCCCAGTGCTGATTTCTCAAAACACATGGATTAAGTGGGATTCCAAATGACCATGAAAATTACTGAGGTAAATCTTGAAAATCCCTTGTTTTGTTCCCACGGTAGATGAACCAGCACAAAGCCTGGTGTGATGTTTATTTCTTGTAAATTGGTTTCGGGAGATGTGGCAAATGGCAGCCGAAGTCTGAAGACCTACTGAATACTAAGTTTCTGTCTTGAGATTAGGAGCAATAACCACAGCTGTGTCTGCAGCTCCCATTGCAAACCTTGGGATTCCTTCAGAAGTGATGCTTCAAAAGATCTCACAGCACTATCTTGAGCATCTGCCTGGGGAGAGGGTTGCTCTTTAGTGAGAATGTCTTTTTCTTGCCACCTTCCGATAAATGTTTAGGTTCATATCCCCTGCCTCTAACTCTGGTGGTGGGCAAAGGGTAGAGAAGAGGCTGAAAGGTCTGAGAGAGGTGGGAGGTGTCGGGCTGACTTCTCGGCAGGGGGAATGGGTGAAGACAATTCTCAGCATGAGCTGTTTAAGCTGCCAGCTGGAGCTGGACAGGCAACATTAAGCTAAAAGCACATTATCCCTTCATTGCTTGCTGGCACATCTCACAGGGGGACGTGGGGGACAACCTGGAGCGTGGTGGTGGCCCTTAGAGGTGCTGGCAGCGGGCTTGGAGCAGGGTTTGTCGGCAGCAGTTGAGCAGCCTGCCCAGCATCAGCTTTGAGCAAGCGCAGAGGGACTAACAGACCTTAGTGTTTTGGTCTGGGCAACGTGCTTTTGTCCCCTTTCTCCATTTTCCAGCCTGAAACAGCCTCTTTCAGACCACTGTGATTACAGGCACGGGCCTGTTTAGGATTTTGGAGTGAGTTCGCAACACAAAGCTCTGAGGCTTCTCCAAATGTAATGTGATTTTAGCACAGGCAAGATTTCCTTTATTCAGGCAATGTACACTTTACAATCTTGTTGAGCTCAAATGGATGTTTTCTGTTCCTGAGCAAGATGTTTGACAGTGTCGTCATCAAGTCACCCATTATTGTATAAAAATGTAGCTGTTGTTTCGCTTTTAAGTGAGAGAGAACGTTAGAGAAATCGGGGGTAATCCAAAATTTCTAGAAAAAGATGATGGCTTATTTTCAGAAGTCCCAGTAGACCAACTGTAGGAAAAACAACTTGTCTTTCAGGAGAAGGTTGAGGACTGGAATTATACCAAACAGCATATACTTGGAGTGAGTTGATTTTTAAAGTTTATATGCTTAAAAAGAAACCATGCTCATCTCTTGTCCCTTTCTTCATATGTTAACATGAGCTAGTACTCAAGTTTTTCATTCCATTATTGTCTTCTAATCTATAGCAATTAAAGAATCAGATAGATTACCTTATAAAATGCAGCTAACTCCCTAATACAATTTAGAAGTTACCATGGAAAAGCCACAACAGCTAGCAACTAAAATCCTTCCTTTACACAGTCATTGCGAATCCTTCCTAGAAGCAGTCAGCGTGGCTACTGAATTCTCATGCTGCGTCCCATCAGCCCTGCTCCTGCGCTCCCGTTGGCTTCATCTCCCTGATATTCAGGTATCAGGTACTTAATGCTTTATATATGGGTGGCTTTTGCTCAACACATTTTCCTATGAGAGGCTGAGTCAGCAGCTTCCCACGTACAGGGGCAGCGCAGCACCTTGCCGATAAGGAAAGCCTCACAGCGTGTCTGCTCACCTAAGATGGGTTTGTCCTTCAGCAGCTCATTTGCAAGGTGCACTTGTGAGCAAGATGTACCTCGGAATTGAACTTGTGGGCACCTGGTAATGCTGCTTGGGCCCCTCTCGTACTCCCCCAGCAGTGCCAGGACTCTGCCTGCCCAGCTGCGAATACAGAGCTGCAGGAGCTGGTGCCGCAACACCCTACAAAGCGGATGGTAAAACCAGGCGTGATCTGAATCTGAATGCCTGGCAGATTATTTCTTGGGTAGGAAAACTCGCCTGAGTTCATGACCCTCAGTTTTAAAGGAGCGTTAGCTGTAGAGAGAGCTTCTGACATGTGCTCACCGCAACATTTAATAACAAGGTTATCTGCAAGATGGAATTACTTTTTGTAATCTTTTGGTGTCATTTCCTTAACCTTGTACTAGTTTTATCACAGGGATACCATTGTTACATTCTTCTTACAAAAGAGGAGAAAATAACTAGTTAGTTATTATTCTAGTTGAATCACTTACAGAATAAAATTCAGACGGAGCTGTCATACAGTTGCAGTATCTGAGGAATATCAGCATTATGAACTGAATGGCATTAGCATATTTATTAACAGTAATGCACAGATAGTTCATTCTTTATTTGCTTGCACCTCTGTTTTGAAGTATTTAATACTGAAGGGCTTGTAATTTTCGGTTTCTGTTAGAAATATTGACGACAAAGATTGAGCTAGCGCGCTGGTACCACGCATGGCATGTCGCCTCACACTCCCTTAGGGACGAATTTAAGACTTCACCTCCTTAATAATCCCCCAAGTATGCGGAAGGTGGATGTTCTCAGCTAGTATTGATGATTGCCGCTGATTCCTGTAAATTTCAAAGTCACTAGTAAACACTTGATGCAAAATTTAAATCAGCTTGTACGTGCTGAAATCAGCAAATAATGTTTCACCTTCATATTTTCCATAACACAAACATACACTCCCTAGTGCAAAACAAATGGCATGCGCCGTGCTTTGTAAATTTACATCATGAGCAAATTATTCTCATAATCACTGTGGATTTTATTCACTGCCAGGATTAAGACGTAATGGCACAAGCCACGCAAATACCCCTGGTTCCAGCTGTGGCTGCTGACAAATAAGAGGGACTATTTCAGGCAGCAGCAGCACTGAGAAGAGGAGTGAACGTGTTGATGTGGTGCGGCTTTGAGAAGCCCTCGGCAGCAGCAAGGTCTGGCAAAGCGGTGCGTTATCCTCTCTGGGGAAAGGAGCAGCCGCCGCCTCCTCTGGCACTGTATCCTTGCATCCTGCTCTGTTCTAAGCAGTCTCGATGTGTTTGGTGGTGCAGTTGCTCAGGATGCAGCATGATTCCCTTAATCATTGATCGAGAGCATCTTGGTGGTGGGGCTCGATAGAAGCTGCTCCAGGCTCTTGGCACGGGAGCCTCCCCAGCATGAATGTGGCTGTGGAAAGCTCTGTTCCCCAGCTGATGGCCCTCTGAGGGCACTCAGTGAGCCACACTATGCCTCATCCAAGCTCTCTGCTTGGTTAGAGAGCGTGGACCCCTTTGGTGAGCAGACGTGGCCTTGTCCCAGAGATCTCTCACACCGGGAATGGTGAAAGGAAAGCAAGTGTCAGGGGGTCGGGAGGGTTTTGAGAGCCGTTCAGTGCCCTGCTGAGATCGTGTACAAGTTTAGCTTTCTGGACCCAACATTTATTCTGGTTGTTTTCAAGCACGTTGGGTGTTATTTTCTAATTGCTTGCTGCACTCATCACACCGTGTTGGGTTCAGCCTTGGAGCAGGCAGGTGTGATGGAAGCCAGTCCCGTTTTGTAGAAGTCACATCTGCCAGGGGGAACTAGAGCCTGCTGTGGATGGAAGCAGAGAGGCTGGGCAGTGTGTGTACACATTTGAGACTGTTGGCTACAGCCCTGCAGGGGACAGTCGGAGGTTTTCTTGGCTGGTGCGTTATGCTGGAGGAGAAGCGGGATTGATATTTACCAGGCTTTGCGCTGGGGAGCTCCGCAGCTGATTGCTGTTAATTTAATTATTGGGATTTTTGTTAACCCTTTGGTAAGCGAAGGCAGAACTTCTTTATACACTAAAAATCCATGAAGAATGCACGAGCATAAGAAACAACTCGTAGCCAGGCAGTGCCCCAGGGATTAATTTGTAGTCAGGGGTTTCTTCAGGACACTTGATTTAACAGACTCCTTGCACAAAATATCAAAGGTAATTTATTTGGAATTAGTTAAGTGGCTGGAGATAAATTTAGAAGTATAGCTCCTCATCCACAGACATCAGAAGTGTGTGGGGGTTGAGTGTTCTTAAAAACACTCCGGCTGAGGCCATTTCTAGCCTATCCAAGCAGAAAATGCCAGCCACAGTCCCAGTGGTTCTGGGCATAGAGCACTGTTGCCTCTGTCCCAGTGACAGAAGCTTTACAGCATGTGAGGAAACCCTTTGCTCTCCAGCGATCTCATGTTGCAGTTGTCGAGCCTTCCCTATGCCATGAATATTCTGCAGGAGATTTTTCCACCTCTTCTTTGGTTCTTCAGTACTCCCTTCGCATCCTACAGGTATTTGAACGCGACTTCTCATCAGGCAGTGGGACCACAGCCATACCGACGATAAGGGTATTCATTTAGGTTTTTCTCCTCTCAGTTCATGTCCTGTTTCATTCCCAGGGGAGGGGTTTTCCCACTGACCTTACCTAAACAAGTCCAGGCAGCACGGTGCTGACATTTCTCCTGTATCTTTGCTGTATCATGTCCTTTTGAGCCCCAAACATCCCCTGGTTTGCAGGATGGCAGTCCCACCAACAGGAGCTTTCTGTGCTTGGTGTTTGGTTCCTGGTGCTCTGCTTGCCACAGGACTATTGCTGCTATTTGTTGTTTCAAGCAGCAACTCTGAGTGCTCCAACCATTTCTCCAGCGTGTGAGCTGAAGTGTAGCTAATGAATCACTCCCCCCAGGAGCACTGCAGAGCTCAGTTCCCATTCCTGATGGTTCCTCTCTTTCCAGTTACCCTTGCTCGGGCTCCCTCCCTTGTATAGCTGTAGCACTCACACATACGTGTATACGGGACCGAGGCCAAAGCCAGCTCGGTGCCTCGCTGTCCCCTGGGTACGAGGTGACTATAAATAAGCATTCAGTTGTTCTGCAGTTCCTAATGCTAGCTTTGGGTACTGCTCTCTGCCTGAGAAACCGTGGAAGTCAGTGCAGCGGGTGGCGTGAGAGCTTGATGGTAGGTTTTGTCACATCTATGTTGACATCTTGCACGTTTTCACTGTGCCGTCCCAGGGGTTAGTGCCCTTTAAACTGGAGCCTTAACACCGATGCACAAATGCTGCTGGCGAGAATACAGCATGCCTGATTGCTCCTTCTGTGTGAGGACGGGGTAAGGCCTCTGAGGAGGGATGAGCATTCTCCTTCTGTGAGCTCCCCAAACATTTGGCACAGCTTACCAACACACCTGGTGCCTTGCAGTGGTCAGAAGAGAGGTGAAGAGGTGAATTTAAGCCAAGAGACTGAGCTGGTCTCAGTCTGGCAGGTAAGCTCCCTCCTGGTCACAGCTGAGTTTGTTTGTTTTTTTCTTTTTGGCTGTGCCTGGAAGCTGTCACTCCGTGAGCTGTTTCTGCTGAGTGAATGAACTGGGGATTTCAGTACGGCGAATTTTCACCCACACTAAACATCAAGCTACAGCCGCTTGACAGTCCTCGTTGGCATCATCCTGCACTTTTTGGCAGGTATTTCTGCTGCTAGGAGAGGCTATCTTCATTCTGCTGGCTTGTGGAAGGAAGTGACTTCTCCAAGAAGGGAGGGGACAGGACTGGGCTTGGGATGGTTTTGCTTGAGATGAGCCCCAGAAACTGGGTTCTGAAGAGGGTTCTCAAACCTTCTCCTGAAATGCAGGGAGCAAGCTTGAGCTGCACTTTGATTTAGTTTTGAAGTAGTTGTTTTGTTGTCTTTTCCCCACAAGAAAAGCTGACTGCAAGAGGGAAGGGTGAGTTTGGGTCAGGCTGTTTTACAGCAGGCTGAGGGAATAGAATTGGTAATAAAAATGTGAGGCCTGAGTGGAACTTTAGTAGGTTGGGCATGGGTGTATGAAAGATGTCTTGTGAAAATCAGATAGTTTTTTTTTTTTTTTTGGATATCTTGTTCTGTTGTCCTCATACAAGAGGGTTTGTCAGGCAAAAACAGGCTTGGGCATGTGTATGCCATGCATACTGGATGTGGCCCACGAGTTCTTACAGGACTCTGAAACACCTGCAGTTGTGGAGGCTCCTGTATTACAGGGGCTCAGCTGTGCTGAAAGAACTATTAAAGAGGTGAAGATGCCGCGGTGTGAAGGCATCATCCATCTTTTTGCTTGTCTGCAGCTCCAAAGCATCTCATCTGTCCGAAAGTTTCTGGCAGGCGTTGCAGTTAGTGCTGTTAAAAAAGACATAGGGAATTATGTAAAGGGGTTACTCGCCTCATTCAAGCCTCTTCAGTGTTAGCTGTTCCTGGGCCTTTACAATAACATGCAAAATTGTGCTGGCTTTGCACCAGCCTGGGAGCGACACAGCTCACTGAGCACACAGAGGAGGAGAGCGCAACGCCGCAGTGCCGTGCTGCTCCAAAATCCTTTCCTCATTCCCTGCACATTTGCTGAGGCCCCGGTTGTCTCCTGGGAGGCAGAAAGCTTGCTTGCATTTCTGATGTCCTACAGATGAAGATGTCTGCATTTTTATTACTGACACGGTCCTCGCAGAAAAGGTACCTCCAGTTTTGATGCACACGCTTGTCGATGGAGGACACCAGTTTCTGGTATGCACCAGTTTCTGGTATGCTTTTGCTTCCCCTTTAATTTCTTTATTGCCAGTAGATTTTGTTTTTGTTTTTATTAAATAGGACTTCTTAAAAACAGAGGTGAATTCTTTCCCACCGTGACTTCAATACTTCCTGCTGTGACTTCACAGCCAAACCTAATGTATGGGTGTTGAACGTCAGCGCTTACATGTGAAAGATACATACAGAAAGAGTGAGGGCGGAAATACTGGATGAACAGTGTGGTATTTTCCTTGGTTAAACCACGACAACGTTGAATTGAGTGTGTTTTGAGGACTGATGGAACTGAACGTTTATAAACACAGGCTTTTCTCCATGGTCAGCTGCAGGCTGATACTGAGCCTCTTTGGAGGATGCTAGCTACTGCCTGGAAATTCTTCAGGAGCAGCCTGGGTCGTAGATGACCACAACATTTCTTCTGCCTTTTTAAGGTGTGTACCAGGAAGAACAGGGGGGTGGCATCTTGTTTTGTTTATACACCTGTTTTGCAGAGGAGAATACAAACCAACAACACCCTAATGAGGTTTGGACTTAGATTTGAGGGTTGGAAGAGTGGTAGGTACATCACACGTCTTCCCAGGGGAGTTTGAGCCTCAAGGTACAGCACTAGGTTGTTAATTAATGGAAAGCTTTTACATCGCGATGCCTTTCCCAAGGCCTCTTGAAAGAGCCAGAGATGTCCATAGCACAGTTAAACAGAGCAAATATCTGCATTGGAAGCAGAGCCCAGAAAACCGCCAGGACTGAATCTGCACAAACTACAGAGCTTTCTTGGCTGAGATGCATGTGTGGGAAAGTGTTTGCTTCAATGACTATTTTTGACCTATTTTGTGAATAAATAGGACTTACGCCTCTAGAGCTTTCAATCTGGCAACTTCCAGTAAGTAGCACTACATTAATAAGCAGAGGAAAACAGTTATTAATAAATACACTTGAGCAGAAAAATTCTCCTGCCACTACTTCTGAAATTCTTTATTTAAGCTGATTTTGTACGAAAGACACCTCTAAGATTAGCTTTTTTTTTTGTAGATGAAACCTTATTATTCATAAAAATCTGATACCAGGTTTTTGTTCCTTCCTTCCCCACAAGTGTCTGGCAGCGAGATAGGAAATGAAAGAACCTTAGAGGGGGGAGGCTGTAGACCGAAAAGCATCTGCAGAAGGAGCATCATTGTTCCTTACCTGTTCCGTTTTTTCCATTGAATTTACTTAGAACATGATGTAATTGCAGGATCTTTAAATCAAACGTTTGCTCGGAAATACAAGGTGGCTGTTTTTTTCTTTCTGTGGAAAAAGACATGAAGGGCTACCAGAGAGAGGTTAGCTGATACTTCCCTTGGTGTGCAAGGCAGAATTCAGCTCAGTTGATTCATTTTTGTGTTAGCGTGGTAGAACAAAACTTGTTTGCTTGAACGGAACAGGTGGGCACTAAAACGTCCCATACGAGATGAAACATGGACTGGAACTGCGTGTTTAAATGGGACAAGCTGTCAGTTCCCCAGGTGTGATTAACAAGTGATTGCATGAATGGTTTTTCATTGAAAGTCCTGACAAAAAAATTTGATGTTTGTTTGGAGAGAAATGTTGGCATTTCCCAGCAGTTCTTTTGTAGTGCTCAGGCAAAAACTTTTGGGGTCTTGATCTTTGATAACTGCCATAAGCTAAAACTACCCAACTGCAGACAAATGCAGAAAAGTCTTTAGCTTTTATTTCTCCACGATTTTTTTTTCAGAGAAAGTAAATGCTTTCCACATAGCTTTTTTGTCAAAAATGTAATTATCTGTTTAAAAAGATGTTTCAACAGAATTTTTTTTTACAGTCGCTGATGAGTAATGTTGAGTTAAAAGGCTCCCATTTTAAAACATAATCATTTTTTTGACAGTACTTTCCAGCAAACTATAATGGCAAGAATAAACAACCAGATGCTCTGCAAAGCTAACAGGGGCTGCATGGGTATTGTTCAGGATGATTTTTTTTTTTACCTTTTCCTGGGATTTGGTTTTAAGGTGGTCAGGCTAAGAATATTACCCACTAAACCATGTCCCTGAGCACCACAAATGATGCTCTGCAGCATTTCTGTTTCTGGATTTAATGAGGAGATTCAGCTTGCCTGTCTTCATCCTTGCGCTGGCTTTACCCTTACATCTTCTCCTCCAGCGAGGCTGCTTTCAGACTGCCATATATATCACCCTGTAGCTCCCTCTTCTAGGTCACCTCCTCGCCTTTCCCCAGGGGCTGTAGGAAGCCGTACCTCCCCCTGAGCTTCCCTTCACATCTGCTGATAAGGTGCTGTTCGTGCCACCTCCTTCCCCCGAGAGCTGGCTGGAATAATGCCTGCGGGCAGCAGGGACTCCTGCCTTCCCCTGGCACCGACAGCACGCTTCCAGTGGCTCTTCCCAGCTCTGCTGCTGTCTCTGAGCATCTTCAGTGCTAAAATTGGAACGATAACACTTCCCCACCTGGCGGGCTGGAGGTGAGAAGCGGTTGTGAAAATTTGTTACCTAAGGACAGTAGCGTGCCAAACGTGGGTAATAATGCAAAGCCAGGAGTGTCCCGAAACAGAAACAAAATTCCTGCTTTTGGCTTTGAAGGAGGAATTTACCAGGACACCGTAAAAGTCCCTGCTTTCCAGCGAGGTGCACTCCTTGGTGTCTCATGGCAGTACAGAAATACGTGAAACACCGGGAGAGCGGCTCCCATGGCTGGGTCACTCTGCAGTGTTCAGCGTGTTAGTGAAGGTGGGGAGATGAGAGATCTCAGAAGAGATTCAGTAGCCCAAGCTAAAAATAATCAGGAAGGGAGTGAAAGATGGCTGCAGTGGATGGCGTGTCAAAGTGCAGGAGAAGGCGAGGGAGAGAGCAAAGTCAGGGAGTAAAGAGGAGACGGAGAAAATGAGTTTATCATCCCTTATCTGACAGCGTTGAAAGTGGTGTAAAATTTGCCTGATGAGAGCCAGCAAATTACCCTGCTTCGTGCCAGCCTCGGCTTCAAAAGCCCTAAGCAAGGCAGGCCGGTCTCTGACCCGAGAGATTAAAGTTGCTCAGATCGCCTCCTCTATGCCAAACAGGGCAGAGCAGCGAGCACTGGAAGCACTCTTAGGAAGCGCTTAGGTGCGGGTTACTCGACTAATTAGTTTTTAGTTAAACCCCACGCCCTACATGCCTCACATCACATCTGTTCACACAGCATCTGGGAGGCATAAGGGCTTGGGCGCATGCCTCTAAGCCTCTCTTTCAGCACCAACACCTGTGGAGGCTTGGGGGATTTCTCCAGACAAAACTGCCGTGGCAACCTGGCAGTCTGGAAGGGGGTCCAGCAGCAGGGAAAAGGACGACCTTGATGGGAGCAGGCTGGAGGGAGAGGCAGCCGGCAGGCTCCACTTGAGCCTCGACTCCCAGATTTCATCGCCGGTGGCTGCCCGCGGGCTGTGTAACCGCAGCACCTCAGCTGCTATCTGCAAAACCGGGACAAATATCGCCTCCCTGATTGATGCTGCACATTACAAGGTACTTAGGTATTATGTAGATGAGGGTCCTGTGATACAGAAGTGTAGACGAGCGTAACGAAGGGAAGGTGAGCAGAATGGGAAGAAGCTCAGCCTAAAGCAGAGTTCTGGTGTGCTGAGCGAACGTATACGGGGAGCCCACCAACTGTACTTATTTTCCGAGGAGAGGCCGTTAGACATAAATCTCTCACACTAAATCATTATAAATACTTATCTAGCTGGTCCAGTTTAATTTTTCTGATGTTTGAATTGCTATTTGAGAAATACGGCTCTGAGAGTGTGCCCGAGGTTCAAAACCTGCTTTGATATAGGCCTGCTCCTAAATCGTGGGGATTAAATTTGGCTGTCAGGTGCATAAGCACAGCTCTCTGGGATGGTGGTGGGAACTGGCGGTGTGTGCTGCGGAGCTGAATTACCACGGAGTGTGTTTTTCAGTGGCAGACTCTTTAAAATCACATCTGAATAGTCTGTTCTTTTGGCTGAACAGAAGCAGCCTTCAGTGCTAATGTGCTCAGCTGTGCTGAGTGCACTGTGAGGCTGAAAGCGTTTTAAGTGCAGAACTTAAATACCCCATCGCATCCAGGACTGCAGCAGCTTTGCGTTGAAGCCACGGCTGTGCTCGTGAGGTGGATAGGCAGGGTGACAAGCCCCGTCCTGCGTTGAAGGGGGAGCTGCACGGTCTCAAAGCCTGCCAGGACTTGGCCAAAAGCTGCAGTTGTTCAATGCACTGCAGCAGGCAGAGCCCGCTTACAAAGCTGCGAGAGATAAACACCGGCTATCACGGAGATGCAGTACACACGGTGTGGCTGTGGGGAGCATCCTCTGCGAAAGCTTCCAGTGGTAAGCCAAGAAGAGATCCAAGTTTTGCTGCTTTCATGTTTCACTGCAGGGCTTAGCACTTCACTGAAAACTTCCCCAGAGGGGAGCTGGAAAAACCGAGCTGCAAGTTTAAAGGCAGATGCAAAATGCTGAACCATAGGCGGTCCTACATGAATGGGATGTGAGTATAATCTAAGAACAGCACCCAAATAACCTTGATAATGCTGTTTTAGAGAGAATGGTTTCAGGATGTAATAGTGTCAAGTGGTGAAGGAAAAGGTAATGTCTTTAGGAAGAGCCTTGGAGCAGGGGTTGCGTGCCTGACTGCGTCTTGGTTTTTCCATTTCTATCAGTTGCTCTAATAAACAGTGCTGCTTTGCCCATTAAAGTTTTCTTCGCTCTTTTACTGTAATGGGCACGTCAGAAAGTCCAAGGAACAGCTCATTAAATCAATAATACTTATGCACGGACACAGCAGAAACCAAAGTGGAGTTATGCTGGAGTCTAAGGCTTTGGAAGAACAGGGAAACAGGGCTGCGCATGCTGATTTTCAAAGGGGGGAAAATGCAGGCAGAAGCAGAGTGTTTTTTTTTTTCCCCTTCAAGTGACACAATCTTGAAAGAACAACAATAAAAAAATCCAATGGAAAATTGCTAGCATATTCTTCAGTCTGATTTCTTACCTACGATACTGTACTATATGCAGTGAGGGTAAAAAAAAAAAAAAAAAAAAAAAGGAATGCTTCAGACTCGAGTTCTGACCATTCTGCCTATGACTTGACAGACAGAGAAAAACCTAAATGGTGGCTTTGTGGGCAGTAGCGAAATTTTGACTCTCAAATGTAAAAGGGGCTTTGAAGCATCTGTGTAACTTTAACTGTAAAATAACTAGTATGAAGTGGAGTCAGATTTTTTGGCATGAAAATTAGGACTTTAGGTATTTTAAGTTTTCTCACGTTTGTGAACTTTCATGAGGGATATAAAAATCTTTCAGAAAGATTTTCATCCTTTGCCATTATGCTGTGGGATATATGGAGGACAGAGACGCATTACGAGTGTCATTTAAAGTCTTTTCCACATCCCTTTGCTTCCAGGAGGTGTTAAATTAACCTGGTTCTAGTGCATTATTGAAACACCTGCACGATGTTGGATAATGTCTTCTCTGCCCTGGGAATTGTTTTTTTTTTCCAGTTAACAGATGCTGCCTCTGTTTGTTTTGAAGCAGGAAAAGATAACACAAGGTAGGCCCTACATAAACAGAAAATTACTCTTTCCACATTTCTTGGCAGCAGTCGTGGGTTAGGTACAGGTGGATGTCCCCTCACAGATGCAGGAGTGATATTAAACGGAGGAGTCATGTGATGCCAATTAAACGTGCATGTCAGCTGGCTTCTCTTCAGTACTTTGTTTGGCTGAGTGGATTCCAGCATCTTCAAAAAACTAAACAAACAAACAAACAAAACAAAACAAAAAAGAAGAGAAACAACCACACAAAAATCAAAATCACCTGGGACTAAATTAAAATACCAACAACGATAAAACCAGCCTGGCAGAGCAGCTTCCTCTCCTGCCATAAGCTTATACATGTACTTTTTTCGTGCAGAGTTCCTAATTTTCATTCAGAGTTACTGACGTGGCCCCAAACGGTGCACGTTTTGGCTTTGGCCATGATGCCATGCCGTGGTGTGGTGCAAGCCAGCTAACTTGCAGCTGTGCAGAGCTTGAGGCGAGGGTTTTGTGCCACAGGGAAGGGAAGTCACCCACTTTTCCCAGTGGGACAAACTCTCCCCTGAAGCTTTCAGAAGGTATCAGATAAGAGTTAAGCTATTTTTATCTGTGGGGAAGCTATTTTAAATTTTTTTTTTTCTTTCTTTCTCCAGTTTTAATGGCTCCCTCTGAGCCCTCCGTGGTCGGGGTTGTCACAATTCAGGCACCTGGTGCTTAAGCTTTATAAAGCAGTAGTGCAGTCCGAGCAGCACTTCAAAAAGCTCTTTGTTTTATTCCAGAAAGACCTTTTTCTAACACGTCACATAGAGAATACATGACCGTGTAAAGTTTTGGAAGTAGGCTATGCAGTCGACTTTATCTGGAGCAGGGAGGCTGTGCAGTGCGGGGCTGTGTCACTTGGGAAGTGCCACGACGTGCACGTTTCTCGCTGTAGTGCATGGCCTCCTGCCCACTCCTGCCTGCCTCTACAGTGTCTCCTTAGCACTCCAGATTACCCATGCCATGGGGCAGAGAGCAGGAGGAAGCAGCTTTGTGGCAGCAGGGCTGCTCGGGCACCCTCTGCTCTGAAGCTGTGTTGTGCTGCTGGATCTGCACGTTGCTTTTTCACCGGGATATGTGATCAGGGTGAACAAAAGGGAACTCGTAAGGCTGTGTACCAAAATGTGACAGTTTCAAGTTAAATGAAACTCTGGGCCCATGTAATGGAGCTGCTCTCACCAAAGGATTACAGCCATTTATTGCCAGCAAACAGCACATTTACTTTGATTCTTACTGGCCGGTAGGACACAAAAAAAATCATTTACCCTTCGGTGCGCCATCTGCCAGGCAGGCAATAAATTCCTATAATCTCCTCATTGAGGCTCTGTCTGTTCCATACTTCCCTCTGTGCCTGTTAAACATTAAGGGATGCATTTACCCGAGGTGTTTTCCAGTCCATATCCTTCAACCTTCAGGAGGGGCAAAGCCACAAAGCCTGCCAAGGTATGGCACAGCCCTCCGTCCAGCATCTCATCCTTCCCGTCAGAAATAAGCAAAAGGCTGGTTAAGGGCGGAGAAGAGGAACACCATCCTGTAGGGTCAGGCACTTGTCCAGGTCCTTGGTGGCTAAACTGGGCCCTGTGGGGCACGGAGTGCGTGAGCTGTGCCTAGCATACATCACAGACCAAATCTGTCTGTCTTCTGCAGGGGATCAGCTGAGCTGTTTTCCCCTAGTGAAAGATACTGAAATAAACTCCACCTGACCTATGCTCATGGTGTTTTTCTCTCTTTTTTTTTTTTTTTTTTCTCCTAATTTGAAATTTCATAGGTGTATATCTATGTGTACATATATTTAATATAGCATTGATGTGTGGTAAAGCCTGACTTAGGCACCTTCCAAGACTGCTGTAAATTTTGGCTGTCTTTGTCACCACCCTTGTCCTCCCTTTGGTGACTTTTATAGCTCTCAACTAAGCACAGGTGTGTTTCTGTCTGGGTTACTGCCATCCTGTCGGTCCCATTCCCCTATTGGTTTTCAGATTCTTGCTCTGTCCCTTTTATAAGGGTCGAAAATTTACAGTGAACAGTTTGAATTTTGCTTTAAAAGGTTCTTTAACACATTAGCTTCAGGTTTTCCTTTCCAGCTGCATGCCAGAGCAGCCGTTGTTTCATATTTATTGCCTTTTCAAGCTTTTTCAAGATTGAGTCACTGACACAGGTCTCCATTGATCACTGTTTTACCAGCGTGCACGTTTTTGTTGTGTTGAAAAATTATGTAGAGGAATATGTTAATGGAAGAGGAGCGAGGAACGCACGTGAGGGTGTGAGGAGACAAACTGTGAGTCTAAACAGCCCTTCGTGGGTTGGGTGGGCTCACTCTTCCTATTGCTTCAGCTTGTTTGGGGCCACGTTTGTGACCCCTGACCCTGCAGGGATGTGGTGGGAAGGGTCAGCACTGGGTGGGCTTCCCAGCAGCACAACTGGGCATCCTGCAGGCCGTAAGGCTCTGTGGAGCTCTCGTTTAGGTACAGCAAAGAGCAGCATATGTTAGCTGTGAGCTCCACAGTTCAGGTTTCTGCGTGAAGGTGAGATGCAGTCTCTAGGGCCGTGTTAATTTGGGATTTACTACCTTTCCAGCAGTTTAAAACAACAGAGCATAACCAAAGCATATGTGCAAGCCTGCTTTGTTCACACCTACTCATCCCGCGTTGATCTTGAGGGGACAGAAGCGGTTCTGGAAGATCTTTGGCATCGCAGCTGCTTTCTAAAATGCTTTTTGCTGAATGGGATTTGATACGACATGTAAGGCTGCTGCCTTATGCTTTTGGGCAACCGTCTTCCTATGTGCCGATGAGATATTTATACATGAGGCCTTTGTTCCCCGCTTGCTGCTGGATGATATTAACTTCTCCGGATTGTCAGAACCTCAGGAAGGGAAGGCGCTGGTTTAAAAGAAAAAAAGAAATCTGTTTCTCCACAGCACAGGTGCAGTTCTAGGGCTCTGGGTTTTGCACATGCCTCGGGGCTGTAATCAGAGATGCCTGGAGCTGGCTTTGAGCGCAGTGCCACGCACGAAGGCAGCGTTACGGGAGCCGCACCATTCAGGATAACCACAGCCTGCCCCATGCTGCCGCCTGAATTCCTGTGATTGCTCCTCGTCCGCGTGGGACCTCTGCGTGACGTGGAAGGCTGTGTTTGTTTGGGTGCCTGCCGGGTGAGCTGTCTGCACAGGGCAGAGGAGCTCTTTCAGAAATCAGCCGCCTCCACAGGCTCGTGGCGAAGCTTCGGCCTGTCTTGCTGTTTGCCCACGCAGGGCTCTGCTTGGCAGTGCTCGCTGTCACTGCCCAGGGCCCAGCACCACTGCAGCGTGACGAGCTCCATTTCGACATCTGCTGAAGTTTCAGGTTGGCCTTTTACATAGTCGGAGCCATTATGAAATGCCACGAGGTGGCACTGCATTAGCTCTGCTGCGGGCGACGACAGAAATCCTCCTCCGGAGGGAACGCCAGGGAGCTTCAGCCACGGTGCAGTGGGCGTGCAGAGCTTGCCACCCGTGCCCGCAGTGCCAGGGGAAACACCTGAATGCTTCCCCTGGGAGCTGCTGATAAATCTGTCCCCAGTGGGGCTTGTCGGGTTGTTCTGGGAGGGAAGAGGTGGAAGGGGCTGCATTGGACATTGGTTTCCTGGGCTGCCAGGCTGCTGTGCCAGCCAAAAGGTGCTGCTCCCTGCCCCTCACGCTCTTTCTTCCAAGGCTGTCCCAGCCGTGGGTAGGCAGCGTCTGCTCAACAGAGGTTTTGTCTTAGAAAATTGCCTGCAGCCCCCTTTTGAAGGGCCGTTGTGCTCTGCTCTTTTCCCTGCGTACTGGTGACCCTTTAAGATGGCCCGGGTTGTTCCCTCTCTCCCTGCCCCTTTCCAGGTGGCACTGCCTGTCTCTTCCAGCTCCTTTGCAGCTTCGGCTACTAACTGAATTCATTCGTATAGCCCCCTTAGCAGGAACCATAATGAACAGTCCCAGAGCAGCTTTTGATCTGTGTTCCTTTGCTTGACAGTACGAGGCTTCAGTCCTTGCCCCATTCCCAGTTGAAGCTGCCTTTGCCCGTGGAGCAAACTGGGGACGATGCCCGCTGCTGAACACCGCTCTGGAGCAGCACAAGCATAGCAGCAGAGCAGGGGGATGACCAAGTGGTGCCTGTGCTCTGCCATGTGCGTGCCCCGCCGTGCCATCTGTTAGCATTGCCCAGGGCTAAGCTGTTGGGTTTCCAGGCCACCTGATGGCATGGCTGCATTGCTTCTGGGAAGTGTAAGTCCCTTGATTTTTAATACAGCTCACTTTTCCCATTCTGAGGTAAGTTTAAAGCTAAGAAATTATGTCCAGGTTCCTGGGGAACAAAAACTGGAACGTGGGCTTGCTAACCCATTGGGGAGCCAACAGAATATCCTCCATCTGGTAGGTGCAAAGGTTGAAGTATAAATTTAGATGAACTTGCTCAGGGACATCCAGAGATCTAGTTTTGAACCAGGCTGCCACATCCAGGCCTCAGAGGGAAGCCAGGAGGAACAGGCTGCAGTGGAAGGGCAGATACAGATGTCACATTTCACCACTGCCCTTTCCTTCCTTTCCTCTACTGGTAGAGATAGGTGTTTATATGCACTCTAAGGATGAAGCTGGGTATTTTTATTTGTTTTCCAGGCATTTATTTATTTATTACAAACACCCAGGGGCTGTAGACTTTGTAGGGTAGTGCACAGCATAACTGACCTTGTGGCTTTCCTCTTGGATTTTTTTAGGCAACTCTGCCTTTGCACCCTGAGGTTGACCTCAGCATCCCTCAGCAAAAAACGTGTGGCCAACAAGCTCTTCTGGTAGCTCCTTGTGCAGGGCCAGAAGGCAAGCGAGGTATTCCAAAGGTTGGTGCCTTTATCTCGGGAGGGGATGGCCTGCCAGAGAGTGCAGAAGGATGTGCTGAATGTTGTACCTGCTTCTCCCTGCCTGATTCTGTGTTAGAAGCATTTTTGCCATCAGTGGGAAAGTTTTCCTCTGGGGTACGCTTCCAGGAGTAATGGTGGTTAGCACTTACATTGGCAAGGCAGTTTGCAAGCATTAATTAAAAAGTCCCAGTGAAGAAGAGAGGCACAAACTGTGTTTTGGAGCTAGAGAAACTGAGTCGTGTATTGTTTCAGCATTTTGCACAGGCTCCTGTAACAGATCAATGGCAGGCCTAGAAGAAGCTGGAAGCTGAATTTGGCTGCGGGGCCAGCACCAGCTCCTCCGTGACCACGACAGGATGATGGCTGACCCCGAGCTCCCAGCTCAGGAATATGGCACTCGATGTTTTCTCTCAGCACTTTACAAACTCAGAGGAGCTTCTGGAAAAGTTATCTGTCTTCTTTCCACCCATTCTCTTCTTTTCATTTCTCCAGCGAGCTGTCAATACCTACATCTCTGTTTCTCGGGGAGGGATTGCTTTGCAGCCGCGTTCAGCCAAGCTCGATCAGAGCAGCTAAGAGCAGCTTTCGCACAGGTTTCTTGTAGTCCAGCTGCAGCTCGTTGGGTTTATGCTGCTTTGATACATTGCCCATTTATCTCCTGAATATTCCCCAATGGGGAGGTGCCTCCTGTTGCACAGACTTTCATGGTTTGTTACTTCTTCAGCCTGGTGATGGGGTCTCAAGTCAGGCTATAGGGAAGCTCTGTATCCCAAATGCCTGGGACAGGAGATAGGGCAAAGGGTGAAGGGCCAACCCCATAGGAATAGATCCCCTAAAGCTCCTTTCCTCCCTCTCAGCCCCTGCCTGGGGCCACCATCTCCTGAGGGTCTCCAGCTCCCTGCCATCCCCCTGGAATCGCAGCTCCTCCCCAGCCCAGCAGCTGCTCTCTTGCTGTGTAAATCTCACTGCAGAGCCTTCGAACAAGCCCTGTCCCGCTGTATATCCAAACGGCGCTCTTCCTGCTCTGCGTTGTGTCTGTGGTTTGTGCTTATAAATCCCGAAATAGATCAAGAGCGCGCGGCAGGCTGGAGAGCAGTTTTGCCTGGAGCACTTCAGTTTTGGTTTCCCAGCAGCAGGCTGTGGCTGTTGGAAAGTTGTACCCGTGGACTCGCTGCTTGCTTGAGCTTCTGAGCCGCGTGCACGCGCTTTGGTGGGGAAAGCAAGGTCGTCAGCAAGCTGCTGGTGGGAAAAGATAATGCTTATTGCAACCCGTGCCTTGCGAGTGCCTAAGGTTGTAATGCTGGGTATGCAAAGCAGATCGAAACCAAAAAAAAAACCACCTTCCTTCAATTAGTTAAGCTCTGAGAAAGTGTCTCCTGCATTGCAGACAAAATGCAGGCGCTCGGAAGGGAAGAAGCAAGCATGAAGAATTTGGCAAGTGATGACGGCCTAAATCCTGTGCTTGGCACAGGCGCTTCTTGCTGCTACCTGGTCAAGGTTTGCAGCAGGAATGTAAGATCCATCGTCCTGGGTGGTGCTGGCCTTTTGGCTTCCCTGTGTCCGAGCTGACCACAGTGAGGTGCAGGCTCAGGGGGTGTTGCCATCCCTTTCTACTGCTTCTCGGCTCTCGTGCTGACCTCTTGGGACCACAGGCAGCTTGTGTGAATTAGAAGTGTTGAAGCTGATTGAGCCTACCTTGAACGGCGATAGTGGCTACAAAAATACCAGGAGCGTGACTTCTGATCTTCTCTAAAGATATTTGTGCACGTGCAAGGTTCGGCTGTGTCGGGACCCAAATCCCCAGACTTTAAATTGGCTGATTAAAATCCTTTCCGCTAATCACTCTTCCACTTTGCCTGGTTTTATATAATGATAAATAACATTTCACAGTTTCTCAAGTCATTATAACATCTTACGGAAAATATCCAGACTTCTCATATAAGATACCAACAGGAAAATACCTTGTAAAATTCAGATGTTTAATTTTTTTTTTTATCCTCATACTTCATAAAGCAATAAAAAAAATAGCTCAAAACCAAGTTTGAGATCCCATTACAGGTCACCTTCAGGGTTGCTGAGCTGCAATGAAAGGTATTTCTTCACACTTGATAAGAATAATGTGTTTATATTTATTGCAGGGGCAGAATACAATTTATGAGCTCCTTAGCCATTTATTTCCCGGGGCCTGAACGGAGCTGGGTCATGGGAGATCAATGGCCTGGCTAGCATTTTGTTCTCCAGTTTCACACCTTTGTTTTTTTTTTATTTTATTTTTTTAAGGAAGCCACTAATCTTCCTGTTATTCCTATTCCTATTATTCCTATTATTTCTATTCCTATTATTCCTATTCCTTCCTATTACTTATTCCAGTTGGCATATTAGGATCACCTGCCACCCCAGGCAGGAATCTTCCTACACACAGGACAGTTTCAAATAATCCTTAATTTTGGTCGGTCCCATCCCTGAGACTCCCCCGAGGGATGCCTGGCAGACCGTGCACGAAAATGTTTTTACCAGCTGCAGGATTTGTGGCTGATGTTTGGTTTTGCTGTCTCGAGCACGTTAGGACTTTGTTCCCAGCTAGATCGCTGTTGTGTTTAGTGAGTGACACTTGAGAAAATATCAGCTCTTGTTTGTCCCAAGTTCAAACCCTCAAATCCACGATCTGTGGGTGAGTAAATGCTTCGTTGTCACTCAGCCACTTTACCTGTTACTGCAGTCAAAATTCCTTTGTCGTGTGATTTCCCAAGTTTTAAAATATTGCATAAAGTGTTTAACTTCATTTTTGCCGGCATGTAAATAGAGAGGCAGCGGTGCTTCAAAAGAATTATTAGTAATTCAGTTTAAGAATTGAGTCTTTCAGGCTAAGCTGGTAATTTCTCGAAGTGACTTTGATGCACCTGTAATGGCTTTGCAATTGTCAGAAGAAAAACTCTGGTACTGAAAGCGCATTTTATAAAAGATCCATTAGCCCAGTATCTTTCTCTTGGTTAAAAGAAAGGATCTGCGGCTGATAATGGCTCTCAAAAACATGTCTTGTCTTTCTTACATCAGGTTGCGTTTTTAGAGAATTATGTGAAGTTTTCAGATCGTGGCAATTTGCTCAGCGTTTTGCTGCTCCTCATCCTCAGAAAACTGCCTGTTACACAAGTGGCTGTCAAAATCTATAGGCTCTATTTATTGGCCTTTATAAAGCGCTTTTCACTGGGATGTTCGAGGATTGTGCATGGATTAAAAAACAGCAAGGAAGCGAGCTTGGAGGAATCTTGATGCCTTTTTATGCTGGGAATGTTATAAGATAAAACACTGGATAAATGGGATGGAAAATGAGAGTGGATTCACTGTACAGGTGGGCTCCGGCTCTCCGCTCCCTCAGACTGCTGCTCCTGCCTGTGCCACAGCCACAGCACCCCACAGTCTTGTCCTGGGTGTTGGACAGCTTTTAGGGGGAGAACCCATCAAAATATGCCCTGGTGGGCAAAATAATCGAGTTTCATAGCTTCATATATGGATGGAAATTCTTGCAAATATGGCTTTATGCACTGAAAGTTGTTGGTTGTTTTCCCCCCAAGAAATTTTGCAGAAAACTTCATTTCTAAATGAACAGTTCATTTTAAAACTTCCTGAACACTTATTTTTGGAGTGATTCCCAAAGTTGATGTTATAGTTACCAGTAAAATTGAAATTGCTGTCTTCATCTCGTTCTAACACGATGTTGATTCCTGGGTATGTTCGCGACTTTGTAACCCAGCCAGGGCTCAGATGAATTTGGTACTCAGAAAAGCTCCTTCCAGATCCTGAGAAACCAATAGTGATGACAGTGGTGCTGTGTGGATGGCTGGTTAAGATCCTAAATATTAGTTTGTCCTTTTTAGTTCACGCCATCCAATTTCATCCAGGAACAGCAGCCCGGTGTGCTGTAGAAATACCAGCAGGGAAAGAGTTAAGACAAAATAAATCCCAGCAGAGGGTCCCCTGAAATAATGCATCTCTGACATAGTTTCTGACCTTCTGCCTTTGCTTTCCCTCCTTCCCCCTCCTCCTCGGTCCAGTTTTTCATTAAGATGTTGGAGCTGGATCAATGGAGTGAGGGCAGGAGGCTGCTCGGGTCCCATGGTCCTGGGTGGAACTGACGGCGATGATGAAGTGGACCCTCGTTTTGTATTAAAGGCTGATGCTAATTCCTCTTCTCCATTAAGAAACTGCCATCAAAGAGCAAACTTATTTCCTCGTGTTTTGACAGAAGGTGAACAATTGCAGTTGCAGAAGCAATTTGGGGGAGCGTAAAAGCTGTCAGCACAACGAGGGGTGGCTCTCAGTGCATTCACACCCAGCAGCGCTGCCCGCTGAAGGTGTCTGCTTTTCCCTGGCCACGCGTGTCCCCGTGTGAGGTATGTGAGGTATTCTTCGGGGAACTTGGCTGGGGATAGGCACTGGTCCCTTGCTTTTTTGTGCCAGGTGGTCATTCGCATCCCTGCACACAGGACTTCAAAGGGACACCCTTCTGGTCTGGCCACACGCTGCAGTCACCGCGTGCTCACGTGGATGGCTCTGCAAGGTGCCAGGAGGCAGTCTGTTTCTCTTGTTAAACAGGCCACTCAGTGTTTTGTTGTTTGTACAAGGGAGGCTCCGTGAGAAATCAGACGTGAAAAACAGAGTTCACAGGTGAGGGATGTGATCCCATCTCATTCGTGGGTCTGGGAGTCAGGGGACGTGGATTCCACTCCTGATCCTGCCACCTCCCTCTGTCACCACAACCGGGTAGCACGATGTCCTTGTGCCTCAGTTGTCCTGGTGACAGAAAGGGACTGCGGCTTCTTGCTGTCTCGTAGGAAAGCTAAGAGGCCAAATGCTTCTTTGCAAATGACGTTGCGATCCCAGGCTGAAAGCTGTTATGTAAGTATAAAATATATTATTGTGGTTTGTTGCAAAACAGAAGAAAGATGTTTTTAATTGTGTGCTGTTGGAGCAATCAGTTTCTTGCAAGAATACAAATAAAGATCACAGCTTTTCATGTCATTTGAAAGAGGCAGTTGGTAGCAGCATGAAAGAAAAATGTCTTAGAAAATTCAAGCACGGTCATCTACAGAGAAAATACTTCAATTCTTGCCCTTTTATCTTTCCTTTTCCATTCTGAGTTTCTTCCCCACATGCCCTGCAGACAGTATCCCTATGATACTGTAGTCTGCAGCCATGCCTGCCTGGAGAGATGCCCCCCTTCCCAAAACCCAAATCTTCATTTTGTCACATCAGTGGGTGTATATTAAGGAGTGGGTGGTAGGAGGAAGGATATTATTTGACAGCTAATATTGTAAATGCTGTCTAATACGGTTTGTATATGGGAACAGTAATAGCTACTGCTGCTGTGGTTTTGTTGCTGCGGGGAAAATGCAATAAATAGGAATTTCAGAGGAAGATCTGGTGATGAAGAAGGGTACTGGGATTTCATTTGCTGTTACTCTGCTACCACTGTTAAATCTCCTTTCTCATCTTATTGGAATAAAATATAGGAATACTTGAATAAATATATGTATATATATCTAAATATGGGAATACTGGAATAAAATAGATCTAAACAGACCCTGGCATGCTATAGGTGTACCGGACGAAGGCAATATACATACCTGTTCCCATTAAAACTCACCCCCATGATCCTCTGTGGAGAACCATGACACTGTGTCACAAAACCTTCCAGCTCAAGATCCCAAAGCACTCTCCAAAGACTGATTGTTCATCTTTGTGCTGCCCTGTGGTAAGTTAGCATTGCTGTCGTCCTTTAATAGGTGACAAGGGTGGGATGCTCCACAAGCACACGGTCAGCTTGGGGCAACACCGGGAGGAATGCACACCCTTCTGACCTTCCATCCGCGAGGCTGTACTTTGTGTGAAACCTCAGCAGTGTCTGCCACCGCGCATCGTTGGTTTGTTCCCTTGCTCAAAGCTTTGTTTTTCCTCCTTTGCTCTTCCCTTTGGTCAGGGCACCCAAGCATGGCAAATACTGCAGAGCAGGTATTAAGGAACAAGCCTGTAAGGAAATAAGCTGCTTTGCTTATTAAAATAGAAGAATGCAGTTAACGTGTGCCCTGGCAGTTGGGAGAAGGAACAAAGACAGCGCTCTCCCTCCTTTGCATGTGTACCCCATGTTCCTGGAGACCCTGCTGCTGCCTGGCCTCCTGAGATGCTCAGACGCAGCTATTGCGTGGGGTAACAGGACAGAAACCTGTTATGTTGTTGCATTTCCCCTTCCGGAATCACTGAGGAATATTTGGTCAGCCAGAAAGTTGCACAAAGTGGCCAGGGCTGTTGCGTGTGGGAGACTGTCCTGGGTTGGCCTGTGACTTCTGCACCAAACTGGGGTATCAGCACACTTAAGGGCTGTTCACGTCTCACATAGGACTCTGTAGGGTTTTCTGCTAGACCTTAATCTTGCTCTCCTCAGTCCTAAATGTACCCATGTACTGCTTAGTCTGTCAGTGGTCTCCTAACATAACTTGTGTCATATCCCTCAGTCCTGAATCTCTCTGCATAGCCTGAAAACCATGTCTCTCTGCCCACTTTCTCCCCTTTCGTCAATCCAGCCAGTCACTCTGAGTGTCTCACAGACATCTCTGTGTGATGAAATGCATGCCTTCTAATAAAATCTCTTTGGCCTCTCCAATCTTGTCTCCAGCTGAGGTTTTCCTGAAAACCACGTGTCTTCTGTGGGTGATGGTATCCTGCTACTTCTGGCTAACTGAAGTTTCACCCATTAGGTGAAACTACATTCCTAGTAGGATAGGAAATCAGAAAAATTAAGGGGATTCTTGATATAAACTCATTTCTATTTTAGATAATTAAACCAAATTCTGTTTCTCTGACTAAAGTGACACAAATTACAGTGGAAGGCTTTGAAGTTTTTGCCAGGAGTCCACAGAGTTTTTACTTCTGGTGAGCTCTTTGCCCATGGAAGCCCATCCTCTGCTCCCACTCAGGGCCTCTCATGAGGACCTGTGCATCTTGCTGTCTCCAGTACGCCATCTGGGCACTGCCTCATCCCCTGGCTTGCAACGTTTGAACCTAGGAAGAAGCCCTTTGGTAGAGACAGCTGTGATCTGGCCCATCTCCTCTTCTTGCTGGTTCAACCTTCTGTTGGCTTTTGGTTTAATTTCGCTCTGTGTAAAGGCTGTGACTGCCTCTGCTGACAAGGCCGAAGGACCATAACCACTGTTTGCAGCACTGTGACCGATCGCTTTCAGCTTGCTGGTCCACCCTTGGATCATTTGCTCCAGCCAAGCTGGAGGATGCCTAATTCAGTCGCAGCGTGCCTGCGCAAGGCTCTGCAGCTCCTCCAAAATGTGGTTTGTGGTGGTATGCAACTTCACTCAGGGAGCGACTGTGGATGCGGACAGGTTAAGGAGAAGAGGGCTAACTCCCCATGTGCATGAGGCGCTGAGGCCCAGATGGTGTGCTTAATTACCCTGGCCAGCTCTGGCACCATCCTGCTCCAGGGGGAATTAAATGAGGAATGGCGTGTCAGGGGCTGCTCCTTTCCAAGCTTCCCCGAGCACACCAGCCCTATCCCAAATGCCCCCAGGACAAAGTGGCTCTGGGGCAGGGCAGGGGCTGCCCTTGAGCTTTCCTGCTGGGCTTCTGCACACTCCATGTGGCGTCAGGACCACCTCATTACAAGTGGCTCCAGGACTGCAGAGGCAGCCTGTAGAGCCTCTGGTGTATGACAAGAGCTTGCTCAAGCAGCTTGCTTGGTATTTCTGTTCCCTCACTGTCATGTGTGTGGAAACATCCTATCGTGGTGGTTGGCTTTGCATCTGGACAGGGCCTGCCCACCATGCTGAGTCACTTGCCCCATTCCCTTTCCCCATAACCAGCAGGAGTTTTAAATGATAGAAATGCAGGAGGATGAATGTTCAGACTGAACTTGGGAGGTGGTCTTTATTTGGGCAGAAATTTGTCATACATGGTTTTGGAAATAAAGTCTTTTTTCTTTCTTTTTTCATTTTCCATGTCCCATTCTGTCAAAAAAAAAGAGGAAAATTAATTTAGTTATTCTTGTGAAAAGCAGAAGGGGGGAGAAAGCTCTTCTAGGTGGCCGTGGCTGTTGTTTCCTGAAGCTGTTTTTCAGCTGTTTGAAAGTTGTGATTTCGCATTTGTGAAATGCTCCTCACCGAAGAGCGACGTGTGGCTTTTTTCCCGAGGAAATTGGGTTTGATTTGACCAGGCTGTTAGCACCACAAATGGCACGCTGGGCCTGCCCTGCAGAGGGTTTTTGCTGGGTTTAGGTGTGTGCTCAGGAAGGAGGCGCCGGCCGGGAGTGAATAACTTCGCTCTGCAGCCAGCTGGGTGTCCAAAGGGCCCTAAAGCAGCACCGGCTGCTGTTCACGGGGCTCGGAAAACTTCAGGTAAGAAAAGCATTTCTCGTAGTGCCTGCTCCTCTGCCTATCAAAACGCCTCGGCTGCCTGGGGAAAGGCACTCGGCTGTAAAAGCCGAGAGGGCATGAATCCTATTTCCAGGTGCTTCATAATTCTCTGTACTTCACAGCTCCTCTTTAGTGAGCCCAGCTCAGGCTGAACCAGCCAGAAGTCGAGAGCTGCGGTTTGTTACGGAAATAGGCCCCGCTGGGGGACAGCGTGTGGCTCTGATCCAACGGCCACTGGTTTTTATTTGGCCGGTTTAAGGGTTTTTGAGAATCACATGCTGAACGTGCAGAGCGAGAGGTTTTAGTAGGCACATTAACGCGGCCCCCGAGAATGGCTGTGCTCTGTGAAAGTGCCTTGGCCGAGGTCAGGCGCAGACTGATATCCCCGATCTCCTTGCAAGTGCCTCTAATGAGCCTGCAGATGCTTTGCAAACAGAAAACTTGGTGAGGGGGAGCACCACGCTGGTGGCATTTAATAAAAGAGAGATGAGGGCATCCTGTGGCCTGGGGAGCTGTGTCCCTGTGAGGCTGATTCTCTCTGATATTCTACTTTTTTTCTAAAAAAAGCAAGCAGATAGAACCACTCTATGAAAGGAAGTGGAAAAACATGCCTCACGTTTGAGTTTGAATGCTTAAATCACCTCGGGTCCTGCACACTCGAAGCTCCAGCGGGCACGGTGCCCTGTGGGGACGTGGGAGGTGGGTGCTTTTTGTGGCCCCTGGGTGAGCAGTGGGGAGGCAGGGTGCACACATCGCTCCAGGTAGGTGTGTTTGCTTCTTCCTCAGTGCCCTGGGCCTCTGGAGCCGCTCGCAGGCTGAGCGGGAGAGGCAGAGGGGCCCTGGGAGGCAGATGAAAGCCGTGGCAGGCTGAGCCCGGGGCGCTTTGCAGCCAGCCCTGGAAGGCGATAATCATTGGAGGGATAATGGCTTGTTTCGGGTTAATAGATCCTGACAGCCTAATTTCCCCTGGTGAAAATAAAAGGGAATAAATCTTAGAAATACTGTAAAATCGATAGCTAGCAGCGGAGGGGCTGACAACAAGACCCTATATCCACAGCACATTATTTTCGTGAATTGTTCATTTCACATTTTGAGCGGTTGGCTTCTCTGCGGCTTTGCTAGAGCCAGGTAATCCTCCCTTCTCCTTCCTGCCATGCCCATCTCCTCAATGCCTGCATTTTACTCGCCTTTCAGCAAAGGGTCGGCAGCCTCGAGCGTGTTGGAGGGGAGTGCTGCCCCCCTGCCCGGGGGACCCCACAGCTGCCTGGCTTTACTGGGGAACTTGGGGCTGCTTTACCCCTTCGCCTAGGCAGGCGTGGCTTAACCTAATTACAGGTCTTTATCTGTAAACAGCGAGATAACAGCATCCTGACCCTCTGAAGCAACCCAGCCGCAGGAGTCTTTGCTCAGCGCTCTGTGGCTCTGCTCCCCAGAGGAAGGCTGCAGCCGCTGTTACGCTCGTGAGCTGAAGCTAACGCCGCACCTCCTGGCCTTCCCAAGGTCAGGGTTTAAGATTCTCACACCGAGCAGCCAGAAGCTTCCCCAGATAAATCGCAGGGTCCGCTGAGAGCGGTTTGCAGTAAGTGCGGGTTGGCAGCGTTACAGGAGCAGAAGATCATGAACCAGAAAGCTGTTAAACACTTGGGGATGGATGCCGAAACAAGGGCTGCGGAGAGCACTGCTGTGCTGGCACCGAGCCGGGAGCTGTGGGGCTGGGGTGGAGCAGGGATGGGGTTCTGCTGATCAGTCTGATCCTCTGCTACGTGGTGGTACCTTGCTGAGGAGGGCTGCTGGATCCTTGCTGACACGCACCAGCCCGAGCATGGGCTGCACAGTCCTCCCAAAGGGTGCACGCGGGCTTGGGGAAGACGGCTTGTGCTGCGGGGGGTGTTTTCTTGGTGTTGGCTTCCCCGTGAACGAAGGAGTGAGCTCTCAGTCAGTCCTGTTGTGGACTTTATTTTAAAGGCAGGGTGGAGGAACTACGTGTTACTGAATTTCCAAATGCCAAGGGTTATTTAAGACCTTTTACAGTAAAAACTGTGGTAAAAGCTGCTCTCCTTTCCCAGATGAATAACACAACGAGGTTTTTAAGAGGAGCCTACATGAGTGATTGATCCCATCTCGCAGTTACAGGGATTTGGCCTTTTCCTGTCAAGGCATTTGCCTCTGAGCTGCTGCTTGAAGTTGTGTTCTTCATTAACAGGAAGGAAAACACAGTTTGTGTCCTGGATACAGACATCTTGGACAGAGGCAAGCGCACTTGCTGCCTGTCTCAGCTCCTCACTTATTCCTCCCTGCTGGGTGACAGCCGGGGACAACCTGCATTTTCTACTTGATCAGGGCACTGCCCGGGGACTAACTCCTGCCCCTGGAACAGGCTTCCTGTGTGATGCTGCACTCATGTCTCTTGGACCCAGACCTTGTTCTGTCATGTCTCACGCCCTTCCTTTTCCCTTTTCTGGCTCTCCATCAGGTAGCTTTCAGACTTTTCAGGCTCACCGTGTGTTAGTGCAGTGGCCATTCAGTGATGTCCTTTCCTTCGCTGGCACTTCAGTCACTACATACAGCACAAACGTACTTCTGGGAGAAGCCTAAGAGGGTTTCTCCACTAATGACTGAGGTTGTCCTTGGGATTTTCTTCCCCAAGGTGAGTTCTGTTATCCCTTCTCTCCTGCTGCATACTTACCACTTAGTGCTGATGACCCCGTGCAACACCTTTTCCTCTCTGTTGATACCATCCAAAAATTGGGGGAAGACCCTTTGCTTAAAGTAACTTAAACTGAAGTGTTTCTTTAAGAGGCAGACTTATCACTCTTTCCACTAGAACATGCAAGCAGTGGCTAAAATCCCTTTCAGAAGACCCAGTCATCCTTCTGCTTACTGTGGACTCTTTCTTCCCCTGGCAGGAGGAAGGATTTCCATCCACCCCCTCTCTCCCACCAGGAATTCTGCTCATTTCAATTAATAACAAAAGCAGAGCAACATCAATTATTTTTTTCACAGAAGCCTAATTTAAATAGTACGGGTAGTTGTGTTTTCTCCTAACACCTTTTCGTGGAAAAATCAAGGAACTGGTCCATTAAAGCTCCACCTCTCTATTGTGAAAAGTAAACAAAAATCAATGTGCTGCAGGCAGTCCGTTCACAGAGACGGTGCTGACATCAGGCTGGGCAGAGAATCCCCTAGTGACTCCTGCTTGTAGTATATATTCTCCTCTGCTGGAGTAGCTAATGAAATATGTATAACATTTAGCAATAGGGATAATAATAGCTGGTTCACGTGTAGCGTTATTTCAGTTGATGATTACAGAGTTCCCTTCTTTGATGTATTTGCATTTTGAAGATATGTGGACCGAGGACAGTAAAATAATTTTAAGAAGTCATCCAGCATCCCTAAAAACTGGGATCTCAGTGCTGTGCTTCAGTGGTTACAGAGATGCTTTTGGGGATGGAGGGTGTGGTGGGCAGGAAAACAAAGCTGGGGTCATGAAGTCAGAGGACTCAGGTCCTCAGAACTGGAGCCTCTTTGTGACATGTAGGCAGTGGGAGACGATACCCTCATACCAAGTAATTTTTATTTGCAGCTGATAAGCTGCAGCTTGTATAAGGGGTCAGGAGGCTGCAGTGCTGCAAACGTGTGGGGTGCAGGAGCTTGAAGGGACAGCCTGAGGTGGGATGGGAGAGTGTGAATCTCACCCTCGCTTTGTGAAACTTGGCAGATGTGTTGGAGTCATTTGTCTTTAGTTATTCAGCAGGTCAGAAGCAGAGCCAGAAATAGAATCCAGGTCTCCCGAACTCCGGGGCCACCACCGTTATCTCCAAACCCGTATTTCCTCTCCAAAGGCGTTTCAGAACTACACAACGTGCCATGGGATCTTGCACTTTTCTACCCAGCCAGCTCTTTGACATGGCCATGCAGGTGCTTTTTGATCATTACAGCATATTCAAAATCTGTGACAGGTTGATTTTGTTCAAGAGCTTAAAATGAGTTTTTCACGTGTGAGGGTCTTTTGCTACCGTAGGCAGAGGCAGAACTGTGATACCAAAGATAAAATGAGTTAGCACTTCACTCTGCAGCTTTCAAGGTGACCTTCACATTAACAAAACAAACAAAAACCACTTGAATATAAATCAGGAAGTGTTATGTATTTATTTGTTTATGATTTAGAAAATGCGGCTTAAATGCACGGTGCTTTTTGGACACTTTAGAGAAAGCCTCTAGGAAGCTTCTGCACACCTCCTGACTCATACGTTATGCTGCATAGCGATGCAAAATCGCACAGATCTGGCCAGTGTGGAAATCAAGCCTGGGAGGATAGTAAAGCAAGGGCCTGAGTTTAATCTGTTGGGGTTTCAATCTGCCCCTGAATGTGTTTTTCCTCTCCTCACCCCAGAGTTAGGTTGTAATTGCAGCTGTGACCAGAACCTCATGTGGGTCTCCAGCTCTTTGTTCAGGCCACCTGATGACCGTACTGCTCTGCCTTACTAGCAGGGCTTTTCTCTGACATGACACCGCTTTCTGTACAGTGCCCGTCCTTTATAGGCTCCGGGACCTTCTCAAGGAAGCTGCAGCACCATGGTGCCTCGACCACCACAGGCAGAGCAATTTGGAAAGCGTTGTTTTTTCTTTCACATCAGCCGTGGGGTTCTCGGTGGTGCGTGGGACCGACCGCAGCCGTGGCGAGGTGGCAGAGGCCGAGCACTGCCTGCAGGCAGGCCGCGGAGCCAGAGCTCTCCTGCTGTGCTACAGTCACGGCTGGAGCCGGTGGTGGCAGGACAAAGCCTGGGCCTTCCTCGCTTTCTGAAACAATAAACCCATAAACCCATGGCTACAGGAAAAATAAATAAAAAAGTCCTAAATTGCCCAGAGAAGCTGAAACAGCTCTTCTGGGACGGGGCATCTGTGCTGGTGCTATCAGGCCAGCGTACTCCCCTGAGAAGGAGCTCATATATCATTTGCTTTTGCTGTCTTGAAGACTCTTTTTTTTTTTTACATTTTAACTGAATATTTGTCTTGTTTTGGCATTTATTGACTATTTAATATTTAAACATGCTTAATAAATCCTGAAACGAAACCACTGTCATATGAACATGGGACTTTTCGCCTCAGCGAGGGCAGGCACCAGCAATAAAAAGACAGAAAGCCCAAAGGAGAGGCGGTGTCAGGATAAAAAACGGCCTTCCCTGCCTCAGTAATCGCCTGGCAGGCTCGGCCCCGCGCCGGCAGCGGCAGCGCAAGGGCTCCTCTGGGAAGGCAGTGCTGCGCTGAGCACTGCTGGTGGAGGGCTGCCCGCAGCCCTGGCGCCATCCCCGTCCCTTGGGCTGACGAAGATGGCGGCAAGGAGGGCCGGGAAGCCACAGGTCCCCCCTCCTGCAGCCCCTCTCCCTCTCCAGAGTGTGCCCTCTGGGCCTGGGCACCTGTGGTGCTGCCTCTGCCGAGCTGCTGTGGAAGGCGCCGGCGCCGTGGCCTCTGGCACGGTGGCTTTCGTCACTTGGCAGTCGGTCTGCTCACTGATTTCCTTTCGTGACCTGACACTCTCCGGGGTTCTCTCAGACTGTCTCCAAGCTGTTATTTATCCCTCCCTGTCAGAGCCCGCTCTCTGCTCCAGCTCCGTTTGGGCAGGGCTCTGTCTGAAGGCAAATTCCTTGGGTGGTGCAGCTGCAGGTCCTGCAGGTGCTAGCAGCAGGAACCTCCTAACCTCCGCCTTACCGTACAAACACAGGCTGTCCAGGCAAATGTTTGTGTTGTTTTCTTTGTCTGTTTGTTTGCTTTTGTTTTCAAAGACCTCTAGATCCCCTGAGAAGACCTAAATCGAGATCCTCAAGATCCCCTGAGGAGATTCCTGCAACTCTCCTCCTGCTGTCTGTTGGTGTTTGTCCTAGTGCTCATGCTGGCGGTAGCTGGAGATTCGGCTCAACAGCCTCAGGGCTTAGAAAAGGATGTGCTTCATGCTAAAGCACTCCTGAGAAGGTTTAGTGGTAACCAAATATAAAATCTGTAGGACCCACTCTGCCTTTAATAAGTTAGTTCTGTCATGCAAATTTACTCAGCGGGGTATGAAAGATTCTTAAATTTAGCGTAAGCACCAGAAAACTCCTCTTTCTGCATCAAGAAATTGCAGTGGCTTTATGTCATGAAGCAGCTCTGACGGTTGCTCAGCCTCAGTGCACCCTAACCCCTGGTCGTCACCTTTGTTTTCCACGTAAACCTTCCAACGTGCTCAGTGGATTCAGGTGCTTCTCTGTGCATTTTAGGAGCCAAGATGTGTTGTTTGGAACGGCCACTTCCAGGCCTTTTGAACACGGATGAAAAGCTGCATAGAAAAGGAACAAAATTTGGTCCCCTATATCTAAACAGTGGGATCTGGGAACACTTCATAGCTGTTCGCAGGGGGTGCTTTGGCAGAGCCACAGCTGCCCATGATGGTAGGGCCTGAGCAGATGTCACCCCCCAGCTCATCCCTGCTTCCTTTTGGAGCAGACCCAGGCAGGAGGGAAGGACGGGGCTGCGGTGGGTTCCTCACTGAGCAGGAGCCCAGGACTTCGGGGCGTGCTGCAGAACGCACCTTCCCTGCAGCGAAGATGAAGCTAGAGAGAAAAAATTCAGATGTCATTTTCTACTTTTTTTTTTTTTTTTTTTTTTAAATAGCCACTAGGACGTATTTTAAGAACAATGTGTACTTGCTCAAATCCAGCGATGAGTATTTTCCACCTGGTGAGTGTTTTCACGTCTGAAATCCATTGCTCCTCTCGGCTATTCAGCGGAGCCTAATGAGCCCTATCCTGAGAGCTATTTAGTTCCGTCCTGATGCTGGGAGTGCTGACAACCAGGCTCGAGAGTGTGCATGCTGCGTGCTGAGCCATGTGCTACAACACCACACTGCAAAATACACATCCTGTCTTCTGTGCAGATACACAGGGGGAGGATGGAAAAGAGAAGGTGGGGAGAAGCCACAGGATAACTCCAGTGTTTAGCAGCCAACACACAAGAAGTGGCTCAGATGTGGCTCATCTGAGAGCTGGGAGTGAGAGATGCTCCCTGCTCTGCAAGAAACTCTAGTAGCAATACTGAAAATATGACTGGCTGTTAATTTGAAGAGACAGGGAAGCATCTACCCATTTTGAAGTCCATACACCTGGATACAAACCTGAAAGCTCAAAGCCCTTGGAGGCTTTAGAGGAGAAATTTAGATTACGAATTTGGAACTACATTTTACAGATTCAAAAGCCTGTGCATTTGGAAGAGCGTGAAACATGGTCTTAACCGTGTAGCTTAGAAGCTTCCAGCTTTTTCTTTTTAATTTTTATTTATTTATTTTTTAAATCTGTGACCCATCAGTGGTTCCTCTTCTTTCCTATTCTTCCTCTTCTTCATTTTCCACTGAGATCTTTTTCAATACCTGAATTTGACAAACGCATGTTAGAAGTCTCTAAGACGAAGTTGTTCTACAGGTGACCTTTAATGTGGTCATGTGCAGGAGTCAGTAGAGATGTCCCGTTACACCCCTTCCAAACCCTAGTTTATTATTTGGCTGTCTGTGTTCACTGTTAGCTTTTCCTGAAGTGTCTGTCAGCAGTGGGGTTCAAGGTTCAAAAAAGCAGTGACCTGACCAGAGACGGCAAACCATAAAGGAGGAGGAACTGGATGTCATTCATGCCTGTGCTAATAACTGAGAGCAGCGACAGCTTGGTTTTATTTTCATTTTCCTTCTTGTCACTACCTCTGTCAGTAATTTTCTTTTCAGACACTGTCTGGTCTGTCATTCTGTCTGCAGTCCTGAACCCTAGCTGAAAGACCACTCCACCTGGGTGGGTGCTGCCCAGTGCCCTGCTGTTCCAGTGACTGGTCATGCTGCCTATTACAGTAATTTGGTGTAACCTCAAATGATAGCACTCAAATACGCCATGTTAATATCCAAAGGCTCTAAAATGCTCGTTCCATAAATACACGTCACATCTGATTATGGTACCTTTTAAGGATGCTCTTCAAAACAATTTGTTCTTTTTCGGATTGGTCTGGGAATTGTACTGCCACTAATTTATGAGCAGAAGCAGTTGAATGTTAGTAAAAATTTTCAGAAAAAAAATAGCAAATTTTTCTTTGGTTTGTATTTATTTTTCTTCCATGCTTTGTGCACTGTGTTTCTGGGAAGTATGATTTTGGTACCCATTGATGGAAATTATTTTCTGTTGAAAGACAATACAACCTGTCAGTAGACAGACTTGTGCAGTGACAGAGTTCTCATTCTCTCCAACCACTGCCTTTACAATGCTTCTTGCTGCTCCTTAGCAATTCTGTTCATCTTGTTCGGAGAACTGAGGCAGTTCCATGGAGAATAAAAGCATCAATCACAGGAGGAAGACAACTATCCAGGAAAGGCATTTAAAAAGCACTTCATAGGTTTGATTTGTTGGCACTTAACCTTTGTTCGTCAGTGTTGAAGAGGAGACGAGGTTTTAGGAGTAAGTCTGTTCACAACAAACAAAAGCAAAACAAAAACAGTGTCAGCCTCTAAACAAATCGTTTACTTTGAATAAGTCACAAAACTTTACAGGAGTCTAATCTGGTATCCATTGGTGGTGATACAAATTTCCAGTGATGTCAGTGGTCATTGCTTTATGTTGTTAGTGATTTCAGGGGGTTTGTGTACTTTTCTGTCGTTTGGGCTTTTTGGAAAACCTATTCGGGACTCTGTGTGTCTCGTATTAAGTAGGAGATAGACCAGTTGTGGTGGTCTTTGCTACATACATAGAATTTATAAGCACTGATATTGTTATAGGGAACACAATTATTTTGTTTGTTAGCTTGTGCCATTAAAATTTGTCTTTTTTTTTTTTTTTTTTTTTTTTTTTCGCTGAAGGTGCTGATTTCTCCACCTGTCTGATAGGTGATTACAGAGACATCTGGGTAGCCACATACCAAACTTGTAGTGTAAGGCCGGGTGCCTTTGCCACACATCTGGTTTTCCCTCTGACCTTCCAGGAATGGGGAACCTTTGGTGTGCATGCTGTTGAGCAAGTATCTGATGGGCATGGAAGGGATGGACATACACAGAAAGAGAACAAATAGCTAAAGGAGGGAGAGGGGGTGGCAGCAAAGGCTTCAGCATTGACCAATGTGGTGGGATGGAGGAGATCTGCAAAGCTTACCAGCTAAATTAAGGAGAGGATGTTGTTACTGCAGACCTGAGCCTTACTGACCCTCCCACCTTTCTTCTGCTAGGTTTCCATGGGCTGAGCTGACATGATTTTAATCCCCTTTCTTCTGGCTAGATTTGTCTCCTAGGCCTCCCGGGCCAGGTGTTGGCAGCGCTGGGTGGATGAGGGAAAGGCTGTGGATGTGGTCTACCTTGACTTCAGCAAGGCTTTTGACACCGTTTCCCACAGCATTCTCCTCAAGAAACTGGCTGCTCTTGGCTTGGACTGGCGCACGCTTCGTTGGGTTAGAAACTGGCTGGATAGCCGGGCCCAAAGAGTCGTGGTGAATGGAGCCAAGTCCAGTTGGAGGCCAGTCACTAGTGGCGTCCCCCAGGGCTCGGTGCTGGGGCCGGTCCTCTTTAATATCTTCATCGATGATCTGGACGAGGGCATCGAGTGCACCCTCAGTAAGTTCGCAGATGACACCAAGTTAGGTGCGTGTGTCGATCTGCTTGAGGGTAGGAAAGCTCTGCAGGAGGATCTGGATAGGCTGCACCGATGGGCTGAGGTCAACTGCATGAAGTTCAACAAGGCCAAGTGCCGGGTCCTGCACCTGGGGCGCAATAACCCCAAGCAGAGCTACAGGCTGGGAGAGGAATGGTTGGAGAGCTGCCAGGCAGAGAAGGACCTGGGAGTGATGGTGGACAGTCGGCTGAATATGAGCCAGCAGTGTGCTCAGGTGGCCAAGAAGGCCAACAGCATCCTGGCTTGTATCAGGAACAGTGTGACCAGCAGGGCTAGGGAGGTGATCGTCCCCCTGTACTCAGCTCTGGTGAGGCCGCACCTCGAGTACTGTGTTCAGTTTTGGGCCCCTCGCTACAAGAAGGACATCGAGGTGCTTGAGCGGGTGCAGAGAAGGGCGACGAAGCTGGTGAGGGGCCTGGAGAACAAGTCCTACGAGGAGCGGCTGAGGGAGCTGGGCTTGTTCAGCCTGGAGAAGAGGAGGCTCAGGGGTGACCTTATCGCTCTCTATAGGTACCTCAAGGGAGGCTGTAGCGAGGTGGGGGTTGGTCTGTTCTCCCACGTGCCTGGTGACAGGACGAGGGGGAATGGGCTAAAGTTGTGCCAGGGGAGTTTTAGGTTAGATGTTAGGAAGAACTTCTCCACTGAAAGGGTTGTGAGGCATTGGAACAGGCTGCCCAGGGAAGTGGTGGAGTCACCATCCCTGGAAGTCTTCAAAAGATGTTTAGATGTAGAGCTTAGGGATATGGTTTAGTGGGGACTGCTAGCGTTAGGTCAGAGGTTGGACTCGATGATCTTGAGGTCTCTTCCAACCTAGAAATTCTGTGATTCTGTGATCCCATGTAACCCTTCCTTTCCCAAATCTTCAGCTTCGTGGTCACTGTCTGAGGGACTCCAGGTCAGTTTTCCCTCAGCTCACACATCACAAGCCATGTGACAAAATCAGCAAAATAGCAAAAGCATTTCTCTGCTTCAGTTTTCTCTTCCCTTTGGCACGTTCCCTGTGTTTTTGTTCTCTTATAAGAGCAGGACCCTTGCTGTTTTTCTGCACATGACCCCTGCAGTAGGGTATCCGTGGCATCTTCTGTCTTTCTGTTGAGTAGATGATGAGCAAAATGTACCTTTAAAACTTGCTGTCCCCCTTGACAGTAACATCTTGGTCAGCACGGTTCACTGATCCCATTGCCTCACCAGCTTGCTTGCTGTTTAATTACCAGCTTATCAAAATGGATGTTTTTTTTCCCTGATCTGACTGTCATTTTGGCTTAAAGTGTTTCTTCTAGCAGAAAATTATCGAGGTTTAATGGTTCTTTTTCAGTCCAGTCCTGCTGGCCTTATAATTTCATTTAAAGACAGAGATCTGAGAAGAAAAGAGGCAAGCCAGCCTCTCACACAAGAAGTGCCGTTTGAAAGCGAGTCTCCCGTGTCAAGCAGAGCTCTGAGACAGAGGAAGCAGATCTTCGCTGCCGCTGTTAATAAACCAAGGAAACAATCCACTTGTTCAGCACAGGAGCTGCCACGCCAGCCTGGATGAGTCTGGAGGCCTAGGGGAGACAGGAGAGAGGCGTGTTTCCTACTCTATGTTACAACCGGCTGCAGTTTTGTAGGATGGCGGTGTATCAGTGTGCCCCCCAGTGCTGTTTTTCTGACCTGTTTTATCTGAATTTGAGTCAGTGATGGCAAATGGCATAAGAGCTGGCCCTATTCTTCAGTGCAGTCCAGCTGGTGGTTAATGTGGAGGGACGGAACAGGACAAACACATCGCCTGATTGTTGCTGGTGGCTGCCGGAGTGCTCCGAGCACCCCGAGCCCTATTCGTTTGTGTGCGCGCGTCTGTGTGTGCGCCTCTCTCCTTTCCGTGGGGAGAGCTGGCCTCATTCATCGGCTGCTTTGTGCCTGATGAAAGGCAGAGGTTCTCAAAGAACGCATGCCTCAAAGAGGCCCTGAGATTTGAGGCAATATTTTTGCTTTCAGGCCTTCTTCGGGCCACGAGGAGTCAAACAATAGCAGCGAGCGGGGTTAGTGGAACAGCTAACCTTTGGTCTACATTTGCAGGAGCGAAAAGGAGGTCACTGCCCTTTACCTCATCTTCTGTTCCTAGCCAGTGTTTTTGTTAACTCTTAACATTTTCAATGTGTATTTGCCACAGCATCCATCTTCCTTGTGATGCTTTTTTTTTCAAACCCAGTGGAATAAAAGAGAGAGAGAAAAAAAAAAGATGTTTTAATTTCTAGCCAGAGGGGAGAGTGTTATCTCTAAGACGAGTTTGGAGAACATAAAAAGTGTAAAATGAGCTAGCTTTGTAAGGGTGCTGGCTGCTTATAAATTACTTCTTGCTTCTGATGCTCTCTGACATGTAAAAGCTGTACCCTACAAGTGTATATCGGAGCAAGAACATGCTCAGGAGGCAGGTGCTGAGGTTGCAGGAAGGTTGCTCTGCTCCTTCTTGTGCTTCAACCGTGTGAGGAGTGAACAGGGAATCTCTTTCTGGCACCCTGCATCGCCCTCCTTCTTCTCTTCCTTATTTTGTGGTGTTTTCAACTCTGGCTTTACATCCCCCCACACTGAGACCTGTGCTTTTCTTCAGAGCAAGAGCAGCGCAGGCAGCAGAAACACATGTTCATCATCAGAGCACCTACCTAGGAGGCAGAAGGCGAGAAGCAAGTTTGGGTTGCAGGCCTGACTTCATGACTGAGAGGTAGCAGCGGTGCCAGCTGGTCGCACTGTTTTTCATTTATGTATTTTTCTTGTTTATTTTCTGTGACAAGGAGCTCAGCCTGTTGTGAAACTGCTAACTCCTTTCTCACAGTTGACCAAAAAGTCATCAAAGTGGAACAGCTTTCATTCCGCTTTCACGTTGTACCGAGATATTTGGATTCTTCCTGGCCACCTCAGATGAAGGGCTGATGGTCTCATTCCCCTTCACCTGACCTGAGCAGTCACTTGTTGTTATATCCCCTAGGTAAAGGTTTTCTTTGTGTGAGGTGCTGCTGTGGAGGCAGAACAACTGCAAGGAAGACGCTGAGGGTGAGCTCCCCTTCTGCTGCAGGTAACAGAGAAAGCAAGAGAGTCGAAAGAATGAAAAGATCACAATCTGAAAAAATGAGGCTGGCCACAAAAACCTGGGAGTGGGTTTCCAGATCCCTCTGGGACTTAGCACAGGGTTTTGGTACAGACTTATATCCAGTGCATTGTAAGAATAAGCATTAACATCAGGACATTTGCAAATATGAAAGGCCGACCATCTACAAAAGACACATTTTTTGAGTTCTGGGAACTGAATTCTTTCCACTTTTCCTTGTAGACACTTCCATGCCTGTTAAGTTCAGGGCCATGTGTGTATGAAACGCTCTTAAATCCTCTCTCCGTATTCCTCCAGTGCAGGCATTTTACACCTGCCTGGTGCTCGCACCGTGTGGGTGCAAATCACTGCACGAGGAACGAGGCAATCAGGCTCTGTACCGCATGAGGATTGCTCTGGTAATTTGCAGTTTATTTCGGCTGCATTCATGAAAGCATGCAGGTTTTTACTTAACACCTTAAGATTCTCTAATCAGTCTGCAGCTCCCCGGGTGAGTTGTCTGCCTTTAACCTCAAGAAGCTGTGAGGTCGCATCCTGCTGGGGGTTGTCTTTCAGTGGGAACATGCCACAAAGTCTGTTTTCCTCCGTGTGAAATGCAGGGCTGAATTCCCTGCACGTCGCCGTCCTTATCAACCCCAAACACGCTGCACAGGACTACGGCATTTCAGTGGCTCTTCGTACCGAGGAAGGAAAACACACCAAGCGAAGATTTTCCAGAAACGGTGCATGCACGAGGAGAGCTTTGCTCCACGGGAAGGAAGGGGATGGGCTGTGAGCCCTCTACCCCTTTGCTTGCGGAGCTTTCATCCCCTCGTATCGCTGTTCCCCTGTGCCTCTGTGCAGCCCCGCGGAGCAGCTGATGTGCTGAGCTCCACGGAAGGAGAGCATTTGCTGGTGTATCTGCAGCTGCCCAGAAGATACCAAGAAGCAGCGTGGATCTAGCGTGCGCCTGGCAGAGAGGAAGCAGTTAATTAGCCTTTCCGCTGCCAATGTCAATATGTTTCTATTACAATCGTGGGTCCGTGTTGGTACCCTCACGTGGCTAATTTACATGAAATTTCTTGCGTGCGTTAAGCTTTAAACAACATCCTGGGTAGCCCAGTGAAAAGGGCTGTCGATGGCTTTTATGCAAAACGTTGGAAATTCAGCCCCTGTTGGGACTGGGTTTTCAGCAGCAGCACAAAAATATTAATACTTGTCTTCCTCTCCCTCTCAATAAACAAATCCTTATCAATGTTTTTTTTCCCCTAAACAAAAGAAATGGTCCAAAGCCTTTAAGACATACAAAGCCTAGATGTGCTATTTATAAAAAGAACCAAGGCAGATAAAGGATGATTTATGATGCTCATAGAGCACCTTGCAGCCCGCTGGGTCACACGACAGTTTGCAAACTGATGGTATACACTCCGTGTATCTGTATGTGCTGTGAGATAAAGGGAAAAAAAAAAAAAGTGTAACTTTTTCCAGAAGTAAAAGTAAGGTACATCGCTACAGCAATTGTTTAACAGAACTGCACCACAATTTCAGGGAGGCAGAGAAGAAATAACTGAGCAGCAGGAAAGATAAATATACTGTAGTTGGGTGGGTCTTGAAGCAGCACAAAAGCCCCTCCTGCAGCGAGCAGCAATGTTGTGTTAGCAGGGCCGGGTGTCTGGCACTCCGGGTGTACCTGGTGCTACACTTTGGCTCCCCAGAAGTCGGGGGAGCTGAATTGCTCTGTCCAGAGGACCTGGCCAATTCTGCATTAAGTTTATTCAGACTAAACGAATTCCTGAAAAACGCAACCTATGGCTGTTTTGGCAGGAGTGGGAAAGTTTTATTGGGCAGGATTCCCTTGCTGTCGTTACTGCTCCGTCTGTTCTTCACACACATTTCCCAGAAACAAACCCCACTGCTTTAACTCCTGCCTGCGGTGTCTCACCTCCCTGCTCTCCACAGCAGGGTGGGATCCCTCCCGAAAGGAGCAGCAGTTCTGTTGGAAGGAGCCTTGGCATCGAGCGTTCCCAGCTGAAACGTGGTCTGGCTCTTTTACCATGTGAAACGCGGTGGTCAGAAATGCAGAGATGATGGATGGACCTGCCATCACTTCTCCATGTTTCGATTTTCTTCCAGCACTGGAGGAATGCCAGCCCCTGCCCCGAGTGCTCTCCTGTCACCGGGCATTAAGGATCTCGTACCGCTGGTTGTGGCACAGCTCCTGCCGCTCTGCCTCCCTGCTCTGCTGCAGATCCTCCTGCCCGCTGAATCCGTGAGCTTCTCCAGACCACGACTTGCCTTTGGAGAAGTGTCTCCAGACTGTGCCTCTGCTTCTGCATCCCTATAAAGGGCTGTGGGTAGTGATATAGGCACAAAAGAGTGTAGGAGCTTTGGATTTTCTGTGCCAAGGTGATCTATGGACTGCACGTGTGGGGTGCGCCCTCTCTGCATGCCTATTTTGGGTAAGGTGCTGGTGTAGGAAACCTCCCATCTTTCCGAAATCAGAAGGATTAATGGTTTCAGTGCTTGTGGGTCCCTGGTTCATTTCCTGTTGTGTGCCAGACAAGAGGTTTCCATACGCAGGTTGCTGCATCCTACATTTCACAGACACTGGTTAGTGATGCCTGCTGTGCAGAGTGTGTTTTAACACACCCATGCTGCAGGCTGAAACTGAGACAGAATACGGCTGGATGGTTTTTTCCAAAGATATCTGGCAATTGATTACAGAAAGGGGAGAAAGACCTGAGAATCCAGACTCTGCTTCTGTAATAGCTGGACTGAGTCATGTTGGGGAGATGTGAGGTAGTTCAGGAAACATCAATGTTTGATGATTGCTTTCTGGTCAAGTAACCCAGCTAAGGAGCTGAGTTTAGCACAGAAACTGCAATAAAAATGATGATGCACGAGTTGAGTGTCTTTTGCAGACCTCAAGTGTGGCTTCCTCCAAATCCTTGGTGTTTGTATTGAGAATGCATCCATTTCTGTATGGAAGCTGAATATGCTGCTGCAAACGCTGAAGATGCAGAAGACAGGTAGAGGCTTATCAGGATCTTGTGATAATTAAAACTTGTGTAGTCCAGAGTAACAGCTGATACATCTGTTCGGCTTTTTGTATAAGGTATTTGAGACGTGTCTTTCTTTTGTCTTAAGAGAGATAATCCTGAAAGAATTAAAGGTGACAGATGATCAGTTGAGTTATTGATCTGTTGAGTGATCAATCTACCACATGAATGTGTATATGACCTCATGAATAAAGAGTGTGAGCTTCTGCTAAGGTATTAAAAATGAAATAATGTGTTTTTTTTTTTCATTCCATAGTCTGTGCGTGTGCATGCACATGTATCTGAGCGTACTGTAGCAGGTAAGGCATGAATTGTGATTTCCTGGAGCAGAGATGTGTTTTGTCTTCAGCTCTGAGCGCCGGTGGACCTGCACGTCTAATGAATGCGTGAGTGGTGGCTGGGGTGTGTAAGCGTCGTGTCCCGTGAGCATCCCGCTGCCAGTCAGTGGTGTCAGCGTGCAGGGGCAGCGCAGTTAGCCTGGAGGTTACAGCTACCACCAGCACCGTGACAACTTGAGCAGAGGACAGGAAAATGGCACCGGCTTCAAACCTTACAAGGAGTCTTTGACGTGCCCAATGACCCGAGACAGCTAATGATAAGTAAGCAGGTTCATTTTGCCAGCACCAAAGCTTCTTCTAGTTCTATGGCTTGATATCTAAACACAACCAATTGTCCCAGTCAAATACTGGCATCGTGGATGCCTGAGCCACAGTAGGCAGACGTGTCTGATGAGATGGGATGCAGTCCTTAGAGTGGCAAAGGGTTTAGATTACACTTTCCCTGACTTCATTATTTTGGTATTCAGTGGTACGAAGACACATTAAATGCATGTTTTTAAATCCAGGTCAGCTCCCAATCTTGTGCATTGCCCTGCTGCTCAAGCCTGGCAGAAGGGAGAGAGCAGTGAAGGGGAGGAATGGCTCGGGGACAGGAAAGCAAGGCTGCCTGTTGCGGAGGTGGACTGGGAGATCATGTGGGTTTAAAATGTTGGTAGAAGACCTGAAGTGTTAAACTAAGAAGGGTCTTTGATGTGCTTCCCTGTTTCTGCAGGCCTGTGTTGAGAAAGCTGGGAACGATGCTATTTATTGCACTTATAGGGGAGATAATACACCTTGGAGTCATCTGCATTTCATGCTGTGGAGTTTAATCACTAATACCAGCAGCTTGGGTAGGAAGGAGAAATGGACCCGAGGGGCTGTGGAGGTGGAAGAAAAAATGATCTGTAGTGACCATCTGTCTTTGATCTGAGAGGAAGGACCCGAGCCATTTCGGAGGGGTTCCAATAAGCAGTGGTAGGCAAGGTTTGTAGGGAGGGAATATCTTTTATTGGACCAACCGATATAGCTGGAAGAAACAGACAAGCTTTCAGCCTGAAAAAGCTCATTGTTGTTTTTTTTTTTCCAGCTATACCAGTTGATCTAATAAAAGATATTCTCTGTGTGTATAAACCTTGCTTCGGGGATGGTTCTGTGCCCTCCTGCAGCCCTTCACAGGACAACGTACCCCAGAAGAGGCAGCAGATGAACAGAGGTGCACTTCGCCTGCCCTCACCCGTCAGTGCAGCAGGTCCTGTCCTGGTCCAAAGGTGACCAGACAGCATCCAGCATCCCCACATGAGTGGGTTTCTGCCAGATTCACAACAGACTCACTTGGAGGAGAGAGCCTGGCGGCTTGAAAGGTCACTGATGTGCAGTATGGTTTCTGTAGTACCCAACTGCCTAGTGGTTAGCTTGCAATTCCTCAGGTATCCATCAAGGTATCCATCACCTCAGCTGGGACAGGCCTTCAGTATGTTCTCTGATCCCATCCAGCCAGAAGAAGAAGTCACAGACAGTGGCCTTGAGTAGCCACTCTCCTCTGGACTGGTCCTTGGTGCCCTTCCAAGTGCTCTGGCTCTCATCATGAGGTGTAGCAGCTACCTGCAGTAGCACTTTCCAGCTTCTGGAGCTCAAAGGTGGCAGCCCAGGTTTCAAAGAGGGTTTAGGAATATAAAGTTAAGTGGAATAGTGTTTCTGCTGCATTATTACGTAGATGTGACAGACATCCTAAAGGAGCGAATAGGAGCATTCTCCGATAAAGTCAAGAAGATCTCAGAGGAAATTTAGGCATCTATCTGGGAAGTGCTTTTGATGCATCACCCAGTGAGCTCTGATAGCAACTTTTGACCTCAGATTTCTCACATTCAATTTCTTGATGTGTAATAGTTTATTTCTTGAACCGCGCCCTAGATTGAATCCCCCCAAAAACATAATTTCCAGCTAAAGAGGTGCTGGGGGCTGTCAAGATGAGGGCAGAATTTCCCTTTGAACAAGGAAGCTAAAAGGGTCAGGCTGCGGTAAAAATCATGGAGCTGCTCATATAGTACAGAGCTGATCCAGCAAATAATTTGCCTCTGTATTTAAAAGTAATAATAAAACAAAGGTACTTACTTTGTTACTTAAAATACCCTTAGAAGATTAAAAGTCAAGATAAAAAAAAAATAATTTCCATCCGTCGGTATTCGTATTGTTTGACCACTCTGCAATTTCCTCGGTTAATGAGGTGCTAGCGAGTTTCATTTTTGCCTCTATAGTCATTTTCTGCTCAGTTTCAATTTTAGGTTTTATGCAGCATCACAGAGATGCAATCGCCAGAGCAGATTGTTAGTTTATATTTAAAATGCCTCCGCTGTTATGTTTCTTTTTTAATTAACACAGAAACCTGCAGAAGCATTTCTGTTGGGCTTGTGCATTGTAAAAGCCCTTCAGGAGTGAAACAAGATTGACTGTCAGTTTTCTATTAATTTCGGGAATAATTTGTCTCCTAATAAGTTCCAATGTTGTCAGTAAATAAACCCTGAAAGTTGAGCAACTACAAATCAAAAAGATCTTAAGTTTTTTCTTTGCACATGGAAAATTTGCAAAACATCCATTTGGATTTACTCAGCAAAAAAGTTTAACTTCTATTAAATGCACCAAAAAGGCTCTGGGCAGTTCGGGGATCAATACAGACAATTGCACATGTACTTGAGAAGCCGCCACTGCTTGCAGCCAAACATCGCCAGGAGCAGGCTGGAATTAATTGTCCAGGTTGAGGGCTTCGAAGTGACTGACTCTCACCTTTGCTCGACCCCAAATATTTCCATCGGGAGCAAAACTTTATGGATCAGCTTGAGTTTAGACGATGTGTATATGTTGCAAAATTCATTAATGACTGAAATGTGCTTTGGGGTGTTGCAGTATTGAGTGTAATGCAACAGATGCATGCTGCCAACGCCAAATCTATCCCAGTTTATACTGATTCTTGCTGATTCCTCTTATTTTGGCAAAAAGTTGCACGTTAGGCTAACATCTGATATGATCAGGATTGTACTAGCTTTCAGGAGTGATGAATATGTGGAAAAAATACCCTTGTATGTGGAAATAAGTGCAGGATGAAAACCTAGCTGCCTTTCCACTTCTGTTGGAATAAATTGAAAACAGCTGCATGGAAATCACTGGAGTGATTTAACTATCATGTTAGTACAAGAGGAAGATAAAATTGATGATTTTGAAAAAAAAAATAATTTAACAAATATCATGTATTAAAGGAAGATTTAAAGAACTAAAGACTATTTTCTTAAGTGCAAGGACAGTTTTGCTTCTACCATATATGATCCATGGTCCTGTAGGATTTTTGAGGGTGTGTATCTTGTGGAGGCATTGCAGATTTAATGGCCGCAGGCTAAGATGATAGACTTACAGGTCTGTGCTCAATTTTAAAATATCCATTAACTGTCTGCTCTTTTCTAGAAATCTACAGAATTAATGTTTTGCATATGCAGGTGAAGACTTGAGGGCAAGAAGCTGTTAAAAGGCCTGGGTACATTTGTGAGAAAATATTGGCATTGGTAATTTGGGAGCAATCAAGACTGGAAGATTTACAAACAGCAGGTGTGAGTGGTTGGCTATGTGGCCATGGATGCTGAAATCTGTTTGAGAAGCTGCCCTGGGAAAGTGCTATAAAGATGTACCAATTTATCCCCACATGGAAGAGGTGCCAAAAACGCTCATCTGTTGCACAGAATGCTGAGCAGGGCTAGGTTAAAAAACCTTATTAATATCTATCTGTGATGTCAGATTTGATTTCAGCTTAAACTATGGGGTGTTTTTCTATGATTTTTTTTGTTTGTTTTCAGAAAATATACACTTCCTTAAAATAATAGACCCATGCTTACAAATTTAATCGAAAACTAAAAACTTTTTTTTTTTTTTTGGAAGTCTGCATAATCAGTAGATTTTTTTTTGTTGATTTTTTTTTAATTAAAAGTGTCCATGGGAAAAACCAAACCAAACCAAACCACATGCTCCAGCCTCCTGCAATGCTGCAGAGTTTCGAGGCTAAAGAGCTCAGTGCAGAGCTTTGCCTGGACCTCAGCGATGTGTCTGTGGGACAAGACACAAGCTCAAGACACAGAGTTGGTTTGGAGGCAGAGCAGGGCTGTTTAGAAGGCCTGTATGTTATCCTATGAGTAAAAAGTAGACTTTTTGCTGAGCTATTGCTCTGATAAGCCTGCGCTTGTGACCAGAAGGGAGGATGAGGTGTGCATTGCAGTTACAGTCGCAACAAATCTCTGAGTGCTACAGCTGGAGTTTAGGTACATGTCTGTGTCTGTAGGGGTATGTTTGCTGCGTGTACACTTGTCTGACAGTCTGTGGCATGCCTGATCTGATGGGATGTGATGGGTTACCAGCTTCTGTCAGCAGTCTGTTGTGAGCTATGACAGTGCTGTGCAGAAACCCCATCACACACCGGGCCTGTCCGCTCCTATACCCATCACCTTCTGCATTCCTGCACGCTGATGGCTCCCTGGCACACTGGGTGGGTAAAGGCGGTCCTCCTGTAACCTGTGACATTCAGGGGCTGTACCAAGTTTAGAAAATCCAACTACCAACCTGCTTTCCGGTGTCAGCCTGCTTCCTACATCAGGCGGATTGAAATGGCTGGAGGTGACTCCAGCCTGCTGAGAGCTGTAAGTGATCGCTATTGATGGGCAGATCTGATAAGGGTTGGTAGGCCTTGATAGTATTAAATTTTAACATCCCTATAGACTTTTAGGTCCAATCCCACCAGGTTTCTCACCAGGACATCTCTCCGGAGGGGCTGAGCGCTCTCATCTTCCATTCATGGCTCCGAGAAGGCTCAAGTGCTCCCAGGAGGCACGCGGCAGCTTGCACGGGTAGGCACAGAAGATGGCTGTCTGTCAGCCTGGTCCTGTCCCCAAGCAACAAAATTGCTTGAAAAGAACAGAGCATGCCCAATTCTTCCTCCCTCCATTTGTAGATATATATGTTTTTAAATGATTTTCTGAGTCTGATTGTGAGTGTCAGCTGTGAAACACTCCGATGTCTGGGTTTTGATACAGTTACTTCATCAGGAGAGTGGAAGAAGTAATGAAGCCCGCTAAAAGGGAGTATCTGCTGCTCGTTTTGCTTCATAAATATTCATGAACATCCCCCTCTCCTTTCTTTGCCCTTTGACTGGTTCTATTAACTGGGAGCCATTAGCTGTGGATGAGGCTTGAACCTCATAAAACATTCTGTGGTCATCAGATGCATTATTGGCAGAATTTGCAGACACAGATACTCTTGACATTTGCATCTGTTCCATCTAATTATTCCCAAATTGAAACCGTAAGCCCCTCTTTGTGAAAACACAGTATATTCTTGCGGAGTTGATTGCGTTATCAGAAGCAGGGCTTTACAACTCCGGCCAGGGAATGAGCGAGACTGATGAAATTTCGTTTTTTCTTTGCAGTCTCTCTAGTAATGTTAAGTAAGTTTGAGAGAACGGATAGGATGCATATATGAGTCTATATAACAGATATAAAAGCATACTTTTTGATGTGAATACTGCATTGAGGAGGTCAGGAGGCAGTAATAGAGACCTTATTCATGGCTTTGAATAAGGGATGAATCCTCCTCAGTCATTCATCCAGGCAGAGGAAGGTATTCCTCTGTCAGGAGGGAGTGTGCCAGGGGGAAGGAATGTCTGCATCCTGAAGCAGTGTCACACCTGGTGACTCCCAAGGAGATTTGCCAGGCTGCAGGCTCCAGGGGCTCCGTCAGGGGATGCTTTGCCATCGGTGTTCAGTTCCCCATGTTTTGGGTGAACAAGTAGTCCCTAGGGGGGATGGGGACAACCACAAAGCAGGTTCGTGATCAGCTCAGGTAGTGGGAAAAGCAGCCCTTTAAATCAATAGTTCTATTTTTGCTCTTTTCTCCTTTGTCTCACAGCCCCCCTCCAGTGCTTTTTAGCTCCTTTGTTTATTGTGGTGAGTCTCCATGGCCTGATAAGCAATACCTGCTGTACAGGTTGCTTTGGGGAAGTAAATAAATACCTGTCCAGCAGGAACCTGCTGAAATCAGCAGCTTATTTCACAAAGGACACAAGATGTCTAGTAAACGCTAACAGATTGTGATCAGCCCTCAACTAGGGAAGAGATGCTAAACTGGAGGTGAACGTTTCTTAAACGGCACGTTATTTCATTGTGCTTTCACTTCCCCTGCCTCCATTCTTTGCTTCCCCCCGCCTGCGGGACAGCTCACCCCCATCAGACCCGCCGGCCTGTAATGCTGAGAATAGGTGGAAACTGATGGTCTTTGTTACAGCAGATTGCCTTTGAGGATTTAAGGCTGAAACAATAAAATGACCAGCTGCTTGCCCAAAAGGAAGATCCACTCCATGTCTCGTTAAAAAAATATATATATTTGTTTATTTGTGGCAATTATTTACAGACTGCTGATTCACTGCCACGCTTTAATTTTCATCCCCTGCGCGCGTGCGTGCACACACACACACTGCCAATACGTTACCGAAAAGCTGCAAATTACAGGATGTCTAATTAGAAAGCTTTGAGGAAAAGATGACAAAGAATCATTCACCATGGAGACAGGAGTTGCATGCTGGTTTATAGCCAGCTAAACAATGCCGGGGCCTCCGATAAGCTGCTCCCGGGGAGGGTGGGTGGAAAGCAGGGAGCTGGTGCGCAGTGAGTCGCCGAGGAGCCGAGCTCTCTGCTCTCGGAGAGGCACCAGGACCAGGGACAGTGATACGGAGTGGTGACAGCACTGGCTGCATCTCAGATCTGTGTTACAGCCCGATGCAGTGCCTGATTCAGACCTCTGGTGATAGCAGGAAACCACTCTGCTTTCAGTGACGGTCTGTAGGTAAGAAGGGAAAACAGATCTGTGGTTTCTCCGCAGACCTGGTCACCGGAGGTGATCTCAAGACAACAGATCCAAATCTAGATTACACAATTTTCACAGTGCTCAGATGGGAGGTTTATTTTTTTTTACCTTCAGCTACAAAATCCGAATGTTTGTCCTCAATCTGTATTCTCTCAGCCTGGTGGAACTGGCCAAAAAAAAAAAAAAAGAAGAAAAAAAAAAAAAAGATATTTGGTTCAGGGCTATTTTTACACATGAGATGTTTGTCAGTAGCAGAAAATTTGGCGTGATAGGCAGCCTCTGCGTAGGACAGTCTGGGGACAAGAATAGCAGAAAAGTCTGCAGATGAAGACTGAGATCCATTGACAGTGATCTATTATTGCACGCAGAAAAACTGCACGGTGCGTGACTGGGTAGAACAGGTGCCGTAAGCATTTGTAGCCATTTCAGAGAGATGCTGTCCTGAAGGTTTCAGGCCTTCGCTTTGAGCAGAAGGGGTTCCACATTCCTCCACGTCCCTTGCGTTTTGGGAGCTCCGTGGTGACTCCTGCTCAGAGCTGTATGAGCTGCAGCAAGTTCATTGATGTCCCCCTGGAATATAACATGCAGAAACATCACGCCCAGTGCAGCAGCGCTGCACACGAGGTGTCAGATCAGCCACAGCATTGTGCGAGACACTCCTGGCTTCCTCAGGGAGCTAGGGAGAGAGACTTCTACTAACATTTTGATTTAGACTGCGTTTGGGGACCAATCTGATCCATCCGGACTTTCCTTGCTGAGAAAAACCCTAAAGCAACTAAACCAAAAAAAATCAGAATCACTGAGAGAGGGAGTAAAGTTGTCTGGTCTGAAAACCTGACAAAAACCCTACAGTAAAAAACATTTTGGGTCTAAATTTCTAACTCTCTGCTCGAAGTACACATCTGCCTCTTTAGGAGGAGGTTTCAAATTGTGTTTGGGAGAGGTCATCAAGCTTTAACCGAGCGAGATCAGAACTCATTGAGGATTAGGTAAAAGGGTTGTTAGGAGAACTAGGTGAAATTTGGGTTCTGTCTCACATAGGGGATGCGCATCAGGTTAGCTGAAGGAAAAGTTGACTGTATTTTCAAAACGACAGAAAAAAATCCAACCTTTTTGCCATTCTGAATTGCTGAACAAGCGTCATTAACATACAAAAGAACAGCTTTGATAATATCTACACTCAACTTTTCACTTCAAAGGCTTGTACCCCTGGATTCCTTGTTGCTGGCAACTGCAGAGAAATTTTTACCCAGTATAGCAATAAGCCTTGGAGAAATATTTTGTCATTAAAAAAATTGCAAATATTTTAGTTGATGAAAATGAAAACTAGGGCAGTGACGTTCCTTGATCACTGGGGCCTCCTCATGAAAATATGAGACAAGCCTGTTAGAACGGGGATGGAGAACTGGAAATCTTAAAGATTTCTTAAAGAAAGCTTTGCTGATGTGTATCAAGTAGGGAGCAAAGGGCTACTTTTTTGAACGTACATAGACTGAGCTTCAGTAGACGTTGGTTCAAGCTTTTGGTGCAGAGCTGATGTTGCCTCTGGTCACCAAAGGGAAGCAGTTGGCAGAAGCTTCTCTGAACTTCTCAGCAGCGTATGCAGAAAGGAATGTCGTCATGCTCAGAAGTCTGAACGTGAGCTGACTTACGTCCGTGGGCATTGGTGAGTTTTCCAAAGTTTTGGAGCTTTTGGAAGTCCAAAAGTCAAAGCATTCCTCAGAGGTTGGAAAGGAGCTCAGGAATGGAGGCAGTCTGCTCAAAGCTGTGTGAACTCTACTTGCTCAGTCTGTGAGAGGTGCCCTTGTGTTCACAAGCCACTGTCACTCTCCATGCCTGCAGTTAGCAGTGCCAACCTGCCTGCTAGCACACTCTTCTCTGAGATTATACATCTCGGAGCAGATAGCATGCAATAAATGGTCAAACAACTTGATCTTGCAAATGAAAACTCCCCAGATGGGGTGTGTGTTTGTAAGGAGGCTGAAGAAAGGCTGAAAGCCTGGGTACTGGTGATGGTCTCTAGGATGGGTCCTAAGCACAGGAGGCTGCATTGCATTTGGCAAGGTCTGACAAATGGCAGAGATGGAAAGGTAAAAACAAAGGGTAGATCAGGGTGTAGATACCAAAAATTGTTTTCAATTGTACTTTTGTTTCACAACTAAAGTCTAAAAGATGTGAGGAATAAGTGGTGGGTTGCTTTTTTGTGATTAGGCTACCCTGAGGACAGAAGTCTTGGACGGTCGTGTCCAAAAAGCAGCAGTGGGTGGTAGAACTCTCCCAGAGCTGCTTGGCCAAGAAGTCCCTCTGGGACAAATAAATGGTCCTACCACCAAATCAATGACAGCAGCCATCGTCTGAGCTGGTTAAGTGAAGGATGGGCTTTTCAGCACCCCTTCCTTTTCCATGGGCTCTTTAGGTGTTGGCAAGGCAAAGACAGAGCCCGTTGAAGACCTGTGGGCTAGAAACTGCTCCCTCCAAGGGTCCAACACAAACAGCCTGGGACTGGGAGGACACTGTCAGAGTGGAGTCTCTGGACTGAAAATTGTCCCACCCCAAGGTCCCAACAGATTAAAAATCTGCTGCCTGTTTGTCCGCGCTCCTGGCTGGGTGCGCAGTATTCTGTAGAAGCAAAGCACTTGAGCCAGGTAATTAAACATGTCAGCTCTTTATCCAGGAGAGTATTATATTAAATTATGTACAGTAAATATTTTTGGAAGGTGGAATTCTAAAGAGAACTTATTGATTTATGGCACGGGGCCAAGCTGCTGATGGGCTTGGCAGACGTGTTCAGCATCCAGGGTGAGCCGGGCCATGATGTGTGCTTGGGAGAAGCAGCGTGCCGGAGCAGGGGGAGGCTGCTCTGTGCTCTGCGGCTCCCCCTCCTTTTTGCAAGCCCACAGAAAAATTGTGAGCACCCCTTGGCTTTTTGTACGCCCATTGAATCGATAATGGCACGGCAGAAATGCTCGGTCAGCACTCCTGTCTCAGCTGTTCTTGTAAATGGCAACATTAGCAGGACCAGCCGGCCATAGCAAGCCGGGATGGCAGTGAGGGGAGGGCGGCGAGAAGTGTCAGCAATATGGATGGCATCGTCAATGCTGTCAGGGACTGCAGGCGATAAACAGGCAGCTCGAGACGTCATTTCAGCTCCCCAGGGAGGCCAGGGTCAGACATTCATCGTATCCCCTATTTTGTGGGGGGAAATGCTACCCGTGAGGCATTGGTGGTATACTTCTGTTTGTACTTCTGTCAGGGTTGTTAGGTGCGCTTGGGTTTCAGTGTCTGCGGGCTCCCAGCCTTCTTCAGAGGTGCTTTGAGTCTGCGTGCGAGGTCAGATGAGCCTGTCAGTCACCCACAAGATAAGTGGGAAGTAGTCTAGAGGAGGCGATGCTAAACCAGCTGAGAATGGGTTAGGTAACCTGAAGAGATCTCTTATTTGCAAAATCTTCATTTTACTCCCTGGGGATTGTTCACATGTGTGTGTTTCAGCAAAGGGCATAGACTCCTTGCATGGCATTGCAGGAGTGTAATGCTACGTGTGTCTGTGTGTGGCCATGGTGCACACAGCATAGTAACAATAATTCCCCTTACAGCCGTGTGATCGTAATGCAGTGCACAGCAGACATGTGCAGGGGTGAGGCACGAGCCCAAATGTGGTAGCATGTGGAACAGTGACCTTCCTACTTGCTGGCCACGAGGGTAAGGTGTATGTTTCAGAAATGCAAATGTATGTTAGTTATGCGTGTAGATGCATCCCAGCCTGTCAATGTGGGCGTCTGAGCAACAGGTAAAAATTTAGCCTGTAAGGTATTCCTATTTACAGAGCACATTGCATGCAAGTGCGTCTTTGTTGGTTCTTGTGTTTTTCAAAGATAAGGGCTTGGATGGGGCAAGCTGACATATATGGTGGAGTTGTAAAAATACTATTATATGCACACGTGCACTTATATTGTAAAATATAAAGAAGTATGTTTTCCTAAGGTCATTTTCATTTTCTTTTCTACTGGGGAAGTTAATAATGTTTGTGATAACTTCCCAGAGGAAGCTAAAGATCCGGTGTAGTACAGTGTACGGCATTATGTTCTCTGCAGGGAGCCATCAGGTTGTTATTTAAAGGTGCTTCTTCATTTTGCAGCATAAGATCATTTCACGTCTAAATGATGAAAGTCCATTTCACCCATAAAGATTTTAATTTAAAGTGCCCAGTGCCTCTTCTCGGCTGGAAAAGAGCTATCGTTGGATCTTCCTGCAGGTTTCACAAGAAAAACGAATCGGGGCAAGCAGCCAGCCTTCTACGCTTCCCCTTTTGTGGATATCACGTGCATCCAAGCAGGCTCTTCTCCACTGTGAAATGCTCAGAGATTTGGTGCAAAGGAATATCTGGCTGGTTTTCGAACATTTTCATTTTTTTCTAAAACTCAGGTGAAAGTTCACAAAGACACACTTTTGAAGAGATTTTTCAGTATAAGCTCCTTGTATTTGGAAAAAAAAAAAAAAAAAAAAAAAGCAATACCAGACTAGGCTTGAAAATTAATTTGTGCCAACGTGGAGCAGGTTTTCACATACATAAATAGGTGGTGGCCATGTATGCAAGCAACCCAACGTTTATCCAAATCCAAAGATAACCACTTTGCAGCAATAAAGAAGTATGCATGAAAATGCTGCAGGTTGACTGAACGTTTTTGGGCGCTGCCAAACAACCCAAATAAGATCTGCATCTCCACTCTCCCTCTTCCACAGCACGGTAGGTGAGTAAGTCCCGAGGTCTTGCATAATCTGTCAGCTTCACTGGAGCAGCGCCAGGCTAGGCCAGCTGTGAGGGTTCGGCCCCAGGTCACTAATGAGAGCTCGGTCACTGGAGAGCCAACCTTGCAGCGGTCTCATTGACACTGCTGGCACTTTTCTAATGCAAAAAAAGCACAAGAAAAAAATTTGGTTATGATGCAGTTAAACCCTCTTTAATTTGGAAGTGATTATAATCAGTGGAGAAAATCCTGTTAATTAGGCAATTATATACTCCACTTCTCTTCCAGCCTCCCTCCTTCTTCATTCTCCACCTTGTTTTCTACTTTGGAAATCAGAAGAACAGACGTATTAATCTTGGCTTCTAATTCTAAACTCATCTCCTGGGTCAGCCTCATTCCAGCCAGCTCACCTCTCCCTTCGACAGCAGGACGGCTCAAAACCTCCAGCGCTTCTGCACGGTTGTGATTATTGAAAAGTGAAAGGTGATGTGTGTGTTTGTGTGTGCTCCTGTCTTTCACTACACCCTCTCAAGGCATCTCAAGTGTCTTACAACAAAACCTTCCAAGGTAAATTGACAGCTGTTTCCATTGCAGCTTGAGGATGTCCACGAGTGAAGGCTTTACTGACCAAATGTCCAAGGCTTCCCTGTTCTTAAGGTTATTAACTGGCGTGCTAGATGTCAGTCAAAATGCCAGCCATGAAAGGTGTGTCTCAGTAGAGCATATACAAACATACAGGGAGGAAATAAGGTCCTGACACCTCATCACAGTCCTTCTTGTTCTTTGTGTCCCTTTCATCTCACTGTGGTTTTGTTTGATATCAGTTATCTCAGGGAAACAAAGCTAAGTTTTATTTTCTCTCAGGGTATCACTGCCCTTACCTGAAACCTGAGAACCCATGCTAGGTCATCTTATCTTTAATGCTGAAAAAGAAGGTACCCCTGGGTGTTCAAGCAGCGACCTCTGGGCTGGGGAATATTGCCTCCTTTCACGCTTTTCCAAAATGTTCTTACAGCCTCTGCTGCGAGGGTTGCTTGTGAAACGGAGACCAGACTGGTAATCAAAATCAGTAGTTATGCATGCTTGTTAGAGAAACAGGCCATCAAGGCAGTACTTAAGGGGAGATTAAAGTATATCATCAATATAAATAGATATGTGCAAGGCTGGAAAGAGGGAAGGGAGGGGAGCGGGGAGACTCTGCGGGAGCTCAGCATTAGGGTTGTCAACCCCGTCCCCACACCACCAGCAGGATGACGCAGGGAAGTGGGTCGGGGGAGTGGAAACAGAGAGGAAACACAGGGGAGGCAGGTGGAAGCTAAGGAAGGCTATGTGGGACCTGTGGATGCGGAGTAGGAGTGGTTTTGACATGTGAAAACAAGTTTTGGAGCGGGTGGGATGAGTGGAAACATAGCAAGCGTGGGTAGGCCCCACAGCTGTTTGAAGAACAGGTTCGTACTTCTGACACTTCTCCTCTTTTTTTGGTGTGAGGGACCAGCGTCCCCTCTGGAGCACATCTGGAGGTGACGAGAGGATGGGGAGAGGCACTGGTGGCACCTCCCAGCCCAGCAGGGAGCAGAGGGACGAGGCATTTTAGGACCATTTGAACACGGTGCCCTCCCGCAGGGAAGCAGCCACCGAGAGGCCTGCCCTCAGGTGCCGTGGTTCTTGGCAGCAGAGCCAGGCCACATCACTCATGGTGGCTGTGTTAGAAGTGTTTGTTTCACAATTTAGTCCCCTGTTGTGCAGACAGGTGACAGGTAGTTGGCCTGAGGCTGTCCCATCCCTCAGCAGCAATGCCACCTCCTCCTGCCTGTCCCTGAGGGAAAGGGAGGATCTATGGTGGGATGTAAAGCAGCTCGGCCTTGGAGCTGGGGTGGGCCTGCACGTATCTTCTGGCTGCAGCCTTCTCCATAATATCAGCTGGAAATTATTGGCACAGGGCTCTGGTAGGGATTAAGAGGGTTGGGGAGTTTCCTTATATTTATATTCATGAGTACCCCGTGGTGAGGTGGTCCGAAAACCCTGAGCCGTTTAGCCATTTCTTTGGGTCTCTACAGTCTTCAGCAAAGCTTCTTCTGAAACCCAGCGAAATCAGACCAAGAATTGGGAGCATTCTTAGCTCCAGATAAAATATGTGGTGAATATGGTTCATTTCTGTTTGCAGAGTGTTTCTGGTTATGGCTAGTGCACTCTTTCTGAGTGCTGTGCGAGCAGTTTGGGACTGTAGGCGCACTCGGGGTTGCTGCTGCCTGTGCGGGACCAACCCATCCCTGGGACAGGTTATCCTGTGGTGCTTTTGCTCTTTGACCAGATGTCTGAAATGTTTTCCGTGGAAGAAAGGCAAAGTGAGAATGGAGAATAACAAATTTCTGATGACAATTTGGACACTGTCAGTTAATCTTCCTGGGTTTTCAAACACGATATTTAAGTACCAAAACAATAATGTGGTATGCACTGATGGCTCAGAGGTGCAACCCAAGCTTTTGTACATAAATATGGTCAGTGTGCTGCTTGGGCAGCTCTTCCACAGCATGTCACCTGTGTCCTGGCAGCCTGGCCTGGTGTCCCGGTCTATGTTTCTGCCTCGGCATCTCCATCAGAGACATCCTGACTGGCCTACAACATGGCTGGTCACGTTGTCCAGAGATGCCTGAGAATACAGCAGGTTTCTCTGTGAAAAGAGAAAAAGCAGGTCCTCTGTAGAAAAACAAGCGTGATAGGTGAGACAATGCCCCAACACACCAGAGAGAAAAAGAAAAAAAACAGAAAAGAGGATGGCAGCGGAAAGGAAGAGGAAGGCAGACAGCACATTTCTTGCTCTCCTGAAAGCAGGGGCTGCTCCTGACCCCTGGTTGGATCTGTCGGTGCTGGAGCCAGCGAGCGAAGGATGCTTCTACCAGCCGCTGTTTCCATGGAGACCTGCAGAGACAAGAGAGGCAAAAGACTGCCGGAGACGACGGCTTCTGAATTAAAAACAGGGTATTCCTGCCCTTCGCACCCCATCACCCAATTCCTGCTGGTTTCTGCTCTTCCCAGGCTGTGGGTGTAAGGAGCTTTGATGGGAAGGGGGAAGCGGCTCTTTGCTTATCCCATGGATTGGTTATTTCCAAACCTTTCATAACCCAACAAAACAAATATGGCTTTTTTTGTCTCACACTTGGTCCACAAAAAAAAAAAGACAAAAAAAAAGACTGCAGTGTGAAATTGCTCTTCCCACCCTCAAAACTCTCCACCCCCCTGGAGACTAAAAGGAAGTATCATCATTTTAATTTGAACTATCGCTTTCATCTCCAGTGGGTGTGTGGAGGTGGGTGAGAGATGAATTTCTTATTTCTCTCTCTGCCATCAAAAATGAGTGTGTGGAGCTGGAGCTAGCTGAAAGTCTGGTACCTGCCTCTTCCCATCAGGTGTATTTGTGGGAAGAGGAGGGAGGAAGGTAGAACAGGGTGTGTTTATCCTTCATCTGTTCTTCAACTTTATCCTGGATTTCCAAATAGTCTAGAGAAGTTCGTGATTTCTTTTTTTTTTTATCACGTTTTTGATGGTACTAGCTCTGGTCCTATCAAAATACCATATCTGGATTGGGGAAAGATGTCCTTACTCTATCTGAGATCGCTGCTTTACATCCCTTGGTCTGCCTTTTTCTCCCTGCCCCCAGGTATCCCAATCCCAATCTTTTCTCTGTAATCTCTCTGCAGCAGTTGGTTGTGGGGAGATAATCAGGACCGGTGACATTTGGTGTCTAATCCTCCCCAAGGCCTTTCTCTGAGCTTCACTGTCCAGTAGCGGTTGAGAACATTTGTTATCTCCCAGGCTTGGGGCCCAAGCAGGAAATTAGTATTTTTAAGAGACAGAGATACATTTGTTATTGACATCTGTTCTTCTTTTAATGAGGAGAATTAGAAAGGAGGAGGATGGGTTTCAGATGGAATTAAGTTTCCCTTTTCTCCAGCAGGAGACCCCATTACAAGGCCTTCAAAGACGCTGCTGAGTCTTTAGTAACGGAGAAGGAAATCATTTACACACCGATAAAAATCCAGAGAGAAGTTAAGCATCGTTCCCCTCGTCACTGTGCTCCCCTTCTGCCTAGGTTGGCCAGTAATTCCTCCAGAGCAAAACGAATAGTTTTATTTTCTGGTGAATCATGGCTATATTTCCCCACCTTGACTCACCCGCTGCTTTGAAATGCAGGTCTTCCCCCAGCTTCTTCGCAGAGGTCCTTCAATAACTGTTTCCCTGTAATGAGACTGACCAAGGAGTGAGATTGATGCCTGACATGATAATTCAATCGCTGGCCTTTGATGATCTATTAAATCAGCCCGTGGTGTCTTCTGATCTGCCTCTTGCTGGAAGGAGCCCTTGCAGCAGGGAAATTGCTTGCTGCCTCCATTAGTTGGTAAATAACCCGTGCGGCTGGAGGTCAGCTTGGCTCGGCAAGTGGCCTGCACCACTGAGCCCGTCTTGATTTTTGATTCTTGAAGGCTTTGAGTCAGAAAGAAAAACTGACAGAAGGTTTAAAACAAACAACAACAAAAGCATGGAAAAACTAAGATATTCCTCCACACATTTTTGTCCACTTGAAATAGGCAGAGAGGGAGTGAAGCAGGGAGTTGCTGTGTCCTGGCCTGGACTCTTCATTTGCGTCCCTTGCTCTGTTGCTGCCTTTCTTTGCCTTCATCTCACATCTCTGCTCCAACCTTCTGCTTGTTTTTTGGAGGTGGTGGAGAAGGTAGCAGTGGCAGGTGGGCGATTCTGCGTGGAGCTGTTGTGGTTCCAGTTGGTTTCAGAAGCTCCATCCAGCAGCTACAGACCCAGCTGGGCTCCACATACAGCCAGTGCTGGAGGCTTCAGGAGGATTCCTGAATCCTTCTGGATTCCTGGCACCAGGAATGCTACGAACAACAAGGGAGGGGCGTCCCACCTCGGGGGCTCTGCGGCAAGAAACCTGGTCCAGGAAGGAAAACGCTCACTTGGAGCAAAAAGCCTATTTGGTGTTAAAATGGCTCCATCCAGAGACCCCAAAATGTTCCTGTATCACATTCCTCGCTGATTTAGCAGGACTAATTTTCTGTTATCTGGGATGAGCTGTCCTCTCGCCCCCATTACTCCGGCTATCAGAACATTGGCTGTAGTTCGGTGTGCAGGGATCATAGGCATTGAACGGCCTCAGCGCCAATTAGGGACGAAAGGTGTCTCTTTTTTTTTTTTTGCCAAGTACATCATGATTGTATTTAGTTCTCATTCGATTAGTGAGGGAACAGAGGTGATATTGCTGATATGCTACAGTGTGGTAGTCAGAAGAAAAACCCCACTGCAAATATAATAAATTGGCCAGGCAATTTCACCTGCAGTAACTGCTTCTGTGCTGCCCTCCTAGAGGAGGATTCGCCATTCATGTTGAGTAAGGCTGCGTGTTTGTGAGATGTATTAATGGCCTTTTGGGCTGAGAATGAAATAATCAGACTCATGGTGCTTAGCTAAAATGTGAGCTCGGGTTCCCAGAAGCCAGTGTCCCGTCTCACAGGGCCGCCTCTTTTCTGTAAAATAGCTCTTGATGAAAACTCCCCACTAAAATCTGTCTTCAAGAAATATAGTTCTCAACTTGTATTGAAACATTCAGCTTGTCAAGGAAATAGGGTGCACTGAATGGGAAATAGTTTGATGTTGGTTTTTAGTGGTTGTGTTGTGCCGTGAGAAATAAATTCCTTTCTGGTTGTGATGTCTCCTGCAATAGTACTAAAAATGTGTGTTTAGCCATGATGTTCATCGTGAAGATTTGAAAAGGGCTGTGCTGTAAAAGGAAAATGACAAGGTTGTAGGATTCTCCATGTGTTTCAAAAGCCCTTTGCCTACGCAGCATGGGGTTTGCTTAGTCTTGCTGGACAAAATACTGATAAAGTGGGTTGCTTTATAACTAATTATTATGGAGTTGCATCAGTATAAATAGGACAGAATTTGCTCTGCTGTTTCTGCCCCCTCGTTTAGCCATGATGCTGCCAAATAGGGCTGATTACAAGAGACTGACTCACCGCTCCCTGCTCAGGTCTGCGCTACCATTTCAGTGAATCAGGCTGTGTGGCTGCATCAGCCCTTGTTCTCCTCCCTCCTACCCAGCTCTTTTCTCTTCCCCTTCAGGTGCCACGTGCCTCCCTTCCCTCCTTCCACCCAATGCTCCTGTCCCCGTGCCCGCAGCCTTCACTCGGCTCCCTTTAGTGAAGCCCTTTCCCCCGCTAGTGCTGCCTACCACACTTCATAGGAATTTAACATTTCTCTACTTTATCTGCGTTGCTGTTGTTTTTAATTTTTCATTGTTTTCACGCAGCTATCACAAAGACCATTTGCCAGACTCTAGGCGAGAGCTGTGCAAGCCACAGAACAGAAATTACCCAGCTTGGGTCAGTCCCTACCAAGCCCGCATTGCAGGGCAAGAGCGAGAGAGGTTTCACAGTGGGAAGTTGAAAACCTTTCTTATTTCACATGCAGTCCTTCAGCACATTTTCAAAGAGCCTTGCCTTGCATAGCATCCTCTCATGTTTCCTTTTGATATTCTCACTCTCCGCCTCATATTTTATTCTATCTTCATATCAAGACTGTGTGTGGTGCCAGCTCATTCTGAGCTGTCATTACAGTAGCTGGCGAGCTGACACCACGGGCCAGTGTAAGTTGTTTTGATCACGGATTTTAGGTTACAGCAGTTCCTTAGCAGCACTGGGTAGTAGGGCTGCTGCTGGTTTGTGACATGGGGTTTCTTGAGGAAGCTTCTCAGGTGTGCTTTGGCTGTCTTCAGGACACAACCGAAGAAAAGGGCACGTGTGCTTTTGTGGGCTCCTCCTTCCAATTTGCCATCCACCCTACTGCTGCAGAGGGCATTATTTGCTTGTGACAGCAGCAGCAACCCCCTGTTGAAGAAAAAGGTAATTTTAACAGAGCACGCAGTGCATTTTAGGTGGGGACTCTGTGAGCAGGCAGCTTTTTGCAAACAAAGAGCTGACGCTCAGCAGGACACACGTGGTTTGTGGCACATCTCTGGGGAACCTGCGTGCTGGAGTTTGCCTCCCAGTACAGCAGGGTCACAGCTGGAGTTCAGTGTTTTGGGGAGGCACACTCGAAAGCCAGGAATAGAAGCGATATTCAGTGGTGCTGAGAAGTGGAGCGCTGCAGTGGAAAGGGAGTCCCCAGGCCAGAGTTATAAATGCTACAGCTGCTATTCTTAACCACTTAAGCTCAGCAAGATCCAGGGCCCCAGCTTCAAGAGAAATCCCTGCATCGAAGGGCCTGATTCTGTTTTGAATTAGTCTGGCCTGAAAAAGAGCTGTGTTGAAGTGGGTATAGTTGAAATAGTCAGGGGAACAGTACTGAAAGCTGACCCTACTAATTGCATCAATGTACCAATGATAACTTTATACAGACAATTCCCCATTATCTTATTTAAAAAGAATTCCAGGTATGGAAAACCAAAGACCACATCACAGCTCCCACTCTCAAAACTGGAACCAGCTGCAGACCTGGCTTGGGTGTCCTTGATCCAGCCTGTTGGTCTGTCCTGCTCAGTACCTGCTACCCAAGATAAAACCAGTGCTTAGAGGTGCGTAGACACGTAGAAACAGGAATGCTGTTGGTAGGTTATCCAGGACAGGACTTCCCAGGGCAGTCAGGCTGGAAGAGCTGCCTAAAAGGCACGTAGCAAGTCTTGGGAAGGCAGTTAGGATTGACCTCGTTCAGTAGGGTGGATTTGGCTGCTCTATGAGCAGAGACAGACCTGTTGCACTGAACAGCAAAGAAGGATCCTCTACACAACTGGTAGGGCAGAGAAAACCTTGTTTTGAACTACGTACACAACAGATGGCTGATAACAAAAGTGCTGTGCACACACAGAATCGGTGTCTGAAAGCAGGACAGCGTGTTTCTGTGATACAATACCACTGCTGGTAAGCTGGTTGGATCTGTAACGAGCTAGAGGGGCCAGCTCATGCCTCTGCAGTGCTGTCCTGCACGCTCACAAACCAAGTAGTCTACTCGTAGAAAATAAAAGTGGGCGGTGACTTTCTAATGACCTTGTCATTAATGATCTTATCATTAGAAGGAGCTGGAGCCAGAACTCCTTCCCCGTTTGTGTGGGTTATGAGGCATTTCCTTAGAGTCAGTGCTCAATGTAAGCAGGGAACTCCCAGTCTCACATTCGTGTTCTCAGAGGAGGGAATTCCTATTCTTTGCAACAAAAGTAGTGATAACGTGCGTGAGTAATACATGTATATAGCTATTTAGCAACTGGGAACTTGCTGCTTTGGAACTTGCTCTCTTGTCGTTGTGTACAGGAATAATTCTGATTTGCATTTTGGGCAGTTTACAAAATGCAGGACTTAGACAATGGCTTTTTGCCCACTGCAAGTCACTGTAACCAAGCAGATCACCATTTGTGACAGAATGTATTTCCAGAAGTGGAATACCAAGGTAGTTGCGAATGACTTAATGTTTTTAAGAGAGCTCGAACATGCTGGATCTTTTCAGTAGTATCTAAGGAAAATCACAAATTTGGTCTTTGGCGTTTGGTTCGTCCTAATAGGACACAGCAGGATGACTTCAATGAGGCTTCTGAGAGCCGTTTCAGAGGCAGAGGCTTCTGTGTCTGTAGACCTAAACTGGGACGATAAAAGCAGTTGTTTTAATGCCCCCACAGGGTGTGATGCCGTTATGTTAATGTGCACCACAATGCCAAGGATTCTGCTTCTTTAATAACGGTAATGTCTTAGTTAGACCAGTGGCTTAGTAACTGCCTTTTAAGATGCAGTGGATGAATCAGAGATTTGGGAGCAAGCAAAGCAAATTAACTTTGTCAGCTCATCCTTGAGTGGAGAGTGCCACTTGTCTTTGCGCTCGCAGACAACTTCAGAGGTGGGGGAACTTGGAAGAGGAGAAATAGTCAAAATGGAAAATTGAGTGCTTCTTACATGTGCTTTACAGACTCCTCTTGTCATGCCTGTCAGTGACAGAAGGCTGATTTATTCCCTTCTCTGTTTTACTCCAGGCAATATAATCATCACCATAGTCATAATGTGTCAATGCCATCGTCTGTATTTTTCATCTTTCTCGGCACAGGGACCATTGCCACTGACACCAACATCTTTCTGCTTTCCTCCTGCTTCTCCCAACGCAGTGAGGTCAGTTTGCAGGACGTGCAGTGCGAGAGCCAGAGGAACTGGGGCCAAAGATTTCCACTGTTTCCACCGCTCTTATTCCAGCAGCACTGAGCCCCCGTAACAACTACAGTGGGGATGGTGAAAATAAAGGCAGTTTTTACTTTGGCGAGGCTGATGGTAACATTCCTGGAATCAAATGAGAGCTCGAACAAATTTTTATTTATTTATTTATTCATTCTCAGCAGCATTTTTCCATTACATGCTCCACAGTGCCTAGGTAGGTGTCTAGGCAAAGGGCCTGGATCAGATCTCCACTAGCTAGGCAGGCCATCGCCCTGTCCGGAGGCAGGACCAGCCTCACTCACACCCATCATGCCACATGTTTGCCTAACTTGCTCAGCCTTGGAAACTCAGCAGTCAGCCCTGACAGTCTGTCCCCATGGTGAGCCCCCGGTGGAGAGGGTTTCCAAATACCTAACCCACATCTTGCTCGCCACAATCAATTAAAACTTTTTTCTTGTCCTGTTCCCGGTGGAGAAGGAGAATGGTTTATTGCCTGCCTTTCTGCAGCTACCTTCCACATGTCTGATGACTTGCATCTCCTTTCTGCTTCTTTGAGACTGAACACTGCGAATTCCCTCCAACTCTGACCTCCTTGGCCATGGTTTCTAGCTGTTTGATCATTCCTGTTGCTTTCCCGTGTTACCTGCGATATGCAGGTGGTGGACTTTTGTCTCTAAGGCTGTCAGCATAGCACTTTACACCAGCATTATCTCATTGGAAATTAAAGACATGAGTAAAATGACACTCTGACCCGCAGCATCTGTATGCTTCTGTCGAAGGAGTGAGGGTCATTACTGTCACCTAATGAATATTGGTTTTAACCCAGATAGCATCAGCCCCTGCTTGTTATGCATTGCTCACTGTGTTAATCATCAGAACTGGAGATAAACAAGGTCTCAAGTGAATAAGCTTCTTGGCTCCGTTCTTGTGGACTCCTGGGAGGTGATGATTTATCTTCCATATGATATTGAGGACTGGCATCTGTGAAAGATGAAATGACACGAGCAACAAAAGGACAGATTTGTCACTGCATAGTTACCTCTTCCTATGTAAGAGCACTTAGGAGCACCGAACTGGGTGGTTGCAAAAAAAAAAAAAAAAGAAGGAAATTAATTGTAGCAGTAAGGGTACTAGGTGTATAGAGCTAGTTATTATTTTTATTTTTTTTTCTCAAAAGGGGTATGAAGGCTCCTAAACCATAACCTGGAGTAAAACAGCGGGGGATTTAGACCTCCGATAGATTATCGGTCTCGTCTTTTGCTTCCTTGGCAAATGTTTCCTGTTATTTGAGGTTGTGATCCCATAGCTTAATGCAAACAGCAGTGTTAATAAAAGGTTCTCAAATATTTCTTCACTGACAGCAAGGCTTTGCTGGAATTTGTCTGACTGTGACCTGTGGCTGGCTGTCCCTTGTCAGCCATATGGTGCAGTTAGGAGGTGGTGTTATTTTGGACCTACCTGGAGAAAAGCTACACGAAAGCTGCACGTTTTAGGACAAGAGAGTAGTGTGAGGGTACCAGACGAGCAGCAACTTCACTCTGAATTTGGGCTGCTGGAACAAAACGTTGCGTTTATGCAAAAGCTGGCTGTGCCATGCTGTGTGCATGGTGGAAGCCGGGAGGAAGAACTTGACTCATGGAGAGAAAGAAGCAGCAGAGGAAATGAGGGACTTGGCACTCGGTGCCAGTGGTATTTCTGCTCCCACCTTCTGTTTTGCACTCTGTGGATTTTGCACTAGGCAGCAATGTGGTCTGCACACACGAAAAAGCCACTGATGGGGAGAAACAGAGGAGCTGATGGGAAGAAAAGAAGGAAGAAAGGTTGCCATTTATTACTGTGGGAAGGAGGAATGATAAACTTGCTTTCTTAAAAAATAATTCAGCCCGTGCAACTGTTCAGTTGCAGGGCAGATTTTATTCCTTCGATGCATGGATGGCTGCTGTCCTCTCATTAACCTGGTCCACATGTTCCAGATGGCCATAATCAGTGCCCTGCGTTTCGGCTCCTCCACTACATTCAGAGGCAGCTGAGAGTCAACATTTCCTCTAGAAAATAATTTCCTCTCCCTACATTTGACCTTTGTCTCCCGAAAGGCTGTAAAAGACAAGTTTTGCAGCATGCTAAATGCCAGCGGAGGGTTGAGCAGTGCTGGGGTTTGCAGCTCGAGCCACGGCACGGCAGAGAAAGCACCGTGACAAACAGGAGCCGGGTGTACGAGCTGGGGTGGTCCTGGCCTTTGCTCCGTCATGGAGGGGCAGAAAACCCAGCAGATCAATGCAGGGCACCTGGTGAGGTCAAGCTCCTCCATCACAGGAGGACCAAAGGCCTCTGGTTTCCTGGACATGCCCACCCCTATGTTGCAGCCGCCTCCCCTGACCTTCACCTTGCGAGGGAAACTTTCGCTCTTTGTCCTGACAGATGTGAAAAAGGGAAAAACGTTCACTCTAATTGTGTTTCTATTTCCTTTATCTCTTTCACCCCTTCTCTTCCCCAAGGTTAAAGAGAGAAGAGAAGACATCTGACAGATTGCTAGTAGCTAATTCATGCAGGGGTATCTTTTTTTTTTTAAATCCCTCCCTATTTCCTGCCTTGATTACATATTACTCAAGGGGTTGTTTTCTGTTACTTACCAGCTACGCCTTGAAGAGGTCTCATGGAAAGACTTAGGCATTTGTTTAACCAGGAAATGAATTGAAGGAACCCACCACAATATTTTTGAAACAAATAAAATGATATTTTACAAGAAATGTTTACTAACTCTTTCTCTCTCGTGCTTTCTCCCTCCTCTGCAGTTTATAAATTCCTGATGCAATCTCTTCCTTTTGCAGCCTCGAAAGAGAGCACCAACTACCCAGTGTTTTATTTTCATCTGAAGGCCTCTATAAAATCGCATCTTACCGCAAATGGTGCTGCTCTTGTGCAACTGTTTATAATCTGTTTTATGGACCTTAAAGCCATTCAGGCTTATTCCCTTAAAATACGTGTTGGAACTGAATTCCGTGCAGAGGTTTCTTTATTTTTCGAAACTTATGTAGAGAGAGGTTGTTTATCCCTTACATTTCCCTAACTTCATCTTGCTTTTTCTTTTCGTTCTTGTTCCGATGGCGTTAAGCAATTCCACCTTTCCTGCAGATTTCCAGCTTTTGGCCACTTGTAGGGGGAATCGGGGCTGACACAGACGGCGGGATGAGGCAGGGGAGAGTGCCTGACTCCAGGTTTGCCTGTGCAGCAAGGTATCCCCTGTGAAAAGTCAGCAGCCCTGTACTCACCAGGAGCGACGTGCAACCTTCTCAGTGCACAACACAGCTCGTGTCATCCTGTTCAGCGGGCGTTAAACAACACGGTGTGGGCTCCATCTCGTGTTGTACACTGCAAGCTAAACAAAAGGCCTCCGGGTCCCAGCCATGCCAGAGATACCCATAATGACTCTTCAAAGATGTGCACTCGGGGGAGATGGAAGCTGGTTAACTCCCTATCTCCCAGGCAGCTCCTGCTGGCCTCTGCTCCTGTCCTTTGAGCTGGCTTTGGGCATAAAGGTCTCTAAACTGCTGCTGCACTCGCTGCTGCTCATACGAGGTCACTGTTGCTTGTTCACTGCAGTCTAAATAGGAAGAAATATTTTCCAGATGCTCTGAAAATGTGCTCCTTTTCTTCTTCAGCTCCCTAATTAGGTATGAGAAACACCAACATTTTTTTTTTTTTTTTTTTTTTAACTACGTTTTTCTTTCTTCAAATAGCCCTGCAGGTGGATTGGCAGATTTTTGTTTAAAAATAGGATTATTTTTTTTATTTTTTTTTTTCTGAATTCCACATTTAGACAAGAGCTGGCTTGTTTGTTGAGACATAGTACTGAGAGTAAGACGGTAGGATTTTACTTCAGACTTTGCCCACACTGTTCTTATATGCATCGTTTGCCCTTTTCATAGGCGCAGATCAACCCTGCAGGATGTAACAGGAATTCATCTGTGCTGAACACTCCCTTATACTGTGGCCAGGCTTAGTGCTGCTTTGTAATTTTCTGATCTGCCAGCTGAGGATAAGAGTACTTGCCCATTAGTGGAGAAATGTTACAATTTGCCAGCCCAACAATTAGAAATCAGCAGCTAGCCATGCAACAAGAGGATTGACTTAAGAAGCACAACTTTTTTTTTTTTTTTTCCTTAAGTGGAAGCTGTTTTTCAATTACGCCCATGTTTTTGAATCATAAAACTTGATTTTCACCAACCCTTGCCCAACTATAGCGAAAGGTCTTGCATGGCAGTTGACTCTTGAGCATTAGGGGTTGACATAAACCAGAGTAGAACAAGCAGAAATGCAAGACCTACAGCAAAATCGAGAGAGATGATAACACTGATGTTGTGGAGACAGGACTTAATTTGTCAGTATTTGTGAAGTGTTTTAGGATCCTTGTATGGCATGAACCACACAAAGAGGTATCACCGTGCCATGTGCACCACCCAATGGTGCACCACGTGGCTTTTCAAGGTGCATGTGAAGCAGGAGCGTGGGGCAGTAAAGTGTTTCCTTCTCCATCCAGCAGTGATCCCTTAGCAGGCGCTCACCTCCTAGGCTGCCAGCACACGGGTCGCTGTGACAGACTAACTCTCTGTCCTGCCATTGTGTAATTTGGTAACTGCAATGGGATGCGACCTTTCCCAAACAGAAAAAATGTGGCTGAGATACATAGTTGTTGCTCTTTCAAGTATTTTATTCGCATTTGAATCCAAGTAACAGTGGTTCTCGGTATTGTAGCACACTCAAGCTGCCTGTTGTTGCCTGGGATGTGTTTCCCCAGCTTCCAGTGGCACCAGTGAGATTTACAGAGTTAAAAATTAATGTCCATCGATGTGCAAAAACCGAATCTTCTTTGCTTTCACAGTGACACTAGTTCCTTTAACTCCTTAATGCGGAAACCTTCTAGAGTTGTTTTGCCCATTCCACGATTGAAGGATTTGTGTGCCCACACTTCTGTACATGAGTCTTGGGAATGCTGGGGGGAGGTTTATCTGTTACCCTTTGAGCAGAAAGGTATGTGGAAAGGCAATGAGCACTGGGCTTCAAAAGAATTTGGGGCAGGCATTTTTTCTAGGCTGCTACCACTGCCGTTCATACAGATGTGGCCACAGCAGCTTAAGACAGTCAGCAAGAGTCTTCCTAGCATGACATCTGCCTGGGCATCGCTGTGAGTGGCAAAGTCTACCCAGGAAGCCCTGTAAACATTTTTTAGGTGGGTTAACCATGTTGGGCCACTGTAGGTAGGTGCTAGCTTTGCTTATGTTCGATAGGTCTCCACAAATGGAGACACTCCAGGCTCTTAAGGAAGGAAAATGGCTGGTGCTAATGAGCACTGGTGGCTTCTGATAATTCCTTACACGACTCTAGATCAGGATATGGTATCAGCAGAGAAGAAAAATCTCTTTCCCTCCATCCTTGTAACTGCAGATATTCAGGCAGCTCTCCTCCCCTCCCCTCCAGCACTCTCCTCCTCTGTTCATTTTCATGCCAGGTCACTCCTTGCCAAACATCCCATCTGCTCATCAGTGGCATTCCAGAGCAGGAGGTGCTCTGGGGACTTGGTGCTGATTAATAGCTGCAACATCATTCACGAGCCTGTGTGCGAAAGGAGGAGGAGGACAGGGAGATGGTGCCAATCGGAGCTGAACCAGCAAGGTCTAGGGGGTTCCTTTCCAGGGCTCGGTGATCACTGTGTGTCCATTCCCTAGATATTACCTGTTTCAGGATTTTTTTTCCTCAAATAGAGTCTTCAGTCTAGCTTAGATGTCCATATGGAAGCATGGGAGCTTACACCTGGGTCAGAGGCAGACTTCAGAGACAGAATATCTTCCATGGAAATTGGAAGATTTCTCTGTATTATGCTCATTTTCATCCCATTGCTACTAAATATTCACATAAGTACACGTGATGGAAAAAATTCATGCAGACAGATGTGCACCCACTTGTGTACATCTGGGGAACTCCTCTTATTCTCCACCACCCCTTGCTTGCCATTTGCACTCCCTGCATGTTTTCAGATGGTCACCTCGTGCATGGAGCATTTTGAGGTCTGTATCATGGGATGTTGTGCAGTGGGCTCCAGGTACCTGACTGGCATCCTCTGTGGTCTCTCCGAACATAGAATACCTTAGGCACATGCCTTTTTGCTTTTTCTTATTCAGCCAGCCTATTCATTTTTTTTTCTTTTTCTTTTTCTATTCAATAAATTAGATTAGGTAATAGTCCTCCTCTTTCCTTAATCATTCTATCAAACAGCTCCAAATTACATACTTCCCCGAGGGTGATGTGCTCAGACTTGAGTATAGCAGCTTTGTCTCTCTACCAGCCCGTTTTCCATCTTGGTCATTTCCCTGTCTCTGCTCCATTTTCCATGTCACCTCCTCACCTTCTGTCTGCTCAGGGTCCTTCCCCTGATTTGAATGGGGGAATGATGAATTCCATCATTTGGAGTGACAGATAGGTGTTGCCTCTTTATTGGAGGTGACTGGGATGAGCTGGAGAACAAGGCTTGGCAGCTTCTGAGTTGAGTCATGTTGTACGCAAAGGTTGCAGCGGAGGTGTGGTTTAATCAGCAGATCAGTACAGATTATGCATAATTAATTAATTAATTAGTGTGCCCCTTGACGTGGTAGAAGTACGCTGGTCCCATCTACTGGAATGGGATGGGGAGCACAGGGGTGATGAGCAAGGGGTGAAGGCAGTTGCTGGCTGTGTGGGTGCCTCTCTCTGGCTGCTGACTACACCTTTAGCCGTCATCGCAGCTGCTACAGCATTCACTAACCCTCACCTTAAAATGAAGAGAGGAAAGGTACAACGGGAAACAAATGCGTTGAAACACAAAACTATCTACACTTAAATAGTGGCTTGGTTCCTTTCACTTAGCAGGGTGACCCAGCACAAACGCTGTCTGTCTTTTCCTCTTCCCTCTCACACTTGTCCATCGTTGGTGCCAAATTTGTCAGAAAGGCGGGTTTAATAGAGAAATCACTGCTATTGTTTGTATTCCCCACTTCCTCTGAAATACAAATTAAACTGAAAATGGATGTTTCTCTGGGCTGGTGTGTGCGCATGCCCACTGCCTGTGAGACAAACACTTACTGTGCCACCCTCGTTCGTGCCTTTGGGATATTTTCCAGGCATTGTATTTCCTTCAAACCACAGCTCTCCTTAACTGAGACTAATATTTCCTATATAAATTTATTAACACTGAACTAAGAGAAAGAGGTGTCATACAAATGTTCTGTAATTAGCAGCATGGTAACTTAATAGGTGAGATTATGTGTGACCACAGGGTAGTTAGATGCATCCCTGGACTCTCAATTTCACTTGATTGTTTTGTTTTGTAAAATATCTCTGATGCAATCTTCGTCATGGCAGAAAAAAATGTAAGAACACACAATGTCACAAGCGAAAATTAACAGACAATTGCAGAAAAGTCTCTTGTTTTTAATGAATAAAACTGTGGGAGGAACAGCACACATTATATGCACCAGCCAGTATTAGAAAATGGAAACGGCCTTCTCGTTCTGCTTAAATCAGATTTCCAGAATTCCTTATAAATCATGTAAATGAACATCGATCAAGGTCAGGTTGGGCAGGACCAAGGAAGAAGATGATTTCCAGTGCTGAGGGTCCGCTACTGGGATGTGCTCTCCCAGAATCCCCAATTATGACCTACATCATTTGGAGCCTGTCGGCCCAAAAAGCTCTGATGCTCTCAGTTGTCAGAGAGCAACAGCAGCTCTGAGACTGGGCACAGGAACCAAACCAGAAGCTTTGGTGGGCAAAGGGCTCTGTTGGTTTACTCTCCCGCAGGCTGTTTGGAAGCTGCTTTACACAAGTGATGTTAAAAAAGAAAAGCAAAAAGAAAAAAGCAACAATGTAGAACACACTAGGCTTCTTCTCCCCCATGTTTTACATTCCCTTTTCTTCCTGCCAACTTTCAATCGGAGAAATTGCTTGTCTTTTCTTTCTGTAGATGTATTTTATACTGACAAGAGGTTTGATTCTCACACCCCACGTACTGTGCAGCAGCTGCCCGTTAGACCAGAAGAGCTGAAGAGGGACCCTCCACGGAGCGATGCCCCAACCATCCTCCCCACCAGGCTCTTGAGCTTTGGACCTTCTGGGTCCCAAATGCCTTGTGTGTATCTGATGGGCCAGCAGTCTACCTGTGTAGAAATGCTGTTTTCAAGTCAGACTCAACAATTTTAGCACCATCCTACTCTCACTTTGGTCCCTCTCTTCCAAAAACACAAGTGAAAATCATTTCTCTCCAGTAGTTTCAGTCTGAGCCATATCTAAACCCCACCGATTTTGCAGTGGTTTGGTTTTGCTGCACATAGGAAGCCTTGATTATTCACAGAGCTGCTGGTAGCGTCTGCGGCAGATTTATGTTTGCCTTCTTCTTCCTTAATTTCAGTGAAATTTCCACCTCCTGCCTGTCACTCCATCCCCTATGTGCTTCTTCTGTGTCCTGCCTGGTAGAGAAGCCTTGAGGATGAACCTGACCGGGCTGTACCGTGGCTGAGCAGCGCTGTGCTCAGCTTTGCTCCGTGTTTGATGACTTCAGTCCTCTGTCTTCACACGCGGTGGATAAACACATGGGGATGCCAAGCCCCACCAGCTGCAAAGGCAGCGCTGATTCCCCCAAGAAAAGGACACGGCGCTTCCCTGCTTGGGCAAGAGACAACTTGCTGTGCACAACCAAATCGCTGCCGCTTCAGCGGACAGCTGCACGAGCATGTGTGCGCGCACATGCATCCCTTCCGGGACTTGACAGCCCGTGCTGTCAGGAGATTAAATTATGCCAGCAGAAAGCAGTGTGAGGGAAATAGCCCGAGACAGATCTCTCAGATATTGACCGGTTTGCTGTGAGACGTGTTAGTGTTAATTCTCTGTGCTTTCACTCCAGGTTTTCCTCAGCAGCAGTTAGGTGCAAAATGTCATGAAGTCAGCGTTTTGGGGTGAGAAGTCCAGAGCATCAGCGGTGAAAGGCAAGCCTCCTGGATTAGTCCTCAGCTCAGGTGAGGTGTTAGGGTTTTGGCTTGTAGAGATGCTGAGCAGTCCAAAATGTAGGAGAAATCAATGGCTCTGCTCTGCTCTGGGTGCAGTTTGTGGGGAACGGATTGAGTGGGGCAGGAGAGACGGCAGGTAAGAATGGCAAAATGCAGGAATAAGGAAAAAGTAGAAGGAGGAATGTACAGAATAGTAAAAGATAGCAAATAGCAAAGAGGCAAGATGGAGGAAGAAAAAAAAAAAAAAAGAAGAAAAATAATGAAGAAAAAGGATGAAGGGGGAATAGGAAAAGATGGAATTCGGATGCACAGATCAGAGAAAAGGATGAGGAATGCCTGGAGGGGGTATATGGAGAAGAACGGATGGGAAGCTGACAGAGGAGAGGAGAAATCCTTATTAAGAGTTAATTTCCCTCCCAGTGGAATAGTCCTGTTAGGAAAAAAACAGTCATTTAATAGACAGCGTGTCAGCTTGAAATAACACACAAAAATTAATATTACACTGCGTACGATTTGCTAAATTCCATCCCCCGGAGGACATCTTCTGGTGGAAACAAACTTTGGCTTTGTCAGAAAGAGGCTTTCTCTCTGAAGGCAGATTGCTCTGTCTTTGTGTCGTGTACCTGGCAGTGATTCATAAGCTGACAAAGGCTCACGCTGGGGAGAGGCAGAGGTGAGAGGTCTTCCCTGTTATTACGGCAGTGTGCTGGGGTGGGAGGCGAGCAGAGGGGCAGGGGCACAGCGAGGGAATCTGTGCAGATTAATGCTTCTGAAGGGAAACGTCTATAAGGGACTGATAGGAATAGGAGGAAGGGTGTGGGGGAGAATAAAGAGATGAGATGTAGTGGAGAAGTTACACCAATGAGCAGGGAGATGTCCTTTTCCCTTCCTATTTTTCATCAGTGAATTCCCTTCTGCTATTTGCTCTTTTCCTTCTCTGGCTTCCCTGGCACTTCTTTATGCTCAGCTCCCTTCTGTACTTCCCTTCTGCCTCTGTTTCCTCATATCCTGCTGCAGCCAAAACACCTTTTCCAAACCCTTCTCCCTTACATATCCTTCCTGCCCTTTCAAAGGCTTTCTGCACACAGCCAATGTCTCCCTTTTACCCCCAACTCCCTTCATCGTCATTCCCTTACACTTCTCTTTCTTAACCCATTAGTGCTCTTTTCCTGGACTTGTCTTCATTGTCCAGCTGTTAGAGGTTCTTGCTCTGCTGTTCCCTGTAGGCAGGGTCCCACTGTTACATGTCCATATATTTATATATACCTGTGCATGCAGATAGGCATAGTGTATGTAATTTTGTTGTGCTGTGTATGAAATGTATTGTATGTACATTAGTGATTCCAGACTGGAACTAATTAATCTGTCCTTGGGCATAAGGTGAAGCTTGGGTGCTGTTGTTACTGCAGCTGACGAGCTGCCTGCTTTGGTTAGAGGATTTAGGCTCAAAAACACAATTGAGTTACTCCAGTGCCTTTTCCCAATTTTCCTTTCATGTCCAGAAACTGCCCATGATGTGGCAATGGCTTGGTTTACCTCAGCACTAACATGGGACAGGACCCCTGCAATCCAGCTGCCCTTGCTGCTGAGTGCAGTACCAGCACAAAGGCTGTCAAGTGGATCTGACAGCGTAGGATATGGCAGCACAGCTTGTCACGATGAACCCTATCAGCCTCAGACACTGATCGCAGCCCAACTCCTCCATCTGGCCTATCTGTCTTCATATTAGCCTCTACTTTATGTTCCCATGCAACAACAGAGATAAGTCTTCTCTGTACTGCAAGTAAAACATCCTTTCAGCATGCATGCTGGAGGCCTGTCTGTCCTGGTGCTTTATACCCTGAACTGTACTTGTGGAAACCACATGTAATTAATTTGTATTTGAGGTGGCTGCATGTATTTACTGTGTGTAGATACAGGTGGGTTTTAGGCATTTACAGTATGAGAAATTATATGTATGGTCACTCCTTAAGAAGAAATGGTTTACACATTTTGAGTTTGCAAATCTCTCCCATTCTGATTTATTTATTTATTTATTTTTAATTACCCTTCCAGTTCTTTCAAAAGCCTCCTTTTACAAAGTCAAATTGCTCAAGGCCAGCAAAGCCAAGACGCTGCATGGAGGGCCCTTCTGTAGAACATGGGCTACTTCTTTTCATTGACTTCTACAGATATGAAGGCTGATAATTTTTGCTTTGTGAAAGCATATCTTCCAAAAAGGTTTGTGACTCTCTCTCAAAGACTCTTGACGTGAGGAGACTGAGAGATGTAGGAGTTACAGCTTCTCTTGGCAGTCTGTTCCAGTGGTTAAGCCCTTCCAGGGTAATTTATGCCTAATTTCTAGTTTGAAGGTGTCTTGCTTCACTTCCCAGGGTTGCATTTACCCAGTTTGCCATCGTTGTGCATATCCACAGTGAATCTTAATCCTCTTCAAGGATTTCCAGGTTGCAGTCTCCTGCTTTGTAGAGGTGGTTTGCATTCCCAGGTCTGTGGTGTATTACTTTGTATTTGGCCAAATTAAAGGCTTTTCAGTTTGAATGAGAATAGTTTTGAAGAGATCTGTTTATGTCTGCTTTCCTACCAGTCTCTGCAAACTTCACCTCAAGTATCTTGTATTTCTTTCCACATCAGCGATGAGATGTAGAATCAGCTTCTGTTTACTCACGATCTATGTAAAACTTCACACCAAATCCTCCTACGGAATGATGATTCCCCATTCATTGTTCCTTTCTGAGATTCCTTCAGACAGTCCTCAATCTGTTGAACAGACACTTTATTGTTAATGTACAATGCAATTTAAATCACAATGATATGAGGTATTAAGTCACAAGCTCTACAGAAGCCCCAAATTTTTTTGTAGGTATTCATCTACCTTTGTGAACCAAGCTTGCAATTTAATTATAGTATGAAAAGGAATTGCTTGAAAAAGACTTTTTCCCCAGAATGCTATGTTGTCTGGCATTAGTTTTTTATGCACATTAATTCTTTAAGCATTTAATATTGAATCAGCACTTCTGTGATCTTTCCTGGGAGCACTGTCAGGCTAAGAAACCTCCCTTATTCCCCTGCCCTTTCTGACTATTGACTCAACATTAGGAGTCTCCTGGTCATATTAAGATTCTTTAATATTCTACAATATATTAAAAATTAACACCAGGTCAGGGCTATCTGTAGTCAGCTTTTTAAGAGTTGTGGGTATGGCCTGCAGAACTCATCTTGCTCTCCAATATTTACTATTGGTATTGTTTGCAACTCAGAATAAGTATCTTAAATAACAACAATGGTTGTATATTATAATACAGTAAGGGTTAGTAAACATTTCGCTGCCTTAGCATTTACAATTTTGCCATTTTTAAGTAGCATCCCACTTTTACTTCACCGTGGATTCCCTTTGTTCCCAGCGCATTTTCAGGAACTTGCATTTTGTCATTCTTAACTCTGTCAGGCAGGCACTTACCCCCGATGTCTTCAGTTTCCCTTATCACTTTCTTACACCCCAAAACACTCATTTATGTTGACTGCTACCTGTAACTGCTGCCTTACATTTTGCCATATGTTGCTTTTATTTCTAATTGCCGCTTTATTTGCCATCAAACCGAGCCTTGTTTTCTTATCCAAGGTTGTACGGTTTCTTGACTGTGAGACTCCAGCATTTTGAGTAGTTAATTAACTCTTCTTCTTTTAAGTACTTATACCTTTCAGTCATGTTACCTCTCTAATTTTTGGTTCCTATCAGTTTCACTCAAATTTTCTTCAAAGAGCTTTTCTTGAAGCCTTAGGAGGATGTGCAGGCATTTGTATAGTTTGTGTGCACATGGTATGCGTCCGTAAGTACTGCCAGTAGCTGCTGATCTTTTGGTGCCCTTGTTGAATGTAGCCAGGTCATGACAGTGGGATTCCAGGCAACAGCCATTTTTCAATCCAGTGATTAATTTACCTTCTTCTCATAGGAAGATGAGTGAAAAATATGATCTCTTAGTTTTTCTTCACCATTTCTTGTTTTCTTGCTTTTCTCCCTTCTGGGATGGAGTTTGTTCTTCTGAACCTAGGCTCTATTTTTTTTTTTTCCCCACAATATTTCTAGTCTTCTAATATTTATTTATTTATTTATTTATTTATGGAAATGAACCACCTGATTCTTTTCTTCCAGTCTAGCCTTCAAAATAGTTTTTACTAAATTCTTCCCTATGTATGGATGCCATGGGTTACTTCGGTGACTTCACGGTGTTTCCAGTGTTCTTCTTTGTTCTTTTCTTCATACACTTTGTTATTTAATTTGTTCTGGAGAGTGCCTTTGCTGCACTTTGAACTGTCCACAGAGTTCATAGATAATTTAGAAGCCAGTAATGTGCAGCGAGTTCAAATGAGTCCTTCTGATACCCCACATTTGTCAGCACTGAGTTTCATTTGTCATCTTTGTGCTTGTTCCCATAGCTTCACCAGGTCCAGCTGACAGTCTTTATCATCTTCACTCTTGATTAAACTAAATAAATGGCATCATTTGGAGGTTTAATCACCTTCCTCTTTTCTCTTTTTCGTACATCCTTACTGAACATTTTGATGTAAAGCACCAAATACCATCAAGCTCACGTCTTTCGCCACACAATTTTCCTGCTACTTCAAAGACAGAAAAGAAAACTTGTGAGATTCCACGATGCATTTTGGAACCAGGTAAAATCCATTATAAAATCCTGTTAGGAGTCATTCTGCTGACCTGTTGTTTACTGGATGGGATAGTGTTCAAATCCCCTTCCCCTCGGTCACTAAAAGCCTCTCTTCTTCACTTTGTTTTTTTCTTTAGAGATAAGTTCTCCCTTCTCCTAACAGTTAATTTCAGCAGAGATTTGATAACAATGAGATAAACAGTGTCAGATCAACCAAGAGCACTTTTCCTGTTAATAAACTGAACAGACATTTTCACAGCCAGTCATCAAATATTGATTTGTCATTACGGAGAATATGGACCAAATTCAGCTTTCAGTTTCCTGACTTCAGCAAAGCCCTATTAAGATAACAGGAGCAGAATTTAGCTAAAGGTGCATTTTATTTCTCACATGCAGCTGCTTTCAGCTAAGTGATGAGCGAGGAGACCTGGTGAAAGAGGTCTGATTAGCCGTGGTGGTGAGCTCTCTTCCCTGCCCTGCCCTCCCCTTGCCACTGTGGCTGGCTCTCAGAGAGCCGTGGCTGTGGTGATTTGCTAAGTGGTGCTGGAGTGATGGATGTCATCCTTTGCTGGGAGCCAGAGTTGTCATTCAGACAGGAAAGCACTTGCTTTTAGTCTTCATTCTTTCTCTGCTTGGATTTATGTGGGCAATTGTCAGCAGGACACTTTTTGTATCTGAAATTGGGTCTGCAGAGGGCTTTCTCTGCTGAAAGCTGTGACACGTATTCGATCAATCACTGCTACAAACAAATGACATCTATATGAGCTAGGCCCCAAAGCTCAGTATCTAACATTAAGAGGAACTTTTAAAATGTTTAATTTGAAGGGAATGGGTTGTTTATGGGAATGGAGTCTGCATGCAAATAACTTTAAATAGTCAGCGGAATATCACACTTGTTTGTTCCCCAGACAGGATGGAGAAAGATAAGGAAAGAAGAGTACAAAAGTTCCCCCCTGGCATATCTCTGCCAGTTTCAATTGCAGTCAGCCAGTTAAGTCCATGCATGCATCAGTTCTGATGAGCTGATAAACAAATCTATCAAATTTGCCAAGTCTGTAGGAATCCTGAGCTGTCTAATGGTAGATGGAGGTAGGGGTTACAGCAGGGTGGAATTTACTATAGCTGGGAGCTGAAATACAATAATAATATAGTAATAAATATGTTGCTACTCCAGCAGAGAGAGCAGGACTACTGGGGCTGTATGAAATTTGGGTATGAAAGGGACAACAGTGGGAAACCTGGAGGGTATTTAGCATAAGGCAGCAGGAGATATCTAGGAGTTTAGGAGATGTGGCAAATGGAGGAGGTTGCAGTCTGTAAAGCACAGTAGTCCAGAACTCAGCTCATACATTATATTTAAAATGAAAATGATACATGTTTGGGCTAATGTTATAATTTCATCCTGGTGTTTAGCAACTCGATGAAATTCTTGGCCTCTCAGTGGAGTAATACCTTCTTTAATTTACCATCTGCTGAACGTCCAATGTCTATACGTGTTGCAGCAACTATTCTCCTTTTGATTTCAAGGGGAACTAATTTTGAGTCAGGGGCTTTTTAGTTAGTATAGTATCACCTTATATTTTCTGTAAGTTGTATTTTCAAGTATACAATCTCTGTGTACGCTCTCTGTGTATTGTGTGGCAAAACCCGAATAGACGTGCTTACGTGTGCAGGCACACTGACCCAGGAATTAGAAGGACATCACACTGTTCAGAGGCCACTGTGAGGGTTTTAGATTCAAAAGCGTTTGGCACTGACGTTGTTTTGACCTTCTCTCTAAACACCTATTAACTTAAAGACACACACAAACAGCTGAAGAGGGATGTGACGTGAACGACCAACACTTGCTAAGACTGACAGGAAGAATCAACTCCGGCTCCCGTGTGCACACAGAACCGTGGAGACAATCTCACTGATACGAGCAAACTCATGTTGAGGACTTGGGTGAGAAGACAGAGATAGAGAGGAGTGGACAGCGTGACATTTCAATTACATCAGTGCTGAAAAAAATTAAGGAAGTAGATGGTAAAGGATATGGAAAACAAAACAAAACAAAAAAGTCCCCAGGAGCACTGTGGCGTTAATCTAACCTTCAGCATGACTGAAAACTCCACAGGCAGGTGAGCAGGATTATTGATGTTTGAAGTAATTACTTCAGCAGGAGCTGCGATCAAAATTCACAGTGATTGATTTCCCACTAGTCAGCTTATCTCTCCGAGAACAAGTACGCTGGAAAGCAGCTTATAACCCCTTCCTAATAAGCCATGGCACATCGCCGGAGAAAATGGCGTCAGGCTCTCTTTGTTATGCGTTCACGGCTGTTTAATGTTGAATCATGCAAAATTTCGAGATGCCAGGCTGCTTTCTTCTCCAGATGGTCTAGGAATACAAAGATCTCCTCTCCCCAAGTAAGCCACCCCTGTCCTCCAAGGTACAGTGTGAACTGAAGGAGACTTTCAAGCTGAATTTCTTTTAGTAACAACAGAGAGAAGTCATATCTGGACACACACACACAGCCCATAACTTAATTTTCAAAGGTAGGTCTCAAATAGAGAGTATTTTCAGCAGGGTGACTGAGAGCTGGCCAAACCAGGACACTGGAGGCTGTTACTGAGGTGCAAATCCTTGGGTTTTACTGATGTTGTTGCCATCTACTCACTGAGCAGCATCAGCTTAAATCCTTGTTCCTGCAGGCTGTGGATCCAGCTCTGAATCTTGAGTGAATTCTTTAAGGTCAGGTTGGACGAGGAGACGGGATCTGCTGGGGCTGTTTTAGCCAGAAGACCTAGAAGACACAAGCCCTGTTATCACAGGCAGCAAACGGTAGCAGCATTGTGACAAGAACATGATTTAAGAGTTGTCATGTGCCAGATACCCCAAGGGATGTCAGGGAACAAGAAGTTACCATCCACGATGTTGCAACAAATATTCAGGAAAGGGCAGCCACCATCCCACCACTGTACTTGTGATTTCCAAAGGTCTATCACACTGCAGTGGGAAGGGCTCTCTCTTTTCTCTGTTCATCTTTTGGAAACAGCCAGGGACTGGAAAACAGCAGCCAAGATGTGGAGCTCTAGCTCCAGTTCAGCGTCCAGAAGAGCTTGGGCCTCTACCTTTGCTTTTCTTTCAGCCTGTGTTGGTTGGCAATCCTTTGCTCCCCCGGATCAAAGCACGGGAAAAAAAAATTGAGTGAGGGACAAGTGCAAAGAGGCTGAACTATCAGACGGGATTTTCATCAGTCTGTGTCAGGAGGCACATCATCTGAAAGTGTTTTTCCTTTTCCTTTTGGCTCCTTTCCCATGCACGGAGAGCCAGAGCGCTTCCTTGTACAGACAGTAGCTTCACCCTGCCATCTGGCAGGGTGCACGCACATGGGAGGCAAATGGTGCCATTTGTCAGGAAGCAAAAGGATTATTTACCGGAACAGTTTTGTGGGGAAAAAGAGAGGGAAGAGGAAGGTGCAAGTAAGGCGTTTTGTACAAATGGCCGGAACAGGAGCTAGGTAAGATCATTTCTTACACGTCCTGGCAGTCCCAGGTGGTCTGCGACTCTTCAGACCCTGTGGCAGAGCTGTTTCATGACAACCCTTCCTTCTCCTGTGTGTACCCAACAGCATGGAGACAGCAGAGGCTCCACCGATTCATGTGGAGGCTGCTTTTATTTTCATGGGGTTCTTTATTTGCATTTTTGTGAGCTATAGAGGCTTTGGGCACAGCTGGCATGTGCCACCACACAGCATCTGCTCTTCTGTGGGCCCTGTACTACAATCTTGGTTCAAGGCAACCGTGGTTGGTTTGTTTTTTGGGGAGAAGGCCCACTTTTTTTTTTTTTTTTTTTTTTTTTTTTTTTTTTTTTTTTTGGAGAAGGCCCACTTTCCCAAGAGGCTTTTGTGCTGTTTTTATCCTTCTGTTTCCAGTGCAGCGGGCTACAGCAGAGACCGAATTCCCTCACTGCCCTTCTGCCTTGTAAAGTTGTGCTTCTGTTTCAGTGCCTGGCTCCCCGGTCAATGTACGGTGATCCTCGTAGTCCGTGGGAGCCTGGCAAAGGCAGGGGAGCAGATGGTGACAATAATGCAATGATGTTACATGAAAACTGCACCTGGTGGGGGCACATTGCTCTTGGATGCAGGGAGACGACTGCATCTCGCCACAGCTGAAGAGGAATTTAGGTGAGTGGTGTCCACGGCAGGACCCCCTCCCATTAATCCCAGACCTTCAGTGTCTTGTCTGGGTGCCTGCAGCTCTTTTCTCCTGCTCCCTGGACGGGTGCCCGGGTGGCTCAGCTCTCGGTTCCTGCGCAGTTGGGAGGTGAAGCACAGGATGCAGGCCGGATGGTTTCCCCGTGGGGCTGGAACGCCTCACGCTTTCTGTAATCGTTTCTGACATTTCACCTGTCACATCCCGAGCTTCTTTTGGGGGGTGATGAAATGTTTGGATCTCTGAGCGTGGAGTCAGTACACTGCGTTCCTTGTCGACAAGAGATCAAAGATGTCAGGGCTCTGGAAAAGGCAAGAAAAGAGAGATTGGAAAGCAAAGGAAAAAGAGAGAGAGAAAGAGAGTGACATGGAGAAGAGAAGAAAGTCAAATAGAAATAGGAACAATTGCCTAGAGACAGGTGGACAGATGCCTAGCAAACCAGATAGACAGACGGCTGTGGCAGAAAGACAGCATGCTCCTTGCTGTTCTTGGGCTGTAATTATCAGCTATTTAGGCAGTAAGCCCAGGCAAACCAGTTATTATCAGTATTCAGCAGCTCTGAGGTGAAGCCCAAAGCAATTAATGCCCTTTGAGAACTGGGGACTAACTACAATGAGCACTGATTTTAGGCAGAGTGTTTTTGGGGAGGAATGGATTAGGAGTTTTTCATTATATAAGGAAGGGGAGGGGGAACCTGCCGCAGAGGGAGTCCCTGCGGATGAGCAGACCCAGGTATGAACTCCAGCAGAGGCAGAGCTGTGAGCGGGGAGCAACTGCTGATGGCATCTCTACAAGCATCCCCTTTCCTGCAGTGGAGAAATTGCTGTCTGAACCGATGGGGCTGATAGAGCTCTTCTGAGAAAGCAGGAGTGCCCAGAAGTACACATCCAGGAGAGCTGGGAGGGGAAAAAAATAATAAATAAATAAAAGAGAAAAAGAAAAAAAAATAAAAAAAAAATAAAAAAAAAAAAAAAAGAGAGAAAAGAAAAAAAGACAAAGGGCAGGAGTACCTCTATATTCTTTTTTCTTTTCTTTTTCTTTTTTTTTTTTTTTTCTTTTTTTGGTCAGGTATAACTGTAGAATTTGAGAAGGAGGTGAGTCTAATGCAATGGGATGGAAGGATAGAGAGAGGGAGAGATGGAGGGAGGCGTTGTTACCTGTCTGGAGGGCTGAAGTGCAGGAGCAAGGCTCACCCTCCCGACTATTCATTCCTTACCTTTACCAGAAATCCTTCCTCCTGCTGATCTGACCCTGGGGTGATTGAGGCACTTGGTGTGCCATTCCTGGACTGTGCCCACGTAAGTGTTTCAGGGAAATACAGAGGAGTATCCCTAAGGAAAGACTGCACAGTCTGCAGTCCCGTATTTCAGCGTTAATAGCTACATGTAGACTACTGCTGTGTATACCACACCTGCAGGGATTTGGCCGTGTATCATGAGTGTGATGCCCAACTGCTGTTAAGTTGCGCTGAGTCAGGGGAGCTGTGCTGACCTCCCCTTCCTTGGGGCTCAGGAACCTATTTCTGCAGCAGATTCAGCCGCATGCAGCATGCTGGCTTGTGTGATTTCACCAGGGGAGGTTCAGGCTGGCCATGAGGAGACATTTCTCCTCAGGAAGAGCAGCCAGGCACTGGGACAGGTTGCCCAGGGCAGGGAGGTGGTGGAGTCACCGTCCCTGGGGGTGTTTAGGGAGAGGCTGGACGTGGTGCTCGGGGACATGGTCAGTGGGTGACACTGGTGGTAGGGGGATGGCTGGACCAGATGACCTTGGAGGTGTTTTCCAACCCCAATGATTCTGTGAGTTTGCCACTGGTGTGAGATGCTCCTGAGTCAGTGACCTCAAGAAATCACGAAGCCCCAGGTTCAGGGAATGCTGTCAAGGCAGGCAGACACACTGAGACCTCCTGGGAGAGCCCTGCTGGTGCTGAGCAGCCACCGGGTGCTCTTGGGCTTGGAAAACAAAGGACGAGCGACTGAGATGAGGACGGGATGGAGCTGCTACGCTGGGATACTTCCGTCTGGATCTCAAGCACGCCTGGGGGCAAGCAGCAGAGCCAGCAGTCTATGACTCATGATACACAAAGTAATAGCACATTTTCATGTTTCTAATTAGCCCCTCAAGCACGACACAGAACCTACTCAAAAAACTCGAGCCGGTGAATTGCTGCTTCTCTGCAAAGCCTCTTCTGGTAGTGAGAAGGGAAGTGTTTTGAAGAAGTCACGTATGTGAAATGGCTGTTGATCCTCCTGAAAACCTTCACATTTTTATTACGGTCTCCTGGAAAACACCTTCCTTTATGCTCTGAACTGTATTTTTAATATAAACCCGCTCTTCAAAATTTTAGAGTACAGGAGCAGTCGGCGAGAAGCAACAATGGTAGGAGAGAGAGAAAAGAGGCAAGACGGAAAATTGCTTTCCTTGAGATCTGAAAAGAGTTGAAGAACGGAAAAGGTGCTTGAAGGAACAGGAGCTGGTGGCTGCAGCTGCAGCGAAGGGGGTGGTGAAGGTGTGCAGAGGGAGCCAAGAGAGAGCAAATATTGTGGGGGGAAAAGCAGTGAGGAAAATGTTTCATTCACTTACGTGAGCTTCACAAGGTCTTCCACCATTGCAAGCAGAGCTCTTGGGCCCAGGAGGGCTGTTTCTGATGTGGGGAAGCCTTTACTGGACCCAAGAACTTGGTGGTGTACAGCCACTGCGGAGCTAGGGATGCCTTATTAATCAAACTGGGTTACTGGCACTGGCTGAGTGGGGCACAAAGGGAGATACCCACATCTTAAAATAGTGTAATTAAGGTAAATGCTTGAGTTTTTGTGACCCACTTTTACTTTGTTTTCAGTTGTTCAACCTGCAGCTTTTCTCAAGAGCTCTGCAGTCCCAAAGCAGAGCTTTAGAGCTGACTCAGTGAAAGATGTGCAGACCTGCTCTCCTTTTAGGTCCAGCACCATTAACAGGAAGAAAGCAAACAAGGGGGTGTTGGAGGCACGGTGCTCCTTGCGCCACTGGTGAGGATCTGAGCTGCACTTTGTGCTGTGCAGCCACTTGTCAGAAACCCTTAGGCTTTTTTTTGCTTCACAAACTGTTGGAGATGCTTGAAAACAGAGTGGTTTCCCATAGCGGTTTCATTTTTTTTATGATTATTATTTTTTATGTTACCACATCCATTGCTTTCCCCCAGGTATTTTGAACACAGCCAGATATTCATAGGGCTTGATTGCTTATTTTCACTTTTACTTCAGATCCTGGCATGGTGTCAGTGCACCAGTTGTGATTTATTAAGTCCACGCTGTTGCCTTACCAGCAAAACAGCCCAGCGTGTTTGCTTGGGACCATTCCTACACTAAACAGAGGCCTGCTTTGCACAGCGGGTGCACATGGGTGTTTTATTTTGTCCTTTGAAGCTCTCGCTTTGCTCGCTTTTGAGGAGGGCTGCGTGGCAAGGTGACAGGTGGCTTGCTCTGATATCTTGCTTCCTGTAATCACTGCATCGGGTTTTCAGCCCGGCAATGAGAGAGCTTGTTAAAAACACACGCATTTAAATGTCAGAGGAAAGAAGACCCATGAAGGATGTTTGGAGATATGATGTCCTCTGGATGCCCCGCATCAATGCCCCGAAGCTCTGCGCTGAGTCTTCTGCGAGAGGAGGTGGGATCTGGGAAGTTATTGAGTGCTGTGAGAGTGCTCCTGCAACACAGACAAGAGGAATGAAGCCGGTGGCTTGTCTCTCTTCTGTCAACTTCCCCTCTTGATTCCCAGAGCTTTCGGTGTTTCAGGGCCCCATAGCAACGTAATCCCAGATGATGTGGGATTTGCGTCCTTTGCAATTTAATCCAAAGCTCTTCCCAGGTACACTGAAAGGCTCCTTATCTTTTGGGGCAGACTGAAGCATTTCTTGCCGATTCATTCCATTCTAACAAAATGGAGGAATATCTGTTGCTCTGTGTCTTGCTGGAAAAAAAAAATAAATAAGGAAAAAAGGAGTAAACATTTGGAGAAAGCGTTGCTTTTGGGGTCTCTGGGGTTGTTAGAAAATCCGGCTCTGAGCAGAAATAGCAGGCGCCTTCATCTCATTTGTGGAAAATTAAGAGGGGTGTGGGAGCGGGAAAACAGAATTTATTTAGAAAAATAACCATTTTCCCCCAAATTCTGCTAAGCACTTTTAGAAGCAATTTTAAAGACCAAATTAGGGACGTGTCATTACTCAGCGGGTGCTGGGTAGTGATTTTAAGCGCCGACTCTGGTGGCTGTGGCATCCTTGCGCATTCCTTCTCCCTCCTGCCCTCTCTAGCTCTGCTGGGAGGCTCTCAGTAGCATCCCTCGGAGCTCTGCGTCCCGTCCATCCGTCTGTCCCTCCCTCTCTCCCTCCTCCCCGCCACCCCCTCCCCTCTCGCTCTGCCTCTTTCTGCTGCGTGTTCCCTTTTCAAAAAGTAATTTCATGGCTCATGCACTTAAGATTCCATCAGAAAATCGAGCCTTTGATCAGGCAGACAGACGCCCTGCTGGGATTTCATTGGCAAATCACAATTCCCTTAATTAAGACTATGTGTCTTTATATCACTAAACTGATTCCAGCTGGGTCCCTGCTTGTTTTACATCCAGATTTACCTAGACTATGGATTCGCACCCCCTGCGACTCCAGAGGAACAAAAACCATTTAAAGACTTTCGTTCCCAGCTTCTCCCCGCAGCTGCTTGGCGTGGGCTGGGACCTGAATCTCTCCCTCGGTCTCCTTGCTCTCTCCTCCGCTTTGGGAGGTACCGTGGTGTGAGGGATGTGCTCTGTTTCTCTCCACTGCCTGGAAGCTGGGAATCAGCGGTGCAAAGGGAATTAAACTTGCCTGCTTTGTTGTTTTTTTTTTCAGGAGCCATGTTTTCGCTGAGAGTCAAGGGGGTGCCAAAACCTGGCGCAGAGTTTTCTCCTCCTTCCCCGCCTTCTTTAGCCATCAATTAAGGATGGAAGCGGGTTAAGAGTGCTCACTTATGGTAATCACAGGTCCTGCGTAGGAGAGGCTTTGGTGACATTTCTGCCGTGCTGGGTTTGCTAGCTGCATTAGTCACGCCGAGCTCAGGAGACAAGGATGCAAGCAGCGACTGCTGCCTTGAAAGTGCGTGGTCTGCTCCGGCCAGAAGGATAAAGCTGGGGGGGGAGTTTCCACGGGCAATGCTAATTTTCCCTCAGACCTCTGCATTTTCCCTTCCTTCTTAATTCCTTAATTTGCTCGTCTCTGCTGAGCAGCGCCCCGACACCCTCTCCGGGGAGGGGAAGCCTGCTAGTAGCGCTCCTTCCAGGGTGGCATCGAGCATGGAGCTGCCACAGGGCAGCACCCAAGAAATGTGGCTGAGGTTTGGGAGTCGTGCCCGAGCTGTAGCTGAGGTGGGTGCAGGCAGACCTGCAGTTGCTTTTCCCTTGTAGGGCCCAGGAGGTGCTGCCCTGGTGTCCCTCTAGGTGATAGCTCTGTGGCCACGGGAGCTGCAGAGCTGCCGTGCAGCTGCACGGCACCGAGTCCTGCTGCAGCACCTGGGAGACTGCTGGCTGCTAACGCAGTCGTGCTTAAAACTAAGAAACAGCCAGAAAACAGGGAGCTGCCTGCTTAGTAAGGGAACCCAGGGTCTGGACTCGGGAAACAGCCTCTTCCACGAATGGCTTTGTCTTCGGGTTTGTTGTATGGGATTCCTCACTTGAAAATACCTACTAAATTCTGTGCCAGCAGAGCTTCAGCTCGCGTCTCGGGGATGTGGTGACTTTGTAATGGGCCCTGACAGGGCTTTGCTTTAACGGGGCTTTGTGTTACGGGTCTGGCATAAATCCAGCTGCTCCTCCCGGCTAGAGGAGGGCTGGTTCAGGCAAACAGGCTCCAGCCTCGGCTGAAACTCCTTTAGCTCCTCGCATGCTAATAAAGCTGTCCACTGCAAAACCCTAATAGGACTTTGCAGTTGGATGGGTCTTTGATTTGAAGATCCCAAAGCTCTTTATAACAAAAATTGCTGATCATGATTCCGTGGTAAGACCCGATTAGATCAAAAGGGGGTTCAGGATCTCCATTTTGTTTGAGAGACAGAACAAATCTATCCCAAATGTAGAGAAAATACATTCTGTGATTAGAATATGAATGTTATGAGCCTTTATAAGTAAATTGGTAATTAATTTTTTCATTAAAATTAATTAAAAATCTCATACTTTATAGCACATTAACATCTATGTTTGTCTTGTCTCGAGTCATCTTAATGGAATGATAGAGAAGCGTCAAACTTAGATATAGTTGAAATTAATTGAAATCTTGCTCATAGCCTCTATGTGGAGAAATTAGGATGTAATTAAGCGAAGCTGTCAATGATTGCTGTGTCTGGACGCTGTGGTTATCAGAGCCTGTGTCAGACTCAGGTCCCTTGGAGGTGCGGACAGAGGAAGGAACCCAAATATTCCCCTCATTTCCTCTGTGGCTCATTGAACACGGCCAGTGGTGGGCTGCAGGGCCTCAGCAGCACCGGGGACATCCCTGCCCTGCAGGAAGAGGTCTCGGTTGGCAGTGGCACGCCTGGACCCAGAAACCCTCCATGGCTGGGGGATGGCTCAGGGTAAGGAAGGGGCCTGGGGCACGGCAGCCAGCTGAGCATCCCCCGCACTCCTTGCTATTGTGGCAGGCTCGTGTTTTGTAGGCCAAAATGTTGGTTGAAGCTGAAAAGCCAAAGTCACTAGCTTGCTGTGGCTGTGTGACACTGCAGTGCCACAGGGTACATGGCCTAAGAAGGGTTAAATTGGGACTGATGTAACACTGGCACTTCAGGTCTTCAAGGCATTAGTAATATCAGACGGCAGGATTCCCTTTGGCTTTCCTATATAACTTGTTAAAAATTTTAAGCATGTAATTAAAACAAGCACAGGAAGAAAATTTCTAATCAAAATATTATGTTCAAGTTGAGTTATGGTTAGGAGTATCAGTAACTTGTGGGTAGAAGTAGCAGAGGACAATAGCAAAGAGTAGAAGTCCAGGATATTCATAGCTGAGTTGATGTGTAAGAAAAAGCAAGTGCATTAGGGTAAGAAATGCAGAGACAAGGCACCCAAGTTGTCTTACCTCAGCTCTGTAGAGATACCACAAAGGGAAAAAGTGGAAAAGCAATGATGTAGCATTTTACAGGTTAAATCTCATCTGGGATCATAAAGACCAGTGCCACTCTTGTCCGCAGTGAGCAGTAATCACTCCGTCTGGCCACTGACTTCCCTAACATTTTCTTTTGACCTGCAGAGGAGCCTGATACCTGGCTACAGCTTTCGAGATGCCTTAAAAGTCACCAGGAGGGTGTTCAGATGTGGCCTAGAGAGAGAAAGGAGATGGGAGATTATAGGGGAATGGGAGAGAGGGAAGAGGTGTGCATTCAGGAAGGAGGAGCGAGAGGTGGTGAGAAACCAGAGTGGCACAGGGCAGAGAGGATCACGTGGAGAAAAGAAAGGGATTTGCACCAGAGACAGGGCTATAAAGGGACAGGAGGAAAGATGGGGAGAGAGCAGGAGGGGGGCATGTTGGCAGCTGTAAGGGGAAGGGTGGTGTATTTTCTTAAAGCAGAGATGTTTTGATGCATTGACATGCATGAGTGCTTCTCGACAGATAAGCAGCAGTTAGAGGAAAGGCGAATGGGCTCCTGGACCCTGATACAGTGGATCCCGTCTTTTGGGGCAGGATAGGTTATTTTAAAGGGCATATTGCTGTCAGTTGAGATGCAGCCATCTGTCTTCTGTTCTGTTGCTAGTAACTAAGGGGAAAGGGAGGTAAGTCAGGCCGGTAGCCCAGCAGAGTGCAGCAGGAATGAATTCTGGCACCTGTGGGCATTCGCTTTCTGACAGAGCACAAGCTTTCTGGAAATTTTTTCTTATTGCACGTACATGAGCACTACACAACCAGGAAGAAAGCCGTTCTTTCCCAATCAAAAGATGTTTTTTTCCATCTATCACAAGTGTATTTACTGTATCTGTCTTCCGCTCTGTGCTGCGCTGAGGCGTGTGTTTTGATATGCAAAAGCAGCAGACCTGCCTGCAATCTTTTCATTACCTTTTGGTGTTTCAGACTGCATGATGAGATCAAAGAGGTTAACTGAATTAGGCGTCTCCTAAGCACAGCGTTTTGGAAACGTGCGACTGTTAGCAATGCGCAGTGGGCCTTTCCCTCCATTTGTTCCCCCCTCCTTCGCATATGTACCCATCACAGCTTCAAACGCTGCATCAGATCTGGAGAGACCCATTAGGAAGTGAGCAAACCAGCCAATACAGGCGAGCTGAAAAGCTTCTTAAAAGTGAGAAAATATGCTACAAGGATTTTAGATCCCAAATCAATTGCATCACTCGTGGGTAGGCACAAAATGAAACCATATGTTATCTTAGAAACAAAATATTTGAGAATTAATTCCTTTTTTACACACCCATCAAAGCTTGGCTTCCAATTTTAGCCTTCCCATTCCTGCCAGGGTTATTATTAGCCCTCTGCCACCACTCAGGTGCTACAGGATGGACAGGGCTGCTGAAATAAAGGGCTTTCTGGCTGGAAAGGCAAAGTGAATAAAACAGCATGGTGGAAGGGCTGCAGGTGGCTTTCAGAAGTTTTTTTTCAGCAAAATGAACAACAATTTATTTTGGAGCAGCCAAAAGAATTTTGGCTGAATTGAAATGCTTTGATTGCCTTATTTAACCCTTCTGAATCCTTTTGACTTTTTCTTTTTAATTTAAGTGTGATTTTTAAAAAGGATGGCTTGAAATGAAAAGTCAGAAAGTTGTATTCCAAGAAAATTCCCATGAGTCTTTTTTTTTTTTTTTTAATATGGAGCATATTAGCCTTTTTTTTATTTTTTTTTTTTCAATACTTAAACTTACTGCTTTTTTTTTTAACATCTACAGAACCAGTAGACAACAGCATTAAGCAGGTAACTACGCGGACATTTTGTGGCATGGCTTCTGGGGAACCTCTCCACTCCTCACCGCTAACAACTGCCCTCCTCCTGAGCTGATCACATTGATTCAACATTGGGCCTTGTCTTCTAATTCTCAAAGAAGTTTTGGAGTAAGGGGCAAGGGATGGCATATCTGGCCAAATGGAGGATGTCCTGATCCTCATCCTGCTACCGTCCCGTGGTCACGGCTGAGCCCTACACAAATGAGAACAGCCTCAAGGCTGCTCTGGTACTGGGCGAGGGGGAGCAGGCTGCATGCTGCACCACAGCACCGGGGGAATATCAGGAAAATGTCAAGGCAGTTTAGCAGTCAGCTTCCAGGTTGCTTTTCAGACATCTCTGATCTACCTCTGCAGCCTTTACGGTGGATGAGTAAAGACACCCCTGTGGTATGGCAAGCTTTCTGACTTGGGACTTCACTGGGCCATCCCCCAGTGAGAGACACAAGATAGTTCCCCCTTCCACAAAGAAGGGTCCCTTGGGTACACCTGTTGGAGCACCATGAATCCTGTATCGGTGTTTGTAGACCTGGAAGGTTACTGAGGCTCGATTCTGGCACACAGAAGCCAGCTGTGTGTTTCATGGAGCAGGGTTTGATCACTTAGCTGGCTGGTCATGCCAGTGTGCTTGTGAGTAATTCAACTTCATGCGGAACATAATTGGAGTTACTCGACATTTCTACCAAGTACAGGATCTTATTACAGAGGTATTTTTTTCCTCAGCAAAACCAGAGGGTCTGTTTCACAGCAAGTTCTTCTAGATCTGAGTGGTTTCCTAAAACTTTGCTGTTGAATATAGTATTTATCAGAGTTGTACACAAATACTTGATATTTTGAAGAAGGTTGTGGGAAGTCAGAGAAGTGAACGAGGCCTCTGGGGACAAGGAACTGGCTGCTGGGCTGGGCTCATCCTTTACAAAACCAGAAATGAGCTTTGAACAAACATTTATGTGCTATTCCTCTCTGTGTTACCAGCACAGATGAAACAAGGCAGGGGCTCTCTGTCCTCCATGTGTGAAAACCCTACCTGCGTGCAGAGCTGTGGCCAAACAATGACCTAAGTCCCGCTCTTTTTGTCTGATGAGGCCACGTAGTCTCACAGGCCAAGTTGGATCCTACCAGTTATTTTAGATGAAGCATGTGTTGCCAGAAGCAGTCAGGGCTAAAAATGGTATCCTGGCTTTGGGAGCAACATATGCTGCTCCCTCGAGTCTGACAGGTGAAGGACTTCAGAGCAAGCACGGTGTGGTGAAATCTACCGTGCTCTCTGCCACCACTGCTCTTCTGACCCCCATCATCCTCCCAGTCCATCAAGCACAACCCTGTCCAGATGTCATGCTGGTAGCCATCAACTCCATCCTGCAGCTGCACCAACACCCACGTGTGGTCTGGCCTTGGCTGCAGTCTCCTGCCTATCCAGTGACATTACTTCAGAAAGGTCTTAGGTTTCACAATGCCTGTGAGCGTGGTTAATACAGCGAACCAGCCGCTACCCTACTATTATTTCTTCAGCATAGAAACACTTCAGGGAAAATGTCTAAAAAAGGCCAACTTTTTCAGCAGGCTCACTATGTCCAGCCTGTGCAAAGACCCAGCTTTCTGAGGTTGTGCTTTCAGTGCCAGTCCACCTCCCTCACCAGCATTTTGGGGTTCATTAGAGCTTTTTGAGGTTCCACATTTGGCTCTGCATTTCTGGAGGTGGGAAGAACACGCAGCAGTGAGCTGGGCCTGGAAGCAGAAACCAGACATAGCCAAACAAAGGAATAGGATTGCCTTTCTAACACTGGGGGTTAACTAAACACAAGAGCAAACCACTAAGTTCAACATTTTTCTCATCTTCATCTTGTCATTTGGCAACTGACTGGTGACAGGACGAGGGGGAATGGGCTTAAGTTGAGCCAGGGGAGTTTTAGGTTAGATGTTAGGAAGAACTTCTTCACTGAAAGGGTTGTGAGGCACTGGAACAGGCTGCCCAGGGAAGTGGTGGAGTCACCATCCCTGGAGGTCTTTAAAAGACGTTTAGATGTAGAGCTTAGGGAAATGGTTTAGTGGGGACTGTTAGCGTTAGGTTAGAGGTTGGACTCGATGACCTTGAGGTCTCTTCCAACCTAGAAAATTCTGTGATTCTGTGATTCTGTGAACTGGATCCCTTTCTGGAAGTTAGTCGTTAGCCCCAAATTATCAGGTGCAATAGAGATGTCATCTGGGAAAGGTGTACGGCGTGTGATACACACAGCAGACTTGCTGACCCAGTCGGCAGTGTTGTTTTGTGTTGAAATACCTTGAAAAGTATATTCAAAAATGCTCCGCAAAACAGAGTTAGAAAGTTTCCCTGGGGCTGGCCATGTTGGTGGAAATATTGGAAGATTCCTTGTTAGAGCAACTGCCGAGCCCTGCGACATCTGATGCTAACCACAGAGTTTGCACAGACTGAATGCCGCGTCCCATTTCCCTTCTGCTAGGAAAGACTTTCCCTAAATTTGCCATGTGAGGAAGCATCTCAGGCTAGACTGGGCTTAATGGGTGCCTCCGGCTCTTTTTCTGAGCACATATGTGCTGGGGTACATCCAGCTGTGGATGCGCTTTTCCTTTTTGCCGCTCATAACATCTGTGCAGTGGGCTTTTGTTTGGCTGGTTGGCACTTTTCTCCTCCTTCCCCCAAGCTGCTTTGGCTGCTCACCCGGCTTTTCACCAAATTGCAAATTTATATTCCTTCTGCTTTCAGCAGGCCCATATGTAGAACTGTCAAAATGTCACTGGCATCAATTGTGAAAGGTTAGTGCCACATTATAGTCAGCGAGCTTATTAACAGGGAAATGATTGGGTTTTGGAGAGGGGGAGGGAAGGACAAATGGGAATCCATTTTCCAGGCACCTGCTTCTCCTACTAAACATTTCTGCTTGTCACATATATGTTTTCAGAAAATGCTTTCCATCTGCATGGGAAAAAATAATAGCTAGAGATCCCGGGAAGAACAAGGCTGCTCCTTGTGAAATCTCAAGGAAGCTGGGCAGGGGGAGATGGAGAGGCAATGAGCGCAAATTGGTGAAATCTGTTCTGGTGCTGCATGGCAGGAGACATTCCCGTTTGCTGACCCAGTGACTAGAAACAGGATCATGCTGCAGAACTTGTGTCTGGTGTGGGCCTGGTGTCAAACTGGGAGACCCTGGTCTGGGTTCCATGATTTCAGCTGGGCCCAAGAAGTAGCCTAACATCTGGTCGCTCCTCAAGCCTACAGGTGCCTGTATACAGAAGAGAGCTTCCATTTTGCTGATTTTCATCTCTGTGCTCTTCCAGATTTAATCAGATTCCATGCAAAATCACCACTGAAAAATATTTCTGTATCCTACCATGAAGATTTTATCTGTCCAAGGCATTTTTGTGGCTTCTGTCATGGTCACTGCAGAAAACCTAGCTCATAATCTTTAACATAAAATGGCCCTGCGAGATGAGCTTATTTTAGTTTATGAGAACTGAGGCACAGAAAGTCTGATTTTTATTTTTATTTTTTTAATTTATTTTTTTTTTGCAACGCAAGTCTGTGAGACAGTATCTGGATCTTTGTAGACTCTCCACTAGTATCTTGATCACTGAGTCATCCTTCTCATGCCTTGCTTTTGTCCTCTGGCTTTTTCACCTTGTTCTTTTAAAGTCAACCTAATGTCTACCTGTAAGCACTGGATCCATCTATTAGACAGGGAAAAGGAGGAGGAGGAGAAGGAGGAGGAGAGCCCAGATTCTACCTAAATTAAAGATTAAATCTGTGTTGCCCCGTTACTCTGCAAGCAGAGCGAAAGTGCAGTGTAGGTACTTGTCTGTTGGATTTGTCTGGAGCTGCTGTTTCCCTGCCAGGATTTTGCACTGTAGCTTGCAGCCAGCACCAACCTGACCTAAATTCAGAGCAGTGACCTCAAGGTGAAATCCACCCGAATCTGTAGCTGAGCCTCTGGGGCACCACTCTTCATTTTCTCCTGATTACTCCCTTTTTGACACAGCAGAAAAGGCCGTTTAGGTGGCCTACAATGTAGTGCTGGGGGGTAGTATGTTCCTGACCTTTTCTGTAGTAATGCTCTTGAAAATGAGGCGGAAAAAAAGGGAATGAATATTAATAATCGGATTGTCCCGGGGACTTTTCGCTGGAGACGAAGCCCATTGTGTAGTGGAATTAGAGCGCGCACCACACGCAGGTGCCTCTTTGTTGCTCCCTGAAAGCTGCTGGTAGGTGAAATTTAATTTAATCACTCATGACAAAAAGCAAGAAATGGGGATTTGGTGGCCTCCAATGGACAGAGGCAGTGAGAGGCCCCTGTCGCATGAGGCAGGAGCTTCCCTGCTCCCTCCACACTCCTGCCCTTCACTCTGTACGTGAGGTGATGGCCAACATGTGGGAGCCTTGGGAGCAGAGCATTAACATACAGCAAGGCCGAGCCTCAGGAGGGCATGACACGAAACATGGGGCAGTGTGTGGACATCTCCTCATGCCCCAGGTCTTCTCTGCAACCCCTGTGAGGGCCTCCCCGAGCCCCACCGGCAGCTCGGCTCTGAGCTCTCCTCCTGTGGCAGCCCGGTTTAACACCACAGGCAGCAGCCATGCTTAGGTGGCTTTGTGGAGGCACATGGCCCTGTTTCCTAGGTGCTGCCCCGAAAGGTCTAACAAAATTGCTGAAGGTCTGATTCTCCAGCAGGGACTAGGGAAGGTGGTGATGTCCCCAGTGACAGGGGCATCGCAGCCCTTTGGGCTCATTGCCACAGAACCAGGACCAGGCCGCAGAGGGTCCCCTAGGCCCCGTCCCTGGCAGCAGGCTGGGCTGGGCTGCCTCCTTCAGGCTCCAGAAGCCCTCCAGCAGAAAATCTGAGCTCAAAACTGGAGTTTTGAGCAATTAGCAGCCATTCCCCCACCTCCTTCTCGTGCCAAGCGGAATTTTAATGTACTTCCAACTTCTCTTTTTAGCACGCACAAAGAAAAAAGAAAAAAATTAATAATCATCTATAAGAGAAGTTCTTTTCATACAAATGGAGAAGCATTCAATGCTGATACATATTTTCCCCCCCTTTTCAATGGTATCTATTTAAATGCAGATTTTCTGGTTTCCTATGTGGAGCCTGGAAGAAACGCCTTTCAATTTAAATGTTAATAGAAGAGTAAACTTCAAAATCAGAATTTCTCCATAAGGGAGTATTTTCTCATCGCTTTAAATGTCTTTGTGTATCTCCTCCCTCCTTCTCCCCCCTCCTCTTTCCTCTCTTCCCAGCCCCCAGCCCAGCTTCACTTAAACACTCTTTTTTAAAAACCAAGAATACACCTTTCAGAGCTCCTGAATTAAAACGTTTAATGCCGGGGTCTGTGAAATGAGTATGTTTGCTGGGGCACTGATAAAGCAGAGGTATCCTCCTTTCACCTCCAGCCTTTTTCATCCCAGATAATTATCAAACGTGCTGCTCTGAATGCTTTCTGATGGGATTATTCTCAGGCTTGTGCTGTGTAATGTTGCACCAGAGGTTGGGACAGAGGGCAGAAAAAGCTTTAGGACAGTGTTTTAGTCACTCCCGAATGTGAGCAAGGTTCAGTGGTGGGGTGGGCAGCAGGGGAGGGAAGTCAAATGCAGCAAGAAGGTGGCAAAACAGGGGAGGTGTTACCAAGCCTCTTTCTGTATTACATCTCCTGCTCCTCTTGTGGTCCTCTCTTGTGTACCTCCAGCCTCATTTATCTTCAGGATGAGCTTAGGCTAAATCTGTGTTTTACAAAAGGCTCTTAACACTGCCTGATGCTGGGATTTTGCATACAATTATGTTTCTTGCTTCGTGTCACACCCCGTTTGTCATCTTTAATACGAACTTTCCTTTAATTTTCCTAATCACTCTCTTCCATTCCCCATCTGTTATTTGTCCTCTTTTCTCACTGAAAGAAAAAATGGGACAAGATATATTTCCATTTCTTCTACCTCCTTCTGGCCACTTTTGCAAGAAGTGGTTCAAGAGATTCTAATTGAGGATTAAATTTAAGTGAAATTTTGAAAATTTTTCTTTAGTGAAGGAATTCCTTCCAAAGATGAGGTCCCATCCTTGTGTGAGCCAGCACTGTGATGTGGTAGCACAGCTTTTCCATGTGCTCTCCCCACTTCCAGTGCTGGAGCAGTCACGGCTGGGATGGACACATGGATACTGCAGTGGTGATTGGCACATACAAAGCCATGGAACGGGGCAGAGTGTGCTCCCTGTAGAAGCAGGCTTTTGTATACTAGACAATAAAGCCATGACTATGTATAAGATCCAGATTATTTTTACACAACTGTTACTGTACTCTCTACATCGTTATTATCTGAATTCCTCTGAAAAGCAGTGGTGAATCAGCTTGCATGGCACCTCTGGGAGAAGGGAGAAAGTCTGATTTTCAGAGGAAAGCTTTGGAACACCCAACCCTGCCACATATTTCAAGGAAAATAGAGCTCTCTGAGCACTTCACACAGATGCACAGTCCTTTGCAGGTAGGCGTGCTGGAGAGACAACTTGTCCCAAGTGTCTCTAGGTCTCACGGCTCTGATCTGATGAAGTCCCACAGCTCGTTTTGAAATTGAGCAGAAGGCATTTTATTAAGTGGGCCTGAAATTCTTCAACACTTGCATAATCCATGAAAGCTGTGTAATGAAAAGCCTCTTGGCATGACTCAGGCTGGGAAATGTTTGCTCTGTGTGGCCTCACCTAGCAGGAGCAGGAAGGATTAAAGTTATAAATATGCAGAAGGATGGCCAAGAATGCAGGTGCCTCAGAGTTTCTTCCCTATTTCTGAGGAATGAAGAAGGGAGAGGAAGGATGAAAGGGTTGACTGGTCAAATTGCAAATGTACTCTGCTGGGACTGAAGCTTGGAAATGTTCCTAGATGATCACATATTGCAGTGCTAAAATCCTGGATAGTAAATCTGGAGAGAGAAAGATTATTTGAAACCAGCTCTTGAACATCACATCTCTGGTTAAGTGGAAATCACCAACTTTAGGTACTTTCTGAAAAGGAAAAAAAAAAAAGAGAAGAAGAAAAAGAAGCTCCTCTCCAAAATCAGAGGAGGAGAGGGAAGGAGTGGCAGGAGAGGAGAGGAGAGGAGAGGAGAGGAGAGGAGAGGAGAGGAGAGGAGAGGAGAGGAGAGGAGAGGAGAGGAGAGGAGAGGAGAGGAGAGGAGAGGAGAGGAGAGGAGAGGAGAGGAGAGGAGAGGAGAGGAGAGGAGAGGAGAGGAGAGGAGAGGAGAGGAGAGGAGAGGAGAGGAGAGGAGAGGAGAGGAGAGGAGAGGAGAGGAGAGGAGAGGAGAGGAGAGGAGAGGAGAGGAGAGGAGAGGAGAGGAGAGGAGAGGAGAGGAGAGGAGAGGAGAGGAGAGGAGAGGAGAGGAGAGGAGAGGAGAGGAGAGGAGAGGAGAGGAGAGGAGAGGAGAGGAGAGGAGAGGAGAGGAGAGGAGAGGAGAGGAGAGGAGAGGAGAGGAGAGGAGAGGAGAGGAGAGGAGAGGAGAGGAGAGGAGAGGAGAGGAGAGGAGAGGAGAATAATGCTTTGGCAGAGGCTTAGCTATGCTGAGCCCACTACATCAGGGGTTATAGGGGCAAAGCTTATGTTTCCTTCCCAGCCTGCTGTCACTCAGAGATGAGTAGCAACACAGCAGATAATAAAAAATCCCTTTTTCTCTCTGACCAAATGTTCTTTTTCAGCAGAAGGGGAAGAAAGATTGGAGCTAAAGGCTGAACCATTCTACATGATGATATTCACAGCTGTCTTTCTCCAAAGACCTAACATAAATTTTCTGCCTTCTACAGTAAACCTCTACATCGGATCAGAACTGGATCTAATGCGTTAAAATTCCATTGTATAAAAGCCTCCTTTACACATCCACCTCTCTAATATCCATATCATAAAGTCTCTTGAATACAAATCCATCTTTTCAGCCTCATATGAGACACTTTTTCTCACCTACCTTTTTTTCCCCAGCACTTAAACAAGGTTTGTTTCCTTCCTTCTCTACTGCCTCCTTAAATCTCTTTCTTATTATCTAGTGGTTCTCTTTTGTCTTCTCTCTGCTCTACACGAGCAAAAAGCAAGAGTAAGGTCAGGGCTTGATATTCAAGCTCCAGATGGTGCTTTCAGCCACTGCAGAATTTCTTAGGCTTCTGCAGTTTCCCCAAATACCAGAGGAATTGCTTTCAGAAAGCACCACACTGTGTGACCTGGTTTGGGATGCCCTTTCCCTCTCCAGTGCTTCATGAGAAGGTTCACCGGGGACAAGGAATTGCACAGCCATGCGGGGGTTGCTGTCTCAGCATGAATCTCTGAAGGCGTCAGCCCTTGAACAAGACAGGACTCCATTCACCCTCTGATGAACTGCTCACCCAGCTCTGAAGTCATTGGGTTTTCTTACGAACGAAGGCAGGCTGAAGTGCCAGCAGCACGCAGCTGGCAACAACCTTTTGTGATTGTTTCTGTCTTAGATAACTATAAAATGCTTAAGAACTGTGATGGAGGAAATCCAGACAGATGGTCCATCCTGACAGAACAAATTGTCTGTCGGGATGTCCATTCTACATCCTGTCCTGAGTTGACTAGTGGCGACCACAGCCAGGGACAAGTGTCTGTGAAGTTTCTTATTGGCATTTCCATATAGGTGGGTTTATACATGCTGATAGCCAAACACGTTATCACACAAACAACTCTAGTCCAGAGAAGGGGATGGGATTTTCTGGTTTAGGAGAAATTATATGTGTATCTTGGTTTGTGAAACAAAGGCTCACCAAAGTCCTTTGGAGTATCAATATTTAGGTATTTAATTTTGTGAGGACCTTGTGCTGCTCTTTCTCTCATTTCTGAGGGTTGTGTTTTAGTGTATGTGTTTGTGACACATGCATTTCTGAATCACTCCCTGATGGAGAGTACATGCATATACTGTTACTTCTGGACATCCCTGGAGGTCTTTAAAAGACGTTTAGATGTAGAGCTTAGTGATATGGTTTAGTGGAGAACTTGTTAGTGTTAGGTCAGAGGTTGGACTCGATGATCTTGAGGTCTCTTCCAACCTAGATAATTCTGTGATTCTGTTGAAGTGGGTCGTACTCATTGTAATGGCATTAGAGTAATCTTCAAACTGGAGACTGGGTTGCCACAAAATTCAGGAGAAGCACTCAGAGATTTTAGCTGAGTCTCAGGTAGACTAATACATATTTCTCTTCTTATCTCTTCATTCCTGAAGTGGAAAGAAAAGATTAAAACCTCACCCTCCACTTGCCAACCTCATCCAAAATACCATCTTAAGCTGTGTGGAGAGAATCATGAGAGCCAGAAGATGCCACTCAAAATCATCTGCATTAATACTCGCTTCTTCATGGTAGCGGGGAGCTGCTTGGGTTGGTATTCAGTGAAAGACACACCTGTCCAATTTTGCGTCTTGACCCCCCCTGTGCTATTGGGGTGAGGTGAGAGGAGGGATGATGTCAGATAAAGATAGCACTGTGCAGCTGAATCTTTGTCAGAGAAGTCATTTAAACAAAACCTAGTGAAAGCTAGTTCTTAAACAATTTTCTATACACATATTCGCTTAGAAAAAGATGAGAAGGGAGTGATTTAGACTCTTTTTTAGTACAAATGTGTTTAAACCCACACTGGTAAAGAGAGTTGAGAATGAATCTAGTATAGGATCTACTATAGTGCTTTGATCCAGTATAGATTTTAGTATGATCTAGTATAGATCAAGATCTAGTATACATCAAAGTGCAGTGAAGGATTATGCTAAAAAATAATGCTACCCCAGTCTGTTTCTGCTTGATGTGATATTACATCCTGGTGTTTGGTCCTAGAGGGGCACTGAAATACATTAGTGATTTCCTTTTCAGTTTCCCCTTTTGATGGGACGCCTCACGAAAGGGCGATGTTGTACCCTGAATGTCCCCTAAGGTGTTGCAGGTGTTCTGGATACAGGCTTCAGGATCCTTAGTCCTTCTGGATCTTTCTGTGTTGGTAGAAGGGAGATGTAGGGCGGACTATCTGAAAAGCTGTTTGCAGCAGTATTGCACTTTCTGATGCTCTGATAACAAGCACTGTACTTTGATCTGGTAGCAAACACTTGAGAACAAGCAGTTCTGAAAGCAAAAGCAGGGCTGTGTGGTTAAAGGGCTGGCCAGAAATTGTGGTAATATAGATTCAATTATATGCTCCTCCACAAACTTTTTGTGTAGTCATGGGCAGGTTGATTATTCTCATCTTGTCTCGATTTCCCCATCTTTCACAAGAGGCTCATATTTTCCTTTCTCTGTGTGTTGAGAGAAAATAAATGCTTAATATTTTTGGAGTATTAAACTCCTCTGTGGAGAAGAAGATAGATATCAATAGGGGAACCGAGCCCTTGCTTTGGAAAGATGACTTGCAATTTCAAAGAATAGGGCAGAACATCAGAAGTCAAAAAGGCATATTGAAATTTTCAAGAAGCAACACTGATTCAGAGCATGTTCTGTTTGCAGCTGCTGGGGTGTGAAACTTCTTCCACGATGTGACAACCAGCATGAAATACTTTATTGCTCATAACAAATACAGATGGACAGATATCAGGGTGAAATGAAGGGCAGGGGCATTTGCAAACTGACAGAGTGAACCTTCTCCACAGGCTGCTTGGAAATAAGCAGATCTTAATCAGCTCTTCTGCCTTTCATTATCTTCAGAAATCCTTTACAGTTAATATTCTCCAGTGGAAGACTAAAATGCTTTTAGGAAACGCATGTTGTTTTATGAGACTCTTCCTTTATTTTAAGGAGGTTGTCTAAAATGCTAATGTTTCTCTTTTCATCACGATTCATGGAGCTTGTGCCTTTCAAGCTTACCATTTCAGATTCAGCCATGGGAATTGGATTATTTCATCTGCTGTCCCTTCTCCAGTGTTACTAATCAAGACATTTGTTGTTTCTAGCCTACTTGAACATGATGCCTGAATTCCTGGCCTGAGGATCCACATTGGTTTTGAGTCAGGATTGAGTTCCCTGCCTGCTACATGCAGCAGCACCTGTGGCAGTGCTAGGCATGGAAAATACTCCCAAGGGGAAGATTTTCACTCTAAACTTTTAGTCTGTTAATGTAAAAAAATAAAATGGGATGAAGAAGGCATCTCTAAAACACGAGTAGAAAGCTAATAATGTACTTTCACTCACAAGTGATGGGGCTGTCTAAGTCCGTGTAGTAAATCACTGAGACTGCTGGTCAAACAGGCACGGCACTGAGTCAGTTTCTACACTATGGGTCCTACAGAACAAGCAGTGCAATACCCTCCTTACCTGCACAGTGTAGCCACCTAAAGGTTTGGGTTACTAGATGGTGGAGAGGGGGAATTCACAGTACCACTGAAGCCTGTGCACTTTGCTACAGAGTGAGGATGCTGCGTAGATACCCAGGAGCGGATCAGGTGTGGAACCAGCTAAGCAGTGCACAGGAGTGAGCTAAGGTAGGGTATGTCGGCTGTTGCAGCTTCCACTTGGCTGTATAAAATTCAACAATACATTTTTCTGGTACATCACTCCTTCAATTGCTTGGGATTGTCATGCTGTCATCCTGAGATGCTGCAGTTGCTCAAAGAGGTTTTCCAAGAAAGAAAGAGTGTGAGAATCCTACATTTCATTATCTAAAAATAACAACAATAAAAAAGAAAAATAAAAAATCAGACCCAGGATGTGCTCAGATGTTACAAAGTAGTGTTATGCGACCAAAGCTTGACCCTGTTTACCTTTGCAGGATATATATTCAGAAAAAGCCTTATCAGTGCCAATCAAACTCAGACAAAATAAAAAACAAAATCACATTTTCCTGATGAGCTATTGTTTATTTATGTGGCACCCCTTGCTCCTAAATTAGCAGAGAGAATTTATATATTGCCTCAAGTATACAATGCAAATCTTTGCTTTTTGGCTGTCCTTTCCTTGTCAAGCACCATGCCAACAGAGCAATAATCATACAAAGCACAATTAATGTGGGTTTGTGTGCAGAGAGGAGTTTCTATTCCCTTCCCTTCTCCTCACTAAATAGCTTGAGCTTGTTGATCTGCTGTTGCAACGCATTATATACGTTAAATATTTTCCCAGAAAAGAATCACTTTGCATAGACTCGTTCCCAGCACAGACATCAAAACAGAAAAGAAAGATCTTATTTTACTTATTTCATATAAACCCTAGTGGATGGGCTTGTGAGGGACTGCAATTGGTGCAAGCAGTGGTAATCTTAAACTGAGCCCGCTGAACTTGCAAGAACTAGGGTTTCTTAAATTATTGTGATTTTTAATGTTATCATGGATGGGTTTAAGTGTCGGTCAGATGTTAGGTTTTCTTTTTTTTTTTTTTTCAAGAATGTGAGCCCAGAATTAAGATGCTGATGGATTTTGCTGTGTTGTTAGAAAGGGAATTTCGGGTTCCACCAGTAAGAAAGGTCTAGTGAAACAAACCTCAGAAATTGGGTCTAGAAATCTCGGTCCTGCTATTTGAACTATTCTGTTAAATGGCAAAACTTACGCTCATTTTAGTGGGGTGGAAACAATTCCTTAGTTTGGTGCACAGGATACTTGTATAGGGACACTTGTGGTCCCCTCTGGGACCTGTGAGAACCGGCTCCATCACTTTGTTTTTGGGATGGACCTGAGGAGTTACTGACATCTCACAGCTGAATAAAACTATTTAAATTCAGCTCATTAAGAGCAGGTGTTAGGGTATGTTTCCATTAGGAGGAGCAAGTGCCGTTACCTGCAGTCAGCAGTCACCAGTTAAAACAGACAGGCTTCGCTGGGCTGACACAGACGGCTGTGCAGCGGTGCTGAAATGCCTTTTGCTGTTATTGCAGAAGACACAGGAAACAGTAAACATTTTAAGTTTTCATCTGTCTTTCAAATTGAGCCCAGGCCTTTATGGGCTACAGAGTACAAAGACACTGCCATCAGAAATGCTTACAAACATTTACTGCTTGCTTTAGGAAACCCTCTGAGAAATTCCCAAGGAACAGAGACCAGCACTGCCTGTGGGAAGTAGGAGTTTCTGTAGGAAATGCCTTTATTTTTATTTTATTTTTATTTATTTTTCCTGTACCAGACCTACTTGAGCATATTAAAATAGTTTGTGGGGAGTTCTTGTTTCATTTTGGTGGGATAGTCAGAAACCTGAAGATAAAAAGATGACTTAAAGACATATCTAGTTAAAAGGGCACTGGTCACTGATGGGCTGAAGGCCTGGTCATCTTTATGTTGTCAGAGAGAGTCCTTGTGAAAATCAGTGACAATCTACAAGAACTCATAGCCTCAAGGGGGGGGTTGTGTTCTGCAACTTGATCTTGGGTAAGAAATGCTACAGTGAACACAGCCCTGAGGAAACGTCCTTTCACTGAATCAAATGACTCTGTTCCAACATGCCCATAGTCCTTGCAGACTGTTTTTGGTTTAGGAATTTTATAAATCTCTGGTTATGACACTTTATTGTTGTTCACAAGTTTCACTGAACCTGCACTAGTGGTGTTGGTGGTCCTTCTGAACCACTGCAGAAAAAGGACCAAAAATAACAGAAGCTGAGAAACAGTCAAAGACCAGCCAAGGAGAAAGCTGGTGGCTGTTTCACTGCTTTCAATTTGTCCTCCCTCTGTCACAAGCATTCTGTTTCTTGAAAGAAAATGAAATTGCTATGCAAATAGAATTTGCTTCCAGAAGGAAGCAAATGTTTGGAGAGCTGACTTGGCTGGAATTTTCTCTGCACACACGCTCCTGACATATCAGTGCTTCAACTTTGTGTGTGTGCGTGAGGAGGGGCAGGGAACAGTCAAATGTTAGTGGAGATGTCTCCATCTGTTCCATTATTCGAGCATGTAAAGATGCTCGTCAGCTCTCATAGTCCTTGCTCTTTTTTCCAGGTGGTCTCCCTGCTCAGATTTCACATCCAAAACAGCAGTGAAGATTTATTTTTTCTAGCACATGTAGGAGGGATCCCAGTAGTCCCATCCTTTTTGCAGAAAGCAAATACGGAATACAGCAAAAGCTTAATTTATAGGTTCTTTACATTAGATCTTGAAGATTGTTAACCTTTATTTTTGAAATAAATATAGGTCAACCCCAGACCACACGTGGTTCTCTGTCCCCACATGCAGAGCACAAAATGCTTCACTTCAGCATTGTGCTCTCCTCCTACTCCCAGTGCTCCCTGGAGCACTCAAAAATGTCCTTACCAAAAACCACCTGACATGGTCACCATCTAGATGCATGAGAGGACAATAAAGCCTGTCTTAATCTAAGGGTTGTCCTCCCTCTGGACCACCCTTACACAAACCATCCTGTGCCAATGCTGATGATCTAGCAGTTTTGTAGCATTTCGGATCGACTGTCAGGAAGCTCTGATGATGGTAATTTATCACTATTCACAATCATGCTGTTTTTCTGTCTTCCCCACTGCAGATCTGCGCAGGATGACAGCTGGCTTCATGGGCATGGCCGTGGCCATCATCCTGTTTGGATGGATTATCGGGGTGCTGGGGTGCTGCTGGGACCGAGGCCTTATGCAGTATGTGGCGGGGCTTCTCTTCCTCATGGGAGGTAAGGATATTGGCATCTGAAGAAACCTGTGCTTTTCCTTCCTGTTTTCACGTTCCTTCTTTCCACATGCCCCTCATTTTCTTTGTCACCAAAAACATGTTTTCAGAGTTGTTTCAGGTGATCTGGACTTGGTTTCATGCTGAGCTCCTTCTGGTGTATGTCAGGAATAGTAACAATATTTACATGTTACTTCTGTCACAAAGCTGCGTCCATAAACCAGAGGGCTGGAAAAGGCCTTGAGTTGTTGAGACCACTTCCCTATTGACACAAGTAACGCTGTCACAGAATCTCCTCTCCCTTCCATGCTATCAGCTTAATAAACTTAGTAAAAAAAATCTGAAGATGAGGCAAATGTTATTCCCACTACTATCCTGTTTCATTGTGAGAGACTTTGCTTTGATAGCTGGAAACCGTGCTCAGAGTTTTAACCTGTATTTATTCCCAGTCAGTGGTCCTTGAGTCAAATACAGCCTTTGGTTTAAGTTCTCTGATACATCTTTGAAGGGCAGCGGTATCCTCTCAGCTTTCCTTTTCCTACCCTAAATACAAATTTCCTACTCCTGTAGACTTCCTTCTGTGACACCAGTTGTCAATCCAGCAGCCCTTTCTGCCACCTGTTCTTGGCTGTACTTGCCTCTCAGATGTAGAGGAGAAGGGTCACTCCCAAATAAGTCTGGTCAATCTACAGGGGCATGAAGGTTCCCTTGCTGTGCTGGAAATCCCTTGCCTGAAGTATTTTATGATTGTATTTGCCCTTTTCGTGCTGTGTCACACCAGAGACCCACAGTCATCCTTCAGTTGGATAATACATCCAGGCCTTTCTCCTCCTTCGTAATTTCCTGCTGATCAGCTCCCAATTTACAGCAGAGGTTCTGTTTATTAGTCCCTAGACGCATGCCCTGGCACTCCATCCTTTTGAGCTTCTTCCTATCTCAACCACACCAGCCCTTGGGGTCATCCAATATTTCCTGTGCAGTGCCCCAGCCTTCCTCACTACAGATGCCACCCCACTGTCTGTCACCAGCAGGCTTCATGGCACGCAGTTACTTTAAAGGAGGGATGTGAGAGTTAAGTCCCAAACACAGCACTGGCTGAGTGTCCCAAATTGAACAGCATTGCTTCTGTTCTCCTATTGCTTCTCTGCTGGTGGTTTTTGTTTGGCTGGGTCCTTGCCCTCCTGGCTGATCATCCTTCAATTCATTTGGTCACTCATTCACCCCTACTGTGGTGGGGCACAGCTACGAGAGTGAGATACGGGGAAGTGTGCGTAGACCCAGGAGAGGAGCTAAGTGCTCAGATAAGGAGTGTTTATGTTGCAGTGCTGTTGGTGCTCCTGAGATAGACGCTGGCTGTCTCAGTGCCCACAAACATATTTGAAGGCTGCTGGTACCTTTTGCAGGCACACACTGGTCTGTCTGTGGCTGGCTGCAAATGGTTTGTTGTGGGTGTTCGATACTCTACGGGCAATGGGTCTGCCAAATTAGATCAGTGTTTCTTAAGTAATTAAAGGCTTAATTTGTATGTGTTGCTATAATATGCTCAGATATCCGTGTGGTATTTAACTCGCTACAGCATGACATTCAGATTAAAACATTACAAGTATGCTAAAGAAGTGCTAAGTAAATACACTTATTAGAAACTAGCTAAGTCTTATTTATTAATTGGAAATCACCAATATATATGGGGGAGGTTCCAGTGAAGAAGCTTATTTTGAAAGATGGCTGATTAAAGTTTTCAGGTGAAACAAGACTTGGTGTAACCATATGTAATGAGATGGGTCACTTATAACTTTACAAAGCCATCTTTTGGTATGCTCCAACCATAGACATTTCAGTAGGGATGGATTCGGGGTCATGCAGCTGGGAACAAACCGTGTTCTCATCCAGCTTGGCAGGATGAGAAGCAGCCTCCCAGAAAGGAGCAACCCTGAGAAGGTCTCTGGGATCCCAGTTGCTGGGATCACCCAGCTGCACAGGAGCTCTCGGTGCTGCTAAATGTGCTCCTTCATCCCTCAGACGTTTTGATGGGAATATGCAGTAAGAGCGTAAAGTGGGATTACCTCTGGGCAAAGCAAAACTATTTCTGGACATCCTAACCTGGTGTCCTTAAAAAGGAAGGATATGGAAAAGTTGGGAGAGGATTGCAGAAGAGCTGCAACAATAACTCCAGGACTGGAAAACAAGAAAAACACAGCACGCCACAAAAAGCCAATTGCTCGAAAATGTTAAACAGAAGGTTTGTAATTGACTTGAACACAATGTGGAAGTACCTATGCAAGGAGAAGCCATCTGATAGTAGCATGCTCTTTGACTGAGTAGACAAAATAATAACAAGATCTAGCAGTTGGGAGCTGAAACTAATTGAAATGAGAGGCACCAGATTATTTTATCTGCCAAATTCTGTCAAGATGTGTGATATTTTTAATAAAGATGTGTTGGGAGGAGATCAACCATGTTTTCTGCTCCAAGCAGAGGCATGTGGATCAGGGCTACAAAAGGTTATTATCTTTGTTGCGCAAGTCAGTGGCAGCTGCTACACCTTTCCTGATTTCTCTTAACAGCAAATGTGCACGAAGTAACATCTAGAAAATGAAGCAGCCAGTTAATAAAATACTCATTTAAAGCTATCTAATCTGAAAGGCAGTCACAATCAGTGTTTTTCTGGTGTGTCACAAGTTACGTGGGCATTCCTTCTACAGCCAATGAGTCTAATTTGTACCTTTTTCTTGATGGACAGTGTTAGGAGACAGCGCTGTTACTTCTGTCATCACAGAAATGCTGTCAAGGTATCATCCCATCAATGCTCAAAATGCATGAAGCCAGAGTGCCTCTTAGTTCTCTTTAGCTTTTTTCTGGTCCAACGGGGAAAACTGCTTTGAGGCTTATGACGTCCAAGCTCATTGCAAACGACAGGTTAAGGTGGTAGCTATAATCAGTATAACTTTCCCTTCCATTTGCATTTCTGCTTGTTTAGCCTCTGTTTATAGCTTTTGTTCTGCTTTAATTTCCAGACAAACAGCTCTTCTGTAATGATCTCAGGGTTAAACATGTCCTAGCTTCAGATATCTGTGGGTTTGGTCCCTTGTTGCCCATAATTCTTTCAACAGGAAATCTCAGTGGAGCACTGAGAAGTGTGCTGTGATAATCTAACAAGACCAGACATGGTTTCCATGGACCTCTGGTTCTTTATGATATTTACAGGACAGCCTTCTTGCTAGCCCATGTGGCAGTGCCTAATAAGGACTTGCTTTACTATGCTTGATCTAATTTCTCAAGCAAATGGCTGAAATAAGTCGTTTGTGAAATGCAGGCCCTTATCTGGTATTAGTTCATCTGGAATCTAGCACATGTAAACCGTGATTTAGAGCGTGTTTTATACTGTTATTCAGCATGTTTTGTGACAAGTTAAAATTATTAATAATTCATCTTTCCTGTTTAGTCCAAATGTATCTGTATCAACAGCAATCACAGAGCTCTTATGGCTTCCAATGTTCTTTTGCATAATTTGCTGTATTTATTGTAGGATTTGTGCTTGGATTTCTTATCTCGAGTGACAACATTTGCGGGACCACAGTACGATTTTTTTTTAGTGCCTCCTCTTGCACATAGCCAGATGGATACTGCAAGTTTTGCTTAGTATTTCTGACCTCATTTTGCACGGTGGTACGGTTACATAGTTTCCTGTACCCCGAGTTGCACTGTCTGTTGTAGTTTCATTTCTGAGTTGTCAGGATGACTTTATCCTGCAAGGTGGAAGAGTTTCTCTTATGGCGATCTCCATGTGGTATTGTGCTCTTGTGTTTCGCTAGGATTGGTTCATTTTATGCATCTTACTTGAGACTGTTTAATTCTATTACAGAAGTGGGTCACACTCAAATTATACATTACTCCGAGCACATCCTCTTGCAGCTTCTTGCTTTTTCTCTACATGCAAATTATTGAAAATCTGTGCACCAGTAAAAGCTTCGTACTGGGCATGTCCTCCAATAATTTTGCAGTTTTATAATAATTTCTGTAACCTTGGAGGCATCTGTAACACAGCTTCCAAATGTCAGAGGCCTGTGGCAAACGTGATGCTTTCATGCATATCAAGTGCTTAGTGATAGTCTGAAAAGGATTCAGTTAAACACCTACCTGAAATGCATGCGGGGCATTTATACATTGTGTTTTGACCAAAGCATTGTTTCCGTGCACCAAAAAAACATGCCTTTGCTTTTTGAAGTCCAGGCATGACCTCCTCATCATTTCCCAGGAAGCAGTCTTCACATTTCTGTACTCCTTTCAGTACTTCATCAAGTTATTTAAGAACACTTTTAGAACACTATTTAAGGGCTGATGATAAGCACACAAGGTATCTGTCCATCTAGTTAGGGGCTTTTCCACCTGCTCTCCAGTACATTCATGCATAGGATCTTCTTGTTTCGGTATCTCAGATTCTGCTAGGTTGACTGTCCTTCCCCAAATGTGCAAACCCAACCTCGCCCCGCCTGCTGTTGTTGTACTTGCTTTACAAAATCAGCTTTTGAATGCGATCCCTGACAGCCTGCTCTTTTCCCAGTTCAGTGCATATTTCATTTCAGCCAGCTGTTTTGAAATAGCATTTCGCTTTCTTTGTTCCTAGTTTTGGGACTTTGTACCCAAATGCTCCAGAACCCTTTTCCTCCTCATCAATGCCTGCCATGGGGAACGTGGGGTGCAGGACAGCCCCATGGGGCATGCTCCAGTGTCTTGGCAGTGGTCGCACCCTCCCCTGCCCACCATGGTGCACATCCCTCCTGAAATGCTGTCCCTTGTCCCAACTGGAAATATAAAATGGTGCTTCTAATATCTTTTTTTTTTTTTTTCCAGTACTTGCTTCAGCACAGAATTATCCCTGACCAAATTACATCCCTGGCAAGAGCTACATCACTTGCCTTTGTAAATGTATTAAAAGACCCACAAAGAGTGACGTTTTATCAGCCTTATCAGAGCTCTGTCCTTCAGCTGCACACTCATGTATTTTCCCTTTGTAAGTTTGTCAGCGCTGAGAACACATTTCAGTGAAATCGTTAGGTTTTTTAGTGCACGCCTAACAAGGCAGCCCTTCAGGGAGAGACTTCTGCATTGTCTTATTTTGTTCCAAATTTACTGCATATAAATGCAATAAATCATCTCTGAGCTTATTTGCTATTTTACCTGTTCTCTTTACTCTTTTCTCTTGTCTCTGCCAGTTTTGTCTTGTGCCACGAGCTTTAGTATCACTTTAGGGGTTTTGCCCCATTTGCTGCCAGTTTCCTTAGAGAAGCATATCATTTTACTGCCCTTGCAAATATTCATTATTCTTTGCAAAGTCAAGTATGTTTCTTGCTGTAACCTTGCTTTGAGCCAATTATAAATTTTACCATTAATAATTCAGACTCTAATTAGTCTATTTGGAAATTATTCCAGCTGCCAAATGCCCTTACTCATGTGATTTAGCTTCACCATGCATGTCTGTGATAAAACGATCCGTAGTCTCCCACAACATCTCGTTTCTTGCCTTTGCCTGGTGACATTTTTGAGTGAAATGTTGGACTTGGGGCATCGTCTGGGAGGCTGCAATCCCCTTCCTCACCAGTAATAAAAGGCCATAGAAAGCAGCTTTATGGAGTTTTTCCTCTCCGATTTTCTGTCCAAGCACTTGCTGCCAGGAACCTTGGGAAGATTTTGTGTCCTCTCCTCCTCCGCCCCTCCAGTGGAGATCTGCCAGTCTGAGGGATTTGAGAATCCTTTGCCAGCTCCGTTTCTGCTGCTCTTCTGGGTTTCTTCTGACCCACCCAAGACTGCTGCAGAGAGATTGCTCTTCGCAGCCTGTCTGTCCTCGCAGGGCTTAGGTCAGGGTTACAAAAGCTTCCAGCCTTTCCCCGCAGCAGAGGTGACCTCCTATTCTTTCCAGTGCTGTCTGCTGTGGTGGAGATAAGCAGGCAGGAAAGATGTGCGAGAGAGAAGAAAAAATAAAGTTATGCAGGTGTGCTGGCACAATTTAATGCTTATTTCAGACACGCAGGAGAGGATGTTTATTAAAGAAATGAACAACCTGCTTACGAATGTATGAGTGCATTCTTCCCAGCCTGCCTTTATACTCTAATCCGGGGAGAAACAACCTTTTACAAATCCCTCTCATCCTCATCAGGCACAGTTGGGCTGTGGTGCTGGGTGGTTGGATGCTGCGGGATGCAAACCCCATCAGAAAGGAGGGCTTTGAAATGGGGCTGGGGAGCCAGCACGACACAGTTGTTGGGTACAGATGTGCCGCATGCATCTGTATCCTCTTCCACTCCCTGCCTCCGTGCAGAGCCTCGTCTTTAAACTCCCCAAGCCCGAGTGCTGTGCTTCCTCTGCCTGCGCTCTGCGTGTGTTGGTAGCTGACAACTGAAGCATCTGTGTATTTGCAGCCATGGATCGTTACCAGCTGTTGAGTCATTTGCGGCCCAAATTTAACTCACTGTACTTTGAAAATAGCACAGAGCGGGAGAAAATACGAGTATTTATTCTGCACAACTGCGGTCCTGCCATCTGAAAATAATCATCCCGCTGCTGAATAATTTAAGAAACAAAAACGTAACGATTTAATACAGCAAGTGTGAGGCAAAGCTCCGTGATTGACGTCTCCTCGGCAGTTACGAAGTACCTTCGCAGCAGCTGCCAAGAGGAGGCAAAGAGAAAGATAAACAAAACGAGAAATCAGAAGGCATCCCGTGGGCTCCGTCTGGAAATGTGGTGGGTCTAACAGGGAGCCTGGGATGTCTGTTCCTCACGAATGATCAAGGTGTCTCCACATTCTTCTGGATGTGCACTTGTGGTGACACGATCAATCCATGACACTGAACACTGAAGACATTTTGTGTGATATTTTTTTCTTTTCTTTCCCACTACCTCATTCCCAGAAGATCCAGTTTATTGTGCTTCTTCCCCGAAAGGAACAGCCTTATCAAGTTTACATAAAATCTTTTTTTTTTTCCATATGGAAAGGCAAGTGCAAGTGCACCCGTGTATGCACAGCTGTGTGCATACAGAGCTTAAGCAGCAGCATGTGATATAACACTGCTAAAACAGGGGTGTGCAGTAAGTGGCTGTGATCTGAGCAGTGCAGCTTGGCACAAACAGAGTTTTTGCAGAGGCATAATACCTTTTGCCAGTTCAAAAGGTATTCATAATTCAAAAGAAGCTGGATCACTGCAAGAAATGAGATGCCAATCACATTTTCATCCTGTGGGAGACACTAAAATAGTGATGGCTGCAGAGGAACTTAATTCAGCAAAACTCCTTTCGGACCAGTGTAGGAACTTGCCTAGGTGGATTGACCTCCAGATGGAGACAAAGGCTGATCTGTAGCAGGAGATGTCATAAATGGGTTGTGAGTCTGTGAAAGAAGCCTCGGGGAGACGTGGTCAGCACCCCCTTTCCCATACCTCCCACAGCACACACGCACACTTCTGCTCCTCCTTGTGCTTTTGGTTAAATATTGCATTATGCTTAAAGTGATTTAAGGCCTTGACTTGGAATGAACTTGAGTTAATGTACGGCGTTAATAGGTTTTAAATGTTTAAACCCCTCTAAGGCTCTTGGTTGTTTAAAAGGGTCGAATGCATTACCAGGGTGCTGGGGAGGGCACAGAGGAGCTGATGAAGGTCTCTGGGGACCTGCAATGAGACCCAGAGCCTGGAGCAGCCATGCAGGCTTCGGGCCTCAGTGCCCCTCAGGCAGCAACATAACGCAGAGCACATGCATAGGAAGATAATAAGAGTTAGCCTGTTCTTTAAAATGCCCTTTTCTCCTCGCTTTCAGGACTTGTCAGTCTCTCTTTTCAAGCAGGTTTCTTGTACACAGCTTGTGGCATCCCTCATGGACAGGGTTGCTTGCAAGTCATGGTCTCTGTTTTCATTTTACACCGTGTTTCTCGGGCCTAAGGAGTTGCTCTCCTTTTCTTGTGTGTATCAAAAGCTGGACTCTCGTGGATATGTGCCCACATATATATAGATATATATGGATATATGTTCAGTCCACAGGCATGGATGAGGCTGAAGGTGCTTCTTTGTCCTTACTAACCCTTAGTAAGCATCTTATAGAAATTAGTCTCACTTCCCTTTTGAATGTTATCCAATTTCCTATTTTGACTCCAAAAATAAACACTTCGGAAATCATCCATGTAAACATATGCCCCCCTTGCCATCTTTTGGGGTTTCAGCATGGTGTCAAGGCAGCCTGCTCAGTGCCTCCTAGCTCAAAACCAGTTGCTCAGCTGACTGCAAGGCAAGGTGGGACAAGGCCCACAGTGTATTGCACTTAAATGACAGAGCTAGGGCACTGCCTTAAATCGTTACTTCTAGTACTTCTGTATGCTTACTGGTGCTCTGAGAGCACATTTTGCTTTTATTCATTAATGCCAACACCCATTTTGAAAATGAAATAGGGGGCTCTCTGGAAACCTGAAGGATTGTCTCCTTTCACTGTACGGGCTTCTCTGTATGCTGTTGAGTAACTTCTGCTGAAATGCTCTTTTGTAATTTCAGCTCGTAATACTCCTCGAGGGGAATCACACACATCTTTGCATCTCCTACGGCATATGTTGAATAGCATAGCTATGTCCTTCTTCTCACAGAAGCATACTATTTTCATTAGCTGCTAATTTTTTTTTTCAGTGCCTGGGGAATTTTTTCAGTACCTGAGGAATGGAGCTGATTCTCTAGGTCAATACTGACAGACCTAGCCCTGAAAAACAGGGAGCTAAGACTTAACACCTCCATAAGAGAATAGGGGTGGAGTGGGAGATAGAAATGTGTTGTGTGTTGTTTTTTTTTCAAATCAATAACACGGCTGTACTTCAGGGTCCAGGCTCTTAGAGGCGTTGTGTTTTTTTTGTTTGTTTGTTTTGTGTTTTTTTTTTTTTTTCCTGAAAAGAATGGCACAACCAGAGAACTCATTGTCAACTCCATAGCATTTGATCTCCATGGAAACATTAGGAGCTGACTTGAAAGTCACCCTTCAAATATGTTGGATTTTTTCCCGTGGCTCATTTTTGATGCTCCTAGATGTTCACTTGCACACTTTGAGGGAAATGCCAACACAAGCAATTCCAGCATCTTTGTACCTGATCACAGAAGTACATTAGCATTTAGAAGAAGGAGCGGGAAGGCTTTGGAGGTGCAGAGATCTGATAGTCTGGATCAGAAGGCAGGACAAGTAGTGTTCGTGCACCTATAAACTTGCTGTTTTTCAGTCTTACCATGGATCAGCCTGCCTCCCTGAACTTGCTGTACAGTAAACTAAAGGGTCAGCTCACTCTGGCTTTTCCGCAAAAAAACAACAACCCACAATTCACATACCTGTGTCTGTTGTTTTAAAAGTCAGCTCTACTGACTTGTAATTTCTCACTCCCCAGGACAGGAGATGCTGATAGAAGAGTCAGTACCTTCAAGAGTTATGAGAACAAAAACTCTCGTGTAGTCTGTGAAGGGCATGCAATCTAGTTTACTTCTCAGGGATGTCAGTAGGGCTTTGGGGGAGCTGACAGAAGGTGAATTAAAGTAGAAACAAAGTAGTGGAGACAGATCCGATAGGAATACAAAAGACTTCCCCACCCACAGTCCTGGAAAACAAGTTGTGTGTTATTTTAAAATTCCGGGGTTGTTCCTTATCCCTTAATAACATCACCAGGTCTTTGATCTGTGGCTGGCTTCTGAATTCCAATGGCAAGATGCTTCAAGGCCAAAGGAAGACAATGAAAACAAAACTGACATTTATTATTGGGTTGTTTTTTTTTTGTTTTTTTTTAAAAATATATTTACCAAGTCTTCTGCATGCCTGGCATCAAAGAGGAAAGAAGAGTGCAGAGGCAACAGAAGGAAAAGTGATACTGGCATGGTTTGCTGGACAGGAAGAATTCCTTACAGAAGGAGAGGGGAGTGAATTTGTATGTGCAGCAAGTCTTGTTGTTAAATGCAGAAACTGAAGCAAGACTTCAATTCACTGTGGCTCCTTGGTTTGTCTGCTTAGAAAAACAACATTCCCCTTGGACAAATCTCTGCTACGCTCACTTGGTCTAATCTGCCTGGACAGAGGAGCTCAGCAGGCCACTGGAAATTTCACAGAAAAAGCAGCCAGACCAGGCGGAAAGTGCATGAGTGGAGACCTCCTCATTTCCACCCAGCTTGCCCTGACCTGGCTCTTCCAGGGGTTACGGAAAGCAGCCGTGCCCGTGTGCCTGTGTGTGCCGTGGGGGCTGTACAGGTATTGCCTCTGCAGCAGGAAAGTTGATTTCAGCATCCTCCATGCCCTGGGATCCTTCATGGCAGCACAGAGGGGATCAGTGTGGTTTGGTTGCTTCCAGGCACTCACATAAATATCACAGGGGTGGCCTGTGCCCAGTGCTCTTTGTTGTTAAAACAATTGCATCTTATTTTGATTTCTGGCTATTACATCTCACTGGCTCTATCCCTCAGCTGTGAAGAACATCAGTCTGAAGACTCCTCAGCAACTTAAAATCTCCTACAAATGCAAGGTTCTGCTAACCACGCCTTCTGAGAGAGGTGCAGTTTCCTGACTGGAGTAAAAGGACCCTGCCTGGAGAGAGGCAGGATGACCTGGTTGTTAAAACACCGAATGTGAAGTGCTGTGTGGATTCCCAGTGCCATGGGAGATGCCCTGTGACGAGGCAAGTCCAGCCTTGGCCTTACAGGTTTCTCATCAGCTCTGGCAAAATGCTGAGGCTCAGAAGTGAGTGCATGAAGTTAGATAATAAACTTACATGTCTCATCATCTGACAAGATGGAAATGTGACAGAGTCACACGAATTGTCTCAGAGCTTGGCCTCAGAGCGTAACGAAGCAGCCCTGCCCGGGCAGCCCGGGGAGATCCGTGCTGCAGCGGGTGCAAGAAGCCTGCTGGCAGCCTCTGCCTGTCACCAAGCATGGTGCTGGCCAGCCAAGAGTTGTGGTAACTTCACTAATCTTTGGTTAGGATGGTTCTTTATGTTGACATTCTTTCTCTTATGCTCCCAGTAAGATACTGAATAACATCCCACAGCTACACCTGGCATGGGTTTTGCTGCCTTCTCTGTTGTGGCTGCAAGTTCCTGAGCCATTCCATTTGCTGACTGGCTGCAGTCAGGTCACTTCATTATTGCTAGGTCACCTTGGCTGGGTCATGGCTAAAGGAATCAGAGGGTTATTCAGCTCAGGCTTTGATCAGCTCCCCTCTTTCTCCCTATCCCTTTTACCAAAACATGCCTTTTAGCTCAGTAGCATTGCTTTTGCCTTCCATACCACCTCACAGCTGCAGAGGGTGCGTGCTCTCAGCTGCTTATCGCTGCTCTAGCAGTTGACAGCCTGGGTGTCCCCTCCTGGTGCCACGCTGTGGGGTGTGGTAGCAGAAAGGTCACCGTGTGCAAGCCCATAAATCACATGTAAGCGCGAGGTACAGGCTGCCAGCTGTACCAGCACAGCAAACTCAGGCTCAGCCCTCAACTGCTGCAGTGGTTTGCCATATACTGTACTGTTACATGAACCCAAGGAGCACGCCTCTAAGTGTTTGCAGTCACGATGGGGGACGCATCCATCGGGTTTATGGTCTCGTGTGGACACAGCACTGCACCTCCATCGCCCAGTCCGACTTTGGCTTCCAGCTCAGCTTTTTGATAAGGGCCATTTTCCAGTAAACCCCTTGCTATTCTGCAACCTATCGGTGATGCTGCAAGCTGCTCCTGCTGGAGTGGTACATAATTAAGCAATAATTTATATTCTGTGCATGTATGCACAGAGCAATAAAGTGTTCTCAAGAGCTGTGTGCTGCTGAGGCGTTTAATCCATGCACAGAAGGAGTTTACTGCAAAGCTGCTCCCTCCAAAAGGCTTTTGTCATCACTGTGTTGGGAGGGAATTTGGTTTATTCTTTAATAATTTCATTTGATTGTGATATAATTTAAATAGGTAATGGTACACAATCCACTTTAGGATCAGACCCCGTTTTATTTGTTTGTTTGATGTACCTTGAAAACAATAAAAGCTAGCAGGGCAGAGAGAAACTAAAGACGGTCTTGTTTCACTTATGATTTTTTTTTTCCTATAACCCTATAATGAAAAAGTTATGATAATTAAATAAACAGCACTTCTTCCAAAGACATTATTAGCCAGGAATTGCCATCAATGGCAGCCACTAGAAATACTTGAAAAGGAGGAGAGTCGCGTGTATTTGAGAGCTGCTCGGTTTCAGAGGACATCTTAAAATCCTTACCTTTGTGTTTTTCTTTTTATCTACTAGTGTTTATAAGCAATACTTGACATCTCCGTCTCTGCAAAAAAACAGAAGGGGAAAAGAATCCATTTTTTGGTTTGTTTATTTTATACATCTGACAGCACTGTGAGCCCGTGAGTCATTTCTGCCTGTTGCTGGGGAAGGGAGGGAATGTGTCTCCCAGTCAGACATGGAGGAAATGTTTTCTAAATAACAAGAAAATGATTTGTACAGAGCCAGGGATCTCAGAGGGGGGCGTGGTGCCGGGAACATTTTAATTACTGGCTTTTGGGATCTCCCTTGACTTCACACAGATGATGTCTCCTGAAGGGGAGGAGAACCACCAAAGAGAAAATTCCTTTCCCCTTCCCCTTCCCCTTCCCCTTCCCCTTCCCCTTCCCCTTCCCCTTCCCCTTCCCCTTCCCCTTCCCCTTCCCCTTCCCCTTCCCCTTCCCCTTCCCCTTCCCCTTCCCCTTCCCCTTCCCCTTCCCCTTCCCCTTCCCCTTCCCCTTCCCCTTCCCCTTCCCTACAGGAGCAGTGAGGTGGAGTCCTATAAATTGCATTCTGGTGATTTAGGACCCTCCAGACATGACCCAGTGAAGGACCATACCAATGACCTAGTCCTTCCCACACCAAGAGGAGCAGATACCTGGAATTGCCTCCAATGGTTGTTGAAAGAATAGGACTGCCCTTTAGGATCAGCTACCGTGTAGCAGGGCCGAATGTGTGGGCACTAAGACACCTGCTGATGGCACCTACTAGCATGTGCTAACACCACACGAAACACACCCCTGTAAGGCACTCAGTTAACCAGCCGCCCTTAGGCTCACCTTCCTGTGCAGGTGTGGGAGGAGGGCACGGCTTCGGGGATGGTTCAGAGGGTGCTAGCGTGAGGCAAAATTCAGAGGTATTTGGGATGGGTGCTCTGAGTCTGCTTGCACTGAGCTCAGCACAACCAATCCATTTACAAGCGCTTCTGTTCTCCCCTGGAGGTGAGGGCTGAACGCTGCAACCAGAAGCACTGCAGCCCCTCGCACAGCCAGGCTGGTTAGAAAGAAAAGGGATGATTACCACATAAAAATAAAACTCCTTGCAGCGGCCCACAGCTCTGTGTGCTGAAATCATGCTTCAACCCAGCGACAGCAAAGGGCTGTGACTCATAACCAGAATTAGGCTCGGACCAACAACGATGTTACATGTCCCAGCTGGAGGTGTGACCACACGTCAAACAGCAGTTCCTGCAGCGCAGACGTGGCCTGACACGGAATTTCATCCCTCACCCGTCCGTAGCGTTTTGCAGTGACATGTGAATGTCCTTTGTCAGGAGCGCCGCTGTTGCCTTGTCTCACTCGTTAGTGTTTCAGGATGGATGATAAGGCATAAATCCCATCACAAGAAACTTGGTGCCTTCTGCTCTCCCTGGCTGCTGAAGGCGATGGTCTTTATCTCCCCCGTCCAGCTCATGCACCAGCGCATCCCCAGTGAGCCCTTATGACCTGTCCTCACTCAGCTCCAGCCTGGGCTTGTCCATTGCCCACAGTCCCTCAGAGGTGTACCCGCTCTGCCATGGCCTTATCCCCGAGCCCCTTCAGAAGCCTACCTCCGCTGGTGAGGACTTACTAACATGCCACAGCCCCTTCAGAGCTGTACGTGCTGCAGCACGGCCTTACCCACAGCCACAGCCGCTTCGAGGTGTCCTGCTGTGTCCCAATCCACAAACACGGACACTGCAAGGTGTACCTGCTACAGCACGGACTTCCCCACCTCACGGGTGCTTCAAGGCTATTTTGCTCTGGAGTGGACTTACCAGTGGCCAGAGAGGCTTCAGGCTGTCTGTGCTCCCATGTGGACACATCCACAGGCCTCAGTCCCTCTGACCTGAGTTCAGGCTGAAGTTCCAGCCTGTGCACAACACAGGAGCAGCAGCGATGCCCTGGCTGTTGGCCAGCCCAGGCAGATGGCCACACCTTTACCAAAATGTTCCTGGGCACAGCAAAGCACAGTGATAAGGGGTTAAAAGCAGCCACTAACAAGCACTGGACTCTAACATACAGTACGACAAGCAAGCCCAGCCCTGTGACAAGCACAGGAGCCTGCCAATAGGCAGCTAAACACCTCTAAATTTGGTCTAGCACACACCACACTCCAGTCAAATCTGTCATCGTCTTGAACCCTTTGGGCCCCACACTGGGTGCCTAAAAGGACTGCAGTGGTTTAGTGCCTCATAGGCAGCTGAGCACCACACAGCTGCTCGCTCTCCCCAGGTGGGATGGAGAGAGAACTGGGAAGGTAAAAGTGCAAGAACTCATGGGCTGAGATAAGGACAGTTTATTAGATAAAGCAAAAGGCATGTGCACAAGCAAAGCAAACCAAGGAGTTCAGTCACTGCCTCCCATCGGCAGGAAAGAGTTCAGGAAAACAGGCCTCAGCACGTGGAATGGTTTCTTGGGAAGCCAAACACCATCACCCTGAATCCTTCCCCACCCCCTTCCTCCTCCTTTACCCCAGCTTTGTTGCTGAGCATGACACCACACGGTGCGGGACATCCCTCTGGCCAGCCAGGGCCAACTGTCCTGGCTGTGTCCCCTCCCAGCTCCTGGTGCACCCCCAGCCCCTCGCTGCTGGGGCAGCATGAGGAGCTGACAAGTCCTTGGCTCTGTGTGAGCACTGCTCTGCAACTGCTGAAACATCAGTGTTATCACCACTATCTCCATCAAAATCCCAAACACCACATAATGTGAGTCTCCATGAAGAAAATTAACTCCATTCCAGCCAAAGCCATGACAGTGGTGTACCCAGCCTAGCAGAGGCTGTATTTCCAAGGGCAAACTCTGTCTCTTTGTCACTTCTACCCATGCCTCTTTTGCTGTGATGGCCAACGACTGTAAAGTTTGGATGGAAAATCTTTTATGTTATGATTGCCAGTTCATGAGGAAAAGCTACTGAGCAGTCACAAAGCAGTAGCAGTAGTCAGTTTCCATCAGCAACCCTCCTGGTGAGAGGCCAGATTAACTGGAAGTGCTAGACCTTCCTTGCTTGGCTGAATACAAACAACACATAGGATTCGTATAATGGCCACAATGATTCCTCCAGTGGTATTAATTGGCATTTTTTGTGTCTGTAATGAATAGCACTATAGGGATGCTGATAAACCTGTGCCCGTAGTGCTGTACAAGACATCCTGCAGAAGCACAGGATGCAAATGGCAGAGAACCACTCAATGCATCCTCTGACATCGTGCATGGCGCTCGTTATTTATTGTCATGGGATTAGCACTTTCTCCACTGAAGGGGCAGGATAGGAGCAGCCTTTTTTAAGAAAGCCTCATGCTCGTGATATGCTTTGTTCTCTGTGGTTGTTACTCATTCTTCTTTGTTGTCTGTTCGCTACGGGGCAGAATCTCCCCAGCAAGGTGGAGTGCCAATATACTGGGGCATTGTGCAAATACAACGGGTAAACAACACTCCTTGCATTGAAGAGCTTGTAGTCAAAATAGCCAAGACAAAGCGTGAAAGCACAGGGAGTATTTGAAATCTGAAGTTATTTTCTTCCCTTTTGTACTTACCAAATGCAGTTTCAGTCTGGCCGCACAGATTTTCCCACCCACCTCTCCTAACAATCATGTATTTCAAGAGAAGTGAAATTATCATGTTCCTGCTAGAAAAGAAAGGCCTTTCATGTCATTTTCTAACCCTTTGAAACAAGCCATGGAGCTTGGTTTAGAGCACAGTAGCTCTGATGGATCATTTTTCCCCGGTCTGACAACGCACTAGCCATGTTGACATGTCACACAAGGACAGCCGTGTTCTTGCCAGACAGCTTCACATTGCTGGATAACCTCAGTGACATGGTAAAACACGGAGGGTTTGTGGTTTCTGGTCAAACAACTCGATTTTTGAGTTCGGGAATTCTGGGAGAGAGGCTCCCATTCCTCCTGCTCTGCGCTTTGAAGTGGTACAGCACATCTCTGAAGACAGCTGCAGAGCCTGGGGTCTCACAAGGCTCTAGCAAAGTCCACGGCACTGATCGCAGGCTAATTGGGTGCCGAGGTGAGGTAATAAGGCAGTCTTTATTTATACAGGCGCAGTATCTACCACAGCAGCTGTCTGGTCCAGACTGGTACCCCGTGGCATTATCGTAATGTGAATGTTTATGAGCAGTGCTCGGCGGGCCATCTGGCAGCCATACATAGCATTAGGGGAGGCACCCCGAGCTCCCATATCCCCTGTCCTTTGCAACAGAGAGTGTCTGCAAGTGGCAAATGGCAAACACAACGGAGGAGAAATGAGAGTGCAAATAGACAAGGGAGGCAGCGGGCAGAAGAGGGAACAGAGAGGGATGTGGCAACGTGCTCACAGCTCGTCCATGATAGAGATTTGCGCAGAGATCCTAGGCCTGTAGGGTGTGCCTACTAAATAAGGGAGATGGGTGTGGTAGGAAGGCCAAACATTTTTGGTGGTATATGTGTTTGTACAAATGTCCCCAGGTTCTGTGCCTAGTTCCAGGAGAATTCACCACACAGTCTTATCCGTGTCTTCAAAGGGGAGTGTAAAATCCATTTCTCCGATGTAACTGCAACTGAAAAGAGCAAAGCAGCAGAGAAACAAAAGGAGAAGAATTGCAGGAGAGAAGCAGGAGCAGGGGCAGAAAGGGGTAAAGGAGGCAAAAGTAGCAGAAGAAAAGAGCTTGTTGCTCTTTTCAGAGGCAGAGCGTGAATTCCTTTGGGGATTTCACTATCTTAGGGCAGGACCAAGAAGACTAGGCTACTCCTCACCAGCAGCTTTTAGCAAACAGAGGTCTGACGGGACGTGCTGTACAGGTAACACACACCGCACGCTATTATTCGTGCACAAACAGTGTGTGTGTCACCCTACCACCAGTCCTTAGGCCGCCATTTGTGCCGAGGGCCTTCCATCAGTTGAAGGAGGCCTACATGGGGAGGAATTAGAGAGGAAAAAATAAGGAACGAACTTCATGTTTACTGCGGCTGTTATCTCCTGAGATGGGTGCACAGAGTCTGTAGCTATCCATTATTTGGTGTGTAGGTGGCAGCCGTGACATTTCAGGAGCCCGGAGTTTAACTGTGTTGAAGCTGGAGGCCAAAGAGCAAAATTAGACTCATCTGGGTAGGCTAAGGTTCAGCCTCATCTGATGCGTGTGGCTTTCCAAAACTCTTACGGCTTGACAGAGTTATGAAGCCTGTCCTGGCAGTGCTGCCAGGAAGGAATGAAATATTGCTGTGGAGATGGAAAACAAGGACAGGATGCTTTGAAGATTTCCCCAGCACTGCAGAGGACATCTAGATTGGGGCTGGAGTCAGGCAGAGGGTAGAATCCAAATTTTGTGAGGTATTTATGGTTTCGAGAAGTGGCATTTCAAAAGGGCAAGTAGAGTGGAACATTTTAGATTTTGATGGAAAAAAAGTCTGAAAAAAAAACTCTCCAAGGCATTTCAAGTGTATGTTTCAACAAAGCCAGAACGTCAAGTATTTAGTAATATTTTCCTTTATAAAATCCATCACTGAAAAACTGAATTTAAACAAAAATTTGATCCCTTTTTCCTCCAAAAAAAATTATTGAAACATGACAATTCACTCCATATTTGTGTAAAGCAAAATTCCAGCAAAATCAGTGGTTTTGTGAAGCATTCTGGTTCCCGAGGGAGTGCTCATAATGACAAAAAAATGCTATAGTTAAGGTTTCTTTGTACAGCATCAGATCAATATTTGAGGCACTGGTGGCACTCGGTTCATTCCCCATGGCTAGACTAAGCCCCTTTCTGTGCGAACGCCTTCCCTGAGGTATTTCCCTGCTGACTGCACCAACCCTCAGCAGCCTGGAAAGCGGTCTGTCTGTCGCTCTTCTAACTTCTCTCTCTTTTTTTCCTCCCTCCCTCTCCCCTTCCCGCTCTCCTCCAGGAACCTTCTGCATCATTTCACTGTGCACGTGTGTGGCTGGAATCAACTTTGAGCTCTCCCGTTACCCCCGCTACCTGTACGGACTGCCCGACGACATCAGCCACGGCTATGGCTGGTCCATGTTCTGTGCGTGGGGGGGCCTGGGCCTCACTCTTATCTCTGGCTTCTTCTGCACCCTGGCCCCTTCCGTCCAACCTGTCCCCAGGACCAACTGCCCCAAATCTAGACCTGAGAATGGGACAGTGTGCTAAAACAAATAGCAAACAAATACACACACACACACACACAGGTATATATATATATATGTCCATGTATACCGATACATGCATATATATGTATATATAATTATATATATATATATAATCTCAAATTAACGCCAGTGCCAAGGTAGAGCTGAGTCCAACACGGCACTCACATCTCCACCGGACTCTGTGTTGCTTCGTTCTTTCTCACAGAGGTGGGAAAGCTTTTCTCTCACGTGGCTCTTCCATCCAACTCCTAACTTCAGCACCATACCTTAGAGGCCGAACGAACTTACTGTCGCACCTACCAGCTGCCACCCGGGAAGGGGGAGAGGGGGTCCGTGGGGGGATCTGGAAGCAGATTCTGCACGGGACATGGAGGGTGGGGGGGACAGAAGGCCTGTGCATTGCAGCCAGAAAGGAAAACGCAAACAGAAAGCAAAGAAACAAATCAAGCATTTGAGCCACCTCTACGATGTACCTCCTCAAGGCCATTGTCAGAAACCCACCCACTTTCTTTTTCTTTCTTAAAACAAAATGACAGAAGCCTACCCTGTTGGTTTTCTTTCTTTTTTTCTTTTTTATTTCTTTTTTTTTTTTCCTTTTCTTGTTTTGGGGATCTCTTTTTTTTTTTTTTCCTTCACTTACAACACAGAAAACAAAATGGACAGAAGATGTGGGGAAAAGCAAAAAAAGCGTTTTCTCTTTCCTGCCAAACTTTAGAAAGAAGCAAGCAGATGAAAATAATAATACTAATAATTTAAAAAACAGGATCTTACGAAATAAAAACAGAAAACAAACAACAACAACAACAAACATGAGGACATCTCAGCGGACTCTCCAACAACACGGTTTTAATCTTCCAGCTGCCTTACATCCAGGCTTACAACTGAGGCTGAACTGCTAATGCAAACGCAGTCGAAGGCCTTCTGAAAATGCTGTGATACATGTGTGTATAACTTTTTCTTCCCTCTTCTTCTTTTATTTATTTATTTTTAAGAAAAAGAAAAAATTTAAAACATTGCAGTGTGATTGTCCACTACACCATCCATGCTGTGTTTGTGGCCCAAGACTGAGGCAACTGCAGAAGCACGAGGAAAGCCGTCAGGTCTGAGGCAGCGTGGCTCCTCCGGAGGATTTCTGGATGGTTTTGGCTTTTCACGGAGCATCTGAGAGTTCAGGATGGCGGATGCAAGGGAAGACTGACCAGGGAGAAGGGAGGTGGGGGGAGCCGTGGCAATTGTTCCTCCCAGTTATCTACTGGATTGGGATTTCGTTGAGTTTCCGTTTTGGATGTTTGAGCAAACTGGGCAAAAGCCATTGCCGAGGAGAAAAGGGGAGCTAATGTCTGTAAGGGAGAAGTAAGAGACGCCTCTTGCTGTGTTCATGTATGCCAAATGAGACGTTCCCACATCTTGTCTTTGCAAACCACCCCAGTTCACTGGACATCTCCGCTCTCCATCTGGGGGAACTGTGTACAGATGAAAGGAAAGGGTCAGATGCAGAGAACGGAGATCCATTTCCCATGAGCTCAAGCTTCGTATGATATAATTGTGAATCCGCAAATGGGACTCTCTCTCTCTCTCTCTCTTTTGGTCTTTCTCTTTTTCCCTATGCTCCTATTCCCATTGCCTCCTTTTCCCTTTGCTCTGCTCTTCCCATCCCTCAGGCCACAGATCCCAGAAGAGCTAACTGAACGGATAAGGGGGATGAGAGCCTTTGGGGGAAGCAAAGCATTTTGGCTGCAAGGTAGCAGCTCTGTGCAGGGGAGCTGTGGCTGAGGGGAAGGTGGTGTAGGGCCAGAGGGAGCTGGGAGAGGTGACTACAGGGTGGCCGTGTGCAGGAGCAGTGGCACCACCGACAAATGCAAAGGGAGGCAGGGCAAAGCAAAAAAATCCCCCTCCCAACCAACCTGACCCAACATGCTCTTAATTCAGGGATAGTTCCAGCAACCCTTTCTTACCCACGATAACTGCATGCCATCAGTCCTCGTTAGTCAATAAAAAGCAGCCCCTGAATCTACAAAAAACTCACCGGGAGAAGGAGGCAACCAGTTGAAACTGTGCCTGCTGCACAGAAATAAAGGCATTAATCTCCAGATCATGCTATTTACACAGCTGGCAAGAAACAGCGTTTTGCCTTGTTAAAAAAAAATAAATAAAGATCCAACCAACAACTGATTGTCATGCAGCCCAGTCGCATAGCCAGCCATTCCCCTTCCCGGCCTGCTTCCCCTCCCTGTTACACCTTGTGTGATGATGTTGCTTTATTAACGGTGCCCGAAGAAATCAAGTTTCTGAAGGGCATTTTGGAGTAGGCGAGATTTGGTTTTCTTGCACTCTTGCCCAGCTACTTAGCTTTTCTCTTCTCTGGTTTGCAAATTCCTGAGACGCACCAATGCCAGCTGCCAAGGCAGTGCGTTGCCACTGAAATGCCACTGCTGGCAAGCAAAGTTTGGTCATTTCATTCTCCATTAGATCTGACTGGAGAAACTAAGTATTTATTCATGTCGAAAATGTAAGCTTTTTGAAGAAACTTTCTCTTAAAGTAGATTGGATTATTTTTTTCTTGGCTGTGTTTTCAAACAGAGTGGCTTTGGGAAGCTTTGAAACCGAATAAGCAAGTGCCCACTAGGCAAGGAGGCTGATGAGTTACCATTGGGCAGAAGGCAATTAAAACTAAAAACAGCTCTTGGAAAGCTAAATTACAACTGAATGCAGAAAACCAAACACTGAATACCAAAAGGGACCTGTAAAAAAATTTGTGAAAAAATTCAAAATATGAACAATTTTGAGGAAAAAAAAAATCTCACAAAGGTGTTAATGCTTTAGAAAACTGGTAATTGATTAAAACATCTTTGAACACAAACTTTCCTCCTCCTCTGTAGTTATGAATGTGTTAGGGAAGCTGTTTCGTGTGAATACTGATACCTGGAGCGACCTGGGTGAAGGGCACGGAGGTTTCTAGCTGGTGTCCATCCAGCCCTGTGGCATGGGAAGCAGTACGAGAGCTGCTGTGACGAGGTGCAGCCTGGTGTGCCCCCTGACCATGCACAGGGTGTGCTCTCTTGCAGGAGGAGTTTGGAAGGAGGTATAGCAGTGAGATTTAAAGCAATGGAAGGCATTTTGCTGCTTCATGGCCTCTCACATCTTTCTGAGGCAGGCGTGGAAGCAGTTCTGCCTCGATGAAGTGTTCTTGGAAGGTGTTGGTTGGTTTACAAGCTGTATTCGAGCTGAGTGTTGGTCTGTGCGTGGCGATGGTGGAAGAAAGACAGGTTTATTTTTCCTTACAGCAGAGAAGTGTTAACCCTGGATCTTTAGGCCAGGTCTGGGATTTTCCACTCGCTATAGCACAGGCTCCCTAAGGCCTGTGTGAGTATGAACTGTGTTAAAAACTGTGGGTGTAAGTGCCTGAAGCAGCAGGTGAATGCATAACCTTAATCTCAAGCTGGGTCCCTAAAGGACCATTTGTCCAAGCACCAGTCTCATCTTTGCAGGGCTGACTCAAAAGACATCCAGATCCAGATTTGTGACAGTTCGTGTCTCCATCCCTCCTGAGCCAAAGCACACTCCCATCTAGTCTGAATTTCTGCATTTCTGGGAGGCTTTGAAATTCCTTTCTGAGCAAAGATTCAAGTTTTCTGACTAGTGTCTGGTTTTCTAGCTTGAGCAGTAGTTAGAGGTCTGTCAGCTGTGGTCCCCACGTTAAGAGGCTTGACCCAGTCTCTCTGGCCTGCCCCGGCGCGGTGTTTAAGCATGTGCTTTACTTCAAGCATGTGACTGCTCCCATTCACTTCGGTAGACTATTCATATGCTTAAAGTTAAGAATGTGCTTTGCTGGGTGATGTTCAGCTTCCCGCAGAGTCCAGCCCCGACCTTGTTTCCCTACCCTGTCCTTGTGGCTGATGTGACGCCCTTGCCCTAGCCCAATGTGTCAGCGGGTGCTCGGACTCCCTCTCTCCGACAGGAGCGGTTCTTGTACTCCAGCTCTCCTACAGGGGCTGTCCCGGGATGGCAGGGAGTTAGCTACAAGGGCTTCTGCTGCCCAGCCCTGCACTGTGTAGGTGAGGGGGCTACGTGGCAGGAGTCCGTGTGCTCTGTATCTTCTGGACTGTGTAGGACACCTTCTTCAAGCTAAAGCTGTTTGCGTGTTGAAATTCCTGACTCATGCTGGCCGCCTGTATATATCATCTCTGCCTTCTCCTTCTCTGCAAACACACAACTGATCTTCCCTGATCTGAAGAGAATAGTACTTCGAGTTATATTTCTAGTTGGGCTTTCTTTTTCTTTCTATTCTACCCCAGGGACAGTCACAAGTGGATCACAAGCCACCGGTGACCAAGAGCAATTTCTTTGAATTACTGCTTTTGAAAAAATGTCATTACTTTTGAAAATGTTATGCCAGCTACAGTAACAAATGAAAGGAAAAAGAAAACCAAAAAACCCTCAGAGTCCTCTAAGCAGAGGATCCTGTCCTCCCAGGAGAGACCTGCGAGAGTGCAGGTATTCTGCTTTCCTGCAGACGCGAGCCATGTGGGAGCACTTTTAGCTGTGGCACATTCGCTGTGTGGTTCATCAGGTGATGAATAAAACAGCACTGGCAAGGGAGAGGATTGATATGCAGGGGATATCTCAGATTCCCAAGTGTTCCTGGAAGCCTGTCTCTCCATGGCTGTCCATTTACCCACCATGCAGCACCTCCGAACCAGGCTCATCCCTGGAGCCCCACTGATAAGCAGAGCTCAGAAGAAAATCACTGTAATCTGTCCTTAATTCTTGAGTGCCAAGCTAACTGCCAGGAGTGAAATGGAGAGGAAATAATATGTTACCAAGTATAGCTTAAATAAAAACATGCATTATTCAGGCTCTTTCTTCTTTGTGTCTCTACATAGGTGCAGAAGGGCTATAGGGGAGCTCAGGCACATTCCCACAAAGCAGCCCCGTGTATCAACACTGCATTTCCTTGCCCTCAGGTTTTGCATGACTTCCATGGCCCAATCCTGTTGTGCTCATCCAGTCAGCAAGGGAAGACTCAAGGTGAAAAGCTGAGACAGTGCTGAAGGATTGCCAGGCACAACGGACAGACAAGGAGCAAAAAGTGTGCACGAGGCACGTAAAGGTTAGTGATAAGTGAATATCCAAGGTCAGGGGCTAAGTTTCAAAGAAACCTAATTTTGTTGCTGACTTCAGGCTCTCCATAAGATCTTGATTCTGCCAGTCTGAGCTGGAAAGCTCATAAAAACAGGGCTTAACTCCACACTCAGAGCCCCCCAGTTTCCAGTAATAGCCAGGAATACAATGCATCTGATTCATATTCTGTAGAAGCCCATAGAAAGCTTCACCTTGGCTCCAGTGAGTTTTGGATCAGGTGCCTCAAAAAATACCTTAGTGCTGTCCTGGTTAGCACTGAAAATGAAATGCATGCTCACACACATGGACATCTAACGTTTAGCTTTAGGAAGAAATCAGCTTGTTTTGTTTTGTGATTTATGGTTTCCATCCTGTCTGCCTCACTGTCCCCCAGAATCACTAATACCCCAATCCTACAGCTTTCTTCAGAGCCATAGCTAGAGATTGTAATGCTTTTTAGGACAAAGAACCTACTGCTGGTGCCAGTGGGCTCTGACAAGCTTCCTGTTGAAATCAGTGGGAGAACTGGAGCCTGATACAATGCTGTCAATTTAACTGCAGTGTGCCTTGTGCATATTTAGGATATAACCTGGAGAAAGAGACTGGACGACTGCCTCAATATAGACCCCAAGAGGGAAATGAAATGCTGGTCCCCTTAAGTAAAGCACTCCAGAGTCACAGATCAATTGTCCTTCCTTGCTTGGGAAAGACTGGCAGTGAAAATAACTGAGACTCAGATAGGTTATCTCCAGAGGAAGGTAGGGAGAGAAAAAAAAGGAAACCAGTTGCTGTAAGTCAGACCTGATGGGCATTGGCTGAGTTACACAAGGACGATCCGATGTCACCCACAGCATCAGCAGCCTGAATTGCCAGTCCCTGCCATGGCAGGGACTTGTGTATTTTTCTTTTACTGATTAACACTCCTGCAGTGGCAGAAAACAACTTCAAAAGTTTTCTAGTGTAGGGTGTATATAGACAGACACCCTCACTCCCCTCCTTCCTTAGGCACACACACACATACATACCCCGCATGATGTGGGTGCTAGTAACCTGTAAATACGTGTACTATATGGAGAGGAAATACATTGCAAAATGCAGCATAATATTTTGTTTTCTATTCTTTTGTACTTAACTCAGGAGTTGCAATGCAATTCAGGTGTTAGGTTGTGTGTGCAGATCACACAGAAGCTATCTGCTAAAGAGAAGTGGGGAGGCACCATACAGCTGGGATGAACTGGATATTCACCACTAGCCTGTGTTTGGATATTTAGGAAAGAGTTGCCAATGTTGTTCTGATCCCAGAGGTGCAGGGAAAGGAAGCAGCTGAGACAAGCATATGTCTTTCTTTCTGCCTGCTTTGCCTTTGGACAGATACATCCAGCAAAAAGGGGGGCAGGGAACAACAGCTCAGGGCAGTAACATCCTGAAACATCGCAGCAAGACTCTCCAGAGCTGACCATCAGTGCTCTTAAATATGGGGTTTCTACAGACCTACTTCTGTATCCAGCCAGTCCTGAGCTAGCAATTCTACCTCCGAAAATGCAGTTGTGCCCACAAGTCCTTACTACCTTCTAGTGCCACAGACCTTGGCAGGAAACACTGCCAGTGTGGTACAAGTGGGATTTGCTTTCTGAACTGTAAGGCTACAGGAAAATAAAATCGAAATCCCACCAGGAGAGCCTTGGTATTTGCAAGATTGGCTCTTGCAACCCACTGTTGCAAGGTGTTTGTCTAAAACAGACGGTCAGTGTTCACATTAGTCGCAAGAGAAAAAAGTGCACCATATCACCTCCAACTCAGAAAAGTTTGCAATCCCCTAAGGTGGAAATCCTGCTGTACTGAGAGGCAGCGCCGTGCCGCCTGAGTCTTACTTCTGTCCTCTGCAGAGGGCTCATGCGGGCTGCTGGCAGCACCATGACCGCAGGTAATGCTGCCCAGTGCAGCAGGGAGCTTAACATCCCCGTGGCTCCGTGCCCTACCTGCGGCAATGGAGCACAGGAATAGCGCTGCAAAGGCAATTCCTTTCAAGTGGCCTTGTTGTTTTGCCAGCTGGTCGGAAATTCCCAAGCAGCAACAGCAATTCTGGAAGAGTCACGTCTTCAAAAAACTGCGTGGCCTGCGGCTTTCACTCCAGTTTCAAACCGATGTAGACACCAAGGAGCATCAATCAGACTGGGCTCAGTCTCCTGGGGTCTGGCGCACAAAAGAGCTGCAGCCTCCAATTCCTGTTCAGGTAGTGATTAGGAGTAAAACACTAAATGCTCTTGGTGCTGATACAATTAAAAAAAAAAAAAAAAAAAAAAAAAAAAAAAAAAAAACCACAAGCTCCTGATTTGCTTAAGCTCTTGCAATATTTTATCTCAAGAATAGTCTTCATCCGTCTGAAGCATAACGCCACATTTTTTGTGAAGGATTTTTCATTAATGATATAGATCATAAGAAAAAAGTTCAAGTAGTCATAACAACAAAATAAAAGTGCAGCCTTAGACTATTCGGTAAGAGGGTACTGAATTATTTATAACTCCTGGGCACCGACAACAATCACATACATCTAATTTAAACTGTTACTATTTTTACTTGGCAATTTCCATCACTTAACGTGTTTATATTCATGTATTTGTTGTTTGATCTTGTGCAGGACAAAACTTCCCCGACTTACGTAAAAATGCCTATTTGGGGACTTTTGAAGATATTTTTCTGCAGTAACTTAAATTATTTTAAAGCTTTTTGTGACCTTGTATGGCAGAGGTTACAACTTTGAAAGCTGTAAACTGTCCCTAAAATGGGCTTGAACTTGCAGTTCCTTCTCAAGTAAAATTCCCTTTGATTACAGGTAATTGGAACCAATGAGAAGTTTGTTTCATTCAAACTGTAAGACTGGGTCCTACCTATGTGTAGATGTGATGGGGGACTTAGGCTAGGAGGGCTGTATTTGTATGTCAGCCTGCTGCAGGATCTTTTGCATAGATGCAGGAACAGTCACTACTAAGTCACTCCTACTTTATACCAATATCTTTTTGTAAAAATAACCCTCAACCATTATACTCATGTGTGGCTGGAATAATGCAGTGGTAATTGTAGCCCATAGGCTGATGCAGATATACATGTATATATGTATATATATGTATACATCTTTGTAAATTTATGAAAAATGTCCATAGATTCATGACTGCCTGAAGGAACCTGAGGCCGATGTACAGAATTTCAGGCAGAGGACTGTTTCTTTTTCACAATCCTCATGTATCTCAGATACAAATCAAAACAAAGGAAAAAGTATTATTTCCCAAGAAAACCCTGATTCTGCCATTGCACCAGTCTAGGAGGGGTATCTCGCTACAGTCAGTGGTATGCACACCCATACACATATATCCAGTCACAGGACTGGGTCTCAAGGGCTTCTCTAATGGACTTTAAAAGCCATGGCAGAATTTCTGTTCCACATCAGCTCTCTAAGACTCACTTATCCTTTACCAAGAAGTCCTTTGTACAGATGCTCTTCTTCTGCACTAGGTGTATGTCTGTGAGGAGGATCTCCATGGATGAAGTCAAATTACACAAAGGCCTGGATTTTCTGACCTGAATCCATCCCAATTAACCTTAGGCACTTAATTGAGCTGTTGGTGTTGATGGTCTTGTCTGCCTTGGTTTCTTGTATAGTTAATGAAGAGAGACCGTTGCTTCTACGTGGTAACTGAGAACTGAGATCTGACCCAGTTTTGGAGTTCCTTCTCCCCCCATGGAGTGACCACTCCCCTATTTTAAAAGATCTTAAATCCCAGTGGGATGACCCAAGGACCTTGTGCAGAAGAACATCCATAAGGAGATCAGTTGTGGTGCTAATCATGCACCATGCAGCAAAAGGAGATGTTCACAGCAGCCTTCTCCACCCCAAACTGCAACATGGCTGCAAAGGATAGGGCTTGCTCCAGTCTTTGGAAACTGCATTTGTAGCAGGTTCCTTATGGTGGCCTCCAGTTGTAGACCACTGCATGGCCCCAATGTTGGAGGTCGGAGACCTTTGGTCTGAACTCTTCACCATTCCCTGCCAGTTTGGGCATTGCTGAACCAGTGCAATGAGTGAATTTACATCCTAAAAGTTTGAAAATCTAAGCTGCTCAGAGATTACTTTCTTACTCCATCTCCAAACTAGCCTGGAAAATGTCATCTAGCTGGTAGTGAGCATCAAAAAAAAAAAAAATCCCCTCCAAGGTACAGTTTGGGTATTTTGTTTTATTTTTTTTCAATGTTAACAACTGCTTTACAAACAGCTTACATGGAGCTTAAAGAGATTGCAATTTCATCCCTTATTGTTGGGATTATAGTTGTCCTAAAAAAAACTGAACCAGGGACTCAACAAGAGAATGAACTGTGACTGTATTATTCAGAAAGCTGCTCTGACAAGGCTGAACATGCATCTCCATCTCATGGTGGGAGTCTCTCAGAGCTGAAATCTGGAATCACATATTGACACCAAGTTGGAAAGACCAGCAAGTTAATCCAGTATAAGAACTTTGAAGTGCTTGTATATTCCCATATTTTACCTGAATAGAATAAACACAGTCAGGGAATGGAGGAATTAAACCCATTTCTGAGAACTCCAGGGCTGAGTGAACTTTGGCTGTGGTGGCAACAGATGGTCACTACTATTTATTTCCACAGCTAAAGTGAAGTCAGGAACTTGACAATGCTCACCCATCTCTCAGAATGAATTTATTTTTTGAAATACTGTTAGGGTTATGGCAAGAAGAACTTCAGATGGCCTGCAGGGACCTACAAAGTAAATATTCAATATTGTGTACCAATACTTAGGGAGAGACTTCAGCAAGAAAGTGGGAGATAAAACTGAGTTCCAGGGATCAAAAGATATTTTTCAGCACAGTACCTCCTTGTCTAATCTGTACTGTTTCATCCTGACGTTCCTCTCCTGTTCTCCCTTTCCCTCTTTTGAGGAGTCAGATGTGTATATCTCTCTTTCTCCCTTTTCCTCTCTGTGTGAGAATATAGAGATGCTTCCTGTAAAGACGTTTATCTCTAAATCCCATTCCGTACCGACTCTTGCATATGTGACTGTTTTGTTATTTGAGATGTCTGTGAAAAAGAAATAAAGGCTTTAAGAGTGAACTCTGGAAATGAGGAGAAGCTTGAGAATAAATCAAATTTAAGGATTCAGCACCATTTTCTTCATGACTTTTGAGAACGGTCACAAAATTTCATCGTCTTCCTCTCCCCCTCTCTCTGTGAGAGGGATGGGGATGGTCCTGGGATGTGGGACTCAGAGATTGCTGTAGAGTTCACTGGGCCCCATGAGGGTTTCGCAAATTTTATGGAGGGTTAATATCAAAGAAAACCTCCTTTTCAAAGGCAGTGATGGCCCTGTGCAAAACATCTGTTGGGAGGGAGGCTCTGTGGGGTGATTCTGTCCCAGTTTACTTTTCTTTGCTGTTCTTTACCATAGCCCTGTGCATCCAGCCCCCATGTGTGCATATGTGCACCGCCCCCAGTGCTGCATTCTCCACACTGCATTTGGATTACATTCTTGGAGAATGCTCTACCTTCTCTTTAAAAAACTTTAAAAAAACTTCACCTCTGAATGAAAGCCATAATCAGTCCTGTGACCCTGCAGCAGGGGGTGAGCGCACGGCCTACGTTGGGATGGCCGCAAGGCCTTGGCACCGGGGTGATCCCAACAGTGGGCAGGAGAGCAGGCCCAGCACATGTGGCCGTCTCACATCGAGGCAGTAAAGCATCCCACTGTGTTTCATGAACCATTTGGCCACTTCAGCTCTGTGGGGCCGACTCCTCGCTGTCTGACACTTGTGCCATCACACGGTCCTACAGCCATGGAGAAGCACAGCTGTGTGAAGGCACGGGCCTTCTGCACAGGCCTCGGATCAGACTTGCTGTGCTCTCCTCCATCCACAGCTGGTGCATCTCACACGGGCATTTAGAGTTTCTTCTGCCACAGTACACGACCTACCAACCGACCAAACATTTTTGGAGGGTTCCCCTTCTGTGACTCCCTTGTCAGTCCTCTGTTCCTTAAGGAAAAACATCTTTCTGCTGAGAGGCAATGAAACAAGTCCCAGAACCTCTCCTTCCTTCAGTGATGACAAAAGTTGCAGTCACACTTTCTCTAACTGACAGTTTGGGAAACTTAGCATAATAATTCACTTAAATGCCTACAAACTGAATCATGTCAGCACTTCTCTAGGGCATTCCCAAGTGAAATGATATGACTGGTACAAGACATTTGTCATGTGAATGCATCTTGGCCAGATGTTTATGTTTCCTCTAAGTGCAATACATATGTATCAAAGCTGGATTAGAAAAGACCTAGAATGCCACACAACTCAGGCTTATTCAGAGAAATGCACTGATACGTTGCATTTTCCTGGCATATTTTCTCTTCAGAAAATTTTACAAATACGAGTCATACCAGGCCTCTCAGAGGCAGGTAGGTGTTACAGCCATTTTAGAGGTAGGAATACAAAAGCCGGGGAAAAGACCTGATGTTTAGTGGTTTGTTGCACCCTCACAACTACCATTAGCTGCAGGTGGGCCTTCTGTTTCCAGCACTTTTGAAAATCCAGACTGTAGCTGGTTTATCCAAATCTACAGTGGCTGTAAATGCAGAAGCCAGGATTAGGACACTCGAGAGATCCCGACTTCATCAGAGCACTGCTACAAAGCTTTGATCCCACAAAGCATGTAAGCACTTGCCTAATTTCAAGCATGAATGTCCTATTAACGATGCTATCGCCATGCTTAAAGCTAGGCACATGCCTAATTGCTTTGCTAGACTGGGAATTACATTAAAATGTACTAAACTTTAGAGTCTTTGGAAATTCCCAAAATGTGTTCATTTCTGATAATGTTTCAGGCATTGTCAAGGACATTTGAACTGCATATGCAGTGCAATCTGTCTGAAGTAGCTCAACCAAGAGGACCACCTTTAGCCAACAAGCAAAGAGTTTAATGTGTTTGGGACAGTAGCATCCAGCTGTCGGAAGTAATCGAGGGTGGCATGTACTGCAGGAGTCTCACTTCTGCACTGCTGCAAGAGGCAATGTGGCTCCTGTGGCCATTGGTGCTAACAAAAACTTAACAGCAAATGATTACTACGTTAGGCTGTTCTGGTAAGATGCGATTGTGTTGGCTAATTTCACAAGGAATGCTACATCTTATCAAATGTATTGTACTCTCCATTTCTTCCTGTAAATTATTGCAGAAGAGATGAACAGAAGTTGTTTAAACATGACACAAACCCAAAATTCTTGCTCCGTTAATCCAAGGTGCTAATCTGCAAACACGCGGGCATTTGCATATGTGCATTGGTGTTTGCAGGACCGTGGCCCTGAAGGATAACTAATTTTATAGCAGGGTTGAGGTCAGGGAACTAACACGGGGAATTGACAAAGCCTGTGACTTTGAAATGGCAAAAGTTGCAGAAAGCGTCACAGGACTTTGCCAAAAAACTGGCTGCATCTTACGATTTTCCTTTTGTTTTGATTTTGTTTGGTTGGTTTCGTTTTTTATCCAAATTGGCAAAGAATACTGTATTTCCATTGATAAAATCTCGTCTGGTAACTAACTAAACAACCTGTTCATGGAAAATTAAAAAAAAATAAATAAGTAAACTGTCAATTGTGGAATGTAAACTGACTAAATAAATAAAAAAATCATGTTGTGTGTTTTAAGCGGCTGTGTCTGCTTGTGTCTGGAGGGGACCAGCCACCTCTCGCCATGCCTCCCCCCAGTGAAGGACAAAGAACAGAGCAGGAAAGTGGGGGGCTCATGTGGTGTGGGGCACAGATAATAATGATTTGATGTCTTCTGGTCAAAAACACAGCATGACACTGTGAACCACAGCTTTGGGAAACCCGACAGGCACAGCACTGTGCTGGTAATCTTGTCTCCTCCTTGCACTTGTGCAGCAATAATGAGTCAGGTGCACATTTCTATGCAGTTTTGAGTGTAAAACTACTCAGGTGTCCCAGGTTAAATGGCCAAAGATCAGGGTATTCAAAGCATGTAAGGATGTAAAACTATCCCAGATGGGGAATGGACAAAAGTGCTTTCAACTATCATAGCAGAGGGAAAGCAAAAGAGTAGATCAAATGGAGAAGTACAACTTTTTAATTTTTTAAACAGTGAGTTTTAAATTAATTAACCTAAAACTAAACTATTGCCAAAACAAAACAAAACAAAAAAAATAGGCAGGCAAAAGATTTTTAAAATGTGTTTATTTTATTGGATACAGTATTAAATATTGAGGTTGTATGTGTTGGGTGTTTTGACCTGACAGACAAATATAAGGATGTACCTAAAGCATCCTACCAGGTGGCATGCTTTTCTACCTGATAGTTCTTTCTGAGCTGAATAGGTTTTAGCAAGAGATTTTGGGTGGTTGTGACAAAAAACAATATCCTGCATTTTGTAAGATGGAGTCCTGCCCACCACCAGGGAGGTACTGTCACCAATACCAAGTGCAACAAGGAACTGAATGAAGGGCAAAAATTGAGGAGCATAAAAAGAGCATAAAAAGCATAAAGGAACATAAAAATCTTCAGTCAAAAATCTCTCTGGTACTGGCATGAATTCCTCTAGCTTTTCCCATTAGTGGCTGGGGAAGTGAGAAATCAGTTCAACAGTGGTGGTGATGGACGGAACTCAGAAGATGGAGGATGCACCTGTTTTTGCCATGTTTTGAGAGAGCCAGCACTTGCAACCTGCCTGCTCCTGTACATAAACCCTGTGGGGCTGAACAGAGCAGCAAGGGGAAAGAGCCAGTCAGTGGGTGCAGAAATGGCAAACCTGAAAGGCAAACAAAGAGAATGAAGGCTGTACAGCTGCATGGTGATCATTGCACAGGATTAAACCCCTTTGATAAAAAGTTTCCTCTCTTTGCCTAGCTTTGCAGGTGCTGCCAGGCACAGCTGCAGTTTAAACACATCGACTCATTGAAACCTCCATGGCCAGAAGCAGACCAGTGACTGGGGCTGCTCAGGTCTTCGCTCTCTGCCATCAGCAGAAGCAATGTGACTCTTCAGTGCTAAAAATGGAAGCCTGCAGTGCTGCCCTTGCAGCCAGGGGGAAACCTGGTGCCCCCTTCTGCAGCAGCCATGGCAGGGAAAGCTCTGTCAATGTGGCCACAGGGGCACAGGGCTCAGCTGCTTGGTGTTTTTTGGGGAGGGGGAAGAAGAACGTGAGAGGAAGGAGCCAGCTGCACCTTGAAGGGTTAGCTGGAGGCACCGTTGTGGAAAGGTCTGGCTTCTGGAAAGACATATGCATAAGACACCAGATTCACAGTGGTCATGTGAAGCCTGAATTTTAACCCTCCTGGGCTGCGCAGGAGCCTGAGATCCTTGTAGACAAAGCAGAAAGAGACAAAGAGAAGGGAAGGCTCATTAGGTGTAGTTCCCCACTGAGGAAAGGGTGCAGGGAGGGATTTAAATAACTCTTCCAGCCTCACACAAGTTCCCTGTAGGTAAGCTGTCTCCATCAGGAACGCAGGGGCCGAGGCTGCCATACCGGGATGCTGCCTCCTGATTGCACAGGCACCTGCACTCCCCAGCCCACAGCCTGGGACATGCAGCAGGAGCTCCAGTCCTCGTGGTTGAACCCTGGCTCTGAATTAGCACCATCACCTCCAAACAAAAGTACCGCTGTCTATACCACCTGGTCGTGACAGGAAATAACTACTGGCATAAAAAGGAAAGTAATGAAAAGTAGGTTGAGGAGAGATATTTACCCGTCTGCCATGCAGCAGAGCCTTGGCAGGGACAAGAGGCAACAACCAAAGTCCTTCAAAGCAGTGAATGCCCTCACTCTGCTCCTAAGCAGCACCCCAAAGCAAAGCATCCCCTTGGCTTTGGGGTGTCTGCTAATGCTTTGTGCCCAGGCAGGAGCACGGATCCTCTCGCTGAAATGCAGCTGCTCCGTTTCAGAGGCAAAATGATCTCACAGTGACCTTTCTTGTCAGGAGCACATGATAACTGCAACAGACTGGGGCGGCATGGGGTGAGGATGCTGGTAATGAAATGCTTTTATAGCTCGACACTCATTATCCCATTACATTATCAAGCTCTTCCCCAGGGGCCCTCTAAAGAGTCAAGGCTGAGCTCTTTTCCTGCAGAGACCAAAACCAGACCACCTAACAAGCCACATTTACTAAAATTCGCCCTCCCTCCCTGCCCAGAGGGAGCATGGTTTTGTTCATTTGCATCGAAGGGAAGTGGAAAAGCTGCACCAGCTCAGCTGTGATGTTGTCAGCCTGTGAGCCCACCCCAAGCAAACTGGTGTGCCTGTCCCCAGCATGCCTGAACTGCCCCACGAGTGCTGTGGACTTACAAAGGCTGCTTCCTTATAAAAAACACCCTTTCCTCTTGATTGCTTCACTCCCTGCTATTTCTTCCTGTACTCAGATCACCCCCTGGTCTTCTCAGTTCTGCAGTTTGAAGTGGCCGTCCCTGGCAGCATGGCTCTCAATGGCAGCTGGCTGTGCAGAGTGAAGCCAGCAGCCCTGTGACAGCAAAGTCCTCTGGAAGAGCTCAGCTCTGCACCTGGGGATGAGCTGGTGGCCCGAGGGCATGCCCAGCGGCAGGAGATGTGTTCAGCCAGCGATACGCTCGGAGAGACATCACAGACTGCGGCTCAGCTTGGGGACATCATCCATCCCCCATCTCCCCACAGACAACCCTCTCAGTCAAAGGTGAGGTGGTATTACGGGCGGCATTGTACAGAAGTGGAGGCACCAGGGATCTTGCCTTGGCTTTTACCAACCATTCACAGCAATGCTCAAAATGCATGCCAGGAACTCATCGTACAGACATGGAGAGAGACCCTGCCTTACGGAGTGTGCCCTTTGGAAAGGCAGAGACAGCCAAAGGGTGAGGGAAGGGAATAAACCACACAGGCAAAGCCTTTATAGCAAGAGTAGGCACGTGGAGTTGCACACACCCTGGGTTGGTAGGCGAAGCGCTTCCACCTTCCCAGCACAGCAGATTTCCTCCTTGTCTGTCGTGTTTCCTTACAAGCTTCCTGCGCGCTTGTCAGAGGAACGGGGGCTGAGAATGAAGCAAGTCGTTCTGTGCACCGAACAAAGCGCAGGTATTTCAGCTCCACACTGGATGTGTCTCTGACAGGCCGCAGTTTCTGCTTCATTTAGCCGAGCATGTTCCCTTTGGGAGCTCTCTACCAACGTGCTTGTGGCAGGAAGCACCACGTGCAGAGGCTGGAGAGGAGCTTCCAAACAGGAGGGGTGACCTCTGAGTCCTCCTGTCCATCCCTCTGTCAGAGGGGTATTCGTGCATTGCCTGCCATTCCCCAGCTCTTCCCAGCTACCCGCTCTCACAATGAGAAATCCACGTGATTGCCAGACTTCTAACGCTCCATCAGGTTTGCTTGCAAGTAGCCGGCAGATTCAAAGGTTGGCAGGGACAGATGGGCAGACAAGAAGTGACAGACTCTTCGCTTCCTTAGGAAACCTGGCTAAAAATACATGTTCGGAGCCCAGCTTCTTTCCACAAAGATGCACAGCCTCCCGTGAGGCCTGGCCAAGTCAGTTGACACAGGTGGTGGCAGCAGTGTGTCCCGGGTGACACCTCTGTCCCCTTTCAGCTGCCCTTGCCCTTCTCCCCACAGGTGCCTCATGTCCTGATGCTGGGCTCTGCCATGCCTGGAGGCCTTGCTCCAGGGCTGAGCCTCTCCTGCAGCCCACCAGGGAGGGCGATGAGGGCCGCCTTGCTGCCATGTTGCCAGTCACAAGGGGTGAACTGACACCAGGCTTGTGACTTCTCGGCCGAGCTAGACTTGAGCTGCACGTTTATCAGCAACACGTTCATCTGTCTGTGAACTCTGAGCGTGTTTCTGTGGCCCAGAGGCTGGGCCCAGGCTGTGCAGCAGGGTGTGCGCTGGGTTCACTGCCTGCGGTGCCTGAGGAACCAGGGAGCAGCCCCACACCCCCAGGCAGCACCAGTGCATCTGCCCACACTTCACCTGGGGGTTCCCCACCTTCCCCAGGGCCAGAACTTTGCTGGCAGGTGCTTAAACTGCGCAAGTTCATGCCATAAAAGTTAAGGAAGATAAGAGAGGACGGACAAATGAAAAGCCACGTATTTCTCTTTTAGCACCTCTCTTCTCCTCATTTTCTCCTGGAGTGTCAGAGCCTTAAATAAAAAGCCTTTTATTGCCTCCCTGCTCTCTGCATCCAGTCACAAATAGCGCACGCTGTAGCAACAAACGAAGGCCTCAGCTAGCAAGCTTTACCCTCACGGGTGTCACCTCTGTGTGCAGGCCTTTATCCTCCTTCCCATCTCATTTCTCCTTTGCTGTCACATTCACTCCTGCCAGCTCGGAAAACGCCCGCCTTCTGCTCGTAGAGATCAGAGAGGTTGAGGGCAAACCCTGCTCCCGATGGGCTGTTGTTCAGCTTCCACCCCACCAAGAGGCTGACTGGAGGAACCACATAACTAAATTCCAGTGTCTCACGGGTTATTTCTAAACCTGCAAACCACACCAGGAGCTCACAAGGTATTTCTTTGCCCCTGTGTCTCCCTGCAGCTGCGAGGAAAGTGGGCTAGAAAGAGATTTCCTGTAGGCTCTGGGGAGGCAGGCTGGCAGATCTCTGCTAATCACACAGCAAGCGCTAAAGCGGGGTCACTGTTGTTGCTTTTAAATTTTATTTGCTTTTTTTTTTTTTTTTTTTTTTTTTTTTTTTTTTCATTTTTGTGTCTCCTGACTGAGCCCAGGCAACATGACAGCAGAACAAATACTAGAAGTGCACAGTGCAGGACATGGTTCATGGGGCAAGCCCTGACCTTGTGTTGCTCCTCAGGCACTGGAAGACTTGCCCTGCTATCTAACAACATAGGTGGGAGCCCCAGTGCCCTGGGACACCCCTCATTTCTCCTGAAGGTGGCTTCAAACACCACCTGTGGTGCATTTCTCCACAAAAAAATGGATTTAAGCAAGTGTGGCCAGACAAGGTGGGTCACATAACACAAATGGGAAAGGGACAAGAGACTTACAAGCATTTATGCCACAAGGGATAGAATATTATCCTCCAGCTTCCCATTTTATTCTTTCTTTATGGATTAGGGAGAGTTCTGTATTTCTAAAAAACAAAACAAAACAAAACAAAACAACAAAAAAAATTTTTTGTCCTTTTGCCCACTTTACTGAAAAATGTAACTGTGCACTTCTATATTTCTATTATATTTGCAGTAGCAATACTGAATTACTGAGTTAAATGCAAACTTGCATATTAAAACAGAAAGGGATTTCAACTGTTTGGATGAATACAAAGTAGAAAGTTGCTGGGCCAGCACAAAAAGGCAGTGACTGGTAACCTCTCCGGAGTCCAAACTAAATGCAGGCACTTCTCTCTGCCTTGGCTCTCTCCCATGCAGTAATTTGCACACATACGCTCACATAACTTACTATTTCCCCATTCATCTAATGGGACCTACTTACTTCAAGGGGTGGATTTCTTTTTTAGCCATTTGGCTGAGAGTAGCAAAGAGTTCATGGACTCATCTGTGATACTCAGGAAAAAAATTCCGTGCCAAAGTGAACATTATATTTAGGAGTGGAATTGATAAAAATAGTCAAGTTGGATGAGGATATTTTTGATATACCCGAGGAAGAAAAAGTCATAAATGTTTCCATCAGGTGTGCAATGTACCCATAAAATGTTCCAAATATATTTTTGTGTGTTTGCTGCTGAAAAACAAAACCAAAAACAAACAAGCAAACAAAAAAACTCAAATTTGTCAGCATTTATTTTACCAGTGAGACAAATGATGGTCTGTTGTTGGACCAGACAGTATGGATCAAAGCTAGGAACAGGAATTGTTTTGATACACGTTCAAGTGGCTCCGTGCAGGTGCACCAGCTAAATATAACCAGGCGTGGATGAGAGGCAATAACAGCTTGAAAATCTGGCTGTCTGCTCTTCGTGAATGTATTTCCATCACCTTTCAGGAGCTGAGGATCAGGCCTCAGATGATTTAAACATGGATGGCTCAGAACTTCTCTGTGGTTTTGCTGTGATCAGTGCAACATCAGGAGCCGCTGCCTGTCAAGAAGAAAGTGACGGCTTCCCAGTCCCAGGCCAGACCATCCAGGACACCACCAAGAAGTGTGAGAGGAACCCACGAGATGTTGGATCATTGTCACAAAGTTCGGCTTCATCTTGTCTCTGGCACCCTCAGGGGCCAGCCTGTGCAGGGACTGGTGTGTGGGCCACTCCCATGGGGTGGGCTCTGCAACCATTTCTGGTCCTAGCTGTGCCTTGTGGTGGTCATCGAGTTACATAATGCCAGACTCCAGAAGAGAGCCCTGTAGTTGAAATAGGATTTTCTTGAGCTATTTCAACCTTTTTCGGAAAATAATCTATGAGAACAATCTGCTCCAAAATTATCCATCACTCATTGTGTGATTTCAATGCAATTTGATTACTACTTTTGTATATATTTTTATTGTCCTCTGTTTGCTTAATGAGTGTTGCAGTTGTAGTAATAAGATTATTGGTAATACGAAGCAGATTTGCAGAATGATGAGAAGATAATTAGATGATACCTTGAGGGTGATTTCTGTTTAAGACACAGTAACTATATCGTGGATTAAATAAACTTGGTGAAGGAAGATACTGGTGGTTATTAGCCTAAGATACAATTATTCCCAAATTACCAGGATATACATTTAATTACAGTGAACTACCTGGCGACTGATGCTTGGGTAAGGTTCCCTCCTCTACTTGCAAGGCAGGACTCAGCTGAGCTCAGACGACCTGATGCATTTGTTGGAGCTGTGCCACCGGTTTCAGTTTCAGTGTGAACTGTGAGGTTTTGACAAGCCCAAGCGATCGAACAGGGCACTCAGAGAGCCACTGGCTTTTGAGAGCTCTGTTCCATGCTTTGTCCAGCTCCCGTCATCCGTGTGCACCAGCGACAAAAGCCTGACAGCACAACAGTGACGGGGATGCTCACTAACAAAGTCATAGATTTCAGACCTTATCCTCTGTTCCAAATCAATCCTCAGTGACATTTCAGGATCAGCGTTAGTGCAAGGAGCCTTCCGCATGCTGTGTGGCTCTGTGGCGCTGACTGGGGACACACTGTTGTGTGGCCATGGACCCACAGATCCAGGGACTGCCCACCCCTCTTGGGGAAACATCTCACTCATTGCCCCCTTCCCCTCTGCTCTGTTGGACTTGGAGAAGATCACGTACCTCATCGTGTGCTGGATGTGACAATCTCAAGCAAATACCCAAGCTGCTTGTGTCCCACTGTGTGCATAAAGCGATGGCAACCCATGTACAGCCACACAAAGATAAGCAGAGGACTCTGGTGTGTCCGCTGCCATCCAAACAAACCACCTAAATCACCTGTGTATACATGGTGAGTTTTACCAGCTGTGTCAGTGCCTTTAATGGGATGTGGAAGATTTTCCTGGTTCTTTACTGAGACTTTTCAGACCCTGAAAGACTTTCACATGTCCATTTTGTTCCTGTCTAATAATTAGTGTTTCCACATATGTTTTAATGGGAATTGTGCTAATAATGTTACTTACTTCCTCCATCGTCTCACCCTCAGCTGTATCTCTGGCAATCATAGTCCTTATTTTGTCCAAAGTAGGCAGAAATGTTTGGTTGGCTGTTTTTCTAAGTCAGGTCATTGCACAAAAAAACTAATTCCAAGCTGCACCCACTGCATTCACACAGAGGTAGCTGGGAATGGGTCTGGGCCCCCCAAATGTCTGCAGACGGAGCATTTACCTGCAGACAGTAAAGCAAATGTGCTTTCCCAGGAGGAACTGGCTTCACCATCTCAGCGAGCATTACATGGCCAATTTCAGCAAACACTGTTTTCTGTGTATTAAAGCCGAAATCTCTTTATTTACTAGAATATGCTGACGTCAAGTTTTAACTTCATCCGTGGCACAGAAATCATTGTTCTGCAGCTTTGAGCATAGCTTTGCAACACCACTAATAGTGTCCTCGGAGGCATAAGTGCATAATTTACCTCTTGTGCTTGGAATCATTGGAGTAGAGTCCCCTAACCAACCCCTCCAGTTTCTCAGACCCCAGATTAATGTTGGCGATGCCCATCCCTTAAACATCACCATGCAGCAGTGCTCCAGGTGCTTGCTGCAAGTGGTTAGACTAGAGGCAAAAGTCCCTGCTGTGCTGCTGACCTTCCCACAGAATTTTTACACATTCTCCATGCGGGCAGACCCTCCTCTGTCTACTCACCCTCTGCTCACCGACTCTCTGTGTTAATGCCGTTTATTCACATGGCATTTCCATTTATCTAGAATTTTCAGTTCTGTTTGCTTAGCTTTGTGCTGACAGTTCTGCTACTAGGAGATACCGTGCTTTGTCCCTGCAGCAAAGAACAGGGCAGCGCCTGTTTATATGATCCTCTGGCCAATGACCCTTATAAGATCCCCCCTTCGCCTCTGATTTAGCATCAGAATTTAGCTTCTGATTTAGCTTCTTTTTCAAGGATTGCAGGGAGGAGATGCTAGTATGAGGCTAAGGGAAGGGGGGCACTTCCAGGCCTATTCTGTATTCAGCTGAGATTTTTCCTGGGAACTAGTAGCAATTCTTCCTTTTCCAATATATTTCCCATTTATTTTCCAGCCTTGTTCACATACCTCTTTATGCTTAATAAGCTTAGCACTGTCCACTCAGTTTTCCCTGTTTGCTTTCTGCTATGTGTAATTCTGCTACAGGAGTCTTTTAAAATTATTCCTGGCAACACATTTGCTTCTGTATAACAGTTAAAGCGTCCTATTTACTTCCAGCTAGACGATTTCATCTTTGGCTGCTGCATTGTACATTTTTGCTATATTATGTTCATCTAAGCAAATGGTGCTGTCCTTTTTTTTTCTTTCTTTTCCCGTCTTATTACTGTGTGTATAACTCCATGTGCTGGTTCTCCATGTCTGCCTTCTCCAGTCTCCTCTCTTCCATGACGACTTGGGTTTCTCCACATACCTGTGATGTGAGAGCCCTGTCCGTGCTCTGCAGCATTAACCCTGGACCAGGTGATTTCTGTCACTTGGCAAAGTTTAGATCATCTGTTAATTCTTAATTGTAAATCTTCTGTTAGTGGTTTAACTGCTTTATCCTTCCACTCATGGTATTTCCTTAATTTATTTTACTCTAGGTACCTTATGGTGTTCAGTACTTAAATTACTTTTCCCATCTGTTCTTAAAACGGGAAAGCAAGAAATCAAAGCAAGCAAAGATGTCATATAAATGGAGTCAACAACGGCTGAGCATTTGGAAAGACTAGTAACTGTGGCTCAAACTGCTTTCATTTAAAGCAAAATACAAGTCTGTTCTAATCTAGCCTAGTCAAGTCCCAGAGTCTTACATTGCCCCCGACATCAGCTTACCATAGATCCTGAAAGCAGCGTATTAAGGGAGAAGAATCTCTACGCAGCAGGAAAAGCAAAGTCAGCCTTTCAAATGACACCAGATCACAATGTGATACGAATTCAAAGAAAATGCACTATACGTAATGAAAGGAACTCCATGGAATTCAAAACCAGTGTCTGTGTTATAATTAGCACATAAATTAACAACATGAGAATAACTACAACTATTTTTAAAACCTATCCCTTAGCAACTTTCTGGAAGACAAATGCAATGTAAAGCTGTACAAAACACAAAGTAGCTACATGGCTTGCTGACATACACTTGCTGAAAATGCACAGAATTTATACAGAGAATATCTTTAGAAGAACTCTCAGATGCCTTCCAAAGCCTAAGGAAACAGCATAGATATGATAGGATAGACAGATCTATAACTCCAGCAAATTTTCTAAAGGAAAGAATGAAAAGATGACCTTTGAGATAATTGGAAGATATGAGATAATGAAAAAGCAAGATATCAGATTTTCTTCTAATTTGAATTTTAGCTTTTAACTAATCTAAAAAAAAAGGAAGAAAAGAAAAACAAACAAACAAACAAACAAAAACAAACAAAAAACAAACAAACAAACAAACACTACAGGTATGCATTAAGATCAGTATCAGTGTTAGATGCAGGATGTATCTTTTGGCAGGGGCTGAACTAGACCAATCTACAGTAACGAGCAGGATTACACTTTTCCTAAGTGGCCATATTTTGTGCTCCAGAATCCAAGCCAAATTAATCTTCCAGCTCCTACAGTGGCAAAGATATCTTGCTGGTGAAGAACGGGAGTGGCACTTCATTACAGTGATGGATTTTCTCATCCTGCCTTCTTCTGCAACTGATCCTGCTGTCCCCCAGCTCTGCCTAAGGCCAAGGATAAACCAGCACGCTGTCACAGGGCACTGGCACTGACTTTGGAAGAAGTGAAACTTCTAGCAAGCGCAGCAATGTGCTGGGTATGCGATCTAAGATGTCAGCCAGATGTGTGCAGTGGGCCATGGTGATGCACACAACTGAGTCAAAACAAAATGAAAATAGAAACATTTAATAGGAAACCAACTGGGAATCTCTCCTTCCTTCAAAATCTGGCTGCTGCTCTTTGATTACAATTGCCCAAGGCCCCATTCCATCTGGTCCCTAGATTAGGATGTCACCGCTTCAGTAAATGAATCATTGCTACAGATGTATTTGTAGTTTTCGGGAGATTCTCTGCATATAGCATCATCTGGCCATAGGATGCAACCAGGATGGTATGGAGCAGCGGCTGCTTTTTTGGGTAGGAGATACCTTCATGTAACCATAGGTAGGTGGTACATAACAATCAGTAACCACTGTGGAAGCCTTAATTTCCTACCCTCTCTCTCATCCAGCTGTACAACAGGGTCAGATGGAGAAAATACACACTTATTTATTACTTTTATTAAACAATGAGCATTACTCTTTTCTGGGAGCAAAATCCCTGTGAGATTCTCATGTCTTTAAACCATCCACTCTGAGGTTCTGCTGGTGACAGTGACAATACCTGTCTGTGGATTTACACCAGGAAGAGGCTAGATGTTACCAGCGTGCTGGGTGCCAGCTACCTCTCTTCTAGCTGGATGCTGCTTACAGAGGCATGCACGTCCCACGAGCACTTCCACACTGCACATGGTCTCCCTCTTTCTCTCTCCCTCCCTGCATTTGCTGCTTTCTATGTCCCTTGATATACAGCAGCACCATGGTAACAGCACCGGCTCAGGGATGAGTGACCTTAGCCCAGGCCAGCGGGACTTTCTAAAGAGCAGGAACCTAAAAAAAAAAAAAAAAAAAAAAAGTGATAAAAGTGATGTCCTTGGTGTAGCTGAGACCTTCAGTGAAAGTCAATAGTAGAGCAGACACAGGAGTTGCTACGGGTTTTTCTGTGCATGGTTTTGTGCTGCTTGGTGCATGGACTGATCCCAGGCTGGGGGACTGTCCTTGTTCCTTCATTCAGAGCAGACCTGAGGGACAGCCAACTGGTGCTGGGGATGAATTAATACCTCTGGCCAGCTCTGAGACCGCAAGCCTAAAGGCAATTTTGTCTGATGCCCAGCTACGTTTAAAGCTTAGAGCCCAGAGCTGCTCACCCTAATGCCCCAATGGCACCCGCATTCACTGAGCCCAAATAGGTTGGGAGTAAGTGCAGAGCCTTCTGAAATGTGTCTCTGCTACAGGAACAGCCTCCTGACAGGGTTGCCACAGAGAAGCTTAATGGGTTTCTGTGGCTGTTCAAAAGCTGTGAATATCTCCATTCATTCCCTTGGAAAAATAGGTTAATAAACTCTGAGAATCAGGGAATATTTCTGTGTAATAGTCCAGCCATGGGAAGAAAAGACGGGGTGCAGAGGCAGTGTTTTGTGCTGTAGAAGTATGCTAGGCACGCTCCTGCATTCTGACCTAGGGAGGGTGAAGCTCATAGCGTGTTCTGCTTAGCGATGGGATTATTCTCGTGCAGTTTCTCCGAGTTACTCAACCACACACTCTGCCCGTGTAATTCAGATCTTTCTCCACGCCAGTGGAGCGGGCGCTGACTGCAGACAGGGTTGCCTTGGGGGCTTGCACCTTCAGGCAGAGCTGGAAATGAGGGCAAGAGAACCCATCATGAACTTTTTCTGCTCTCACAGATAGGAAGTTTCTCTGATAAGCTTCAGTGGCTGCAGTGCTCCCTGCCCTTACACAGGGCTGTGACCAGTGGCGGAACGGAGAGGGACCTGGGACATGGGGTGAAGAACGGCTTCAGGCACTGGGCACACAAGCTGGAGAACGCAAGTAAAGAAACACTGACTGGGACACCCACCAGAGACTTCAGCTAGCATGGGGACCCCTGGACAGGGAGAGAAAGAGCTCTCTTTCTGCAGCTCAACTCGTGCCCGTGGCTTGTTGGGAGAGAAAAGTTGGTGTATGCACCTGTGAGGCTGGAGCTCCCATCTCTCAGGCAGATCTGGAGAGACACCCTGTGGGACTGAGGAAAAGGGCTCTTCCCCTCCGTAAATCATGCTTGGTGTTCAGGTGTTGCGGAATTAAAGAGAAGCAAATTATAATCTCCCTTGCTGGGCCAGAGGTGTGGAGAGATTTGCAGTTGGGGATTTCTGTGCCAAAAGCAGATGCTGTCCCCATGTCACTCTGGCCACAGCAATATCAAAAATGTGTAAAAAGGGAGTTGGGGAGGGCAGACCACAACCAGAAACAATGCTGCCTCGGTCTGGCAGGAACACAGACTTACATTGCTGTGGCAGACATACAGCTCCTACAGGGCAACAAATGCAGTCTCTGCAATACAAACGATTATTTGTGTTCTACGTGGAAGGAAGCACCTGAAGACATACATGTAGGATCACCACTACGGCAGGAGATGTGGTTTCCAGCCCTGCTCTCTGATACCCTCAGCCCATCCTCAGCCAAGTCACACATGCCAAAATAACCAGTCTCCTTTGCTGTAAGGACAACAGAACAGCTACACCAGACTGGGGGTGTCCCTTTCTTTTATTTACACACAGGCACATATCTTTGATGTTACCACTATGCAAAGAAACTCCCCTCTGACCGTGCAGAGTGCTGATGCAGAAGCTCCTGGAGATGCAGGATGGGGCCATCCAACTCAGCCGTATGAGGATTACCTACAGACTACATGGCTAGAATTAGCTTTCAGGCCATGAATTTGAATAAATCCCCAGCGGTACCAAGTGGTGGCTGGGAACAGGACTTCTCAGCTTCCTTAGATGTTTTGGAAGGTTCCACTCAAAACTACATACCGAGTGATGAAATCAGTAACTTCAATCCTATTCCCAGAGGAACAAACATGACAGAAAAATACCAACACAGATGTGTTAGCTGAGGTGAGGCTTTAAGGATGGATTGTGCTGCACAGAAGAGGAGACCAAATCATTCTCTGTCCTTGACAATACTTACGTACATATACTTGCAGGGCATTGCTAAGCAGCAGAAAGAAAGAAAAAACAAACAAACGAACAAAAAAACAACTCTACTGTTTCTGCTGTATTCTCTAGCTAAGAAGGGAGCTCAGCTGGTCAAGCACGTGACTTTACCGAAGTTACAAACAAGTATGTCCCTGACGCACCGTCATGTATCTGAAGCTTCTTCTGCTAACAGACTTGACATTGATGGTACAGATGGGATGATAAAAAAAATGCTCTTAAAAATGGGTCAGATACGAGTAACTGGGTTGAGGCACACACCTGTCTTCACAAGCAACTTGTGTGGTGATTTTAGGTGACACATCCCAAGTCAGGTGTCACAGCTGTGGGGCAGCTTTTTGAACACCAAAGTATTTTTACACAAACCATCTAGCTAAAGAAAAACTGAACAAACATTCAGCCTCCTCCAAACAGCTTTCTGAAAAAGGTAGCAGGCATTTTACTTGGCCAAAAAATGACTACAGCTTATAATGTGGAGGATGCTCAAAAGCAGACCTTTATCCTCTCATTTTTCATTGCACGGACTCTAATACCAACTTCTATTGATTTGACATGCAAAAAGCTGAGAGAGCTAAAAAGGAACTACCTGGTACATGCGGCAGCACAGCAGGTGCGCTCCACCTTGAGGGTGATCAGACTGCCGCAGCCAAAAACTAGGACATACATGTTTGCCAGGAGGGATTTCGGAATGGACACTGCATCCTAAGTAAAGCCAGGTAATGAGATAAGCACACAATCTGTCATTGCTCTCTGCAGTGTTTCTTCTAAGGGCGGTTGTCTTTGAAAAGCACCATCTCAGATTTCCCAGGCCAAATTCTCAGATGGCGTCCCAGAATGGCTGGGGTGGGAAAAGGGACCTTTGGAGCTCGTCCAGCCCGACCATGCTGCTTAGAGCAGGGTCAAGACCCTTCGCTAGCGATGTGGAAAGACAACTATTATTCAAGCTAAAATGTCTCATTTATATTAAATCAAATGTGTTTTCATGCATATGAACTCAGGAAAATTATCATTCAGCCATCTTAGAGATATTCAGGCCCTTACATATTTAAGCATTATTCCGACTTCTCTGAACATGTACCGGCATACTAAAAAGGCTTTATTTTAAAAATTCAAGGTTGTTTTGGAAGCGTTGTTAATAAACATAACTATATTCAGTAGACTTGGTTGTGAAATAGGAACCTACAGGTCTTTGTAAATTATTTGTGGCAGCTCATAAGAATTACAAATTTGAAAAGTATTCATCAGCAAGCAATGTTTATCTTTTCATAAGTTAAGGAGAATAGGACGAGAGTACTAGTATCTGTTCCTATTGTTGCTGTGAGCAGTTGGCAATACCACCTGAACCCTTACAGAAAGTAGGACATCACCAAAAAAAAAAAAAAAAAAAAAAAAAGTAGGACATTTAATCACTCTACACCACCTGGAACATGCAGCAGCACATCAAGTGTCTGTGCTGAGATGCACTGGACAGATGAATCTGGAATATTTAAGTGGGAAGCAATGTCTACTGGACAAAGATGTGCCTGAAATATTCATCAGGAGCTGATCTTTTAATGTTTTTCTTAGAAAAACAAACCCCAAATCTTCGACTAGACAAAATGAGGGAAACAAACAAGCAACACACACACAAAACCAACAGTAGAGAAACCAACCTGCAAGTTTTAATCTGCTTTCCTCATCACTAACAAGAGAGTTGCTCCTGGACTCTCTTCTGCATCAACGTGACTCTTTCAGAACAGACTTTTGCATATCCAGAGTCCCACATGTGGCCTCCATCGGCCCTCTTTTTTTACTACCCACATCCCAACCACACATCATGAAGGAGAAAGATTTGGGGAAGATTTTTACATAAAAATAATTTTATTGACTCTAATATTTTCATATTAGACTCTTTATATTAGACTCTAATAAATGTTTGGATGTTGATGAAGATAGCATTTTGCTATCGAGAAAAAAAAAAAAGCATTCTGAGACAATTTTTTCTCCCCAGCTTTAAGTTCATTGCCCCAACCAGCTGGTCCCACGTAGACAGGGCCTTTGTCACCACAAATCTATAAGCCCTGGTGGAAGGAGGGCAGCGTTCTCCAAAAGCAAAGCGCTTCTTTACCCTGCTTATTTAGCCAATGTTTCATTCTCAGTTTTTGTTTTTTCACAGGACGGGGAGGATCTCTGTTTATCAACCCATTCAGCACCTCCCTGATGCATCTCTGAGGCTGCTTGCGCTCTTCCAGGCATCCGATGAAGCCAGGTATGAAGGCTGGACTGGGCTGTCACCCCTGGGTTGTCCCAGAGCTTGTCCCCGTGAGAAGCTGGGTCCTGTCACTTGGTCACATCCCCTCCTCGCTCTGCAGGGCATTGGGGCCACATGGCATCCCCACGAGCAGGGTCTGCCCTGCAGCAGAGGCTGGAGATGTTTCTCCTGGTGCACCCACTTGCTGGGGCTTAGACAGCAAATCCCAGGTGCTTCCTAGGTGAGACGCCATCTGGTCAGCTGGCTGGACCTCCAGAAATAGTTTCTGGGGCTGTTTTGTATGTTGGATGCTGCACCGGGGGAGGTTCAGGCTGGCGATGAGGAGACATTTCTCCTCAGGAAGAGCAGCCGGGCACTGGGACGGGTCGCCCAGGGAGGCGGTGGGGTCACCGTCCCTGGGGGTGTTTAGGGAGAGGCTGGACGCGGTGCTTGGGGACATGGATTAGCGGGTGACATTTTTAGGGCCTCCCTTCGGGGCTCGGCAGGGCGGAACGCGGGGCCGGGGGAGCCGTTTCCAGCCGAGCCGGGCGGCGGCGGCGGCCGCGGGCTGAGCGCGGCTTCCCGGCGGCCGGGCCCCCTTCCCCGGCGGCATGGCCGGGCCCGGCGGGCTGCTGGCCACCCTCAGGAACCACTGGAAGAAAACGGCGCTGGGGGCCGGCCTGCTGGGCTGGGGGGCGAGCTGGATGCACGGCCGGCACCGGTAAGGGGGGAGAGCTCTGTGGGGGAGCCGCGCCTGGGCTGCCCCGGCTGTGGGGTTTGCTGCTGCCCACAGCCGAGGCCGAGTTGCTGTGCGCCAGGCATGCTGTGCTAGCCGTGGATTTGCCCTTTTAGCACAGATTTAAGGTTTAGTGAAGCCTTGCGCTTCGCTTTCTGGCATCGCAGGGTTTCCTGACGAAGGGGCTTGCTGTAGCACAGCGTTGGTTCGGATTAGCCTCAGACTCACTGGAATTGGCTGTCTGAGGTCCTGCTCGTTTATTTGCAGCTGAGGAAAGTTTTTTTCCCCTCCTGCATCCTCCTTCTTGGCTTTTTTTTCATCCTCATGGAATTTCTAAGTTATTTCTCTGGCAAGGAGAAGATAATTCGCTTTTTTGACTTCTCAGGGTTCATCCTTCTTTTGGCTGCAGAGGCTGTGATGTCTGCATCAAGTGGAGCCATCGCAAGAAACCGCCCGTCCTGCAAATAAATGGCAACTCCTCCGTAGTCAGTCTCTGCACGCCTGTAGGGACAGAAGAGCTCTGGGGTATTGGTGTAGGACTTCAGAGGATGCCACACGGGCAGACAGGGACAAGGAGAATGTTGTCTGCTCCAGACTTGCCCCCTGTGTATCTCCCCTGCAGGGAAATGGAGCTGGGTGTCTCCTTCCAGCAGGCTGCAACAAGGGGCTGATGTGGATGCCCTTGTGCTGTGTAGGCTGCACAGGAGAGAGGGGCGCTGGAGCGAGAGGATTCCTCACCGAGTGAGGCTGAAGGTTGTCGGTGACAGTAAGGGCCAGGGAGCCTCAGAGCCCAGTCTGACTTTCTTCATGCAGCGTTTAGTTTCAGATCAGTGTGTTAGCCTTTCATCTCTGGAGATGTCTGTGCAAGCGCTGACTGGCTTAAAAGGTTAATTTTTTAGATGAACTGGAAGAGTACAGAGGAAGCTCTGTGCTGGTTTCCCCTTCACTGTTTGTGATTCAGCCACTCTAGATATGTAATACAATGGATGGATGGCACCTCTTCAAAAGAGACATCAGTCAGCAGGTGGCAAAGGCTTTTCAGGTGCAGAGTGATAGACATAACGTCTGGTTGAACTACTTTTAAATAAAACCCTATTGCTAGTCTTATAAAACCATGGTGAGCCTTAAAATTCCTTTGGTTCTCATAAAGGAGTATGCTTCTCAAATCTGTTGCCTTGCATTTGAGATAGCAAATACGCTTGTAATATTGGAGAAGAAAGATGAGAACTCAGTGTTGTCCCATGTGAGGTTGTTTCCCTTTAATTTCTCTGGGTTACGTGACTGTGTATGTTAACTTCATTTTAACCAATATTATATCGTACTACAGGTACACCAGATCCAACCTTAGGGGGTGTGCAGATCGTCAGATACATGCTCATACGCAGTGCTGTACTTCTGTTTAACATAGATGATATTGATTGCAGAGAAGTAAGCAACTTGCTATTTTTTTAATTATTTTTTTGGATCTCTTCTTAATAGGATGGAAAGAGGGCACGTAACTTAATTCTGGCTGTGTTTCTGTGTGGTAGCTGCTGGTGCTCATCGAATTCATTAGTGTAAGGAGTCACAGGATAAAATTCAAATCCTTTTGAATCATATTCTTTGTCTTTTCTTGAGATGGTTCCTTACTGATGAATAAAACAGCAAGAAAAGATACCATATGATTATTTTAAAACTTTCACCAGATTTGGAATCCCCTCTCACTGCCCAGTTCCTGCCCTGGATCTGCTCTCCCAAGGAGGGCTGTTGGTGCTCTCTGCGTGTCCAGGTGGTGCAGTGAGTCACCAGCTACGGCAGGCCAGCAGGAGTTTAATCTCAGCTTATCTGGTTGTCCAGTTTGGCCAGAGCTTCGCAGTGGTACTGCTGGATAAGTGATCATCCTGGTGAGGATGGGGACTTGTGCATCGTGCCGAGGTAGTGGACCCCTCAGATACTCAGCTTTGTATGCACTGAAGTATTGACTTCCTCCGTAGAAAATGCTGGCAAAGCATCTGGGCCTTTGACTGCTTGCCAGCAATCCGAGTCTGATTCTTATCTGTAATTTGAGCGTTGGTCTCTGAGTGTTTGCCAACTGATAACTCACTTTGGTCACCTTTCTGCATCTCTCTTCTTCAGCGGCCCACTTCATTTCATCAAAACTTCATCAAAAAACGTGGGACATAAAGTCTGATTCTTGGGTAAAGCTGATTCAAACCTAGGTTTGTCTTTCATGTCCTTCCAACGCCAAGCTGAACGTAAGTGCTGGTATCAAGCGGAGAGGATGCTATGGTCTCGCTGCGTTGGAAGCAGCCAAAATGCTCTCTGTGAAGATAAACTCTGGAAGGAGTTCTGTGGTAGCTCTGGAGACTGGTCCGATGTGCACAGCTTTGGTCAGACTGCTTTTGGGCTTTCTGTTGGCTGAACATACTTCAGAGTCTTGGATTTAATGCTGGTAACCCTGCCTGAAAGGGGATCTGAGCTGCTTTAGATGCTCATGGTGCAGTCACTTCCAGGGGAGCTGGTTGTCCCAAGCCATGGGCTGTGGCTGCAGGCCTCTCACAGCTTCTTGATCACTATTTTGGGGGTATTTGTAGGTTGGGACAGACGATGCAGTATCTTCTGAGTGCTTTTGAAAGTTGTGCTGGACTCAATTTTAGAGGTTCTTAGCGCTGCAGGCATTATAACGTTGCAGGGAGGAGGCAGGCAGAGCAGTTGGTGGTGTGACCCAGGTTGATTTCTGAGCAAAGCAGCGGCGATGTGCAGCAATCAGATCGCACAGACTTGACTAGGATTTGTTAACGAGGTCAGGACTGCAGTTCACAAACGGATCAGCTGCGTGGCCATCATCTGGTCGTGGGGTTTTCTTGGTACCCCGTAATATTTCAGCTTTATGTATTGACATCGCAATTGCTTTGTGTTTCCTCTAGCCATACAGGGGGGGGAAAGTCCGTGTGTGAGGGCCTGTAATCAGCAGGGCAGTGTGGGCACAGCCCCCGTGCTGTCCTGATTGAAGGGGAATTAGCTGCAGCACCCGGCTTTGGCTCCGTACACAAACCTTTGCAGAGAGAGTTATTTTAATGGTGCTCTTTCGCGAGATTAGCGCAATCAAACACAGGCCTGCTGCTCCTCTCAGTAATATTTCAGGTAGTTAATACAAATGGCTTGCTGCTTCAGTGTGAAGGAGATAACGTGGCAGTTAAACGCATTGGTATGCCTCCAAGGAAATTTTTTTAGACATTCCAGTTACTTGTTATCTTCATGGGGTATTATTTACGTGTTTTCTTTTTCCGTGCATGAGTTCTCTCCTAGTCTTTTTGCTTTTACTAAGAATAAATCTGTCTTTTTTTGCTTCACAGTTATTTTCTCAGAACTCAGTATCTCACCTAAAGTCAGCTGACGTCTCCTTTTAGTACACTGCAGCATCTTTTGGTGATGTCAGAAGCAGTAATTTATATGGCTCCAGTGACAGATAAATAGTCTAGGCTCGTGGGATGGGACAGATCCCACTCCTCCTTGGGTCCATTGTTCTGGCCAAGGCTTTGCCTTCTCTTCTGCCATTTCAGGTGCAGACTGTGCCCAGTGAGCCACAGTTTGGGGCGGGAGTGTGCTGCTTTCCCTTCTAATGGGTCTAGTATGTTAATTTTGGTATGTGTTACGCTGACTATAACTGGTATTGATTTTTTGTATTGGAGATTTTTGAGGCAAGACTGTACTGCCAGATACTGCCAAAGGAAAACTGATAGAGATTTTTGGTTTTAGCAAGGACAGGGAAGTGTTTGATACCTAGAGGACAGGTGAGACTGGGTGTTGCACAACAGGACTCTCCTTTTTGTCTGTGAGGCCCAAAAGGGCATTTTTGGGTCTGGAGAAGAACTGAGTTGTGTTCTGCACTCAGTCTCCAGTGTGGCTGCCTGCTGCTGTGCTAATGCTGTCCCTCACCAATGACAAGTGCAAGGATTAGCCTGGAATCTCTTTCTGACACGACCATCAGTGGCATGTCTAATACCAATACTTTCTTTTTTATTTTTAAATGTTGGTGTGGTGAGTGGTTTTCACCTCCTTGGGTTACAGCTGTAGTCCATGCGCAGACCTGGCTGGGCGGCATGTGCTGCATTAGCATGTCCAGCTGACAAACCGATGGATGGGGGAGCTCAGGGTTGTAAGGCTCACAGATTTAAGTCTAAGTTACCCTTAAGTCTACTCTAAAGCTCTTCTGTACTGTCAGAGTGGGAAGTACCTTCAATGTAAAAACCAGGTAATATTAGCATTTAAAAAAAAACCCTTAGATCTGGAGTACAGTTGTGCAGTTATGTAGCAATTTAAAATTAAACCATAGCTGTACTGTGTCTCATGGCCTTTTTAATCTCAGCACATTTGGCATCTTTTGTTTTCTGCTTTGCTTTACTATCAAAAACACTGTGTTTGTGTGCACATACTTAAAAAAAAAAAAAAAAAAACATCAAAAATTATGCACATGTGCTTACAAGGGCATTTTATCCTTAAACATGTGTTAAATTGGCCTTAAAGAACCTGTATTTTTTATTTTAGAGCTGTCAAAGCGTGTGTTAAAAGGGTACAGACCGATATTGTGAAAATGAGCAAATTGTTTTAAACTTACTCAACCTAATGTCCACTCTGTTCTGTCTTACCTAACAGCGATAACCTGCTACGAAGAGCTGCGTGCCAAGAAGCCGAGGTAATACCGTCTAAAGTGATAAAATTAGATTAAAATCCCCTCTTATCTTGGCTGTGCAGGGCTCCTGGGATTCTCCCAGCAGGCCCTCTCTGCGTGACGAGCCTTACAACGCTGCCGTCTGTGTCCTGCTGCTCAAGCACCGAAGGGCGGCCGGCCTCCAGCCCGAAGCTGGGGTGCTGTCGCTGGGGTAAAACACCTCAGTCGCCTCTCCTTCTGCTGGCTGCATTCCTCTGGGCTTGACATTTTCCAGTAGAAAGAAGACGAGACAGGAGGCTGCAGTCTGAGATCCACCACGAGGCGCGTTGTCGGGGCAGAGGCAGGGCAAACTGCTTCCCGTTAGCGCTCCGCTGGGCAGGCTTCACCCTTCTCTGTTCGTCCCCGAGCGCCTTCATCAGGGACGCTGTGCTGATAGCTCAGGTTGCCTTGGTGGGGTCATGCAGCATTTTAAGTCTTTCTTCCTCCTTCAGACAAAGTTAATTTTAAACCCCCTTCTCCATGCCAGATGCTGGAGATTTTGCAGGGCGTGATACTGCTCCCATTGCTGTGTACTGGGGCCGCAGAAGAATGCTGAATGTTATTTTTCTCATTAAAGACCTTTGCTTGAGGTTACCCTGTTTTATAGCTGTGGTGCACCTGCATAATCCTAATTTTTATCTGCCAGATGTTGAAGGGAAGATGTTCACAGCCGCTTGATCTGGACTGTGGATTTTTTTGCTAAAACAGATGTAAGGGAGCTCAGGTCTCGTGAAAGAATGAGGAAAAAATTATAATAATTTTATAGTTAAAATATAGTAATAACTAAAAAAAAAAAACAGAAAATACTGCTTTCAAAAATGATACCTTCAGAGCTGAATACATTTAGTATTTGACTATACCAACTCAAAGTGCCTGTTCTTCATTTTTATGTTTTCTATAGTCATTTTCACTGCACAGATATCAAAGCAATAGCTTTTAATTTTTTTCCAGAAATAGCAGTTAATACCTCAGTAATTGAAGCTTATTCTTCTAAATAAAATAAAGCTTCCTACAATTGCAGGGGGTAAAGCTTGGGAAGATATCCTGCAGAAGACTCCTGCATTAGAAAAGAATGAACCAGAAAGTTCAGTAATCAGTTCATGCTGTAATTTGTGTTCTCACTGATGTGTCAGTGCCAAATACAGCTTGAAAACCCACAGCAATATAGTATCAAGGCATTAAATGTCTGGTTCGATCTTTGGAATAGCAGCAATCTGTAATTGTTTGAAAAATGCTACTTGTGTTTCTGGTGCTGTATAAGTGCTGAGAAAAATAGAGGCAGGCTCGCTCAAGAAAAACCTTGGTCAGAGTGAAATGTGAGGGGCTCCCTATTATTTTTACATAAGTTGTTTGAGTTCTTAAGCCTAGAACAACACCAAATTGCTGATAACCTGCCTTGCTGCCAAAGCATCTCCTATAGCCCTAGTTACTGCAAAAACTCCACCGTGCATGTCCAAATTAAAATACCGGTTCGCAATGACAGCCTTGGGGTGGCAAATGGTTACAGAAAGGTTCCCCAGTGAAGAACCCATGTACTAAACTGAAAACCTTTTACATCTCCTTCTCCCAAACAAACCAGTTTCAGCCGACTATGGGCTTTGCAGACGTGGCCTCGCTGACTGATGTCAGTGACTGTCTGTATTAGGCAGGTCCTGCTTAGGTGACAAATTCAGTCTGTGAGCGGGAATGGTTTTCTGTAATGGAACATTGTTTCTCTATTTGTGTTCATAAAACACCGTAAAGCCGTTGTGTAATGGGCTTTTCATAATTGCAAAATAGTAAGTTTCATGCTAGGAATCCAGAAACACAACACCTGGAGTTTTGCTTTAACAAGGAGCTGAAAAAGGAATTGCTTTTCCTAAATAATAGCTTCATATATATTTAATAACAATTTTTAATGGCTTTAAGTTGGCTTTCCTTACGTTGGGCTCTGGGAGAAAAAAAAAACAACTTTGAAAATGCTGCATTATTATTTTTTTATTTCCTGTCTTAAAAATCTGAATTAGCCTTCGAAGTGCCCCCATATGTAACATAAATGTCTAAGTATATTACATAAAGAAATGATCATGTCAGTACTCCTAAAATTTTTATAAGCCTTTTTAGGTTGTTTAGAGCAAGCAAATACATCACACCGTGCTCCCCCAAGTAAATAATTAATTGTTTTTAACAGCTGTAACGTGCCAGAGGTCTCCTATCTTTCCCAATCCTGTCCCCACTCTCTCCCCTAAATGCAATAAAACACATAGATCATTTTGCCAGCTATTTTTTTGGTAAAGCTAAGGAGCTGTTGATTTATTTCCCTTTCTTTGACCATTCCTTTACTCTCAGCAACTTCTCTTATCCTTCTTCTCTCTTGAAGAAGAAATTTGAATGTTTTAAGTGACATAGCCAGCTGCGCACTTAATAATTGAGGCTTCCTGAGCAAAGTTGGCAAGGGGAAGTAATTTCAACTTTAAACAGCTAATGATCACTAAAATCTACACTGTTTTGTGCACAGTGTCTGCCTTCTTCAATATAAAAACTCCTGCCAGGGGATTAACCTTTAAAGTAAAGGAAAAAGAAAGTAGGGACAGATGACTGTCATGTTCAGCACAGTAACCTTTTGTTCCTGCTTTATTTTCGGGGCTTCTGGTTGGTTCTGCTGAGTGTTGTCAGCCTTGTATCCCAAACCAGTTTGATTTGTGTGGTAGTGAGGATGCCTTTGGTGAGCTAAAAGAGGTCTGCGGAGTGGGAAGTAATGTGTGGAAGCCTTGCCTTCTCATGCCTCTCCTGTGCTGAAAAGCTGTGGACATAGGTACAAATGGCTAAAAGGCACAAGAGGCTGCATGAAATAACTCTCAGAGAACTTAAAGTGAAGACATCTATTCAGAACTGGATTAAAAGATGAAGATAATTCAGTGGTTGTAATAAAGAGACAGGAGGAGGAAAAAGTGTCTGAGGAAACAGTGGGTTTGCACATAGGTGAGGACAAACTCTCTGGTGATTACCTTCTTTCATATTTTCAAAAACTTAAGCGTAGAAAATACAAAAATAAGCAGAGGAGATACGAGAAACGAAGGGCAGAAGTGGAAAAAGCTGCAAGAAGGTGGCAAGCAGGTGCATGAGAATTACATGGGAAAATCAAGTAACCTAAGAGTCAAGGATAGTTCTCCCTGGATATCCCATACCAGAAAACTATAATTTGACAAAAAAAAAAAAAAATGTTGGTTGAATTGTAAAACTGAGATAAAGATTTCTTATGACAATAGTGTCAGCTGTTGCTAAGAGTAGTGATCTTTGGATAGGAGACCTGTACAATGACTGCAGATGGAAGTCATTTGGTTGTCATGAGGCTTGAAAGCCTCCTGACATTTGGGGAGATGCATTATTTTGAACTGCTTTACTAATGTGCTTAAAAGAGAAACTGAACTGTGCTCTTTTTTTCTTATTAAGGTTTTTGGCAACCAGCTGATTCCTTCCAGTATGCCACTGAAGAAAGCGACAGTGTTCCTCAACCCAGCAGCTTGCAAAGGGTAAAATTCCCCCTCCCCTACACTTCGTTCTGTTTTTCTAATCTGCCATTCACTATAAAAGCTGGCCAAATTTTTTAGCTAATTTTTGCCCCCCTCTGATGCCAAGCTGGTGCTGTGTAACTATGCCAGAATATCTATCACCAAAAATATTACGATGAAGAACAGAATTAGATGCTTGAGTTGAAAGAATGATTTTCAAATATATGTACATATATACAAATTTTCTCTTATTCTGTGTTTGGGTCTTTGTCATTCTTCCACATACCTTTGTATGTGGCACATTTCCCTCCGCAAAAACTATAGAAATAAGTGATGACCTTGATTGCTTCAAGAGTTGAAGTTAGCCAGCAGTGATCTTACTTCTGTAGGAACCTGTCCTTGAAAGGGATGTGCCTACAAACTGGGAGGCTAAATATGGGCTGAGAGCAAGACTCCTGGAAGAGGTCAGCTGCTGTTTTTGCATATTCATTAGTGGAAAACAGTTATCTTGGATATGATGTATGTCTATTTCTGCTAATCAGCTAAGCTATCAGTTGCATCTCAGTAATGATATCAGAGAAATGATGTATCTGACATGGGAGGACTTGAGCTTACGTGCTTTTATTCAAAACACCCATGACTAAAAAATGCATAGTGTCAATAAATTAAAGTCTCTGACTTGTGGTCTCATATTTCCACTTCTAAGTAATATATAGTTAATGAATAATTATTTCATTAAAAGCTTACAAGCATAAAACGCATGAGTCCTTTAACAAAAGACGGTCAGATCAAATTTTGCTTCCAGACTTATTTAATAATATATACAAGAAAATAAATATATATTTTTAATCTTCTGAAAATCCAAATGGACTTTCTTTGTTGTATTAAAGCCTGCTGCTCTGTAAGTCATTAATTTTTCTAATAAATCTCTCTCTGGAGATCTTGTTTTGATTTTTAAAATTATTTTTGTAGAAAGCCAGATAACCTTTTCTGCATTTATTAAAACTGCAACAAAAAAAGCTGACATCTGAGATACGAGTCTAGAAATATAATACATTTGAAACAAATGAAATCTCGTCTTTCCTGACTGGCAGGTCTGGTGACTGATTGTGTAGATTGTATGCTCTGTTTTTAACTATATTTCTTGTTGTTATTCATTTGTTTCTTCCTTTTTTTTTTTAACTACCAGATTATTGAAATAGTTTTTCCTTGTTTTTAACTAGTAAAGCCAGGAACCTTTTTGAGAAGAATGCTGCTCCAATTTTGCACTTATCTGGCTTGGATGTAACTGTGGTTAAGGTAAGAACTGATAGGCTCTGTTAATACAGATATATTGTCTGCTTTGCTTTCTGCTCATGAAGAACTGAAATTCAATTTGGGGTATATTTGAAATTTTTAGTTGTCCCACAGGCATCTGATGGGAGGAAATAATTACTGAGATTTTAAAATAGTACTTAATCTTTTTCGTTTTAATTCACAGTTAATTTACAAACTCTGTACTTACTTTTTAATTTTCAGCTAAAGCAGCACATGTACTTGTCTGACTGTCTAAAGCAGCTCTTCTATAATTCATGTTTGAGAGGAAAATCTCTAAATACTTGCGTGCTGGCTAACAGTGCATGCCCATCACTGTTGAAACTGTCAGTTCTGCCTGAACTTGCAGAATTCAGAAGTAAGGAACTTTGATGTGCAGTGGAACTCTTCAAATTAATTAAAAATAACCTTTTACTATATTTTTTTCAGTATATCCCTAGTTAATTCAACATCCCCATCACAAAAGCAGAAAACTGAGCTGTAAAGGCCTGAATTAGCAGAGGAGTTTTCATTGGAAAGAGAACAAAAAGTAAACATGAAAGGATTCTGATCTTTTTGCAGATTTTTGAGGCTGTGATATGTGGATTGTCTAGTAGTCACTATGTCTTGGCAGTGAAGTACTCGAATATTTGTCTTCCTGTCTTGGAATAATTTTGTAAGATTTTGTTTCGTGTTAAAATGCTGCTTTTATTAATGCCCTCTTCTGTTCATTGAAAATGTGTAGGCCTAGCCTATGACCAAAAAATGTTTTGCAAGAATTAAAACTGACACGTTCTAACTTCAGATCTCAAAAGTTAGCAAAACAGGGCCAGGCCAGTAACTGGGACTGAAATGTACCTGCCAAATGCATTCATTTTGCAAAACAAAACAAAACAAAACACACACAAAAAAACACTAGTTCTGGTGGTTTAGAAACTCAGTGTACTCTTTACTGCTGAAGCAGCTGTCAGCAGCTTCCTAGCTGCTCTTGGGCAGTGGCCTTTCATGTAGCTGCTCCTATATTTCAGGAGATGCACTTGAGCACCTTGGCTGCTAAAGGTGATGGGACTTTTATCTGCAAGAGTGTAGTTTGCCTGTGGTTTTATTTAAATGTAAAACTATTTGGAAATTTGATTATTGCTGGGTAATCTAGATCTACCAAATGAGAGTTACTGTGGTATTCTTATAGGCTTTGTGTATGTGTTTTTACTTTTTGTATTGTACTAGGTACGGGATTTGTTTCATAAGGTGAAGAAATTTCAGTGAATGTGATGTAAGAAGTGCACAGTACTTTGTGCTTATATGAGAATAATTAGTAAACAAATGGGTAGATTTCTTTTTTTTCTACAGAAGAGAAATCCTAGAAATAATCACCTGAGTTCTCATGTTTGTATTTCTGTTTCTTTAGACTGATTATGAAGGGCAAGCCAAAAAGCTGCTGGAACTGATGGAGAACACTGATTTGATCATTATTGCAGGAGGAGATGGCACAGTACAAGAGGTACTTCAGGAGCTTTGTCCTGTTTGTTGAGAATCATAGCCAAGCTGAGGGTGAGAAGATTGAACCTGTGTAATACGACAACAACGTCACAACAGATAGTCCTGAAGATTTGTCTGTTTTAGCATCCATTTTTTTCATTCAATATTTTGAGCTTCTGGGAAAAAGAAAACTGCGATAGCTGTTTTTTGCCTAAAAGTGATGATGGGAGATGGGGTGGGGAACAGGAATGTCTGACATTTTCTCATTTTAGAATGGGAAAAATATCTGGGGAGAAATGTTTCCAACTTTTTCTTTCTGTGCAATGTAGCTCTAATGGTTTAATTTTCAAAGTTTATTACTAGCCTATCTGTACTGCCCAGGATGAATGTGTTTTTTGCAAAGTGGGAATCAAATAATTTAAAAATTAAGTGGGAGTGATGCCAAAGCATGTTATGCATTTAATAAATGTCTGTTGTCAAGACAATTAATGACAGGAGCAAACTGCCAGCGTAACTGGGGAGTACTCTCTTTCAAGGCAGGTTGTTTTTCTGTTAAAGCATTTCCAGGAATGCTAACTACTGGCTTCATAAGGCAATGGCTAAATGAAGTACAATGACTTTAAAAGAAAGTGGTTGGAATACATCTGCTAATTTCTCCTGAGCTTAGAATTTATAATTCTTAATCACACACCGACCAGTTGTGGTTCTTGCATTTATACAGAAGGGACTTACCCGGGTTTGTTCAGTGTTAAAGCATTTACACTGGCATCAGTTGTGGTGCCAGCATATACTCATAAGCACTCAGAACCCCGCTGTTCCCATCATGTTTGCACACTGAGCGTGCCTCCTTTCCCATGCAAGCAACAGTCGCGTGTTCCAAAAGAGAAGCTGTTTCTTAAATCTTTTCAAAAGAATAAATTTGGATATGAATTTCATTGCTTTCTATGGCAATTGCAAAATAAAATTCTCCAAGATTAAGACTTTCCCATGTTTTTCAGGTCATAACTGGACTTCTCCGCAGAGCTGATGAGGTGAGGAAGTCTGTCACTTTTAGGATTTTGTCTGTTTCTTAGGGAAAGTGTCTTGTGTATCCACTGTGAACCCTTGGTCCCAGTTTTTTTCTGCAGATACTGTGGCTTACTAAGCCCAAGCCAGCGCGCTGCATGATAAGTCAGCCATGCTAGTGTCCTGCAATTCTTCCCATTGGTCTTCATTCCCTTTCTCATGGAGTGCAGTGGCTCCCAAGCCTCGACTTTGGGAAGCTTCCAGCTTCAGAGCAGGGATTTTTGAGAAGCCAAATGCACAACTTTCAAAGATCCAGACAGCTCTGTATTCTGCTTTGTTTTGCAGAAGCATTGGGCAAAAGTACTTGTTTTTCTTGTATTTATAGAGGCTTGAAACTGAATTTGCTTATGGCTGTGCTCCTGTTGTTTTATGGTTGTTTTGCCATTTTTTCAAGCTGTGAATACCTACCTATGTAGATGGCTATGGAAAGCAAATTGTAACCTCTCAAGGTGGAACACTCAGAATGGAAATGAGAGAGATTTTTCTTTTCAAGGAGGGAGGACAGTGTTATCGAAGAAAGGAGGGGATCATTGTTCCCAAAACCTCCCGGCAAGAGCTGGCAAAAACTCAATTAAATGATCCAGACAAGATTACGACGATATACTTGGCAGCTAGAATTGCATCTCTTTAGGCAGTTGCTTTGTCTGAATGTGACAAGAGAAGCTCTGCAACTCTGCCAGTGTTTTTAAGGGGGTGCTAGCTGAATTAGTTCTGAGGCATCAGTTTTTTAAATTCAGTATTATTGTAGCTGATCCCTGAGACCTCTATAATCTAAAGATTCTGGAAGAAAAAAATTAGAGGCTTTACTGGCTAGTTCTTCATCTCTATTTTTAACTTATTATCTTGATATAGTTGGGATTGATTTGCATAGAAAATTCTGCATCCAGCACTATTTTGGGTAGAGTAGTGCATTGTAGTATTGCCATCGTGTCTGTGGCCAAGGAATTCTCCTCATCCTTCATATCTGTCCTATGAGTAGGGATCTGTAGTTCAGCCCCCTCACTCTGTGCTCTGCTTCCCTTTTTACTCGGGTGTGTCATACCACGGTTGTCTGGATAAGAAGAGCCTGTGCAAGGTATTCCAGAAGCGTTGGTCCTAGTGGCCAAGGGAGCAGAGCCTGACTGAATAAGCTGTGAATTCTCAAGAAAATGAGAGAGGGGTGTTGGAAGCGTGTTAACACTTGCAGGTGAGACAGAGGTAGCAAGGGAGAGCAGGTGGGCATGAAGTGAGAGGGATGTTATCTAGCCAGTGGGGATCTGCAGTATCGTGGCACTGCTAGGAGCACCACCCCGGAGGGAGATGGTACATTGTGATATGCAGTGCTTCACGCTGATTTGCTGAAACATTCCAGAAAGCACAGCTTATTTTGAGGTGCAGTGCAATAACTTGCACCTTCAACAAGCCCTTTTACTGAAATGTGGCATGGAAAAATAACACGGTCAATGATTTCCAAAAACTAGACCTTCTGCTGCCTCATCACTTGGATGCCAGAGGAATCAATTAATTTCCTTTCCTTAACTGGGAAAATGTCTTTGCCATGCAAGGGTATTCTATCAGATAGGGATTTCGGCAATGGTAAATGAGATGCAGAGCTTGCGCTGCCACCATCAGTATTAAGAAAGATGGCAGATTGCTGACAGAACCCATGCATTAGTTAGGACGTGTCTGCCAACCTGCATGTAACAATGCTCGTAATGATTACAGAGAGCTCCTTTGTACCCTGTTGGCAGCGCTGGGCTCAGAGACTCGGCTGCCATGTTCTGAGTCATTATGTGTTACTGCCTCATTTAAGGAGGTGCCTGGCAGCTTAGTGCCAAAGGGGTGATATCAGACACAGCTGTGATCTCCACACAGAAAGCTTCTTTCAGCTGATGCAAATGGTAATTTACTCCCCTTATGTGTCCAGGCTGCCTTCAGTAAGATTCCTATAGGATTCATACCACTTGGAAAGACCTGTACTTTGAGCCACACGCTCTACCCTGAGAGCACGAACCAAGTTCAGTAAGTATTACACCTTTCTGAAACGCCTCTTCTGTTTGTTTTCAAGGAGCAATGCAGCTTGGTAGTTTGATGCTTTCTTTTTCTTCTGTGTTACATAGAAGTTGGCAGTCTCTGGGGAGCCTGATCCTTCTCTGGACTTGCTTGTGTTAATGACTTCCAAAAGCTGACTAAAAATTAAAAGAAGGAAAAGTATGTATCATCAGAGCATAAAATTGTTTACTGTTGCTAACTGCTCTTTGGCTGTGTGATGCTCAGTTTGGCATGTTCCAAAAAACGAAAAACCCAAAACCAATAAAAAAAAAAAAAAGATCAATAGAATCAAACCTATTAGGAATGTTCAGAAATACAATAGCAGGATATGAAAACAAAACAAAAAAATCCTTTTTTCCAGCCCTTCTTCAGTTAAAGAATTCTAGAAAACAGTCCCCACGTAGCCTGCTGTGTATCTGCATAGTAAGGCAGATGAGTGCCTCCATGGGAAAAGCTGGATCCCATTACTGACTTCAGAGTTTCTTGCCCTTCACTGTGACGGCAGCTGTCCAACAACCTGACTCTTACCTATCAGCACCCTTGATGTGACACAGCCTGGCAGTATCTGTTGCTTGTGTTTCAGTTTGGTGCAAGATTGCTGTGTCCACTTTTAAAATACAAAGTCTGGTCGGCTAATCTTTTTTTTCCCCACACATTTCTTTTCAATTTACATTCCTCTCCTCCCATACTAACGAATATATTTCTCCTTGCTACTGAAATCCGCTCACTCTGGTTCTCCCAGTAACTCATTAGCATTCTTCTTTGCGGAACCCTTGCTGGTATCCATCATACATAAAATCCACGAGCCAACTGGCATAACATCCTTCATTAAAACCACCAGAGTGCTTTGAAGCTCAGCAAGATGGACAAGGCTGTAATCAGTGGCGAAGATTAAAATAATAATTTATGTTTGGGTTCTAAAAAAGCTGTGTGAAATGAGTGATCTTCTTGTCCCCAGGTAATGAACTGTGGAAGTTAGACTGCAGCATATTGGTGAAGTTGAAAGGAATTTGGTCAATAGGCTGCTTAACAACCTACACCAGTAACAGAACCTGATTTAAGAAGTGCAGAAGTGATATTTTAAAAAGAAATTCTTAAGTTTTGGTTCCTTCATCACTGTTAGATCTTTCCTTTGGAGTGTAGGAATTGCAGAGGTCTTACAGAAAGGTATGAATTAGGAGAAAAGAAGGCCCAAGGGAGTACCAGCTTCCTTCTCTATCCAAAGTGTGATTAAGCCAAGGGCAATTTTTGTTGCTGATTCACACAGGTAGTCGGATCTCAAAGCTGCGCTTGCTTGTGGGTTTTTTGTTTGTTTGTTTTTCTTTCTAGCTGAAACACATGAATTATGCACAATATGGAACTTAAATTTAACTGAACCTAGATTTTTTTTTTTCCTTAAAAAAAACACAAAGGTTTTAATGAAATACGTGCTTCAAGGTCTGAAGCCACCTTTTATGACATGAAATAAGAATAATCTTAACTAATGTCCACAACATAATGGAGACCAAAACAACGTGACCGCTGCTGATAGGTAGATTTATTTTGATTAAAAACTTCAAGTTAACATACAGAGGTAATACAGTCCCAGACACAGTGAATTGAGACCAGTCTCATACCTGTCTGCTTCCCTCTGAGATTATTACACTTGCCACCAATAAAATAAAGCCATGTTTTGATCCATAGATATAGCCAAAACAGCAGGCAACTGTTCCTGCATGATCTGGCACTTCTCTGGAAAGCTTTGTCTGGGAATTTCCTTTTGCTTGTCAGAAGTTTTCCTGCTTGTTAAAATGAAGGTTTCGTCACATGTTGCAGCCACCTACTTTGCTTTTTGATTTCAGAGAGGCACAGCACTTTGTCAGAGCTCTTTTCTTGAGGCTGTATTGTGGTTACTACAAGAAAAAGCTCCACCAGAATTGGTAGCGGGGCCTGCAAGATAAAATTAAAAAAAGTATAATTTTAAAATGTATTCTTTTTCATTTTAAGTGTATTCTTTCTACCTGTTTGTTTTCCTTTTCTTCCTTCTCTTTTGTTTTGCAGGCATATTACTAATGCTACATTGGCCATTTTGAAGGGAGAGACAGTTCCACTTGATGTCTTGCAGATCAAGGTAAAAGCACCCGTTTGTTTGGCATCCAATATTTCTAAAACTTCCCTACTCTCATGTAGTTCTGTTTAAATAGACTAATTTTCCTCTGTGTAAAGCTGTTGTGAATTTTATATTAGCTTATGATATCAGCAGTTTGGTTGGCAGTCATTTCTTCACTGTATTCTGTGACATCAGCTGGTTTAAACTGGAGAAAACACTTGAATGGCTGAATGTATTTTTGGGAGGCTTAGAGAGTTCTGACGAATGCAAAACTTACTAACGCTGATGTTTCTGTGGAAATGGTGAAAGATAACAATAGCTGTCTAAGCTGATTTAATACATTCATATGTATTGTTGAATTAATAGCTTTCTTTTTTAAGCTGAAATATGTGAAATGGAAAACTTTTGACTGTGCCCATTATGTTTCTTTTTTTTTAAATACCTATTATTTTTCTGTTGTGTTGTAGAATAGACATTTTTGCAGCAAGAGCTTAATGTTGCTGTACAAGAGCACCTTGCTTTTGGCTGACGCTATCCACGAAATTAAATGCTGTTGCTGGGTGTGCAGTCAAGATCAGTCAACCTCTTAAAATCTTTACCTCTTGTATTTCTCTCTGGGAGTAAATGGAATGTGTAATACTTAAATCCTGCTTAACCTTTATTGATGTTAGCTTTTTATCATACCTTTCCTGCAAAATTTCTCTTTTGGGATTAATCAGAAATCAGTTTTTATATAGAAATGATATTTTTCTAGTTTCAAAAAACAAAGTTGGAAAAAAGGTAAGACGACGTAATTTTGCACTGTTTAATTTTCTTTACAGGGGGAAAAGGAACAGCCTGTGTTTGCAGTGACTGGTTTAAGATGGGGATCTTATAGAGATGCAGGAGCTAAAGCTAGCAAGTAAGAAAACACCACTCTTTTGATGCTGTACCTCTTTTAGCATCTTGTCTAAAAAGAAATACCCCCCCTGTTGCAAAGAAGTCTTTTTTGAGTGTAGACTTTTGACAGGCAGAAGCACCCCCTCCTTCTGGGTCTATCGTTACACTAAGTGTAAGACATGTCAGGATTTTTGTCATTTGAAATAATCATTTATTTAATGCCGACTATTTCTTAAAGTATTTGCTTTCTGCTTGCCTTTTGGTGCCCATTTCTGGAACTTCATTCAGATTGGATCAGTGGGAAAAGCTGTCCCCTGAGGAAAGTCTAAGTAAAGTAGTTGACCATTGTTTTTCGTCAATTGCCAATGAAAAGATGCATGCAGACTCTGTAACTTAATTCCAATGAGGAACATCAGATGCAGTAGAAATGCCCTTCAGTTCTTGCCAGGAGCGGCGTGGATTGTACTGTCTGAGGACTGTTTTCTGAATGCTAAACTAATAATTGTTGGGTTTTCTCCAAATGGACCTTTAATATGCCTCTGTCTGTGTATCAAATGACCGGCGTTATCTGGTGAAGGAGCAGCAGGGCCAAATCAGCTCACTTCTCAGACTGCTAGAGAGGAATTGCAGTGCAGACTGCTGCTGGACAGCCGTAAGGAAATGAGGTGTGTTTTGAGAATGAGCTATCTGTGAGGAAGCAGGCGGTAGCAGGCCTCTGGAGTCTGGTAGATACCTGAGTAGGTTTGAGAGGTGATGTGGGATGGGAGAGGTGCAGTAAATAGCCCTTGGCTATGTCAGTAGATGCTGACTTGTCTGTGCTGTGGGCTTTCCTGCTAATTGCAGCCCCAGGATTAAGGAAGAGCACTTCTCACCTCTCTGTGTTCTTACTAGGCTTGCCTGTGCCCTGTTTCTTGCTTAGTGTTGGCCTAGGCAAGGTCTAGTCACATTTTTTCCTGCAGCAGTTGCCTTTCATAGGAGTCTTGGAGCGTGTGCTGGAGGTATGACAGCACCTTTTGTACTTGGGGCAGTGTGAACAACTTCAAACCTTTTTTTTCCATGAATGGTTTTGGATGCGCACAATACATGCTCAGCTTGGAAAGCACTTCAGCCACAAATGAATGGGGGCTCAGTGTGCTTGAGATAAGAGCCCAGTGTCCTTGTCCTCTTCTTATACTTCTCCATAAGCATACAGTTTTGGTCCCTGTTGGCCTGTCAAAGAGGGGATATTGGGCTATATAAACATTTAGTGTGTTCCAGGACAGCTGAAAAAAAAAGGCATCTACTACAAAGAGAGTTGATCAGTTCCAGAATTCTGTCTGGCTATCCCTTAGCTAAGTACTGTTCTGGCAGAGACATGGTGGTGTGCTTTGTTTTTGAGGCTTTATTATTTTACAGACAATTTCATGGCTTGATGGGAATGGTGTGACTGTCGCATACCTTAATAGTTAATTATATCCTTACATCTTCAATACTGTTGAGCTGATGGTGTTTAATGTGCTTTGTTGACCTTCTTTGATGCAAGACAGTGATCAAAATGTGTACCAAGCCTACCTAAACATAGTCACATCTTTAGATTGTATACAATATTTCATGGCTGACAGGAGTTTTATTTTTTAAAACATTGATTTTGATCTGAGAGTACTTCGGGGCAGATGAATGTTTTCTGGTTCTGTTCTCTTGCCACTTAAACTGATGATTTTTGTTTGTTTCCTTGTTTCCTCCAACCTTATTCTTTATGGGATATTGTGGAGGTATTGTGCATCCCATCAACGATTAGATCATAGACTTTTAAATTATTCCTATTTGTGTTTCATAACTAGGTAAAATTCTGCTACTGAGGTGTCAGGCTGCCTGTAGAGAAGATTGTATGCTGCATTTTGGTAGTCTGTAATTCAAGAAAGGGATGTCACTGCTAAGCTGCTGTGTGGATACTTGTAGTATCATGAAGCTAAAGCTGTAGGGGAGCACTAACTTCAGCGGCAAACAACTCTGCTCTAACTTGAAGCAAGATTTCTCCCTTTCCCCAGTATCATCTCCTGGATATCTCAGGAGTTCTGTCTGTGTTCTTTTTTCAGGTACTGGTACCTTGGACCTCTGAAAACTAAAGCAGCTCACTTTTTCAGTACTTTAAAGGTAAAGAATAATTGGGGGAAGTGTTTATAATGGTTGTATAGATGAGAAATGAAAAGGCTGACTGTGCTTTGTATATGTTATCTGTATTTTTTTTCTGAAGTTCTGGTAACAATATATACATTGGGAATGAAACTCAACTCATTGAAATATGTAGCAATTGATATAGACTTAATTTATGAAGAGATGAAGGGGAGGCAGAATACCTTTTAAAAATACGTAATTTCTAAAGATCTGTTGCTGCAAGGTCACCAGGGGGAGCCAGTAACCATTTTTGAAGCTGGAGAGCGGTAGCGGTGCTGAACATAACCATTAAAGTGCTCTGTCACCTTTTCTAAACAGTCTTTCTTACGAAAACATTTCATTCTGATTTATTCATCTGGCAGAACTGTCCATAATTAGACTGCTCATGAATGTTGATAATCAGGCTTCCATGTGTAGTAAAATGAACATGAAGATTAATAGCTTTTATTTTACCTTTAACTGTTGCTTTAAAATGATCCTGGAAAATTAAAAATTTGACCTGCATGAAAGATGAGGCATTTTCATTCGCATGCCTTTCTCTTCTCATATAAGGAGCCTCATGAAAAGGCTCTGGAAATACCCAGGAGCTGCAGTGGTAGATGAGATTGTGCAGCCATGGAGTTAAGGCTGTAATACATTCATGAAAGATTTCCACCCCGCTCCCCGTCCCCAAGAGATTTGAGATGATGATTTTGTGTGCTGGTAATCTAGGTAGAAACCTATTCTTCACCTCTCTCCAGTCCCTTTCTCGCTTTTATTGAGGCCTGAGCCTCGGTGAGCGGCACTGATAGTGAGTCTCACTGGTGAGTTATTCATTGTACATTTAAAAGATATGTTTAACCTGCTGAAGGTTAAAGAGAAGTGCCCACTTTTACTGCTATTAAGATAAAAAAGTTTCTTCCTGATCTCCCCCAGTTGTGCTCTCCATTGCTTTATGTGCCTCCTATGTTATCATTTTGTTAATTTGGGTAAGAAATGGCTCCAACGTGTTGAGTTTAATCTTATCCTAGCTTTTCTTTGCAGCTGTGTGCTTTATCATTGCTGGGTTTGCTGTAGCTCTCCTTTGAAACGGCAATACATTTTAAAAAAAGATCCTATTATTCTATCCATACGTCCTCTATTTTAAGCATTTTCAGAAATTAGTTTTAAAATTAAATGAGAGGAAATAAACTTTGCCAGCAGCTGGAGGCTTCCAGGAGCTAAGGTTCTGCTGTAGGTCATCAATTTCTGGCAGTGGATCTGAAGCATCACTGAGAATAACACGGTATTTCTTTTCCTCAGATCTTTATAGAGCTCACCTGACTTGCCTTAAGACCCATTGTGTGCACCTGTCTAGTCAGGTGCTCTAATACGGTCACATCTCAGTTGTTTAAGGTGCTGAAAGACAAAGGCTGGCCAGATTTTTGAGCCCCTTGGCTGCGCACAGCACTGTTGTCTTTGCCTGTTGGCACTAGACCCTGTTGTGCAGCTCTCTTTGAGGTTGCCTTGATGCCACGCAGAAAACAATTGTGCTTTCAGACATTACTCTTGACCTTGCCAGTTTTGGTTGTTCCCTCAGAAGCAGCTGTGTCACCCTACCCAGCACTGGCAGCAAAAAAAAACACTTCCCTATGCTGTTGGTGGGGAAATTACCCCGCTTCTGTGTAGGGAAGGAGTGGATTAGTAGGCTTGGGAACTGGGGGTGATCTTTCTCAAGCTGCAGAGATGTCATCTGGCATAGGAATCTGGAGCCTGAAGAGCCAAAAAGTAGGCTGAGGCCATGGCAGGATCTGGGTAGCTCCGAACGAGTGCTTGTGAGCACAGAGTAAATCGGCTGAAGGACTAAGCACAATAAACAGGCAGGTGCTCAACAAAAGGCCCTCTGTCTCTTGTGTTCCCTTTCCATGTAAATCCAAGGAATGGCCTCAGAAACGTCAAGCTGATCTCATGTACCTGGGTCCAACTGAGAGACCTCCAGAAGAGCCAGAGGAGAAACCGTCCAGGCCTCCTTTGTATGTGAGGCTTTACAGGCGACTTCGCTTATACTGGTCACCTCCCCGAAAAGGTGAAGTTGGGTCTATTTTGGTGTAAAGTTACAGACAGCCTTTGCTTGTCTAATCAATCAGAGTTGTGGGTGCTTTTTACTTTTTTTTTTTCTGTATTACTTTTCCTACTTTTCCACTCTCTTACTACTTTCCCTTTCCTTTTTTTTTTTTTTTTTTTTAATTAACATTTAAGTTGTGACTTTGTCAAGATAGTTACAGTGGCGTTTGCCAGAAATGAAACGAGTAGTTCAGTCAGTGCTTGTGGTCTCATAAGCAAAAGTGGATTTGTGAAGAAGCCAGTATGTGCAGTGGGCTCACAGTTGCTTGTTCCTAGTAGAGGCTTGTCACCTAGTAGAGGTGATTTAATAGAAGTATTTAGATAGAAGTGACCCGTATGTGAGAACTGAACCCTGGGGTTTTCTCTTATAGAAGGTACGTTACCACAGCATCCTGAACACTGGATTTTTTTTTTTTTTTCCTGGTAGCAGCACTTCATGTTCCTGTAATGCTAGTTCAGGAGATTTGTTAATCCTTGGCATAAGGATTTACAGGGCTGCCAGGTAATATGCTTGATAGTCTTTCATGTTACTGTGTGAATGCCAGTGTTTTTTTTTCCTTCAGTATTCCCCCCCCCCCCCCAAAAAAAAAAAAAAAAACAAACACGTGATGTTTGAAAGAAGGAAAGCTAGTGGTCACAATGGGTCAAAGTGATTTTTGTGGCTGGCATTGATGTTTTGTGCTTCACAGCAGTGAAATGATGATCGGTATAAGTAAATTCCCTTTAATGTTATATTCTGTTTCTGATTCACAGAAATCCCCCAGGAGGCAGCCCCAGAGGACTGGGAAGAACTGAAATTATCCACCATTGAGTTTTCCATTGCAACTCAGAACAGACAGCTTGATCTGACGGTAAGACTGTAGCATAACTGGATTCCAAATGCTCCTTGCCCACACAGGTTTTGTTTCTTGCTAAATTCTCGTTCTTTTGTCTAAATAATTCATTGCCCTGTGCAAGTAGAGGCCCATGATTGAATCTAGGAGTGGGCAAACTTCAGAGCTGGTGTAAAAGCAAAAGCACTGGAGACTTACGTAAAAATGAATGTGGTGAGATCAGAAGGAGTCTATATAACAAGAAAGTTTCACTAAGCAAACAAAAGCTTTAGGGTTACCCAGGAGGAAACAGGGCATCGAAGTGGACAGTCCTTTCCTTCTTGACCCATGGGAGAGTGGAAATTGGATACATAAGTACTTCAGTTTTATAAGCGGGTGCTGGAATGAAGCTGTGGGCATGAATGACTGCCTGGAAGTGTGTTTTTTTTTTTTTGTTTGTTTGTTTTTTGTTTTTTGTTTTCTCTCTTCTGACTCGCAGAGAAAAGAATTAAAAAGAGCTAGCGCTAAAGAAAGGACAGGAGCTACTGTGAGTTAGAGGACAGTAAATGTGTGTGGTTGTGGAAGAGCAAAACACCTCCCACCAGATCAGGTTGCCCAAGGCCCCATTCAGCCTGGCCCTGAACACTTCCAGGGAAGGGGCATCCACAGCTTCTCCAGCTTCTCCGGGCAACCTGTGCCAGTGCCTCACCACCCTCATAGGGAAGATTTTCCAAATCTCAAGCTGAGAAAGGAAAAAGCATTAAATGCAGAAGTGCATCTGCCTCCTTTTGTGAGACTCAGAACTGGGCATTTTTGCAGTATCATGGATGTGACATTTTGAAATGTTAACTGCTTCATTTCTGAATCTTTTTTTGTTGTTGTTGTTTAGCGCACTGAAGACTTCATGGATATTTGCATTGAAGCAGATACTGTCAGCAAGGGACAGTTTGTGAACAGAGGGTGAGTATGGGAAGGCTGCAAAAAGATGTCCAAATCTCCGTACAAGTCAGAGTGCTAATTTTGAGGAGTTTTACGTTTCTCCCTTACTTTGTGCTTCAAAATTCCAAAGCAGAGGTCATCAGTCAGTAATGCTTCATGGAGGTTACTAGTTTTGTTCTTCAAAATTCTTACTGATTTCCTCTTTCTGGAAACAAGGCAGATCAGTCTACCTTGAGTTCTTCCTGGCCTCTCAGTTTCCTATACCTTTCACCTCTTTCTCCACTGGTATTGAATGATGATGCTTCGAAAACACTGTCACAACCCAGAGCTTTGTAGGCAGCCCAAAAGACTTCAGAATCTTTTAGCCCTAGCTGCTCAATGGTTTAAGAGAAGGGTCACAGAGCTGATGTGTTTGTACTATCAGTACCTGGAATTTTTGCACTCTGATAAGATAGGCCCAGCTTTTAAATGAAAGGCTCCCTTGGCTCAGTAACTCCTCTGAGATATGAGATCTGAGCTGGAGGAACTTTAGGAAGGTGTGAATTGAAACAGTGACTTTAACTAAATGTGTTGGTGCTCCCTGTATGTGGAGCAAGGAGGCTGCAGGTGTGACGAAGAAGCATGGAGAAAAGGAGTGAACACGTATTGCCTTACTTATGCTTGGAATGCTGTCTTGTAATGTGCTTGTTTATCTGCTATCACCAAATACAAATCAGAGCTGCCTTTTCCAGCTCCTGCATACCATCTCACTAGCAAATACATTGCATTTTCCGTGCAGTTTTTATTAGCAATTGATTTTCCTACTAAATCCAGTCCTACTAAACTCTTTTATATGTTACTGTTATATTTGCTAATTCTGTTTTCTGGTCGTAGGGCCCCCTCTAGTGAAAGCAGATGGGAAGATAGGGATACATTTTTACCTGGTTGTCATCACCCTAAGAGTTCCTGCATATGTGTCTTGTTTATGACATTAATAGCAGCAGCAGGCCCCTTATTTGAGCATTCCATGAGCCTCTGTGGGAATATCTTCTGATGTATGGATGCACAGTGGATTCGGATGCTCGCTGCAACTGCTTTTAAGTTGCATGAGCCATGTGGACCATATATGCTTGAGAGTGAAATCTTTGTTTTAAAGATTGCAGAAAGGAAAGGAAGAGGAGATTTTCCCATTAGCAGCAAGAGGAGTTTGACCTCTTAAGGTATATTCCAGTATACGGGGTTCTTGAACACTTTGCTACCAGAAAAAACGTGGATGATTTGGGGTGATTTAAGGGAGAGGTGTTCAAATGTACACCCGGTGTGCAATGTCTCCCACGTGAACTGGGCATGCTTCATGCAGTAGTGTGTCACGTTCTTCTGACTGCAGTTACACTGCTATACGGAAAAAGCCTCATTTGAGGGGTAACGTGCCCTGCTGGCTACCTAATCAGAGGCAGTGCCGAAAGCTTTGAGCTGCTTTTCAAGCAAAGTTCAAAGAAACAAGATTTTTTGATTAAACACTGCCCACTGTCTGGAGGTAACAACAAAAGAGAAAGAGGGGTGTACGTGGTGGAGCAACAGGAGGGACCAGTTACTTCTGCAGAGACGAGTCAGAACAGAAATAAAGTGCCCTCTTTTTGCAAGGCAAAATCAGGGTGTTCAGAGTGGCTCTCCACCGTGCAGTGAGTGCCTTTTTGGAGCTGCGTTTGAATCAAGCCCTTGTTACAGGTTCCCCCATGCCTAGCACCAGCAGGGTTTGCCTTTAGAAACGTATGAAGCTTTTGTTTGTTTGTTTGGGTTTTGCTTGTTTTGTTTTCAAAGCATAGTTCTAAACACCCAGAATTTGGAGGAGTCGAGAATGTTTTCAGGGAAAATGCTATATCAATACAGTTAACAAGTTATTTTTCTGTTGAAGAGGACATTGACATGATCTGGTCAGAACTGGTAGATCACAGAAACCATGCATCCTGCAGGGGAAACTACAATGCAGGCTCAGGCATTGTGTTTGTGCGGTTGGAGGCAATGCATCAGAATGCTGGAGGGCAGCTGCTGTTGAATCTCAAAGAAATCCCAAGTTTATAGAAGCACCTGCCGGCTGTGGATCAGATTTGTGTGAACAAGAGCATCTGCAGCAGGTGTAGAGGTGATATTTCAAATGAGGCAGGGGAAGAGCAGGTGGTTATGCGGTAATGTCTGCTAGGAAGTGCTGAAGGGAAGACAGAAAGTGTAGCACCAGTAATCTGTGTCCTGATAGCCAGCTCAGATTCTGTATATGGAAACACGGAGAGCAGTCACTCCAGGGCATGAGTGCAGTTACCAGCTGCAGTGTAGAAGACTTCTTTGTTTTTGTGTTTTTGTTACAGAATTTCACATCAGCTGATTTTGAAGATGAGAACTAGGTTAAAATTGTGTTTTATCTACAGTAGGTTCTCTTTGCTTGTATTTTTGTAATTCAGTGTGTGGAGTAGGATAAGATGATCAATTGAAAATGTTGCTATTGGGCTTTATTCTTGCTCCTGTTTTTTGCTTTGCTGTCTTGTCTTGAGTAAGGAGCTGAATCACATGGAAGTGATTCCTGATCCCTTTACACAGGGTCACTAGATAGACACAATTCCTTCTGCAGTGATTACCTATTTGCTTCTCCTAGCATTCTCCCTTGACTAATCCTTAGTTACGTATCTCATCCCTGTTGAGCTTATCTTGATCCCATATTCGCATTTATGTAGAGCCTCGTTTACCCCTGTTAATCAAAAAAATCTACGTGCTCACCAGAGTGCAGTATCTGGGACCTTACATGTTAAACTTTGAACAGATTAAACCTTAAGCAGAGAATATTTTGTGCTTGTTTGTACAGCACTGTACAAACTGACAGTATTGCATGCCAGCAATGATTTATAATTTATATTGCCAGGAGGATGTTTAATTCCCTCACAATCACTCATTAATCTTTTAGTATATACATATTGGATTAAAACCAAACTTCCCATAGTTAATATTGCTTTTGTCCTTCCCTGCCCTTTCCTTGAGTGTCTTTGCTTTTCTTCCTTTGTCTTTGGTTATCCTCACCTGTTTCAGCCTTTCTCTCTGGGATTTTCTGGAATTTTAAAGTGAGCATACATTCCTCTGGGCATGGATTATTTGCTGTATAGGGTGTGTCTGACATGTTTTTGTGATTTTTTTTATGGGGACAACATGAGGTTATTTAAATACATGTATAATCTACTTCGATATCAGCCAACAGAACAGAGTAGCTGGGGACAGCTGGCATTGCCTGTCCTAGAAATACCTGTGGTAACTGTGCTTGAGAGCTGTGGTATATTAGCCACGTAACTGCTGTCCGCTTTACTGTCTGTGTGTTGCTGTCTGTCTGGAAAGGAGGCCACATTGAGCTTGGGATGTGGTGTACCTTGTGTGAAAGGTGACCCAAAGGGTTGCATGCTTTCAGTCAGGAGACCGGGGAGAGGTCAGCATACCCAAGGATTTGTGTGCACTGTGCAGCAGCACGCACTGAGAAAAGGAAATGCACCGTGCTCTTCTTCAGTGGTTGATGCAGTGACAGGACAGCAACCTCAGGCTTGAAACACACCAAATTGCACTTGTACCACCAGCCTCCTGAGACAAGCAACTGCCTTCTAGGTGCTCCCACTCAACATCAGCAAAAGTAGGAAAGCAGCACTTCTCAAAGTGCTGTGTGTAACCAAGAATCTCATGGGCACCGAAAGAGAGAGAACAACTGAGAAAACTGCATTCAGTTTATCCATTCCAAACAGATAATCTGCAGGTTTCTACACAAGAATGATTAAAAGGAACCAGTTAGAAGCCATGCTGAGTGGTAGCGATGTGAGAAGAGGGGATTTTTCATTTGGTTTGGCTCAATGATAGTTTAGTGGCTCAATATACCTATCAGGGTTTTTTTGGTTAGATATTTTTTAAGTTGCTGGCAAGTTACATGGGTGCAGGGAATTTGAGGAGATGGTAGCCATGCAGTGTGGGAGCTGTACAGTTCTGCATGTAAGCGAGGAGCACAAAAGTGTTACGAAAGTACAAGCAAATGTATTCAGTGAACCTCGGAGCAGAAGTTGGTTGGAGTCTGTCAGTGCATACTGATGTGTACTGATTGCAGCAGAAGAGGCAATGTCTGTTTTATTTTCTCACAGTTAAGCCCACAAGTATTTGTATATGTATATAACCTCCAAGTTTACCAAATGCATAGTGATTTACCAACACATAACGAAGTGTCAGCTCTAAAAATAGCTGCTTCTGACAGAACTTTCTCCTTACCTTGCCTCTTTTTGTTTGAACAGAAGTCAAAAGATGCATGATCCACATACGTGCCCTGAAGGGAGTCAGTGCATCCAAGCCAGCAGATGCATCTTGCAGCTTCCAGAGGTAAGAAGTTAAGGGAGATAGGAAACTTTGTCACTTTATTTCTTGGTGCCAGTTAATGCCACGCATTAAGAACTCTCTACTCCAAATCTGGGAAATTAATTACACAGTTGATGAGACACTCAGTTCCTCAGTGGAGCAATTCAGTCCCTGTCCAAGACACAAGTACTGAAATTACAGACCAAGTGGTTTGCAAACTAGAGGGGAAGCTTCATTCAGCCAGTAAATAGTGACAGAACTTCATGTGTACAGCAGTGATGGTTGTAAAGGGTCTCTTACTGAGGTGCATTGAATATGCGCGCCTTCACCATAGTATTAAAGACTGAATTTCTCAGTTACATTTTAGCCGGGAAGGGGTTATGCTGTAGAGAAGAAGATAAATATTAGAAGTGTTACGGGAGGGAGACACAAGACAGTGGGGCTCAGATTAACATAGGGAAGTGTCTTGAAACTTTGAATAGATTAAGCTGAAAAAGAAGCCAAAACTGCATCTACCTGTGTTGTTTAGATTACTCTGTTGTTGTGTCTTATAAAGAAGAGACTGTTACGGCCTTGGAGAGGACTTGCTTGTTTTTGCAGGGGCATTAAGTCAATCTCATAGATCATTTATATCTTCAAATGATACAGAGCTCTCATACCATTTGGAAAAAGAATTCCATATTAAAGGATAATAGAACATGCCAAAAAGTGAAAATATCTGTATCTACCAAGCAAAAATTGTGAATTATGATGTAATGATGAGCCAGCATCCTAATATTTGCATCCAGTTAGTCTCATGGCAGTCTTGCATTTCTTAAAGAATACTCTGGAGTGTTGGGCTCAGAAAGAGTTGTGGTATAAAATGAACTCTTCATACTGCAGCTGAGACCTTCAGAATATTTGTGCATGGCTCAAAGCAGCGTTGTTCTTTAAATCCTTGACCTAGATCTGATGAAGGAACTGGAGACAGTTCAGATGAGCCTCACCAGTTCTGCAGAGAAGCAGGATACATTGATCCTGGTGGACTGCTGTGGCTCTGTGATTTACAGGACCTATGCTACTTTGTCCAGTCTGAGCTGTTGTGATGTACCATCTTATTTGGAGTAGTTTAAGTATCAATGTGACATAGCCCTGCCTTGAGTGAGTGTAGCACGTGCAAAGCAGACACCAGATTATTTTTAAAGTCAACATGACATTTTGATGAATGGTTTTAATCACTGGTAACTTTATCAGCATTAAAGAAAAAGCTCGGGAAAATTCTGCTGAGTAATTCCTGACCAGCGAGTTACTTTGCATCTCACGTTTCAGATCAATAAATACCAAAAGGTGTTTGTAACATGGATTTAATAGGAATTATTTAACAGGCACTTCTGCAGATTAGCTTGTGTCACCGCTGGCAGGCCAAGAGCTAAGTGCATATAATTATAGTTCCAATAGCAAAGAATCTTTCAGTATAAACAATGTGGGTCATTAAGGCTCCCTAGCATTTAATTATCACCAATTAGCAACTAACTGAGGTAACATCTTATGCAGAAGGCTCTTAATACGGTATGTGCAGTGAAGGATAGCTCTCACTGTGTTGCTGAGACCAAATGGGCTGGAAGGCATGGGAAGGTGGTCATCCTGGTTAGCACAGCAAAGCATTCAACTTGTAGCCAATTAGTAAAAGCAGGTATCAGTATTGGAGCATTGCTGGAATAATCACCACTGTCATCTGTACACAGGGCGCTGAGGGATCCTTTGGTATTGATAACGAGGAGTATGAAGCCATGCCTGTGGAGGTGAAGCTATTACCCAGGAAACTCCGGTTCTTCTGCGATCCCCGAATGCGAGAGCAGATGCTCCGTGCGGCAGTACAGTGAGACTTCACGTCAAAGGGGCCAGTGTTCACCAGTCTTATCAGGTTCTCTTCAAGGCATATCCTCACTAAATGGATTAACCCTACCAGATTAATGAGCCATTTGGCAATTTTAATGCACAAGGAACTTCCACTGAAGGTGGCTATTTGGCTAGCCTCAAAGGGGCTAATAATGCAAATTAAAATTCTAAGAATTGCATGTTAACTTGATGGCATTTTTTTTTTTCCTCCCCTGAAGAAGTCATCAGTGTTCCATTTACAGCACTGCAGGCTAAGTGCTATGTGCCAGATGCTACTGCTTTAATGCAATTGTATATTAAAGTAAAATGAAAGCACACTTGTCCTTGTGTTGGAAGAGTTTGTCTGCATTACCTATGAATAAATCTCAAGAAGGCTGGGACCTTGGAAAAATTGTTTTGAGGGACTAATGTGGAGAATGTATATGAAATGTGGGAATTGCCATATTGAAACAGGTGATAGGTTGTCTACTCTGTTGCAAAATAAATGGGAGATCAGGGACACAAAGCTTCAAAGGAAGACTGAAAACTTCCAGTATGTATCTTGGTAAGATACTTATGTTATCTTTTCATCTTGCTAGATTCAACAGGGTAGAGCTCCAGTTATTAACACAGTAGAAACATATTCCTTTGATTAAGTTTAGGCATGTTACACAGAAGCAAATTGGAGAATATCTTCATTGACCTGAGGCTGTATGGAATCCAGGTGGAAAGACTCTTTAACAAGCCAACTGAGCTTGTAAGTATTCCTTTTATTCCTGTAGTAATACAGTACAAATGAGAGCATCCAAATAACTTTTTTTTTTTCATTGTACCTGGTTGCTCTTCTCTTTAATGTAATCACTGCTCATCATTCCTTACGTATCCCATATCCCTCTGAGCCCCAGTTCCATAATCGGTTTTGTTGATTTTCTGAGTTGTTTTTTTAATAGCTTCACTTTTAATTGCTGAAAGGAAATGTTATTGACTTCATCAAGGTTATCTGTTGGCCTTCTTATTATAACTTACACATTTATTTGATTCTGCCTTGCTTACTTGAGAACAAAAATAGATTGCTATTTTTCTGATGTGATTGCTGTTTGTACATAGCCCCCACGTCTAATCTAAGTTCATCTGTTGGTTGATTTGTTACTGTAGTCGAAGGACATTTGAGAATCGACTTCCAGTAGCATTTGTTTTTCTTTAATATGCAGCTTGGCTCCGTGCTGCTGCAACAGCACCCTCTTTTGGAGGCTTGCTAAGGAGAAAAAATGCTTTGGAAAGGAACTGCTTTGGTTTTTAAGTGATGCTGGAACCCAACTGAATGCTGTCTTTCCCTTGGCTTTAGAGGGGCAAAACTAATTATATAAGTACTTAACCTTTTTTTGACTGAGGTATAGGACAGTAGAGGTCTGTTAGTTGTTCTTAATAATTGTGCTGGTGATAAGGGCCTTTGTTGAGCTGTCATTTGATCTAGAGCAATCGCAAGTGCCCAGCAGACCCCTAGGTCACTCAGAAACATTGGCTGTATTCTGCTCTTTTTGCCTGCCACAGAGTTACCTGGAACGCTCTGCAGCCACGGTCGGGGCAGTTCTCACCAGGAGAGTTTTCCCTCAAGCTGATTCTTCTCTAGGAAAATCAGCACTGGTTTTGCTCAAGTAGCATGAAAGACAAGGCAGCAGCCGTTTCAAAAAGGTAAGCTTTAATTATTTTTAAAAATACCCATGTTTTAGTAAGCAGTTTCACTACACAGCCACAGGCCTATGGGAGCAACCACACATCTGCAAGATGCAAATAACATCAGAGCTCTTACAGTGACAGCCAGCCTGTTTGAAGGGGCAAGGTAAGAACAAGCTCCTGGTTGATCTGGACCATTTTTAAGGGGAAAATGACTCTCTCCCTTCCCTAGCATCAGAGAGACTGCTCTTGCACAGTATGATTCCTTGCTGAAGGGTAACTAAGAGCTCCTTTCAGAACTGGTATTCTTAATGCTGTTCTGATGTTAAAAGTACCAAGGAAAGGCTGAGATACGGGCTAATATTTAAATATTGATATCCATGTAAGTTAATTAGCTTATTCCCCTTCCTTTACAATTTGGAGGTTTTCCAGTATGGAGTGGTTGTAGATGTCTGAATGGCAACATTCAAAGGGGAAGGTGTGAGGAAATTGTAACGTGAAATAAGCAGAGGCTGAACCCACTGTCTACAGGGTAGAAGAAAGGACTCTTTTCTTATTTTTCTGTCTGACAGCAAGACAAACAACTTTTTTTGTATTAACTCTAAGGCAGGAAGGAGGAGTCCCACTCCATGAGAACACTTATTCTGGCTTCAACTTACAGTACATTCTAGAATGGCTTAAAATATTATAACATAAATAAAAATGAAGGATAACAATCTAATATTAGACTAGCCCAAGGCACCTGTTTATTTTAACCACAATTAAACATTTCCATTTGAATGGCATGTTGCATTAACCAGGATCTGAAATCCTGGTTCACTGGCATTTATCACATTTATCACCCTCTGGTTCAGACAGACATCGTTCCGTGAAGTCGGTGCATTCCAGTCCCTTGCAAAAGATGCGTGTTGTCATCTCTCACAATCACTACTAGACCATTATCTTTGGGGAGAGGGATTTAAAAAAAAAAAAAAAATGATGAGAGAATTTGGGTTAGCATGCTTTGTATGTAGACTTCTGCAGGAGGACAGAATACTTTTGCCCCACTATTTCAGAAACCACTCCCTTTCCAGAATAAGCCTGTGCAGTAAGCTACTTTATCTTGAAAAGGTAATAGTACTTTCTTTTGCCCTTAAGGACGCTGGGTAGGAGAGCTCATCTCCTCTGACAGATGGAATCATTAGCTCTAATATGCATTGGAGTAACTACTTCATTTATACCAGAAAAGAGGGTATTAGCGTGTCTCTAAGACAAATTTGAACTGTAATTCAAGAAAATACCTCCCTCTTAGTATCCATTATCATTGTTAGTTGTGCTGAGCTCTGTGCTGCTTGGCCTAAACTCGCAGTGGGAAGGAAGACTTTTCTCATGATTTAAATGTCTAGAAGAGTATATACACTACTGAAATTAAAAATCGAGCCTTTATTTCTCTCTTGAGCTTTACCTTCCACTCCGGAGTAAAGTAGTAATAATTCATTACTTGATTACACATCTAGTCCAACTTAAGATACAACTGTGAAGCTCTTGCTCTCCTGTTTATACCCATGCAAGTACAAATTGAGAATCTGTAACGGCTGTACTATGGCCTAAATGTTAGAGAGAAACATACCAGGCTGTTTACTGCGGCACTGGATAGACATGGTTACTAAAACCATTTAACCTGGCCTGTCATCACCAGCTACAGACCACAGACATCACACCAAAGAAATCAAAGGCACCACTGTAAAGGCAAAGTACTTTAAATGCAGAAGAGGATCTTGCAGTAATCAGCAATGTCCTACCTTATGCCACGCTTTCCTTCCTCTTTTAATTCAAAATATACCAAATAGCTGACTCCCTTCCAGCTGCTAGTATCCAAAAAAAAGAGCTGTTAAGCTCCAAGAAGGGGATTTTTAAAAGCTGTACTTCATTCAAGGTATAACAGTTAGCTCCTGGACAGATAACATTCAGTGAAATTAGCTCAAAGGCTAGAAAACAAAACCAGCCTGCTAAACAAGCCTTCATGGGACAAGCTGTAGCCATTCATTTATATTCAGTACCCATTTATCAAGGATTTTCCACATGCAACACCAATAAAAGCAACGTCGATTATATTCAAAAAGGACAGAGAAAGAGTGATAGAGAGACAGATAGTGCTGATAGAGTTCATTTGCAGAGACTTAATTAAAAAAGAAAAGGGCTAGGACAGAGAAGTCTTTTTTGTTCTGTTTTCTGTCTGGATATTTCCTGGCTTTTGTGGCAGTCATCTTCCAAGAAAGGCTGTAGAGAAACAGATTTACAAGGAAGAGCAAAATAGGCTGTAGCCATCCAGCTGGGATGTAATGTGGATGTTACTTTTACAGTAATCTGCTTGCTTTGATGCATCTGCACCCACGCTCTTGCTAGCAGCTGAAGACCTACTTTCTGAAAAGTAGAGGTTAGATAAATGCTAAATAATAAATTCAGGGGGTTTTGCTCAATAGATTCTAGCAGTGCTGTCTTGTAGCCACGATGTTCTGACAGCTCCTGAACATGGTGCTGTAATGTAGTTTGTTAGAAAAACTCTTGACTGCTGAGGCTGTAAAATCTCAATGACATATTAAAGGTTTGTTCTTACTCAGTTCAGCAAAAGAATTACTGATATCAAGGAGAACAGAAAGTCATTAACAGCTGATCACAGCTAAACTGCATAGGAAATGAAGAGTTGCTAGAGACTAGTTTCAGTTGTGTTTTTTTTTTTAATATCTGAAGGAAGTTAAGTCACAGTAATGTGGTGTCCACTACACTTTCCCAGGGGTCTTCAGTGCAGACACCTTGTTAAAATTGAAGTGGAAGTTGGAAGGCTTGGAGGTTGTGAGTTGCTTTTATACCAGAAGTGTCAATTTTAAAACAAAGCCTTTCCTCAAGGGAAAAAAAAAAAGAGGAAAAAAAAAAAACAAAACCTGACCCTTCCATTACACAATGTTCAGGTCCCATTTTTCTCTCGATTTTTCCCTAACCTTTTAAGGATGAACATGTTACAGTTGTGAGCAACTGGCAATACAAGCAGCAGCATGTTTTGCCCTGTAGGAAAACATTCAAAGCACTGAAAAAGCAAGCAGTGAAGCAACTACTCAGAAACAGATCACAAGAACATAATAGGCTGAAGCTCATACCAGTGAACTGTGCAATAAATCTTGTGAAGCTTCTGATCCCACATTTCACTAAAACCTCTGAATCCAGAGCAAGCAAAATTACCCCTTTGCTGCAGCTAGCTGTCAAGGAATAATGCCAGCCTCCTTCCTTGAGTGACAAAATCCACAGGGGGTCTTCCTGGAGATTTACTTTACCTGTTTTACATAGAATTAGCAGGTGAGACTTCTGTGGTTCGGGTGCTGTCCCGTTCTATAAAAATGCTATGGTAAATGTACACACCAACTGCAGCTTGCATTTCTACAAACTGCAGAAAGGCTCCAAAGTGCTGAAGTCTCTTACAGTAGAAGCAGCAGCTAAGTAGGCCTGGTGATAGTTCAGGAAGAACAGGTAGCTTAAAGCTGATGCTACTACTGCCCAGAGGATTTTGGACAAAGCAGTACGTCACACCTACAAGCCACAGCACCATTCTTGGACTTGGTGTGGCCAAGTCTTGGCAGACATAGCCTTTCTGGAGGGAAACTGGCCCTGTAGCAGGTGAATCCTATCTTTTCACAGTAAAAGACTGAGGAACGCTATTCGTCTGATTCTGCAGCTCCTCTGCTCAGGAAGAAAAAGGCTTGCAGTTAACCAGTGCTTCTAGCCAGTTAGGAACAACAAACTCCAAGGGAGCCGCCTGCAAACCGTGAAGTTGTCCCAGCTGGAAGGTCATGTACTGCTGTCTGTCTCACACCGAAGACAAGGACAGTGGCAGGCAGTGCTGGAGGCTGCTTGACAAAGGATTGGCAGACAGTGTTAACTCACAGGAGGGGCAAGTACTGCCTGCTACAAAGAAAGGGCTAGTGGCATTAGTTGGAATACACTTTAATTCAACCCAATCCTGCCCAGCTTCATCTGAGCTGAGACTGGCGAGCATAGTGACTGCAAGGTGGCTCAGTGACGGTGGTCCCTCTGCAATGCGAGACCGTCTTGCTGGTTTCAAGACTTGAATCCAAAGCAGCAGGTTCAATACAACCGAAAACCAGAGGAAGCGGAAGGAGGAATTAGGTAGAGATGGTGCTCTTCTCCAGCTGAGAGACAGGTAGGTGTAGTCTCTGACAGCTTACACCACCTCCAGTGCTGAAAGTGAAACCGTGCCGCTCGGGTAAGCAAAGTCATTAGTTCCTGTAGCACCCCCTCAGCCCAGCATTGCTTCTGCCACTGATGGGAAGGGTGGCTTTATTCCAATTCAGCTGCTGAAAGCTGGTTGAGGGGTGTTTAAAGGAGTCCCGTTCTTTATCATTGGTTTAATTGTCCCCACCCAAAAGCATGGTGGGACAGGAGATGTTTGAGGAGACTGGGCTGCTAATAGCCTGTGCTGAAGCTCTCTTCAGTCCCCACGTAGAGGAGGGAATGATAGGATGGTTTTCCAGTCAAGTCTTGAGAGCTCAGCAACAGCATTTCACATTGGTCCCCATCAGACAAAGTGCTTTCCTGAAGGCCTCAGCCCTCAGGCATCCAGACTAGGCCAAAACTTAGCTATCACTGGCACCACTGAGGGTTGGTGCAGGGGTGCCACTGGTCATATCTAAACAAAACAAAACAAAAAAAGAAGGGGAGACGAAAACAACAACAAAAAAATGGAGCAGGTACTTCTTGGGGAAATCAAGGTGGTAAAAATAAAATCACATTTTGTTGTAAAATTATAAATACTTTCCATATCAAGTTATTAAATAAAAAGAGATCTGCCCAGTGGCTGTGGTGAGTTCCAGTGATGCCCCTAAGCAATGTCTGATAGTCTTTAAAACGTGATCTTTGTTCCCCATCCCTCTGGCCCTTGGTTTAAGTGCAGCAGGGGTTGTCAATGACTAGCATAACATCAATGCCATACACTTCCAGGAGGTCCATAAGGAAGCTTCGATCCCCTTGGGGATCCAGACCCATGCCTCGCGCGTGGTCAGCTGTCAGCGTCTTGTCCTGGCTGGCTGACACTTCCATCAGGGTCTGAAATATCCGGTTGTTCTGCTCCATGAAAAACCTGTAGGGTAAAGTCAGCTGAGATGATGGCATTGGACCCCAAGAAGACAGCATATTTACCAGACTGGCAGCAGAGCCCCAGAATCATGTTTAACCCACTTTAAGCACAGATCCCACCCTGCTAGGTGATGCTGTAGTAGGTTTCTATCCACCCTGTAACAGAGGGTGGAATAAACAAAGCAGTAACTTTTAATTTACAGTGGTGCTTTTGTCTGGTTGAGTTATGGTAGGCATTTCACTTTTCAGAAGAAAACCACGATGTCAGCTAGAGCTGACAATTACTTTGTGGTAATTAAGTGGGTATATCAGACCTATAGCTCCGTAAAGCAAAGGATGAAACAATGGCTTTATCCATCTAAGTAAGCCCTTGGGTAAATAAATTCTCCATTATTGGAGCAGAACACAACAAAGGGAGCTACTTCTTACGTAGTGCTTTCCTAGGAACACAAAAGGCTTTTCAAAAAGAGCTCTGACTACGGCTGTGCAGCTCAACACAAAGTTCTGCCCTGACAGTCCCTCAAACGATTTCATCCTAGAACTTCTCGCCAGCTGCTGCAGCCTGTGAACAATAGCAACAGGCAGTGGAGGGCTTCAGAGGTGGTATAGGTGTGGTTTTCATCTCATTCTGTACCTCACAGTCTACATCCAGTTCTGGTTCCTCTGTGTCCCAAGTACAGAGCCAGCTGCATCAATGGGCTAATCCTTCACACAGGTCTTATCTCCACGCTGTACCTCCCCCAGTGCAGTACAGTGCCTGCTTCCCACAGACATTGTGATTTCCTGAGCCAAATGTTTCTTGCATGAAGAGTCCTACGGTGTTTACGTTTTCAAGAATGGGAGGGGATTCTTGCATTTCTGATTTTGTTTTAGAAGTTTCTTTCTCTGTTCCAGCACTTAAGAGTCCCCAGTGGAGACACACATGGCTGCCTTTAGCATCTCAAATTGCAAGAGGGATGAGCTGAAAAGGTAGAACCAGTTTGGCTTCTAGATCCCTAGAGAAACACAGGACTGACCATGGAATTGTGTTAGCCATGGTGTCTGATAATATGCTACACTAGTGCAACTTGAAATCAGTGAAAGATGCTCCCAAAGCCCAACAGTGACCAACTAAGTGTTAGAGGTAGCCACTTACAAGATGAAAAGGTCCTCTTCACACGAGCTACAATCCTCACCCACTTCTTGAGAATACATTAACATCTGCCTGAGAGAAGGGAGACGGATTAAATGCACGTGCCTCCAGTGAAGCCCAAAGCATTATGAAATAACGATTAACAATGAAAACCTCACATCCATTTCTTGGTGACAAATCAGATTAGCCCCGCTGGCCCAGTATCTGGGGCAAGGGAGCCTTTATAAGGCACGGGACTAGAAATCAGGGTAGAAGGGTCATGTTTTCAGTTCTGCTACTGATCAGCGGTGCGTCACTGATCAGTCACAGAATCACACTCTGCTTCTCTTCCTGCTTTCTGTCTGCTCCACCAGTTCACTGATGGAGTGATCACAGGTATGCAGAGGATCCAGGGACTCTCATACCAGCCAGCTACAGTGGAACCAGAATCAAAGAGATGAGCTGAAGCAGTGGAAAACTTGAAAAATATTAAGAGAAGGTGGCAAGTACCAAAGAGGAGTGTCCTCTCTATCCCACACAGTATTGCTCTGCTAACAGAACCGGGACCACTCAGATCTCTAGTGTTACCTCTGGTCATTGAGCCGTCGGTACTTCTCCTTGTCAGCATTGTTAATTTTCAGGAGTGGTTGCAAATGCTCGTGATGTGTCTTCACATTCTGGTTGTCCACATAGACATCATAGAGATCCCGTTTCTCCTCAAAGATCTTTTCTGTTGTACCTGCCAAAATCGGAGAAGGTTTGTCAGAACGGCATGTTGCTTTCCCTGCAGACCAACTGTTCTCTCCTGCCTTTGCAGACAGTCATTCCATGCACATCTTATCTTCAGTTTTAATTCACAGGCCGGTGTCTCAAGACATTTTGCAGCCCGAAGTTAAAAAAGTTCTGCCTAGCCCATCATACTTACAGGCCACATATGATACTTCTGTCTCCAGCATTTCTATGTCTGCCACATTCACATAGAAGAACGGTTTGGACTCTGGGACGGTTCCTCCAAGACCAGGTAGAGAAACGTTGGCAAGGCAACAGCAGCAGTACACTGCAGACAAGAGGAGGATGTGCTGAGATGCTTTCAGTAGTCTCTGCAAGGGCATTACGAACCCCGCTTACCCAGCTCTCCCACACGCTCCTATGTAAACAATGGTTAAGGCTTTGAAATACTTCTGAACACCAGAACTTCTCAAGTGGGAACATCTTATCCTGGATAGGAAATAATCAGCTTTCCCACAGGAATCGCATGTTCTGGATCCCACAGAATGGTTCAGCAGTCTTATTTTCCCATGTTTGACAGCCCCAGGTATGTCCTTACCCAAAAGGCCCGAAGAAAAGCATTTTGTAAGAAATAGGTAAATGCAGGGCAAACTGTATCTCCATGAGGAATGGTTGTGATGGGATTTTAAGACCTGCATGATGTCTGTACCCTCAATACCCACAGGCATTTCTGCAGTTCTTCAGCCTACTATATAAGGGCTCCGTGATGTCCCTGGAAACATACCTCTGTAGCAGACAACTCCAACTGGGGGCGGTGAAAATATCAATATGCGCTTGCGCAGCAGGGCAAACTTCCAGAGGACAAGAATCTGCTCACCAAAGAATTTGATGAACTGAGACATACAGCCAGCAGGGTGTGTGATCTGCAGGTGGAGGGAAAGGGAAGAAAACAGCTCAGAGGTGAAACAGGGACACATGCACAGATGTCTAAGTCTGAATGTGGGAGCAAGACCAGCACACGGCAATGAGGGAACGGCAGCTTCGAGCAGCCCAAGTAACAAAATCTCATCTAAAGCAGCCTACAAAGTGCTGGGGTGACTGCTTATGTAAAGAAGTAGGAGACACCAGTAAAAAGCAGCAGCACGCTGCGCATTCCTGCAAGCCCCAGAGGCCCTGCCTCACCTTCATCTCGGGGTACATGTATCTGTGGATGGACGGCAGCCAGTGGACAGGCTGCTGGGATGCAGTGCCCTTGCCATCAGGGAGAACTCCTTTCTTGTCATCGTAGAATGCCTCTAGATGGGAGTAGTGCCCTGGCATCTCCAGCTGGTGTCTGGAAAAGAAAGGGAAAAGGGAGATTTGTCGCACCTCCAGACTCTGCTTATTTAGTGCCTTGCCCCAGGCAGTATCTGCTTTCCTGCGTGGCAAAGGAGCCCCGGGTGCCTCAGTTGCACAGACTTAATCTAGGAGGGGAGCCTGAGGATCAGGGGTAACACCAACTTTCAACACAGTCAAAGAACACGGGCAGGACTGAAGCAGACAGTGAGCTGATTTATGCATAGGACTGATCCTGTTCCAAAGTACGTTCAGGTAGGAACAGCTTTCCTTGCTACCACAACCATTTTCCTGGCCAGGTGTACTCAATGCAGCTGAGGCATACACCTGGCCAGGATCACCATGACAGGCTTTTTTGAGGGCCCTCACAAAAATAGCTTTCAAAAGGAGAGAGAACTTGTTGTCCTCTCAACAAGAGGATGCTAACTTCTTGTGCTTTCCCCTGACAGTTTTTTCCCCACTGTGCTTCAAAGTAAGTAGGATTTGGATAGCATTCCACTAGGCTGTCAGCAACAGCAGGCTGCTGCTGAATGGGTTCCTTTTCTCCTTCCCCATTGTGAATTGTAACCCTCTCTCCAGTGAGCCTGTCATTCAAATTGTATCTTGCCATCTTCCCCACATCCTCACTCTCACCTAAAACCACTCTCCATCGGGGCAATGTTACCTTCCCCTGGTGGAGTGGCCAGTCCCACAGCCAAGGGAACTTACCTGACCTGATTCTCCAGGAAGTGCATGTACCTATAGAGCAGGGTATAAGAAGGAGACAGAATCCCCACGGACTTCATGCGGGCACCACGCTCTAACTCGCTCTCCACGGGCATGTTGGCAAAGCAGGCCAGGCCAAAACAGAGCCCCTTCCGGAAATAACTGGGGACAGACATTTGACAGAAGAGTTAATGTTAAAAGATGGGAATGAACGACAGGTATCTATCTATGTCATCACCCGAAATACTGATTTGGGAACACCGTTCCTTCTTTAAGGAACCCCCTGAAATCCCACCTTGCTATCTGAAAGGTACAGGCCAGGACATTTAAGGCAGGAGTTCCCAGTGCCTCTGCCACTAAAGCCCCAGCAGCCATATCACAGCATGGCAGCCAGTAAGGGAAGAACTCGGAAAGCCAGGTGAGGATGCAGGACCCAATCAACACAGCGGTGTTCTTTTAAGGAAGAGAACCCCACAGCGCATGGAGTTGTGAGTAGTCTGGCTACCCAGCCATATTTTGGGTGCCTGCACGTGGAAGCATGCTCTAGCTGAGTGCAAGGTGAAATCTATATGTCTTTGAGAAAGTAACTGTTATTCCTGACCAAAAGCCATGGTGTAAGTGCAACTCATTGCAAAACTGTGCTGCATTGCAGCACTGGGCTAGCAAAAGCATGAGAATGGAGAACTAGCCATCAGCCTTTCCACTGAAGGAGGAGAAGTGACACAACGTTTAAAGGATCAAAAGCACTGACAGCATTAAGAACCACAGCATTTCTAAGTTCTTTTTTTCTGCAAAATCCTTCCTGCCATTCTCTCTCCTTCACAGCATGTCTCTGCTGACTGTCTGAAAGGTTGCAGTGCAGTGCGATTTGCCCAATAAGCATTAAAATTTGCACATCACTGAGAAGCTGGCCTTCCCCATTCACTGGCTGACCTCCACAGCTGGTACTTTGTACCTTGTTGAGCAAATCTGATCTGTATCTTTTGCTTAGCTAGATATGTGTTGGCAGCACAGCAGTGCAGGAATTTAATTTCATAGGTGGTATTCTCCTTGCATGTCCTGAATCAAGGGATGGTGTAGATGCACAGCTCAGGGAAGCAGCAGGATAGCTCCGAGATACTCACATGAAGTCTGACTGGATTTTGTGGGACCCGCTTGCCATGGATTTGAATTCCACGCCTTCCAAATCGATATCTTGAGGTAAACACCACTCCACCATGTTGCCTGCAAATAAGCAAATTTATTGGAGTGAGCGTGGATGCAGTGCTCATTAGCAAAGGGTCAACACCAGCAATTGCAAGCTGCTGCCTTTACACCGCTGGGATGCCAGCATCACTGAACCAACACAGCTCCTGAACTCCTTACCTGTTTTGGACAGAGGCAGTGATACTGTACTCAACACCTCTCTTGCAAATGTTACTTGTTGCAGCACAACACCCAGATGTTGCAAAAACTTCCCGGTTGTTTTGGAACCTAGTGGTACTTTATGGGTTTATTCTTTATACAGTGTCACAGAGCAGCTACCCTTCTGCCCCACCGGGCACTCTGACAGTGCACAGGGTGTAGCACCAATACTGTTCCCTTCAGGCTGCCTACCTGAGTATCTGATACAGACAGAGCCCTGACCATGGACTGCTGCTCTTTAGGGTGAGTTTATGTGACAGATCATAGCAGCATCAGTATCTCCCTTTGACTACGCGTTGTAGGATCAAACAGGAACCCCTAAACCAGCATCCTGATCGTCAGTACTCCCTAGAATTTCTCTCTATTTTTTTTGGAAGGGAAGGAGGAGTCAGCTAAAGCTTGATTTGGAGGCCGGGGAGTTCCAAGCGCTGCAACATGTTTGTGCATGCTAGAATAACCACACAAAAAACACATAAATTACAAACTAGATCAAAACTAGCAAACGCCTGTCACCTGACAGCCCAGCCAGAAAGCACGCAGTTCAAGAGAAAAGGCCACCTGAGGGGCCTGATCCTGGAACAGATGATACCAGAGCGGTCACAAGAAGTCCCTAGAGCTGACAAAGTCTTGCCTTGCCACTGGCAAGTTTACGACAGATGAAAATGGGCACTTCTCAGGCTTTTCCATACAATTCAAAGCCTAACCTGCTCTTCTGGACACCCCTACTGCAGCTACGTGTGCTGTAGGCTCAGCCCCTGGTATTTGAAATCATGTTTTCATTTGAATGGATTTGAAATAATGCAACTTATTTTTAAAAGCAAATGGAAAAACAAAGTTCTTTGATATATAACACAATGGAAGATGCAGCACAAAGATGCTTTCAACTGGCCCAGTCCTTCCTCCTGCCTTTAGGGATAAGCCTCGCAGCCGCGCTTGCGTGGACACAGCACGTACGTTTGAAAGGGCCCTGTGCTTAGCCCAGACTTTTAGAAATAGATGCCTCATGTTTAAATAGCTCTATTTCTGAGGCCTGCCTCTTGTGTTATTACTCATCCCGCATAAGTATATGCATGCAAACTCGCACAGGAATTGGGCTTAGCTGCTGACATTTAAGCGGGCTATTTTTCTTCTCACACAGATATTGTATTCAGCAGACCTCCCCCAGCCCTGCCTGGCAAGGACTTCAAAACACAGCAGCAGAAGTGCGGCAACCAGAGAGAGTTTGCATCCAGCTGCGAGCTCCCAGTCCCCGAGCACACCTCTCCCACGGCGCCGAGCCAGCTGGGGGGCAGCAGCAGCAGCCTGGTGACCCTGGGCACCGCCGGGGGAAGGCACAGAGCGGAGGCACCGTCGCCTTTAAGAAGTGTGAAAGGCTGGCAGAGAAAGCCAGTGACATCATGGCAGCCTGCACGGTCCCCTGTAGGCTTTGCATATTATATATAGATGTTGGCTTTTGTTGTGTGGGTTCGTTTTGTTTTTAAAGGCACAAGACCCTTCCTTGGCAGAGCCAGGAAGTAAGCCCGGAAGGCTATCGCCTCGTAACCGCAAAACTGGGGTTAGGGCTAGATCCTCTTTTAAGCCTCGCATCACAGAGAATCACCTACTGGTTGTTGGTTGTATATTAATACATCTGTGAGCAGGAGCACCATCGAGCACAGGAAACTTTGCTCAGTTTAGTCAGAAGTACTGCTGCGAAGCGTTATACCATTTATTAGAGGCATCGATGTGGACATGGCTCCAACAACAGGTGTGCTGCAACAGCAAGGAGGGAAAAGATGTCTTGAAACAGAGCCTTAACCTATGCATATCCATGAAACCTACTTGCATAGCAGGTAGCTTTTTTTTTTTTTTCCCTGGGATCTGTCACTGGGAGCTGGCATAAGCAATCCACACCTGTGCTCCTGGCAGTTCCTCACGCCACCTTGCCCTATGAATGTACTGGCGACGTGGCAGTCGGAGAGCAAACGTGGAGATAAAAAAAAAAAAAAAAAAAAGAAAGTCAGTCTGGTGAAACAGCAGAGCAAACAAAGGAGAGACTTCACCCAGATGCAATAGCAACTGCCAGCCTGCATGAAAAACAAGAGGGAGGAGAGAGTAATGCAGAAAAACAGGAAGCATTTCCCTTCTCTGGGCATAGAGCAGCTCTCGTGCGCACAGGAAACTTTCCAAGTGAGAGTCAAGCAGTGCTAGAGAGCTGGTGAGAGGTTTTGCTGAGACAAACCTGGAGATCTGGAGATCTCCCAGCACCAGGCCAAGTCAGAAACTGCGCTCTTGGTTTCTGGTGTGCAAAGTTAAGGATGTTCTTCCTCTTTTCCTTGTCCTTTCTCTCCTCTGGATTTTTATATCCTTGCAGTGCTAGCACTTGGTGGCTGCAGTGTAGTCATCACCTGGCCCTCCTCACCACTAGGATTTCCCAAGGTCTTTAGGGTCCCCAGCCGTGCAGTGCTACTGTGCTGTGCCAGGACAGGAGAAGCACCAAGTGAGACCTAGCAGTATTCTGGCTCAGTTTCCCAGATGGGAGAAATGCAGGACAGAAAACCATCACTTTTATGTTTACTGCTAGAAAATGCATTTCTTCCCTCGCTTCCTCCCCCATTACTCCCATCACCCCGTAAGCCAACAGACTGCGCAGGACCTCCACAAGGTTGTCTGTCATCACCATCGCAGAAAAGGGGCTAAGACGGTTCAGCCTCTTTTGCAGTATTCTGATAGGGAGGATGTGGCCATTGACTTCACTTTATCTTTCTTTATCTTCTTCCCACAGCAAAATTTATTGTCCTGTTCACTTTTGTTTGCTTTACCCAAGACAAATATGAGTCTAGCAGAGCACATGGGCTGGAGCCTAATGCCAAGTAGGTCACACCAGCGGATGTATCCCCAGTGCTGCCCAGCATAATCTCGGGCCTCCAGTTACTCACTGCCCGAGAGAACACATGTACCAGGAAATTCAGTTTAAACTCGTTAAAACACCTTGTGACTGCGCTCTTTGTGGGGCAGTGTTTGCACAGACCAGGCGCTCGCACTTTTTCAAGTCTCAGGACATTCCCAGCTCATTACTCCCTTAAGGAGAGGGCTGCGGATGGTCAGGGAGCAAAGAGAAGGCTGCGTGGCTGGCTGCCGGGCTGCCACCATTCTGCACTTAGCTCGCAGCACATTAATGCAAGAGCTGTCCTTGTAATAGCCATGAAAAGAGCTCCTCACAAGTCCCACAGGTTTACCATGCTGGGAGTGGGGTGACCACCACTGGTCCAGACGCTGCCTCTGACCCCTAGGTCATGCCCAGCACATGCACCTGCTGGAGGCACTGATCTTGTCTGCTTCAAACCCTTTTAAATTCGGGAGGAACCTGTTACGGTCTGTATTTGCCCAGTTACCACATCGGGGACCAGGTACTCCAGGTGCCCTGCACAAGTCCTTTCCAAGATGTGACGCAGTTGACCCAGGAGTTCCTGCTCCCGGCCCCAACAACCCCACACCACCGCAGCTCCAAAATCTTCTTTCCGAGCCCACGTCCTCCACGGGGACGCCTCCCACCCGTGACGCTGCGATCTGTCGGTGTGTCCCTCGCAGCCTTACCGTGCCCCTTACACTCAGCACCGCTTCCGAATCTTCCTGGACGTGAGGGACTATTCCGAGGCCGATGCCACCCCATGCAAACTGCGGACGGGACGTGAGGGGAGCAGTTCCCAACTCTCCCGGGACTTCTCTCAAAGCAGCGGCTGCTCCCCAGGAGCCAGCCAGGGAAATCTCACCGTGTCGTGGCAGGCACGCAGCTCACCGACACACAACCTGCTGCTGTTCTGGACACTGAGGACAACCCCCCCAGCTGGGGAGATGCCACCAACCCCACCTCGGCAGCCCCCGGGCTGCGGGACGGGGACATTTTTGGGAGCCCCGTGGCGCGGGGGCACAGAGCCCACCTTCCAGCCCACCCTTCAGGGCCGTCCCTCCCAGCACCCCGACCCGCCACACGGCGCTTCAGGGACCCCCGCACGGCCCCTTGCAGCCCAGCCTCCCCATCCCCGTCTCCCCCCTCACCCGTGCGGGGGTCGAAGGTGACCACGAAGACGGCCACGATCTGGTCCGGGTCCTCCTCCGCCCGCGGCGGCCCCGCCGCCTCCTCCTCGCCTCCCCAGGGCGCCGCGCTCCAGCCGCCGGCCAGGCGCCGCCCGCCTCCTCCTGCTCCTCCTCCTCCTCCTCCGGCATCGGGGGCGGCCGGCGGCACCCCCAGGGCCGGGCCCTCGGCCCAGAAGAGCAGCGGCGCCTCGTCCCCCCGCTCCACCATGGCCGCGCCGAGCCGAGCCGGGCCGGGCCGGGCCCAGCAGCGCCGGGCCGGCGGGAGGCGGGGATGGCGGGCGGGGACATGGCGGCCGGGCGGGGCCTGAGGCTGAGGCACGGCGCTGGGGTTGGGGCTGGGGTTGGGGTTGGGGTTGGGGTTGTTCCCTTCTTCTTGTGCCCCCCCAGGGGTTGTTCCCTCTGAACTGCATCTCCGGCAGCTGCTGTGCAAAAATAGGGGAGCTCCCTTCTCCCCACTCTGTCATCCGCACGTCAAAAAGACCTCGGCTCAGAGGGAATAGGACTGTTTGAGGAGAAAAAGTCTCTTTTGACAGAAAACAAGCACGTTTTCCCTCCAGTTGAGGGCTAGGAAAATCGTCTCCATATCTTAGTAGTCCTTCGGAAAAAATAAGAAGTGAAAATGTGGTGGCTTTTAGGTAGATGCAAGAGTAATGAGTAGAGCCTTCTTCACACCCCGTCCAACTTTCCTCCTCTACACCTCCCATTCCTCCTTAGAGGAACAGCTACCCACAGCCCCTGAGAACAACAGAAACAACAACAAAAAAGGGCAAAAAATGGACAGCAGGACAGCAAGTGCCATGGGAGAAGTGGGCCTGTGCGGCAGCAAGAGCCTGGAAGAAATGCTGCAACCTCTGGGCCAGACGCGAGCTGCGAAAACAAGGCTGAGCGCCTGGCACGTCCTAATACCATTTTGGTGGTGTGTGTCAAGGGAACTGCTGGCCACGGTCTTAGCAGGCAACTTCAGAGACCCAGATGGCCACGCTTTTCATTTAAAGGCCAGCCTATGAGGGTTGATTGACCTCAGATTGTCGTGTCCCTTTATTTCCTGGAGGGATTTCCCCTTGACCTGTGCACTGGTAACTACACGCCAATGCTGACAAGCCCCGGTCTCTTCTGGGCTGTGACTGCCTCCACTTTCTGCACATCCCTCCAGCAGCCCTCCTTGATGCTAAGAGAAAAGGCTTCTCCAACCTCGTTCCCAGCTCACTAAAGCTCGTTCTGATCCCTGTTCAAAATGCAGGTTTCATCCTGCTCCTGCTGAGCGACAGCAGACCACCTGCGTGTGCCACTGGCACTGGCATGGCCAGTGTCCCCCTCCTCTCCCTGGGCACATACGTGACACCTCGAGATGGGAACCCACAGTGAGCCCCACATATGGTCTCCTCACGAAGTCTAGCACATTATAACTTAGGCTATGAACCTCCCAGTGCAGGCGGCAATGCTTTCCAAATTAACACACGTCTAAATGCAGGAAGCCCAAATTCAGACCTAAGCGGGTCGGTCCCCATCAGACTGATCGTTTATGTAAGCTGAGCCCACGGAGACTGCATCCCCCGTGGGATTAACATGAAGCAGCCTGGCTGTCAGCAAACATCACCTCCCCGCAGGGCCGGCAAGCCGGAGGAGGGAAGAGCGTGCAGAAGCAAGGGGATGACTCAGAGGGAGCCCCGGCTCCCTGCAGAGCTGGCTGCAGACCCACGGCAGATCCAGACCCACAGCAGCCATACACAGGTGCTGCTGAGCTCCAGCTGCTTCCCATTAGCAATGGGGCAGGCGTAAGGTGGTTATAAATGCGCAGGAGGAGGGTTCCCTGTAAGGTGTCTGGTAACAGCTTAGGGATCCCTCTGCTTTTACAGCTGTAGGTGGAGTGGGGTCTCCTTTTTCTGCTTGAGGAATTTGAGAGGGAAAAGGGAGGGGGAGGGCTGTCGTGCTTTGCTCTGTAGGGTTTGGTAGCTCAGTCTCTGTGATGGCAGTAGTTGATGAAGTGCTGGTAGGTGGAGAACTTCCCTTGGAAGCTCACTGGGAAAGGTAGCGAGTTCTGGGTTTTATTTGATTTGCACTAGCAAAGCGGAAGTCAAAGCTGTTGTTGTCCTATGAATGATAGGTGAAAGGATTTATAGTTGGGAGTTCTGGGACAATCCTTAATCAATGCAATTAAATGTTAGTTGTGTGTGCCCTAAGGGAGGGGGCAGTTATTCTGCTTGCGTAAATAATGCTGCCTTCTTCTCCCTCTAACCAAACAGGCCAGGATCAGCTCTATCTGTTCCATTTCGTATGGTGAAATGGATGACTGGGACAGCAGCGATGATTTCATTCAGAAGCTGGACTTCTCCAGTTGTGGCGAAGAGGGTGAAGACAGAAGCATACATGAGGAGGATGCCCTGGCCTTGAGCCCTCTCAGGAGCTGCGACTCCCAGAAGTGGCAAGGGGACAGCCCTCTCCCTGCAACCCCTCACAGGAAACTCGGTGAGATTTTCCTGAGCAGGACGAAAGCCTGGGTGAGTCCTACCCTGAAGTCTCCTGTGGGTGTGACCAGGAGCCGTGGCAATACTGAGACACCGCTGCACATCACCTGGAAGAAGCTGCGGCTCTGTGACACCCCATACACTCCCAAGGTAATGTCAGCCACCTCTGTGTCTCAGCAATCAGGGTCTGTGGCATCCCTGGGGTGCTGCTGTGTGTGTGTGATGTGGGGAGTCTGTTGCTAGCTCTGTGGAAAACATGTTTTTACTGCTAATGATTGTTGGCCTTCTCTTCTGTTAGAAACATGGACTGCAGGCTCCTTAGTTAAGAAGTGATTATTCTGCAAGTGTGAATAGAAACCTGTGTGTGGGAGCAGGTATTTTGACTCTTTCCAAGCTGTTGTTGAAACTACTTAACTGGTATTAGTTCAGCCAAATTTAAAAAAAAAAAAAAAAAGCAGCCATGTGCCTTGGCTGCCCATGCTCTGCTTGGGGCACTGGACATCTGTATCACCTGTAGGAAGCATGTGCTGTGCTCCCAGCGGGACAAATGCGCCTCTTTGAGGTGCTCATCACCCCCGGGGGGAGCTTGGAGGCAGGCAGCTGCCCACGCTGCGTGCTCTGTTCAGCTCATTTTTGGATGAAAGTGAGTTTTCTCTTCAAAGAGCACGTTGGGAGTGATGTTGCTGCTGGGGTTTACTTTGTCTAGTGAGGCTGGAAGGCTTCCAACCAGCTCGCTGTTCATTGATGTTGCTTCTCTCTTAGTGTGTAACTGAGCTGTTCGGTGATCTTGGGGAAGGCAGGAGTTTGTTCTCAGGGCAACAAATCAATGTGTGCTTGTGGAGGAAGACTTAGCCCATCTTCCTCTGCATAGCTCTTCTAAGATGTCGTTTATCTACTTATCTGGCTTGTTGGGAGAATGGTCTCAGCCCCCTATTTTCTGTGAAGCTTCTTGTATAGAACATAATACAGCTGATCCTGCCTTCTGTGAGCGCAAGTGTGGGCTTGAAGCCAGCTTCTCTGCCCCTAAAGATCTCTCGTTGTGTGTACTGGCTTCTAGCATTCAAGACTTGTGATGAAATGGAGCTCTTCCAGGCCTCACAAGTAAGGATTTGTACTTCTTGCTTCTATCAAAGGGCTTCTGTTTCTGCTCCCCTCCAGAAATGTGGCTTTGTGGAGAGAAGGGCGGCCCTACGGCCACACATGACCAACTACATGGCCATAGGTGCTGCAGAGTGCCCTGCCCCTCTCCAGAGGCAGTGGCTGTAAAGGGCCTCACTCCACTTTGTTTTCTGGCAAGCTGCAGCAGACAGGCTCTAGAGGCTTCAATCTGCCTGTGAGGGTGGCTGGGAGCACGGATTGTGGAACACTTCAAGGTGGGAGAAAGAGTATGAGCAGAGCCACATCTAACTGCATGCAGCTGAGCTCTGGAGTCTCCTCTAAGGCAGAGCAGGCAGACAACTACAGGCTGTGGCCATACCCCATCCTTGAACAAATTGCTGCAGCTAGTTGTGGTAGCTGCCTTGCTTACCCTGTGTTAGTAGCTGCTCTCAGGTGATGTTACAGGAGACAAGTCTGATTATGGAGTAGAGCTCCAGTAAAGCAGATGGGAACTGCAAGCGTGCAACAGCAGGCTGCAATGGTATTTTATATCCTTTTCTTGACTTGTGGCTAGACTGGAACATAGCCACAAGCTTCTTGGTTCCTGGGTCAGTTGGGCTGGATTTAAAGCCCTTTCTAAGGGCTTTCTCTAGGAAAAAGGTGTATTAAAAGCGGACCTTACGCTGCCACCCTGAAGCTGAAACAAGTTGAATGCAAACTGAAAAGCTAGACTTCTTTTCAAAAAAAGCTGGTAGTAACTGAAGGGTTCAAATCAGAAGGGAACTCAGGGCATGTCCCACTTCATCTTCCTGACAAACCTGTCCTGACCAAACTGATGCAACAGTCCAGGTTTGATGAAATTGGTCTTGTGTTAATGCAACCATGGTGCAATTTCTGTGGCTCTGTAGGTGGGGAGGATGAACAGCTGGTTCCTCTTGAGGACTGAGCTTGTAGAAGTGTCTTTGCAGCTCTCACCCAAGACAGCAGAGAACAGAGAGAGGGCTTGGTGAAGATTGTAGCATTTTGTGGAAGAAGAAAACTGTCAGGGCTAAGTCAAGCATGCAGAGCTCTAGAGATTTCCCTGCCTTGAGGAAGGGAGCTGAGGTCTCCTTCATTTGCAAGACAGCAGTGGTTTTATTCTGACATGGCAGCAACCAAACACATTTTGTTGGCTCATCTACTGTGTGTTTTTTTTTTCTCCCCTCAATACAGAGCCTGTTATCAAAGACAGCTTTCCCTTCGTCTGGGTCAAAGGTCCCACCCAAAGGCTTCCGACATCTGAGATTTACTCCTGGCGCTGACTCGGATGACTCCACCCAATCTTCTCTTGTCAATATTAATCCCTTTACACCAGAGTCATACCGGCAAATGCTCTTTCTTCCTAATGGCAAGCGGAAAGTCAGAGGAGACATGTAAGTGAACTGTTCTTAAATAACAGGTGGGAAGGAGTCTGTTTGAAGGAGATAAGTAATGAAGGAAACATCCAGTACCCGGACTTATTTGCTAGTGATGAATCATCCACTTCAGTAGTGTTCACTGATGAAAAACAAACCTCACCAGACGTGAGGGTAATAGAACAAATATGAGTAAAACCAGTAGTTTCACTTGTTTAGAAATGCAAGTGGGGGATAAACAGCTCACCTCAGTGTTCTGGATTCAGAAGAAAACTGCAACTGTCTCCTGACCATGGATGGGGTGGAGTTAGGTTGGTTTATGCCCATATCTGGGACTTGGAAGATGTGCATGTTTGGATGTAATGGAGATTGTTAAGGTGGGAACTTGACATCATTGACCTGCAAAAGCTCTGGCCCAAATCTGATTTGGGATAGCCAACACACAGGCTTAGTCAAGTCCCTGTGCACTATAATGATGTTTCTTTCATAGTCCCAGCTGTAACAGGACAAAGGCTTCCCCTTACCCCCTTGAAAGCACATCAGTGCAATTTTCTCCATCACTAGGAGCTTGTTGTGCAAGGCCATTTTCCATGTGGCTTCACCAGAAATAAGGCAGCCAGCAGAATGGTGCTTTGGATGATGCTTCTGTGTCCTGTGGACACTACAAAAATTGACTTATGCAAGATTTTTTCTGACTGAGAGTTTCTAGCCTGAGTCTGCAGTCTTTCAGGCTTCACCTAGAGCCTCACTGCATATTAATCCTTTACAAAATACATATGTAGGATGGGATTTGATTGTTCTGTGCAATGTTTTCATGTCAAATCTTGGTTGTTGGGCTGAAGTGATGCATCTTGACTTTCCTGAACTTCCGTTACAGGAGGAATCCTGATCCAAGAAGCCAGTTAAAACAGGAACTACAGACCAAGGTGAGTGCCTCTGCATAATCTCCCACAGAGAGCATAAGATGCTAGCGAAGATTTGGTGCTTGATGAAATTCATTCAGCTATTGGAGTTTAAATCATGGCATTGTGATAGAAGATAGGTACCTCTGATAGAGTAGTTCCAAGCTGGATGTGTGATGTTAGCATTTGAGACTGCGAACTTGGAAATAATTGTGAAAGGAAACTTGTGATAAAGCAGATCTGAAACTTTGACAAGTGATCCTAAGACTGATCTATTTTGGTCAGTAGGGCATTCTGGGAACTATAATAACTTGGGCTCCTTGCCTTTGGGAGAAAGTAATTACTGTGTTGCTATATTACTGTAAATAATGAGAGTACCTTTGTGGTTTGAAGAAGCAGGTGTATTACCATACCTATGAACAACTGTACTGAGCATCCTCGGATGTAAAGGTAACATGGTTTCTATATTGCAAATAATATGTACCTGTACCACAAACACACAGACTTGAGCTGAATGGCTCTGGTGTGGATGAGTGTCAAGGTCTGAGCTTCAACTGCAGTAGTCACAATGGCAAACTGCTGAAAGGAGACAGCAAACTTTTTATTCACCTTCAGTAGGCAAATGTCTTTTTTTGGTGTAGCTCTTGTCAGGTGAGCCAAGAGGATGCTTCTAATTTTTGAATACCACAAACAATATATTGTGCTAGTTAACTACCTTGGCTACTGTGTACAGCTACTATGTGAGGAAAGCTGAGGTACAGAAAAAAAGGGACTAATCTAGAGAAAAGTGATAGTGTCAGTAAATGCAGAGCTGCCTACATCCATGGACCTGTGTACTTTGCTATAGCAAGTATGGAAAACAAGTTTTTGCTGGCTGAAAATCCCACTCTGACCAGTGCACAAATGAGGCCAGCTGTGAATGGGTGTTAATCTGGCTCCATGCTGAAGCTTTGCTGGCAGTGCTGGAGAAAGAGCTCAGTGTACCCTTGCTGGGCCTCTCCCTGCTGCTGCCCTTTGTTCTGCTCCTGCTGGTCTTTGGTGTGGTGGGAGAGCTGTGCAAAGGGTTCTGGGCTTCCCCTTGCTCCCTGCCCTGAGCTGGACAAGAAAGCTGGGGTGTCTGTGCTTCTCTGGGTCCATGATAAGATCCCACTATGGTTTGCTTAGCAACAGATCAGCAGATACTGCCTTGAAATGCAGAACCAAACTGTCCTGCTGTTGCCTGTGCTTTGCTGACAAACCTCTGTGGCAGGCTGTGTTGGCCTGGCTGCGTGGGGCAGGAACAAGGTCTTGCGTGACCCCAGCCATGCTGGCAGAGCTGGGTCCAGTTCCCCTTCCTTTCCCATTTTATCTGGGGGAAAACCACTCAAACGGGTGGCTTCTGGATCACAGCTGTATTCAGGTGTGACAAAAAGCTCACTTTTCCTGAGCAGCACCTCTAAGTAAACATCTCTTGTGCAGGTAGGTGGAACTGTTTGTTGTAACTGTGAAATATTTAGGCTTACTGGAAGAATAACGGTACCCTCTAGCAGAGAAAACTGGTACTGCAGAAAAATCACTGCTGCAGATTTATTACGCAGCTGTAGTTCTTCTATCATGCAACATCTGGGGCTACCACAATTGCTGTGTTCTGTAGATGGAAGCCTCAAATAACTTACTGAAATATTACTCTGCTTCAATGATTATAATGAGCATGTTACAGGTATAAAACTACCAGGAGTTGTATTATTTCCTGAGTTAAGATAGTGTAATATACAGTTGCCTTATGAAAGATGGCCTGTTGTGAAGAGTTACTTTCATATGGGCCCCATCTGACTGGCTGTAGGAACCAACTCTTTACCTCTTTGCTTCAAGGTCACGTCAGTCTAGCAGCAATCACAGCGGTGGCTTATCTGGAAAGCAGTCCAACGTGAGCCCCTATCCCTGTAAGGGACGCAGATGATAAAGAAAAACCACTTAGCCCATTCTCTCTTGTTCACTTCATGCTCCACTGCTTATCTTTTCTTCTTTACTTACCTCCCCTGCCAGTAGACATGACTCTACATGCAGTACCAGCATTCTCTATTTCCCTGGGGACTATTACTGTAGCAATAATGTTCCAGCTGCTCTGCAGGCTTTCAGCCCTTTGTGGAAAAGTGGCTCCCGGTGAGGAAATAGCTGGAAATACAAATACTGAGACCTGATGATATGCAGTTAGTCACAGCTGGTGCATCAAGCCTGATGAGAGCCTGGACTGATGCAGAATGCCCTTGCTGCAGGCACTCTTGACTAACAGAGTAAAGCAGCTCTTATGTTACTGGGGCTGCGTTAAGCTAGGGCACCAAGCTTCTCCTGAGCCCAGGGTAGTCACTGTAGTGATGGTAGTCATGGTAGTGATTTCTAACTATGGCTAGCAGGTCATGATTTAACAATTAAAAAAAAAATCTTGGCCAAGTCAGGTCAAGGTGGCCTTTGTTAGGTGGCCAGGAAGAGTGCAACCTCTTTAAGTGGAAGGACTAGAAGTGTATCTGCATGCATATGTAGAATCCAGAATGGGAGAGGGAGTAAGATGGTTGCTCTGTATAGGTAAATGCTACACATCTCTAAAAACATGGCAAGTGTTACCTGACTTCCAACTCATCCTGCTGTCTCTGCTGTTTTTATGACCTTCTAGAGATGTCCTCTGAAGGAGAGCAATATGGTTTCCCGCTACAAGAAGGAATTTCTGGAGCTGGAAAGGATTGGTGTGGGAGAATTTGGCTCTGTCTACAAGTGCATCAAGCGCCTTGATGGATGCGTTTATGCCATCAAACGCTCCAAGAGGCCTCTGGCAGGATCCTCGGATGAGTGAGTGTGCTGGCTAGAAACTGTTGGTTGAAATGATGGACGTGTTTTTGGGAGGTGTGATGGAGAAGGAGGCAATGTAGACCTAAAGGCATCTGAGAAGTGTGGTAGGAGCAAAAGCTGGCTGCTGTCACTATCAAGTGGGAAGGTGGAGAAAGTTACTGCTTTAGGTCTGCTGAGCATGAATGTCAGAGAAGTATCCCCAGGCATCATAAAGCAACATGGCAACTTACCAAGCTCCTCAGATCCATACAGCCAGTCTGTCTTTAAAATAACTGTTAAACATCTCATCTGTGGCGTTGCCCTGCCCTGCTGTGCAGCCTTTCTGCATCTGTATTGACCAGGCAGTTGTCCTGCACGTTGACGTGCTGAAGTGATGGCTTCAAAACCCATCCTCTTCAATAAAAGACTCATTCAGTATTTTTGACAGCTACTCAACCAGTTTGAGGTGTTTCTGAACATCCTTTTTAAGGGCTGGATTTTGCTTCAGTAGTAGAGAGCTAGTCAGTTTGCCAAAACCCAAGGGAAAGTCCAAAATACATCTGCGTTCCCTCTCCCAAGACAGGCTACAACCTGAGCAGCCCCTGATGCCCTGTCCCCAATACTTTTTCTGTGCGTGCTTCTCTAGGCAGCTGGCGTTGCGTGAGGTTTATGCTCACGCTGTCCTTGGACACCACCCCCATGTTGTGCGCTACTACTCAGCGTGGGCAGAGGACGATCACATGATTATCCAAAACGAGCATTGTAATGGTAAGAGCAGTGCTATTGAAGGCTGAGGTGTTGGGATGGGGTGTACTTAAGATGAGTATCTTACAGCTTTCTTGGCTAGGTGAAAGGCCTCATCAGCTGCAGAGGAATGGAGTTAAATAATGGGGTGAAATGTCCACTGGTGCTGCAGGCAGGGTGGTACGCTCATCCAGGTTTGCTCTGGCTGTATGGTTTGTTGGGAAATACTGGAAAAGACACCTGACTGCCAGAGGAGCTGTGAAGGCCAGTGTATAGCTCGCCTTGCTTATCTGGTGTTAGTCTGGCAGCTGTGATAATTGGTGATAGCAGTTTGGAGTAGTTACTCTAAATCCGGTGGAGGTAACCATGAAACATGGGGATCACTGATGTATTTTTGTGCTAGTGAATGAACATTTGAGACTACAGGAGAAGTGGTGAAAAGGAAACTGATGGGGAGTGAGGCAATGCTATTTGCTAGTCCTGTGAAAAAGTGAAATAGCCAAGCTGCCTTAATGGAGACCCACAGAATTTCCCTGCTTTGTCAGATGTTGCATTCTTTAAACTACCACTAGTGGATACATGATTAATTTTATTGCTCCACTCTTCACATCCTGCTTTATGCCTGTACAGATAAAAGCAATGAACCTTTCCCCTGTAGACTTGCAGCAGCAGCATTGCTACTAGGTCAGCCCTTCTGGTGCTGTAGGTAGAACTGCAGTTGCTGAGTGCCTGGCAGGCAGCAGGGTGCTCCAAGGCAATGGGAAGGCTGGTGCCAAGCGGTGATATCCGGGTCTGGTCAGGGCTGTCACTAGTAAGCCTGCAAGTGCTCTGGTCCATAACTTATATTCTAAACATGCTGCTCCATAAAGTCTTTGACTATTTTCTCCTAGGTGGAAGTCTCCAAGATGCACTGTTGGAAAATGCAAAACGTGGACAGTATTTCCTTGAAGCAGAGCTGAAGGAAATCTTGTTACAGGTCTCCATGGGGCTAAAATACATCCACAACTCTGGCCTTGTACACCTGGATATCAAACCTAGTAAGTGTAGCACTCTCCCTCTGCCCTGTAAGTGCTGCTGGCTGGATGCATTACAGTGCTTTGAAGGAAAGAGTATCTTGCCCTAGAAAGTGAATGTGTCTTGTGAATTTCTAAGCTTTCCACTGCTGTGGCTCTAGAACAGAACATTCTCTGTTAGTTGGCAGACTTTAATTCTTATGATCCTCATAATCCTGGTTCATGGGAATCACTTTCCTACTAGTGGAGCAAGTAGGATTGCTAAAGAAGACAGGGACTTCATTATTTGCTGCAGTTCTGTTGCACAGTGCTCAACCTTTGTGAGAGCTGCAGTGAGAAGTGAATATTTCTTCTGTAGTTACCCAGAGGGATGAAGTTTCTGTAAAACATAGTAACAAGCTTTCTTCTCTGTGCATCCTTAACAGAGGATCTCCTTGTATGCTGAAATCATGTTCCCAGCTTGTGGAGCAAAGGGAGGGGCAGAGAAGTTGATTATGCTGGGATATTTTATGCATAAGATACAACTGTCTTGTCAGTTGTATTGCTGAATATGTAAGCTGGGCAGAAGGCACATGCATAATTTCTCTGGCTGCAAAGCTTAGCTAGCTTGACAGGTGGGATTTCTACGGAGTTGTCAGACTGCTGACTGCTGCAGTCAGGTTGCTCAAATAATAGTTGCTAAACTTCACTGTCTTGCAGGCAATATCTTCATCTGTCACAAGCTGGCAGTTGAAGGCCATGCTGGGCAGGAAGAGAGCGACAGCGAAGATGAATTCTCTTCTGGTGTGATGTATAAGATTGGTAGGCTTTTTGCTTACTTTACAACTGACTTAAATTTAGGGCTGCCCGTTACTGCTTGATATTGCTATGTCTTAGTTGTTGAAGGGATTTACATAACAGAACTGATAGCATCATCCTAAATACCTCTCGTACTTACCAGAATTAATTCCTCTGCAGTGACAAGCATTAGAAAACTTGTTGGCGTGTTTCCAAACCCAGAATCCTGTGTAGAAGCAGGCTTGTTCTTATTCTGTTTCTGATCATTCTGTTGGTGCTCTTAAAAGGTGCTCTTAAAAAGCTGGCTTTTATTGGAGACTTACTTCTGTCTGCTCTGTGGGTCACTTTTTTTTGTTTTAGGTGACCTTGGCCATGTGACATCAATAACAAATCCCCAAGTGGAGGAAGGGGACAGACGTTTTTTGGCCAATGAGGTATTGCAAGAGGTAAAGTTGCTGGTGGGAGAACAGGGCGGTGAGCAGGTGGAGAGATCAACCATAGTAAAACCATTATTCTGGCATATTTCTCATCTTATCTCCTCTTTCCTGTGCCAGGTCTGGCTGTGAAATCAGTGAAGTTAACAATTGAAATAGTACAGGCTTGGGTATTGTCCTAACGTGCTTCAGAAGCAACTTTAGATTATTGCAACTATTTTACCTGCAATGAGTCAAGGGGACAAAATCTTTAAGTCCCCTTCATGTGACATATCCAGAGGACATAACTGTTGTACATCACTGAGTAATATATGCATCTAGGCAAATGCTTTGTACAACAAACAGCAATTAGGAACAAACACCAGTTAGGTAGTGGAGAGGTAGGAGGCACAGCTGAGGAATGATGCAAGTCCTCTTAAACCTGTAGTATTTTTGTCACTCTGGCCAGTGAGCAGAAAGGGAATCTGTATGTAACAACCAGGTTGGATGTGTTAATCAGCTCAGGTATTTAAGTGATGTTATTTTTCCTGTGCTGCACGTGGATTTAGGAACTGTTAGGTCAATAAATCACATGCAGTCTTTTGGTTTGAGTTAGGTATGCCTGGCTTATGGCCTTGTGGTAAAGGGCAGGTGGCACATATTTGTTAGGTGTTTGTCCCCTAGACTTGCTCTGGTGATTCTAGTGTGGGCTGCAAGCTCCTCACGAGTGGGTGAAAGCTAATGTGCTGCTAACAACTAGCCAACAATACTACAAAATTCAATATTACTGGCCAAAGTTCTTATTCTAAAGAGGAGAAAACTAACTGGGACAGTGGAGGCAGTATCATGTACTTGTTTAGCTGCTGCTTTTTGAGGTGATAGCCCAACACCTCTAATTATAACAAGGTATTTTCTTTGTATAACACTTCATCTCCTCTCTGCAGCAATACTGCCATTTGCCGAAGGCGGACATCTTTGCTCTGTCACTCACGATAGCTTTAGCAGCAGGTGCAGGACCACTGCCTCACAATGGGGCCATGTGGCACGACATCCGCAAAGGGAATGTCCCATCGATCCCTCAGAAGCTTCCCGATGGCTTTCTTGAACTCCTCAAGGTGAGTAAGTAGCCTAACAGGATAAGGATTTTTCCAGTTCACATGCAAGGGAGTTTTAAACCCTGAACTCCTCTGCCTTCTAGCTCATGATCCATCCTGACCCAACGGAAAGACCTTCTGCCACAGCTCTTACGAAGCACCCAGTTCTCCGTCCTTCACTTGAAAAAACTGTGCAGCTTCAGAAGCAGCTGAATGTGGAGAAGTGTAAGACTGCCATGCTGGAAAGGTAGGGCTTGTGTGGGCACGAGGGAGAGAAGACAGGTCTGATCACCAGGCTTGAATGCAGGGAGGCAGTGCTGGGAGACCCAGCATGCAGGAACACTCAGTTATTGGGCCTGGAGCTGGAAGGGCTGTGAGGCTGTAGCTAGGGACTTGTGGTGCCAAGGCAGCTGTGGTTCACTTCTGGCTTTGAGACACTGGATGAACTAGAGCAGTGAACTTGCACGCTTACTGCAAGCATAGGTGATGGAAAATACTGATACAATGTGCTGCCAGATAAGAAAAGTCTACTGAACAGATAGTGGTCTTGCACAGCAAGATGAGAAAAATGCAAGGTGGTGGTGGACATCCTCCTTCCCCATGCTCCCTTGCTGCTGTTGTTGGCAGTGATGTTTTCAGGTGCTTAGATAGTCACCCCACCATATAATAGTCATAATAATGTAATACTCAGCTGGGGAATAGGTTTTCAGTGTAGATGAGCACATGTTATGGGAGAGCAGCAAGCATCAGGGAAGGAAAGCAATGGAGGAGAAGCAAATGCCTTTTTTAGATACCTGCTGCTTGGAGTGACACTGATTCTAACAATACAAATACTGAAACAATGTGGAGGGGGAAGATTGAGGTAAGGATTCTTCATACTAGTGCTGGTCTGTGTGTTTCATGACCTGAGACATGGACTACTTAAACCTTTAAAGTCAATCCAGTCAGGAACAGAAACTGTGGAGAAACCTGTAGTATTTTTCATGTCAAACCTAGTGACAAAAGTAACCATTCAGCAGTACTGCAGTAACCCTCCTGTGCAAAATTGTTCACAGATGATGGGGATTCATACATAATGTAGTTCTCTTCCTTTCCTCTTTTTTTTGTCTCTTCCCTGCAGGGAATTAAAAGCAGCACGCCTTGCCCAGAGCCTCATGAAGGACCAGCCCTTAAGTGCCAAGCTACCCGAGTCTGAAACCTCTTCTAAGCAGAACAGCAAGCGCCTGGTGGGAGGGAAGAACTGCCGCTCATTTAGCTTTACTTTGGGTTACTGAATTTCTGTGTTGTCCAAGAAAATTCTGGCTGCTGAATGGCCCTGTGAAAGCAGAGGGTCTGCCCAGACCAACACCCCCATATTAGCTCTCCCTGTTGTGTTTTTTTTTTTTTTTTCGTTTCCCTCATTAGATATGATGAGATGCTGGCTGAGGAAAGGAAAGAATGACTAGCTCAGAAGTATAAGATGTGTATTTTCCTCAGCCTTACCTGTTAAACTTCTTGTGTAACTGGTCTTGCTCTAGACTAAGAATATTTTCCCATACGAAGGGAAGGATGGCATTTTTTTTCTGCTTCCCTTTGTTTAGACCCCACTAATGATGTTTTATTGATGTTTCTGTGGTCTTAACACTTTGGCCACCTGTGTATTTTTGAAGGAAATCTGGTTGTGTGAGGAGTACAGCATCATTGAGGGGGGTGAGAATAATATTTTTAACTACATGTCAGGAGGTAGACCTGTTACATCATGGTCCTGATGGACTTTAGATGAATTTGGAGCAGCATTTCACTGAGGGAGATGACGAGTGAAGGAAGTGCTTTTGGTTAAGGGGGCTTTGCTTGAGGAAGCTGAAGGAAACTTCCCCTCCCTTAACTCTCAGCATGAAATTATGGAACTGAAGTCGGTAAGCTTTAGCAGAAGGGTTCCTGAAGCCTGGTGTGGATTATGCTGATTGGAAAGGACTTCTCGCTTCAAGCGGGGAGGGGATGACTTCAGTGTGTCCTGGCAGGTGGATCTGTGGCACTATTTCCATGCAGGTATCTCCCACATGGAGCCATGGCCTGCCTGGGCTATCCAGCTGGCTGCCTAGAAAGCATTTAGGCCTTGTCAGTCCTGTTTCTTTTGGAGTTGCCTTCGTGAAGTGTGTGATAAATCTCATTCCCCCTGCTAAATGTAGCTTCCTGAGTTCCTGTCGGTAGCTGTGTGCTGTGACACCCGGTGGCCGTGCTGTTCTGTGAGGGAGAGCGAGAAGCGATGGCTCCGTCACTACCCGTTTGTACTCAAGCGCTGGCACAGCCGCGCCTTTTAACCTCCTACCCCCCTTTTCAAACCCCGAAATGTGCAAATAAAGATTTTTAACGCTTATTTTTACTTCAGACCGAGTGGCTATCTTTATTTATTCCTGTGATTTTTGACTCTTTTTGGCGGGCGGGGGGTGGCGCTGCGGCTCCCCCCGGCTCCTTTCCGCTTCCGGGCGCGGCCGGGCCCGCTGCTCCCCGGCCTCCTCCCGCGGGCGGCGGCATGCTGCGACCGGCCCCATGGCGGGTATGGGGCGAAAAAGGGGAAAAAAGGGGCTGTGCTCAGGGACAGCGGGCCCTGGCCCTTGGTATTCCGCGGTCTGCGGCTGTGGAGTGTCCGGGGAGGGCTGCGCTAGGCGTGGGACCGCCGCGGGTTGTGTGCGTGCGGGTCAGGGGGGCGTGCAACAAGGCGGCGGGTTTCTGAGCTTCATGTTCTTCCTAGGCGGCTGTCAGGCTCCAGCTTGACAAAATAACCTCTTAAATGAACAAAACAGGCTTTGAATAATCCTCCCGGCTCCGTTTGGTGCGGCTGAGCTCTTCCCCCAGCCCCCGTGCCTTGCTGGGAGAGAATGGGATTGCAAAGTCTCTGTAGGGGCTCAGGAAATGCGGTGTGGTGGGTGTGATTTGTGTCACGGAGACTGATATCTGTCTGTTCCTGCAGGTGTTCCGCCAGTTTGTAAGGCATGAGTCCGATACAGTTGGCTCCTTGGTCCTGGAAAGATGTAAGTAGCTGCTGTGTGGTGAGGTGGGTATGCTGCTGTGCTTCCCAGCACCTGCCTCTATGTGCATCGTGTGTGCGTTGCCTGGACTTCCATGTGCTTGCAGTGCTTGTCTGGGTGCTGCTGCTGCCACACCAGGTGTAGGTTTCAGAGTTTACCTTCCAGTTCACATGCTCACAGTGTAGGAGTGGTGCTCCGCTATCTCCTCCAGCTTTCTGCCTTCAACAAGAAGGAATAACCTGTGTCCATCCAGATCTGTTAAAAATGTTGACCCTGTAATTCAGAGGATGTGGTGTAATAATGCAATGTTGTTGAAAGTATATCATTTTCTTTACGAAAACAGCAATGATATACTATAGTCTTATGATAGTTAAATAATCAAGGTATTTTTAAACTAATGCAAAATAGTCTCAAAGCACGTATGGATGTGTCTGTGGAAAAGATGACAAAAAAAAAAACACACACCTTCATCTCCCTAAATGAGGTTATTCAGCAGTGATAACAATACTAAAATAGTAACCAGTGCAGGGTCTGATTAGCCAAAAGTGATAAAAGCTGGAAAAATGGTCAGAAATTGAGGAAAGTGATTGTTATAGTCCTTGACAAAAGTTTCTGATTACAATTTGCCAAGATTAGAGGGATCATAATTCACCTGTGTAAGCCTCTTTGAAATCTTTAATCTCTTCCTAGTACTGAAAATGATTATTGAGTCTTCAGGATTCTGTCCCATACTCAGTAGTGCATCTCCTCTTGCATTTACTCTCTTGTGTTTCAGCCATGAATCGTGTTCAGTTACTTGGTCGCGTTGGACAGGACCCAATCATGAGGCAAGTGGATGGAAAAAACCCTGTCACCATATTTTCTCTTGCAACCAATGAGATGTGGCGAACAGGAGAAAACGAGGAAGCCCAGGGAGGTGAGTCTGCACTGAGCAACCTGCTTCTGCCCTGTTCTGTGGTCATGTTTGCATATTCAGTAGCACCATGCATTGCCTTCAGGCTGCTCTGTAAATTTCTGAGGTGCAGAGAAGTTCCTCATGGGTCAGTAAGGATGTTTGTATGTCCCAGACTCATTCTCAACAGCGTGTGCTGAACAGGGGTTGGCTTGTTGACCCTCCTCTGGAGGAAAGGAAAGAGCACTGACTTGGCAGTTCTGCCTTGTTGGGGTTGCCAGAGGTGCAGCAGCTTCTGTACTCTCTATTCCAAGAGGGGAAAAAAAACAATGATACATTTGCTCTATGATTCTTCCATCAGTCTGTAGCTACAGTTGTTTGTTTTTTTTCCTCTAACTTTTGTCTGATGTGGAGTCTGTAAGGGGCAAAAAAGTCTTGTAGTATGAGCATTGGCTTACAGGGAAACTGATCTCTTGGTTGGAACTGTGCTCCTGCACTTTTGTTTGGACACAGATGGGTGGAACATCGGATACTAGTGTACTTCTGCTTCTTAAATCACTTTTCATAATTTGAGAACATGTTGAAACTAATTTCTGAGGCTTGCCTGAAAAAGAGGATGTGGCATCTGACTTATTTGATATCACCTTAGGTGATATCAGTCAGAAGACAACATGGCACAGGATCTCAGTCTTCAGACCAGGCCTCAGGGATGTTACGTATCAGTATGTGAAGAAAGGGTAAGTGAACGTGGTAGAGGATATAAAGCCCTTGTAATTAGTTGATGTAAGAATTCATAGAATCACCAAATCATTTAGGTTGGAAAGGACCCTTAAGATCATCAAGTCCAGCTGTCACGTAATACTGCCAGTACCACCACTAAACCATGTTCCTAAGTGCCACATCCACATGTCTCTTAAATACCTCCAGGGGTGGCAACCTCACCGCTTCCCTGGGCAGCCTGCTCCAATGTCTGACCACCCCCTTCTGTGAAGAACTTCTTCCTGATAGTCTAAACCTCCCCTGGTGTACCTTGAGACTGTTTCCTCACCTCCTGTCACTTGTCACCTGAGAAAAGAAACCAACACCCACCTCATTGCAGCCTCCTTTCAGGTAGTTGTACAGAGTGATGAGGTCTCCCCTCAGGCTTCTCTTCTCCAAACTAAACAGTCCCAGCTCCCTCAGCCACTCGTAACTTCTGTTTCCTACTCCCTTCACCAGCTTTGTTGCTCTTCCCTGAACACGTTCCAGCACCTGATGTCCTTGTAGCGAGGGGCTCACAACTGAGCACAGTACTCAAGGTGCAGTCTCACCAGTGCCACATACAGGGGGACAAACAATTCCCTAGTCCTGCAGACCATGCTATTTCTGGTACAAGCCAGGATGCTACAAACATTCTTGGCCAGTTCTGGTGAGCAGGAGCTGTACTAAGATAGAAGTGCCTTACAGTAAGCTAGCAAACATGCTACATCGAAGTGATGCAAAAGCCTATGGATTCAGAATCAAATGTAAAGGAGAAAAGAGTGGTACAGTTTTCTGACCAGAACCAAATTCTTGACTTTTCAGTTCTCGACTCTACGTTGAAGGGAAATTAGACTATGGTGAATATACAGACAAAAACAACGTGAGGCGGCAGGCAACAACAATTGTCGCAGGTAAGGAACAGTGCACCAAAGTCCACTTTGTATCTTTAAAATGGAGAGGGAGGGGGTGGAGGACCTATGAAACAGGGCTTAGTCTGTCTTCATCCTCAGAATCTGTAGTTGGGGAGGCTTGAGAGAATGAAGAGGCTCTCTTCAGTTTCCAGCTTGTGCCACTAGATGTCCTCTGGCACTGTGTGTGAAGGGACAAAGTGAGAGCTTCTGGTTGCAGACTATTGCATAGTTTGCTTACGCAAACCAGTTGGTGCAGCAGGCAGATACTGCGTGTTTTAAGAATGTTGGCATGTAGTGCTGCAGGTCAGGCAGATTCTTCTAGCCAAAGCAGAGTTCATTCAGTACTTTTTTCTTAAGTTTGGCCAGAAATTTTTACTTCCTCCAAGATAGGCTTCACCAACTTTAAGGACCCTTGTTTGTGAAAGATTTTTTATGGAGAGATAATTTAATGGAGAACTTAAAAAGACCTCAGTCTTGTAGCCAGTAGTGGTAAGAAGAGCACAGAATGGACAGAGTAGTGTTGTCCCTTGAATAAACACAGTGAAGAATAGAACTGGGAAACTGAACTGTCTTTAAATAGCATGAGGATAGCCAAGAACAACTTGGTCCTACTCCTTTACTGTGGGTAGAGCAACTGTCTCGTGGCTTTTGAAGAAGGGCTGAAATAACTGGGTAGTAAAGCGAACACTTCTGTTATACAACTATATCTAAAAAAAAAATAGAGGAGAAAAAGAAAAAAAATATTCTGGATGTTTATACAGTTCAACCTCCTTAAAACGGTAGCAATCAAACTTTCACATGAGCAGTTGCAGCTATGAGCAATTGGTTGCTGTTTATAAGTAGCTGGAGGAGAGAAGCAAATCCTTTTTTTTGTTGTTGTTGTTTTAAATTGGTATTTTCCCTAATGATTTCTTGTTAGTGTTCAAAATCCCTGGTCTCAAGATGCTGCAGAAACTGAGGCTTGATGAAATACTAATACTGTAAATAATGATGAAAAAATACTATAGTCCCATGGGCTAATGATGTGATAGCGCATAATGAAAATGCGAAAATAAAAACAAAGTAAGCTGTAACTGATAGAGATCGTAGTTAAAGAATTAAAACGTTATTTTGAAATGTTTTTGATATCTTTGTTCAGCAACTTTTCATCACGTTTAGCACACTTGTTCCATAGTGTGTGGTTGTCTTGAATTCCCAGCCTTCTGGGGAGATAAAACTGGAACCCTGTATTGGACAGTTTTGTGAAATGTTCTGTTCTGAAATACATGTCTTTACAGCTTATTTCTACAGAAATAGGTTGTCTTTGTGGATGTGCAGGCGTGCAACAGCGCAAAATAATCCTGAAGTATAAATTCTCTATTTCTTTTCAGATAACGTAATTTTTCTGAGCGATAATGTGAAAGAAAAGGTGTGAGGTCATTAGTGCTTGGACTGAGGCCATTTCATTCCTTGTGCATCACAGTGCTTCATAATCCTGTAATCATGTATATTGCTGTAGTTTCTTTAAAAAATAAATAACGTTTGATACCCATTATGTGTGTGCTTTGTTTTGTTTTCCTGTGTGCTTTCTCTCTTCATCATCATCTCTACTTTGGACCTTTTTTTTCCTTAAAGGAAAGGATAACCTAGGAAACTATATTAATTATTGAGCTGATGAATATGTAAGTTGAAATCACCTCTCTTAATCTTCACTTTCAAACCTTATATCCTCATCTGCCTTAATTGTTCTTCTGTCCTGGAGGAGAAACACCTTCTGTGCGTTTGATTCTGACCCTGTGTTGATTCTAGCATCTGATCAAATCAGATGTTATCTTTCACCAAAGCCTGCTTTGGTCACGGGCTTAGGTCTTCATTATTATGGCCTTTGACATACTATGTCCATATGATATCGTATTCCCAACCCAGTGCTGTGTTAGGGTGCTATGCCTGCCATTTGCCATCGGGAGGAGCTGGCAGAACGACTGCCTTGTCCCTCCCTTAAGGGAGGCCAATGGTACTGTGAAAAACATTGCCGAACCTGGGTTCTCTTACTGGGGGAGTGGAGGTTATTGTGCTTTGACTTCAAGTATAAGACTGAACATTATTAGTGTTTTTATTTAAAAAATATATGCAAGCTAAAAGGTGCTTCGTTATTACATGTGGAAGTGGTAAAATTCCCACTGTAACGGTAAGACGTGAACAGGGAAAGGAAACTAGGGGGTGACAATTTCCTGCCTTCAAAGCTGGTGGGATTTGCTATTTCATCTCTCCTTGATTCCAGTACAAAGCATGCTTATGTGTATTTTTTTCAGTTCTTCCCCCTATAGAATGGTCTTACGTTCCTCTTTATGAGCACTGGCAGTACTACCAAAAACTTTCATTTTGGCATTTACTTCTGGGTGGAGTTACTGCTTCAGCTAGTATCCTGGTCCCCATCGCTGGCATGCTGAGGTGTTAGATGTGCTGGAAGTGCTTAGTTCGCTGTGCTATCCACACGAGAATGTGGTATCTTTTAAAATAGAAAGCTCAGATTTGAATTCCAATAGCTACTCTTTGTTAGATCTGAGTCTGTTGGGAGGCTCTGATCTGTACTGAGGGAAGTGTCTCTTCTCTTAGTGCAGTTATCTGCATGAGGAGTATGTCAGGCTTTCACAGGCAGAAAAGAGCAAAGATTTCGTGGTCAGACCTTCAGTGTGCGTTAAAACATAGCTGTCCCAAGGCTGAACCTGGCAATTCCCACTCCTTGCTGGCTCTTCCATCTCTACACAAAGTTGGTTCAACACAACACTGCTGTTATTTCGGTGTGATCCCATGTTGCTCTCCCTGCTTCAAGTCAGGCCAGCAGAAGTACAGTCACGCAGGAATGTGATACTCCTTTCACCCTCAGCTGATTTATTACAGAAAAGCATGCAAGGTGAGGGGCAGATCTTCACGACTGAGAGACATATGCAAGGTCAGCACTTAAGTATTAAAATCAAACAACTCTTCTGTGTTTGTTCTTTCTGTCTGAAGGAAGTGCTGGACAGAAAGACCAAGTCCTTGTGGGGTAAGGTAAACCCCTAATAACACAGACCTTCAGGTGGTTTCAGGGGTGACAGGTAATAAGCTCCTCCAAGGGTGCTTGTGTGACTTGATAACAGGTTCCTGTAGTGCACAGTACTTTCTGAGAAGGGTGACTAATAGCAGGGTTGACTACGGATGCTGGAGTAGAAAGTGGCATTGTTTTCTTCCTGATCACTGGCGAGAAGAATGTGAACTGCCACAGGGTTATTGTGGTGCACTTGTACAGTGATCATCCAAACACAGTTTGTGTTTGGTCCATGCAGAAGTTTCCTGGTAGCTGAAAGCTGAGCTTTCTCCTAATTTTTTTTTTTTTTCATAGCTAGGAGGCCTGGAGTGAATGTACTAAGCCTGTTCATTTAGTTGTTGCCTCCTTATTTACACCCTGCCATGACAGTGGAGCTCAACGCTGCTTCTGACTGCCTGCTTTGGAGCTTGGGAGCTGGCTGTGTGCTCTGAAGTCAGAGTACTGAGGTGGCAGTAATGGTTGCCTTCACTGCTGCACCTGCAACTCTTGGTGAGTGCCAAAGGGCTCATCCTAGTCTCTGCCCATGGCACAGGATGGGGATGGAGCTGAGCAAACACAAGGTGTATGACTGGGTGCCAACAAAAAAAATATTTGCTCAAGAGCTTCAACTTTTCTTGCTTTTCCAGTTGTTCTACTTAAAGTTGCTGGTAATTTTTTTAAAGATTGCTGTGTTGTACCTGCTACAAAGACAACACACATCTACAGTGAGAATGCAGTGTTTGAGAGGCCACACGCAACGTTAATTGTTCACCACTATTTTGCATTAGGGTGGATTTTCCTTCGAGATACTACTAGCAATAGACAGAGCAAAAGCAACTGGTGGCAAATGTTGCGCGTTCAACTCCACCTTGCAGCTACTGGGTGAAGTTAATGTATAAGTGAGTAATGTGGCTTACGAGAAAATAAGGTGTGAAATCAACGTTCATCTAGCAGATGGGTCTTTTTTTTATGGCTAGTTACTTCTTCTGTGAGGAAATGTTAGAGTGGAGCGGTATCCACCAAGTTGAATACAATGATACCTTGTTTATAGCTGGGCAATATTTTTCCGTGCTGTCCCTTGGTGAATGGCGTTCAGCTCTTGATTGTCCCTGATAACCTCTTGTGTAAACTGGATCAGGAAAGCCCTGTTTGCTTGCAACAGCTGGGGCATTTAGACATGTTTGACCTTCCCAAGGAATTTATTTTATGTACTTACTCAGGTAGATTGGAAGAGATAAAAAAAATAAAATAAATACAGATCTCTTTTACGTGTTTGGAGTATTTCTTAAGAGAGCTGAGACAGAGCTCCTTTGGTCAGTGAGGCACCTCAGTGCCACTCAGTTATTTCTGTCACTGTAGTGCAAGGTGTAGGAAACCCTCTTCTGTACTCATTTCAGTGGCTGTTTTGCTCTGGTTTGAGGGAAATACCGCAGGCATTGTGCCTGTTAAGAGCTTTCAAAATGTCAGACAGCAAAGAACATATTTAATGGAAGTGTGATGTGCATTTGATAATGTAGATACAATCCCCACCCACCCACAACGTACATGGTACCTTGAGGGCTGCTTCGTGAAGCAGGACTGGATGGATGTCTTTGGCTGAACCAGCTTCTCTTGCTTCTTGTTCAGGACTCAGTTTCTGAGGACAGAATAAGAACACGATTAAACGTGACTGAGGGCCTGGACTAGTACAGAATTACTAGAGTGTTTTTTTTTTTTTTTTTTTTTTTTAACCAACGAGAACCTGCCTTGACTTCTGTCACAGCCAAAAGGTGTGACTGGTGTCTCATATGAAGGGGTGAGTGTAGCTGGCGTTGCCTGTGGGAGCCTGGTAAAAGCTCACGCAGAGAGGTCTTGAATTGCAAAGGCAGGAAAGCTGAATTAGTGCTTTGAGAAGTCCCTAGGTACAGGAGGGAGGAATATTCTGGTAAAGGGATCTTGTGTTTCTGTCAGTGTACCTATTATGTGGTTTCAGCAGTGGGCTGTCTCCAGTACTGGCAATCCCACATCTTTCACAAGTATTCATGTCAGAAAAAAAAAAAAATAATGCCAGGATTGTGGGAAGAAAACTTTGCTATTCTCAAGCACACCTTCTATTTTTAACTGAAATTTCTGTGGTGGGAGCATTTTTGCAAATAGTTGAGCATGTCTGTGTGTACAAACTAAAACTTGGTGGCTGTTCTGACCAGGTCTTGTCCTGTTTTCCCTTGGGGATGGTGAGCTTCTTCACATGGCAGATCTCATTTACACAATAAATTCCCTTTGTTAGTGCGTTATCAGTTGCTGGCTAGTGTAAGTGATGTGTTTGCAGATGATAAATATGCAAAGAAATCACCTTTCATGGGATTTCTACCAAGACATCCACTTGTGGGAAACGTGCGTTGGTGCATGTAAATTTTTTTCTTCTGCTGGTTGCTTTGTCTCTCACCTAAAAAAAACAAACAAACAAACAAACAAAAAACCAGCTTGTTACCATACTTTGCAAGTTCAGCACAATCTCCAGAAAACACTGTGATTAGAAGTTGGTAGCCTGGTCTTTCTCTGTGTCATTCTTAGTCCTGAAATTTGGGCCCTGTGCTCTTTAAGAGGTGCTAATTTTGCTGAAGAAACTCACTTTTTCTACATATGGCCATTTTCTATGGTTTTTAAGGAGTATGATTTTTCATTTGTAGCTGATAAAAAAAAAAAAAAAAAAGCACACGGTTGTTATCCTTTTATAGGTTAGGCTCTGTTGCTATTTGTCCTTTTCTTGCTGGTTGACTTTTCAAACTCACCTGAACAAAATGGCTTTAGAAAATGGATGGTTATCTTGATCCTGGTTGTCACAAGTCAGAAAAATGTCACTTGTAAATATTTAATGAGCCTTTGTGCAACTGACCCGATCAAGAACTGGGTAACGATGCAGTCACTGGAGTGACTTCTGTAACCCGGATCTGCAAGGAAAAGAGAGCACCTTTCCTTTGCCAGGCTTTCTGAGACTTAACTTACAGGCTTGTATTGTTGCTAGCTTTTTTTTTTTCTTTGATATTTAAAGTAAGTCATGTTTGTTTGGAGCTCTACCTTCTTACCAGCCACCTCCTTCTCAGCTGGCTTGGTTTTGTGTGTGGCTTTTCAGTGTGGGTTTTCTGCTCCTTGCAAACAGGCAACAGAAGAGTAAAAGAAAGTTGAGCTCTCCCTTCTTCCCTTCAGCTGCATCTCTGCATGCAATAAAACCCCACCTTTTCTCTTCTTGTAGCTTGACAGTCTGGTTTTCTATTGTCCCCCTGCGTTGGAGGGTAGGGTGGGTTTGAACACAGTTCAGAAGACTGTGGTGAGGAAACGGTCTTATGCAAAAGGAGAGGCTGAAATGCTCACGGAATTAGCTGAGCTGGAATTTAAAACTGCTGCTAAATCTGCCCGAAGAGGAAAATTATGAAACACAGAAAAACTGCCTTGATTTTCAGCATGCTAGTAGCTGTTGAAATACACTGTTTAAAATCCTCCAAGCAGTATGGGAAAAGTTAGGAGGAGAGTTGTGTCTGTATAATGTTCTTGATGTTTCTGTGGCGCTGTCTTTCCAGTGTGTGTGTTTCAGGTGTAGAGTCAGTTTGTGACCAGTAATGCACAAGGCACTGGAGTGCTGTCCTGTGTGTTGATTGATTAATATCCTCTGGACAGGATTACTTTTCCTTCACGTTCATCTCCTGCTTCTTGATGCCCTGTACGCGCTGCCAATTTTTAGCAGAAACTTTCTAATACACATTTATTTTCCCCAAGAATAACTGCTTCTGCAGCACAAAAACTTCAGTGTGGTCTATGTTAGTTGCCCCACTGCAGGGCCAATTGGTCACGGTTCATTATGAAGTCCCAGGGAGTTGTGTTAGAAACACTCAAGCTCAAATGAAATGTAGCCTTCAATACCCATACCAGTAAAGTGGCAGGCACAGGACACCTGGTTACCAATGTCTGGTTATTAGTTACCGATGTCATGCTTTAGGTTAGTGTGCAGCCCCACAAATGGGTAGTGTCTGTGTACTAAAATATTCCTGTGGCCAAAAGAAAGTCTTCCATAGTGTTTATGAGGACTTGGCAGCACTGTGTACCACAACTGGGGGGCTTCCCTTCGTGTTCCTGACCACTGGACACAGCTGTTGTTAAACTTTTTTATTAATCTTTTACTGTTTGGTCACGTCAGAGGAGGATTAACGAATCTCCTCGGGCCGGCCCTGCCCCACACAGCGCCCCCCCCCCTTTGTTTTCCTCAGGGGCTCCCCCTCCCGCTGCCCTCAGCTGGGGGGCGGGCTTCCGCGCGGCGGCCGCAGTCTTGTCGCTGCCCCATTGGCTGCCGCTCCCGTCGCTCCCACCGCCCCCTCCTCTCCATTGGCCGAGCGGCGCCGCGGGGGGGCGACTCTCCTCTCCCACGCCGCGCCCTGCGGGTCCCCGCCCGCATTCCGCAGCTGGAGCCGGGCGGGCAGGCGGGCGGCGATTGGCCCGCGCCCCTCTGCCTGCCTTCTCCTTCGCCTTCCTATTGGCTGCCTGCTCGGCGGGGGCGGGGCCGGGCGGGGGCGCGGCGCGCAGCTGGCGGCGCGGCCCCGCCCCTCCGGGCACTCCCGGCAGCGGCGCCGGTGGCGGCGGCGGCGGCGGCGGCCGCGGGGAGGGAGCGGGCGGGGGCCGGGTCCGGTGTCGGTGCCGCCATGGAGGCGTGCGAGGGCGGCGAGCAGCCCCCGCTGCTGCTGCTGCAGTGGGACCGCAAGCTGAGCGAGCTGTGCGAGCCCGCGGACCCCGACGCCCTGCTGGGACACACGGTGAGCGCCAACGGGACCGGGAACCGGGGGGAAATAGGGGACGGGAGCCGAGCCGCGGGGCTGTCCCCACTCTGGGGCAGGGAACCGGGGCGCTGCCGTGGGGAGCCCGCTGTCTGCAGGCCCCCGGAGTGCTCCTCGAGGTGCTGCCCCCCTGCTGGGGGCTGCCCTGGGGCTGGGGAGCTCCCCTCCGTCCTAATTAGCGCCCTCCTAATTAGCGCCCTAAATGAGCTCCTGTGTTTGGGGCTCACCCCGTGTGTCTTCGCCTCGCTTCATGGGGCCGGCGGCGTGGCGCGGGTGGAGGTGACAGCATGCGGTGCCCCGTGGGCAGGAGCACGGCATCAAACCGTCTGCTTTTCCCCTCGTTTCTTGGGGTTTTGGGGCTTCGAGCGTTCCCCCACCATGTGTCTCGCAGGAGGCAGCAGCACCATGGGCTCGCTTCCTTTGGTAGCAACGTGCTGCCCTCAGCGTGGCTCCGGGGTCTGGTGGTTGGGTTTTTTTGGGTACTCGTAAAGAAGAGGATCCTTCAGGGGCCACTGGGAAAGAAAAGGCCACCTTAAAGCCTAATAAAAAGCGTGGAAGGTGTTTGCCTGCTCTGTTGGTTTTGGAAGAACTCCAAGCGGATCGATCGGTAAAGGAAAGCAAAAGCAGCAGAGCGCTACAGGTGAAGTAAGCGTAGCAGGGTATCGGGGTCATTAATGGGGAAAAAAGGTTCCGAAGTGATCGCTCTTCGGGGATGAGAAAGCGCACGTTTCTGCTCGTTGAACTTCATTTCTTTTGGGAAGTGCGTCCCGCCGTGTGGCGGAAAATACCCTGCTTGCCGTCATGAAACAAACTCTCCATTCACCTCTGGCTCAAAGTTCACAGGATCACTTAAACAACAGCACCAAAAAAAACTCAGCAAGCAAGACCAACACAAAAAAAGCCACCCACCCAAAAAACCCTCTGGACGAAACACCAGTTACCTCCCGCCTGATGCTCCCAGCCTGGGAGGACTGGTCTACCCCAGCTGTTTTTATTGTGTGGAGCCCAGCCTCCTACACCCTGCCGGCGCTATCACCATCGCAGCTGAGGAGCACGTGCCCTGTGGCTCCCCGTAGCTGTGACTGAAGCCGTGAAGTTGGTTTCCTCCCTTGGATGAACATCACCATATGGGACAGACCAGCACCACTGAGTGGGTCCCTTTCCTTCTGCAGCCGGACCCACCATTTGCAGGCTGGGGAGGGTCGAAGTGCCGTGCCAGCTGCCTTTTGTGTATCTTAAGTTAAATTTTAACCTTTTTTTTTTTTTTTTTTAAACAACCCTAAAGGCTGCTCGTGGATCTGGTGAATTTGAAGCTGGCAGGCAAGTGCGAAAGCATGCATATGCTTAAAGACTCAGCCTCCACTTTAAACTATTCCAGCCCTAATTACCAGGGCTGAACTCCAGCCTCCCGGGGACTTACATTTCTCTTTCACCAGCTGATGACTTCACCAGCGCCCGCAGCAGCCTTGCTCCGCCAGTGAGCTCATCGCCTGTGCTGGGAGAAACCGCTGCCTCGGGGGGCTCCGAACGGGCCGGGGCGAGCAGCAGCCCTTCTGGCAGCTCCTTGGAGTCTGCGTGCTTTATGGTAGCCACCTGGCTGCCAGATAGGTTGCAGCAGCGTGTTTTTCCAGAGCGCTCGAGTTTCGCATGGAAGAAAAGGCTGAAAGGCTTCCCAAGGGTGTGCTCACGGCACGCGTGGCTTGTCTGCGTATGATCTTCATCTGGCCCGTGGCTTGCTGGGGTTGTGTGCTGGTAATGCCATACCCTAGTATTTTGCAATGCATTATAAGGTTGTTTTTTTTTTTTTTTTTCCTTTTTCCTGGCAGTCAACCAGAAAGGAAGCACAAAGCCTGCAGCAGCCCCGAGGGAGCAGGAGCACAGCCAGGCTGCAGGCTCCTTACCTTCTTGCCTGCTTCCTGTGTGCTGTGCCAGCAGGCTCGAAGTGGCAGAGCTGCATGGCTCCTAGGTCTCTGCTGGGGCTGATCCGTGGCTGTACACGTCCTGGCATCACTGGTGGGCAAATGCCACGTCTGGTGCAGATGGAGAAGGCTGTTGGCAAACGCGCTGTGAGATGCCAGCTACCTGTCCCCTTGCTAGAGGGCAGCTGAAAGGCAGATGCTTCTTACGAGCTTTGGACACTTAAAACCTCTTTATTTAATCCTGAAGAGGCAGGCTTTTTATCCTTCCCTTTCCATTTTCATGATTTTTGGTGTTTTTAAACACGTTAGCTACTTGTTGCTTCAAAGTAGCCCAAAGTTAGCGGGAGACTATTGCTCTCCCGCTAACAGGCCTGAGTACTGCTCTATGGAGGCTCATCATCAGCAAACCGAAATGCCCCAAACACCACCGTGCCAGTGCCATTTTCTGAGCAGTGTTAGAGCTCAGTAAACCCCTTTCCGTATCTCCGAAGGTGCTACGGGAATCCCACCCTCAAATCACACGTGTGCCACGTGCTTCAGGGTGGCACACCTCGCGCCGTCGGTCCCGCAACCTCTTCATCGTCGCCTGTCCCCTAAGATAGGTCAGGAAAAACCTCGAGCCAGCCTTCCTTCTTCAGATTAAAAACTGCCCATTGCGAGCTTCCGAGCCCCACCGGGAGCCCGCGGTGACTCATTTCCTCTGCCACAAAAACACTGGGGGCTGTTGCTCCGTGTTCTGATGATTTCTGCAGAAATCGGGCGTCTGCGCGAGCTGCCGTGGATTGCCTGTAGTTCTCGGAGCACGGCAGTGGCAGTATTTAATTTAGATGGGATACAGTGCTTCATTTTTATGTGCTGTGTGGATTTAATTAAAAGTTGTGGTTGTCGCGGCGTGTGTGGATGCAGAGCTGGCTGGGTCCTACTCTGTAGTGCTTGCCTGTACATAAGGTGGCTCTCTGTAAAATCTGGCGTTGATACAGGCTAATCCTTTTTTTTTGCAGGGGAAGGTAGTAAATTTACTTGAAAATGGGATTTAGCCTGTTGCTTGCTAATAAGAAAACTGAAATCTCTAATTATTTCTTCTATATATAATTGCAAATGGAGGATTAGATAGAAATCTTTCACCTCAAATTATCTAAAATCAGTACTTTCAGGGATTTTTTTTTGACCAACTCTTCTAGCAAAGAGGGGAAAATATGAAGGTGAGATTCTTTTTTTTAAATAGTTGTATTCAGACTTTCTACAAAATGTTAAGTTCTGAGACTAGCTCTCCATATTAAAAGCTTCGGGGTCACAACTGATGAACATCAGAACTGGTTGTACTTGGTGCTTTGCGCTGAAAGTCATTTTTTCCCCCATGTTTTCCTCCTGAATTTAAAAAAGAAAACCATTCCTGATTGCCAAGGGCTATGCCAGATAGTCAGAATGGATTTAAGCAATCCGCAGTTCCTCTGAAAGCTGAGATAAACACACACGTGATGCTTTGAAACTTTACTTTTTGTACCCTCCTATTTTCTGTCAGTTAAAATTAGAAAAATAAGCGCATCGAGTTGCTGGCTGGTCTCAGTGAAGAGCTTGATCTGCCGTGAGGACGGCAGCTGGAAAAAATGTTAGTCTGTCCCGGGACTGGCTTTGGAGCGTGGTCGATAAGAATGAGCCAGTGTTTGGCGTATGAAAACACTACTTTTTGTTTCCCCCCTCGTGGAAGCGGCCGCTCTGCGCTGTCCTACGTAAATGTTGCCTTACTTTGGAAGGTCGGCCGCTGTTAAGCGCGGGGCTGATAGTGCGTGATAGCCGGGGTGAAGGAATTTCATTCAGGGTACTACCAGACAGTGCTTTCCTGTGTCTGGAGCCGCTGAACTTTCCTGCACGGATGGTGGGAACTTGTGCTCTCTGCAGGTCTTTGTTCGTGCTGTCAGGAGTCCCTTCTTAGGGGCTCTTTCATGGCTGGGGTTAAGTAAGTTTCCGCCAGCCTTTTGGGGGAAGGAAAAAAAAAACAACCGACCAACCTAGTTTTTTATTAAAGCAGTCTTTTCTCACTTTTTTAGGAGCATCTGTGCCTGTTGAGGAGGCCAACTAGCTGCAGATCCCGGCTGGGGTGGTGCGGTCTGGTCGGATCTCTGTCCCCCTGGCTTCCCAGGCATGGCTGCAGCCGCAGCAGTTAGCGTGCTCCTTCTCCGCAGCCCTGCCTTCGCTTTTGCTTCTGCTCTGTCAGAGCTGATCACCTCGTGCCAGCAAAGGCAGACCAAATAAAGATACAATAAATATGAAAATAAAGCGAAGAGGCCGCTGGCCGGCATACCACCAGCTCTGGCGGTCTCTTTCCTTGTCCTTGCTTCTTGCTGTGTGGCTGTCACCTGCACCACTGTCTGACAGATGTGGAAGGGAGACAGCTGCTGCCCTAAGCTTCCTGTGAGGCTTTTTTTTGTTTTCTTTTTAAAGTGGAGGGGCTGAAGGCTTACCCCTGCTGCCCTTCGTTTCTGACCACGCTCTTTCTTCCCTGCGTTCCCTGAAGTTGTTCCCTACTCGCTCTGTAGTGCTTGGTGTAAACAGCCATCCTCTCTTCCCTCTGTCCCGGGCTGCTTTGCTCCCTTTTGGAGAAGGGTCATGTTGTAGGTGAGGCTTGATGGTTATGGGTAGCCACCTTTCTTGGTTTTCCTAGCACAGTGGCATGTTTCACAGGGGGAACAGCCAATTCAGACTGAGTTTACAGGGTCCAACTCCTCCCATTCCCTGGTGCAGCTTTTCTTTTTCCACGGGATATGGACTCAGGGTACATCCCCCAGTGATCATCTTGCAGTAGAGCTCTGCACCTGGCTCTCCAGGGAAGGCATGCTCGTTTCTGCTGTTGCTCCCTTTTCATCTCTCCCTGAATCATGCAGGTGAGAAATCAGCTCTGTCTGGATGCCCTTTGGCCGTGTTTTCTCCGAGTGACAAGACCTGACAGTGCAGTTCTGCACCTGGATATAACTGCAGGCTGTTGTGGCAGCTCCCTGGGAGCTCATCCAGTTGAAAAATGTCTTTCTTGCAAGCAAGAAATTAGTTTTCGGTGGTATCAGTTTCCCAATGCAGCTTACCTTGTGGCAGCCCAGGTCCTGGTGCTGAGGTGAGAGGGCAGGTGAGAATGCTTGGCTGGGGAAGAGGGTGGTGGAGTTGTGTTTTGGGCTAAAGGAACGTGCAGTGGGAGTCATCTGGCCAGCTTCAGGAGCCTGTGCCTAGGTGTAGTCCTGGTAAGCGTACAAAGTATAATCCTGATAAGAGCCTATGTATTTATTTGATACCAGTGGACTGTTTTCCTCAGGAAGGAAGGGGGTTACCTGGAGGAGGCAGTTGCTCAAGGGTCAGTAGGAAGAGAAGTTGTTTGAGAAGAGCAATGGACAGAAGGGAGGTTCAAAGAAGCATTCCTCCTGGACCTGGCCGATGGCACCGCCATGGAGCAGCGTGTTGGTGAGAAGCAGAGGATGCAGCATTGTTCGTCTTGCGTGAAGGCAACAGAAACAAACAAGGTGTGCAAAAAATAATCTTGGCTGAGAGCCACGTTTTTCCTGGCAGACTGATTGCCCTTTCATCTCACTTGGAGTAAAAGCTGGTAAGGAAAGCAGGTCAAAAATGACAAGGCTTAGCGAGGCTCAGTGAAGGTATGTAGGCTGCCTTCTGTGGCCTGAGGTGCTGGGGCTGCTGTTCTTGCTGTCAGGTGTAGTTTGTGCCCACAGAAAGCTGAGCTGGGTTGTAATCTCAGTGCTGCGTGTGTGCAGTACGGGAGCTAATGCTCCGTCAAATAAGGACTGCTTCCTCTCACGAGGGCAATTTGGGAAGCAGGGAAGGCAATGGGAGAAAATAAGGACAGGTTAAATGGGATGGACTTGAATTGCTAGAGCTGTCCCCAGAGCTGCCACCTGTTTGAATTTGTAGCTTAATAGTGCCACTGACCTTCTTGTGCCTCTGCTGTGTCTTGGAAACTACTCCTTTTTTTTTTTTTTTTTTTTTTTTTTTTTTTTTTTTGCCATCTGCCACTAACCAGCTTTCAATCTTGTGTGTGTGATCCGGCTCCGCTGTGGTGACAAGCAAAAATCTGAAGGAAAAATGTGACACCCACTTCATCTCTTTCCTCTCTGCCAAGAAAAAACATTCCCCTGCAGCAGTCGCGCTGGGGCTGGCCTTGTCCTTCTGTGCGATCTGTTAGTCGTATGGGGTGAAAGAGGGAGACCAGGCGGCTCTTAGGGCAGCGCCTGGGTGCTGGGAGCTTCTGCCCTCCTTCCTCTGCCAATTCCAGTGTGTCCCAAGCGAGGGGCACGAGGGAAATGAACTGGTGTTGCTAGATCTAGAGCACAGAGGGGATGTTCCCATGCCCTTGTTCTGTACCAAGGGTGTTGAGAGTGCTGCAGTGCAAGCAGGGCCCTCAGCTGTGGCAAAATGCTTTCAAGCATGCGCTGGTGTGAGGACAGCTGAGCACTGGATCGGGCTGCCCAAGAGCTGCCACCACCTCCATCCTTGGGAGTTTCCCAGACCTGGCTGGATAAGGCCCCGAGCCACCCGGGGTGAGCTGAGTGCCGGCCCTGCTTCGGGTGGAGGCCACCTGAGGCCCCTTCCAGCCTTCACTTCCACAGCAGTCGTGAACCCAAGGGACTGCCTCATCGAGATACTGCCTTGGGAGGCACGAGTCCGATCCCCAAGTTTTCCATGTCTTCATTAAACTACTAAGCAAAGGAGACCACCTGGTGTTGCTGGTTTTTTGTTAGGAAGCTGATGTTCCTGATGAACACGGTTTTGCAGAAGCAGTGCCTTGGTTGTGGTGTGTTTGCTTTTTTGCACTTCTAATTTGGGTTTACTGAAATGGGAGAAGGAAACTGCACCGAGTTCCAGCTGCTCTGTGTGCGTGTTTTGCTTCTGTGCAGCAAACATGATGTGCAGGGTCGTGTGTTGGTCTTGGGGTTTGTTTATGCACCCGTAATTTTCTTCAGAAAGTTTTGTGCACCACTCCTCCTTGCTCCTCTGTTGTATGATACGACTGTGTAAGAGCCTGCACCGTTTGCTTCAAGGCTCTTTGTCCAACCTAATGCCTGTTAGGATTGTCTCCTGCCTGTGTTGTTTCTTTGTCAGGGCTAACCCCAAAACGCTCGTTGTGGGCAGAGACCACCCTGCATAGAGTTCATGTGACTAGCTCACAGGGACTTTTGTAGACATAAAAAAACAGCCAACTGAAAAAAAATAACCCTAAAACAAATCCCAAGGCTGGAATACTAAGCGTGTCTCTGTTCCTTCTTCCCCACAGTCCAGCAATTACCGTCAGGCACAAGGGGAAGCTTATCCCAAGGCTGCTTTTTTCCCGGCCTCCGATAGGTTCTGCTGTGAGCTTCGTTAATCTGCTTCCCTCTAATGCTGTCCGAAAATGTGCGTTTTCATTTCTGGCGCTTCTAGCACACGAAGAAGGCGTTTGCCTAAGTATTTGTGGAACCAAAACTTAAGAGCAAAATGCAGTGAACTGAACTGCTCCTCCTGCCTTTTCACAGCAGAAGCAGCAACAGGGCTGGCGCCTGTGGGGAAGGCTTCTGGTAGTATGGCCGAGATGAGACCTTCATGAGGAATCAAGGCTAAGAAGGATGTTATTTCGAGATAGCTGGCTTTCTTGAATCTGTCCTTGCTAGCAAAAGATGAGAATGGAGGAAAATACGGCGTCTGAATTGTCTGTTTTCATTCCTTGTAATATGAGGCAGCAGCTGACCTTCTACAAACATCTGTCTTTCTCATCTCGGGTTTAACTGGCCTCGTCATCAGCACTGCCTTTGTGTCTTGTCTGAGCTCCTGTCCCTCACCCTCTCTCCTCCTCATCCTCCTCTGCGCCGTCTCCCCTCACACAGCAGCACGGGTGGTCAGGGGCTGGGGATGGTGTGGTGTTTGGGGGAGGCTGGCAAGCCATATTTTTTTCACAAAGCGTAGATGTGAAGGAAAAGAAAGCTGAACCTGCCCACACAAGGCTCTGTTTGGGGGCTCTGGTGCTCCCTGATGTGCTGATGTGGGGGCTGAGCATGCTGTGAGGGATGTCCATGCCTTCTGCCCGGCCTTGGGGATGTAACTTGTGGAAATCATTTCTCCCCTCAATTCTGGAGACCACACCTGCATCTCCTCCTGTCCCCTTCTCCCCCGGCACCCCTCTCCTTCCCTCCTCCACACCCAGAAGGAAATGAAGCTGGGTACCCAGGGCTCGTGCCCATGGCCATGGAGTGACAAAAGCTCATAAGTGAGCAGGGGAGGGAGCGAGCTGATGCCTGCACTGCAGAAGGCCTCCAGATGTGCGGTTTCGTTGTGTTTCAGCCCTGCCCTCGGGGTGCCCAGCCGGCTCGCACCACCGGCAGCTGGAAGGCTGCGCTCAGTCGTGGCTCCCCGGAGAAGCCAATGCGGCCAAATTTCCCTTGGTATGGTTTTTAAGGGGTGAGCTGTCTGGATGCACAACTTGCCTTCCTCTCCTGCCTTGCAATTCTGTTTGGTTTTGCTCCTCAGAGCTTTCAGGGGATGCTCCTCATTTGCGGACAAAGAGGACCAAAGGAGAAAAAAAAGCCTTGCCTTAGATCTTGCCCAGGGTGGCTTGTGGCTACCGCTTCAGCTGTCTTGCTTTTGTGCAAAATTTCAGCTGGTTTCCTGCCTACTGTGTCCATATCTGCTGACAAAGTTCTGCAGGGAGTCTGCTCAGGAATCGGGAATGTTTTCCTGTGGCCTTTACTTGATTGTTGGGTTGCTGCAAATATTTTGTGAAATCACAGGGGAGAGGGAGACTCGATTTATGCTGCTGTTTTTTCTCAAATTCAAACATGTCTGCAAGACCAAAACCAAAAGAATAGTGGCACTATAATACTGAAAACTGTGTAGTAAATGCCTTATTTTTTTTTTTAAACTAAAATTAAAGGCTTTTTGTGTCCAGAACATCTTTTTTTAGCTTTGATGAAATAGATGTGGAAGAGAGACATATGGGCAACCCCCTCCTCAGTACCTTGCTTGGAGCAGCTTTCTGGCAAGATTAATTGAGGATAAAAAAACCCTACTTGATTTTAAGATGGAGCTTCAGTATTTATGAGGGGCATTATGTGATGTGGTGGGGTGGGGCTACAGGGAATCTCTGAAAAAAAACATTTGATTTTGTGTTTCAAATTTGTAGGCATTTGAGGGGGAGGAAAAAAACGGAGGTTGGAAACAGAGGCAAGACATGGGAATCTGCAGAAACTTGCAGCACTGAAGATGAAGGGGATAGACAACTGAAATGTTATTCAGTGTATAAAGCTGTAAAGTCTGTATTTCAGAGGAGCAAGGGTTGTAACTGCATATGGCCCATTGGCAGTGGTGTAGTTACAGTGGTGATCACGGCGTTGGAAAGTACAGTTTGGGGAGATGCATGGAAACCTGCGTCTTGTAGGCGTTAGTATGCTACGGGTTGGCTGTGGGTTTTGTAATTCTCGACACCTGGATATCTGAAAGAGAGACTAATTTGGGGGAACTCGAAGAAGAACAGCAAAAATAAGTGGCTGAAGTAGCTGGTCTGCGAGGAAAGATTAAAAACATTCAATCTGTATTGCTCTGACAGGTGTTTGGAAGAGGATGTAGAAGTGATGTGATGAGAACAGTTTATGTTATGTTCACACTAATATTATAGAGGCTTCTTTCTCAGTTTCATATGAGGGTGAAGTATATAAGGCAATTTTCGGTATCAACACCAGAATAGAGAATCTGCAAAAGCTTTGGTTTCAGATGTGCTTCTTGTAACACAAAGGTAATGAATATCATTGTACTCTCAGGAAGATGTCTTCAGAGCTCTGTGCTTGGAATAAAATTATCGTTATTGTGAAGGGGTATATGAATCTTAAGCTATCATTATCCTACTCTTTTTTTTTCTGTTGATATCCTCTGAAAATATCTTTTCTCTTTTTGTGCCAAGTAAACTCACAGGGTAGAGAAGAAAGGAGTAAATAACTATCAATGTAGAGTAGACTTGGTGAAGCAGAGAGGAGTTGATAATGATCAGCTAAGAAAACCAAAGGGAAAATGCAGCGCTGGCAGGTGTAAGTGTAGAAGAGGGACTTTTTTTTTTTTTTAATGAAAATGAACCATTGCCAGTAAGCAGGTTACAGAACCCCTTGAAACCAATGAGTCTGGAAATCCAAATAGGCTAAAAGGTCCCAAAGGAGAAGTTTGGCTTGTTGACACTGATTTTCATTAGGTCATGCCATCGTGGTGGAAGGTTTGAAAATGTTAAATTGATTAAGTGGAAGAGTAAAGGGAAGGAAATAAAAAATAGACACTGGGAAACTTGGTACCAAATGTATTAAAAATATATGAAAGCTGTTGTAGCATCCTGTAGTTAAAGTAGAAGGATAGAGATATCCTGCTGACCAGGATTAAATCATTTTATGAAAAGCACATACAGTCAGATGAACAATGTCTTGGAGGCACAGGGGTGACCTTATTGCTCTCTACAGGTACCCTAAAGGAGGCTGTAGTGAGGTGGGGGTTGGTCTATTCTCCCACGTGCCTGGGGACAGGACGAGGGGGAATGGGATAAGTTGTGCCAGGGGAGGTTTAGGTTGGATGTTAGGAAGAACTTCTTTACTGAAAGGGTTGTGAGGCACTGGAATAGGCGGCCTGTTAGTGTTAGGTCAGGTGTTAGGTCAGAGATTGGACTAGATGATCTTGGAGGTCTCTTCCAACCTAGATGATTCTGTGATTCTTTCAGATGAAAGGTTTAAAGCAAATGGAAACCCTTTGGAAGTAATTGGATACTTATTTCAACATATTTTTAAAAACTTACTATAAAATATATATGAAATTAAAGGACTGACTCGAAGTAGTTGCTAATAGATGGTATCAGAGGATAAATGTGTTGGGTTCTGCAAAAAGATACCAAGCAGAAAGCCTTAATCTTGTGAAAAACACGGAACGAGAATCAGCAGCTGGACTTCAAGGCCCATTGCATTCAAATATGAAACTAGGCTGGCATTTTAGCAGAGACAATCACTGCTGAAACAAACTGCAGGGCTAGCTAATGAAATGGTCATTTCTTGATCTTTGTAGCTCACCCATGTGCTTCTCTGGAGGTTATATTTCAACAAAGGGCAAATTATCAGACCCTGTAAGAGGGTACCTCAGGGAAACAGTAGACTGGGATGTGTTGGAGGGTCGGACTAGGCAGGTTTCATAGTCCTTTCTGGCTTAAATGCTATAAAATTTTACTGCTATACCTGTTGACTCTGCGTGCTGCAAGGCAGAACATAGAGTAGCAGCACACGTAGTGACTCCCGTTATCTCTCCAAATGCATCACAGCATTTGGCCATTCACCTAAACTGCGATGACTTCAGTGAAGTTCAAATAAACGTTTTAATTGCTCTGAGCTGTTCAGAACTGCTTCTGTTTATCATGTCATCTCTTGGCACATAAAGAAAGGGGACAACACACAAAACATGTGGGAAAGGGTAAAACGTTCTGGTAGAGAAAGGCATTTGTCCCAAAGGTCACTTTTACGTATGCTCCCTTGTTGGAGTCAAGTACCAACAATGGCCTTGCGTTCCCTGTACCTGGCTCGGATGGATTTGCTAAAATACATCTGATCTGTGTCAGTTTGTTCAGGTGGAAGAAGTCTGTTCTTGTAAAGGCAGAGGAAAGGAACAAAGCAAATACGATGAGAAAGAGGAAAAGCCAATAGGCTGAATATGGAGGTGTGGGTAAATACCTGCACAAAAAGAAGGTTTCTAGCTTTCAAAGTAAAGGTAGTGGAGGTGGCTGCTAATGTGATCACATTTGTACCAATTGTACTGACTTTTACCCCAGTTTGTAGCGGTGGAAGCTTGTCATTGTCCCTCCACCTGTGTTGCTGTGATACTTCAAGCCTATGCTTTGCTCCACCACCACCTGGAGGGGACTTCAAATCCATTGCCTGTGGCAGACTTTACCTTAGTACTGTCTACCCAGAAGCTTTGCATCATTTTTATGAGATGAGTAGCTTGGTTTTTTGGTGTGGAGGCAGTCTCCCATATTTTCTAGGGGACTCCATTTTAATTTTGGCATGCAGGTTGAGACAGAAGGAGGAGAGTGCCCTGGATGTTTGAGAAGGGGGAGAACTTTTTCTTCCTTGACATGCTCTGTATTTAGATAGCTGGCAGACAGAAGCTGCTGCCTTAAACTGCTTTCATGGTATGGTATAATCTTTTCTAGGGGTTGTACTGTTTTGTTTAGCTTTTTTTATTTGAAATGTGCTAGCAGAAAAAAGACTATCTTTGGTGTGGACAGCAGGTATGGTTTGAAAAACTGCATGAAATCTGTCTTGGAAGCACAACAGTCACCAGAAGCATGCTCAGTTTCCTTAAAGCAGTGTTGCTGCTTCTCCTTTCAGCATAAAGCACCCAGTGCACCTGCAAATTGTTGTTGTGGAGGGAGCTAAGCTCATGAAGTACGCCCTTCCTGGCTTGCTGCTCAGCATCAAGTGTCCTGCTGGGAATCACCGCTTCCAGCCCCCAGAGAACAGAACTGATGAGCAACCCGAGTCCTTCAGCACTAGTTAATCCGTGGAGCAGAGGAGTGCTTCTGTGTCGTTCTGCTGTGGAATGATCACCTGTAGCAGCAGAGCAATAGTACAAGATGGATGCAACACCTCAAACCCCTCTAGATGCCCGTAGCCTGAATGTGTGCTAAGCTTTCTCCTGCTAGGGACACATGGTGGGTTTATCTTTGGTAAGCTGCCTTATCTCGTTCCTGCTTGGCATATGTCGTGGAGCTGAGTTCCTCACGACAGTAGGAACAGCAGTGCATGGTTGGCAGATGAGGAACAGATCTCTTTTTGGAGCACATGTGCCCATATAGAAACCATATGGTGGGGCTGCTGCCGCCTTCACCGCTGAAGCACCCACTTGGGAGCTGGACACTTGGGCTACAGCCAGTGAAACGGATCAGAAAAGATGGAAATAAAAGCAGAAGATAGTTGTAAAGTTCTCTTCTTTTTTATTCTTCTTCTTCCTAGGAACAGGGAATGATTTTAAATGACTCTGACTTTTCATAGTCCTGCTAGAATGCCTTAGAGGCGAATCTTTTCAGCTACGTGCCCTCTCTTAATTGAGCCCTTTTAAGGCGCTTTCAGGCAGGTGTCCCAAAAATCTTGATTCATGCTTCTGCAGAGATGTCTGACTAGAGGTCTGGTGTTTGAGCCAGGCGGACTGTGCTGCGCCAGTTTAGTCTAGCAGCGGGGAAGGAATGTGAGTCAAAGGCCCGGGAGGTGAGCAGAAGTGAGCGAAACAGATTCCAGAGGCGTTCTGGACCAGGCAGGGGTGTGAAGAAACCAGACCAGGCTGTAACTCCTGCGATGTGCAAAGCATACCCGAGAGAAATGGCCGTGCGAAACGCGTGCTGAGAAACAGCTTGTCGAAAAGGTCTGTAACAAGCAGATGCTGCAGCGTCTGTGAACTTTGAGGTCATGGTATAGTTACCCAAAAAGTGTCTGTGTGCCGCCTTGTTTCAGTACTTGCATTAAGCAGAGTTATTTGAAACGTACCTCAAAGTGGAGAGGTTTTTTCCCCACTCTAAGTCGTATGCATGCAGGCGCTTTTCTTTTCCTTGGGACTCTGGAGAGGAGGGGGCCTGGAGCTGAAATAGCCCAGGGGTTATATATAGCTTGATGCAGTGTCTCGTAGCAACAGAAAGGAGAGGTAGCCCTCATGGGTTTCTGATTTCTAAACAGATTGTCAAGGATCTCTGCAAAGTGAAAGAGCATGACTAACGTAACCAGCGCTTTCAGGCTTCTGGCTGTGGCTATACAGCAGTTCCATTTGCGATCCACAGAGACACCTAAGCCCCAGCTGTCAGTAAACACGCCGATGAAATTATATCACTTTTCCCAGAACATGCTGCTAGTCACTTTAGCTGGGGACTTGATGAAGGCCCAGTTCCTCAAGCCTTCCCTGTTTCCCCCCTGCTTTTTCTGAGGGGAGGGTGCCTGGCGTTGCATCATTCCTCCGAGCCTGTTCTTGGAAGCTCCGTGCAAGCCCGGCTGCTTCCAGTTATTGACGCGGCGCTCCAGGGAGCCAAGCCAAGCCAAACAGGGATGTTCCCCACATACGGACTGAACGACAGGGCCTCTATACTAGGACCTGGCAAGCAGTCTGCAGAAAGGTATTTAAATGCTAAAGACCAGCATCAACTTCTTCACTTGTGAGCAGGCTCGCATAAAGAGGCGCCAGTGTAACAAGTCCAGGAGCAGAAAGGGCTTCTAGTATCGTACTAGGAAAGGATTTAGCTGCAGGACGTGGTGAGGGACACCAGGGAAGGGCAGAGGGAAGAGAGACTGAGAAACGTGCGTTGCGTTGGCCAACTCCTGCCCTGGATGCTGTGTCACGCAGGGGCATATTTGATGCCATGCTGCAGAGGGCATCACTCTGTTCCTGCCACTGGTACACATTTGTTTAGTGTGATTATGCATAGCGGTAAGGTAAGGTGAAGATTTTACCCCTTAATATTGTGGGGTTCCACTAGATGGAAGCCTATCTGAAGAAGAAAGCATAGAGGCATGAAATACTTCGCAGTCCATCCCTATATGTATATATATATATATGCTAAGACTAAAATGTGATGTAATAACTGTTTATTAAAATCATTCCTGTTACAAGTTTTCAGTTGTTGGTAGCCACCTTGGATCCTATAGTGAGCCAGAACCACATGGGAAGTACCCTGCTGCTGAACAGAAGGTGCTGTCCAAGTTGCCTGTCTGTTTTCCTTGGGCACTGTGTAGGTACGCCCTTGCTCAGGAGACACAGATTTGGTATCTGGTGAGAGGGCTGGAGCACTAACGCTGCAGCAGCAGTGACATCCCAGTTTGTCATGCTGTGTAAATAGCGAGGGAGGGTTTTGTTGCTTCTAGGGTACATCTGCGGTGTGGGAGGGTGGTTACAGACTCGGCTGGCTAGGGGAGGGCGGCTGAGCGAATATTTTACTGCAATTGTCACAACTATATATGGAATACCAGAAAAAAACACTGCAGTGGTCAGGCTGCTTACCAAAAGAGCCTCAGCTGAATTTTCTTTTCTAATTGCTTCAGCATGTCTGGATCGTTTCTGTAGTAAGAAGCAAGTCAAGTACTTTGTGTTTGATGGATGGCAAGTGGTCTAGGGACCAGCAGATAGTTCAGTTTGAGGCTCTCTGTGTTGATCATAAAGCACTTTGCCACCTAGTCAAGTCTTTTCCGATGGCATTTAGGAACATCATAGGCTGGAAGCAGATGTTTCCTTCAGGAGGGAGGGATGACACACATGAGTGCTCACGCTTCAGAGAAGCATTATTACTAGCATTCTCCTAGGGCTTGTGGTGGCAGCCTTGTAAATACAGCCTGCCGGACTGATCCTGCTGATTTAAAGGAGTTCTGACAGCTCCACCCATTGGGGGTTTCAGGGTTGTGGTAAGTAGCCTGCAAAATCATGCTAGGCAGTTAAACGTCGTTGTTGCAACATTTTGAGAGACGGTATGTTCCGATCAGGATGCAGCACAGCCGGAGAAGTTTCAGGCTGATCCATGAGCTCACGAGGAAAGGGAACCACGCAGAGGTCTGTAAGAGACAGCAGTTCAGCCTGGAGATGCGTTAGGATTGCACAACGCAAACTTGGACAACATGAAATTTCCTCAAGTGATCATGGGATGACAATGCAGTGAAATTGGTCTGTAAAGTGCATTTTCACACACAAAAATTTTGTGAAGTTGCTGACAGAGCTCAAATCACTCATCCTACGTAAGTAGGAATTTATTAATTGTAGGGAACCTGTAAAGATGTCTACTCTTTGTACTGGTTTTCTTGGGGCTAAAGAGAGGACATTGGAGTTCCAGCCTCATACAAAGCAATAGGTAGATTTACATATCCTTGTACAGGAATATTCAAGTTCTTGTTTCATTTCCAGTGCCAAATGCTGCTCTAGTTTGAGGAAATAACTTGCATCGCTGTATCTGGAAAATATATAAAGAGGTTTCTCAGTGTTTTGTTTTATTGAGTAAATACAGAAAAAGAAGGGTTGCCCAAGTTGTTGAGAAAGATATGCTGCAAGAATATGGCTCTTATTTTTGCTTTATGGTGAGAAACACACTTTGAATGAGTTCTGTGGAGCTGATCTCAGCCAGAATGGGCTAGTTGATACAATTATATCACACATTGCATCATCCTTAACACTTGTAAAGGGGGCTGTGCTTTGTGCAAGGTAGTGCTGTTAATAGGGAACAGCACCACCTTTGTAGCAGCCACAAGGGCATTTCTCTTGAGGTTCTTCCCATCCAGTGATCTGACTTCTGTTGGAGGAAAACTCCTTTTGATCAAAAGATACACCTGTTAAGAGGGTATTTTTGGTTTGCCTTGGTGGGAGCTAAGGCCTGAGCAGAGCAAGGCAATCGTGCATATGGAAGCTGGTTTCTGCTGGTAGCAAACTGGTGTGGAGATGGTGCCCATGCAGGTAGTGGGTCCAAAAGTGGATGTGGATGAGCATCAGCTTCCAAGGAGAACAAACCCTGCAGGATTTGATCAGATTTTACCCTGTTGTCAGTTGATGAGTGTATGTGTTTGCAACACTTCCCATGAGTCAGAGCTACAACTTCTGGATTTGGTGACATTGCAGTGAAAGCTTTCTGGAAGGGTCAAAGGCTGTGGGAATGCCTACAGCTAAAAGGCAGGCCCCAGGTGCAGAAATTCTCTGTGAGGCAGGCTGCCACTGTAAGCAATGCAGTTTTGAGAGGTGGGTGAAAAAAATGCCCGTTTTCTTGGAAAAGCTTGAATTAATGCAGCACTCAATGCTTAGGCTGCTAATGAGCAGCTGTGAGATGTCTGAGATGCGGGCTGTCTTGTTGGCTTCTTAAGTGAGGTTTGTCCTGATCAGCCACACAGGTCAGAGACGGCAGGAACCATCCTTGGGAAAGAAAGCAAGAAACAACCAGGTAACTGACTCTGGTCAGGTGTGCTCTTCTGGGAACACAGGATCCGTTTACATCTGCTGACATAACTGAACCTGGAGCAGCTTCCTCATACTGCTCTGCCAAGATGGTCTTTGTTAGCTGGAGTACTAATCTCTGCAGATTATGTCTGCTAAATAACTTTATCTCAGAATTTCAAGTGACAGCAACACTGGGATTTTCTTGGCGATACTCTCGTGAGGAGTACCACTGCTGCAGGATGTTGAAAAGGACTGGACCACGCCAATTGGTGAAACAGATCCTCAGATCAAGATGTAAGAAATTGCATGTTTATCAACCCCTTCAGTATCTGAAATATGGTATGATGGCATCAAACCCAATACTGGAGATTGAACATGCCTCTAAGTTGTATTCAATCCGAGTTTTGGTTACAGAGCTGGAGTACCTGAGTAGCTTGCATGCAACTGCCCAGACTTGCTTGGTTTTCAAGATGTGCTCTCATGCACTGCATCTGGAGCTGTAAAAGACCAGTTGCCCAATGTACATTGTGTAGCTTGATACCATTATAACACTCCTCTGTACATACTAGATTTTCATGCACATGAGGTTTTTCTGAAATGTATTCCTTTGGTTTTACTGCGCTGGTTTGTATAGCCTGAAAGCCCTGTTTTCTCCACCGCTATCACAGAGAAAACTGACTTCTCAGAGTTTTAAAAGGAGACCGTTACACAAAAATGAGGGTTAGATAAGACTGTGGTCGAACAGGATGGAGGGTGTCCCATCAAAGCCCCCAGGACTGGGCCTAAGAATAGGCTGGGGAGTGTGCTGCGGCCTTCCTTATAACCGCTCCTCTCCCCCTCCACAAAAACAAAGCACACCAAAAAAAAAATAGACAAAAAAAGAAACGTTAAAAAACCACCCAGCCGGGACAGACTGAGCCAGTGAGCCTGCAATTAAAAAAATCTGCCTGCTCGGTCCCAGACATTCCTGCAGCTGCAGGCTCGTGGGGTGGCTGGGCCCCTGGCTGGGGAGCGTGCATGCCTGGGCCCTGGCTGGGCAGCCCTGGGGGGCTGGCAGGCACTGCTGGGCTTCACCTCCCAGGGGTGTTGTTCCTTCTCTGTGAGCAGTGAAATTGGGTTTCCAAGCTCCTGGCGCCGCTCCTCTCCCCTGCCTTTTGGGGCTGACCCCAGCTCTTTGTCTGCACGAGGCACATGCGAGCCAGCTGTGCTGGGGAGCTACCTCAGCGCAGGAATTTCACACTTGTTCTCTCTGTGTGTAGTTTATAAGCCACGGGCAGGCTGCGTTAACGAAAGAAGGAGCCTCAGAAACCAATGTGAAGGGGAAAATGAGCACACCACCCCGCGCTGGGGGTGGCTGGGCCGGAGGCGAAGCCCCCTGGGCTCCGTGCCGCCTGCGCACAGCCCCTGCTCTGTGTGCTGGCAGTGCTGCCACAACAAACGCGCCTGTGTTTCCTTTTGGGTTGGTGGGGAAGGAGCAGGGCTCGGTGCCAACAATTGGGCTTTTCAGATCCTGGGGCTGCTGAGCCTTGCGTACGTGTTTAGCTTTGGATGATGTAAGTTCTGGGTTTTAAAACCAGGGGGTTTTAGCACGTCAGGTGGTGTCAGTTGGGCGTAAAGCACGAGCGTGGTGCAAATAGGGCTGGGGCTCTGCTTGGGGCTTCCGTGCAGTGAATTGTGGGGATGCTCTTTGCTCTTTCCGAGGACAGTAGCTCTTTTTGTGTCTGTGCTCCAGGCCAAAATAGCTCCGAAGCCACTCCAGTTGCATTCTGTCCTGGTCACTCTGCTGCTTTCCAAACTGTAGATTCTACTAAGGGTGGTGCTGAGTATGAAAGACGCTGTATTCACTTAATTTGTTAAAAGAGATGGCTTCGAAACGCAGCTATTGGTGTTGCTCTAAAGACTGAGGAAAGGTGAATGACTGTATTATTTTGAGTAGACAAAATTTGCAATTCAAAATACACTTTAAAGTATGTCTACTGATGGCCATGGCAGGGGAGTTTTGCCACCACCTCTGGTTGTCTGTCTTGCTTCTCTGCTGGAGACTTCCCTGGGAGGAGCTGCCTAGGCCTCATGAGCCCTTTTTTTTAGTTTAAACCACTGAGGAAGATGAGTTGTGCACCTTGTCCCATCCTGTGAGCAGAAATGACTGGGGTAAAGATGTGCTCCTCCTTGTGTGAGAGTGATAGTTCTGCAGGCAGTGGATGGAGCAGGGAGCAGGAGGGCAAAGTCATCTTGAACAAGGGCTGTTTTTGTAGGTTTTTTTTCCAGAAATTGTTAGTTCTTCTGCAGAGATGGAAGGGTGTGGGTATCCCAAGGCTGGGCAGGTATCACATACAAAATGCACCTTGGGTGCCTCTGGGTGGCTCTTAGCTAAGTATCATCCCTGTCTCCAATACCCCCAGGGCTCTCCCCATCACAAGCAGAGTGCTCTTGTGGCATTATTGGCAGAGAGGCTGAAGAAGGTGAACGACTGCATGATCTCTTTGTTGCTCCAGGTTATCTTGCCTGGGATGAAACTTGGGTATCTCAGCAGAGGAGGCTTGCCTGTGGCTGTTCTTGTGCTAGTTATGCAAGTGATGTCTGGGATAAGAAACAGTCATTGCCAGGGAAATTTAATCACTGAAAAGCAAGATAAGGAGCTGTGTGCATTCCTTAACTGCTCCTCTGTTGTGCCTTTTTACCTCTTTTTTGCCCGTCTCATCACCAATGGCCTTAGCCAGGTCAGTACCATGGTTCTCACAGGTACTAGCAGGCAGCTCCTTTGTAGTCCTTCTTAACTGCTTAATTTCTTCCCTAAACAAAACATCAGCTTCAGAGTGCATTAGGAAAGCATCTGAACACACATGGTATTTGTCTGATGGGCATCCCACAGCAATGAGAAATTTCACACGGTTTGTCTGGGTCAGTAAGCCAACTCGTTTCCTATTGCTCTGGTTGCACCTCCTGGAGCTGTATGGTAGCAATGCTGCCTAATAATAGGAAGCTTTATTTACAGTGCATTATATGGTATGAAAACTCATATCAAGCTTTTATTCCTGCAGTTTTAGCTCTGTGTGTGGCAGCTGTCTTGCCAACCAAAAAGCCATGAACACAGATTTCAACACATGAGAAAGAGTTGCCTCTCAGTGTGCATCCTTCCTCGCTTCTTGAATTTTTGAACGTTGGTTAGCATTGAGATCAGACAAATTGCTTAAATAAAAATGGCTAGAGCACTAGACCTTTAAAAGCATATCAAAATGTCATGCTTTTATTTGATATTGGCATTTTAGGTCAGGAATATGGAGTTTGAATTGCTGTTAGCATGGACATCTTGTCTAAATCTATTTCCACGTTTTAGCCTGACCTTTCGTGACAGACCTAGCAATCCCTTTCAAGAGGGGTATAGTTTTGGTTGGCACTGCGTGAACCAGAGATTGGAGCAACACCAATGATCTCTTCTATTTCCTCCCGCCCTCCCTCCCACTCACCTGGCAACTTCTAAAATACCGCATACAGTTGTTATACTGAGAGAGAGCTGGCTGGTCCGTTTACATTTCTATTATCTCCAACTGTTTGCAGGCTTTTTGCTCTATGGTTGACTGTCTCCATAAAGCTCAAACTGGAAGCCTGTGTAACTGGATCCTTTTGTGGAACGGAGCTGTTAGGCCCTTCTGTGAAATAGGCTTGTGGGCTCCCTTCACAAAATGCTGCTCTGCTGCCCCTTCTGAATTGTTATTAGATAAAGTTTATTGCAATCTTGGGAAAATAAGCATGATTGGTAGTGGGGAAAAGAAGGGGAACTACTCTTTCTAAAAACGAGTTGCTATTCCTCTGTATTGTCCTCTCTTGGAATTCCTGGTGTCTATATACTCTCATCCTGAGACTGTTACAGAACAAGTACAACTCAGCTTATGGAAATCCCAGAAATGCTGAGTTCCCATTTGGCATTAGTGCCAACTGTGGTCATTTTGGCTCTTGCCAAGTACCTGATCTTCCCAAGCCACCTGAAACTGCAGCTTCTCAGTAGAACCAGAGCAGTGGTTTTCAAGCCCTTTTTTGTTTTTGTGTGCTGAATAATTTTCTGGGGAAGTTGGTGGACGCTGCAAACTTGAACTTACTTGATGTTGTTTAGTTTCCTTTGTTATCCTTTGTAGATCTTGTAACCACCACTACAACAAAAAACCCAGAGGAGAGTGCTCAGCAGGACTGAAAATGAGAGGGTTTTAGTTCTGGCACATCTAAGGGTCTTTGTATTGGTTCTGCATAGATGAGGCATGGTCACCGTGAGCCTTGATTTATAACATCTTGCTCCGTTACTGAATTTAGCTGTAGCCTTTGGAGAAGACTACAGCTAAATAACATCTCCATGTGTGCTTGTTAATTTAATGTAAGGAATAAAAATACTGTGTTTTTTTTTTTTTTTTTTTTTTTTTTAACTTTTTCAATGGAAGGTTAAGATACTCCATTGTAACTCATTTAACTTCAAGCACCATTTTCAGTTCTTCGGGACAATCCCAGTCTAGCTCTACATCTTCTGCCATGCTGAAGTGTGCCCTGAGAACCTGATTTTTGTTTCTTTTGATGATGCTGAATTTCAGCGGTGTGAGATCACAGTGAGACGGTGAGATCGCTGAATTGTCTGCAGCCAACTCCAACCCCAGCAGAAAGTAGCAGTTTCAGGATCACTTCTCTCTTTTTTTTCCCCCTTCTAACTACAAGAACCTTCCTGGTATCGCACATTTGTTGGTGTACCTTGCGCAACGACCTTGTGTGTAAAATCCTCAGCAAGTTTCCAATTCCTCAGGAGTCCTGCAACGTTTCTCTCTCGTTCCCTCCCGGCCCAGATGGTCTGTAGCAGATGCTCGCTGGAGCTGTTCCGCAGCCAACGGTGCCGTATGAAAAACTAAACTATATTTAATACACACAGAGACACATGCACGCACAAGTATATATCTTCCTGTGTGTGTATGTGTGCGTAGCCTTAACTGGCTTTGGAGTTGTGCATTGCAGATAGGTAGTGCAAGGTTCCCTCGTTTGTTTGTCTGGCTATATACCTTTCTTTTCCTAGAACCAGACAGACTCATTTGGTTCCAGGAAAGTGTTTTCCCTCCGCCAGGTGCTCTGTGCTTGAGCTAGCAGAAGGCAGAATGCCGGGGGCAGTGCTGGCTGGGAGATAAACAGGGTTTCACATGGCTGTGCATTGCAGCTGGCTCGCAGAATGCGTGGAAAAAAAACATGACGTCCTCCATTTAAATGCGGATTGTGTTCTTGTTGCTGCTGCTTTGGTCGGGAAAGGGGCCTGTTGCTTCACAGTGATCCTTTCTACGTGCCAGGGTGTTTTGGCTGATGGGTGAGCAGAGGTGCCTGCCCCCTCTCAGATCCCTCGCTGAGCAGTGGGAGGGATGCTGGTGAGGGGAGCCCAGCCTGGTGGCCCTGCAGGCTGGGCAGGGGCGGTTGGGTGCCAGGCAGTATTTCATGCCTTACGGGAATTTTGACAGAACTTGGAAGAGAACACCATTTTCTGTCTTCTGAGCTCTGGGATAATCACTACACAAGCACGGGCCAAGGGGTCAGCCTGTGGGGACGTGGAGCCAGCGCTTGCTGGATGCTGGGGCGGATGTCTGAGAGAAGGCCGAGTGCCCGTCCTTCCCGCACGGGCTGCGCCTCTCGGTCCCTTTCCTGCCTGCTCATCAGGCACCGAGTTGCCTCTGAATGGCTCGAGTAAGCTTTTGGCTGCAGCTCGCACAGGTCTGCGTTTGCCTTGGCTGGGATAGCGCCAGGGAGCGATTACATGTGCCGGTGCTTATGCAATGTCTGAAATTTCCCTCCGCCCGTCTCTATCCCCAGGACTCTGGCAAACTTCTCTGGCTGTCTCGGGAGAGTCATCCTCTGCTCCGCGCGGTGCGCTCGCTCGATACAGGCAATTAATTAAATCACAGCGCTGCGAGGGAAAGTGCCTTTGTTTGTGCATTAGCATTTGAGGGATGTGGATTGGGAAGGGGTGCGTGCGTGTGTGTGTGCTGGCTGGAGGCGTTGGCTAGAACGCAGCTCTGCTTTTAGTGCCAGAAACTCGCATCGCCTGGTGGAGTTAATCCTGTAATTAATCCTTGAAACAGGATGAAACTCCTTCTTCCCTTAGATGCTCCCTCTGCTTCCTCTCTGTCACTCGCTCATTTTTTATTTATTTAATTATTTTTTAAATTTTATAAAGAAAAACGTTAAGGAAGTTTTATTGACCTTTTATTTATTAAAAGCCCAAAGTATCTTGTTCTCTGTGTGCTTGAATTGGGGATGATTGTGTTTGTGCTCCTTCTTGGGTTGAAAGCAAGAATAAAATGACTTGCCTTGGATGATCTCTGCTATGGACAGCCTTCTGATGCTGCAAACTCAGTGTTTGGAAAGGAGGAGAGGCTGTTAAAGAGATGCCCAGACATGTGCAGCTTTGCTAACTAGGAAGTGTAAAGGAGACTTTGAAAAGAGCAATTGCTGAATGAGTTCCTTTGAAATCGCTCCCTCCACGTGGAGGCTTCCTTTTAATTCCCCCACGTGCCCCGGCATTGCCCTCACCCAGCCTGCTGGGAACTTCCCATTGCCACTGAAAACAGGCATCTATCATGTGTGGTGTGTTTGGAAATTCAGTATGGGATCTGAAAACGATCACATAGCATTTGCTTGTGAGTCCTTGCAGGTTGTTGCGAGTGTTTACTTTTGCTTTGGTACAACTGCAGCTGCCCCTAAGGAAAAAAATCCGTATCAAAAGGGTAAGGAACAGTTTGTATGTGTGGGTGTTGCTGGCTGATTTTGTTTTCAATCTCTTTGATTGAGAAACCCTGAAGTCCAGTGCTCCCTCTCACAGCCCCTGCCTGCCTCTCCTTCCCTGTGGTGTCCACAGCCCTCACCAGACCAGCTCGGGTGTGGGGAGCAGCACTGAGTCACTCCCACAGCAGGGCTCGGGAGCCCAGCCTTAAAAATAAATGCAGGGAGAAGGCTTTCCATGGGCTGGTGCCGCAGGATGTGTTTGCCACTTGCCTTTGCCAGTTGAAGTGCTGAGTTTATCGAGCACTTCGCTTGGAGCTTGCTCCCGAGTGGGTGGGTTGTGTGTAGCGCAGCAACCTTTGGTCTTAAACCTTGGGTCTTGAACTGTGTTCCCTGTCTGCCTTCCTGATAAGGATAGCGAGTTATCTGGAGTGTAGGAATGCAAAGCAGCATCAGCAGGTTTCCCAGCTCTGAGTCTGTGTAGGTTTCTCCTATACGTGCTGCTGCTCTAGTAAACAGCCTTGTTTTGTTGCAAGAAGGCCAAAGGAAACTACTATGATTAATTAGTTTACGTTTATGTAAATCGAGGGTTGTAAAACTTCCCCAGATTGTTTCCTGTTTGAATTCCTGCATATCTTTGTGGGGAAACCTCCAATCTTGGATTCGGAATGTCTTGGGTCAAAGAATTCGTGCCATTCCTTTATGGTTATCCTCCCCCACCTTTATTAAAAAAAAAAAAAAATACATATATTGTGTCCCTTTATAACTACTATGAATGGATCTGGCTTCAGCTTAGAAAGTCAATGGTGACTGATCATCCTTCCTTTTTCTTTATTCTTTTTTTTTTTTTTTTTTTTTTTAATATTATGTTCCTTTATAACCACTATGAATGGATCTGACTTTAACATATAAACTTATCTGCAAGCTGGTAGTGCCATTCGCCAGTGCTTACTCCCAGTTTCAGTAGTTGAAGTTCTTGTTCTGCATTCATTTCCTCTTTGACAAGCTAAATATATTGGTTTCTGCTTTTGTTACTTGTTTTTGTTTTGAGGCAGGATTTCCAGCTCTGCAGTGATTCTGACGATCCTCTGGAATTCCCTGGCTGATCAACATCTTTTGCTGTTTTTTTTTTTGGAATTTGGCAGTACAGGATTTGAGCGTGGCTGTGGCCAGTAGCAGCTTCATCCACAATGAGCAGGGAGAAAATAAATTCCTCCTTCATTTAATACAAAGAAAGAAAAAAAAAAAAAAAGCAAGAGGTTTGCATGGCAGGCTGTACTGTTACCTCCCTCCAGTTCTTTAGCTGTGGGGACCGGGTGCCAGCCCCCATCTCGGGATGGCCATGAGCATCCCAGGGCTGGGCCCAGGACTGTGTGAGGCAGCGATGCTCTGGCTCTGGCCAAGGGCATGAGCTGGGCTGAAGGGAGGGGAGGGCTCTCCTGGTGCAGGAATTCCTCCCCAGGCCCCAAAGCCTGCAGCACCTGCCTGGCAGGTGCTCCTTTGGCCACTTTCCTCCCACAAACCCAACTCCACTTTGAGATCTCCACTTCTGATTGTCCACTCGTCCATCAGGTGAGCGTGACTGGGGGCCTTTCTTTTGTAGCAGTAAGATTTTTTACCTTTGGCTTTATTTAACACATGGTGCTTGTTTATGGCCACTTGTCAACTAATCTGTGTTTTGTTTCTGTGACCTGACCTCATTACTCACTGCTCCTGCTGGAGCTGCCTTATCTGCAAAGTTCAGTGGTTGTGACTTCTCCTCTCAGGTCATTGATAAAATAGGAGAGTCTGGGGCCAAGAACTGATCCCTGAGGGAACCCACTGAAAACATATGGCGCAATTTACTGGTTTATGTTTCACATCAAAAGATTTCTTATTTATTTAGCCCACTGAATGTGTCATCTTGACTTTGTATCACTGTGGCTTCATTTTCTGTACAACCATGCGAGTTGCCTTACCAAAGAAAAGGTGTATTAAGCTTGTAAGATTATTACAAAAAGAGACAACATTTGCAAAGCTGGATTATAAATGGTTCTGGAATTATAAGCAAAAATTAGACTTCTTTCCCTTTTGTTCTTGGAGTCTACTCTCTTCCTTCTCCATCTCTTCCCTTAGTCAGGAATGAACAGCAGGTAGGTCAATTTGCTGTTACTTTGGCTGCCTTATTTACACTTAAATATATATATTTTTTTTCCAGTCCATCAGTATTGTCTCTTGCTGAAAATAGTTTCAAGAGCTCCTTAGCAGCTCTGCTCAGACTTTTCAGATGGAGGCTTTCTAGGCCTGCTAATTAAAATGGTCAGCTTTGAGTAGCTGTTGTTTTTATCTTCTCCTTCGTTGTTGTTGGGCTGAAAATCGGTTCATTACCATCCTGTGGGATGGCTGTATCATCTGTTATTTCTCATATAAAGAGCAGTAATTCAGAACCGCCCCCTCCCAGGAGTGTTCAATTAAACATTTTGGTCCTCTCCCCTTCCCCCACAAAGCTTCAGCCAAGCAATTGCCCGATATATAATTAACATTCTTCTAGGGCCTAACAAGCTCAGAAGTGGTCTTGTTTCCCTCTGAATTGTATTTTCTGTTAACTCTTTCTTGTTTTCTACGTTCTGATACATGTTAACTCTCCTTAATTTTCTCCTTTCTTCCAGTAGCCTAAATATGTAAGAGTCTTGTGGGTGCTCTTATATCTGTGGTAGGCAGGGTTGTTTGCCTCGTATGGCTTTCTCTTTACCTGCCACGGTGAGTTGGCAGGGTTTTTTGTTGTTGTTATTTGTTTATTTAGGCATATACTGAAGTGTTCATAAATGATTTACAATCCAAAAAGCCCAGCTTGGAAGGGACCTCAGAGACCATCTGGTTCTACCTTGATGCCTTCTTGTTTAAAGGCCTTCTCCTGGGTTCTCTTGATCCTCTGTTGTACAGGGGCAGCTTGAAGAGCTTGACCAGCTCATCAGGACTGCAGAGCATGGGCTGGAGGAAATGTGTATATTTTGTGTGGTTTGTTGCAGAAGGGTAGGGAAATCTCAGTGAAGTCAAGTTTGGGCTGCACTGATGGTGGTGTTCTCACAGCAGAATGCCAGCTTCCCCCTGCCCTGGGGATGCTGGAGCCCCCAGCAGTACCCTAATATTTCTGATCTCTTTCCTGAACTCGCTTCAGGTGTGGAAGAAGAAAAAAAATCAGAGTAAGTCCATAACAGTGGCAAGAATGACCATTTTATGATTTATTATTTTTTTTTTTAAATATCATGGCACAGAAGTCAGTGACGCTTGGCAAAAATACGTAACTGGGGACAGAGGAAGTTCTTGTGTAACCTTAGAGTGCTGCATATCTTTTGTAGATTTAATTTTATTCCTTTTGAAGCATGGTGACTTTCCCCTTTCCCATCCCATTGCCTTCCCTGTGCATCTCTGCTCTTCTGGCTCTGTTGCCCCTATGCCTCTGCTCTGCTCCTCCCCTGGAGCCTTTGCCTGTAGCTTGGAGCATCATTCCCAATTCCCAGGAACTCCTTTACGCCCTGAGAAGTGCTGCTGCTTGGGAGCAAAGGTCTGGAAATGAAATGTTGATGTCCAGACCTTTGTGAGATGCAGAGGTCTGCAGGGAACTGCAGGAACAGCAGGAATTCTGCTGTGGATGCCCCATCCCTGGAGGTGTTCAAGACCAGGTTAGATCAGACCCTGAGCAACCCAGTGTAGTGGTTGGTGTCCCTGCCTATGGCAGGAGGGTTGGAACTAGGTGATCTTTGAGGTCCCTTCAAACCCATGCTTTATTCCAACCTATGATTTATGACGCTCTAAATGGGGGAGGGCTGTCAGAAGATGCTGAAATGCCTGTTCACAGCCAAATTAAAAAGTCTCCCTTGTATCATGAAGACTTGTGAAGAGAGAGAGACAGTGCACATACTACTAAATAAGCTGTTCCCCTGGTTCCTGTATCTCAGGAAAGCATGGAGAACGAAGCTTACAGACTTTGTTTTGGTTTTTGTTTTGTTTCGTTTTTTAAGACCGTGTGTTAGGATACAGATGTTTCCATCTACTGCTATTTTAAGGCCTGAACCTTCATTCAGAACCATTCCTTTTTTTCCTTTTTTTTTTTTTTTTAATATAAATAAAGATGACTGAAGTAATGTTTTCTGGCTCCATGACAAAGGAATTGTTATAGGAAATTGGAATTCTGTCTCTAAAGTATGGGGTGCCTTAAAATAATGTGTCTAGACAAATGCTGCGCATACTTCTCTATGTATATTTATTTTATCTCGTTCACATCCTGTCTCCTTGTTTCCTTTCTCTCTCCAGCTTTCAGTACAGTTTCAAAACAAACTGGTCTGCCTCCGACACAAGTAATAGCAAGTGACCCCCACCGCTCTCATGGTGATGTAATGCAAAATGCATCTTCTTCTTAGAGGTTGGTGAAGGTACTGGTCCATACAAAGCACGGTGCCAGAACTATTTCTGTGAATTTCTTTGTGGATTTCTGCAGAATTATGGGTGTACCGGTGCAGTGGGTGTCTTAAAGCCTCCGTCTCATGGTGAGGAGGGCCACTGGAGGCAGCTTGAAATGCAAGGTGTACTTTCGTGGGGTGGGTTTGGGCAGAGCTCGCTGCTTCAGTGCAGCTCTCTAGTGTCATGGCTTCAGGTACAAGATAGGGGCAGTCCCCCCCAGGTGTCTTCACTAGTCCTATTACTCTGCTTTCTTAGCTTCCCAGGGCAGTAGCTGTGTGGACACGAAGCATAGGGCATAGGTGCAAGGTGAAAGATTTTTGAAAGTTTTGGAAAAGTTTAGGAAGGTCTGGGTTTGATTATACCCGGTGTTGGGTGCATACAGAGACGATACTTTGCCACAGTGCAAGGTTGTGGGAGGGATGAGAGGTATATCAGATCAAAACCGAGGATGTTTTTACTGGAAGCAAGGTGTAGGACTTGCTTACAGGTAAGGGGTTCTTTAACATGATGGCTTTTCCACTGTCTGGCTCGATCACATGCTGGAGTGGGATTTGACATCAAACTGCCTGTCCTAGTGCACAGTGCTTAATGTGTAATGCTCCACGATAGCAGCACAGAACACAAAGTCCTGCCAGTGTTGTTTCTCTTCCTGCCTGATAGTAGATATCTGTCTGATAGAGGGGGCAGCAGTTTCTGCTGGGCAGGGTCTAAGCACCGTGGCAGCTGAGGTCATCGTCAGCCAAAGGCTGCTGGTCCTTGAGCTCTGATTCAGGCAGGGCAGTTCACCTCCCAGGTAAGGTGCTGTGACCTGTGGATTTCTTCACATTTGTTTTGCAGAACCACTGTTTGTTTGTTTATTTATTGGTTTATTTATTTCTCCTTGCCCTGTGATCAAGCACCTGGCTTTTGTTTTTGTTTTGAGCTCAAGGAAGGATTATATGTGTGCGGTGTTCTTTTTGCTTCTAAAATATTACATGCATCTGCAACGTTAACCCCTATGTCTACATACATTAGGCAGCACTTTATAAAAGCTATCGTGTTCTCCATAATCAACTTACGGAGTCCACATTTGGACACTTGGAGAGAGCCTGACTCTTCAAAAATCAAAAGCATTTAAATAAACATTTAGGAGCTTAACTTTGTGTCCTTTCTTTTCCAGCCTCAGCTTCCATACTCCTACTCTTAAAACAAGCACACCCAAAAGACACCCCTCCCTCCAACTAAAAATGCATTTGTAAAACAAAACCTGATAACTCTTTAGTGAAATAAAACGCCCACTCTACCCTTAAGTCTACCCTTAAGCTGCCCAATACCAGTAGTAAAGCCTTACTTATTTTATAATAACCAGAAAACCTTAATTAAAGACCTGAATGATGACTGTGGTCATAATGTAGGTCTGCAGTTGTTGCTACGAAAAAAGAAGGAACGATAACCTCTGCAAGCTGGATTTCTGCCATTTAAACTTCGCAGCCCTTAAAGAAGTAAAGTTCTCGGAGACTAAAATAGCGATGTTTGGTTTAAATGTTAAGTGTCCTGTCAGTCATGAGTGGCAAGCGAGAGCGTGCAGCGAGCTCCAGCGATGGAGCAGAAGTTGTTGTTTCCTACCTACACTGTTCAGACTAATTTAGGATCCTCCTTTGAAAGATACTGGTTTGGTCCTTAGGGAGGAGGCTGTTGGGAACACTTTAAACATGAAAAAGGCAGAGCTGGGGAGCATCTGTGCTCTGCAGGAGCCCTCTGCACGAAGGGGAAGGTAGACGAGGCTCTGCCAGCATCCCCGTGCAGTGTGCCCGCTGGGGTGGTTGTTTCTGAGAGGCTGTGCCCCTGGCCTGAGGCTGGCAGCTTCAGGTGTTGCTTTTGATGTATGGGGATGGTAATGAGACTTTGTGGGGTGAGCAGATGAGCCAAGTGCCTGCAGGGCAGGTTACAGCATCTCTGCTTTAAGTAACTGTCTGACTGGTGTGGTGCTAGTCCGTGATGGGGACAGGGTTTTGCCCCGCTGTAGTCCCGCTGGTTAATCCCCGTGGCTTCTGATTTCTTCTCTTGGTTATCCTTTTCTTCTTCCTGCTACACTTTAAGATGGGCGCAAGGCCCTTTACAAAGGGCTTATTTGTGCCCTTCAACAAGCCATGCTGATACACCAGGACTGAGACAAGTTTTCCTTGCTTTCCCCCCCCTCCCACCTCCCCGGTGAGCGAAGGTGATAAATGAAACCAAGTGCAGTGTGCCCAAATGTTGTGAAATAGTGCTCTAATGTTAAGGCCGTTCTGTGTGTATTTAAGAAGAAACTAAAGTAACTGTTTTCTTTCAAAAGTGGCAATAAGTTAAACCAGCTGTGCAATGACAAAACGTATTATCCCCGCTGCCTAGCTCTTGGGCAGCTAACAAGACCATAAATGCCCACTGGTGAGTTGTAAAATTTGTATACAGAGATTTCAGCCTGTCTGAAGGCTTTCTTTCACTGCTTGTTTTTGGCTAAACACTGGGTGGCTGCCCAGAAGACGCTAGTTCGATGCAAAACTTGCAGCAAATATAAGTTAAATGTAAGTTCCTTCCGAAGAGGCAGTAGGTGCACCAACCCGCCCAGCAAATGCTTTTGACTGGCATGAAATGCATGGAGCATAGCTGGGGCAAAAAGAAAATAAAACAAACAAAACCAGCTGCATCTGCTCTTCACTGGATGATTTTTAAAAAGACATAACTGGTCTGTTTAAACGCCTTGCCTGGATGCCAGAAACCACCAGAGACACGAATGACTAAGGTTTGGAAGCTCAACTACCCTCTCTGTCTAGGGTGAGTCACGTCAGCTGGAGGTGGCAGGGGGAGGCTTGCTGCTGCTCTTGGCATTTCGGAGGCTTGTCAAAGGCAGACCTGTCAGCCAGGCTTGTCTCGGAGCCTCTCAAATCACTCTGGGTAAATAATTGTGGCCATGCTGCTCACGGATGGAGTGAAGGGCATGGGGAAAAGTGAGGGAGAGCTTCATTTTTCTGTAGTTCTGCAGCTCAAGCTGGCAGCCCAAGAGCTGATTTATGAGACAAATGAAGTGCATAGCAGTGACCCTGGTGTCAGAGGAGAAAAATAAACAAACAAGCAAACAAACAAACAAAAAATCTTCAAACCAAAAATCCCTTAAAAATGAAAAAAAAATCAGTAGTTGAAACAAACAAATGAATATGTCTGACCTGAGCGCATAATCCAGACGCTTGCAACACAAAATTGATAATGTTTTTTGAGGTCTTGCCCAGGGACCCAGATGGGGAGCCTTCCTGAAGGGCTTCCAGCTCACTGAGTCACCGCGCTGGTGTGCTGCCCCCCGTGACTCACTCCTCTCTGACTTTAGCTCCTATGGGGAGGGGAAATAGAAAAACATGCACCCAGCCTATTGAAAAGTTAGACTGGGTCCAAGAATTGTGCACTGGGGGGAGGGCAGGGGAATGTGAGAAGGATTTTCCTATTTTGAATGGCTCCCAAGAGGCCTGTGCTAGGAATGAGCAATAGCATCCTTTTCTCTGTCTGCGGACACTGGGCTTAAGAGACACTGAACTTCAGGGTTCACCCTCTTCTCACCCTTGCCTTGACTGTGCAGGGGCTCCTCCTTTTTCTTTCAACTCCTCTTTACCCCTAGTTATTACAGAGTTTAATTTTATTTTTAATTCCCTCTTCAAATCCAAAGTTCTTTGGAGGAGGACAGGTTACAGAAAGTAGAAGAATATTTTTGAACGAGGAACGGCGAAGGAATAAATATGCTGCTTGAAAAATCCCCCATTAGTTAAAAATAAGTAGGCTGCTGCTTTGCCGATTGTGGGTTGGAAATACTTGAGTGTTTGCAATGGAAGTGTGTGCATGCATGTGTGCATAATGGGGTGGATTATAAGATTTGCTCAGCATGAACTTCAGCATTTCCAGCTGTGTAACCTGAGCAAGTTGGGAAGATGTGCAGATTTAATTACCATGTAAATCCATTAGCTCTGAATTTCCTGGCATTTGTTTTGCTGATGACACAACCTGAATGTTATTCACTTAGTGGATTTTTTTTAATCCATCCAATTTTTTTTTATTTTTTTTTTTGTGATTAAAATGAGTAATTGCTGGTGTGAGACTCCAAATGATCCTATCTGCTGTTATGGTAGATCTCTTCGCTGTTTTCAAATACCGCTTTCATGTTACTCTTCACATCCTCCTGCAAATGAGGCAATTTCAGTGTAGTCAATGACTATATAGTAAAGAATTTTATAGTAGAGTAAAAAAATTGAGCAACTATTCCTCTGCATCTTGGTTTTGACTTTTTTTACACTGTAAAAGATATACACCTAGAAATCTGAGGTTCCTTCTGTTTGTCCTGGGCAGGTACATAAGCCAATCTCTGCAGTTTTATCAGCTTGTTTGAGGCGTGACTAGTGGGCACTGTTTACAGTCCTCAGTCTCCCTGTTCTCTGCAGTGGCTGTGTGTAAGATGTTTCTCCTGCCATCAGAGCGCTCTTCCAGCTATTCTGGTTCTTAATCAGGCCAAAAGGGAGGGTCTTTGTGTCTCATTTAAGAGTGAGCAGTTAGATGTGCCTGCAGTTGCATCCTCATTAATACTATGGTCTGTCCAAGAGGTCTTCTGGGGAACTGAAATTTCAGCCGGTTCAGGTACAGTCAGATGACTTTTTTTTTTCAATTACACACTGCCAAACATAGTTGGTTTCTCTTTTCCCCTATTCTTCTCCTTCCCCAAATTAACACATACCAAAGGTAAGCACTCTAGTATATCAAATTGTATAGTGTGCAGCCATCTGCTCTTCCACTCTTTTCCTTGTGGGGGTGCTGGAGAGAGTTGGCCTTGATTCTCTTTCAGCCCCCCATCTTTGGAATCAGTCTGCTGGAAAAATACTGTGTTGCTGCCAGGTCGTCCTTCATTTTTCATCCTTGTAAGAGCAGTTCAGCAGGAGCTTGGATCTGTGCCTCATAACAGTGATGTATCAACGCATCCTATGCCAGTAGATGAGCTTTTCTGTTCCCTCAAGGGTATATGTGAGTGAGTTGTGGAGGTGAGGCTATAGGGGGCTCCATTGGTAGCTCTTCTCAAAGCTGACAAAGATGAATACTACGTGATCCAAGCCGTGGCTGAGTTTGGAGAAAAATGTGTGTTGGCCAGCTTCCCTACTGCAAAAATAAAGAATTGCCAGAAGAGGAAGAAGCTGAGGGATGCAATGTACCTGAAAATCTGCAGAGTTCGTGTTTGAATCTATGTGAAAATGAACTGATGCCCAAGTGCTGATGAGTGCTCAGAACAGTTGTCTTGGTTGTTTGGAAGCTGGCTCACACCTCCAGGGCATTGCTGGTGAACTTGAAACAGGAAAGCCAACTGCACCACCAGCAACATGTCTGGGAAGAAAACACAGGTGTTCAGGGAGCTTTTTAGAAATTGCCTTCGGGGGGGGGGGGTATGCAGAAAGTCGTGGACTTCTCTGCTGCATCATCACCATTGGTAGGATTGTGTATGCAGTCCTCCATGAGCAACGTCTCTAGGCATGGTTCTTCATTAGCTGGAGAGGGCAGATCTCTGCTTCAGGACTTAGGGAGATGCCGCACTTTCAAACCCAGGTAGAGCTGTGTGTGGTGCCTTTGACAGCTCTTGTCATACAACCAAGTCTAGGGCTGAGCCCACTGAGACAGAATAGCACGTATGTGCCATCTTTAACCACTGGCACCTTGCCTGGATGCCCCAGGGTTTGAAGCCTTGTGTTAACAGCTGTGACTCCTAGTCAGACCTCCTCAGCTACCATATAAGCAGCTGCCAGATGCTTGTGAAATGTGTTTGGCTCCTTGAAAAGGAGATGGTATCTCCATGTAGCCGCTCTTCTTGGTGTTTGATGCTATTAACTGGAAATGGTGCTGTCTTTTGTGATGCTCTTTTATCTCCTACACACCTTTGATTATACAAACTATGAAAGAGCTGTGGAAGAGATGATTCCCTCTTCTCCCAATTAACTTAGGGGGAGAGAGGAAACTGTGGGTGGGGACAAATTCATGCCTGGGGTGCGTATCTACATCCCTACAGATGGGGACTGATTTGTCTCCCCTATCTCCATATCTTGTCTGTGAGTACTGCCTTGTACATGATGTCCACTCTGCGTATTCCTTTGGTACAGAGGAAAGGATGCAGTCTCTGCCTTGCTCCCTGCTCCTGTTATTGAAGCTCAGACCTTACAAGTGGTTAATATTGGGCAGTTTTTTACCCACAGGCCAATGGTGGGCTTCACTTTTATCCCAAGTGCCTGGTGGACAGAAGCAATGCTCCCACACAGGGGGTTCCCGTTGTGCATCCCTCCAGGAGCAGCAGGCCTGCTGCCCTGACTCAGGGAGCTGGGCAGGAGCAGTGACTCCCTGGAGGGGAATATCTTAAATTTGTGGCTGGTTCTCGCCCCAGCACATTGCGTGTAGGCCGGTTTGCTCTTGGATTGACACTTGAAGAACACGGCGTGCTTGTAGGATTTGTCTGGAGTGCGGGGCACGGCCTGCTTGTAGCACTTGGCTGGCAAGCAGGGTCCTGGTGCCTGTGGTGGGCCGAGGTGCCGCTGTTGCAGCTCCCATCTGGGATATCTTTGCTGGAAAACCTTGTGTGTACTCTTGTGGGAAGCACGTAGTAGGTCTCCTATTTGACACAGTACATTTTCCAGGCTCAGCCAAGCATGTCACTTGATTAATAATTTAACTGTAGTTACGGAATGTCGTCTGGGGTTCTCGGCTTCACTCCTTTTTTAGTGAGTTCTTCGAAAGCCATTTTCCTGGGCACGCCTGTTTCATTCTTTGTCCTGATAACGTGACACCTTGAGATAATCAGCGCTATCTCTGCCCTTCAGGCTATCTGCTGCAGAAGCCAGCCCTCCCACGAAACTACCAAAACCTGACCAAGTCTGTTTTACCTCAGAGATGCTCATTTGAGCAGACAAGCAAGACAAAAAATTGTCCCTTAGGCAGAGCTGGAGAAAAGGGGCTTTGTCTGGCAGGAACAGTCCGAGGCTGTGAGAGCTGCAGCCTGCGGCTCACTTGGCCTGCAGCCAGATAGGACTTTCTAAGAGCCATCCAAAATCCACCGCGTGCCCGGATGCAAGAGCTCTCTCCTGTTTGCTCACCGTGGAGCCGATGTCTGTAGGTGTTTTGTGTTCCCCCAGAGCACCTGGCTCATAGGCGGGAGCCCACGTCCAAGCAGGTTGGCGGCGAAACTCTGTGGAGCTGCAGCTTTCCCCCTGCAAACGCGAGCCCTGGTGTTTTGTTTGTCTTTGCAGTGCTCTGGGAGAAGGGGAAGTGGAAGATAAGGTTACAGCTGTCCTAAATCCACGACTTTTTACGGAGGTTAAAATCCCAGCTGAACACATCACTTTGCTCTGTGGGGAGGAGAGTTTAATAATTCAAGTGGACTCCTTGTAGCAGTGTAGCTGCAATTAGTGCTGTCACCGGCAGTGGTGTGTGAGGATAGCAGGAAGCTGGCAACAGAGCTCTCTGCAGAGGCTTTTGTTTGTTTGTTTGTTTGTTTTCTGAAAAGCACTTTTTTCATGCAAGTGTTCTTTTCTCTTTTTTTTTAAAAAGGTAAACTTTGGTGGGGAAAGATGCCAAGTTGAAAGCCGCAGACAAAGGACTTCTTTCTTCTCCAACCAAATGTATATTCACTTTCTGGCAGTGTAAAATTCTCCGTTTCCTCCCGAAATTGCCCTTTCCTCTTCCTGAGTGCAGGGGTGGTTGCTGCACTGTCAGGATGGAGGGCTGTTCGGTGGCTTTTCGGCTCTGGAAGTGGCTGCTGATGCCTGCAGTGTGTGTGGAAACAGTGAGGAGAGGAGGAGGGTTGGTGATGGGAGGATGTGCCTTGAAAAGGTATAGGAGAGCAGTTTAGGGTTAGGTGGAAACTGTGAGGAGCTGGCTGCCTAACTACTAAAAGCTTCAGCTGTAGCTGCTGCTTAAATGCCTTTTCTTTTTTAATTCTGTAAGCAAACAGGGCTGCTTTCAATGAGACTATTGTTTTCCTTATAAAAAAAAAAAAAGCAAGATAGCTTCACGTGTTCACTGTAGTAGAGACGTGTATAAACAAAATATTCCTGTGATTCAAGCACTGTTGTTTTTTCTAATGACTGAGAAGTCCAGATCCCCCAAAACTGAATCTCTTCACTGAGACCAGTCTGGCCTGTGGTCCTTGTTGGAGGCTTCTTTGTTGGTCAGTGTTCAAAGTTACATCACAGATCACTAAAAATAAGATTAAAATGTGATAACAAAATGAAAGAACTATTTTAAAAATGGCCGGAGCATTTATTTACTGTCAGACACTTCTGTCGTACGTGCACTTTCTTTTCTTCCTCACAGCTTGCTGCTTGTCAGCCTTGCAGCTGCAATTGAGAAGGAGAAAGGACACATGTTGAGGAACATGTCGAACTCCCTTCCTTACCCCAAGCTCCTCTTTTTGTCTGTTTTCGGGAAGTTAAATGTTTGTTTCCTCTGTTGCTTTCCCTGAACTGGTTTTAGGAAAATTCCTCATGTAGAAAGAAAAAAAAAATCTAAACTAACTTTAAGCAAGTGGAAGAAGTAAAATAGCAATTGATACGAATTTCGTCCATATTGAAGCAGTGTTATGTAGAAAGCAAGCAGAAATCTTTGTGTGAATTTGCCAAAAATAGCTGAGTAGCTTGTGGTCACTTTGTCTTTCAGCTGGGTCTGTTTTAATTTAGAACAACTGAATTGTGTCAGACTAAGTCAGCGCTTAGGTATGATATTTTCCAGGGTGACATCCTCAGGTTAGATGCTGCTGCTGGTAATGTAGCTGTGTCTTGAAACCAGTGTACAAATGCAGTAGCAGCCCATTTTCAGCTTATGTTAGTCATCAGTCAGAGTAATGTATGCAGGAATTAGATAGAGGGAAATGTTCTAGCCAGTTTTAGGACAATATGCAAGCAAATATAATTGACACTTACTACTAGCCTGAAGGAAAAGAAGCGCGTAGACTATGGGGAAAAAAGTTATTTCTAAGCAAAGCACTGCTTTTTGTAGGTTCATCCTTGCCTTTTATCATGGTGGGGAAGCATTACTGTCCCCTGTTCACACTTTGACAGCTGCTTACCCTGCTTTACTCAGTGTTCTTATTGCTACATGAGGGTATTCAGCTAGTCCTGAGCATCCTTTCTCTTTCTGCTTTGCTTAGTAGGGAATAGTAGTTTATACATTTAGCCTTGCAGATATTGGGAAGCAGTCCTGGCTGTGAAGAGTGAGTCCTTGCGTATTGAAATTAAAATAAAAATGCCTTTCTAATGTGGTGATGACCTTCTTGCTGAGTCGTCTGAGAATTTTAGTACAGCTATCATTCACAGCAAGCTAATACAAGACTATGAATCCATTTTGCCATTTGTAAATGCTTTATTTTAGCCAGCTTGTTGTTTGTGCATAGTAACTGTGGTTCTCTGTTTGTTGCCTTATGTTTAGTAAATATTTTCTTTCCCTCAGTGTCTGTCAGAATTGACTGAAGCCTTTCTAATTTTGAAAGAAGTTCCAGTTAGTATTAGTGAGCATCTTGGAAGAGGCGCTGGTGTCCCTTCAAATGTATCATGGGCTCTGTAAGAGATGACTGAGCTCAGTGTTTTCCAGCATCAGGCCTTGAGGCCACAAATGCTGCTGGAGCTGTGCAATGTGCATGCGAGAGGTGTAAGCACACCGCTTCCCTCGTGGATTCATGCAATATTGACTAGTTTAATTCTTAATTTAGCCTACAGGAAGTCAGATCTTGAATTTCAGTGTTTGTTTCTGCAGGAGAGAGCAAGACGAAGAGCCAAGATCAATACTGCCTGCAAAAACAGAGCAAATCAAACAGACTTAGGACTGTGCCCCAGCTGACAAAGACTCCTATATAAAATGGTAGATAATGCCTGATTGTTTGGAAAAGCTTGTTATAATTCATTGTACAAACATTTTTGTACTAAAATAGAATTCTTTGTGTGAATAAGATGAGCAGGAATAGTTTTTTGCAATGCAGTTTCTTGGTCTGTCCAAGATGTCTTCTGACATTTGAAATGAAAACAGACAGAGCCACAGAGTTGTTGGATATTGATGGGAACTGCATTGGGGTCTCAAGGAAGAAGACCACGATCAGGAGATTTGGTTTGTGCTCATTTTGAATAAGAAACAAGCACAAAGTTATTTGTGGTGCACACAGACATACTATGCATTGTCAGTGTAATGCACCCAGTGTAATAAATAAAGTGGTAATTAGTACTGGCTGGCAGGAGCTCCAGCTGTGGGGCCTAGAAACTGGATGAGTGCTCTTGTCCTAGCTGGAATGCTACTTCTGAAATAGATATATAAATTGGCCAGGAAATCTACTGCATAGCAAATGCATTGCTTGCTTGTCTGGAGACGTGTGTGGACCCGTTTTGCTAGAGCACATCGCCTGGTCTTGGCAGTAGGAATTGTCATTTGGCAGTGGCAGAGGGTCTGTGCCGGGGTACGTTTCCTTTTTTTTTTCTCTGTACTTCAGTGAACATTAACCCAGTATGTTCGATTCCACACACAAAGCATTCTGACAATAAATCCTGCAGGATCTTTCATGCTGTCTGGTGACATGTGGTAGCACATTGGTGGTGGCGTGCTGAGTACATTTGGGGCGAACAAGGAGCTTGCTTCAGGGTATGGCTACTAAAAAATATTCTATTTTCCGTTTTTGTTGTGAGTTAATCACAGACCTTTCTGTTTCAGTGTATGCCTATGAGAGGACAGCTGTTCTAGCTGTAGTTTTTCAACTGGAAGAAGTGATTGTAGCAGCAGGTCTGTAAGCAGGGCTGGTAGTTCCTGCTGCTGGCTGGCACAGATGCCTGGTGCAGATACTAGGATTCTTCTGATCAGTGCTCTCCTGTTGTTGACAAGACAGACAGACAAGGAGATAGACTTTTTTTTTTTCCCCCTTTTATCTCCACAGCACTTCACAGAGTTCCTGGATGAGTTTTCTCCAGATGTCCTAGGCCAGCTCTTGAACGATCCCTTCTTGTCTGAGAAGAATGAAGTGATGGAGGTGGAGCTGTCTCCAGCATCCCCGGCGCCCCTCATCCAGGCAGAGCACAGCTATTCCCTGTGTGGGGACTCCCGGCCCCAGTCTCCCCTCACCCACATCTCCACCGATGACAACTTCAATGAAGGTAGTACTGATGTGTGCAAAAATCATGTTGTTCCACTGAGTCCTCATTTGCTTGCCATGGTGATGGAGTAATGAAATGTTCCTGGTGGGGTGGTGATGCACCAAGGGTGCATGTGGACTTTCTGTGCTAGCTGGGATACCTACAGTGAAGTTATGGAGGGGATTTCTTTAAGTCTGTGGGCATTGTGGGTAAAGAAACTTGTCCACACACAAGGAAATTGTGCTCAACAGAAATCACTAACTTCTCACTGTTCACGTATTGAATTAAAACTGAAGTGTTCATCCAAAAGAAATGGGAGAAGGTCCAAAAATACACTTGTTTCCGTGTGTCCAAATCTGTGGCTGTTGAAGATAAATGGAGATCAATAAACCAAATGAGTAAAGTCTGGGTACTGTAGAATGGGACATGTAAGGAAGTCTTCAGCAGAAAATGCAGAGGGGAGATCTTATTGCTGTCTACAGCTCTGTGATGCAAGGATGCAGAGAAGACAGAGTCAGGCTCCTCTCAGAGATACACACTGATAGCACAAGAGTAACAATAGAAGTTGCAAGAAGGGGAATTCCAGTTGGATGCTAAGAAAACCCTTTTCACCACGAGTGGGTCAAATGCTTGAACAGGTGTCAGAGTCTGTCTTTGTCTGTGGACGTATCCAAGGCTGAGCCAGAATAGGCCCTGTGTAATCTCATCTGAGCTGGCTGTGCTTTGAGCAAAGGATTGGGAAAGCTGATCTCCACAGGTCTCTTCCAACCTACATCACTTCAGGTTTAATAAAAAACACCCCCCTCCCTTTAAACTAAAGTTATTTTTAGTAGTGAGTATGTGGAGCTTTCTGGTATCCCCAAATGAAAACTTGCTCATCTTATTTTATTTTTTAAATACATGTGCAGGAATGCAACTTCAGGTGCTCCAGTCTTTAAAGCTGTCTTGCTGAAGTCCTGTTTCTTTTTTTTATTTTTATTTCTTTTTTTTTTTTTTTTTTTGTCTTTTTACTTCTAAGAAAAGAAGAAAACAAAGGCAAAGAATGAAAAGCATCAAGAAGCCATTGGTGATTTTGTGAAGGCAGTGACTGCAGCATTATAAATGTTGTGGGAAATGGTGATGCACAGGATATGATGAACGCTGCTGGCATTTTTTAGCAGTCATGTTTAATTCAGCTGTTATAAACATCTGGAGGGGAAAAAAATGGAAATGCAGGAACGGTGGGAGGATGGGATCCAACCTGTTTGTTCTGGTATGAAGATACCTGCTGGCAGGGAGGGGAGTTCAAGTTAAAAGCTAGTGCTGGTGGAGGAGTGAGGACATGAATAACTGGCATCTCTTAGGAGTACTCGATGTGGCAGAATTGCACTCCTAATGATCTGTTTATGTGTTCAACATGAGGTTTACAGTGAAATGCAGTAGAGTACTAAGCTACATCGCAATAAAAGGCAGAGAGAGATTAGTGCTTATGTCTGAGCATTAACAGGCTAAGCTGTTTATGAAGATCCACCAGGTCATGAGTTTACAAAGGCTGACAGTTTTGTAGTCCAAAACACTCTCTTCAGACAAGGTGGGGCCTGCTGCAGATTTCACAAGTTTGGCTGTGTTTCGCTGAGGACAACAAGTAAAACCTGTGAGAAGGCTTTTCAAGGTGAGACCGGGTTTTTAGAGATGGTCTGGAAACATCATATACATAAAGCCTTCCCTTTTTGTATTTCCAAACTGTTTTATGTGAATATCTTTAAATTAATACACACAGGAGATGATAGAAACTTTTATTGTGGCAGGAGAACAAGCAGAAGAAACTTCAGAAAACAAGCTTCCCCAGAAGTTAACGGAGAGAAGCTCCAAACTAGGCTAAAAGTGAGGGGAGTTTCCTTTGGGGAAAAATCCTGAAGAAATTCATACTGCTGAGACTACTGGGTAATTAATAGAGCTCTAGTCAAATGATATTTTAAAAAGCCAAGAAACATTAACAAGTGGGTTTAAAAATAGAAAATGAATGGAAAGTATTTCATCTTCTGCTCATTCTGCAGTGTTTCGTAAGAGAGGAGGAGGAGGAGGAGGAGGAGGAGTTGTTCTTGGTGTTTGGGATTTTATTTAATCTTCACCCTGGAATGACTCTCATGAACCTTTCAATATGTATTGACTTCAAAATGTTGAAGCTCAGAGAAACACTTGAGGAAATCACAGTGTTACAGTTAACGTGGATGTCTGAAATATATATTCAAATTGCATCATGCTGATAATTTTTCAGTCCTTGAGCCCACGAGGGAGAGAGAGGGGGTATTTTGCAGGTGGCAGTACTGCAGGATTTGGTGCTGAAGATTGAAAGCATCTTCGTTGTTAGACAGCGGAGGCACACAATGCTCTTGGCAACCCTGGTGAACTCCAGTTCCCTTGGCAAAGGGGCTAATACAAAAAATGTGCAAAATATCCAGCCTCTCCAAATAACTACCCCACTGGGCAGATTGCTGAGCTCTTGCTGTTGTGTTTCCATGATCATTTCCATGGATCCAGCCCTGCAGGACTGAGGGCAGAAACAGGCTGATGAGGAGGCTCACGTGAGGTTCTTGCATGCGTGTGTGCATGCATGGGCACTTACCTGCGGTGGGAGTGGTGCAAAAAAGAAGAGGGCACACAGTGATCAAGCGGAGCTTGGATGCTGTTTCAGAGCTTCACCTTTAGCTCCAGAGGACTAAGGGTCTAGGGTTTTGTACAACGCATGTGGTAAACAGGCTTTGTCCTTGTTTTACAGTAAAGTCAATAACGCGACATTTCTTCTAACTCTCTTTTTGGACCCTTTGTAATTCTCCTAGCAATGAGTGCTGGTGGCTGGATCCCCAGGGTGTGCAGCACTGCTGGCCCCTCTGTCAGGGGGAGTTTATGGGCAGGCAAATAGGGAGAACGTGCAAGGGGAGGGGAAAAGGAGGGATTTCTAGGGCCAGACCCCTTAGCCTGTACGAGTAGGGAATATGTACTTGGCAAAGGCACCTGTTTTGGTCCCTGCTGGAGTTGTCATGCCAGCAGCGTTCTGTCAGTGTAACCTGGAGCTGCTAGCTCCTTGCCACAAAGGTAAAGTCTCAAGTGCAATGTGCCTCGGTATATTTAGACGCCAGCTGGCTTCCAGTGCGTCGCTGCTTTTAACTCAGTGCATTTTAATTGCGTGAGACTAATCTGCTGCTCAGCCCTTGGGTGCTATCTGAGAGCTGGAGGTGGCTGGTGAGCCCTGTGCTGGCCCAGCCTTCAGGTGGGACAGGAGGGAGGTGGATGACCCCACAGAGGGCTGTGGGGAGCCGGGAGGGCGCTTTTTTGACATGGTCCTGGTGTCCTTGCCTGCCTGCCTTTAAAAATAGCCTGAAGTTTGTTTCCTTGGCAATGGGTGTGTTGCAGATGGTGATTGTGGGTGTGCGTCCTGCAACCTGGCCAAGGCTGGGGGCTCCCATGGGAGCAGCACCTTGGGGCAGCTGGAGCAGCGTCCTGTTGGGCAATCTTAGCTAAAGAGTCAAAAAAAAAAAGAAAAAAAAGGGCAACAACAACAGAAAAAAACAGTGCTGGAGGTATAAAGCCTGGCAAGTGTGTCAGCCCAGGCTCAGCTCTTTTGAGAAGTCCCATTGACTGCAAGGTGAAAATGTTTATAAGTGTTCATAAGATCAAGGTCCAGGTGCCAGTTTTTCCCAATTATTCATTCTGACCTGTTTGTATTCAGATTATTTCCCTGGCTTTGTGCAGAAGAGCTTTTTCAAGCACTCACAGGTTGTTGCTAACATGTGCACTCTCTGAAAGCACCAGTCCTGAAATCTCCAGCTTATGAATGCGCTCGCAGGTGTAACTATTTTAAAGCAGATGTGTGCAAGACATCTGGTACGTTGTTGCCTTTTTTTTTTTTTTCCCCAGAATCTATTCTTATATTCAATTTTGCATAAACTTTTAAGACTAAAGATACTTGAGAGAAAGGTTTATAGGTCTGCTTGTTTGCAGCTGGCTGACCATACACTTTTGTTTGCTGGAACCAGTCGGTGAGTAAGGATCCTGGCTTGGGGAGGGATCCAGGGGAGGACAAGAAAGGAGACTGCATCCCAGGTACTGACAGCACCACTGGCTGCTGCCCTGCTCACAGCAGGTTTCTGCTTTCTGGTTGTGAGCCCCAGCTTTTAAGACATAACTGCAGAGTAGCTCTGAGGATGCATGGTGGATTCTTATGAAGTGAAAAATGCTTCTTGGAAGAACATATGAAGAAGCTGAGAGGGGAGACTGAGAACAAGGCTGGTGGGTAAGGAAACAAAGGAAACAAATTCCCCCTCGTCCTGGTGACAGGACGAGGGGGAATGGGCTTAAGTTGAGCCAGGGGAGTTTTAGGTTAGATGTTAGGAAGAACTTCTTTACAGAAAGGGTTGTGAGGCATTGGAACAGGCTGCCCAGGGAAGTGGTGGAGTCACCATCCCTGGAAGTCTTCAAAAGACGTTTAGATGTAGAGCTTAGGGATATGGTTTAGTGGAGGGCTGTTAGCGTTAGGTTGGAGGTTGGACTCGATGACCTTGAGGTCTCTTCCAACCTAGAAATTCTGTGATTCTGTGAAACTTCTTGGACCCATCGGGGTCTTTCAGGGCACAGGTTTGCCTCCAGTAGTTGTAAATGGTTAGGGAAGAAAAGCTTTCTGTTACAGTTGGTGCATGTCTTTCTCCAGTTGTCTTTGCAGTGGTTGGAAAAGAAGGCAAGCAAGGTGAGCCAGAAATTTCAGCAGTGATTGTGATTAGCCTCCTATATGGCTTGGGGTCCAGCCCTGCCCTCTCACCATTCGTTGTCTGCTGTAAGGGACAAACTCCTTGGGACAGCAGCTGCCTCTTGTTTTGGACTTGTTAGGTCAGTAGGTGAAAACCTACAGGGCAGGGGCTGCAGCATCTGTGTGGGGCTTTTAATCCACTGGGATAAGCTACAATGATCAGGCAGTGGCTAGCAATGGGTGCATTTGTTTTTTTTTGTTTGTTTTTCACTTGGTGAGCCTTGCAGAGGTGAGAGAGTGAACAGCTGACTAGTCCTTTACTTGTTTTTTTCTCCTCAGATTGGGGCCAGGTGGCTGGGTGCTTTCCTTTCCTAGTCCCCCGCAGGCTCTGCTTCTGAGGCCTGTCTTGGTCCCCACCTGCCCTCCTGTTCATGCTTTCCTTCTCAGGAATGCTTTGAAGTTGCACTTGGATTTGAAGCAGCTTGCCTTGGCTAAAGGTTTGACAGTGATTTCTGCAGAAATGGCATGTTTCTATTCTATGCTTGCCTGTGCCAAAGCTGGGGCTGGCCCCAGAATATAACCTGTATTGTTGTGTTTTTAACTTTTATTGTTGAGGTTATGTTTTCCTGCAATGTGCTTTTAAAGCCAAAATTTTCTTGTAAGCTTCAACTCAATCTCCCTACATGGTTTGGAGAAGAAAAAGAAACACCCACAAAATCACTGTGCATGGCTCCCACTTCTCCAGTGCAAATAGCCTGGCAATGACAAATCCAGCCCTCATCCCAGACAGCGCTTTGTACAGGAAAATGCTTCCTTATGTGTAGAGTCTGCAATGCAGTGATCTGCCGCGTGCCACCTTTTTGCACAGGAGGTACCCATGGGCTTTAGGCTCAGGGTGGTCTTCATACTTTTTATACGAATATACATACTTAATAGATATGTTTATATATAGTATATGTATAACTGATATTTCATGTATTTATTATATGTATAATAGGTTATATGTATATAGTTTATATGCATTGTCCTGCTTCGGACAATTCGGACAATATTTTTCTCCCAATCCCAAATCCATGGGATGTGAACAATGGAAGTGGAATCTCTTCTACGCTGCCTTTGTCCAGTTCCCTTTTCTTTAAATAATTTCATTTGTGATTGGAAAAGATGCTTGAAAAACATACCGATAATTTTTATGAGTGCATGCCAATGCAACTTGATTTGCACTTGTTTTTTTTTACTTTTTTTTCTTATGTGCATTTTTTGCTTTTGTTTGTTTCCTTATGGGGAGGAAGCTGTTTGGTGATGATAACTTGTATTTGAGTGATTTTTATGTGGAAGGTTAACAATCAGGCTTTATCAGCATCTGCAGTTCGAAAGGATGAAAAGACTTTTGACCTTCCATATGTCTGAGGTCCAAAATCTCAATAGGTCACTCTGAATCAAGCTGGAACTTCTACTTCTGCATCAGCGTGTCAGAAAAATGTTAGTTTTGTTTTAGAGGTAGGCATTCTGGTGATCACTTACGCTTACTGTTATAACTGACAACCGTATTTGCAGTCAGACCCTCTTTAGCTTCCAGCTCCACATGTAAGATCTCTTTATGGCCTTTTCCCTGCTGGAGTAGGGAACCATCTGTGCTCAGAAACCTCTTTCCCCAGGTGTTTGTAGGCTGTGATTATGTTCCCTCTTGATTTCTGCTTGGATACAGTTTAAATGAACTGCACTTTGGTGCTGCCCTATATGGTGTATCTTCTGGACAGGGAGCTATTCTTGCGTTTCCTTTCTAAACAAAGGAACGCTTGCAGTTCCTTTTCAAAACTCTGTATAAAGTGACTGTGGGAGCTGATTTCCCTGGAATAATGTCCCAGATGATGAATATTAGGGGAATAACTGTTCCCACTTCCAGTCCTGCTGTTTCTGGAACCAGTGATCTCATTCTCTTTTAGCTGAACTGTTGCACTGGGAGCTCATGCTCACTTAGTGATTTGCTGTGAGCATTAAGTCCTTTTAATGTGCGTCAAAGCCCGATTGCTGCCTTAATGCAGATGTGCCTTCACAGCATCCGTGTGGGGAGAAAAATTCAGAGTGCCGAGAGAGAACTGTTTAAATTGAACACAGTGCTTCTATGGGTAATTGTCACATATCTGGAAAAAAAATAAATCTTTCATAGCACGTTATACTGTTGAGCTTTAAGGTTGTAAATCCCAGTCACCACCTTAGTCTGCACCTCTTGTCAGTAAGTCAAATATATATATATATATATATACATATATATATATAATTTTTTTCTACTGACCTCCCTGACAGTGCAAAGTGTACTTTGCCCGGAAAGGTGATGGGGGATCCTATATAGGGATTGGAATGATTAGAAAGACTGAATTTATCTTCTTTTATGGTGGCTTTTGCTTCTCAGAACATTTTTTTTTGTCAGGCATGAGCAAATCTGTGGAGGCAATAAAAGCCCATTTGTGGAACATCAACTCGGCGGCTGGCATTTGAGAGCTTGCCCCTATTTCAGCATCTCGCTCCCACATGTGTTAAGGGTGATGCTATAAAAATAACATTTTATTCTCTGTAAACAAAATAAAACTACCGAGAACTGTGTTTTTGTGCAGTCTCAGCCTGAAGAGTGGTTGAAGCAAAGCCTGTAACCCTGAGATACCTCCTGACTGGGTTTATGTGAGAAGCTGATTCTGGTTTAAAAACTATGAAGTTCTCCCCAGAAAAGAGGATATTGACCTTGCTTTCTTTAGGTGTGAGAGGAACAATGTGTCCCTGTTTCTGTCCTAACAACTGTGGTAGTGCTGCAAGTAATGTGAGGGGCTTGGGTGGGTTCTGGGTTGCTTGGAGGGGAGGAGGCTTCGTTAGATGATAGGCCGCTTCTGCCGTGCATTGAGATGTCCATGTATCGCTGCTGCTTTATTTCGCTCTGTATCTCTCCCCGTTTATTTAATTTCCCCTTCCTGATGTTTTAAAAAGGCCCCCAGTCTGGCAGTCAAACAGCATCTTCTTTGTGGAGGCCATTTCAAGGGCCCCGGTGTCAGCTTGTCATGGCTGCGGGCTCTCGCCTCGCTGAGGGGAGGTGGGATTTGAGTGCTTCGGGTGTTGTGAAGGTGTCTTATGTCTGACGGGTGGTTACACGAGCCCAGGCCCTGTAAGGACAAGGGAGCAGTCATCCTGCTGCTGGTGGGGCCAGGCGGAGGGCTGGATGCTTGGCACACGCAGGCCTTTGGTGTGAGCATAGCTCCTGCTCTGACTGAGAGCCGCTTATTAACGTGTGATGGGTGCTGCGTTGGGAGGCACTGCGAGGTCTGTCATGGACTGAAAGGAGCAAATTCAAGCCCTCTTGCTGAAATCCATGAAGCAGCTGAAGAGGGGATTTTTTTTAATGGGAGCTGGGGAGTACTTGGAGACATTAGGGGTCTTCTAGTGTTACGCTGTCCTGAGTTGTCTCTTCTGATAGATGTGCAAAGCACTTGGACGAGTGGTCTGTTGCTGTCTCCTTAAGCTTCCCGTTCTGTCCCTCTCTAGCCATTTTATCTTTTCCTTGGAAAGTGAACTTTGAGGAGGCAAGGACAGCCTCTTTGTTCTGCTTATACATATAAGCATAACCCTTGATGCTTTTACATGTCTTACCTGCAGGCTTGTTTCAAGTGACGATGCAGCACACACATCTGTTTTCAGTGTGATTGCCATCTGACATGATGGTAAGGGTGGTATGCCTTGGTTTTTGGTTGGGTTTCTTTTTTTTGCCCATCAAGATTAGGTTCTGTGGTACATGCTTTGTGTGGCTTAGTTTGCCTAGTGGCGCTGTCTTCCTTTTTACTGCAGGAAAGAGGTGAAGAAGATGGTGTTTTGCTGAATGCTCGTGTTCTCACCACTTGTCTGGGTACGGGTGGAGATGTGTAGCGCATCTCTAATTTCATTTCAGATACAGAGCAAGTTCATGATTCAACTTGGCTATGCATGCAAAAAGTGCCTCTGTTAAACTCTTCAATGAATAGTGCAGAACGTGAAGAGCAAGGGATGTCTTTTCAGTTATTTCATAAGCTCTATTTGCACGTCTATTGTGGAGGGTGAAATTCAGTTGACACTGGAGAACACATATTTTCTGAGGATGGGAGTTGGTATGTTGGGTGAGACTGAAGAATTTGTATTTAAAAAGCAAAGCAATACATTGGATAGAAATAAATAATTAAAAAAAAAAAAAAGAAAAAAAAAAGGAAAGGGAAAGCCAAGGAAGAAGTAAAATGTTGTAGGTCATCAGAAAAATATGAGTATCCCAGAAAGTGCCACATGGTGCTGTTAAGAGAATATGTCTAAATATATAAATGTATATATGTATGTGTGTACATGTTTTTTAATGAATACAGAAGTAGTATGTGTGTATATATATATATATATATATTAATCCTGACATATTTTTATAGGTTCTTAACAGCCTTTTAAGCACATTGAGGAGCAAAAGTAGTTCTGTCCTTTTCTCTAAGTTACCACAGCCTCCTAAGTGCTGTTTTGAAAGAACGAAGAAACCTGGCTTCTTACTTTAGCAGCTGGCAGCTACCTGAGAGCTCTGTGGGAGAGTTTTGACTGATTTTCATAGAAAAGGGACCTGATAAACATCTTATAGCAAAGCATGTGGGTTGCTTTATTTTGCTTTCCTTCCCCCTCTAGTTCCAGGACTCTTCACAGGAAATATTGGCAGCTGAAAGGACAAAGTTAGGAACCTGTAGAGGTGGTATTTTGGTTTCTGTACAAACACAGCCTTTTTTAGTTGTGTATGTTTTTCATGTATGCCTAAATCACACGTACTGATTATTGCTACAGCTGTGATGCTTAGAGAAGCAGTGAACTCCATTTTTGTTGCAAATTACTTTTGTAATGTATGTGGTGAGCAGTGTAGAGAGAAATTAAGAATTTGGGTGTGCTGTGCACCAAAAGCCAAGCACTTTGACGTGACTCAGTCTTCATAATGGATTTTAAAGATCTTAAGCGCTCACTGAGCAAAACGTTGAACAACCTTTTCCCTTTTGGGTATAAGGATGTGGAGCAAGGAAAGGAAAAAGGGAAAGTCCACTTGTGGTATGTTGGGTAGGTCCTACTAGCATCGTCCATTTTAACTGCAGATGATTGAACCTGGGGTAGGATTAGGGGCTCTAAACTAAAGGTGGAGGACAGAAAGGGTTTGCTTGCTACTTGGACAGTTAGTGTAAATATGCACCATGTGTAGTACTTAAACACACAAAGAGGGAATTGCATCTTATTTTGAGCTTCTTCTCCTGTGCTATTGCATACACCGGTTCTTACAACGTGTTATCAGTGTTGTACCTGGGACCATGCAGGACACACGATGAGCTCAGCTGGCAAAGAAAAGTCCACATTAAAAGCTGTTCCTATCAGTGACAATTTTGTTCAGTACACTGACTGAATTTCTTTGGTGCTTTGTAAGGCTCCTGCCTTGTTTTGTTGTGTTTTGTTTTTGTTTTCTTTTTTTAAAAAAAAAAGAAGGTAGAAGAGGCATGCTAAACGAGCCTGCAGGAAAAGTGAGGCAGCTTAATTACCAAAGCAGCACATAAAAGCTTTCTAAAGAAATGTAATTTTGGTCTTGGACGTGGGAGATCTTAGATGCATGTCACAAACTCTTGGGTACTGTGGTGAATTGTTTTTCTGGATGCTTGATTTGAAATGGAAGTTTAACTTGCAGAAGTGCTAGATGCTCACAGCTGCACCTGAACTCAATGCATACTGTTTTGATAAAGTGAAGTATAATAACAGTGCTAAATCATCTTAAAAATCCAATTCCGGTTGTCTCCAGTTGGTCATTTTAAATTAATAGATACTTTTTGGCCTTAATCTCTCTGTGGCTCAGTTGAATTTTCAGGACTGCTGTGGAAATTAATTCCAGTTGGTGAAGCATTTTGATTGTTCCCTAGGAGGGAATTAAACAACTCTGTAGGAACTGAATTTGAAATGTATTTGGTAAAGGAGAGTTGAGGCTGTGCAAGAGGCAATGGGAATAACAAAACATGGCATTCACCCCAGCTAAGGGAGTGCCGTGCACTCTGTGTGTTGGGTAAGGTTCAGGTGCTGCAGAGAACGTTTTCAATCACATTAGGAACATTGCTATTTTTAGATTTATATAATATGGAAAGACACACTGAAATAAACCTTCATGGGTATTTCTGAATACCAGGGTGCTTTGCAGCTGTAACAGTATGTTCAGTTAACATACGCTGTATGTGCAATTTAACAGTGCTAGTACATTGCATGTAGGATCTTTAGCTGAGGTTTCACAAAGTATATGGATGGCTTAAGTAACAGATTTCATGTGCCAAAAGGCCTCGCATTTGTGGACTTACTGAGAAGGTAGGTGAAGGGGAATGCTTCTCAGCTAGAGAGTCATTGCATGACAGAGCTGTGAAGTTCATAGGAAATTTCATCTGGGCAAGGGGTCCTAACAGCCAGGATCATTTGCTCAGCAGTGAATCTTGGTGTCAGGGATTTGAAGGCTGAGAAGAGATCTTTAACAGCCAAAGTGACCATCTTTAGGATGTGGATTTTCCTAGCCATTGTGATAGCTAAATCTCTCATTCAGGCTTTCTTTTCTTATTCTTGAGTGGTTTGCAGCGTATTTTATCTCAACTTGGCAATGCAGTGCTGTCCTGTCCATATCCATCCACAATACAGTCACCAAGGGCATTTTCTCAGCCTGTTGTTTTGGACTCTGTCTCAATACTTCATGTGTGCCTCCTAGATTATGACAGATATAAAGATGAATACTCACCTTTAACTTCCAGACCCCAGTCATCTACTCTTACAACATCTCGCTTGTTTTGGAGAAGACGCTGCCCTTCTTCTCCAATGTGTATTTCATTTCAAGGTTTCATGTGCACCTTCTTGCTTCTTCTCATCCCCCATAAACCTTCTGTCATGGTTCTTCAGACCTCTCCATCAGAAATAATGTTGTCATGAAGGGTGTGCCATGCCTTTCAATATGACCAGTGTTGTGTAGTCTGGTCAGTTTTTCCCCTGTGTGCCTAAATGTATCTTGTTTTGTGCGGTATTCTCAAGGAGTTTGGGGCAAGGGCTCCTTGTTTGGCTCGTACAGGGCTTTGCAGAGTAGACTAAAGCTCTTAGGGGTTGTTAGAATAATAAACTTATAATGACTTTCGGGTAGTGTCATACTACTGTGCTCAGAAAGAGGGGAAAGGGGAAGGGGAAATGTACTCGCAGCTCTCCTGGCTTGGAGGAGAGATCACCGGCGACTTCAGGAGCTGGAAGACGTCAGAAGAAAGTGATTCATTGGTGACCAAGGTGGTGACTGTGTTGTAGGGGCTTGGAAAAAGCAGGGAGAGGGGAGTGTCGAGGTAGGATTTGACCAGTGTGCTGCTCCATCTCTGCTCTTCAAGAGGGTTCATCTGGAATGACAGCTGTTACCATGCACGCATGAAAGGCAATGTCAAAGAAGAGTTAAATGCAGTCCTTCAAAGTTACCTCAGTGTCAAATGCACTGTGTTGCTGTCTCCAAAACCATCTGTAACCCCGTGAACTGGTTAGACTGGCTTTAATGCCTCGAATAACTCGGAGCAGGTAGTGCGGAGCTAAGTGGTGGTGGCAGGGACGTCAGGTTTGTCAGCACGGTCAGGTTCCAGGGAGGACGGAGACAGGCTGAAGGCTAGCATGTCTTGCTGCCTTACAGCAGCTAAGCCCTTATGATGAGCCAGGGGATGAGAGGTGATAAACATCAAGACCCGCAGGCTTAGAGGATGTGCCCTGTTTTGCTGGGCACCCATGGCCTTGGAAAAAGCCTCTTTGACTTGCATGATGATAGAAATCTCAGAAAGTTCAGGGCTAATTACTTGGTTCACTGACAACTCCTGTTTAAAAGCAGCCTGCCCTCCCAAAGGGAGGCTGAGGTAGCTTGTGGATGCTGCTGGCACTGCCACAGTGCAGCTCGACCCCGAGGTGAGACAGGCAGCAAGCGGAGCCTCCACGCAGTACCACGAGGGGAAGGCTTTGGCAGAAGTTATCCAAATAAACATTTGAAAGCTGCATTTGCCAAGGGATTTGGGATTTTCAGGCAAACTTACCCCTTTAAAGCTCTTATCTGAATGATCTACACACACCAATCAAGAGGGAGTCCACCAAATACTTCGTTACAACTGGCAGGGGGAGGGAATGGCGTTTCTGTGTGTGTAAGGAGGGAGGTGCAGGAGGGAGGGTGGAAAGAGAGCAACGTCCTCTCTCCTGAGTTAATATTTAGACAATGCTACCTCTTTTTTTTTTTTTTTTGTAAATACTTCTATTTTTGTAATTCTGCGTTTCCCGGAAGGCTTCGGGAGTGAGCCTTTCAACAACTTAACTACGGTGCTCAGCCCTTGCTGTACAGCTACTCCTCTTGGCAGAGCTGGGCTGGCAGCTCTGGAGCGTCTGATTACAGGATAGGTGTTTTCATTTTTAATCCCTCGCTGTGCCTTTGCTCAGATTACCCCTTTCCCTGCCAGCGGCGGAGGTTAGGTCCCACCACAGAGCAAGGACCAGCCCCGGCGCTGTGCATACCTCTCCCATCCTGCAGCCTGTCTGTGTGGTCCTAACAGCAGTGGCAGGCGAACACGGAGGCTGTGAGACTGCTCTTATTTTTGTTACCTACCTGCAGCTCGGCTCTGGTGGCATCTCACCAGCATGGTCCGCCGAGATGTGTGAAGGTCTTGTATCAGCCTTGCAGGCAGGAGAGGCAGGATGAAGGCAGGAGAGAGCTCTGAAAGGAAAATCAACACCCTTTTCCCTTCTGTATGTTTGGCCTTGGATTCCAGCTGCTTGATTTATGGACGCGCTTCTCGCAGCTGCTGACAAGTTGTGGCAGAGGACTGTGCTGTGTGCTGCTGGGGTACAGTATGGAGGGGTGGGGTAATGAGGTGGGGTAATCTGCCACAGGAGGAGACACCACCATATACAACTGAACCCCAGCAGCAGCAATGGGAATGTGATTTTTTAAAGGTAGAATTGCAACTGCCAAAAATGCATCTGCCTTTTTTTTTTTTTTTTTTTAATAAGGATTTTGATGGCCTTGGGAAATTATTTTAAAGATTGAATCCTGAATTCTTGGTCCTCTGTCATACTCTGTACCCAAGAAAATAAATCCCTTTTCAGCAAGCCAAACATCTTTCCTCCCCAGTCGCTACCCCAGGAATGGAAACAGGGAGCTAGCAACTTACCAGCCCAACCTTCTTCCAGTTCTTGACAGTGCAAGACAAACTGGTCAGCTTTATTCAATTAAAGGTTGCATGGCTTTCTTCTGATTAGTGAGCTTGCAGTAAGTGGGGGCTGGGGCCAGCTCTGCCAACATATGATGCATGTTTTGTTGCTGCCAAAATATGCATCCAGTGCTGTGTCCCCCAGATGCTCTGGGGAGGAAATGAGCGTCATCACCGTGCCACTGGTGCTCCTGTGAAATCATCAAAACCACTGCCTTCTTTTATACTTACTAAATGAGTCATTGGGGAAAGCTCCTGAAAGTGTGAAATCCTTTGTTCTTAGAAGTGTAATGCCACCACTCCAGGTATGTGGTGACTGCAGGCAGTGAGAGGAGCAGGGGGCTGGCTAAGCACTACCTCTGCAAGGAGGAATAAAACTGAGTCAACAGGCATTAGCGTGTGTAGGATGTGGCTCCCTGGCTGCTCTACCTGAAGGCTTGTTTAGTCTTGCTCTGCTCGGTGTAAGCAGCTTTCAGCAGCGTGCAGTGATTAGTGCTCTGTGTCTTTCCTCACTGCTCCTCTCTGTATCCTGGGGCTAAGATTAGGTTACAGCCCCAAAACAGTTGTCTGCATTGACTGAGAGCTGAATAGTAAGGGCAGAGTGTTGCTGATGGACTGAAATACCTTCTGTGTTTGTTTCCCTTCTCTGCAGGAGGGATGACATTATTTTCGTTTGTAGCTTCTCTGTCTCTGACCTAAACGTGTGGTGTCCAATTTCCTTCCCTGGCAGGTGACCTGGAAAATGAGGAATGGTGTCTGGGTACCGAGCTGACTCCAGCAGCAATAAAGACTGAGCCAGCCTTGTGCGAGACGTCAGGCCTTACTCCCTCCGTCAGTCTCACTGTCACGGCCACGTCGCTGGACGGAGAGCAAGCCGAGCTGCAGGCTGATGCCCTGGTACTTGCAGACTTTCTCTTCTCCTCTCCTCACCTTAAGTGACTAACCCATTTGCCCTGACAAGCTAAATGTCTTCCACAATGACTTGCTTTAGTGCTGCACCTTCCCTTCATCAGGGTGAGACTCCTTGTTTGACGTGACTGGAGTGTTTTTCTTTTTGCCTACTAAGTCACTTTTGCCAGGCCTGTCAAGCTTTGACATTTTGAGGTGCTGCTGCTTTCACTCCAGCCTGCCTAGTAAGGTGTTTGTGATCCCTTTCTGACCACAGCTGGAGCAGCCAGTGGGCATTCACAAGGGCTTAGTTTGGCTGTTTAGGAGAACAAACTGCAGCAGCTGATGGCTCACCAGAGCTCCCCACCAGTGGAGAAAGTACTGTGACATCCCTGTTCCCCAGGGTGTGATGGCAGCCCAGTCCATCTGGAGCTAGAAAATGTTGGAAATAAACATTCCCACTAGGATGTGGGTCAGAAATATGTGTGACATAAACTGTTTCATGAGAAACTGGGAAAACTGAAACACATCTCTCCCATAGTTCTGTTGTAGCCTGCATGCACTGTCCCCAGTACATAGCCTTGCTGTAGCTTGGGGTGCTGTGATACTACAAAGAGCATCTTGGGACTAACTGGTGGCTCGCTACCATCTCATGGATTAGTTACACAGGTTACTGGGAGAGATTCTGGCTGCACTGAGCATGCTGATGTGCCAGACTGACTTCCTCAAGCCTGGGAACGCAGCATTCAGGCAGATTGGCCAGCAGCTTGGCAGCCTGGTGAACCATACCTGTCAACAGGGCAAGTCAGGTGTCCTCCAAAAGTCTGTTGGCCATGGCTGTCTCTGTTCCTTCTCCTCCTAACTGTGAAATGAACTTGGGTCTGACAACCCAGGGCTCAGTGAGTGGCACCTGGATCTCGCTCCCAGGTGACAATGGCCTTGAACAGGCTCTCCCCCGCCTCCAGGAGCATTTCTGTCTCTGCTCAAACTGGCTGTGCAGTCCGGCAAATCCTAGCGGCAGCTCTGTTGCTAAGAGAAGTAATTTGAGTGGGTTGCCTGCTAGCTTTCAGTCTGAAATGTCATCTCTGAGGCGTAATCTTTTATTTAGCTAAATATAGTAATAAGAAAAGCCATGGCAGGACTAGTCAGGGCAGCATTCTCTGTAGCGTGGCTTAGCAAAACTGTGTAAAGCAGTTCAGGCATGGCCTGTAGCAGAGTATGAGAGGGAAAGCTCTCCATTTATGGAGAAATCATCCTTGTATCCTTCTATAAAGACCTCAAGAAGTGTGCTTTGGGTTTTCATGCTGTTAATTTCTCTTTTCTAGATGAAACCACTGAGCCAGAAAGTGCTTCCGGAGATTAAATTGGAGCCCCACGAAGTGGATCAGTTTCTGAACCTCTCTTCTAAGGAAGGTCTGTTAATTACCAACCCAACACATGCAAAGGAGATGACCAGAATGCGTGATGAATGTACTTTACCCTGATTAAATATTTGGCTTCCTTGTTTACCATGTTAAACTTTAGGCTGAAGCTGTTGCCTTCTAGGGATTTGACTCAGGCGGTTAAAAAGCCAGCCTTTCTGACCCATTTATATCTTCCTTTTCTTTGTTTTTGTCTTGCGCATCACAAAGAAAACGATCTCTATTTTGTCTGCAACGTCCTAACAATTAACGCAGTTGCTGGAGGGAGCATGAATCCGTAAAGTATGGGATTATTTAGGTTAGGAGAGAAATCAACTTGAGGGAACTTACCTAAGGCACAGAAAATATGAAGAGCACAAGTGGAAACTTGGCTGGTTTTAACCTCTTTGACCTCTGCTGCAAAAGCAAGGAAGAGAGTGTATATGAAATTAAGTTAGGCACATCTGGTTTTAGCATATTTGTTACAGTTCAGGTTTAAAAACCACCAGGGTCCCTTTGAAATATATAAATTGAGGGGGAAGGAGTGATCTTCCCTGCCCCAAATGTAAAACATGGAATTGTGGCCTACAATCTGTTAACCTGGGAAAAGTTTGAAAAAGCCAAATATTTTGACTGAAATTTAAGGAGATAACTGTATCTCAGTTAGGAACACTTGGTGTTCTGTTAGTGAATTTGTTTATGTAGACAAGTAGAACTGCTCTAGGAAGAGAGGCAATTGATTTAGCAGGTGGAAAAAAAAGCCTATATCTTAATCCAAAACATAGATGGGATTGCTCAATTTGTGCAATTAAGGGCATTACTGTTTTACAAGTGTACATCTGGCAACCAGAGTTAAGATGCTAGCCAAAAAGACCTAATAACTTTTTTTTTTTGTAATAACTTTTTCGTTACTGTTTTTTTCCCTTCTTCCCTCCACGCTGATTTGAGCTTTTCAACTCAAATTTGCAAAGCGTAGAAGAAGTGGAAGGTGGAAAATGGAGCCCTGTATCTTCCTACTCCCAATTGTGATTGCTGTAAATGTATCAGAGGAAAAATGAGTTAGTGGACATCCAAAAGAGCCATAACTAAGTTGTCCATGTAATCTGAGACTGCACCGTTTCTCTTGGTCCAGACCCCATTTGGTCATAAGCAGCACTTTGCTTGCCAGTTGCAGCACAAGTTCTGTTGGCTGCAAGTGCAGTAGAAGTTTGCTTATAGCTCTGGAGAGCACAATATGAAAGAGGTTCCTGCGGTGGCTACCTATGCTATTCCTGCTCCATCGGTATGGCAAAGCAATCACAAGGTTGTCACTAACTGCCAGTTGTGCCAGACTAGATCCTTAGGGGCTAAAATATTTCTTCTCTTACTGTTGATGTAACATCTTGGGCATGTTATCTTCTCTTGAAAAATACTGGCAATTTGTTAAATCCATAGAAAGGTTGGGAAAGGCTGTTGTTTTTGGAAAGGTCTAGTGGCTCAGAGCCCTCTCTGCTAATGTGGTTTCACAAGTAGGATACTTGTACTGGAGGTTTATACTTAAATCTCAAGGCATTTGGAGAAGCCGAAGGGGTAGGTAGAAATAATCAGAGCACATGAGCATAGCCCTGCTTTGTCTGTTGAACCTAAAGAGAGCTGCTGTGTTTCATGCCTCCTTTAGAGAGCTGCATGCTCTGAAAATCTTTCAAGTTTCCACTTTTGCTTGACCCATCTTTTAGCGGACAGTTCTAGCCCTGGAAAGCTGCTGGTGGTGGTGGCGGCAGTGGCTCTAGTGGAAGTTTAGGTTAGCACCTCCAAATCTTACATTGTATTTCTCTCTTGCCATTCAGCAGTCGACCCCCTGCATTTGCCTCCAACCCCTCCCAGCAGTCATGGCAGTGACTCGGAAGGAGGGCAGAGCCCAGCTAGATCGCTCCCTCCTTCAAGCCCGATCCAGCTGCAAGCCACGGCTAAAGTCACATCGCGCACAGCTTCAGCGCTTTCCAATTCCCCTCTCCTGACTGCACCACATGTAAGTTGGGCTCAGTTTTTCTAGAATCTGTTTTTTGTTTTTTAATTACTGTTTTTGCATACATTTGCTAATTTCTGTTGTTCTTTGGATGTGCCCATCTCTGGTCAAAACTGGAGATCCAGCAATTCTTGCTCTCTTGTCTGTCCTGTTCCCACCGGGAATAGTGCGTGCCTCTCCTCTGACTTGAGGCAGGGTTGAGCAGTGTTAGGAGATTTCTCGCATCATGGTTTGGTTTTGCATTAGCACCCAGCTCTGCTGGGTTAACTTGTCACTGGTAGATCTGTCCACTTGTTGCTATGTCTTGGAAATCAAGTGGTGACTTTTAGGGAGGCGTTTTCAGCAGTGCTTCTCATTTGTCTCCTTCCCATTTGAGCCAAGGGGAGTTTTTCTATTGGCTTCAGAGCAGGGTTGAAAGCAGCTGTTTTGAGGCAATTCTGCCCCAAAGGTTCAGTCTCTGAATGGAAGCTACCTAAAAGGTCTTCCCCTTCCACACACTTCCAGTTGCAAGAAACTGCTGGGTTAGTAGACAGAATCCACTCTGAAGTGGGAGAGCTGCTGCCTTGCACTGTTCCCTAACCCCCTTTCTCTAGGGCTGTGTGCTCTTGCTGTGATGTTATTTTGTTTCTGTGACACTTGCAGAAATTGCAGGGGACTGGCCCACTCATCCTGACAGAGGAAGAAAAGAGGACACTTATAGCAGAGGGGTACCCAATCCCTACCAAACTGCCCCTGACAAAAGCAGAGGAGAAAGTGCTGAAGAAAATCCGCAGAAAAATAAAGAACAAGGTAAATCAATGTTTGTTTAGCAGTTTTGCTGGGTAATACCTACTCATCCTTCACTACAAATTTTTGCAACATTTCAGTAGCAATGGTCTGTAGTACTGCTGAATGCTGTAAGATGTCTTTTAACAAAGTATTCTTCTTTGCTCCTTAACACATCCATCAAATTGTCTGTCACTGTGACAGTGCCTCTCTGTCTAGGTATTTACCTGAACACAGGAACAATAGAGTATTTAGTAAGTAGAGTATCAAGTTGCTGTTGCCTGGCTCCATTTTAAAAACAGTACAATCTTTTTCTTATGGGTAGGCAAAGAACCTCTGTGTCCTTTCCATGGTGATGAAGGTGTTTTTCACCATTTCATGTTTTAAAGTTTGACTGCGTATTTCAGCACTCCAGTCTTTTTATCACTGAATTCCATGACCTTTAGATGAATGGTTGATATCAAGGCTGTGAAATGCCTTGCAAGTCCTCTTTCTCCCAAGATGGCAAAGGGCTAGTGATGGGGAGGAAAGCATTTTTTCAGACCTGGCAAATTTGCTTGTTCTAGATGATATTAGCACATTTTTGAAGGTTAATGCATTCTGTTACTGGTTTGGCAGACAGGTGTAAATTTACCCACACTGAATTGAAATTTGGTCTAACATAATTTTTCAAAAATATTTTAAATTTCCTTGTGCTTTTTATGTACCACTTACATATAATTACTCATTTGTATTCAAGGGTATCATTGCAGGTCCTTTGGTCCAACCCCTTGCTGTGAAAGCAGGCAGCTTAGATCAAGTTACTAAGTGACTTGTCCAGTCACATTTTACTGTCTGAGTGCTGCGTCCTCAGCCTCTCTCTGGGCAACCTATTTCCAAATTAGGCTGTTTTTCTGGATAAAAATAATAAAATAAAAGCTTCATGTCTAATTGGAATTTCCCTTGTTGTAACTTGTATTCAGTGCTCTTCTCATTTTGATATACACCTCTGAGAAGACTTAATTCATTTTTGTTTTAGCAATAGGATTCCCTCCTTATCTTCTTAAATCTGAACAAATCCAGATTTCTTTGCCTCTGCTGATATGTTGTGGGCTCCAGCATACTTGTTATAGCCATGGCCGTGCTCTGGACTTGCTTCGATATGTCCAAAGTATTTATTTCAGAGCCCCAGACTTCACACAGTTCTCAACTGCAGTCTTGCAGATGCTGAATAGAGGGGAAGAGACACTTCCCTTGACCTGCTGGCTATGGTCTTGCTAACATAGCCCCAGCTCTGGTTGTCATTGTTTGCTATGGGGGCATATTGTTGACTTATGTTTGTCTGGTTGTCCGTCAGGATTCCCCAAGTCTTTTTTCTGCAAAGCTGCTTTCTAACCTATGCATGGGTTTTTCTTCTCCCAGTTGCAGGATTTTCTCCTGGCATCATCTTTTAGTATTTAGTATTTGCCCTAAGATACTCTCTGCAGATTAATCTGATTTGCTTTTTAAGGATAGTTCTGTAAGAGCAGAGTGATCTTTTTCCTACTACTGAGAGGGAGCAGTCTTGCTTCAGGATGTGGAAACAGACCAAGTCAGTGCTTTGCTTGCCAGGAATAGGAATGAGAACAGTACCGAGGCTTGAATCAAATAATGTCAGGGCTCTTTACCAGTTTATTAATTCATCTCTGCTGCTTTTTTTTCTTTGCAAATATTTGGTGTTTTTCTTCCCTTTTCCTTAGATCTCTGCCCAGGAAAGTAGAAGAAAAAAGAAAGAATACATGGACAGTCTGGAAAAAAAGTAAGCCAGCCTCCTTCCTGTTTCAAACGTTCCAATAGCACTGGTTGCTGCAGTGGGAAGGGATCCAGCTGTTGATGCTGGGACTGTTTCGTGCACAAAGTGCCAGCTGCCATCTCGTGGTTGTGACTGAGAAAAGGCCCTTCTTCTGGCTTCTGTGGTACATGTGCTGAGATGCTCCGTACATAACTGTGTCTATCTCCAACGCTTAGGTAACATGCCGCCAAAGACCTTAAACCTCATATAAGGCAAGACCCATCTACTACCAGCCTTTCTCTTGTGCAACTGTGTTGGTCTAGTGGGTGGGCAGTGTCCAGGAAAAGGCAGGGTCAGAGGGAATATATTCTGTCTTCTAGCACAGATGGAGACAGAAATTGGAAGTGGGTGAGTCAAGACTGCTTGGGAGAATAAGCAGGGCTCAGGAAAACAACATGTGACCAATTGACTTCCTTTAACAAGAAGGAGCCAAATCCCCAGTTAGTGATTTATATCCCAAATTAATCTGTCTTCCAAGAGACAAGTATCCTGGTATTTTTCTTATGCACTTCACCAGATGAATCTGCTAAATCTTGTGTACCATCTTTGGCGATATCCTTGATTAAATTTCCTATTGTTCTTCTCATGTCTTTATGGGTGAGACTTGCTTTTTCAGAGTTAGACTTTTGTGAAATTCTAGCATACATAAACAGATTTGAAAGTATTTCCTTTGCCTTTTTCCTCTTAAAGCTATTCAGGCAGGTAATAGCATAGTTGTCTTTTAGGAATGCCATATTTTTACTTGAACCTCTATGAAACTCAAGGATCTGATTTCAGAAGCATGGTATTTGTTAAATTATTCGGTGCTTCATCCTAGAAATGAAATGCACACATGGAACACCCTTGCACAAAATAATTGCTAACAATACAGATGGAACATGTTCAGTGACTTTTAAGTATCTGTCCTGTGGCCTGATGCACAGAGAAGGTTGGAGCAGGGTCTTTGCTGTAGCTATTTCAAGGGGCAAAAAGTAGTTACAGATTACCCTGAATAAGCTGCACCTACTTGGTTGTAGTTGAGCACTGTAAGCAGATGCTCTATAGCGAGTAGTATCTAATGCAATGTCTTCTGCACCTTGAAGCATGATTAAAGGTTATGACTAAAGTCAGTTGGTGTAACTTTTTGTAAATGCAGGCAGAATCACAGAGCTCTCTGTGAAAGCAAATTTGTTTTGTTTCAGAATGTCTTGAATAAAGGACTGATTTTTTTATATCCGTTTTTCCTTCTGCTATTTCCAGAGTTGAGAACTGTTCAAATGAAAATAGTGAGCTGCGTAAGAAGGTCGAAGTCTTGGAGAATACTAACAGGTACGGTGTGAGGGGAATAAAACAAAAGTGTAGCATGATTTTACAGGGAAAAAGGAAAACACTAAAGTTAAGAGATCAATCGAAATGTGAAGAATAGCTGTATCTGATCTGATTAGTGTCAAAGAAAGATGATGGAGAACAGTTACCATGACAGTGCAGCACGATGTAAAATGCAGGGCCTTTGATGTCAGCTGCTAAACTGTCTCCTAGCTTGTGGTGTGTTTGAGAAACCTTTTAGTATTCTTCCTTGAGCTCTTCCACTGCCCAAGGAAACATGATTAGTGATGCATAACAAACAAAAGACTGCAGCCCAACTCTCCAAATTGTCTTTTGTCTGTGAAAGACTGCTTTGACAGGAGGCCGTGACCAGGAACATGACACTCGTAGAACTTACCGTTGAAGCTCAAGAGTCAGTATTAGTTTGTTCTGGACTACTAGCTACCATTGCAGTTACTGTACGCTGTTCTGATCATCTGACACCACAGAATATCTGTCATTTTAGGAAATACTGCTTCCTTTGGAGGGGGAATCAGCTTCTTCTCAATTTTTCATTTCTGAGTAAATGGGTGTCTCAATGGTGACTCTCAAAGGATACGTGGCAGAAAATGATCTATAGCTGAGCTTTGAATTGTATGTTAGCTGAGAATGGAGTGTCAGTCATAGCTTATGCTCAGCATGTTCTCTGTTGAAGGCAAATTCCAAGGAGTAGGTACTAGGTGAGCCCACTGGTAACACCTTCTGTTTAGAGGCATTTGAAGTGATGGCTGAATATTACCACTAAACATGATGGTAGCACTGAAGTGGGAGGAAACTTGGTTTTCAAGATAAGACCCACGATCGTGAAAAATGGCCCCAGAGCTTGTCTGGCAGCCAATGTATTGCTAATTGAGTGGCATGTGTTGTTTCTAATCTCCGGATCCAATCTCTAATTTCATGGAGCCAGACCCTGTAGCACTGTAATTTGCTAGAGAGTGTCTCCCACACACTGCTCATGCATAAAGACATCTGCTGCTTGTTAGAAGAGAGCCAAGCCATTTCTGTCCCTCCTGTATCTTCCTGCAGTGCTTTATGTAAAAGAGCCAGGAATTGTTCTGCAGGTGTGGAATAGGGTTCTTTCTCCTAGGATCCATCCCAGTAGGTGCTGAAAACAGCTGCTAAAAGGGAGGGTGCAGCTGTGGATGATCCACTCAGGGACAAGAAGTTGTCAAGCCTTGAATTGTTCTCCCTAGTTTGGCTAAATTTGGCCAGATTTACATCTCTTGTTGCGGATGAAGTCATGAGAATGGCTTTGTTAATAATATTTTCCGTTCTTTTAGGACCTCTTCTCTGTTATTGTATAATCTTAGTTCCCTAAAGCTAACTGGTCTAAAACTATTTACCTACCTACATGATATTATCTCTGAAATCTTCATATTCTGGGCATATGGGATGAGTTGCATTGTTTTCTTCTCTCTGCACGAGCATCAGTGCTGATTTGTAATCTCCTGCAGAGAAACAGATGTTCCTGACCCTCCTCACAGAAATTCTTGTATTTCATGGTGATCTGGTTTGGGTATTTAGATGCAAACTGTACCTAAAAACTGTGAAGGCTGCAAATCCAAGTATGGGGAGATTTGTAAGAGTGCCTGCTTTCATCAAGCCTGAATTATGTAACACCATTTTTTTTAAACCTCACCCCAAAGAGACACTTTCTTTAATTTAGTGTATAGCTTTGTAAACGTCTTGTTCAGAGAATGATTCCAGGTCCTTGCTTAATATACATAATCCATTTTTCTACATTGAACTCAAAATGACCAGTTTCCTCATTGGTACATTGCCTTGATGTGTCATCCAGAAATTACTCAAATGTTTCAGAACTTGTCTTCATAGCATCCTATAGCTGGTACTTTCATCTCATACTTACAGTCAGAGATCGAAGCTCATAGAGAAGTGAAGGTCAAATTATGCATTGCCAATTTTATTCTTGGATGTCCAAATTTAAATATCTAGGACCTTATTTCTCAAAGTTCCTAAGCACGCAGTCATACGTGACTTATTTAATATGCTCAAATCAGAGTCCAAGTTGACTTCAGCTGCAACTTTGAGTGTTCAATGTAGTAAAAAAAATAAAGACCTCAGTGACAGTTTTATATGAAAGTAGATCTACAAGTGTTAGAGCTGTTTCTGATAGCAAAAAAATGTAAGAGTGGAAAAATATAACAATAAAATAGCACTTTGATTACGTACAAAATCCTTTTGCATTCAGTGTGGATGAAGACAAAATTTATGTTTGTTTTTTTTTCCTTGTTGGAAAAGTGAGCCATAGCTGCTCACCTAAAAGTTTGTGGACATGCATGTGCAGTCACTATTGTGTTTTTATAGTCTGTCTGGAGTTGAGGAGAGCTGACAGGCAATTTCCAGCACATACAACTATTGAGCAGCAGGATTTTCTTTCAGTATGTGCAATCAGTTTTTCAGAGCATGTTGTTAGTCTATATATAGAACAAATTTTACACAGATACATACCTAGGACTTCAGGGAAACCCTGCTTACATTTCAAAGTCTGGCTCCAAACCATGGAAGCACCACAATTTCTTGCTAAAAAAAGCAGCGTAAAAAATTTTAGAAGAATCTTTCCCAAGAACCTGCCTCAGCTTGAAATTCTGGGACTGAAAAGATTGGATGTAAGAGGTGCAAATGTGGTCCAAAAAAAATGTATCCAGAAGAATCTTCCTTGACTTTCATGTATCTTATAAGGCAAGGCAGGAGGCTGTGGGATCAAGATGCGGGGGAGTTTTTAATTTTCATTAATGTGAGTGGGTGACAGCAGCATTTTTGGCATCTTCAGTATTAGAACACTGGCATATGTTTCCTCTCCTAATTTATGTGACTCAGTGCCTTGCAAGAAACCCATCCAAGTTCCTTTCTAAGGAGTTTTCTCAAAACTACAGGAACACATTATTATATGCACGTCTCTTATGCCTTGTAGCCGCAAGTGAGCAAGGGTCTCATTGGTTTGGGTAGCGTCCAAACATGTTGAGCACTGCTGTATCAGAAGGATGTGAGAAGAGGCTGACATCAAGAGTTGAGCCGGCTTGTCCCTGTCACCAAGAGGGCTTGATCCACTCACATGGTGGCACTGGGACCGAAGACAGAAAATGATGTTAGTCTAGGCTTTTACTGTGGTCCATACACCAGTGTTGTCTAACTGGAAGCTGTGGCTCTTTGGGCTTAAAGAGACAGAATTGAAAGACTGGGTACTATGTGTATGACATGTGAGATGTACTTTTCTTTTTCGATTCTGTTAAGTCTATATTTATAAATAAATACACTGATGTTCACTTCTCCTGGAGAAGTAGATAGAAATAGGATGCAATTAGCATATGGTTGAGTACATAAATATTATTATCACAAATAGACAATCACAGAATCATAGAAAGGTTTGGGTTGGAAGGGACCTTAAACACAATCCAATCCTAGCTCCCCTGCCATCGGCAGGGACACCTCCCACCAGACCAGCATGCCCAAAACCCCATCCAACCTGGCCTTGAACACCTCCAGGAATGGGGCATCTACAGCTTCTCTGGGCAGCCTGTGCCAGTGCCTCACCACCCTCACAGTAAAGAATTTCTTCCTGTCTAATCTAAACCTACCCTCTTTTAGTTTGAATCCATTACCCTTCGTCCTATAACTACACTCACTGACCTAGAATCGCTCCCCAGCTTTCCTGGAGGCCGCCTTTAGGGTACTGAAAGGTACTGATTTACATGGCCCTTCATTCATTTGAGGCTGATAAATCCCTTTAACCAAGTCTTGTTTCAAGACGAGAAGGATCTGGATTTACATACAGTGAGACATCTTGCACTTCGCTTCAGACCACCCCCATAACAGCTGACAAAGCTTGACAGCCCTGGACCCAACTCTTTATTTTGAAAGCAGCAGGACAGTGTTTTTGTGCTGAAGCAACACTGATGAAAAAAAAATGCTGTTTTTTTCTTTTCTTTTTTTTTTTCCTTTGTAATTCAAAACAGAAAGAATCATGATTTGTTGTTGTTGTTGGGTTTATTTTTCCTTTGAGGTATTCTGGTCTTTAAATGAAAACCTTACTTTGGGGTTTGCTTTGTCCTACAGATAGGACAGGCAGAGAAGGACTCTGTGTGTAGAGATGAAAGAAAGAGAATATTTTTCTTGCTTTTTAATCATTTATGATAAGTTTTGTGCCTCGCAAAGTAGATACATTCTCTGAAGTAAAAAAGGTCAAAATAAACATTGTTTTTTTTCCCCTAGAAGCTATTTGCTGTTATTTAAATCAATGTTGGATTTTAAATTTACATACTGTATTGAGGAAGTTTCGCAGGTGGCTAGGTCCTGCAGTGACAGATTTCCTCTCCATACTGAAAGTGTCACTGGAAGCAGAGGGGAAGCCTTGACTTGTTCCTCACTCTGGTAGTGAAAGGGGTCCTTCTGAAGATAATTATGTGAATTCACACATGAAAATAAGACATCATGGGCAGAGTGGATTTGCTGAGAGTGCTGGAAAGGAGAGCAGGAGTCTTCAGTCACTTTACAGCTTTCCTTTGAGGTGCTTCCCTTGGCAGGGAAAAGCGTGAAAGCACATTTCACACCTCCTACAGAGGTGACCCTCTAATTGAATATCACTGGGAAATGTGTCAGACACAGTGGAAAATAATCCTTGTGGGTGCAAAGCCCCTTATACACGCTGCCGTGGGATTGTATTTTCTCCTGTTAGGATCTAGCCATTGGCAGTACATTGCACTAAGAGCATTCTTGGCCTTCCTGATGATATTTAGAGGAAACGGTATAACCCAAGTTCTTGTTCTTCAGAGTGGAGAACTGCTCCTTGGTCCTCTCTTCTTAGACCAGACCATCCCTGTAGCCATCCAGTAACAATGAAGGCAGCTGGTGTGCTGGAAAGGTCTTCACATCCTGGAATCCAATCTTCCAACATTTCAGATTCAAATACCTGCTTAATTACACTTTCCGAAACAAGAGTGTTTTGGTGTCAGCTCTCTGGGCCCGCTCTGCCCAGCAGGTTTTTTAAATTGGACACAAAAAGGCAGAGATGAGCAAAACCAAGGAGAATCGCCTCTTCCCTGTCGATATCCTCGACAGCCATTAACTGTTTTCTCACTGACACCTCCACAAAAAGAGGCAGGAGTGATATGTATTTCTGCTAAATGTAAGTCTGCTGCTGCTGCCAGCCCCCAAGCTGGGGAGGAGGAGAGCTCCTTCCTCTCATGCCTCAGAGCTGTTCTCTGTCAGTCGCAGTGACTCAGGCCTGAAGCAGGTTGGGGGGGATTTAGTCTTCTGTAATAGCTCAGAGATTGCAGGGTTAAAAAGGCATTGCTGTGTAACATGGCATATGGAAGGAATAGTTTCTTCGGTGCCAGAAGATGATACATAGCTTGTATGCAAGTCTGTGTGACCCCTAAGCCATGAAGTGGACGGAAGGGAGACACTGGGGAGAAATGTTAGCTGGGAGCAGTGCATTAGGCTGGTCTCATCTATGTGATGGATGCTGTTTCCATCTCTTAATTTGCCTGTGGTCTCTAACTGTGAATAAAGGACTGAAGAAGGAAAAAGGAAACCGCTTTCTTCTTTTTAACACTGAGTTGCAGAATAAAGGGTGCTCTCAAGAGCATGCAAGACATCCTTCCTTAATAAGTTGGGAAGGATCTGCTGGCCCAGATAAATGTGCTGTAGTGCCTTGTGCTCATTTCAGAATGCATTCCTGAAGTCCTTGAATTCATTAAACCCTAATTAGCAATGATCATTGATGATTAAAAAAATCTATAATAATAGGCAGACAAGTATATATTGAGCTGTAAAGGCACCTCTGGGTCTGTCCTACAATTAGCTTTTAGCTGGTTTGATCTTAAAATAAACCTTCTATTTTCTCTGACACCCTAACCTTGCTTCTTGCTTTAGCGTTCGACGTCATGGTCTCCAAAGCTGTTGCCTGGAGTTTTGCGAGGGTTACCCTCAGCAATAGGTAGTGAGACGTACAAGAGAAGCAAAAAGTAAAATTGGAAACAAACAGCAAAGTTAACATCTTGAGGCAAAATAGTACTATATCTGACTGTGATGAGGACAGGCATTTGGGTTACTCCTTCTCTGTTAAAAAAAAGCTTTAATGGAAACAGTTGTGAAAACCCTATACCATTTATTCTTTGAGATCATTGCCGTCTTGAATGACTAATATCCTGACTGTAGCAAGTAATGATGCTACAGCAGAAGAAACATAGCCAGAAAAGCAGAAGAATACCTTCCTGGTCCATGATTGCTGACTCCAACCAGAACAGAATTACCATGGAGGTTACCTCTGAATGGCACGGTCAGAATAGCTGCTTCAAGCAACTGTTCTCGTAAACTCCTGGAGGCTTTAACAAATTGCAATAAAATACTTTATTTATTAAATGAAATTATGGGAAACAAAGTGTGTGCTTTAAATGCCTTTCTTTGAAAATGAAGCAATTCACTGTACAGGGCATTTTCAGAAAAAGGGGGTAGACATATATACCTCTGCCATCAACTACAGCAACTACAAGCTTGCTTTTGCACCACTTCAAATAATGGTGAAACTCCTGCTCAATTCATGCCATAGAACTGGGTTATATAAGTAGCCAGTCACTTGCATGGAGAGAGTTTCAGTTGTTTGTACACTTACCAGAGTCGCTTCCCATAGAGAATCTGGAAGCAGTTTTTATTTGTAATAACTTTCTGAAAAAAAGGAAAATAAATCATTGTTCAGGGACATCAGCTGAAGAAAAGGCAAAAGATATTTTTGCAAGATTCATCGCTAATGCATGCAAGAACTTTGTAAAAGTTAAAAACACTCCTTATGTCTGATATCAAGGTGGTGATTTTAATTATCTGTACCTTGTCACAAGAACTAAATGCATTATTGCCAGGTGTGGAATGTGAAGCAAAAAGCTGTTTAGCCAGCAAGTAGATCACTACGTCTGATGGTCATGCCTCATCTTTGCTTTCCAGAACACTTCTTCAGCAGCTGCAGAGACTCCAAGCCATGGTTGCTGGAAAGGTGTCCCGTTCATGTAAGGCAGCTAGCACACAGACAGGGACCTGTCTTATGGTGAGTATTCCCTAAAACTGGGAATTGTAGGGGAATGAGATTCCCTTCCCACTGCTCAAAGGCACATCCTCCGTTCTGTGAAGCCCTTCACTTCCAAATGCTCAGGTTGGGAAACTTCTCTTGATAATTTCACATTTAATTTTGAGATAGGTGAGAATCCTGGCTGATGAAGATTAATGATTGTTAATGGGCATTAAATTCTGGAGGAGACTGGGCTTGTGCTTTTGGCGGGGTGCTGCAGTGATGAAAGAAGCAGCACTGCTCCTCTGAGTAACCTGTTTTATTATTTCCTACAATATTTTATGTGAGAAATGGTGTCTAGAGTTGTAAAATGAAAACACGGGTGCCCTTTGATGCTTGGATTTTCAGATACCAGTAAAAATAAACCTTTTCATCCAAATGAAAATATGACTAAGGCTGTAAATCTACCTCTTTCCTATTTCAGTAATATTTGTCAGGATATGAAAAGGGTTAGAATGAAGCTCTTCCCACCTTACACCCAGCCAGCAAGTTCCCTTTATGCTGGTGCTATAAATTGATGGAAATGATATTCAAGGCCTATGCTGTTCTCATCGGCTGCCAGCCTCTCTGTCACTTTGAAGCAAGACTGGGGCCAGCAGCAGAAATAACCTTGGAAATTCCCGACAGTATCTCTAAAACACACATGGCGGTTGTGTCTGCTTTTCAACTTTGGGAGTAAATAAGGCAACAGGCCAAAATGATGGCAGACACTGAAAACAAACCCCAGCATTAAAGCACTGAATTGTTCTTGTGTATGTGCCTTTGCTAAGAGGCATGGTAGATAGCGATGAAAATAGCCTCAAGTCTTTTGTTTCAAAGACCTATGAGATCTGCTTTGTGTCGATTTTTAGTCTTGATGTGTACGCATGGGCCAAGAGGTGGTGCAATTAACCTCTTATGCCTCTTCCCTTTGCCAGATGGTGGTGCTGTGCTTTGCAGTAGTTTTTGGCAGCTTCTCTCAGAGCTATGGGCCATATCCTTCTGCTACAAAGATGGTGTTGCCCAGGCAACATTCCTCACCAGAGTCCTACACAGACTCCATTGGTAAGTCACAACCACCTCAGTCTTGCTCTTTGGCATTTGTTTTTCACCCCCATCCCCACAGCCATCCCCAAGCGCCTCTTGTTTTTCTGCTCCTTAGCTGGCCATGCATTGATATAGAAGAAGGATATATATCAAAGAAAGATAGCTTGGCAAAGTGTGCTGATGGCAGCAGACTTCATCAAGATGAGCAAAGCCTTTCTCCACTAGCCTGCTTGATACTTCTGTTTAAAGCCTTTATGTTTCTGTTTGAGGAGTTAAGGCTAGTAGTCTGTAAAAGGTAGCAGGAGAGTTTGCTTTCTGCTCTGTACCACTTGCTCATACTGTCAGGAAACACAGCGGCTGTCAGCTGGTGCTTCCTTTGCCAGTGTCAACTAAAGGTCCAAGGACTGAGTGAGAAGCTGTTAGTATTGCATGCCAGTTCAGAACAAGTTGCTTTAAACGTATGTTATTAAAGTGATTATTTCATTTTGCTCTTGTTCTGTGAAGAGTTTAGAGCTTTTTGATGCCTGTTCGGACCACTGCTGTGGTATCTTCCCACTGCTATCAACTTACCCAGTTAATTGCAATGACAAGACCTTTGCAGCTCTAGTTCTGCTCTGATGGTTTCCATTTCCTGAAATGACCAGGGCTGTTCTCTTTGACCTGCCTCCTTCTCACCTCTCTTTTCCCTTCTGTTTATATGCAGTGAGATCAAGGAGTCTGCTAATATATGAAGAGCCTCACCAGCTGGAGGAGTCGTCAAGCCCGATCTCCTTTGCAGATCGAAACGACAGGCACGCAGACAGCTCCAAGTACACGGCGCTAGCTCTGGAAGCTGTGCCGGGGATGCAGCGGGATGATATCATGGAGTTCACAATAGCCAACGAGACGAGGCTAGAGAAATCAGTGCTGCTGGGCCTGCAGCAGCACAGGTGAGTGCCGGATGGGCTGCTTGTGAAACAAGAGTTTGGACTCTCTGGGGAGCTTATAGACAAAGGTATTGCTGCTCTTGTTTGGAGAAGTGATTGCAACAATATTTTAGTAACAAAGCTGCCAAGCTCGGTGCTTCTACCAGAAACCTAGCCCTTGTAGGCTTGTTAGTTATGCCCACTCCGCTTCTTTAAGCACTTAGTTGCGTGTCTCCTAAAGGAATAAGCTTTTACCAGTTGGGTGGAAGTGTGAGGCTGTGACTCACTGGGCTTTGTTGAGGTTAGGGTGTGAAGAGCTGGAGCTTCTCACAGCAGTGATCTTACTAATGCATGCTGCAGAAAGTTTGCAGGATTCAGACTTAAAAGGCAAATCTATTATCTGAACTTCTTAGCATGAAGTTCTTTCATTTTTTTATTTTTTATTTTTAACGTAAGTTTGTGTTTGGAGCCTCTGCAAAAAGACATATCTACTGGTTTAAATATGTGGGTGCAGTTTTCCTTCCACTGTAACTTTGTTTGTCCCACCACTATCCTGATGGCTCAAGTCTTGGTCTCTGCTAACAAGCAGTAGCAAGCACACCAAACGGTGGAGGTGGGTTGTGTTTAGAAGTATGCTTTTCAGAGGCCTAGGTTGAGCCATATCACACCAAGCGTGCCTTCTGAGCATCTGTGTCAAAGTTATACCCAGGGCCAAAGAGATGACTAATTCAATGTGTTACCGTACTCCAACTGATGGGTACCTGGTAAATACTGAGCGCCTTTTTAGCATTAGCTAATTTGAGCAGGATATGTGCTTTTAAAAATGACTAACTATTAGTGTTAACCTTTGTTGTTGTTGTTGTTGTTTTTTTCCTACAGAGTCAACTCTGAAATAGAAGGAAATGAAACACTGAAGATAATTGAAATAGATAGAAGAGTCAATGCCACCTCTTAAAAATAAAAAGGCCTTTTTTCTTGACTTCCCTCTTTCCCACATATTTTCAACCAAAGTCCCCCTGACTTGTCATCCTCAGTGAACCAAAGCACAAAAGAGAGGGAGTTCACCAAATTCTGCATTGACTGGTGAGGCTGTGACTGCAGATGGGATCTCTTGTCTTGTAACTCCTTTCCTTACTTCACACACAATCCCTCTTTGCTTTTATTTCTTTCCTGTCTGATATTGCAAGGGCAGGATTGAATTATGATTGCAAAAGATACCAGCAGTGTGCTGATGATTGATTTGTGTATGTGTGCCTGTGCTTGCATGTACACATCATCATCTGTGCACAAAGACATTTGGTAAAAGAGTGGAATACGCAAAACCGATGGGAGCATGTGGGTGATGGGATCCTTGGGAGGAGGTAATTGAGAGAAACAGGAGAGGCGGCACGATGCTGCTCAGAATCTAGCCACAGCTCCATGCCTATTGGTCTGTAGCATTTGAGCCTTTTGGGGAAGATTGAGAAACATGTGCTTCATCTGCTCTGAAGGCACAAGAACGGGCCCCAGTTCTGTTTTGTGAACAGCACAGGCAGGAGAGGGGTGTGCAATGATGGTGCTGCATTGTCCTCCCTTACATCTTCCTCTCTTCTCCCCACCAACCCCTTTGTCATTTAGTGGAGTTAGCTTTTTCTTTGGGTTGGAAGCAGTCCTGGTAGGCATCTCTACTGCTTCCACCCATGTGGAATTCAAGCAAAGATCAGTCACTGTCTTGGTCACACTTTGTCTGTGTGGGAGAATTAGACTAGTTTAACTAAATCTATTTAGAAAGCAGGTTTTGTTAACTTCATGCAATGTTTTGGGTGGATGTCCTTTAGTCTACTTAAGGCTAATCTGTTTAGTTTGGATCAATTCCTTCCCAACAAACTTAATCAATATAAGGCTTAAACCAGAAGTGCCTCCTGAGAGCACCGTATGGATTTTATTTATTGGCTTCTAGATGCGTTGATGGAATTTCTCATGTAGACCAGGTCTCAAATTGTCCTGTGTTTTCTTTTTCTTGCCATCTTCCTGTTACTGTTGTAAATAGTATTTATTAGCTTTGCAAGATTTTGTTCAAGCAGTCACAATGAAGAGAATTAACCTTCCCTAACCCTGCACGTGGTCTGGGCAAGCTCTGAAATTGGACATACAAATATCACTGAACACCCACTCCTCCTCCACCTCCTCCCCACCTCTTCTTATGGGTCTCCTCTTCTTATGTCCTTTTCCAGAGATGTGATCTCAGACCAACCGCTTAGCCAGAAAGATGTGTACAGTTCAGGCCTGGAGGTGACTGCATGGCAAGACAGTCCCTGACCTGAAGGGTTTTGTATGCACGCAGCAGACAGGGAAAAAGAGAGCTGAGAAAGGCACATGGGGAGGTGAAGCGACTGGCCCAAGTCTAGTGGAAAAGCCAAGAGTGGTATTCACATTTGATCCTGGTCCAGTACACTTCTTTCTTCACTGTTTCCTTCTTGTCCCATATAGCTGTTGCGTTTAAGGGTTGTGTCCCTTTGGTATCCTGCTCATGCCTTTGTCTGAGCTGTGCTTCTTGGAATTTATCCTTGGATTGGCACAGCCAAATCTAGCCCAGGATTTGGGCTGGGTTTTATCTGATTGCTCAGAAGGGCACTCAGACTCCATTGAGGATGGATTTAATGGGGAAATCCTAATTCAGCAGGCTAGCATAGCTACTTTATGGTTTACCAGAAGTCAATTAAAAAAACAAAAAAAAAAAAAAAAAAAGAAAAACAACAAAAACACACACAAAAAAATGTAGCTTTTTTTTTTTTTTCTTGTGATAAATAAGGGAAAAACTAACCTAGCCTTACAAGTAATTTTTTACTATGTACAGTAGATATTTCCTGCAAGTATTCTATTTTGTAAAATATTGGATTTGTATTTTATTACGGCAGCTGCCATACCTGCTCCTTCCTTGTTCTTCATTCTCTTTAGACCTTTTCCCTTTGATATCCCGTTTGCTGCCTGCCTTTAGGCCTGACTCAAAGCTCAGTGAAGGGAGTGGAAAGAATCTGGTGGATTACAGTGGGCTTTGGATCAACCCCCACTGTGCCATTTTAAAAAGGTGTTTCACATTAGTGATTGTGAAACGTGTGCCTGATTCCGTGAGCTAATGGTGAGTTTTGGTGTGCAGACACTCTTTCTAGTTTATGCCCAATTCATCTATGCAAGTGCCTTTTTATTATTTTACCTTTGGTGGAAATGAGAGAAGGATGCCACTGTAGTCTATTTTGCAAGAGTTCCCCGCTCATCATGGCTCAGTGTCCTCCCTAAAGCTTCTTTCTCTTCACAGTGATCCTGTTGGGTCCTCTGTATCATTCCAGCATCCACCAATGGTGTTTGGATGTTTTTTTGGAGCAATGGCTTCACATAAATAATGGACACTGGTGGGTGCCACTGAAGGTGACACAAGGGATGGCTGCATAGTTTAGCCACATGAGGTCAGCAAAGTGACAGGAGAAAGCCAGGACTGACCCTTCCACTATAATATGGCTGGCCCATGTAAGTGGGCAAGGTCACAGCTTAGAAAATCCCTTAAATGGTCTTTTTATTACTATTTTTTTTCAGAGCACCCATGGTTTGTCTGGATGAAACTGAATGCTTAAGTCTTCTGCAAAAGAAGCACCAAGCTGTCAAGCACAACACTGCTGTTAATTGTGCTGCGGCTTGCACTGTGCATAAAGAGGAGGCCAAGCTGCCTGAGCTCATGCCCACTGCCAGCTAAATGATCGCCTTTCATTGCAGATACTGCTGACTTCACTGTCTTAAAGACAAAATTGAATTATTTCCCAATACTTTAAGGACAGACAGTTTTGCAATACCCAAATAACCCCTTCTTCTCTGAAAGCTACTGCAGTAGTCACCAGTGGAGCTTTGCCTTTGCTTGCTTAATTTGGACCTATTGGTACAAATCTGATTGGGAGATAGTCATGTTTTCATCTGAAGCATTTTAAATTGGCCACGATTTGGGTCACACCACTGAACTGATTCATCCAAACCAGTATGGCAATACCAATTTTCTTGTAACTGTTTAATAATCTACTTCTATAATCTTAACTCATCCCATCCTTTAAATGATTTTTTGGTACTGTTGGGAATCTCTTGAGCTAGCACACACATTATTTGTGGATTTATTATCATGAAATACTACTTCTTTAGAATAAGGAAATCCTTTGCTTGACTTTGGTATGTTTATGATCATTTTTTCTTCAGGGGTCTTAATAGAGCAGGTTTCTCTTGGAGGTAGTAGGGGCCAAAGTTTCTCCTGCCATCACCCATCCGTAGGCTGCTTTGTGACAAGGACCTGCTGTCGCTGGAGTAACGATGCTGGTGTAAGTGCTTATCGTTAGCTCAGCAATATTACGTGAGGTCTTTGCCTTCTGCCAGTATGCCTTCTGCAGCGGCCGGTGGCTCAGTGCTGCACAACAATGTGTCTGTGGACAGGGCAGGCAGAGACTTCGTGTGCTGCCCAATTTCCACTTTGACTAGAAGACCTAAGCGATCCTCAGAGTCTTTAGCCATAACTCTATGCAGCTTGGCAGTGTGATTTCACACAAGTAATCTTAGCTTTTGGCCCATAGCTTTAAAGCATGTCTAGATCTGTCAGGTCTTTGCTTCTAGAGAGATAAGCTACAATGGAATGTAGGGCATTATTTTTTATATATATATATTTAAGAAGTGTCAAGCACAGAGCAAGTGACAGTTCTAACCTTGTTACCAGTGTGTAGATAATGTTGGTGTTGGTGTTTTGTTTTTTGTTTGGTTTTTGCTCTTTTTTTTTTTTTTCAAGGCTATTTATAATTCTTTGCTGCATTTCTCTTATTTCATCCATACCATTCAATGTTTTCCAGCAACACTAACCAGTAGTGGATTAGGCTGAGGTTCTTCGGCCAGCTCCCAGCTGATGCAGCGCAGCATGCTTCTCACTTACCAATTTCAGAGGCTGCAGGTCCATACTGGCAGGGAACCTCTTTGATATTGCTCTGTAAAAGTGTATTTCAATACAAGCTTATTCTTGATTTCTTTAATGTAGAATCCCAAAATTTCTATTTTTTTTTTCCTCAGCTAAAAATCCCTACCTCTTCACCCCATCCCCCCAAACTATCAGCGGTGAATTCTGTCTAGACGCATTTAGAATGTGGGTCAAGTAAATGAATGATACTAATTGCTATGTTGGGAGGGATTTCCACTGAGTATTTGGGCTCCAGATTCTAGCTAATGCCAAGAGGCCGTCGTACAAAGCCTATGCAGCTAAGAACAGAAGCATACGGAGTATTTTTATACTCTTAGTGACTAAAATATTTCTTTCTCAAGTCGCTAATTAGATAGGGAACATTTTGTATTGTGAAGGTGAAATGGTAGGTCAGTCCTTTGTAGCTACAAAAGTTGTAGTAGCCTATATAAGTAGCCTGGTGCTGTGATGTGGCTGCTTTGTGCTGCGGTGTTAAGGATAAACAACTAGGGACTGCAAAGGTGTGAGAACTGATTTAGATGTCAAGGTCTTTATAAATGAGAGGTAAGGATTCAGTCAACGGGCCAGGATGCTTAGGGGATCACCATCCAACTACGGGGCTGAGAGGGGGATTGCCATTTGTTTTTGCAATTATCGTGTCGAGCCTTTTCTGCTTTACCAGCGTATACACCTGAACTGACTTCCTTCGTAGAAGAGTATGTCTCAGAAAACTCATTTGTAATGCTGAAATGGAGTTTGTATATTATTTTAAGCTATTGCCAGCAGTCCCTGCTCTGCCCTAAAGCCCATCTCTGTACTTTTCCCCAAGACATAAAACCATATAGGTGAGAATGAAACATGGGAAAGCTGGATTTGTAAACTTGTCTTGCAGAAAAGATGAAAGAAATGGCAGATGAAAGGACTCCTGACATCCCAGGGAAACTTCCTAGTTCTTAATTCCTTAAAGCAGCAATGACAGTCTTTTACATTAGCTCCCCCCTTGTTTAATCTTTACTTTTCCCCTTGCTCTTCAACACTGTGCAGTACTTTTTAGGTAAAATGAATGCTTATCTGACCTCTGTATTGAATGCCATTTTCCCTTCCAACCTGCAGGTAAAAATCTTTCTGCACTTCAGCATCCCATAATTTAGGGAGTGGAAGAGGTAGAGGGGGAAGCAGAGGCAGTGGCCGATTTTTTTTAATAGAACTGTGCTTATGCCTGACTTTGCCCCATCAGATCTGAATTCACTGGTGTTGAAGTAATGGCATCTCGCTGTCTTTGTTTGCACTGTCAGCAGGGATGAGCGTGAGTGCTTGTGTCTGTGCATGTGTGCATGGTAAGCAGTTAAAAATAAAAACAAAAAAACACGCAAATGCAGAGTTGTTTCCTAATGCAGTAAGTGTCCCTAAATGAAGGTGTTTACCTGAACGCCGCGGGCACATTCCACTTGGTGCAACAGAAACCCCGGGTGTTTCTTTCCAAGACTGAGACCAGCTCACATTCCTCACCAACAAGCACTCGTAAATCCGTCTGTGCACTGCTGTCTGATGTCTGTCTTGTTAGCAAATGTCAGCTGAAACTTGTGCTGCCCTTTTGTGTGTGTGCACAGACTGGCCTGTCTGTAGGACAGCTCTGGCGTGGTAAAAAAAAAAAAAAAAAAAATTGTATCTAGTCTTCGGGTGTCATTTTTGTTGTGTAGAACTCTGCTTTCGAATGCTTTCTTCTCTAAGCTGTAAGTTAGCCAAAAAATGGCCCAGGGGGACCAGAGGTTCAGGGAAGAGGGAGAGTTGATCTCTGGGGCTGGTGTGTCCATGTTGTGAGTACATCAGTCTCCGCTGAGATTTTGCTGTGCCTTCCACAGGGCAAGTTACCTGATGTTACCCTCTTGAAGGTAAAAAACCATTGCCTGGGGCCATGAAAAACAATACCGTGTGACTCTGAGTCATTCTGCGTGTAACACCCCTAAAAAGTTTCAGCTGATCTTTCCCTTTCCCTCTGTACACGTGAACACAGTATGGGTTTGTACAAACAACTTAAATCTATTTTGAATAAAAAAGACAGTGATAGGAATACAAAAGCACCCCCACCACCCAAAATCCTTGGTAAACTGCGTTGGAGCCTCTTCTGACTGCAGATATCCCTGTTCTTTTCCAACAGCCTGTTTAACTCTGTGTATGTGTGCTCAGTGGCCTCTCTATTTTTGTACAAGCACTGTCATCTGGATGTGTGCCCACCTGATTTTTCACACTGCAAACATGTCCATTGGGTGTAAAGAAATTGCTGTTTGTTTTTTTTTTCTTTTCCTTTTAAATTGTCGGCTTAGTTCTACAAGAGAACAGACTACCTGCTTTTGTAGCCTGAACATGTATGTAGTTAAGTATGTTATGCTCTTCATTTCTTGCAAATAAATATTTTCTGTAGAAAAAGCAAGTATCACCTGTTTGCTTTCCTGCTGGCTGGAAAAGGTCCGGCCTCCTGGCTTTCCCAAGCGCGGTGCCGAGCATGGTGCAGCCACCCAGAAGCTCAGTACTACACAGAAGGGCAAAAGCAGCAGTGGGGTTTCTGCTGAAGCTTCCCTTCCCTTCCCTTCCCTTCCCTTCCCTTCCCTTCCCTTCCCTTCCCTTCCCTTCCCTTCCCTTCCCTTCCCTTCCCTTCCCTTCCCTTCCCTTCCCTTCCCTTCCCTTCCCTTCCCTTCCCTTCCCTTCCCTTCCCTTCCCTTCCCTTCCCTTCCCTTCCCTTCCCTTCCCTTCCCTTCCCTTCCCTTCCCTTCCCTTCCCTTCCCTTCCCTTCCCTTCCCTTCCCTTCCCTTGCCTTCCCTTGCCTTCCTCCTGGCTGTGCTGGCAATGGGGACAACTTGGCAGTGGATGGCCTAGTGCAGATGTGACTATCACCATTTGCAGAGCTGCTCTCACAAATGGTGTGGTCGTCTGTGCTCTGCCAGTTTTCTACTAGGAAATGGACCTCGTGTACCAATAGCATGCATCTCTAAAATGGCAACACAGAGCTCATCCTCTGCAGAAAATGCCAGCAATGGAAATAACGGTTCCAATTTTGCTGAACTGACCATGGGAGCATGACAAATGGGTTTGGTGCCTCCTTTTTGAGGCCTCTTAAAGCATCTCGTGTAGAGGCTGCGGCAGGCAGTGTACCATGAACACGGGAACACCCTGGCCCGCACTGAATTTGTGTCTGATGCAGATTTTCAGAAATGCCTTGATTTGGGGCCAGAGAGGTTAAGGTAGCACAAGAAATCTGCAGTGAAGCAAAAAATAGCTCTTCTCTCCTAATCCATACACCGGTGCTTTAACCCAAGGACTGCCTTTGCTGGGCACCACCACTTCATATCAGAAGAGAAGGAGATTGGAGCGAGAGGCATCGTTTTGTCTGCCCTGTCCTCTTGGTCTGCCCCATCTCACACTCTGTCTTTGTGCAGTGCTGTACGGGAACAGTCTTCAAGGTGGAGCCTGGTTCTGTCATGAAAGATGTGGGGAGAGAGGGGCTTTGCTTTGCCCTTCCAGATCTGCATCCCGCTCCTTTTCTCTGCTCTCATTGTTTCAGAGAGCACTGCAGCCGCTGTCTCTCTGTTGCTGGATGCCCCTTGCTTTCTGAGCAGATAATTTCACAGGCCAGAGCTATCGATCCGGGGCACTTGTTAGCAGCATCGAGCCTCGCAAAACGTTTTTACACGGAAATCGTTAGACCGTGACTGCTTGTGGAAGTCACCCTCAGCCTCATTTTATCTGAGCTCAGTTCCTCCGAGAACACCAAACACCAGTGGGGGATTAACAATGGGTTAAAAACCTCACCGGGTCTCAGCATCGCCCTTACAGCACCATACAGCGGGCGAAGCCGCAGGGAGCCTGTGATTAAAAAAGAAACCCACGCATCCAGTGGAGAAACACTGGGTGATGAGCTGTCGTGCTCGCTACCTCTCACCCCTTGGTACGTGCTGTTCCCTGGAAAGCCTGCTTCTGCTTGGATTCAGGGCACTGACACTCTTCCTCAGGCTCATTCCCTCTGTGAAGCAGGAGGAAGGATGCAGTGCAGCTTGCACATGCCCATCCCAGCATGGTTTGGGTAGCGAATCTCCATCTTTTGCTCTTGTACAAGCCTCATGCCTGTTTTATAATCACACGGACTTCAGCCCTGCAGATATTTTGTGGTGGATGCATTAGCAGTGCTCTCTTTCCTTGTTTGTTTGCTTGGGGCTTTTTAGAAAAATAGACCCCATTAGATGGGAATTTAAAAGCAGTGAGGAAAAGCCTACACCTTTGCCATAAAGGAAATTATTCTGCGGTAGTCATGTAGAGAGCAAGGGCAGGGACTGAGGAAAGGAGCTCCTGGGACTAGCCCTGCCCATGGTGTGCAGGGAACTTGGCGGACTCTTCTCTGGGCTTCAGTTTCGTGGTCTGTGAAAGGGGGATAATGGCTTTCTCCTCTACATAAAGATAAACCAAAGAAAGGAGATCTGGTGGAATTAGTAATTAAAAACAAGATCATATTTTGCTTCACGTAGAGTGAATAATGCTTGTGTGCCCTGTCTCCCTCTGATCTGTGCTTCAAAAAGTTGAAGCGGATGATTTGACTTCTCATTTTCTTGGTGCTGTCTCACAAGGGCTTCGAGCACTCCACACAGGAGCCATGTTATAAGGAATGACTTGTTTAGCTTTTCATAATTGAGTTAATCTGAAGTTGTATTTGCAAGAGCTGTAGATGTTACTATAAAGTTATCTTTTCTGAGTACCTCCAGTAAGGAGGAAGATGCATGGCCTGGCCCTTATCTTTGCTGTGACACAACTGACAAAAAAAAAATATTGCAGAGCAAATCCACGGCTGCTGGGTTGTCTCCCTTTGGTCAAAGTGGTGCTGAGGTTCTGGTTACCCCCCTTTTAAGCTGTTTTGGTGAATTCCTGGGCTTGATCTGTGGAGGTTGTGAGGTGCAGCACCGAGGTGCTTCCAAGCCAGGAGCAGGCCCTTGTCACTGCCACGGAGCACCTCAGCAACAGGAGCCAGGGCCTGCTTCTAGCTGTGGCAGCAGGCGTGGAGGAAGGGGAGCAGCAATGCTGCAAAATAGCTGAAATTTGGTTAAAACAAACAAACAAACAAACAAACGAACAAACAAAAACGAAGCTCACCAGATGCAAACTGCCTGGTGAGGTTGCTCTGCCCAGCAGGAGAAGCTGAGGAGGCGAGGGCAGATCTCCATGTGTCACCTCAGGCACTGTCAGTCCCTGCAGAATAAGCAGTGCCTAAACCTCAAGCACTGACCCCAAGTGAGGGGTTGTTATTTGTGTTATATTGAGGGTGAATTTGGTATGACCCTAAGGAGTATGGGCCTTCCTAGTAGACTCCTCCCTGGCCAGCCTGGCACACCAACCATGTAAGGTTATCTCACCCCTTTCTTCCCCCCTCCCTTTTTATTTTTCTTCATATTTTCACCTTTTTACTCTTAGGAATTAGATTTTCAGTCCTTCCCCTTCTGAATAAAACTCATCAGCCTGTGCACACTGGGGTGTTCAGGACAGGCTTTAGCAGGCACATGAATGATGGAATAAACCTCCTTCTCCTGGCTTGACTCCAAAAGGCTGAATTCCCTCCTTCCTCAGCATTTCCTGCTCCATTCCCCCATCCACCTGCTGTAAGATCCCCCCAAGAGAAGTGCCTGCTACACACCAAAGTTCACCAGCTCCCCTGATGAGCAGGGGGCCCCGCCACTGAGCCAGCTCGAGGAAGGAGATACCTGCTGTGGGAGTTCAGGCTTTTGCCAGCACAGTGCTCCCAGATATTGCCAAAACCTGCTGGAAATCTATCTCTGTGCTCCTCTTTCCCCCCTGGTGCAGCAGTAGGTCTGCAGGCACACCTACAAGTGAATTTGAGGAAGTTTTTGCTGTCGTTGCCTGCCTAAAACCCCCACAGTTGCCAGCTGTGCCGCAGGTGTGGCTGTGTGAGCAGGGCTTTCCTTCCCCAGCCTCGGGTTCGCTCACAATCGCTCACATTCAGCAAAAGGTATAGGAAGTTGCTTTATGACTTCACGTTGCAAATGAGTCATGCAAATCGCAGCAGTCAGAGGCAAAGCAGGTAATCCCAGCACATGGTGGGTGCTACCAATGAGCAGGAGCCACAATGTTTTTTGCTGGGAAAGGAGCATGTGCCTCACTGGTATGGATGCAGGCTGAAGGAGGGTTTGGAAACTCATTTGCTCTTGGGCTTTGCACCAGTGCTTGGGGGCAACAGGAGCAGTTTGCAGGGGCACAGCCCACGGAGCTGCTCTCCCATGGAGCGAGGGCTAAGAGGAGCAGGGCTGTGAGATGGGGCACACTGTTCTGCTCTCCAAGTGCAAAATTCGCGTGGAACCGAAGTGTTTTTGCACAAGCCACTGGCATCTTTCCAGAGCAACAGCACATATGGCTCTCAACAACACCAAAGGCTCAAAGGCGCTTTAAGTGACTGGAGCAGGGCTTATAGCAATGCTTCACGTCCCTGAAGCTGGATTTTGGGGTAGGTCTGAAAAGATCTCTGGTTCCATCCCAAAATGTTGTAGCTTCTTTCTGTGAAAAGGGTGGCCACATGCTCTTAAAGTGTATGCTTTCCCTAGCACTACTGGCTGTTAGCTTCCCTGCAAGTTCATCTGGAGGCTTTCTGAGGTCCCGTGGAAGAGGCAGGGAAGCTTCCAGCAGAGCTCCTGCTGCCCTGCAGATCTCTGTGCGCAGCTGAGAGCAGGATCCGGACCGTAATTTAACAGCTCTGCACAACAGCTTTAGTTGTGTTTCTCCGAAGCCATGTTTTACATTGTTTAACTGTGCTTTCTTCCATGTGCTTCATTAGTAACTAAAAGTAGTCTGATGTTTGCGGGAGGAAATGTACGTACAGATTGGAGGAAGCGTGTGCACATAGATCCTTCGTGCATATGGATCTAATATAATTTTGAAGGTTGGCTAAACTTTTAAAATGCTTGAAGTGTAGCAAAGAGAGATACTTTTCATCACCCTTCTCTCCTGCCAACAGGGGATGGGAAAACATTGGTTGGACAGCTCGGGGAGCCTGTCATTACTGAAGTCGAAGCAAGCGATGTACACATGATGTGTGCTAAGTATGGATAAGCTGAAACTTTAAATAGGCTTGGAGGAGGAGCAAAGCTCAGGTTTAAAGAGCCAACTGACTGGCTTAACGCTGGCTCACTTACACCCAAGGTGTTGCAACATCTGATATAACTCTGGTGCCTATGGCAGCACGTAAATGCTGCTTTCCTGTGTGCCTTTGGGCTTTGTCACGGGCTGTGCTGGTGCAGTATCACAAAGTATCACAAAGAGGGAGGGGAATGGAAATTCATGAAAATGTATGAAATCTTTTCCTGTAGGGCTTGCCTTCTCAGGAGAGCAGTGATGTTCAGTTTTCTCCTCTTTTATTTATTTATTTCTTCTTTCAGCTTGCCATGCTTTCTATCACTTTGCCTTGGATGGGTTTTGGATGCAGAAGATAAAGCACTTAAAGCATAATTTGTGCTACAATTTTTGTATAGCCCCAGACCTTGATCTTTTCCATTCTTTTTTAGTCTCATTCCCAATGCTAGATCATGTGCTTAAACAGGACTCACCTCCAAAGTTTTTCTTCATTTCCCCCAGTGGGCTAGGGGGCTAATGTGGTGGGAGGACAAGTCATTTTACTATTAGACACTATGAGGTTTGTGACGGAAACAGTACCCTGCTCTGTGGGGCTGGCTGTTTGGGCTGTGAGCATGTAAAGGCAGATTCCCAGAAAAAAAAAAAAAAAGAAGAAGAAAAAGAAAATAATGAGGAAAAAGAAAATGAAGAAAAAGAAAATGAAAGAGAGAAAAAAAAGGAAAAGATAAAAAGGAAAAGAGAAAAAAGAAAAAAAAAGAAAAAGAAAAGAAACTGAAAAGAAAAAAGGGAAAGAAAAAAGGGAAAGAAAAAGGGGAAGGAAAAAAAAGGAAAAAGAAAAAGAAAAAAAGGGAAGAAAAAGGAAAAAAAAGAAAAAAAGAAGGAAAAAAGAAAAAGAAAATAATGAAGAACAAGAAAATGAAGAAAAGTAAAATGAAAGAGAAGAAAAAAAGGAAAAGAAAAAAGGAAAAGAAAAAAGGAAAAGAAAAAAGGAAAAGAAAAAAGGAAAAAAAAGGAAAAAGAAAATAAAGTGGAATAAAATAAAATGGAATATAAAATAAAATAAAATAAAATAAAATAAAATAAAATAAAATAAAATAAAATAAAATAAAATAAAACAATTTTTTTAATTATTAAGCCCCCCCCCAAAGCGGCCGCCGCGCTCCCGGTCCCCGTCCCGCGGGGGCGTGTCCGGGCGTGGCGGGGCGTGTCCCGCCCGCGGCTCCCCGCGCTCCGATTGGCGGCCGGCGGCGGGGGCGTGCCCCGGGGGGGCGTGCCCCGGCCGGGAGTTTCCCACAATGCCCCGCTGCGGTGCGGCCGCCGATGGATGCTGCGCGCCCGCGCTGCCATTTGCAGCCGCCGCGGCTCGCAGCGCGCCCCGGGGCCCCGGCAGCGCCGGCGCCCCCCCGGCCCCCGCCGCGCCCCAGCGCCTGCAGCCGCCGCCCGCCGCCCCCCGGCCGCCCCCCCCCCACCCTCCTCTTCCTCCTCCTCCTCTTCCTCGTCCTCCTTCGCGGCCCCCCGCCGCAATGAACCCCCCCGCCGCGGCCGGCGGCGAGGAGCCGGGGGCGGCGGGCGGCTGTCGGGGGGCCGAGGGCGGCGGGGAAGCGGTGGGAGCCGCGGGGGTCCCGGAGGAGCCGGGGCTGGGCGAGGAGTCGCTGGAGGAGAAGCTGCGGAGCCTCACCTTCAGGAAGCAGGTGTCCTACAGGTGGGTGCCGGTGCCCGTGCCCTGCTGCCCCCCGCTGTCCCCCCGTGCGGTGCGCTGGAGCACGGGCAGGGCGCTGCTTTCATAACCAGGGTCCTGCGTTTTTGCCGCTCTGCCTCCATCCCGTGCCCGCCGTGCCGAGCACACCGGCTCCTTCCTCCTGGGAACGCACCTGTGTGGGGATGTGGGCGGTGGGGGTTTGGCCGCTCTGCTCCTACCGCCGGCGATCTGCTCGCGGTCAGCAGCTGCTGACAGCCAGGCACCGCCGTCTGAGATGCTTCATGCAAAAAAAGTTCTTCGGTCTTACCTAATTCTGGCTGCAGAGGCAGCACGCCATCAGCTACCGGTGCTGGAGCGTGCTAGGGATGAGCGCTCTTAGCCGAGAGGATAGGAAGCACTGAGCTGCTCCTCGTTCCCTCTCCGCAGCGAAAGAGGGCTTCTAGGCTTAGGTAGGCAAGAGAAGAATCTCCTCTGACACGGAGTTACTTTTTTTTTTTTCATGCTGTCAGCTTAAATCTGAGATAGCTTAGTAATGGTTCGAGTCCCTGCATGTGGTAGGGCTTAAGAATGATGTAATTAAACACTCTTCAGAGCTGAAGTTTTATATAATCATCTATGCAGGGAGACCTCCTCGTAAGGGTGATGGTCTCAGTGGTGAGTGTAAAGTTTGGGTTGATACATCCAGGATTCAGTAGGGTGAGTGATATGAAAAGGAGAAACTTAATGAACACCTAAAGGGCGTTACGTTACACCAGTAACCTCTTGGTACTTTTGCACCTCTATCCTGCTAGTTTCTCTAGCACAGACCGCTTAGCAGCATGTTGCCTATTGCTGGTAAAGGCAGATTCTGTAGGTGGGCTACTGAAGTAATGGTTAACGAGGCAGGTTTGCTAATGGGTATCATCTTAGCAGAGAAGTCATGGGGTTTGTAACACATGTTTTTGGAGATGCTTCTACTCAGGCTGTACGTTTTCATTTTTATTTCATTAGTTTGGGCATCTTCCCCTTCTGAGGAGAGGTGGGGGATATTAAAATCTGTAGTACCCTGCTCTCTAGACTATCTAGAAGTGTGCTACAGCCATGGGTATTCAGGTTTTCTGCATGGTGTATATTTGTAAGGGTTTTATAATAAATGCTAGTAGGAGAAATGCAGGGTTTATTTCTTCTTCCTCCTGCTTTTCTCCTCCTCCAGCTAGGCAGGTGTATGACAATTCCTGAACCTTTAGATAAGAAAGTCTTTTCCTAAGTGCCTCTTGATGCACATTACTCATGCAGTTTGACTTAGACTACGTGCTAGAAAGTACTTTTTCTTTGTATCCTTAGATTTCCACACTTTTTCCTCTGGAACTGGTTTTCTACAAATTATGTGTGTGCGCTCATTTATCCATGGGAATGATCGGAGTAGATAGAAGAACAGAAGACTTTCATAAAGGACCTCTGCTGAGCTCTCCACACCCTGCAACCCCCAGCCTCCTCAAATTGCTACCATTATCCCTATAAATTATGGTGTTGAAATACATTTGTAAATGTAGATGACTATATATATATTTTTAAATCTATTTATGTTGGTGGTACTTGGGCTCCCTTATCCACTAGTACAATGGAAGCTATTCAAGGCTTTGCACTGCCTTTCAAACAGCTCATATAGGATTCTCCATACATATGTTACATTGACAAACACCCATATATCTTTATTTATATGAGCAGAAAAAACAACAACAGCAAAAAACATAATTAGAGCTTGCTTTAAATAATACAGATATCTGCAAATGCACGTAACAATTCTGTTGTTGACTACGGAAGAAATGAAATATGTGGCTGAAAGAGAGGTCAAGGTATTTCTACAAGGGGGAAAAAAAGGAAAGTTGGGGAAAAAACACATTTTCCGTACCAGTTCTATGTTAATCACTCCCTATCATGCAAACATGATTTACCTGAATTTAGCTGAAAGTATTATCCTTTTTTTCCTTATTTTTGTTGCTAAAAAGCAAGAATTTTATTGTAATACATAACTATTTAACTAATGACATAGCTTTTATTGCATATGCATAACATGTTGATGCCTCCAGAAGTGTACAAAAATCTGAGCAACAGGGTTCAGAAAACAGCATTTTGCACTGGCATGGCCGGTAGCTTACAATACAGAAATGGCTGTGGCAAATATGTAGTGGATTTGTGTGGTAAATACATGTATTAGGCATGCACCTCCCCCATATCATGCCATAAGTTTTTCTGATTTAAAGGAAAAAGTTCCTGTAAATACTACAGGTATGTTTCATAGGGAGCTCCCAAGCCCCATTGACCTCGCTGTGTTCCCAGCCATCACATAGCACCTTACATCTCATGCTCCCAAAGCTTTTTTCCCTGCACCAAACACTCTTAATTCCTTTAAGAATAGATGTCTGCTTGCTGTTTTCTTTCCAGTAATGTGATATAATTATGTATACATACGCAGTGGGGATACGCCACTTATCTGTGCTTGTGCGTGAGTTAATGGCTTTAAAGCGTGCCTGTTTGTGTGCGTGTCTATGTGTTGCCAACACACATTACTTAAGCGGATCTTAATTTGCAGACGGGGTGCCTGCCCTTCCCGATACACCACGCCGTGAGCAGCGGTGCTGCCACAGCTCAGCCCACAGCTGGAGGTTACTGCTTGTCCCATTGTGGGGCTGGGTAGGGAGCAGGGAGACAGTCTGAAACCCAGGGTGTCCCCTCCTTGGTGAGGGGCATCTTGCAGAGCTGGTCTCTGTGCAATCCAAATGGAAACTCAGAGAAATGGTCGCCTTTTTCATCCTCGTGCACTTAAATGAGGACAGACTATGTAGGAGCTGCATGTGAACTTTGGAATGCCAGCAGATAAACAGCCATTTCTAGGGCTAATTTTTACCCTACAGATATGGAATTAAGCATCTTAAAGACTCTGGCTTTCCTGCTTACAAATCTGAACCATGGGCTCAGAGTGAAAAATATGTTTTTCTCATAAACTGATAGAACTCAAATTCACTGCAAAGAAACTGGCAACTGGAGAGAAGGGGGGAAAAAAATGAATCAAATATGTATCCCTGCTAAAGAGAAATGCTCTCAGCAGATTGACTGGTTCTTGGAGTTGTATTTACCTCCTCTATTGCTAGGTCTGGCTGATATGTACTAGGTGTTGTGACATGAGCAATAGGCAAAATTTTCTTCCCTTTAAATTTTTATTGTTATTTTTGTCACTGTGGGGTGCTGTGAAGAACTCTACAGTCTCTTTTAGCTAAAGTATAAATCAACTTTCTTCCAAATATTTTTTGAAATTACAATAAATGAAGCTATTACCAAAGATAAGCTCAATAAGAATATCTGTGCAATAAAAGGCTATTGCTACAGAAAGCCTGGGCAATAAAGCTCCACCCTGCAGATTTCCTGCAGGTGTTTGCAGATTCATCTGAAAAATAATCATGTTATTTTAATTGTTTAAGCTTAAAGAAATGGTAAAATATCCAAAACGCAAACAGCGGCAACAACAACAAAACCTAAGCAAAAAACTAACTCAAACCATCAATAATGCAAACGGTTTTTAATTTCTTAATAATTATTATCTAGAAATCCAGGGAATCTTGGTTAGCGGCCTTGGGAAGGAAAAAAAAGTAAGTCTGAAGTTTTAATGGCCCTCTTGTGAGAGCTCAAGTGGCGTTTGGCAACCATTTGTCACTAGGGGATAGTTTGTCTAGAGCAATGTAATTTCACTTCGACAAAGTGGAGGAATGCTGCCTGATGTTGTGCATGGCAGACTTTAGGATTCTTACTTGTATGTGGCTTGGATTCCCCAAAACTGGGGCTGTTAGGAGACCCTTGGAACGGCCCACTGCTGGTAGGCAGCAGGCTGGTGGTGTGCTTGTTTGGCTCAGGTGGTTTGCCTGAGCTGGAGATGCTGAGTTTCACTTTTAGTAATGGAAGTGGCCAGAGGCAGTGGTTTTCTTATCTTGCCATGCCTGTTGGAGCCCAGATCCGCTCAGAGGTGTCTCTGTTTGAAATGGGTGGGTTGAGCTTCCACACCTGGTGCTTCTCTGACCAGCCATGAAAAGTTGCTTGGTGCCTTCCCGTGTTAAGTGGGTAGGTCTGCAAACACGCCAAGAACCAAGCTGACCTCTCCGCCCACACCATCAGCAATATGTGGCTGGTAGTTCTGGCAAAAAGGGGCCAGAATGATAATCAGAGTGGGTTTTGTTCCTGCATTTGCAGGGGAAAAGTCATGGCTGAGGAATCCTGGCAAGTTCCCCAATTCAACAGGCCTCATCACTGCTGATGTGTTTGGATGAGACAGAGAACACGAGTACCTGGGACTACAGATGAATCCTTGGACCAAAATAGAAACTTAAGGACAGGAAACATCCTTGGGCTTTGCTTTATTTATTTACAGATGTGATGATGATCATAGGACTTGCATCACATCTCAGCAAACGTTAAATAGAGAACAGGATGGTAGAAGTGTCTCCTATTACTAAAACTTAATTATTTTATGAAATATGACAGCATTTACTAGTGTACTGTGAAGCCTTATAAATAATTAAAGCTGACTGACATTTGTAAAAATGAAAACATCCAACACAAACCGCTGATCTTTTGATTTTTGTTTATTTCTTATATTCAGGTTTCCTTGCATCTTGATATGTCCTATTTCTATAAATTAGCAAGGTTGTTCTGCATGAAGATGATGGACGTATTTTTATCTTCTATCAAATGTCAAGAAAATAATGCTCGCTCTCTGGCCTAATCTTGTAAGATCTGCTTACGCCGTTCTTTTGTTAGAGTTTCGGGTATGCACTATACAGGGTTGGTACCACCCACTCGCACAACAGTGACTCAATTTACTTTGTCACCCAAAACACCCATCCCCACTTCATCATTTTCTCCCAAAGGACACCACTTCTTACTTTTAGGCACATGAAGGAACCTTTGTAATGCTGGCTTTCATGTATAAAGCTTTGAGGAAAGAAATGGAAGCCCTGTGTTGTGCTGGAACAAATGCGGAGAAAGGCTAGGGTAGTTCAGAAACAAAGACTAATACCATGGGGAAAAACAGGTTTACCTTTAAAATTCCCTACTGACTTAGAGAGATGGCTGCAAGGCTGGCCATCAATGTCTCAAGGTCACACAAAGTTACAGGACTAGTTTTTTGAAGTCAGAACATGCCTCTTCCATTCTCCCTTTTTATATGAAGTTAGCAGTACTTTGCAAAAGACACACTGTGAATGATAATTCTGAGTAAAGCTGTATGTGTGCTGCAGTGGCATTACGTATGTGCTCACAAGTAGAAAAAAAAACAAGGGATTTGAAATGGGGAGCCTCTACGAGCGCATGACAAAGCTGTTGTGTAGCACTGGCACAAACCTGTAGTCTCAGATTGCCCTGGGACTCCTGCAGATGGAAAATGTTATCAGGTAATAAATGCTGAATCAGCTGCCACGCAAGTTCGATGAGGTGGAAAGGCGCTGTTGTTCTGGCTATTCCTTGGGAAGAAATGAGCAGGTAGGCAGGTCTTACCAGGGCTGGTCATGGGGCTGACTAAATGATTTGATTGAAGCTTCTCCAGGCTTTTGGCAGATTTTCATTTGGCCAACTTGGCAACATAGATGGGATATCGGGGAGGTGATGCATACATGCACTACTCTTCTGTGCTCTTGTGCTTCACAGCCTGGACATGAGACACTGGCAATCGGCTGAAGGATTCTCCAGATATTAAAGAAGGAGGGGAGAAATTGGGTAAGGGACACTTGCAGTGTTGTGGCCACTTTTAGTTTCAGAACTGACTACGAGGAGCCTCACCTTGGAGTAAAATGGATGCAGAAAGCTGGAGCTCCTTTCTCTCTCCCCGACACTCCCAAACCCTAAGTTTTTATTAACACTTTGTAAGTGGAAGAGATGTGTTAACTCAGTTATGCACTTGTGGGGGATGTGGTGTGTATGAGAAAAGGTGTAAGAGTACATTGGGAAAAGCTTGTATGTGTCCATAGGCGTCTCCATGTGGGCTAGTGCTGGGTATTTGCTGGCTATGTGGGTAAGGTGATGTCATGGTGCATAACCTTAGGGCAAAGGAAGGTGTGTGACAGGACAGGGACATGGAGGACTCCACTGTGTGTTTTACAGGTTGTGTTTATGTGGGAATATCACCTGTACTTTCTAGTAAATAATTTTGTGTGGGCCGAGACTTCTCTTTTTGTCTGCTCTGTGACTATGTGCAGGAACATAAGCTGAAGGGTTGCTGTTACATTACTAATTCAGTGTACTGTGTGCAGTTTTTCTGCCTTTATTTAAGTGTCTTTCTGTGGAGGTAATAGGTATTTATGAACATAAAATAATAAGGTGTTTGCTCATGGTTAAGGCCTTGGGTCTGTCTGAAAGAGCTGTAGCCATATCTAAAGCCCCTAGGTCTCTCTGGTTTCAGCTCTCATTTCACTTTATACTATTCTTTCTATTTCTCTTTCCTGCTTCTCTTGGTGTAGGTGTGCTGGCTTGTGTGTACAGTTGCTGCCCTGGGGCCCATGTAGTGGCAGTCCCTCAGCTCTCCTGTGCTGAGCTTCTGGTAAGGCCATCCCTGATGCATGTGCAACCCATCTGATGCTGCCAGCAAGGAAGATGATAGAAACCCAGTCAACTCATAAAGCCTTCCCCTAACTTCCCTGGAAATGTGCCATCTGCATTTTGCTTATTAAATGAATTCATCGATCAAGATTGAGATATGTGCAGCCCTCACACCCACACCACCTCATCTAGTGTGTGCTGGCTGTCACATGCCACAGGTTGGCCATGATCCTGCACAGCTTTCCCTATCCAGACTGTGCCTGAATGTGTCTCTGAGGATAACACTGGGCTTGGGATGACTGTGGTTAGGAAGAGAAGTGGGGTATTTCACCTTAAATTTCACTAGAATTGTGTCTCAATTATAACAGACCTTAGTCTCCCTGTCTGTAGATGAGAACTGGGAATGGAGTAGGAGACAGCATAGTGTCAAGGAACAATGCTTTGCTTTTTTAACATGAAAAAATCTGGTTTGTTGGTCAGATCCTTACCTGAAGTGGAAAATCTACGGCTTGTCCATTGTACAGTGTTTTTCAAAGTGGATTTGCAAATAGTCAAATTCTGCACTACCTTTGTTAGGCAGGTGTTACCACTTATGGATGGGGAAAGCTGAGACAAAGGAAGATAGTGACCTACATGTATTCAAGGTGGCATGTGGAGTCTGCGTGCTAAGCTGGGAACCAGTCCTCAACCCTCTAGCTCTGACAGCAAGCCGCTCTTCTAGGGGAAGGAGGAAGGATTAAAACTGCAAAATTCAGAGAAAACCTGAACTCTGGGGAAGCAGTAGAGGACATCTGTGCATGAATACTGTGGTTGGATCTTCTTAGCAAGTACCATATTCCCAGGTTTTGCCTCTGAATTATTGTGCATGGAGCAAGTGGGACAGTTCATTTTTAAAGAGCTACGCTAGCCCGAGGCTGCCACAGGGCACTAACTGGTTGTTCTGAATTTCCTAGCACCTCCAACTAATGTAATAAAATGGTTCCGCTTAAATGCAAATAAGGACTGGGGGTGGTGGTGGTGGGGAAGAGTTTATTTGTTCTAGTGGTCATCAATTACAGCACTCTTGGCAAAGTAAGTAGGTGTAGGGCTTGATCTGTCGATGCTTTGGGACTGAGCTTGATACTTCTCCCATCCTTTCTGTACTGTGTTTTTGAGGAAACACGGTGGATTGCAACTTTTTTTTCTTTCTAGAAAAAGTCTTGGTAATGAGGTCCTGAACCTTTCAGTCCTGGATTTCCCTGCAAGTGGAGTTCTGAATGGCACTGCCAGGCTCCCCTTCTGATTAACAGCTGTTCGAAAGCTTATCTCTCTGCAAAAATTACAGTTCACGATGGGAAACTGCGTTTCATCATCTGGTGTGTCTGCACTTTGAGGGGTAGCAGTTCCCAGTTCTTCCTAGAAGGTTTTCCAGATCATTGGCCCTCCATAGTACATTACACTAATCCCCATTGTTGTAGACAAATGGCCACATATTTACAGAGAATAGAGGTGTCTAATTGAGGCATACACTAACTTTCTGCATCATTGCTCCTCCTGCATATCTTTGTGGGTAAACATGGGGTACGAGTAGCTGGAGGATGTTACTTTCTCTGGCTGCCAGTGAGGAATATGCCGTGAGCAATGAGTTTAATCACTGGGATCAGGGAATGGTGCCGCTGGCTGCCCTATAGCCTCAGCTAGGCTATAGATCCACTGCAGAGATGAATAATATTGATGGCTTTGGTTGTTTGACAGTATGTAAGAGCCCCTGGTGGAAAGATGTGGGCTCTCTTTGAATGTTCATGGACTTGGAGGGCGTTGTTTGTCTGGGTATGAGAGGTGTAGGTGCATATAGTGGGAAAGGAGTAGGTGAATACCCTGTCTTGCCTTGTTTTATCTTCTTCAGATGGATTAAAAATTCTTCATTTTTCCCTTTCCATTACTAAATGTGTTTAATATGTACAGTCCTAACCAAACATACTTTAGATCTACAATACACAAGTGTCTGGGAGTATGACCTGACAATGTTTACAGGAGGAGAAAATGAAATTCTCATTTAATATAAACACTTATTTAAAAAAAATCTTGTGCTTATGCAGTGCTTGTTTCATATTTGTAATTTCTTTCTAATGTTTCTGAGCTTGACTTTCCTTAAAAACAAAGTGAACCCCCTAACAGGCAGATTATATGCCTTCTAAGCTGTATGACTCATTGGGAAACTTGACCCACTGGGGAACATTTTCCAAGTGGGGCAGGGATTAAGCTTCAATTGCACAGATTCATCAAAGATGATGAGTTGGACAACTTAGAATCCCTCTGTGCTCTGAAACTGCTCCCTGATGCTGTGTAATATGCAGGAGAGGGGACTGTCTGTGATGCCCTGAGAGGTGCCGTGGGGTTTCTGGGCACCATAGGAGAGGGTGAGGAAGTGAAATGGCTTTGAAGCCTGTTAGCATTAAAAGATGATGAGAAAATACCTTCCTGTCATCACTTTATTTCATTAGGTTGCTAATGAGTTTCCTCTAGGGATGGTAATGGGGTAGTTCTTATGCTTTTATCCAATTAGTGAATGATCCCAGGAGGACATCCTTTTGTTGTGAAAACACATCGAGTTTCATTCCAACTGGAGGGCTGCATCCTGCAGGTTCTCTGAAGGCAATGAAATGCCATGTGTAGGTGCATGCAAGGCTAGGTCCTTGGGTATTAATTGCTGATGTTAGCTTGAGTTATGGTTTCAAGTTGATGCCCTAGAGGGCAATGGACTCTCCTGTGGAACAAGTGAAATGCCAGTGATGTGAATAAAGTTTCATTATGAGTTTTGAGGTTAGTTGTAAGTCGAGACACTGAGACTCATGTTAAAAACCTGTCTAGATAGGAAACAAAACAAAAATGCCTTTGATGCTGTTGCCTTCAGGGATATCCAGTACCAGTGTGTTGCCAGCTGCTTATGCTCATAGGATCCTTAGCTGCTGGTGCTGCAGTCACCTCCAGGTTTCAGCCTAATTTAAGAAGACATTGAAGAAGGAATTAGTAGCTGTAGCGATGCAGCCGGCATGTTTGGTTGCAGGTGGCCTTCCATTAGCCGAGAGCAACTTAAGCGATTCTTCATTTTACCTCTGCAGGTAGCCAACAGTAGCAACTGTCACTTCTGCAGAGCAGTACATTTTGCTTTGAAGCAGGTCATTTCTCATTGTACTTGTGTTGTCCCTGGCCAGGTTTTGCTGAAATTGAATTCCTGGATTTCTTTAGTTTTTGTGAGCTGCTCTTTCTCCCTTTGCATTCTGTAGCTTGCCTTTGCTGCCCTGTCTTCAGCCTTGCAGCATGCTTCTGGCTTTTTCCTGATTCCTGCCGATACGCTGGTGCTTTGTGTGGGTTTATGTATCTGTGTGGTGCATGTACGCTGAACAAAGAACACACAGCTACATAGACACCATGCTTCACGTTCTACAAGGTTAAGATTAAATTATTCAGCTTGCTCCAACAGGTTTTTTCCTGTCTGCCATGGCCAGTGTGAGCTTTATAGTCTGCTGCTGCATCTCTGATCAAGATGCTGCTTCCTTTCCCCCTTTCCATCTGTAGTACTGGAGTTTCTCAAGCTCTACTGTGGAAGAGTATGTTACAGTGGCTGCAAAGTAGTACATCTTTCAAGTGCAACCGGATATAAAGACAGACAGCTTTTGGACTTCTCTGAGTCATTGCAATCCTATAGCAAAAGGAAGGAGGCAACAGTTGCTTTCTTCAGCTTTTCAGGCTTCATAACTCATTGAAGAAATGCTGAGAAGTGCTCAGCAGACCCTGCTGATACATGACAAATAGTACTGGAGTAGACTAACAGTGGCTTGAATACAAGGTATCATGGTGATGCTTGGATGGTCTCTTTTGGCCTTGTGAATCTTGATTTGCTCTTTGCTGGTCAGGCTGGAACAATGTTTTTTTCATTTCATTGAGTCTGATGTGGGCCATATCATCACTTGACAAATGTGCTATGATCCGGGGTAAACAGCAAGCTTACGAAGCGCTGGGTTATCTGGTCTCTGTCTTGTCAGCTCTTATTTTCTTTCCTTTCAGTGGATAGTGGGAGGGATGACTAATGTTGGCTGTGATGCTGGGGCAATTATGAGCTGGACTGAGACCAATATAACAGTCAAGATGTCCCCTCACAAAGCTTGTGTGCTGTGTTCAGAAACTAACCGTTTGACCAGGATTCAGACAAGTGAGCTAGCAGTGACAGTTCTGTCCTGTAACATCTCTTTTCCTAACAAACCTTATCTGTTTGAAAGGGAGAAAAGCTAACCCTCAGCAAGGGTGGCTGTTGACAGTCTGGCCTGGAGGGCTTAGCTGCCCCTCAGTGGAAGGGCTGGCTGGAGCACAGCTTTTCTGCTTTCCAGAAAGGATACTGCAAGTATTTTTTCCCTGGGAATAGCCTGGACTCTTCCAGCCCACAGCAAGTTTTTGTGCATATCGCTGCCTCATCCTTCTTGGGAGCGTGATGACCATCAACAAAAGCCAAGTATTGCATTTCCAAGCATTACATTTGCCTACATGCTTGAACAAACACAATCAAGCCGGAAGCATGTTATGAATTGCTTCCCAGGGCACGATGGACCCAGAGAACTTGTGAGCTCTCCCATTACTGAAGAACATGTCTTAAAAGAATCTCTCATATATATAATTTAAATGAAGTCAGTTCTGCTCTTTTTTTTTTTTTTTTTTTCTTTTTCCTTTTTTTTTTTTTTTTTTCCTTTTCTTTCTTTTATGAAAAAGCACAGAGCTAAGCTATCTCTGGCAATTACTGGTAACCAGAAGACATCTTCAGTGTGACGCACAAACATTTTTAATTTCCTCAGCTGTAGTCTCCCAGTGTCAGTGTATTCAAGACCAAGTAATGCATTCTTCCCAATTTTCACCTCGAGACCGGTGAAAATGTGAGAGATCAGATAATAGAAGACTTTAAAGAAAAGCCTCTTTTAATTCCTGGGTTGGGCAATATGGTCTTCTCTCCTTCTACCCACCTCCTCAAGTGCAGAAGGGAAAGTAACCAAATATAATCCTGTCATCAGCTCTGATAGGGCTGTGAAAATAGCTTCAGCCTGTTCATACAATAGCTGCTTACATTTTCAATTCCCTTTTTTCTAAGAAAGACTTGCAGCTTAGCATTCATATTAGTACCTGGTTTTGTACAGATAAAACAAATATACAAAGTGAATACAGAGAAAGAGCAAGCCACAGCTGCTGAACCCCTGTGTGGGGTTCCTCTCTCTTCACAGCCCCTGCTGTCTCTCTGCTGGAAGACAAAAGGGAATGACTAATTTTGGGAGGGAAATGGAAAGAACTGGGAACCCGTGTTTGTGAAAGAGCTGTGTTCTTACCTCCTAGCTCCCCCTAATTGACAAAGGCCTTTGTTTACCCAAGGAAAGCTGTAGCACAGAGAGCAGCAGCTATGTTTTCCATCACGTGCAGACTGCACCTCTCTCCTGACTTAGCAGAAAAGAAAGGGAATTCACTTTCTTTCTAGTCTTTGGCCTTCATCCTGAGATTACTCATGCTTTTTGCTTCCTGAAATTCAGAGATCGTTCTCTTTCACACATGAACTGCCAAGACACCAGATGGCCTTGCCTTTCTGCCACCAATGACCTTATTTTGCTATTCTTTGCAGCTGTGCAATGTCCTAAATGAAAGCTGCAGCTGAAAGTCTCCTGGAGGATGTGGATGTGGTTCCCAGTTGGGTCTGGAAGCTCAGGCTATGCTTGCTTCTCCCATATGCTTGCATTTGATGGATCTCCTGGTCATTAAAATACATTTTAATCACTTCAGCCTCTGTCATACATTTGGGCCTTTAGCTGACCAAAGACAGGAATTTCCATTGGGTCACATGTAATTGAGATGAGGAAAAGATGGGATGGTGTGAAGTATCACTTAGACTGAGGTAGATGATGCTTTAATGCAGCAAATTTCCCACGTTTAAAAGAGGCCATTAGTGATGTGAAACAAAAAAAAAAAAAAAAGAAAAAAAAAAAAAGAGGAGGAAATAAGCTGGGATGGAAAACTGTAGCCCGACTTTCCCTTCTCTGATCCAAAGGCTGAAAAAATGAGAGAAAGATGTTAAATCCCCTCCACTGAGAGAAGCAGCCTGCTGTCTCAAAAGGCTGCCAAGTCAGCTTTCCACCCCCTCACGCTGGGAATAGTGGCCAAAGAATGTGGGGCTCTCCTGGGTCTTGTGTCTGAGCCGTGCCCAGGCACTTACCCTCAGTGTCTACGCAGAGGCTGTGCCAGATACCCCCTTCCCCAAGCCCTTCCTCACCGCCCCAGCACCCAGCCAGAGCTTTGTTTCTGATTCAGTCACTCTGAAAACAGTGTCACAATTTGTCAGGTGCTGAGAGTGATATTTTCTTGATGGAAATGTTGGCCCTATTGTGAATCAAATCTAACAGCTTTTCACAGCGAGGTTGTAAGACAATGAGGCGAATTTACTACACATGCAGACAAAGCAGCTTCTATTATGTGTGAAAACATAAATAATAGGGGGATAAATGCAAAACAGTGAGATCATCTTAAAGAATCTTTTCCAGGTATCATTAAGCTTTCGCAGGCACAATAGTACATGTCGGTGTACAACTCTGATGGCAGAGGAATACAAACTAGTCAGTGATGCAAACCAGCAGGTGTGTCTGAAGGGTTCAATCCTGAGTCACAGGTGCATGCAAAAACTTGAGGGTGGCTTCACAGACTGCCGTGAGAGAGCTGTTCAAACAGAGCAGCAATGGCAAAACCTATTACCGTTCCTTAAAATAGTGACCTCTCACTCTAAATTGAAAGAGAAGGCAAATTGTATATGAGGTAGTACCTCTGAAGGTACCACAGAATGCATATTCACTTGTAATTCGGTTCTTCTATGGTGGAGAAAGCTGAAATATTTGCCGTGAAATGTTTTTTAGTCTGCTGACATAAGCATGTTTTCCAACTGAAGTCTTCTGGGGAAGATGCTAATTTTGTTTTCAAAAAATAGATGAGCAATGAATTCAAATATTCATCATAACTTCTGATCCTATTAACTGAAATACAGAATAGTTGATATTATAATTCTTTAGAATATCTTTATGCTGAGTTATTTTTTATTTTCCTTCAGATTCAGAAGAAAAGTTATTTTGTTTTGATTTGAAATATCAAAATTTCCCAACGAATGGAAATGCTGAGTTCTGGCAAGCCAAAGTTGTTATCTCTTAGCATCAGTGAAGCTAGCTTGGTCATGATTAATCTTTTATGATAGAATAGTGTTGTCATAACCATATTTAGTGTTAATCAACCAAATGATACTTAGCCTCCTCAGAAGGACCAGAGACTAGAACCTGAAAGATGAATTGTCCTCCGACTGCTAGCAGGAGCTGCTTGATGTCATGATTAAAGTATATTAAGGGGCTAATATTGGGTACTGGATGGTTGTTCACATTTTTATGGATAAACAGGGAGGTCATTCTTCAGGGAGGTTTGAAAGCTGAATGTACACAAGGCATACAGTTAGGGTTTTGTTTTATTTTGTTTTGTTCTTTGCTTCTCTTTCTGAGACTCTTCTGCACCTGCCTCAAGAGCTACTGGCAGAATGCACCTAGTAACATTAAAACCCAAGAATTCACTTATTGGGTATTAACTCTTGCCTTATACAGAGAATGAAAGTGACCACTGGTTTCTAGGGTTGGAAAGGCCTAAGGAAAATATTGCTTCCTCTCCTCCTGCATGTCTGTGTCTTCTTTCTCCCTCTGACCACAGAGCAGCCAGATTGGTATCTACACTCTCAGTGAGGGGTGGCAGGGTAGTGGGTCTTGGCTAGATGGTAGTGTCTCCCCCCAGTTCTGGGCTTGTGCCACGGTCTGCTCCAGTCAGCAGGGTTTTGTAGAAGCCAAGTTGCTGTCAGATTTGGCTTTCAGGACCAAGGAGCTCCCATCCAGCTATCTGGGCAGTAGAGGAGGAGGGAGCCATCATATTTTTAATGGCTACATGTGGAGCGTCACTGACCATCTTCTGTTTGAGACCGAAGGGTGTTGATAACTACAGCATGAAAAGGAATATAGATGAAACGCAGGATAGCAGGATGGTATTTATTATAATACATTATGTCTGGGCAATAGATTGCTGACTTGTCTGTCAAAAGAATAGTGTCTGCTTGTGCTGGTTTTGCTGTTCCCGACATCTGACTCCCACAGGATTTAAGAACTTTCTTGGGAAGAGACCGTGTGTGTGTGCAGTTCTTGCTATTAAGACTAATGCATTTCCTTCTAATGGCTCTGTTGTGATGAATCAGTCCCCACGTGTATGCATTGATGTTAAGTGTCACTTCTTACTGGCTTTGGAAAAAAATGTGAGCTCTAATATGTGTGAAGAAGTCAATATAAGGAGGGGAGGAACTATTCTTGAGGGATAATTTGGGGCTAAGAAGGCTACCTTCCCTTGGTGTCCTCAATAGTCATTAGCAAGCGAGAGAGTCTTCTCCAGAGGACAATTTTGCCAGCTTAATTCAGGCTCTGGCTCCAAATTGTCCTCTGGAAGAGCCCATTTCTATTGACTGCAGGCAGTCTGTGGTGAACAGTCTTACAAAGCTAAAATTAGTTTTTATATGGACCCCTCCTACAAAGAGGATGAATAGATGCATGTGCTCGTTAACGTCTGACAAATGTTTCCAAACAGAAAATGCAAAACATGGGAACTCTGTTTGTAAAAAATACAGGGTGAGAGTTTGGGGGATTTTTTTTTTTTTTTTTTTTTTTTTTTTGGCAAGAGATAAATCTGGTTTGAAGTGGAGGTGGTGACTTCTTTTAGTGGATGCTGGCAAGTACGTCAATTTTAAAAATTGCTGCAGTAGCTCTACAGCCAAATGGAGATGTTGCCATTTTGCCTGCTGTGAACTGCATCTTTAAAAGGATTTCCTTTGCCAGCTGCAAGGGCAGCTGGGAGACAGTTGTTGTTTTGTATTTCAGTCCCAGTGCAGAACACCAAAGTAAATCTCTTGCCCTCTGCCTCTCTTATCTGTGGTATCTGGGCACATTGTCGTGTTTTCTGTGAGCTACAATAAATTACTTGGAAAGTAAAATGTATGCGTTGCTCATGACTATGCTGTTCTTTAGGATTGTTCCTTAACAGTTCAGAGGCAGACCTGGACATACTAGCATCTGGTGAATGGAGCATTTATTAGAGGGGATCTGGTGTCTCTGCAGCTCTTGGCGTTCATTCTAGAGGCCAGCTCCCTTTCTTTTTTTCATGAGCTTTGATGTTAGCTTGGCTCTCCCTGGCACCCTAACTCATTCACCTCATCAGAGCTAGGCAGACTAAATTGTGGGGGGAGAAATAGAGACACAGCATCTTTGTCTTGAATATGCTACATCTCAAAATGTTGATGATGTGCTGAATGATACCTGGGTGGCTTATATTTAACCTTTTTTGTTCTTTTTCTTTCTTTCTTTCATTTGCTGTGAGCTTAAAAATATGCAGGTGACATGAAAAAAAAGACTAGAGAACAGTACTGTACACCACTTCAGGCATTCAAGCAAATTTGTGATTATTTTGCAGGAAGAGAGATGATAGACTGTGGTTATTTAATTTTAGTAGAAGGAAATATGATGAAATAAGTGAGCCCAGGGGCTCTTCCTTTACTTGCCATACATGACTGTTTTGTGTGTATTTAATAGGGAATTCACTGCTGTGGGAAATCATAGAAGGGAAATATTTAGTAGGATCCAAAGAAGGATTAGGCTTTTATGTGAAAATGAATCATATTCATAGCAAGTCTGACTACTGAGTATACTCATACTATTGCAAGTGTTGCCAATGTTTTCTTGCTTCAGGGGGCAAATGAATCACCTGCCAGGGCTGGAAAGGGATTATCTCCATGCAAGGCAACTTTCCATCCTTCAATGGGCACACTGCTGCTTGTTTTTCTGCTTGATTTCCCTTAAAACACCAGGTATTGGTGTTTTATTGAACTGATGGGGGGGGGGGGGGGTTCAATTCAGGGACCAGTGATTTGATCAGCCATGACAGCCACTAGGGACCTAAACAAATAACCAAGGAGCTAATTCTGTTCCCCTATCTAAAATTCTGATCCTGTTTGTGACATCATAATTGGTTACCATAGGAACAATTATGGTGTCATAAAAAGAGGATTAATTACGAGCTTAAGTGAGGAATAAGCAGCTGGAGCAGATGAACTTTCTAATAACACTTGCCTCCTCTGAAAGCTACCATTTTTATGCATAAAGATATTGTTCCAAATAAAGAGAGATGGGTTAGGAGAAATTCAGTAAATGTGCACTGAAGGAACAGTTGTGTATCCAAAAGGATATTGCTCTAAGCTTCTAGGTCTCTCAGGATGCTGCATTATAAAAGAAATCCTGTTTATGTAGAGAGATGCTAGAATGAGCAACAGATATGCTGTCTTGTATGGGCTTTTCTAGGTGTGAATCCACAATGTTTCTTTCTATGAATCATTTTTTGTTGAGGTTTTAAATGTGGAAGACTATGTGCATTTGGGGTTAATATTTCACCCTAGCTGGTTAAAAAAATAAACATAGGTAACATGATGGTAGTGAAATTCAAAAGCTAAACAAATTTTGTAGCAACCTAACTGCTTGCTAGCTAAGGATGTTTCAAATTGTAGTGGCTTGTCTTTTTGGACTTGTTCATGTCAGGAAAATCAGGATCTCTGGAGCTAGAATATTTCAGGATAGGGAAACTGGTACTTGAGCTTTTGCCTGTGCTATTAAGGCTAAGAGGGCTTCCTAGCAGGGAGCAGACTAAATCAGGCAAATCGGAATCTAGTGCCCAAGCTGTTAGGATCTGAACTACAGGATTAAATGGTCAATTCACACAATTTCACTAACCACCTATGTAACTGCTTATCTTGCTGGGAGGGTCTACTGACATTTACAGAGTGGGAAGTTCTGTTTTATGTTTGTGGTTTTCTTTTTCTTTTGTTTTGTCTTTAATTGCTGCTGACAACATGCAATTTGTGAACAAAGTTTTGGAAGATGCTGAATTATTTCTGCATTAATATCTGTGCTGGCTGCTTTGCCCTCTCGGGTGTTCTTGGGTGTTCCCTTGGAGCCAGGCAGGAACTGCTCAGCTTGACTCTTTTTGCTGCTGTTTACTGCTCTGACCTGAGCCACTCGGTCAGTAATGTATTAGCAGAAGGGCCATTGACAAGAATTATTAATACCTAGCAGGGGACAGAAAGTGGTGTGAATAGCTGAGGATAGCACTGGGGATGGTATTGCTGGCAAGATGCTGCCTGAAGGCTTGTGTGTGGGTGTGAGTTGGTGCTTTTGTTTTGTTGCTTGCTCTTGTGACATTTGCCTAGCTCTTTTTGCCTCTCTCCTTCTCTCTCTTTTTGCAGGAGAAGAGCATATTCTTCTGCCTGTGAGGGAGCTTAACAACAGAAGTCCTGAGTTTTTTTGGGGATCCTTGCTCTTAGCCATGCTACGGTCTCTTGTTGCCTCTTTCTAAGAGGAATGAGAACAGCACTGCTTGGTTATTGTTGCTGAGTGCTCAAGCATAGCTGCTCTTGCATCCTCCATCACAGTGCATGGATACCATTGCCAGAGCTTGCAGGCAGTGACCAGTACGCCAGGTATCCCTGTGATGCTCTGCTGGGTCACCAGTGGCTGAGGCTGGCCAGGCATGAGCCCCTCTCTGAAGGTGTTTTCTGGGAAGAATGGTAAATTCTGGGGACTTCTACTGTGATTTTCAAAACACCATACAGAAATAAATTAATACCCACAGCACCACTGGGATGGCAGGGGGGCAAGTTGTTATTCTTTTACCTCAGAAGATGAGATTCAAGAATGAAGGCTAAACTGTGAATTTTCCAAAAGTTTGCTAGAGGGGTGAATAGCTCTTTTGGGTACATGTTTGGGGATGCAGATGAGCCTGGGGCACTTAGGAGACTCTGTTGAGTTAGTCAGGCTGAGGATTTTTCTGCAATTATCGCAGACTTCAGTGGGTGCTACGCAGGCAGGTTTGGCTGTTCCTTCACTTACTGCTGCCTTCCTCGTATGGTCTTTCAGCTGTCACAGAATCAGAGAATGTTTTGGGTTGGACGAGACCTTAAAGATCATCTAATTCCAACCCTTCTACCATGGGCAGGGACACCTTCCACTGTTCCCACAGTCAGTTGTCCTCTCTCCCAAAGCCTTTGACCACAGCTCCTTGCAGCTGAAGCTGCCCAGTATACTGCTTTTTACCCCAATCTGCCCTAGTGCCACTGGGCAAGGGATCTGCTTGCCGAGCATCCTACCCTGCTGTAGTGCAGTGCTTTGGGAAGAGCAGCTTATAAATGCCATGAACAGTGCTGTGGCTAGTCCTAGCCACAAAGGTAGATATTTTGAGAAGTAGAAACACCATTGCTCTGAGCTGTGCAGCCATTTTGAGGAGCTCTGTGTTGTGAAGCCCCAGAGCAGTAAGTGGAGGGCAGGGCAGTATTAAAAACCTAGAGGTGAGCAGATGATTGATGCTAGGACAGGGTGTCACAACCTGGGCTTTGGTTGGGAGCTAAAACCCACTGATGCTTTGACCTGACTGGTTCCCTTTAAGAACAGGTGATGTAGTTGAGTTTCCTACCATTGGATATGCAACTTCAGTCACTTAGAGGTTGTGATACCCAAGTGACGATGTATTTTTATTTATTTATTTTTTTTCCTTCATGTGTGCTCATCTGGTAGCCTACAAACTGTACCCTGCACATCCAGAGGTTCAGGGCTGTGCCCTGCCCTGGAATGCCTCAGCTCAGCACCAGGCTTCCCCCAAATTTGTGCCTGGACCTGGAGCAGCCTCTGCAGGGATTTTAGCTGTAAAGTCTTGCGGCTAGGCCAGGGAGTGTGTCTGGGAGCAAGCTCAGCCCTGGCTTGTTCTTGAAGATGTTTTTTTTCCACTGAAGTCCTACATGGTTTAGAGACATTGCCCTTATGAAATCAGAGAGGTTTGTTTGTTTTCAACAGGTTTTTCCATGTTCCTTTTGGTAACAACAAAGGCGATGTGTGAAACTTGATGGAAAAGTGTCCCATTGAGGGCAGGAGGGGTGGATGGTAGAGTGGTGGCATTAGAGTGGTGGCATTAGAGTGGTGGCATTAGAGTGGTGGCATTAGAGTGGTGGCATTAGAGTGGTGGCATTAGAGTGGTGGCATTAGAGTGGTGGCAGGGCTGTCACCTGGCATGCTGCATTGTCATCTGGCAGAGGTACTATGCAGACACCCCCTAATGCTGAGGGGTAAGGAGGCAAAGTGTCAGTGTGCCTGAGACGAAAATTGTGCTGGCTGATATAACGTGGATCTTATTCACATGTTAACCTGTGTGTAAAGCACGGTGTGAGCACAACTTAATGGGAGAGGTGTGCTGGCCTGCATGCGGCATGTGGTCAGTGGGGCATGGTACATGCCTCTGAGCTCGTCAGGAGAATATGATTCATGGCTGATCACAGGCAGCTGACAAACACATGGTGAATTGGACCTCTGGCTACCTCATACCAGAGAAAAACTGAGCTGTGCTCACTCGCTCCCCTGCTGGGGTTGGTGGTGGAGGTGCTCCTCATGACTGGAGGCATTACGGCAGGCCTCTGCTGGCAGCAAGGAGCTCAGCAGGGCTGCTGCTCCATTCAGGTGGGGTACGAGATGTGTGTGCGAGTTAGCACAGCTTTTCTCAAAGTCTGTGCAGGGCTCAGAGGTGCTGGGGTCAGCACTGGGCCTCTGTGGGGAAGAGGCCACAGCCCGGCTGAAGGGTGCCTGCGAGAGGTGCACCAGAGGCATCTGCGTGGGTGCAGCTGTCTGTGCCCTGATGTCAGCCTGAGCAGAGGGAAAATATGTTAAGTAAGGGGATTTTTTCTGTCTGATGATATATAGGTAATAATTGTGAGAAAGCCGCTTTTGTGTGCGAATACATGGGTGCCTCGAGGTCTGCACACTGTGCTTTCCAAAACATAGCTGTAAGCCAAGCTTGTTCCACCTTTCATCGCATAAAATCAACGTCCAGTCACTATGTAAAAATCTTTCATTTGACGTGATCAGAAAATGATTATTTCTGTGGGTGAAGACCTTGTTCTGGCTTTATTAGCCATCTCCACGCCAAGGTCAAGGCTAGGCACTGACAATAACCTGGAGATATTTCAACGAGTGCTAAAGGGAAGCAATGGGCTTCCCTATTAATGTCAGTGGGATCTGCTCTCCCCCACCTCCAGCTTCTTCCTTTCTTCTGGAAAAGGGTTGTAGGCTGTTAGATCAGATCCACCTCGTGGGAGCCATCAAGTCCGTGTGACTGATGGGGTGCTCATGCTGCCTCTGCCTGTGCTGCTCTGGCTGGTGGCCTGGTGACTTGTGGTGATGGTTTGTATCAGGCCTCAGCCTGGGCCTCACTCTTTAGAGCTCTCCTTTTTGGGTACTTTAACAGTATTAAGTAATAAATTCCACTGCGAGTTGTGTGTGAACAGGAGATTATTTCCGGATTGTTATTTCATTTCTGAAATGGAGCTGTTCAGTTTTATCAGGAGGATTTTGATGAAGCTAAATGAGAAAGAGAAACCCCTCTAGCAAAATATCTCTTCTTCTGAGCCCCCTTTTCATCTGAATCTAGGAACATGAAAGTGCAAATCTGTCTCTTGCTGAAAAAAAATCATTTGTGTTCTAATTTGTAATAGGTCTCTGGGTGCTGCAACAATTTTCCTTTCTCTGCAGATTTATCCTGAACATTTCTCAGTGGTCTGGAACTAAATGAATGTTTCAAGTACACTTTGCTTTCTCCTTTCTTACCCCTTACAAGTGGTACAAGGGTATGGCTAGGCCAGCTGCTGACCAAAATGAACTGTGGAGATCAAAGTGTTAAATGTGAGTCAGAGACTATCGTGCATTAGAGAGTGAGTCAGCTTTGGTTTTAAAAAAAGACATTTTAAAGAAGCAGTTTGGAAAAAATGCTGAATGGAAATATTTCAGAAGAGTCTCAGTCTCTGATAGAAATGGAGATTTATTTATCTCCATGCAGAAATGATAGCAAGTGTTGAAAGTAGTAGTAATGATGAGATCACTCTAAATTGAAGCTGCTGCTTTGGGAGTATCGTGCCCAGTGTCCTGGGTTAGTCTTTTATAGCAGAAACAGCAGATATGTTAGGTGAAGTAATAGATCAAGGTCAGCAACGCAAGCTCAAGTCAGTGGGTGCCTTGTTTTACATGATAGAGGTGTCAGAAAATTATAATTAGTGGGATGTCCAAGGAAGGAGAAGACTACAGTGCTACCTGGCTGAACTGGCTCAGTGGCCTTTGGAGCTGGGCCTGGGGGTTAACAAGTGACCGTGGAAGCTTCTTGCTGCCCTTTGGCCAGCAAAATCTGGGCAGGCTGCAGGAGGCGGTGGTTTTACCAACAGCCAGGGAAGAGATTTCTTTCTGTGTGCAAAAGCTCCTCCATTTTGGTAGGAGGTGTTAACAGGACGTGTGTATTCAAGGAATGGAAATATTAAAGAGGTAACAGATATCTATAAAAGCACTATACTCTTCACATTTTATTTTTTATTTTTTATTTTTTTTTTATACCTTTTCCTTACCATATTTCATAGCTTTGCCTTTTTGGAATAGGGACTATCAGCCCAAAGGGATAATTCTCAGCTGTAAAGCTGGAAAACACCAGCAGTAAGGAACTGATGATGTGTGACACAAAACAGCAAATGAACCAACTAAACAGCCATCCAAATTCCCAACAGAAAGGACAAATTGACAAAAAGCAGAAGAGTTGCCATTAACATGGGATATGAAGTATTGCTGTGCACTGCAAATTAAGTAAATTTATTTCTGAGTCCAATCTGACTTTGTGTGTGGCTGTAAGCAAAGCTCCTAATGTTTATAAGACGAATATAGTAGCTTCTTCCTACTCTTGTAAAGATGTACTAGCAAAATGTGGTAGTGTATTATTACACTATTGCAAAGGTAAGTGTTATGTGCTTTGCCAGACCTTGTTACCTATTATGAAAGGCTACAACACTTAGAGCTTTCAGCAAAGTCACAATGGTTGTTATCTGAAGCAAAGGCAAGGGATTCTTGATTTTGTACTCTTAACTCTTGATGCTCACTGTCCTTGGAGTTATTTAAAATAAGGATTTCAAGAGGATCTGGGAATTGTGTGGGTTTTTCTTGCTCTTAATTTACTTGCTGTCCTGATGTTCAAACATTGTCAGGTCCTCCATGGAAACAATAAGCTAAGGAGGTTTTTTTTTTTTTTTTTTTTTTTCCTTTTAGAAGTAACAGCTACTCATGCTTTGACCTAAATATATAAAAAAAAAAAAAAAAAAATGGGAAGGGAAGTGGAATGTTGATATGACAGCAGTTCCAGTGACATCTCAGGAGCCACCTCTTCCCCCTCCTCCATCTTTCTTTCCACTCAAGCCCACTGGGGCAGCCACAGGGCACACGCATCTGAAGCCTACCAGGGTCTACTGCTTTTCTGCTGTTGTGCCGGGCAGCTCATGCAGTCGGCAAGAAAGTTGGGCTCCACGTGCTGGGGGACAGGAGGTGCAGGAGCTGGCAAAAGTCCTCAGGGATGTGGGACCGGTGGAAAGACAAGCATCCTTGGAATACACGGAGGTTGGAAACTTTTATATATATTTGTGTGTGCAGATCTATATAGTCCAAGTTGTCATAGTGTGGGTGTCAATGTGCTGTCCGTTATGTGTGCCAGAATAGAGTTTATGTAGTAGAGGAGCAACGTAGTTACTTAAGGTTAAATGATTCACCCTGTTGCTTTCCGACAAGGCAATTTGAATGAGGAGCTAAAGGGGAATTTTCTCTTGAAATGTCACCAAGGACTAAGTGGCTGTAGATGGATGGTGTGGAACACTGGAAGTGCTGGCGTGTGACGAAGGACTTCGCAGGCTCTGAATAATGTTACACTTTTAATAACCTCTTGTGAATGTATGCTTTCAAGTGCAAAAATTTTTGAGGGGTTTTGTCAAGGGTGAGAGGACCCAAATTTGACCTGCTCTGGGAATAAAGTTTGCTTTAATGCTTCTGCAGTTCTCGTTCCCCATGCAATGAGGGTGTGATGTTCTGAGCACGGCAGATGCTCTCTGCTGTTGACCCGCTGGCAGCAGGCTCAGAAAGCTGGGTTACTTTTGTGACTGCTTTGGTGCACTGAAGCAACCTTTACTCCATGCCTGTCCCTCTGGTTACTTGGTTGGGTAGATCCAATGCTCATGTTTAATGGTTATTCCCCATTTGATTTCCACCAGCGGGTGGAAATCCCCGGAGCTGGATTTCCTGTTTTCCTCCTCCTTTTGTTAAAATGAACTGGGTTTGAGTGCCTCAAACTTTGCAGTTTACAACACAAAACTTTGATGTGTTCTGAAACTCCTTGTGGACAGGTTGTTTTCCACTCTTACTGCAGCCATATCACAGTGATTTGGAAGACAGTGGTGGGGAGTTTGTAGAAGGGAAGCTCCTAATAAACCACAGCACAGAGTGTATTAATAGAATTAACAGAATAACTTGGGACAAGGGAACCCCAATTATTAGTTCTTAATTTTTACTGACTAGTCATAATATTGGGTGTAGCTCTTCATAAATGTGAATTCATAATTTCAGTGTCTTCTCTCACCTGCTCAGCAGGAAGAAGCAGCCCTACAGAAGGTTTGACACTCTTGCTCTGCTGCCTCAGGGCCATTTGTTACTGAACCCACTCCTGGGCAGGCACTGAACATCACAAGTCCCCTCTGTCCTGTTTTCTCAGCTATTTAACCATCGCGCTGCACACTGGTTTATTTCCTCATCAGCTTGCTAGTGCCCACTTCTTACTCTGGTTCTTAGACTAGTTTGAGCGGGCTTCATCCATGTCTCCTCCCATTTCATTCTGTTTCAGCAGCATCTGCCACATACAAACAAAATTAAAACAGACCCATTATTAAAAACTGTAGGATCAATTTATTCCATTTTGTGCTCAAGTCATGTCTGTTTTGGTGTCCATTAAGACAGTTAGACTCCCAGTGATTCCCATTGTCACTACATTGGTCCTTACTGCCTAGCTGTGGTTTTAGAGCATATTTTATTGATTTTTGGGTAGATATGTATGACTATGAGCAGCTCTAGCTGTAGCCCAAGACTGTAACTTGCTTATGGCCCTTATATATAGTGTGTGTGTATATATATATATATACACACACACACTATATATATATATATATGTAAGTATATATACTTATTTTCAAGTTTCACCAAAGTGTTTTTTATCATTTCTTATTTATTTTTGTTATTTCTTATTTATTGTACAGCTGTGACAAGAGTTGGCTGTGTAGAACTCGAAAGTGGCATTACATTTTAATTTCACTGAAACTAGCATTTCTCTAAGTTAAAGTGATTTTCTTAACTGCGTTTATAAGCAGTCAGTGTTTGTTGTTTTTTTAAACCTGCCGAAGGTCTAATGCCATCTAGCAAGAAATCAAATTTTATGTAACTGAATATAATGCAGCAAAGTTGTTCAGGGTCTTTCTCCTAATTATAAAAACAAACAAAAAATTATTCAAGTTATGACCCAAAAGCCATAAAACTCAGCCTTTTGATTGCATTGGTTGTGAATTTTATTCTTTAAAAATGTAATAGCTATCTAGCAGTGAGGTTTTTACTGGGGAAAATTACTATACACGAAGGGGGAAAAGTCGTTGATAATGATATGAAGTAAATGCATTTACTACTCATATTTGTTATTGTGATACAAGAATATAGGTCTATAAGCTGTTCTTTGAGTATGCCTGGGACAGAAAACCTGTTTTCTTTCATCACAGAATGTACGTATATTGGGAATATATATTTGGCTTCTTTCTGTGAGATAGGATGTTTCAGATGCACTGTGGTCCAGAGCAAGATGTGTTGCTGCTTTAGTTTTCTGCTTAGGTGTCTGCCTGTGCTCCACTCAGCTCCCTGAGAAGATGTGGCAGGTAGGGACAGATGGAGTGTAAGCCCTAGGAAGTGGTGAGTTTGTGTGTTTTGTGGGAGGAAAAAGGAGGGAAGGTGTTTTGTGTGGGGTGCTGTATTGTTTTTTCTGGTAGGTGATGTTTGAACCTCCCAAGGACAAGATTTTTCAGCTCTGTCTCAGAGCCTGCTCTATAGCTGAACCAGAAAACAGGGCTGAGTTGAGGGACTGGATGTGTTACATGTTCTGACTTTAAATAGAGGCCATGTTGATGATGGTAGCTTTCTCAGAAATAATTCCTATGGGGATGGGAGGTCAAAATGCTGCTAGAGACATCAACCAGCTGATTTTGAAGCCGTTATTTACTTAACCCCCCCTGCCAACCATGCAATTCTTCTCTCCTTCTCCCCTCCTCCAACCATCCTCTGAATCTCAGATCTCCATCTCTATTTCAGGACTTGATTGATCACAAACTTCCTGAAATAAGAGAGAAGGCTCAAGGAGGATGTTAAATTTGGATATTCAAAGATGTTAATTGCAATAGAACCAATTTCCTGATGAGAGCTCTTCTCCACAGAGAAGTGGTCTCATCATTGTAGAAACACCACCATAATTAACAAGAGCTGAGGCACTTATTGGCAGCTCATCACAGACAGAGGCCCAGGTTCGTGTGTGTCCAGATGTCGGTATCTCGTTCTCTGGCAGGAGCGATATCTTCAGGCTCAAAGACGAGAAATCATGGCAGGGTGGCATAGCTGCTGTCACCGTTACTGCTGATGCGTTGCTGTTCTCTGAACAACTCAACTTGCAAGTCTGCTGTCCACTTACGAGGTCCCATAAGCATAGTGTTTAAACATCTCTGAGCAAAATATTCCTGTGGCATTGCTGGAGAAACCTGGAGAAGTGAAGAGGGTAACTTTTATCTTTCTCCCGGGTCTCTTCTCCCTAGTTCTGTTTTCCTCTGATGGTGTTTTATGTGCGATGCTTACGCTGCACATTTGGACACTGAGAGGAAGATAAATGCTCTGAGTGCGGAACAAAGTGAATCCAACTCCTGTTTTCCAGAAAGCAGAATAGTGCAGGGCAAATTAGAAAACTGTTCAACTGGAGACAGTGGTTGAAAATGCAATTAATGTAGGGATCTTTCACCCAAGACAGATGCAGTTCAAATCCTCTTCTAGGTCTCCAGCAGGGTCACTCTCTTATGCACATCACAGGTCAGTTGGATCTGAAAGTCACTGCTGAAAAAAGACCTTGATATTAGTGTAGGAAGAAATGGTCCATGTCAAACGCAGCTGTACTGATTGGAAACAGCAGAGCCATTTGTGCAAAAAGTGAGGCCATTTGTCCTGCTCTAGGTGTTTCTAACAGGTTGTTGGTGGTTATGAAATGAAGGCGCACAGAAGTATGCTTTGGATGTGAATGTTGCCTCTTAATCAGTGCAAAAATGAGACAGAAGATTGTAAGAACTACTACGTTTGGTGCTAAGGATGCAGATGCCCTTGCCAGCTGCCAGCATTAGCAGTCTGTCCCCGTTTCTATCTGGGTGACCTGTGGCTCACAAGCCCCTGTCTCTGAGGTACTCTCTGATCTGGGCAGACAAGGCTCCCTGCACACATCCCCGAATGTCAGAAACATGTGTGCTGGCTCCTGCCACATCCTCCTTCCGCACGCACACCCCACTTGCCCCCACCTGTTGCCGGTCATGGAAGAGCAGAAACAAAGGCAAGCATGAGCATGTGAGCAGAGCCACTAATCTGAGCAAAGCCCCAGCTCTGGCAAAGGTCTGTTTTCCTTCAGTGCCAGTTTTTCTTTGCAGCTCGTGGTCCTGCTGCTGCCAGCACAGGCAGTGGGATGCTGGGGCCGGAACAGCTCTTTTCTTGTCTTCTCTCAGCATCCTGTTCACTCACGGTGATCACACGCTGCCTGCACAGCATCCATGCTCTGGTGACAGCTTAGGGTACCAGCTGGCCCTAAAACCTGAAGAGAAGCTTTTGTTGTTGCCTGAATCTTCTTTAAAGGAGGAGCAAATAGTGACATACAAATCCCTCTTGTGTGGCACCAAGCTTGTGCCTGCTGAGGAGGCAGTAGGCTGCAAAAGCAGCCCGTGGGACATTATGCCAGTGGTCTGCATGCTACCTGCAGGTTAGAGCCAGACCTCCTATGCCTCACGCACACCTAGCTGTGTCCTCTCCCCACCACGTGCCTGGTCACGGCTGTTATTCTGCAGATGACAAACCTCCACTGTACCAGGAGCTGCACTGAGGGAAGGAGAGAGCTGTACTCCTGCCCCAGCCCTGTTTGTCCTGGTGTCTACCAGCTCACACCAAGATACCTGAGAGGAGCCATGCACATGGGTAAAAGCTGAGCTCATTTGGGTGGGTTTTGACTGGCTCTGTCATCCCGGGATGGGGGAGTGCAAGAACTGTGGGAGGAAAGTTGGATGAGAGAGGGTGGTCGGGGGAGGATTTTACATATGTGCAGGACTGTGTGGTTTAATGCATTGAGTGTGTGTTGGAGGTGAGGAACTAGAAAAAGAGAAGTTATCTTAATAAGCCTGAGTCACTGAGAGTGGGGGTGGTGGCAGAGAAGTCTGAGTGCAGCAGGAATCCGTAAACTGAGGAGGACCCTGTGAAAGTGGGCATGGGATGTGCTGGGGAGGGGAAGCAATGAAACAAGCTCTATGCCAAGCTCTCGCAGCGAAGCCCTCAGGCTCTTTGAAGTACCCACCTAGTTCATTACTGCTGCTTGCCTTATGAAGTTTGTGAAAACAGAGCATGCAAAACTCCAGAGTGACAGGAAGTCTAATTTCAAATAAACAGCAAATGATTAATGCTTCCTGGATAAATCTTACCCAATTTTCCCCTTGTCCCCTGGTCACCTCTTTCTAGTTCAGATATGAACTCGGGGAGGCTCAATTGTATTAGCTGAGTTTCTTTTAAGGTTGTTCAGCTGTGAATCTCTGAGCAAACCTGGAGGTGGGAAGCTCATGGCATTTGAAGCAGAAGAAAGAACCCCCACAATGTTTTAATGCTGATTCGTGCACTCTGCCAGCCTGGAATAAGCATTACAGAAAGGGGGCTAGAAAAGCTACTTGGGATTTCTGCGTTCACCTCTTTAAAAAGGCAACCCTCACAAAGAAATTAAAAAATAAAATAAGGGGGAAAAGAAAGGATGAATTGAAAAACTGCATTTCTGAAGAACAGAGACCATGTCTATCAAGGAAAAGAAACTTCTGACAGAAGGCAGATTCGTTTAAAATAGAAATTTGCAACATCCTCAGCCAGAATAAGAATGAACCTTAGTAGAACTTTCAATTAATGTTTTATTTGCTTTTTCTTCACTTTGTGAGCTTGACCACACATGCATAAATATCTCCAGAGAAGAGTGTCTGAGTGCTGTTTCCAGCCCTCTGGGAGTTAAAAGTAGGAGGAATATTGAGAGGTCCAGATCCAAACAGACTGCAGTTTGGTAGAGAATGGGCTCGGGTGGAGACAGTATGCATTACCAGAATTGGATGTTTGACTCTTCTCCTGAACTGCACCTAAACCCTATACTGTGCATCTTAAATTTAAGGGTGTCTAATTCAAGAAATTATATACCTAAAAGGGGTGGGTAAGGAGAGGAAGCCTAGCTACAGTCAAGCTGAGCAGATGCAAGAGCATCCATATGTGTTGGGCAAGTAAGGGGCCTTATGTGCAGTAATGAGGCAACTAATTGTAAAATCTGCTGGAACAGCAGCTACTCCTCTGTCTCTGGCTTGCCTGAGCTGCCAAATCTTCCAGCTAATCTAAGATCTGCCCAGGTCTTAGGTGGAATTAGATGGAAATCATCAGTCCAACTTCTTTGAGCTGCCCCCCTACCCTCTGGGAGCAGGCTGATCCTTACAAAATCTTCCATGGGGACAGGATTCATACACTGGTGAAAAGCCAGTGAAGATGCCCGGCAGTGCCCAAATGATCTGAAACTGATTCCTCTTCCATGGTGTGTGTCGGTGTGAACATTCTGGTTTGCTAGCCTGTTTAAATGTTGTATGCAGCATGAATCCAGCCTCTTGAGCTTCCTTTTCTTCCTCTTCTTTTCTATCTTGACATTGGTAACATTCCAGGACTTTTTTTTTTTTTCTCCTCCATATGAATGAATGAGATCAAATCATTCTTTCTCTCGGTAATATACATATACACATATATTTCTGCTAGAAAGCATTTTGAGGGGAAGAACAGCTTCAGAATCAGTGCATTTGCCATATGCATATGCCTACTGAGACAGAAAGCATGGCTAGACAATTGTACATGATGTAAAGCCAGACAGCTTTATTCTTTCACCCAGCATCCCTCACCATCTCGGTTCTTTGTATATCTCAAGTGAATACATGGAGGGGGGGAAAAAAAAAAAGAAAGAAAAAAAGGTGTGTTTGAGTGGGAGCTATCACCTTCTAAGCTGGCTGAAGACCAGCTGAAACAAGGTTTGCTTGCGACCTACATAGTTCTGGCCTGGATCTGTGGTCTGTGGAAACTAAAAACCTGCTTCGTGTTAAAAAGCTCTAGGCCATGGCAGACACCTTCTCTTTTTGGTGTTTCTTGTATGCTTAGGTATTTTTGCTTTCCTTTTTCAGTTTGCAGCTCCGAAATGTCTTTTCAGGGCTGTGCCCTCCTGAGTGGCATTAAAATTGCATTGCTTAAGTGGAACACACTGATGGTGTTGATCGCAGGAGATGGGAGGTGTCATTGGAAGAGTTGGAAAGCTTTCATCTAAACTAACTGTGATTGGTCTTTGTAGCATTTGGCTTTTAAGCTGTGTTACCTTACCTGTTGCTATCTGCGTTGGCTTTGTTTCCTTTCCTATCTACTGAATCTGGAAAACACAGAGGCCTAGTTTCACTCCTCTGCACTATGGTGGCTGCCTCTGCTACATTCTGGATTTTGGACTTAAAAAGCTCACAGAAGCCACAGAGAAGGATAGAGGGGATGCAAGGAGGGTTGTCAAACATACTCTCCTCCTTTTGATCCCTATTTTGGGGGAGGGAGGGTTAAAGGGAGGAGAGGGGCTGAGCAGCCCATGGAAGAGAGTACTGATGCTCGCTTATTTAGCAAGCAAAGCAGATAAAGTTCCTATGGCAACTGGCTACCAGCAGAGGTACCTCAAGGATTTGGGGAGGAGGGGGGGATGATGAAATAGTTTAGCACAAGGCCCCAATATTGTGAATTAAAAGACCTCTTTGCAGCTGCAACAGCAGCAGCTTCTCTGCTGAGGAACACCCCTTCTGTGTAATCTGCACCAAAGGCAGAGGACACATTCTCCATGTGGGTTCAGCTAGGCCTTAAGATCATGAGCCAGAGTATTTCACAGGTGGTCCTGGAATAAGTTCCCTCTGTGGTTTGAAGGAGGAGTGGGAAATTGCAGGTGATGAGAGGTGAGATGGTGGGAACTTGGGGGCTGAGTGGCAAGTGCAGAAGGGGCATTAGTTAGGGCCCGTGGATAGGATGTCTGCTCATCACTCCTTCTGGAGGTCTCAGTCACAGTGCTTCCACACAACTGTCTTGGGAGCCATGGCTCCTTCTCCTGATCCAGTAAATGCCTGAAGAGCAGCTTTATTTTCTGGCTTTCACACCACCCCATCTCAAAATCAGAGGAATACATGCATGTATAAGCTTACTCTTACAGCAGAAAACTTAGTCTTTGGCTGTTGTGGTGATTCTGTTGTTGTTGTTGTTTTGCTACATTGCTGTTGTAGCTCCAAGAGCCTGGGTGCTTGGTTCTTACGCTGTCTGCTCACTGCCAGGCCCCCTAGTGACAACAACATCTCTCACCAGGTATTGTGGGTTTCCCATTTGGAACTAAAGCACCAAAGCCTGCAGTCGCTCAATTCAGGGAGTGAGAGGAGGCTGGAGGAGGTTAAGTGTAGCTCTTGTTTAGATCAGCACAGCATGGAAAATAACCATCTTTGTACAGCCTCGAGCTTCTGTACTGGAGGTCCTACTGAATGGCTCCCTGATCAACCCCAGACCTGGGAGGTTGATTGAGAGATTTCCTTAATTGGATTTTGTTTGTCGATCTCACTCTTTTACTCTTTTAACTTTTTTTTTTTTAAATTTTAAATAATTCATTACAATCATGCCCTTCTGTCTGCTGAAAAACACACTTCATGCTGAGGGGGAACTGTATTTTTCCTTTGGTGTCTGGTGGTGGTTGTAGCTTCCATTAGAGCACACATTACTGCTGAGCAGTGGGCACAGGGCAGCATTCCCTGCTCATCCCCATGTGCATGTGCACACATCACTTCATGCCAGTAAGGCTGTGACAGGTAGCTTATCAATCAGATTACTGCTGGTAAAATCCAAAATTGATTTTGGTATCCATGCCTTTAAATAGCAAGCTGTAAGCTTGTCCCACCAGAAAGAAGAATTGTGAGAGTTGTAAGGCATAGTACATGCCTGGCTTTGTGAGCATTTGCTATCCAGGTTTAAATGATATGGTTTACCTCAGGTGAGGAAAGCAGCTGGAGGGTGATTGATGGGAGAAGATTGTAGCAGGGCTGAGGCACATGTGGGGAGCTTGTAGACACATAGAGGGATGGAGGAATGTTGGGAGAGCCCCCAGTGTCAAGGACTTTAGTCCTGATCAGAAAAACTTGTGTCCAAAACGTTGATAGGTCTTGCCTGGTAGTAAAAGGATGTATCCTAGGACAGTTAAGAGGGGAGAGGGTGGATGGGGAACATATGGGGAAAGGAAAGGGTAGGCGACAGGAAATGCACAGTAACATGAAGAAGAGAACATCTGAGCCTAGAGGAGGCTGATGCAAGAACCTGAAATCTGGGAAGTGAAATGTAATGAACAGGTTTGATACATGGGGGGAGAAAGGGCATAATGCGCGCTGTGTGGGTAGGAATGAAATGGGGGAGTAAGAAGAAAGCAGGCTAAAAGGGGAAGGGAGGAATGATTTGCAGAAAAAAGGAGCTGGGTGGGACAGGGAGAGATTTTAAGGCAAGGGGAGGGAAGGGGGCTGATGGAGAAAGTAGAAAGTAGAAGGCAGGGAAAGAAAATAAGTGCAAAGTAATGAGAATACTGAATTAAAAAGAGGAGCATGGCAGGAGGTGGGGAGGGGGGTGGGATACCAAAAGGTGCAGCAAGAAAAAGGAGGAAAGAAAGTCTTATTAGCTAGGGAGAGCAAAGGTTTTTAGAGAGACAAAGCATTCATTTAAAAATAAGATGAGGGAGGAAAAATAAGGTTAATTGCAGAGAGCTGTGGACATCAAAAATGTCAGAAGAAAGATAGAGCTATAAAAGGAAAAAGTGTGGGAAAAGTAAAAGGAGAAAGAAAAAAGAAGCAAGAGCCGAGGGAGACAGTGCGTGTTACTCTGCAGACGCTGTGCCATCAGGAGCTCCTCAAATAGACACGCTGCTGTGAACTCACTTCTCCAGCTTATCTTTGTTTCCCCCCAGAGTCTGTAAAAACCCCATCTCCACCTAGATAGGAGGGCAGGGCACCAACGCCTCTCCCGAAGGAAACAAAATCTCCACGGCTATGGGGTATGCCCATCTTGACACACAAAGAAAAATGTCCTCCAAGCCACCTCTGCCCGTACATTTACAACATAAATTTAGGGTTAGGGCACACTTTAATTCCTGTTTCCTGTGCCTTCCTGCCATTTAAAGAGTGCCCTTCTTGTTTGCTGCCTGGGTTACATACATGCTCCTTAGCAATTTGCACAGAGAAGCAATGGGTATGTTGGCAGGGGCCTCAAGAAGCAGATGCGGTCTGTGCATCTTGAGTGGCTGGCAGACTGAACCACACAGTACGTGACCCTGCAATGCTCAAAACCTGGCCTGTGACCAATGCCCAAACAGTCCTGGGAGGGAGATTATCATCATTCCCTTTCACTTAGCTTAGGGGCAGTGATGAAAAGCTGTTAGCTGGAGCTGGACAGCCAGTAATGGCAAAACCCAGGAGGATGTGTGGGATTCTCCTGCGGGTCCATCGAGTTCTTGCAGCAACAGTGATGTGTCTCAAAATGCCACCATTTCTACGCCAGACCTCGCAGCATCTCACGCTTTGAATGAATTCACGAGTGCAGCCTGTGGCATCTATTTCTCCATCTTTCTGGTCTGCCTGCAAAGCAGCACATTAAGGAAAGCTGTGATATGTACCCCAGGCACTGACTTGTGGCTCAATTCTGTCAGAGAGGGAAGTGCCTCCTGTGGAAATGTCAAACACATGCTCCAGTTCATAAGAACTGTGAAAGAATTCTCCTAGAGGGGGTTGCAGCTGTGCCACCCCTCTGCCCACCCGAACCTTTATAAGCTTCTGGTATTTACAGTCAAAAATTGAGTGAACAGAGTAAGTGGTAGATGGGCAGGGTGAGGCCTCAGGAGGCTTCAGACAGACGGTGTCTGCTGGGCTCTGGCTGAGCCATTTGTGTGGAGTCTGACACTGGTGTTTGTAAGGTAGGTTTCCTGTCCCAGGCTTAGTTTCAGCCTCCTTCTGCCTTTCTGTCTGTGGGAGGTGTTCAGGCCTGTATACAGGTGAAAAACAAACCAACCAACCTTTTTTTTTTAAAAAAAATTATGTTTGAAATGATGGTGGGAAAACAACAGAAGGGGGAAAGAGAAAGGTCTGTGTGTGGTGAGGGGAGCAAAGGCTTGGGTAGGACTGTGCTGACCAGCGGGACTCATCCCTGCAAGCACAGGTAAACATTTAGCTGCTGCAGTCTGAGTTTGTAGGGAAAAGTATTTTGAATTTTTGTGTATCACGAATTGTAAGGAACTCTTATTTCCCTGTGGTAAGATTAAACTGTTTAGCAGCAAGTCTGAAAAACTCACAGAAGTGGCACGAGATGCTACCAAGAGGGCTGTCAGGCACTGCAAGCCTCCTGGGTCCTGGGGATCCGTAGGTGAAGGTACCCAGCTGAGCTTGAGGAAATGCACGGTGCTGTCTGTTATAAGGGAAGGCAGAAAAATCCTGATGGCTTCTGCTGCTCTGAGCTTGCAGGAAAGGCATTCCTGGTGCCAGGGTGGTGATTACTTTAGTCATGAGTGTGTGAGCAAGGCAGCAGCCAGGCAGCCGAGGGCCTGACCGTGCGGTTAACAGCACCCGTGTCCCCACCCAAGGTCTCCAATAGTGGTTTTCCATTGTAAGAAGGACAATCAGCGTGGAAATTAAAGGAATGTAAGATGGTATTTCCAGCCTGTGACATCCATTAAATCTATTAAAGTGAGCCAAGAGTTATAAAGGAGGTTAATTTGTTCTCTTACAGAATCTCAAAATAATAGCATAATCTATTGAGACTCCTAGCGCTGATCCCTGCTAACTGCCTCCCACTCTTTTGGTGGCGTTAACCACTTCGTGCAAGCCTGGCAAAGACAGGGAAGGTCAGTCGTTCTCTGCCTGATCCCTGGCTCTCCCCTACTGCAAAGGGAAGCTGCTTCTTTTTTTATATCCAAATGGGTTTTATCAATCTCCCATTGGTATTATTGCAGGCTGCGTCTAAAACTTCTCTTAATTTTACTGCGAGCCTTGCTGCTTTGTGTTGAACCAGCAGTCTCGTTTGGGAGAAATTCTCTTGTTTGTTTTAGACATTAAATATTTAAAGCTTCCATTTTGGTGTATGTATGTTTTGGCTGGTGAGAAGAAAAATTGTTTCAATCCTTTGTTTTCCCCTGTACAGTGCTTGCCCTCCAGCACTGGCGAGGTAAGCAATTTTATAAAAAGGGAGCTTTTTCTGTTGCTCCTGATGCAGCTTTTCTTGGTAGCTCTGGGCTACGAGCTTCTCGAGATGAAACCTCCACCTTATGCAGATCTCTAGAGCTTTTTTTAAGAAAAAGTCCTCCTACTCCTCAAACTTGCGTGGCTTTGTACCACTGTTCCTTCTGTGTGCCTGCTGCCTGGCACAGAGCTGTTCTGACGTTTGGTTTAGGTTCTTTTCTTTTCCTCTTCCCTGTACTCTGAGCTCTTGTCATGACTGGGCACTGTCTGTGTGCAATGACAGCCCGACTATGGTAAATTGCGGGAGGCAAAGAGTTTGTCTTATTGGGAGAGACATTTTTTTTTTTTTCATCTGAAGATTTGATTGGGAATTAGAACTAATTGTTTATTTTCATATAGCTGTTCTCCTGCAGTCTAAAATGGCTTTCAGGCTGAGATTACCACCAGGAAAAACAATGAGAAAGACCTGAGTGCATGTGCCACGTGCAACTCAATCAGCTCCAAAAAGAGAGGTAGCTACTGCAAGGACAAAACCAACGCTGATACCTCAGTACGTGCTGGGGCAAACGCCTGGCTGTGGCTGCTTTCCTTAGGCAGGATGGATTTTAAACTGCAACTTGCCTTATTTGCACTGGTGAAGCTTAGTTGGCTGCCAGAGAGTGAAACCTGGCAAACAGAAAAAGCCTGTGTTAGTGCTGAGAATTTCCAGAAATAAGCATTTCACATGAGCCAAAAAAAAAAAAAAAAAAAAAAAAGTAGATCTGATCAGCAAAATGCAACTAATGCAACTGGACACAGTGACTAAGACAAAAAGAGATGAGCAGTTGCTCCAGTCCAGGAACAATTTGGAGCCTGTGCCATGTTGGGTTAGCTGTTGGTAAAAGGCACACCAAGCGTGCTGAGAGCATCATGTGCTCAGCCTCCACGGCCAGAGGTAGAAACGCTCAGGGGGACCTTTGGGCCATCACTTTTGCCCCGCTTGAAGGCAGAAAGTGCCACCTGCCTTGTGAAAGACCGGTTGCTGTATGCTCACTGTAACTGAGCCAAGAGGTGAGCTGTATGCTAGGGTGAGCATGCCGGGGAGCCTGAGTGCATCTGGCAAAGGATGGTCCTGCACTGAAGGGTTGGAGGGGGCCATGAGGAGGGCCATCAGCATGAAGATGCAGCTGAAGAGCAACTGCATGGAGGAATAGCGAACCTCTCCCAGCTTTTGCCTCACTTGCTGGTGTATGAGCCAAGCACAACTAAGGGTTTTCCAGCTGGAAGCCTACCTCTGGCATTTCCTATCAAGGACAGCTCAGGAGATTGCCCCGGTGTCCAGAACTGAACTGGCAGTGGGGCTGGAGGCTTTGCTGGTGACTCAGTGCCCTCGGCAGCCTGTGCCTGGTGCCAGCCATGCAGAGACAGCTGCGATTCCCTTGCACTGGCTGATTGACAGCCTTTGCCCTCCAAGTCTGGCCTCTGAACTGCTGAGCAGGAGCACTTGTGCTCCTCAGAGATACCTTGGGGTTTGGTGCAGTTGTGAGCTTTGCTGTGTTCTCTGTCTAGCTCCTGCACGCTGTGGTAGCAGCAGGATCTGCTCGTGACCCTTCTTGGCCCTGCCTCCCGAGACCTTGGCACTAGCTAAGTATTTTGAGCTTCGTGGCTGCTGCCAAGAGGAAAAAAAGGGGGAGAGGGGGATTGGAAATTAAACCATGCTTTGCAAACTAAGCCTAAGGTTTCTTAAAATGGGTATTTTTAGCACGTCATAAAAATATAAAGCCCCACTCTTATTTTTATCCCTTCAATCTCTGCAAAATTAATTGAAAGCATTTTTACCTTGCTCTCATTTGCTTCCCTGACTTTCAGAAACTAGCTAACTTTAGGACCCAGGAGGGAGGAAAGCGTCATCAGATGTTGGCAAATGCTGGCCATGTTGTGTGTCTATTTATAGTAGGCGTGTGTCGAACCACCTTGTCGTTCTTTTCTTAGCATCAGCTGGACGAGCTTGGCTATCAATTATCCATGAAGCTGATGATAATACAAGGAAAACTATGTAAAGCAGGTGCTCAGGGGAGAGAGAAAAAGGGGAGGTGGGTGACAGGGCAGGGAGAGATGAGGTCTCAGGAACTGAAAAAAAATCCTTTTGCTCAGTCTGAAAACCCTTATTATCTATAATAATTATTAATAACAGGGGTGCCTGCACAAAGTCATTGTGACTGCTTTCAGCTGGTGCGTCCCTCCCAAATGTTATTTCCCTCATTTATTTTCATTGTGTTGGCAATCAAAGGCAGTGGTTTTTTCATCTTTGTTCTCCCTCTGCTTTTAATAGAGCTTAAGCTGGGTGTTCTCCCCCCACACTATCTGTCCCAGGTTCTGGTATTTGGGTTGGTAATAGCAGGTTCTAGTTTCCCTGTGTAAAACTGAGCCTCTGGTTTTTCTCAGGCTTGGAGACTGCACATCTACGCCTGTTTTCTCTTTTGTCTCCATTTCAGAGAGAATTTTGCATGCAGGGACTGTGTGTGTGTGTGGGGGAAGAAGGGAGCAAGCAAAGGGCTGCCATTCCACTCGCTGCCGATGACAAAGCCGGTTGCTAGCTATTTGTCAGCCGTTTTTGGATGGCTCGCCTTTGTTGGTCCCCTCTCTCAGCACCGGGAAGCAGGACAGCATGAACTCTGCTCTCAGCAGCGGCTCAGGTTCTGACACCATCTGCCACTTAATCCACTTCCAAGGAAGGGGCTGACGTCTGCATGCATGTGCATGCACATATACGCTCCCCATGTAGCCATACATCATTTCGGCAGGCTCGCACTGACCAGCTCGCAAGCACCACTTCTTTTACGAGAATTGGCCTTTCATGCTTCTTTCTTCCTCCTGGTTTAGATTTCCCCGATTCAGTTTGGCATATGGTGGTGGGAGGCAGGGGAAGGGGCTTATGAACTGACACCGGAGAAGATTTCCTCGAAAATTGAACACCTCCGTTTTCCTACCTAGCCTGGCTCTCTGAGGAGCAGGATTTTCACATTTTTGTCTTTTCCTGGAAGTTATGAGTGTGGGATGCATGGATTTCTTTTGCAAAAGCAGCAGGAAACAGAACAGGTGTAAATTGTCCGTGCCAGGCTCCTTGGATAGCTGGTAAGTGGGCTCTTGCAGGAGCCGTTGAATTATGAGCTGTTCAGTGACATAATGGCCAGTCTTGTTTGACTGCCGGCTGCAAGCACTGAACGCGTTTCAGGCTCTCTCTCTCTCTCTCCTTCCTCTAATAATACATGAAGAGTGACAGTTACCATCACGCGCGGTGCTGTGCTGTATCTGCTGATGTTTTTAGATGCACCTTATTCAGCACAGTTCACCGACTGCACTGGGTCATGTTTGCTCGTGGCATCCCGAGCTGAGCGCACGCAGCGCTGTGGAAAATGGCTTGAGGAGTGAGGTGGGGGGAGAGAAGAGGGGTGTTGGGAAGGGTGGGTGGGGTGGATGGCGCAGTAGGCATTCAGAAATGCCTTTTTTTTTTTTTGCTTGTAGTCCTCAGCAGTCAGCAATTTCCTCATTTTGGGGGGGTAGGGCAACGTTTGAATTGTCTTCTGGAAACCAGGATCTGGGTGGCTCTCACACCTGAGAATTGTGACTTCCTCCTCCTGCACATGTATAACCCTATCCTCACCACCCGAAAGGCTCTCTGTTGCAAATCTGGGCTGAGGAGAGAGGAACAGGACTCCCTTCAGAAGAGGACAGTCTTTGGAGAGGCATCCTCATCCCTGCCAAACGAGGGCTTGTTGAATTCAACCTGCCTGCTTGTTGCAGGCTCTATGACAGAGCCAAGCACTGCTGTATAATGCCCCGACAAGGGTTTGACTCAGAGCATCCTGAAGGAGCTGGAAAGCCTGCCATCATCTGCAGGGGGGTTCAGGTCAGGCTCAGGTTGGTTCCTGTGAAATTCTGCTTTGCTTTGTGGTTGGATCCACCCCCCCTCCACTTGCCTGAGTAGACCTTTTAACTCCCTTTCCAGGCGCACAATAATGGCAGGAAATTATTTGACTGTGACCTTCACAACAATTCCTGCATCATACTGAGTAAGGACCAGAAGAATCCTGTTGTGCAGTTGCACTTGATTTCATCAATTGCACTTAAAATGAAATAATAAAAAGAAAAGATTTCATACTGAATAATGCTCCTTAATTAGGAAAGCAAGGGAACTTCATCATATTAATTGGCAATAGATTTCTATGCAAAAAACTAGTTAGTTGGCAGTCTTTACTAAGTGCATTTTATTCCCCTCAGAAGAGAAAAATCACTTGTTAACTCTTTGAGATAGCTTGTGGAGGTATTCAAAGAAAGGTTTATATTAATACCGTACTGACATGTATTGATGAAACCTGAAAACTTCTCTCTCATTCCCACTGTAGAAGATTGCTCTCATTCCTCACTTCTAAAGGAGGCAGGGGAATAATTCTTGACCCTCAGCTACAGGTTTAAGATTGATCTGGTAAAAGTAGAATATTTCAGACAATAATCAATTGAAGGACTTGTCTTCCAACCCTAGTTCCAGTTCTTGTGTAGGATCTCATCTTGTTTGCAGCAAGGTACCTCCAAACTTTTGGGTTATTTTTGAAATCAAGCTCTCCAGAACAAAGTAACAGTTGAACTAGCAGAACCGTGGATGTTGCAGTTTTGTTTAGAGGATGTTGTGTCCTTCACATTTTGTACTTGTCGGACTAGGAAAAATAGTACATGGAGGAGCTGCATTTCTGAAGCCAGTTTTTGCTTGAACTTTCAGTCATTTTTCTGTGATCTACGTGGCAATGGAAAAAACTGTGTTACGTGTTTGTAAGCATTGTGCCTCATTTTGAGTTCATAGCATTTACAAAGTTCTATTTCAAGTACATTTGGTTTCCAGTCGAAAATATTTTCTAATGACTACTAATTAATTACTGATGTATAGGTCATCTAAGATAAAAACAAACCTCCTTTCACTGCCAAAACATCTCTAGGAAATTAGAAATCATTCCTTTCAGTACTAGAAAGTTTAGCTATTTGTTGTTTTCTGTTTTCGTCTCTCTGCTTTTGTCTCTCTACCTTTCTTCTCAGCATGGGGACCCCGTATTATAAGCACAGCCCTTTGCCTATGTTCCCTTGAGGTTTTCATAGACCTACCCAGGCAGAGCTGAGGTGTCACAAGCCAAGTAGCAAGGAGCTCTGAAGAAAGCTGGTCCCCTTGGTATATGTAGACCAATATTGCAGGTCAAAAGCTTGGACGATCAGAATAAGCTCCTGGAAAAATATGGAAGTCTGCCTGAACCACAAATCTAAGTATTTTGGGGTTCAGTTTCCAGAAAGAATTCACGTGTGTGAGCAGAGCAATGAAATTTGGGTACATGTTTCAGAAGGTTCTTCAGTGAAATTACTAGTCAAGCTTATCCAGCTCTGTTGATAGACTGAAACAGTAAGAAAAAAAAAACAAAAACAAAAACAAAATACCAAACAAAGCAAAAATCACAAAGAGAGCCCAGACCCCACATCATCATGTAACATTGAGAGTAACGTTGGGGGCAGCAGTGGGTTCTGTGAGCTTCTTGCTCCGGAAGCTTGGAGTGATTTGGGCTGTCACCAGTATGGCCTGTTTGGATGATTACAGCTGGGTGTGCTTTTCTCAGTGGAGATAATTGCTTTGCTTACTGGATAATGGGGTTTATTTGCTCATTTCCTCATCTATAAAATGCATATGTATATATGTATATATAAAAATTATGATAAACATTTCTTAAGTTGTTTTTAGACTGAATATTGATAGCTTCAGTCTCCTCTGATCAAAAGTAAAATCAGGAGTCAAATTTTTACCTGCAACTGTATAGGCAATTGGAAGGCTTTTTTTCACCTGGTCTCTAACTGATTTGCCACAGCTCCTTACAGGTGACAATAATTGCCCTATGCTGGAAGCTCTTTTGTCAGTTTTTGGTTGCCCAGTACCTTGGTTCATCCTTCCGCTGTTTGAAATGTTTGTGAGAATTGACCAGAAATGCCAGTGAGGGAGCTGGAGGTCTGATGGGATTCCTGAATCCGTGAGAAGTAAAGCTTCATTCTATTTTTATATTTCCAAGTTTTCAGACAGCAGCAATTCATGGTTGGATTCATGATAGCACACTCTGATTTGTGTGTGTTTGTGGTCATCTGGAGACAACGTTTCCCCCATCCCCCCCCCACCCCCCCAAAGGATTGAAAGTAAAATCAAGGTGCTAGCCTCATATGGAAATACTTGTTTCAAGCAAACATAAGATTTTTCCACCAGGATCAAAACATTACTCCTGATTACATACTCTTAGTACTCTGGGATTTTGATCTGTGTGTGCCTGTGTTTTATATAAAGCAACTTGAGAACCCGAGGGGCAGCCAGCCATCTAGGCCGGATGCTGCTCATCTCGGGTTACTGCAGGGAGTAAAGTGTGAAATAACAGAGGTGCTGATGAGGACACGGGATACATCCTGAAAAATCACCAGCTGTTCATGACAATTGGCCACCAGTTCCACCAATGTGGGATCTAATGCCAAAATGGAGCGGCCGAGACACAGGAAATCGTGAGATGGGTGTCTGCCCTGTAGTTGCAGGAGGGCTGCATGAGAACCTCAGGACAGCGTTGTGCTGTGCTTGGCTGGGCATGAATCCGAGGTCAAATTACCACTGCATTTGAAAGATGGAGTCTTACACCTGTCAGACTGTGGAGAATGAAATTACACAGATGTGAAGTAGCATGTAAATGCAGAATAAGCTCTATATAGTGCAGTAGACTTGAGTTACTAGCATTTCCATAGACTTTGAGTAAGTGTCAGGCCTTGGAATATGAATCATGAAGTGCTGACGATAACAATTAGAAAGTTAGTATAATTTCTGCCAGCTTTGTCTCTATTCCACCAGTGAAATGCTCATTTTAGATAGTAGGTTCTTACATTTCCTAATCGGTTTGGTCTGAACCAGTACTTACATTTTATATCTCACCCTGGAGGTGGCTGAACATAGCTCACCAGAGTATTCTTATTCCTTGGTTTCTAAGAGATCTGCATGCAGCGGGTTGTTTCATCAAACATTACTAATGCTAGAACAGTCTCAAACAACAAACATGTTCAAATTCCCAAAGATGAGTGCAGTCAGGACATATACTTTTTAAAGCTCCAGATGAGGATTTGTGAATATGCAGGATGCTGCAAGCACACGGAAATGCATGTGGGGTGCTGTGACTTCATTTAGAAGAGTCTGGAAGCAGCTGCATGGTTCACAGTGGTTGGATGCCACCACAGCCCCCTGCTGTCAGCCCTGATGTTATACGGTAATCCAACTGGCATTGGAACAAGGGAAATGGAAAAACTCCCTGGGCTTTACACCCTGGGCACCCCTTCCTTTCGGGAGTGATCCCATGGCATGATGCTATCAGCATCCTGAGGTAAGGCTGAATGTAAAAACTTTCATCCATTTCTCCCCTGTGCGTTTGCTGGAGAAGTGGAGCATTGCATAGACCTATCAGCAGGGCAGTTTTCATTTGCAATAAATTCATATGTGAAAAAAAGGAGAGGAGAAAGTGCTTGGTAGAGACTGTAAAGGATGACAAAAATCTCCTGGTAGATTTCAGTGCACCAGGGTCTATGCATCACGACGATGTTTGGAATGTAACTTCTCTAAATATCAGGTAATGTGTGCTAGCAAAAATGGTCTAAACTCACACACAGTGATGTGCTCTGAAGCTGTGGGGTTCCTCAAGGAATGAAAGCCACTGCGGATAGCTCTGTGAGGATATCTACACTGTTACTGCAGTTTGAAGGAAAGAGAGAGAGAGAGAGAGAAAAGGAGGGTGTTTCTGAGTAACACAGGAAAGGTAAAGTAGAAATTTGTGTATAAATGACTATCTGTGTTCATCCATGTCTTCTGCAATTTCTCAGGGATAAATCTCTCTTGCAATAATCTTATTCTAATTTCAAATTCTCGATGAAAGAGTGCACTTCCACTGTAATTAATCAAAAGCAGCACCGAGGTAGGAAACCTTTGCCTAACTCCTACTCTTGTGTTGCCTGCACAGATCTTGAATGAAACTCTCCAGGTGTTTCCATATTTACTTAAACTCCCTTAACTCAAGGTTTTCCTCAGCTTCAGGGTAGTAAATGTTGTTCTAATCATTATGAATTGTGAATGAATCACTGGAGTCCTTTGGCTGGAGAGGAGTCCCTATGAGGAGCACAGTGCTGCACCGCCAAAGACCTTTATTTTTTATTTTAATTTAAAGAAAGCAGCTGAAATGTTTTGTTTTGTCGCTTCTCTACTCCTTTTTTTTTTTTTTTTTTTTTTTTTTTTTTTTTGGCAATTATGTATGTAATTGTGAAGAACTGAAAGCGGCTCATGGCCCTGGATTTGAGTGGGAAACTGCTACTTTTAAATCAGGTTTGAAAAGATTATTTTAAAAGTGAAGGTCGTGCATTTAGCTGAAGTACTGGAGGTGCGGGGGCACAGAGAAAGCAGGGGTTGGCATGTTTAACCCTTTACTGAGCTCTAGGTTAGGATTTATGCCTCTGCATGGGAGAGAAATAGCAAGACATCTGAACTTTTTGGGAGGAGAGGGCCAGAGGCAGAGCAGTGTACAACCCATGGGGAGAAACCAAGCAAAGTCTGAGCTTGGCTTCCAACAGGAACATGTCTCATGTTGTTGTGTGCAGCAGGTGGTGTCCAAATGAGCATGACTGGTACAAATTGCTATTAAAAGCACTTAGCAGCTCCTGAGCACAGCAACATCATGTAGGAGCAGCGTCCCGCTCGCCTCCCCAGAGATGAGGCCAGGATCAAGTGTGTGGGCTGTGTGAGATGGGGTGAGCTATGGCAGGGAGGCGAATGATGGGGGAGGGTGTAGGAGAGGCTCCCAGTGGGGTCAGCTCTTGTTTGAATGCATGGGGTTTGTCAGGTGGCTGCTGAGAGGCACTCCTCTGGGCAAACAAGGAGCCCAGCTCAACACAGTATCTGTGTACTGCCTGGCATCCTTTGGTTCTCTCCTATAAGGTCCTGTGTGTATTTCAGGTGCATTATACCTGCTTCAGTGAAAGGTAGACAGATGACCTTTCTCTATAACTGCGTTGTACACCTTAGGTAAAACACTCTGCAGGATGTTTTAGGTGAGAAAATTAGCACTGTATAATTGGTAGCAGTGTTATCATTTATGAGCTTTCTTCTCCTCGGTCTTGAATCACCCTGTTACAGCTTTGGCTTTGCGTTGTGATGTGGTTTACACAAAAAGCGTGCCTAAAGTTAGTTACAGAGCAAAACATATTCCCTGTTATTTAATGCTTAAAAGCCCACCGACTTTTGGGGTCCACTCATATTTTGGTGAACTTGTAAATATCTGGCTGTCTCCCCAGAAAGGGTCTTACTCAAACAAAGCGGCACCTTGAGCAGTTCACAATGATGTTCTGTGGGAAGATACAAAACCGTTGTCATTGTAGAGTCAATAAACCCTTGAATCGATTTATTCTGACACTTTCTGAAGTGCATCCTTTTCTGCCGTTCCCTATATGGGAAGGAGATGGTTTTCTGAAAAACATTTCTGCTGATATCTTCGTCAGTGCTTTTAAACACAAAACAAATCCATATGTTCTGGGGTTCAGTTATAGCCTGGCACTTCTTGGTCCTGGTTAAAATGAGGTTCAGTTCTCTTACAAATGATTTGGCTTGCGTTCAGACCTCTTCCTCAACTTTACCTCAGCCTTGCAAAGTTCAAACACGGTTAACCACGGTACTTTCTGTTCCACAAGATGTACCCAGGTTTTATCTGTTTTATTTAGCATGGTGGTCTTTTCTGTTGCAGTTATGCCCTATATTACAATTTTCAATAAAGTTTTCATGTCTGTGCTGCTTGCGTTAGGAAAACTGTGCCAGCGACAATTTTCGCAATTCATTTGTAAGAGAGGGACCTCTTTGTTTGTTTTTATGTCTACTCTCGCTTGTTGTGTTTAGACATACATTTATGGATAGCAAATTTCAATCTTTGTTGTCCCTTTTTGTGATCAAAATCATTGATACAGAAGAACTGTGGTTGTACTCTTTGTCTCAGATTAGGGATGTTGATGCTCTTAAGCGGAGAAGATGAGAAAGACTTCAGAAGCGCACTTTGTTTAGAGATGTGCATGGATTTGAATAGGTTTACAATGTTTCTCTTAAAACAAAACAACACAAAACTGAGGTCTACAGGGCTTGAAATTGGAAGAAGTCTGAGACAACAAATGGAGCTATTGGGCTGCATAGAAAATGATTGTCTGCACAGCCCAGTGAACTGAGCGGAATTGCAAGAATAAGAAAATACATGCAGCAGAGCTCCCAGACTTCTTTCTTCATTGTGAGTGCTGCTTGTGAAGCCTTACTAGTGGGCTAAAATGATATAAGCTTGTTTAGTGGGTCCTCCTAAGGTATCAAGCTCCATGCCATGGAGGCCATGAACTCCTTCCCTCCTCCTCTCCTTTGTGCAGCCATTCCCAGCCTTCTGCAGGCACATGGGACATGCCAGCCTTGCTGGTGAAGCAGTGCTGGGCAGTTGCTCTGTCAGAGTTAACTGGCAGCTGAAAGGCAGCATAAGTCTCTAAGCAGTCTGGTGGCAGCAGTGGAAGAGGCTATTGAGGCACATTCTGATTGCATTTTAATTGAAATGCATCTAAATGTATTTAATCTAAAAATAAAGATGATGCTGAGCAAGCCTGCTACCTCTGTAGCAAAAAGTATTCAAGTTGTGTGCTTTAGAAAGTGAGAGATTTATTTCTCAAGTAGCTAAAAAATGTTATTCCATCTCACCTCAGCCTCCGAGTCTTCAAGTGCATTGCCCCTTTACTGCCACCTCCTCTGGACCACCACTAACACACTGTCATGAGCGAGAGCTGTGGTGTGTTTCAGCTGTAGAGGCGAGTGGCTAATGCTTTATTTCCGATACATGTGAGCTTTGAGATAACCATGAATCCTCTGGGGATTTGGATTTACCATTGATACGCAGACAAATCCCTTAGCCTGACTGTAAGAATGCTCAAGGCTGATGACGGGCTGAAGTGGCAGTATTTAGTCACAGTATTTCTGGTTCCTCTGCCAAAGCTGTTTGTTTATTTTATGATCTGATTGACATAATGTAATTGCATTTCCTTTTCTTCTTTTTTTTGAACAGCATTCCTCATCTTAGTCTGAAAGAAACTCAGTTGTACCAGTCCCTGAGTGAAGATTCTTGGCCTAAACTGATTAAAGAATAAGACTAGAGGCAAACTATCATTTTTTGTTCTACAGGGATGTTATCAGTGATTCCCACAGGGACTAGAGCTAGAATAGTTGTTGCTAAATGCACTCTTGGAAACAGTTTGGAAACAGGAAATGAACTACAGGGTGATGAAACTTGTATCTAGGCTACTCAAAGTGAAAATTAACTGCCGAGTTGCAGAAGGATCTCTTTGTAGTAAATGAATGGACTGTAAAATGGAGGAAGCGATCCTGCGTTGATAGGGCTGCTTTTCTCCATCTGCATTACTTTGCTGTTAACTATACTCACATGCAAGGAGGGACTGTGCATTAGTTATTACCCATTTGGAAAGAGATTTAGTAGTCAGTGTAGATAATTCCGTGAATATTTCTGCTTCCTGCTCACAGAAGCAAATAGAAGTCAGAGAAGCCAAGTAGAGCAATAGTAATTTGGTCAGTGAAATGGAACAGCGTATGGATGAGAAAAGACTCGATATAAAAAGTTTCACCAACCTCTGTGTCATAAGCAGCAAGCAGAAGACAGGTAGCGACTGCTAATTTATTCTCTCCCATGCCATAAGAGGCAGAGAACATCACATAAACTTATCAAACAGCTTTAAAAGAAAGGGAATTATTTTTGTTGGTGATTCATTATTATGCGGTGGAACTCATTGGCACACAATGGTAGAAGACCAGCCAAAGGAACACTGTACAAATCCAGTGGTGAGCATACAGTGGGAGGATTTGACCCAACACACCCCAGGGAAACCTTGTTCTGCTTTGCTAAAGGCAAGGTGGTGATGTGGAAGGCGATATACCTTTGTGCTTGTCTTGCTGTCGTGCTCTTTCTGTAAGCATCCATTGCCAACTGGCTATGGGCTTAGGTAAACACGTGGGCTGTCTCATTGAGATTGTTCTAGTTGGAGCACACAGAGGTGAGCTGCTTGTACTGCTTGCCCTGAGCTAGCACTAGCTGTGAGCTTGTGCCCCAAATCTATCTCACCATGTTGAGTCTGATCCAAAAAGCTCTTCCAGCAGGGTTGCTGAATCCTGCTGGCTCAGAGCAGGGTTGGTGGTGCTGAGTGGGCTGATACCTTCCACGTGCAGTGGTACCAATGCAGAGGGGCTTGCAGCTGCAGAGGCGTTGGACCGTGTGTGAGTTTGGAGCAGAGGTGGAGGCTTTCCTTGCCACATCTTCCTGGCCTTTCTGTACTAGCCAGCTTAGTCAAAATGTGGCTTGGGGGAACCTAATTCCTTTCCATAAAACAATATGTAGAGAGCCCATATTTCTTGAGTTGGGGCTAGTTATCTAAAAATGATGCATTGCAAAACTCTGCTTGAAAACAGTTCTCTCATGCTTCAAGCTTTTCTTTTCTTTCTTTATTTTTTATTTAATGGATGGTTCCTGCTATGTTTTGACTTGTGCTGAAAGCCAAAATTTTCACTGTGCCTGTGTGTGGTTTAATAGCCTAAAAACAACTAGGAACTGCAGAGAACTACTAAGCTTGGAAATAATGTGTTACCCGCATGGTTCTAGTTTTGCTGCTGAAGATGTGTAATCCATGATCAGAAAATCCCTCTTCCTTCATAAAAATTAGTCTGGAATAAAGGAGTTTACTTGAGCTGCCAGGCAGGGAAATGATCGCATCAGTCAGATTTTGGTTGTGTTTACAAATGGAGACAAGAATGGAAACTGTCTCCCCACTGTCCTGATGCTGTAGTTCTCATTGCAGAGCTGTGCAGAGCAATGTGGGCCACTGCACACTCCTATTGCTCAGACGTGCCGTTGTAGTTTGTATCAGCTGAAAATCTGAAGTGTGAGGAGCTCAGCAGTTGCTTTTTGGTCAAAAGTTATAGCTCATTGAAGTCAATGAGCTCAGTTTATATCCACTTGTCCTTCAGCATGTGGCATCCTAGAGATCCATGCCAAAACAGATTCTCTGCAGAAACTGGAATATAGTTTCCAGGAAAAGCAATGAAAAGTGCTTTCCAGTTCCTGTGTATGCGTACACGGTGCCCTCCACCAGCCCTCTGAGGCTTGGCTGTCACATTAAGGAAGAGTAATGTAGTATAAAGAAAGAAAACACTGGCTTTTTGTAAACCTCATTTCTTTGCTGTAGTTTCCAGTTTAGATGTCTTGTTTTTCTGTCTTTTTTTTTTTTTTTTTTTTTTTTTTTGTTTTGTTTTTGATTCTCTTCCCTGACTCTTTGTAGCAGGGGTTAAAGGAGAATTCAAGGTGGTCTCCCCAGTTCTATTCCAAGAAGTATGTGGCTCCTTTGAAGAAAGCAAAAGTTTTGAGAGGGTCAAGTGATTTTTCAAGTACCTTAGTCTACCTACCTTTGTTCTCAAGGATCTGCAATTTTCTGGCAAACTAGAAAAAAGAAATGTTTTGCTTTGCCTGTGCAAAGCAATTTGTGGGGAGAGGAAAAGAACCTTTAAAAAAACAAAGCAACCGAACTAAAAAACCCATCCCCAAAATACAGAGAAAGTGGGTCTAACAAAAAGAAAAAAAAACGTGGGGGAGAGAAGAAAAGCTATCTGAAGAAAAAAATAATTTCTTAATTGTGTATAAAGAACCAAAATTGAGGTGCAGGGGTCAGATAACATTGCCTCCTTTCAAGTAGGTCTTTGCACCTTTGTGTTGGTCTTTTAGGGATTATCTTTGGTCTGTGGGATTGGCCATGGGAAATGGCCTTTCCTGGCACTGCGATGATGTGGGCAAGACTACCTGCCTTGCTCCCTGTGGGGTCCAGGGCTGGCCTTCCTAACCTGGAACAAGTGGTTTCTCAGCCTCTGAGCAGACCTGGATGCTCAGGCTTGGGGTGTTCCCCCTTGGCTTAGTGAGTCCTGCTCAGTATGGCTCTTTAGAGACGCAAGTTGTGTGTGGTATGGAAACAGAAGAACTGGGTCAGTGGAGGCTGGTGCTACCCGAGCTGTCCCAGTCCTGGTTTTGGGAACAGCTAAGGAATGATGCAGGTGGTGGCACCTTCTTGGTACAACAGGTGCTGACAAATTCCTGGATGAAACTACCAGCCAAAGGAGCAGTGTCCTTTGCCTGCTCTCATTTATCTTGTACATCTCCTTGGCACCTCTCAGCTCCAGCAACAAGGGCATGGTGAATGAGCAGCTTATTGTTTTTGCTGGCTGGAGAGACATTTTCCTCCCAGACAGTTCAGCTCAGAGAGAGGGAAGAAAAAAAAAAAAAAAGAAAACAAAATCCTGTAGGTGTTGTTAAATATCAGTCTTATCTAAGATACGGGGAAATGAAGTTTTGGGGGAGTTTAATTCTTTTCTTCACGGTGGGGGTGCCAGTTGAGTGGGATTTGTTAGTCATTAGTATAATACAAGTAATAAAGGTATCCTGATTTGCCTGAAATGAGCAACCTGGATATTCACATGAAAGATTGATTGCAAGGGGTTCCCTCTGTTCTTTTTAGACTCTGAGTTCACACAAGGACCTGCCCTTCTGGCTGCTTATTTTCAGAACCCTTCTGAGGTGTACCCAGTGCATAAAATGACTTCCCAGCACATAATGTATCGCAAGGTAACGCACCAAACAGAAAATACACACTTTGACAGAAAGTTCTGCACTAAAAAAAGCAACGTACCTTCCTGCTTTCCATTCTTTTGGTTAGGCGTTAAAAAAAAGCAAACAAAAAAACGACAAAAAACCAACAATCCCACAAAAAGAATTTAGCTGCTAACTCTATACTAGCAGAGCATGCAGTATCAATGTAGTTCCAGAACCTGGGTTTTTTATCCTAACACAGAAGGGAAAGTCCTGCTTCTTTCTACTTAAGAGGCATTTAGGCAGAGAACACAAAGCCATTTCACTCCATGTTGGTTTATAGTGGGAGAAGAGGAGCAGTATGGATGAAAGATATTTTTCACAACTCTTTCTTGAAGAGGATGGAAGAAATGTCATTCTGATACTTGAGATATTCTCTATTTTGTTTACCATAGATCTGATGCATGCAAAAATTTTGATTATTAAAAACACCAACCAACCAAAAAAAACCTGTGAAAACTGATACTTTATGAGATGAACTGAAATAAATTAATAAATAATATGACGGTGTACTAGGAATCTTAAAGTAGACGTACAAAAATATTATCTGGATTTCATTCCCTCTATCGATTCAAAAAGTTTCATGACTATTTGTGCTGATTTTGCATTTTAATTCATTGGGCTAGCCTACTTAAGGATCATGGCTAAATTTTTCTTTATATCTAAGCTGTGATAACATCTGGTGCATGCTAGGCACTGTCCAAACCCAAGGGAAATATAATCATTGCTTTGAAATTGAAAGGCCTGGGAGGGATGAAGGGTGGTGCAAGCAGTATGGTTTGTTAATGATGCCCCTAAGTGATAGGCATGTAGTTCAGTAGCTGTTGCCCTGTTTGACTTATACATTTATTTTTTAAAAAGATCCCTGTTCCTCTTTTTTCAACATTTTTTATACTTCAGCTCCGTTTCCCGTGCTTTGACTCTTGGCCCACACGATAATTAGGTGAAGAGAATGAAGACCATGCTGAGTTCGTTTCCTAAAAGTAACACGGGAGACATAGGCCTTCATATGGGATTTAAAAAGGAAGAGGATAATCATTTAAACTTGGACAGGAAGTAAACAAGGGATATAGAATCTAATCTGTGTGGTGGATCACCAGGACAGTAAGGAAGAATATTCAAGTTACTCATGCTGCTCATTCCAGACCTCTTACATGGTGTCTGTATTTGGCAGTCTTTTGTGCATGAGAAGTTCATTAGAGCCCAAGTGGAGAATCAAGACTATTTTAGCCCAGGTCACTGCAGTGAGGATTTCCTCCCCCTTTGATTTCCCAACCTGCATGGACTAACTTCATTTGTCTGAAGCAGCTGAACAGAACCAGGCACGACTCCAACACATTATGGATGTTATGTGTCAAAGTAGCTCTTATGTTTTCTCTCTCTTTCACATTACCATTGCAAATACTTGCATTCTTGCTCCTCTGCTTTTCTAAATGCAGTAGGATGCACTTTATATTAGGAGGTTTTTGTTTGTATTTTATTTATTTATTTATTTTTCTGGAATCTCCAAAGAAAAGAGAAATGGAGATGATTAAGGAGGCAAATTATTTGGCAAAGTAAGATTGTATGGAGAGGGGAAGATGCAATGTTTTAACTTCAGACATAAATTTAATTTCACAGTATTTTTCTGGACACCAATATTTTTGCTGACATTACTTTTCTTAGTGCAGCCTTGGCTGACTGTTAGGGCCAGGCTTAAAGGAAACCCTTTAAATCCAAGTCCAGGGCTTCACACTGTGTATGTGTGTGTGTGTATATATATATATATATACATATATATATATATGTATATGTGTGCGTACATATAGATATATATATATATGCACACACATACACATATAGTTCTCCTATCACTTTTAAATGAACGGAGCATTCCTAGCTGTTTAAAAAATACCTAGGTGACTTCAGAGCTTTCATTTTATGTTGAGCCTCTGTCTGCTCATTTACTGGCATGGGTGAGGAACCAGCAGCTCCCTGGGCAGCTCCCTGGACAGCTCTGAGGCAGCTGGTGGAGGTACAGGAGCTTCAGGAGCTGTCTGTGGGTGTCCCCAGAGTAAAATCTCCAGGACATGGATGTGTTAGGGCCACCGGGTCAGACTGCTCTCTGTGCATCACTGGGTTCTGAGCCCATGGTGTAGCCTCCAGTAGGGCTGGCTTCAGCCCTGCTCCAGGTGTTTGCTTCCCCTCTGTTCCCCTCGTGGCCTTGGCACAGGTTTCTGCCCTCCTCTCCCACTGCATTCCCTGCTGAGAACGTCTTGTCTTCAGTTTGTGTTCCTTTGACACTTGTCTCCTGTCTCTGCCCTCAGTCTGTAGTCTAACTGTAGACTTGACTGCCAAGTTGTTGCACTAAATTTCTGAGGCTATTTTTAGGTTTTCAAGCTCTTAAGCATTTTTGAAAACTGTTCTCAGTTTTCAAAGCCTCTTTGAAACTAGAGAAAGAACACCTCTTTCAAAATAGTACTTTAAAATGAACCAAGTTGTGTACTGGGGCTCTGCTGTAGTAGAACCACGATTCACTCATACTGAAGCTAACTGGTAGTAGATGAAATGTTGCTGGAAATTATTTTCTAGCAATTATGACTGCCAGATTTACTTGTATATTGAGTTCAACTCTGAGCGTGAATTGCTGGTGGTAGGCAGTGGAAGTATAAATAAATATAACTTAGGGCAGTAGCCCAAAAGCAGTTAACTGCAGCAATTTGAGTTAATGCTGAAGGGAAGGAACTCTCAAGAATGAGGGCATAAATTGGTTAGCAGATGGAACTGGGATGGAAATTTTCTAGTCGTGCTGGGATTTTTCTACCTGCAACAGAGCTGTCTGAAAGAATCACATCCACTATTGCTGCTGTTCTTTATTTCCTCTGAAGCAGTCTACGTGGACCAGCTGCAGATATATGTTTCTGGGGAGACTGAACTGAACTTCTGCACCAGAATTGATGCCCTAATGTGAATTTATAGCTCCCAAGACACAGGAAAAATATGTTTTTCTTGAGATAATCTTGGATTAAATTGACTTGCAGCACATATTCTGTCATTTGTTAGTCTGTCCCTCATTGTATGTATTATTACAGTATGGAGGGTTGGTTTGCTTTGGTAACAAAGCTGCAAACTCTTTGTTTCATGCTACATAGTAGGAGATATGGGAAGAACTAGCTGGGAATGTTCTGAGCAAACTGTGTGCAGTTGATTTAGAACAGACTGTGATGGTCTATTAAAATGGAGTCTTGGCTGGGTTATTGCACATATTACCATGTGTTTTTGTGAAGGTTATAAGGTGGTTGTCATGGAGCGCGTGCTGGAAGGAAGAAATGGATCCATTGTATGCCTACAGAGCCGAAGGCACGTCCATTTTTGTTGATCTAGTTTCACCTTCTTCTGAGTTTCCCAGGGTGCTTTGAGAAGTATTATGGGTGGCTTTAAGATGGGCTTTGAAGCACAGGGAAGAGGGAGAAAAAGCAGAAACCCGTATTATCCAGATGCTAAAGCACATCTGCCTGTGGCTTTGTAAACAGATCGTGCTAGCAAGACAGCTTGTCATGTCCCCTCTCCTCAAGCTTTTTACTCTGCTGTGCTTTGTTCCTAGGACTTATCTTAAATGATGCTCTGTTCTGATGTCGTCCATGACTTGATTATTAAAAAGGAGAGAAGCTAGCTAACCCTAGTTGAATCAGCATGTTAGGAGTAGTTTCTGGGAGATGCTGGTGTGCCCCAGAACCTAGTTTGAGGATTGGGTGTCATGAGAAATGAGGGTGAACAGTGCTACCTGAGGAAGAATGGTCAGAGCAGATGGGACTGGGGGCAGAGATGCAGCTACTCCGAGGACACGATGGTACTCTGTTTCTTGATAGCTGTTTTCTATTCCCCCTGTTCCTCCACATGCTTTCAGTGAACAGGCAGGGGAGGTGAAAATTACAAAACTTGCTATATAATAAAATCATAGTTCACTCATTATGAAATAACACCTAATATCAAATGACTGGAAGAATCACAAGTTTTTCAATAGGTAATCCAAATGTAAAACCTGACCTTCCTCCTTTCTTTCTTTGGAAGTGAGTACAGTACAGTCAGCCCCTGGAGTCCTCGAGTCACTGCGTTGGCTTTGAGGTGGAATAATTTAAACCCAAAGCATATCTCTGCAAGAGGAGGAAACAATGCATATCAACAGCTTCTGAACTGCCCACATAATGCTTCAAGTGGCAAAAAATAGACTATCGGAATCCAATTATTCATTATCACATGTTTTGTTGGCAGGCGGGAGTTATGGGAGGAAGGGGGAGAATTTGCCCGAACTAGTGTGGCATATGAGCTGGGTTAGGTGGCTGTAGCCAATTTAAGTCCCTTAAAAGGAGGCACTGTTAAGATTTTCCTCCTTTCTTCCCCCACCCCTTCACTGATGCTGCAACAATCCTTTGACAGCTTGGTGTTGGAAGCTTTTCCCTTAGCGACTGACTTCTGTTCCTCTGGGTTCCCATCTCCTGAGTTACTGTAAGGTGCCTGTGCATGATAGTCTTTGTGCACTGACTGCAGTCTTCTTTTAAAGGCTGTTTTTGCAGTACCCACACCCTTTGCACTGCATTTATTACCTTTCCAGTCAATGCGATACATACATCTATATATATATATATATAGTGAAGCTTTTATAATGGAAATATGAAAATATAATAATATTATATATATATATATATATATATTATTTTTTTTTCCAGGGGGTAGATATCGAAACAGACCTGTTCTTCTAATTTTGTTTCAGGATATTTTCATAGTATGAAGGGAAAACCGTCTCAGGTTTGGGCACTCTCCCCAGTACCCTTTACGCCAGGTCATGGCCATCCTCACTGTGATGCAAGGGCACAGACTGACAGCCGCACCTGTGCGGAAGTGGTTCAGCAGGGTGCAGCACTTGATCTGGGGAGCACAATGCTGAATTGCAGCCTCGAGTGTTCGTTTACATACTGGACACATATTCATGCCCTATAGAAGAAGAGTGCCATCAGGACTGCAAAATCAAATGTGCAAAAGTTAGGAAATGCCAGGACATTAATTTTCCCACCCGCTTGCGCATATGTGTTATGATTCAGCCTTTAATTACGCAGTTGCACGCTGTTTTTCCATGGAACTCCTGCGTCCCTCTGTGCACAGGATGTCCACTGCTGCTTGGACGAGAAGCTATTCAATATTTTGTTTCCTCCTTGTGGTTTCTTGTGACATGGTTCAGGCCATGCAGCAGGGGTAGAATTACTGATGGCCGTGCAGTTTTTATTTCTTTGCTGGTCTTCACCACAGCACAAGTGGGAGGTGTTTGGTGGGCACTCTTTGCAGTGGCCCCGTCTCATCCTGGATGCTGTGCTGTCCCCATTTGTGAACTGGGAAAGGAACAACACTGAGTGTCTTTGAGTCTCCTCAGGCAGTCAGCCTTGCTAAGTGTTTCTGATTTCCTTACCTCCAATCTTCACGATTTCCCACATCAGATCCCAGACCAAGGTTTAGTCTCCCCTCCTGCCTGGCTTCGGTTCTTGGTAGATTCCTCAGTGGCCAGCTGCCACGTGTGGCACGGTGCTGTGCAGAGGCACGAGCAGCTGGTACAGGCTGAAGCACCTCTGTGGTTCGGCACAGCAGCCCTGGGCTTCCTGCCAGGGTGGGTTATGCCAGCCCAAGTGTCGTGCTAACGTGTCTGTACGTCCTCCGGTGCCAGAGCACCTTGACATGGAATGACACGCTGCAGCGTAGGCTTAAACTGAGTTCTCAAGAGGTGTTCTTGCAGTGCCTTTCAGAAGCAGTTAGCTGCATTAGGTTTAGACATGAAGAAAAGGAAGTTATTTAGAAAAATGTCTTTGCTGCTTTGTAATTTCGACTTTGCTCAGATAGCACAGATTCTGCCTCATAAATACAATTAAGAAGAATTTCATGAGCAGCTTGGTCTTTTTTATTACTTTACCTCTCAGCATCCATAACTGTGCTGATTACTGTAATGGACTGTGGGTTTGTAATTTTCACCCCCAAAACTGTATGTTATTCTAAACTGCTGCTCATTTTGCTTTTACTTGTTTTTTAAATTGTTATTTTTTTCTTTTATTTTTTATTATCTCTGTGGCTTTTAAACCTTCTCTACAGATATCTGTACCAGAATAAAGTCCCAAGCCACTTCCTAAATTAATGCTTAGAGAATGACAGGGGAGAGAAATATGAAAGATCGGGAAAGACAATGTTGTTGTTACGCCCGCTTTCCATCTCTTTTCACATTGTGCTTGGCCTTGCCTGCTTCAGTAAAATTTTTCCATTTGTTTGCTGTAAGAACAGCTTTGAGGAGATTTAAATGTCATCCATCAGCTTTCTCTAAGCTGGTAGGTAGGCACAGCAGTCTGCTACTGGTAAGCGTTTGTAGAAATGAAAAAGAACAGGTGGGTCTTCAGGCAATGGTGTGGGATTCTCGCTTTCATTTCCTTCAGTGCTTTTGAGATTTTGTAAGGAGTTGAGTAAAACACTAATGTTTCCATTTTCATTTCTGAAAGTCAAAATATTATTGTTTCTCTTTCTCATGGTGACATTATTAGAAAAAATCAATAAATGCTGGAGGATGCTGAAATAGTTATATGTGGTGAGAGCTAAATAAGTTGATTGTTGTTCTGCTCAGATGGTTACATTTTAATTGATTTACAGGTATATTAGCTTCAAAGACAATCCCAGCATAAAATACATTGACATTGTAGATATGACACCATGATTCATACATTTGCTGTAATCAATATCACAGATTGTGTTTAATGTTTATATTTTGTTTTCATTGAGTTTACCCAAAACATGAAGTTATTTCTGGTCCTGGTCTTTTTGTAAAGCTGAGTTTTGGAGTCTGAGTTGGCAAAGCATAGCTACATTTGATTAGTATGGTTTAAAATGAAACAAATTAACTGTTCTTTTCATCTGCATTGTCCTCCACTTCATCAAAGTGCCCGAAGAGTCCTATTTCAATGTGAGATAGTTGGGCTGGTGTCATTGTGACTAGGCTTAAAGGTGATCATGATGGTCAGTGTAGGATCAGATTGTTTGAGAGACCTCCCTAGGGCTTTTTGACTTGACCATATTTCAAATCGAAGGAAGGGAAACACAACTGTAGTATGAGTCATCTAAATGTATTGTTTTTTTGCTAAAAATACATTTGTTGCAGGTAGTACTGTATGCATATTTAATGCATATTACTCCGAAAATTAGTCTTGCTCTCTGAATTCCAGGTCTTTGTACAACATGTGGTTAATATAGCTCTTCTGAATTACCTATGAAAAATGGTAATTTTTTCCAGATTAATGTGTAGAATCATTGCAGCATTTGGGAAATTCTGTGTATAAGAGGTTTCTCTTGCATATATTTTCTCTGTATCTGACTCACAGTGAGATCTACTGAGGGTTTCATGTTCAAACAAACCTAAAAACTTCTGAAAGGTTGCCAAGGTTTTATTCTAATCTATGCAAAGCAATCACCTTTGGCATTCCTTCTACCCTGTGGTGCCCTGAGCACATATGGGCAGGGGCCAAGGCCACATTTTGTACAGACCTGGCAAGAAGAGTCCAAGATTTCCAGATCTGATGCCCCAGAACCCCAGTGTTTGACTTCACAACTTGTTGTCATGTAAGGGACCCTGGACAGGTCTGCTTTGTGGACTGACTTTGAGCTGCTCTCTTTTATGGATCCAGATTTGGGGAGGGCAAAGGAAATATTTTTTTTCTATATGCTATCTCTTTATGGCCTTGTGTACCTAGATGAACACACACACAGTTAGGTCTGATTTCTTTTTTTTTTACTTATGTAGGTTTTGGTATACAATTTTGATGTCCTGAAAAACAGTAACCTGACAGGCATTTTCCAAGTGTGTGTGACATACAACTTTTATTTGTCCTATGCAGTGTTTTCTCTTTTTTTCATTTTTTCTTTTTTTTCTTCTTCCCTTTGTTGGATCTGAAGGCTTCACTTGAAGGCACTCTCTGACCCACGTGTGGAGGACTGTTTCCTTGACACTTCACTACCCCTATGGTGGGTAGCAAATCTTTACTCAAATCCTCTCCTTTGGATGGGCACCATGCAAAACGATCTTGCACTTTGTTTGAAATGTTTTAAAAACTCTAGTTCTGCTCAGTGGAAAACAACGATAATCCAGTTAGGACAAATGGAGACTCGGGACGTGTTGAAGCAAATGAACAAAGCAAAAGAATGACTGGATTCATGGATTCATCCAGAGTTCAGGTTGGCCAGGGTGAGTCTTAGCACAGCATTGTGGCAGCGCTGCCCGGTGGCTGAGAAATGTGATGGGCCTTGGGGAAACCTGGTTCTCTCATCTTGGCCATGGCAAAGGCTGTGAGCCTGGGTGAGCCATTTGACCCTTCTGCTCCCTTTCCATTCTCAGCTTAGATGGATAGGTCTTAACCCAGCAGGGTCTTTTATTTAGAGCATGTTTCCCTAGCTCAGAAATCCTTGATTTTCATTTCAGGTCATGCTGTAACCCTGATAATCTCAAGCACAGTGATCTAGGGCAGTCCTTTTGAGTCCCCAGCATCTAGCCATGGGTGGCAGTGCTCGGTTAAACCAAGATACAGACACATTGCGAGGGGGCTGGAGCGTGGCAACACATTTATAGTGTTGCTTTTATTAAAGCTGCCCTTTCTTTCTCCTCCTCCTCCTCTTCCTCCTTCAGATGATGATGACATTTTTTTTTATTTGTTTTAATTCTATAGTTAGCAAACTTAGTTAGCAAGCCAGCTTTAAAAATAAAGCAACAACCCTCCTCTGTTCTGACACTGAGCTCTGTTTCTGCTGGAACTCTGAGGGTACAAAAGGAGCATCGGATCCTACCCCTAACTGGGGGAATTGTGCGTTGGATTGACACACCACTGAGTAGCTGGTAATTTCTGTCCCCTTTCTCTCTTTTGTGCGACTGCAGACACCTGATCATTAATGTCATCCTGGTTAAGGAGCTAGGTCCTTATTTCCATGGAAACATGGGGAAATGGCTTTAGAGACTTAAAGGTCCCTTATTTATTGGGTAGCATTTTGTCTCCTGTTTAAGCACTTAAAACATTTCAGCATTGTAGGTTTCTTTGTTTTAAGAGCTACCATGTTTAATGAGGTGGACAGTTATAAAAATGGATGACATTTAACTTCTCTGCTCCCTAATCCTGTAACGATGTATGTATCAGCTGGTGGAAATCAGTCTGGCAATATTGAGGCCAAGGGTACTAGACCAGTTTGCAACAGCCAGGAATTTGTCTCAGAGCTCCGGCACCCTGTGGGTTGATTGGAAGTTGAGCCTAGAAAAGGTAAATCTCTCAACAACTATTGAAATATAAGTTCTACTTCTGCTGCAGAATGAACAGGGTCATCTAAAACATTTTTTCTGATTTCCTGATGTAAGATTGATTAAATCTAACATCTATAAGATGTATTGTTTTTATTTTATTTTTATTATTTTTTTTAGTGTCAAAGGAAGCTAGTAACTGTGCAAACAGTTCTTTTCTTCTCCTTTTTTTTTTTTTTTTTTTTTTTTTTTTCCTCTTTAGATCAACGGTGGTAGCCAGTTAGTACGATAGATGTACAAATGAATATATTTTTTTCATATTCCATTTTTTTGGGTATTTGCATTATATTGACTGCAAAACACCAATAAAATACTGTATAACATACTTGGTACAGAAAGTACAGAAATGCACAGAAAGATGGAATGTGTAAAAGGCAAAATAAAGGAGATGGTTAAAAAGGCTTAACCTAGTGGTATAGAAAAATACAATTTTAACCCATATACTGAAGTTGAGTAATAAAATACTAATCCAGTCAATGCCAGTGGTAATATTTTTATTGTCTTAACTGAAATCTGGTTCAACCAAAGGTATTTCACATTATACATCCATTTGTTTTCCCTCACAAACCACCAAATCTCTTCCATATCTGAGACAAATCCCTGGTCTGATTTAAAAACATCCTCTCTCTCTCTCCACTTGAATATAAACTGTTCCTGTTTATGCTGCATCTGAACTTCTTTCATTTCTGTCACAACCTTCAGAAAAGTTTCCAACTGCAAATATTAAACCTGTTTGGAATAATGAGAACTATGTACATAAATGTCCTTTTACTCCCTTGCCAGCATGGCAAAGGAGCAGTGTAGATGATTAAACCTAGAACGTGACAAGATACCTGCATGAAGCATCACCTATAAATAGTAAAATGAGAACACTGAGGTGGCTTTGGATTCAGCAGTGGTGTTAATTTTGTTTCCATCTGACTCCTTCATGTACTGCGACCTTGACAAAATCAAGTTTTGCCTCCCTGAACCTTGCTGTTGAAGGGAGGTAACATATTTTCGCTTTGAGCTCCTTGAATGTAGGACATCACATAAGGAGCTGAACCAAAGATGGCAAGCGTATCTGCTTTCGCTTCAGTGTCAGGCAGCTCCTAAAAATTATGAGAAGACAGGGCTGTGTAGGTGTCTGGGGGGGAAATGTTCCAGCTGGGGGGACTAGCACCAGGTTTGCTGCTTTTCTTCAGTGCGAGAGGGAAATTCCGAAATGTGGGGGATGCAGGAGAGGCTCAAAGCACCTGTGACAGACCGCTTATTTCTGGGCAACCTACTTCTGTAAGTTTCTAGTTTAGTTGCCTCTGCATAGGGTCTGGCCTCATTTTCTTGTGAGTGCCTCTTGTCAGGTGAATTTATGGGGAGAGATGAAGTTGGTGAGCTGTGCAATTAGGGGTGATTAGCTCAATGGGAAGTTTGTTTTCAGGTGGCCTTTGGAAAAAGGTAATGTTAGTGAGAGAGATGATGTATATGATAGTGTCAAATAATCATTTACTCCCTTTCCCAAAGATATTCCCTAAATGTACTTCTCAGAAAACAATTGTTAGCGTTTTCCCTTCTCATTGGAATTTGAAGCCAGTGACAATAGACAGTAAAATGAACATGGTCATGGAACAAGGTCTTGTATAGATTAGGAGGTCAAGACACAGCTCTGCATCTGAGATGCAGTAGTTCAGTTGAGGTATGATAGAAAGTTCCTTTTATTTCTGTTTGAAAAGGAAACAAACAAACAAACAAACAAACAAAAAACCCACCACAAATCCTAATCCTAAGGATCCAATGAAAATATTAGCTACTCTGGCCAAATCTGATTCTGAGATCCAGAGCTCTGTGGGAACAGCCTGTGGTTGAAACAGATATCTCTGTTGGTTCATGTCTGCATGATGCTGGCTTACTCCCTGCTTTATAATGTATTTTGAAATCTACAATATGAACAACACTACAGAAATGAAATTCCACAAGTTAAAGTGCTATAAAGTTGTTTTTTGTCACTGAGCTTAAAATGAAGTCACAAATACACTGTTATTTTAATTAACAGTATATTTTGGCGTTATAAATTATCTCATAAGTCAGAACAAATAGTTTCTCTCAAGGTTCAATTGCTCTTTATATTTCTTCTGCTGCTTCTGGAAAAGCTCCTGAAACATTTTATTGATGAAGTAATGCACTCTCATCTGCATGCAGTACTTCTGTAGCTCCGGCAAAGGTTTCTGGTGACATGATAGACCACAAGAACAAAGCTCAAATTTATCACATTCCCCCAGGTGGAATTACAGTCTTCATCAGTTAGTGCAACATTTCTCAACTTCGGAAAGTTGAATCCTGACCTGCCAATGAAACTTAACAGTACTGCTGCTGCTACCAGCAATGTTGTTTTAAAAGCCTACTCAAAATGAGCAGTCACTCAAATAGGCTGTGTAGGTATTCATCCTCATCTCTCCTACATGCTTCAATTAGCAGTGCATTGTCAACAGTGTTGAAGTAATGTCATTGGCATTTGAATCATGACCCCTTTATAACCAAAATTACTGCATCAGTTTCTCCGCAAATTCAGGCAGTTGCTGCTGCATTATGGATGGGCTGTGGTTTCAGTACTTCTCCTTGTAACCAGATGCCTTAAAACCCAGGCAATCAGAATAACAAAATATATGGATGTCCTGGAGGACATGTGGGAATCTGCCACTTAGTATTCATTCCACAGTAGTTTGGACAGTTTTTATTGTACATGATTTAGTGTTTCCTTTTTCTTAAAGCTTTACTAAGCAGGAAGTCTGTACTTGAGTCACCTGCCAGGGTAGGTGCTCTGAAGCTATCCAAGTTCACAGCTTCCTCTGTAGGCACTCAGAGCAGTTGTTTAAGGTTACTTTAAATCCATGAGGCACAGATTCGATCTCAGTCACAATAAGGTGTTATTAAGAGGAAGTCATTTCCACTTTCCAATTTGCACTACTAAGACTAAAGTAGATAAACACTCATTTAAGTTGTAGCACTGCAATTTTCTCACATAAACAAGGTGTTTGTCTTTCTCCGGGTTCTGTACTTTTTTGCTGTTGTTGTTTGGGTTATAATGTTATCTTAGCTCTTTTCTTCATAAAAGTTATCTGCTTACATGCTTCCAACAGCTATACAAATTGGAGAGTTTTCTTTATCTTTTTAATTTTCCCTGGAAATTTGCTTTACAGGAGTGACCTGCATGCAATTGCTGGGATCTGATGAGTGTTTGTAATTGCCTTTCTGGTGGATTTTAATTTGTAAGAACTTCTCTTAACCTTTTAGTATCACTTTGTGGCTTGAAAGCCTGAACGCTGCTGTTGGGAGGTAGTGATGCCTGTGGAGTTGTCAGGACAACCTGCTGCGATGACGGGTGGGTAAGGATGGCTCTTGTGGTCACAGTAACTTTGCCAGTTAGGTGGTACTTGCAAAATTTGGAAGCTCTGAATTGCCTCTCTCATTCCCAGTTGCAGATGTAGATGTGTATGTTCACTCTTTGCTTTTTTTTTTTTTTTTTTTTTTTTTTTTTTTTGCTATGAGATATTTGTTTGGGTTCCTTCGTCTTCACTGTGCTGCCCTGTCTTCCTTCTCTGTACTCTGTGGGGCTGATTCTCAAGTCTGCTCGAGCTGTGCTGTGTTATATTGGTAATATTACTGGAATGGTGTCAATGATACCACTTCAGTAGAAATGTATTTACAATATTTCTTCTCTCACCTTCAATCCATCTCTGCTCTCCACCATTATTTTGTGAAAGCTCTTTTTATTCAAAGGATATACAGAGGGGAGCTTGGGGGAGAATTACTTTTTAAAATTTAAATTTAAAATTTTTATTTATTTATTTATTTATTTTCCTGGGAAAATGATATTAGAAGTAACCATAAGGTTCAAGGCCTTGTGAGCTGATTTTAAGCCAGTAGAGTTTCTTCTGGCTGAGAATGCCAGACTGCTCAGTTGTAAAATGAGGGGACGTTCCCACATGGGCCAAATCTTGGGGGATGTGTATTTTTATGGCATACAGGATGAAAAATTGTAAGGTCAAAGGTGGATTGACTTTGGTGGTTGACCTACTTTGCAGAAGTAACACTTCTGTAAGTGTTACTTCTGTGCTGAGGATGAGGCACTGCAGGGTGAAAGTGGGCAGGATGTTTGTACAGTTGACACCTCTTTGCTCTGGTAATTTAGTGGTAAAGGATTCTACTCTCCCATCCTGTTATCTTCACATCTTAATGCTCGCTGGTAGGAGGAAGCCTCAGAAACTGGTCTTTTTGCTTTCATAATAAAAACAATGCATAAATGGGTATTATTTTACTTTGATCCCACAGCAGTCTTGTTCAGCGACTTCATTTCAAATCAGTATTTCTCTCCAAATGACTCTGGCAAATAAATAATACCCTAACACAGGAGCCAAGAGCATGCCATTACAAGTCCCCTTTGTATTGTCAAAATCTTTCAGATTAAAAAAATGTCCGAGTAGTGTGGCATGACCCACTGTGAGGTTAATGTCCAGATCTGTCCCAGCTCTAGGTGTGCTGGAGTTGCGAGGCTGCTGTCAAGTCGTGGCATCTGAGATTTATCTGACCCTGAAGGAGCACCATCCATTTACTCTCCTTTTCTGGAGCTGTATAGGCACTACTGAAGTAAAATCCAGCATTACAGTAGCCAAAAAGATATTAGAGGAAAATAAATCTTTTCCTCCCTGCTGTTTGCTTGTTATGTGCATTTGACAGTGCTTTGTCTTGTCTCTCTTAGCTTGCTTATATACAACTGGTGAGTCAACAGGGAGGAAGAAAAAGCCCATATGTATGTTTTAACAGAATTTAGATGAAAAAAGAGAAACTGTTTAAAGGGCAGGTCATGAGAAAAATGAGCATTTTTGAAATTGGTTCCAACAAATAAAAAGACTCCAGATACAACATCGTTTTAATTAAAGCTAGCAGAGCTGCTAATGACTGCTGAAGACCTCTGCTTTCTTCTCACCCACGAAGATCTTTGCTCTAGCAGGTGGGACATCTGCACTTCCTCGCCATTGTGTCACCCCAGAAGCTTCCCCAACCGAACACTCAAAGCAGACCTGGGCATGGCCCCATGATGGCTGTCCCTTGGAGTCAGAGGGGTGCAGAAGTTTCCCTCCTGGCTGATGGTGCCTTGGAGTATCACCAGGGCACCGCTTTAGTGCCCACAGCATGCTGAAGGCAGCAGGCCCTCCATATAATTCCAGAGAGATTTGTAACGTTACATGACACAGACGATGCTTTCTTAATCTGATGTGAAATGCTCCTCCGGGCAGAAATGTTAGAGTCTGGTACAAAGAGATTGATTTGTGAATGGTTACACGTAACTGCAAAGTTGATTATCACAAATAAGCTTAGAACATAAGTATTTTTGGTAGACAACTCATGTTTTATTCAGGACTAAATGAGTATGAATTGATGTTTTATAAACACTCTGGGTATTCTGAGGTTAATGCTTCTCTGACTCAAGCCCTTCTCTGTTTCTCCTGCAGCTCTAGAAGTTTATTTTAAGCAGCTTCCTAAGTTTTCTGCTTTCTCTGCAATGAAAGAGGGTGGCCACGAGCATATTGTCACATCGGGTGTGACATCAGGTGTACTTTTTTCTTCTCACTTTGGTGTTGCCAGCCAATTGTTGAGGAGTGGGGTGGTTGTCAGAAAGGCGGTGACTTATTATGAATTAGTTTTACTACCCAGATCACTCATTCCTTGTTCAGGCACAAGTTCCGTGAACAAAAAAGAAGGTGTTTTTTGCTTCTGTAAAGACCTGAAGAACTATCACCAAGTCTCCAGTCTTTCATCCTGAAACTTATTAAAAATAGGTGAAACCTTTTGATTTAATTGGATGAGCTTTGCAGAGGCCCTGCAGGAGCAGGATGCTACGCAGACTTGCTCGGGAATCTCACTTTTGTTTTGTTTTTGTCTGCATTTTACTTACCTTCCGTCCTCTTTCTCTACCCTGTGCTGTACTTTGTCTCAGATGCAGGAATTGGGAGCAGTGGGCATGTGTCTACTTCCTTGAGACTTAGGCTGAGCCATGCACACAATGCCAGAGGAAATGGAATTCAGAAATGCTGTGGAGGGGACAAAGGCTCAGATTCATGGTAGAGCTTGTTCACTGCTGTGAGCAGGAGTTAGGGGCCTCTTGCTCCAGGTGCTCAATACATAAGGTTGCCTAAGGACAGCACTGTCTGCTGTTGAACTGTATATTGAACTGTATAGTCTTTGTGGTGAGGAATGAAAAGAAAAGGGTACTGGTTGATTTTTATTTTTTTTGGTCTCTGTTTTTATTTCTCATACTATCCTGGAGAGGGAGGGTGGAACAAAAGCTTTGTCATATCTCAGTTACTGGCTTCCTTCCTTGGAGAGAAAATAGAATTTATTTTTATTTATTTATTTTTTGAAGATAGTTTTAGTTTTTATCTGCCTTTCTCAAGTGTCACTCTAATGAAAAGTAAATGTATTTTTTTTCCTTTCTCTCTCTCTCTTTTTTTCCCTCCTCAAGAACCATGCAGGCGAAGCCTGAGCTTCTATCCATGCTCTGTTATCTAGACTCTCTTCTTTCTGTAAAAATCGTATTTGGAATTTTAAGTCTAATTGGCTTTTCAGAAGCAAGACTGTTTGTCTGTCCTTTGTGCTTTCAGAATCTCTTGTTAGAAAAACTGTTTTCCTAGATTGTTTTAAAGCTTGCTTTTGTTCTCGATCATTCCTTCAGTCCTAGGTATTTGTGTGTCCTGGAGGAAGAGAATTTGATTCTTGGATCAATATTTGGTAACAAAATTCTTCTGGCATAAAACACAATATTCCTCTATTTAATCTACAACCTAAAAAACTCTTGAAGTATTTCTCACTTGACTAGTGATTATGGATTTTTATTCCCTATTTCAATTTTTGTTTTCATACTCTGAAAAAGGAAGTTCTTTATTTTTAATCCATGAATCCCTTATATTTACTAAATGGAAGCTTGCAAATGGGGAACAAATGTGGAGATGGGTAGTGAAGATTTCAGATTGTTTCCATATCCAATGTAGAGAGACTACACAACAGAGAGGAAAAACACTTAATGATTCAGGCTTATGGAAATAGATTCTAAAACGTTCACATTTGTAACAACTGTCTGTAGCTTGCAGTGCAAAACTGCAAGGCACACATTAGATTTGTAGAAAAGAAAAAAAACAGAATACTTCATTACATAGTTTGTGTGAGGCCATATAGTTCTTGAGTCATAATGACATTTCAGCTTGTGTAAATAGCTTATGCCAGCAGAGGATCCAGGTCTGATACAGAAATCACCTTAAATTAGTTTATTTTTGAAAGCAATGTGCTAGCATCTGAGAGGCAAGAAAACATTTTCAGGACTAATGTTAAAAGATAAAAATAAAAATCTTCTCCCCTTCCTTTTTTTTTCTTTTTTTTTCTTCCTAATTTGCTCTTCCGAATTAGTGAGGATTTAGTACCATTCCCTCCCTGTCTTGCATTGTTTCCCCCCACCCATTCTTTATCTTCTAGATCAAATGAAGAATATTTGATGCCACCAAGAATCTCACTCAAAAAAATACTTCAGTCTTTACTTATTTTCCTCTGGTTGGCAGAGTGCTATTATAGATTATCAGTACCCCCTTTGAAAATCAGTATATATGATTTCAGCATATGATAGAAGACATAAATAGCATAATTATACCATAGTCATCTCCATCCAATTTGCTCATCATTTTGTATCTACAGTAGAACTACAGAACACAGGTCCTGGAATATGCTATGATTTTGTCTGGATCAAATGTATTTTCATGAAAAGGCTTCACACTCAGACTCCTTTGCTTTCTGAAACAGTAAAAACATATCAATCTTCTGTGATGCTGATGTCCATTCTGTGATACAGCTGGAAATCATTTATACTCAGAGTTCCCTAGAGTGTTTCTCATTGTTTACTTGGAAAGACGGTGATTAAATTTTATCATCCCAGTTGCTCGATTGATTCCAGAATCTCTGAAATTTGAGATTCCAAATCGCTATGCATGCCTCTGTCCTAACATAACCTCAGTCAAAGAGTTTGGACCAAAGAGTTTCAAGATTTCTAAATCAAGGCATTAAGGTGCCTTGATCCCTTTAATTCTGTAGAAGGGTCATGTAAAAGTTGGAACTTGTAGATTCAGTTTTTATTCTCTGGATAAAATGCGAAAGTCCTAACAACAGTAATTTAAGGATTTATACAGGGAACACATGGGATGAAAATTACAAAAAAAAAAAAAATAATCATGAGAGGAGTGAAGAACTGGTGTAGATGCTCAGTAGAAATAAAAATAAATAAATAAATAAATAATAATAATAATAATAATAATAAAAAGGAACAACTGGACCAAATAGATGGGTCTTGACAACTTCATGAATGCAAACATATGATAAGTTTGCCTAACAGAGAAAAATTTTCCAGGTCTTTTCCAAACCTGGCATTCAAGGCTTTGAACACTGAAGACTGCAGAAAAATAAAGCAAAGCAATTTAGTTCAAGAAAGCATTTTTTTCCTTCTTCCTGCTTTCCTAGGCACCTTTATTAGTCTCTCTCATGGTGAATTACAGGGATAAAGGGCATTCTTTGTCTTTGTTAAATTACTACCCGCATCATTTCTTTCCTTTCCTCTTCGCACAAACTTACATTGACATTTCTGTTATGGCAAGGAGTCCTTCAAGGACTGTCGCTTTTTGCCGTAAGAGGAATTACCACATTTGTACTTATGTCAGAAACAGCATATTTAAGTAAAAGCTTGGGAAGGACCTTGTTGATCCTAAAATCTAGTTGTCTTCTACTGTCAGTGTCCCCTTGGCAAGAATTGATAAGATGATGTAAGCTTTTAATGACTTCTGAGAAGATGTACTCTTGATGTAAGAAAAGATTTTAAGAACTGAGGAATTTAGCATAACCCTGCATCTAATTAAATCCATAATTTACTTTTTAGAAGGTAAAAAATGGCACTTAATATATGCCTATGAGTGAAGCTGAGCAGAGAGTAGAGAAATTAATACGCTGGAGAAATTTGGCTGGCATTTGCACTACTCTGACCTGTGCTATTTGACACTAACCTAAGCTCCAAGCATAACTGTAGGGCAGTGGCAATTTCCATGTTCGTGCTTAAGAACCCACCAGCATATTCATAATGCAGGCTGGAATTGCCTCTTTTCACACACAGGTTGTTTCATAATCTATTTGGGATAGGAAAAGTAACCTACTACTTTTGTACCCAGAGTCTGGGGAGCAAGAGTACATTTTAAAGAAGTATCTCTTCATGTGCAGAACACAGGAATGGATGTGTATGCTCTGAAAACACAACACCATGTGGTAGATGCTCTTTTTTGTCCTGATCAAACTTTCGGCAGGTCTTCTACTCCTTTTGTTTTATCTCCTCTTTAGGAGACTCTCCCAGGAGTCCCATGTATTACCTGTGTCTCTAGTTGATTTGCCGTTTTATGGAGAAGTGATGACAGAAAGTCTGGCTGTCTCTCTTTGGTCAGCTAAAATTTGTTTAAATTTTAAATTTGGGTATGGTGTTTTATTTGGTAATCTGGGTGCTCCTACCAGAATTTACTCAGGGATCTGACATACAGTAGTTGCCTCCCAGCTTTGGGCTTGCTGCTGGAAATCCTTAATTAGATAATTAGTGAAATTTATTTCATTGTCTCTAGGTTGGTCTCTTGCGGACGTGAGCTGTCTTACTAGGTGGAGGAGGCTGAAGGCTGCAAGCAGAGCTGGTCAGAGCTGCTTGGAGCTGCAGCATTGTGTGGAGACAGAGCAGTTTCCATGCAGATTTTGTTGTGCTGGTCTGTGTGTCGAGGAGTTAAGAGTGAGGGAGGAAAGGATCTGCTGAGGATGTTGAGTGGTTGGGAAGCTACCTACATCTCTGCTTTTCCATACCCTGTTCCTTGGGCTGTCAGTGACATGCAGAAGCGGGTATTTATTGGAGTCTATTTCTCCTTACCACTAATTGAATTTCTTGCATCAGTGTTCACCGCTGAGGATGCCTGAGAGTATTGTAGGCTGAGCTGTTATTTGTGTGGATGAACCTGAGGAAAATGGGAGACTTAATGTAAGAGGCTGAAGAATACATTGACATAAGGGCCAATAACTAATCGATAGGATTTCATCTTGCTAAGTATTCTGAAGGAATCCAAACAATAAATAGCTGAGAGAGCTTTATAATCTCTCTTTTAAATCATCCTCAGTCCAAAATGAGCAGGGATGATCACATTAGGGCTTACACGGTGCTGCTGTGGGTAGCCCAGCAGTAAGTTCTAATCTGTGAGGTAAACTGGTAGAGCTGTTGATAAAATGCAGGATTAGTAAACACAGAACTGAACGTGATGTGCTGGAGGAGAGCCAGCGCTGCTTTTTTCAGGGAAGCCAGGGCTCATGAGCCTCGCAGACATCACTGTCAGAGGCACCAGGGCCATGCCCTGGGGTGGTCTGGCTGAGGGAGTACACACAGCTTCCATTGAGGTGGGGGAAAAAACTCCTGGTTCAGAAAGTAGGGGTAAAAGGGATGATCTTCATGTGCTCAAATAACAATTAAAATGTAGCATGCAACCAGGGGATGGGTTTTCAAGTGGGAGGAGGTTACCTATGGGGACCATGGGGTAATGTAATGGGAACAGTGCTGTTCAACACACACTTTAATGGCCTGCCAAAGAGCAAAGTGTGAGGGGGGCAAGCTTGCTGCTGCTCTGCACAGCCACTTGGGGTGACCATAGGCTGATCGGTAAGTTGCAGAAGGATCTTCTGATGAAGGCGGCCATGAATTGCAGCTGAAAGTGAGACTGATGAGGGAAAAGTCATGCACCTGAGGAGGTGGGGAAAGTTTAAAAATTTGGACTTTTTTTAGCATTTATCACTCAGGAAAGGGATCTTTGGATAAATGAGTAAAATGAGTACTATGAAATGGTTAATTTTATTCTCACAGTGATAGGTGAGTAAAAGGCTGAGAATATGAAGGAAATAGAAAAAGAGAACAAAACACGAAGTTTGATGATGTCACTGAATAAATTTTGGTACAGCCAGAACTTGAATACTTCTTGTTCTGGCAATCCTACCAAAATAAATAAATAAATAAATAAAATATAGAATTTAGCTAGAAAATGTTGATAACGTTGGAAAAATTTCAGCACCAGCAAAAGCCCAAATGGTGTAGAGTGCTTTCAAGTTGGGGGAAGGAAAAAAAAGGATGAATGAAGGGGTATCTGAACAGAGATTCATAAAATCACAGAAGGTGTAGAGAGGCAGATGATTACTCACTGTTCCTCACAATATGATACACGGATTAGATTATCAAACAGAATTTTAAAAACAGACAGAAGGAAGTACTTTACACTGCCCATAATCAAATTGTGGAGCTCATTACACAGGCTGCTGTGGAGACCAAGAGTATAAATGGTTCAGGGAAGGACCAACACATTCCTAGAGTAAAGAGCCATTACAGGCTATTAAGCACAAAGGTCTGGAAGCAGCCTCCAGCTCAGGAAGTCCTTAAACTACTGATTACTGGAAGCTGGGACTGGACTATGTCAGGGGAAGGATCACCCAATTTGTGCCAGTGCTTCTCTAAGCACCTGCTACTGGCTGTAGCCAGAAAAGTAATAGCGGACCAGACGTTTTTATTTATTTTTATTTTTTATTTTTATTTAACTGAAGATGGCTCCTTTCATATCTAATGCAGAAAAAAAAAAAAAGAAAAGAAAGAGAAATCTTGAATGTTACAGTGGATTTGAGATGTTGCCCTGTAGTTAGCTGCAAAGGAGAACATTATATGCCTTGAAGGCAAACTGGGAACAGCAGGTTGCAGAAGTGCAGTGCAGTCAGTGGAGATGCATGTGGAAAACTGAAATAATGTCAGAGTTTAGCCAGTACATTTTGTTCATGACTTTCATAAGGACCAAATTGCAGGAGTGAAAACCACCTCCAACAGACTCTGGCACAAAGATTGTTCATATAGAGTGCAGGTACTGGCTGGCTGTGTGCAGGAATTTTCTAATTGTGGTTTGCAGACCTGAGAGCTTGCAAGTATAGAGTTTGTCTACACTGAATATTTAAGAAAAACAGAGCACTGTAACTTAAACATTGTTATACAACGGACTATTCTTTTCTTGCTAAATATCTAGGTTATCTCCATCTGAGAAAAGACGTCCAAAATATGCCTCCTGGTGGGTGTCCTTGCCATAGGCCCTGTGGAAGTCAATCCCTGTGTTCTTCTGATTTCTCAGCCTTCCATCTTAAAGACTATCCTAATAATAGCTAATGTACACTCCTGTGAAAAGGAGGATAATAACCCCAGCCTGGAAATGCAGCAGCTCCAACCCCAGTGATGGCTGAAATCATGCTCAAACCTATTAACCATGTGCAGCTCTACCGTACTCTTTCATTTGCAGGTAGTTTTTGTGAAAATTTAAATGAGACAAACACTACTGACTAGTTGCCTTGTATGGTCTTTGAGGATTTGAGCATAACTATTCAGTATAAACCAAACATTGGAGGACTTTTTTATGTGCAAGTTGGAGGAAAAGGCCAAATTCTGTGATATAAACTCAAATATCCCCCTAATAAAGTATATATCCTTTGATTTAACAATTAGGTTGTGTCTTGCCTGACTTTTCAGCAAAATGAAAAAGTTTTTTTTTGTTTTTGTTTTTGTTTGTTTGTTTTAATGCAGTTGTTATACTTGCCTAGCTTGTATGCCAGATTTCTTTTGGTTTCCAAGGCAGTTGGCTTCTGTGTTGGAGCTTCTCTAATAGCATGAGATATGGAACTAGTATCAGAATTTTTTTATGCTGTATTTTTAATGACATACGTGTGTATGTACACCTATGCTTGTTCACAGTAGTAGTGTGTGAAATCAGTTGATAATACCATCTATTGCAAATTACTGCTACTTGGTCTGTAAAAGTAATTATGAAAATACAACTCTTTACATTATGATGCAGCATTTCCTTGCTGCTTGTTGCCACGTTTGTTTATTCTCCTGAGTTTGCAAGCAGGCTGGTGTGCCCATTTTAGCAAAGTTGTGGACTTCATTGTCTGAAGAATGGAATATATTAGGAAGATACAGATTCACTTTTCCTGGCTATCTCTTATCAGGTGAATAGTGATTACTCTCACTTCTATGGGGAAAGGCTGCCTGTTGAGCCTCTGCTTTCATTCATGCACTCAGCACAGTAGAGATGAAATTGCTGGGGAAGATAACCGAAAGCCTCTTGTTACCTTTCTATTGGAAAAATGCCAGATGGTGTGATGTGCTAGTTAGGGCAATATGCGATAGTCAGCTGGATACTCTGCATCTGCTCTGTTATTGAATTTATTCTGCACTTCTTTCCCCTATTTTTCCCTCTCTCTTCTGAATTAAAATTTTTAGAAATGCACTTGCTTGCTCTTTAGTCCAACCTCTTATATATGTGTATAAATATATATATTATTTTTGCTTTTGTGGTGCACAGTGTTGTCTCTCTTTGTCCCAAGACAAAATTCTGATAAGAACCTGTGTGGGAGTAGGCATTTTTAGCTTGCCCTTGGGTCTAAGTGTCATTTCTGCCTAGTTCATGCAATATCCTGATCCCTGAGATCATTTTAAGGCTTCTGTGTTCAAACAAAGTTGAAAAAAAAAAAAAAAAAGCATTTCCATGCCTGTGTTTTCCAGCCAAAGCCCTAGATCCAGCCTGGCATGCGAAGGAAGGGCTGGCTGTTTGCATAAAGCTCTGCCAAGTCTCCCCCAAAAGACTCATTGACCTTGGCTTGCCTTTGAGTGGGTTCTGCTACAGGAGGCTTACACGTCTCTAATTCTGACTTGAAAGAGTGTCGAAAGCTGGATGCTGTGATGCCTGTAGCCATTCATTAGATATATTTACCTAAGTCTGCTGAATTTGCCTTCCAGCTGGAAGCCTTGTCCTCAGACTGGTCAGATGAATTTATTCATGGAATAGTCATAGCAAACTTTGCTTTATTAAGTTATTGTAGTGGAGGGATCCAACTTTACTGGTTGTATTGCCTGACAAGTGATAGGCTGTGAGCAGAGTTAGCTGAAATGTTGGTCTTTTTCATCAAATAAAGATTAATTGCTAACACGTATTCAGTCACTTTTGCTTAAGTACTTTGCACAAAGTAGAAACTTCCTCTGCTATGAGGGCAGGACTAAGTAACCACTAGTTGAGTTTATTGCTGTCAGTGAGGCAGGATGGAAAATGTGATGCAGTCCCATTTTCACCAGAACAAATTGTAATGTTATAACTGACTAGACAAGAGGATGTATCATTGTGTGTAGGAATAATTAATAACTAAATTGATAGCAAAACAACATGGAAGGAGACTGCCAAATATTGGACTTTTTAAGAAATATTTGAAAATGTATTTTTGTAGTTTCTTTTGGTTCATTTCTTTAAGGCCTTCAACTGGTCATTGAGAAGGCATGTTAGATTATGTTGTGCTGAAATATATGGCATACAATCTTTTTGGCTAAATTGTTCATTCCTGATACATTGCCAAGTAGTGACAGTCTTTTCATTGGCTTGCTTGTTCTAATGGGTTTTAGTCAAATGTAAAATATCTTGGAAAAACCTTTTAATGTCAATGTCTTTCCCACTGCTAAGTGGAAAGGGAACACTGGATGACCAGAGGCTATTGTTAATGTGCTGAGTTGCTCATGCTACCCACAAGAAAGGGAATTTAAGACATTCTGACTCAGCCCTCTTGTTTTTTCCGGACATATGCTGTGAGCAACGATGCTTCTGAGCTCCTTTACCATGGATATGTACTGCACTGTATATTTTCAGGACAATGAAAAGATTTATTTAGCATATGGCTGACCTGGATTGTCATCACTGGCTCAATTGACCTTTATTGCCATGGGACAGTGGTAAGATTAGGAGATGCTATAAATAGCCATAAATAGCTGTTGCACTGTGGGAGTGGTATCACAAAAATGTACTTTACCCAAACAGACTGTCACTTCGTTTTGTGAGGGATGAGTGCATGGGGCATATGAAAGGAGATCTCTCTTTGAGATTTGGTTTTTGGTTTTGCTTATTTTTAAGTCCTGTTCTAAATCATTGCTGGATCTGTAAGATTGTTTTGGCTGCTGCCATCAGCTGCTAAAATATAAAACACAATAGTGTTATGAAGCTTTATGAATCCTATCATCCAGGAGCAGCTGAACTTTGTATCAGCAGTGCGTTGTTCTCCTACCTAATGTCTTGCTATTCAAGACTCATTTTGCAGGGTTGAGTGCAGCTGGGGGAGCAGCTTGGTGGAAATGCTCACAGTCCTTGTGAGCTTCAGGAGTGCTTCTGGTCAACATCTGTGACCTTTGAAGGAGGCCGTATTTATGTCTCAAGAAGGGCTTTGGAATAAAAAGATAGAATTGAAATATAAGTGGAAAGCAGCTGTAATACCTTGAGGGCATGCTGATACGATCAGGAAGGGTAGTGCATAACTCTCTTTCCTAAGCGGTGTCCCAGTGTCATGTTTACATATTCTGATGCTGAATGGAAGACTCCTCAGCCTACAAAGTAAAGCTGCCAGATGTTGCATTTTTGGCATAAACTCATATTTCATTCCTCCAATAAAAGCTATTTGGAATTATGCATAAATTGATTCAGCAGGTTCTGCTGGTATGTAAAGAATAAGTGTAATGAATGGGGACTCCGCTGAAACTGGCAAACAGAACCATATGCAACCCACTGGATTGATGTTTCAGCTTAGTGCCAGATGAGTAACTGATCTTCATTAAACAGTAATTTTCAGTGATCAGATTACTTTATGCTTTTCCTAAACTGCTTTAGCAGAAGATGGCATTCAAGCACCATTTCACCCAAACTGAAATTAGATGCTGTGCTTCCTCTTCTGATTTCTGGAGAAGGGTGGGGTGGATAATAATATTGGATGATTATATGTGATATATGCACCATTTATTTCCTTTTTTTTTTTTTTTTTTTTTTTTATCTTTTCAATTTGCAGGAAAGCTATCTCCAGGTCAGGCCTCCAGCACTTGGCTCCTGTGCATTCCCTCAACATTGCAGTCTCCAATGGACCTGTGAAGGAACCAAGAGCAGCATTAGAGTGGACTGTAGGTGTTTGTTTCTATGGCAATGTATTTGAGCTGTATCTCTGGCTAGTGTTCCCTCCAACCCTAAAACAGCATTACATGTTGCATCACTATCAGAATTAGTGCTGGTTATTAGGAACTTCTATTATGAAACAAAGCACATGGCAGAGACCTGAAAACTTGTGGTGACTTGAGCAACACAGGACAGAACTGTTAAGACTTTCCACCTTAGGAACTGTCTGGCTACATTTGCTCACTGCTGTCTTGACAAGGTCTGACATCCAAAGGTGAACTGATTTTAGCACAGCAGGATTTTGTATTTTTGCTTTGTGGGCCAAAATTTAAGACTCAGAATACATGTTGGGTTTGCTGAGTCTGTAGGAGCAGTAGTAGAAATCTTTGTTCATAATGTTTTGCAAGCATTGCAAAATGTTCTTTGGGTCCAAGCTGGGCTATAGACACAGAGAGTGTGTTTCTATCTCCTCAGTCTTGCTTCTCCTGCTTCTGTTTCTGGACCAGTTCAGAAGGGGCTGGTTTAGCACTGTCTGCACCTTCTCATGTGGTTATATGCTGGTGTGTGTTGAGAAGCTGAGCCTTAACCCAGGAGGTCTAAATTAAACACCTTTCAAATTTGTAATTTAAAAAACAAACAAAAAAACAACCTTCTTAAGAGTGTCACTGTCTGCTACTCATTTTTGCCAGGTGATTCCTCTTGTAATCCCAATACTTACATTTTGCATTTTAATTCCTGGTTTGTGAATTAGATGTTGATCAGTGTCTCACATCAGCACTGCTGCTTTACTTCACACTTTGACTGGAGAAGTGAGGCATGTGGGGAAGGGCACAGGATATGAGTGGAAGATACCAGAGGATGGGAGGAACCTGCACTGACCAGCTGTAGTAACTAGTGAATGTGGGGGAGAAATGGACTTCTGCAAATCAGAGGTGCAGCACAAGAAAAAGAGATAACAGGGAGGTGGTTTGGAGGTGTGAAGAAGCTAAAATGGATGGAAGTTTATAATTAGTAATGAACGTCAATTAAAAAATATATATACATTAAATTTTCAATTCTGATGTTGATTTCCTGAGGTGTATTTAGTAAAGTGAATGGCTGTTTGCATTAAGATATATTGGAGCCAGACAGGAAGTCTTTGTATTGAATCACTGGAACTTATCATTAATCAGTGCATATTGTATCTCCATCTATATCATCCTGCTCTTTCTTTTGGTATTTCCAACATGATTCTCCAAGGACCCATGATGGGAGATCTTTCCGAAGTCCAAGTGGCATGAACATAACTTGTTGCTTGACCTTTCAGCAGAAAATGCAGTAGGAATCTGTCCTTGTCTTCACAGTAATGATGAAAAAATTCTTGGCTATATTCTCCATTTTCGATTATTCTTTGCAAATGATTTGCCATTATCAGATGGCCTTGTGAATGGGACAGTGATTCAGGGAGTGGGATTTCTGTTCCCTGCTCTGCTACTGACCTTGTGAGTGAGCTGATTAATTGTTTTGCCTCTTGGAACATCAGCTGATCTAGCTGTAGAATGGGGGTGATGATTCTGATGTCTTAAAAGACCCTTTACATAAAAGACCCTTTACATAAGAAACAATATTATTGCATTGCTGTGATTACTGTCGATCATCCCTGAGGCTTATTTTCTCTCACATACTTACAGATACCTAGTTTCATCATATTTTCTACACCTAATTCAAGTTAATGTGCAGCTTCTTTTTAAAATTTAATGCTATTTATTCACAGCAGTCATACAGAATATATTCTCAAGAGTAGGTGATATAACCAGAGGACAATGCAGAAGATGCCTTACCAAAAGGAACCACCTTAACTGCTTGTCTCTGTGATATATTTATTATGTCCAACCCCTTCTCTATCTCTCCACGATTTTAGGCAACCATCCTACAAAATAATAATAATAAAGTTAGCAATAATAAATAAATAATGCTCGAAGCAATTGTAGCCCAGATCCTCAAATAAGTATGGATTGAGGCACCTCATACAGTGCCTGCATATCATTGAGAATCCTGGTCATTTTTTATTTTTCATACTTCCTTTTTTTTTTTTTTTTCCCAAGGAAAATAACCATAACTTTTTGTGTGAATTCATCTTGTAATTTCCTTCTAAATGCTGTCTTCTAGCTTTTACTTTCTTTTTGGTGTCTACAAAAAAATCTTGACAGTCACTAGGATATTAATGAAACTGGCCAAAGCTGTGTCGTTATTTTCTTATATTTGCCCATCATGTATTTGTTAATTGGTTAAAGTCTCATCTTCTTTTTAGTAGGTATTTATTGGACCATGAGCACACAGCCTCAGGACCCATAGCTATTATGTCCCTTAAGGGGTTTTTGAAAGCATGCAGCTTCCATTCTTGGAGTCAATGAGAAAACTTCAGACTGGTCTGTACTTTATGTACTGTGAATACACAACACAGTTATGTAGGTGCAAACTGAATGTTCTCCAGAGGAGAAATATTGTAACCTCAAACCATAAATTATCATGTTAAAGAGAACAAACTTATAGGTCTTAACAAGAATAAAAACACTATGCAGATGAGTAGAAGTTAAAAGCTATAACATTTAGTGATATGAAATACCAGTTTTGGAGGATTTACATATACCTGCTCCTGTAAAACTAATTGGTTGAGAAGGTCTATTTAGTTTTATAGGATGCTTTAACATCCAAGGAAAAAAATATTTTTTCTATTTTCTACCAAGCAGTAGAAGATTGCAGGGCTATGACCTCACCGAGATCACAGAGACATGGTATAATAGCACTTGCATCTTGAATGTCAAAATGTATACACGTGGACTTTTTAGGAAGGATGAGGCTAGGATGGTGAGGAGGGGAAGTTGTCCTTCACATGTGAGAGTAGCAAGAATGCTTGAAGCTCTGCTGTGGGATGGATGATGAAATTTATGAAGAGCTTATGTGTCAGGATTAGAGGGCTTACCAGCACAGGTGATGCTGTGGGTGCCTGCTTCGGATGTCTTTAGGAAGAAGGAGGTGATGAGGTCTTCAGGCAACTGGAAGAAGCCTCGTGTTCACAGGCTCTGGTCCTCAAGTGAGATGTAAACCACTCTGATATTTGCTAGAGGAAGAGCAGGGAACAAGCAGTCCGGGAGGTTTCTGGAATACATTGATAATTTCCTGACATAAGTGACTGAGGAATCGATGAGAGGACATGCTCTGCTGGATCTCATATTACAAACAAGGAAGACCTTGCAAGAACTGTAAAGGTCACTGGCAATTTTTGCCTTCAATGACTGTGAGATGGTGGAGTTCAGGATCCTGAGAAAAGGAAACATGGCAAACAGCAGAATCCCAGTCCTGGACTTCAGGAGAGCAGACTTTGGCCTGTTCAAGGACCTGCTTGGAAGAATAATATGTGATATGACTCTGAAGAGAAAAGGCAACAAAGAAAACTAGTTAATACTCAAATATACCTCCTCCACGTTCAAGAATCATCCATCCCCACATGTGGTACATCAACCAAAAGCAGCAGAAAGCCTGCATGGATGTGCAAAGAGCTCTAGACAAAACTAAGACAGAAAAACAGATATAAAAACTCAAACATAAAAAAGCACACTGAGTTGGAAACAGAGTCAGGCCAGCCAGGAGGAATGTAGTCACAAGCACTGCCCAATTGCACAGGGATGGATTAAGGAAAGCTAGAATATATCTGGAGTTGAATCTAGTAGGAACAAGAAGGGCAATAATAATGGCTTCTGTAGACATATCAATAACAGTAAGAACAAAGTAACATGCAAAGAGGACAGAGCCATGTTATTTTCAGTGATGTCAAGAGACAGGACAAGAGGCAATGGGCACAAACTGGAGAACTGGTTCAGGAAGCACGTTACTATGCAGGTGACAGAGCACTGGCACAGGTTGCTCAGAGAGGTTGTAGCCTCCCATGTTGGAGATACTCAGAAGCTGCCTGGACATGGTTCCGGGCAACCTTCTCTAAGTGTCCCTGCTTGAGTAGGAGGTTGAACCAGTTTATCTCCAGAGGTCCCTTCCAACCATAACCATTCTGTGATTCTGAATGCTGTGGAAAATTTTGGGCCACTGCTGAATGGGTCAGGGATTGTGGTGACAAAAGACATGTAAAAAATATGTCTTCAATGCCTTTTTTCTTCTTCCATTTTTACTGTTAAGACCTGCCTTCAGGAATCCCAGCCCCCTGAGACTAGCAGCTGAAGCAAGGAACTTGATGGAATGTATGCAGGGAGCTGTCTGATATCGTTGCAAGTCCACTCTACTGTCTTTGAAAAGTTGTGGTGATCAGAGGATGTTCCTGAGGACTGCAACAAAGCAAGTGTTATTCCTGTCTTCAAGAAAGTGGAGGAACCAGGGAGCTACAGCGATCAGCCTTATACTGATTCCTGGGAAAGTGATGGAGCAAATCCTCCTGGAAGCCACTTCCAAAAATATTAAGGATCAGAAAGTGATTGGGAGTAAGCAGCAGGGATTTATGGAGGGTAGATTATGCCCGTCCAACCTGACAGCCTTCTATAATGAATTGACTGTCATGGTAGATGAGAGGAGAGTAATGGACGTTACACTGAGTTTTGCAAAGCTTTCAACACTGTCTCCTATAACATTGTTGTAGTAGAAATGATGGAGTTACGGGCTAGATAAATACAGTGAGCTGGCCTGAGATAAAATTGTAATCACTGAATGTGACTTTGCAATGAATCTATTGCATTGTATTCTGAATATTTTTGATATTAATCAGTAGTGTTGACCACTTATTTTCATGGACAGTGAGCGTTTGTATAAGAGCCTAGTGATATATGACACTTAAGATAATTAACACACATTAATATATTAATATGTCTTCTGCATATGATGAAGTATTTCCCTCACTAACATAGATAAATGTATTTCTTTTCCGTGTGAATGGTTTGGCTTCTGTATCATCATTTCCTAAAAGCTATACTCATTTTTACACCAAACGATATTTCCCTTTCATTACAGTTTCTGCAAGACTAAGTTTTGTAATTGGGAACTGAAAATTCAATTGAAAATACATGTACATCATCAGATGCTCACATGAGAAAGGAAGACCCTGGGGTATGGGTATTCCATTAGTCACATAAAAACATGACAAGGCACTGGGAACTTTAGTTCCCCTGAAATAGTGATGAGTGCAAGCTCATGCATACTTAAAAAAAAAAAAAAAAAAAAAAAAAAAAAAAAAAAGCTGCAGAAATTTTGTGTACGAATGACTTATGAAGCAATGTGTTCAGGATCAATAATCCTACATTGCTGTTTCTTTTTTCCTGGAAAAGAACTAATGCTCTTTCTAGAGAGATCAAAGGAGGAAAAGGGGGCTGTCATATTTCAAAATGGTGGCCATCTGTAATTTCTCAGAGGTATAGAGGTTACAATGATATTACAGAAAGTGCCCTTTCTAAAATATTTTTCCCCATTGTTGCCAAAAAGACTGAAGTTGAGCTACTGTCAGCTAAAATAATGGTTCATGAAAGCATAGGGAATCATCATCTCAGTTGATAGCATCTGGACATTGCTCCTCCATGAAGACAAATACAGTTGTTCTCCTTTTGCATAAAGATAAATTTTCAGATGATGGTAATGACAATCTCAAAAGCTCAGCAGAGAATACAGGAGTGGGCAATGGATGCAGGGACATGGGAAAGCCTGGTGGGGTGGGAAACAAGAATAGCAGAAAACAGATGGAGAATGTGGTGAACCTAAACTTAAAAGCTGAAGCTCCCTAAAGTAATTCAGAATTTTGGATATTCATATCTTCAAGGCTGCTTTTTTTTTATCTTTTTTTTTTTTTTTTTTTTTAATAATGATACAGTATCATATCTCTGTTTTGGGTTTTACTTTGTTTTATATTCATGCATTACACTTGTAATAATTAAAGAGAAAGTGACTTCTACAAAAAAAAATATTCTCAAATTGAAATGTGTGAAGATGGAGTTAAAACTGAGAATATAAGTCAACAACAACAAAAAATGTTTGGGATATTTTGGTTTCCAACATGAGCATTACCAACTCTGAAATTTCAAGGTTTAGAGTAAAACATAAGCCAAGCATAAGAAACAGACAGTTGGGAAAAAGACATTGAAACAAATTTGTTTCTGCTTGATAGTGCCCTCGTCAAGAAAAGGGCTAAATCTGATCATTTTTGCTTGCAAATATGTTTAATTACATTAGTATTGATGAACACTAATTATATATTAATCATAACTTTATCATCCAAATGTGTATGTGTAAGAAGATTAATCTCTGTCACTGTAGTGTCAACAAAGGAAAAAAAAAACAAACACCTTAATAATGTATCTTAGAAATCTATCTTACAGATTTTTATTTTTTTTTTTTCAAATGCCAGCTATGGCAGGAGTGGACTAGAGCTCCACTCCTGTTACAAGGGCTTTTACAGGTCCTTTAAACTAAAACTTTGGGAGGACTGGCTAATCTGTTTGGCTGAATGTCCATGTATCCTTAACAGCAAATTCCTCAAGTTTGTTTGCATTGCCTTTGAAACCATAATGACTGCAGCTTGAAGAGCAGTAAAGTATGGAGATACTGGAGGGCTTTAGGAAAAAACCTGTAATACCTGCTCTGTCATTTAACCATGCTGGGTCACTTAAATGAAGAAACCAAGTTGACGTAGTGAAATGTGCAAAGCAAGTTATGATCAGATGCATGCAATTACATTGTTCCCAGACTCCTAGTCCATGAATTCCTGTTTTTCTTTCACTCTGGGGGGGGGGGGGGGGGGGTGAGGAGAGGAGGGGGATTGCACATTTCTTGTTTCATATGTAAAGAATGTTTGTCATACTGAAACTATTTTAGTTTGCTATAAGGTGGTAGCAGATCAAGAACAATCAAATGGGAGGTCTCCATCTGGGAGAGCATATTGAGTCTGCATGGCCCCTGTGGGGCAGGCTGCATCTGCCAGGAAAGCACTGCTGCCTCTGCCTCAGTGAGCGGGGCCTCTTTCTCATCACAGGGCATTGCACACACTTGCAACAGTTGGAAAGCCAGGTGAGGAATCAGAGTTCCCAGTCCTCCTTTTAACAGGCCATGCTCATTCTTGTTTTATCCAAGATGATGGACAGTGTCCCTTTTCTAAAGAGCAAGTCAAAGCAAAGCACATCAGCCTAAAAGCATGATTTGACATATCAGCTAACCTGTTCTAATGCTGGGTTGGTACCAAAAGCATCAGTCCTACTTAACCCACCACTCCCTGTGTCAGATCCAGCAGTTGTGGGGTCACAGGGTGAGTCATTTTGTCTATCTGTTTTAGTAGGTTTTTTATTTTTTTCCCAGCAGTAGAACTGATTCATGTATAGCTTCACAGCCACCAGATCTAATACGAGGGAAATGGCAAGAGCATGAGAGTAGGGTCTGTGGGGTCAGGGACAGAAAGAGGATGGCTGCCTCTTTAGCTGCCATTTACGCCTAAACCCAACATAAAAACATCAAGTGCGAAATGAACTAAACTGGCAAATTATTTATGAAAAGGTTGCTGAACTCAAATCTTCTGCAGAAAAATCTCTGTCAAAATCTACATGTGATGATGTAGACTTTACTGTGCTTCAGTTTTGTGTTATGCAGAAGCTCATTCTAGAGGTGATCCCAGTGATCTCTGTCAGCTTATGCATTGGCAGGCGGATACCCTTTTGTCCAGTAAGTTGTGGAATACTGCCTGTAAATTTGAGTGGTAATACCAATTTGTTGAAGTCAAAATGCATAGTATAAATGTATTGATTTTTTTTCAGATCTTCCTATTGTAAGTGAATGAAAAATTGGGCTTGGAAAAGGTCAAAGCATTTTTCTTTGACTATATAATTTTGATTTTCATAAGCAGTAACAAAACATGCCATCTGTGGTATGACAGTGCCCTGTAAAATTCAAAATGGTGAAGTCCAAATAATTCCTTTTGATCTTATTGAGACAAAGTAATTGGCAGTCAAATCTCTTTGGGGGAGGGTTTCGCTCTTTGGGAAAGCTTTTTTTTTCTTTTTTCTTTTTTCTCTGATTCAGGATGAAAAGATTTTTGAGATGTCAGTTTGCTAGAATTGAAATTGTGAATTTTCTTGCACAATGTTGTGAAATTGTTTGTGGCAGTGGATATCTGGAGGCACAGATCAGGTTATTTACACACTTATTATCTAGTCTTGTCTAAACTCTCTCATTGCATGAACTAGAAAGGTCATCCCTGTAGACTACTTACTTTATTTACACTGTGATGGAAAATCAGACATGAATCTATGATAGAACCTGGGAACAATGGAGAACAAACTCAATCAGTCTAAACTAGGTTATGGAAATAGGCCACTTTATCTTTAAAAATCCTGGATGGCAAGTTATGTGCATGTAGTCTGTATGAAGGAATATTTAATCTATTTTTTAATGGAATTTTTATTCCTGATTAAAAGTTATGTCCCAGGAGCTTTGAGCTTTCTTACTTAGCTTCCCAAGTTGATCCTTCCTAACCATCTTTTATAATCTGTAAAATTGAACTCTGGGTTATAACGTGAGCTTGCATTCCCTGCTACTTCAGCAGGGAAACTGCTCAGGTCAAACACTCTGAGCTCATATCCTCATGCTTTGGTCCTCGTTCTATCTGTCTCCTCATAAACTAGACAGGAATTTAATATTTTGATCAATACTGTGGGCATAGTAATTTTATTAGCATGATGTGACTAGGCTTCCATGAAGTGCTGTAAAACTGATACAGTTCTTGCTGGGGAAAACTGCTTTAATATAAGCATAAACTTGAAGGCAAAGAATTTCTAGTCTCAATATATTTTTATCGTCCGAGTAAGGCTTGAAAACTTTAAGTGAGTTCAAGTCCTTGGAAGCTATTTTGAATTATGAAGCCTCAGCTCTAAGCTATTATGTACTGAACAGTACAGTTCAGGAAAATCTCTGTCCCAAAGAGCCTGTGATTCAGGCAGATGATAGGATAAGAAGGAATGAAGGTACAGAATAGTGTGCAGCCAACTGAAGTTTAGTTAGTGCAATGGCAGTAGACTGGAATCCACATCTTGTTTTTGTCCAGCTCCTAGTGCTGAGAGGTAATACTGAGTATGATGTTAATGGGAAAATTTCTGATGAAGTTAGGTGGCCTGTGGACAGGTAGGTCTCTCACCAGAAAAACCTGTATTGTTCTTTTCCTTTTGTTTTATTGGAAGTGAGCATCATATTTGTGGTAGGCACCATGTGCAGATTTGCCTAAATCTTGGCTTTTGTGGATGCACGTGTACTCCAGAACACAAAGGATTTTGCCACTTCTGCTTCTCTGTTTTACTTAAGAAATCCACATGGCAAGAGAAACTTTATCGTTTAGTCACTTTGAAACTGTCAGTGGAATTTAAAATAAATTATTTTAGCCAAAATGGCTATTTCAGAGCATCCTGCTGTCGGACGCCATCTGTTTGGTAAGCGTCATCGTTTGTGACTTCTGCAGTGTGGGAACCAAATGTCAGAGACTGTCAAAGCGTTTTCCATCATGCTCTAATTCTGGCTGAGCAGAAATCCTGTTTATTCACTTTGCTCAAATAGTGTACAGTAAACTTCTTAGTCTTTTTAGCTGAGCCAGAATTATAGCAGAGTGAAAACCATAGTCTTTCTACAACTGAATTTCCTCAGACCAAGAATTTTTAAAGAAGTAAGGGGCAGATTTGGTTAAATGAGGAGACTGCTGAAGAAAATCAGATTGCCTTGTTAATCACTAATAACTATCAGTGTGCTAGGTAGATTTCTGAGAGTATTGCTCAGCTGAATGCATCATACTTTCAGATAAAAATTTAAAGCCTGGTCTCTTCTGGATAGTTCATATTTTGTGGATGTTTTCATAAGCATGTGCTGATTCATCTATTTTAAAGATTTTATTTTTCCTTGTCTAAACTATCCTGTCATCCTAAAGCAATATGTCATTTTTGCATTTCTAGAGGCAGTTCTTGGATTTTGGAGCTTTTGTAATTGAAAGCTCACTAGTCATCATTTAGCTTCATTTCTCTTGCTTTCTATTTCTTTAGAATTCTGTATACGTCCTATAAACACATAAGCATCAATTGATGAAATTTAGAGTCTCAGTTAAACTAGGCACAGTGGGAAAAAAATGGGTGAAGTCTTTCTGTGCTGTTCATTGAAATAGTTTGGTTCTCACTGGTGACAAATCATTCCTTGCATCATCACTTTGAAGAGGGGTGTTCAGCTAGCTTAATATTTTCATGTCTTAGTGTTGCAGAAAATCAAAACAACACATGGTGTGTTTACTTATTTATTATTTATTTTATTTATAGTGAAAATATGATATAACATTTTTTCCTTCTCTGTCCTCATGGCTGAATTTCACAAACCAGTTTAACAATTATCTTTTTTTTTTTTTTTTTTTTTTTTTTTCCCATAGGAAAATGCTGTGAATGGAGAGCATCTGTGGCTGGAGACAAATGTTTCTGGGGACCTCTGCTACCTGGGGGAGGAAAGCTGCCAAGTCAAATTCTCAGTGAGTTATTTTCAGATTTTCTTCTCTGCTTCTGATGTAATGAGCCTGACTTTGAATTGGTGCACTGCTCGGAAGCTTGGTAGTTTGAATTGTTTGCTTCTGTTGTTGATGCCTGTGTTCTGAAAGAAAGAATGCAAAAAAGACAAAAGACTGCTGATTAAATACTTCATTGCATGGAAAACAAAAAGCCCCAAACAATTTTGAATGACCCAGATTATTTACGCAATGAGAGTGAATTTAATGAGTAGTTTTGATTAATATGGCAAGAAAAAAAACTAAGATACTGAGATATTTCAGAAATGTTAAGATGAATGAGCCTATATCATTTATATATACACACATTATCATTTGCTGGGATGTCTGAGCAGGATTCTGATCACATTTTTGTGATTTTCTCACTGCAAGTATTTGAACTGAATTTTTTGAACTATTGAGTGCACTCACCAGCAATGAATAGAATATTCAAAGTTGGACTTCTATTGAGGCTTTTCTGCTGTATATTAAAAATTTTCATTGGCTCTAACTCATGTTCCTCTATTCTTTGACTATGGAGTCGCTGTTATACTTTCTACTTTCTTCGGTAACTCTTCATTTTCCTAATATTTAAGTTAAATTGCTTCAGCAGAAGAGATGAAAAGAAAAAAAATATACTTCCTTTGGTAAGGTGAGAAATTTTATTAGAGAATGGCAATCCTGTGTTCAAACCCTTGCTTTGAATTAATGCACAAGTGAGTTTCCTGGCTCTTGGACTGCAAAATGTAATGGGAGTCTTTCTTTGTGATGTCTGTGAATAGTGCCTCTGCTTTTCTGCGATGCTGTCTTTTTGCTTCGTTTAAGCCCCTGCTGCCTGCCTCAAAAAAAAAACGCAACAAGAACTCAGATCACTTGATTCAAACTGAGGTATTTTGATTTACCAGTTACCTCCAGTGTTAGTAGCACATTGTTTGATCCAAACCAGCAGTGATTCATGTAGCTCCAATTTCTATGATTCTAATTTAATAACCATCTCCCATAACTTCTCAAGCAAATTAGTTACTTCATGGTGTAAAACGTGAAGGACAAACCTGGGAAGTGTGTGCTTGTTTACAGAGACTGCTGAAGTCGCAGATATTACGATACATACTGTGGGGTAATATTCAAGTGAAACATCATGTGTTTGCCTTGCAGTTACACTGGTCCTGAGGCAATGGGTTTGGGCAAAGGCAGGAGACAGGATTTTTGTCTGCCAATATGACTGTTCTTATGTTCTTAATAGAACAAGTAAACATCTTCTCATGATTTAGCTTATTGAGAGTAGCATGAAAATGTTATAATGTGTTGCATATGACTGCAAGGCTGAGACTTAGATTTTTAGAAGAGCATCTCTACGGAAGGTGGAAACACTGCCTGTAATAGCTGGTGAATTACACCCACTGACTTGCACTTTTATTTGGTAATGTTGGAGCATGTTTTACATGGCAGCATTTAGGAAGTCACATTTAGGAAGAAGCAGAGTTTAAAGTTGCTCAGTTTTTAATTGCCTGGCCTTTGCTTGACCTGACTGAGATTATTTTCTATTTTAAGTACTATTGGCTCCCTTTGGGAAAAGTGGTATCTGTTTTTATAACATGTTACAGTGCAAAAGGCTTTTGTTAGTTTAGAGAGACGGAGGTGGAAATGCAGTTAATATTATTTGTGGATGGTTTAATCTGAACTGTCAAAAAGATAATGCTTCTCCGGTTGCAATCATTTGAAGACATTGAATCTTTCATGTCTATCCTGATTTTTGTTTGTCTTAGCTCTTTTACTTGTGGCCTATGTAAGACCAGAGGTTTTTAATGGAGAAATGGCCAAAAATATATCTAAGCTATAAATGAAAAGACTTTGTAAAAAATGCTAGCCTATACAGAACATTAATTCATATTCTTTGGAATATGGAGCTAAAATTTTTTGATAAATCAAATAAGTCAGAAGTAGTATAAAAGACAAAGCCTGAATTTTTACTATTCTCTCAATATAAATGGCTTTAACTACTTATAGTGCCACCAGCAACATACTCAAATCAAGATATTCAAAAGTAGCTGCTTGTAAGGCATTATCTTTATTTGATTTTTGCAGTTTTTCATCGTAGGGATTGATTCCTGTGTATTATTCCTCAGTCTCTTTGGTAAATACGGAGACTGGAAAGTTAACATGTCACAAAACACATGAAATATTGGAGAGTTATATAGTGCCACAGTTCTTCTGGTGAAACATTAAAATGTACAAGGAAGCACACAGAATGAGGGTATTTTTACTTAATTATGAGACTCCATAAAAATTTTAATGACTATAATGTAAGGCAAAGATGTATTTTTCCCTGCTTCTTCTAGAGTTTATTTACAATTTACTGAAAATTCTAATGAAATAATTTATTAGAAATTTAAATTAACTTGAAAAAAATGAATGTAAAAATCTTAAACCAGTCTCAATATACTGTGTGTTTATAACATTTCTGTCCCTCAAGTGCAGGTCTTTAAATTAAAGTTTGTATAAAATTAATTTCATCTGGTTTATTAAATTGAGTATATGCAATGAAAAAAAAAAAAGAAAAAATTAATGTACTCTCTCTCCTGGATGCATTCTCTTCTCTATGTTATGCTTTGGCCCATGGGAGTCAATGGAAATTATTTTAAAAGCCCTACTGAAATTAATAAAACTAACCAACATAATTAGGTTGAGAATTTTGTCCCTGTTGTAACATTTCATAAACATTTAAGAACATTCAGTGAGAAGGTTATCATTCTCAGATAAATGACTTCATTTTTTTTTTCTACAAGGCAGTGGTCAAGCACATCAAAATCAATATTGTATGATAAAGATGTGATGATACACTCTTCCTAATTGGTCTGAGTCCTCTGACTTGCTTGTATGTTTTTTCTCTTCTTTTCACTGGCTCTGCCAATACTCTTTGTAGGCTGCTTGCTCTTAGAATGGTGATCTGTGCTGTAACCTCCTTATCTGCTACCTAAAATGAGACTTGTACGGTTAGTTCACAAGCTGGAGTACCACTGTCTTCTGTCTTTCATGAAGTCCGATTTTTAACTGGAAGAGCTTCAGAATCCTTTTTCAATATACAGGACAGCTGAGAACACCAAGATGAAAAAACGTGTATTCTATAAAGAGAAAAACATCTGTTTCACAGCTAACTTTTTTTTTTTTCCTGTAGAGAATAGTGCACCTCCATCCACATACTTCTTTTCCTCTTGCAGAAATCTGCTCTGCGGAGGAAGTGTGCTGCGTGCAAGATTGTGGTCCACAATGCTTGTATGGAGCAGTTAGAGAAGGTAAGACATTGCCATCTTCTGGAGCATGATGCAGGCAACACACGTTTATTTAATTCTCATACTGAGCTTTCAGTCTGGAAAACACCATATGCCAAATTAGGTTTTCAGAGCTGTTTTGACAATGTATTTGTTAAAAAGTTGACTTAAAATTTCAGCTTATCTTTTAAAATAGATTTTTTTCAAACCCTGTGAACCGTTAGGGGAAAAAAAATGCTTTCACATTTTTATAATTAAAGATATTTTCCTTTTATTTCTAGATTGAAAATTGAAACTAGAAAATGCAGTATTCTGTCATGTGCAAAATTGGCCTTTCAAAATTCCCAGCTAAACCCAGAATAATTCATCTTATGACAGCTATATTTTTTATGAGCAATGCAGCATAAGGTGCTACTATGAATATTTTCCACTGTATTTACTAGGCTATGCTGTTTTCTCCTCAAAGCCTCAGAAGTAAAATTCTTGTTTCTGAGGTATAAAACATGAAACTTTTCTTTATAGTGCCATTATTTCTATGGACATCTTTTCTGTTTATCAACTTCTTCAGGGAGCCCTCTTTCCCTCCAAGTGCTTATAGAATATTGATTATGGAGTTCAGGCTTCCCATCAGTGTTTCTTGTTCATTACACCTAACTGGGAATGTGAAAAAGGAATCCTCCCCCTCTGCTGTTTTTCATTCTTGGTGGGGTATGTGTGATGAAACAAGTGGGAATATACCCATGGATTTTATAGGAGCTTCATTTTCACTCCTAGATGTTTTGCAGTGTTGTTCTCCATAAAAGAAGTTGATGCAAAACAAATTTATAGCAGCAACCCTTTGGAAAGGGTTTTTATTTTCCCAGTATTTGGGCTTGTGTTGACAAATGTCACAGTGATTGCCGTAATACCAAGTTGGAGAGGTACCATTTCCACCCCCAATGCTTTTACCCACAGTGAAATTAGCATTAGCACATGCTTTCAGCACAAAATGTTACCAGTGAATTTTTCATGACTTCCAATCATCAGGGATGCTGGCTCTCCATAGCCCAGTAAGGTGGTGGCTTTGCCAGCAGTAGCAAATGAGCACTTAGATAAAACCCATTCTGTTGAGCTTGTCTATGCTATTCTAGAAAACATAAAATTCACCTCTTGGCAGAAGGTTGTTAAGTTTGCATGCATCTTAAACTCTGTGGAGTTTAAAACTGGTATATAAGTCTTCTGTTTTTCTCTGCAAAGGTCTAAGTTGTAAGTAAAATAAATTTAAGAAATAGAGATCTTTCTAACCTACTAGGACTCAGAAATGGAATGATAGATTACAATTCCTCATGAAGAGCAATGGAGGAAGACAAATGACTATGGCTACAGTTTGTGTTATGGCTTTGTTTTCTTTTTAAGTAATGTCATTCATTTTTTTCTTTTTCCTCCCTTGAGCTATAATTTTGAAGGCCATGATTATATGAGAATAAAAACTTATTTCTGTGGGAAGTAGGAGGTTGTGTTCAAAACTGGGGAACTCGATCCTTCTACTTCCATAACAAAAGCATGGTTGTGTAGTATCCTTAAGAGTTTTACTCTTCAAAGAGTAGTCATCTTAAGTTTGAATCCATTCAATTTAGTGAATTCATTTATCCTTTGGCCTTTTCTCCTGGCTCTTTCCCTTCTTCAAAATATATTATAAATATGTCTATGTATATATATATTCCCCTGCTTACATTTCTGTTGATTTTCTTCTCTCAAAAGATCATAAAATCATAGAATGATTTGGGTTTGGGTTGGAAGGGACCTTTAAAGGTCATCTAGTTCCAAAGCTCCACCATAGGCAGGGAAACCTCCCACTAGACCAGGTTGCTCAAAGCCTCATCCAGTCTGACTTTGGTCACTTCCAGGGATGGCACATTCCAAACTTCTTTGGGCAACCTGCTCCAGTGCCTCCTCCCTGCCCCCACCCCCTATCCCTCAGCAAAGAATTTCTTTCTAAACTCTAATCTAAATCTACTGTATTACTTTAAAAATCATTATCCCTTGTCTTATAATTACAGTCACTAGTAAATTATTTAGGATTTTCTCATCAGATTCCCTTGTTAATTATTCTATGCCTTTTCTTTTTGACTTCCTAAAAAGTTCTTCTCTCCATTGAAGTTCCTGCTGTCCTCTTTCTGCCTTTCCTCTCCCATCTGAAGGAGACAATACCACTGCATGAGACAGTATTATATTCCCCAAGTGGCTTGTGATTGGGGATTGAGTGGATAAAAGCAGCCTGATCTAAACAAAAGGTAGAAATTTAGGATAATGTACACTTCCCCCCCCCCCCCCCCCCCCCCCGTAAATTAGGATGATTTTTGCACAGAACTTATTTATAAAGGCATAATGCTGGGATGTGCAAAAAGGTCTTAAAGAGTTAAATTTCCAGATCCTATAAACTTCTGAGAACTTAAGTACACTTTGGTTGCAAATGACATTCTTCAGGAAAAAAACACAGATGAAATGGTTGCCTTCTTGGCAAGGGAGAGATGGTTTAAATAATGGAACTGAGAAGGCAGCCGTAGCTTTAATGAAGGTGAAGGCTTTGTAGAGATTTAGCAAGGAGTATTATTTTGGCATGTGAAGAGATTTTCTGACATCCAGGTAAGTTACTTTCTTCAACTAGTGAAATAAATATTTTAATAGGTAACAATTACTGTGGAAGTGTGGACTAGATCAACATATTGGAATAACCTCTCAGCTCATTTTCAGTTCTAACACCTTTATTTCAATGCCAGATTAATTTTCGCTGCAAACCAACTTTCCGAGAAGGGGGTTCCAGGTCTCCAAGAGAGGTAAGTAATGGACAAATGATGGTTGCTTTTCATTTGATTTGTGGGCTGATTCACCTGGTGTGGAGCTGCAGCAGTGCTTCTAGATTCAGAGGAGTCTTAGAGTATTGATTTCCTGTGGGACCTGTTCTTCACCCCAGAATAAATGTAAAATGAATTCTAGCTGAATCGCTACATTACTTATACTGACAGGAACCACTTTGTCTTTCTGCTGTCTCTTTTCCCATTCACTCAGCCATTCTCTCTCTCTCTGTTTTTTTTTTTTTTTTTTTTTTTCTTTTTGTAGCATTTCATTTTTCTTTCTGACCTTTTTAGGTCCCTTTTTAGGACCCTGAATTAGTATTTTGGCTTTTCTGTGCTTTCCTAAACTTCCACTGAACATTTCCCTCATCATTATTATTATTTTCTTTAAAGCAACTTGAGTGTTCAAAGGTTTTTGTTAGTCAAAATATCATTCTAAAACCCCATGGTTTGCATCCAACTACTGTATGAATTCAGCTCCCTTTAAGGTACTGGGTATTTACTGTTCTTACATCTGTTTTTATAGCTATATTTATATATTTTTTACAGAGTTGGAAGTCAGTGGTTCCAAAAGAAAACAAAACGAATGAATAAAAAGCCCTAATCCCCAAACCCCTCAACAACAAAACCACCACCAACAAAAAAGGATAGTTGTTGAAACTTATTTACACATTAGATTGTGGTGGTGGTTTTTGTTGTTGTTTTTGTTTGATTGTTTTAATTAAAGAGGGAATAAAAAACAAAACAAAAAACAACAACAACAACAAAACAAACAAACAAACAAACAAAAACAAACAAACAAAAAAAAAACCCACAACCCTTACTGCTATAGTTGTTTTGGCTGCTAGTCTGGTATGATGGAAGCCCTTTTTCCATGAGTAATCACAGTACAGAAGAAGACTTGGAAGTGACTTCTGTTGCTTGTTCTGTTTCATTTTTGGTAGCTATGGGGGAGAAATATAATGCAACTTGTTTAAGAAAGAACCACTGTTCATCTTCATTTCCCCAAAAGCAGAGATGGGGAAACTCAGAGACTCTCCTCCTCTTTCTTTGGTAGGATCATGTCACAGCTTGCTCTTAGTAGAGGTAGCTCTGTTCCCTGCCACGTGAGTTCTGCTGTGCAGGCTGGCATAACAGCAGGGCACAAGTGAGGCTCCTTCTAACACCCTTGCCTGCACAGGAGCACTGCAATCCTGCACATCCTCCATTCTCTTGCCCACCTCTTGATGCCATCCAGGGTGTAAAGACTCCAGACTACTTCACTGACTTGCAATATTTTTGCCTTTTAAGGGTGTATTTCCAAGTAAAATATAACAAGGCCCTGTGTTGTGGCTAAATACATTGGCCTTTTGGTCCTTCTGTGCTCTTTATTTAGGTACTGCTTATTTTCATGTAATGTGCTTTCTTCTTTTTATAGGAGGACAACAAAGAAGTAGTTCTGGACACACTTTGACATGGATAAATAACCCTGTCTTGTCCTTTTGCTTCATGTAGTTTTGATTGTCTCTGAGGTTTTCAAGGGGGGACTACTGCATTTTACTCCAGAAATGACTGGGGGGAAGGGACCCTTTCTTTGATGTCTGTAAATCAATTTCACATAGGTGGTACCTTCTGAATGCAAGCTGCCATCACTTTCTGTAACATTTTCCTTGTCCTTCTCATGCAGAACTTTGTCCGACATCACTGGGTGCACAGGCGGAGACAGGAGGGGAAATGTAAGCAGTGTGGAAAGGTAAGACTGCCCATGCAGCACAAACACAACTCTGGGCACATATGCTTTCAGGGTAGTCAGTAGCTACTTCCCGTCATGGAATTTTTTCTTTGCTAAATACTTAACCTCTCTTAAGCAGAAAATGACAAGACTGATGTGTTGAGTGGTAGCAGCCCTGATTCACGCATGGTAAGAGAAAAGGCAGTTACACCTATGCAGGAATGAGCATATCCTATGAACTGGACCATTGTGCTGCACTGGCTAATGAAAATGATGAGGAAGAAGTCAGTGGCTCCTTGAGGTTTTTTTTTTCTTGGTTAAATCAACCCTGTGCCAATATTGCGCTCTTATAGTACTATTCTCTGCACCAAAATTGTGATTGCATATTTTTTTCAGGCTTCTGGGAAAAAAAAAAAAAAAGGCTGTTGCTTTCTGTCAGCAGACTAGGATTTGTGAGACTGCTTCACATTCACTATTGATGTGGCAAAACAAAAATTTGTTTCCAAAAAGCTATTAAAAGGAGTAAGAAGAGCCTTATCTCCTGAGGACATTTCTTCTGAAATTTTATGAACCTCTGAAATTTGGTGAGAGATATTTAAATAACACAGGGATTTTATTTTCTTTCTCTAGCACTGTTTTATGTTTTTGTTTCCGTCTTACCATCAACTGGTAAGAAAGATTGTGTCTAATCTCCATGGCGTGGCACTTTAGTCAGAAGAAATCAGATTTGTATCTGAATGCTGGTGTAGATTATTAGTTGCGGCAAGGCACACCATACAAACATGGTACCCTTTTATAAAAAGTGACATGTGAACAGTGCAAGGAGGCACTTCACAGGCAGCATTTGTATGGCATGCCATCTCTGCCATTCTACATTGGATCTCCCCTAACGGCATTTGGATTTCATTTTGCAAGGGGAGTTTTTGCTGTCTGTTACATCAAGACCTGTGCTGGTTACATGAATGTGGCCAGTGTAACCAGTCTGTCCTAAAATTCCTATCAGTCCTTACTGGTGGGGGGAAGTTCAGAAGGAATTGTATTTTTCTGCAGATGTCATGATAAAGAGGTTAAAAGAGGTTAGAGGATATAGCCAAAATATGTTGGAGCTATGGAACCCTATGTGCTATGTATGTGTGTGTGAGTGCCTTTATTAATGGGGGCCTTGATCCCCAATTATTTACGCAGATTGTAATAACCAGTTCAGTCTGAGGATTCAGGTGCTCTTTTCCTCCAAATGTGTTTCCTCTGGTATGCACAAATATTTACTTACACAGGAACAATTCACAGCAAGGAATTTCATATGTTGCACAGAAATTGATTGCCAGTGAATCAGGGCTAATCAGGTACTGATAGGCTGATATTCTCACAAAGTTTTTCTCAGTGAGGAAAGGAGGAAGAGTGAATTTTTGGTGGAGTATGGGGTCCCACAATGTTTCAACCTAATAGTCCACATCAAATCTCACTGTGACCTGTAGTACATCACTTTATTTCATCACTTTCTTTATTTGAAAATTTAGCTTTCAAATAATTACTATCTTACTTCAAACACTTATCTTTAGGAAGAATTAGTTCATATTTTTAATGCAAGTTGAGGGTGAAAAGTGTTTCATTGTTACTTACCATTAATATATTTTTATTGCTGTATCATTTTCTCTTATGACTCCCTAAAAGACAAATAGTTTACTGAATAAATGAAAAGCAGTCCAACCAGAACCAGACAAGCTGCTCAGTCAGTCCATGTGTTTAAAATATATCATTGATGGGCTGAGGAATTAATGTCCTGAATTTTAGGTTTTTTAGTATAGATTTTGGGAGACGATTTCTCTCCTGCTTTTTACAGACCAGAACAAAACTAAACATTTCATGACCATGAGAGGATGATTATTTTTAATACTTTGGGACAAGAAAGAGTAAGATTTGTAAGAAACAGTAAGAAGCACTAGACTAAGTGAATAAGAATAAAGTGCTTTGTCCAGTTTCAGCACTTGTCATACATACTGTCTCTCTGTTTGCTCTTGTGCAATGGAAATGCTTTTGTACTGAATAGAAGATTGGATCTGCCCAGGCAGAAGCAGCTGGATGGCTTGTCTTTGTGAAGCCATTTAGACATGATCTGTTACTAAACTCGAACATACTAAATCATCCCCATTATGAAGAACCTGCTCTTTGAGTTTCTCTGAATTTAAGACCTTAGATACCAGGGTAAGGATTTAAAAAAAATTCTAGACAGAAGTGGCGTAAGTTAAAAGTTTAGGGACTTGTCCTAAGTTAGTGGTGTGGTCTATCTGGCAAGTTGGTTTGAATACACACTAGGGACACCTGAAGAACTAGCTGAAATGTATATTTCTGCATAGCAGGTAGATGGGGAGAACCTCCTCCCCATCAGTGCACTGATAGGGCTGTCCTCAGCTCCTGCTTATGGACAGACTGTAGCTCAGTCTTGCAGCTGACAAGAGCATTGTACCTCTGGATGAGTTTTTGGTTGTTTATTTCTCCTTGCTCTGTTTGTCATTGTCAAGCATACCATTAGTGTCCTAATAGTCTCATTTTTCCTGCATGTATCCGTCTTGCATATATTCATCTCATTCCACAGCAGCTAGGACCTTAATTATGGATGCAGTGAAGAAACGTCCTTCTAGATGTTACTAAATCAGATTACTATAATTCTTTTCCTTGGGTCTTGGATATTGACCAGCATGTGGGAAATTTAGGTAGTACTCAGTTTATCAAAAAGAAAACTGACTCATAACCTCACGACCTGATAGAGAGACTTTCAATTAGGCAGAAAATTCTGGGTACTGAAAGGCTACTTAATGTGGTAAAGAAAGGCCTGATAAAAGACAGAGAAAAAAGGATCCAGACAACTGCAAATTGAAATAAATCTAGACTTAACATTGAAGGTGTCTATGACAAACTGTTCAGTGGAGTGCTGGACATTAACCCAGATCAACTCTTTTTCAGGTTAAATAAGCTTTAAGTGAACACAAATTTTTAGGCTATAACTCTAGTTACACTTTGTCACCTGTGTTATGTGCAAGAAGAGTATATTTGACCCAATGGTCTTTTCCAGACTTAGAATTTAGAGGAAAAAGATACATCTGCTGAAATAGCATTCTACAAAATTAAACTCTTCTGTAGGAGAATAAAATCTCATATTTGATGATAATGTTTTTTTTTTTTTTTTTTTTTTTTTTTCTCTTTAAACCTATAGAAATATACATATAAATAACTTTTTTATTTGAATTAGACTTTTTTTTTTTTTGAGTTGACTAAAAGGATTTTGATCTGAGTCAGCTTAATAAAACAGTAAACTTAATTTCCCAAATGAAACATTTCCAGACGGACAACATAGTTGATTCAACTGTGCATTAAAAAAAAATAAATAATAACAATAATAAAAAAATCATTTTTTTAAATATATATATATATTTAGGAAAAAAAAGACTGCAATGAAAGAATGTTCTGTTCCACAGAAAATCTGAATCTTAGTCATATCTCTAGAAACCCATTAAAATAGTCATTCCTTGTCTGTTTCTTCTTCTTCCTTTCCCTGTTTAACTCTACAATTTTAAAAATGCATTAAAATGTTTCTGTCTCTAAAGATTGGGGGGAGGGTGGGGATGAGGGAGTGAGATAGAGAGATAGAGGAGTGCGCACATGCCTTAGCTGAAGAACCTTCTCTATGAATCCTGTTATTATTATATCCCTACAAAATCATTTTGATGGTTAAGGGCTTGGAGGCTGGACCAAAGTATCTGACTGCACTGAACTGATTTAGCCTATCAGTTTCCCAACAAGAGCTTAAGTTGTAAATTTTGTTGTAGTCAGGAGGAATTTAATTCTTTTTCTCCTGTTTGTTGTAGGGCTTTCAGCAGAAGTTCTCCTTCCATAGTAAAGAGATTGTGGCCATCAGTTGTTCCTGGTGCAAGCTGGCGGTAAGTGGACAGTATTCAAGGCAAGTGGTAGCAGCTTCACTGAGTGGCCTCAAAGCAATTAATTCTGTTTGTCCCTGCTTTCAGGGTTCCTTCTCTCAGTGAATCACCCCCAGTTTTGCCATTTCTTTTCCTTTTGCTCAAAACCACCATAATTTTAGCTGATTAACACATGAATCCTTCCAGGAGAAGAGTCTTGCTGCCCAGTGTAGTCACTGGCTACCTACCATCAACACAACACTGCTGCCAGCTCAAAGAGTCAAAGGGATTTTAATACATTTAGCACTGTCAGGATGGTTTATGAGCTTTAATCTTTGTTTATCTATGTAGGAGAGATTTTTTTTCCCCATTGGTATAAACCATGGCTAAGAAAGGTGATCTTTAGTTTTATGTTCTTAAAGCTCCTAGGATTTGGGGGTGAACTTGAGGATGACACAATTGGGAGCATTGGTCCAGTTTTCTCAGTGTCATTCTCTTCTTCCTCTCCATGCTTCTCCTTTGTCTTTCGTGACCTCCTTATTGACTGTACTCATTTGCTTCTCTCCAGTTTCACAACAAAGTCACCTGCTTCATGCTACATCACATTGAGGAGCCGTGTTCCCTGGGGGCTCACGCAGCTGTCATTGTGCCTCCCACCTGGATCATTAAGGTGAAGAAACCTCAGGTAACTGCATGCTGCTGTCTGTTTCTGAAGCTGTATGGCTGTACAGGGCCAGCCTGGCTTCGGCACTCAGTAGTCCTCCACTAAGGCATGCTTATTCAACCTTGTCTCTCTCCCTGATACCCAGCATACATCCATGGTGACTATGAACCCGTATCCTCCTTCCCTTCCATCTAGCCATCAGTAGGTTTCCCTCTTTGGGTTGATTACCAGCAAACATGACTTTTGTTCTGAGCAATGCAGCTCAGGTTTGTTCCTCTTAACTGTGACTTCAGCTAGCATACTGCAAGAAATACACTGTGTTGGAGGTCAAGCATGCTCCATTAAATAGAGCTGAGCAAATACAGGGAAAACTGTTAACAAACATTCACTTGAACTGCAGTAAGAATTCACTGTAACTGATCTGACATGCCTCTGAATTTTTCATCAAAGAACTCTTAAACAATCATGTCTTATTCACATCAGCTTACTGCTAGCAGTAAGCCCACATGCTCATTTAGTTGCAGGTAAAAAGGACAAGAGTTCAAAGCTTTGCAATGGATGTGATATGTTTTAGAGAGGTTAATTCACTAATCAACACAATAGGGAGAGAAGGTATCCAAAAGAGAACTGGCCAAAAATTAAAAGGGGATTTCTGTCATGGAAGACATAGGTGGTGGTTGTAGTTGTTTTGATTCCAGGTAGAACTGAAAGAAACAGACAAACACACACTGAACAAAAGCGACTTTCATACACTTTTTGGTATAGTGCCTTACAAAAACAGGAAGATTATTGAATTTGTTATATAATTTCTAGCTTACTAACCCTCCTCCTCCCCCCCCCCCCCTTTTTTGTGAGCCAACAGTACACTACTGTTACCTTTATTTATAAACAAAATCAGGAAGAGGTTATTAAAAACAACAAATACTAATTTTAATGAAAAGAAAATAAACTAATAAAAACAATATTATCCATATTTGAACTAATTAAGAAGCCTTTCTTTAATCTTTTAAGCTTTTATTTTGGTCTATTTTATTTATTTTGGGGGTTTCTATTAATTTTTGCTTTTTTTTTTTTTTTTTTTTTTTTTTTGCATTTTTTATTTTGCATTTGTCTTATTTTTATATTAAAAAATACACTTGTAGTTTTCTCCTGATTTGATGGTTGCCCAAAGAAGGATAATTTTCTTAGAATATTTTTAGACAGTTTGCTTTCTTGTCCATTATTTTTTCAGAAAAGTTCAAAAGAGAATCTTATCTAGTTAATTATAATTCATGGGGAAAAAAGTACTTTAAATGCATGTTGTAAAAGTTAGGCTTAATGAAAATATCTATTAGTTCTGTCTGCCTGAGTCATGAATGGAAAGGAAGTACTTCAGTCCAATTTTCCCTCCCATCATGTGTCAAGTCTTTGAAATTCATGGTCAGTAGCATGCAAAAATCTTACCTTGAATAACTGAGGCCTTAGATAAATTGGAATGATACGTAGCACAGAGAATGGGCAAGTTTCCACAACATTTCTGAACAACAATACCCAGTGCAGTATTAGTTTTGTGGAATGCATCTGTTGCTGTGGAAAATATTAATACATCTTTCAGATGCATCTTTAGATTTTTGGCAGAAATCTTGTTTGCTTTTACTCTTATTTTATTATCATTATTATTTTAGGAAGTTTTCTTTCCTCCTGCTGTTTCTGGCCAGCTCTACTTCTGTGTACTGTGACCCCTTTAACCCTATATGTGTGTTTGGTGAACACTATGGTTGCATTCAATCCACATAATACAAACACAATATTCAAGTTTTTGTAAATTCAGATAGTAAATAAGTATGTGTAATGAGCAATCTGTTTTTCACATAATTCCATAATTGGAGTAAATTTGGCTAGAAGCTTTTTGGTTATAAATTATTTTCTCAGCTCTAATTAACTACTCATATTGATCACGGGCAACTCCTGAAGTGAATTCCCTACTCATGAAGCTGATTTTAGTCATGCCTTCATCCTTTTTATTGTTTTTTAGTTTCAAGCAAATAAGGTGGCTTTTTTTTTTAGCAAATCCTTGTCCTGATTTTTGATTTTTCTTTTTACTGCTACGAAAAATGTTTTCACATGCTTAGCTACAACATGGGTCACCACCTTTCAGATATTGGACTTGAATAAAGAGCATACTCCCCTTCTGATTACCAGCAATGTTGTAGTAGTAAAACTTGATGTAACTGGTTAAGGATAAATCTTTGCTTATACCCTTAACTTTCTAAGCGGGGAGTTTTTGCTGCTTGCAAGCAATTGATTGCAAGAAGAAGAATATTACAAATGGTTCAAATAGTTCTGGGATAGGTGGTAGCCCTGTCTGTAATGACCCATTTTCATAAATGGAAAATTCCCGGTACTGATTTCATTTTATTCAGAATGTGAGCCAATTCCGTAATGCCTTTACTGATTTCCAGTATTTATGTACTGTGTTAGCAGCACTTTGATACCACCTCTGATTTCCTGGGGTTCAAATCAATTCTGTCTTCTAGTCTGTGAAAGCTGTCAACCCTATTGACCTGTCGCATTTTGTTATAAGTCAGGCTTGGTAGTGCAAGTGGTGTTAGTGCTAGGAATAGACTATCTGTGCATATGCTCTGGGAGAAAAGAAGACAATGAGAAGGTGTACATCTGGCTGATGAACTTAATAATTCCATCTCTCTTCTGTTTGGGAAGGCAAAGGCAGTAACTGTAAGATTCCATTTTATTTTATTTTATTATTTTATTTTTCCTCTTCAAGGTGAGTAAACATATTTTCTCCTTCTACTCCTCCTTCAAGGACCTTCAAAAAGTGTTAGTGAATCTTTATACTTCTGAGTTTATTTCTTTCCTCAATTGCTGGCTACAGCTGTCTTGCCCGACTGCAGTTTGTGAACAACCAGAAGATGGTCAAGATTGACCTTCTCAGAAGCTGTTAATTGTTTACATCATTTGAAACCCAACATGTCAAAAGCCTTTGAAAGTGAAGACTGAAATGTTGCAAAGGAAAAGGTTGAATGGGTTCATTAAATCTGCTCAAGATAGTCTGTGGCCCTCGCACCAACCAATACCATGCAAGGACTCTAATTCTTTTGTTCATTTAGCTAAGCTTGTTTAGAACTATAGTGACCATGCAATAATACCAAAAATCTCTCTTTGAAGATGGCCAAACTGACATCCACAAAGGAGAGGTTTCCTCTCTAGATGCAAGTTAGGATTTACTTATGGTGCACAGTTAAAGGTATGCTTTGCTATCAAGTATTATGCTGAATAACGTTATATGTTTGTAAAAATACTCATCACCTTGTTATGTGGACAAGGTAGTACACATCCATTTCTTCAGTTCCATGTGTGAAGACTGATGATTACTCTTGGCTGTTATTCTGCATGTTTGCAAAGAGAACCTGCATATGTTTAATCAGCTTTTTGCCTTTCGTCTGCTATAGATGTGCAGTTATCATTATTATAACAAAGATTTAGGTTCTCTTAACACTATATACATAAGCATGCTAAAAAAAAAGAAAAGCAAAATAACATAGTTGTGTGGTAACATATGTTATTGCTTTTTGAGTGTAGAAATGAAAAAAATATTATGATGGAGGCTTAGACTAAAACCCTTTCTGTAATATAGTTGTATGCCTCTTCCCAACCCAACCATAGGCAAGAAAAGAGTTATGCTATGATGGGATTTAATGACAATTACACTTAAACAGTCTTTAAATTATTTGTTGAAGTAGGCAATACTTTGTTGAACTATCTTTACTCTTTCCAGAAGAATTTCACTGGCCTTAATTAAAGAATTAATTAAGATTAACTGGCCTTCTATTGTGGAGGCAGAATAACATGTACAGTCCTTCAAGTGGTACAGTTAAGTACTTTCCTGACATAATACCTGACTTGAGTTACAGGCTATGATTTGCCCGTAGAGTTCACTGCGCATTACCAATAAGATAAGTATTTTAAATTTTACACCGGGAGAGACTGGAGCACAAGGAAAAGTCTTGATATGCCCATGACCTTTCAGCAGGTAGCTGGGAAGATATAACTGTGGATAGACTAATCTCTCATCTGTCCTATTTTGCCCCACTTCAGGGAGGATCCTTTAACAGAAATCAGCTGAGAAAATAGGCCAAGAACCCTACTGCTTGCGGCTGCCTGTTGGAGCTCTGAGGCCAATGTACTGTACCTTTATACTGATATAAAGACTTTTGTCTACCTTCAGTCTGACTTCTATGTAGGGCAATGAAAGACTATGAAGGTGATACTGTCCATCCACTTCTGTGGTCAGTGCAGTCTTCATGATTTATCATGTTTTCAAGATCACTTGGTATCAGAGTAGGGAAGAATAAGAATGCCTTCTTAGATAGTTTCTCAAACTATGACATAAGAGGGCAAATACCAAGGAATTGCTTTGCTGAGCCATATTTTCTTCAGTATTTTCAGTAAGCAATGAGGCACGAATACATCAATGTCCACAAGAAAAGTTGGGAGGTGACAAAAAGTTTGGGACCTTTTGCTCTACAGCAGGCTTCTCTTGGTCTGGTTGAAAAAGAAGAGGATAGTGTCTTTAGCAATTTAAATTAACTGTTAATGTTTCCACATTTCAGAGAAGCCAGGAAACACTAACTTCTGCATCTGATGTGTTGTACTGGGGTTTTGAAATTCTGGAAGTAGCTGTTAGGTATACCAAGAGAGAATCTAGTACCTTTTCTTATTAACATAATGGCATTACTGCTTAGTGAACAGGATTAAGTAGGGACATATCACTACTTACAGGCTTGGTGATCTCTGATCATTAATTTCTTTTGAATACACTTTTGAATAACATTGGGACAGAAATTAACTTCTGGATGAGCTGAGTGATCTTGCTTCCCTCTTGAAGCCAGAAAAAATCAATTAACTTTCTTTTAATTTCCTGTGTTACTTTCTTTCCTAGTAATGCATAGACTAAGAGCTGAAATACTTGGGAAATATTTACGTTATTTCCTATAATACAAAATCTCATTCATATGGAAAAGGAAAGGTTTTCGTGCTGATATGATATCAGGTAATACATTTTAAGGAAAAACAATAATTCCTTTTTTGGTATGTTCTTATCAACCAGAAGACCTTTATGGTTCAGTGTTATTAAGTAGGCTATTACCAACCTGGATTAGCTGCAGGTTTTTTTAGTTTCTGCAAAAATGCAAGCAATTTTGCATTCCATCCCCTCCTTCTCCCTGTGGTTCAGTGATATTATTTAAACCAAGCAAACAAACAAAAACCACAAATCCTTAAATGTTAACAGGTCACACTGTTCCTCACCAGATGATCACACAAGCTTCCTGACAAGCTGGAACTATCTCTGCAGTGCCAGCATCATACACCATAGTGCCTATGTTATGTTGAGTCATAGTGGTTGCCAGTGATAAAACTTGCTTTCTTTCCTAAAATAAATAAATAAATAAAAAAAAATCAAAAACCAAAACACACACAAAAAAACATGAAAAATATCTCATTTATCATGTTTTTTATTACATCTTTATGCAGGTGGTCTCCATACCAGGAGACGAGCCTGATTGGGCAGGAGACTGGAGCCCCGAAGGGAAAATGGGCGTCTCCTACCCCTATTGGGAGGGTTGGCAGGTACAACATGTGGTGTTATGTGAGTCTATGGGAGCATCTGATCTTTTTCCCCCCTCACAGCGTGGGAAAGTTTCCAGTTCCAAAGCACCAGTCTGGTCTCCGTGTGTGGCTTTCTCCATAAACGGTGGTGTGGAAGTGTAAAGCATGCAGCGCATGTGATTTAAATCTTGAGCATGAGCCAAATACTCTTATCATTCTCCAAGTGGACATGCATGGAAGAGCTTCATAAAGGGGCTCTGTCTGTGCCTGTCTTCTCAATTTTGTTTTGCTTTTCATGTGTTTTGTTTTTTTTTTTTTCTTTAACATAGAACTCATTAAAGACTTCAACGCGACGAAAGAAGAGAACATCTTTTAAAAGAAAAGCCAGCAAAAGAGGCAATGAAGTAAGTATTTCAGAGCTTTGAAAACCAGTCTCCTTTTATTTGAATATATAAATGCAGATTTTAAAGTTTTTTTTTTTCACTTTTTTTTTTATATATATATATATTTAAAAAATATTATTTTTTACTGCAAAATTTCATATTACTGAATATGTTGTGAGAAAAGACATATTTTGTCAAAAACTCATGAGAAGTCTCTTATTTGCTGAATTAATTTTTTCAAGAAACAACATAGCAGACTCCAGGACTACCACCAGACTAATGAAACAGTATTCCCTTGGGGTGTAAAAGACTCAGCTTAGTCACCTGGTTTCAACTAGGTGGAACAGGATTGTAAAAATGGGGTTGTGAAATCCATGGTGAGTGTATCGACTGCAAGGGTCTCAGTTTGGGGGTGGTTTGCAGGTCCAGTTGGAGAATGTCTCCCTTGGTTGATCTCCAGTTGGAGATATTCTGCTTGTGTGAAATTTGACGTTGGGCCACAGAGAAAAAAATCATACTAATGGTCCTATGGTTAGGTTTACTTATTTTCTTACTAAATTGTCTTAGCTGGATACATTTAGTCTCAGCTGAGCACCATATTATCATGGCTATGCTGCTTCCAACACCCAAAGTAGTTTTGGGTCTTCTGCATGTGTTATGCCAGGGAAGTTTACCCATTATGTAGCTTTTACTAAAGTTATTTCTTGCTTCTGTTTCTTAGGATAACAAAGGTCGGCCATTTGTGATAAAGCCTATCTCCTCTCCACTCATGAAACCATTGCTGGTTTTTGTCAATCCAAAAAGTGGAGGGAACCAGGTAAGGTTTAGTCTAATAAGTGTTTCTGCAGATAAGAATAGTTCTCAGTCTATTATGAATAAGAACTCTATGCAACTGAATTGCAGTCTCCTAAAAGAAGTGCTTGCTGTTGAATGCCCATTATACCTCCATCTAATTCTATTGAAGTGGAAGGAAAGGATACTTGAACATATGAGCAGTTGTCTCAAGCCGAAAGGAATCTGAAGTATTATTTTGGAAGTTTTCAGAACTCAACTTTCCACAGAAATTTTAGATTCCTGGTGAACGGTCTTAGACTTCTTTTATGCAAAATATGATGTAATTTTATGAGGAAAGCCCAATGAATGTGAAATGCCACATTGTTATGGCATTTAATAAATCACTTCTGTTCCTGTAGTATACCTTATAGAACCAGGTGATATTTCGGTGAAAGGTTGACCAATCTGCACTAAGTTGAGGGAGCAGTGGTGCAGCTACTGCCCACAGAGTCCTTGGTTTCTGCTTCACAAGATAGTAGAAGCTTACAGTTATAAGTGTTCATGGTGGTGATGGAGGATGTTGAAGAAGCATAATTGCTTGGATGTTGGGTAGGACACTGTTCACTGTGGTGACTTTGCCTGCAAGCTTTTTCATCGTTTTGCTGTCATGGATTGCAGGCTGAGGCTGAGTGGGATAACAGAGGTTTATAGTTGCATGTGGTCAGAGGTAGAACAGGTTTCTGTAGGAAATGAATCTTTGGTCTGAACCCGAGTTCTTGTTCTTGCGAACTGTTAGTGATCTGTGTGGTTAAATTCAATTTATATGTATACATGTGCACCCTGCATGAATTATTGGGTCTCTATTGGGGGGTCATCGGCTACACCACTTTTTATTTTGTATTTTTATTGGTTTATTTTTGCATTATAAAGCACAGAGGAAGGAAAAGCAGTCCAAATATAGTGAATAATGAGCACTATTAATTCTAATAATCATTATACAATTCATAATTTCCCTTCCTTCAATTTTTCTCTTTTCCCAGGGCACCAAGATTCTCCAAACATTTATGTGGTATTTGAATCCACGCCAAGTCTTTGATCTCTCTCAGGAAGGGCCAAAAGATGCGTAAGTCCTCAAGCACTCACCATGTGAACCATAATTCTTTTTATATCAGGAAAGCAGATGAACATCTAACTTGGATAGATTGGTAGACTAATGATGCTGATATATGTTATCTAGAATCAGAGTTTCAGAGTATAGTTAAGCCCTTAAAATGACTTCAGATAAGGTCCTTAATCATGTGAATGAAAATGACAAGGCTTGGGGGTCTTAACACTTGTTTTAAATACCTATGAGGAAGCTACTGAGAAGACAGAGCCTGACGCTTTACAGCAGCATGGCAGGAGGGGCAAGAAACAGTGGACAAATTGTCAAAAGAGATGCTTGAAATGAGAGGGGATCCATCTGGATATAATGAAAGACTTTTTCACTGTGGGGACGGTTACCCATTGGAATAGGTTCTCTTCATATGAGGAGATTTTTGAGCCCCAGCTTGATGAAACCCTGAGAAACATGGTCTGATCTGTGTTGACTCTGCTTTGAGCTGGAGCTGAACTAGAAGTTCCTTCAAACTCAAATTATCTATGACAAGTTAGTAGGTTATCTGTTAAATAGGAGGTTACTTCTATTACATTTTTTCTGTTGTGTTGTCTGCAAATTCCATCCTCATGTATAAAGATGTATATCTAAATAAATATGTATATACATATGTGGAGACAACCAATTGGAGTTGATGTTCTGGTATTGTGGGTGAAGGAAAATATTCAAGAAAAGGTAGTTCATATGAAACAAGATGGGGATGGTATATACACCATTCTAATAGATGTATGAGAGGTATGGCAGCTTGGTTATTGAGATACAATCTTTTACATTTGTCAAGGAGCACCCTCTATTGGCCAGATTTTGATCGTTGTTCCTTTTGTTAAATGACTTGGGAGTGCCCACAGCAAGTGACAGAAGCAGAGATAAAGGATGCTACATGATCTCCTGTTCATATTGTAAGCAGATACATAGATAATGTTTTAAGAATTCTGTCTACAAGAGAAGAAGGACAAACCTGTAGAAGGCTATCCTTTAATACAAAATCATGTATTAGGAAAACGTCATTGAATCTTGTTCATAGTTACAGCTTTAAAATGTACATCAGAGCACCAACTGAAGGCAATTGCACGGGTGACCAGATTCATATATTTGAAGTAGGGAGTTCACTCAACAGTACACTATGCCTAAATCTCAGTAGAGTCTATGTGCTGTGGATCCCACAGTGCCTGACCATTGACTAGTGGCTGATCATTATGAAGGGGTGAAGCTGCTTTTATATTCCCATAGATGACAGCAGCATGCAACTATCTTCCCTTTGCTGACTATCTGATGCTGCTTATCTGGGCAGTGGTTGAAGGGTGAGTGTCCCTCAGGAGGACCTGTCTTTAAAGGGGTGATTCTCACTGCTAAAAGTTATTTGAGATAATTTTTATTTGAGATAAGGATTTTTGCTTTACTTAACTATCTGTTCAGTGATATTTTGACAACCTAGGCAGCACAAAAGGACACTGATAATTTAAAATCATATATTTACCTATATGAATGGACCAAGTGTTTGCTATTCATACTTCTAAAGCACTCATTTTTATTTATTTTTTTCCTGCTGAAACACCTGCCTCTGTTCTCATGATGTACAGAAGCTTTCAAGTAGATTTATGGTTTTCAGAGTTGTGTAATGGAGTTAAAGGAGAATTAGATCCTCAGTTCACTATGTCTCTACCTGTGAATGTATCCCCTCCACTGGGAGATGTTTAATTAGGCCTCTCTTTCACACAACTGATAGAACAGGCCTTTTTTGGCTTTCCTTTTGGTATCTTATATCAGATAGCCAGAGAAGGAGCTCTGTTAGGTGGTATTGCCTTCCATGGTATTAAAGAAATACAATTATCAGTTGAAGGAGCTGTCATGCTCTAAACGCTTCAGAAATAGAGCTCAGCATGCCCTGATGAGAAACACTATGTTTGGTTTAAAAACCCCAATGTTTACATTTGTTGCCTTAGGATAAGAGGACAATGCAAGGTGTTATCATCTCCAGAGGGAGAAGAGCATCTGGCCTTTCAGACTACATGTTCCCATGTTAAACAGATAAAATACTTCTCAGGAGGGGTTGTCTAGCTGTGAAAGAAGGCCTCATCTCATTTTTTTAAATTTTATTTTTCTACCTCCACTCTATGCCACTGATAATATTCTAGAGAGAAATAAGTGGCTGATAAACTGTCACTCAGCAAAATGCATAAATATTACTTGCATTGTTCTATTGACTTTTTTGTTTTTTTCACTTTTTTTTTTTTTTTTTTTTCCCCTCTCTCGACCAGGCTGGAGCTGTACAGAAAAGTGCCAAACCTGCGGATCCTGGCCTGTGGTGGGGATGGGACGGTAGGTGACCAGTGCCTGGCAGTCCTTTGGTCATTGCCGAGAGATGAAAGGGGTCACAGTCATGGGTTTCCCACCTTGTGGTGCCTGCAGAGCTAGATAACCTACCTTACATTTATTAAATCTACTAATTTTTTTTTTCGTCTTTTCTATGTGATCTGGCCTGCTTAGTGATGGGGCTATATCATTCTGTCCTAATGTCCTAGGTTCTGTCTGCTTTACGCATTAAGATTTGGCAACGCTTACAAAATAAAGACCTTCTTTGTTGGCTTTCTCTTAATATTTGCACAGATCTGAGGATCTAACAGGTTAAATTAGTGTCTGGGGGTCATTAAATCTTAACTTCTGTCATGTTCTGCTGTTGTCTTCATGATGTCTAAGTACTGTCAAATGGGGTCTCTGTGCCTCAAGTTTCCTCACTTTCTTTAAAAATTCACTGTGAGGAAGTGGTCATACTATCAGCCTGGAATCTGGAAGATTTAGGTTCAGTAGTTTCCTTGCCATTGATTGCTATGTGTTCTTGGATAGGTGAGTAGGATCAGATCTTTAAAGAATTTAGGCACCTTCAGATGAGGACAGGCTCTTGCAGTTTTGGGGCCTGGAGGCCAAGAGTAATAATGAAGTAATTACAACTGTGTTAATCTTGCCAGTACTTAAGAATATTATAAATCTCACTCTGTGCCACTGAGTGTCAAAATACAGTTGAAAAACTGACCTTTAGTCTCTGTGAAGCTCAGTTCCCCAGACATAACATTTGATAATACTCATAACCATATAGATATAACCATAACCATATAGATATAATACTCATAACCACATAGATATAATATTCATAACCATATAAAATGCATTTCTGACTGAAAGGTACAATGGTTGGCCAGGATATATAAATATAAATATATATATAAGAAGATATTTAGGGCACCTAAACAGATTATTATTATTTTTTTAATATAGATATAATTTTTGGTTTTATTTATTTTTGTTTGTTTTTAATAAGTGAGCCGAACCTGCTCTGAAACACTCTCTGCTTGAATTTCTGGGGAAAGCTTCTGTTCAGCTTCTGTGGGTTCTTTTAAACCCCCAGATGTAAAGGTTATTAATTCTAGTGCTTCCCCTGAAAGAATAAAGAAAAAATGTGATTTGAATGCCATCTTTCTGGTACCTGGGACAATAAGATATTACTGTCACTGAACTGGGAACACTCCTTGAAAAACCTGTGAGGTATTACTGCAAAAAAAGAGGTATTAGCTGCAAAAAAGAGAGGTTTTCAGTCAGTTTCTGAAAGTGTTTGCAGTTGCTGTCTGAGGAAGCCAGAATTTTAATAGGAGGAAAACCTTATTTTTCTGAAAAAATTAAAATAGAAATTAATACAACTATATTGAATCTTAGCATCCTGGTTTTTCTTCACTGAGCATTGCAAGCAACAGGGGGCAGCACCTTCTCATTAGTATGAGCAGCGCTCGACTATTACCTTTGCTGCTTCTCAGTTTGAAGCAAATTAATATCTAGCTATTCCCAAAGCCATTACATCTAGAAATGAGAAATCTGGCTCAAATGGACTTAGTGAATATTCAATGAGACCAGATGTTATCTTGCATTATTGAGGTGAGTCAGAATTTATTGTAACTTTTCCATTATCGCTACTTGTTGTTCCTTTCTAGGGTGTAAGCTTTCAAAGCAGTCAGGAGCTTTCCTTTTAGAGTGAAGTGATACTCTTTTTCATCATTGACTATAAAACATCTTTGATGTTTTATAAAACAAGGTTTAGAAATGACCTCAAATTAAAGAGCAATGTTGTAAATATAAATTAGTAATTTGAAGTTTCTGTTTATCAGTTACAAGCATTTACAAAAGTGTTTGGTATTTGTAATGTTACCTGTCCCAGTGTGAGATGGAGGTGCAGATGTATGGATTAAGTCAGTGACAATGACAAAGGGCTCTTCAAATAGTTCTGGAATTATATAAGTCTCTACTCTCTCCCATTCTCAATACCAGAGGACTTATTTTTTAGAAGGTTACTTACCTCTGACAATCTGGTAAGATTTGAAATCACAGAAATAATAGTTGGAAGAAGAGAAGTCCTTTCCAGGTGAAGTCAGTAGTTTCATGTCTTTTTAAAACCTTACATTTTCAGTAGTGATGGCATCTTTGAACACTGGTATCAGGAAAAAAAAATATATATTTTTTTCCCCTTATATTTATCTGCTTTTTTTTTTTTTTTTTTTTTTTTTTTAAGTTGAGAATTAACCTAAGTAATGGTGCTATTTTCTTAGAGCAAGAATTTCAGTCATAAAAAGCTTGAGAATATTTTCAGCAACACTCCTTTCACTGATGGAAATTACCTTTTAAAGAAAACAAAACATTTATGGTACTTTGTTCCTTTTAGCCAGATTTGTATTGAAAAGTTTTATGTAGTCCTGAACAGGGGAAGAGAGAGAATCAGCTTTCTAAAATAACCAATGGCTTATGGTGCAAAAGATCCAGACTCATTTTTCCAACCCACAGTGGTCAGTCCTCAGCATTATAGTTTAGCTCATCTTTTATCAAGACAAGTCCTGTATCAATATATATATATTTATATTATGTTTTGCTCACAGTGAAATAATTCAGCACTAAGGTATGAATTATCTGGGGAATGGGAGACCTCTGGGTGAATCAGTGCTTGAGCTGACTGGGACCTTTTATTCCAGGACATGCTCTGAGATACCATGCTGCTCTAAAGCATCTCTTGAGTCTTCTTTCATGGCAGTTCTCAAAGTTTTAGTTTCCTTTAGCATAAGGGTAATTTAAAATATTTTGCTTGAGCTGTCCATATTATTCCTAACTCATTGTTAATCACTCTTCATTAATTTTAACTTACTATATTTTTAAGAAAAATTTTAGGCAGCCTTAAAAATACCTGGCATGGTTCTACGTGCTATTATTTCTTAAGAATAGCAACTTCTCTATTGACATTCCTTAGAACCTCTGTGTGCCTTTAACAATAGCCAGTGTTTACATCCTATTGCTTCTGCTTGCACAGGAGCTTCATGAAGACTCCTTTACTAGCTCTCTGGAAGGCAAAACCTTGGATGGGGCAGTTGTACAGTTAAATTTCTGATATCCTAATTTTTCCTTCTCTTTTTTGCTTTATTTGAACTTTTGTGTGGTGGGGATACAACTAAAACATGCATTTTTTTCCTTCATTGCTTCCCTCTTCATCATCATGACTAACAGTTTTTTGCATTTCTGGTTTTATAGGTTGGGTGGATCCTCTCCATCCTAGATGAACTGCAGCTCAACCCCCAGCCTCCCGTGGCTGTCCTTCCACTTGGCACTGGGAATGACCTTGCCCGCACCCTCAACTGGGGTGGGGTAAGCACTGACTGGGGTTACCCTTACATGTGGGTTCTCAACTTGCTGCTCTTATTTATAGTGTAGTAGTGTGGAACTTCCTTTTGGCTAAAATAGCTGGTGGGGCTTCTTGCAAGGTCTGCTTCACTTGCACACAACAGCTCAGTTCAATTTCCAGTTTGGTGGCTTGAATTATTAATGATGTAATTGTTGTAATAAGAGTGGGCATAGACGCATCTGTCTGGTATTTCAGGCCAAATACTGAGAATAATAGGTAGATTTATATTTTAAGCATATATCTAACATTTTTTTTTTTTTTTTTTCTCTCAATATTTATCCTTGACTACACACTGGAGTTATTTCATAAAGGGCAAACACACTCTGGTTCTTCTCATTATGGTCTTACCATGCCTGTCCAAGACTTATGTTCCTAAGCAACAGTTTTTCAAAATGTTTCATATATCAAAATTTAGCAATATTTTGAGGTGTTCTAAAGAACGTTTGTCCACTGTTTTAAATCTGCATGAAAAGAGGGAGGTCTTCCAGGTAATTGGTGAACAACTTGCTTTGCTTTGGCTATCCATGGCTGATATTCTGGTGACACTCATTCCACTGCCAGGGTTACACGGATGAACCAGTGTCCAAGATCCTGTGCCATGTAGAAGATGGAACCATTGTCCAGCTGGACCGGTGGAATCTCCAGGTTGAGCGCAACCCAGATTTACCGCAGGATGAGTTGGAGGATGGGGCTCGTAAGGTTAGAGCCTTCTTTTTCCCAGGGACACTATAGTATGCTTAAGAGGATTTTTGAGATACACCATAAGATGTATGAGTGGGGAAGTTCCAAAACTTTTTAATTTTCTAGTTGCATCTTCACCTTTTGCTCTTTTATTGTCTCAGTGCTTCCAGTGACATGTGAACCATAATGCGTATCAGCCATCGTATTTGTTGTTATACTCTCAGACTTCAAACATTTATCTCAAGAACCAAATTCTGGCAAAACCCCCATGGCATCTTATCTAAAAGGTCACTGTTTTTTCTCTAGTTAACCTGAGGTGGCAGGAGAAGGAATAGTATGACCACCATCCATTAGAGGCACATCTAAAAAATGATGTAGAATTATACTCCTTAGGATTCTGCTGATGGATACCAACTGTTCCTTTCGTTTCAGCAAGGAGTAGTGTATGTTTAGATTTAACATCTTTTTGTGGGGGTCTCCATATGATCTCCATTAGTGTACCTTGAGAGTTGAAGAACAGTAAAATCTTTGTGAGGGGATCACATTTGTAGTGGTACGTCATTTGGACTGGAGATGTTGAAAGTGTCACTATCATCAAAAAATGATTCTGTGCACCATTTTCCTCTTCTCAGTTATAATTTCCAGTTTATCTGTTGGATGTTATTTTTATCTCTCTATGGCCATGATGGGTCAGTATAATGATGAAGAGGCCAGATGCGTTCTTCCCTGCTTCATGCATCCTCAGTAGAATTAGGCCTTCTTGTCTGGGACTTGCATTGCTCCTGGTTATATATGAAGCAGGAAGAACACAGCTTGAGTTTCATTCGCAATGCTGAGCTTGAAGTGCCAGCAATTAGGAAAACCTTTGTATTGACATGTTAAGTGGAGTAATGTTCAGGGAAATCTCAATGAGAAAATAAATGAAGAACCTTGTGATGTGTTTACAAAGATACTTATATGATCATAAAACTCTGTAGATGTGTTTGTGTTCTTTAGGCTTTTGTATTTGAATATCTTCCACAAGCTATTACTAGGCTTCAGAACAACTTCTGCATACACTTCCCTGATGTATTCCATTTCCTTAGTTTTTCATGAGGTGCCGGATTTAAAATAGTTAGTGCCTGGTGTGTCACGGAATATTTAATTTGTGTTATTTTTACATGTCTTTCTATTATCCAATTATAGCTTCCACTCAGTGTCTTCAATAATTACTTCAGCCTTGGGTTTGATGCACATGTTACACTGGAGTTCCATGAATCTAGAGGTAAGAGGAGCTTTTTTTTTTTTTTTTTTTTTTTTTTTTTTTTTTTTTTTTAACCTTGGACAGTTATTTTATGAATTACAAATGGATTTGAATTTAATGCTTTCTTATAATTCAAAGAGTGTTGGAACATACAAACCCAAGGTACACACCACAGGTAGCAAGGAAATGATTGTATCATGAGTTTCCAAGGGATTTTGTGATTTAAAAATAAAAAAAGTACAAGAAAAAATGGCATTCACTGGAGTAAAATGGCTAAATGGGGAGATTTCATATTCTTGACCTTTTAAAGGAGATGCCAAATACAATTATAAAGACAGCTTACACTGACATACAAGTGTCAGAATAAGAGCAGAAAGAACAAATGCAAGCCAGGTGCAAGTTTTTCCTGCCATGTGAAGGGGGAGAAAGGATAAGATCAGTGAGGATGTGAAAGTAGCAGGAGGATAGCTGATCTAGAAATGCACAACTGTTACCTACGGATGAGTATAACATAATGTCATTGGACTTGGTACAGACCCAGAAGGTATCTCTGCAAATGAAATGCTTTAATGAACTGCCAGCAATTTGAGCTGTTGCAGAATCTTGCTTGTCCCCTTGCTGATGGCAGTTATTACCACACAATCCAAACGTGGCTTAACAGGTAGACCTTGGAGTGATGTGAACTGTTAGATTTGTATGGTTTAGGCAAGCATGCTTGTATAAACAGACCTTGTCCAATTGCCTGTGTTCACTTTTTGATCATTTCAGCTTCATATTCATGTTTTTCTTCTGAACAGCAGCCTCCCTTATCTTCACTTTCATATCATCAGTGTCATTACAAAACAAAAAGATAGCACCTGAATGCCTTGCTAAATAAAGAGCAGAGTACATGATGGAATAAGCTAATGCATATTTTATAATGTTTAGGACTGCTTCAAGCTTTAGGAATAATAATGAGGGGGCATAAAAGGGCACACGAATGAAATGATGACAGCTGTATGCTTTTTTTTTTTTTTTGTGTGTGCATGCATATCAACATGAATTGCTAATGTGAATGTGAATATACTGTATAGATGAAATGCACGGCTACTTTCTCACTTAATGGAGGCATTACTTAATAATGAAGTTATGGAGCCCTATAAAGAATGAATGTTATTCCAGAGATGCCAGTGCTTTAAAAATTTATGTGGGTGAAAAATACTTGGCAGAGCAAGCTGTCTATCTGTGAGTGGGTATGTATGGACAGAAGAGTTTTTCATAGCACTAGTGCATGCTCTCACAAGTCATTCTGTTAGTGTTTCCTTACCCTCTTGAATGCTAAAAGATATGAAGTCACTCCTATATGTTGTAGGAGAGAGAAAAGCTTATAGCTTTGGAGGTGTTGCTGATGTATGGGTTTTATTGTGTTTCATGTGGAATTAAGCAATACAGAACAGATTTTGATCTCTTTGCACTTGGCCCGATAAGACAGGTGGTTGTATGCAGTTTCTTATGTGGAACATTTGTAATCACATGTAGCGTTAAAACAAACATACAAAAACTAACCAATCAACCCCTCCGCCCCCCCAACAAACAACAACAACAAAAACACAGAAAACCTAAATCCAAAATAAATTAAGATTGATTTGAACTCTTAGGCTATCAGGCCATTTTATGCTATGGAGATTGCTAAATTGTTATATTTTAACTAAACAGTGATTGCAGTGTCTCAGAGGAACCTGTATGTGACCATGGCTATTTCCATGGCAACCTCTACACTTTTCTTGTGACTAATGAGATTGAGCCTTGAGGGTTGGCTCCAAGCTTTGCTTCTACAGGAAGCATTCTGGATAGCAACTCTCCAGAGCCACAGTTTCCCCCTTTGTTATGCTTATGCTCTGGTGGAGCGGGGACTATGCATTTTACTTCATCCCTGTTGACATTGATAGTGTTGAAGGGTGAGGATGGTGTGAGCTTTGGATATGCAGTCATTGATTTGCTTCTACAATCGAAATCACACTCTAGTCAACTTTAGGCTCTATTCAGCTTGGTAGAAAGAGTCTTTCCTCCCTGCCAATGTTTATCTGCCATGCCAATGGTAGGAGCAGTTTAGTATGTTGAAAGACTGCTGAGTCCCTGGCCTCACAAAGTCTCCTTTTCTGTTTAGCTGCCTCCAAACGGGGCTTTGATTCAGGTCAATATTTGTCACAAGATCTGTGTAAGAGTCAGTACCCTGGTGGCTGCTGCCACTGGGAATAACCACATCAGAGAACATGAAGCATGGGCACTTGAGCATTTGGGAGCCACCCACTTCTTAGCATGGGGTTCTGAGAATTTCTGTAGAGCTGTCAGCTCAGTAAGTGAATAAAAGATGAGATTTACTTACGCAATTAAATGAATAATTTTAAGAAGAGGTGACCCTGACTGCACAACAGAACAAATGCATGATACAATAATGGGGCAGACAATCACACAAGAAATAACGTAACTCTTATGAAATGGAGCATTATATTGTGAGATGTAGTGACTTCAAAGAGAACTAGATGAGTTGTTACAAATAATAATTTGAGATGAAGTAATTTGGAAGTGTTTATACCAGTGTTCTACTTTAGCCAGAAGGACTAAGGTCATTTCTTGGATGATTTTGCTAGAAAATCACTGAGCAAGAGTAGGTGAATGGTTCTATTGCTGTATACAGTATCATAAGAACTGCTTCTGAAACCTCTGGATGCTGCAGACTTGGAAAGCAGTCCCCAGGGAGGCATGAAAGTGACCTTTATTCTGAGAAATATGCTGTGTACTGGAAGATCAAAGGAGCTCCATTTAGCTTATCGGAGAGAAGGTTAGGAGGAGATTTAATCACCACCCATAAGTATTTACTCAGGGAGAAGATATCTGATAGTTGAGGGCCTTTTAATCTAATAGACAGAGAAATATGATAAGATTTAGCAGTTAGCAGTAGAAGCCAGAAACACTCAAAATAAGAAAAAAAAAATCCACAGATTTATTTTAATTGTGAGAATAATTAACCACTGCACTGGTGTTACTAATGGACTACTAAAATTCCCTATCCCTTTGAGTCTAATCCAAACGAACAGCTCTTTAAATAGGTTTTGGAATAACCACATAATTTGCTGCAGGAATACTCGGGTAGAGATGGCAATTCCTGAGTACCTTTCTGGATATCCTCTTTGTAATGCATCAGAATTTATTTTTCATCTCATAATTTACTAACAGTTTAGTCCTGCTTTGGAGCATGGGTTAGTGTTTCATAGGTTTCTGATAACTCTTAAAGAAATCTGTTCTATGTTGGTGAAAACAGAAGTCTCACAGATGGTATGGAGGGGTCTTGAGATGAATAGTCTGAGAGGTGCTAAACAAGCTGGTTTTGTTTTTGTTACCCCTTTGTTCATGTTTCCATCTATTTTCACTGTACAGGAAAGGGGAAGAATTCAATATCAATGTTTGGAATCTGATAGCAGATAATGGCACAGATGCAGGAACCTCACACGAGAAAAATGTATTCATGTTAATACTTTTACTGAGTGATATGTGCTGAAAGCACTATAGTGTTCATAGAAAATCTGAAAGTACAATGGAATCTACTCAATTTATTAAGGTGTTCATATTTTTCTTTTGTATCTTTTCACAGAAGCGAATCCAGAGAAATTCAACAGCCGATTTAGAAATAAAATGTTTTATGCAGGGGTGAGTTGTGATTCATTTTACAGAATAATGTTATTTTATATTATTGAATGTTTTACTGTATCCTTTCTCCCTTCCATTCTCACACCAGCAGTTTGTACTGATTCATTTTGCCTGCTGCAATTTAGAAATACACATGTACTCTTTCTGGCAATGACACATGTCTGTTGGAGAGTGCTGATTGTATTACAGTATTGGATACAGTACTGATCATATTTTACCCAAGGACATTCTCTTGCTAACCTTTCAAAAGGAGAAGTATTATAAGTTTTATAACTATAACTATATATATATACTCGCGTGTATATGTATATATATATATATATATTTAAAAAATCATATTTCCTGAGATCAGGAAAGAATAGGTTTGACAAAATAATGGCATTTTGTTATAAGCTCTTCGGTGGGATAAGAAATGAGGAAATAGAGGAGAGAAGACGATGATGATTCCTACTCTTATTTCTGTTGTAGGCAGCCTTTTCAGACTTTCTGCAAAGAAGCTCAAAAGATTTATCCAAGCACGTTAAAGTTGTGGTAAGTATAGGAAATTGTGTCATAGTATTTTGGAAAGAGGGGGAATGGAGAAAGAGTGAGGTGAGAGTTTAATGGCTCTGTTACTTTTCAGTTTTGAGCATGACATTTGCAACACATTCCAAGGAAAGTCTTGGGAAAGCTGTTACAAAGCAGCAACACTTCTCTTGTCTGTGGCTCCATTCAGCAATTTCTCTGTGCTCTGTCACTTTGGCTTTGTAGTGTGATGGTACAGACCTGACTCCAAAGATCCAGGAGCTGAAGTTCCAGTGTATAGTGTTTTTAAATATTCCCAGGTAAGCTCAAGACAGATGCTTGGAGTTATAATAGAAAATAATATTAATAATAAAGTCAATATCTGCAAGTTGTCCTCTGTTGGATGGATGTGCAGGAAACATATTGCTACTGTGCTTCTTTCCCGAGAGTTAGGTGCTTATAATACTGTTAATTAGCAACACGGAATAGGATGGGAGTTCAGGGTGCAACAATATTCTTTAAAAAGTTGAATATCCTTTGATATGGAATTAGTAGAAGGGATTGTTTAACAAACTGGCTTTCAAAAGTTGTGTGCCTAACCTGCAAACCAGATAGCAAACCAGACAAGAATGACTGGTCTTCTGCCTAATTAGAAACAATGTGGGAAATGGAAAAAGAAAATCAATATTTTTAAAGAAACAAACATGAAATTTGTTGAAATAAATGTTTTTTCTTAATTTAGTAGAAGATAGCCCAAATAGAAGTAAGTCTGTATCTTTAAAAGTTGTCTGTCTCCTGCTCTCTAGACCAGTGGTCTCCAAAATCTTTTGTTTGTGCACCCCTAATGTTAAAAAAATAAAAAATGAGCATGAATATGTATGTTTATTTACAACTTACATACAAGTATTAGTATACTAATATGTACATTATAAAACAGACACAAAAAGATAAATTAGAAAAGGAAGTCACAAAGATGAAATAAACACTATTGAAATAATAATTTTATTAACAGTAAGAAAAATACTTTCTTCCTGCGCCTCAAATGGGTTTTCTTGTGCCCCACACTTTGGAGCCTATCTCTTTACTCCATGTGCAAGCCCAACCACCTGGTGGTCCAGTACTGCCCTCTCTGCAAGGAGACACTTGGTGTCTCCTCTACAAAGTTCTCTCCTGTTGCTTTTAGATCACTTTTATATCCATTCTATAATGGTAGGAAAGGTATACATGATGGCTGCATCTGTTCCTGTTTATTTCTCCCTTGCCTCCTCAAGCTATGCATTTTTTTTTTTTTGCAGTCCTTGTGCTGTCAGAGCTTATGAGACAGCAGAGAGAGAAGCAACAATGCTCTGAGGCTGGGGCTGCTGCTGCACCCCTGTGCCTTCCTAGCAGAGGGGATAAGCAAATTTCTGGCAGGCAAATCACAGGTGCCAGTGAAGCTGAATCCTGATCTGCAGAGAGCAGAGCAAATAGGGAGAACAAAATGCTGCTGCTCTGTTGCCTGTTGCTTAGTGTTTCTCCCACTTCCTTGTTGGGGAGGAACCTTCCAAAGACTGTGATGGTTAAATTTGTGGATGCTGCACCAGCTTAGAAATTAGAGACCAAGTTTCTCCTTTTGTCCATTCCGTGTCAACATAACTTTTAATTGTACCTCGACTACATCCTGAAATAGATGTTTCAGTGTTTCTTCTGGAGATCAGAGCAGGCCAATAGTCAAGCTAATAGTCAGGACCCATCAGGGAAAACTGCTTTCTCAAAGCTTGCTTTCCAAACTTTCTGTAGGTATTGTGCTGGCACAATGCCCTGGGGAAACCCTGGAGATCACAGAGACTTCGAGCCTCAGCGGCATGATGATGGCTACATTGAAGTCATTGGGTTCACAATGGCCTCACTGGTGAGTATATGGCATGTGCTGCCCCTCCTGAAGGTAGGAGGAGATTCAGTAAATTCTATGGGCAGCATTACAGAGGAAAAATTGTTTTAAATACTGAAAAAAACCACCACAATTCTGTGTTTTCAGCTAAGGCCAAAATATGCTCTGCTGTTAGGTTTTAAATGAGGGGGAAAAACAGTAATTTATAAATATAATAAGTGCTTTTTAATAATAGCAATATTTTGCAAGCAGTGAATTTTTTAATTTACACATTTAGCAGTGCTTTAAAATGCTCTCAAATTAAACAGCAAGATCATGACAGTGAAACAAACAGCACGGAGGCATGTTTTTACTGTGGGAATATTCTATGGTCAAATAATTACTGCTGTTTCTTTTTAGATTTTGTATAATTTAATCTGTGACATAAAAGTTCCTTTTTTTTTTTGTTTGTTTTTCCTAAAACTGGCTTCTGTTCTGGAGACAATTATGACAAATTATATTTAATTATTTTCCTTAGATATTTTTCTCCTAAAAAAAAGTTGTTTTGACACATTAAAATAATGTTTATCTCAAAATACTTTGGAAAATCTTCTGCTTTTGAAGGTTAGGGTACTTAGTGAAAGACTGCATGCTATTCAGATGAGTGTATTCTCAGCTGCTGTGGAGCAAAAGAGACAGACGCAATTTGAAAGATATGTACTGTCGATGTTGATTGTCAAGTTGTAGAAGTGGAAGTGATCTGCACCCTGCTAGTGTTTTGCAGTATAGGGACTTAGCAGTCTTTGAAGGCAATGTCTACATTTTGAAACTGAGTCTGGGTCATTCTTGACAACTTAACTGGTTCTATTTGAATGCCTGTACTACTGTCCTAAAAACATTCTTTTTTCTTTTCACTTGGGGAATAAAAAAAAAAAAAAAAAGCATTAAGAAAATCAGAATTTTCTGAATATTGTTGGCAATATAAGTTTAGCCAATACAGATATTAAGTTGAAATTGTTGAAATATTGTACAGTATATCTATTTTGCCTTGCAGTTTAATAGTTTGTTCTTTGCTCTAAAGGTATACAAGGCTCATAAATCATGCATAAAGCCAATGGGATCAGTATATTTTGTACTTAATTCGAACAAAACAGACATTAAAAATAGGTTTTTATACTGTATGTCAGTACCTAAGGTGATGCTAGTGTATTATTACAGAAGATGTACACAAACAAGAACGAGCATCCCTTATCAGTCTTAGTACCAGGTCATCACCTTGTATATTCATAACATAAATGTACAAAATAACAGGACAACATAGGACTGGTATCCAGAAACATCGCCATTTCTACTTCCATGTGACTCTTGTTAATATAATTGTCTAAATCCATTTACTGAAAATAGAATAGTAATAACTTCCGTATGGCCAACCAAAATGTTGTGAAAATTGAGTATTATTTTTCTTTTTGTTCCATTATGGAAAGAAAATTCAACCAACAGTTTTAAATTGGCAGTTAACTTTTTGTCAATGCTATCCTTAAAGTGATCTAAAGCTGAGTTACAAAAGTGCTCCAGAGTTCTACTATCAAAGTGGTCAAACACAATGTCAGTCTCTTCAGAGGATGATTATATGCAGTGGTAGATATCTCCATAATTGTGTTAATCTACCAAAGGTACTTAGTGTGGCCAGGTATCTGGGCTTCTTAGCAAATTTGTACAGATCATGCTCAGGCCCCTGCTCTTAATGACTGAATACCTCTGATAATGTTATTTGTTTCCTCAAAGATATATTTAGACAAATCAGATCTTCAAAGTGAGAAAAAGTAAAAGGTCACTTTGATCAGCAATCATTTGTCTGTTTAGATTATATATTCTTTTATAGCTTCTATTTTTGATCAATCCTAGTGAGCTAGGGAAATAACCTATAGGTAGGAAAAACTCTATTAGCATCATAGATCTTGTGGAATTAACTTTCATCACTTCATTCCTGAATATTTATTTATTATATATTTTTTAAGAAGCATGGACCTTTGAGCTGCTATTTCTCTCTAAAAGAAACTTAGTTCAGAACTGATTATCTACAAATCTGCATTGCTTTTGGTGCTGAGGATGTAACTCTAGAACACACATATAATTCTGACTTGCTTTGTAGGACTCCCAGATGAGCTTGATCATACCCAAGAAGGTCTGTGAGACCTATGTGGAGAACTACTTCATAAGGAGTATTATTAATCATATTTTTTTTCCATAATATGATGTGTACAGAACAACACTAAGTTTCTGACTAGTATTTAGGCTGCTCTCTTAATAGTGCACTAATACAGTGTTTTGTTTTGTTTTTTCCTGCATATGGCAGTTGACAGCTAACGGTCATATTCCTCGCTAATAAAATACATTTCTGCCCAAACATGTCTGCCTAAAACTTGAAGAATCTGCTCATGTCCATGCATTCATTGTCTCATTTCTTTGGAATGAATTCTTGAACACTATATTTAATTGTTTTTAACAAGGTCCTTCTGCTTGCTCTTTTCAGCCTGTCTGGTCTTGATGTTGAGCTGCAGCGTAACCTCTCATAATTAAGGATTTTAGATTTATCTAATTCGCATTAAGGATTCTATTCTGTTCAGGAAGGGGAAATCATCCTTCTGTCTCCTAGATTTACAGAATTATGGTGGTTGTTTCAAAGACAAAAAAAAAAAAAAAAAAAAAAAAAGTAGCATTGCTGTTAGTGTCAAAAACAAAGCAACAAAACTCATATTGAAACCCTTAGGAATGAACACATACATGCATTTGTGTATATGTATCTTGTAAGTTTGTGTAAAATATCCTTGACTTACACAAGGTGATGAGGTGTGATATATGGTTAGTACCTGTCCTGATATATCTGATGTTGCCTACTGTTTTTCTTTGTAAAATGTTAATTTTAAATTTTAAATTTTTGAATCAAAGTACATCCGTTGTCCCTCATGGGAATGTCTTACACATATGCTATGTAACTCATGCTGTCAGCAAAACAGTGTATTCTGGATTTTATTAACTGACTCAAATACCTGTTTTGAGGTGTATTTTTCTCCTTCCTCCCTCCCCTCTTCCAGGCTGCTCTCCAAGTGGGTGGTCATGGAGAGAGGCTGCATCAGTGTCGTGAGGTGACGCTTTTAACATACAAGTCTATCCCCATGCAAGTGGATGGCGAACCTTGTCGTTTGGCTCCCTCACTCATTCGGATTTCATTAAGGAACCAAGCCAACATGGTGCAGAAGAGCAAGAGGAGAACATCCATGCCTCTGCTGAATGAGTGAGTTGGATATGTGCATGTCCTATGCCAGGAAGCCTGTCTGAGGCAGCGTATTCAGTTATAGATTTTGCATGTACTGGACTTGCAGTGTGTTTAAAAAGAAAAAAAAATCACATCTCCTGAACTTTTTCTCTACTGTATTGTAATTAATTTACGGGCTTTCTCCTGTTCTTTTACCTTCTGGGTTCTCCTCTGTCTTGCTTTTAGAAAGGTGTTGTATCTTTCAGTTATATATTTAGAGAAGTCTGCGTAGGCTCAGCAGTATGCCTCTTGGCTTATGGCAGCTCTGCATTATCTATGCTACTTGCCGTTACAGTTCTTATGATTTGTTTTCTGAGCTCTATCAGCCTGCTTTTTAAGCTCCATTAGAGACTATAACAAATAGCCACAATCAAGAGCTACTCAGGACTTCTTGCAGTCTGTACTGTGAGAGCATGCTGCCTGGGACTGCTAAAGGAGAGAGTCCTGGAGTCCTGGAAAGGGATTTTTGCACTTTTGTAGGGAACCTTGTTCCAGTATAGAAACCCAAATGAGAAAATCCAGTGCAACTTAGCTAAAAGTAAGAAATCTTCCTCTAGTCTCCTGTGCTCAATGGCAGTAGACTGTACTATTGAAGATTAGATTAGATTGGTGGATTAAGGAACCAGCAACTAGGGGAAAAGTAAGGAAAGATAATCAGAAAATAAGAATATATAGCATGAGATGGAGGTAGCACAAGTAGTGTAAAGATGAACAGGGAAAAGCAAAAGCAACTGGAAACCAGGAACACGCAAAGAAGAAAGTACAAGACTAACTTTCCTTTTCATAATTACAATTTATTTATAAGTATTACAGCAATATTTTAATAGAAAAAAGATATTTTCATTTTAACCTATGAAAATGTTCACCCAACAAAATAACTCAGGTTATTTTTGTAGACCTAATTATTATACTACTCATACAGGAGGTCTTCATTTGTGCTAAAATGAGGGATAAGTGCCTTTGCAGTTTTTCATCAAATTTTAGAAGTGATGCAAAATAGTCTGTCCATTATACATAGAGGTACTGACCTAAAAGTTTTAAGTTATGAAGGATACACAGTTCATTCATGCATCCATGCACTGAAGATTTCACTTTTCTGGGGAGCTGGGTGAGAGATTTTGTTGTTGCAGGTGTTATCGTGTCAGGGAATAAGTGAGGAAACACTTGTGAAGAGAAGTAATGTCTTTCATTAGACTAATCTAGTTGGAAAAAGCCAACAAGGTCTCAGATACACCTTTTTCTCTTTAGGTATTTTAAAGGTTGTCTGTGTTTTCAGTCTGTGTTGTGGAGTGAAAGATATTGTTTCTCTTCAAACTTCGTCTTCAACCCTTCAGAGATTCTTGTTATTCTGTTTGTCAGTCTGTTCATGTAATCAAGGCCTCCTTGGTTACTTTCAACATCTTCCTATTCAGTTTAGCACTTAGTGTTCTCTTACCGAGACTGATGCTTTAAGCTTCAGTAGATCCTTGTATCTGTAATGTGCAATTCCTGTTTGTCAGGAAAATACATAGGGCTTGCTCATCGCTCTTAAAGAGTGAAGAATAGCCTGTGAGCAGTGATGCCTGATTTCATCCAGCCACCACAGCTCAATCATTTGTGAAAGCTGGAATTGGACGGAGAGCAATCCTGAGGCATCTCTTTTTACACCAATGCAAGCTAATGCAAATGAGAAAAGAAAATTCCTGGTATTTTAATCTGATAATTTGATCTGATAATTAGCATGGCTAGGCTTGGATTTTGATGTCTGAATTTGAACTGTCATAGGGAAATGCAGCCGTAGTGTATGCCAGTTGTAAAGAAGATAATTTTTCTGACTTAGCTTGACTTGGATAAGTTATGATGACATGCTTTGTTGCTATCTGAGTCTTTTGATTTGGCTAAGAAGCTTCCCTGTAGATCTGTGTTCTGTAAAAGTACAAATGATCTGTTGAATATTTTAGTTTCAGATTCATGTATTGACAATAGTGTGAATATATCTATATATGCATGTTTATGTACGTTGCTCTGAAATGTGGAAGGGGAATGAGAGATAGGAATTGCTTATTCTAGTGTGACAAAAAGTAAATGACACGTTAAAGGTTAAACTCTAGGAGGCATTTAATATTTTAAGAAGTACATTCATTATGAGGCTGTATTGCAGTATTTCACAAGAGAAAATATTCAATTAAATATGTTTATCTATGCTTAACTTGATAGCTAGAATGTCTCCTCATTCCATTAAAATCTACTAGAAATTCTTATATTTGATTGAACATAATATTTATTTATTTATTTTTTCCTTAAGACTGTCATCTGAATATTATATGTTTGAGATTAGTAGGTGGGTCTGGAGCTACTCACTCAATTGTTAGGCAGCTGTTCATAAGCTCCTTGCAAGGAAAGTGATTATAAAATTATCATGTATCACAGTAACTCAGAGTTGCTATTATTGTTGGCCACAATGTTATTGATAGATAAGGAGAATAAGTAGGAGAGCTCTTTGCAGTTTTATCTAATCCAGTGTCATAAGTGGAAAAAGATATGATTTTTAAGATGCCTCACACTGTGTTTTTGTTTTCTTATTATATTTTTCTTTGTTCTGTGAGTTTTGAGGAGAAAGTGTTTATAGAGTATAGTGAGTTTGTCATTTGCCTTGTAGATGTACTCTAGTTTCTGGGGAAAAATAGTATTGTAAAATTGAAGAACCCATATTTAGTGTAACTGAGAAGGAACTGAGATTACATCCTTTTCTTGCTTGGGAGCAGGAAGGCTTTAGAAACACGGTTCTCTTGAGACTGTAACAGTTGCCCATCTTCCTGATTGCAGCTGCTCTCCTTTCAAATGTGGAGATGCTCCTAGAGAGGACACCTGTATATAGCAGAAAAGGATTGGACCTTGTTTGACATGTTTCTTCCCTCCACTTTCCTACTTTTATGCTTCTAGCACCTTATAATAGCACAGACATTGCCTCACATGGTTCTACGCAGCCCTTCAGGGTTGAAATTCCTTTATGTTGATTCTGTTTTATCTGTTACTGAATAATTTGACCTTTTCAAGGTGTCAGGGAAATTAAGCAGCACTTCAGAACAGTGTAAAATTTCTTAGTTTGTTAAAAATAATTAATAAAAACAGTGACTATGCAATTAAATTAAGGAAAAAAAAAAACCAACAACTTGTTTTTGTGGGGTTACTTGAACTGAAGGAGCATGCCTTTCCTGTTGATAGCAGCAACAGAGTGAATAGCTTCGTTGAAGCTATTAGGGAACGAGTAAATATGCTGTGCTGAATTTTGTCTGAGCTGAGCAAATTTCTAGTAATTAATATTTTATTTAGTTACTTAATTTTTCTTTCACTGCTGAATTGCCTGCAAACAAATAATGACTTTCTTGGTATATTAAATATTTCAAATTAATTATGGGCTACTTACTGCAAATAGTGAATTCTTCTTATTGTTCATCAAGCATTTATTTCTCAATATTTCCTTTTGGAAGGTAAAGGATTTTTGATATGACAAACAGATTATAAGCATACTCTTGAGCAAGAGAAGATGGTCTATTTTCAGTTTGTACTCTTGTGACGATTTTAAATTTTTGAGTTGCAGCACAGTGGAGGACAGTCATTGCTTGGTGAACACAGTTACAATACTTGTTCTAGTTTGTTTCTAATGGAGGCTGATCAAACATAAAAGGCAGACATAATCTCTTTGTTATCCTACAATGCATTAAAAATAGAGATAAATAACAAACCAGTAAAGTGTTTCAATCCAGAAACAACTTTTTAGATGCAAGGAATATAGGTGCAAGAATGAGGTGATGCAGTTGACACTTGATTATGGATGGAAACAAGGCAGATAGTGAGGTTGTGGCAAAAAAGGCAGGTTTATTTTCTTCTCATATGTCTCTTCTGTTGGTTTTCCCCATCGTGTTTTGCTAAATGCACCAGCAAAAGCAAGTTTTTGCTACTGTCAGATCAGCAGATTTTTTTTTTTTTTTTAATTATAATAATAATAATGTTCTTACTCTCTTTCTCTAAAAAGACTTACCAGCTAATTTCTGATTCCTGAATCTCCATTATCGAAGGTAGTTTACAAAAGAGACAACATGAGAGCTTGGTTTTCCACGATCAAGCAAGGAATGTGGTCTTGTGAATTAAAAGTAAAATGTGTGTGGAATAACAAGAGAAGCCATAGCTCAATTTTATAGGAATCATTTTCTAGTTGGAAACTACAGTTTAGTATGCTGCTCAGTGAGTTTCAGTTAGTGATCATTGTGTGAACCCCAAAAGATAGATTTTAGTTCAGGTTGAGGAAGAATGGTCTGCATGGTAGAAGAGACAGAAGAAGGAACAGCTTAGAGGTAAAATGATGTTTCATATGCTTGAAGAAAACAAAGGGACCATTTGAATATAAACACTAAGAGTCAGTCTTGGGAGACACTTTATATAAAATGCATGTTTCCCTAAGGTACATGAAAGAAGAATGGAGACTGCAATTTTTCATTGTGGATACAAAATCTCTAGTAAGGGTATTTTTCTTTCTTAAAAGTTAACTAAAGTTAACCAGTCTTTGTAGACAATTCCATCCATTTGGATCTTGGCTTTGATGTTCGTTTGCATTTCTGGACTTGCTTCCAAAGTCTGCTGCCTTGAAATATTTCAGTGCCTGTGGAACACATATCCTGGGGCTCCTAGTCTTCTTTGTACAGCTGTGTACCTAGCTTGTCATTGGTCCTCCTTGCTCATGTCTTTAGAAAGCTCCTAAGTGCTGTGTAGAAGTGTTTTTCTCCATTTGCATGTCTTCTGTTGCTCTTGGCTTCTTAGCGTGACCTTGGAGCTCTGCATGTCTCTCATTCAACTTTTATGTGACACATTCTTTTTGTTTCTGTTTAAATGTTGTATGTCTTTCTCTTTCTTTCTTCTCTTCTGCTCTTTCTTTCCAATCTCTCTCTCTTCTTCCTTTTTCCTTGTCTGTCCACACTTGTGCTGCCTTTCACCTGGCCACTCATTTCCTGCTGCCTATAGTATCCATAAAGTGCAGTCTGCTGACCTGAGGAGAGTCTCAGCTCCCCCTGATTCCTTCACTGTGTGAGTATCCAGCTTTTTTCTACCTTTGAAGTTCCATAATTTGTTGCTCTTACATTGTGCATTGTTCAACCAGAAGACATGCCAGTAAAATCTAATAACAAAGGGGAAATGGGAACCCAGGACACAGCATGGCAGGCGTGGAGCAATGGTCTAGCCAGTTAAGGTGCAGTCGCACAGTACCTAAGGAAAGGGGGCAGGGCAGGTCTGGTAATTGTGACTATATTCAGCCCAGAGTACAGATTGCCAGACAAATCCATAGTGACAGGCATGTCTGAGAAGTGCCAGGTACCACCCACAAGACAAGTTTAGATGACAGGCATTTGTCCTTTGGTTTAAATAGAAAACATGGTATGAACACAGCCATAAAACATTTCTAGATAAGAAATGAACAAAATAGAAAACTGGTCTACCAAAGAAGTAGCACGATAAATGTCATGATATTGACTGCAGCTGCACTGAAGATGGAGACCCCTCCCCCCCACTTCAATAATGTTTTGATTGTTAGCAAGTCCCATGTAGTAACTTGCTAGATTGCAGCTACAATATTGAAAATACTAATATTTTTAAATATGTTGAATTGGCACTTTTATCATTATATGTAGGTATCTTCTACTTCATCCCCTTTATGGAAACATGCTGTATTATGAAAAGATCTTTGTGTGCGCAATTAAAAAAAAAAAAAATAAAAAAAATCCCAACTTAATATATAAGCTCAGGCAATACAGTGTGTCTTCAGAAATACTTCCTGATTATTCAGTCAAAAAAAAAAAAAAACAAACAAAACACCACACACACACAAATTTTCTTTTTATCGACATCCCTTTTGTCTTCTTGCTTTGCCAGTCTTATGCTGGATATCTTTTCAAGTGGGACTACCAAATAAATTGGAGATGCATGATGGAAAATAGTAAAGTGCTGAGCTATAAATCCAAATATTCACAGCAGAAACTTGATTCCAGGCATAATTCTTATTTCATCATAGAAGAAAAGCAATGGATTATGTAAAACAAAACAAAACCAACCAACCAACCAACCAAAAAAACAATAACCACAAAACCAAACAACAAAAAAACACCAACATTTCTCTGCCCTAAAAAATGGGTATGTGCAATAGACGACATAATTTTTCAGCCAATCAAGGATTATTTGGAAAATTGATTGAATATATATATATATATATATATATATATATATATATATATTCTAAAGCAGATCTCAGATTTGCAGAAAAGGAAAAGGACCTGAAGGTCCTCCACCATGAGCCAGTAACATGCGTCTGTGGCAAAGAAGTCCTAATGGTGTCATGAGCTGTGTTAGGAAGAATGCGGCCAGCAGGTGAAAGGTGGTTATCCTTACATTCTACTCAGCACTGGTGATACCACACCTGGAGTGCTGGGTCCAGTTCTGGGCTCCTCAGTACAAGAGACATGGACATACTGGAGGAAACCCAACAAAGGGTGACAAAGATGTTTAAGGGACTGGCACCTCTCTCCTGTGAAGAAAGGCTGAGAGAGTTGTGACTCTTCAATCTGGAGAAGAGAAGGCTTGGTGTGGGTATTCATCAGGATCTTTACATATCTAAAGGGAGGATGTAAACATCAAACCAGCCACTTTTCAGTGGTTTCCAGCAACAGGACAAGAGGCAATGGGTTCCAACTAACACACAGAAGGTCCCATCTGAAGATAAGGAAAAGTGTTTTTATTGTGAGGTTGATCAAACTCTGGCGCAGGCTGTCCAGAGAGGTCATGTAGTCTGGCTTATTGGAGATACTCAAAAGCTGTCTGGGCATGCTCCTGGGCTACTGGCTCTGGGTGTCCCTGCTTGAGCAGGGTGGTTGAACAAGATGACCTCCAGATGTCCTGTCCAACCTCAATGATTCGGTCACATTTCAGAAAACTGCAAGTTCCTCCTTTGTTATTTTGCAAACAAGGAATGATTTCCAATTCAGTGTGCCATTGTGTCATATTGGCTGTACTCAGCTGAGGAAAAAATAATACAAATAACTTCTCTATCATTGATTTAGTATCCTAAGTAAGCCTTTAAAAATACTTGAGATATGCCTTATTGCTTACACAGAACATTAAACAAGCTGTAAGTCTGGGAGAAGGAGGATTGTTGCCAAGTTGAGGGATATCCCTTGGAGAATGACATCCAAGTTTTGATACACTTCATTTAAATGTCTCAGTTGATATCAGTTCTCAGGATAAGGAAGAGAGAACAGAGAGACTCATAAGTCACAAACTAATTTGAAAGTCAAAGATATTCTCTATCCTAAAATCTGTAAAAGACAAACAAACAAACAAAAATAGATTAAACATGCTTCTGTACTGTGGCTGCCAATTAATGTGTCTGACAAATTAAAATAAGAACCCATGAGGTATCAAGGAAATTTGATTTGGGTTGTGATGGCTTTGAGATTCTTTTTTTTTTTTTTTTTGGTGTTTGTTTGTTGAACAATATATAAAGAGCCTGAATTATAGTTAGTACTGAACAGCATGATGGATTCTTCAGAGTCATGGTGATAGATACAGCTTGTGTTAGATAAATTCCAAGTTTTTTTTGCAGCAGTGTATGCATGGGAGCTTGAGGCAGCCAAAATTATTAGGCACATATGGTCTTTGTTGTAGAGACAGTAGAACTGTAGTGTGATCTGTTTCAAATGTTTGTACAGGGTGTAAATACAAGTGCTGAAATTTTAACTGGGACTGTTTTAAAAGGAAGGTAAAGACTTGCAGGAGGATATACATATGACAGTGCATCTGCATTATGTGGTTAATTAAAAGAAGTTCTGAAAAAAAAAATCCCATTTAAAAATTGACTCACATAGGCTGTACAGTTCTTCTTACAATCAAAACAAACACTGTGGATATACTGTGATTTTTTTTTTTTTTAAATATAATCTCTGTGCAAATGAGAATGTGAACACTGCCTTATTGGTAAAGAGATTTTATTAATAGAGTTGATCGCAATAGGGTGTACCTGGAAAGTTTGTATGCATGGCATGCAGGCTATGTGAATAGCAAAGGGGTAAAAGGAATAATTTTTGTGTATAGAGATCAGCTTTGTGGGTTGGGTTGAATATGGGTATTGTGTATAGGAGGAGAATCTAATGATGATCAGGGAGAAATGAGGCAAAAGGAAGAAAGTGTTACAAAGTGAGCTATTCTCCAAATGCATAATTAAAGATGAAAGTGCTTGTATACATCTTCCTTTTCTTTACTAAATGAATTATCAGAAATTGAGTCTCGTATTTATTTTGACAGATTTTCCTGTTTAGCAAGTGGGTACCTGTTTAGTGGGATCGTTACTATTGGAGAATCCACAGTGCTTGTGGAGGGAAGCATGGGAGGACCAGAGCTAGCCTGGTGAAATTAAGGAAAACAAAGACAGGGATTCTATGTGGCACCTGGGCAAGTGTTTTAAGTGTATGGGTGGGTCTAGCTTTTACACAGAAAAATTTTTGAACTCTTGCTGAAGCAAGTGTGAAGTAAAAAAGGGCAAAAAGGTTTAGTAGAACTGGGTTAACCTGGCTTATCTGGGATAAAACTCATCAAACAGAAGGAAAAAAAAAAGTCTTTCCCTGGTGGAACAGTGAAAATTATATATATGTGTATATATATATATATATAAATATATATATATATATATGTTTTAGGTAAAAAGCTCAGAAAGAGCTTTGCTTTAAAATAGCAGCGGACGGCTATTTTAATAGCAAATACTGCTAAGTATTGAAATTTGCCCATTAGAAGAAGCTAGATTATTCTGGTTTGTTGTGCCAGTACTTATGTATTAAGCAGAGAATAGCTGTCAAAAACACATTTTTAATATATCATTTGCAAGCTCTGTGAATGAGATCTCAAAAGTAAGGTTAAATTATTTTTCTCCTCTGGTTGCTATTTTCCTTTTTACAATTGTTCTAAACACTGGAACACTTAATCAGTTTTGCATGTTTATTTCTTCTCTAGGAGATAGGCAATTCATTAATCTGTCACTGCAAACGTGCCCCAGAGGAATGTGGTGTTTTCTAAAGTTTAATTTTTGCAAGGGAGGGGCAGGAGAAGATTTTATTTTCCTTTACTGTTTGCCTAATCAAATTAAAATCTGTATGTGGGTAGCTTGATGTGGCTTGTATTCTGGAAGGCCTATCAGAAATTTGTCACTGGATACTGTAGAATTGTTGGACCGTTTTTATCATCATCATTACTTCCTTTATGCAGACACAAAGAATACGAAATGGTTCACAGGGTTTATTAATAATTAATATGTGGATTAGGACATACATAATTTAAAAGTTTCTCTTCCCATTTGTATCAGGCTGGTGACATAGTAGCAGTGTTATCCAGCTGCTGTGCAGGAGCACCTAGGACAGGACCTAATCTTGCTCTGCCTGTATTCTCTTTCCTGGGTGACTGGATGCAGGAGTACATTTCTTAGGAGAAACAGCTGTGCTCCAAGTGAGTTGGCTGGTATCCTCTTTCCAGTTGCTGAATGATTAATAGGGGTGAGAGGAGGAAGTTACAGCTTTAGGCAAAGCTGAGTGGGTTTTATTGGTGAGTGGAATAGATCAGGTCACAGTCTCAGAATAGGTACATGCGACTGCTTCTGGGGGTTTGAACCGCAAGCAATGGAATCGGGGAAAAAAATAAGCTCTTCTCATTCTTCTCATTTTTGTAAGGTGTTTGCTGTTTTTATTATTCCCTCCTTACTCCCCCCCCAATCTTGCTAGAATTGCAGAAATGCTATGGCTCAGGTGTAGGAGGGAAACAAACATACCTCTACAGTAAGCAATTTGCAGCAGGTATGGGGGTTTGTGTGTGTGTTAAAAATGAGTCCACCTTATAAACAGTTTATTCAGCATGACATTGACTTTCTAAGAGCTACCTCTGTAGAGTGGTTTCAATTCCAGTGTGCACCCTGGTGTGCCATTTGATGAATATCTACTTAGAGAGGAGTAGGCTTTAAAGCAAACAATTTTTATGCTATTTTTTATATTTATACTACTTATTTTTTATATATTTTTTGCCGTTTTTATGTTAAAGCAAACAATTTTTATGCTTTATTTACATTTAATTTTTTAAACTATGTTTATGACTGTCTACAGGTTTTAAGAGTTCCCAGAAAACATCCCATTTCCCTTAAATTAAGAATTATTCAATATCTGTCATGTTCTGTATTGTGGAAAAATGAAATCATATTTGTTTGATAGAAACTAATACTATTTCCTTGTACTTTACAGCTACTTTGCAAGCCAGAAAAGGAAAGAAAATAATTCTTTATTACTGAAATTACATAATTTTTGATGAGGGTGAATTAGAGTAATTTTGAGAAGACTTCATAACATCTGCATACAATAATTTATAGTTTGTTTCAATGAACTAATATTTGTAGGTTTTTCTACAAGGCTCATTTGGATTATTATTAAATAATGTCTCAAATGTGCACTTCTGGTCCATGTTAATCAAAAGTCCATCATATAAAATTCAATATGGTAAAATAGCCTATTCATGCTCCTGCTTTGAGAAGTTTGATATTTAGGTTTGTATTTAAATGAAACCATTATAGCTAATCAACACGAATGAACAGAATGGTTCAGTTGACCTGAATCTGTACTTATGGTCCTGTGGGGCATATGACCTTTGGAATGTAATTCTGTGGATTGACCCGCTTGGGGAATGAGGTTCTTAAGTAGGTTCTATAGGAACTAATGGAATTCTTTCATCTGTGCTTTAAATTACTTTTCATTGACTATGTAATACACTATTTTGAAGAATAATAGGTGCAAGAAATTTAAATATGTTAGGTTGAATTGCAGTGCAGCAGTTTGTGAAGATTTATATATAAATTTTCTACTGCTCTATCTGGAATGCTTTTCTTCCTGTCCTTACACACGGGCAAGCTGTTATATGCAGTATTTAGAAATATCAATTTCTATTAATACAATGTCAACATTTGCTTTCAGTGACATTCAGCACTGTATTATTAGTTTTTGCATAGATACACTTGTGTCCTTGAGCCTTGTGGTTTCTGAATATGCTCAATATGTCTAAACAAAAGGAATAGTGCAATTTGTATAATAGTAAGGATTATTATACAGTATCTGTGGTGATTACAGAAGTATTTATGGTGGAAGTGTTTTGCTCAACAGTGTTTAAGAGAGCTCTGTATGCAGCTCATGAGTTGTGTGACTGAATGAGTCAATTATTTAGTTGATGAGGACAATACTCTTAACACGTCAGATATCACAAAGAGTGAATATTCATAGTGAATTTTTAGAGGCAAAGCTATTTTAAATAGGTTATAAAATTCCGTAAGAAAGTATAATGTCAGCCAACAACTATATTCTGATAGAGCAAAGAGTATTTGAAAATAAATCATAACCAAAAGTTCAGATTTAAGCCACTGAATAAATTTTTTTGCATGTGTATGTATTTGTGCATATATACACATACATGTACTTATATGTATTTGAGTTGCAACTGCATTATTTGTGTCTGGACTTAGCTAAGTATATAAAATCTCTACCCCGCAGAAAGGGCCTCTGAGCTCTCATGTTTCTGAAAATAGCTAATTTTCTCTAGAAACTGTAGTTTCTGAGGTTATGCTTTTATGAGTAAAATAGCTGAATTTCTCAAATGGGCAAAATGGCAAGTTCAGTTGTATCTTTTAACACATACATCTTATTTATGTAGTAGTATCTTAATGTTCCGTGTCTTTGAAGAAAGGTGGTGAGCAGGAGAAGAAAATAGGAAACCCTGATGACACTTTTCAGCTGATTATGCTCCTGCACTTGACCTGGAAAGGAGCTATTTCTCCTCAAGTAATACATTACATTTAAGATAGTGTTCTTGCTTCATCATGGATGCTAATTCAGAGATATTCAGTGCACTGATGTACCAGGAAATTCACCCAGTATTTCTTGCAGTAGAGCATAGCTTGTCTGCAGTTGCCTGTATCTGACACATTCCTGTCCTGCCGTGCACCAAGGAACACAAGAAAGGCCACAGTGTGTGAAAAGAGAGGAAGTGAAATGTTGAGTACGAAGTACTAAAGACTTCACAGCCTTAGTAAATCCCACATAGACATTGCAGAGACACAAAAACACATTAAAAAAATCATCTTTCACAGTGAAGAATGCCAGCAGGTGCTGGATGAACCAGTCTGGTGGGAAACAATATATGGTAAAAGGACAAATATCAGTCAGATATCTCCTATGGGTGATCAAAAAGGATTAATCAAGGAGAAAAAGGAGTAAGTGATCTCTTAGGAGTTGCAATTGCAGCTTACCTTGTGAATTAAACTGAAGTGTTTTCCCTCTGGTATGGAGAGCAGTGCTGTGGTCACAGAGTGGAAGTGGGAGGCCTGAACGTTACACACTAATGAGATGTGTAGCAAGGAAGAAATGGAAAAGGGTGAGTAGAGAACAGATGGTTCTGGTTCAGAGTGCAAACATCACCAGTCCTGGGCTAAGAAAGTCCTATTTGGGTAAGAGTTTTTGGTAAAATGCTTATTTTTCAGTGGGGATTGGAAAGTGTGTTTTTATTTATTTATTTATTTATTTATTTATTTTGTGTGTGTGTGTGTGCAATACAATTCCAGTTTTGGTAGTTCAGACTTCAGAAGAATAATATAGATTTGGTTCTGGTTTCAGACAAAACAACAGTTTGAGACAATTTTTGGCTTGGATTTACACTTGGCTTAATTCAGGGCATAACAAGGATGTCTGTCTTTATAGCATGGTTGAGTGTTACAGGAGAAATAAGACATTGTTGAGTTCTCCTGTCTCTCCATCCCCTTTCTTTCCAGCTGAGCTCAAAGAAGAGGTGATTCATAACCAGTCACTCCTCCAGACCTAATGATAATCCCCAGGTTATAAGCATATCTGCTGGAAGACTGAGCTACCGTCATAATAATATGTGGTGGTAGCAGCATAGGTTCGTCTCATGTTGTACCAGTGCATAAAAGATTTCACTTTTCAAGGCTGTCAGTCTGTCATTTTCATGAACCCTCCTAAGTGCAATGAATTCATTTTTTTCCCCTCAGACAAAGACTATGCAGTTAAATTCCTGTGTTTCCTGACTTAAACATTTTATTATCTTTTCTTGGCTAAAAATAAAACCCCCCATGATTTTTATTTTTGAGACTTGCATTTTGTATAATTTGGAAGGGAAGGAACACAGTTCCTTAGACTGTGTTCATTTCTGATCCGGCAATGTGACAATAAAGTTATCTATGAGAAAAAAAAAAGAAGTGTCAGACTCACTGCAATTACAGTCTTCTTCCATCTACGTACCTTTCCCTCCAGCTTGTGTGTGATGATATTCCCTGGGTTGCTGAGCCAGCTTTAGAGTCTGCAGGTGGAGACTGTGGATCTGTAGGATGATATAATGGCACCTGAGTTAGCAGCCTGCCCCTGAAGCTCTGCTGAAAGTTACCATCCCAGGTGTCTGTCAAGCAAACTGCAAAAGCTTACCTTAAATATGAACAGTGTGCCTATGTCTTTATGCAACAGTCCCCGTCATTCAGCAAAGGAAACACATTGGGCAGCCTACGTGCTACTGGGTGCATCAGTCTTACAGCTACTATTAAGGATTACTTATTTCTAAGTTATTCTCCATGTATCTTAGGGTTATTTTCATTTTTAATACAGAAATTCCTGTTCAGAACAGAAGGAGTGCAGCTCTTTGTAACATGTTGTCTTACACTTCAATTATTGAGGCACCCTGAATTCATTATCCTTTATCACTTTTTAGGCTGAGAGTACTTGTGCCAGTAGAGCTTTTTTTATACTGGGATTTGATTTTTAATCTCTACTTTCATCTGTCCGTGTGTGACAGAGCTGTCCATAAGTGACAGACAAAAAGTATGCCGTTAAGAAAACTCTGAAATATTTGCTAATTACCATCTCAGTGGCTTTACCAAGAGATGGTTCCAAACTATGTGTTAGATCTGCAGTATTTTCAGGCCATAAAGAAAATGGCTCACTTAAAAAGGAAAAAAAATGTGGATTGTGCTCATTGGTATTTAAACTAGCAGTACAAATGCTGTAGGTCAAATATTTTAAAACTGAAACGAAGGGAACAGTAAGTCTGTCTACGGCAGTGCACAGAATGCTAACTTTTAAAAGGCTGTGTGTATGTTAGGTGCTCTGTCATCAACTAAAATAAAATATAGTGAAAATAGTCTTTCAGTGGAAGCACTGAATGAATAATCTACTTTTAAATGGGACAGACCTGCCAGGACAGACTTTTGATCTGTGAATTACAATACACAAGCTATCTTTCTCTTTTTAGAATTGGAAAATGCAAATGTGATGAAGTTAATTTACATAGCATTTGGTTAAAAAAAATAAAGTAGTAACAGCAAGATGAAATATGAAAACAAAACAAAGCACTTCAGAACAACTTTCTGTCAACATATGGGCACTTAAATTTATAGATGGGAACCCATGGACAATTTCAAAAGTATGCAGGCAGCTGAGGTATCTTAATCAGTAGAAAAGAAGTGTCAGTTTTTTTGTTTGTTTGTTTGTTTGTTTTTTTTTTTTTTTTTTTTTTGAAAGTCCCCTTGTAATTTGTGTATGGGACTCTACTTTAGAAATCCAGTTCTTGGCAACATGTTTGTTGCCTGCTACCCAGGACAGAGCTGCTGAAACAGGATCTTCTGAAGATCTGGGTGGATGTTCTCATGGACAGAGAAATAATTGTCCTGAGAGATGTCCCAAGAAATCATCTGCATCCTGAATCAAAGCTTTTCTGACTTTAATAGGTCTGTAGATATGTACGAAAAGGCAGATTGCATCAGGGAGGGCTATTTATATAGAGACTGAAGAGCTCAGAAAAGCCTGCACAATTCCAGACCACAGAGCCAGTAAATGGGCTTCTTGATCTTGCTTGTCATTTAGGATGTAACAGGTATTTTGTACAGTGGGTAGTCCTAATCTTGTACAAACATGGTGATGGGCCTGGGAGGAGCTGGCCCAGTTTAGAGGAGGCTTGCTCTTATTCTTCTTTTACAGAAGATTAAAATCTCTTTATATCTTATTTTTATCTTTATTCTTCCATGGAAAACCTTGTCTAACAAGTTTTCTTCTTTTCTTACAGTCCTCATTCCATCCCAGATCGCCTGCGGATCAGAGTGAACCGGATTAATTTGCAAGAATATGAGGGACTACTTTACGACAAGGAAAAACTGCGTGAAGCTTGTAAGTTGGAAGAAGCCAGGTTGTAGCTGCTTTTGGTAGAACATTCCATATAGATCTTATATTAGCATTAACAACAAAACAAAAACAAACCAGGGTCAAGTACACATTTTGAATGAGCCATATATGGACTACACGTTCATCTATAGATCTGTGCATATGCATATATACATTCTGTCTATATAAATACTGCCTGTATAAAGGGCATACGCAGAGAATTCAGGTGTTTTCTTACTTAATTATGCCTTCTGCAAGTTGATTTTATTTGCTGTAAAATAAGTGTTTTTCATACCTCTTTTATTTTATTTGTGTGTCTCTGTTGATTCTACTGGGTTTCTCCTAGCATATGAAACTTATTAAGGTTTTATGATTAGCACCAAATTTGAAACTGAATGAGCGACCACGATTAATTTCATATTGCAAGGGCAATCTGATCTTGAACATGGTTTTAGCGCAGGTGCATTTATCTTGAGAAGCAAATCTGGTTTCCCTTACTCTTTAAGAGCCTTCAGTTTTGCACATAAGAAAATAATCACTGTTTTGTTTCCTCATGTAATGGTTTAATTGCCACATTCAGGGGTAAGTCAAAAGCAGACAGACGGTTGCGTTGGCAACACTGATGATGATGATCCATGCTTAGAAATGGAGTTCCTTTCCTTGGTGACACACAGTCATTAATCAATGAGGGACACGTCTGCTTGTGATAACAATTTAATAGAGTCTTGTTCATGCATCTGGCTCATTATTCATATTAAATTATAAGCATGACTGTTTGTTGTGTAACAAAGCTTCAGTTCCCTCTGTAATATAGAGTGCTCTGGTAATTACAGGATGACACTCCTTTTAATTGGTTTGCTTATCTTACTGTTGGAAGATAGTTAAACTGTTTCACTTTCACCCCTCCAGTTCCACCCCTCCTTATTCTTCTCTCAGTTCATCTGCTCTCTTTCCAACAAAAGAACTGAAATGGCTTGAATTTTAATGTAGGTCCTGACAGTCTTTTTCTGAAGTTTGTTAGTACATTTGAGCCATAATTAAAGCAATCTAAGCCTTCATCTCTGGACTGAGAGGAATAATAACAAGAAGAGCATTATGGCTCACTGGAGAAGAATTTCTTTAATGTTTAAGTTGAGAGTTTGACCTTGAGTATCCTTAGGGCCATGTTGGATAGATGTTTCCAACCCTGTTGGAAATGATCTGGTTCCTTTGGTGGTTCTTCCTATGCCTTTCTAGCTGAGGATGACTATTCTCATCCAACCTTACTACAGACGTAAATTTTGTTTATTTAGTATTCATTAAATAGTCCTTATGAGTTATTTATGTGGTCTGACAAGAGATGTACAACCTTTTACACTGTTGTCACTGCAACTGCAAATAAGTATTTATTTGTCACCTTCAAAACCATTATGGTAACATTTTAAAAAGAAAATGTCCAGATAATGATCTTGCTGCTTTGAAACTTGGTATTAGACTACACATGCATTTGATCACTTGCTGATCATGTGTTTAAGAGGTTTTCATTCAAAAAGTAGATGTTTGCACACCAAAAGTTAAAACGGTTCTTTTCAGACATTGGCAGACTATCTTCAGGGGGATCCTTTTGTATCATTTTCAAATTTGTGTATAGTCAGCTTGACAATATAACATAGCTTGGCTAGAGTATTCTTCCCTGACTCTGTTCATGAGGTTGTTTTTCCTGTCTGCCCTCCTTTACCTGTCTCAATGATTATTGTGTATTACTGTTTTCACATTAAAATATCAGAAAGCAAATAATATCCCATCAGCCTACAAGAAGAAAATCAGAAAAGATATCTCACATTACCCTCTGCAGGTAGTAGGAAAGCCCTTTGTAAGGCACACAACTCAGAGCATACAATGATAGTCATCAGCCTGTTTTTCTGGACATAAATCTTAATGTGTCCTATCAGAATTGTCTAACCTAAGGGTTGGACTAACAAGTTTACAGGAGGCTGATCTTGATTTGAAGACTCCTAGCTAATGCTAACTATGACTGAAGAAAATCCTGTGTGGGCAGAGAAGCACTCTCTAAACAGTCAGAAATCAAACTGTTTAAAATATGAGCTCCTTGAATTCCATGAAGCAGAAAAATGGAAAATCCCTGTGGTTCACTGAGCATGGAACTAAGATCCCAGCTTCCCTGTGACTTACGGCAAGATGCTTGTATCTCCTCTGGGAACTGAGATGTAGTCAGACATCAAGCTGAATCATTATACTAGGGGACTGTACAACTTCAGTTTTTGAGGAAGGAAGCTGGAAAATCACATAAATGTTCCTTTTAAGAAGAGCAGATAGCCATTTTAATTGTATTTCTGACATAGATAATTGGATACATATTAAATGGTTTTCTGATGGGAAGTCTATAGATCACTGCCTGCCTGTCCCTATCATTTACTAAACACATCTGTGGAATAAGCATGCCACCTCAGTCCTCACTAGCAAACCTTTTTCATAGAGCATTGCCACTAGAATTTATTTGGTTAGAGGAGGAAGAGGGGAGTGATGAGGCATAAGAAGTAACTCCCATTCTTTACCTAGGAGTCTATAATGGGCAGGGTGGGTTGAGGAGAAAGAGTTTTGCTGTCCAAAATAAATCACCATGACAAGTTAATGATTGAAATTTTGCCAGTCTGAATCTAAAATTAAAACACAGATAATATTTGTGCGCTAGCAAAATACAATGAGTTTGATACTAATTTAGGAGGAGTTGTTGACTTCCTTGAAAGTAGAGAGACCTTGCAGAGAGCACTCAACAAATTAGAGGGCTTGACAATCACCAACAGTAAGAAGTTTTACAAGAGTAACTGCCAGATTCTGTACCTGGGATGGGGCAACTGTGGGTATATGTACAGACTGGGGCATGAGAGACCGGAGAGCAGCCTCATGGAAAGGGATCTGAGGGCTGTATTTGATGTCAAGTTGAATAGGAGTCAGCAGTGTGCCCTGGCAGAAAAAAGGGCCAAGCACATTCTGGGGTGCATCAGGCACAGCACTGCTAGCTGGCTGAAGGAAGGGATTGTCCTGCTCTGCTCTGCACTGGTGCATCCTCACCTTCGCTACTGTGTGCAGTTATGGGTGCTCCAACGTAAGAAGGACATAAAACTATTAGCATCCAAAGGAGGACTATGGACATGGTGAAGCATCTAGAGAGCAAGACATATGAGGAGCAGCTGAGGTCTTCATTGGGTCCACTTGGATTGTTCAGCCCAGAGCAGAGCAGGCTGAGGAGGCCTCATGGCAGCCTGCAGCTTCCTCACAAGGGGAGTGGAGGGGCAGGCACTGAGCTCTGCTCTCTGGGAACAGTGACATGACCAGAGGGAACGGCATGGAGGGGAGGGTCAGGCTGGGTGTTAGGAAAATTTTCTGCACTGAGAGGTTGGTCAGGCACTGCAGCAGGCTCCCCAGGGAGCCTCTGCCACTGTTCGTTTGGGCAATATGTTGCCAAACATATGTTCTATTTTTTATGTATTCTTGTGTTGAGCTAGGAGTTGGACTCAATGATCTTTGTGGATCCCTTCTGACTCAGGATATTCTGTGATTCTAAAAGCACTCACATTGGGTCTTGTTACAGTAGTATTTCTTCAGCGCCTATTTTAAGAGGGGTAGCTTCCTACAGCACAAATATAGCTCTCAGGTGCATGTGTGTCTTTCTTGATACTCACAAGAGACTCACTTTGCATATCTGTCAAGGCTTTGGCAGAACACCTGCAACTTAATTCCAGAATACTGTGCCTTACCATTCATTCCCTGCCCACACCAATTAAAAGCACTTTTACCTCCCCAGATCTTTTGAAAACTAAACCAGAATCCCACAGCAATCTGAAAAGGAAAGGGAAGCCAGTTAATAACAAATCATGCTGTTATCCCTAAAGGAACAATAGCAAAGAAGCTATTATGGTTTTTGCCTGTCACATGTCTCCATAATAGAGTTTTGAAAGCTCTGACATCAGTGTAATAATCTGGATCACTTTAACTCACAGTAAATACATTTCACTCCCCTTGTTTGCTTGAAATACTGATTTGATTCTATCAGCTGCTTCATCTGAAATTGTACTTCCTGACATCTAACAACTCATCATACAAACTGTTCCATGAAGATTAATCTTCATTGTACTGGAGGCAGACACCTCATTCTGAAAACTTGAGCAATTAAAGAATGTCATTTTGTCCTCTGAAGGTCAAACCTCCTCTTAGCCTGGTCTCTTCTGTTGCTCTCTATTTATTTATTTAATTATTTTTTAAAGCACTGCAGCTGCCATTTAACCAAGACACTGTTTCTGAATTTCCCCTTCCTTCTCTCTCCTATGTTATTTTTCTCCTTCATTCTTTCTTCTGTCAGCATCTCAGTATTGTCTGTGCGATGATTGATGCTGGTACAAGGGATGCTTATTGATCCTTCTGTGAGGGGGTGAATGCTTCCATGCACTCTCTTAGGAAAGGGATATATCCTCTCCATTTTATGTTGTAATGTTCTTTGTTGCTGCAAATGTAATTGTCAACTCTAATGCCTTCCTTATATGTCCCAAGCACTTGTCACCCTAATCACCAGTTTCACTTCCTCTTGCCCAATATGATAGTTGATCCAAAGCAGCATTATAAATCACAGAATCACAAAATGGCCGGAGGTGGAAGGGATCTCTGAAGTCCAACGGCCCTGCTGAGCAGGAACACCTAGAGCACATTGTGCAGGATGGCATCCAGACAGGTTTTCAATATTTCCAGAGAAGGAGACTCCACAACCTCTCTGGGCAACCTGTTCCAGTGCTTTCACTCTCACAGTAAAGAAGTGCCCTCTCATATTCAGCTGTGCTGAATATTTCCTGTGCTTAACTTTGTGTCTGTTGCCTCTTATCCTGTCGCTGGGCACAATTGGAAAGAGACTAGCTCCATCCTCTTGACACCATTTCCTCAGATATTTATATACACTGATGAGGTCTCCCCTCAGTCCTCTCTTTTCTAGGCTAAACAGGCCCAGCTCTCTCAGCCTGTCCTTGTATGATCTTCTGTGTAGCCCTCCTCTGGACTCGAACCGGTAGCTCCATGTCCCTCTTGTACTGGGGAGCCCAAAACTGGACACAGTGCTCCAGGTGTGGCCTCACCAGGGCTGAGTAGAGGGGGAGGATCACCTCCCTTGACCTGCTGGCAACACCCTTCCGAATGCACCCCAGGATACCATTGGCCTTCTTGGCCACAAGGGCCCATTGCTGACTCACGGTCAGTCTGCTGTCCACCAGGACTCCCAGGCCCCTCTCTGCAGAGCTGCACTCCAGCAGGGCACCCCCCCCCAGCCTGTACTGGTGCTTGGCATTATTCCTACCATTAGAACATTAGGACACTGCACTTGCCCTTGTTGAGCTTCATGAGGTTCCTCTCGGCCTAACCCTCCTGCCTGTTGAGGCCCTCTGAATGGTAGCACAGCCCTGTGGGGTGTCAGCAACTCCAAGCTTTGTGTCATCAGCAAATATGCTGAGGGTGCACTCCATTCCATCATCTAGGTCCTTGATGATTAAGTTGAAGAACACTGGACCCAGGACTGACCCCTGGGGGGTACTACTAGCTACAGGCCTCCAGCTAGACTGCACTGCGAAGCACAACCCTCTGAACATGGGGGAACAATAGGATTATTCTTAAAAAAGGCAAAATCTTTCTGTTTATGATACCCAATTTTCCCCATTCCATTGCCACTAAGGAATTCTTGACAATGGAGGTATATGCAGAAATAATTATTAAAACCAAACACATCCATAAGTTAATTAGTGACCAAGAGGTCCTCACACCTTCTTCGTCCTTCCTAGCAACATTGTTGTAGATTTGCACTGTGAAGATGGAGGGGTGAATTAGCTCACCAGCAGCAGTAAATGCACAGGATATTTTAAATTTATTTTTTATAATTTTAATTATTTTTTTAATAGAACCTGTCAGCTCTTAGTGCCTTTTACATGTTTTGCATACCGTAGTCCTGCAGATCCCATCTTAGTAGCTCAACACCACTAAAATTAAGAGGGAATCACACTCAATCACAGTGGCAGCAGTATCAGAAATAAGTCTCAGCTCTGTGACAGCTCTCAGTCTCTCACACCACCATCTTTAACACAGAACCAGCCATTCCTCATCTCCTCTGGATTAAGATGGCACAGTAAATTAAATAGCTTTCTCTTTTACCTCCTTGCTTTTTTTGTTTGTGTGTGTGTAGGGATGGAGGGTAACATGATGTGACATCAACCTCAGATTCTTATTTCTCCTCCAGTAACCTTTCCCTTACTGATTATATCTAGCCAAATAGCTATGTTGCATATGTCACTGCCTTCAATTTCTGTAGGTTATCTGAGGGTTTTGGGGTCATCTGATGAGTTCTTATTGAGTACATGGGCTAACAAGGTTGTGGGTAATTTGAGTTGTGTACATGTACAGAGATAACGTGGTTTCCCTAAGCACAGCGGTGTACTTAGCACAGTTTGAGAATCCCAGATCTATGAAATGTATTATGATTCTTTAAAGCTCAGGGATATAGTGGGTGAAGACAGTTTGGAGAGTATTTCATATGATTTTGAGCAACTAGCTAAATAAGAAGAGGTCAGTGCTGAGGATTTGGTGTTTACATCTTGAATCCTCATAATGTAAAGGACATAGGATCTTCTACTAGGCATCAATTTTAAAGAGGGAAATCTGATCTAGCAGATGAAGTCAGGGCAAGGCTGATTAGCCACCTAAGGAAATGTGCTCAGATTGGGAGGCTACTTTGATCTGGATGGGTGTAGGTGGAATGCATTGCACAACCCCCCTCCTTTGCCCTGTAACATAAGTACCAACGGTCACTTATTTGTCAGGAGGTGTCTTAGAGTACATGGTGGCTTATTTGTAGAGGTTCTGTAAAAGGCAACATTGCCCAAAGTCTACTAGATTTCACTCTGCTTAAAAGTCACCATATTGCTCTAACAGCTTTGCTTTCTCAACATTTGTTGTTCAGATATTAGCTAATTCATGTATTTTTCTCTCACAGTGGTGTAATAAGATCTGAAACTGAGAGGGTTGAATGGGTTGCCTTAGCAAGATGATAAACCAAGAGGATTAGAAGTCAGCTGTGAGTTAAATATTGGAAACTCTGCTGTTTCTGTACTCCTAGATTCTCATGCTGGTGTTTACAGATGTAAACCAGTGATGAATGTTTGTAAATGAAACAGAAATGACAAAAACAAAGATGAAGTTACCAAAGGCATTGTTTGTGTCAAAGAAAATCTTTTTTTCCATCTTTTGTTGGATGAGACCTTGTGGGCTTTGTCCAGACAGCACAATAAATTACATTTCTCTTTTTGACACATGCACACACGCATGCATGTGTGCATACACACATGTATTCAAAGATTAGAAAGACACAGGAGTCCAACAGAAGAAAAAATATGATGTGATCAGATAATTAAAGGCAGTATATAAGTATACACACACATTTTGAAATAGGCAACTTTAATCTTGGCTTTTTCTAATTTGAGCTATTGGTTTTGTAGTCATAACAACATTTGTTTAACAGAATATCTCATTGCCTGGATTAAAAAAACAACAACAACATAAGAATAAACCCAAACCACTGAACTTCCATCTCACATCGTGGCATTGATTCCACATAGAGCAGCAATATCCACAACTAACACAGTCTCTTGCCTTCTGAGCTAGTGGGGGAACTGTCACATGTAGGTTGTCCTCCTCTTTGACCTAGAAGAGATGGGCAGTATTCCAATACATTTCATAAATATATATTGACCCCACAGGAGTAGGAGAAAGAAAATACTGAGTTCCATTGCAGACTGTACAGGAAATCATGCTGTAGTTTGACTTTATGGCATAGACTTTTCTGAGAGATTTTTCTGTGCATATTCCACTTCTGCTGTTTTGTCTCCTAACACTTTCCTTGTGTGATTTCCTCTTACCGTATTCCTGGTCTTCCCCTTTGGTGTCCTGTCCCGCTCATATCCTTCCTGCCCATCTTTGTATATTTCTCCAGATCTCACAGCTCATGTTCCTGTTCTTAATGCTAAACACGTACATGTATGCATTGCTTAGTCAGGCCTCTTTCAGCTCTTAGCCCTAATACCTCTTCCTTACCAGTTTCAATTCCAAGCTCTTCATGGTCTTCGTCCTTGGTGTGGCAAGGTTTTGGAGAAGTCACTGACAGCCTGGAGGGGATGACCACCCTCTCAAATGTTCTAAAACAGGTCTGGTAACTACCTCCATTGTGTTTTACTTCCTGACATATGAGGATTTTAAAATTGAATCACTAGTGCTGAAAAAAACTAGCAAACAGCCAAGCCAACTGAATGAGGCTTAATTTCTGTCAGTAGAATAAACAAAAAAGATCTGAAGAGACACATGGCTTAGATTTGTTTGGGAAGAAAATCTTTTCATATAAACTTAGTTGTATTAAAACCATGCTGGAAAAGTCAAACCTCTTAATTTAAGTGTCTGAATATTTTAGATTTCTCTCACAAGAACTTGGTTCTACACACTTCTAATATCAGTGGAAACCCCTCAGGAAAATGACATTCTTATAACATCTTCAGTAGTGAGGATCCTTTATTTGCTACATTAAACATTTACAGTCTAATGTCTAATCTTCCCTTTCCCCCTTGAGGTATGTCAGAATAGGAATGAGTTTTCCTGGCACTCACATCTACCTTAATGATCTGTCTTGGGGCTGTTTTGTTTGGGATTTGTGTGGGTTAATCATGGTGTTAAGATCACAAATTGAATCCTTTCATAACAATAAATGGGGAAGTTAATTGAATTTTACTTTTTCTTGATGGTGTAGTATGCAATATTTTCAGGCTTCTTCCATTTATGTTCTCGGTACTATTAAAGAGGTTGATAGCTTTAGGTATTCAACATAATGGACAGTTAATAGGAATATTTCTTCTTTGTTTATAAATTCCATATCTAATTTCATGAAGACTTAGGAAATCACTACTAATCTTGCAGTCATTAGAGCATCACATTAGCCATACTGCTGCACCTACCTCACCCTCCTCCTGCTGATACTTGATTGTGCTTAGCACTGCTAGGAACAAAAAAGCTTTCCGCAGTGCTGGTTCAGAATATGAATCAACTGCATGCCTGTCTCATCTCCTAGGGTTCTTGCACTGCTGCTCATCACTGCAATATTAGTCTGTATCCACAGCTCCTTGGACAGAGTTCTTTTCACCATTCAGGGAGCACAAAGAAGCTGGGAGCTGGATGCAAGCAGCCAGAAGAGCAGGCGCCTCAGGAGAAAAATTTCTGGCACTCGAATGCTGTGGCTTGGCCCGTGATCTGAGACTATCTGATATTTGGCATATTCCCGCGCATGGATATATCCATGTAGTCATAGGAGCGGACAGTGTGTGGGTGTATGGGAAAGCTGATCTGCGGTGCTTGTGATCTTAACACGTGCAAGGCTTTGTCTTCCCCTCCCACCTCTGACCTGACACGTGTAGTAATGACCGTGTCCCATGGCACTGTTTTGTATTGTTCACATCCTCATCCACACTGAGATATTCAGGAAAGGTAGAAGTCCCTTTATTCCCCAATGAAAGCGTCCACAATGACATTGAATGCCAGGCATTGTATGCAGGTTAACTTTATGCCTTTAACTGATTCATCATAACTTACCCCATTTTGGCTTTGTTACACAGTGTTGCCCTATATTTAGAAGGAGCAACAATCCTGCAGTTTCAATCCTATTGTCAACCAGCAAGGGCTTGCTTTTGTTTCCAAACAGCAGCTCTTGTGAAGTGTTTTGAAAATCTTGGCTGCACGATGTATTGTGCATGCTTACCATGGTTTATGATATAAATGAGGGCTGGAAACATTTTACTTGCTGGAAGGCAAATGGGTCTCACAATCCCCAACCCACATCCCACCCTCCCCAAAAGCAACTTTTGGCAAGCAAAATTTTAGCTTGTGTTGTAGTGTTACTTCTTTACCGAAAGGGTTGTTAGGCATTGGAATGGGCTGCCCAGGGAAGTGGTTGAGTCACGATCCCTCGAGGTCTTTAAAAGACATTTATATGTTGAGCTTAGTGATATGGTTTAGTGAAGGACTTGTTAGTGTTAGGTCAGAGGTTGAACTAGGTGATCTTGGAGGTTTCTTCCAACCTAGATGATTCTGTGATTCTGTTATCCATTTAAAAAGGTTTTAAAGCATGAACTACATGGGAGGGAACCATCTGAGACCCACCTCACACACTTTATCTCTTGGCTAGCCATTGACCCATAAAACCAGAGGCTGTGCTTGTTCCAGATTTCCAGGTAGCAGAAGTCACACAGCTCTTTTTAAGAGCAAGGTCACATGACCCAAAATTCTTCTATAGCCACCGAGAACAGATGTGATATAATTTAATTGCACCTGTGAATTATCACTTGCTTTTTCAGTCATGCAGATAAGGCTCAGAAGTGCCACAACTAAACTATCTATTGCATACTAATGTTTTATTTTCAGATTTATTTTTTTTTGTTATTTCTTTTTGTGGATTTCTTTAGAATTCCAAATGTTTTTAAGGTCCTTCTGCTTTGGGCTGTCAGGAATGGTAATGGTTAAGGATTGCCGTTCTGTGTTAGCTGCATTGTTTCAGTGGGTCAAAGCTCTGGTCCCCATTAAGTGCATATACACCTTCATGGAGGAAGGAACTGGATAGACAAGACAAAATGTGTGGTGACAATTTATGAGTCAGTGGTGTAGCTCCCTAGTGCCTTTGTAACTGTTGGAGGACTATGTCTGCTGCAATTCACTTTTTAGAGCTATAAAAGATCTTAACAAACACTCCTTCAGTAAGGGCTGCAGAGGGATCTCCTGAATTGAAACTAGATAGTCATTAAGTACTCTTTGCAAAGAGCTTAAGGGTCTGCTGTCAGAGCAGGTTAAGCAATAGCAAACACTAAGCAAAGAGAATCAGTCTGTAACCCAGAGTGTCAGCAGACGTAAAACAAACCCAGCCGGCGATTGACCCTTGTTGCACTTGTCTCACAAGCTCTGTTGGGTAATGAAAAAACCCTAGAGATTGCAATAAGCATTGTTGCCTGCTGGCCTTTCTGAAAAAGAGCAGGTGGATTGGGATCACTGTTAGATGTCAGTGTTACTTCAGGAGATGTGCAGGCAGCTCCTTTCTTTCCGAGTTTTTCTACTTAGCACTTTATTTCCTTGTTTCTCCCTCCCTGCCATTTGTTGTTGTTTTGGTGGTGTTTTGTTTGTTTGTTTCCTGTTTCTGTTTTTCCCAGACTCATAGCTGCTCTGCTGTTTAAATTGCCTTCCGAATATGATGCTGCCAGCACTGGTGATGTATCTCTGGAGTCCTGCACTGGCCTCTGAGGCCCATAATGACCTTGGCAGCTGTAGGTGCTGCCTGACTCTCCTCCCTGAGACCACTAAATTTCTCTGTGCGCTTCCAGCCTCAGTGGGCCACAGAGACCTTCCCCATTACCTGTTATCACTGTCTTGTTCCGTTATCAGAATGGAGAGCTTCTCAGTAGATAAGTATCTCAGGCTCCCTCTTAATCAACTTTTTTTGAATGACAGGAGGAGCTGCAGCACGGTTATTTTTTCTAGTTACTTCAGTACCTTCAGTGACCTGAAGTTGCTTCTTGTTTTTCAGTTACCAAAATTGTTTATGAGATGATATTCTTCTCTCCTTCTGGAATATTTCATATGATGATTTAAATCTCTCTCCTGCTGCTTCCCTATGTTTGGGGGCATTGTTTGATTAAAGACTCTCCAGGGAGGAAAAATAATGTAATTTAGAGATTCAGTTTCAGGCGTTCAGGTGCTTGAGGATTTTCTTATTTGTTTCCTTTTATTTAATGAGATTTAGTAGGCAGCTCTCCTGATACCTTCCTGGTAGACTCACACGTTTTCACGTTTTCAGTCCCTCTCTCTTTGTTTTTTTTTTTTTTTTTTTTTTTTTTTTTTTCCTCCTAGTGGCTGCACGAATTGAATGGTTGTGAAAAGCTAAAACCCATGTTATTAAAAATGCTGCTTTCATCTGAGGGAAATTATTTGTTGTATTTTTACTTTTTTTTTTTTTTTTTTTTTTTTTTTTCCTGAGAAAATATGGACATACGTCAGAGTTGTTTGTAGATGGAATAATACCTGTTTTGATTTAAAAGCACCCTTACATCAAAATAGTACAATGCTGGACAGTTTTGTTTTAAGTGAGGCTGTGACTTCAGGGATACCCTTTAACTTTGGTTTACTTTTACTATGGATGCTTTCTATGGTTGCCACATTGCTTTGGAGATACAAAGCTGAAGCTGATAACATCTGAGTATTTTTTCTTTTCCCTTAAATACTAGTATGAAATGAAGTGAAGTAATACCCATGCTGCAGTGTTTTTTTTTTTTTGTATAATTATAAAATAAATCTCTATCCTTACTTATCATAGAATCATAGAATATATATATATAATATATATATATATATTGTTTGTTTGTTGACATATATATATATATATGTCAACAAACAAACAAGCTCAGGCTGGAAAACTGAAGCAGCCCTATTCTTTCATATTAGTTGATGTAGTTCCACGATAGATCTGCTGGAGAATAAAGAGGAAAACCCAAAAATACTGTTTACAACAAAATCCTAGTAGAATTTAAAAATAAATTAGAAAATATATTTATTTTTTAACCATCTGAGTATTTTTTTCTTATTTTTCTATACTTTGAATCATTTCTGTAGAATTTTAAGAGTTTTGAAAATGAAATTTCACTCATATTTGAATGCACAAGAACTCCTCCCTGAACTGTTGTTCTGCAGGGTGTTCTTTTCATTGCATTAATTAATTGATGTCCACATTAGACAATGAAGTACAGGATTTAACTGAATCTGCTTTAGCTTCTTCAGTATGAAAGGCAGTTGAAAGCCAGAATCTTTAATAATTACAAATGGGTAAGACTAATGATATTTTTCATCATAATAATGAATATTTTATTCCTGTTTTTAAGTGACTGTTAAGATATAGATAACAGAGAGCTTTAGTAAGGATACTAAAAAGCCACAACAACAACGAAATATTGCAAATCTTCTTTTAAAGTGCAACAGGCCTCATTTAAGGACATTTTTTTCTTTGTTTTTGCTTTCCCAGCCATCCCCTTAGGAATTATAGTTGTACGAGGAGATTGTGACTTGGAGACCTGTCGGATGTACATTGACCGTCTTCAGGAGGTGAGTTGTTTGTGAATTTAAGTGTCATTTATTAATCTGTGCTCTGCTTCTTCTAGTCCCGAGTGCAGAGGTCTAATAGTTGAAACAACCTTGTATTGAGAGTACTGCAGTTTGCCTACTGCTGAAAACAAAACTTAGAGTTTTGATATGCTAACAAAAGAAGAACATTTCCTAAACAGCAAATAATAGATCACACTGAAACCATTTAAATGATAACAGAATTGACATGGATGATTGTGTCTGCTTATGCTTGAACATGAACAAAATACTAGGATTCTTCATGTACATTGCTGAAATTATACAAATCTCTAAGCAAAATAGATATTAGAAAGTGTGTTATATAAGGATAAATATAGTATTTGAATGGATCTAATTATGCAAATATCATTCTCTAACACTGCTATGGAGTAAACAGAGACACCAACAGTGGATATCAATTTGAAATTTCCAAATATACAGAAATGTATGCTGATAAACTAAAAATAATGTTGCTTTTATCATCTTGAATGTTGTGCCATAAGAGAGTTCATTCTACAGTACAGTATGGAAAATGGAGAATCCAAATACCCCATTACCTGAATAATTTTAAATGTGTATGCATTAGTGATAAAGCTGATGTATTTTCATAAACATAGTACCTCTCACTGCTTCTTAATCATTTACTGATATCTTTCAAAACCATTTTAAAGTGTGAGGACTTTACACGGGTTTCTAAATATCTGTCCCAATTGACATGGGAGCTATGGATCTCATTCTTCCCATTAAACTATTTGAGAGGCACTGAATTGCTGTGATTATGAAACTCTGCCACCTGCATCCAGAATATGGACCTTTGTATAGACTACAGGCTTTCACCTTTTTGCATTTCAGACCAGATTTATGACTATTATTGGGCATAAAAGCTTACTGTAAAGCAATGTTAAATACTTAAGATATCTGATGATGGAAAAATACAATAAAATAATTGGGATGATGTTCACAGCAGTTTACAAATCACATGTGATCTCAGACTGAGTTCAAAACTGCCTAATATGGACAGTATTTGATGGAGAGTGGTTCTGCAGCGATGGAGGAAGCATAGCTAGAAAATGAATTACCCACAGTGGTTGTGGATGAATTGTGTTTTTCCAGCCTTTTGCAAGGGTCTAATTTATTTATTTATTTATTTGGCTTGATTTGGCTCAGTCCCATATGCTGGGAATGGAGGTGCCAAGGCCTTCTGCACTCTGCCAACTTGCATGCTAAATGGGGAGCTATAGCCTGTAGGTCAGGATTTTTGGTAGGCTACATCATAAGCTAAAATTGTATGACAAAATATCTGTCAAAATAAATTAGATTCCTGAAGCCTGCTAAGCAGCACAGTCATTCTGATATGACCTCTCTGGCATGAGGTTGTCTTAAAACAGGGAGAATTTCCAGTGGTTTTCTTTAGTATATTAATTGCTCAGAAATATTTCCAAAAATGATTTAGGGCTTATAGCATTTTTATTTCATTTTGCTGCTGATATTTCTAAATTTAGATTTTATAGAACAAATACGTCTACGATATGGTAAAGATCCATTAACATAACCTTTGTAAAAGTTTTTGTAGACGTCTTTTTTTTTTCTTTTTTTCTTTTTTTCTTTTTTGACCAAATGCATGCAAATCTAAGCTTTAAGTGAGCTTTCCATAGCTATTCTTTGGTAGTTGTTTAATGCCCTTAAAAACAATGAGAAATACTTGTAAAATTATTTTATGGTGTTTGCCCAACCACTTCATATAGCAGAACTGTAAATAACTTCTGATAATTTATTTTTTTCATAATTGGCATGTCTTTCATCCTCCTACTAGGACCTACAGTCGGTATCTTCTACTACACAGAGAGTTCACTACCAGGTAAGATGAACTTTCTTTTTATTAAATGAGAAAAAAAAAAAAAAAGGAAAAAGAAAAAAGACACTAAACAATGTAAACTGCACTCTGCATTTGAACCCAGATTTTCTTTTTATGAGAAAACATGTTAGAGGAATTTTTGATTATCACTTGCCCCCAAATGATGGAAGTTCATTCTGGTTTCCCTAGGACAATCCTTTTCCTTGCAACCTTATGGAATCTTTAAAATTAACACAACATGATGTGCCTTGCCTCTTGAAGTGATTGGGAAAATGTTTGCTTTAGGACAAATGACAGAAGTAAAATTGTTTCTCTGAGAAATGGAACAACATGTTATATTGCATAGATGTAGTAATAATGTCTACCACTGAGAAAAGAGGTGTACTAGAAGGCCTAACCTCTAATAATTCTGTGCACCACAGTCATCTACCTCTCATTTAACATAATCTGCAGAGTAATTTTTGGATCCATTCTGAACATGAATCTGTCTTTTGTATGTGATGACATTCTATTTCTAGGTGGCTAGTTTTCAAAATTGTGTTCTTTGTGTGCTTTAGAGCTATAATCTACAGTTTATAAAATACAGAACTTGGCTTTATAGTTGGAAGCATTGTTCAAGAGCACATATTACTCTCAGTAAAATATTGCACTGCACAGTGCTTTATTTGGGAGTAAACTAATTTAGACTAACTCTACTGACTCCTCAGCTAACTTGACATTAGTGCAGAGACTTGACACAAACAATGGTCAGTTGACACGGTGCCTGGGACCACAAGACTGAAGCTTGCATGGTGTTGATAGCCTTTTCCTAGGTTTAACAATGAAAGTCTTGTTGGGATCAGCAGGAATGTGTTCACTGAGAAAACATGCAGAGATCCAGTGGATAAGAATGCATAGTGGTGAAACTGTAGATGATTTCTCAGGGCTTAATGATTACCTGGGTGATACAGAATTCCAGTTTGGCAGGACTGCCAGTAAATTTGCTGAACCTAGGAAGACACTATGAGAAAATGCAGATTTGGCATGGTTTTCTAAAGTTGTCTTTTTCATACCAGTTCATGGTTTGTTTCTGCATTTCAGCATCCAAATTTAACCTCATATTTTTGACATTTGTGTCAATCATTGCCCTGGAACTGAGTTTTAGCACAACATTAGTGTCTAGTGAATTGCCTAATAAACCAGCATGTATTATTCTGTTCCACTCCCTATAAATTAACCTGAGTGGCTGCTGACTGTTCCATGTGTAGGAAACTGCCTGAGGTAAAATGAAGAACTAAATCTGTGCATATGGTGAGGGCCAAAACAGAGAATGAAATGTCAGAAATCAGCCCCATAGTTGGCTCTAACCTCTGCAGTTACAGCAGTATATAAATTAACTGCCCAGCCATTTCCTCTGGTGCTCATCAGTGTGAGATCCCTAACTTGCTATCAATTTTTTATGATGCTGCTTTTTGAATGCACCCCCTCTGTGTTTTGTCTTCAGTACTTGTTTATCCTGAATTCTTCAAATACTGTTTTATTCTCAGCAGATCATTTCTACAAACTGTCTTGCTAGGTTAATTTGAAGTTTGTTCCACATTTGCTGGCATCTCTCTATAAATTACAGAAGGGGAGAAAAACGGGATAAAGGGTATGAAAAAGTTCTTGAGTTGATGAAACTTCTTATCTCACTAATAAGGTGTCACGGGTTCTTTTAGGTCTCATAAACATGGTTTTCTTGTGTGATTCCTCTGCAGCTTAACACATGTGGAGTCAGCAAAAACAATATCAGCAAGCCTGAGTGCAAATGAGAAAAATGATGCTAGAGTTGTTCTTCATTCTGCTTTCTTTCTCTAACAAGCTAAATGTATAAGAAATATTATTCTCATGGGCCTGAGACTTCCCAAGTTAGTTCTTCTTTTGAGCTGTAGGAGATTCTTCAAAAGAGCCCATGCAGTTTGTGACTTACATTTACATTTACCAGCATTATCACTATCTTCATTTTCCCATTGTACCAGCTCTAAAAACTTTTACTCATGTCTCCTGTTCATATCATCTACCATTTTCATATGAATAATTATCTTTGGGTGCTTTCTTCCTTCTTTCCTTTGTATCTCAGCCCAAACCTTTACTCAAATAGTGGGGTAAATATTAAGACACATAAAGCTTTATGCATTTAGATATATTGAAGTTAGCAAATGTAGTGGATTTCAGAAAGCCCTTGATTCTCAAACATACACCTCAGCTGTGATAGAAGTAGACCTAAATCCCACAACTCAATAAACCCATACTAGAGAAAGAAATAAGTGTATTTTAAACCTGACGTTTCAACGACTGAGATATGTTTTTTGGTCCATGTCTGCAGAAATAGTTCACGTTGTTGAGTTTTATGCTGTCCTCTTCATCTCTCCTGTAATGCAGAGAAGTTGGAGACAAAACCAGTACATTAGGGCAATGTTTAAGGGATCAAATAGAATCTGTGAGTCTAAATATGGGATAGAACTGAGGTTTGATTTTTGTCAGAGTGGCTATAGATGCAGATTCATGATATAGATTCATGAATCTCTTCTGATTTGTTTTTGTTGTTGTTGTTGTTATTTGTTTGTTTGTTGTTTGTTTGTTTGTTTTGAGCAAAATCTGTAAGAAGCTGTAACATTGCAGACAAGATCTGTTGCCAGGACAATAGCCAAGTTCCAAAGTCTAGGGCACTGAGAAGAAGCCACATGAGCTGTCTGGAGCTGTCTTTGCTTTTCTGTCCTGGATAACCAGAAAGGAAAGGCAATAATAGGAAGTTTCAGTCAATCCCAGTGGCAGAAGCTAATAATATGAATCATACAAAACCTGTAATGATACCAGATAAAATTGTTAACATTTTGCAGTGGCATCATGCCAGGCACTGAGATCAGTTCACCTGGCTGAGAAATGAGTATCTATCAAAATTTAAAGTGCTAATTGTCATCACACCTGCCTGAAAACAACACTTAGTGCATGCAGACACTCTGCTGACTGGGAATATAGGGATACCAAAGACTCGCTTGTATCCATACAACGTCAACACAACCTCTTTTTTTTTTTTTTTTTCTCAGCTGAAAATGTGTCAGATACCTTTATGTAAATCAAAGAGTGAGGTCTGTCTCTTGACATATGAGGGCACCATTTGTTCTGTAATCAGTTTGGAAGTCTTTTTATCCCCTCAAATGGAAATGACAACTTCCTTCAGTATTCTCTGAGATTTTCCTCAGGTTGAAGAAAGCAATTAGCTTCTTCCTCTCAGTCTTACTGAGTCATGAGTGGGCAGTCTGGGGAAGAGAACCAGTGAAACAGCCGTTTTTCTGTGGACATATTCTTTATTTTTTTCTTAACTTTTTCTCATGCATGGCAATTTGGATTAGAAATGTATTAGGAATATGTCAGATTTGCAAAATGTAAGATAAATTGACAAGAAATAGCTAATACTTCTAGGGTTTCTTGATGATATAGACAGCAGGCAGTATAACCAGAGTGAAATATATAAAATAATTCAAACCTTTGAGAATCTGTATGAATGTTCCAGGTGTGTTGGATGTGCATGATGTAGCATAAACTTTCGATTTCTGTTGTGGTGTTTCTGCACTTTCCCTCTTGTATACAAAGCAGTCTCAGTTTCCTCCTTTAAACCATGGACATGATGCCAGCTGCCTGAGGGATTGGTGTTTTTTTTTTGTCTCTTGGAGTCTATCACCTAGGCTGGATGCCTTTCTAAAAGTCTGCTGTAGTTCAGACTGGAGTGGTAACTTTGAAGCATGAGCTGTAGTGTGGATTTCTGCGTTATGCTAGTGGTTAAATGTTCATAGCCCTGTTAGAAGGCTAGCTGAAAACCCATGATTGTTTGAAATCTGTTTTTGGAACTTCCTCCTTCAGCCAGCCTTTGCTTTCTGATGCTAGACCTTTAAATGACTACTCACTAAATATAGCTGTACAATCTCCAAAACAGAAGTCATTTGTCCTGAATCCTGCAGTCAGGAAAGGTGGTGACCTTGTTCACGATATTCTGGCAAGTCCTAGTGAGATTGTATCCTAGTCTGTGGTCACCTCTCTGTGTTATGAATATACATGGATTATTTGCATCCTGTGATTTCTGTGCAAAGCACAGTGCTTTTCTTAAAGGTACTTTTCTTAAAGGCACTTTTCCTCCCCATTGCTTCCACTTTTCATTTTTTTGCCTTGCACACTGGTATATCTGCCCATAGTCTGTTGTCTTCAGGAGGAATAAACTTTAATCTTGAGCCAGTATGTGCCTGAATTTACATCATTTGAAGGTGCGCTGATTTTATTGCCTAAGATATAAACAAGGAAAGAATCTCCCTCTATGCAAATTGTGTGTGGGTGTCCACAATCCATGCTGTTGTGATTTGTCTTGTGCAAATCTGTGTTTTGATGTTGTGTTTCAGTGGCTTTAGGAAGTTAGCTGGCCATCCACTGGCAGCATGGCACAGAGCCATGGCCACCTTCATTCTGAGATCCCTTTTGTCTCCAGCTCAGTGAGAGCTGAGAAAGCAAAGGGCAGGCGGTCTGAAGTCCTTTGTTCCTCCCCAGACATTTGGTTTGGTTCTTGAAGTAATGTTCCTTGGCCCCCAAGGAGCAGGTCTTTTTAGCCAGAATGGGAATATATTGATGCAGGATGTCTGCTGTCTTGGCTGATGGTGGTCCCCATGCCTACACTGTCTGTATTTTGGATGCAGAGAATAACATTATTTATTTTTTTTCACCCTGATGTGCATTTGGGACATACTAGGAACAAGGAAAGTGGGCAATTGCTTTGAGTGGCAGATTGACAGAGGTGGGAAAGGGCATAAAAACACTGCTCTGGGATAAATGAAAATGACAGGCACACATCAAACAAGCATAGTAATTAGAGTTCATAGCTGTTGTTTGTTACTGATGTGTATCTTTGACCTTCTCTTTCACCTCCCTCTCTTTTCCTGTCCCTACAAATAAAGGGAGCTGTAGACAACTGAGAAAGCTAGTTTTGATGCAACACTTTTTGGTATTGCTGAGCTGAAGGGAAGATAGCTGAGGATGTAGTTGAAGTTTACTTACAAAGAGTAAATTGTTTGCTCTCTTGTTATAATACATTAAATTGGTTATAATACATTAAATATAATTCTAACAATTATAACAATTATTATAATACGTTATATTATCTACATTAATTATAACAATTGTTATAATACATTAAAACCTTGATGTCAGTGTGGAACATATCCAGGGAATTTGAGTTATGCAGGTATTGCAAATCGTGTGATATCAGCAGAGAAAAGTAAAAAAGTGGATACTAGGAAACAGTTCTTTTAAGAGATTTGTTTTTTATTTTATGTCATTTCCCTGCCCTATCCAGGACCAAGAAAGCTCTTTCCCAAGAGTCCTTTCTGTTCAGAGGCTCTCTCCTAGATGGTGCTTCCTAGATGGTAAGTGCATCTCCCTTCTGTTGTGCCTAGCATAGTGCTTGCTTCTGATGCAGATGTGGAGGATAACGCATCTAAGAGTACCACCATGAAGGGGTAGCTTTCTTTCTTGCTATGCTGAGCAGTTGAAAAGAGAGCTGTGTGTCTCCCTTTCTCCTCTGAAAAATGAAACAGGGCCTTCATTTAGCAATCAAAGTGTCTTCTGTAGCATTGTTGCCCCAAGGAGTCATGTTCTTCCACGGGTGGTTTGGGATCTGTGTTATTAGCGTCTATGCTGTGATGCAGCCCTTATCACGTGGCAGTATCTGGACTCATAGTGCAGGTGGTTGTGGCAGCACACTGCTGTCAGCAAGACAATGTTCTTCATTCCCTTTTCTGTGTAAGTACTGCAGCGTTTAGGTGATGGAAAAGTGTTGCCCTCCCCTGTTAAGAGTGCACTTCATGTAACTCTTGTATTTGACCCAAACTTTGCCAAAGCAGACAGTTTAACTGGGCTTTACATCAGGTTCCAGAGCACTAGAATTAGCAGCCAAAATGGATGGCATCTGCTTTTGCAGAAGCTTCAGCATGTGGTGACTGATTTTTTATTGTTCAAAACAAAACCAGTTTCTCCCTGATGGTTTCTAATCACTTTTCCTTGTCTCTCATGAGGGAAATTGATAAAACATGCATTTAGGATCTGTTTGGTTTTCAGATAAAGCTGGTTGGGTAGATGCATTCAGTTTTTGTCTTTAACAAAATTTTGCCTTGAACAAAACAAAAATTTGCCTTGAAATGCCAAAAATTACAATGCTATATTACTGCACTGCTGTGTCAAAAGCCTAGAATGAACAAATCTGTGATTTCACTGGCCAAACTAAATGCAAAGCAGAAACAACAACAACAAAATGCATCTGATGAAGTGAATTGTAGGAGATAAAATACTTCTGGTTTTATCAAAATAGATTATTTGGCAATGCCAAAATTCATATTAGGACTTCATTTAGTGATTCTCTCTAATCACTGTGTGTGATTTTCATGTGCTGTTCATGAGCAGAATAAATTTTCCTGAGTGTATTGGTAATTCAGGCTGAATATTTGAGCATTTAATTTACAAGGAGATTCCAAGCACATTACAATTTTTTTTGGATTCAAAATTTGAATTAATACTATTAGACCTATAAATTCTACGATGTGCTTGCTCTACTGTAATTGGAAGAATGCATCTCTTCCTGTCACACATTTTAATGTAATTAAGTCTTCTTATATGCCTGAAACCCAATTTTCTTGCATTTTTAACTATTTATTTCAAGTCAGTACTTTCAGTGAATATTTGTTTTGTTAAGCCCAACATTTAAATTCATCATTTAATGGGGTAGAAATATGGAAATGATGAATGAATCAAATTATATTCTTATGAAACCCATGTCACTTCACTGACACAGAGATTGTCTTTACATGGTGCTGATGTCAGTTCAGCCCATCTTGTTCATGCAGTCCTGCTCAGACCACTTGCTTCACTGCTGCTTTCTTGTTTGTTTTCCTTGCAGCAACTTCTGCTGATCGTTTTTACCGCATTGACAGATCTCAGGTAAATCTCTATTTGGTTACTGTTTCTATAAATCTTTTTCTAAAGCTATGCCACATGCAGCTTAAAATGAATTATCTGCCATTGCTTTCATGTATTCTAGGATGTTGCTGATGCCTTGTGAAAATCAGAGAAAAAACTCTGGGCCTTTTTTTTAGTTGATATAATTCACATCATTTCACTGAGCTCACTGAAGATTTATATCTGCTGATGGTGTGCTTTTCTGCCAACCTGATATACAAATCGAGATTTTCTATATTTGTCATTCTTATCATGTCTTTCTAAGGGTATCTGTGTGACACTAGCTTATTTGATTTTATCTTTTCACTAATGATGTTTTTGGTCACCAGAAGACCTGATCCTCTGCGTGACATGAAATAGCTGTGGAAATTAATGTGATGTTACAAGTTGAGAATGATGAGCAGAGCTGTATCAAATATTCCCAAGGAAACCCAAAACAGCATGTAGTTTCATTAGATTCAAACCTGTGGTGTAGATCTGCCAATCTGAATTTATTTTCTGAAAGACACTGAAAATTTTACAGAGCTTTTGGTGTTCCTGGTTTGTAGCCAGAACAGATCAATTAGTGGCTCAGCATTAAGTGTAAACTGTTGCTTCACCTATTGGTCATTTGCACCTGGTCCCCCTAAGAACTATGTAAGCAGTTTTTGAATTACATGGACATATGCAGCTGGTGTTTTAGTTCAAGCAGAAGAAGCTGTGACTTTAGCTCAGAGGTCCCAGGTTCAGTGTCTGCATATAGCCACCAAGGGCCTTTGCACACAGCCATATACATGCTTTAATGAAGTTGTGCTTTAACATTTGTAAAGCAAAGATGAAGAAGATGCTGCTATAGGTTAAACTGGACAGTGTCATTCTGTTTGGTTTATTCTGCATTTCTTTAATTCTGACTCTGTACAAATTGTCATCCTTCCCTCCTACTTCATCGCCCTATGTTTCTGTGGGCAAAAGACCAATACTATGTGATGGTCCCTGTGCACAAAATGTCGGAAGTTTCCTGTCCATCCACCTACTTAGACAGGCCTACTCACACTCAGTGTTTTTGAAAGACAATGGGACTTCTGTGTCAATAACAGAAAAGAGGGATTGAGAAAGAGAGCTTTGGTAATGGAGATGCAAAAACAGAATATACAAGCAATTGAGGGTTGAGAAAATACCTGCAAACTATGAAAAATCCTGTCAGATGTCAGCTGAGGGCAGATCTTAGATGATGGTCCTCATTTGGAAATGCAAACCTCAGCTTTTTGGGTAGACGTCCAGTTTTCAGCTGAATGGCGTTGACAGGGCCTGAGTCACTGAGCAACAGCCTTTTAAGTGTTGCTGTGAATGTGAAGCTTGTTGGTTGGGAATCTTGTTTTGTTTAAAATCTAAGAATTGCTTATTTACAACCACAGTAGCATTGCTATTACTGTGTGTGTATATGTATGCACTTAAATAAATACACACACAGAGTCACATGAATGCTCTTCAGACTGATCTACTGCCAGGTTTCCTGTAGCCATTTGGGCTTTCTGTTTGACCAGTGATGCCACAGGTTTGTTATCTGTTCCTTATATCACTCCGACAGGAACATTTGCACTTTGTGACGGAAATTTCGCAGGACGAGATTTTTATTCTGGACCCAGAGCTGGTAATGTCACAGCAGGGGGGGACGCCACCCGGAATGCCTGATCTGGTAGTGGAGCAGGCCTCTGGGTGAGTGGTGCTAGAATCTGGCCTTCAGCAGCCACATTAGAGTTGGGCATTCCTTTTCTGGTCCCCTTTTCAGAAGAGGGTGGGGGTGTTATGGTAAAGGGTGGGGACTTGGGGACAGGATCAGGTGCAGCAATGGTAATGTCAGAAGGACAGCAGAGTAAAATCTACTGTATTACACATCCTGAAGCAAACAGCAGGACTAAAGAGGTATCTTCAGCACCTTTCAATGTCCTCACACCCTCACAGACCATCTGCCCCTGGCATAAATCTGTATCTAACAAGTTACAAAGCTGTTCTCTGCATGGTCAAGGCTTTGATACCAGTATATAAGTCCATGAAGTCCTTTGAGCCTCAGAATGGTGGTGAAATGTCTCTTTCTTCTCATCCTCTGGGCAGACCAGAAATGTTCCTTATCTTCTGTAGGAAGAGTCTTGTACTTACAGTGAATTTAGCTAAACTAGCTTGCTGTGGGCTGAAAAATCGTGGGGACAAACAGACATAAAAGAGCTTCAAAGTGGTGCATGCAAAGTAATTTCTGGAGTTGAATGCCTTTCTCTTCATTTTTCCCTCCCTAGAATATCAGATCGATGGAACCCTGCAGTTCGAAAGAGGATGCTGAGTGACAGTGGCCTCGGCAAGATTTCCCCACACTACGAGGTACCTGACAAACAAAAGGACGCCAGCCAGACCCATATGCTGCAGTAAGAGCCCTCTGCATTTCTCTGCTTGATGACACACTGTCACCATCACCACAGACTAGTGGCTTTTTTAAGCTATTGAGTTGTGCTGACATGCCAAAATAACAGAAGTCGTTCTAATTCTTCTCTTTTTTTAATCACTTCTGTTTCATCCTCTTTCTCCATTATTATATGTTCTTGCCTTTGGTATTTTTATTTGTTTAATTGTTACTTTTTATTTATTTATTTATTTCCCCCCCTCCGTGTCACTCCACTCTCTTAAAAATGTATATCCATATTTCCAAAAGTAAATACATTATTTTAGGATGTCTGATGTTCCAGTAGGAACCTTCACAACAATTGTTAATGAAAAAGACCGATGCACTCACCCTTAAGGTAATTCTGATGCAACATGCAAAAGCAGAAACTTCTACAATTACTGCTTACTTTCAAAGCTGTAGGCAATAATTTTCATATTGTCTTTAGCCAGTGATATCATTGCAGGTATAGGAGGACTGGAGTTGGCCTCGATGATCCTTATGGGTCCCTTCCAACTCAGACATTGTGATTCTATGATTAAACAGTGGTTTTGCTGTTGATAAACATAGAATATACATAGTTAGAAGGGGCCCACAAGGATCATTGAGTCCAGCTCCTGGCTCCACACAGGACCACCCAAAAATCAAGCCTGAGAGTCTCTCCAAACACTCCTTGAACTCTGTCGGGCTCAGTGCCATGACCACTGCCCCGGGGAGCCTGTTGCAGTGCCCGACCACCCTCTGGGTGTAGAACCTTTCCCTAACCCCCAGCCTGACCCTCCCCTGTCCCAGCTCCATGCCGTTCCCTCGGGTCCTGTCACTGTCCCCAGAGAGCAGAGCTCAGTGCCTGCCCCTCCGCTCCCCTCGTGAGGGAGCTGCAGGCTGCCATGAGGCCTCCCCTCAGCCTGCTGTGCTCTGGGCTGAACAAACCAAGGGGCCTCAGCCACTCCTCATAGACCCTTCACCATCTCTGTAACCCTCTTTTGGATGCTAATAGTTTTATCTCCTTCTTACATTGAGGCACCCAAAACTGCACACAGCAGTTGAGATGAGGCTGCACCAGGGCAGAGCGCAGCAGGCCAGTCACTTCCCTCAACTGGCTAGCAATGCCGTGCCTGAAGCACACCAGTGTATGGTTGGCCCTTTTGGCTGCCATGACCATGATGAAAGCTCTTGAGCAAGATGTTTGTAAAATAGCTTTTAAAGTAATGACATCTTAGGTCATTAAATGTTTAAATAAAATGTGCAGCTTTGTCCTTTTAAGAAGGTATACAAAATTGTGTCTTCACCAAAGATTCAGTAAAATGAGCATCAGTTTCTACACTAGTATGTTTTAAAAATATTTCTTAAGGAATAATAAATTATAAAAACTCCAGTTGGAATAAAAGCATTGTCCTAGGAGAGGAAAAGCTTTAAAGTTCAAAAAATAGGCTATGGACTCTGTGATCCTGTTTGCTTTGTTTCTAATTCTTCTAGCCCATTTTAGAAGTGTTTCTCAGCTTTTTGGTCCTTCAACTTTAGATTTTTGAAACCAGGTGTTCTGTCTCAGATGTGCTCAAACTGAGGCTGCATGGTGCCTGCTGAGTACTGCTTCAGGGCAGTTACAGTGTGGGTGGGAGTTTGTAGCTGCACAGCTACAAACCAGAAACTTCGCAGCAAAATGGATGCTGCTGAAAGGAGGATTTTTTGTGGGAAGGAATGGTAATCTGCAGTTTCACTGACAGAAAATGCTCACCAGGCTTTCCCCCATTACTCTGGGGGAATTCTGGATCAGTTCTTGTTTTTGTGCTAGGGATAGCGAACTCAGGTGCACTTTTCATCAGACAGGAATGGACAGCCTGAAATTTGGGTCTTACCAAGCTGGGGGAAAAATGATGCTTAGACACTTCTAGGCAGTGTGGAGAGATGGTGACAACACGTGGACTTGCTTCTAACTGATGAAAGGAATGATTTTATTTACGCCAGTGTGACTGGAAATGTTTGTTTAGCTGGAACAATTATGTTTATCTGGTAGGTTTATTAATTATCAGCACAGTAGTATTGCCCAGAGTAAAGTGTACCTGTCACTGTTTACTGTAAGGCATAGTTTCCTTTAAAGCTTTTCTAAACTGTAATTGTTTTGGCTGATTTTTTTTTTTTTTTTTTTTTTTTTGGTAAGACTCAGTCTTTGAATCTTTCTCTTTTTCTTCTAGTTTAAAGTTTAACAAAATTCAGTAGTTTCTGAATACAAGATTTGGGGAAAATGTATTGCTTTAAATTACTTTCTGTAAATTAAATAAATCCAGAAATTGTTTCCTGAGAAGTTTTAGTGCTGTTAGTGCACTGAAGTTTTTGAGGCTTTACATTTAAAAGTATCCCCATTATACTGAGGAAATGCCTTTTGCTGTCTTGTGCTCCTGAGTTTGCCCTGAGGCTGTTGATACCTGTTGGAGACCTCAGATTCAGGAGCTGTGTTTTCAAAAATTTGTGTCTGTACATGCTCAGGGAGGTTTTGAGTGGGGTCTCTCTGTGCTTACTCCTGGCTGCAGGAGGCTCACAGAAGCTGAGGAGGGGCACTGTGCTGCTGATCTCCAGCAGGAAGGAAAAAAACAGGAGGAACAATCTTGGTCAAATGGGGATAGGCTGGTAAAGATGTATGGAGGAGCAGGGAAAATAGGACGAAAAAAAAAACAAAAGAAGGAGTAGAAAAAAAAACAAATGAGTGTATGCAGCAACTTGGGGAGCAGCATTAGGAGATGGGAAGTAGCCATGGAGGAGCCCAGAGGACAGTCAGATATCTGGGGAAGAGGAAGAGGGAACAGGAGGAAAAGGAAGTGAAGGAGAAAATGTCAGCCCGCAGGGACTTTGGGCTGTAACAGATGAGAAGAGACAGGCTGCTGTGCAGGCTTAGGGGGCTGTTGGAGAGAAGCAGAGAAAGCAAAGAACAAGAAATCACAACGGGAAATAAAAATAAAAAGAAAAAAGAAAAAGAAAAAGAAAAAAAAAAAAGGAGGAGAACATGGGGTGAGGATAGATAAGAGAAGGAGACAGGCTAGGGACATGGTGGCCGTTTCTCTCCAGAATCTAGAGTTCTGAGCTGATGCAGATTATTCGTTATTCAGGTGGGCACGCTCTGAAGTATGTTTAGACATTGCCTCATTTGCTGCAAAGCTGAAAGATGTATTGTAAATGAAGCAGAGGATTGCAGTGGAGAAAGCAAGATATTACACTCAAGGCAGCTGAAAGCTACTCTGGAGGACTGGTTTCTCTCCTCAGTTTCCTCCACAAAATTTCTGACTGATGCAGATTAAAAACAAACTTCACAAATGGCCAGTAACAACAGGCTCCTCATTTTATGCATGTCTGCTATGAAGTAGGCTGGGAGGCCATTGCAAGGAGACTTTGAAACAGAGTGAAGGACTGGAAACTGAGTAATATGCTTCCTGTGTGCCTTAGGTTGTGTTACTAAAATTAATGGGAAGTTTGTGCCTTCTTTCTTCCGACTCTCATTTTCCCACCTGCGGAATACAGATAATGTTGCAACCTCACCTTAGAGGAACACAGCGAGGGTAAATTTCACAGTCACAAGAAACTTGGATATTATGGGGAGACTCTGTCAGAGATGCTTAGGAGAAAATTAATCATTTTACATTCTGTGCACAGTTTTGGTAGTGTGGGATAAATGAACCTCGAGGCTGTGCGCTGCTTATACAGAATGCAAAAGGATATTAAGCAGGTCTTTTTAAACATCAAAGCAAGAGTCCAATAGAAGAAAGTAGCATGTGGCAATGTAATTAAAGGTTGTTGTAATGTATGAGTGCAACAGGGCTGGAGCATGATGTTCAGATAACACGAGCTCTGGTATTTCCAAGCTTCTGAGTATTTGACTTTCCAACTAAGCATTTGACTTTCCAACCAAACTTAGGTTGGAAAGTCAAGCATTTATAACCTGGCATTTTAAAGCAAAAGCTTAGAAAGTTCTTTTATATTTTTGGCAGCTGAAAGCAGCTCAGAGGTTTGTCCTTTCAGATTTTTTTTTTTTTTTTTCAAATAGAATTTGCAGAGAGGATCTTAATGAGTTGGAGTACAGTTCCCTAAAAAGGAATATGGCAGAGCATGAAGGAGACACCTCCTCCCACCCATGGAGTTCTCATGGACCCTGTGAAGGTCATCTTTGTCCAGTGTTTTATGTTTGGCCTGAAATATTGCACATCACCTCCAGCTCAAAGTGTGAGACCCTATATCCTGTCACTAGGGCAAGTGACATGGGATTTGCAGTGAGAGAACGCGTCAGTCAGTTGACCAGCTGGGGCTGTTTTCTCAGTAGTCATTTGTCTTTGAAACATGAATCAGTAGTGATACTCCTCAGATGTTAAAAGCAGATTAGACCACAGCTGATCATAGTATGGCTGCAGGCTGCTTGGAGTGTCTCTGGCACTATTATATATATATTTAATCTCTCTAAGATGTAATAATGCTTTCTGAGAAGTGAGGAATGAAGATAAAAAGACAAAATCTACTAATACAGAGATGCCTTAAATGACTTAATTCAATGAAAGTAGAGATGAGAATGTTATCTAAAAATAATGGTGAGATTTGGAATTTTTCCTGATCGCAACCTTTTGGGGTAAAGAACAATTCGTCTGTAATGTTTCTGAGGCAGTGGTTTTCTGAGAGAAAATTATTTACACTTTTAATCAGGTGAGCCTCATGCTAATTAATTTTCAGATGGCATTTGGTTAATGATATTTTACATTTTGTTCCTCCTTCCCTTACCCTTTCTGAAGGCTCTTTGATGTGTGACCAATTTGTGGAGTGTAAAGGACATGAAAATTAGCATCTTGATGCAGTAATCTGGAACTGGGGAGGATCATATCTTAATAGGAACATCAAATCAGTGTGAAAGGTGCATACGACACCAATGGGAAGACAGTTACTTGGATTACTGGTGCTTGATCTTGAAAAAAGACAAGTATTCTGGGCTGGCTTCACAGAAGAATGTAATTGGACTCTTTCTTTGAACATGAGTGGATTCATCATCCTAATTTATTCTGTGATCAAATGGTATGGTGAGGTGGGCATGATCAATGCCTTACAGCCTGTTGCAAGTATTCATTGTTGACCATGTATTTCTTTTTGTAGGTATGTGTTTGTCACCCTGTTTTATGATGAAAGATAGAAAATAAAAACAAATAACACAACGGCGTACAAAAATGAAAAGGTGACTATTGCTTCATAGATGTTTAACCTATGTATTTTAAGTGAAGTCACTTATTTACCCATTGTTTGGAGCAATAACAACCACTCTTCCAGCGTCTGCCCACCTAACACATGTAAAGGGAATGAGTTCCAAAGCTGCTAGATTCATTGTCTGAATTGAGTGTATGGCTCGTGAAGGGTGGATGAAGGTTGGCCAGAGTGCCATCTGGCCCTGTCAGAGAAAGAAAGAAAAAGCAGCTAAAGGGGCTGGAAGCTCTTTACACTAAATAGACATTAATTAGCTAGTAATACCACCCAGGCACTGCTTTATGAGGCAATAATAACCTAGTTCCTGAGAGGAAAGAAGAAAAAGGCTAAATGCCAAGTGTTTTAACTCAACCACAAGAAACAGATCATTGCCCAGGAAATCAGTGTGACTGTACAGACATTACAAGTTTTGTTGTTGTTTTGTTTTTAAGAGAAATTTTGGTGTGGTACAAGGTGAAAAGAGCATTTGGGATACAAGGTTGCATGCAGAAAGGAAAAGGAATGCTCATCTAGTGAAAGTTAGGAAAATATGAAGAGGTCACTTGCATTTGAATGTAATGAGCAGGAGCTGCCTAGTAATAGTGAACATTTAAAGGTTTAAAGGTTGGCGAAGGACAGAAAAATTCCAGTGTTTCCCCAAAACTCTTGCACTGGAAAACTCTGCATCAGCTCTTAAATAGTCAATAAGTCTGTCCTGGTGAGTTTTGATAGTAAAATGTGAATTAGTGTTCTGGTTCAGATTTAGTTTACAGGCTAAAGCCATAAGAGTAAAATGTGTATGTTTTAACCACCTATTTGTGTACAACTAAACAAATGACTCTTCTATTGTTTAAAGTCCCAGGTGAGGCTACATGAGTAGTGATTACTTTTAGTGAAGCCTTATTTGAGTGATGGTGTAGATCACATCTCACTTTCACTGTACACTCATGTAGTCCTTATAATAGAATTAGAACATAATGAAATGCAGCGTCTGTACTCAGCTCCATTTCCTTTTTCTTCTGTTGTCTAGATACTTTTACAAATAGCTTGTAAGGCATCATTCTTATTACCTTAAGATGGAACATGAAAAAGGTGTGCTTAAATCAGCTCTCCATCTCTTGCTAGGATAGTGATATTAAAAATGAAGGATGTTAGCGAAAGAAAGATGAGGACTAAAAGAAAAGGAAAAATGCTGTATAGAAAGCTGAGAATGGTTAAGGGAAAGGTACATGTGGGTTAAATAGGAAAGTACTTTGAAGAATGCAAAAAAAAAAATAAATCATGTAATTATAAGAATGTAGCAAATAGGTAATAAATTGTTTGAGTGAAAGCAAGTTTCCTCAGTAAGACTGAGCAGTAAAAATTGATGTATCTGAATGTGGAGTCTGGTCCTGTATTTTGAAAACTCTCACTACTGTCAGTGTAATGCAGTCACAGTAGCTAAAATCTTATAGTTGCTCCTGTAAATCTTCCATTGTTCCCATTTCTTGACAAAGAAGGCACCTCTTAATTGTTCTATGCTATTGCACTCAGACATGGTGAATAGTGAATTTCAAGTACTTTATGCTCCTGATGTGAATATTTATTCTCTCCATATACTTCAATATTTTGGCCTTCTTCGTTGTTTCTGGAGATTTTCAGTAGGAAAAAAAAACGAGCAGTTACTGCTTTCCTTTGGAATTCTACCTTGATGATAGGTGCCTGCGGTTCTGAGAAGAAATATTCATGCCCTTTCACATTCCTTAAAAAAACTTACTATGTAACAATGAAAATCCAAGAGAATTGTGGCATTACTTGAGTAATTTGTTTTCAAGCTTCATTTCTTGCTATACAGATATTATTTTTTTTTCATCCTGACAAATAGCAACACACTTAAAATGGTTGAATTTGGCTTACAAAAAGAAGTGTGTTTTCTCTGTGACATCTATATCTTCAAGATCAAGCCCTGCCTGAAAAGCTTGATTCTCTTATTTTCTTAATATAGACAGTTCAGTAAAGAGATTCTCAAAAACAGGATAGTTATTTTTATTTTGTGGTACAGTCATTGTATATAAGAACAATCTGGAGACTGTAGAACTGTGGATAGAAATACTTCCCAGTGAAATTCGTACTCCTTCCAGATTGACAGCAAATAAAAATCTTGCTTAGTGCCTTGTGCTGCTTAGTAGCCTGTGGGATTTCAAAAGTTTCTTTAATGACACCTGATGCTGCTGGCATCTGTTACTATCTGGAAGCTAACTTAATTGTCCAGCTCTGACATTTTTTCTAGAAAAATTTTTCCTTTTCCTTCAAGTGCTGCTTGTACAACAAGCTTGATCATATCCAGCTGTATATACAGGGTATAGATGAATTTCTTAAATGGCATGTCATGAAACTGGAAATAAGACTTACACCTAGACAAATGTTAATTCACAAGTTAGTCTTGAATCTCTCCAACCTTGTTAATTAATTCATGTCCACTTTCCCTGGGAAATGTATCTTGTAGTGATACTCATCCCTATCATAGCCAGGATGACGGATTCCTAGACATGTCTGAATACAGTCAACTACACCTTGACCAAACTGCAGAAGAAAAGAACACAGTTTAGAGAGAAAAGCAATGCTTAAAATCATGGGGGATGGAGAGGAATATTATTACCCAAATACTTCTTTCCAAAGACTGGCCCACAAAATGTTTTTGGTGTATCCTGGGTGTATCACACACAGACTGCGCATGTGAGGCTAAACCCGAGAACAGTCATTTTCAACTCAAGATTCAAGAGGTTTTGCATGACCTTGGCCATGATGTTACCAATTCAATGACAGCTCTGGGCATGGGAAAATCATGGCATTTTGCTCTGACACCTGAAGATGCAGATACAGGACTGGGAACTTGTTACCACATACCTTCCCTGCTGTATCAGGGGATGAACCACACCTCTACAGTTATTGCACCCACCAGACCTGAGGGAACTCTGCAAACAGTGAAAATGAGATGATTCTGAAAACTGTTAATATGAACTTTTAGCAACTTGTACTGTCTCTGTTAAGTGACTGAATCCAGGGAAGACCTTCTTTAATCACCACTTCCATTAATTAATAAGATTTTGATGTCACTACTGCCAAAGTTTAGCTTTATATACAGAGAACTTGTGCTGTGTAGAAAAACATGCTTTTTACTTACTAAAATGTCTTCAATAGTCATTAGTATTTGGTACTTACACAACCTAGACACATCATCCTGACAACCCCTTTCCCAGGAATACTGAGCTTTAAGACATTGTCTTTTGCTTCTGCTCTTGTTGAGTGTAATTAGAAGAGGAAGAAACTAGAATTTGATTTTGATTTTCATGTGTATGACCTTATTTGTGCATGTGAGTGCAATGCAAATAGTTCTTATTTTTTCTTCCAGAATTAAGTCTCCAGCCTATGCTGTTAAGATGCTGAATTGCTAAGGGGTTTTAACAACAGCAGGCACATCTGAGGTGGTGGGTTTGTGTTTCTGCCCCTTCAGTATGTGATAGAGTACATCCTGTACTGTATCCTGTAGGATGTTTTTTTCTCTCGTCAGTACTTATTATCAAATAATTCTGTTATTCAGGATATAGATCCCCAGAGTGGATGGGGTGGGATTTGAGCTTCCTCTTTTCCCACCCACCTGCCCCTGAGCCCTCAGAATGAGGGCTCTTAAGGATTTTGTAGCATCTCAACTGAGATGCTGAGGATATTCACCCTGCTGACATGTTATTTTGGCAGACAGTAACATGCAAAATGTTCTTATGCACCATGAGACTACAAATTGGCATCTTAGAGAGATCTTGCTTCTAGACTGGCAAGCCACTTTCCAAAAGAGAAATGTAAGCAGTCCAGTTCTCTTCTTCTTATATGACTTGAAGCAACAGAATATGCAGGTGCTTGAGAAAGGCACCTACCTACTGGATGTTGAGAAAGTCAACTGCCATCTAGCTTGAAAACACTTACCAAATATTTCCAGTAGATAAGGCAAGGGAAATGAGTTTTCAAAGTGGAATGGAAGTTTTGGAGTGTGTTTAAAGGATGAAATTGATGTTGACAGACTACAGATAGCTGGGTGCCTTAGTTTTAAATTGTTTACCATAACAGCTATAAATCTGTTTTTGCTCTCTGGCTGACTGCCAAGGCCAAAGTAGAAAAGTTCTTTCTTTTTTCTTTTTCTTTTTTTTCTCTTTTCTCACTTCAATTTTTTTTTTTTTTTTTTTTTTTTTTTTTTTTTTTTTCATTTGCTTCCATTCTTCTGGCTTGCTTAGTTTAGCCCCTGGAGTGAGAAGCAAAATCCATGCTGAGAAGTAAAGCAGCTGTATAGCATGGAAGACAGGGGATTGTATCAAGGCAGTCACTTCTTGTACAATTGTTTTATGTTTTGCTGGGTAAAAGAAAATGACATTGGATAATTTGATCTTTAGGGCCTACTGCTGTCCTGCAAATATCAGGCATGTGGTAACTGTAACTGGCAAGAGATGGGTAGAGGAGAGAGTGGAGTTGATGATGCCACTGTGGGATATAAATGGCTTTCTGGAGTGGAAATAGCAGACCCAGGGCCCCCAGTGACATTACAGACACTGGAAGAAGGGCTAGTTAGGTTTAGTAGTGTGATACAGGATGATTGACAGAAAGGGAGCCTGTATTATTCTGGGCTTGCTTTAAGCAATCTGATAAATATAGGATAAATATTCTCTAGCGTTATAAGATTCCAGTCCAATAGATACTGGAAAAGTAGTGAACCTTGTTGTCTTAGGTAACATGTACGTATGTATTTGTGTATTCTTTTTCTTTATTTGTAAGAGTTGAAGTAAAAAAAAAATATCAACAAAACCCACCAACATCTAGGTCTTAGTTTTCTGAGGAACAGCAAGCTTGTGTCCCTGTTCTCTGTCCCTGCCATAAGGATCAGCCATCTGTTTGGAGAGGAGACCAGTTCTTAATGTGCTCTCATTCAGTACTAAGCTTTATCAAAGCCAAGGCTAATAAGCTTTTAGAGCTTCAGGGCACGGGTGTGATGCATAGTCCTGTACATATGTAACACATGCATTTAAATACATAGTGTGTCCAATCTTTCACACTAGGACATCTCATAATTTGAATTCAGACTGTATTTATTGACTTCCTATTCATATTCTTAAGTTCTGGCTTAACAGGCCTGCAACAAGAATAGAAAGGTAATATTGTAAAACAAACAAACAAAATAAAACAAAACCAACAACAAAACAAACAAACAAACAAAAAGCTGCTCTAAATTATCACACAGAAGCACTACTTTGTCTGAATTGACTGTGTTACACTCCTAAAAGCTAAACCTTTGCCAACTTTCTCTAACTCTTTAGATATCTACATGTTTTAATTTCAGCTGTGCCTGGAAACTGAAAAGGCAAGTGTCAAAATACTATGCAGAAAAAGTTAGAGGCTAAGCACAGTCACGTGAAATAGGTCGTTGTTTGAGGTTTGCAATTTAGTGTTTTGGACCCACAAAGTTCACAGTATTTTGATGAGGCTGAGAGCAATATTTTGACATGAATATTCACTGGAATCTTGAATTAAAAGTGATTTTTTTTCACTAGGGCTGCTTGAAAAATATCTTGGTGATCTGTTTTTGCTTGGTGTAGTTGTGTGTGTGCCAGAGGTTTATTTCTACGGAAAATGTTGCTTTGTTGAAAAACTACTTGTGAATATGGCCTGGGTTTAACATGCTCAGGCTGAGGAGAGACTCTCCAGTTTGTCTGGGAACTGTTGAGGATGAGGAAGCTCTTTTCCCAGGTTGGGTGTCTTGGCGTTGCTGCCCTTGTTCTTCCATGCCTTGGTTGCATGTTCTAGGTCCCTGGCTGCAGCCTTAGATGTCACGATGTAGAAGACACTGTCTGTTCTTGAAAAGCCTGATAAAGGTTATCTTGAGCAAGAGGAGAAAATCCTGACATCTGGAAAATATTCAAAGTGAGAGGGAGAAAAGTTGTCCCTGCTTGCCTGCTACCCCTCTGTGCTGGGAAAGGAGCACTAAAACCCACAGCTTTGTCTCAGGAGCTGAGACTGAGTGAGCATTTAGCAGTTTTGGCACAGAGGTGTGTGTTTGAGAGTGAAATACATGAAGAGTGGGGCCGTAGCACATAGCCTAGCTGCAGTTCCTGGCAGCGTTGATGCCCATGGGCAAGCAGACACAGATGGACCTGGCTAAATTATGCCAAGAGCTGAAATCAGAGAGCCAGAGGTGGCTTAGAGCCAGTATAACCCTGACTCCTAGATTCTTGTTTGTCTGCCAGGCCTCTAAAAGTGTAGCACAAAACCATATATGAAACTCCCATTACAAAGTTTTATTCTTCATTATTTATCCCATAGCAGAAGTGTAAAGAGCTCAGCAATTCTGCTCTGCCTAGGATTATAGAAAGACCTGTGTGTTATTTTCATTAACTGAAGTTTTTTGTTTGTTTGTTTGTCTGTTTAAATCGATGGTAAACAAGTGAGGTTTGCTTGATGCTTAGCACTTGTGAAAATCAGGCCACTTATTTATGAACATTATTGCAAGCACCTTTTTGTAAAGGATTCCTATGTTTCAGTCTCCCTTCTCCCAAAACCACTAAAGGCAATTTACCAGGAGTCACTGGTTTGCTTTGTGGTAACAAACATACCACTTAGGGCAGTTTCTAAGCTGTTTAGAAACCAAAGATGGCCTGAAATTATTTGGATGGTGTCTCAGGATACCAAGCTGCTGTTGTGCTTTCCCTTTATCCAGCCTCAGGGCAAAACTGGGATGTGACTTAATCAGGGTATACCTAATGTGCAAGCAGTGTGGCTGGCATGACTTTGCAGTTACCAAAAATCAATTGTTTCTTTGTGTTAAACAAAAAGTTAAGGTTGCAAAAAAAAAAAAAAAAAAAAAAAAAAAGACATTTGAGGTAATCTTTTCCTGAGAAATGTAAAAGTACACAAATTGGTTATTGAGAAAAGAAGTCAGATGTTTTGCTACCTGCTTGTTCTTAACATCTTTTTTTTTTTAATTAAATTTCATGTAGGAAGTTAAGGTGGTGCTTATATCCAGCAGCCAGTTCCTTAACAGTCTGTCATTTCAACTGAATATTGAATGATCTGTCTAGATCTCACTTTATTTTTTTAGGGCTAGTGCCACATCAGCCACTGCCTTTCTTTTGCCTCTCCTCCTCCAATCTCTCCCCCCACCCAGGATTTGTTCAACAATTGTCAGAGTAGACCAGTGAAAATTTTAAAGATTTAATTCAAGTCTGGAAATGGAAGAATACCTATTCAAAGAGGCTTGGATAAGCCTTCTTAAAACCGAGTGTCTTATGTTCCCCTGAGATACTTTGGTGTCATGTGATGGTGAGAGAAACAGGAGCCAAGTATTAAAACAAAACAAACAAACAAAAAAATCACCTAGATCACCCTACATTGATCATGCTGGTCATGCTTTTTTTTTTTTTTTTTTTTTTTTTTTTTTTTTTTTTTTCTGGAAAAGCCTTCTTCTCTATGGATGCAATACAGTTTTATTAACTTATGTTTTGATGGTGATTCCAAGGTAAAGCATTCTATTCTAATACGGACATTAGAACATTCTTCCCTGCCCTGCCCTCCTCTCTTAACATTTTGTTCTGAGATTTTTTTATTCCTTAGTTAAGCAGCAATTCCCAGAACACTCCTCTGGGTGTCAGTACAATTTCAGGTATAGCAGCATTGTGGTGCTCCACACCTTCATTCAAAGTATTTTACAGTGGACAGAGAAATACAGTAAATGCTAAGAGGTAAAAATTTAGATAGTGGTGAGACAAGATATGGAATGTTTAAGGGACAGACATGCCTGAGACACAGTAAGGAATACATCAGAGCTGTCTTCATTTTTGTAAGAAGCACCAGGTTACAATCCTGCATGTTGGGCTGTTCATGAACAGCCTGAGGCAGCAGTTTATGTGCAGGTATAGACTGAGGCTGCAGGAAGAAGCTACAGAGACACCAGAAAAAATGCTATGCTGATCTTTGTCTTTAACAGAATTAGAAAAAAATTAGATTCTCCAGACTGTTGGTACAGATTAACAGGGTATGTCTGAACAAATTTCTGCAAAATAATAAAAAACTTGGATGGAATTTTTTAGATTTAGGGAGCATAGCTGGTCAGAATTTTCCTGCATGCAACAGACAGTGTTGCCATTGCCTATTTATCATCATTGCATATGAGAAATATCTGAGAGAAAAGAATGACAGAAAAGCTGGAGTAATAGTAGAAGAAAGCCTTGTAGAGAGGTTTATAAGATAGTTGAAAAAAATAGGTCAGAAAAGACCTCTGAAGGTCTAATGCACACCCCTGCTTGAAATAAGTCGTGTTGTAGATGAAGATGTTCAGAGGCTGGTCTGGTTGAGTTCTGAATGTCTGCAAGGCTGGAGATTCAACAATCTCTTTGCACAACCCGTTTTCCCCTTTGGTCATCTGCATGATAACTTTTTTTTTTTTTTCCCCTACTATCCAATTTTCCATGTTTCAACTTGTGACTGTTGCTTTTCATCCTGTTTTTCCTCCTCCTTCTTACTTCAAGAATGCTCTCATTTCTTTATACCTTCCCATTAGATAGCTGAAGGCATCAATAAGATTTCTCCCGAGCCTTTTCTTCGTTTACTGAATGACTCTAGCTCCCTCAGCCTCTCCTTGCCCTCACCATCTTTGTGATAATCACTCCAGTTTGTCAATGTCTGTCTTGTTTCTGGGAAACTCCAGACTCAGCACAATACACCTGATGCAGTCTCGCAAGTACTGACTAGAGGGGAAAAGTCCTTTCCATCTACCTTATGTCTATGCTCTTGCGAGTACAGCCCAGTATACAGTTGGCCTCCACTGTCATGAGATCACGCTGTTGATTGACATTCAATTTGTGGTCAGCTAACATCATACGCCCTTTTCTGAAAAGCTATTTTCCAGCTGGTAGCCCCTAGCCTGCCTTTTTTGCATGGGTTTGTTCCTTCCTAGGTGCAGGACTTTGAATCTGCCTTTGTTGGACTTGCTAACCCATTCTTCCAGCCTGTCAGGGTTGGAATTGGGCATGTGTAGGTTGAAAGGTGGGGAAGCTCTCAGTAATTCCTAGACTTGTATTTTCCATCAAGTGCCGTTGAAGAAAATAGTGTTGTCCAGGCTGAACACTATATTTAACTCTCATTGGGTTTCTCCAAGTAGGAGATGCTGAGGGAGCAGGAAAGCAAGCAGTTCTGCTCTTCTGCCAGTAAAATACAAGGAACCATCTGCAGCAAGGGCTGCAGGAAACTTGCCAGTCCCAGAGGGATTGATGCAGAGTGGTAAATGAGGGCGTTTCTTTGCCTTTATTTGAAAAAATACTTAATTTGCTAAAACTTTTCTTTCATTACAACTGGAGAATATGTGAATAAATGCCACGGGGATGCCACTGTCAGTTCCAAAGAGATGTATGCAAAAAATGAGGAGGAGTGGGTTTAATCTAAAAGCTCTTCCCTTTCGTTGCTCACAGGCAGGTATTGTCAGAGTGAATGAGAAAGTTTGCAGAAATACATTGCTTAAGCAGGGAAAAAGAGGAATGGTCATAAAACCCAGCAGAAAGGCTGCACATGGATTGTTATTTGGCCTTTAAATTCTAAATGGCTGGTTTTAGATAGACCTGGTGCAGATGCTTTCTGCTACAGGTTTATTGATTAAAATAGCTGCTTTACATCAGCTCTGGGTTTGTTTCTCCAGAGGCTTTGTCTTCATGAATAATGTACCCAGTTCCTGAAATTTTGTTAGAATTTGTCTGCTGGAGGCTGGCTGTGTTTCTCTAGGTTCTTAAGCCTTGGTTGACTAGGCTCTAAATTGTGACAGTCCCTGCCCTGCCTTCCTTGGAAATGAATATTCCCTCTTTCATCCCTCCAGTGCTGAATAAATCTTGTGCTTGCACATTGGAGAGCGCACTGGGAAACAGCTGCAAGTGTTTGGCTGTTTGGGGAAGGTTTGCATGATGCTGAAGGCTGTCTTGGCTATACTGGGGATTAGAGTTTTGCCAGTAATTGATCCCAAGCCTGTAAAAGTGGAATGATTCCAGTGTGCTTTGGATCAGACCCTGAACTCTGAAGCACGGTGCTGCTTTAGGTGGGCACATCTCATGCCGTCAGTACCATAAGTCTTCCAATTTCCTGGAAGCATCTCATGACTGTATGATTAGAAGGCTTTTTACATTGTTATTCAGGCTTTTTTGTGCATTCTAAATATTTACTGGGAGGGCTTTGTGCATTTCATGTACGAACAGAAAGTACTGCTTTGTTTGCATAAGGAATGGTGGAGCAGGTAAAGTGCAGCTTCCACTTCAGACTGAGGCTTGCAAGGGCTGATATGTCTTCTGAGCAGAGCTTGCTACTTTGCAGCAGGAAGAGAACGCCACTGCAGGACCTGTAGCAAAAAGAGGGGTACAAACAGCATGGAAAGAAAATGGAGGTGGTAACATTATTTCTGTCCTCCTCTCTTCTCATCCTCTTCCTTATCATCACAGTAAAATTTGTCTAACTAGTCACTAAAGCAATAACTCTTCATAAAGCCAACACAGGGCAGGGGAGAAGTCAAGTTGCTACCTTTTTGTGAAAATATTAGAAATTGAGCTTCCCTTTCACACTTAAGTGTGTGAAAGTGCATTGCTGGTAAAAGAATGTCACAATTCTGAAAATGTAGCCAGCCATAGACATTCTATCCTCTTTACGCTCTTCTGGGAAGGATGGGGTGGTGGGGTGATGAGCCTAGAAGCTAATTTTAGCAGCACCGTTAATTTTCTGCAAGTTACATTTCCAGAAGGTAAGAACACAAGCAAGTAACTGTCGATATGAGAAAATAAGCAATTCTGTTCTGAAATGGCTAAGATTAGGATATTGCAGTGCCTGACGCTTTTCCTGTTTTTTTTTGTTTGTTTGTTTGTTTGTTTGTTTGTTTGTTTTTAATTTAATTTAATTTAATTTAATTTAATTTTATTTTATTTTAAGCAAATGGAAGTCTTTTCTTGATTTCATTTGGTAAAGTGTATTTATCCAGGTGGGGGCAAACATCTTGACATCATATTAGTTCTTCTGAAATATCTCTGACTTTTCTCTATTTTTTTAAGACATGGAAGTTGTGAGAATGATAACTTGACTCTTTATGACTGTAAAACAACTAAAATCATACTCAGAGGGCAGCTGCCAGAGGCTAGCTAGATGTTTTCTTTGTGGACATTAGCAGCTGAGAATCCACCCTTCTCAGGACACCCATTTGGTGACCATTGCTGCCACAGTATATCCCTCGCACTTCTTAAAGAACTGAAAGAAAGATGTGTGACCGGAAATATGAGCATCCACCAGATTTTTTGCTGTCAGGCAAGCCCCCTGTGACTGTAGAGTGAGTGGATGTGGTTTAGAGCAGGTCATTAGGCTTTCTTTCTTTCCTTCCTCCCTGTCATAAGCATGGGGTAGCCCAAACAGTGCATAAAGTGCCCAGCACTATCAGCCTGGACTCTAAAAAAACTCAGCAGCCTCACTTCCTTATGCTATAGTTACAAGCAAGACTTCCCTGGGCGTAGTTAGGACAGTGCTTGAATGCTTTGGAAAAATCTCTCCTGCTTAAATGCATGGCCTGAAATTGTAGGAGAGTGTTGAAAGTCTGCTCTACTCTTTGCCAAAATGCTCTTTCTGTGAGTAGTGGAATAAAGGAAGCCTAGTTTATTATGGTTCATCCTTCAATATCACACATTGTGGAAGCTCTTGTTGAGGCTTTCCTGTGGCTGAGGTATTCAGAACCTCTCTTTGTGTCTTCAAAGCTACCTCAGAAAGTTTGAGCGCATGTTATTGCATTTCCTTGTGAAAGCAATAATTGGGTCTCTGCCCCCTCTGTTAAAAATGGATTAAGTCAGCCAACGGGCTCAAATTTTATTAGGTTGAGGCAGAGATATACACATAATCAGAGCACCTTGGTGTGTGCATAGACCTTATTTTCTTAGGATACCAGCCTATGGAAAAGATGCTTGATGAAGCTTTACAAATGAAAACACTGCTAGTAGTGACAGTACTACCTGTTAGATTACTCACTGTTTAACCACTAAGTTCAAGGAATGCAAAAAAGGATCAGAAGTACATGGGATTAGCATTTTTTAAAATACATTCTAATTTTGGGCTCATTAAATGCGCACAAACATTTTTCATTTCTCTTTTCAGTGTTTGTATGGAGATAGTCACGTTATTGCAATAGTATCTCTTTATTTTTTAAGGGGCAAGTAACATCTGGTTTACCATACATAATGATGATCTAAATTATGTGATAATCCAACTGTTTAGTTTATTTTATTGTTTCACATAAAGATCTAAAAGGTGATGAAACTGTGCAATTAAGAAATGAAACAAAGGAATAAATTCCTCTGATACTGTGGGATACTGTGTTTGGAAATGGGTCTAGTGTCAGGATAGGTGAACTAAGGACCCTGGCATGACTCCTGCATGTAAAAATATCTTTAAGAACCTAAGCATTACACCTTTTGATATGGCCCATTCTGCATGGTGTAACCTTTTAGGAAATTCTATGTCTTGAGTTTTGACTCATAAGGGCTTCTGCTGAGGGTTGGCTTGCTGATTAAAGCTGTGGGAGTCTGAGTGATGCCTACTAATCCTCTGGGTTACCTGCATTCGTACCATATTTCCAGAGACATGGCTGAAGTTGAAGGGCATAGCTGGTTTGGTTGGCAGCAGAGTGGGAAACATAGTTATGATGTGCAGCAGTAGTGCGAGGATTTAATAGGAGTAGGGATTAATTAATTCTGATCCATACAGATACATTGGCTTCTAGCACAGTCAGAATCTTAATTAGGTAATCACATTTTTCCTTTCACAGTGACTGTTGCTCCAGCCATGCTGTAACTCTTTCATCTCTTTCTCTGCAATTTTATATTTTAAAAATAAAAATCTGCATACCTCATTAGGAAAACTTCCTTTTTTTTTTTTTTTTCCTTCTTTCCATCCACATGTGTGCATATCTGTTTCTGATGTCCTATGATCATTCAACCTTACCTTTCAAACCCCTATTATGGAATAAGATCAAGAATCCTTCCCCAGCTCCTCTGTTCCTCTAAATCCAGGATTTCCAACCCTTTGCTTTCCCTCTATCCCCCACTGACTCAGTTAAATATATATCTTTTCTTTCCCCTTTTGTTCCTTGTGTACTTTATTTTCCCTTCTCTGGCTGATTTTCAGATGTCAGCTTTGATCTGTTTGTTGACGACTCTAACAGTTTTAAATTTTTAGTAATTTGTTAGTTTTGTATATTGGTGCAGAATTAAATATATATTGGAAAGGAAGCATGAGTTGTTCCATTCACTGCAGGAACAAACTTCTTGTTACCTGTGTGGGAAGACTTTATATGCAGTTGAAAATCATTGTCAGAGAGGCGCTGAGGCAATGATCCAATCCACTGTGTTGTCAAACTGAGTCTCAATGAGCAAGGCATATCCAGATTTGGCTGTACAATTAGCCCAATTTTTCTGAGCCAAGCTATTGCAGCAAAGGCAAAAATGAAGGGCCAATAATTTACACCTCTTATGTTCTTTTTGTCATGTATGTTGGGCAATACGATGAGGAGTGAGTTCTTTAGTGAAGGGAACTGTGAAACAGATCCCTGAAATTTAGTGGGGACCTTCTGTTTATCAGCCAGAGCACTGAGATATCCCTCATGTTTTATAATGCCTTGCTCTTGGAGTATTGTCAGAGGTTTAAGTCAATGGTAGGGTATCCTCTAACTCTTGCATTGGTGCTGTTAAGTTTATTTTTGCAGCACTTACATCTGTCCAGAGAGTGTTGTTTTTTTTTTTTTTTTTTCTTTGTCCATTTCTGTTGCCTTTGTGAAAGCAGCATTGGCTTATTATTATTATTATTAATTCATTAATTATGAGTAGTAAGAGAAATGGCCTCCTTAGTAACTGCTATTTCCTCTGAGGCTGTTATTTCTTACACCACCTCTAGCTGTGAGGTTTCCTCCCGGCTTGCACTTAATTATGGTCCCTTTGATAATCTCTGGGGGATCAGGACTTTCTCAACAGGAACATCAGCTATTTTTGACAGTAACAGTAGTAGGTAAGTTCTTTGCCATGTATCCAAAAGAAACTATTTTCCTGAGTGCTTAATAGTGAGATCATGGTCTTATGAACATAATTCTATATGGCCGCTCTGGTCTGCAGGACCTGCTGCTAGAGAAGGTCTTTGCATTTTTCTGCACATTTTTTTTGTTAGCTGTCTTCCATTCCTTCCTTCTAAGTAAGCCCAGGAATAAAACCTTTCAATTCCTCCATATCCAATTCCCCACAGTACAATTTGAAACTTCTTTGTGACCTTTTCATGCCAAAGTTTGATTGGACTTTGTGTTTTTTTTTTTTTTTCTTTCTTTTTTTTTTTCCTTTTTTTTTCTTTTTTTTTTTTTTTATATTTCAGGTCACCCGTCTCTTCAGAAGATCAAGGTAAGATCTGTTTTATGTATACAAATAACATTAAAAATGAGATTAATGACAGTTGTGTTGGGCAAAAATGACTTTATAAAAATGAAAGTTCAATGTTGCTCAAACATTCACACCTAGACATGAAGTACTGGTTCATTTAGTTGGGCCTGGCAGAAGCTAAGGCTATGCTGACTTATTTGTAAAATGAATCTTGCTCAAGCAACCCGAACCATTGGAAGTGTTTGCAATTCATACACATGACTGCATAGAGAACCTACGGAAAGTTATTTGTGGACTTAAAGAACGATACATGGTTTTAGTGAAGATGAACTGATCTCTTATGGCTCACAGGACAGTACTTTTGTAACAGAGTAGAGAGGATTATGCTTTAAAGGCTTGAACCTAAGTTATCTTGGGTTACCTCAAAAATAAAATCAGTAGCAGGGTATGGAATTTAGCACAGCTAGGAGCTTCTACATGTAAAAATATCATTGTTTGAGTAGCAAGAGTTGGAGGCTATGGTAATGTGCTTGTTCTGAAGAAGGCTGAAGGGTTTAATCTTTCCCTATGGACTAAAGCAGAAGAATGCAGTGACTAGCTGATTAATAACTTGACCAACTTAGGTTCTTAGAGCTAAGTTGTACATATATCCCTTTAGAGGACATTAAAGTATGGTGGCACTGATACTGAGGTCCAGAGGCATGCTGCAAGTCAGGAGGGAATCACACTGGCAGAGTTGCACAAGGAATGGGGAAAAAAAAAGAGGAGAATGAAACTGAGAGGGGAAAGTTCATTATGTAGCTCTGAATCTGTAATATTATTTTGGACTGCAAAAGAAATAAATATCTTTTTTTTTTTTTTTTTTTTTTTTTTTTCTGGCATCCAAATTATATGCAGTTACAAAATCAGCAAAATTTCCGGACAATACAATAAGCATTATTGAAGAAAGGTCCAGATGTGAAATAGCAAAGACAATTGCATATGAAGATGTAAGGGGAGTCTGAGCATGGAAATGTGTGGAGTGCTACACAAGTGAGCAATAAAAATACTAATTGAGGTTTTGTGGGACTCTAGAGATGCTACAGAGTGTAACTGATGTATGTTTGCTTGGAGTGGGAGGTTACTAGTTAGGTATTGACCCGCATTGTCCTTTGCCTCAACTGAGACCTTTTTAATCCAGTATAGTGGCTGTCAAACATACCATCATTAATTTTTTTTTTTTCTATCTCCTTGACATGTTATTTCTTAGTAAAGAAAGCTATAGGAATGGATAAAGAGGTTAGACCAAAGATCCACCTAGTCCATTCCTACTGCCTGATAGCAGTGGATCCCCTGACAAGATGCATGCAGTTTGACTTTGCTGCTCACTCTACTTCCAGTGATTTGCAGCACACTGACTTTGTGAGCGAAAGGTAGCTTTCTTATTTAATAGTTCATCTGTGTTTTATCATGACTATATCTTCTTAATACAAAGTACTAGAGACGTGTGAGATGTTAACAGTATTTACCATTTCCCTAGCCCTCAGAATAAATTTGAAAACATTATGGTTTATTATGCTGTTTCAAGATCAGGACTTAATCTTCTTAGTGGATAAGATTGTTAGTGATAGACTGCTCTTGCTTTTCCATTTCCCTTCTATTTATTCTATTGCTTCATTTTTTATCTATTAATGGAGAAACAGACAGTGTAGAATGTATTTCCCACTATAACTTTAAACCTCAGTATTTTCTACTATCATAATGCATTCCTTCTTTCCAGTATTTTTATACTGTTCTATTCTTTCTCAAAATCTTCCTGTTTTCCATCTACCATCTGCTGCGAAGGGTCTGGCTTTTCAGCCTTGATAAACATCTCAGAGTAGCCTCCTCTTTCTCACTCTTCCCTTTCTGCTTTAAGAAACCTTCTCTGAAGTGCAGGATGAAAGGCCAGTGTCTCCTTGACCAATTACTGATGGCGTAGTGCTAGTTATTCAAATTTTTATGTTTCATGACTGTGACATATCTGGCTAGATTTGTCAAACATTTAAATATGTAAGAATGTATCTCAAACACAAAAGATTTCCCATGCCCCAATGATTTTTTCAGAAAGAGAGGACCAATACCTTGGATTTCCTCTGCCCTGCTGTGCCACATGCAGACCATGGTAAATGAGCACAATACCAAAAGGAAAACATGACAGATGTGCTGTACCACAAGCTGATTTGAGCCTAGGTGCTTCTCAGCCCACTTTAAGCATAACTGAGAAAGCATTTCAAATTAGTCTTTGATCTGAAATCTATCTAAGCACAAAATGAGCTAATCCACGACAGAGCTGAAAATTTCTCTCTGACCTGTCTGCCTTTTAAAGTGTTTATGCACACTTCTGCTGGCATATTTTTCTTGGAGTAGGGATCCAGGAATCAGTATTAGGACTTTTATTTTCACTAATAACCAGTACTCAACTGTCTGCTTATTCAACATGTTAAACAGTTATAAGTTGATTTATAAGCCAGTATTGCTTTGGGGTATATAGCGGGTTAAAATCCAACCATAGAATAATCTACGTCAATGCCATCGCGTTTTTCAGCTGGTTTTCCCTATTACGAGGCACCTTTCTAGTGCTGATTTACTGATGTGTTGGCCATAACCGAGAAAAGACACTTTCTCTGTTGTGTTGGATCTTTTATATTAACTTCCCATTTGGTTCCTGGTCTTTGTTTTTTCTTCTTTAATCTTCGGTATTTTTTTTTTCCCCTAAAATTTCTGTGTTTTTCTTTCCCATCATCCTTGTCTTCCTTTTCAAATGTCTCTTTCTCCTTGTCTATGATCTTCTGGTTGCATTGTGAATAGGTTCTTGCATTGTGCTCATCACTTTGGTTTCTCAATGTTCAGTGTTCAGCACCTGCTTCCTGTTTCTAGTTGTAAGCAGTAGTTTTAGCATCTGTAGTGTAGTAACAGAGTTGCTATCAGAATTAGCATCTTATATGTCACTTCCATTAATCCCTGAAAGGACAACGCATTGTGCTGTATGAGGAGAGGGTGAGGATAAAGCACCATCTGTCTGGGACTGGGCATCTATTGAACAATTGTAGTAGTGCACAATGCTCCTTGTTGTGAACACGTGTTAAAGGCACCTTTATCAGCTACAAAACAGAAACACTTTAATTGCCACAGAAAGGGAAACAGTGCTAATAGAAAATCCCAAGCCTCACAAGCAAACAAACAAAATCTCTCAAAGATTTTGAGAAGGTTTTTGTCTTTGTCTTTGGTACAGGTATTTAGGAAATGAGTATTTAAAGAATGAAATTCATCCACTTTCTTTGTTTTTAAACAAAACAAAGCACCAAAACACAAAAAGAACAGATAGAAAAGCTAACCCCAAATTCCCTAATTGTCTGACAAAATGGAACTAGCTAAGTAAAATTCAAAGCATAGTAGTTTAGAGAGGAGCTTAGAGTGGAAGCCCACAAAACTGAGCTTTTTGCCTTTTCTTCTAGCAGATGAGCTTTATGTTGCATCAGCATAATTTCTAGCAGGCTCTGCTATGTTAAACTTAATATCTTTTTGCTGCATTACATTCCAAATTCATGAGGGAGTAGGGCACAAATGAGAAATTAAGGCAAGAGGCAAATATATTCAAAGGAGATATTTTGGAGACAGTCAGTTATTACATTGTCATAATATGACACAATGGGTGAAGATGAAGAGTGATTTTCTTTTTGAAAAGACAAACGGAGACACCCAAAGATCTCTCAGATTCTGTCAGGGAATGCTTTTATGATAGTCACCCAGTCTGGATATATTGTCCTTAGGAGGTATTTTTGCAGAGCTAGGGGTACATTAGAAGTGAAGTGGGGGTTAAATGGTGACCTTCAAATTAACATTTTTTGAAGAATTTTCTACAGGAATTGCTTGGCATAGTTTCAAACTGGAAGCTTAGGGTTGGAGATACAAACCTCTAGATGCCCCTCTGGGAGAAGAGAGCTGCTGTATGAATTACAAGGAAGGGAGTGATCAAGTGTTTATACAGAAGGTGGTGACAATTCCATTCCATACAGCAAAATGCTTTGCTGTCCAATACAAACTTCTCCCTTTGAGGCAGGATGTGCTGTGCTTTATGGTGTGTACTCCAGTACTGTCTGCCCCATTAAGGAGAAGTCAGAACCCGTGAAAAATAAGAAGGCTGTAGGAGTCTCATAAAAGAGCACAAGAGCTGAGAACACACTGGCACATGAGGATTTCCTGTTCTCCCTGGAAGCCTTGGGAGGCTGGCCTTCATGCTGTCAACATTCTTTCCTATTTTTGGAGTTACTGTTAGTCTTGCTAGTCATAGTTTGCAAAAGAACAGTCTCCTCAGGAGTTTTTTGTATTTTTTATTTTTTTTAAGTATTCTGCTATCTGAATAAAAGGAAGAGCAGAGAACTTCAGAGGAACCTAAACCTCTCAGTGCTGGTAGAATCATTTAAAAAAAAAGAAAAAAAAAAAGCACCTCTCTTTTATACACCATATTCCATCATTCCATCAAAAGAGAGTGATGGTTTTGCACAGCTCCAACTGAGAAGCTATATTCTTCAGAGTGATGTTGCAGCCATTTACCTAGCAACAAATTAAGATGTCTTGGAATGCTTTCACTGCCCAAATCAAAGACAGTGCTGTGGGGGGGCTCCTGACTGCAGGTATTTATTTTGATTAATTAGCCACTTTGGGAAGAAAGCCCTCCTGGACAGTGTTTTGAAAGTCTGTCTGTGGCCAGCTGAGCCAACAGTTGTGTGGGGATCTGCTCTGAATTTGTTCACTCACTTCTCAGCTCAGCAGAGGGTGGGATTGGTGTATAGCCATGGTACCTATGGCAAGAGAAAGTGTTCTGTCAAACCACTCCTCCAGGCATGAGGGAGATCCTCTTAGTCTGAAATCTTTAAAAGGTGCCCACACCCCAGCTCCTATAATATCTAAGCAGGCTGAGGGATCAGTAGGCAGCTGGGAGGGAGAGATCTGGCAGATGTGGGCATCTGAATGACTTGCAGAGGAAAAATGGGAAATGTTTCTTTCCCATTGGCCACTATCTTTATCCCTTTCCTCTTAGAAGGAAGTAGGAGCAATGAAAGTGTTGTCTGGATCAGGGGCCCTGTTTTCAAGCAGAAGCCCTGAGTAATCTTGCAATGTACTTCACTCCTGGTTTTTGTTTCTGGTGGAGGCAGTGATGCTGTTTGTGGTCAGATAAACGTGGTAACCTATTAATGTAAAAGAGGAAAACAATTCCCTCCACCCACTCAAGACCTCCTCCAGCAAATAAATGCTTGAATTGACTTTCAGATTATTTAGTCCTACTATGAAGACCTATTTGCTGAAGATGAGTTACTTAGATATTCCTAGGCAAAGGCACTGCAGCCAGCCTTGCAGTGGCAAAAACCTGAAGGGATTGCGATAGGAGTGCCTAGGATAGGAATGATCTACCAAGTTAGGAAAGGGGGAGGGATAGCATGACTCACAGTGTTCCTTTTTTGTTATGCTTTCTTATTTTTAAATATAAAAATAAATCACTGCTTAATCATTTTACCTAGAACTCCCTTCCTGCCAAAGTAATACAACCCTACTGATAAAGTGGCTGCATTAGTCAGCCGAAGTCTCCCTGCCTGGTGTTCTTGCTTGATCAGAGACATTCTCTTCCACCACATCACTCCTGAAAATGACAGTAATTGTTCCTGTCTTGGCTTAAAAATAAAAATGGTGGATGGGAAAAAGGAAAAAAAAAAGTCACGATGCCTGCCAGATAGTACGTTTATCTGCAACTCTTTTTTTTTTTTTTTTTTTTTTTTTTTTTTTCTTGACCATTTATAAAGGAAGTCCTTTTTCCTTATGGTTATCCTTTCTCTTTGTAAAACTGATTGAAATGGTCTTGCAGGAAAAGTTCAGCATTAGTGTTTGAATACTTCCACTCCTAACTTTTAATTGCACTCTTAGCTCAGCACCAATGCCACATAAACAATTCAGGGTGGACTCTAATTGGCATCAAATTACCTTTAAACTAGTCTGACAGTGCAAATGGGACCTTAAAGACAGTTTGAGTGTAATTTACATCTGCTTGAAAGCCTCTTTATCCTTCCAGAGTTTTATGAAGGAACTTCTGTGTAAGCGAGAATTTGGCCTTCCTTTCCTTCATGAAGCCTGTGTATGATTATTTTTTTTTTCTCTCTAAACAGTGTTTTGATACTGCGTGTTGTTTAAATCTAAAATTCTTAAAAGGAAAAGGTTTTTAATGCATATTTATAACCACCTGAGTAATGGATGTTTTTTTCATGATAAGTTTTTTTTTTTTTTTTTTTTTTTTTTTTTTTAATTCCCAAACAGCTGCAGTTAAAACTGTGTCAGTTCTCTCCTTTGTATTTGCACAGGATGTGGTACTTTTGTAGCTAAAGGACAACCCAAAATGTTTAGAAAGACTTTCTAACTCTTTGTGCAATCCTAGAAATAAATGTTATTGAAGTATGACTTATTCAGGCGTCCAGCATGCTTCAAAGGTGTCTCTTAAACCACAGGAGACTGTATGCTTATGCACATGTTTTTCCTGTACAGATGGATTAGCTGGAGATGCTATGTGAAGGCCTTCATAATATTCCCCTTGCTGAATAGTTGTCAGACTTCTGTCTGGCTGCTGTTCAGCTGATGTGCTTTTGAGCTTTTGGTTGCAGCAGGTTGCTGCATTGTGTTTTCTTGGTCTCTTGGGAAGATTTTGAACTCTTGGGCTCTTTATCTGGTTTTCTTTCATGGAAATAGTGCCTCACAGCACTGCTCTCGTGAGCTACCTAGACCAGTGCTGAAACTCTCAGATTCCCTAAGAAGCCTAAGCCTTTCCCAAAGCTGAAATCCTGTGGGGAAAACTTGTTTACCATCAGTTTCTTTTGGGTACTGCGTAGTGGCAGCAAACAGAAACGTTTTGTAAAGTTTCAAAATCAATCAATCCTTGCTGTAGTCAGCATGAGAAACACTGTGTCCTGTAGGCAAGAAATCACCAAATTGTATATATTTTTCCTGTCTTATTTCCATCATGGTTTTTAAACAGTCTTTAGGCTGAGGTGTAACTTCTCTAGGAAGTCAAGAAACCTTTGCCTCTTCCCAATTCCCATGCCACACTGCTCCTTCAGTAAGGAATAAACTTCTCAAAAGGGATAGTGAGAGGGTTTTTTTTTTATTTTTTATTTTTTATTTTTAGTTATAAATAACTTTAAAAACTGATGTCTCTTTGGGCTTACAGGCAAATTTCCTGCCAAAATATCCCTTGTTTGGTTATAATGGTTATAACAGTTTGGTTATAATTCTCAAGTATTGAAATGTGAAGCTGGTATGTTAACCATCTTTTTGCTCAGCATCAGAATTGTCAGAGTTCAAAAACAACAGAAAAGTGTTATTCTGTTTGGTGCAAGATTTTATTTTTATTTTATTTTTTTCCTGCTGCAATACATGAGCTTTAGTTTAATGTGAAGGTAAAAATCAGCATAAAAAGAAAACAAGATCAAGGTTATCACCTGACAGATATACCCAAGAGTCTTGCTATGAAACACCATTACTCAGCTTTATTTTCAGGCAGATTCCCATGGCAGATTTTACAGTGTGTTCTCATGAAAGTGGGCTTTTTTTTTTTTTTTTTTTTTTTTTTCTTTTTTTCCTTTTCCTACATGCAGCAGTAAGAAAAAAATCATTCTGTTGTGCACCATTGTAATAATAGGTTCCAAAGTCAGTGGGCATCCCTTACTAGGGCTTGGTGCAGGTTTTTGGCCCAGCTGATGAAAATTTGGTTGTAAGAGTCAGACAGCTATTTAATGCAAAGTCCTGTTTCAGTGAACATAGAAGTTATTTTCTTGTGCAGAAATTCAAGCAAGTCTTTCTAGTGGACAATTTGATTTGTTGTGGACATTTTTGTTAGCTAGTCTTTTGACTCTCATACCCACGTAGAGCTGTTTGTTTCTGTGTGTTTTTTGTTTGCTTTATTTTTGTTTGCTTTATTTTTGTTTGTTTGTTTGTCTCAGCATCTAGGAAACCCATCTACCAACAAGGCTTTTTTCCATTTACTTTTCTTTTTCATTATCTCCAGTAGTTGTTTCCAATACTCGCAGGTGCATAAAATACATGAAGAAACATTTAATTGCTCTTTCCACTTAGCTTAGCTTCAAAGAGAAATGTTTAAGCATCACCAGCTTTGGTAAGCCCTGAGACTTTCTGTAAATCAAAGACCTGAAAGCTTGTATTCATTCCAATAAAGCATTATTATTTTTTAAATTTAATTTCTCTATTTTGTAGATAGTTTGGCAAACATATTTTAATATTTTAAAGTGTTTTTTTTTTTTTTTTTTTTTTTTTTTTTTCCCTGTAACTTTAAAAGCAGATTAAATAGTAGGATGAAGTAACTAGCTTGTATGTAGAGATTCAAATGTAGAGATTTTTAACCTTTCTTTTCTGTGGATCCCTAAAATCTGTCTATGGGACTGGCAGACCCTTCAGATATGTCATGTGTATGCTCTGCTGTATAATTTAGAAGCTTGGTTTTTATAGTCATCTTGGAAGGCAAGTAGTCCACAGACCACCTTCTGCCAGCCAAGGTTGAAGATTGTGGCTAGAGTAGAAAAAGAGTCAGTTCTGTACATTTCTAGGAAAGTTATGTTATTGTCAGTTTTTGGTATTAGATTTGATCTTTACTGGATTGTACAAAGCTGTTACAAGAAAATTGTTGTTTTATAGAGAAAACAATGTATTTCTGAATGATAATCTATCTGGACTTCACACTCACTTGAAAGCTTAGCTTTTCGAGTGATTGAAATATACGTTATTATTGATTTATATGAAACCGGTGTGAAATTAGGAATAAGAGCTTGTTTTCTTACCATTTTTGTATTGCTGATCTTTAATAGCTCAGAAGAATCCAGCTGTGTAAAAAGAACACCCTTCTAGTCTGGGTCTGCTTTTAACTTCTCAATGTGTAAAACAGTAATTACTTTAAATTTCCAGTTCTATGAATTTCACATAGTCCTCTACAGTAATAAAGAGCTGGAAATGTTCTGGAAGTTAATGATAGGCCAAGTTAAGTTTAATAACTGTCAAGAAATTTGATGATGTCATCTTCTGCTGCAGTTTCTTTATCATTATCAGCTCAGCAAGGTTTGAGTGAGGCAGTATTTGAGGAGGTGATCCTTAAGAATTCCCTTGAGCAAATCTAGCAGGAAATGGTGTTGCACACTAAGATTCAAATTCAGAAGGATTGACAGAAAAGCCTTAATGTCTAATATATTAATTAGCTGCCTCTAACCAGAAAGAAATACCCAGTACTGCAATGTGGATGGTGTATTAATTCCATGTTCTGTATCTTAGAATGAGATGGATAGCTGTAGGCACTGTCCGACTGAAATTTCTGCAAGGTCCTGATCCCTTCAAATCATCAGCTATCTTACTCTGTCTTTTGAAAGAGCTAAAGATTTTATCAGCCCTAACTTTGTTATGTGTTGGAGTTATAGTAGGTAAATCCCAACAGAATTCCCCATGTACTTAAATGCATGAATCCTTATTTATTGTTATACACTGTTCAGATGCATAGTTAGTCTTGCATTTTTTAACCCATTTTAAGGTGTATTGTCATAAATAATACTTTGCTCTCACACAGCACATTTCATTCGTAGGCCTCCAGTTAGCTTCATTTTATCTATGGACATGACAACTCGTTTGTGCAGTACTTACACTTTAAAGCAGTTTTCAATAATTCTGCTCCCTCCAGTGACTCTCCTTACACCCTCCATGGAAGGATTCCTTGGAGATGGTGAAAGCTTCAAAGGAGCCACAGAATTTTATCAACATTCACTGGGGTTTAGTTTGCATAATGTCAGCAGTTGCAACTATGATCAGGGAAGGGTCAAATCAAATGTGCAATATGACTGTTAAAATCTGGAGAGTGTTTATGGCTATCAGTCTCACTAACGATTATTTATGTAACTTGCTAAATATCCTGAGCATTGCTTGGTACCAGGAGTATCATCCTCATTTTAAGGAGTAGTTGAAATGAGGATGCTCCATTTTGTCCATTTTTGGCTGTTTTTGCAGGCATTTGGGCATGTCTCCTGGCATAATGCACTCCTGAAGAATCTCCTCGCTGTCTTACTTCAGCTCTTAATTTAGCTGCTCCAGCTGGGAGGTCATTTCCTGTAAAACTTAGATTGTCTGTGGAGGGTGATGCACAACAGGAGCTGTAGCAGGGGTTCCCAGTTACTTTCTCTGGAAGATTACTTCTCTTCTGGCCATCCAGGCAGCTCTGTGAGACCAGCCTCCTCTAGGTATCTCACAGCATCTGAAGTTACTGAGTGCAAATACTTGACTTCTTTGTTATCTTCCCAGTGTTTAATGACTGGTTTTGCAGCGCTAAGTTGTAATGCTGCCAACACATATACAAAACCAGGGAGCAACTGTGGCTCAGTAGGTTAATTATATGAATAGGAAACAAAAATGTTTATTACAACTCTGTGACCTTAAAATTTATTCTTAGAATAGGAAATAAAAATAGCTGTTTCCAATAGAAAAACTGGGTGCTAACATGGAAATAGCATGAATAAGGCATACCACAGGAAATGTATTATTATGTGGATGTGCTGGGAGGTAATTTTTATTTCTTAAGCTTCACTAGCTTGCAGAATTACCAGAATTCAATTAGCAGCCTTTTTAACCTGGCTTTTTTTTTTTTTTTTCCCTGTTAGTGCATTATTCACTTTGAATGGTTTAATATTTAATTTACAATTCAAATGTATGTTTTGTTACGTTTTTATTTTTAATGCAGCACCTTTTGTAAGTTGACCTAGGGAGGTAGCTAGAACCATGTGTCAAAATTCACGCCAAGTTGCTGCTCCCTATCAGCCGTTATACACATAAACTGAATTTCTGTCTGTCCATATCTTTGCAGGTAAGGTCTCTGTCAAGATCCATCTCCCCAGTCAGTGATTTATATTTGCTGGCTGTTTCAGCAGAGCAGTTGGTGACGCTGCAGAGAAGGGATAGAGGCTGTCTGTAGGGGTGTACTGGTACAGAGGGTTGAACCTTACTGAGAAGGCAGCCCAGGGTGTCTAGCACTGCGACAGGCTGAGTGATTCCTAGTTATATGGACAGAGCACTTGAGTCTCCAGTCTTGTCAAGCTGTCACATTTCATCAGCAATAAATCTGCTTGCTAAATAAATGAAAAAGGTAATAAAACATTTCTATTAGTCATGACAAATGCTTGTCTCAGGAAAAGCTGAGGAAAAAAAAAAAAAGACTTAATTTAAATATTTATTAAATCAAGTAATTTCTGAGGCTTCTTTAAGACCTGAAGGTATGTTATGATATAAAACAATTGAATAATTCATGTTATATATTACATGAGTGGTGCAGTGTTGCTCAGAAGAAATAAAACCATTCTTACTTTAATGTTTCTAATTTTAAGGTAGTTTGGCATTGCATGTTAACCATGTTTTTGTCCAATTTCTCATTCAACTCTCTTTTCAATACCATCTGCTTGCTTGTTTTAACAACTTCTTTTACAATCAGGTGATTTTTGCTATCTTCACCCTCCTCCTGAATATGCCCAGCAGTCCCATCTGAATTTATTGGGTTAGTGTGCTAAGCAATATTCATAAGCGTATGCAAATGTGAACCCTGTTCTAAAAAAACTTTCCCCATTTCTAGTTCAATACCTTCCAAGTCTTCCAGAGTTGTGGCTTATTTTACAGTAGTCTAATCTACTTGTTATGCCTGTTGGTTTTGTTGATCTGTAATGTATTCATTTATGCAATAGGTTCTACTCTAACAAAGCACTTAAAATTAAGATTGAAGGTAGGCTTGGTGACAAGACTGTGATTAGCTCAAAGCTAAGTACCTGCCTAAATGCTTTGCTGGATTGGATGCTTAGAAAATATAGGAAAAGATTAGTTTAATTTTGTTGAATGTGTTTTAGAGCTGTTTTACCCTAATATCATCAGACCATCCTCTGGTTATGAGTACTCAATGAAGAAGATTTGCCATAGATTGCTAGGCTTTTCTTTTGACTTCACTATTTTCTAGATCTTGTTGCTGTCTTTTCTGAGCTATAACCTTAGCTAGCAGCTCTGTTTTGCATGAGAAAGTGCATCTTTGTCTCTTAACAAGTAATTTCAGGGCAACTGTGTATTAAAATACTGGATGTAGATGGCAATGAAAAGCTGATGTCACCAATTCATTTGATTTCTGCACGTGTGAGGAGAGCAGAATAATTATACAATCCCAGACTGCAGCAGCCCACCCAGTAACTGTATCTCTGAGATCCAACCTGTGATTAAGGAGGAAAAAGATGAAATGAATGGCACAAGGGCCACATTCTGCTCTTGTATTAATTTGTCCTGAGCCAGTATTAGAAATGCTGGGAAGAAAAAAAAAAAAAAAAAGGCTGTCCCCCCTGAAAATGAAATCTGAGGAAAAGATGTGTTTGTATTTTTCCAGTTCGTTATCTTACCTGCTGGTGTTTGTTTTTTTCCATTCCTCAAAGCAGTGTGTCCTAGCCCCCAACAGATGCCAGGGGATTTACAGGACTTAGTTTAACTTATGCTCACTGTAAAACAGCTCCAAATCCAATGTTACAAGAATTACCCGTGATTGCAGCTCCTGCTTTCCTGAATTAGCTAGACTGTTTTTTCTTTTTCTTTTTCTTTTCCCATTGCTGTGAGACCAGGGCATTAGGCATTGCTGAGACCCCTGAAAGCCACACACAACTCCAGGTGTTTTCAGAGAAAGGGACATTTGTTGAGTCATCTTTGCATACCCTTCTTCTTCTGCAGTGTTTAGCTTGGATGTGTTGTCACTTCTGGAGCTATAACAAGCTCCTCATGAAATTCACACTGTGCAGTTCCTGTGTGTTATTTCTCAGGGGCAAGTCTGTACTATGGATTTCTTTCCCCCTTGTTCCTCTCTACTTGAGTTTTTGGCGCCTTTATCAAGGATAGTACTTGAGCAAATGCTTCACTTGATTGCACTGCCTAGCCTTGAGGGTAGAAATGGGGTTAGGCACACTTGAAAAGATATGAACTGAGGCAAATGTTTAAAGCTTTCTTTGAATCTTCTTCTTCGCATCAGCAAACTAAATAACTGCTTTCCCAGAAAGACTACTCATAATTGTTTTTACTATAAATATTATGATAGCGAGAAGGAGAAAAGAAGGTGGTTACTTGCTTGCTACCTGTAGTGTTACTGAATGTAGCCTATACCCAGGGCAATACAGAGTTCCAGGCTCTTGCCCAACTTGTTCTTTCTCCTGGACTTGTCCCAACAGGTGTTGGCAGTGAGTAGACCTGGGCTCTATTCACAGCTCTGCCCTGCCTTGCTGTGAGCCCTTGTTTACTTTTCCTCTCTTTGTCTCTCTTTCCTTCTGCATCCCTTTACATTACAAAGGGTGAGGACTGACTCTTGCTCTGTGTTTGACCCTGCCTACACAACTGGCAGTACTTGCTGTCCAGCTGGCATATCAAGGTGTTCTTGTAATACAAATAAATATTAAGAAATCTCTATTTTGCCCCTCAGTCATCTGTCACTTGGGACTCTCTGTGTCATTGACACTGACTGACCACGTCACCATCACTATGAATGGTCTGAGGGTTCTTTGTGTTGGACATAGGTGTCCTCAATTAAGGCTCAGGTGCCAGGGACTCAGCCCCAACCTGTGAACACTGTTGAAAATTCCCTAAAGTGCTTCAAGGCAATAATTCAGACAGAAGCATGAAATTCCAGGACAGCGTTGGAAACACTGCCTTGATGTCCATATAGCATTCACTCAACATGGGCAATCTTCCTTCTGCCTTCCTCACGTGTCAGTCCAGAGTCCTCATCAATTTTGGTAGTATATGAGTGCACAAGTGGGTTGAGGCATTTGTCTTAATCCAGACATACTGTGAGGTATGTTCTCAGCTGAGAGGCCATATGCAGAATACTTTCTGACTAACATTAGTTTTCTGTTTGTCTTTTACAGCACTTTTACAGGCAGTCATAGCTGGTGATCTGCTGAAGGTAAGCACAGAGCACTGAGTGTCCACGTTTTCACAGCTATTTGCAGGTCTGATATACTGTAAATTATATCACACCTCTGCTCAGAACATAAATAGACTGCTGTAGGGACTGCTGGCAAATGCTATTTTACAACCTTTCCAGGAAACCTTGAATATTAGGGGAACACATCAGTCAGGTGAGGTGTGAAATTCGAGTGAATAGGATCTGGTGTTAGGCAGCACCTTTCAGCCCAGGATCCATAGTGCACTGTGTGGAGCAATGTGTCAGTTACTAACAGGGAAATTACTATACTAGCAGAGGCAGCACTGAACCGGGTAGTTCTGGTGCAGCCTTACACGGTAAATGAGATTTTATTGTAGTGATATTGGTGACCAAGCCACTAGAGTTGTTAGAGACATCTTAACTTCTTCCTACATAGTGACAGGATCAGGTAGAGTGAAACTCAGTTTAGTGTCTTATGGTCTGATGGACATCTCAAAACACATAATGTCTTGGTATTGTCAGATTTTGGTACCCTGCTTTGGGAGGAAAAGGCACCTGTGTTAAAAAGTTTTGTTCCCAAAGTCTGACATTTATTCAGGCTGTGTTTTTCAGTAGCCAAGTCAGGGTTTGCAAACTTGCTCCAGAATTTGGATGAAGGCTGTGATTAATGACTGCAATATTATCTGGGAAAAGCCAGCTTGGAGCCATTTGTAAAAATGACAGTACTGTTAGCCCAACTCTTTGCCTGCAGGTGCACCTTCCATACCTCTTCCTTGGCTGTGGTGGCTGTAGAACCTAGGGAGCATTCCTCAATCAAGCAGTCATAAACATATATTCCAGTTTCTGCTTCTTGAAAGCTTTTTGCCCGTGTTTGGTTTGACAGGGAAATTTCTTGCCTTCATTCACATGTTTTACATCATAAATAATGCCCCACTGTGACAAGCTGCTGCTTCTTTTCTGCATTAATCTGTACTGGAAGCCCCCACAGAGTCTGCAGCAATTCTGAGAGCTAACCAGTGGGTGTTCCCTGTCCCTTCTTACCCTGGATAGTGTTTTCCCCTCAGAGCGCCCTGGACAAGGTAGAGTGTGTGAGAAGGGAGATCTGGGGCAGCTCAACTCCAGCTCCCTGTGGATTTCTGAGTTTTCTGATTTATTCAGAAAGTGTTTGCCTTGGGTATGCCTCCCTTACTGAGGAAAAAAAAAATGGAATTTTCAGCAAATGAACCAACATTTTCTATCAAATATGTATATTTTTAAATATCCCAACAACTTCACTGGACATGGGTTTGCAAGCATTGCTAGCAAGCAGTAACTCAGTGCTTGTAAAGCAGCAATGCCTCATTATACAGGAAATATGACCTGGTCTTATTAACCCATACAGTTGTCAATACTTCCAGTTTCAGATGTTATTCATTGAGGCCTAAAAACAGACTTGAAAGTAATATTATACTTCATCACATTGCATTGCATTGTTGTACTGATTTCCTACAAAAAAATGATAAATGATTTGCCTTCATATTTGTTTTTCTGCTTCTCCTTCCTTATCCTTTTCCCATGTGTGTGTATGCATTTTTTTTTGTTTGTTTGTTTATTTGTTTTTTCCAGTTCATAGAATGCTGTAAAAAAGGAGCCAATTTGTTAATCCAAGGACCCGACCATGGCTCCTTGTTGCACCACGCTGCCAAGACTGGGCACGGAGAGATTGTGAAATATATCCTGGAGCACGGTGAGTCACAGTGGGCAAACCCACAGAGAACTGTACTTCAGCCAAGTGTCAGTAGGTAAAATTGCACAGCACAGCATGGTTGGGAGTGCCCTCACTCCTTATGGTCACCCTCAGCCAAATGCCCATCTGCAGCATGTGTGAGCAAGAGGCTTGGAGCGTGTTAGAAATGGCAGTGGTGACTCCAGATAAAGGGAAACTAAAATAATTATTCTTTTTGAGGAGAATAGGTATTTGCACAGTTGCATCAGTTGTAAGGCTGTGAAGACCCAGTGTGATGCTCTAGCTTGATCTCTGGCATGGGACTCCTCTGAACTAATTTGTTTTTCAATTAGAGCATCTGTTGTAGAAAGCATCTAATCTTTATGAAAACATTTACAGCGATGGAGAGCCCCGGCTATCACAGATATTATTTCAGTGTTTAATAACACTCTGCTTAGGAAACCGTGCATTTGACTAAATTTGCCTTGTGTATTCTCCAACCTTCCAATATTACGTCTCAGTTAAATTCAAGATTTGTAACAAAAATTGTGATCTGTATTTTATGTATATATATTTATAGTCTATGATCTTGCCATGTTCCTTTTTTCCTTTGGACTCTTTTTATCTTTGTCAGTAACAGGACTGCAGGCATGCTTACATGGGCTATACAACAATTTGTGTGTGCCCATATGTTTGAGGCAGTAGATTCTCTGCCTGTTGGAACTTCAGTAATCTTGTTCCATGGTTGCTAGAGAATGATACAGACAATAACAGTCACTGCTCTGAATGCAGAGCTACAGTCCAGTGATCATCCTCTTGTTCTGCAGGATATGATTGAGTCCTTTAAACATTCTTGTAAGTATTCTCTGACCCCCTCTCCAAAATATCAATGGCTGTTTTGACTTTTGGGTGTCAGAATCAGATATATTAATTCATCAGAAGTCTTAGCACTAAACACAGAGACTGTCTCTGACAAATGGAATGTGTTAGCTAATGCTTGAAAGTTACTGCAGAAACTGTACAGAGAGGAGAAAAAACCACTCCTCATAGTAAAGGAAGAGACAATAATTCATCTGTTAATGTTTGTTTTAATTGGGGTGGTATTTAGCTTCAGTTTGACTTCTAACATTTAGATGTTTACATACAGGTGTCATGTAGTCTATAGGTGTAAGTTCCCATACTGTCAAGAGAGATTAAGTTCATTTGTCCATGTATGATAGAGGTACTAGAGAAGACGTCTTCTTTCAGTGTCAGATGGAAGTGAGATGAGCTTCTTCAATAGAGTACTCTTCCAGTGTGAGTAGCTAAAGGGAGATCCTAGGCACAGTAGACATTGGAGCCCAGCAAGTGATCCACGTTACAGCTACCTGTGTGCTTCATTCATTTAGCTAAAAATAACTGTCTAATGTAATTTGCCCCTGAACATCCAGGACATCTGCATGGGTGTACAAGGTAACATAAAGGCCTGTTGGAGGCTCATATCCTTCTGGACTGGTAGCTGGAGCCAGGAAAACATCCCTGTCATTGCAAATGCAAACCAAGGCTTGCCCTTCAAGAGATCAAATGGCACAAAAAAACAACAACAAAAAAGTGTATGCAACTGAACTACGCCCCAGATATTTGGCTGAGGGGGATCTGAATTGCCCTTTTTAATGTGTAAATACCTCCATAAGATTAGATATGTGTAGTTGGTCTTACATTCAAATACTAGCTGTTTTTCTCACAACAAGTCTTATTATTACTAACTAGTATTACTAACTCTATCAACATCTCTGGGTTATCTCATTAGTCACAGTTCATATATGTGCCTCTAAATTCAGTAAATAGGTGTAATTACACATACATTGGTTTACTGTTTCTAGTTTCTTCTCTCAGTGCACATGACTTGTGCCACTTCACTGTCATGGATGCCTCTCCAGGATTTTTTTTAGGCTCATATGCCTTAGTTTACAAACTGACCCAGTTACCATTCCTTCGGTGAAGGTTTAGAATGAGGTAATTTAAGCTGGTAAGGATGTGAGTAGGATATCCATGGGAATTTTTGAAGTGAATAGAGAAATGTGAGGGATTACGGGCTGCTAGACAAAGACAAACCAGAAGGTTGAGCAAATGTCAGCTCAGTTCCTCTCTCCCCCCTCTATCCCCAGGGATGGCAGGAAGCTTTTGCAGCTTTCCAGACATATGTCTTCTGGGCTTCTCCAAATGCATTGTTTGTTTAACATTCTCTAGGGATCAGAGAGTGCATGGGACAATACTGTAATAGAAAGAGGCCTTCTCTATTCTACCAAGCAATTAATGAAACTCATTTCTACCCCGGGTACTTCTCAGTCACAAACGAGCCCTCTTGCTGAATCATCATCATCATCATAATGTCCTTGTTTTTCTGTTGCGTTCTCTGGCACCTGGCATCTTCTCAACTTTAATTAGCGTATGAGACCTAATCCAACGCTACTAATATCTGAGTCTTTCCCTGTATCTAGCTTCTCATTTCTGCTGATACCCACCCCTGATAAAAATGGATCTTACGCTTGTTCTGGCAATTACCTCCGCCCACTTTTACTTCCCTCATAGTTTGTCTGCTTTCCATACATGGCTGGAGATTATTAACATCGGGAGTTCCACAGCAAAATACCCTCCAGCACACAGCACAGAAAACCTATTATTAATCACAGGGAAAATCTTCTGAATATATTTTAAAGTAACAAAACCAGCAAGACAAAACCCACCATACCAAGAGTTTTAACTACCTCATGTGAAGCTACTGGTGTGAATCAAATGTGGTAAAGAGGTGGGAAATTCTCTCCCCCCCCTTCCCCAACAAACACACCACATCCATAAGACTGGCAGGAAAAATGGTGTTGTGATGCTGAGGCTGTTCTTTTCAGTGATGGCTTTACACCTTCTGCAAACATGCAGGGGAATTAATACAAGAGGTTATTCTGTGATCTCGATCAGAATGATTTCAGATGTCAAGGGGAAAAAAATAACCCTTCTCAAGCTAGAAAAAAGCAGAGATGAGTCACACAAACAAACTGCTGTGCAGTGTTGCCAGATACTTATCAGAGGACTAGCACAAGCCTGGAATAGAAGCTGAAGCACCGATGTAGTAGGTGGTGGAACGACAGCTGCTTACTGCTGCAGGAATGGTCATGCTGGTTGCTGTTCCTGCAAAACAGTTTCTCTTTATCCTTTGTGTACAAAGGGCAGAAACACAGACCTAAATGTTGTTCAAGAGGGCCTTCATAAATCAGGGGTCCTTTGCTTGTATTGGGAAGGTCACCTTTTAAGATCTGTCTGTAGCTAGGCTAAGAAACACTTCGCAAGAAACTGAGGGCCAAACTCAGTAGGTATCAGAACCACATCTGCTTATGGCTGCAGTCAGCAACTGTCTCACAACCCAATGCTTGCACATTATAAAAGAGTTAACTGTTTACTTGCTTAACACAATCAGAAGTAGGGAAGGCTTAAGAAGATCTCCTAAATCAACATTTGTATTTGGAATCAAACTTGACTTGGAATCTTCATCTGCCAGTTCTGAACTATTTATAATCTATAACCGTTATTCAAGACAAACAATCCAAGGCTGATCTTCTCCTTCTTTTATCTTCTTCTCTAGAGGCTCAAAAGACAAGCAAGAATTCTCTATTAGTTTTAAACAGAATATAGGAAAGTTAATTACAGTTGCTTAGGATTTTGTGTTGGAAACTTCTAGTGGGATAGTCAGTCGGTAGAGCATTTCTGTAACCTCAGGTCTCAATGTCCTTGGTCCACTGGACAGCATCCTCCAGTAAGCAAGAAGAGTCTTTAGTTACTTTTTTGTTATGATTGGAAAGCAAATTCTTCTGTGACAGAGATGTATGTCAGGGACAAAATTTGGATAGCCATCAGAAAGTAACACTGTAGGAGAGTGAGTATGCCTGACATTCACTACTATCTCTAGATTTGCAGAGTGTTTTATGGTGGGAGGACATTTGTGAGGGCCCTAAGCAGAAAACAGCTCAATTTTCCTAGAAGGCACAAGGTATAAAATAGGCTATTTTATTTTCTAAATTTACCAAATTTCAGGTTAACATGGGTGAGAGACTGTTCAAATGGAAGGTGTGATCCTGTAATCAGACTACACTCCATGTTACAGTGGAAATTCAAAGCCAAAAGACACTAGTAGTACAAAAGAGACACTATTAATCTTCACATCAGGTAAAAATGAGGAGTGCAGAGTTGGGGGAAAACCTGAAATAGTTCTGCCTTTTCGTATTACTGCTGTTTTAAAAATATTCTCTCTTCAGCTGTAAGGAACCAAATACATTTTTGTTCCACAGTTAAGAACCTTAATCAAATTATTGACCAAAGAGGTTTTTGACAGATAAACACCCAGAAATGCTGCTAATGGAAGACGTTGCTGTTTAAGGTAAATTCACTTCTTCCTCAGTTCTACAAAGAAGGGACTGACAAGACAAGGGACTGGCAGGGGTTAATAGCTGTGGGTCTCCTGGGGGTAGCTGTAACCACCTCCATTGGAGAGGGCAGGGTGTGCTGCAGGCCTGGAGGCCTTTTGTACTGCATGGTGCTGTATGTTTTGGAAATGCCTCAGAAATATGGTCATTTTGCCTCTCTTTTATGTTGTAGTGAGCTCAGCTAAAGGGCAGCTGCTTCTCCTTCCCTTCCCTCCTCCCATCCCCAGCTTAGGCTGCTCAGCCTCCTGAGAAATTGGAGAGGGGCTTTAGTGGAGTGAAAGAGGATAGAAGGAGAGAAGGAAAAAAGTTAATAATTCTACACAGACAGTCTATCAGAGATGTTAAGGGAAGAAAGTGATCTCAGCTGGGCTTCCCCTCAGTGCGTCATGCTTTTCAGCTCCTTTCATGCGAACTTCTCCCCCTGCGTCCCCATCCTGCCACTCTTTAGTCCCCATGTCTCTCTCTTTCTCTCTCTCTCTTTTTTTTTCTTTTTTCTTTTTTTCTCCCTCCACCTCTCCACACATTTCTATCTTTTGTTTTTATTTCCCCCCCTGCTGCTTTCCTTGATAGAAATCTCACTCATGCATTTCCCTTCCGGATTTCTATGGGGTTATTTTGTCCTCTCTCTCTCTGCGCCTTGGTCCCCTTTTCTTTCTTTGCCTCTTGTCCTAGAGTAAAACAGCCGCCTCCCTGCTGGGCCAGGATGACAGTGCTGTTAGCTTTCCCAGTGCCAGCCCTTCCCACATCTGTGCAGCTTTTGTCCCAGGGCAGAGGGGGATTTGGAATGGTCGGTTGGCAGCGCCAGGGAGACTGATGTAAAAATGAGGTCCAAAAGAGAGGGGAAAGGGAATTAGGAGGAGGGCGTGAGATGGTTTAAGAGAAGCACAAGCAAAAATAAAATAAAGAAGTGCGGGGCACAGATCAGACTGTGTGTGAGTTGGAACCATCTAATTTCAGAGATAGAGCAGAGGGAATGAAATGAACAAATTCTGGATGTTGCTGCAAATTGAGTAACCCCAATATCTAGGTCTTAAGTATGTCTGGGGTGGAACTGGGTTGCTCCCATGAGATGCTTTATTTGGAACAGTTTGCTGGAGAGCCCTCTTTGTATGTGGCACCTACTTAGGTTTGTACTCATGGACTGCCCACTCAGTCCTCAGCACTTGGTTCCTCTGACATAGTGTTGCTGTTTCTTCCTGTTCCTGACCAGTTTTCCTTTATCCTTGGTTTTCCATCTCACCAGACCTGCTCTGCTCTGGCTCTTCTGTCCTCTCAGATCATATTCTTCTAACTTATCTCCTTTACTCCTAATGTTTTAACCTTTTTTTTCTGTTTTTCTCAACTTACCAGGGTAAGTACCTCTATGCCCAGTGCAGCCAGTCCAGACACTGTGCTCTACCATTGCATCACAACCTTCCTTGTCCCATCTATGAACAGAAATAGACTATTATTAAGTTAACATTGCAGGTCATTCCTTGTTACCCACCTGGGGGATGTGGTGTTGTAGTAAGCCATGGGGAATCACATTTATTTTTGAACAACGTGATGTGATTTTCTTTAGAATGCACTGTGTTTTAAAAAAGGAGAGAGGCTAATGAGCTTGGAGAATTGCCATAGTAGGCATGCAGGTGCACTGTGCCCTGGGGACTAGGCATGCTAGTTTTTTTGACCACCTCTTTCACAGAATGGTGGAATATAAAGGTAAGGAGCTATCTGCAGTTCCAGGAGCTATGGCAGCCAGCTTCCCCGACAATACTGCCTGTATATGTTGTAAAAGGAGTGAGGGAGAGACGAACAGCACTGACCCACTTCAACACATATTCAGTGAAATAAGTGAAGAGAAGTTGTGTGTAGGTCTTTGTAAGTAAATAGTGTGAAATTCCTCAGTTTCAGGTGAGATTTTGCTGTAAGCTTGAGGACCCTTGAATCTGAAACTCACACTGTGATGAAGAGAAATATTCATGAAAAAGAAGTAAAATTCCTATAAAGTTTCACTGTTCCCCTTGCTAACTGCCCCATACCATCTGGCACTATGCTCCAGAGCAGTGGAGAGAAGAATAATAAAGCAGACTGCAAAGGGAAAAGTTCTTCTTTTTTCAAATGCAATCTAGATCCTAGCTTTTCCATATCGTTGTGATTCAATGATGGAATTTACTGCTATAAACATCTGCCTGCAGTGAATATCAAGAACAAAAGGACATTAATGTAAATGAATTATTTTGTCCCACTTAACAAAAATCTTTTCTATTTTTCTTAATCTTACTTTCCCGATCATTGCTGACCAGTAGAGTACAGGATTTGCATATCAATATAAAGACCGCTGGGAATATTCCACCCTGATCTACATTCTATATAGTGCTATTAAATGAAGTAGCACACGGATGTCATTCACAACAGAATTTGGCTAATTTCAACTTCTTAATGACATTTTCCGTCTAATACTAACAATAGATTTTAACTTGTTATATATCAGGGTTTCCAGTATATCAGCATTTTCAATGCGCTGTACTTATGTGAACCACTTAATTGAGCAAGGTGAAGAGTGAGAAAATAAGATCCATGAATATTCATTTCCAGTATAATTTAAAGGCTGCTCCTCTCTGACGCTGGCACTCCAGCAGTGACTGTGCATTCAGAATTTTGCTAGTGCAAGGGCTTGTGCAAACATTACCTTGAAGTTTAGCATATGCGTGCTAATTGAGCTTTCAGTTGGTTTCTTTTACATATTTGCACTGAATACTTTCTCCTGATAGTTGTGCTCCTAAAGTCATGCAAACAAATGCTACGTGACATACTTGACTGTCTTTTGCAGGTCCATCTGAATTACTGGACATGACAGACAGTGAAACGTAAGTACAATCTACCCTATCTCCTCAATACATGTGTTACAGTAGCAGACGTCTCTCATTTTTCATAGTGGCACATCTCTTCAAAAACAATCAATCAACTATAACCCTCCCCCCCCAAACACAAACAACAGCAGCAACACATATGGCTTTCTGGCCTAAAACAAATGTTTCTCGAGCTCCAAAAAGGTTTTCCTCTCTATTGCTTCCCATTACTCATTAGTCTTTCTAGAGAGATACAAGTCCAGCATTGTGCTTCAGTGTTTCCAGAGTCTAGTAGCTGAGGGACCAACATGTAGGATTAATTCCAAAAGTCAAGACGTAACTTTTCTTGCTCAATTCCTTTTCTTTAGTCCCTTTTTGGTTCATCCAGAATGCTCTGCTTTAGCTGTTCTAAATGGCCAGAGCAAATGCAAAGATTTCTATCAATTACTTAGAACCTCAGTCATCTCTGATATTATTTAAAAAGTCTTTACTTTCCAATTCCCAGCTGTTCAATATCTTGTTGTATAATCACGATATCACAAAGAGTATGGGAGGGATCCATGAATAATCCTGGAAAGCATATGAAATATATGGGAAACAAAACAGCCTTTCTCATAGGGGTTTAGCCTATAATTCCCCATCCCACAGTTGTCCTCAGCTAATGAAGAATGTCAGGAAGGTTCTGCACAGGGTCTGTGGGCAATCCAGGGGTGATGGAGTCTAGATGGACTGCCTGCTTCTCCTCATGCAGTTGTAACAGCACAGACACTGAAATAAAGTTCAAGTGAATGTAGCTATGAGGGATTCCCTTTACAAAGGTTCCTCTACTCCTAACTCTTTAAAAGGGAAGGTTCAAGCTGTATGTGCCAGCATGAATTTGCCTTTTGATCCTCAGTGTGAAATCAGGTAGCACCCCATTCTTAATTTAGCTCTCATGCAGCAGAGAGAAATTCATTGCAATGCTGCCTATTAATATTTCAACTTGCCCTGTCAAGGATTGAGACTGAAATTCCTTTCTGGTCAGGTATGTGCAAGATCTGCCCTACTAAAGGCAATTCTTGTCCTTTGTTATTTTAGGGGATATGTAACAGCTGTTCTTGTTTGACACTAGTCTTATGGACACCACTTGCAACCCACGCAAAGCATACCTCCTCTTCTTTCTAGTCAAAGCTGGACAGACTTTTTTAACCTTGTTGGCACAGCCAGCCTCAGAATCCTGTTACATGTAGCTCTGGCCTGAGTTGAGGAGCTTTGCAATAAACCTGCACTGACTACACAGCCTTCTGTTTTGAAAAGCATGTGTTCAAGCTTCTCTAGTAGCTTACTAGTCCAACGGTAGAGAACAAAACCACAAAACTCCTCTCATATATCCATGAGAGCCAGGTGTCAGAACCAGGGCAGTAAAGGTAGCTGTCATGGCTTTGATGGACATGATTTTTCTATTATGCCTCCAAGAAAGAGGCTCACGTAAGAAATAGTAGGAAGAAAAAAATGCTGTTACAGTTTAGCCTACTGTGAAATAAGGTCTTTGGTTTGCCTTTGCAGCAGTTAACAGAAGTGCTGGTTGGATGGGAATGTGACGTTCAGCTCTCTGAATATAAAAAATCTGTGCATGTTTCTTTCCCACTCCTCAGAAGTTCTCCATCTGCAATTTGCACATTACAAGTTTTCTTACCGAATCAAACGATGTAGATGGTAAGGGAGAGAGGGTACAAGTCCACCTCTGCTGGCAAAATGCAGCTTTGCAGAAATACATCATCTATTCATCGCACCTTATACTTCATAAATGTACATTGGTGGGATGCATCTCACTGCTGGTTTCTGTACTTTGGTCTAGGGGTGAGACGGCATTACATAAGGCAGCCTGCCAGCGCCATCGTGCCATCTGCCAGCTCCTGGTGGATGCAGGAGCCTCGCTGAGAAAGACGGACTCCAAGGTAACCCAGCCCAGTCGACCAGTTATAAAACACTGCAGCCAAGCGAGACTGATCAGCATCCGTCCCTGCTGTGTGCATGATTGAGGCTTCCTTGTGTGTGCCAAGAGCAGCTCTTTTTTACGCAAGCTATTTTTATTTAGAAAACTGTATTGATTGAAACAAGTACAAGAGACTTCAGTTCAGTCCCCAACATGGGTCATCTTCACTATAGTGAGAGCCTGGCCTCAAACTATTCAGTGTGCTGGGTGTGAATGAGGCATCTCCATGGCACAGCAACATCCTTCTCCTGTGTGGTCAAAAGAGAGGCCTGTGGGCAGGGACCACCTGGGGGAGTCTTGGTTTTTGATTGCATAGTGTCTGTGAGGCTTGATTGTTGTGGCTGACTTGCTTTGTGAGGAGGGCTAACCATCATCTACTGCCCTCACTTGCCCCCGTGTTTATTAATGCAAAGCTAACCACAACCCTCTCTCCATGTAAGCTTAGCAGAGGAAGATGTCTGGGAAAAAATAAATCCTAGGAACAGCCTCTCAATACAACAATCTGATCGCTTGGGAACATGGTACAGAAGCTGCCCCTCTGGCATTTCTAAACATAACAGACCTGTGACCAGTATCTGAAAATTGGTTGGATGTCTGGATTCTAGAGTTAGAAGCAGTTTCACTGCAACAAGACAAAAAATTCCATGTTATGCTCTATGGAGTAGCCTATAAACCAGAGAGACCATCACTTTTTCATATAAGAGTACTATACATTGTAAAAGATAATTTCTGCAACATCTAAAATCCAGATAAGTGGCTTCTAAGTTGTTAATTTTCATCTATGCAGAAATCCAGGAAGCAAGAATGATTTTGTGGAGATAAATTAATGTGTTTTCAATATTTTTGATGGTTCATGATCAAGACTGTCCAATTCTACAGTAATCGTAGGGTAGCTCGGATAACAAAATAGCAAAGTGATGCACTGAAAAATAAAAAAAATTGACATGAGACAGAATGAACCACATTGAGCTCATCTCAAATGTTAGGAATCTCACTCTCCACATCCTTAGTAAAATTGTGCGTAGTTTGTGAAGTATGCTTTTCAAGTGTTATCTACAGTACTTTGCATTATATTCATTCACAGAGGGACTATAGCCCTTGAATGAAAACTCAGATCCTTCCAGCATGTGAGTCCTTCTGTGCAAGGTATCAAATAGCATGTCCTTATAGAGCTGAATTATTTGTCCTAAACCACACAAGGATTTTGAAAATCTTCAGAATCTCATGACTCTCATAGAAAACCTTGACTTGATACCAACTTTATTTGTTGGGAAAATAAGTAAATTCTCTGGATGCACTTCTGTACTTCCTGTAGTAATTTCTCTGGGTTGCACTCTCATCTGTTCTAAATATGTTGGCACAAGACTTTTTCTTCATCTTTCTTTGTTTTAGGGTAAGACCCCTCGTGACAGGGCTCAGCAAGCTGGTGACCCAGATCTGGCCTCCTACCTGGAGAGTCGACAGAACTACCAAATGGTTCCCCATGAGGATCTGGAGACAGCAGTCTGATGTCTGAAAGCGGCAAAGAGGATCCTTGGAAATAGCAAGGCTGCACCTGAGCACTTGGGCATCGTGTGAGGAAGAAGCTGATGGAATCAACGTGTCTCTTGCCCTCGTGGAAAATATCTGAGGACATGCCACCAGTTTCTAAGGGCTACTGAGTCTTGCCACGGAACAGTTAGGTTCCATAAGATAGCCCATGATGGATGAGGTGGGACACTCAAAGGTCTGTGGAATCCATGGGCCACGGAAATTTACCTTTATTGCTTCCAGCAAGTAGCATGAACTTCTCCCATGTTCATCTGTACAATTTATTAAAAAACAAGAAAAAGAAAAAAGAGAAGTTGGTGTGGGGGAACCAAACTAACTGGGACATTAAAACACCAAGCCAGGCCCTCCTCCATCCCTACATTTTCCTGCATACCTTTAATTCTCCCATTCATCTCACTTGTCATCAGTTAAATAGTACCTGTTATCTCTGTGTTTTCACAAATGGTCAGGCAGTAGCAGAAATTTTGAGGAGCTCTGGATGCCCTTAGGAAAAAACATTTTTACCTGCTGTGTTCCCTCCCTTGCTGTCCCATCAGAAGCTGCTTCCTCAGTGATCAATCACTGGGGAGTTTTCTCACTGTTGGAGAGAATTCTGCCTATTGCCTTGCTTTCTAGGGTGTGGGACACAGTTAAATTTACAGCAGTAACAAAATCGAACGTCCTCATTGTTGCTGGGTATGTGGTTACGGTATCCTCATGAGACAGGCGTTTGATTGGAAAGGAGTTATATGGGATATTAAGCATTGTATGACAGAGCAGAAATCTACCCCTAAGGTTTCTTGCATCACCGTTGAGCTTATAATGACCAACTGGGTTTGCTCAGGTTTCAGACCAATCTAAAAGCTGATAGCTATTTTTACTTCTGGCAAGATGGGTTTTACGATGGGGAGAGGAAACCTGGAAGGCTATCTGTCAGCCATGAACAAATGAACAGGCATTGCCCTGGTCATATTGGGAATAGGAAAACATCCTCTGGCTGAGCCTGTAAACTACCTGATTCCCCAAGGGATGGGGAACAAAGTTCTAAAGAGAGGATCTCCCCCTGGAGAAGGACAGGCAGCAGCTCTTTGCCTCATTACTTTCTATAGACTTGGAAACTTAAACTTGCTTAGCCACTATAAAGGCCAGTTGTGTCTACTGTACTCGTCTGTTCTCTGTCTTACCTCAAAGATTATAACCACAAAAGAAGAAAAAGCAGACATACACAGACATACGTAAAATGTTCATCTTCAGGTTTTCAATCACTAAAGACAATTCAGCTGCCAGAAATAGCAGAGCTTCCACTTTGCTCAGTTCTTATGAAGATCCTCATGGCCCACTTTTGGCATAATTCTTGCAATAGATTTTTGAATTTTGCTTTGCTGTTTGCTTTGAAAGATCCAATGGTGTTTGGTTTCACATGCATTGCTAGGGGAAGGTCTCCATTAGATGGTGATCATCAGGATTACATGCAATTTGGAAACCATGGAAATAACTCAGGTCATTATTCAGATAAGATTTTCTTCTTCCTTATTAGAAGTTGTAAAAATGAAATGAATGAGATTCCTTCCTTTTTCTTTTCTTCCCTCCCTCCTTCCCACCCTCTCTCCCTTCTCTTTTCTCCTTCCCTTCCTTTCCCTCCCTGCCTTCTTTCATTCCTGCCTCCTTTTTTTCTTTTTTCTTATTTTTTTTTCATTTTTTTCCTTTTCCTTTTTTCTTTTTTTTTTCTTTTTTCTTTTTTTTTTTTTTCTTTTCTCTTCTCTTTCACTCTTTCCTTCCTTCCTACCTTCCTCTCTCTCTCCCTCTGTCCCTCCCTCCTTCTCTCCTTTCTCTCCTCCTTTCTTTCTTGACAAGAGTGATTGTTGTGGCAGAAAGGGAAGAGCTAAAATATATATATATTATTATTATTTTTTTTCAGTTTTCAAAAGTTCATTTGATATGAGCAAAATATTTCTTTAGTATTTCTTCCTCTGGAAGGAAACTATATATATTTGTAATCTATAGATCAATGGTGACATGAAATGTATTTTGTCTTATTTTCTATCTTTACTTTACCTTTCTTGTTTAAAAAATAAAATATGAAAGCCAAATTCCTTCCCTTGATAATAATCCAGGGGCTTGTGGCAAAGGTGTATATATTAGAACAGAATTTGGCAAATGTTAAAACATCCGAGTATAATTTTTGTGTATGTGAAACTTGCATAAGGAAGATCCTCATGCTGTGGTTTCATAGTAGGCCTTGCATCATTTCCCAGCTGTGAGGAAAGACAACACTGTAATATTTCTATATATTTGACTAAAAATATGAATGATATTAGTATCAGTTGTATCTTTTTGCTGTTTTACTGATGTAAGAAACCAAGGAAGCTTCAACGATACCGGGGGCTGGATTCCGTCCTGTGCTGAGGCCAGACTGGGGCCTGAGCAGAGGATGCTGAGAGAGCACCTTGCAGCTCCCTTGTCCTGAAGTCCCATGAAGAAGGTGGAACAATAAAGGCTTGCTCTGATCACAGGTAGCCTCCAGAGGCCACGTGCAAATTGTTGCAATGAAGCCAGGTCCGATCCCTTTCCATCCCCAGTAGTCCATCCCTTGTGATGCATCCCTCTTCCGTGGGGGGTGCCCACAGCAGGGACTGGCTCTGGAGCAGCTTGTCAGGAATGGTCAGACTTCCCGAGCTCCTTGGTGCCATTCAGGCTGCTGAAAGGAGCTGGAGCACACAACAGAGCCTGGCATGCTTTCTCCCCTGGCAGCTGGAGTGCCATGCTATGATCAGAGTGAGGTGGTCATGCCTCTGGAAAGCTTCCTGCTGTGTATATGTGGTAGGAGGCAGTTACTGCGTGATGAAAATTAAACCCCAGCACTGGAGATAGGAGAGGAGCTGGCTGTATGTAGTGCCTTTTAATATTCAAGGTGTCCCAAAGCACTGCACAAGTAATGCATAGATACTGGCAATCTATTGTATATGTAGATAACAGAGCATGTACTTTTTTTTTTTTTTTCTGTGATGGCTCACACACAGCCAGGGATATCAGAGAGTGGTTCACTAAGGGATAGAGCTTGGGGCCAGGATACTGCAGGGTTATTTCCTACTCCTTCCCCAGTGCTACTGTATTCTCAATTTTGGACAGCCACCACAAGTGGCTCTGCAGCAGTTAACAGTGACACATACATATTGAATCTCTTGAGCACTGGGGGCTTAGCTTAGTACAGTATCGTTGTGCCTACACTGTGCAGGGCCCAAATTTCAGCATGCAGCTGGGAGCCCACTTAAATTACATGTAAAACATTTTGATTTACTAAAATTGTCTGTGGCTGTGTCTATTTATGTGTGTATATTGCTATATATATGTATATTTATGAATATCAGTATGCATATATATAGACTCATGCACACTTTTAGAACTGTGCCATTTGAATGACAAAGTACCTAGGGATGCTCAGCTACTGAGGTTGCCGGACTGACAAAATGTCATTTTCCATTTTAATTTGTTATTAAAGGGGACCCTTTTCAGTAGAACTGAGGAGCTCCTGAACTGTTCCATTGTACTGGTTTGACTATCTCATTCTGGAGTAACATGGAGGGAAATAAAGTATTTATAATGTTGATAAAATAAACTTACTTTTGTTATTTAATAGCATCAGTTACTTTTATTATTTCACACTTCAGTGCTAGAAATATATTTATGTGTTCCAAGGCACGATAGTGTCATACATTTCTCACTAATTATAGCATCCTTCAATAGTGTGAGGTGTGAGTCTGAATGACTCATATAAGACAGGAGTTCAAGGCAAATATTTGCACTGGCTTACAAAATGTACCTCAGAGTCCAGTGGCTCTTTCACCATTTTACATGGTGGCTTTTCCACGGTTTTACACTTTAAGATGTCTGTAGATGTTTTTACTGACACCTGTCACCCTTCCTTTTCTCCAGCAGACATGGAATTGCTCAGTCTCCACTCATGATGCTGTAGCCTGGATTTCTGACTACATGAGATGTCCCCTGCTACATAAGGACCATCACATAGAAGCACTATAGGCACAAAGAAAATAGAACAAAACCAATGTTTGTTGCCATCGATCTTCCCAGTTGTATTTGCAGAGATGAAGCCGTTGTAGATGAATAGATTTATTTTTTTTTTCCTGGTGGTATGGAAGTGTAAGTTCTGTTTTAGCAGTATTTTTTGTATTCTTTTGCTCATTTTTGTCTTTTTTTTTTTTTTTTTTTTTTAAACTTATTATTTTTCTGTGACAATGACATGCATGGTAATGAAAATCAGTAACGCACAACCTCACCTGGAAGGTAGCTATTTTCTTTTCAGCCAACCCAGATACCTACTATGGGGTGTGTTTATGTGTTCCAGTTTGTCAAGAACATGTGGAGGAGATCTGTCTGGGCAAAAACTATGACATGGGCATGGTACATTGGTAGCCTCAAGTAGCCTTAGTCTTGCAGGTGTTTAATGGTACTCAAGAAATTTATGGATGTACTGGAAACATGAATGCATTGCAATCACTCCAAGGACAATTCTGTTCTTGCATTTCCCTCCAAAAGGGAAGCAGTTCTCCTGCAGATCTATATGAGTGTGTAATTTTCTTTCCCTCATTTTTTTGCTTCTTTTCCATCAGACTTAACATCCATGGAGGAGTACTTTGTAAGAATGGAGTTTAAAATTCTGTATAACAGCTCTTCTACCATGTTGAAAGTAACATTTCTTTTTCCATTATATCTGTTCTTTTCCATTCATCAGACATTATTTCCTCCCTTTATTTTCCTGACTAAATCTGAGCCAAAACAATATTGGGTCATTTGCTTCCTAATTAATCTAAACAATCAAATGTGAGTATCTTCAATTATTTCAGCAGTCTTTAAAAGACCTTACCATAAATCTGTGCCTTTCTGGATACTTGTGAAGCTACAGGACATAGTGTTACAGGGTTCGCTGCGGTGGTACTCATCTTTTCATTTTGCTTTCTTAGCAACAATGCAGACAACTATTTTTCTTAGTAATGGATAGCTGCAGCTTTTAAATCCCAGAGCTGCCTGCCAAGATCAGTTGATTGCAATGGAGACTCAGTAATGTGCCAAAAGTGACTTGCCAGCATATTGATGAAGACCTGAATTTTATATGGAGAATGGGTCTTGAGCTTCAGCGCTTTAACTCCCTTTGGAAGTGCCAGAGGCAGCGCATGGCTGCCCTGTGGAAATGCTTTAAGAGGAGTTATAACCTAACCCAGCACTCAGGGCAAACAGATTATACAGAGGGGCAACATGTCCCAGCATTTGCTGAGGCATTACCAACGCCAACAGACAGCACCATCTTGGCTTAGGCTGCCCAAAAGTGGGCTATAGGTAGCTGGGAAGTTCCTCACTTACAATTCTCTTTCAAAGTTGGCTTGGGAGGGATGAGCTACCCGGCAGTCAAAGCAGTGACTGTGGTTAAGCGTACTCCAAGCTATGCTGTGGGGCACCATGCTGCTTCTGACTGCCTTGCCTGAGGCCCTCTGTAGGTACCAGAGCTCAGGGGCCCCCCTTTCTTTCCCCAGCACATTTCCAGCACCCCTGGCCAGGACGGTGCCAACAGAAAGCAGCATTCTCTTGCCCCCCGTAGTTATGTGCTGGCGCAGTGCCCCCTACCTTGGCCAAGGGATTTCCTGGCCTGCCTATGGTGCCGCTACTGCAAAGGGGGAAAATTCCTCCCTCAGGCCTTGATCATGCCAGTAACTTCATTACATTTGACTTCAGTGATTAGGCAGGCTTAGAGCTGAATAACCTTACTGTGTTCAGCCATCAGAGTGCATCTTGTCTCCTGCCTTATTTATAAGGTGCCACATTCCAATCTCAGCTGCAGTTTCTTGTTTCCCAGATTTTTTTTTTTTTTTTTTTAAAGACAATCTATCCTATGCAGTACACATGTATTCAGTTACCTAGGGAGTGGGGAAGACAAGCAGCTTGTTTTAAAATTCCTCATTCTGATGTAGCACGTCTTCTTCTAAGAAGTCTAAGTGGGGGGTGCCTTGCAACAAAAGCAGGTTTTGACATAAACACATCTATAATTCTGGAAAGAATTTTATACTTAGCCCTTTAAAAGCATTCAGCTTATGATCCTGCCTCCCTTATGTGGAGGAGATTTGGGGAATCTAAGGCAGCAGTGATTCTCTTGACACAGACATACAAAAGGTGAATACCTCCGAGAGCAAATGACAGACAATCTTCAGAAAATGGTTTATATTATTTTGTCCTCATCTACTAGAGACAGAACTCTGATTTGGGAATGCTATTTCAGAGTTCCCAAGTATGCTAACAGCTCCAGCTCTCATATACAAAGTACATGGAAGCTGTAGCAATTTGACATGCGAGAAATAAGCACTATTTGTTTTAGCAATACAGTACTACATATGTAATTGCTTCATCTAGACCAGCCTCCTTTTGCGGGCAGAGTGTAACACCTGGCTCTTCAATTAGTCCCTGTCTAGGAGGATGCTTGATGTGTAACCTACCACTCAGCAAAGTGTGCGTGGTGCCAATCTGGTGCTCCATTATGACAAGTGCTGCAGCAATTAGCTAACTGCTAATGCATGAAACACAGCCGCAATTCATTTCTAAGCTTCACCCTTTATTTTAATGAGAAAAATGACCTTCTGGTTCCAACTGTCTTAACGACCTTCAATTATCACTTTTTTTTTTTCTTTTTTCTTTTTTTTTTTTTTTTCCTTTTTTTTTCACTCAAGCCTGTGGCCAAGCAAAGGGAGAACACAGCACCTGTTCCTACAGGTATTCAGGAATGTAGGTCCTGTCTGGGAACTGTAGGAACCAGTAAGGTTTGTAGGTATGGAGGAGAAACTCAAGAAGGTTTTGAGCATGATTCAACAGACATGAACAAATTCTACTTGGCTAGTTTGGCTCTAATGGGTAGTCTGCCTTTTCTAGGATTTTTTCTTTCCTTTTCACTTTCTCTCTCTCTCTCTCTTTTTATTGTTATTAATTATTATTATTATTATTAGCTATTAACACAGGAAATGAAAGAAGGCAAGATTAGAAAAGTAAAACTAAGCTGGAACCTGGGAATGGGGACCCTACAGAATGGATTCCATAGTCATTGTTATTTTCTGGGCAGAGTTGCAGTGCTAGTTGTTGAAGATCACTGTAATGAGCAATTTTGCACCATAATCAGATTTATCCACTTTTAATAATGTGAGAAGGGGCTATTTCTTCTCCAAGCTCACTGCTCCCAATATTTATGTCATCCATATGCAGGGGGCATCTTGTTCCTGCCCCCACTGGTATCACCACACAAGCTTCTGGAGCTCACTGTTCTCTTTGCAAGTCTTGAGACCTCATGAGGCGATATAAGATGCACATCACCTCTCCCTTTTCCTTAGCCATATCAAAGATTTTGTTTGTAAATTAATGTAAACAAAGCCACATCAAAAGATATGACTACTACAGGCCACAAAGCAAATTGCTGTCTTCTCTCTACTGTTCTCCATTTCAGACCTCTTCCCAGAACCATTTTTTTTTTCTTGATCAGAATGGGACAACTGTTGTTAGTTACGTTTACTTTAATAGGAGCTGGGTGCAGCTGTGAGTTGTTTTCTCCTGTGGTTTTGCCACCATTGTAACAGTGTCCCTATCTCCATTGCACAAGGGAGCAGCACATTCATGTCAAAGCTAAGAAAAGAAGTACGCTTGCTGACAGCTAATGGCAGGAAGGAAATGGAACATAATTTTATTTAAATTTGATTTAAAATCATCTTGAATGCTCTCTTTTTTTTTTTTTTTTTTTTTTTTTTTCTACTTTGTCCTTTTCAGTCCCTTTTCACTGAAGTCTTTGCTTCTTCTATCACTGCACTTTTCCTTAACTCATGTTACCTTGATTTTTGATGGAAAGGTCAAAACCCTGCTCAGTTGTTTGCCTCTGGGACACTTTTGCTTGACCAGTGTCACAGATGGCTGGATGTCCTCTGACCACACCCAAACATGGATAGGAATAATAAAATTCTGCTGTGCTAGCAGTGAGTCAGACATGCAGCACTAAAGGCACCTCTGAGGATAACTGTAACGTGCCAGGATTAAGCAGATGGGAAGCATGATAGGCTGGGGCATTTCACACCTGTGGGGTTGATTACAACCTTTCCAGGCTTAGTTTTAATATGAAGAGGGGAAAAGTCTTTTTTTTTTTTTTTTTCTTTTTTTTTCTTTTCTGTTAAGTATTTTTTGCCTAGGCAAATGTGACCATACTGCTCTGTGACATACTCGCAAGAAGTGGCAGCTGCTTTCAATTGGCGAGCAAGTGTGCTGGTCTCTGGTGTGAAATGGCTGGCCTTGCTGCCGCACTGTTTTCTGCTCAGCTTGCATCTCAGAAAAATCACAGGGAGATGGCAGAGGCTTATAATTTTTTTTTTCTTCTGTTCCATTTGCATGTCACTGCAGAGTGATTCTCTTCCATCTGCCTCCTTTGATCACAAAACAGCTTTGGGAGAAAAGAAAATAAGTGGCTGAGCCTTCAAAGCCTGAAGAGGCCCCTGGGAACTTCGCATCCCTCTAGCTCAGTGCTGCACCTCACAGATCTAGGGAAAGGGGGTGGCTTACGTGCAGAAAAATCCATATATCACCTTTCTGGCAAAAGTATCACCTCTTTGGAGGCTACGTATTCTAGGCACCCTACCACGAGCCAGGCAGAATCTAAAATACGTAAGGACATTGGTAAGCCTGTAGGAGCTGCCTTCTTTACATAAGGGCTCTTCAAAGCTCTTCTCATCAAGTGTGTTTCTCTTCCTAGTGCTGGGGCAGGGCAGCAGCTCCAGTGGCAGTGGGGTCTCTTACCTATTTCCTTGCACAGCAGACAGCACTGGACTGCCCTTTGTGGTGACATCCAGCTACCCTCACACTGCGGACTGCATGTGCTCCATGTCCTGCAACTCCACTGGAAAGCAACATAAATAAGGGTTAAAATCCCTCCTCTAGGTTGATGGGTTTGGGAGTTGCTAGACTTGGCCATTGGCCTGCAGTGCATTGCGGAGGGGAATGGAGAGAATTGGGACTGCCAGCATCTCTCTAGAAGTGTCTGCAAGGTGAAGTGTGCTTTCACAGAGGGAAATGAAAGTTATTTTTCTTCTATCTTTATTATTTTGTGCTGTAAGCTCTGTGCCAGTCATTTTGGATGCAGCCAGTCTTTTAGAAACAGGAGTCTGTTGAATGATTTTGGAAAATCTAAAAAATGATGTAGCTGAGGACTTGTGTTCTGCGTCTCCCATGCAAACCTTCTGGCAGTCCATGGAGGTTTCAGTGTCCTCTCTGAGTCAGTGAGCAGAACATTTTGCTACAAACTACAGGCCTTCCTCTGTGCCACAGTTATTGCCACTTTTCTTCTGCACAGCTCTTACAACAGCTATGGCTTTGTAGCCTCTCACTGGGAAAAACTAAAATGCGTTCTGAGGAAAGATTATTTTCTTATGGATACAAATATCAGGCTGCAAATGCGTGCTAATGAAAATGCAATGTACGTAAGGGCTGGAGATGGTTTATGAGGCTGTCACTGCTAGCTCAGTGGGGATTTATTCTGAGCAAGAATCGACCTCTTATTTTATTAAAAAACATAAAGGTTATAAAAAAATTGATCACTATGTTTAATGATATGCTACTGTGTCATGGTAGTTTACAAGTCTGATCATGTGTCACATGAACATGTCACAGAATAGGGAAACACTGTGTGTTGTAATTAATCAGCATATCTCACCAGAGGTACTGTGGTTAAAGGAATAGGGCAGAGGGTAACAAATCAAGGGGCTGAGGTTTTATTCCTGCCACTGTCTTTGAGTCTCTATTGGGGAAGTTGTTTAACCTTGCTGTGCCTCAGTTTCCTTTTCTGTCTGATGGGAATGATATCACCACCACCCACAACCACACACTCAAGTAAGGTGTTTTGCTTTGCATGGCCAAAAACTTATGTATATTAACCATTCATCAGTTTCTCATTGTGTATAGTAATGTTGCTCCCACATGATATCCAGCTTCATCTGGAATCATTCCTGATGGAAAGTGGGAGTAGCTCTGTCCCATGCTTTTTAGTTAGGTTGACTTAATTGCAATAGTAAAGAGTGCTCAGGTGACATGTCTAGTCAATAAAAGCATTCAGGCCCTCCCTCCAGAGGATATTTTACTGAATTTTAGAGCAGTTGTATGCCATCATATTGAGTTCATTGAGCACTGTGGGTTTCATTTGTGAGGGCTTGTTGGGTTTGTCTCAGAAAACACCTCTATCTGTTGCCTCTGTTCTACCATTGAGGTATCACAGTAGCTTTTCCAACAACCCAGAAATCACCATCCTGTCTGTTGATGCAAAATGTTTCTAGGGAAGGAAGCCAAACATCTGAGGGAGAAGACTCCCTGGCCTTCACACTGGTATCTGCTCTGGCCACTGGGGAAGTGAGAGATAAAAACCGATGAACAAGGACAAGAGTAAGTGAAGAGCTAGAGAGCTGGGGATGTCACCTGCAAAAAAAGAACAAGGCTAAGACTGTGGTTTATCAAAGAAGGAGCTATGGTCAGGAGAGATGCTGATGAACAGGCTCAAGATGGAAAGGCTGTTTCCATCAGACTATACAATGGATACTCACTTGCTGCTTCCTAGAGGTGGTAGAGGATAAAATATAGATCCTGATCTGAATTCGCTCCAGATGAACGAAGGTGTGACAGAGGTCAGAATCTGGATGAATCCGTAATGTGTTTAGTCCCCTACACAGAATAGTAAAGCCAAATAATAAATGCGCATATTCAGCCAACATTTCATGGGCATCCAGAGTTCCAGTATTTGTACATATCCTATTATCTGAACCTACATCTGCTCCAGGAGTAGTAATAACATCACAAAGGGCTCTTTTATGCTGTCTGACCCCATGCATAATGCCCCGGAGCTGTGCGTCATGAGGCTGCCAGCTGGCAAAAGGAATCAGAGGCACACAGCAGCACCCATGAAATGAAGCTACATTTAACAGAAAATTAGGGTCCAGGTAACCAGCAGTGAAGAGGGACATGGGAAGGGGAAGGTGTTTTTCAATTTATTTATTATTATTATTATTTTTTTTTTAACTAAGAAAGTATTTTCTTCCCTCATTTTCTTGCATTTCCTCTTTATATGAAGTATCTTGATCACTGTGTTGCTAAACAAGGAGATTTTAAACAGGGGGAAGGAGGAAATCTGTATGCAGTGAAAGAGCTGGTTACTGTTCCTTTTGGACACTTTTTCTGTATTGTGACTTGTGTGGAAATGTACAGAATAAAAGTGAAGAAGCGCATGCCGTGGCTGGGCTGAGTTTCCTTCTGTTATTTGCCAGCAGAGCTGGGCTGCTGCTTCTGGCAGAGCTGTAAAACTAGCGTGACTCAAAAGCTGTGAGGAGTTAGGGGCAGTGGAAGAAAGGGACGCAAGGATAAAAGTTCTGCACGTGTGCCTTGGTGGGGGAGTGGATGGGAAGGGAGCGGTAGGCCTTTAGGTAGGCCATCTTCAGACTTGTGGTAACAAAAAGGGTTAAATCTTCTCAGTCTCTTAGTATGCCCAAATTGTTAGAAGAGATCAAGCAGAGACCAGCAGGACTGTAACACAGGCATATAGGTCACCTCAGGGCTGTATCTATACCTCTCAAGAGCATTTTGCCAGTGCACGCACTGATTCACTGCCCAGTTTAGTTTAGGTTCTTCATTTAACACTGTTTCGGGCTAACCCATAATCACATAATGGCGTCGTTTGTTTCTGCCCAGCTGTGTGTGGCTGACAAAATTTCTGTCATGTCCATTGCCTGCTCTCTCGCCTTCTTCAGCAGCTGCCCTGCCTGCCACACTTGTGAGCTTCCATGCTGTTCAGGCACTGAGATCCTTGTGGACTCTCCTGTGCAGCGTGGTACCTCCCCACGGTTCTGTTGTCACTCTTCCATCCTGAAGCCATATTCCTGAATCATTTCGTGGTGTTTCCCCTGCCCCGTCTGCCTGGGACAGGGCATGCCACAAACACACCTCCCTCACACATGGTTCTGGCCCCCACCTCTGCCCTGGGCCCTTTGATGTTCACCACTGCTGCTAGCAGCCAGCTGTGTGCTTGTCTCTTTTAAAAGATATCTTAAACGCCCTTTTCCTGCTGTCTCAGACAGCCCAAGAATATTATTATTAATAATAATGGTGCTAAGAAGACTAAAAGTTTTGCTTGTACTGGACTGGCTGGAGCTGGCAAAGGATTTGGTCTGGTTGTGGGTTATTCTGGGCCTTCCTGCACCATACAAAAGCAGTACCAAGCACAGCTTTGACATTTGTAAGTGCTGCGGTACAAAGCACTAGCTCCTCTGGGGTACCCTGCTGTAACAAGCTGCGCCAAATGGCTGGCAGCTGCTCGTTGGGAATGCCTGTTGAGAAGAGGTGCTCTCTGATGTGTTCAGAGCTGCCCTTACAGCAACATCTGGAGGTGTTCCACCACCTGCAGGCAGAGCTGCTTGGCCTGCCATTAAAAAAAAAAAAAAAAAAAAAAAAAAAAAAAAAAAAAAAAAGATTGAAAGATTGTGCAGCTTCGCATACAGTCCTTGCACTCCAAAACTCTTGAGTGTGGATGCAGCTCTGAAGAGAGCCCAATTCTTGCTTCAAATTCTTGCTGTAATTTTCCCTTGTTCTTCATCAGTTCAGCTGTTTTAGCTGCTTCAAAGCTGGTTTCTAGCCAACTTACCCTACAAAAATCTTTCATAAAGCTGGTGAAATTCATATATATGTGTATCCATATAAACATATGCACACACATACATAAAAATATCTTTCTCATGCACTTTCTTAAGTGGGGAATTCCCTCCTTCTTTTACATCTGAAATGTAATTTTTTAAAAATGTTTCTTTAAAAATCTTTGCCTCTCATAATTGCAACTACAATGGAAAAAAAAAAAAAAAAAAGCCATTCTCAGGAGAAAAAAGAAAGAAAGAATCCTGATGGGAATCATTTGCTTTGGGAAAACAACAACAAAACCAACACAAAAACAACAGCAACAACAACAAAAACCATCCTTGCGGTTTCACTTCAGCCAAGTGACTTCAGTATTTCCCTGCAGTTAAACTGCTGTTCTCTCTCACAAGGGATCTTTTAAACTAGGTAGTGATGCTTGTAAGAGACGTTGCCAAGGTTGTTAAGTTTAAAAACAGGTAAATATTGGAAGTGGTCCCATAATTTCAAGGTGTTGGCTCTCATATTTTCATGTTGAAGTGTTGATATTGATAGATGGGTATTACATTTGCAGCCGTATTAGTTCACAGCAGGCGTAACTCAGGACAGGGGAACTTTCAGAGCTGCTCCCTTTTTCTCCTTCTGATCCATCCATCTATAATCTTACGTGGCACTAGGTGCACATTTGTATTTCTGATTGACTGACTGTAGTGATAAGTGTAGTTTAACTATGACCGTGCCAACTACATGGGTACTACCAGAGAAATCAAAAAATTAAAAAAAAAAAAATAATAATAAAAAAAATAGGGATGAGTGGTGCTGCTGCTCTCATTTGTTAACGCAAGCAATCCTGCAGGTAGGAAAGTGAGCTGTGAATCCCAAGACCCAGAAAAATGAAGATTTTGTATCCCATGAACCTGAAACAGGAGCTACCCTGTGGGACTTAAACTCACATGGACAATCTGTAGCTTGATGGGAAACCAGGTGAATCACTGCCTGCTTAATATCTCTAATCAATTTGCTATCTAACAAGGGAGGTAACAGAAAGCAGTAGCACTGAGTATCAGAGGAATTTTTGTTGTCAGCCTAGTCTGTTCTGCATTTGCTACCAAAGCATCTAATTGCCTGAGAGGGAACTGTATGGGGTAATTCACTGTCATTTGAGAGGTATTTGGTTTTGGGATGCAGCATTCTGTCAAAGTTACAGGGAAGTAGAAGGCCTCTCATCAAGGGGTGGGTATAGGTCAATTTAGGTGCATATTTCTTTTATGCTGGACAAAAGGTTGAGTACACATTGTAGATGGAAAGTTATTTTTTTTTCCTTTGTTTGTTAAAGGTGATAGGAGAATAAAGAAGAGATTTAAAAATGTAATAGTAAGATTTAAAAGGTAGCTCTGAATGGTATTTTGGCTCCTGTAGCCCTATCCAGTCTGAACAAATCAAACAAAGCTATTGTGTGATTCAGAATAATATTTTGTGTCTAAAATTTTGTGGTTTTGTTGCTGACATATTTATCCAGTGGCCTGAGGATTCTATTCTCTAGAAATAGCGTATGATTACCTGCCTACTTCTGTTAATGTGTGCATGTATCACATCCATTTCTTTGCTGGCAGAACTAATGATGTTCTAACAAGCTCTGGTCTTTCTTATTCCATGGATGAATATATATTTATCTCCAGGAGTATCTGCATTTTGCTAATGGGTCTCAGTATCCTCCCATAAGTAGGTAATAGTGGGTTGCAAGGCACCATATATACTTTTGAGAGTCATTATTCTGGCTGTTTTCTTGTTCTCCTTGTTCCTCCATTCTGCCTTTCATCAAATGTAAGATGGAAGAACAGATATAATCAGTTGTGTCCAACTGAATGAGGTGATAGCAGAATAAAAGGTCACTCAGTAACCAACAGTTTCTCAGTGTCATACAGATATAAAAAGTTCTTTGTAGTCTTCACAGTCACTTGAGCTTTTAATTTTCAGTTATCCATAATCTAATGTTGCAGTGAGGGATGGAAATTTGGGATATAATAACAGATACAACCAAAAATGTGTTACAGTAAACTGCTAGACAGTTTGTAGATTTTAGATTTAAGCTTGTAGACAGAAATAAGTGTCCCCTAATATAAAACCATATGAGCAGTATGTCTGTAGCTGCATGAGTGCATGACTCTACAAGTCAGCCTGAAATTCTGACACTGGATTTCCAGTCAATCTGAATTGTGTTTGTAGTGCTCATTTCTAAAAAGTGACCTCCCCCTGGGAGACCTAGTTTGGTATTGCAGTGATTTGCAGCTCATTTTGGATATTTTTTCCCTTTGATAATGAGGGAGGTCAGACTTGTAGCTGGAAGTTAGGCATCTGTGTGCCTATGTGAGGAAAAGAGAATAAGGAATAATTAGGTTTGTTGGTCATTGTTTGATTTGGCATATTAATATCTTCTAACATTCTCATATTTGAAAGTGTTTTTTTTTTTTTTTTCCAAAGCCTCTATAACTTTTACACTTTTTTTTCTGTATTCTGATCTTAAAAGCCAGCAATCTAGATTTTTATTTTATTTTATTTTATTTTATTTTATTTTATTTTATTTTATTTTACTTTTTAATTAGCAAACACTTACATTAGTTTTTCCAAAATACAGATTCACAGATACTTCCAAGTGTCAGCCTTTTTCACTGTTGCAACTCAGACATCCAAAAAAAATCACATCTATAAAAATTGTGATAAGTATGTGAAGGCCTTAGATTCAGGAACCTGGGGGTTCAGAAATATCATTGCAAGTGCAGTGCTTTTTATTTTTTTCCCTTTAGCCCTTTTTTTTTTTTTTTTTTCCTACCTAACATCTGGGGAGTTGGATCTTTTTGATGTCAGAAATGAACTTTCTGCTTCCAGGCTGAGATGCTTATTTATAATTGTCTCAGATCTGCATTTCTGTCTTACCCAGACGTATCAAACCTCCCTGTTTCTGCTTCACATCTACTCTAAACAATATGGGGCATTTAGTTTTTGTAGCCCTTTGCCATGTATCCTCACGAGTTCAGAAACAACATAATCAAACAAAAGCTGGTTGGTATGGGCCTTCTTTGGACATACAGCAAGAGAATTTTTTTATTTTTTTTTCTGTTTAACTGGAAAGAAAGCTCACTTTAAGTTCTGTAGCCATAGCATTTAATCCAAGCTTGATGGATTATTTCAACAGGAGACGAGATGGATGCTACAAATTCAGTGTGATCTCCAGTGTCTGTTTCCTCATAGGCAATGCATGCAGTATCCCCTTCTGCTGAATACAGCAGAGATCCTTAATTGCAAGGGGTAAATATTTTTCTTGAGGTTTCCAGTTCTGCCACTACTGGGAGAGTTGCACAAAGCCTTTTCAATTCTGAGTGACTTTACTGGCTATTTTGGGGAGAATCATTGGGTCATAGAATATCCCATGTTGGAAAGGGCTTGCAAATACAAAATAATTATGTCTGCTAGCTTCCCTTGCTTGACTAGATGGGTAATCTTGTCATAAAAGGAAATTAAGCTAAGTTAGAAGGAAAGGGTTAGCTCTCACTGTGTGACTGATTGCCTTCATGAATTGTCTTTGCTGTTCCTTGGTATCATCAGCAATAGGCTTAACTGCACCTTCTGTTTAATCTGAGAGATGGGTTATTGCTCACCAACTATACACAGATATATGAGCCTGCTGAACCCAAGATGAATGTGGGAGTCACTGTGAGTAATGTCCAACAAGTTGACTTTAGGAACTGCAGCAAGCTGTCTAGTTCCCTAAGCTGCAGTTTGACAATGTGCAGACTTTCATGACCAACCTGTCTGCTTATTAAAAGCACTGAATTTCTATTGCAGTGACATAGAACCACAGGCTAATTTATGTTGGGTTGGACATCTGGTCCAACTCAAACCAGGGTTAACTTCCAAGTTTGGTCAGGGTGTTTGGGGTCATATTGTTGTTTAGAACCCTTATTTAGATCAAGGCTTTCCTTGGTGTTATATAAAAACAGAAAACAAAAGGCAGGGGGAAAAAAAAAGTACTTGTGAAAAGCTAGGAACATGAATTGACAAATGCGATCTTATTGCCCCCACTTTGGTAATCTGAGGCAACACTAAATGTATGGGACTTTCCATATCAGGAACTGAAAACACCAAATCCATCTAAAGAGTAGTTTCTATCATTTACTTAAAGGCACCCAGGAAACCACTGTTAGAAAAAACAGCAGGCCTGCAAGTCCCCTGTCTCCCACTTCTTTAACCTCACATCTGGCAAATTTTATTGCAGTATATGTCTGCTATTGAGTTTTCTAGTTGCTGCAGTCTCTCTTGTGCCGAGGCTTGTTTCATGAACTTATGCACTTTGTTTTGTGTCTTTTTTTTTTTTTTTTTCCCCCTTCCTTTCCCTGTAGCTAAGAGTTGCATCCCTATTGTGCAGAAAATAAGAAACAGATTTGTTCTTCTGGATTCTGTTGGGCCTTTAAGTGGGAAACTAGGAGGAGAAGGAGGGGACAGCCTGCAGCCTTCCACATTCTTTCCATTGATACGCATTTACACAAGGCAAAAGTCTGATTCTGAGACCCTAAAACAATAGATAGGGGAATGTTTTCTGTTTTGTTTTGTTTTCTTCTCCCTTTTAAAGGGAGCATAATGCACTATGGAGCCTAGCCTGGTCTGGTGTTCTCTGTTAGTCCATAGAATAAGAAGGAATTCCTTACCCCACAAGTTCAAACACCAGCGTACCTGCCAACAACAACAACAAAATGGTTTTATCTCAGTGTGAGCCGAGCACAACAGTTAAAAAATGATCTGCTCAAGGGTACAGCTGCATTCATGCTTGCCTTACTGTGGCCTTGGAGAAGCCGTTTACTTGCCTGGAAGAAGCAAAAGCAATTTCCAGACAAGCAGGTAATTCATTCCTCACCTTTCTGCCACAAGGTATAGGTTTCTGATCATGACACCACATAACACTGTAGACACAGTTCAGCGTTCTGACTCAGGTCTCAGACACCAGTCATTCAGTCACCAGTGTTTACTTGTGTATCCATAAAATAAAGAAGTCTAATGAGGTCTGGTGTAACCACAAGACAAAAGAGCAAGCTGTGCTACTGCTGTTTGTCATGGGATCAGAGCAGGCACAAAATATGGATTGAAACTGGTGGTAGGGAGAATCCAGTTAGTATCCTACACACATGCAAGCTAGCACCCAGTGGCTTGAACTTAGACTCATTTGTTTCGCTTACCAATTTAAAGAAAATAAATGCTGGATTTATCTTTTCTTAACAATCAGTTTTACTATCAAAATATGGATGAAAATATTGATGAATCTATAGATTTTCAGATGAAATGTTCTACTATTATTAATAAGAATTAGATAAAACTAAATATTCTTTAGGTAAAACTGCTGTTCTAAGCCTTTCTTTCTTTCTTTCTTTCTTTCTTTCTTTCTTTCTTTCTTTCTTTCTTTCTTTCTTTCTTTCTTTCTTTCTTTTTCTTTCTTTCTTTCTTTCTTTCTTTCTTTCTTTCTTTCTTTCTTTCTTTCTTTCTTTCTTTCTTTCTTTCTTTCTTTCTTTCTTTCATGTTCCAATCTATCATCCTCTTCTTGAAATAAATATATCTATTCTTAGCTGCAATTCTGAAGTATCAATCAAAACAATAAAAAATAATCTACCATCCTTATTAGAGAAACAAACCTTGAGCAGAAATGGCTAATTTGCTCTGCTTTATATGCTAATTTAAGAAACGCATTACAGAAGTCATATTCCAAAATTTGGCAATGGAATTGTCATCAAAAATAGAAGTTCAGCCTTGTCCCATATTTAAGTATTAATGAGATGTTCCTACACCTCACTGAAACCTCATCAGTTTGGAAGACGTTCAGTTAACAACTTTAGCAGTTATGAATATTATAGTTTTCACAATATTGGTGAAGTAATTCTGCACACAGGGAACAGGAAATCACTTTCCATTTTCTTTAATTTGTCTTCATTTTTCAGACAGCCTGAGCTTAACAGTGATCTGGATTCTGAAGTAGCTCCAGATACAATGCACTTCCTGTTCTCAACTGTCCCAAGTAACGAGGCACCTGAATTTTAAAATGGTATTGCTGGCCTCTCTCAAATTCCATTCAGTAATCTTAGTGGGTGAGATCTGAATTTTGAAAAGTTGTAGCCAGAGGAGAGTTTAAATCAATAGCATTTTTGTGACACTTGGGTGATAGCTTGATGATCAGTGAGTCTGAGTAGCTGCGATCCTGAAGTATTCTGAATGCATTCTTATCCCAGCCCAAGAAGGTGTAAATTTCAATGAATTTTTTTTTTTTTTCTTTTTTTTCCGTCTTCTTTAATAACAGTAAACCCAGCAAAACTTACCGTAAGCCCCCTTCCTAGATCAATTTTTCTAGCAAAGTGTTAGGCAATTTTTCTGACTCACTTATGCAGCTGGCTTATTATGTCGATGTGGCAAATCAGAGGTGAGAATAGGCACCATGGTGAGAAGATTTTGAATGTGTGTCTGTCTACTCTGCCTGTAGTATGACCTGGGTGTTTCTTGTGAAATGAAGCTGAGTGTTGGCTGCAGAGAAAACTCCAGCTGTCAGGGTTCGTGTAGGATTGAATAAAAAATGTTATTCCTATTAATAAACCAGGTCTCCATGAAGGATGACTTTTTCCTGGCCAGACCAGGTAGTGTATCAGTTTGCAGGGACCTCTCCCATCTTCACTTTTCAATTTCATGAATAATAAAAAACACAGAAAACACACTTGCTAAACAAGTTCATAAATTCCCAGCACTTCTTTCATCATCAGAACAACCAAGGGAAAAACATTATTTAAAGAGCATTGAATTACACTCATGACCTGGTCCAATGACTATGCTTCAAAATTAGGTGTCTCAGTTTTTTGACCAACATTGCAGGAACAATTTGAGACTTATGGGGAGTATCATTTTACAACATTCCAAAACAATATTTCAACTGAAAAATGAACGGTACCTGTAGATGCTAGAGTAAAGACAGGCAAGCCAACAATTAAAGTGTTTCTCATTTCCTATCCCAGACAGCTGAAACAAAACAGATGTCACACACACAAACAGAGACAAAAAAAGTTAATCAAAATTTAAAATATGTTAATAAAGAAAGAGTTCAGACAACAACAGTGCTGCAGGGTCATTGACACATACAAGCTCCTCATTGAAGCCTCATGTTTTTTATTTCCTAAGAACAAATGATGGAGGAAATGTAAGTAGGTAAATTATACCAGGCACACGAACATTTTTTAAATATTGTGAACATTTCATTATATATTATACTGTCTTCAGGCAGCTAACAGTGGTTCCAATCATAAATCTTGTGTTGTTATTGCTTTCGACTCCTTCATAATGGTGCAATTCCTAAATATGCAGTATTTACACCGTCCTAATAGGATCTTGTTCATGTCATTCAGGTAAAGAGGAGGATGTAAGATATTTAAAGAGAATGTGAAGAATGCTGAAGAGGGTAGAGATGCAGAAAGGGTGAAGGAGCTCAATCTGTTTGGAAAGGTCTACTTTGCTATATTATAGTGTTTAGCCTGAGTAATTGGAAAGTAAATAGCTTGGGGAGGCAAAAACAATTCTGAATTAAAAGTATATGCAATCTCTTATAGTGTTGAAAAGCAAATTTGAAAAAAAAAAAAGAAAAAAGAAAAAAAGAATATTGCTACTGAGATACAACTTCATCTATCCTCTTATGTTCTACAACCCTATTAATATAATTTCATCCCTAATGTAGTATACTAATTATCATTAATACTAAAAATAGAACAAAAGATAGTACAGATCTTAGCTAAGATTGTGTTCCTTTGTTTTAAACATTGCATATATAACACTAAAAGATTTCAGGGTCATCAAAAGGTATAAAATGCCTGATAGATCTCAGAAGACTGAGTATGAGACCCTACTTCATATCCATTTCTTAGTAGTAATAATGAGCCCAAAGATGAGTACAGCTGTAGATTTTGTACAGTTACACAGATTGTTCCTACTTCTTGAAGTGGAACTAAAAATGTTTTATCAGACCCACTTCCTTTTAAAATCTCCATAGTTTCCCTCCAAAAATGACTAATATGGAAAAAACAGTTACTGGAAATAGCTATAATAGTTTTGTCAAAATGAGCCTAAAATCAGGGTCTTTTGAGAGATGTCAGAATTTATACTGCACAGGAAGATACCTTCCTTGTGTTCTGCCCCCTTTTAATTTCTGATGTGAAGAAAGAACCACTGAATTGCAAAATATGCTGGAGGAGAAACCAGAAGAAACCAACGTAGAACTTAAGTATGGATTTGTTAGGTCTTTATCACTATATTGACAATTCAGATTTAAAATGTGTAAAAAGTAAGGCTTCCAAATTTTAACATTTATATGTTTATCATATCATTACGTTACATTACATCATAGCATATGTTTATTTTATATGTTATATGTGTATCCATATGTCTATGTTACAGATTTTAACACATATTCTGAACATTTTCATTAACTTTGGAATTTTTAACAGCCTTTTAACATTTATATTTTCAAGCTTTTCCCTTAAAAGTGGGAGTGGAATAACAAGGACTTCCTCTCCTTTGTTCGCTTGTTCATTTTTTGCTATTAAAAAATGCATGTCTAATGCAATCACATAATGTTGAGAACTAGGTCTCTGGGGAAAAACACATTTCATTTAGCCACAGTAGTCTCCATACTTTGACACAATATGATTTTTTTAATGTGGGTGTTAAAGGTTTTTAATGTATTAATTTTTTATATAACAATCAGGTTTAGCTTTATGGATGATGATGCCATGTTTTGTTAAACTCTTGAGTGTGAAAACTATATTGTTTTTGTGTGGCAATGTTTTGGTAGTGGGGACTTGCAGGGGTGGCCTCTGTGAGAAGGGTCCAGAAGCTGCCCCATGTTAGATAAGGGCCAGTTTCAGCCTTCTCCAAAGGGGCCTGCTGCTGGGCAGAGCCAAGCCAGTAAGTGATGTTTGTGCCTCTGGGAGAGCAGATTTAAGAAATGGGGGAAAAAAAATGCTGTGCAACAGCAGCTGGGAGAGAGGAGTGAGAAAGTGTAGAGAGAAACAGCCCTGTAGAAACCAAGGTCATTGCAGAAGTAGGGGGAGTGAGAGACTGGTTGTGGTGGAGTTCAGCTGCCCAGCTGGGTAAAACCACCACAAAAACCTAGATCAAGCTGATGTTGAAGGCAACAGCATCCCACAGGAGTTTCCATCAAAGATGTATTGTGCTTTATTAGGGCCATGCAACTGGCTCAAATCTCAAGCAAGAAATTGCCAGTAAGTTAAGAACAGATGTACCTAATTTTGTTCTTATGGAGGAAAATCATGGCCATTATATTAACTAATATGGTATGCACATGCACAGGATAATGCTGTTCATTTTCCAGTTTCTGTATTTCTGACAATAGACTTTTATATTGGTTACTCATTATGTGTGTGTCTATGTCTATACATTACATATTTCCTAAATTTCCCATTTTGCCATAATTATTTCTAAAATGGTAGCATGGAAAGGGTACTACTTAACCTTAAAATGAATTCAGTTTTTATTTTATTCTCATGAAAACATCTAGCTACCAAGCTGGCACTTGAGTAGCTTTGCGACCCCATCATCCTCAGCAGCGACCATTTTTAGGGCCCCAATTTTATTATGTCCTACTTTATGGATGAGCTGCTGCTACTTAACAACTGTTAGTTTCAGTCTGTACAGGCTTGACTTTACTCCAGTGAGTGCAACTAGCTAAACTGAAGACAAAAATCTCAGATAATATACACAAGCTTTTACTATATTCTTTGAAATAGTAAGCTGATAAGCTAAATTATGAACTGAGGCTGAAACACTATAGTCTTGGAAGATATTTGCGGCAGAATAAACACACCAGCTATAAACCAGTCTTGATAATGGTATTTCTGAGCATGTTTGATTATTAGTTGTCAATATTATATTCTCAGTGTTCCTTTTTTACTGCTGTGATTTCACTAAAATTCATAATCAAGGACTTAGCTGTCTGTTCAACACTTGCACTGAAGGAGAACATCTCATCATTTGATTACACGTAAGGAAAACTTTTCAAAACCACTTAAGTCTTTAAATGTGAAGTTTAGCATAATCATAATTACACAGGTGAACCCTTTACAAATTGACAAACAAATCATTTTAAAAGGTAAGAGAACATTTTTGTAAGCAGAAATTCTTCTTTGTTCATACATTCAGCTCAGAGTTGTAAATTCAGGGCATGCCTAATGGTATCTCCCCACAGAAGGACTAATTAATTTTTAAAGGAATATATTAAGAAACATTTCTTTAAATTGTATAAACGTTGAATGAAATGGTACTGATTTTGTATATCAAAATTTGATTAATGTAGTTTTACTTTTAACTGGAAAATTGTTGCGTGTTATGTCTGAGCTTATAGGCAAATGATTATAGTAGTGTTGTGTTTTTTTTTTTTTTTTAATACAAATACAGTGACAAAGAAAAAAAAAAAAGAAGCTTTTATTCAGCCCTTCAAAATAAAATGCCATTTTGTTATATTTCATACTTCTCCCCAAACTCTAAAACTAATTAGAATGAGCATGTTCATTTAAACAGGGGAAGAAAGAAAAAGTGGTAGTCTATCTACTCATAACATCAATTTCTTTACCAGAGCTATGATTATATTTCTATCTATCTATCTATCTATCTATCTATCTATCTATCTATCTATCTATCTATCTAATAGATTTCAAATCCTGGATATGTAGGACTTCCATTCCCAGGATTGCCAACACAAAAGAAGAAAATAGTGAGAGGAGCCAACATACGAATGGCATTCTTTTAAATGCTGGGGTCTGGAAAGGCCTGCTGTGTTGCATTATGTTTGTGGGTTTCAAACTGCAACATGCAGATGTATGCACATGAATAATTTTGAGCACAAGAGCTTTAATCCCATTGTAGAAAATAGAATCAGTCAAATGTGTAAAGTTGCAACGTGTATTCATGGTTTGGTGACTGAAGCATAAGACCAAGTCCTGGGACAGTGACTTATTATTTTAAAATATCTGAAGATTTTAGCATATGTGCATGAAAAAAAAATAACTCTTCTGGGTTCGCACTCTGTTTGCCTTCTTCTGCATACATCTGGGAAAACTGATTTTTAATATACTAGAGAACTTATACTAGAGAATGAGGTATGAATTATTATTTTTGAACTCCATGGATTTTTCCACTCTAATTATAGGGTTGATAGTCCCTGTGACAATAAGCTTGCCATTGTGTGGACTTGAAATGAAAGATGGAGTGAGAAGGAACACAGCTCAGAAGTGGTTGATTTCCATGTTTGATGCATTCACTAAATAATTCAGTATCACTAATGGAAATCTGATCTTAGCGGAGGAATAGGGATGCAGGGCACTCAGTTGCCAGAGTTTGGCAGCTCAATAGCTTGGGAACAACAATAGAGCAAAAGGTGAAAAAATCTTTAAGCTGTTCTCGAGTTCTCTATTTTCTTTTCCTGGAATCACATTACATCTTCCTGGAGCTGCTGTTGCTGATGGCTAGAGAGGACTGGAGAAAGAAATTGATACTTACAGTGTTTGTGAAACAAACAAAGCAAGCTCAGGCCAAGCTGACCTTTTAACTGGTGCACAAGTGGTTTTGTTTGCTTTTTGAAAAGTGCAGCCTCCTTCTACTCAGCTGTGGGACCAAAACCAGTGAAGCACTTCTTGGGAGAAAATTACTGACTTTGTAGGTTTGGAGTCAGAATTTTTCAAGGTCATCTTAGAAAAGAAGTGCTAAACTCCTGTTAGAAGGTCACAAGATCCAAGTATCTCCTTCAGGTTGCTGATGAAATGATTGACTGGAAGTACAGAAAACAAAACAAAACAACAACAACAACAAAAACACAAAACAAAACAAAGCAAAACAAAACACAGCAGTTTCAGATGATAAAATTGTTTACTACTCTGCAAAAGAAGAAAAAATAAACAACAACAAAAACTCAGTAAGAGAAAATTTATTATGAGGATCTTTCTAAATCTTGGCACAAATCACATCTCATGTTGTGAGCTTCTTTCCCCCAAACAGCCTTGAACATTTACAGATAGAAATATTTGGGATCCAATACTTTTGGATTGCCTATAAGAGCACTTACATGTGGCATGAATAAGAAGTCCTTCTATAACTTCTTATGCTCCTACCCCTCATCTTTCCTTTTTCAAAGGAAATTCAGCTCATTAGGCTGTAGTTTTGGGAAGCAAAGTGGATACATGAAAGTGCTTGTTTGACTTCCACAGCTGCTGGTCCATTCTTCACTTATTTTTTGCTGTTTCTGAACCAGCAGCTGTAAACAAACATTGAGGATGTTAAAGACACTTACAGTCTGCATGCAATTCTCCTTTCTAGGTTATCTGTGCATCCAGACCAGGAAACTAATAATAAAAGACATTAAAAAAAAGAAAAAAAAAAAAAAAAAAAAAAAAAAAAAAAAAAAAAGGAATGACAAAACAGCAGAGAACTTCTTGAGGTAAACCTATCCAACTTCACAGTTCTTTCAATAAGGAAAATATCCCTGTGGCAATTGAATAGCCATAACTTGTCTTCTATCAGTCCCTTCATGCTCTCCTGTTCTTTTCCACTGGGAACCAGCAGAACAGGCACCTTTGAGGCAGTGAGTCGACACAGAGTCGATGTTTTTTTCTTGGCAAAAGAAATTACGTCGATCTTTCCAAGATTGTTGTCTTGACCAACTGTCTCACCTCCTTGTCTTCACAAGTTCTCTCTCAATAGCAAAGGTTCAGTCATGAAATTCAAGTGTTGTACTCCATTAGTTTCAAAGACATCAAACACTGGGCAGTTTAGGGTAAAGAATATCTTTCTATGTCTGGAGAGTGCTTATTACACTGGAAACTTTGGTTAAGCCTCAAGGTGCTATTGAGACAGAAATAATACTAATATTAAATGGCATTTTACTGTGTCGATCAAAGACTGAGATACTTTCATTTTCATTCTTAGGTGCCTCAGACCATTTGTTTCTTGAGCAGCTGTGTTAATCTCATCTGCAATTTTAGTTTAGCCTTTGAATCAAGAGCCAAACCATATCACACAAAACTAATTTCAGTGCATGTAAACTTAGCGTCAGAAAATTAATTTCTGAGCTATGGAAAACTAGGCATGAAGAAAAGCTGCAAGCAGGTTTGGCCAAAGATTGCCAATGCTTCTAAAATTCAATGGACAAATTATGCTTCTGAGATCATATGCATTTCATGTGAAAAATGTTTGCTTTCTGCAGAAAGTTTCTATTGTTTGTTGATAAGTGGAAAATGAAAATTTCAGTCTTTAACTAAGACTCAAATTTCTGTAAGATGATTTCTGTGAAGAAATCTCTTGATTCACTTTAGTGCAATCCTTTGGTCTTAATCAAGGTGAATTTTCAGGTCAGACTTTGTCCTCTTCCCTACTTTCTTGTTGCTACTCAGACAGAGTAGACCATCTGAAATGTGCTATTGTGGTTGGATGGAGACCCACTGAAGGCTTAAAGTGTCAGCCACCACCAGGTGCTTCTTGATGGGAAGCGTCTTTCTCTAGATGTACATAGTGCTTAGCATGCCAGGATTTCATTAAGAAGCCCCCAGGAAGGTGCAAGGTAGCTGTCAAGGATTCGTTCAGCTTCACACACACTGAAACATGAAGACAAAGTGTACTATAGAGTGCTCATTTCCACTCAGCTGGCTGGTAGAAAGAATATTCTCTCCGTCTCAAGCCACTGCTTTATACTGCAAACCAAAGTTGTTGTTTTAACTTACATCACTGTCATTAAATCTGCCCGTCGTGCAAATCCTTAACAGCCATGCCAGGACTAAACACATAACTCTGTGATGAAAAGAAGATGCCAAGGTGTGGATGGAAGGGAGTAGTTTACTTTACGAAGAAAGACTCCAGGTGGGTGCAATTGCCCACGCTGGGACTAGCCGCACAGTGCTTTCCATTGTCACAGATGGTAGGTGTTAGATGATGCAATGTGTACGGTGCCAGACAAATTACTTTTTTAGCTCATTCCTCTGGAAACAGGAGAAGAATCTGAACTGGATTTCTGTGCAAACCTGGAGCAGGAGCCACAAGCTGCAACCCCAGCCGAGACCCAAGCAGTCAATGGGCTCACTCTTTCCAATCAAGACGGAGACTTGCTCTGGGGATCAGGAATTAGGCAGAAATTGCCTGGACTTTGGAACAAGTCCACTTCGTTTTAAATTAAGCTGTGGCTTGGGGAACATTCTTTTTCAATGGATGTAATGAACCCAAAAGCTGGAAAAGCCTAAATAAGAACCTTGACACAACTCCAGCAAAGCACCACAACCAGAAGCGGTGAAACACCCCGACAAAAGTTGTCGACGGGGGGGGGGGGGACCGCCCTGCAAAGCCCGGCACCGGCTCAGCCGGGGGCCCCGCGCCCCTCCAGCCCCCCCGGCGGCGGGGGGCGCCCCGGGAGCCCCCCGGAGCCCCATCCTCGGGTGGAGCGGCCCCGTCCCGCCCCTGGCCCCCTCCCTCCATCCCTCCCCCGGCGGCGGGGGCGAGGCTGCCCCGCGGGTGACCCTCCCGGCGGCGCCCCCGCCGCATCACACGAGGGGGCAGCGCGGCCGCTCGCTCTGCCCCGGCGCCCGCCTCGCCTCCCTCCTCTCGCCGGCTCGCCGCAGCCCGGGCTCTGTCGAGTCAAAGCGCGGAGGATCAGGTTCCCTGCCTCCGGTATAAAAATCTCGGGAAGAAATCCCCCGGCCGGAGAGAGCGGCGGGGCGTGAGGAGGAGGAGGAAGAGAAGAAGGCGAGCCCGTCCGTGGGGAAGCGAAGGGACGCGCTGCGACACCAGCAGCAGCAGCACCACCACCACCACCACCAGCAGCTCCTCACCGGGGACACCCGCGGCTCGCCCCTCTCAGCTGCGGGAGAAGAGCCTCTCTCCGCCCCAAGTAAGTAAGCAGGGGCTGGGAGGCGCGACCCCCTCCCGGCTCTGGGGTCTTGCCTCCCAGCACCGCATCGGGTCCCCCCCGGTCCTCGGAGGTGCTGAGGAGAGCGGCCGGTGGTGGTGGTGCTGGTGGTGGGGAACACCTGTGGCCCCACAGGCACCTGCCCCAGGTCTGGGGCTGCCCACCAGCAGCCCCGCTCGGGGTGCGGGTGGCCCGGGGTGGCAGGGAGCGGCAAGAGCCGTGGCAGGGGGAGAAGGAGAGGGGTGCTGGTGGTGGTGCTGGTGGTGGTGGGGGACGTGGCACGGCGGGGAAGGGAAAGCAGAGTCTTCGGGCTGATCCGCTTTGTGAGGACGAGAGGGCAGCAGGGACCCCAGGGTGGCGAAACTCCTGCAGGTCTCAGGTGCCCTGTGCCAGGAGTGTCCCGGCTGAGACTCCTGATAAGCGAGGTTAAATTGTACCTTCAGACTGAGCACTTTAACTGATATTTACATATTATACATACATTTATATATTATATGTATATACTTTTTTTTTTTTTTTTTTTTTTTCCCTGGGACTTTCTTGTCTGTACTTTGATGTTGGCGAAACAACTGACTCTAGCAAGTGCTGATTTACTTAAAACTGCTCTTGTCAGTTTATGTCTTGCATTTCCTCTGGAAGGGTGGGTTGGGAGAAAATCTGGGTTAACAATGGTGAAAATACAGTTCTCTCCTATTGAGCATACAGGTTATTCTGCAAATGTGTTGTGGTCTCCAACACTGATGCTTCTAACTCCTTGCCCTCCTTCATCCTCTCCCTTTTAAAAGTAGAGCTTTGCATAGGGAAAAGGCGAACTTTGAAAAGGGAAAAATCAGTTCTTTGGGAGCTCCTCTGCTCCTTTTACATGTTCTAGCTGGCCGTCACACACCTCTCTTCCACACGGCAAGCGATCCGCTTTGGTAGTGAATGTCTGCTGTGCATTAGCTTAGTGAAACTCTGAAGCTGGATTATAAGATGTCACTCCTAGACTAGCTGGTTCTTAGAAGCATTGTGGAAATGTTTGCAACGTGTTAAGTCCTTCTCTGTGAGATAACCCTGCTGCTATGGATAGCAGTGGGTGCTTTAATTAGATCCTACTTGCTCTAAACGGCTTGTAGTACAGTGGAAGAACTCTTTACCTGTGGCTCATCGACTCTTGAACTCTCTTCTTTCTTTGGTCCCCCTTTGGCCATGATTGTTCTATCCTTCTAGCAAAGTTGAATGTTTTTGTCAAGGAAACGACTAAGTGTGTAACTGTGGTCATATTAGGGAGGTGGAGAGAAGGAACAGAGAGAGAAGGGAAGGGTATGAGAAAAGTCACTAGGAAGAAATACTTGTCCTTAACATTTTCCAGACAGTGGACTTGAGCTGACCTACAAAGCAAAGTTTTTTTTTTTTTTTTTTTTTTTTTTTTTTTTTTTTTTTGTCTATGTATTTCTATCTCTTCCCGGCAAAGAAAAAAGAGCTTTTAAAAATAATGAGGTCTGAAGGGATAAAGGAACCTGCATGTCTGTGACAAGAAATATTAATTTGTTATGGTAATAAAAATTTGGAAGTGAATGGATAGGGTATTTCATTGGAGAGGACAAAATGGGGTGAGGGGGGAAGAGAAAAAAAAATAGAACAGGAAAAAAAAAAAGCAAACAAACCCTGCTGTGCAATTTAGTAACTTTCTCTAAAGAGAAAGGAAATGGCAAGGTTTAATATACCAGTGTCTCCAGTCTAAGCTAAACACTTTGATGACTTATTATTTACAAGCCTTTGGATGAAATTGAAGGACAGAAACTTACTGACTTTAGCATGCTGCAAAGCAAGCTCTTAGATGGGGAAAAAAAAAAAAAAAAAAAAAGCCAGCAACAAATCTTTCTTTTACAAATGGGTAAGTCTTTGTTTATAGCATAGAAGTTGCATACCAAAAGCAGACTTTTACAATTATCCAGATGTCTATCACCATTATTTGAGATACAGTCTGTAGCTGATACATCCTTGCCAGCAGAAGGTTGGTTTTACTAAAGTAATACAAACCATGACCATGGTGTGATCCCACTGCCATATTCCTGTATACCCATACTGGCACTAAGGAGGATCCTGTACTGATGGATGTTTTGTGTAGATTCATCCTTCTCTTGCTGGTGTGAACGTTGTTCCGTAGCTGCCTTTCAGCGGTCATGGCTCCAGCAAGGTACCTCCCCATCATGTCCTCTGTTTCTTCTTTCTCATACTAGTAACAGATAGTCCTGAATCCCGAGAAAATAATTAAAAATAGGTGTTTTTTTTTTTTTCTTTTCTTTTTTTTTCCGTTTTTCCCAGGAGTTCTGAAAATGCACTCTTTCAACACATACTCTATTGCATTTTGCAGCAGGGAAGATAGGATTATCAAGTGTACCAGTGGGGCACTGAGGCATTAGGGTTGTAATGGGTGTTGCTCATGAAACTCAGTGCTCTGTTCAGACCTCCTCATAACCTATACTCCAACAGCGCTGTTTTCTGTGGGAACTGGTCTTTAACAATGTAAGCTTTGCTTTGATATTTACAACCTCTTGCTGATCAGTGTATCAAAAGCATTTTCATTTAGAGGATTCATTTCAGGACTTTAATTGAGGAAGTCTCTTTGTTTCGAGCTTCTTTATAATAAACTATTTAAAATGCTGTCTTTGAATGAACTAGGTCACTGTAACACACACACACAGTGATTCTTGTCTGCTTAGGGTAGCCTGCATTTGGTCGACCCATATCCCTGGTGAGCTTGTCCCTGATTTATCCTTCTTGGACTGGTTTGTTCACAGGGAGCTTATGCTGAAAATTCACTGCTGGAGGTCATTCTCCATTCTTGGCATCTCTGGCAGCCTTAAGCTTAAATTGCAGCCTCATTTTCTGTCCAATCAATACCACTCTTATGTCACCGAGTTTCCATGGTGCCCCCAATCTTCTGTCTACATATTGATGTCTGACAGCAGGAATAGCATTCTGTGTCGCTATATATACTTAGTAAACCTGTCAAAACTATTTAGGGTCTGTCTCACTAATTTATATCCATATCCTGATATTATTTGTATCTGTTGAGCTTTGACTGATGGAACTCGCTGCACTAAGGAATCAGCCCCAACAATGCACTCCAGGGATGGCTCAAGGGATGGATGTTTTGAGAAAGGCAAAAAAAGACTTCTAGAGTAGCTGGGGTAGTCTAGAATCCTTTGTGCACAATAGATGCATTTTGAAAACATCCAAGTCTCAATGGCTCCAAGTTAATGCTTTGGAAATCATTATCCATTGTGCTGCTCTGAATGCATAGAGGGTTCTCTCTGATGGAGCCGTGTGGAGGAAAATAGAGAAGTGGGCATTGTCAAATATTCAATGTGCATTTGAGGAGATTTGAGGGAAATCTGAGTCTGTTGTTTCACATCAGCTTTCTTCATCAGAAGCACTGTGGAAAAATGAAATTAAAGGAGTGATCAATGACTTCTGTAATGTGGAAGTTTGCATTTTACTACAAAAACCCACAGAGCATTATAATTGTGTAAGGAATGTGTCTGTGGATTGATACAGCAGCAACCAAGCAAGTTGAGAAAAGGTGTATCTTCCACATGTCATTAACTTCCCAGGGATGGACACCTCAGATAATGTTATTTGTGCTAGCAGTATTACACACTAAATAGAGACAAATAGGGTGTTGGTTTTTTTTTAAGTATACTTTGCAAACCTTTGATCTTGTATCAAACCGAGATGGTCATGAGCTGGAGAAACTCTTTAATCCCAATGTCTTTAACATGAACTTGAGCCAGCCCATGAAATAAGAGTTGGCAGCTAGAATGGAGTTTGCTGCTTAAAATTTCATTTGCTCCAAGAGCTGAATCTGTGATTGCAAGTTCATTAATACTTTTCAGACTGTCTTCAGGCTCCAACAGTCTTTTCACTAGTAAAAGAGTACGGACCTCCAAGGCATGAAATGCCCTGTTGAAGGTGATATTTGACATAGTAGTATAAAAGTAATTCACATTAAGTTCTCAGCAGAGGCCTAGTTTATCAAGGTATAAGGGATTTGTAGGATTTTATCAAACTAGATCAGTATGTCTCACCTTATGTTATTACAAAGAATGGAATCACTGAACTATTTAACATATTTGGCACTACCTCCTGTGGCAGCACCATGATGACTGCTGTTTAGAACTGAATATGAATAGTTGAATGTTGGGAGGGAAGGGGGCATTTTTCTAAGACACTTTTCTAATTTCCTTTCTTGCTTACATGTGTGGGAGTGACTTCTTAAAAAGTGTAGTCCTCTTGCAGTCTGGTTTTTAATGTCTTTCAGACCGCAGGTTGAGAGAACACAGCTGTAGGCAGTTTCATGGGAGATGAGAAGAGGGAATGTGAAAAAGAGCTATATGTATTACTGATGCAATCAGGTGATTCTACCCTTCCACCCCCTCCTCTTCCCAGAAAGTGTCTTGCTTTCCCTGAATAGCACATTCTGGTTTCAGTGTGTATAACCTTATGCTAAGGTTTCCTTATGTTAAGAAAAAAATTATTAAAATGTTAATTTGGTCCCAAGGAGCACCGTGCTTGGTGAGTGCTATTCAATGGCAGGTGCAAGAGAGGGGCACAGGCAGAGCAGAAGAACATTACAGGAGCTGGGAATTTTCTGATAAAAATAGCTTCTGAAAATAAATAGTACTTGAGGCTCCAGTTCATGACTGTTTAGTAAACTCAAGTTCAATTTTAAACTGGTCCTTGCTCCTGTGAGGCCTGCCAGTGCTATTTCAGAGCTCACTGAATATTTCACAGGAGTGGTATAAAAATTGCCCTTCCTCATTTAGTTTCTGTTGAGCTCCCATGTAGCTTGGATCTTGTAGAGCATCCCTTGTTTAGTTGCAGATGATACCATCATTAGATGTCTATGGGGAGGGAAGAGAAAGAAGAGAAATCTCTAATACCACAGTCCAAATTCCTGTTTTGGCACTGGTCTGTAGCTAGCTAATGTTGCACATGAAACTGAATTTTTGTTGTCTCCAAATATTTTTGGAGCAGCTCACTATCTGAACAAGTTCTCCTCCAAGCAGCAGGAGTAAAAACAGATGGAACAACTGTAAGGGAAAAGAGGCTGTGTGTGCTCTTCTTTCCTTCAGCAAGTCTCCCACTACATGCTTGGGATGGTGCTCTCAGGTACTGGTGGAGCCAGTCCAGCTGGTGGCGGACACAGGTACAGCACAGGCATGCAGGCTATAAGGTTAAGGAAGCATATTTCTCAGGTTTGAGAGCAAACTAAGCCTACGTTTTTCCAAGCCCATTAAGAAAGATAGACCCCTTTACTGTTGTCTTTACCATCTGACTTGCTACCTGCATTAGACTGTTGCCTTAGGTTTTCCCTTGGAATTATAAAGTAATTATAAAGTAAAAAACAGATAATTGTTCTCGGTGGGTATGTTCTAAGATGTGAGGAAATCCCTGTGTGTTGACACAAGCATTTAGGGATATCTGTGGAACTCAGAATGCTCCTGCCTGGTTGCAAACAATGGCCATGAATGAACTGGCTTCTCAAACTCAGTTCCATGGAATATCAGGCACAAAACGTGCTTTGTTCTTGGGTTTTGTTTCTCAGAATCCTGGGAACAATGGGATGAGTTTCATGGCCAACTAAAGATGTTCAAACTATTACATTTAAGGATCCTTGTTTCAGCTGGATCACTAGTGAAACAGATTTATTAATTTCTTATTTATTTTTATTTTTTTAAACATTTTAATTTATTTAGCTATACCTTTCACACATCATGTATCTCAAAGTGCTAGAGAGCCCTAATAGTGTAATGAAAATATACGTGCCCTTCTGTAGTCAGCAGCAGAAGGCCCACAGTCTGGAGCATCTTTGCCTCCATGACAGAATTATCTGAAATATGCTTGACACAGCATGTCAGTAGTTCCATATCAAAATCTGTTTTAATTAAAAAAAAAAAAAAAAAGTAGGATTTTACTTTTTTTTTTTTTCTTCTTTCTTGCTTGCATCCTGCAAACAACAATGGGAAGAGTACTACTTGCTCAAAATACCTAAACTAATATACTAATATATTACTAATACTAATATAGTAATATAATAATTACTAATATATTATACTAATATAATATATACTAATATACTATGATACTCTTGTACTACACTTCATTAGATAGTAAAGGAAAGGTAGCATTGTCTATTGACTTTGAAAATGATACAGGAAGGAGCTTAGATGTAGCATGCGAGAAAGATGGCAACTCTAATACAGTGCTGTCCCTGCAGTGCTATGGCACTACACCTCATAGTCTTCTTTGGGACAACTGAACTTCATCTGCTTCCATACTGAGATGTTTTCCAGCTCACTAAATCATGTTCTTCCTGCTAAATGGAGATGAATACTAATATGGGGACACATTCTCCAGCCATTATTCAGGGAAAGTTGATGCTTCAGCAAGAGCTTTGTCAGAAGATGGATTATAGAATTCAGCCTAAGATTTAGAAAGAGTGGCCATCCCTTTGTTTGGGTAATAAAATCTTAAAAATAAGACCCAAATGCATTATAATGCTGGCAAATGGTTGTGACTGTTCTCACATTCCTTGTGGCAGAATCTTATTGCTTTCATTGAGAGTGTCTTTGGAGTGGTGTATGTATTAGTAAATTAAAGACCAATAAAGTGATTTTTCTGATACTTTATCTTAATTCTGGTAGGACAGTACTTTGTTTCTGTAGTTTGAAAAATAAAAATTACTTGAAAGTAGCCTTTTCTGTATTCCAGGGGTGATTTGCCCTTAGTTTTCTAAAACCCAGTCCTCTATTGTGGAGGCTTGTCTTTCCTTCTGGTGCTGATGAAAGGCCCCTGAGATGCTCTGATTGCTTCCCAGTAGCTCCTGCCACCTGACTGACTGCCTGGTTGGTTGTTTGGATTGCTGCATTCCCTGAGGTCACAAAGATGTTTTTATCTGCACGAGAGTCACTTTCTTTTATTAGAAGCCTGCCTAGGTGCAACTGATATGCAGTAGGGACCAAGTGGTGAAAAGAAACCAATATACTAGCTCTCTCTCAAAGGCCAACAGATTGGATTTTCAGAAATCTTCCAAACACCCTGTGAGTTTTGACTCAGGAACTTCATCACATTTCACTTATTAAATCCTCACTTTTGCTAAGATGTCCCTTCAGCCCATGTTTCTTGCCTGATTTGCATGTTGTCAGATGCTGTTGCTAATCTCTGTAGTTGATGTTTGCTTAAGTGATTATTTGGCAGAAGTGTGTGAGCAGGCGTGTGTGTTTGATTGCCGTTGGCATGGCAGTTAGTTTGATATGGCATTAGCATACTTGCTGCAGGCTGCCTCCTCTTCTAGGCTTTCTCAAGCAACAGAAGATTAGGGGGTGGGGAATGAAACCAAACAACCCCAACCCGCCCTAAGAGATCCAGTTATGGTATGGGCAGTTTGACTAAAGACCTGCAGAACTCACAGGAGCCTAAAGGTTGTTTCCACTTTTCCTGTGGTTAATAATCATCACATGTCCTCCACCAGCAGAGGATTTATAAAGAGCTGCAGGGATTATGGACTGCATAAATAGGAGTAGCTATTTTGAATCTAGTGTTTTAGGAATTGCCCTGCCCTGGCAAAATAGTGTAGGAACTGAGTTTATGGGGTGATAAAGAAGGCAAACTCAAAAGCCCTTTGTGGCTTCTAGCTTTAAATAGGATGCTGAGGTCAGTTTGTGTTTCAGACTCATTGTTTGTCTGCTTGGATTATAGAGGTATGTTTGTCTTTTAAAACCAGTCATCCCAGTCACTTGTAATTTAACTATAATCTTTGTAAATCTTATGCCTTAGAACAACTTTATGTGCCATGAGTTATTTCACTGGGAATAGTGGGATTACTTAGACAATGGAAAAAAAGCATATGAAACCTTTGCTGGATCAATGCCTTAATATAGAAGATTAACACAGCTGAAGTGAGTGTTTTATGATACTGTATGTGTTCAGGCTCATACCTTTTATGTGTAGGTGGGGATGACATCTCTTGTGATAAGTTTCAGAGCAATGTGTTTACTGTGGTGTCTTTGGTATCCTCTCTTTAACTGTGAGCTCCTCAAGTATTTTATATTGAAAGTCAAACTATTGGAGAGCTGATGTGAACTTCTGTCCATCAATATTAATAACTGTACTTTTCCAAGGCTTTCTGATGTAAGCTTCTGTCCATCAACATGAATAACTGTATTTTTTGAAGGCACAGTGTCTGCCAGGCATAACCCATTGCCCAAACCTTTTATCTTACAACCTTCTAGCACTGAAAAGTTTGGACATCATCCTGAGGGCAGGTGGATGCTTCTGTCTGTCCACTAAGAGCAGCCTCTGTTTTCACCTGTGAAAGGAGAAAACTTTTGGACATAACATTTGAGATGGCTTTGTAAAGCTGTCAGAAATCAGTAATGTGGCAAAGTGGGGACCATTTTTCTACCTGTCCCCAGCAATCTGCAGAATTGGTAATGTTTTTGTGATGAAAGAATCCCAACTTTAAAAAGGATAGGAATGAGAGCAAGGAGTTTCACCTTCTTTTCCTCCTACTCATGAGTCTGACCTAGGAAATTATTTTCAGGCTACTTTCAAAAATGGATCCTTATAATCTTCTGCAACTGAGATAATATTTACAAACACATCTGTTTGTGTAGTAGCATAACATGAAAAGTGGTCCTGGCTTTCCTTTGGTTGCTTCTCTGAGCCCAAATGCAGGAAATCTGTGCTGGCTTTCACAAAGGGTGTGTGCTCTTGTGAATGGCTGGAATTTGAATACAGCTATACGAGGAAAAGACTGAAAACCAAGTGTACCATATTACAGCAAGCACTTAGTTCATTTAATTGCTATGTACTATAGTTTGAATTATTTATGACTATACCTACAAGGAAGTATATAACTGAGAACCTCTTTCTTGTGCTAATCACAGCAGTAGGTTGAGTGGATATGTAGACTGAACACTTTTATACAAGAAAAAAATAATTAGATGTGTAGATGCTTTGCCCCACATCAGAAGTGCCTCTCTGTTTGGAGAAACTTTCCAAACTGTAGGGATGCATCTTTAAAATGTGTTATTTAACTTAAGACTTTCCAATTGCACAATACATACTATAAATGACAAGTTCACTTGTTTCGGTATTGACACTTTCAGCATGTGCAATAAGGCTCTACTTCAAGATAGGACTTTGCCAACTGAGATTTCTCAAGTAGGTGGGAATTTCTCATCTTATTTAAATAGGGAATTCTGAAACAAACAAACAAAAAAAAAAAAAACCAGAGCAGGAGAAGTTTGTGAAGTGTAAATTACATGTCTAAGTCAAGAAAAGTTGAAGCTTAAATATTTCACATCAGGACTATCAAAATAGGAATTCTTGATTACTGAATTCAGTAACTGTTCCAAGTCAGTGAAAATATAGTTCATATATGAACATTTGCAGTATTTAATGGGTATCGAGGGAATGAAAACCAGAAATCAAAGCATATATGGGACAGATATGCTATCTACAGCAAGCTTTTCATGATGCCCCATGATGTGCAGCTGATGCTGTTCATTTTGGCATTTTCATGATCACGATTTTTAACAAAAAGAATAGTATAATGTACATCGATAGGCAATGAACTAAAAGCTGAGCATTTTCTGAAACTTATCCTTTCCTAATCAGCTTAAATTTCTTTCAAAGTAGATATTTTAAAATTAGAATATAACTTACATGTAAATTTTAATAGTTTGTAATTATGATTTATAGTTATTTTCATTATAATTACACAATTTAATACAAATGAAATTTTGATTCACTTTTTCCCCAAAGACTTGCACATTTTCTTTTTCAATTGCTCCACAGGACAAAGTGTTTGGGATTTCTTTGTGTGTTTTTTTTTTTTTTTTTTTTTTTTTTTTTCTTCCCATACGATCATAGTTTCTTTTGCAAAATGCATTTTAGCTTTGGTTCAATGTTAGGTTGAGACCCTTAGTGTAGAATATGTATAGTTTTCACTTCCTGATGGTTGTGTGTGATTTTTCTGAAATGAAGGATACTTGTGCTTTTCCTCTTTTGTTTGTTTTCCTTTAAATCTAATTTATATGTCTTCTACTCAGATCTTCTTGCAGTAGCAGAAGTTCCAAGCTGCAGCAGCTGATCCCAGGTAAGCTGCCTGCATTGCAGGGCCCCATCTACTTCTCTAGTTTCCATACTCTGGTTCCCATCCAATCCCAGTTTGCTGTTTTCTTTCTGTTGCAGCAATAAAAACTGTGGAATAGATCTGGATTTTTTTCCTAAGGCATGGGTTATGTCCTGTGAGGAGTAGTAGGCCAATTGCACAAGATATGAAAATGGATGTAAGAGTGTGGGTCACATTGTAGAAAGGGCTTATGTGGACTGTTTAAAACTATTTGCAAGTAGTTTTCATCTTCCATAACTTTAAATGAGCATAGACTTGAAATCTTTCCCCCTAACATAAACCATCCCCATGGACAAAAAACAACTGTTTTTGTTTTGAAGATGTATTTCCATAACTCTCAGTAGCTAAGGTTTTCTTAATCTTAATTACGATTTCCTGTGTATCTGATATCCTTACTTCCATAACACCATCTACGATTTGCTTTAACCTCTCTTCTACTTGAACTGTCTAGTAGGTCATTTTTCATAAATGTTACACATTCTCCTATGTTTCTCATTTTCAGTGGCCTTTTGTGGCCCCGTGTTAAGTTATAAATCAGTAGACTACTTGATTGTTTATTTCTAAGAGTGCTTATAATTCATATCCTTATCTAGTGGGCACATGTATCTGAAATGTATCCTGACATTCCAGAACTGCATTATAATTGCTGTAGTCAAACTCTTTTCCATATTACAGCTTAAAAATTTAAAAGCTCTTATAAATATTTGTCTACTCTGAAATAATTCTTGAGCTAAGCACAGGGGTATGTCATCTTTTGTCTCAGGGACTTTTTTGATGTTTATAATGTAAGTTAATTCAGCAATCATTGGTATATAGTGGCATGTAAATGTGTATTATATATATATATATATTTTTTTTTTCTTTTCTTTCCACTTAGTTTTGATGCCCATGGTGATTTTTTTTTTATTTTATTTTTCTGGTATTTGTTCAGTTGCCTGGGTTGTTGAGAGGACAAAGGCTTCCATACTATAGACTAATCATTGTTTTCTATGAGTAGTGCAACTTGTTACCTTGGTTTGCATTCCTTCTATCAGATGCTTCAGAAATGCACTTAACAACACTGATTCTAGGCTGATCTTTTGGTCATTACCAGCCAGCCCCCTTCTGTATGAAGAAGTTATTGTTCTTAATATGGGATTCTCAGTTGCTTGACTAATATTTTAAGAGTAACAGGACCTTATCTCTTATCCCATGATTACAAAGGTATCGTAATAGTTTTTTCTTGAAAATCCAAACAATTTATATCTAATAAAGAATCCTCTAAGAATCCTGACTATTCTTCCAGATTAGAGAGGGATGATTTATCCTTGTGAAAAATAGTTTGTAGGGTTTTTATTTCAGGCTAGCAGGTGTACATCTGCCTTTAACGGATTTTTCACAGCTCTAGCTCCTAGTGCTGGAATGCAGTTTAGCACAAGCAAATTTCTCTAGGAGTTTGTTTTATTTTATTTCCCCTAACTCTGTCTGGCAAGTTCTTTGCTTGTATAACCTTAGGTCTTGCATCTCTCTTCCCTGCTTTCAATTGAAATTTGAAGCAGAGGAACCATTTAAATTCTCTGCAATCTCATTTTCTGCCCCCATTGACTTTTTTGCATCTCAGCAGTCTGCAGGACCCACCAGCTCTTCCAGAGTTCTGCTTTCCCATGTGCTTAAAGAATGCCTTATTACTTGTCACTATGTATTTGCTTCCTTGTTCCTCAACCTTGCTCTTGGACCTCTTACTCTCCATTTTACATCTCACCTGTCAAAGTTGTTCTATTAGTTTCCCTTGTGTTGGATTTCCATTTTCTTTCTCTTAAGGATATTTGAGTGAATAAATTCATTCAAAAATTGCTCCCCTCCTCCCTCTGAGTGACCAGGAGTATCATCAGTGACTGCACTTTGGCATCTTTTCAGAATATCTGTGCTCAGTCCTTGCATACTTTATTAGAGGAAGGCTTGCAGGGAACAGAAGGAAGTGACTCTCAAATGCTGTGCTTGAAGTCTGGTTCTTTTAGGACTGGCAACAACCTCCCAAGCATAATATCCACCATAATAATGTGCTAAGTTAAGATTTCAAAGAATTGTGAGAGGATCCTATATTTGCATACCATGGAAATGTATCGTAACTGTGGCTATTCTCTCTTCCTTTGGAAATCAGTGTGAAAATGTAGCCCAGTTCCTGAGTCAATTATTTTCCATTTTTTGTGACTAACTTTTCTTCTGTAAGCTTCAAGTGAGCTGCCACCATAAGAATTGGTTATACTGACAAGAAATCATTTATTGAAATCATCTTGTTTTCACATTCCCATAAAATGATAATGTCATCGTCATTAGATCACTGTGTATTTTACATCGATTATCTCTGGTCTGAGTTGGAGGCTTGTATTCTACCATGGTAGATCAGAACATGGTAGTTGGAAACACTCTCCTAATGTACCTCCCAGCAACAAAATGCTCATTGTAGAGAGCGTGAGAAGGTAGGTTTATACTTCTGACTCAGACAGTCTTTTTGTTATGTGCTGGGGAGGTGTGTAGAGTGTATAGCTCAAGACTGCACATTTTTTTTTTTTTTTTTTTTTTACTTTTAGAATGACCCTCCCTTAAGCATTTCAGCTAAAGGCTTGATCTAAAGTCTATCAAAGTAACTGTATTAAATATATAGTTACTATATGCATATTTATTTATTTGTAATGTTATATATCAAATAGGCTTATTGTGATTTGGATTGGCTGTATAGCTTGTCATTAATACTTTTTGTTACTGCCTTTTTTTGATTAACACTAAAGCAAACTGTGCTCCAGGAAGCTGTGATACCAGAAATGCAAGCTGATTGTGCTCATGTATATCTAATTTTATGCCCTGATGCTTTCCAGCTGTGGTAAATGGACAACTATTTGAAAACAAGTATGTTGTCAGAGGGGGAATATCCTGTGAAAACCACCCATTTTCCCTGAAGTCTGGCTGTGTTCAATTAATCTGATGCTGACTTAGTCTCCCTGCATCTCCTGGAGAATGCTTTAAATTAAATTCTGTTAGTAACACTCATACTTCTTAAATGTCTTTCATTTAATTCCTAGAATTATCCATATTCTGGGAAAAATTGATGTATCCACCCTCCTAACCCCTTATTTCTATTATGAAAAAATTGAGGTTTTAAGGTTACAGGTACTTTAAGTATATTACCCTTTCAATAATGAATCCCAAAGCAAATCTTTGGCTTTCAAAATGGCAGGCATCTTTAGTTGTATCCTTCATATTGGAGCTACCCCATATGTTCTGTGGTTGTGGTGGTGGGGGCAGAGTTTAGGCACCTCCTGAAGTGCCTTAGAAGACTGTCAGGACAAGCCTCTTCCCCAGCTTGCATCTCTGTCCACAGATGGATTCAGCAATAGTATGTTATCACCAACTAATGTCACAACAAGCAATCTCAGAGCCTCAGTGCATCTTCTTTCTAATTTGGTGCACGCTGGCATCTCTAGCAGAAGTCAATCAACTTACACAAGTACATGCCAAGAGCAGGAAGGGAAGGCTAACTGATTAGGATGGCAGAAATGTGCTGCTGTATTTATCAGGAGTTTTTGGTTTTGCTGCTACTGGAAGAAGACTTAAAGCAATGATTGTTAATCTCAAAGGTCATTTGGGCTTTTTCTTAAATTTGTGTCTTTAGAGAAAAGGATCTCAGAAGGAGATATATAGAGAGAAAAGGGTTATGAACTGGAATGTATGCTGGATGGTGCATACTTACTGTCTTTCTTAATTTTCAGTAAAGCAGTGTGTGCAAGTTAGGTGCATTGCCACTTGTAAGCCCTGTCTCTCAGCATTTCCATATAAGCCTGTTAACTGGATTGGGCTGGGCTTAAGAAAGAGCTCGTTCTTATTCTTGATGAGCTCAAGTGGCTTTTATGCAGGATGCTATGAACGGACACAAGGGCTTAGTGCTGCTTGTCACCATGTGACTCTAAATGCATTACCGCTTTTGCTGGGGCGCACAAAGTATCAGCAGGAGCAGAAGCTAAGTGAGGTTAGAGTTAACCTGCTGCTTCTCCTGATGATGCTTTTAAATCATTTGCCTGTGCTGCTGCTGAACATGGCAAATGAAAAAGCCCACAAGGTGACGACAAGTAGCTTCTGTTTTAAAGTAAATTGTTGTTTAGGTTGAATGTGGAGGAAAACGAGTCTACATTTAATGGTACTCCACTGTGCATAGGCTTTGGGAGTTAAATAACTTGACCTTTCTTAATAGCACACCTGTGTTTGACATTCTGCTGCTGTTGCTGCTGGACCAGGCTGCACAATTAGGGGATTTAGTGGGGGAGGGAAGAGAATAATTTAGTGTCCTGGCCAGAGCTGGGTGGAAACACTTTTGACAGAAAAAACAAAAGACTGCTGGCCTGGTGCAGGAGTGAGCCTTAAGCTTTGTACAGTGTGTCCATGGGACCTGACGACTCTGTTAGCATGGCGGTGTCATATCAGCACACTGGTAATGCTCGTGTACCCTGCTGGCCCAGCGCTACCCCTGGCTCAAGGAGAATTCATTACTCTGTCTTAAGGGCTGCTTTTCAATACGTGTGTTTTACAGGCAGTGTGCAGCTCCGTGAGGTCCCAGAATAGTGGCCATTGATCTAATTCTCCTTTTTCCCTGTTTGCCTGAGGGAACAGAAGGTACACTTGTAGAACTTGCAAATCACAGCAACAGAGGTCACAAGCGCAGTAAAAGTCAAAATGATCTTGACAAATTGGACAGATCCACTGAAATTGAAAGAGTTCTTCTCAGAGAAATGAAACATGCCATCCTTTGGGGTAAATAAAATGCACTCGTATAAAATTTGGAAACAAAGTTGTTGCATAGCAGGAGAAGGTCTGACAGCAGTTACTGCAGGCTGTAGAGGATGCTGAGCATTCACCACTAACCCATTTATCCCTGGAAAGCTGAGCTCTGGTACTGGTTTTTATTGGTCCCTGATAACTTTGTTGCACATGGACTAACTTAGCAACTGGGTGCTTTCAGACATGACAAGTTTTGGCCTGAAAACTTGCATCTTCAAGTGAGAATTAAGTCTGTAGTGGCTGGAATGTGTGTGACGTTTGGTACTACATCAGCATCTGTCCCTTTTGAAGTTTTTTTTTTTTTTTTTTTTTTTTTTTTTTTTTTTTTTTTTAAGCAGAGATATCTCCTAGTATTTGGGTTTGGCATTTGTGATTCCTGTGACATCTACCCTAACTATCACAACAGATGGTACCAAAGAAAGGACTGTGCAAGCAGAGAGATAAAAGGCACTCTAAGCTTGAGGACAGAAAACTTCCACGATGTGCCCTGACAAAACCAAGGCAGGACATCCTGAGGAGCTCCCCAGCCTAATGTTCATTGTAAAACCACTGGACAACTGTGCTTGGGCTGGGATGGAGGGCTCTTGCACTGCAGGGGCAGAGGATGCTGCAGGAAGCCATTAAGAAATCTTGGTCATGCATTGGTAGGGAGTACAGCTGTGACATAGATAACTGGGGTGGCAATGCATCGTTTCTTCTCTTCCTTTTTTTCCTCCATGCAGCTAGGACAGGACTGTGAATGCAGAGGTGCTGTGGGGTAAGACACACAGTTTTGTGGAAGTCCAGAGCAAGACAAGTGAAATGGTGCAGATATAATGTGATATGAGTTTATGGGGTTGTGTGTGGGAAGGCTACATTTCACTTATCTGCATGCATCTTGATGTAACTAATAGCATTTAATACTTTTTTGTTTGTTTCATTTTTCTTCTTTTATATACGTGTATATTTTATATACATATACATTTCTTCTTTCCCATTTTTAAGGGAAAAGAAATCATACTCATATGTGAAGAGTCTTACTGGGAACCAGGAATAGCACAGGGCAGTTTGCATTGTCATAAACAGTTTATTTCTGACTGAATAATCTGTTGCTGAGATAGAGTGGGCCTGTTTGTAAGCAGGTGTGTGTGATCAGGGTTCCATGGAAATCTATCTTTGTGTCATACTATCCATTTCAGAGATTTCAGGAGCTTTTTAAAAGCTTCATGTGATCTGGGCTGATAACAAATAGGGCTAAAAAGGCAAGAAGTGGAAATATATCTTATGCTCCCTGGGATGTAAGGACAAGTGGGTGCTGGAGTATCAGACAGCAAGGGAAATCAGAAGCAGAGCTCCTTCAGTAATTATGCTCCAGAAAGATGAGGAGCTGGCAGGTCTGATGGCAGATGGTTTGCAGACTATTTGAGAAGGCTGATATTATGGTGCTCCTCAGAAGTCTGGGTGTTAAATAGCATCTCTTTCCAATTTTCCCAGTCACACAACTACATAAGATAAAAGCTTCATCGAGCTGCTAGGCCTTGGACTGTTTTTGCAGGATCCAGCCAAGCCGTTGTGAGAGGGGTTAATTCACACCATCAGCGCAGAAGACAAAATGGATCTTTGAAACAAATGTGTTGGGGGGGTGGTGGGGGTAAACCCATCAGTCATGTGAATACTGCTTTACAGTAATTCACAACTGCAGCTTTTTTTTCTTAAGCAAAGGGCTGGCCGAGTCTGATCAATCCCCTGGCTCTCAAATGGTTCTCAGCAGGCAGTAGCTCACTCCTTGTGGGTTTGTATGTACATGAAAGCCCACTTTATATTAACTCTGTGGAATAGTATTTTTTTTTCTTCTCTAAACCCCTTAGCGCTAATTCAGAGTAATTATACTCATTGAATACAGTACTGACAGCCCCACTCCTCCCCCTTTCCTGTCAGGATATTGGCCTAAAAATCACTAGATGAAGAAAATCCAAAACAATGATGGGATCCTTTGTTCTGGTCTTCTACATAGGTTTTTATTATTTAAATGCAACCCGTTGGTCACACTTCCAAGTATTTTTCTTTAAAAATGAAGACTGAAATAAAAATATTATTTTATTCTTTTAAACATTAATGAAGAATTAGACTTTATGCTGTAAGGAAAATGCTAAATGTTGCAAAACTCATTACTAACTGAGCACTGGCATTGTTATTAACAGCCTGAGGCTGCTGAAGTCCTCAATCTACCTTTTTGGAAATGGGGAGAGTTGCCAGGGAAGGGCAGGGAGCCTTTTTCCACCTGTTCCTTCCCATGCCTATGTCTGTGTCTCAGGGATAGGTGACATTTTCCCTGTTGTGTTTTCAGGGCTGAAAATAAAGATGCAGGTGTCCTAGCCCTGTGTGATCTGGTCCTTTCTAGGTCTGAATGAATGAATGAAAGTCACATAGTGGAAAATGTCTGGAAAGCAGTGACTAAAAATGATTTCTAGGGGTCATAGGAGGTAGGCATGGCCATGTGAGTTCTGAATGTAGTGCTCTGGAGAAATGTCTAAAAATGATTCTTAGGCATATACATGAGATGGCCAGAGTAAGGAGACATTGCTGTTGAAAGACACCAGAATAATGCATTTTGAATCAGTGTCAACATTTTCAAAAGGTGCAAAAGGAAAAGAAATGAAAAGGGAGGGGGGGGAGGGGAAGCTCTACAACAACCTAATAGCTGGAATAAGTTTGCTTGGTGGCTTAAAGAGCTTAATCCATCTGACGGACTCGAGAAGGACAGATAACCACATTATAAATATGTTTCAAGGAAGAAAAATAACAAGTTAGAAGGCCTCTAACTTACAGGAGAAAGCCATGATAGGAAAAATTAAATTAAAAACTAATTTTCAGTTTTACAGGGTAGATGATGGGGATGCAGGATGATAATTTCATGAAAGCTTTCATGGAAGGCGGTGGATCCCTCATTTTATGAAAAGTAGGCAGCAAATGCGGGTTATGGATTCCAGAAGATTGGCATAAGGAACTAATTTGGGGCTTTTGCCCAAGAATACCTATTTTGACTTGACAGGAGAGTTTTTCTGCATGTGCTCAGAGATGAGATGTGGGCAGGTCAACAGAACAGAAGTCTGTTTTAAAAGATGGCAAATGTGACATGCTTCATCAAATAATGGAGTTTTAATTTTAACTGTAATACATGAATATTGCAATTTAGGTGCCAATTTACTTCATATACAGGCTGCAACATGTTTTAAGTAACAACTAATGTGTTGCCTTTTATCATATCAAATTGTAACTCAATTGCTGTAGATGTAGAATACAGTCAAACATAATGTCAAAACCAAAGCGAATGGGGAAACGTACATTTTAAAACCAGAAGGGCCATGATTAGAGGGCATTTACCATCAAAAGATGGAGTTGTGTTCTCCTTTTATTTTTATTATTATTTCTTTTTACCCCCTTTCTTACCCTGCCTTATTTATAGCCCTTATTTCTGAAGGTTTGGTCCTTCAGCACAAATGTTTTTTATCCAAGCATTGTCTTGCTATTCTTTGGACTTTCTGTAAATTAAGCCTGTTCTGTAAATAAAGCAATGAAGGCATGCATCTAAGGTGAAATAGATCTGTCTACATAAAGGTCTACCTCTTTAGAATGAAACAAACAAAATCAAATGAATTCAGAGAAGAGTATCTTTGCCAGTGGCTGTGCTATTAGTTACCTACTCTTTACTTGGGGAATGAGCAAGGTGTGCAGGGGTAAATAGATCCTCTGGGCTTTGCAAGACTCAGGAAAGCGAGAAGGAAGGTTTCAGCTTTATTGGCTTCCTTTGCTGATGGGAGTGTGGAACTTTTATTTATATAATTGTACTCATGTGGATAAGCAAGTTTTGTTTCCAGAGTTGGAAGAAATGGTGGCTTTCCTCTCACTGAGAAGAATAAAAGAGTTTAGTAGCTTTGAAGTCTAGTTCAATTCAAAAACCAACGATAGTTATAATAAATTGTTGGCTTTATTTAGGAAGCTTTTGAAAGATCAAATCCCAAAAAAGGTTTTCCCAAATGGGGAAAAACCTGCTCATTTCTTTCCCATAGAATACTGCATTGTTGTACAAAGTACACTTCTTTGAATTGGATTTTCATGTGTAATACAACTTGGGTGGGGAGGACACATGGCAAAAAGCAGGTAAACCTGTGATGTGGAGAGCGGTTATAGCTTGCATCAGTTCCCCAATCTCTGAGCAGCCTCTGTTCTCATTTCTTCTACTTTGCTTTGTGTACAGGTCATGCTTCCCCAGTAACCACTAGGACCCCATTACCTTTTCTTTTTTTTCTATGTGATTAACATTTCCTAATTTAACAATGGTATCTATGTGGTGTAACCATCTGGAGATACTCAATCTGAAAAGGGCTGAAACTCAAGGCTGAAAACTTCGGCAAAGTGCAGGCACATCTATCCCATGTTGCTCCTGTGGAGCAGAGGGAGAATCATTCTGGATTTCCATTGCAGTTTAGATATTTCTTCTCTGGCTTTGTGCAGGTAGCTCTCTGCTACAGTCTTTTCAACAACTTCCATAGGTTAGGCAAGAACGTTGATTTTGAACTTTCTTTTGTATATAGTTGCCTTGATAGCAAACCTCCAAGCACAAGCGAGAACTTTGATTAAATGACACAGATGATAAGTATTACCAGAGCCAGATAATTTCAGGTAGGCAGACATCTTGATGAGATTAGAAGGGCAGCAGTAGATACAACAAACAGAGGCATATACCTTATGAGCTATCCTGATTAGCTCCTAATCCTTAAACAGACTTGATTGAACTCTGGCTGGCTGAATTGTTCTCTCTTGGGACACTGTTTCTGAATTTGTATAGCTGACACAGAAGATTCATCCGTACTACCTTTTGGGTAATTGTAAGCTGCCAAGGCTGACAGTTCAAACCCTAGAGCAGGCAAAACTGGGAACAGCAGCCAGAGCCGGTGCTCCCACGGAACAGATGGTGACCCAGAAAGCTGTATGCTCAGCATTAAGTACTTAATGACATGCAGGTGTCCTTCATGGTTTGGAGCACTGAAGTTTTTAAATTTACTGTAGGAAGTTGGTTACTTTGAAGACCAAATGAGGCTTCCCACCTCTGTGGAGCCATTTGTGGTGCAATTTACTGCTGCCAAAATCTGTCTGCTTAACAAACAGATGTGCGGCACAGAACTGACCTGAACTTCCCTACAGTGGGATTTAAGGATGGATCAGAGATATCTTCACTGAAGACAATTCAAAGCCTTAGCCTGAGGCCACCAGAATGAAGAATCATTTAGGCAGTAATTTAACACTAAGATGTTACTGTTATCTGTTCTTATGCTAAAACACGTTATTTTAGACCAGAACCTAGTGGTTGCTCTGCATTCATGAAATGGCATTATCCTACTAACTTTTGCTATGCCTTGAATGAGTAGTAATTTAGGAAGACTAGAAACACCTTTGCATAGAGACCTTTCTTGCTGCTTGTCTCTTCAGAAAATTGGTTTTCAAAGAGACAGGTCCATGGCATTGGGGAGAGAAGAATAGGTGATGCTTCAGGCCAGAGGAGTGGGGAGAAGAGGCAAAAAAGTCAGGACATCTATATATTTCCTTATTTCTAAAGAGACTAGGAGTATACTGAGTTGTTGTTTCTATTTCTTTAGTAGTGGTGATTTTTACATTGAGCCAAGTGGCTCCAGCAGATTTTGTCTGTGCTGTCAGTGGAGGCACAAATAAAGTGAGCTTTTCTCCTTATGTGCTTGAACTACCTTGCCTGGTGGCTCTAGCTACAGCTAGGGTATGAGCCACCATAGAGAGTAATACTGATTATCAAGAAGCTGAAGCTTAAATATTAACTCTATGTCTGAGCTCACTGGTCAGTAAAGGTGCTAATGCCACTTCAAGGAAGCTTGGAATCTTGTTCACTGGATTAACAGTGAATAAAGTTTAGTGATCCCCATCTCTTGGGAGATACCTTTTTATTTTAATAGTGTCTTTTTTTTTTTTTTTTCTCTTTAAAGGAGTTGAGGGAATGAAAGGAATCATGCCCGACTAGCTTTAGGAAGGAGGAAAAAGATCTCATGGTTCAGAATGGTAATCGCTCTGCAAGGGGCAACTATTTCCAGGAGTTATTTCTTAATCTCCAGGTAGACTCTCTTCTGAGTAGGACTTAACTGGTTAACTGGTGATCTTTGGGCTGGCAGAACTACACTATCATTTCTCTATCAGGAAGACATTCTTAGGTAATAATTTGCATCTTACTGAGGGCTGCCTGTTATAGCTTTTCTTCCCATAAGCATCCTGAATTGTCCTGTTGGCTTCTACACAATTTTTGGTATGCTTGAGATGAATTTTGACAGGTTATTCTGGGAAGTCATTAATGGTATGAATATCCCAGTATAATCTAGGATTCTCTTATCTAATACCTCTTGTAAAAGATTCTAGTTTTAGAGAATTGTTTGCTGCTGCTTCTTGCCTTTCTTCTGTTATGCTTCTCCCCCACCTGCCAGGATGGTGCAGATAAATAGGCTTTTTGGAGCTGTTACATCTCAGGCTTTCCTTTCTCTCCCTTTTCCTTTCTTTCTGTTGCTGGCATCAACAAGCTTCCTCCTTGACCTCTGTAGGCCAGCATTCAGTAGGACATCTTTCCTTTGTCTGATGTTGGGATACATGGTGTTATTAAACTTTTTTTTTTAATATGCATCTGTTCAAGACCCCTGAAAGAAGGAGCTATTCGCCAATGTCGTTGTAGTGAGGATGTGAAAAATGTAGAAGCTAGAGGAATATGCCAGAAAATCTCTGCTATATCTAAGTGAATAAGCTATTGCATCTTATGTACATCTGATCTCTAGTGCTAAAAATTGCCTTGATATTTGCATAGGGGGTAAAGTACATACAACATAGGAGATGTGATTAAGGAAACTTCAACACTACAAACACAGCTTTGTAATTTCATTTTTATTTTTTCCTTTAAATGAGCTACCTATCCAACAGGCATCCACTGAAATTTCTTTTCAGGCACTTCTCTCTTCTCCCTTTGAAATTCCATCCTTTCCTGGTAAACTGTTGAGAAATTCTTTTTGGGAAGAGGCTGAGGAAATAAACCCCCATCCCCAAATAACAACATCTTTCTTTGTGGAATCTGCAGTTTTTGAAAATGGACTATGTTCCCTCACACCTCCTGTGCTTTTCTTTTTCAAATCACATAACTTCCTGCATGAGGTAACCTTTTCTATCTCTGTCCGCCTCTCTCTCTTGCCTGCTCTCCCTCTGGCTCGCTTTTCAGCCAGCGTTGCTCTCTGGGTCTCTTGCTCGCTGATGAATGAGTTTCATTCATCTTTCTTTTGGGGGCTCTGTGAAAAGCTTTAGACTTTGCCTGCTCCCATTTTTTCGCTCCACTATTCATTTCCATGGCGATGGAGAAAGAAGGGGGGTGGCAGAGTGGGTGGTAGTGGGGCCAGAGGTCAAGAGTGGCCACTTTCTGAATTAAAGCTTTGAATCCCATTAAAAGTGACACGTAACCTGGAGTAACTCTCCAAGAACTTGGCTGTCAAAGTCATCAAAGCAAAGGGAGGGGGAGGCAGGAGAAAGAGAGAGAGAGAGATCAGAGGAGGAAGGACCCAAGAGCTTGGAGTTTCTGTCAGGATTACATCTGGTGACTTAATATAGGGGTAGTTCATTTGTGTTACCATACACTGCTGCTTCAGTGAGGCTGGGCTCTGAAATCTGCATGCTGATGGGGTGCGTGAGGTAGAGAGGATTCCCCTCTGCCTTTGATCAACAAATGTAATCTTCTGGTTAAGTAAACAGCCCTTCCCCTCCAAGAAATGGGAGGAGGGAATTGAATATAGATAAATGTCCTGGGCACTTTAGATTTCATTAGGATACTTGCTTTCATTTCTTTCACAGAGGTGCCAGGAGGACTCAACCAACCAAGATGAGGGACGTTTTCTTGGCATTGTACAAATAGTCACTGAGAGAAAGTCTGTCCCAGAAGACAGTATGTAAAGTAGAGGAAAGTGTATCAAGCTGTTTCCAAACATTCAAAATTTAGGTCTTTTTAAACCATTACATTTTGAAACTTGCCAATACCTATACTTAAAAAACAAAACCAACCACATACACAGGCACAAAACAAAACAAAAACACAAAACTTGCTGGATTTTCTTTTTCACCGAATGTTGATAACAGAGAGGAGGAAATTAAAGCAAGTAACAGGACCTCCTTCCCTGGGTGCATGATGTATTCTGAATTTCCATCCACTCTTTGAATGGTGTCCTCATGGTTGTAATCAGGATCCTGTATGAAAATTCCCCTTTCTCACTAGTAATGCCTGATGAGCCAGCAGTTCAAAGTGGAATTTGCTGTTAGCTCCTGAGTGCAGGATATTGCTCTTGGAACTGCTGAGATTCAGATTTTTTTTTTTACTCCTCCACCCTCAAGATTATCTAGTTCTACTTTTATGAAGGTCTAATCTTAATATGCACTATCAGAAAAGTCTACTAATTTTCTACTATATAAAGCTTTTATCCTTGCTCTCCTGTGTTTTCTGTATTAAATGAAAATGTGAAAAATTGGGTGCTACACTCCTGATTTCTTTCAAACATCCCTCACTATATTTCTCAGCTTGTGAAAAATCTGTCTAGATCCCAAACTGGGCAATACTGTCCCTGCCAGTCCTGAGTATGCTTTCAGCAACTGAGACTTGTTAAAATCTGTTTGTATTCTGAATTGTATTTGATGTGAAGCCTTCAGCATCCAGGTCAAGTTGGGATGTTTGGAAAGACTTGGTTGCCCCTCTCTCAGGATACAGTAGCTAGGTCTGTAGCATCATAATGGTTCTTCTGCATATCCTATTGTTCACTAGCATCCCTGAGCTTCCTTCTGGCACTGTAAGAAATGGCTCAACGCATTTGAGGATCCTGTGTTTTCTGTGTTTGTTGTTTATTATTATTATTATTTTGTTATATTTTATTATTATTTTATTTTATTTTTTAGAAAATTGCTGTTCTTGCTGCCTTAGGCTAGTAGAGTTCTTTGTCTACAGTGCTTTTTTTTTTTTAAAAAAAAAAAAAAAGAAAAACAAACTTATAATTTATTCCTTTGTATCACAAATAATTTGCAGTATCTTTTAAAATAAATGGTTCTCTCTTTTTTTTTTTCTTTTTAAATTTCAAGTCCATATTTTTACATCCTTTTCCCCCTGCCAAAGGACTTCTTCTTCTTCTTCTTCTTCTTCTTCTTCTTCTTCTTCTTCTTCTTCTTCTTCTTCTTCTTATTTTCTCTTTGGCATTTCTTCACTTTTTTTTTAACTAGCATAAAGTGAAAAGAAATACTGGACTTTCAGATGAAATTGCAGAACTCTTACATCTTTGTGATGCAGTAAAAATAAGAACCAAAACTCTATATAGTTACCACAGGAGATAGAAATGGGGAATTAGGAAGGTTATTACAGAAGTTTGATATTCATGTGTGGCTTTTATTTATTTATTTTTGTTAGAGATAGTGAAGGCATAACTTGAGATGCCAGAAATATCCTAAACTGAGAAGCAAAGGAGGAATAAATGCTTATGCTACTAAATGAGATGAGAACTCTGTCAGTCATATGTAACTCTACTCTAGAGATGTTAAAAGTCCCCTAATTAGGGAGACAATCAATTGTAATATGTACTTCATGCAAAATGAGACTGCTGAGAGAAACAGATCTAACTTTGGAGACATGCTGCTGCTAATAAAGGAACTAAACCAGCCAGGGAAAGGATCAAAACAACAGCAGCAGCCACTGGTTCAGAGGTATGCAAACTTGGGCCAAGGGGGCCTCAGAAATAGGGCAGAGATGAAGTGAGTGGAGAATAAAAGCATTGTAGCTCTCTTTACATGAGAGGTAGAATGAAGCAGTGCAGGGACTGAGGGGGGAGAGTTTTTGTTAATAAGGAAGATATTGGCCTACTTTGGTAGATTTGCACCCAGTCTACAGGCACCAGAGCAGGAAGGCTGTCCTTTCAGCCATCAGATTTGTAACTATGGCATTTGATCAGTGATATCTGTGCTGGATAGTATTGCTCAATTGCTTAATGCAAAAGAGCTAAAAATCTGCCCCAATAGCAGCTTGTGTAACAAGCACACTGACAGGTGAGGCCCATTCTCCCCCAACCACCCTGTAAGACTTTTTTTTTTTCTTCCTTTGTTCTTGCTGGTGAGATGTTTGTTTGATATAGACCTGCTCCAGCAGGACTTTCAGGTCTGTTAGTCTTTCCTCTATTCCTTTCACTTAAAACAGAATGCACACGAAATGCAGACAATGGAGAGGAAACAGATTTAAGGTGGAGATTTGATTTACCTGCTCTGCTGTGCTTGATATAACTTCTCCACAGAGCGTCTTGTACTTTCACCCTCAGAGGTGTTTTCTTCCTCATTCCTCTCCATTTCTTTCTATTTTCAGACCCGCTTGTAATATATTCTTACCCTCTCTGTAGCAAACCCACCTGTTAATGTTGATTCTCCTGTACCAACAGCAATCACAGAGCTAACCTTGTTAATCTGTGTGTTATCTGAGACGTGGGAGTACACTGCCTTGCAGAGGCTGTAATAGGATTGGCTGGGTATAGCACAAGCAGTTTCCCTTCTTCTGTCAAGCCATTTTGCAAGAGTTAAAATGCAGCATACAGAACTGCACAAGCTAGCTATATTTTCCACTTGAACGTGTATCTTGCTGACATGATAAGACCTGGGCTGAAGAAGAATTTAGAAGATCTGGGGAGGGATTTGCTGCCAGTGAATTAGGGGTGAATTGGTTTTATGTCCTATTTAACTTGTACCATGTCTGGTAGGTGATTGTTCAGAATCTATAGCTGTGGCTCTCACTTGGCTCTAGGGTTATGCATGAACCTTAAAGAAAAAAAGTAAAAAAGTTTAACAGTCTGTGAGCTCATCAGGCCTTCCAGAGAGATCGAGTTTGTTTCCTTGAATAGGTAGGGATTTGGGAGAGCTACTTTCTGTATATTAGGTATTAGTATCTCTCTTCCCTCTTTCCCCACACTCACAAGTACTGTTATTTCTGTTTCCAGTTAAGGAGAGCAGATGGTAGCACTTCTGATCTGGCCTGCAATATCATTCTTAGGGCAATGCATGTTTTTTTCCCTTGATACCCATGATTAGGAGCTCTTTAATTCACAAGACTTTTGCTTCTCTGTCTTGGCTGTAAAACTTGCACACATTATTATGGATGCCACATAGGGATTTGGATGCTTCAGGGCTGGGAGATGCAAATCTCCATATAATGCTAAGTGCTTTTGATCAGGGCTTTGCTAGAGTGTCCAGTTTCGTATAAAACCAGGCCTGCTTGTGGAATTGAGTATAAGTGAGACTGTGGGTCTCTTCCTGACTGAGCACTGACAGAGGCTGCCCAGAAAGGTTGTGGAGTCTCCATCCTTGGAGATAATGAAAAACCATCTGGACGTAGTCCTGGGCAACTGGCCCTTGGTGTCCCTGCTTGAGCAGGGGTTGGACCCGGTGACCTCTAGAGGTCCTTTCCAGCCTTAGCAGTGCTGTGATTCCTATATGCGTCAGTTCTGTGACTCAAAAGTGATTGTCTTGTTCAGGCTTTTACCCCATCTCTGCCCTTCAGTTGGTCAATATGTATGCTACAGGTAAGTATACAGATTGGCAGTGTGTGCTAGTAGAGGTGAAGAGAAGGGCATGAACTGTGTTGCATTTAAAGAAGGGGAGAAATGATGCTGAACTGGCTTTTTACTTGAAAAAACTAGTGATAGAAATACTGCCATTTCAACTGCTGTTCCAGAAATGTGCGCCAACTAACATCCTGATGAAGAAATGTGGCTGCAGGGACAATGTTCTTGTTCCTTCATAGAAACCTTATTGTGGTATAAGACATGCTCGAGCTGCAGGAAAATGAGTCCTAGGCATCCTGTCTGGCTCCCTTTGCTGTGGAGGGGGGAAGAAAAAGTTGCCAAGGGTTAGTTTTGGTGGGAAGCTAGCTAAATCAGAAACGTGCTTGATTTGGAGAAAGTGCCAAATCTCCAGTATATGTAGAGGAACAGTTGGATGTTTTGTAAGGTCTGTGTGGTGTCCAGATGACCTGAGTACATGAAGAGTTCAAATATGTCTTTTCTGAAACCCATGAGTATGACTTGCTGCTAGTAAAACTGGTAGGAGTGTTCCAGGAACAAGCTGGTATCATCTTGGTACTGGAATAGCCTGAACTCCTCAGATGCATTCACTTCTTCCTGCCTCCGGTGTCCAGCCTTTGCCACCACGAGGTCTGCTCTTTCTTTCTAAGGTTATTTCTGGGTCAGTAAAGAGGGAGATATAATCCTTGAGCCTTGTGAGGTAGTTAGCTTAATCATCTGAGCTTGTTCTGGCAGAAAGCTGCTTACAGCAAGCCTGTCTTGTGACAGGGAGAGAAAGGGGGCAGAAAATGGGGTAGGAGAGCCTGAATCACAAATCTGGAAATAGGTGCTGGAAATCCCACTCTTCTGACGCAGAACTTCCATTGTTAAATCCCTTAGCAGCCTCTGATTTATGTAAATGTTTATATGAGGTAGACTCACATTACTCTGATCTTCCAGTGGTTTGGAATCTGACATCTACCTGTGACTGTTTTCAATTAAATTCTGTAGGACTTAGTAGTAATATCCATTAAATTCTATGTTTCCATCCTTTGAAATCTCCCAGGCTGCTTTTCTTTAAGGCTTAGCCTTTAATAAGTTCCAGTGTAATTAAGCTACCATCATCTTGGATTGAGAAGAGAATCTTCAGAAGGATTTATTTTTCTCCATTTCCTTAGGCTGAGTTTCTTAAAATGTCAGACCACAGAAAGTAGTTGCCTGCTCTCGGAGTTTTTTGAGCAACTGCCTCAGCCCTCATGGCTTCAGCACAGTTGGCTGGGCTGAACTGAGCTTCATATTGAGATACTTGTGTATCAGCCTTCATCCTGCAGGGACCCTCCTCAGCGCACAGCCTGCTTATTGCTGTCTGGCCTGTTCCATTCCTGATCATCATCATCTTCCAAGTCCTTTCTCATCCCATCTGTTTTAGGCTTCTACCATCTGTGACACAGTCCTAGAGTCTGAAAGGTTTCAGAGTCTGTTTCTTGGGTGACAGAGCTGGGACTGATTCTTTCTCTGTTTAGTGTATCTAACATAAAGACAGCGCTTGTCCCATCCCTGTCAGCTTCTGGAGACTATTTCCCATAACACGTCTGTGTGTATATGCAACACTTGTAAAAGCAAGCCCTTGCCCCTTTGGGAACTTCTTAATTGTAGTAGAGAGCCACGGTTGTGTGTTCTGTGCACAGACTAGGCAAGCTCACTCTTTTGGGGTGGCTGTAGCATAGACCATGGATGTCTCTGAAGCAAGGGCCCTGCTTCTCTTCCTCTGCGGCAGATGTACGCAATAATGCAAATATCAAGCATGGGATGAAGAAAGAGACATGGCACTATGCTGCATATTGGAGCTGAACCCAATGAGAGATGGATTGGTGTGATGCCCAGCTGCAAAGCAGAAGTGAGACATCCCTTTTCTGTGCCCCTTGTCTGTTGGCAAGGCAGCATTCACTGGGAAGAGGGGCCAGGTCTGGGGGCTCGAGACAAAGGAGGAAAGGTGCAAGTGCCACAGCTCACCTGTGTGAGATCTAGCCCTGGTTCCAAGTGGGCTTTTGGAGGGAATCTGCTCTTGAGTCTCATGCTTCAAGTATGACACTTGGCAGAGATCTGTAAAACTGGGTGCTGGGACTGTTTGTGTGCTCACTTCCCTCAGGACCCAGATATGGATGGTGTAGCTGCAAACTGTGCCATGCTTGCTTGTTTCCTATCTATAACTTTTGAATTGAAGTGCCTTTATTGTAGGTGGGTATGTGGGTATGTATGCTGAGGCTTTACCTATTATTTTCAGAAATGAATATCTCAGATGACAGGTTCTGTAGAAGCACCGTGCTATGGTGTTTTTGCCCTCCTTTTCCATCCCTTTTTAATTAAAAACAAACAAACAAACAAACAAAAAAAAAACAGAAAAAAAAAAGAAAAAACGGAAAGAAAAAACAGTCTAAAAGAGTTAGTAGTCAAGGGATACAGACAAATTTGAATGTAAGTCCCTGTCAAACTCTTACTGCATTCACAGTATGAGTGGAATGTCGTTCTTTTTCTGAGAAACTGCAAAACAAGCAAATGTTGACTGAGAAAATCAAGCAAATATTCTGCTCTTTGGTTTGTACTGTAGCAGCGTGAAGGCAAATCTGTGGAATGAATCAAGCTGAGTATCTGCCCTGACCTATAACGAAACATGGTCCTTGGGGTGGAGTGAGAAGCTGATGGATGACACGCTGTCTTTAATTCCATAGGAAGGGTGGGTTGTGAAGGCGAGCCCTGGTCTACTAGTGAGGATGTATTGCTGATTTCTGTGCATCAGAGCATTGTAGTAACCATCAATGCTGCTCTGGGGATCTAGGAAGAGCATCAGACTAACTACTCTACCGAAGCTCTAATTTGCTCATCACTTTTGGCTGATGTGATTAGCAGTCAAGGCTAATTACCTGCAGGAATGCTCCCTCTTGCCTCCCTGAATCTACACATGAGGAAGCTGGTGTTATGATCCTTAGCAATATAAGCTGTTCTTTCTTCCTTCCATCATAGAAGAAGATGTGAGTACTAATGAAATGAAGATAGGGGAACACTTTGGGATCAAGTATCCTCTTTCCTCAACTCTTCTCTGTGTGTACTGCTTTGTGTGGTTTTGTTCCTTCTGTTATAAAGAATGGGAGAATTATCCTGAGAAGCAATCTCATGCACTTACAAACATTGTGCGAACCAGGATAAGTGTGCCCTGTGACAGCACTTTTTTGCTTGCTTCCTCTAACAAAGAGATGAGTGAAAGTAACTGGCAAACAGATATGCAGAAGGTTTATTTCTTTGTAAATGTGATACAGTGACCTAAAGAGGGGGTGGTGAAGAAGGGAGTTAATTGAAATGGTATGGAACTCCATGCAAGTCTGAATTTAATCTTGCCTTCCTGTGTGCATGCCTGCCAGCCATTCTCTATTGAAGAGGGAGGTAATCTTACTCAAAAGCTGAACTGCGCCTTTCTTGGCAAAAAGTAAAAATAGAAAAGAGCCAACAGGTTTCAGTATACCAAACGTATTGCAAACTATCCAGAAGGGAAAAAGCAAAATGCTAGACTGGACTTGGGGTTTGTTCCCTTGTCTCCTGTGCTGGCATACACCATAGAAGGTGAATTCAGCTTTGTTGAGCTAATTCTTTAGGAGCAGAATCAAGAATTAAGGATGATGTACCGGGAAAACTACGAGCACATACCTGAAATCAAGAAAAGCCTGCTGACTGAGTGGTAGCTTGGATGCTGAAGATTGCGTGGCTACAGTAATACAAAAAGGTAATGAGGTAAATTAGCTTATAATGAACCCTATGCCAGTTGATGCCAGCTATTTCCAATATTCTAGCTATCCAGGATAAAGCTGAACTACATTTATATTTAGCTATATTTAAATTGCACTGCAATCTGAGACTTTATGAGCACTAGCTGGGCACTGAGATAAAAAAGATCCACATACTATGAATGTAGGCATCTCATATACCAATAAAGTCTTTAAGTCCATTGGGACTTTGTATCCAAGCAGATACTTGGTTAACACTCTCAGTATGGCAGGTTACCAGAAAAAAATCATGGAGTTTGTGGGATCTCCATTCTCATTCATTAAAGGCAACAAGTTCACTTAATATAGGGTTTATATTAAAGCATGCAACCTTACAGAAATGAACACATACACCTGTACTTGTATATGGGAGAAGAGACCTGAATCCAGATCCATTGAGTGTTTGTTTTACTTTATGACGTGCAGAAGTTGAGGTAGGAAAGATGTGTGTTCATGAAAATGTCCAGTATTTCAGGCTTTGTAAACAAAGCATCTTTCAGCTTGTTTTTAGTGGTTTAAAATGGAGAATAACAAACAGCATCATTTTCATAAAGTTTGAATAACAACAAGTAATTCGTTACGCTTTTATCAGCATTGCCCCACCATTTGCACTGTTTTGCAAATTTTTTTAAGTGTCATAATGCCAAGAGGCCTGAGTGAATACAAATAAGAAAAAAATCTGTTAGAGCTTAGACTGTGCTACTTTGCTCACACTTTATTGCAGTTTAAACTGGAACTCAATCTCCATAGGTATTTTCCCTGATAGGCTTTCTTGAGATTTTTTTCTTAGTCCATACTCCAGACATGTATCCTTTGAAATCCATGTTAGACACTTTCTACCTTCTTATTGGCAGTAATTTCCAAATAATATAATATAACTATAAAGAGAACCCTCCTTCTCTTCCCCTACCCCCCCCCCTTTTCTTTTTCTTTTCCCCCTTCCCTATTGGCAGAATTTAACTTGAAAGGAGGAGGCTGAATATTGCCAGAATCCTCCCACTCCTGTACTGGCCTCCAGGCTCTCATTGCAAACCGCTTTGGAATGTGCCAGGACCTTTGGGACACCCACACCCTGGGAAAGAAAAGAGGAATCATCAGTTCGGTAGCTGTCTTGCATTGGCTTTCTGGCATTGCTATTAAGAATTATCAGGGATATATTGTCACTGTTTTATTTGTGGCCATTTATAGTCTTGCAAAGTCATCTTTCCTTTTTTTTTTTTTTTTTTTTTTTTTCTATTCCAATGTGTATTTTTGCAAGTAGATAGACTTAAGGCAGGACAGTAGTCACAAGGAGATTTTTTACAGTTCAAATTTAATTTTGATACATTGTCATCACAAAGCATTTTCCAGTTTAAAACCAACCAACCAACTAAAAAAAAACAAAAACAAAAAACAACAGCTAATGTTGTAGAAAATGTGCTACTCTATTCATTGTGTACAGTGTCTGATATGCAAAAGTAATAATAAATAAAAATATTTCAAACAGGAATGCATTTTTTCCCCTCATATTTTCCTTTTAATGGTTGGGCTTTAAGACCTAATGCAGGAAATGCACCTGTGTGTTACTTCTGGAGACTTTTACGTATTCCCTGGCAACAGTGACTACTCTGCTGAACTATTTGCATCATGACCTATTCCCTTGGTGGTAAGCTTCAGGGATCATCTGCATCACTGGCCTTAGTGACTCCTAATAACACCAACTATTGATTGTTTTGGAATTATTTTGGAGTTACTGCATGACTAGTTTTCTGCCATGATTATAAGATCCATTTTGTGGCTTTGTGTGTGGTTCAGTCACTTATTTAAGGTAAGTGGAAAATATTAATAGTTCATTTTGCTCTTTTGTTTACACAAATATGCAAATTAAGGCACAAGTGTGAAAAAAATGGAGTGATGGTATAAATTGTTTTCTTTAATGTCTGGTTCACAAAACTTTGGAATTTAGATCTTTATATGTAAGATTTGGCTTCTGGATTATGTGAATGCTTTCACTACTTTTTTTTTTTTTTTTTTTACTAGATATGATTCTTATCTTGTGTCTGTCAGCCTTTTATCTCTACACTATTCTTGACATTTTCGCATCTAAGTGCTTTCATATGTAGTGACACAGACCTTTTATTACACTTCAGTATCCCGATTTCTACAGTTTGCCAGCTAAACTTAGATTATCTAATCTTCTTGACTATTGGTGCTAAGTTCCTCTAAGAGATCAGGCAATGTAGGTGTTTTTTATTATTTTTATTTTTTTCAAGAAAAAGAAGCAAGAAAAGGACCAAGTGTTTTTTGATACTTTGGAAATAAAACATATTGCAATAGTGAAATGTTATGGTGGCAAAATTTAATTAGCTGTAACATGAGAGAAATCAAATCATGACATTTATTTTTAGGAAGATGCCGCCCACAGTGAACTGCAGAGTACCTTGCAGAGAGAGGCGGACAAGAGGCTTTTCAGAGTATAGAGATTCTCATCGAGTGACAAAGCAAGAAAGTATCTCTAAATTTAGTTGTCTGTTATTTTTATTGCTATTGTTATTTATTATTGCTATTTTTGTTGTGTATTATTATCATTAAGAATGCCACTAACAGAGGAGAGTGGGTGCTCCTGCAGCAACAAGTGTGGAAGAGATACAAGATAGATTTGGAATCATAATAAAACTAGGGATATAAGCAGCTGTTTTTGCAGGCTGCTTGTTAAAAAGAGCAAATAAAGCATGCATTTTTGGTGGAAGACTAAAAATGAAAGAACTGTTAAAATGAGACAAAGCAGGGAATGTGGCAGCAGCAACTGAAAGAAAGAATGGTGGGAAAAGCTAAAATGAAAAGAATTCAATAAAGGACCGTCTAAGGAGAGCAGGAGTGTAGAAGTAGTATAAATGGAAAACAGCTTTCTTTTTGCCTTTTTTTTTTTTTTCCTCCCTGAAATAGTATTTTGCTAGCTCTGTTTCCCATATATTAGTCTGAATTAGCAGACGTCCTGATTCTCTGGATGTGGTCCCATTTTGCACAGCATCAAGCTATAGGATGCAAAATGCCCTGCTGTGTCTTTTACATGATCAGCAGGAAGAATAGCTGAAGGAGTACAGAATGGGATTTGTTGTCTTTATCTAGATAGGATGGGTTACAATTAACCCATTGCAGACAGCTGTGTTTAAATGCGTGTACACCTGTAGGTATACCTGTGTATATGTGTGCACTTGAGTAGTTATACCAAATGTCAATAAGCCATGAAGGAGTCGGTACATGATGGACACTGAACAGCAAGAACAGCCAAAAAGCTTTGCCTTACGTTATAGTGCTGTGTCCAGTTTGCCTTTCCTCATTCTTGTCAGACTCCTCATACATCAGTCCACACTGAGGTAGCATCTGTATGAAGAGATTGGAAATAGCACTTGACTTCTCATAAGGAGATATCAAAAATGGAGTTTACTGTCAGTGGCAGCAGACTTTTGTCTAGCAGAAATGCCATGTGGTTGAGAGTGCCCAATTGGATGTGGAAAGAGACAGAATGTGGACCAGTCTTGTAAGTACCAGAATGGTGCCATGGCTTTAGCCAGAGTTCACTTTAGATTTAGCCTCTGCCCATTCAGATGCTGTGGATCTGAATGTCCAAGGCTCCTGATCAGTTTGGTCTCTGAGGAATGCATAATTGTCTGACTGTTGCTGGACCAGGCAAGGACTAAGTGAGTCAACACTACTCCTATCTGAAGACATGCTGAGGAAAGAAAACCTTAGGAATAAGTGTTAATCCACTACTACTCTCCTTGCTCCATGGTGAGGTGTTGCCCCTGTGATGATTACAGTGCTTGTTTAGAAATCATCCTTTAAAGCTCAGCCAGAGGCAACTTTAGCACAAGTAGGCAGCTTAAAATCCAGCAGAGGGCAATGCTGTATTGCACCTATACAGATATTGCAAATGAGTCTACCTCGAGGACCTTTGAATTATCTTCTCTAATGAGAGATCATGCATTTAATTCAAGATAGATTATACTAACCTTGTGGTTGGGGTTTTTTAATAAATTTCTGTAGTATGGCTGGGGAAATCTCTCCCATTGGTTGTTGCCAATACAAGGATGGATAGATTGCATTATATTTCTGAGCTGCAGAGAAATAAAATGATGACTCATCATAGCTCTTGATAACTTTGGTGTAAAGTTAATGTCCTCCACTTTTTTTTTTTTTTTTTAATTAACTCCTGTATGCCTCCTCCCCCACCCCATTCATGCCTATTAACTTCTTTGGCTACTGCAGTTTTATTAGGGCCTTTTTATTTCCCCATCATTATTCTTAGCATATTCACAAAGAAGAGGAGAAATAACATAGCTCAGTAGTTAAGTAGGACCATATTCTTGGGAGAGTCATCGAAACAATTCCCATTTTACTGAAATTGTAAAGGCCATGCATACCACGATACTTTTCTGTCTATTAAACATCAGTGAAGAAATTTGAAACAAAGTGCCAGTGGGAAGGGCCATTTAGAGTTACAGATGTATGCAGCTCTCTACTGCCTCATGAAACACGTCAAACTCAGTAGAGATCTTACAAGGTCTGCTGCTCCAGTTTTAATTTTAGACAGCTGCAATCTCAGAGTTTTGTGTGACTCTGATCCTGCTTGAAGCAACTGCACTTCTGGTGTCTCCAGTCTGATCTCTGTGTAGTTCTGGTGCACGGGATGAACCCAGAGCCCGTCTTCAGGAGCTCCTTGTTCTGATGAGTGCCCCAGGGCCCAGACAGGAGCTCTTGAAACTGGCTTTGCAGCTGCACACAAACTCCCCTTCGTTACTACTGCAGCAGTGAATGGTCTTGATGCAGTCCCTGGACTGCAGCTTTTACCAGGCTGTTCTCCAAATTCCTGAATGAGCAATAGGAGCAAAGGGTTTCAGATGGATTTATAGGAACAAAGATAAAAAGCCTTCCTAAAGGGACTCTGGAGTAAAGCACCTTTCTTGAGGAAAACTTGTGTACTTTCCTTCTCCTCCTATATTAGACTACACTCTGCTGCAACCTGCAGAGTGACTAGCAATAGCAAATGGAGTAGGGTTTCACCTGAGAAGTCTGATACACATACATGTTTTTATCATACTTTTCTGGTTTTCTCCTGTTCTTACTTCTGAAACAAGCCAGCAGTGTCTTCCACACTGCAAGTCAGTTTGCAGTAGCGGATCAGCCACGTTAATTAGGATGCAGGGCAGATGCTGCGTTTTCCGAGGTTTGCATTTCTGGTTATAATTACAGAGAGCAAAGGAGAGGAAGGAGGTGGCTTTTTCAGTGGCAAAGACAACAGTCTGGGATTTAGAACTAATCTCTTGGCAAACTGTTTTTCCTAATTGATGCGTGCAGCAACGCAGCTGACGTTGCTTGCTTGAAATGCAGAGCCTGGAGCCGGTCACCTTGCTAGCTTAGTGTGTGTGAGGTGTTCCTAAAGCCACAGACTCTTCTCAGGAGGAGAAGCCAGGGGGAATGCAGAGCCGGAGCTGTGTAGAGGGGCTTTGGGGCTGCCCCACACTGGCCGGGAGCTGTCTCAGGTACTGTCCCTGGGTGCTGGCTCAGGCTTTTCATTTTTCCCCAAAAAAATCGAGGTGACTAAAACAGTTTCATTTCCTCCTCCATCTTTGTGGTAAACAACAGGCACATACATGCAGAGAAGCATAAAGGAAAAAGACTGCTGTCGCATTTCTCTTCTAGCCAGAACCAAAGCCTCCAAGTGTTTATAAAACAAGTCTCAAAATACAGCTTTTCTTAAGTCTTCAAGAGTGCAAATATAACTTGCAGCCAACGAAATACCATTGTCTCTGCTCTGTGACAAAGTAAGTGTTTAAAATTTTTTTTAAGGACATTCGGACTGGGCCCCTGAATACCAAGTCCCAGCTGAGCATGAATTCAAATGACTGAGGCCTAAGCCCCTGATAATGGGGTTTATTAAGGAAGCACTAACAGAGCAGAACTGGAGTGGACTGAATGGCCAAACTGAAATAATGGAATGCTTGTGGCAACCAGAAAATGATTGCTTATTGGCATAATTCCAGGATAAACTTCTGCCAAGAGTACACAGTCTTTCCTTGCCAATTTCTTCATATGGGGAAGTACAGTACTGAATTTCTGCACGTAATAGCAGTGCAAAAGAATAGGAGGAGGAGAAATGGCAGTCTACATGAGGAAGAGAAAAAATGTACATCCAAAATGATGTAAACAGCGTGATCCCTTGAGCTTCACTGATCAGCAGCCTCTAAAGAGACCACCTGGGCTTCAGATTTAGGAATATAGTCTGAAATGCAGGTTTTAGCCTGCAGAGTCCTCTCACTTGAATCTCTAATTAACACTGAGTGCAGCATTCAGGGAACAGAAAAATTTGAAACTTTGTTCTAAAACTCCTCCCTTCATGAGCATGAGCAATTTCTTTCATACATGAAAAAAAACGGACTGTCTTGCAACGCTGATGTGAGACATTCTCAAGAAAAATCTCTTGAATCACTCAATTATTTTATTCACCAAGAAATGCAACTATGAGATGCAGCTGCATATAACTGCAGGTTAAGTTTAAAAAAAAAAAAAAAAGACTAACTGCTGCTCAGACAAGGGAAGAAAGAGTAGTGAAGTTACTCTATATTGTACTGCCTTGCCCTTATATACAGGTCTTTTGCATAGAACATTTAGTGAAAGAGCCCTGATTTGTATCCCCCCTCTGCTGGATTTGAAACATTTTTTATTTTTATTTTTTTCCTCCCAGACAAAATCTTGCATATCTGAATGCTGCAAATACTATCCTACAAGGCATTTTATAGCAGCGGCCTCTCCAAATCTCATGTGAAAGCTAATCGTGTAGTATAAAATACTTAAATAGCTACTAGGGCACAACAATCTTTTCTTCCAGGAAAATGCCTTTGAGGCCATTAGAAATATCTGTACTATGAAATGAGTTACAGCCTCTGCATGGGAGATTGAGGTGCTCACCTGAAAAATCTTTGAGCTGCAGCTAGGACTCTCTTGAGAAGTAAGAAATTAATCAAAACCTCTTCTATCAATCACAAAGTATCTGAAGACAGATCTTCCAAGCTTCACATTTTTATTTTGAAATCATTATAAAATTCAACAAAAAGCATAACCTTAAATGATTTTTACTTTTTTTTTCTTTTATTTTCTACCACCGAATTAGCGCTCAGTTTGTGTAACTAACTCATTTTTCAAAGTCCCAGAGGGCTGCTTCTCAAATAGCTTTTGGCTGGATGCTATTATATAAAGTCTAAAGCTGAATACAGCCTAGTTTGGAGGGAAGTGAGAAAGGATACTTTCTGGAAACAACCAACCAGTAGATCAACAGCAAATCTGAGCTGTTCTCAGCCTGATTTTTTTTTTTTTCCCAGTTATTATTACATTTTGGTGTATAGCTTTTAAAAAATTGCCGTATTTATATGATAATAAGAACTCCATTCAAATCAAAGCTGCCTTCCAGCAGTAGTACAACCTCCTCCAGGGCTGTAACCTCCGTTCAGAGGTTAAAAATGCCAACTGTTTTCTTCCTAAACTCAGTCTTGTAATTCTGGCGTTCACTGTGCTTATTCTGTGATACTGTGATGATACAGTTTGTTACAATTCTTGCCACGTCTGCATAGAATCTGGACTTTATTTTTAAAAAAATAATAAAAATATCTCTATGCATCGTGGTTCGGAAAAACAACTTTGGGGAAAGCTTTTCAAGTCTGACCTGTTGCATTTTTATCAATCTGAATCTTGAATAAAATGAAAAAAATAGGCTTTGTATCATTTTTCTTCTCGGCTGGCTATTAACTCTGTACACTGCAGATGATCATCTTCAATTCCATTTTGTTTGTTATTATTATTAATTTTTTTGGCTATCCTGTTCTCCTGTTTGGACTTCCAGGATAATGGTGGGTTCAGTTCTCTCTGTCAGCTGTCAAAATCTCCAGTTGTCTTGCTGAGATTTTCTATCTCTTGCTTGGACAGTGAATACGGAGAAATACAAATTTGCCTGCCCACATCTTAAGAAGATTTTCAGTTTTGTCTTGCACGCTTTACATTAGTTAATAATTTTTTAGTTCTCTGATTATTGGTGTGTATGGTTTTCCTACCTAATTATTCTCTTAAATATTTAATAGTATAAATAACCCCCACCATTTTTTCCTTTGTGCTCCTGCCTAGTTTTCCTCCAATGTTAGATATAAGTCTTTGTTTTCTAAACATGGATGGAATTAGATATGTCTGGCTTTAAAATGACATGACTTCTCTTAGGAACTTAGGAACATTAAACTTTAAATGGTTTGATGAACACTGTCTTCCAGTTTGGAGAGGCAACTTGTTTTTGTTTAAAAAGAATTGTTTTAGTGGTCCTAAGAGAGTATTCTGTGACCTGAAGCAGCTGTAAGATGTAGAGTGACTCATGAATTGATTCTCTGAAAAAATGTGTGTACAAGGATCAAGGAGTGAAGGTAAAAGGAGAGATCATCTGGGATTGAGAAGATGAGACTTGGAAGGATAATTAAAAGAACAGAGCTACATGGTGGACATCAAACTAAAGAAGGGATGTCAGATAAAGAGAATTTTTAGTCAAAAGGGGTTTCCTCATTTTTTCCCCCAGGTGCATTCCAAGAGATGAGGAAAGCTAATCAGTCAATTTCCCCTCATATCCCCCTCTCTCCCACCAGCTAGATGGAAACAGACATAGAAAAGATCACAAGTATTTTGACCTGTTGTGTAGCTGGAAGACAGCTGACAGGCACAGCGGCCTCTAAACTGTACTCCTACAACAGCAAGCAGATTTATTGTTCAGCTAACAGCATTTTGGTGGGAGTATGCAGCTCTGTATTTACTTCCAATTTTTTTTTTTTTTTTTTAATGGAGTATACAAAAGAGCCCAATGTGGCTAAAACACAATGTGGCTACTCTGAAGTCTCATCCCTATATATCACATACTCTATAAGTTCATCTTCTGCTGTCTGCATCTAATGGTATAGCCACAATAATAATATATTTTTTTTCCTGCCTTGGATAGAAATATGAAGCTTAATGCAGGTAAAGTAAGTAACAGGAGTAGAAATGGCAGCTCTTCCTAGAGTCCTACAGTGGTTGTGGACATTGGCCAGGCTCCCATACTTGAAAAGGGAGTTGCTCTCAATCCCAACTCATTTCTTGCTGCTATAAAATGCCATGGTCCATGTCCCTTTATGAATTCAAGGTAGGCTCCTTTCTGGGTGGTTGCTAAATTGCACTGGAATAAGAGAGGCTGTTCTTAAAGCCCTAACTAAGTAGGAAAGGCTCGGAGTCTGGGGAATACCAGTTGAAGAAGCTGAGGCCTGGGGTTTTCTCTTTCTTTTCTGACTGATACTATGGTAGGAGAGTGTATGTGCCTTGGAGATGCTGTTTCCTTTCTGACCGGCAGAGGAGCAAACCTGCTTTTGGAGAAATTTGACTGAAAAACACATTGTAGCCCTATGCTACAATGTGGCTAAAAAAATATTCATTTGCATGTCATGTATATATTTTTTTCCTCATTCGTTTTTGCATAGTTGTCCCTTATACCGTGAGATTTTTGTCATTTGAAGCAATAGTTCGTCTGGCGTAAAAAAAATGTGCAGTACCTCAAAATGTGCAGTACCTCAAAAAGATTAATAGAGGGCATAGGTGAGAGGCTTGAGGCATGTGCTTTCAGCTTAAATAGGGTTCTGATTGTATTGCATATTCTGGAATGGCATTTGAATAGTCAGACAGTGAAGGAGACTGGGAGCCATAATAAGTAGAGGAAATAACGAAATGGGCTATCTTATTTTGGGTGTATAGAATATACACCTTTTTCATTATGGGTGCCACGGTGTTTTTCGAAGGAGTCAAGTGGTATTATTCCTGTTTCATAGATGGAGAAGTGAGGACAGTGACAAATGCTGTGATTTGCCTATATTGCTATTGAGCTGAAAACATCCTCACTGGGGCAGAAAGAGAAAAAGAAAATGATAATACAGTGGAGGTAGCTGCCTGGCCTGTATGGTGCAGCTGTTTGTAAGGAAAATCATATCACAGTTTAAACAGCTCTCTAATTGTGATGCATTCTCCATAACAGTATGTGACTACTGACTGGGACTGTGGTGATATCAGGTTATATCTGCACACAGTTTTTTTTCCTCATGGTAGAAGTAATAGCCCTTGGCTGTGGTCCTAATTACAAAAATAGTTGTATGCATTGATTGCTTCTGTTCCTTTTTTTTTTTTTTTTTTAACTGTTATCCATAGGCATTGTTACAAATACTGCAGTAAAGAAAATGAGGCCTCTCAAGCTTATTCATTTTCAATAGATTTAGAATAGTGAAGAACACTTGCTCTTGGCCTGACAGAGACAATGAGAAATTCTTTTCTGTGTTTACCAACTGGATGGAATATGCCACCCCTTTCTCATTCATTTCCAGTAGGTACCCAAATTCATCTCAGGTAGATGAAAACACATTAGCTGTCCAAGTAGATGTCAGCTGTGCTCCTTATAACAAAAGATTCTGTATTATGATGTTTATTTGCCCTTTTCTGGTCCTGTAGTTTCTTGGTAGCCAAGTAGTAGCAAAACTCCTTCTGTCAGAGGAGTTGCAAAACCATGAAAAAATACCTTGTATGTCTTAACATTTCAGTCAACAAGAAGACTGTTAGCTAAAGCAAAGACAGTAGCTGGAGGGGTGGGAAGGGAGGCAGAAAGAATAAGAGCATGTTCTTCCCCAAATAGGCATGCTTGGACCTTCTGCTATTATCAAGCAGTTTTATTTTCTGTACATTGGAGAAGCTGTAAAGGTGTTGAAGGAGATTAGATGATTTATTGATGGTTGTGGAAACATGACTACAACATACAGATTCTCCAGAAGAGACATATGGATGCAGATGATGCACAGGAGAGTTGAGTCAGGAGCTTGGCTTTCCTATAAATGAGACAAAAAAATGTTGGAGAGAACAGATGTGGGTCTCCTGTTGTCTGCCTAGGTGTTCGCTGATCAAATCCAGGATTGTTTAATCTCATCTCTAGTCTTGGAAAAATGAAAATGTAAAGAAATTTTGTGTGACTTCATAGATAGTGACACAGCAGGTGTGATTGTTGTGGAAAGAGCAGAGCAGAAAGAAAAAAAAAATCACAGAGAAGTGGCTTAAAAGAGGCCTTCCTGATAGGATCTAGGAATACAGCTGTATGAACTGAAATTTTTCTTTTTCTTTTTTTTTTTTTTTTAATATATATATATATATATATATATATATATATATATATATATATATATTTAAGTCTTTCAACTAGTGCTGTGGGAGAGGAAGGTCAATACATGAGGCAGTTGCAGAAGTCAGTGTTTGTTCCCACTGACTTACTCAGACCCACCATGAGGATACCAGAGGAAGTAAATGTGTGCATTGTGGATGAGGGTGAAATAAGTAGGACACCTTGTAAAGCCAGTATGTGTGTATATATATATATATATATATATTTATTGTAGGGAATATAGTTTAATACTAATAAGCTAATAAGAACAAAAATAATTTTATTTTAATTTACAAAAATACTTTCATAAACTTGCTGTCTTTTCTTGTTAAAATTGTTCTACGTGAAACATTTCAATTCTGACAAAACATTTTCAGTGGAAAAAAGTGTTGGTTTTTTTTTTTTTTTTTTTTTTTTTTTTACTTTTTCCTTGAATCTTGAGTCATTCTGAGTTTATGGTGGTCTGCACTAAAAGGTAGAATTCCCAGGGGTATCTGTTATCAGCTTGAACTATTAATTTATGTCTGGAGAACCAGAAGTATAAAATATCCACAGCATGTGTTTGCCCTAGCCTGATGCAAGAGAAAAGCATGCAATTGATTACGTAAATATCAAAGGCTAGGGGAACTGTTATCCACAAGTTAACTAATTACTTTAGCTTATTTACTTGAACAAAGCTAGATGAGGCATGTTAATTGATCATTGTTTTCAACTTTTTCTTTGTTTACATTTAAATCATTTTCTTCAGTTGTGCCTCTCTTAGTTCCCTGCTCATTTGTATAGCGTTGGTATAACCTGCTGGCCTCAGTGCTTGTTTTTTCTGGCCCTTAATGATGCCTATGTTGGAAAGAGAATGTGAAGTTGATTACATATTGGAAAATGTAGTCCCCAAGCTGCACACTGCAATTTTTGAAGTGAAGTGTTTGACTTGGGCTTATCAGCAGGGTCATACTGTGATTTTATTTTTACTTTTAAGCTAACTGTTTGATTGTGGCTTGCTATTATGGGTGCCCTGTGCTGTAGCTGAAGGTAAATGCTGGTTAAAAAAAGAAAAAGAAAGTTGACCAAATAAAATTTCAGCTCTCTAAAGTTTTCCTACTTCTCCCTGGCTGATCTATAGCAAAAAACAGATCGTTATACTTTATTATTATTATTTACTACTACACCACCGAATACATTGCAGCTCCTTCCAGTACTGGTTCTCATTTGAGGCAATTGCCTCCTCCCTACTAGCTACCATTTAGCAGCTTCCCTGATTCTACAAAAAGGGGAGAGCATTGCTGGAACTGCCTCCATGTGGGGTGGCCCTTCTTTTCCCCCACACAGGGAAGTGAAGTGGAAGATGGAAAAATGGAAAGAAGAAAAAAAAAAAAAAAAAAAAAAAAAAAGAGAGAGAAAAAAGAAAAGCTGAGATATTCCTGTTAGCTTAAATTCTGTATTGCTTTGCCAAACAGAGCAACCTGCTGGCTGCAGTGTTTCATGTGTGTTGGAACTGTGACCTGGAGGCTGGAGTTGAGATGTGAACCCTGCAAGCAGCCGTTCTCCTGCAGCTGAAATGCAAGGACCTTTTCTCCATTAGGGTTTGGAATTTCCTACACCACTTTCAACTAACTTGTTAGCACGCAGACCAAGACAAGTAGCTATTGCTATTTGGTGTTGCTGGTGCAGGTCCCAAAATGTCATGTCATGTTATAGAACTGTAATGATCCCTCAGAGGAAAGTAAAAGGTGCAAGAGAATTGAGGACAAAGATTATGCTTTGTAGAGGATTGCAGGACTCTGAACAAATGCTTTTTTTTTTTTTTTTTCCTTTTTTTTTTTTTCCCCCACTCTTCCTAGATGAAGGTAAAATATCATTAATATCATTTCATTATTTAATTTGATATATGGAAACTCAGTGTTTCATAATTGCTCTAATAGGTTTTTCTTTAATAAAATGATTCTGAAACATAATCATGGTGAGAAATGAGAAGGCTTTTTTTTTTTTTTTTTTTTTTTTCAAGACAGATAGCAACTGTTTTGTCTACCAAACGATACTATAATTAAAGGTACTTTCCTCAGAAAACTTAGCTTGTGTATAGGCTTAGTGGTTTAAACAGAAAGTTATATTTCTGTTTGAAAGGAGCACAGCATTTCTTGACCTGTGGAAGTGCAACTAAATGATGGAGATAAGCAAGCTGGCTCAAGGCTTTGTGCCATGAGGAGGGCTTGGGGAACTTTACCCATAAGGAAGCATACAGAGAAACGTGTGTCATTTCCATGTCTACTTACAGTACCCAGAAAGGAAAAATAAAGTTAATAAACATGTAGCATTAGATAAAGAAACAGTATTATAGTGGAGGGACAGCTATAACAAAGAAATATGTTACGTATTGATAACTGAAGTGGTTAGGGTGGAAGACACATAAGGAAAAGCTGGTACCTGAAAGACATTTGTGCGAGATCAGACAGAAATATCAGATGGAAGTGGTCTGTGCAATGAATTGAAGAAAATGGAAAAAGGTGGAGTACATGCAAATATCATTGGGTTAGCCCAGGTACATGTTGAAACTGTAAACATGGCCAGAAGCCAGGGCTTGAAAAGTATGTCCCAGTAGAAATCAGAGTAAAAATGATGTAGCTATAATCAAAATTAATGATAGTCAGTAATCAAATAAATACTACTGGTATACAGAGGATAGAACTCATGATTCAGAATTAATTTGGAGGAGTACAGTGAAATGTCTGTGTTTTTAATGTCAACCCAAAGGTGGATGTAGTTAGAAGTCCTGGTAGAGTTATGCATGAGGAAAATATAATATTCTTGTTATAGAAGAGAACTGTAATTCCCATTATAGAAGGGTTTATCTTTCTACATTTAGATTGGATGGCAAAAAGCCCTAGTAGTAATAGGGGCTAGGTATCTGTGGATAGGATTTCTTTACTACCTACCACAGGACTTTTAAATGTTGATGCTATTTTAGAGTTTATTTCAGTATAACCACAAAACTCATCCTTAAAAATAACCATTAGTATGAAATGTTAATAAGCTGATTCAGGTTATATTACATTGGATCATAAACTAAAAAAGTCTAAGCTTTTCAGTTTTAAAATAAAGTTTCAGTTTTAAAATAAATTTTTAAAGAAATTAGTTGAACTGGTAAAATGTGTTGGCCCAAAGCAAGACTTTTAATAAAGGACCTTTTCAGATCTTGGTATCAAATTAAAAATAATCTGTTTCCTCAAGAAAGAGAAGGAAAAGAAAGCCCCTAGAGTAATTCCAAGCGTAACTGGGAATCAATCCATTAAAGGGCTATCAGGAGCCTGAACGAATTGTGGAAAACATACTGATCACCCAGGAAGGCAGTGTCTTTAAAGTCCAGAAGTGGCCTGCTGCTGAGAATCAACAAAAATCAAGCTGACTTAAGTCTTTCAAGGGAAATTTCAAGGCAAACACAGTGGTTTTTTTTTTTTTTTAATATTATTATTTATTTATTTTTCTTCCTGTTACTAACAAATGCAATAGAGTAAACGTGTGTGGGGTGGAGGGTGAACACTTTACAGTGGGGTGATTACAGTTCACAAAGGTCTAGCTCTGAAAGTGAGTAAGCATTTGTCTCAGTTTTCAATACGGGAGATCACGTAGGATATAGAGGCACGTGTCACATTGTGAATGAGAGCGTACTGGGGAAGCAGAAGTTTCTGCAACTGTTGCAGAAGTCAAACTCCGAAGAAATTCATTTCAGCCTCTCAACTTCTTCTTTACAGAGAAAACTACTTCCATCTTAGAGAACTGCAAAAGTGGCAGTTGACATTTTGGGTTTGTTAGAAATGATTGTTAAAACATGCATCAAATGCTTCCAGCTTTTGTATAACTGAAGTATAACAAATACAATATTTATATTTTAGAAAGAAGAAATAAGTGGATTCAGGTAACTGCTGACCTGTTAATCTGCCCCAATAGACTGCAAAATAAATAGTGTTTTGAATAAGTAAATATTTAAGAAATAGATGTAAATGTTCATTAAACATGGCATGTGCTTACTGAAAGGAGATTGATCTCCCAAACTACCTCACTTAAAAACTGATTTTTCTAGCTGTGACTAATCTGCGACTAATCAAACCATAACTTATTAAAGTATTTGTTTCAGAACTCGATGATAAATTAATTCAATCGAGAAAAAATATAAGGGGGGTGGGTGGGTATCAACGCAAAAGGTTGTCCTAACATTCGTAAGGAGTTTATAGAGGAATCAAAATGAACAGTGATGTGAAGAGAAATACTGGGCTGTAGGAATTACTTAAGTATGCTTTAGGGATGCATTTTATTTATTCATGATCATGGGATGAAAATGATATTGTAATAAATTGTGAATCATAGGATGCTCAAAATATTGCTTGTGGCCAAGGAGTAATATTTTTTGTGTCCTTTTATACATATTTGCATTGAGAATTTTGTTCATATGATTGAAACCTTAGCAGTCTGATGCAAGAATTATTATTAGTCTAAATATAATTACTACAGAAGGAGAAAGAATATGTCTATCAAATATAATAATAGCAGTTAAAATAGTTACACATACATACATACACTATGATTCAACTGCTTTTCCTGATATTATCCTAACCCTTCCCCAGCTTCTTTGAGCCCTGAGGTCAGTGTTTTCATTATAGTGTTGGTGATGCTATGGTGACCTTTCAGCATCTAGAGTCCTTTCCCAGGAGGAATGTGATGTCCATGTTGATGGTTCCTTTCTCCTTACTTTGGGATCATCTTAGGGTTGGTTTTAAATGTTTGATGACCTGCTTTTGTACCTTTCTGTTTCTCCATTGGTCTGTGGCTCCGTGTTATAGCCAAGCTTACTATATATGTGTTGTCTTTTGCGTATATTAGAAACTATTTCTTTGTTCTCTTTCTTACTCCTATTTCTCTTCAGCTACAGGTCTTCATTTCTTTATCTGACCATTGGTGAGATTTCTTTTATAGCTTTGAGGTCTGCATTGTCAAGTCCATGCCTGTTCTTGTACCTATATTTCTTTACAGCCTATATTTCTTTACAGTACATTATTGTAATAGAGTCATAAAACCTGAGCGGCTCCACGCAAAGATAAACAAAAGTAAATCAAATTAGCCATAGCCAGTTGGTCAATTAGAAAAATTGCTGCTGCAGCTAAACCAAATGTGACAAAGCTATGGATAGATTAAAGAAAGCTTGGACAGAGCAAACCATGACAAGCCTCAGTCTCAAGGCCTTGCAAACTCATTACAAAGCCTCTGGCCTGTATTAAGGAACAGCAATACATATAGCATTACAATACTTGCAGGGTAACAGCATTGTCAGCACAGATGGTGTTTGGTATATTTTATTGGAAGGAACTGGAGGATATGGATGGGTTAAATCACGTGACAAGACTTGGAGTGGGAGATTACACTCATATGGACTAATAATAAGACACTTATTTCTATAAGCTGGGGCCTTGCCAGTTGCTTTGGGAAGAACAGACGAAGGGAAGAGATTTTGAGTAATAGATATTAACAGGAAAAAAGCCACCTGCAAAAGGCATATGTGATCCTAGGATATGCTGCATATGCTAACTTCAGTAGGGATAGGAAAAATAAAGGCTGCTGCTCACCAATGGATCCTCATCCAAAATTGTCTATTTTGTTCTGGATGCTAGTGTTCAGGAAAAGACTTATTCTGATTGGAGCAGGTGAGAAATGGAGAAACCGTGTGTGAGTTTGTTCCAGGGACTACAACTTGCATTAACTGAAGTCCAAAGGTCTAAGGAATGCAGTGTGAAAACATCAGGGACATCAGGGTTGTCTTGGGCTGCTAACTTAGGTATAGAGAACACAAGCTGCATTTGCAGGGTTCTGTGCTGGAGAGAGTAATTTTTATTTTTTTTTCTTGGGTTGTTGGTGACTGCATGAAAGTGTCTGTAGTGTTTCTACAAGTGGATGTGTCTGCCTGCCACTGTGCTACCCTATGTGGATACCAATTTGGATCTCCGTTAGAGTTGGGATGTGTGTCCATGGGATAGATATTTCTTAGAAGAGTTGGTGCACCTAGTCATGTGAACTATAGTTATCACAGGAAACGAATGATTTAATGAATCAGGTTCATGAAAGATGTGTGTAATTGTAAAATCAGGTCAGGAGGCCATGAGGGGTTTGTAGTGGAGGCTCAAGCTCTTTAAACTCTACACGTAGTGTGACTTCTGCCTGACTCTCTCAGGTTCTCAGTGTAGATGGATGGTGGATGAACTCATCCACCTCTTCTCTCCCTGCACCCCCTCTCACCCCCCCCCCCATTTATTTTTTGGTCTCCCAAGCAGAGATTGATTGGGAAATCAGCTGTAAGATTGAAGTAATTCCTATGCCTCAGAGTTGTTTGAAGAAGCTATTTGCTACAGTGCATCTCAGCTGGGCTTCAGTTCTCACCTCGTTACACACTTCATTCTTTCCTAATGCTTTCTGTTTCAGTGTTTAACTCTCATTAACCATTTCTGTCTTCTGTAGTTCTGTTTTGGTGCTCCTTTCATGGTTTTAGCACTGTCTTTTCTTATTAAATCTCTCTCTCTCTCTCTCTCTCTCTCTGATCTTGGTCTAACTCATCATTTAAACTGTTCTAAGCTTTTTGTTCTCTACCTTTTCTCTTTGCTGTTTCTTGCAGTTCATCCCACCACAAAATTCTTCTTTCTTTCTTTTTTTTTCTCTCTTCCTGTTGGTTGTAAATATCACCTGATCTTGTTACCATTGTCATAGATGAAAGTCTCATTACAAAAATCAAAACGTCAAAGAGTCCATTTGCTACTAATATCTTTGACAGTTCTTTAAATCAAAGGTTGAACTAGAAATGTTATCCATATTTGTAATTTCATGGGAGCACCTGCCCTTGCTGTTCTATTATGTACAAAACAATGATGTAAATTTCTGTTGTCTCACCTGTTATGTTGGATTTGATGTGTTTGTGTGGTGTAAGATGAGGCTTCATTCTGTGCAACATGGTTTTCCTCTTGCTTATAATTAATAGCAAAGGCAGTTAAGAAGCAGCCTGGCTCCCTCTGCCAGAGAGATACACATGTCTGCAGGTCTAGTGTTTCCTTAGACAGCTTGGCAAGGATTTTGGCTGCAGGGAGACTTTGGCAAATATGCTACATCAGGGCTCCATGAGGTTTTGTTTATAGGGCTTCTGGAGCATTTCAGACTCTACAACCCAGGTATTTTTCCTGGCAATTTTGTGGAAAATAATATCAATGAGATTTGAATTTGAGTCTCTTTCAACTCAATGTAAATCAGCTTCCCTAGAGATAGATATTCACAGCTCCCAGTGACTCTGGCAGCCTGTGGGGTTGTGCATTACTGCATCCCAGGTCCTCGGGGTGAGCAGCAATGATGCAGAAAGAAACTCTCAGCACAGTTCATGTATTTCTTTGCATTTGGTGGCACCCTGAGCTACAAAGCCCCTAGTGCTGCCTTGCTTCATCATGTGACAGTGCCTTGAGATTACAGAACTATTTGTCTCTCTTTCCCTTTTTGTTTTCACACAAGCTGTTAATATTTCTTTAATTAAGGCGTTAGTTGTTTGGAAGAGAGGAAGTGAGAAGTTAAATTGTAGTGAAAATGGGATGTGAGGTGAGGTGCAGTGCTACTGGTGGTGACGTTTCTCCAAGGAATAGGGGCTAAAGGGGGAAAGGTCAAGTCTTAACTGTATTGTAACTATGTTTAATTATGGAGATCCAGTTTGTGTAATGAGTTGAATAAAAAGGCAGATTTGTTATTTTCTTATTGCATATTGTATTTATGTATTTATTTATTAATTTCATTTTCTTTAAAACAGAAGAGGCTCTAGTTGGAAGCATACAGTGAAAGAAAACAAAGCAAACAAACAAACCTTACAAAGGATTCATGTGTGCCTCAGCTTCAGGCTCTGTTTGAGATCTCTGGGAACACTGTTTGTCCTTTTTTCGGTAAACCAAACTGGGGTTAATGACAGCTGCTTTAGGCACTTGAATGCCAGGTATCTTGTAGCTTGCACATGAACTATACTGAAACAAAACTATTAAATTTTGTCATCTGGCTTCTAACATCTCTCTATCAATCTAAAGATAGATACTTAAAAGTCCCTGTGTTGCAGATTCCTCTCCTGTTTTCCATGTCAATTACAATTATGTTGCTTTTGAACAAGATGGTTGCCAGCAGGGAATAGTGAGAAGTGCCAAATTAAATTTCAGATACATTTTGTTCTTTGTTTGTGGTGAGAATTATTTCTCTCCTCTCAGTGAAATGATCTCAGATATCCTCTAAACTCTGTGGTATCAGTTTAGTGGAGTGTTCAAGGCTATCTTAGTGGCTAGCACTGGTGATGCCTCCTTCTAGGTCCTGGCATAGATCTGTTTTGGAAAAAAAATAAAATAAAATAAAAAATAAAAAGGTTGGGGAGACCTTTCATCCAAGCAACCATTAGACTACTGTCTTGGTACCCTGCTACCTACTAGAGAGACACTTCTGGGAAATGGGGGAGGATTCTCAGTTTTCACATAAGTACTTGTTATAGCCCTACTTTCAGGTGAATGATGCCACAATGTGACAATGCAAACTATAGCCAAGTGAGAAAGGAATGTGTGTAAACCATTTCACAGAGTGGTTGAGGTTGGAAAGTATCTCTAGAGATTATCTTGTCTAAACCATTGTTCAAACAGTTAGCTAGAGCATGTTACACAGGATCACATCCAGGCAGGTTTTGAGTATCTCCAAAGAAGGAGATTCCACAACCTCTCTGGGCAGCCTGTTCCACTGATCTGTCACCCAAATCATAAAGTTCTTCCTCATATGGTGATGAAACCTTGTGTGATTCAATTTATACCTATTACTCCTTGTTCTACCAGTGGCCACCACTGAGAAACGTTTCGCCCCATCCTCTTTACATTGTCCTCTCAGGTATTTGTAGAGTTTGATAAGATCCCCCTCTCAATCTCCTCCTCTCTAGGCTAAACAGGCCCAAGTTGTTTAGTCTTTCCTTGTAACACAGATGCTCCAGTCTTATAATCATCTTTGTGGCTCTACACTGAACCCTCTCTGGAAATTCTATATCCCTCTTGTACTGGGGAGCCCAGAACTGGACACAGTATTTCAGGTGTGACCTCACCAGAGTTGAATAGAGTGGAAGGATCCCCTCTCAAACTGCTGTCCACACTCCTGATACAGGCTAAAATCCAGATCTGACACATTTAAGTCAGACAGCTTTGAGTAACTTTTGGTGATTGGCTAATAACTGATCCTTCACCTCCAAGCAAAGGATTTTAAATCTTTTTTTTGTTTGTTTCTTTTTTTTTCCCCCCCCCCCCTGTATTTAAATATTTGTTTCCCAAATACAGTTTTGGGGTTCATTAGAATGCTGTGGATAGCCTCTGTGTGCACAAGTCCTATCTCTGTGCCCATTTTGCATTTTAGTCAATTAGCTTAACTGCTATTAAGAAGAGACACTAATTGGTGGGGGAGGAGAAGACAGATAGCAACATGCCAATAACAATTAAGGTAATGCATCACATATAACCTATGCAAGTCTTTTTCTTTAAAAAAAAATTCTTTTCAGATGTTGAGTAAGCCTAATAAGAACCTTGCAAGGTAGACTTGTAAGGTAGACTATGTAACATTCCCTACTTTGTATGAACGGATAAAGTAGAACACAAACTATATGCTGTGTGTAGTTTTACACAATAAATCACAGCCAGAGATCATGAAAGATGAGAGAAGTTCCAGGCCCATCAAGAGGCTGTGATGCTTTCTAGCAGAGAACAATAATTATTGACTTTTCTGGGCAAAACTCATCCACAGTGCTGTAGATCAGGGATTTGGTACAAGGGATGGAAAATAAATGTTAAGAATCTTTGTATTCTCTTTGAAAGGAAAGTAATTGTTAATTTTGTCAATGGCTAATTGTGTTTGACTTGCTTGTGTCTTCAGGCCCTGAAGCAGAGCTTCCACCAAGAGCTTCCCCCAGTTTAGATGGGGTCCCACTTTTTGCAATCTAACCAAACCTCTTTTTACTCTGTCTTGTTGTTCCCCAGAATGCCACAGCAACAACAGCAACGTCGGCTGTTCACAGCTGCCCTCCTGGCACTTGTTTTCATTCTGGCAGCAGTGAGTACCACTGAGGCTGGCAAGAAAGAGAAGCCAGGTAAGGTCCAGTTAACTCAGGGTTAATCCCTGAGCTACATTGGATGTGTGGAAGAACGTCATATGTTTTTTGTTTTGTTGTGAAATTCAGAGCATTCATTAACCTTTTAATATGCAGGATAGGGATTTGTAGCTTTGACATGTTATTCTATATTAAATAGGAAAACTGAAATTAATTTCCTTGAAAGCTAGCAGCTTGAGAGCCCCAGTGACAGGAGTCCTCAGTTCATCAGAGACTGGGTATTGCAAAGCAGCTTTCCTTAAAATTTGCTCTGGGAATGGGTTCCTGCTTGACTTAAGGAGAGCCACATGTGTGATGAAAGAGCAGTTATCATGTTACTTGTTCAGTGTGGTATAAGTAAATACTACACCAATGCTGCATGATATGGAAATCTTTCAGCAAAGGTTTGAACTAACTCAGTGCTGCAGATAGACAGCCAGATATCCAGCAGTAAGTGCTCTCTGTTAGTGATGAACTCAGACCTCGTCGCAAGAGACAGGCCTAGAGTGGAAAACTCACATCCGTCAAACCCAGTTTTGATGGTTTTTAAGGATCACATCTTAATGGCATTTTTCTTGAGGTCTTATTATTTACAGGCTGCTAACATACTGGTTAATAATGATTTGTGAGCATTCCCATTAAAAATGAGTGTTTCTAACCACTGTGGCTGTAAGGAAGCATGAAAAAATATGCAATAACTAAAAGGCAAATCCACTCCGTATAAGGTTATCTACAATTACTTGTGTTATTTGGGGGACTAATTTATTATTTTTGTGAACATTTCAATTTCATAACATTGCTGTCTTTTCTCATCAGAGTTGAGTGTAAGGATTTAAATGAAATCTTGCTTCTTACGTTTGTCCCTGAGTAACAAAACCACTATAGGTTATCAGCGTTTCAAGCTGTACTGATAAGATTCTGACCATTTACATGCAGGAAGATCAATAACCATAAGTAACTTGCATTAACGTGCCATGAACCCTGTGCCCTTCTCCATGTAGTTTGTTCTTTGCCATTAGAGACATATTGTAACATGGTGTTCACATATTGTAACATGGTGTTCACCAAGTGAAAAGCCTGTAACCCACTGCTATTCCCTAGAGGTGCTCAAATCCCAATACACATAAATTCCTTATCTGTGCAGTGTGGAGTGCTTCAGATGAAACTGAAAATATTTACATCAGTTATGGGAAACAGAGAGTCCCTTTCTGAGTGCTCTCTCCTTGTTTTGGTCAATGGTCCCTGAGGGGGGGTCTAGATGACTCCCCATTCTGAAGGTGAGAATCTTCTCTGACTGTTAGATGTAGTAGTGGGACTGAATTTGAACAATTCACCCTGCTTTGGAATCCAAGCCTAAGAGGCTGACCTGGCTCTGCACAACTGTGAAAAGGATGGCAGATCTTTTGCTGGTGAAGCAGTTTTACAAACCATTTCCTTAGTCACCCTTTCAGGTGCTGTGACTGTTTAACATGTTTAGTAAAGGGAAGCTGCTCTGTCAGCTGTGGGTACTGACCACTTCTCTTGATTGGGTTTGCTTCCTTGTCTTTGTTCAGAGAAAAAGGCGAAGAAGTCTGACTGTGGGGAATGGCAGTGGAGTGTCTGTGTGCCCACCAATGGGGACTGTGGCCTGGGAACACGCGAGGGCACCCGCACTGGGGCAGAGTGCAAGCAAACCACCAAGACTCAGAAGTGTAAAATTCCCTGCAACTGGAAGAAGCAATTTGGAGGTAAGCATTGCAGTCTCAAGAGGCTGGATTTTTATTTTTATTTTTATTTTTTTTCTTAAATGTCTTGAAGGAAGCCTGTATTTTCTGCTTAGCACTGTAAATGTCTGTGAAGGTGGTACCTCCACATTTCAAGTCCATTGCAACTAGAGCAGTTAAAGCATCAGAAGGCATCTTCCCCAGAGCAAAGCAGCTCCTCCAGCAGAGTCCATATAATCTACTTATTTTAAAATCAGTATTCCAGCAGCATGCTTAAATCTATTTTTCTGTTGTGTACAACCCTATTTAAGGCAGCAATGTAAGCATCATCTGTTCTCTCACAGCTGTGAATCTCTGCTGTGGTTACCACAGACTTTACGTGACCTTGTGATATGTGATTTGCAGCATGGAGCATGGGTGGCTATCACTGTGTGTGTGCATTGAGAGTAGTGAATGGAGACCAGGGTATTTCAACCATATTATTCAGTTCATAAGGTTCCTTTATAACAGTTCAGAAATATGTGTTAGACAAGATGTCTGTCCAGGACTTCGATTACTCTTGCAAATTTGACTTTTTTTTTTTTTTTTCTTCCAGTAAACAGCTTGTATGACTTTGACATCAGTGTGACCTTACCAAAGCAATCAGTGCAGCAGTTTCAGACTTGACAAGTTCATAGTTACACATACATTCTTGAAACTGTTCACGCTTTGTCTGCTAACCTTTGGCATTTAGAAATGGAGGAACAATCATATAGAATGCGAACAATATTTCCCGTTGTTGTTTTTTTTTTTTTCCTTTTTTTTTTTTTTCTTTCCTTTATTGTGTATCTCCCTATTTGATTGCATTTTCTTTTTATCTATATTATAAACTGACAATAATGCAGTATCCATGCAAAAGCAAGATTCCATCCTAAAGCATTTCTGTGCCAGGGGAGACAGCAATTGTTACTGCAAATCATCTTTAGTTTTTTTTCTGGGATTCCTTTCACCAGTTGCATGATCATTATTTCTACAAGCACTGTCTGTTTGTGATTTACTATTGGATTCTTAACATTTTTACTTTCATCCTGTCATTCTGTTTTAAAAATTGCCATTTACTTACTCATTGCAGCGGAGTGTAAATACCAGTTCCAGGCCTGGGGAGAATGTGACTTGAATACTGCCCTGAAGACTCGAACTGGAAACCTAAAGAGAGCTCTTCATAATGCTGATTGCCAGAAGACTGTTACAATCTCAAAGCCCTGTGGGAAGCTTACCAAACCGAAACCTCAAGGTAAATTCCATTTACAGAAAGTTGTACACTAGTTCACTCAGATCAATGATGTCCCACATGCTTCAGCAGGAACTCAGTGCTACAAGAGATTGTACTGTAATGACCTTTCCTCATTCTGCATTGCTCCTGTCTGCCAGCTATCGGGTAGGCAATATTACTGTGTTGTATAGTTAAGGCAGACTAACAGATGAGGTGAGATGAAGATTAGGGTCCCAGTTTCAACCTTACACTATATATGTTGCCATTAGTTTGCTGATGCAGGCCTTCAGAGTTCAGACGCTTTTCATAACTTGCACGTTGACGGGAACACCACAGTAATAGCATGCAAAAACATCTCTTGGTGAGATAAACACACCTTTCATATTGGCATTTGGTATTGAGTAATTGAGAAAAGGGACTGTTTTCCTTCTGAACACATAGTGTTGAAGGGATGGTTTGCTCACTGCATGCTGAGGAGAGGGTATGCAGAAGTCCTGCACATTGTGGGTAGTATATTCTTTATTAAAAGACAGCAGGGAGGAGAGTATGGAATGTAAATGTCTTTTATAATTGGAAGTGACAGTGTAATTCCAGGTATACAGAAAGGCATTTGCCCTGCATTTTGATTCCTGGTGTCCTAAATTAGACAAACTTGTGGTTTAGTTATTTATTTTTCTTTCTAAGCATTGAGGCCTTTTAATATACTCTTTTGTTGGAATAATTGTTGTTATTTATGTAGGATGACTTATAGTGGGAGCTAAAGCTGTGAGATCTTGTTTGAGCTACCAAAGTAATGTGTTTTTAAGTGGATGATGCAAGCTATGCTACCCTGGCATTTATTATGCTGAAAATCAGCTAGGTTAAACATAGACTTTGGGTATTTGGATAATAATTTATTTATAAAAATAAATGTGATTAGGAGTGACAGGTGGAACTTGGATAAGCAGTTTTCAAACTGTGGATGGCAGTGCACTAATGATCTGTAGGGTACCTGCAAGTGACCTGTTCTTCTTGTGCAACCCAAGAGGTGTCTGATTAGGTGACAGATGCTTTCTGTATGTGTGCATGAATCCATGTACTTTGCAGTCAGTGCATCTGTAACTGGCCTTCCTTGCACACTTTCCATTGAGTTATCAGGTAAGTGCTGAGTCTAGAACCTGTGCAGATAATACAGACTGTGAAGCAGAAATTATACAACTAGATTTTCAGAGACCAGCTGACTTGGTTGAGTTGACAGCAATAAACATCTTCCTTTGGGGACAGAAGTGACTGAGTGGGAATAAAAGCAGCAAGGGGGCTTTGAGCTGTGTGATTTTATTGTTCATTAGTTTGGAAGGAAAGACATTTTTTTTAAAGCAAGTTTTCATGCTTAAGTGGCACTTGGAATTTTATTGAATGAAGCTTCCTGTTGAGCTGCCAGAGGAGCTCAACCACTAGAGCCACTTGAAGCCTTCTGCCTTGTCCTACCCCTGTGGAGTCAGTGGGCTCTATCAATGGCTGTTGGAAGAAAAGGGAGACAAAGCAGAGCTTTGGTGCTGCATTCTTTTGTGAGAATGGTGCTGTTGGGTGGTACAGGGTCATTTCAAGTTACGGTTTTAAATGCATGTCCTAGCAGAGCTTGTGTAATTTCTGGACTGGGATTCCTTTTAACTTATTCCAGATTTTAGTGAGTTTGTACTGATCCTGAAAGTTGGATCGTGACTGGCTGCAGCAAGATAATTATGTGGTGCAAATTAATTAACAAACCTGAATTCATTTGATTTGAAAGATTGCAAATAGAGAAATAAGTACAAATGTAGGTTTGCAGTCATAATAAACATGGGCAGAAATTCTGCTCTTCTGTTTTGTCCTGGAAATCTTACAGCATCTTCCTGTGTGCCACCTGCTTATTCATCTGCTGTTCACATCAGTAGGAGCACCAAGCATGGAAGTCAACACTTGCAGTTTGCCTGGGCCTTGAGCTAAAGATAAGAAATCACTATTGCAGATATGTGAATAACTGCATAGGAACTATGCTGGAAAGTGTGTTGACTGCAGTAGGAGGAACTAGAATAAGAAGTTAGGTCAAACAGAAGAATACTGCGTGAAATGTTGTGCCCTACTGAACTTTATTTTTGAGTTAAAAATCGGAGTGCTGACATGTAGAGTATGTCAGTTTTCTTCCCGAGGAGAAGGAAATTACAGACTGGACATAAGTCCCTACCCACATCTAGGTAAAGGAAAATTCAATCTATAGTTAGAATAGACCATATTTAATTCTTTGGAACCAAGAAGTAAGATCTAGATTATTGTTTGAGCACTTGAAATGAACTACAGATACAAATTAGGCTCCTTTTTCTCCCATAGCTTCACATCAGTGGCTCGAGAAAAAGAGAAAAAACAAAAAACAAACATATAATACATTATTTGGAAGCAGCAGTCTGTTTCCTGAGATGTAATGTTGTGTAAGGTCTGTATATATATGCAGCTAGATCTGTAAAGGCTGCTCAACCGCTGTCAGTTCCCACTGTGATTGCCTGGAGTAGAAAGGCAGTGGCTCTCTAGCATTGGTGAGTGCTGGCAGCAGAATAGTAAGTGAGGGTCCTATTGATTAAAGGAATCTGTTCTACTGCTAAACTGTTACATTTCAGACTGGTGTAAGCTTCAAGAACTGCATCACTGAGTACATCTCTGACAGCAGTAGCTTGGGAGTGTGAAAACTGGATGTGAACCAACTAAGAATATTTCACAGAAAAGTAGCACTATATTAGAAAAAGGGTTTTAATAATTTTACTGATTAGCCCTCTTTCCCATGCCCTGATTTTTTCCTTTTATTAGATCATTTTTGTAGCCTCTTCATTACATCACTTTTCATTTTAATTTATTAATATAAATAGGGTCAGTAAAAGTCCTCATTTAGCTTCTCCAATCAATTGTGGCTCTTGTTACTTTCTGTCACTTGCCTGTTTTTAAAGGCAGCGCCTCCGACTTAAGTATTTTATTGTAGAACAATTTGCCCGTGCTAAGAATATTTTCTACTGGACTTGCCCAAATTCCTTTTATTATTACTAAATTATATTTGAGATTAAATGGCTGGACTGTACAAAGTGTTCCAAGCATGTTCTCTACAGATTTGTATTGAAAAGGAAAACACCATTGTAATACTCCTTTTTGTTGTTCATCATTGTGCTCAGTAAGTAAATTAATGTTTTCCTTCTGATCACAGCTTGCATGTGGAGCAGCTATCTTTATCTGAGACCTCACAATTTTCCCCAAATCTTATTTAAAAGAAATAAAATAAAAATACGATTAGTTAAGAACTCAATGAATCTAAGTGAGTAAGTCAGATTTTTTTCGTCTAGACTTGCCCAATGCAGTATTGTGCCTCAGATTTCACCAGGCACATTTCCTTAGTTTGGTTGAAGTTCTTCCTTACCTTCGCTGCTCTTTGAGAATAATACGAATGATTTGATGTCACCTGTAACTGTTCTCCTGTTGCTTAACCACCTTCCAACCTCATGAACCTAGGAAACCTATGCTGGTAGCATGAATCCTGTATCTCCTTCATCTCACTCAATTTGGGATATGAGTGCTGTTTCGTGGGCATTTGACCTGTGCTTAAGAGAAAGGAAAATTGCATCTACAGAAAAATCCTAAGGATTAGCATTTTGCAGATTTATTGATTTAAGTTTTTTTGTTTGTTTGTTTTTGTTTTTTTTTTGAGGAACTTTGTTCTGCAGCAAAACTTCTGATAAACTAAGCCAGGAGATCATCATTAACCTTAGGAATTAATGACTGCCTGATAAACTGGTGATCTAAGAGTTTTTATGGATTTGTTTTATCATTAGTCATCATTCATGGAAAGGACTTAAAATCTTTACGAAGTACTCTCATTAATTTGGAAACTAATGTTACTTCCTGGATAATTTTTCTTTAAACATTTGTATTTTTTCCTTATTAGTAGTTGCTCTGTATTGGTGTTTTCCTTCTGAACAGCTGACATTCTAAGTATGGATTGGTTAGTCTTGGAGCTTAGAGGTTGGAATAGGAGAATTATTTGAGAACCTTTGCTGTATGTAGGACTTAAGGGAGAAAGCAGACGATGAATCAGGACTCTGAATTTTATTTGTATTTTTGTTGAGCTCTTTTCTCCTTAGTTTTGCTGAAGTGTTCTCAGATTGGATGACAGTGGCTTGGTCTTGGGCTGCTGTGCTGAAATACAGTTATCACAGGATAAAAATTGGTGAATGTTCTTGAATGCTGTTTTTGACAGAGAGATTGCCAGTGATGTGACAGCAGTATCCCAGACACTAGGGTTTGTGTATTTAGTGCACAAATGAGGTCATGAGAAAATCCATCACAAAGGCTGGAAAAGATCAAAGGATAATTTTTATCACAGGATCCTCTTGGAGGCAGCCACCTCTCCTTTAGCACACACAATTGCATATTCTAATCACTGTCTGAAGTGCCGGGGATGTTCAAGGTCTCCCTAACCCATCTTGACAGATGTGAAAGAATCAGGCACTTCTGTTGAGCAGCTGCTCTGATGGCCAACTTCCACTGAAGAGCAGAAAATGCTTCCGACAAACTCCATCTGGCCTACTTCACAGCCACCCAAATGTGATTGATGATTGTTTGGGTTCCAGCCAGCCAGAAAGTAAAAGAATGGGGTATTGTCAGGATTCAGGAAACATTTTGCTTTTACTGCTGAGAGAGGAGAAATTTATTTTTATTGAGCTAGGTAGCCTGATAGGCTTTATTTCTTTTTTCACTACGTCTTTCTGTCACTCTCATTCTTCCTGTCTCTCTCCATAATTCTTGTACTTTTAGCTACTTACTCTTCTGATAAAGATGAAACTAAATAGGATAAGCAGTCTACCTGCTCTTTCAGCTGTGTACCCTTCATTTTTTTCCTTCAGCTACTTTTTTCTCTGATAACTTTCTCACTCAGATGTATTTAGTTCTCAGTATATCTCCCTTCACAACTCTTTATCAATTTACAGTGTATCTGATTTATGAGTTTCTTAATTCTGGCTCAGATCAGCCTTTGACACTTAGGAAAATAATTCCAACTACAGCTGACAAATATTAACACTACTTATGCCACAGTCTTTAATAATTGGGGTTGCACCCAAAGGTCACATTCTCCAGCACACTGTTTTTGAAAGGTTGCTCATGGGAAGGCAAGAGCTGCTGTGGATAGTATTGACTGTAATCTCTTTCCTGTAATGCAGATCAGGTGTGGCATCTGAGAGTCCAGCAAGGTGTCAGTGCAGTTTCCTGTCTTTGGCACAATGTGCATGTTCCTACATTAGGGGAAAGACAATGCACTTTGTGATTTTACTAATTTTCCATTGTTTGATGAGCTTTATTTAAGAGTTAATTCAATATAAATAATCTGTACTACATTGCTTCTTCTATCAAAGAAACTTTACAGACAGCAACTATGTTATCCTCCTATCACTCCCTGGAGCTGAGGAAATGTTTCAAGAAAAGTAATAACTGAAAGTCAGAAAGACTAAATGATTTTCCAGGGTAGTACAGTATCACTGGCAGGTCCAGCTGCTCAGCTAGGAGCTGTTGACCCTTTGCTCCCTGCTCTCACTATTAGCTCTCACTGCTGTTCCCTTTGTCCCAGTCTGCAATTATCAGAATGTGACAATTCACTTCAAGGTGTCTGAACTATGGTCTTCAGCTAGGGTCTTTGATGTTGATGTTATAATCTCAGAGGGTTTATGACAGTGTTTGACATTACCTTGCCATGTGTCTTCTTAAGGGAGCTTGCTGTCAAAGTGTGGAGCTGGGCTTTTGTTAGTGAGTGGTTTTATCCCTGTCCCTACTTTGGTGCCAGAAGCAGAATGCAACATGTGGTTTCTGAGCACTGCAGGCGTGATTCCTACCTGCAGAAAGGACATCTTAATAACAGTGCTTTGCTGGGACAGACTGTCTGCACTTTGGCAGAATGACTTGGCTGCTGATGTGTTGCAAGGAGCTGACAATAACGTCTGAATTGATTGCTCACCTGATATGCAGATATTTGTTACTCAGACAAGCTGAGTGCTGCTCTGACAAAAAGGAAGCACTCATGGCCTACCCCATTTTGCAAGGTGGATGGTTGGGCTGCTTCTTCTGTGTTGCCCTCCCTCAAACTTCCTCCCTGCAGCAATGAGATGCTTGCTTCTGAAGGGTAGCTGGAGGAGATGTGGGGGAGAAGAAATGACCTGTTAGGACTGTGACTTTGTTTTGTTTGAAAGATGCTTGTGTCTCCTGTTTTGGCATCCCTCTCTTCCTGTACCTCCTTCTGTAGGTTGCAGAACTCCCCATCTTTAATGTAACTCATTAGTCATGCAGGCACACAGCTAGCGTAATAATTAGTATTACAGGAGGCAGAACAATAGGCTGTGCTCAAACTAATTAGATATAAAAATGAGGGATTTTCTCGTATTAGGAAACAGCTGTTATAGTTAAACAAAACCCTGAAAGGCAAAAAGGGGAGTTTTTTTCTCTTTCCCTGAAGGATGAGGGATGCTTATTCAAGAATGGTCCCTGACACTGACCAGGAGCCTGCAGTGAAATACAGTGATCTGAGCTCTGCGGGGCAGACACTGGCAGTGGATGCCCAGTGGGAACAACATGGTTGGCTGTTATTATTGTTGCTATCATCAAGATTATTTGTATTGCATGAGTGCCCAGAGGCCCCAGTTGAAAAAGGGTGCCATTGTACTGAGCACTGCATAAATATTGTGAGTGGCAGTTTTGACATGAATAATTTATACCTTATGGAGCTGAGAAATGTGAAAACCAAGAGGAGAAACAGTGGTCCGGAGGGGTGAGACCGGGTACTAAATGCTTGGTTGTGTTTCCCACTGCTCCTTCATAGTCTTGAGGACATAGCTAGTTATTTCAAGATGAAGTAAAACTCAGTGGGAACTTTAATGTCTGAAACATGTCTCTGAGACTTGGCTCCCTGCTGCAGTATTATCAGGAAATATGATTTTTCTCATTAATTTAAGTGAGAACAAGAATAAGCCATATATGAAAAATAAAACACAATGTTGGCTAGAGTGTGGACTGGCCTCAAGCTGCTAGTAAGCTGCCAGTACAACTCTAACCTAATAAAGTTTAGATGTCATTTAATGGAGTTTTTTCTGCTTCCATTTTCTTATGTTTCTTGGAGTCTTTCCACTGTAGTTTCCCTTGAGACTGCTTTTGTACCCTTGAAAAATTAGACTTTTTGGACAAATAATTTGAATTCTTCATCAGATGCACCATCAATCTGATTCACACAGCCCTGATTCCAGGAAGCAAGAAATGCTTGTAGGAGAGGGAGAAAGAGAAATATTTTTAAGTTCTTTTTTTTCAGTTTCTGGTTGTTCTGCAGCTTTAACAGGTGAGTTTGAAAAGAAAAAAGCTGGGAAACTTCATGGGAAAACTAGACCTCCATATTTTCTCACCCCCTAGTTTGTATTTCAAATGCTTTTTAATGTGCTGCTCCAGAAGATGGAAAAACTAGATGTGACAAATGTTCTTGTTTAACCCTTTTGTGCCTGCTGGAGTTTCTTTTAGTTCTTAATGCAGACCGTTTGGGGCGAAAGTTTAAACAGCCCACTATGTGCCAATTCTCTTACATGCTCATTGTCTCACTTTCCTGGCTTGCAACAGCATCCAGCCTCCTTGGCAGTGGTTGCTGCCCCTCAGCCGTGAAAATGCCTGAAGCTGTGGGACTTACTGTGATAAAAGATATGCCATCAGCAAATGTTTACACTCATTACTGTTCCCAGCAGTGAAACAGAGTGAAAGCTCTGTTCCTTTCTTTCTGTCCTTTCCTTTTCTACTTCTTCACTTCCTTTCCTTTCAAGCTTTATTTTTTTCCTTCTTTCTTTCTTTCTCCCTCCATCTCGTTTTCCACATCACCTTCTCTGTAACTGTTCTTCTATCTGTACTTAGTGCAAAAGTTTTGCAGGCAGCTCTTCATTGTGGAGCACTGACCAAAGCAAAGTCTGTGTCCCATGCCCTGAGGGAAGATGGAGAAGATGCCCAGGCTGGGAAGATCCAGAAAGCACAACTAAGAAATGTGCACATCTGGTTTTCAATAAAGAGCTAAATAGAATTAGGTTTCTATTCACAGTTAACCACAAATAATTGTCTGCTAAACAACTATTTAGTGATCTATGTTTGACATAGAAACTGCCTCAATGTAGCATTTTGCTTCTCTGTGGATGTAGGTAAATGCCAAACTTTAAAGGGATTATTATTACTTTGTTTTAAGCAGTATCCTGTAGACAAGTGAATGTAGACAGTAAGCTCTGAATGTGTCAGTCTACTCCTGCACCTGCCTTACTGGCATTAAGATGGATCTTGTGTACAGCGGGGACAGATAGCTGAAGAGCCAGCTGAGATGGAGTCCTTCTTGTGCTGAGTGCAGCACATGACAAAGAGCAGTAAGAATGTCCATTCCTTGAAGAATAATCAGTGCAAACATGCCAGATATAGATGAAAAGAAGAAGAAAACAGAAGAGCAAAGTTAGCTTCTTCTGGAAAACACTTTCCAATTAACCAGACCGTTTCAGCAGTTTCCAAGTGCAAAACAGACATTGTGTGAAAGGTTTAACTTACTTACTCTTAAGGTTCTAATATCTTCAACAAATATAAACCACGATAAAATAAAATGAGAAGAACTTTCCTAATTCTTGTCACTGGACAAATAGGACATCTAGCAAAATCAGAAGATGCATAAATCTCTGTTGTCTTTTGTGTGTCTGTGTGTAGGCAGTGTTGATTTTTTTTTTTTCCACAAATTTCAACAAATTACATCTTTAGAAAAAAAATATCCTGTAATACCTGACTAGTTTGAAGTTAGAATTCTAAACCTAACGACGTTTAAGTCTTACCTTCAGATGACAGGTTCAAATGATGGCTTCTGCCTCAGAGAATTTTAGAGCTTCACGGATGGTTTTAGAATAAATTGGATTAAATTTTCCCTGCATTTATTTCTTCCTGCCATACCAATAAGAAAGAAATTAGAGAACCTTTTCCACAAGTGGCTCCTTTGTCCATTTATTTGTCAGATACATTAGGGTTTGTTACAGGCATAAATCTAGCTGTTTCCCCATTGATAACATACACAGCAGAACACTTTCCTAGCATATGTTCATCCTTTAGGTTGAATTGGGTGAATGCAGTGTTCAGCTGGGAACAAATTCAAGGCTATCCCAAACAGAAGTTTAGCAAAGTGAGACACAGAACAAAACCTGCTTGGATAAGAGTGACTGAAGGAGTAGAGAAATCGAGAAACACTTATGGACAACAAGAGACAGTGATTAAACACAGAGCTTACTTGTGGGGGATATAATCAATTCTAATACATTAATGAAGTAAAAACACATCAAGGTCATTGATTCATTGGACAGTTCCCTTCTATGGCTTTGTAGCTAGTGGAATATTACTTTTGTTACCATCCAGTACAACTGGGTGTTGTTCAAAGAGCTTTTTAATAATTCATTTTGGAACAAAATTGCTATTGCTATATTTTTTTGCTTCTTAAACTGATTTGGAATAAATAAATTATTTGTATAACTACAAGAAACTGGATGACCATGAAGGGCTGTCTTCATCTAGAAATAGAAGAAATAACATATTTAAAGGGTATTTCAGAATCAATAGATTTGCTCCACAATCATGGAAATCACAAGATAGTACTGTTCTTGTTCTTAGAGAGCAGGGTACAGCCTTTTAGGGTGAATATTTTTCACCAAGGAATAAAATCTTTTGCTTTGTCAAAATCAAGTCCTCTTTCTTCTATGGAGGCTGGCATTTTACCCATAAAATTCAGAAGTGTCCTGTATCCATTAACTACCACCATAGTAACTAGGTGCTTCAGGAAACTTGCCGCAGTAAGAAGCAGAGAGCTCTTTAGGAAACCTACCTTCCTCTGTACTGAGTGGAACTGAGCACTGCTTCCTGACAAAACTGTCTTGAACACCTGGTGTTGAAATGCATAGCTCTAACCCTCTGTCAGCACAGCTTTTGCTATTCTGAATGCTTTATTTTTTTATAGCTTTTGGGGACACTGCTTGACTTTTGTGTATACGAGTTCAGCAATGCCATGAGTGAATTGTTACCTTCTCCTAAACAAATGAAAATAAATACCTGCAAGTTTTGGCTTTCAAATCTTGTAGTCCATTAAAATGCAGTTACTTCACCTTTGTGCCTTATGCATTAAGAGGGGCTTCAAATCTTACGTGGCTTCTGTTCGATGTAATTACTTTCCTTTATTGCTTGCATAGTAAGAATAAGGCTCCAGAATAAAGATGCCTATTTAAGGAGAACTGCTGCCATTATAAATTGCATATGAAAAGCGGGGCATATTAAATTAATTTATTTACTTGGTAGGGTCCTCAACTTAAATTCACTGGATTTTTGTTATTGGTAGACAGTATAAGCAGACAGAAGTGGCCCAGTGCTAATCCACAACTGTGCAGTTTTTAATCCTGTGAATAGTTCTTAGGTTATTCATAGGGTTATTCAGGTTGTTGAATGATTAGAAAATCAAGTGTGTGTACATCAACACAGTTTGTTCTTGCAGGGCTATTTGTACAACGCCACATGGGTGTTTTTATCTCACTGGAAGTGCTCTGGGCTCCGGGGGCGGGGAGCAAGATGTCTGTGCACTGCTTGGATGCTGCTCTCTGCAGGAACGGCAAGGTGTTCTGAGTTAGCTCTTTGCATGTGCCCTGATCCAGGATTCCGGCTTCCTGCTGTGCAAGAGCTCTCACGCTGCGGGCTAAGAGGGAAGGGGGAGGGACTGCAGAAAGCATATACTGTAAAACGGGCACAAAAACTGAGGACTGTTTTGCCATCCTCATTAATATTCTGGACCATTCATAGCTCACTCTCCTCATCTTTTGTTTTGCTGCAAGGATGTACAGGGATGGTAAAGCTAAGTATTTCCCTGATGTGAAGCAAGCTTGGTGCAGAGTGGAGAAGACATATCCAACTCCTGCTGCTGCTTTCCTCAATGTGGCTGTGTGCTGAGGTGGAAGGACAGTTTGGCTGGAGCACTAATGCCTGGTGCGCTCAGAGAAGTAGGCAAAGAGCTACCCGTGCCCTTTCCCTCCACTGCACAGCCTGCTTACCTCGTGTCGAGAGACAGGGAGAGAAAACACCCACTCCCAGCTCAGTGCTGACCCTGGTATCGGTGTCCATGGGATAACTAGCTTTGATAAGGCCTTTAATGGATTTGAGTGTAAATATCAAAGTTATTCACTCAACTTTGATAAGGTTCTATATCAAGATGTTCCAGTTTGTGACCTGTGAACCAGATGTGGCCTCCAGGATAATTCTGTCACAGTTAGGCACCTAGTCCTGTTGAGCAGGTAGGGAAGCGATCCTGCTTTCTGCCTTGTTCCCTCCTTTCTGGGTCCTTAACTCCACTGTGTATATACCTTCCATCAATGTCTGGCTCAGTATTGAAAGTATGTTGCCACCTAGTTTTAAAGCAGCTAGTGCAATGAGAATTCAGATCAGAATTCAGATTTAAAATTTTGCATGTTCTGGATTTTATCTATTTGGCTCATCTCACCATGGTGACTAGATATTCTTGGTAGCACCTGTCTGGGCAAAGACATTCCCTGTAGCCATCACACAGCTGATGCACAGCTCTGTCTTTGCAAACATTGCATTAATCAGCTAGGTGAGGTGCAGGAGGCTGCTGTTGATGCAGGGTGCTTGCTCATGGCAGCATTCTGCTCAAGGTAGCTGCCACTCACCATGTTGCTTCCTTCTGCCTCAAAACTGAGCATCAGTGTGATCAAGCTGCTTTGCTGTGCCAGTGAGATGCGGAAAGCAGCACAGAGGGTTCCCCATCATAAAAGCTATTTCCAGTGGGCACAGCTTCATGGGTTACTGCAGACTCTGATGGCAGGCTGGGTTCATATTAAGAGAAAATGGCTGAGCTGAAAGACTTACATCCAATCTGTGCTAAGGTGGATTTAATGCAGGTAAACTTAACTGGTAGGGTTATGGGGCTGCTGAGTTTTCAGGTAACTGGCGCTGTACTCTGAATTGGTCAGGGCTTTTGAGGAGGGTATCAGGACCCTTTCAGTCAAGGCTGACTGCCTTGGAAAGAGAAACATTGTCAGACTGAGTGAGTAGGATGATGTGGATCCCAGCATGGCTGTGTGAGCTGACTTGATAGGATGTGATAAAAGTTGAGATAGTAGTCCGGGGTGAACAGCAATGAGGACAATGAAAGCCTGAATGACACACATGCATAGTGTAGGTCTAAGTAGTGAGAAAACATGAATAAAGTACATCTTAAAGCAAAAGTCTACTTCTACATACCATAGTCTGTAGTCTGACTTCAGTAAAAATGGGTGAAGGGTCCCTGTGAACAGACTTGTGCAAGACAGTATGACCAGCAACATTTTCGTGGGTTAGTACCTGGGTGTTGGTGTCTGGGGTAGGGTTTTTAAAAGAGCCTAAAGAGAATGGGAAACTTTTCAGCTAATATATATATATAAAAGCTCAAAAGTTTGTATACATATATATATATATATAAAAGCTCAAAAGTTTGTGTGTGTGTATATATATATATATATATATAAAAGCTCAACAATTTGTGTATATATATATATATATATATATATATATATATTTGCCACAGCTCTGAGGGTGCATGTGGTTTCATGGAATAAATGTGCTTTTCATCAATACAGCATACCCATCCAAAAGATTAAGCTCTGGTGGTGTGAGAGGAATTAAATCCCAGGCAGGAGCCTTTTGTTCTCCTGAGGCATGAAGCAGAATCCCTTGTCTGTGTAGGTAGACAGATTTGGAGGTTTGGATGACATGCAGGTTACCACAAGGTGGCCAATGGGGAGGATTTAGCTTTTTCCCTTTTACTGAGAGGCGAATAGAGGCAAATACAGACACAAGGGGCTCAAGTGCAAATGAATAAATAGTAGGTTGTCTGGTAACTCAAGCCAAGTGCAAGGCAGATAGTCTTTGATGATGGGGATCTGATGTGGTCACACAATGATTCCTGAATAAAAACTTCTCCTGATAATAAGTGACTTCACCCCAAACACGAACTGCACATACTCTTTGGTAGAGTGGTCAGCCCACAGTTACACGTCTGCTTTCCTTTTAGTAAATATAGTTGAAGTCTGCAGAGTGACTTTTTGTTTGTGGTGAGATTGAATAGATATTACAAATTACAGACCAGCAAATTCCATTGCTGGTCTGATTGATAAAATCTTGCTATTTCTGAGTCAAGAAAGGGAGAGAGACCAATAAATACAGAGTTCAGGAGGGTCAGTGATACAGTGGGAAAATGAGAGGAAGAGAAAGACATGAGTAAAAGAGGATAAGAGAGAAGACAGAGAAATAGTGTGTGTGTGGGAAGCTTTAGCTGAAAGCAAATTCTATATTAAATTAATGAAAAATAACATTTTGAATGACAGTTTGGAAAATAGTTCCAGATACTGTGAATGTCTCTAGGCCACAGGCATACACATACACACACACTGACACATATAAAAAGACAGAGGAAAAATAGTAGTAATTAAAAAAAAAAAAAAAAAAAGTTTTCACATTTTCAAACTGAAAACAATTGCTTATTGTTTTAAATCATTACCTCTTTCAATGTTTTTTTAAAAAAAGTTTTTAAGGGAATGAGATTTTAGAACTGATTATGTGGCTAGAAAAATGAAACCAGTATTTTATTTCACATTGATGAAAAGATTATTCAAAATTTTTGTCCTGTTGAAAAAGCTGAAGAAAAAATGTTGCTTTGAAAAATTAATGGATAGGAAAAGCAACAGTCAAAGTAATCAGAGGTCCTAAGTCTACTTTCTCCTGAAAGTACTGTGGCCCTATGCATAGCTGAAGGATGTCAACAAAGCTCCTCTGGCTTTAATCCAAGTAAGCTGGTTTTGCCATAGGTGATGTTTTTTTAACTATATTACCTGAACTGGCCAAAGAAAAAATAATATTTTTGAAGAAAAAGACCACCTTAAGGCCCAAGTGCTCATCTTTTACATTCTCTGTGATATTCATTGTTTAACTTGAGATCCAGAGATTTTTTTTTTTTAATTTTTATTTATTTATTTATTTATTGTACTTTCTGACAAGGAAGAAATAGAGGCAGTATTCAAAGGAAGGAAGTGCATATCTGTGAAATCTAGGTTAAGGCAAACATGAGTCTACTTCTTACTGTTTTATTTCCAGGCAAGATACTTCACAAAACCTGTTTCTGTCTGTTTTCAGTAACTTTTTTGCTGTATTTCACAGTGGTATCTGTGAGGATTTATTCGTGCTCCCAGTGAGAGTTATTTCCCCCATTACAAGGTTATATGTGATAAGAATATCTCATCCCCTTAATTCCATATTTAGTTTTTAGGCCCCTCTGTCAGTTTCCTCTTCCTATAGAACACACGCTACCTGACACCATGGTGGAATTTACTGCAGAAAGTGGTATAATACATATGCTTTCACTTGTAGCTTCACATTGTTCCCTTACTGACCCCAAATTAGTCAGAGCAACACATTCTCCCTCTTCCCATCCCTATCGTATCAGTAATAACTGGCTGGACAGACCGTGCTTGAATGACTCCAGGCCAAACCTCAGCTGCCTCTCGAGTGTATGTAGGTGTTTGTCCCAGACAAAAACGGAACTATTGGCAATGGAGAAGCTGAAGAAACAAGTGAGCTTTCTCACCATGATCTGGAGTGCTCTCATTTTCAGGGAAAGCCAAAGACAAACAATGAAACAGAAAGGAAGTAAAGGAGGGGAATGTGTGTGGGTAGTGTGTGCAAAGCTTTCTTCCAGCTCTCCGCTGAGCCATGACCCGGTTTCTCCAGGAGCTGCCTGCTGTTTTCTTATTTTTGAAGCAAGTTCCTGAGACAATGCTTTGCATGCCAAACAGGGTCAGCTGCTCAGATAGGAAGGGATCTGAACTGGACGTGCACCCCCTTTCCATCTCTAGGTCCCTGATCGTTCCTTTTATTTTTCTTTTCCTTCTGTTTCCCCTTCCCCTATTCAGAATAAGGAAACAAAATTAGTTCTTATGTGCATAGAGAAAATAAGCGGTAATTTCAGGGGTATTGGTTGTTGATATTTTTTTGTGGTTATTGTTATCTTTACAGAATCAAAGAAGAAGAAAAAGGAAGGCAAGAAACAAGAGAAGATGCTGGATTAATGGAGCCAACTTGGGCAATGTGAGAAAGGGACATCAGCAAACACGTTCAGTTAATGGTTTCATTTATAACTAGGCATTTTATTCTAAAATTATTTATAGCTTAATGGTACAATAGAAGAAAATGAGCAAACAGAAAAAAAAACATTTTTTTTATTACTTTAGTATTTTTAATGTATAACCCTAACAACAATTTTTAGAGGCCTGTAATAAAGGACTCCAAACTCATTTAGAAAATTGTCTATTATATATAGAACAATGTAGAGGTTTTTTAAAACAATTTTTTTTTTTCTCAAGTCTCAGTCTTGTAATTACTCCATGCAAGCAGAACCTGAACCTGTGTAGAGCCCTGCTGAAGCCAGTGGTGCCCTGTGTGGACATAGGAGTCCGTCTGGATGCAGTTTTATTTAAGATTGGGACCATGTGTCTGAAAGAAAAACAGATTTTGTTTCTTAATTCTTGTTATTTCTGGATAGCTGTGTGAAGTTATTCATTTGAGGAAATGTTAGGGGCATTTTGTTGAGTACTTGCAGGCAAAGATTTTTCTTCTATGTGTGGTGATGCTCCTTCCAAACTGTCACCATCTCTGTGTTAAAACTAGTAACACTCCTCTATCCTTGGCCTTATTTTGGTTGATGACAGTAAAAAAATCTAAAATCTTGGATTGTGGTTGGATATAACAGAGTCCTGAATTTTGTAGCAGTGATTTTTCAAAGTACTTTTTTCTTTTTTTTTTTTTTCTTTTTTTAAACACCGTATCAGCACTGGTGGATGGTAATATCCACTGTTTTACCTGCAAAAGCAGAAAAAATATTTCTTTTGTTTGTTTATTTTGTGAGAGAGGAGAATATCTTCTTCACAAAAATCTAGTTGAAATTGTTGTGATTCTGCCTGACCCTGCTCCCTTTTGCATTCATAGGAATCTTCCTGTTGATTTTAGCTATAGTTGGTTGAAAAATAGAAAGTATGTCTGCTGGAAAGTGACAGAAACTTTAAAAACTCAGTTTGAAAACTGAGATGGGTTATATTTTTTACCAAAAAAGGGACAATTTGTGAGACTTGAAACCAATAGGAATGAAATTAATTTTTATTTCTCTACTAGTAAAACAGAAGGAATATGTCAACATAGTACCTTTTGCTTTCTTCCATTTTTATATAAGCAAAAAGACCTTGGGAAATCTCAGCCATAATAAAAATAGTTCTGTACTTTATTTATTTATTATTTTTTTTTAAGGAAAACTTGGCAGGGCAAAAAAAAAAAAAAAAAAAAAAAAGAAAAACTTATAACCTGCTGTTTTTCAGTTTGATTTTTACCTATCTCAAATGACAATGAGTCCTGACAGAAATGACAAAGTCGAAAAAATATCTGGCAAAGGGTTGTATATCCCCAGGTAAAGGGTTGTCTTACAAACCAAACAACCTTCAGACCAGATATTTTAGAGGAAATATATAGGATTTCAGTGCCCAAATTCTTTTTTAAATCTTTGCTTTTAAATTATAAATCTTAAATTTCAACTCTAAGAAGTAAGCTTCATCATTTATGTAGACTCCAGCCCTGCCTGCTGGTCAACAGGAAATCTCCCGTAGTCTCCCTTGTATTCCTGCAGATACCCACTGACTTCAGTGAAGCTGCATCATGGTGCATTCATCTATTCATCTGGGTAAATCACTCTGCTCTTTCAGAATTACCTTGTAGAAATGCAGAGTCGTTTTCCAGACTAACTTCTCACTTCCCTTTTCTAAGCAAAAAATAAAAAAAAGCAGAGCTTGACTTTTTTTTTTTTTTTTTTGTTTCTTAACACGAGGACTATGGCCAATCTCAACTTGCAGTGAGGCAAGTCCTTCTGGACATTCCCAAACCCTTTTGAAGCCAGCTAACCAAGGCTGCGCATAGCTCAAGATAGACTAGTCACACAAGTATTTCTCAGACTCCTTGGGTGTGTTTTGCAGTCTTTGTTGATGTCCTTGTTATTTTGACTATACTATTAGACATACCTGAGACAGTGGTGTAATTAAAAATGTCCCAAATGTTGTGGACACGCAATGACCAAACCCAAAAATGCAAGTTGCCATTCATAAAGGCTTTTATTTGGGTGGTTCTGGGTGCTATTTTTTTTTCATGGTCTAATCAAATCTGCCAATGCTTGTGCCTCAGATTTAAACTAATGCATTGGTAGATCTGATTGAAAGCAAACGGAGGAAGAAGCTTTCTCACTCACCAAAGGTTTGTCTGTCTAAATGCTGCATCAGTTCAGTTCACTTAAAGTGGTTCAGCTTTGAGTGTAGACACTGTTGCACCATTGTCCTACACCAGTTAATCTAGTCCATGTTTCAGAGGGAGTTGGCAGGAGTTGGGAATGATGCTGAGACCAACAGTTTGACTCTCCTTTAGGAAACTTTAGATATGACTTCTGATTTCCACCTCTGTGAGTAAAAAGAAAATAAATTCCCCTGATTCCTGTGTTATCTTATGGCCCTTAATAATAACTGCTCATCTGGATTTTTAAAGGAACATTCTGAATAGTTTTTGAAGGAGGCTAGTCAAGATCCCATTGTGATGGTGGTATAGGTACTCCATGGAGAGAGTTTACAGAAACAAACAAGCAAACCAAATGCCATGTTAGGACCAGCAGAAAGTACAGTGGTCCTGTGAGCAAAGGGTGTGAAATAGAGCACTTCTTTGTACTACTCAGCCACATATGGTTGGATCTATATTGGCATATTGTTAATAATAATTGTATTTGTATATGACACACTTTACAAACAATGAAGAAAATTTCCAGCAGAAAATGGTCTGTGGGAACTTATTCTATGAAGGCAATGATAAAAGTATTTGATGGTAAAACACCAAGTAAGGTTCAAAAGAAGAGGCTAGTCAATTCAACTCTTTAAGAAGGCACCTGCTACCTAGGAGAACAGGTGTAATTGCTTCACTAGTGACATTATTAAGAAAGAGAGGCAAATATCTGAACAAAACCTCTTCCAGCCCTATCTTGCTCAGTTTCTACCAGAGTTATTATGAAATTTCTCCTTATTTGTTTTCTAATCCTCTATCTTTCATGCCCTCTGGATGACAAGCTTATGTGACAGGGCTGTGGGGTTGGCTACTTCGGATGAGGTACGTGTTCTGCCCTCCTCATCCATAAGGCACTAGCTGAACTGACTGAAACTCATTTCAGGAATGTCCCACTCACAAAGTGATTTCCATTCTCATTTGCTACAGCTATAGTATGGTATGAGGAGATGATAAAAATCCCCTAAATTACAGCCTTTTTCTAGAAGATCTAAATGCTCAGAAAAGAAAGTAGTGAGTTGCTGAACATTATCTAAGGATGAATCTGCATCCACATCCTGGAATCCAGCAAGATTAGATTGAGGGGGATTTGGATTTAGCTCCATTTCCTTCTTCTGAGTAGACTGAACCATGCTTCCAAGCAATTAGACCTGTCTATATCTTGATTTAAATCAGTACTTGAGGACTGGGGCATTTTCTCACTTTGATATGTCACCTGACAGAAGTGCCCATATTGAAAGAGAATCGTTGCCTGTTAGCCTGGCATATTTAACAGATTATGAAGTGCAGGAAGACTATAGCATAAGGTACGTATTATGGTTCTAGAAAGGGAAAGCAAACTTATCAGTTCTTATATTCTAATTCCATAACAACATTCTGAACTGTATAATTTTTTCAAAGGTAGAAGTTTTCAAAAGGGAGAAATTTTCAAAACGGATAATTTTTTTTTTCAATAAGGAGAAATAAAAGTGTAATAATTCTAAATACATACCAACAGGCCATGTAGGGCCCATGTCAAGAAGAGACATGTACTAGGTCAGGAACATTTTATGTAAACTTCTTTCACTTGCTTCTTTGAGTAGAGAAGGCAGGATTACCGAGTGGCACATTTGTTTTTATGCTTTACTTGGTTTGTGCCTTAATGCAAACTGGGCAATAGTGGAATGTTACTGAAAATACAGAAGAGTTCCCACTCCATCCTCAAAAGAATGTGTCCACCAGGAGACAACCTGGCTTTCTTTCAGACCGGGAATCTTTTTTTTTTTTTTTTTTTTTTTTTTTTGAATTTATGAATATATTTTCTGAACTCAGATGCTGCTGAAATTGGCCAGCAACTACATTAGCAATGTAACCCTGCCACATTTCTAAAGCAAAATATTGTTCAGGTACGCCATTCTGATATGACACAATATCCTTTGTCACATCTCCCAAATTCGTACAGTAAGGGGAAACAGTATATGAACGAGGGTAGGCATGTCTTATGCAATCTTTTTAAACTCTATAGGACAGCATCTTCTCTGAACTTTTGTGTTCTTCCTCTAGGGGGACAGACTATACCTGTTGTCTGCTTTACTACTCACATCTAATTTTGATAGTGTTTGTAGTTTTTTCCATCGATTTTGCTAAGGCAATCTACCTCCCGCACAATCTTCTGCAGACATTTTTGATCCTTCTCATGCTAGGAGGGTATATTCTCCACTACTTGCTGGCTTGTAAAACAGCCCCAGCAAGCCCCTAGTATTAGGTACCTTTTATTGTGTCCTTCTAACATTAAAAATAAATGACTGAACGTAACTTGTTCATCAGAAGACAACAATGGACAAAGAAATGTAAGAATAAGCTATTGATTCTCTGGGTTCAGTCGGAGGGTGGCTTGCTGGTAAAACTTCTGTCATAGCTCAACCTGGGTGAGGCTTCCTAGAGAAAAGAAATGAATCCTATATGATGGAAGAGTAGACAGTAATGAAAGAATAGCTACCCTCAAACAGAAGAACCCCTTAGCCAGATAAACAGAGCAAGACGTTACGTCCTCTCCCACTGAATTCTCTTTACCTTCAGGTTAAAGGGAAGAGACAAGGACAAGAGACAAGGCACATAGAGCTTCAAAAATAGTGAGAATTGTATGAGCGAAGTAGAGCATGGAAAGACCCTGTTCCTCCCCATGGGTGACTGAACTTGGAGAAGGTCTAGATAGTGCTGTTCATAGTAGCCGAAAATTTCATGTGCTTTTGAATTCAAAGTAAATGGTAAAGGCTAATCATTCTCCTAGTGTTCCTCTTCTGTGTCTCTTCAAAAATGGCAGTCTGCCTTGAGGCCCCATCACTCTGACCTGAGCAGAAGTGAGATATGTCAAGGAAAACATGGGACCTCAGCTATATTTCGTAGGTCCCTGGTGGCTAAAAAATCAGTAGTTATCTAAAAACACAACAAAACTGAAAGCATGGATCCAATATATGGTTTTACAGATGACACAAAACAGAGGCTCTCCAAGTGTGCCCATTTTGGAAAGTCATTCAAAGTTAAAGACTGTAGAAAAGCTTCAGCCTGAATTCTGTGATATACAGCTAGGAAAATGGATAGCCTCTGCTGGAGTGTCTTATCCTAGCCAACTTCATTTAATTAATTACACTGTTTGAATTCCCTCATCATAATCAGCCTGGCAACATGACACTAACTTCTCTCAATGGGTGAGTCATTATGCTTCCCATGTTATAATTACGTGGCACATCCAGGTTTTTACACCTGAAGAAAATGCCTCGAGTCGTCCAGAGACTCTTGTGGTTGCTGAGGGGATTCGTAGCAGATGCAGGCTAAGAACTGCTGCTGCTGCAAGCTTGGAACCACCTCATCAGCTTGTCACAATCAGATACAGCAGCTCTCTAAATATACATGCATACATACTGCATATATATATACATATGTCCATATATGGAAAAGCAAAGCTATTAAAAAAAATGTACCCATAACTCAAAAGGTCTCTCACAAGTCATGCTGCTGTGTTTTAAAGCTAAAGAAGTGAAAAAGCTTTTGGCCTGTGTTATTATTATTGTTATTATTTTAATACAAGGGTAGTATATAGGCTGAAGAGCCATTTATCTTCCCTCCTCAATTTAAGCATATTAAGCAATTTAAGGATGGCTGTGTTGAAGGAAAATGCAAAACACACACCAATGAAATGGCCAATAAGACTTAGTATAAAGGTGACGTTCTTTTCTGTCACACCAAGTACATGGAAGGGCTTTATTCAAAGCGTTGGAGTGGAAGAACTGATTGGGTTAAGTAGAAGCCCAGACAGAAAAAGGCTTCTTCTCTGCAAAGAAAAAGTGAGGAAAAGTAAAAAATGAAACAAAACAAAAACAGACAACAAAAACAACAATGACAACAAAGCAACATAAAGTAAAAGAGGAATCCTCTTGACACTTGTAGTTTAGGTGTTAAAGAAGAAATGGAAGTCAACATAACATTAAAGCCTGAATATTGTGTTCAATGGATTTCTAATTCTGTATATATCTATTAAACCAGTGCTATATAGTATCTTTTCATGGGTTACATTCTTTACCCTGTTCAATTTCCGTTTTATTTTCAGTTTGTATATTGATTTTGTAAGCTAGTAGTCTGTTACCTTTTCATTTTTTTTTTAAACTTGTATGAAAGCCATATATCCATATTGTAGAATGAAAGCATTAATCCTGTAATATCCTTCAATATTTCTCTTAGCTCTGTGGGATTGTGAGAGGCTCTAGCGAATGTATATGTTTACCAATTGTATCAACATAATTTACTTGCTCTTAGATAAAGAATTAAATAAACTAATACACAGAAATGTGGTGTCATCATTTGGTTGTCGCAACTGTAGAAGACTTTTGAATTTCCTTTAATTAATTCCTAATATTATTAGTGGTCTGCCTCTGCTGTACTAATTTCCTGTCAGCTATATGTGTTGCATGTATCAGAAATATTTATCTTTGTAAATTGAGAAAGAGTAGGAAGAGTAAGAATCTGTAGGAAGTAATCTACCAGAAATGGTTGTAGCAGAAAATGGCTCTTTGATTTGGGAATGCTGAAAACTGTCTGCCCCGAATTTGCCAAACTTGTCATTCTATAAGGGAGTTTGTTTTAGTATCTGGTGTAATTGACACAGTGGTGGCCTTAAGGAGTCTGTATAAGGAGTCTGGAATTATTATTATTATTATTTTTAATTATTCTGTCAGATAAGCAATGGGAAAACCTTATTCCCAGCCATGTCATGCTTAGCTGTTTCACCTTAACAGTGACTTTAATGAGTGTGTGTTTGGTGACAGATGATTAAGTCTCATGAATAGAGCAAAGATGTTAAATTACATTAATGGACTACTCTGAATGAGGAGGAAATTCAGGTAATGTTCATTGTACGTCATTTCTTCTCCTTTCTTTTTGTCCCTTCATTATACTTTTTTTTTTTTTTTCCCTAAATCTGCTTTCCTTTCCAAATCTCTTCCTGCTTTTGTTTCCGTGCCCAACTATTAGTTAAAATTTTAGCAAAAAAAATTACTACAAGCCATTCCATCACTCACCGCCAAAAGAGGGAGATGCTCCATACCAGTTAAAAGACAAGGAGATTATAGAGTTTTCTGAAATTCTTTGGAAGAAAGTGGACTACTATAAATCATGAAAAACAACAGTGCATTCTTCAAATCATCAACGAACTCAACAACCTAATTTTTCTTTGGAAATGAAACCCATGTGCTATCTATTGTTTAATTTCAAAAGAAAAGTCTTAATTCCTGTTTTATATGCTACTTACCTCTTTAGGTTAGTAAGTAATGATGGTTTTAAAATTCTCTTGTTCTTGGGAGCTATCTGATCTTTTCAGTGAGCCTGAGCTGCTTGAGGACTGTCTCAAGTAGCGCTTAATGTCCCTAAGCTCCATCATTCAGGACACCCAGGTCTCTGATTTCTCCTGTCCTTCCTACCTCTGTACACAAATGCTGACTAAGTCACAAACAGGCTTGGCAAGGAGTTTTTGGGTCAGCTCTCTTCTGGTGATTCCTTCATGGAATAGGGTTTTAGAAAGCCATCTCTGTCTTTATATAGATTCTTTTTGTTATGCATGGGTTACATGAATGGATGGCACTTCATGTAGAAGGGACCCGAACTCTGCTACTACTTTCTGCTCAAAATTTCTGACACTGGTGGTTCATGAAATGAGTCTATGGTCTCAACCTATACACCACTACAGCTGAAGCTAATGACTTGTTTGTAATTCATCATCCCTCTGGTCTTATACAAGGTAAAATTGTAATTAATGCATAATATTGATGTAAATGCATAATATTTACACATGCAGACACTATTCATCCCTTGCCTTGTAAATGAGAGACAACACCTGATTTTCACTCAGAGTGGAGATTTTGTACATTCAACTGTTCGTGTACAGGATGAAACATTCCCCCAAAATAATACTTCAACTCCTTGCCTGTTGTCCTCTTTTATGATGATTTGGGAAGTCATCCTTGCAGAGGTCTTCTCTCAGGTTACTTATTAGCCTGTACTGATTATCCCTAGGAAAAAAAAAAAAAAAAAAAAAAAACACAAAACAAAACAAAACAAAAAAAAAAAAAAGGAAAAGAAAACAAAACCAAAACCAAAAACAATCTTATAGTGAAACACATCTATTATAAAATCTTCACTGTTTTCTGAGAACTTTGCTCAGGAAACACCATTTTATGCAATTTATGGTCAAAGGAGATTTGATATTAAATGCAAATATACAAATATACGAATATACATGTGCACATGCATGAACACTTGTGCACACATGCATATACACAAGCAAGTATGCTTAGCACACACACACACACACACACACAGAGTCTCTTTCACAGTCAGAAATAACTCCATTCCTTCTGGGTACCCTGAGTTATAGAAGGGCTTATTGCTACACAATCACCATGGAAACTATTGGCAAAGAATATTTTTATTTGTATTTATTCTGTCTCTTTTTTTCTCAGTTGCACTGTAGTCCTTTTAATTTGCTGCTCCACTTCTACCCCAGGAGCAAAAGAGAACAGCTTGGATCTGAAAAGGTCAGTAACTTTTTTTTTTTTTTTCTATACAGTAGATAATGCCTCTCAAGATCAGTAATGTTTCCTTTTAAAAATAATAATAATAAAAAAACAACTGATAAACATTAAACATTTTCAGTTCATTGATAGCTATGTAGTAATACTTAAGTGTTATGGGAGGCTCTGGAGAGAGAGTGAAAGAGAAATGCAGTATGCTGGGGTTGGAGGAAAGAGAAAAGAGCTTTCTATAATAGTGACAACTTGCATACTGTTGATTTTGAAATACAGGTAGATTTGTCTTTACTTTTCTTTCTTTTTCCTTTTTCTTTTTTATTTCTTTTAACCTTGATATACAACTTCAGAAACCCACTGTTGATAAAGAAGAGGGCTACACCCGTGTAATTATACAGTTATTTTTCCATCTGAAAAGCTCTAGGCTTTTTATTACATTAATTCATGTATTGCTACTATTCACTACGTAGCACCACAAGTACTCATGGGACCTAGATACTCAGCCTTGGTGAAGTGTGGATGGTGCTGCTCCAAGGTGCACAGTGGGCCTCAGTCCAATGCAGTGGCTGCCTGGCAATGAGTATGGTGCAAAGTGAGCCTCCAGCTGCAGGAATGGACCAGCTTCCACTTTTTCCTCAAAGTACGTAAGGTGGAGGTAGTGTCCAGAGAGAAATAACAGGTGTAATTTCCCTTCCCTCCCCTCCCCTCCCCCTCCCTTTTCCACTCCCTTCCCTCCTCCTTCAGAAACCAGGTATGCATGGCAGAAAAATTTAAAAAAGAAAGTGCAGAAGACTGAGGTGCTGAAGAACCCTGTTCCAAGTTCCCAAAATAGGATTACCTGAGCAGGAGATGGAACTGGTTGCAAGGAAGGCCAGAGATTCCTCTTCTTATCTCGAGGCAAGATACACTAAAAAAATATTTGTGTTGAATTTAGATATTTTAGACTTGATTTTAGATATATTCTGAACATGAAACAGCTCATTTTCAGCCTGGGGGAATGTCCTGAGTATCATGATATAGTGTATAAAGATCCTCAGCTGCATAATGTCTCAGTCCTGTAACAATTCAGAAAGTGCTGTGCTTGATGTGCTGTGGATAATCCTACTGATTCAGTAGGGCACTTCCTGGTGTAAAAAAAAAAAAACAAAGAATGACAGAATCAGAACCTTAACTGAGACTAAAGTAAAAAGTTTGTTGTTTTTGCTATTATCCCCCCTTGATGACAGGGGTCCATCAAGCCACCTGCACAACTGAGTGACACAAAGACAAAACACACTCTTCTTGAGATAAAGGCTGTTTTATAAGTAGTTGAATTTGAACTGGGCCTGTGTATTGTCATTGCTACTTGCTGTCTTATCAGGAAAGCTCCCTAAATAGGCCACCGTTCTCTCTACCAGCACAGCAAGGAAAAGACAAGTTCATTTTATTTCTGTCCAGTGTGTATCGAAAGCATTAAGTGCTCTGCAACCTTAATATCAGGGTCACAATAGGACAGCACAAGAAAGCTGAAGAACTAGCTTGTAGGGGAAACAAAACAAAACAAAACCAAGAAAGAAAGAAGGAGGGAAGGAAGGAAGGAAGGAAGGAAGGAAGGAAGGAAGGAAGGAAGGGAGGGAGGGAGGGAGGGAGGGAGGGAGGGAGGGAGGGAGGGAGGGAGGGAGGGAGGGAGGGAGGGAGGGAGGGAGGGAGGGAGGGAGGGAGGAAGGAAGGAAGGAAGGAAGGAAGGAAGGAAGGAAGGAAGGAAGGAAGGAAGGAAGGAAGGAAGAAAAGAAAGAAAGAAAGAAAGAAAGAAAAGAAAGAAAGAAAGAAAGAAAGAAAGAAAGAAAGAAAGAAAGAAAGAAAGAAAGAAAGAAAGAAAGGACAAAAAAAAAACAAAAACAAAAAAAGAAAACAGAAAAGGCAGCCATCTTCCTACTTTGTAGTATTTATGCTATGAGTCCCTGAAATACATGGATTTCATCAACAGAGATGGAAAACACTCTAATCCTAAAACCAGAAGTATGCATTTTTGTTGCTAGTAGTAGCAATGACAACAATAATTTAACAACCATTATTATGCTTTGTACAGTATTTTAGCAACATGTTCTTAGTTAACACCTTTGATTGCAAAACTTCTAAGCAATTTGTCAATGCTAAGTACCCACTATCCCTGTGTATAAGGTGGAGGGTCAATCTCTGATGTTGTCCTTAGGCTCCCTCAGTAGTCAATGAAGCATGACAAGTCTATTCAGAAGGTGATTCAAAGTAGAGGGCTAATTTAACAAATCTGATAGATGTCATAAAGGGCTTCTCTCTTTGCTAGCTGTGGAGGGAGCTTAGGGAAATTAAGGGTTTTAGTCTGATCTGAGTTTTGCATGGTACTTTGCCCTCCCATTAAGATAGCAAGCTGCAACACTGAAGGCCAGCACTTCAAAGATATTTAGGAATTTTAAAATTAAGGAGTCTTAACTTAAAGGAGACCCCAAAAATGTAAGGCAAATGGGCCAAGACTGTGCCTTGTGTCAATGACTGTTCCAGTGTAAATCTTTTTTGTGGAGGGAGGACTGTCCATGCAACACAGCTCTGAATGGGACCAGAGAGCAGGGCAGAGGTAAAACAGGAGAGCTCACTGCCTCCTTCTTGGCCCTGCTGATGGTAGTGAGGCAGAGAGGAGAGAAAGCCCCTGCTTTTGTTCACTTGTTTGGCTCAGCTGCAGGATAGAGTCTGGGCGAGGGCTGTGCCTCCCATGGAGCCGAGGGAGCTGAGTCCTTGCTGCGCTCTGTGGCCTTTGTGTGACACAGCAGGTGTAATGGGAAGCTCCTCTCCCTTGATGAATGCACATGGGGATGCTGATGCCCCTGCTTCTTTCACAGCCATGCTGGGAACCAGGGCGAAGCTGCATTTCTCAACAGCAGGCCAGTAATTCCTGGAAACAAGTGTGCGCAGGAAGGGGCCATGGAGCGAGAAGGGGCTGCTTTGGGAATAGCACTGCAGGACCACTTCTTATCTAGAATGGCCCATTGACAGATTTAGGGCTTCATTTAGGGCTTCATCCCACAAGGCATTCAGCATCTCCTGAGAGACCTAAAACTGGTATCCTAACTACTTTTCTCTGTGAAAAGCTGATCTGGACAAAAAATCTCTCCAAATTCTTCAGTTGAAATGGGCTACGTAAGCTTTTAAAAAAATGATCACAGTGCCCACAGGCCCCTCTTATTCACATCCCAGTTGCTTGCTTGCTCTCTATTTGGCACAGGCGAGTTCTTGTCAGCCTGGCGTTCTTCCTCTTACACCCATATCAACTACTGAAGTGACAGGAGCGCCAAGCCAAATGCCTGGCATGCGGGACAAAACCCTGCCGGGACAAAACCAAGTATTTATATCTGTGCTTTTGGTGCCAGGTGGGAGGTGTGAACTTTAGAGAATGGAGGACGGAGTCTGTAGCTGGCAGGCTGTGCTGTTGCTCCAGGGGAGCAGGCGCTGTCAGGGGGCTTCAGAAATGCAGATTTAAGAACAGGAGTTAGAGATGATGGGTTCAGGTGATGAATTTGCCACATTTTTCTTGACATGTCTCAAGTTGGTGTTGTTTTTGTCTCAAAGCCAAGTCATGTCATTTTTAAAAGGAAAGGCTGTACTTGCTTTTAAATTTTGGTTTTGAGTATCATTTTAGCAGTCTAGCCAAATAAAGAAACAATCATCGCTTCTGCAGCAGATACAGTAAGCTGGGCTAGGACAACTACTGCTACTAGGGACTGAACCTCCAGCTTTTGGAGCTAAAGAACATGCTGAATTAAGGGACTCATTGCCCAAGTGTGTTCAAGCACCCATGGCTGCGTTCATGTAACCTTAACACTCCCTGAGAACAATATTCCCAACTGGGTGGGCTCTTCTGAAGGTGTAGAGCAAGTGGATAGGAAATACAGTGTTCTGGACTTTAGGCAGGAGCTAGTCCAGATGAGCTGGATAAGAAGCCCTGAGAAAACTTCAGCTTCATAGCAGGGAAAAACCCAGAAGCACAGAATCACAGAACAGTTAAGCTTGGGAGTGACATCTGGAGATCATCTGGCCCAAGCCCCTGCTCAAGCAGGGCCACCCAGCGCAGTTTAACCAGGACAATGTCCAGGTGGCTTTTGAAGGTCTTCAAGGAGGGCTACTCCACAGCATCTCTGGGCAACCTGTGCTAGTGCATAGCACCTGCTTAGTAAAGTGTTTCCTAATGTTTAGAGGGAACTTCTTGTGTTCCAGTTTGTGCCCATTTCCTCTTGTCCTGGAATTGGGCACTACTGAAAATAGCCTGGCTCTGTCTTCTTTGCACCCTCCCTTCAGGCACTTATAGACATTGATAAGATCCCTCCTAAGCCTCCTCTTCTCTAAACTGAACAGTCCCAAACTCAGATAACTTCTGGGCTTACTGGTTCCTGACAATGTGAGGATTGCAGTCACCATATTTATTTTTTTTCAGAATCACCTGCTGAAACATTGCAATACTTTAATTAGATGTCCAAAAATACCTTTGAGAATCTAAGCCAGAGCCTGGAAATCAGTTCAGACTTTTGTTTTTTACAAATTGGATGCAACTGAAGATGCCAAACTCTTTCTTCCATCACAAACAGTGAGTTAAAGAAACTTTTCCAGAGTTTTGCTTTGCAGGTATATGAGATCTGAGCTAGAGAGAATTAGACCTTTTGTCTGAACAGAGATAATCTTTTCATTATAATGAATTTAAAGCTCTGCAGTCAGTTGATTGAGTATGATAAGATATTTGATTGAGTTTGATATGATATTTGATATGGAAATCAGGGCTAACTGGGACAGGAATGGGCCTCATCAAGCAGTAGTTTCCAAAGGATGTTACCTGTTGGAAGAAGTCTGCATCACCAGTACGTGCTTGCAGCCCGTAAGACCAACTGCATCCTGTGCTGCATCAAAAGACTTGTGACCAGGTCAAAGGAGGTGATTGTTCCCCTCTACTCTGCCTTTGTGAGGCCCCACCTGGAATATTGCTTCCAGAGTTGGGGCCCCCAGCACAAGAAAGATGTGGACCTGTTAGAGAGAATCCAGAGGAGGTCTACAAAGATGATTAGAGGGCTGGAGCACACCCCATATGAGGAAAGGCTGAGAGAACTGGGCTTTTTTGGCCTGGAGAAGAGAAAGCTCCTGGGAGAGCGCATTGTGGCTTTTCAGTACTTAAAACGGTCTTATAAGTGGAGATGGACTTTTTACTCAGGTAGATAATGCTAGGATAAGGGGGGAATGGTCTTAAACTAAAAGAGGGTAGATTTAGACTAAACATTAAGAGAAAATTCTTCACTGTAAGGGTAATGAGGCACTGGCACAGGTTGCCAAGAGAAGCTGTGGAAGCCCCATCCCTGGAGGTGTTCAAGGCCAGGTTGGATGGCGACCTGGGCAACCTGATCTAGTGGGTGGCATCCCTACCTTTGAAGGGGGGTTGGAATTAGATATTCTTTATGGTCCCTTTCAACCAATGCCATTCTATGATGAAGTGGTAAGACATTTGGACATCTGGACATTTGGCAGACTTCTGATCACATACCATTTATTTTCCTTTCTTTGTGCCTTTAAAGGTGGCTTACTTTGGAATGGACTAATCTAAAAATGTTTCAGCTTTCTAGTGTGAATTAATAGTTCTGCTATCACTAATTCACATGCACTCCTACAATTTCTGCTGGTGCAGATTTTGCTTTTCTGATACAGCACTTTCACCTGTGGAGAGATTTTCTGAGTGAACTTGGATGAATCTTTCCAGGAACTGTGAAATGGACATTCTCTGAGCAAATGGCTCATTTAAATATAAAGTATGAGCGGTGAGACAGAGAGGTTAAGCCAAAAGGAAATGGGAAACCATAAAGCAAACAAGTGTTCCATCACAGTAATATGTTTTGGAAAAAGCACCTGATTTTCAGCATCTGTAAATTGGTCTGGCTCAGTCAGTGAGAGAAGAACCCTGTTATGGGCTGTAGCCTTCAAAATATAATGGGAGAGAACGAAGGAAAACAGAAGAACATGCTTCTTGCTTAAAGACAATAGCAGGAGTGGCAGACATATGGATTACCTTGTGTACAAGTGAGCAGGAAAGTGGAAACCAAATTACATATACAGATTTATTCAAGCAATTTTACCATCACAATCCAAAGAGTAAAGTATGCACCTGGAACATGATCATAGCATAGTCAGAAAGCTGTAGTGCTGCTTTCTTCAGAGATTATAGGCCTTCTTCTTCTCAGCTGTGCAAAGCTGGCCTGGCCTCCACCTATGAAATTAACAGGTCCCCCCAGCTCTCTGACAGGAGTAGACAGTCCGGGTCTTCTGGGCTCCAGCAGAAAGCCCTTCCTCTGTAACCTTTCTTAACTTTCCTACACTCTCAGATGGCAGAAAGAAAACCTGTGGTAGAAACATATGGGAAATTGAGAAAGGGGTAGAGAAAAGAAAGCAAACACAGATTCCCACCAGAAATAGTGCAGATTATAAAGCTGTCTGTAATCCTGAAAACACACTTTATAAATATCCATGGGAAGAGAAACAATTTTGTGTAAGAATCTAAATTTTTATAATGTCAACCAGCATGTCATTTTGGAAGTAACAAACTGGCATTCCTAGGAATCACAGCTTTCTATTCACAGAAAAAGGCATTGAACCTCAGCCATGTTATGGTAAAAGAGATGGGACATTTAATTTTTTATTTTTTTTAAATAGTCATTTTACCACAGTGACAAAAGGGATAACCCATAGCTAGATCAGAAAGTAAAGCTGAATTATGTGAAAAAAGGACAAAGCTGGGAAATTCTGAATGATCATTGTGTGAGAAAGATGACAAATTCACAGTGATGCGCACAAGGAAAATGAGGCAAAAGAAAACTAAACTTTCAAGCTTGCTCCACAGTTTCAAGGAGGTTTCTCCTGGGAAGTGGTATAGATGTCAGGATATGTTTTCTTCCTACATTTATCTAGTGGTTACAGTGCACTTCCTGGCCTTCTGCCAGAGAAAGCATCTTTTCCTTAGAAGTTTGTTTTCATAGTCTACCAGGTAGGCTTGCAAAAGAGCACTTATAAAATTAGACAGGCTACTGCTCAAAACAGTTTAAAGCTCTGCATCAAGAAACTTTAATGAATGAGAGAATGGATTAGAGATACCTTTTGGCTTGGAACAGTAAACTGAAATATACTCTGCTTCCTAAGCATCATACCGTACCAAGAATTTAGGGAATTTAACTTGCTGTTCTTTGGTGAAACACCTCTGTTTCAACACTGCTCTCTGTCACAGTATGTTATGTACCTTTAAGCTACTTGCTTTCTAGTTTTCACCTCACAAGAAGAGGCTGCTCCATGAAACATATTCAACAGTCAGGGGATGGAGCTAAAGGCTTTTCCCTACTCATTGACTTTTTCTGTGTGAACTCTTAAAATATAAAACTTTCATAATCCCCTTTAACTGCTTACATTGATAATTTTTGGAGGGAAATCTGATTTTTATTTTTTTTTTCTTCCGTGGAACCAAAAAAAAACATGGCTCACAGACCAAAAGCTAGCACTAGTTGACTTTCCAAAAAGCTGGTCTGGAAGAGCCCTGAGCACCACTTCAGACAGCTTCATGCATAATAACTCTCGGCCCTTTGGAAAATGCTTGGGTTTGAACTAATCTGTGATGTTCCTTTATCCAACCACAAAATCCCAGGGGAAGGACACTCTGCAAGGGACATCACATTTACAAGCACCATTTGGCAAAGCTTTTACCTCTATTTAAAGAGCAGACTGTAAGGAATGAAGTGGCACAGTGAAGAGAAATAGTCAATGTTTTCAGCATGAAATTGCTATTCTTTCTCTGTTATGATTTAGGAGCCTTTTTGGTGACAGTAGCAGGTTGTGGTGATGTGGTATTAGGACTCAAAGATATGCCTGTAAAAATGCTTCATTTCTTTATCAACTGTTTGTGTAAATGATGTTGCAGGGAGTCCATTTGCTATCTGGCACAGGTGGAGAGTACACCATTATTGATAACTGTTTTACTTAAGGCTTATGCAGATCATATTTTTTTCATATTTTCAATGCAGAATATTAGCTTCCAGAAATTCTCAATACATGTATCTGCCACCTAGACCAGGAGACCAGCTGGAAACCTACCCCAGTAACTCCAGCCTGGGAAGCTGTCAGGTACTTGTAGGGTGTAAATTCAAAACACAGTGGAGAAGTACAACATGAACCATCAGCACTGCTTTCGTGTACATAGAAGCATGAGAAAACTATATAGGGGAGAAGGGGAACACAGAGATGTAGGTTTATGCAGGATGGAGGTTGATGTCTGAGTAGCAGGAGAACTGCAAGACAGCTGGGTCTTCTGTTCTGCAAGCTGGTCAGCATGCTAAGACTTGCACTGTATGAGATGTAATGAAATGATCTAAAACTTATTCATGTACATATAGATAATAAACAAAAAAAATAGAAATATATAAATAGATATATAGAAAAAGTAAATACACATGCATATTTAGATACCTGGCCTATATCTAAATATATTTTGTATAGACTATATATGCGTTTTGTGAGTTATTTTCTTGTGAACATAGTGTGTGCTTAAGTTGTGGGACTCTTTCTGGTAAGTTATGATTGCTATATATTTTTTTTTTTTTATCAGGTTCAAAAAGTGACTGGGCAAATTCATAGTAGGATATAATCCATTCAGACTACTAAATGCGAAGTTGCCACCTGTAATTTAGTAAGTTTCTGAGGTGCAGCTGAAGAGTTTGCAACAGACACAAGCTCGGAGTTGGAGATTGTCTTACTTGCTCTGTTCATATTCTTTTCCCAGGTACTATTGGCCATTGTCTGTACTGACTTCTTTTAGAACTGAGCTGATGCTCGACTCCTAAAAATACTTCACAGTCTCATCCTCTTCAGGGTGGAAAAGGGCAAAATATATTAGATATACCAAAGGTATTGAGGCTCAATGACTTAATAGGAATAGAAGACAGCACAGAGTATATTGGCTAGATGGAAACAACACAGAGCTAGCTGGACTTCAGTTCTTACCTGGTTGTTTGTCTTCCTGTTTTCTGTAATGCTTCCAGTGTTAAAATATATATATTCTTTCTCATCTTTTCTGGGCTTGAATGACAGCATTGCCACAGGCACAGGAAAAGCTGGAGATGTCACATATTAGCCCTATGTTAGTTTTTAACCTGTTATATTTATCCTAATTTCATTGATATTTTTAAATGGACAGATAATTCAGTATCGCTGTTGTTCTTGAACAGATTCTACAAGCTGTTCTACATGTGAGGGATTCATCGTTGGGAGTTAATTGCAAGCATCAGGGATTTGTTATGTGAAATCTTGTCCTGCATTGACTGTTTTCTAGCTGGGCACATGCAGAATGGTGTGAACCCTGATATGTGATTCTGTGAAACTTTTAGGATTGCCTAAATGGCAGGAATTATAAAATTTTCAAATTCAGAAATTGACATGAATGAGCTATTTATTCTGACTTCGTTGCCAGCAAAACACACTGTTACAATTATTTTTAGAAAGAAAATAGAAAAAGGAGATCTATGAGTGATCTAGAGTGAACCCATTTATAATCTGAATTTGTATTAGTGGAAGAAATTTCACACACAATTTATAGTGGAGGAAATTTCACACACAATTCACTGATTTTTTTTTTTTTTTTTTTTTTTTTTTTGTGACTCTCCCTGAATTTTTCCTTTTGGCTAAATTTCCACAGAGCTACATGGGAGCCTAAGCTACATGAGAAGCTGACAACCAGAAGAACTGAATGATCATGCCTTTAGGTATTTTGATCAGTTATAAGATGCATTATTTCAGTTCTAGTAAACTGGGAAATTTCGGTGACAGGTGAACACCCTTGCATAGTTAATTATTTTGCCTGGTCTGAAATGTGATATGGAAACTTACCTTTCTGTCTAAGGAATGTGCTTTTCTATTTATTTATTTATTTATTTATTAGTTTATTTACAGTTTGAACTTGTGCTGACTTTATAAAGTGGTAGCATGTACTCTGAATTCAAAGCAGTGACTGCTGAAAGGGGCTGGCATGTACTGTGACCCCAAAAGCAAACAATAAAATTTTACTACTGTGTCTGTATATTGCTGAAGAGAATATCAGCTTTCCAGGAAAGCAGAAAAATCCATGTACTTTTGTGAGACTAGTAATAACTTGAAGCATTCCCCTACAGTTACTACTAAAAAATATAGCTGGCCTACCATAGAAGTGAATTTGATCAAAAGACATATTGTTCGCTGATAGTGAAATGATTTGTTCTCTACTTATTTCTGTGAGTTCAGCTTTGAACACATCATTACTGATTTTTTTTTTTTCCCCCATTACTCCCGATCTTTAAATTGTCATGTAATTTTCAAGGCAGAACACACTTTTTGAATTTATCTCCTCTCAATCTCATACCTGTGAAAACACATTTTCACCATTTAGCCATCTCTGCCTTTTGAGATGGCCTCCTTCTGCAAACTGGGCCGACACCAAGTCAGCCTCCCGTGATTTTGCAGGCTTTCAGCAGAGAGCCCAAGGCTGACTCTCTCTCAGTCAAAGCATTGTTTCTTCCCAACAAGGGACAGATTGGAAACAGATCTGTTAGGTGGAATACAGAAGGTTAGTACCAGACAGGTAAAGATCTTTTTATTTTTATTTTATTTGTATTTGCATTTTTTTTCAAGGGGACTCTGACACACTGTACAGTACTTTGCAGGTCATTGCATAGTGCAGTCTGTAGCTGGGACATTTTCATGATCACTTTTGTTTCTTCAGGTGCTACCTGATCCAGAGCTTGTGGCTGAGCTCTCACTGCTCAGCCACCTCCTGGAATTCCCCTTTGCAATTGTCATCTGGTCCCATTTTTGCCTCTGGCACAGTCTTGTCCCTTGCTGCTTTTATTGAAAAATCAAGTGTGGACTGAGACAGTGTTCAGGGAAAAATATCACTGCAAGTCATTTTATTGTGCTTATAAAGCCTTAGGTAAGTTAGCAAATTTACTTTATGGTCTAAGTAAAGAAAGCACACTACCATCCTAGGCATTTTATTTTATTCATCCTTTTCCCATCTCAATGTCATTTAATTCTGATATTTACACCAGGGGAATAACCAAAAAGCTTTCTCTGTATATATACCTACGTAAACTAACATCCTATACGAGTTAAGTTGGAGAGCAGGCGGATTGCCCTGGAAGAGCAATTAATGTAGAACATTTACTGACATTACATCGCATCAAAAACAATTACACTTCCATTACACTCATCTGCGTTACCCCTTCCTGTGTATGTGCTTGTTGAATCCTGTCCATATTTAATTTAGAAATGGATTAGTTAATGAGGTGGTAGCATCAGTTACTGGCCTGGCAGCAAAGCAATGAAAGCCATCCAGCAAATGCTTTCTGATTTGGACATTTTTGGTGAAAGGAAGAAAAAATAAACCAGAGCAGGCCATCTCCATAAATCCATCTTCCCTTAGGAATAATATGACTAGAGTTCCCTCTTGCAGTGAACTCTAGTGAGTCATCTTCTCTTCCTTCTGTCTTGTGGTAGAATGGGGAAATTGACAATAATAGTTACAGAGAGAGAAAAACAAAACAAAACTAAAAAACATTTCTGCAATAACTATTCCAGACTCGAGGAAAGGCTTAAAAATCTACACAGATTCTAGACAAATTCACTTTGGTGAAACAGTAAATAATCTGGGATTAAAGTAATGTTCCAGAATGGAATTATTCTGGAATAATTATAACACAGTATATGATTTTGCAACTTTTTGCTCTGCAGAGTTTTCTCAAATAAATTTCCCCTGGATGGTGCAGGTGAATAAGGACAGAGGCACAAAAAATACTTCAGCCAAGCTTCTTCAGGCTTTCTTATACTTTCTTTCTCTGGTGAGCGCTGGGGTCAGTAGCTATTTGGTACAATGCTCCGGGAGCCAGCCTCTTCACTTCAGTTCAGCTGAATTTCAGGGTAATGAAAACCAAAAAAAAAAGGAGAGGAAATGCCTCTCCTCAAAGCAACTTGCTTTGGAAAGAAGGCTTAATTCTGCTATGCAGTGAAATATTTTTCATTTAGTGCTGACAATAATTACATTTTCCTGACCATGCGCATAAAACTTGTTTAGTGGGGTGTGTTGCAGAGTGCTGGCAAATCCAGCTGGCCAAGTTTGCCATGGCAGTGCCTCTGTTTTTCAGCTCTGTTCGTGTCAGTTTTACATGGGACAGAAGCAGAGCTTCCAGCACTCATAGCCAAGCAAAGCCGAGTGGCATCAGGTTGATGTGTTCCTTTTGATGGAAAAGAGCATATATTCCAATAACAGGAATTAAAAGTGAAGTTCAGAGGACCAAGCATGGACATGAATTAGGAGTTTGTTAGGGGGAGAAAGGATTATCCATGCTATCAGGGAGACAGCAGAAATGTGCCTTAGTCCAGCCCAAACAAACAGAGCAGAAGAGGTGCTGGTTCCCATCACAGCAGATGAGTGCTGAAGGCCACACGGTGCCTCGGGTACGTAAATGAACTCAGTTTGAAGAGAGCAAGACCATCTGAGCATGCAGCTCAAATGCTATCAGAGCTCACTCACTGAGCAAGAGCAAAAGCAGGCAGCATCAGGAGGGCACACGATTTTGCAGCAGTTAAGGGGGAGGAAGGTAGCAGTGCTGTGAAAAGCGGCAGTTTGGACCAATTTCAGGTTGGTTTATATTGGCATTGCTTCATGAGAGTTAAGGAAAAGAAGCAGACTTAAAGGAGCTAAGCATGTTTATGTAAACAAGTACTATAGGATGATTCTATCACAAAGCTGTGTGTTGTGAAAAGATACTTGAAAATACTTGAAAAGTAAGGAAATTAGGAAATTGTGTTTTGACAGCAATGCTATGAATTCTGTGAATGGAGAGGGGAGAAAAATAGGAAGACATGGGTGCTGTTACCTCAACATTTTATTTGCTTTTTAGTATTGCTCTTATACCGTTTTTTTTTTTTTTTTTTTTTTTTTTTTGCCTCATGTTGGTGCCTGGCATTTTGAACAGTGATTACTGTTAGGTACAGCTGTATCTAACATACACAGTCAGAAATTAGTTGGTACTCTGCATTTTTGAAAATGACAACTGATGTTAATAGCTTGTAGCTTTGAATTGTGAAGGGAAGAGCAAACAAAGCTTTTTCTACTGATAATGTTTGTACAAGTTCTAGGGCAGTCTGTTTTATCCTTTCCTACAGTCAAGATAAAATAAACCAAACCAGATTGACCAAAGAAGGGAAGAATGAAAAAGTTTTTTTTTTTTTTTTTTTTCTTTTCCAGCCCCTTCCCTTCAATTCTCCACCCCTTATTCTCTACAACAAAAAATTTATTGAATCTTGAAAGATGGGAAATCCAGCATCACAGATTACAAGGAAATGCAGCTCATCTGCTTTCTTTAACAGGAGACAGAACTGCCTTCTAGTCACAGCCTCAGCCAGCCCTTTTTAGAGCCCTGTTAACAACAATCTGGCTAAACGTGGCAGTTTGACAGGGCTAGGCTGACTCTTATTGTTTTGCTGTTGCCTTTCATTCAAGCTGCCATCATTCTGCTGTTTGGCTACTTTGATTGACAGTGTGCAAGAGTCATGTTTTTGACTTGGGGACCTTTCTGTGGTCAAGTTACATGCAGCTTCATGGATGAGAATTTAAATGAGTGGAAGTCACAAAATTAAGACATTAAAGTTACAATCCCCACACCAGTGTTCAGTCAGCCACAAATTCAAAACATAGTAGGGAGTGGTGAGAAGAGGAAAGTGAGAATTACTTCAGCACAGAGTTTTGCACCACATATTTTTCATGGATTAAAATCTATATTTTGCTTTATACAACAATCAGATTTATTTTTTTTTTAAATGCTTTTAGTTCTTTAGTTCTGACATTGTACCAAATTTTTGTTTTGTTTCAAAATAAGGTGCACAGGAAGGACAGGGTAGGCATGCATGTGTGCTGCTTGTCAGTAAACTACTGTTATTTTTATTTTGCACACATCATGGATATCATATGGATGCTTGAGAAAGTTTAATCATGGCCATAGAACCATGAAGTTCTTCAGTTACACTCCTACGTGGATTAATTTACAATGTGTCTTAGTTTATAATAACTAAGACTCCTTCCAGTACCTGGACTATATGGTTTGGAGATCATCTGAGATACATTATAGTCTATACCAATGTAGACATGCACTAAATGGTAAATGACTGAATAACGTTGCAGTAGTATTAGCCAACAAAAGCAGTAATAAAGAGATTTGGCAGTAGGGATAGAAAGAACAATGATGTGAGTTTTGGATACTGCAAAGATTTCTAAGACACTGGAGAAACAGCAGCCACAGCTACTAGCAGCAATATAAATACAAAACTGTAGGAGTGAGAAAAGAGAAGACAGCACAGCAGCTCTTGCTATTATTAATCATTGTGGAGAAGGCCTCTTATTCAAAACTGAGAAGAGAGAGACTTTGGGATCTGGTTTGTTAGAGCTGAGTGCATGGAAGAAGTCAGAGCTGTGACAGTCTCTTAGGGCACCCTGCCACAGAGTTTGCCTTACACTTTGCCCTTCCAAGGTCATATTTAAAACTCTAGTGGATACATGTACTTACTAGGAAGCCAATGAGATTTAAAGACAGTCTAAAAACATTTGAGCTGCCCTCAGCCATGCGTCAGAATAGCTGCTGTACTCAGCACATCAATGAGCAACTTGGAGGGGTACACAGGGCTTTTTAATGCAAGACATTTTTGTACAGTTCAAAGATTCTGTCATGACACATGCCAGCAGTGATTCACTGCCTCTCAGCTACCACGTGATTAACCCCTCTCTCATTCATTCTCTCTAATTATTACTTCTTTTTTTTTTTTTTTTTTTTTTTTTAATTTTTAATCTACATGTTCTTGTCTTTTTCCTTATGAAAATGTCAATGTGTCAAAAAAGAGAGGAGCTGGAAAAAATTCCTCTCCTTTTCACCTTGTCTGGCTTCTTTCAAACTGAGCTATGCAAAGCTCTAGTGCAGCTTGACAAGACCTAACTGCTGAGATTTCACAGACGCTGGGGGAATGGAGGTGGGAGGGAATGGGGGATTTGTTCCAGTAAGGGCTCTGCTGCAAGCTACTGCATCTGCAGGGGCTCTTGTGGATGCCCTGGTATTGGAGGAGGGTTGCTGAAATGGAACAGAGGGAATCACATTGAACAGGAAAGCAATGAATATAGGAACAGAAAAATATGATGATAAATCTGTTTAAATGTAAGAAAAGGTGCTGATTTAAACATTTCTGTGACAGGACTTGCCCCTGGAAAGGAAGCAGAGCATCCTGAGTCATTATTTGGTATGTTTTATTTTGACGGAGAGGATGTATTTTACAGCCTGAAACTGTGTTGAAGGATTACTGTGCTACACTCAGGCCATCTGTCCATGACTGTATTAGACATGATAATGTTCTTTTCTTCACAGCTATTAATACCATGGCTCCAGTTGGCCTGCTCCTCTGCATCGTCTGCCTGGATCTGCCTGGTAAACAGCCAGTGTAAGAGACTGCTATATTCCTAAAACAAAAATATTGTTTTGAGTCTGAAAACCTGCACTATGGAGTTAGTGAAATGAAAGGAGCTTCTGTCTTCTATCATGCAGTATGCAAAGACCTGGTAATTTGAAAATTTGGTGTTAGTGCTCAGTGGCAGATCTAGACCTCTTTACAGTGGTGGTATCATTTTGACATTCACTGCATGACCATGGCACTAGACCAGGACAGAACCTTGTTCTTAGTTTACCCTTTCATATCAATCCGATGATTCTTAGTGAAGAGAAATATATGCTCGGCCATTCCTGATTTGTTGCTCTCTGGTGCATGTCTCTAGTTCCCTGCCAGAAGCAGTTATAAGTGTTGGCATATTTAGGGAGAAACATAATATTTTACAGGTTACACTAGTAGTGATGGGAGCAAAGGCATAATGAAAAGTGAGATCTGCAGAAGCAAACTAGCTTTTGTAACAGCTAGGTCTCAGCTTATTTGCAGCTTTGATTGTGACACCTTTTGTTTTTGCAAAAGGGAGCAAGTTGTAAGTAGCAGTTAAGCACAACAGAATACACAGGGATGCAGATAGAATATCTGCATCCCTGTGTATCACTCTGTGATCATATTGTGACTTTCTTCTGCCACCATCTGGAACAGCAATTGAGTTCACAGCTGGAAAAATCTCTCTCCTCATCTTTTTTCTCAGTTGTTTCCTTTCTAGAAAGCCGATAGGAGCTAAACTTCTTTTCAGCAGTCTTCAAGCCCAAATTCTTAATCAGAAGCTGTTGCAGGAGATCCTTCTAATCTTAAGTTATACCAAACTCTCACTGTCTTCTAGGAGTTCATTCAGGAACTACCCTTGGAAGATCCTTCACAGTTTTCCAACAATCATGTACCCAACACCTAAGTCATGGGATGAGCAGCCATCAGGTGCATTCACCACATATTTTCTATTCCTTCAGGTTTGGCTCCCCAGATAAACACCACCTTCCATTTCTTGTACATTCATCATGCTTATTCCCATGTCCAGAGCTCTGTTTTCTCTGTTTTCCGAGAGCTCAGAGCTGCTGGAGCTGCTAGTGGCAGGGCTGGTCTTGCGGAAGGAATCCTTCTTCCATCAGCATCCCAGAACAAGTGGTGTTTCTCCCAGAAGCCATCCAGCTCCTGCAAGCTGAATATGCCAGAACAGTCACAGACAGAACATGGTATTTGGGAAGATTTTCTTCTTTTTGCATTTGAACCACTCACCTTTTATTAACAGAGCTCTGAACTGGAAAAGTGGTTTGTCATAGTGATCATCACTCTGGGCCCCCTTTGCAGACTGTGAGGAGTGATGGGAGGCTTTGAGTGCCCTGTACCTAAACCAAAAGGAGTCAGAGAAAAGATTCATGGGGCTGGCAATTTGGAAGTGCCTATACTTCTTCTATTTTATCCAGAATGAGCCTGGAGTACCTTGTTGATCTCCACATATCCCATGTGTAGGCAATTGCAATTAATTGAGGGTCTTTCCCAGCCTAGACATTGGCTTACCTTTCAAAGGACTGAATATATGAACTATATACTATATACTTCTGTTCTAACCCTGCATTTCATACAGTGATTGATAATCTTTATTTAAGATTATGATCATAACCTCCTATGTTAACCTCATGGGTCTACAGAAAAGTAGGCCTATGTGCAGGGAAAAGTGCCCTAACTACTGCCTCATGATGAGCTGTAGCAGAGGGGCTCCCTGCTCCTGGCACTACTCAAGACAACACTGAATGAAGGCAGAGGAAGTTGAGTCTGGCTGACCAGAGCTTTTGTACAGGGAAGTGGTTGGGGCTCAGTGGGAGCAGTGGCTAAAAGGAACCTACTGGGAGGAACTATATGAATAGGGAGATGATGCTTTGAGGAGGCATTTGGAGCCAGGCATGGCATGGCATTCCATGAGGATGGGAACACAAAGCAAAAAAGAGAACACCAGATCCCATAGCTCTAGTCCTGTGTGATTTGTTTTCCTGCTGCCTTCTGCCTGGCCATTGTCTTCAGTGAAGAGATTCTCATCACTTTAGTTCATAAATAATGAGACACCCCGCAATGCGGGTTGTCTCAATTCAAAGGAAGTGCTGTTACACAATTATAGTGGGTGCAGTGTAGTTATAAATATATATATATATATATATATAGAAAGAATGTTCCTTGGACATAATGGCAGCATTCTGCCAATATTCTGTAACTCAATAAACAAGGAGTAAAGCACTGATTCATAGCCAGTGGAAGAAAGAATCACAGTTTCCTCTAATAACATTTCTCATTTCTGATTTGACAATAGCTGATGGCAGCTTTTATAGACCAACCTCTGCTGAGCACAAACCTGCAAGGAAATGAACCTATGATTTAATGTGCAATACTGGATTGCATAGACTTAGCCAAGGAATAATTTGTAAAAATTGCTGGTGGAAACCAAACCGAAGGATGAAAGATTTCTTTGACAGAAGATTGCAAGGGTAGGTGACATCCCCCTACTCCGTGGTTAGAGTTCACAAGGTGTTCTATCTTCCATCTGAGCCTGGATCCAAACACAAATGTAAGCCCACGGTTTGCTCTTGGTAATGAATTCTCCTTTGAATGTGTAATTTCTATCTGAATAAATATTCTTCACTACAGGGAAGGATAGAACAGTTTAGTGCCAGGTTGAGAGGAAAGATGAAGAAAAATGAGTGAAAACACCACATGTGGGGAAATCAAGGGGCATTGTATTCCTGGAGCCAAAGAACAATTTCTCAGGTTCTCCTTGACTCAGCATTTCAGGTCAAATCATCACTTTCATAAGAGTTGTTTTTTTTTTTTTTTACTGGGGCTGCTCTTTGTGGTTAAATGTTTTGCAGTTTGAGATTTGATGAGGAATGTGTGAAGCTGTAGGCTAGTCAGTGCTTTTTATTCAAGGCCAGAGTTTACAGTAAAGGGCTAAGTTACTGTTATGTGTCAGTCTGCTTTTAACTTCAAATAAAAAACAGTCTTGATCACTTCATGCTTCTTGTCCCTCCAGGTGATCACTGGGCTTTTTAACACAGTCTGCATGGATATGATTCATTTTATTACTCAGATTTGTCTCTGGTAATCAACCAAAAACAGTTCCAAGGGAAAAGAAAGGTGGTTTTGTTTTGTTTTCTTTTCCCCAGAAAGCATGGCCAAGTGATTTATAAGACTAGTAGTATATACTAGTATATGTGAGTCCCAAATCAGTTTGCTTGAAACCAGAGATTCAAAGCTGTTCCACTTCTGTGGATTAACTAATTAACTATTAGCATAAGAAGACAAGAGGGGCTGATCTTGCCACTGCTTTGAGCATGCAGGTGCAGTGTGGATGGCCTATGTTGATGGCCTTTTGTGAAACGCAAAAAGTGAGAAGAGATGCAGTCTTGCCATTGGAGAAACAGACTGTCCTTCCTCAATAGTTCTTCAGAGATATGGACTAATGTAATGTGAGGTAAACTGATTTTCATGTCATTGGAGCTGTTAAGGCATGCATGGGAAACTTATAGTGGTACAGAGTAGGCTAGCTGTCTCAGAAATGGAGGTCATGTTCCCTGGCAAAACTGATCACTCACCTAGTTCTCTTTCAGCCTTGATGGACCTCGTTCATAGTTTTTGTTTCTTGTTTGTTTGTTTGTTTCCTCTTTCAGGAGAAAAATTGCTTAAGTTTTGCTTTTGGAAACATAAATCCTCAATCCCATCACAATGATAATGTAGAAACTCTTTCCATGAGTCTCAAATGTTCCTCTCTCTTGCCAGGACCAACCTGCAATACAAATATGACATGATGCTGAACACTGAAGCTTTTTTGTCCTGAGGAAAGATAATACGTCGAAGGTAAAGTCAAACAAAGTGGCAATCTCTTCCAACCCATGAGATGCAATGCCTCGTGCTGACGTGAAAACAGCCTGTCTGATGACTTTTAATTAATTAATTAATTTATTTATTTATTTATTATTGTTTTTTCCAAGAGAACCGTGAACTAGGAAAGTTGCTCTACAAAATATGTTAGTTCTCAGGCATGAAGGGTGGTTTCCCTCCTTCCTTCCTTCCTTCCTTCCTTTCTTGCCTGTGTGCACCTGGGGAAACATTCTTCAGGTATAGAAAAAATGATTCATTAAATATAAGAAGATACCTGTGGTTAAAACAATTGAGACTGCAAAGCTCTATTTTATTTTTTTGAGGGTACCTTTTGAGGTACCTTCAATATATGTTGTTCATTGGGAAGGGTAAATTCACAGTGAAGAGCTCAAATATCTGCTGATATAATCCGTACAGATTTATAGCCAGCTAGAATATGAATGCTGTAGAGAAAATAAAAATGGGAGGTACTATCCATCCTGCCAGTTTTTATTCACAGTTTTTATCCGCATTTTATTATTATTATTATTTTTTTTTTTTTTTTTGAGCATGTCTTTTTCTCCCTTTATTTTGCACTAATCCTGAGCACACTGTTCTGCAACAAGCAAATAACTATTCAGCAGATGTTTCTGTTTGTGGACTCTGTCATTCCACACTTGGTTGTTTCTTGACAACTGGAAATCCTTACTGGGACATTTCATTTTTCTCACATGAGCTTTGGGAGCACCATGAAATAACATCTAATCAGTGCTAATTCCTGTAGCTTGTATTAACACTAATTACTCAACTTTGGGAACAGATTGAATGCTCAGCAAATTTGCAGATGATGTGAAACTGGGGAAATACTTAACAGCTGAGTTGTATTCAAAAAAAATATCGGTCATTGGGCCAAGAGGAACTTCCCAAAGTGCTTGGAGGGGAGTGCAAAGCTCGTTACCTGGAAGAAATTGCAGCAGGCATCAGCATAGGCTTAGGACAGACTATCTGAGCAGCTGCCCCACTGAACAGGACCAGGGGGTCACAGTGGATGCCAAACATATGAGTTATCATATGTTTGATATGATAACTCATATGTTTATATGAGTGCTCTTGTTGCAAAACACACAAACCACATGGCAGAAAACCTTAGGGGCAGTGTGACCAAAAGGGGGTGATAATTCAGCACTAGTGAAGCCACACTTCACAATTTCCAGTTCAGGGTCTCTCCAGTCCAGGAGGGAAAGGGACAAAATAGAGAGGGTCAAGCTGAGGAATGAATGATCAGGGGCCTGGTTCATGCTAGATATTAGGAAAAAAAATCTTCATTGGGAGAGTGTTGCAGCATTGGAACATGTAATCCAGAGAGGTTAGACACTTTTCGTCCTTGGAGGTTTTCAGGACTCAGCTAGACAAAGCAACAGCTGGTATAATCTAATGTTGGCCACAGTCCTGTTTTTTATGTGAGATAAGCTAAGGGGTATCCAGAAATCCCTTCCAGACAGCACTCTGATGACTGTATGAATTTAAGGGATGCAGTAAGCCAATCTAAAGAATCCTATTGCAGTTGAATTTTAATTGAAAAGCCTATAGTTATGAAGTGTTACTGAGAAGTGAAATGCATCTTCATGTATAATGTGGAAACTAGTCTCTCAAATTGTGCTCTACATGTTATAAAGCTGCAACAGAATACATGACTCCCAGATGAAATGAACCTAGGGCAACATTTCGTACAGGCTTGAGCCCCCGTTCTGGAATATTTCTGGCACATGCCAATGTTTAAGTATGGACTTAGTTTTAAGCCTTTTCATCTATCTGTTGTTTGGTTAAAGTCCAGGAGTATGTGCATAATTCTTTCATGAATCAAAGCATTCATGAGGTCTTAGCTGGCTCCTGGTGGTTGTTCCATTTCTGAGGTACCTCAGCTGTGGCTTGCTCTGAAGAATGTACTCAGACAAACTGAATGTATGTTTACATCATGCACATCTGTGTCCCATATTCAGATTATGAATTCACAAAGTAGCATGTCTGTCTTCTAAGTGAAACTTCCATGAAAACACAAGCTTCTACCATGTCCTCATGAGTGCAGTCCTTTCCAGAAGGAAACCTCAACATCTGCAGAAGCAATAACTATTTCAATGAAAGTGTTTGCTATCCCTTTCAAAATCCACACAAACAGCTGAGGGGCAGCTTTAGATGTAATATAGAACTTGCGAGAAGTTCATGACGTTCTCTAATACTTCATCAGGTTATTGGCTTGTCACAATAGAGACAAGAATTTTATCACTATGGTTGATAATTTGCTGTTCCATGGCCAAAGATGTTTTTTTTTTTTTTTTTTTTTTTTTTTTTCATAGTACCTAGTGTCAGTATGAGTGCAAACTGTAGAGTCTGAATTCAAAGGGTGTTTGAAGTCTGTGGAAAACTTCCCTAAGGTTTTTTTTTTTTTTTTTGAGTACCCCTGTAAAAAGCTCTGGTGAGCATTATAAGTTGAGACATTCTTATTTGACTTCAGAGCCTAGATAATATGCAGATCTCTAAGAGCTATTTTAGTTTAAGCCTTTCAGAATTCCAAATGCCCACCAGGAAGTTCAATGTACTTTTTTTTTTTTTTTTTTTCCATGTAAATTTCTGATACTCTTATGCCATGGAGGCAGCTGTTATACCTATTGTAGAGTGATCCATTGCTCTATTAAAGCCTCATTGTTGTATTCAAGACCAATGTTTACTTTGTCTGATAGGCTTGAAAGAATTACAATATGTTACTTTCAGCTAAGTACAGGTATGTTAATGAATTTGATAAAGACTTCTCATCAGTAGAGGGCTAAAATTGTAATAAAGTTTACATGTATGTAACTGGAAGTGAAGTTACAGGGCCCTACTGACAGTTCTCTTCTTTTATCTGTTTTAAAAACATACTGTACTTAGGGATTGAAAGGTTCCCGGTTTGAAATTTGCCTTCAGAAAAAATGTAAAATCATATGTTTAATTAATGCCAAGATCTTCTGCAAATCCTTTGGTTAGCATCTTGTTGTCCTGTACTGTCCTCGGTTTCAGAAATTGATATTTGCGTAGTGTAACTGAGTTTGCATTACTGTAATATGAATGACTTGGTCCGGGAAAGGAAGAACAACAAAGTACAAGTATTGTGACTTTTTGTTTGATCTCCACTCATGCTTTAATTTCCCTATCAGTTATGTATTATAGGAAGCCAGAGACAGAATTAGTGTCAAGAAAAAAAAACAGAAAGAAAATATTGCTTGAACATGCAAGATTCTCCAGAGTCAGCTCATTCAGCTATTTTACTAAATACATTTGTACAAGGTTTTCTTTGTCTCATCATTTTGTCCTGAAGCTGTGATTTAGTCAAATGAAGGAATGGAAAAGTACCATATGCAATAATGCATGTGTGTGCAAAACACCTATTTGTGCCTTTTCTGAAGCTGTTGTATTGTTCGGTTTTCAGCCCATTGGACAAGCGACGAGGCTCAGAGATCATGTTGTATCTCTGCCAGCTAACCTCTGTGAAGTGATAGTGCTCTTTCTCATCTCCTCTACTTTTACAGCACAAGTGTTCCATCCTCAACAGAAGTAATATGAAAAGAAGCAACATCTTCAACAACTGCATGTCTCAGTAGCTACCCTGTAGAAGGGCTCATGGCTGGATACTTCAAAGAGCTTTAGATCTAAATTTAAAGCAAAGGCAGCAACCTACTTCTTGAAGACAGACACAACATATGTTTTGAAAAGGAATCTTTTGTGAAACAGCAAGCAAGTAATTAGAAAAACAATGTTTGGGCATAGACTGTAGATGGGTATCGCTATTAATCTCTGTCAAGTTGTTATTCTTCTTAAAAGGGTGTCGCTGAACTAATATGAAGCTATAAGCATATATAATTAGGAGAGTGCTGTGTGAAATACAGCTATTTTAAACAATCCCTGTTACTAACATGAATACTTGATACTCAAACTGCTGTTTGGTGTGTGGCTAAGCATTAAAACTCACAAGCAAATATACATGGTTTGGAAAGAGAGGCTGAAACTGAGGATGAGATTCAGCTCCAAACTGTAGACATCTACATTAGGAATATAAAAGAGGTACCTCCATGTTAATTAGGTCTATAAGTGCTAATTCTAGTCAAACAAGAATAAGGGTCTTATTCTGTTTTTTGTTATTAGTTCTAACTATTATTATTAGACTGTTATTGATAGCTATAGTTATGCAAAATCTGAGCTCACCATCTGGGCTAACAGTTGTGCAACACTAACTTTCCTGGGCAATGACAGAGCTCAGGGGGTCCATTTGTAAAAGTCCTCAGATTTTGATCAGTGTCTTCTTAAGGGAACTACCATTTTGGTGGCTTACTAGGCTGGTCTGGGATTTATGAGAATGAGCCAAAGTATTTTTGGTTTCTTTGGTCAGGGTAAGTTCCAGTGTTATCTTCTTTGATCTCTCTGGTAAATGTCCTGGGTGTAGACCCCATGTGGATATGCAAACTCTTGGGATATATTTATGTCTGAAACTGATGTGGACATAAGGTTCCCCAGTTTTTTGTCATTTCCAAGAGTACAAGAGTACAAGAGTACAAAGTCTTTTTTTTTTTTTTTTTTTTTTTTTTTTTTCCCCCAGAAACTCAGGTTAGAAGATTCTAACATGCTGAAAAAGAAGTTTTCACTTCCAGCTATGCATAAGACTCATGGACCTAGACAAAACTATCAAATGTCTTAGTTTCTACCCAAGCACTGTGTTCTTTGGACTTAGGCCAGTTGCTTTAGGCTTTCTAGAATTTCTCCTATGCACAAGTCTTCTGCACAATATGGTGTGACTACGACACTCTGATATTTGCATTGCTTACTCAAACATCAAGCAAATTCAAAGGCTTAATAAAGAAGACAACATCCTTACACTGAGAAAGAATACATTAGGGACCCGGTGAAATTCAGACGTTCCTAATCTGTATCCTTCCATTGAAGAACGCTGTTAAATACTCTGGTTATGAAAACTTTCAGAATTACACAGATTTCATCAAATAATGATAAATTACAGTAGTTGAGGGCTTGGTTATGTTCATATTTTTAGAAATAGTCCATAAGATAAGAGCAGTGAATGTAAATCCTATTTGTGGTTCATTCTATTAAGTATCTCATTGGTATCCAAAATGCTTGTGTGGTTCTCTTGGATGTAATAACTTTCCCATTTCAGTTTTGGTGTCTTCATCCTACCTGTTGTGTTATGTGTTCTTTTTTCTTTTTTTTTTTTTTTTCCCCAGAAAATTACCTTGCAGCAGAAGACCATAGTATTTTGGGTGAAACAGTCAATGGGTAGAAACTGCAATCTGGACATTTTCAAGGGGAGATCAAATTACGCAACTTGCTGTAAAAAGTACAAACAAGTTTTAGTCTGGATGGTGCTTATCTATTTTTGCAAGTGCATTACTTGAAAAGCATCTTGCTCAGCTGATCTATATAGCTGTTGTAGAAATGTAACTTTTCCGTCCTCCAAAACAATAATGGGCACCTGGCAAGCTTACTTGTGCACCCATGCATTTGAGTCTGGCGGTTTCCATGGAAACCCATTGAACTGTTGCACTGGTTTTCTAACATGCTGCCACTTCACAAACACAGGACAAGCTGTTTTTCACAACATTCTTGTATAATGCTATTTTGTTTTCTCTCTGAAGATAATTCAGTAAGACTCAATGTTTGCAGACTGCAAGAATTGTTTTTTATTCTGTTTATAACAGTTCATATATATTAGAAAATCCAGGCTGGGGCTTTCACAAACTCACTGAAAATATATTTAAAACTATCATACTCCCCATTTTGAGATGAGCAAAATGAAAATTTCCTTTAAAAAGAGTATATTTATACTCTTTTTCAATTCTGTATCAATTTCATTAATACACTATCTATGTCTCTAGTTCCCTTCTGGGAAGATATTTTACTTCCAAAATCAGGATGTGAGACATAGCTGCCTCTTTTGAGAGGCTCACATGCCTCTCAAAGGCATGTTAACCTTTTAAGTTAAAGTTTGATAAATTTGTTCAGGGAGTGAACAAATGGAACATGGTCTCTGTGGGAACAGAAAACTCAGTGATCCAAGAGGCCTTGTATACAGTATGGTTTAAAGCTTATCTGTTGACTAAAAACCCCAAGGTTTCTTTGATTATGAATAAATCATATTTCAAGCTGTATCCTCACACACCCAACAAACAAAGTTTCAGAGGAACTTCAGAATACCAGAGGGACAGAGGACTCTGATACTCTCTCACTAAGAATACAGTGAGCCTTGTAGTTTTCAGATATAGTCCACACAGATAATCTTGTAGGTTTTTCATTTTGGGGAAATTCATGGCAAATACCCTCCCCACTATGCAATTTAACATCTATCTGTCATTCAGCCAGTGACAAGGATTTCCTGTGAAGACAAGTATTCAGATATGACAATTTTTTGATTCATACAAACTTAACTTTTAAAAGTTATTCTTGAATTTTAGAAGCTGCTAGTTCATGTAAATGAAGAGTATGTTCTGGCACTGATTTTCTTTAAAAATATCAAATCTTTTTCTACCTTTGTTTCTTCTCTAATATTATTGATATCAGCAGTTGGTCCTCATTCAAACTGGACAAGCATCAAACACTATGAATTCATCTTGTGGAGCAGCAAAAAAATGTTAGTGATATGTGTGAGGTGAAGCTCAAATGAAAGGTTCAAAGAAAAGGACAATTTGTTGGCAGGAACCATAGAATTAATGCACAGCAAAATTTACAAGAATGTCTTATCTAGTGAATATTTATAAAAGAAATCAAATGAAACTAGAAGCTTAAGAGGCATAAATGTGATAAATGACCATTTATCAAGAAACATCTTTCAGATGAGGAAACCTGAGACTGAATGGTGCATACTGTAAAAGATTGAATACACTTAATAAGGGCCTGCTTAATGGAGAAGTTTGTCTATGCCATTTAGCACTAATTTAATGCTAATATGCCCATTTAATAACAATTTATATTAAACAGTTTCCTATTTAATGTTAATTGAAAATCACTGGTGTCCTGTTCCAGATAGTACTTACTGTCACTTACTTCAACTAGTGAGAAAAAATGTGGTTTTATTTTGACCTAAAACTTTACAGGAAACCTAAAATGCAGGAAGCACAAGTCAGTCACTACAACTAGAAAATTTAATTTAATTGTGTTAATTAAAAAAAAATAAAAGTGATCATCGATGACATATAAACATAATTAGATGCTACAAAGCATAAAGGATACATCCAGCTGACTCTGAAATGACGGTAAACTGCAGTTCTGCAGTTCTGGTTGTGCATGGGCAGAAAATAGTTGTATTGAGGAAAGGGATTCTGGATTGACCACCAGAATTTCCAGAGCAAAGCCACAGTACTTACCTTCTGGTTGTCTGGGGCAGATGCCACTGGCCAGACAACAAAAAAAAACAGTGGCATAACCCTTGTCTAACTGTATGGATATAAACTCAGAATATGTCCCACAAGTTCCAGTCTGCTTGTGAACTGTACAGAGCTTCATCATCCAACAACCTGTCCCTATAGCTATTGAGAATGCTCAGAGTTCTGTGCTCTAGGACCTGATCTACTTTTTAGATCCAAGTTGTAACTAAATTGGAAATTATATTCTATTTACATTGCAGTTGCTACTTGTATCACACTCTATGCAGCCTGTTCATAAATCATCTTTGTCCCTTCCCTCTTGCATGTACATGCACAGACTAAAAAGCATTTTTAATGTCCAAGGGAAAGTTCGTAACATAAAATATATTCATACGCTAAGTACAGCTGCATCATTATATACAAATGGTCTGCCAGTCTAGCTATCTAATCTGTCACTGATATCAGGGTCTTCTTGATGCCCTGAGTTTTGCTGTTTCTTTGGTACCCTTTTATTCCATACGATTTGTGACTCCAGTTTGACGCAAGTATCAAGATTATGTTTTCTGTATGTTGTCTGGCTGGTTTATTTCAAAAAGTGCAATGAGTCAATTACACTATTGCCTGTTTTCTAAGCGCTGGAGAGAAGCTCTAATTGCTTTCTGTCAGTAAGCTTAGGCATGGCTATTTCCTAAGTCATTTCTCTTTACTAGCAGAATAGTGTCTCACTGAGAATATTGCCTCCTTATTGTGGAAACTTATATATTTCAGTGGTTCACAAACAATGATGTTATTAATCTTCACTGTATTTTATAACTTTTAAAGCAAAGAAAAGCCTAATTTATAACGCTAAGGAATAAAATTATGGCCCACTCTTTCTCTGAGGGGAAATAGGTTTCCTGTATAATTTGTAATTCCTTCCCACAGTGAATATAACATGTATCAGGCTTTTTTAAAAGGAAAGCTAATTGTAGAGGAGTGGGAAACCTTATGGATGAGGTTACTTTACTGTTTGCTTGTTTATTCTTGAACAGGAAAAAAACAAAAACAACAAAAACAAAACAAAACAAAACAAAAACCAAAAAAGAATGAATTCAAGGGTATGCTAATGGTAATCAGTTTGTTTTGGATAGGAAATACAGGAATCCATTGTGAGTGCAACTGACGGATCATCCTGTTTCTGATTCTGCTGACACACAAATGTTCATATATCTGAATCAGTCTGAGACATTGTACATGTCAAACTGTTGCTCTTCCAGTGCTTGCATTGATAATCCATCTTCTGCACTAAAATTTGACAAGCATAAAATTTTGAAAAGGCCAAGTCTGGAGTCTCCTGAGATTATTTTTGACCTCAGCTTTGACAAGAAATCAAGGAAATCACTAGCTGTATGTATTCTGAAAGTCCATTAGGCAGCTGAGGCCTGGGAAGTTGCTATTATTAGTAGGGTTAGTGATAGCAACATTTCTATAGTTAATGGAATCCATCCTTGACATTAGAGGCTGGCAACCACATGAAGGTTTGTGTCACTGCTGTGGCAGAATAGATACATGCATGTGATCCATTTAGGCACTCTGTGGACAAATAGTGTCTTTCCAAAACTCAAAATCCTCTTGCTTTGAAAACTTGTGTCCATATGCTGCTGGGGTGCTTGATCCCTGAGGTGTCAGCATTTCAGAAGGATACACTTCTGACACAGGGCTTTAGTGAGGTTTGTTGTATGTTCTTCACAGTGACCTGAAATCTCTGAAATCTGAGATTGGAAATTTCAAGAAAATACTTCAGAGCAACTGTTGCCTGAGGAATGCCACCTCCAAGAACTACAGTGGGAAGGGGATATTCCTCCAGAAAGGAAATTTAACTGTGGGCTTCCTCGCCCCTTCTCTCTCTCTGACATTTGCAGAAGCACTGTAATGGTACACCTTTCTTAAGCCAACATTTGTCTGTGCAAAATGCTCTCTTCCCACTTTCCATTCTATTTTGTCTGTCATTCCACCTTCCAAAAATTTCTTAGCCAAAGATCTGTATTTTGCCATTTCTATTGGAAATATACGACATCTGTGGCACTCCTACTTGCCTTAAAGAGTGTCTTACATTGAGACAGTGTCAGTGATGAAGCTACTTATACAGCATAGGTATCAGAATCTACTCTTATATGTGTACTAGATCAAGAAAATCCTTAACTGAAGCTTAGGAAAATGTAGGAGCTGTGTGGTAGGCAATGATGGTAGGCATGGAAAAGCAATCACCCAGAAATTAACAGTACAGTATGTATTGGAGTCCTCTTTCCCAATTTTATGTCTTTGAAGTAGAGTTTATGTGACATTTACAGAAAGAAAAGGAGGAATAACTGTAACAGGAATTCTGCTAATTTAGTTTTCATAAAGGAGCTCTGTGCTATCCATTTCTTTTGGGGGCAGCAGAGAAGAAGAAGCCAACAAAGATGACAAAAGCAAGAGAGACTATATTTTAATAGATGGATATTCCAGCTTAGTGCAGGACAGTGGGAGAAAGAGAGGTAAAAGCTAGCTGAGATGCTGAGGAAGCACATATATTGCAAAACACCATTGTAATAGATTGTTCTGTAGTTTCATGTTTGTTGACTTTTCCATTTGATTACAGCCATATTTTAAAAGAAATATTTTGTTGTTCAAGTGAAGTGATGAAATAGTCTCTGAGTAATTTGATTTGTCACTGGGTATTTCATTCGTAAAAGTGTGTTGGCCCTGAAAAGCCTTCTGGCATAGCAAGAATATTCTAAGACCTCTCCTGTCTTCTGCAAATATAATAATTATATGCTCTTCTACCTGGTTTGCATGGGCTGTTTTGAGCATCAGTGCAGCAAAGGTGCTTTCCATTTCCACCTTTGGTAATATGCTTTATTCTTATATCTTCAAAAAGCAAAAGTATCAGACCTGATTAGCAAGCTTGCCCAATCCAGCTCATCCAGATCAACAGAAAAAAATATGAAGCTGCTTCTGATAATCTAAAGCAACTATTACAGGTTTGGATGAATAAAAATAAATATTAGTTATTAATACAACCTTACAGAACTTTTTTGTGCTATTATTTTGTTTCCTACTCAATTTTCTATTTTAGCTATACAGTATATCAGTTTAATTTTTTTTTTTAATTGCTTTTAAACACTTGAGAAGCACAGCCAACTGAGCTAAATAAGTTCATCTTTAGAAACAGACTATAATTCATTATGAATTATTGTGAACCATGTAAATGATGACAATCTTAGGCACCTGTGCCTTTTTGGCATCATAAGACATGCAGAGTGCAGTGATAAACCTTTCATACCTCCAAGGTAATTTTCCTCTTCTGTATTATCCTAAAGTTCTCCAGACTTAGTCAGCACTGAAGTTGCCCTATGATTTGAAGGAATGAATGAAAGGAAGCAGGAAATGACAGAGATTAACTTTGACAGTATTAAAAGACAAGATGCAGAGAAAATATCTTGTTTGGGTATGAAAAAGTGCTAGCTATACCTAGAGAGAAAAAAAAAAAAAAAAAAAAAAAAAGATGAAACAAGCTGTTTTTAGGAGGTGAAATGAAACTTTAGTCCAGCCTTGAGTAATATTGTGACTGCTTTTTACTTTGGAGGATCCCTTATCTAAGGGTAATGCGATGGCATTCAGCTATTTCGGGAGCTTTGACAGTTTGCCTTAATATTACAGAAGAAGGTAAGAGGGCACCTAGAAAATGAGGCATGATTTGAGCAACACTGGGCTTCAGCACAGTTAACAGCTTAAAAAGTTAAAATGTTAACTAGGTCCTTTTGGAAAATATATTGACTATATGCTGTATTTTTTCTTCAATGTGTGCCCTTAACATGTTCCCTGGAGAAGCCTTCTAGAATACATGTATACATTTTGGCCCGATCTAATTCTGTTTGTGGTCATTTATAGTCACCAACAATTGCTAACGTTTTACACTCTAGGTAAAAGAGGACAATAGACAAATAAGCCCGTGAGTTCCCTATCACTGGTGTGCATTTGGAGAAATGCTAGTTTCGCTGAGGGGGTCCTGCACTGTGCTGTTAAAAGCAATGTAAAAGATGTGAGTGATGTAAAAATGTTGTAAGTACATGATGTAACATTCTAGCTTTGAGGCTTTAAAGCAATAAAGAATCTGTGACTGATGAATTTATTATCATTAATAAAAAGTGTCAAGGACATTGGGAGGTGGCAGAGGAAAACCATCAGTTTGATTTACACTGTATTCACTTTTCTTACAAAAAAATAAAAAATAAAAATATTGGAAGTGTTTCCAAAGCAATTACCTCTATTTAGCATTCCAAATCACTGTTTTTTCATCTTCTGTGAAGAAAAGAAAAGAAAAGAAAAGAAAAGAAAAGAAAAGAAAAGAAAAGAAAAGAAAAGAAAAGAAAAGAAAAGAAAAGAAAAGAAAAGAAAAGAAAAGAAAAGAAAAGAAGAAAAGAAAAGAAAAGAAAAGAAAAGAAAAGAAAAGAAAAGAAAAGAAAAGAAAAGAAAAGAAAAGAAAAGAAAAGAAAAGAAAAGAAAAGAAAAGAAAAGAAAAGAAAAGAAAAGAAAAGAAAAGAAAAGAAAAGAAAAGAAAAGAAAAGAAGAAAAACAGTGGCTCTTGTGCTGATTTGGGCACAATTTTAGAAGAGCATCAGTTGTCATTTTACTGAATTACTTTGGTTTCTATCTGACACTGACCTGCTGCCCTCCCCAGGCAAACATTTCTGCACTCAGTTATACTCAAGCTAATGACACTTTCTCATAGGATCTTCTGTTGAACCAGATTTCAGCAACAGTTAGTTGTCTTTGAGCTATATAGACTCAATACCCTGGGGTCTGGATGCTTGGCATAGGTCAATTTCTTAATATTAGAAGTTGTTGGAAAAGCTGAATCTATTTAGTGAAATTTTCTTGTAATAGCCAAAATGATTTAGCATTCCAACAGTTAGAGCTATTTCTTTTATATTTTAAATATTTATGAAATCTTTATTTTCAATATTTTTTCATTTTGAAAAAATAAAAAAGTTTGTAGTTGGTGAAGAAACATCCCACTAAAAGGACTCTGAAGTCATAAACCTTAATCTATAAGAAAAAAAAAATCAGTTGGAAAAATGTAGAAATTGCTCCTTAAATTGGAAAGTAAAACATGAAAAAAATAATTGTCATTTTTTCATTCAAATATTGTCTGAAATACTTATGTATATTAGTGTTTGTTTCACATTTTTCATTAAAAAATAGAACTATTGCCTTTGATTAAATTTAAATTGCTTTTTATAGAGTATGCAAATGTAAGGTGTGTAAATATGCTAGTTTCTTCTGAAATAGATGGATAGAGCTGGCATTGTGCATTTGTGTTAGCTTACTTACATAAGGGATGAAAAATTATATGTCTGTGCCAGACTGTAGGATCAAAGCCATACAAGAAACTGAAATCTTAGTTCTTTTTCTTTTAAAATTATTTTTATTCATAACTCATAACACAATTTATCTCTAACTAATAGTATAAATATTTGCAATTCAATTGGATATTGCCTTCTCTGAGCCCATCTCCTCCTTTGATTGTGTTTGAACTTCTAGTGAAGGAAAATTATGCTGAGCTAGTGACATCCAAAGCAAAGTATTATCTTGACATCAAATGCAGGGTCAAGTGAGGGTAGGTGACTTATTTCAAGAATAAGCTTTTCCAGGAAGCCTGTCCAGTGAAGTAAACATTCCCATTAGTCCAGGGTCCTTCAAGGGAGCATTAGGCATCATACATATGTTGTTATCAGTGCCAAATGGTGCAAATGCCACCACTAAAATAAAAGGAAAGGAACTTTTTGCTCCTATAAAACACCTCTAATAGGCAGAAGGTAAGGTAGAGTTATATTTTTCAAACTTTTAGAAAATAACAACATAAAGAAAAAGTAATTTGGGAAAGCAACATGTTCTGTTCTGCAAACAGTTTATTTGGACTTTTTTCTCAACTTGAAGCCGTGTGGTACCCTACACATCTTAAATCACACTCTTGAGAGACAATTCCTTAAAATATGAAGTACGTTTTAAACTGTGGAAGTAATTAACCCTAGGAAATTTTCTCCTGAATTGTGATGGATTCTTCATTCTTGAAAACTGTTACATTAAAAGTGATCATTCTTCCATATAGGAGACATTTGTCTGAACACACAAAAAAATTGGTTCCTGGAAGCTGTGTGACCTGTGTAGGGCTGTTGGCCAGACTAGATGGTTAGAGTGGTACCCTGGGATTTTTTATGGATGTGTCTGTTAGACTTTGCTTTCTGTCTACTTGCTTTTACTCTTGCTTTTGCTCGAGAAGAAGAAAATTTTTCATTGATTACTGACATAGTTTTAACTCACTTTTTTTTTTTCTTGTTTGTTTGTTTGTTTGTTTTTGTTACTGAGCACTTAAGAGAAATGCTGTAGGCAAGGGCTAGTTCAGTCTGTTAGGTATATTGGGTGATGGAAGTCTCCTGATGTTCACTCTGCTAGAAGTCTTGGCAGCTCCAACCTGAGCAAAATCACAGGCACAGACCACAGCAGGGTGTACACCATTTTCAAAGCATGAAGGAAAAATGTTACTGTTGTTTCAGCTTTGGGGAAGTGCTTAATTCCTTTGTTTTCCAGAAAAAGCAAGTAGAAAAGTGGAAAGTAGAGCAAGGGCTAGGAAGGAAAGTGTTGAACAGCCCAAAATTACCTTCCTGATACCATCAGCAAATGGAAACTGTGTGAAGTCCATGTTGTTGGTTTTGCTCCTTTATCGGGTGTAGAGTGAGGAGGGGAGCCATTACCCTGCAACTAGCTCTTTCCTGTGCTGACTGGGAGCAAAGAAGCACACAGTCTCTCTTGATGATATTTGTATTTGCTTATGCAACCTGCAGAGAAGTGTCTTACTATTAAATTACTGCAGTTTGCATCCAGGTTGGTCTAAAATTTAGCTTTTCATGTTTGAGAGATGAGATGGATCTTTGAAATTCTTCTGTTCTTCTCCACATCCCAGAGTTTTTTACAAGCCAGTTCTCCTGGGGTATTTTTGGTTGAGGAATGATTGCAATGAAAGCATAACTTCTTTGTTAATGTTAATTTATAAGCTCTTATGACCAGAGCAGTTAAACTGTTGCTGTTAAAAGTGGATATATATGGCAGGAATTTATTTATGCATATCCAGAAAGAGCATGAGGGCAAGCCCAGTGGAAAAATAAATACTGGCACTGTGCTGAAATCTTGAAGTGAAAAATGCTATGACTAAACCAATGATGCTCTTTTATGTAATGTCTCCTTTAGTGAAAAGAAAGCAGGACACATATTCATATTACATTTTCTGTTTTCAAATTTTTAATACTGTGCAGAAAAGCAAAAATTCACCATGAATATTTCCATCTCTGGTGTGCTGGTTCAGTACATTGTGGCCACATATAGTTATTGTTTTTTATCATCTACCTACAGCTTTTTCTGTCCTGTCCTGCCCCCTCATCTCCCTATCCCCACCCTCTCCATCCTCTCCCCCATACCTCCCTCAAGGTTAAACAAATTGAATTTCCCAAAAAAATAATAGAATATTTTGAGGATTCTGTTGGGAAAACATCTCTTTATTGATTTGAACTAGACTTTAATTAATGCACAAAAGTAGAAAGAAAGAGCAAGAAAATGTAATAGAAAAAGATGATAAAAACTAGCTATCCATCATCTATTTCTATCTAGCTTTTTATTTTTTTTTTTATTTTATTTTTATTTTTATTCTTCTAGTTTAAGTTAATCTCTACGTTAACTTCAAATTTCTGATTTCATCATTTCTATTAGTTTTGGCACAATTGTTTTACTCTTTTACAGTCTATCATGACATATCATTACACTGAAAGTGCACTTAACAGAGGTAATGAAAGACGTGTCACAACATCTTAAATGATGTCAGTCTCTATCTTTGGAAATCTTCCTGAAACAGCTGTACTGCAGCACTGAAGAGGAAAGATCATAAGTCAAAGATGCTTCTCAAATGTCATCCTTATTGTATATCCTGATGGAGTGGTATCTGCTAATCTCTAGTTTCCACACTGAGAAAATTCTTATTTAAATTGATAGGGAATTGACATAACTCAGAGGTGATACAAGGAGACCCATAAAGCTACCTAGATGCAATACAGATAGTCAAGAACCAAAGAAAAGATGAATTTAAGGCATATTGTATGATTTTAACTGACAGTATTCAAACAATTCCACCTTATTATTTCCTCTATCTCTCAAGGAAGTTGAAGTTCCCTGAAGCTCTAACAGTAGGCAAGAATGAATATAGTTCATTTGTCAACGTGTCAGTGACTATTTCAGGATAACCTGTAGAGTAGCTACAAATCCCAGATTTATTTCTCTGGTGAGGCAGTGAAAGTGGTTTTATTGCAGACAAACTGACACTGGAAACAAACTCTCTTTTTCCCTTGTAGCATTCCTATAGGCAGCAACAGTTTGCTTAAAAAAAAAAATTAAAAAAAAATCACAACAGAACTATGGGAGCCTCTGAAGGATTGTGTATAACTTCAAAGTTTCAGTGCATAACAGATAAACACTCATAAACTATCAGATACATTTCTTGTGCAAATGTAAGCCACTAAATGCACACTCACACAGTGTGCACATGTGTATATACATGTACAAATATGCTTATATACAAAATGTATATCAGCATATAGACAATACCACCAAGCCCATGTAAGATGAAGCCAAGGTATTTCTATTCCACTGTAACTATACAAGTACAAAAGCTTATTATATACTCACCTTCAGAATGTAATATCCAAAGAAGGAAGAATGATTAACCAAGTGTTAACCTCATACATTTATCATGTCAGTATTCAAGGCAACTTATTAACCTCAAGAGAGGATTAAAAAGGGGGGTAGTACATTATACAGACTTGGCAATTTCCTAGAGAGAAGGAAAGTGAGGAAGGGCTTAGCAAGCCGTTTCCTGGTAGATCCATGTAATTCATGATCTCCAGGAATGTAGAAGAGAACGAAGGAAAGACCTGGGACTTCTGGATCTGTTTCTTTTCCCCTGGAGCACACACCATTCCCAGGACAAGTGTAGCTGTAATTCTCTCATTTGCTCGAGAACCAGGGTCACTTATCAAGAGCAAACCGTTTCCCTGTGAGGAAAAAATGTCCCTATTCTTCTCACATTTGGTAGGAATAAAATACTCCTAATAATCTGAAAAACTGCAGCTCACTTAGTTTAAAGAGATATTTTTATTTTATTTTTCAAGGGCCTTCTCTGTTAGCTCCATGCCTTTGAATCTATCCACAGAGTAACAGAATGTGATTGTTTTCTAAATTCCTCTTGAAGTTTCATTAGATTTTGCTGGACCCTGCAACAAGATATGACAAATACTTATATAAGTGCACTTGTTTTTCTAAAGTTTATTTTCCCCTCCTCTGCTGCCTAGAGCTAATATTTGTTTTGTGTGCAAACTTGTACAAGTATTAGTAGACTGTGCGTATGTACAGAGGGAGGTGACTACAGTTAAGTCCTAACTCTCCGCATGTAAAGAACAATATTTAAATTATTCTTGAAATCACAGGAAAAAAAAAAGAAAAAAAAATACTAGGGAGAAAGTGGTGTTTGTTAAAACCTTCTCCATTAAAGTCTACAAAGGAATTATCTATTACATCAGCCTCAATGTTGATTGCATTTGTGATGCAATCACAAATTGTGATTTGTGAGTTGAAGCATTAACAATCAACCCCTTCAGCAACTTCTGTCAGGTGAAAATGGGGAATGCTGAAGTGAAGTTGTGGGGGGTATTTAAAATGTCTCGTGCTTGTGTGGTGCTTGGCTTCAGAAAGCCACCTGCTCCCAATACTTTCCTGAGACACACATGCATTACAAGCAGAAAAAAGTTCATGTTTATAGTCCCAATATCCCAATTTACCCATCTCCCTCTCACAGTGTACAGACAAAATGCAAAGTGAGCCAGAATCCAGTACCATCCCTGGGATCCAGGACATAAAATGGAAACTTTGAGTCCAAGTTTCTATTCCTCTATTTTACAATTAAACAAATAGAATTTAAAAGTTATAAAGAGGTAAAATCTGGCTCTTTAGGCTTAATGTTTTGCATATTGGAACATAATTTAGTCATAGCAGTTCAAAAGGAATACAAAACAGACCCTATTTAGACATGACAGTAATTACATCTACCTGGTACAGACTTGAAAGCAAATTAAGTGTAAAGCAGAGCTGAACAGCTCCTTGCCCTCCTGGACTGGGGGAAATTGGAAGTTGGACCCTTCTCTGCCTTTTAACTGAATTAACTGGGGATACAACCCATGACAACATGACAATGTAAGGACATGTTATTGTCAGAGGGATAATATATCTACATGTACCTTGGTGATTCACTATCAATTCTTTAATCAATCAAGAACTGATTTTTTATTCAAAACTGAGCTTCTAAAATTTTCATGATTATTTAATGGAAGGGACAAAAGAAAAGCCGGCCAAAGTCTGTTGGTTATTTGGAATTTGAATATGCATAAATTTCCATTCACAATTAATGCAGCAGTATGCTCTGGATGAAGAGCAAAATCACAGGTTTTGCCTGAAATGAATTTTAGATGACTTGGAGGCACCCTGTTTTGTACTTCGTCTACTTATGACATTAAAAGCCCAGAGGGATTCTAGAGGGGACATGTCTTGGATCCTTTATGCTAATTCAAAGTGAAATTCTCCTAGCTACACATTAGAAGCATTCATTAAATTAGGAATTTCTTTTAAAAAGTTAGTGTAATTTCTTTCTGCATTTTTTACTTAAAAATTCAAAGCCTCATTAGAGTTGAATAGGGAATGTATTTTAAGTTTTTGTTGTTGTTGTTGTTGTTGTTTTGTTTTGTTTTGTTTTGTTTTAGTATGATACCGCAGATTTGCCAAGATAGCATTTCAGATAGGATGGATTTCTGGTCAAAGCAGCAGTAAATCACTGTTAGGGGTAGAACAAGATAAGAATGGGAACAGTAGTTTTTCATGAATGAGTAGCAATAGCTTAACTTTAATTAGTGTAACAGGAAGCTAGATATCTGAGAAATTTTAGAGACAGAGGAGTTTGATCACAAAGCAGTGGGTAGATGTGTTTTATACCTTAGATTAAGATAAAGCACTACTGTAATATTTGATTACCCTATGTAAGATGTATAATGAATTATGTGAATAATTAAAATAAAATAAACACCATAATGGAGAAGGTGTTCTCTTTTCACTAAGCTTGTTCTCATGTAAAGGTTTTCATATATTGATATTTTAAAAGTACCGTTTTTGACTTTAGCTAATGATTGTAGGTAACCTCGGTAATATTTTCATCCTTATTAAGTCAATTTCTTTTAAAGGCAATTGTTGGCTGCATACCCTTTATATCTCTGTGTGACAGGATATGTACAAAATGTTATTTATTAGTCATTGCATTGCATGTTTATAGTTTCAAACAAAAATTCTTTTTATCCACTGCTGTAGCTTGGGGTGGGTTGCTTGAACTCTCTTGATTCTCAGCTAATGTCAACATGTGAGAGAGGAAGAACCTATCTGGTTCATGTTCCCCTTTATGCATTTTCTACTTTTATTATTATTATTTTATGTACAAGGAATGTGCAGTATTGCCAAATGTATAACCTGATGGATATTGACATTATAGCTTGCTGTGTGGAGCTTGTGCTTGGGATGAAGCAAAATCCAGAGCAGCAGGGACCTGAGCCTGGTTCCTCTCCATCCTGTTCCAAGCTTTGAGCACAGTCTGTCTGATGTTACTGAATATCTTTAAGAGGTCTGTCTTTGAAACCAATATGAGAGGAAAACAAGTGGTAAAGATTCAGGTATTTTCTCAAAATACAATTCCTGCTTGATATTTATCTAGTCCCATGTATTTTGGTGATCAGGAGAGCATTGCCAGAGGAAAAGAACTACTGCCAGGCTGAGTTCTACCCTCTGCTTAGCTCAATTGGACCAATCATTTCTATAATGCTTAGAAACAGCAACCAAGAGTTTCTTCAAATGGAAGGAGACCTGTATTCTTATTGCTAGTAAAAATCCACTACATTTTTTCCTCAGCCACCAGCTGTTCTCTGTGAAAGGCTGAAACAAGCTGCTTGAGTTCTTTGATTCACCTCAGCTGGAGGATACTCTTCAGTTGTCATTCTCCACAGAAATCATTAACAACTGGAAAAAGGTAAGCTAGTAGGTCTGTATGACTGCTTCCACTCTTCTGTTTCCATCTCAGCTTTCACAGGGTTAGCAGTATTTTACCCATGTTGTGTATTCACCCTAACTCATCCACTGTTCATTTTCTTCAGCTTCATCAGGACAAGTTTTTGTCTTTGTTTGTAAGGTGTTGCACAAAGGAGTCCATAAGCAACACTTCAGTGAAGGGAAAAAAAAAAAAAAAAAGGAAAATCGATTTTACAATTTTATCTGGTCTTGGAGCTGAAAACAGAGGTAAAGGGAATTTTAAAATGTTGTGAAGTCAATGGGGAGGTGGGAGGTGGGGGACAACCACAGATTGCTTTTGCCCAGAATAGTGTTCATGCTATCCTTTGAAGATTTACATCATTTGGGGATTGTTTTTCCCTCTTCCTCAAAAGTCTGGATCAGAGCTGTTTGCCATTGGAATCTAGTTAGCAGGACTTGTCCTCCCACACTCCTGATAGCTGTTCCTGGTGAGGATGCGTGAATTAAAAAACTGAAAGCACTAGAAATGTCAGAAATATACTATTTCTTGTGATATTTTAATGAGGTTGCAGCTTATGGTAATCAAGAAATTCCCCACTCTGGAAACGAAAGGGGCTTACGTTAATCTGCCATGACACTGATTGTTTTTCCAGTATGAAATGGTGATGTGTCTGTGTAGCTATGCAACTGCAACCACAGCTTGTGCCACCTTGTTGATGGAGGGCCTGGAGGCTCAGAGACAGGTTTGGGAAATGGGTGACAGAGAGCTACTGCTGTCCAATATGAGCTGTCTAGGTCTCTTTTAGGGACATTGTATTAAAGCTTCTCCCTTTGACCACAGATTTGTCTTCAGGGATAATAGAGCTCTTTGCATTTTCCTTTTGCATTTGCAGTGGTTTGTGAGGTCAGGAAGACACCTCATTTTTAAAACATGCAATTACAGTTAATGAGAGTCTTCCTCTGGAAATATATTTTTATGTGTATGTTAACTCTCTCCCTCAAATGTTGCTTTCATAAAAGCTGTCTGTTTTCACTGGAAATTGTATTGGTTTGTGTTTAGAAAGTTTAAAAAACACTAGACTGGACTTTCATTATAGTTAAAGGGTGAGAGTGTTGGCAGTTCAGGATTAAAACTTTTTAATTGCAGGATTTAAAAAAAATTTCCCAAAGAACATCACTTTGAAATGTACAGTTGGACTGTACAAATAACCAGGAACATATTTCAATAAGAAGTGGAAGCATGTTACTGGTAGAGACTGAGAGAGCCTGGATTATCTTTTAGTCACAACACTTGTATGTCCCAAACACATTGTCTTAATTATACATACAATGTTCTTTCATGCAGGGATATACTGTGCTCATTCAGGTAACGTGCAGGCCGTCCTCTATGGACCCTGGAAATGTATTAGCTTTTGGGAGGTGAACGAACGGTAAAACAGAAAAGAAATCTTATTGCTAAATGGCAAAAAAGATCTTTGCAGGTGGCTGTATTTCAAAGAAAAATGTTTTTGATGTATATAAATGAAAAACAGGCAGAAAGATGTCTTCCGTATTGAAGGGGCAATTCAGGAGCCTCAGCAGTACACTAAAGGCTTCATGGATCACTCTCTCAAGAAAATTGAATCTCTTGTCTTGAGGTAAAAGTGGGGATGAGTAAATACCTTGTGCATTCTGAGATAAATAGGAAAAACAGAGAGGAGTCCATTCAAGGTGATGGACTGCAAATAATCTACTATATGAGTGTATCGAAAAGACAAACTCCAAAAGCAAACTTGTACATAAAAGGCATAGTCCTACAAAACCACTTATGTACATCTTTGAAAATATGTATTTTCTATGGGGTGAGTTGGGAATACAGCTTCACAAAGGACAAGCCAAACAGAAAAGACTCCTTTGAACATTGCCTGGGACAGAGACAGTCACTTCAACAGTTCCTACCATTGTGGGAATTTGCTCTGCATTAGGAGGCTAGAACAAATACTAAAAAAACACCTCAAAAGTTAGCTAGTCATTAAAATAATAATATCTAATAATATCCAATCTGTGCTTCAGAAAAATAAGAGACTGGCTCCCATGTGTTGTTGGGCCTGAAACAGTTCAGAACGGAATAATTCCTTTATCTGGAAGAGTTGTGCAGGACCTAGTTGAACTGTGAAGCTGGGTGCCTTTAGGCACAGATTTTTTTCTGTCTCTCTTTTTGCCTGAGGCCCAAGAATTACATCTGTATCTTGGGAAACACAGACATACCCCTCCCTCCCCTATTGCTCCCCCTCAACAAACAAAATCTCCTGTCTGGACTGCCTTCATTTCACTGAGAGGGAAAAGGGCATGACTAGCTTTCAAATCTGTTTGTCTGTATGAGGAGCTGAAGCTGCAGGAGGCATGAACTGTATTAATGCCAATTTGCAGACGTAGAGAAGACTTTGGGAAGTGTAGGAGGCTCCACTTTTTTCAGAGGCCTGGTTTTCCTGGACAGAAAAGATAGTTGGTAGGTAATTAGGGACTAAAAATCTTTTCACTGCAGTTTTCTGAGTTGTCTCCCTGTATGCAAGCAAGGAAGAATCTCCCCAATTTTCCTATTTTTGTTCTCCTTATTATGAACACTTTCCCTTTGCTCAACTCCCGCAGGCACATCTGCTGTGGAAATCTTTTCTCCAGCTGGAAGGATGAGGCATATGGAAACTCTCCAAAGCTGTATGTCGATGTCAGTGTAGGGGGCTCAGCTGAACAACAAACATATTTTTTCAATACAGCTAAATGCAAGATCATTAATCTAGGAATGAAAACTCTATATCATATTTATGTAAGGAGAAGATTGTATTTTGAAAAGCATGATTGAGATAAAGGGCTGCAGGGTCAGGGTGGATATTCATTGCAACATGAGCTCTAAGGATGAGTAGTAGCAAGAAAAAAGTGTTTGCAGTCCTTGATTGTATAGACAGAGAAAGATCAATCAGAAGAAGAGGTCCTGTTACCACTACGTGTGGCATGACTGAATACAGCTTTTGTATTTAACCTGAGACTATATAGAAAGCAAAGATTCTGTTCCACGTAATGTTTCAGGGTGTAACAATTTTTTTTAACCCTTCAAAACTGAAAGGGTTAGACTTCTGCATGCATGAAATGTGAGAAAGCACATAGGAAGCCAAGCTAGCTGGAGATAAGCAGTGGCACTGCTCCCGTGGGCCACTATGGACTGAAATTCAAATGGCTGTATTCCCCAAGAGGTGATATGGGAACTAGGTACTTGATGTATGGCATGTTTGAGACTCCTCGGTGGTCACAAGCAGCAGCTGCCTACTTTTTCTGCCATGACAGAGCTCGTACAGAGGGACCTGGGCATGTCCATCCTGTCAGACAGCCACTCAAAAGGACAATCAAGATGATGGTGCTTCCTACCATGCTCTATGGCATCTGCTCTACCTGGTTCAGATCAGGGATATGAACCTGAAATTTTTATGCCAGGAATGGTGTCAGGAGAGGGCTCTCACAGCACATTACAAATGACTGTTTTCTCAGTTTGGGTCTGCTGAGTTTTGAGTTGCAAAAACTGGAATAACTCCTCCAACTGGAGACAATCAGCATAGAACACTAGAGTCAGTGATTGGGTCAATCCCTTGGATTATGGGAGTTAAAGATTCAAGATGCCTGCTTTGAACTGGGATGATTTGAACATGTGTAAGCCATGTCCCTGGAAAATATTTTCATTGTTCATCTAATTCTAAGGCAGTTTAGAAATCTCAAGTAACTCAATGTTTTCATGCAAAGCTTTGACTTTCATAGAGAAAAGGTGTTTCAAATAAAACAGTATTTCCAATCAGCTCTACTTCACATTTTTATTCAAAAACAAAAACAAAACAAAAACATATTGGCAAACTGAAACGTCCAAAAAAGAGCTACAACAACTATTGGAGTCCTGAGAATCTTCTTTATTACAAATACTCATGACTTTTAGTCTTTTCAGTTTATCTTTAAAGCTAAGTGGTGTCTGTTCACAGCAGATAAGTGCCTATATGTGGAGCAGATTTACTAGGAGACAACAATTTAACCTTCTGAAGACATAAAAAATTGCAACAAGGCTCTCATGGCTGGAAGCTGAAGCTACTCAAATTCAGAACAGAAATCAATGTCAAATGTTTAAGATAAGGATAATCAATCTCTGAAGCACCTTTTAGAGAAATGGGTTATATCTGCCAGCAACTGTAGTCATTAAACCAGGATTATTTTAGAACTGTTTCAAGATTCAACAAAAAGATATATATATGTTTTTCTTCCCTATAAAATAAGTTTTAATGCAACTGGAATTTCAGAACTTGCTTTAAGAATCACTTCATAGAACCCCATGGTCTGTCATATGCAGAAGGTCAGACAAGGTGATCATACTGCTATTTTTCTAGATAAAGTTTTGCAGTTACTTTTTCAGGCTCATAAATTACAGTGAATTATAATAAAAAATACTAGGTCAAACAAAAAGATTTCTCAATAGATTTCCCATCAGAATCTATTTAAATGAAGCAAAGCTTTTTTTTTTTTTCCATTCCCTTCCTTAAGTTTTTTCACTTACTAAAATGTAATTTAGGTGATTTTTCAAAAATATTGCTTCCTTTTGACATTTTCATCAAAATATTTAAATTATTCATTCTAAAACTTTGTCTTCCTTCTTCTCCAGATTAAACTTGTTTGAGAAACTTTACACAAATAGCTTGCTTGACTCAAATATTTATTTTTCACTCCTACACTGAAAATGTCTGTACCTTGTTTTCTGGGCTTGAATGACAGGACTTTGAGAAAAGACATCTGAACTCACTTTCTGGCACTTTCCCCCCTACTGAAGGGCATTCAGTCCCCAGACTTACATGCCAGCTTTCTCCCTTGAAGATTTGCTAAGTTGTAGTCTTAGTTCTACAGAGATGATGCCAGAAAATCATAGATTCTTGTTTATATGGATGGTTGCAAGTTGTTTTTAGTATACAGTATCAAATTAGCACATTTATCAGAATGATAAAGGGAGATAAATAGCTGATGGGGCAAATAAGTATCACTTATTTCACATACCTCACTGCTGGATGGAGTGGGAAAACTCACCAGTATCAGTGATGATTTCTGTATAAGAAATATACATATTTTTTCCTGCCCAATTTTACTCTCTTTTCACTGAGATTTTATAGTACAATTCTGAAGGGTATGCTGAGATATACCTCTGCAACTTTCCCAAAGGTGAAAGAGATGAGTTTTTTTTTTTTTTTTAAAGTCCCTTTTGTTTTCTTACTAAGCATGCTGTAGATGAGGAAAGCTCCCAGCAATATGCAGAGGTGAGGTACATAAAAACACAGAGATAGCATTCTGGAATGACATCTCTCACACACTGTTAAAAATACATTTCATTTGAACATCCCCTCATTTATTGTAAAATGCAAAGCTTACAAATGGATTAAGTTTCAAAGAAGATTCAGTACATGCTTTGGATTATCTGAGCTTCTGGCAGAACTGTTGTTTTATTTCTAAAGTAAATAGTCCATCTAAACAAACACATTTTAGCTAGAAAACCGCAGTAATCAACTAATCTCAATATTTTCAAAATTTTGCATAGTTTGACTCTAGAAAAGAAAAAAGGTTCAGAAACCACCTTCTCTGGTTTTGTTATTTCACTTCGAATAATACTAAAGGTCAACAGGCTTATTATGACCCAAAACATAGTTTGAGTAAGGTTGTTGCCTACAAAGACATGAGTTCATGTTCATACACAGCCTCTTATACATTGAGAGCATCACCACCGGCATCTCTGTGACTCCAGAAGCCTGTATCCTTCGGCTGAAAGTGATGGGTTGTAACTAAGTTTTTCTCCAAGGTAAAAGCTGAAGGATGGGAAGAGAGGTAAAAGGAAGGGTGGCAGGGCTGGGGATGTTCAGGTGAGATCAATAGCTTAATTATTGTTCAACAAATGGGGCTGAGTGATGAAGCCTTAGATGATTTGTTATCTCAACTACCAGGCCTGTTTCTGCTTGTAGTCCTTAATAGCTTGCTTTGTGCTCATGGTCAGCTGGGAAATGAGGTTATAAAGCTGCATATAAAATATCTCTCTTCTAGGGCTGGAGAGCAGAACTCTTCTTGGATTCTGATCTGAAGAGCCTGATGCAGTGGACAGGTGGTGGAGCAGCCTGGGTGGCAGCCTGGGGTCCCCAGCTGGGAGAGCCACCTGTGAAACTCCTCCACAGGAATGCATTGCATTGCATTTCCCTCTAATTAAACAGCAGGCAACAATCATCTGCAGACATAGACGCATTAGTAATGGTGAGCATCGAAAGCAGGTGTATTCCCCCCCTTCTTTTTCCTACTGCTATAATTATTCTGTTGGGTTTTAATTGCTCCCGTTATATGTCATAGATAGGAATGGATCTTCTGGGTTTTGGTCAGATGCAAACCTCTTAAACATCCATTTACCTCGTTAATAAAGTTCTTGGGTTAGAGACACAAAAGTAGCTGGGCACTGCAATGCCAGACATTTTTGTATGCTTCCCTTCAATGAAAGAGCCCTGAAGAAGAAAGAACCCATCTCCCTTTGTAAAGAGATGAGGGCTTTAGAGAGGGAGTCCTGAAAGTTTGCTTGCTGCAGAGGACCTGTTTTTCTCACTAGCTGGCAGTGAGGCAGTGTGGAAAAAGAGAAAGCTTAATAATATTGAATATTTTCTTCTATGTTGTGTTCACAGATGCAATTTTGCCCCAGCTTGCTCTCTGTTTCTTAGATATAAAACAATACTTTAATGGCACAGGAATGCTTGCCTACCTCTAGAAGACCCTGATTCACATCCCTAACTGTAATGACAAAAGATTCAAGCATACATCTTCCATTTTGTTCTATAAGAATGATTGATCCAGATAAAACACTTCCGCTTATTGGACTAAACAAAGTTAGTCTAACTACATAGCCTTGTGGTTGGGGCACTGACAAGCAAGGGGGAAAGTAAGTGCTGGTTGATGTCCCAGCTAATATTGAGGCGTCCACTGCTATCTGCTGCCCCATTTGAGTATCCTACGATACGATACTAGTATACGAAGGGATCACTGGAATCCAAAGGGACTCCTACTGAAAAGTAGGAGTGTTTCAGCTATGACATACAAGGAGACACTGCTGATGGCCTGGTCACTTGGCCAGTGTAGAGAATAGCTGGGAATCAGAGCCCTGCATCTCTCCAGGACACAGGAGCTGGGCTGGCATGCTCTGCCCAAGATAGGGAGGATGGGTCAAGGTGGGTCTTGCTGCTTTGCTGTGGTGTGGGCAGCAGAGACCAGCTGGTAGGTCTGCAGACAGACAGTGATACTTGCTTATGAGTTAATCCCAGCACAGCCTGGGGATGAACTGAGCCTTCTCATTCTGCACTCGGCAGGCTGAGGCAGTCTAGCAATGCAACTGCAAGTATTTAGGAACTAGGGGTGTTTTACCAGCACTCTGTTTAGTCTTCCACATACTGGGAGCCAGTGCCCAGCACTTGCATACTCAAAGTCCTTGCTCAGTTGCTGCCTAAGTCCTTAGCTCCTTTAAGTAGTTTCTTTTTTCTCTATCATTTGGTATGACTGTTTCTCTGCCCTCATGGCAGAAAGTATGGGCATGCCAGGTAAGGTTTGTTACTTTACTGTATTATAATTCTTACTGAAACTTCTGCTCCGTTTGTTTATTATGTCAGAAGTGTGGGCACAGGGGAAATTAGACCTGTTTGGCATTACTGACTTCTGCTACATATGCCTGCTCACTTTTTCCCCTTGCTGTGGGCTAGTGACCTGAAGTCAGTCACCCTTCCCTTTTTCCTTTGTTATCACAGACACAGCATGAGAAATGTGATAACACCAGGTTGGAAGTTACTTTACAGAACATAGCTTAGATTGTTTAAAATAACTTGTTTATTACTAATACAAACAAGAAGGGGAAAAAAATCTCATCTTAGTTTTTCTGACATGACAATATTACGTCTATCCAACTCTTTTCTACCTGGCCTTAAAATCAAATAAATTTGCTCTGTGCTTTGCTACAATTACTTTAACAAGCACCCAACAGTAGGATGTTAAATGAAGCAGTGAAAATGGGAAAACACCTGTTTCCTCATACCTTCCTTCAAAGGTACACAACATTTTGGGATTTCCAGCCAGCAAACAGGTCTCATTCCTTCCTGGAGGTAAGCTGGAGGGGCTCTGTGACCCTACAGAAAACTCCTGATTAAGACACAGCAACAGTCAACATCTGATTGCTTTGCGTGGGAGTTTTCAGTGAGACATCCTGAGAGCGTAATAACTTTTACAATTGATAGCACTTCTTAGAGCCCTTCTTGTTGTTATTTAATTGATTCCAGACTGGTACTTGCTAAGAAAAATACTGTTTGTTGGGTCTTGAGCTGTTTATTATCCATTAATAACCACGTGGGTGGACAGCTGTATTGTGCTGATCAATACACAGAGCTGTTCTCCTGAGAGGAGTGCAAAGAATCTGGCACCCAGGCTGTGCAGAGAGGAAAGCACCCTTCTTGCCTTCCAAAGGTCCTTGACCTTGCTCAGGTGGCATAAAGCCTTGCAAGGGACAATTGCTGCTTGGAGTCTGGAGCGGCATGGGTGTACCAGGCACTAAGGAAAGGCTCAGCCACCTCCCCCCACTTGAGGAACAACACAAAAGTGAGACAGAAAACATCTGTGCTCTAGACTGGGAAAGAAAGATTGCTTTCCAGTGTTTTCCTGAAGTTTAGAATAACAGATTTCATTTTTGTTCTGTTTAAACCATACTCACTGCACAATTATGTTTAATACAGGTTTTAATATAAATATTGCAAAAATATTTATACTAAGGGAAAGGTAGTTATTTATACTTTAGCTTCTGTGCTTGCTTGTGTACAGTGTCCAGCATGTCAAAATCCTGGTCTTCAGCTTTTTAAGTGAGACTGAAAAGTATTTTCAGTTGTGTACATATATGTGTGTAAGTATACGAAGAAGTTATGTAAATATCAGACACTGAAATATGGAGTTTCCAGTTTATGGAGAACTCAGAAATTACTTTTCTGTTTTGTTTTGTTTAGGCTTAGAAAAAAAAAATCTATAACTTCCCATGAAATGGGATATCCTGCAAAAAAATATGTGTTTAAAATTGTGTGTTATATGAAGTCTGACTCCCACTGACTTGTCATAACACCATATGGAAATATATGCAAAAAAATCATTGGATATATGATGAAATTGTGTTAAATGAAATTTTAATTTTTACTGATTTTTTTTCATTTCTGGGTTTGTATTGCTTTTCTGACTCATGTCACTAGAGGTATGACATTGAAATAAAAATTCACAGTAATACAATTTCCTGACAAATGCGTGGGTGAGATGTATTCAGAAACCATTACTGGGCTCATATTTGGTCTGAGCTGAAGGTTAGTTTTGAATTTGTTTCACATGAACTGCTGACCTGATGAAAAATAACAGAAATGAAAGATAAAAACTATAGTCTTCCCTACCAAAGTTCTACATTTTCATCTAGGTTCTTCATTTAAGTACTTTGCTCGGGGGCAGCAGTAGTCACCACTATTAACATATTTTGTAATCAACAGATTGTGAACATGTTTAGCCACTAGGATCTAGCAATGATTTCAAGGCAGTGACCTAGACATGAGAGGTACTTTATCTCGTTAGAAGATAATCAGCACTTTCTGAGCCCCTTAGGAATTACTGTTTTATGATTAGGCCAATAAGTTAATGGAATATAAACCCCTTAGAAGAGGTAACTCTGAACAATAGGCAAAAGCTAATACAGCATGATACAGCTTTTGCAACTGAAATTATTTTAAACTAGTCTCAGAGTTTCTTCTGACAAATGAACAACCAAGGGTGGATTTTTTCTTTTTATCATTATATTCATTGCTTATAGCCATCACAGTCACAACCTAAGTGTCCAGTGTAATAGGAAGAACATCATCTTGTATGGAATTGAATCCAAATCTGTTAGATTTTTTTGTCCCTTCTGCACAATTTGTAAAGGAGGGGAAGAAGGAAGGGAAGGATATGAATGGAAAATGTGTACAGAAACTTTCTTGCCCTTTGGGGTTTTGTCACATTAGTCACTTGCAATCAGATTAGCAGTTTCCTTTGTAAGGCTTGTCTCATTTCAGGTTAGTATTCATATGTAGTAATGTTATTGCAAAGTGACATTCCTAGCACAGTCAGTAAAATGCATGTTAATAAGGAGTGATGGAGAGAAGCTAATGTGTTGTGGATGTCAAATGGTGTTAGCAGAGAGGTGCTGCTCTGCCCTTTCCAGTTTGCATTGCACCAACCAGGAGTGGCAAAGACTGGAACATACTTATTTTGGCACTTCACCTGAAGAGCCTGTGTGTGGGGTGAGAATGGCAACCATGTCAGCCATGAGTGATACAACCAGAGCAGAGAAAGAAGACTGTTTTCATATATCCTCAAGAAACTTATCTCAAAAGTGGCTCTGCTGTGCTCAAGGACATGCAAGGCTGAACATTGCAGCATCAGCAGTAGCCATTACAAAAACCAAACGCCCTCCCAGAGGGATGCAGACACTTCTGAATGCAGAGTAAAAGCATAAGTAATTAATTGTTATGTAATTTAATTAATTTTCCTTCATACAACCTTTGCAACATAACGGATTTCTCCCCTTTCCTCCAACCTCTAAATTTTATCCCATGTCTTGCACAGCCCAAATCCAAAGCAGTACATCTGAGATAGTGACTATAAGTGTGAGCACAAGTAATGAATTAATCATTCAGCAGCAATTTTCCCCACCATAATAACAGTTATTGTAACTATTGTTACAGCTGTGTCTATAGAATCGCACAAAGACTGAAACACTGGGACCAATGCATACCTGTGCCAGGATTACTCTTGTTTAACGGAAGCCGTTTGAAAGAAGGTTTTCTGAGCTAGTCCCCTTGCCTCTCCCTATCTTTAATACAGGCAGAGACTACTCTATCCAAAGAAGACTTAAACCATTTTAATAAGGATCCTGTCCTAGAGAAAGTTATGTCTCTAAACTGCCTGTAGGAGTGTGCTTTATTATCGACATCTGAAGTGTGACTTACCTCATCGTCATTTCTTGCCTTTTGTAACTGTTCTCTGCTGGCTTCATAGTTCTTTGCAAACACCATTGATTTTCTGACCTCTTCCACTCTGAACTGTATCTGCTTAGGGATTAACACACATCTTAACCTTTATCTTTTAAAATATATATTCCTCCCTTTTATACATAGTTTCTATTTACAGGGTCCAATGTTTTAGTGTAGTACTATGTTCATAATGTTCATAAATACATAAATGTTCATAAATACATAATTGTGCTGATTGTCTTTGGAGAATTTTGATGGACTTTTTAAAGAAAGTCTTATGGTAGTCTCTTAAGACAACTTGGACCTTTCCTAAAACTTTTCAAAATCAGGCAATACTTTGAAATTGACCCCCAAAACAAACAAACAAACAAAAAAATAATTTAAAAAATCAGAATTTTATAGTGGAAAAAGTTTCACTAAAACCAAACCCTTTATTTTGGACTTGTCTAAATCCAGGCTTCTCAGCATGATATGGGATCCAACACAGAAGACATTTGCCCACCGTTGTGTACAATTGAATATTTTTTTTTTCCAAATGTGTCACAGAAAATATACCAACTAAAACCATTGGAAACTTTTGGCTTCTTTATTTTTTCCTGTTTAACATAACAAAATCTGTGATTTGATATCCATATATGAAATATCACATCTACTATTTTAATAACTAAACCTGCATCCACTGAATTTTGTTCTCATCCTTACCATTGGCTCCTGGCAGGAGCGGTGAAGTCTAATAGTTTAGCCCATGTTACCCCAAAAGACAGGTTGGCTGAAAGACCAAGGAGTTTTTTGTAATTTGTGCCCCAGAACGTGGCTTTCACAGAAAGATCTTGCACCATGGTGCTGCTGGCATTCCTCTGGACCTATCAGTATTCACTTTTGCAAAGGGTGGTGATCTGTACCTTCTGTGTTGGAAGGATTTAACTTATTTGACCTTGCTCCCTGTTTTTTTTTTTTTTTTTTTTTTTTTTTTTTAGGTTGGAGTTTTATCAGGAATAATTTTATGAGGCTACAGATCTATTATTTCCATACTCACAGAAAATGATTTGGTGCAGCTACCACCAATAACATTTCCATTTATGAATATCACTGCTGCGCTGTATGCATTCAATCACCCCTGCTCAGTCCTGCTCCTGAGCATTTTTCAACAGCAGGTGAAATCATAGTAGTGATTATGGTGGGAGGCAAGGAACTCCTTTGGTCTCTAAACTGCAATGAATTAACTCAAGAGCTTTTCAAGGCATTCTTCTTTGCCTCCTTCCCTCCCACATTGCTTCACATTTTTAAGCCAAAGGCTTTCCTTTCATAGTGATTTATTCAGCACCTTTAGCAACCTGTTAATGAGAGTGTGAAACCCACAGAGTTAGCTGAGACACTTCAGAGAAAAGAAAAAAAGGAGGGGGGTGAGGGGGGAGGTGGGGAAAGAAAGAAGGAAGAAACAAAGGAGGGAAGAGGAAAGAAGGAAGAGAGCTATGATTAAGGACATAAGGAAAGGACTACTCTTTTTGCTCTGTTTCTTTGATATCTTTCTTGCTGCTTTTATTATTCCCCCTGGTTCTATGTGTTGGTAGAAATGAAGTTGGCAAGCTCCATCGAGGAGAAGGCGGCAAAGTCCATATCCTAGCGCAGCCAAGTAGGTTCCCATGTCTAGACAGTGCATACAAAGGCTGGCAAAAGGCCAGAAACAGTTAATGGATTTACAAAATAGTAGCATTTCTCTGCATTGATTTTCTCGGGGTGTTTCCAGAACACAGTGAACAGAAAACAGTTATACTTCACAATCTTTTCTGCTAATAAAAGGCCTCAGAGAAAAACACTGAATAAAAACACTACTGGTCTGGGGAACGTCGTCTGAAGTTCTCTCTCCAGAGGGGGGAGGATGAAGCCACTAGATATTACATTAACCATAATTACTGGCTATATAGAGAGGTTCAGATGGTGATGTTTACTGTGACTGACTGTGAGTCTACATTTTTAAAGAAAAAGGTAACCTCTTTCACATCCCAGCAGTGAAACAATTAACCTGAGTGACTTAGTCAGGGAGGTGAGTAGTTTGGCACCAACTGTATCCCCTTTTCCTTGTGTGTGATGAGTTTTCAAAATATGTGTGGTCAATGCATCCGAACCTTCTCTGGGAAGACAAACAACAGCTTCAGTGCTCTGGATTTGCATGTACTCTTATTGTAGACTTTTTGTAATTTTAAATGAATTTAAAGCCTACATACAAATACAAATAAAAAATAACAAAAAAGTACATTTTGGAAAAAAGGTGGGGTTGGATACTGCCCTCCAAAACATATAAAGAAGGGATTTAAGTCTTGGCCTGTCATGCTGCATTTCAAATAGGATTGGCAACTCTACCCATTTGGAAGTTAACCCTCATATTTGCAGAAACCTCTTCCATCTGTTACAGCTCTCACCATCAGCATCTTGAGGCCCCCCTGAAGCCATATGTTGGCAATTATAGATGGTATAATGTGTGTGTGAGAAAATTATTTGGACCAGAGTGGTATACTGACAGATCAAGTTATGCATACGGTTCTGTGACATGCTGGTTAGCAAAGCAGGAACTGAAACTGGTAATCTGCTGGGTAGGAGATGGAATTGAATAGAAGAACTGGAATTGAACAGAAGAGATGATTCAGAATTAAATAAATGGTGGCTTGTAAAAAGAGTCCAAATAATTATTTGTGTCTCTAGTTTGATCTTGACAAGTGTTTTCTGACCACTGGGATCTATGTGTGAAAGACCAGTAATAGTGTTTTCCCACCTTGCAGCACTATCAGTAAAGTATATGGTTTGCAGAGTGCAAGAGATTTAAATACAAGAAAAGTGAATGAATATATTCAAACATAAATTTATCTGATTATTTTAAGAAAAACACAGATGAAAAAGTGGCTTTTCTGTCTTTCATTGTAGAAAGATTATGGACAGCAAGACGGTGGTGAAATGGCTGAACTTGAGCTTGGACTAAAGGAACAACAGAGGGAAGAGCAGTGGTGGGAAGTCTCAGACAGAGGGCAAAAATGGGTTTAAGGTCTTCATAAGATAGAAACAGTAAGAAACAGTAAGAATATTAAAATATTTAAAAAGGATATATTTAAAAGGAGAATTGAACATCTTATTAAAATTAATTCTTTCTACTCTGGAGTTGATGAATTAATATCCCACCTGTAGCAGTTACCAAAGTCTGAAGTATCCTTACAGAGCTGATGTACCCACTATGCCCAAGAGACCCTCTCTTGATGACAGTCAAATCACTTGTCAAATTACCAGACTGACTGTCCACCAAAAGCCCAATTTAGCTGGGCTGGAATGGTTTCCAGTCATTACCACTGTTTTTTTCTTCTACATCTGAACCCTGTTTTGTCCCATGTTGGGGGTGAGAGAGTGTTCTGAGACCCTGAGGAGCTAAATATATGCAGCCTATGTGCTTTATCCTATTCCCAGATACTTGCTAGGATTGCCATGCAGATAGGTATGTATTCATAAAGTAATGGTAGATCAAAATATATCTGGGTGCTAGTGGTGCCATCTTCCCCCAAAATTCACTACAAACTTCTTTCATTTTCATTTCACAGGATGGGTACAAAAGAGTCATACCTATTCCCTTTCAATACTGTTAGATGGCAGAAATATATGGAGGAATGTCATCTTAGAGATCCTCATCGGATTACTGAGGAGATCTTGCAGTTAAAGGTAAAAATCTTCTATGGGAAGCAGAGTCACCAAAAGAGGTGAACTGTATGGGAAAGAGAGATGTGGACAAAACAAGGACAAGTTAAGTACTTCTCTAGACATCTCATGAACTTCACATTTGTCAAGAAGACCAATGGAAAAGAAAGTTAGAATTATTCTTTTAATTACTACAGTCATTCACTGCTGCGGCTACTGTAGGGAAACTATTTTTCTTCATTTGTTATGCCATTTTGCATTTCACAGGGTATTTCACTCAGTAAAAATAAAATAAAAGAAAACAAAACAGGGATTCCACATACAAAAACATTTTTATTATTGTTATAACTTGCTGTTTAATTTAATATTTAACTAGGAATACAACTCAGCAGAAGTACATACATATATATTGCATGTAATTTTAGTTGTGTCTTCAAGATATTTCAAACCTCTGTCCTTCATGAGTTGTTTTGGTGAAGCACCTTCTTCCTTCATCCTGCATAACATTTGAATGTTGCTGAATAAAACATATATTTTTCCTCCAAATGGAGTACAACATAACATCCAATTTCCCAGTTAATATGACTATCAAACTTTGCTTTCATTGTGTGAATGTTGTATATAATATGTATATATCTATACAGCATATAAATATATAATGTATATATATAGTCAAATTGGTCAGCTTTACACAGCTAACCATAAACTTGTGCTTATCTTATTTATATGAGATCAAATGTACAGCATCAAGAATTTGACCAGTCCCCGACTTGTAAGAACATCAGTTCCCAGTCTAACCATATGACTTTGGGTATCATATACATGCAATGCATTCCCTTCTTCTTTGCAGTATTTTTCACTTTTGAAGAAAAGAATGCAGTTATTTAAACTTTTTATTTTTATTTTTAATATATATATAAATGAATGACAGGTTTGCCATACCCTTAAGTTAAAAAAAAAATCTCAAGAAGAGATGAGGTTCTTCCTCATACATAGAGCTTGAAGAATAATTGGACATTCATTGAAGATATATTTACATTATAACCTAATCTGAATAGTAGTACACATACTGTATTATTTCTGTACATAGACAAGATATACTGTTGGTCATGTTAAAACACACTTTCTAAAGGTATTTACAAACTGCTAGTCTCTAACTTACCAACCACCTCTACAAAGTGCCACCAAAATTAAGGGACAATGTATAAGAAGAACCATGGCACTCTCTCCAGTATTGTTTTTATTATTACTACCACTACTACAATGCTGTGCTTCAGAGAAGGGCTGTGTTTAGGGTAGAGGTGTAACGACAGAGCCTATGGTGGAGAAATACCTTCCCTTCTCCTGCAGCCTACATGAGCCAGGAGGGGTGGAAAAAAAAGCAATCCAACCATGACCCGTTCTTTTACAACCATTCTTTTACAAAATTAGGGCATGCACTTTCTTTTGAGCTGACAGGTGAACCTGTCCAAAAGCTAAAAACTCAGTGAAATCCTTCCTTCCCGAGTCCACTGTAATCATGACCTTACTGTCTCATACACCATCCACAGCTGGTTCTCTCAGAGAGTAAGAGCACTTTGGGGCATCTAAAAGAAGAAAGTTGCTATGTGCTTCTTTGCAAGTACTGTCCAAAGAAACCAAATCAAACCACCCCTCTGACTATCCCCCAAAACAACAAAAAACAACAAAACAAAAAAACCTATACAATAACTCTCTGTAAAAATAGGAAAAAGATGTAATTGCATCCCACCCAATTTCATCCCACCCAATTGCATTTTTGAGGTTAAAAAAAACTTTGGATGGGGAAAAGACACTTTCTTTTTTTTTCTTTTCTTTATTCAGTTGATACTGGAATTAAATATGTCTAACAAATCTACCCAGTATCCTGAAATATGAAACCCAGGAGGACTGATATGCATGTGTAAGCCACTAGTTTCCGTGATGTAGGAAAAGGGGCCATAGCAAAGGAAGGAAGCAAAAGTAAAGGAGAAATAATGACCTCGGCTGTGGTAAATGATTGATGTCTAACTCAGTCTTGCTATAATTACTTTCTCAGGCATGGTTTCTGAGTGAACACTCTGCTAGAAAGCTTGGGAATAAAAAGGGATTCAGTGGAAGGGAAGATTGCCTTACCATTGCACAAGGCATAAAATAAATCCATGCATGTTGCTTCTTGATATTCCACTATGAGAATATTCAGTCTTTGCTATCATCCAGTTATTTCTCATATGGACATAATAAAACCGGGGAGGAAGAGAACTGAATTGGCTTTGTTTCATGTGAGGAATTTTCTTCTTTCCAAATCAAATCCCATGCAGAAAGAATTTATGAAACTTCTCACTCCACAGAGTATGCTTGACTTCAATGGAGAGAGATTTGCATGCTGGAGAAGGCAGTATTTTTGGTGGGATTAAATAATTTGAATACCAGCATTCACAGTGTCTTAAAAGTAAGAGAAACTGCACACCTGTAGCTAAAACACAGATGACAAATAGTAAAGAGAGGGAGAATTAAAGCATTTTTTTTTTTTTCAAAACTGTGTCAAAAGAGGAAAGAGGCAGGGCAATCAAAAAAGAAGCTACTGCAGATTGAGGACCATCTATCAGCTTCTCTCAGGGAAAGATTTTCTATAAATTAAAAAAAAAAAAAAAATCTTAGAAGTCTTTAATGATATACAGGAAAGATAAATGGAATATTGCATAGAAATATATAATTTCATTAACAAGTGTTTCTAGACAAGTTGTATAAAAGATCTGTAGATCCAGAGGGGAAAAAAGGGAAAAATCTTTTTAGCTGATCAGTTTCTACTCTTTACCTTGCTGTCAACTGTGAGTACAGAGCCATCCAGGAGGAGAGATTAAAAATATCTAAAGCTACTAGACTCTAGACCTGTCGACAACCTCTCTCCCACTCCCCAACCCAGAGATGATTTTCCTGCTGTTTCTTTCACAATAGTTTGGCTTTGCACAGGAAGCATCCTGATTTGTCAAAAAAAAAAATAAAGATGTTTAGGAAATTTTGTAAGGTTAGGGAAGGAAAACAATTCTTAGCAGCATGTTTTCTGCCTCCCACCAACTGCATAATGCCAACCTTGCATCATAATGTGGCTGTGGGGACGCTTTAGAAACTTGGTCCTGCAAGCCCAGTACCAGAAATGATTTTGGTAACAGGAGTGGCCAGGTGAGGTGTTGTTTTCTGAGAAGAAAAACTCAAAGTGTGCCACCTCAGTGACATTGGAGAAACCAGGTGCTCTCTACCCATGCAGCTGCCACATCAATAGGAATGGAGAGCAGGGATCAACATTAAAAAAAAAAATAAATAAAAAAAAATCTGTGGAAGTGAGTTTAATAGCAAGCCTTACTGCAGCACAGGCAAGGGACGTGTTCAAATCCATCAGGAGATGAAACAAATCAAAGCAAAAAAGGGTCCATACTCTTCTGCCTCTTTCCGATTTGTGATGGTCAGGAGCAACTGTGACAAGCAGAAGTCTTCTTAATAGTGGGTGGGCTGTTCTCACTCCAACCACAAGAGGCCTCCTCTTGTCAACATGTTTTCTTCCACCAGAAGGATATAAAACAGAGGGATGATAGATTTAGCTGTTGCTTTTGTTCCCATTGCATTGTGGATAACAAACAACTGATCTCTGGGGTCCATTTGAAAACTTCTGCCCCCATGAGAATTTGAGAGGCAAACCAGAAAGAAAGAAAGACCTATAAGAAAGAAATGTGACCTATATAAATGCGTTTGTTGGCTTTGGACTATTTTTCATCAGGCATTGTTCAAACACTGCTGTCTCCAAATGAATCCCCATGATTTCTAATAAATCAAATGAAAAATCCAAACAAAACAGCTGACAAATTTTCCTCAGGTTTTGTACACACTGGAAAACAAATTTCTCAATATTGCTTCAGCTTCTTCTTTATCTCTCTCCCTTTTTGTTCTTCTTTTTCTTCTCTCTCTCTCTTTTTTTTTTTTTTTTTTTTTTTTTTTTTCCTTTCCTTTTTCTTTTTAACCACAGTTGTCTTTAAAACTCAGAGAAGGTGCCAGTTGGACTGACACATCTCCAGGCTGTTGTCCTCTCCTTGGACAGAGAAAGAAGGGATGGCCCATGACAGAATGGTTCACCCCCAATGGGCTGCCAATGGGACAAACCCTGCTGCAGCACAGATACTGTGAAGGATTGGGCCTTTTTGGTTTTAGCTGCTTCTGGAAAAGATTAAGAGGATGATAAGGAGAGGGTGAGAAGTGTGCGCTGCAGGTTTTTTTTTTTTTTTTTTTTTTTCTTTCATGATTCATCCTCACAGTTTTCTCAATTTCTATGTGAAACCAAAGTGACCAGTGCATCCTCTGGCCAAGCCCGGGATGAAGATGTGGCAGCACCAGCAGCGGAGCCACTAGGGGCCATAGGGTGGATGGGGCGCAGGTAACATCCAGGGAAGCCAGAAGAGGTACCCAGGGAGCGCTGCTCTTCGAAACCGACATCTACATCTTGCAGAACTATCTTTCAGAAGGGAAGTGAAACCTATTGAATGTTGTTTGGGACAGAAAGCAAAGAGATGAGAGCTCGAGAGATGTTCAAAAGGACAATTTCTTCTGTGGTCCTGAAAGATTATTCTCTGTTTTATCTTACTGAGCCATGACCAGCCACAGACCTGAGAAGTTCCCAGGCTCTGCCATCCTCTCTACCTTCAGGACAGGATACAGAATGTCATTAGTATGAGCTGGCTCTGCAAATCCCACCAGCTGCCATCGAGCACAACGTAGACACAATAATCACATACAACATCTTGAGAGTTAGATGATTATTTTCCACGTATATAAAACATGTTGGTGTGTCTTTGCATGCCTGTCTGTACATGTGTAAGTACATTATTTCATGTATTTTTACATTTTTAATCAGATGAAAATGTTGATGTACCATAGAACAAGGTGGAAACACACAGGATTATGTCTCTTGCAAACATTTAAATATGCAATAATACAGACACAAAAAAAGAATTTTGCCTTTTCAAAAGGATCAAAAGTATCAAAAGTGGGGGTGATTCTAAGGAAAAATTCCAGAAAATTTCACACTAGTCTGTCACTCTTTGTTTCATGAATGTTGGCCCCAAAATAAATCTGTTTCTGCATGGTGTGTTGAGTGTCATAATATCACATTAATTTTACACTTAACCTGTAGAAGAGTCCTCAGCTGTTGGAAAAATTCATCATTTATGAAAAAGTGAAAGCTTCAATGGAGAGAATAAATCATTTACACACCTGCTGGGAAATGGAAGCTATAAGGTGAAATAATAATCAAAACATTTTTCCCATTTTATGTGTATGTGCTATTAATATCTTCATTACATTCTGAAAGGAACAGGTGAGTTTCTTTTGTGAAAATTTCTAAAGAAATAAGATTTAGAAAATTAACTCCCCCCCTCACCTGGATTTTTAACTCTCTAAGAGAATGAATGATGTAGAAATGATCATGTAACTCTTTCTCTTGACCTGTCAATGTAAGCCTAGTGGATTGGGTTTTGAAAGACAAGTTGCACTCGATTTTGCAAACCTTACCACTGAGTAATTTTTCCTTACAAGCAGTAAGTTGAAGTTTATGATAGCAAATGTGGCTTGATGTGAGTGAGGGTTGCAAAATTAGATCCTTGGCTGCATTAGATCCTTGGAGACACTTAGATGCATTAGGATGAAGTCACTAGATGTATAAAATCAATGAATGCATAGTAAGACGTATTAATCCTAAATTTAATGTGGCCTTAATTTACTGCAGTTTAATCTTCTTCATTTTCCATTTCTTCTAGGAACCTGTACTTTGAAATATTAAAATTGTCAGATTGCCAAAGTGCTTCAACACTCTCTTCCAATAAGCTTGTCAAATGTAAAACTTCAGCCTGCAAGATTAATTTTCCCACAATCTTGAATGCTTCTATTCTAAAGTGTATTTTGGAAGACTCTTATGTGTTAACATGAAATAACAAAATGCTTTAGTGTCTCAGTTGGTTGGTGGCTTTCACTGCATAATACAATCTCTCAGAAGACTGTCTATGCAGCAAGCTACTTTTTGGATAACAGAACGTGTAGGTGTAACTTCACTAGTGCCTGGAAGTGAGAGTTACAAAGAAGGAGGTAACTGGAATATGTAACACTCACAGACAATATCTGTTTTCAGTAATCTGATGTACTTTGACCTATCTACACAGTGCTCAGTTGTGCTACAATAAATGTCAAATATTGAAATAAAAAATTCTTTGTCAGGTAGAAAGAATCTGGATTTGAGCTGGTACAGAGTAACGGAAAATATTTGAACATGGCTCTTACCAGCCCCTCTTCCAGACTATTTCAGTATCTGTTTTTTAGTAATTTCTGATTTCTTCTCTGCCTTTTTATTAGTATTATCCCTTGGCATATGGTGAAAATATTGCTCCTAGCTGGTACAAAAGGCAAAATAGCTAATATCTTTTCCACAAAGTAAACATCTTGTACAGGATACACCTAGGTAGGACCCTGGTTTCACACTAAGGTCTTAGGCAGAGCAAGATCTATGTGGGCATATCAGTAAATCTCATTTTTTTCATCAGTAAGTGAATGAGAATCACCTTTTGGCTGGTCAAGAGCATAGTCATCTAATATCGACTATTCATTCTGTAGCCCCTAAACATACATCCTCATCTGTACATCCAACTGTAAAGGATGTAATCTCTATTTTCCTAGTAATAAGCTTGTTTCTATGCTTCAGCTGAGGCCCTTCATTTGGCCACCATCGTGGCTGATCTGATGAGACCTTGGAATTTACAACTTCTTTTGATATACAGTCTTTGTATCTTAAAGAAAGTACAAAAGGGAGGGGAAGGTTGATGGAGGTGAAAGACAAATCCATGGGCAGATTTCATATGACAAACAAAGTGAACAAAATAGTCTCAGAAGCTTGGGTTTACATGGATGCTGAAACAATCCTGGGATTTAGCAATCTGGAAAGGATGTCTTTTTTCACTTTTATTTTTACTTGGTGGAGAGATCATGGGACAAAATCCCCTAGAAGGGGACAAGTAGCAGACTTTGATACAGATGTTAGGCAATGGTTACATGTTGAGCAGAATTATGCTTTCATAAATGATGCAGTTTTGGAAATGGGAGCATCATAAACAACATAAAATATCTTTCAGCATGATTTACATAACATTAAGGTTTTCAGATTACATAGACAAAAACTTTAGACAACCTTGAGCTTTGGAAACTTTTTGTTATGATTTGGATTATGTAAAGTTCTTCCAAGCCTATATACTTCTTCCACATGGTTATTTTAAAAGTTACCTCATTTCTTTTCCGTATATGAATACCTCTTAAACACACAGAAAAAAAAATAGATATTTTATACACAATGACAAAAAACAAAACAAAACAAAAAAACGCATAGATTCTAAAGCCCTTCTGCAGAATACTCTCAGAAAGTAACTGTGCCTCCAGACCATATACTTGAATAACTCCTCAAAACATCCCCATGTCCTCAAGATTTATTGTCAATAATTAAAACAAAACAAAACAAAACAAAAAAACAAAACACAAAACAGTTTTAAGTGTAGTTCTCAGGAGTGGAGCAGATGCCCCATCTCAATATTTCCACTAACATCCTGGATTGCACATTCCATAGTAGAGCATAAAGTGCTATGGCATTGTTATTTGTTTGCTTTATTATTTAATTTCAAAATTCTTCACCTTTTCTGTTATTATTTTTATTCTTTTTATTATTTTATTATTTTTACCTTGTAGCTCCTATATTCTTGTAATGGCACATAAGAAGGTGCTTAAACGTCTTCTTGAAAGTAGCATTGCAGAGCGCATAACAAGCAGGGTTGATGGTGCTGTTGATATAACAGAGCCAGTAACCTATGGTCCATACAGTACCAGGGATGCAGGATGTGCAGAAACTGTTGATGAGCACCATCACGTTGTATGGGGTCCAGGTGATGATGAAGGCCAGCAGGATAGCCAGGATGGTCCTTGTTACTTTTTTCTCTCTAGAAGGAGGTGGTTTCTTTTTGGCAGGCTGCTTCGTCATCTTGACAATTTTCCGGGCTACACTATTCTGTTTTTCCTCTCCATTGGTGCCTACTATCTCTACGGTGGTGTTTGTGGGAGCACAACTGTCACCCTTTTGAGACTTCGTGACTATCCTGATGCATGTCAGCTTGGAGTTCTCCACTTTGAGATGGTCTTGGGAAGCAGAAGTCTGGCTGGCATCTTTGGCAGATTCATCCTCTTTCATGTTGGAAGCAACCACACTGACTGAGGTGGAGTCATTGGAGCTGTCCTTCTCCTCCCCTTGAACACAGTTCTCCATCGCAGTTTCTCCAGTGGTTTTTCCGTTCTGAATTTTGTTGTGCTCCAATCCATCCCCACTGGTTGGGATGTTGTTATTGTTTGGTTTCACTATTTTACCTTGAACAAGGCTGGGGGAAACTGGATCCTGGTTTTGAGCAGCTTCTTTTTTCCCTTTCTTTATCCGACTCTTGCTGGCTCGAGAGATTTGCCAATAAAGAACAGTCATGATGATAACAGGTAAATAGAAAGCTGCAATGGCAGTGCCAAAAGTGACAGCAGGGTTGGAAAAAAACTGGATATAGCAATCCTTGTCAGGGACAGTCCTTCCTCCTACTATGAACTGCCAGAAGAGAATTGCAGGGGCCCACAGGATGAAGGACAGCACCCACGCAGCTGCAATCATCATGCCTGCCATCTTAGTGGTCCGCTTTACAGGATATGTCAGAGGCTTGGTGACACAAAAGTATCTGTCAAAACTGATAATAAGGAGGTTCATTACAGAGGCATTGCTGACCACATAGTCAAGAGCCAGCCAGAGGTCACACACCACAGGCCCTAAGGGCCAGTAGCCTATCACAGTGTAGAGTGTATACAGGTTCATGGAAAAGATGCCAATGATCAAGTCTGCACAGGCCAAGCTGAACAGAAAATAGTTGTTGACAGTCTGCAGGTGCCTGTTGACTTTGATTGACACCATGACCAGGATGTTCCCAATTATGGTGACTAAACTGAGAGATCCTGCTACCAGGACAATGAAGACCACCTCAACAGTTTTATAGGGGCTCTCCAGAGCCATCACATTTTCAGTGGAAGAGTTTATGTACGTTGAGTTATTCATTTCTGTGCTGCTAACAAGATACTCAATTATCACTTAAGCCTGCAGAGGAAAGAAAAGAAAACATATACCATTATGAAATCAGTCCCTTTACCTTTAGGAAATGGATTCCAGGAAAACTACTTGGAAAGAATTTAAAGGTAGGAGATCGAGTGCAGAAGGATCATTCTTCTTGTGCTAATGAAAACACATTGCAACATATAATATCCCCTTTGGAATAACATAGAAAAAAGGATTTCTGTAGAAGTGTGACAAAAGCACTATATTTGAATCCATGTCTAGATTTTTAAGTTGTCCCATCAATTTTTCTCTTTGCCTAGTTATAAAACTAGGAATGACTTGAAAATTTTGTAACAAGATCTGTGTATTGATTCCTTCCCTACTAATATAAAAATTCAGTTTGCTCGTTTCAAGCCACCTCCAAGAAAAAAAAAATACAGCCCTGAAGTCCTTATTCTTATAACCCAAGGTGAAGATGTGATTTACCATGAGTTGAATCATGAGAAAGTGACTTATGGTTCCATCTTTCCTTCATGTTCCTGCTGGGTATGCTTTTTTAAGGTTCATGGAGCAAGTTTGTGTAATCTCTCTCCCTAATTTTCTTGCACTGTTGTTACCTCTTTTTTTTTTTTTTTAATTTTATTTTTCTCCCATAAATTGCAAAGATTTTACCATTATGCCAAACTGAAGTTATTAGTCTTCTGATAAACAAAAAAGGGGCAGATCTATTAAAGTCAACAGAATTGGTAGACTCACCTCAGCTGTGGATCTGGCCGTCTAGATAGATGTTTACAAATAATTTTTTATTTTTCTTTCTCTCTCTTTTCTTTTTTTTTTTTTTTTCAGTGAAATCAAAATGGTTTTGTACATCCCCTTGGCATTTGTGCCTTAAGGATATGTACTATCCTTTTGTGCATCCCTTGGAAATCAATAGAATGCACTGGAATTGTACAGCCAGTCTCCTAGCTCTCATTATTTATGAGCTCTGCTCAAGGGATTATTGAGGCATGAAGGCCAGATGTGACAGAGAAGTTAGATTGTTTCTAATTGGAATATTTTCCTTTTTTTTTTTTCCTTTTTTTTTTTTTTTTCCCACCCATAGGTTATCACTTCTTTAAGACTGAGATTCTAAAAGTGGGGGTACAATCTAATGAAGACTGAAAAAAACAATATTATATTATGTTTGGCTCCTTTATATTTCAGGGAAATACTTCTCTGTTCTCTGTGACAAGCCTGTTGATGCTCCATGTCACTTGGAGCGAAGCATTTTCATTGTCATTTTAGAACTGCATACTTTCTTTCAGATCCAAAAGGAAAAAGATGATGTGAAATGTCAGCACAACAGCAAAAACCCTTGTGAACTCTAAGAAAAATAAGCAAGTCCGTTTCTGTGGAAAAGTAAAGATGCTACACCAGGGTGAAGGTTCTCTGGTTGAGTGGACTTCATAATCTCACAATTTTTACTTAAAGAGATATGACTGGCAGTAGATAAGGCTTATGCATTTGTCTTTACTTTTAAAACAGATGAGATTTTTTAGCCAGTTCAATGATGAGGTGGGCACATGATAAATATAGGAACATAAGGCTAGACAGACACTTTTTCCTACTAGTTAATCACAGGTACATCCCTAAAATCCTTGGGATGAGTTTCAAAGAAACAAAAAGCTGTGAGGAGAAATGCTTATTTAAATACGTGTTTTGCAAGGTAAGACATTCCAAGGGGAATGCAGCAGAATTTATTCTTGGTTCAAAAAATAGACATGAGAATACCCCAGACATCTTTAATCTATAGGACTCTCAGTTCAGCAATTCAGCATATATTTTTCAGCCCCAGCCTCACAGTTGAGCAGCTGGCTATCCAGCCAGATGTGTAAGCTATCAATTTTTGGGGACTTCTTCCAAGCAGGGTTGTTTATGAACATTTTTGACCAAAAGCATTTTTGATGAAAAGATGAAATAACCCACAAAAATGTATTGATTTCAAAAATATTTCACCTGAAAAGAGTTTGTGATCCAGGGTTCGGCAGCTACCTCTGGTGACAGAGTGAGAGAGAGAGCAAGAGAAGCTGGAAAAAGAAGGGAAGAGGGTGAGAGAGAATCTGAGTAGGAAAAAAAAAAAAAAAGCTTTACGATAAGAAGACAGATGTTTCTCTACAATTTCATTGTGACAAAATGTTAAGAATTTTGTTTTTATTCCACTGGAGCACTAAAATTCATTTTAAAACCTTGAAACTTGTGAAATCAAATTACTACCTCCCAGTTAACTTTATTCCTAAATTTTCTCAGCTGAATTTTTTACCCAGTTTCAATGGAAATATTGGTAATTCCCCTGATTTTATTATCTGGGGTGCAAGAAGCTGAATGAGAGCTAAAACCTGGTTTTACTTGTCAAGAATAGAATTTCACTGTATTCTTCTGAATGGAAGTAAAACAGAGGAATCCCTTTCTCAATTATTTCCTTTTGCATGAAGCTGTCCTGTCATAGGAAGACTGATAGTCCTACACTGCAAATTAAATTGACTGCCATGGCTTTCCTAGGTATGGAAAAACACAGAGGTGAATTCTGCCATCACATATGACAGTAAAATATTTCTTTTCTTGTGTCAATATGATTGTAAAGTGAATCACATTTTCCTGTGTATGCTGATGAGAACTTACAGAACATTTGATTTCAACCGACATCTCTCATCACTCTGTATAGAACTACCATTCTACACATATGAGCAGAGACAGGAATATTCTTACCTCCTAATGCAAGATGCCCTGAATCTGCTGGACTGTTTCCTGCTGGCCCCAGTAGGGTTTGAATCACATCTGTAAGGAGGTTTCTCTCCCTTACTGGGGCTGGGCCGCTTGCTCCCTCAGAACAGTACTGTGGACTATTTTTATTTTTGTCATGCCACGGAGTCTGTCTCTCCTGCTGGAGAGGCAGTTGTTATGGGAACAGATGTTACTCATCAGGCAGACCTACAGGCAGAGGCATTTTAAGGTAATATGACCTCCCATTATGAGAAGTACCAGATCTTGTTCTTGAACAAACAGAGCTCTCTTCTGCAAGCCCATGGGTATTTCTATGAGTTGCACAATATGGCACTGACTCCCATGGGCTACCATAATTTATTCTTGTATACTAAGTGCATTCTTGCTAAACAGAGAATAGCCAGAAAAGGCAAGAAGCTTCTCTTGTGACCTGGAAAACAACCAAGTTCATTTTCTGAAATATATATTATAATATATGAGTTTGTGGAATGTAAACACCATAATAATTGCATGGAAAATATCCAAGGCAGAGAAATCCACATATAAAAAATTAATTGTTTGATATTTGATAAGTGGTTGGGAAACATTCTCAGTACAGTAGTTTCTCTTCTCTAAAGAGCTTTTTCGCACTGCTGAAAATTATTCCTGTCCTTTCTGTGGTTGGGGCTGGGGACAGAATGGGGGGATTTAGTGGGTTTCACAGAGTGTACGCTTTTGGCGTAGTATGATGCCAGGTCTTTTTTACTGTTAGTGCCTGCCAGGACAGGCAGAAGCAGGGTACAGATGGTTTGACCTGGATCCCCATCCTCACTCAAAACACAGCATAGGCTGGCACAGGCTGGAGTATACTTTCACAGAGCATGCTGGCAGCCATGGTCTGCTTCTCAGTCCTTCATTTATCTCCCTAGCAGTCACTGGGAACAGCAAAACAAAGGGCTAGTGCATAAATTTATTTCTGTAAACCATTTCATTGGAAATATGAACTGTGGTAAGGGTGAGGAACCAAAATGACGCCATTGGGGGTATTCAGACTAAAAAAGGGAAGGCAAAGGGAAGTGGTAAAGGCTAGATATTGCCCTTCAGATTGTGAACTGCACACAGAAGGTACTTATCAATTATATCCTGCCGACTTGACTGTTTTCCACTTGTCCTGACAGGATCCATTCCCTTTAGTGCAGATGTATCTTGATGCAATCATTATAATTTTTTGTTGAGAACAAATCATCAACATCTGTCACAAAACAGACTATGGAGTTGTTTACACCGAAAAAAAAATGACTGATACGCTATGGCTGTCAAGGTTTGTTAGATAAATCCTTCCTTTATGTTATGTTATGTTGCAAAGTTAAATATCATAAGGATTTAATGGCTTCTTTCAATCCTCTGAAAGTGTAAAAAGGTCAAGACATGAAAGAGGAAGCAAATAATCTATACCTGAAAATTATATTGAAGATTTAAATTGGAATACCCAGCAATCTATGTGCATTGTTACTTTAAGCATTTTTCAGCATTCAACTCTTAAACAAAAATAAAATATTTTCTAACTGTTATTCCCCTTTGATCCAGTTTGTCTCCATTCCAAACGTATGCAAAACGGATTTTATTTTTTCTGTAGCAAGAAGAAAGTTTTGTATATTTCCCTGAATTGATTTTGATTCTGAACTGCACTGGTTTTGATTCTAAATTCATTCTTGGCTCCATTTAAAGCCACAGTGTGAAAAAAGAGAGAAACAAAAACCCGAAGCCCATGACAAATATACTATGCACGTTTGTCAGAATTTATTACAGACTTCAAGAGAAATGATAGATCTTGTCTGGGTTATTGGTAAAAAATACATTTCAGAAAATCCCCAAATATCAGAAGACTAATATCTTCACTGCATGGGTTACCTTCTGCAATCCATCTAAAACTAGAAACTGCTTTGGAAAATACTACTGCTTCTGTGTGGTCCATTCTTCTTATTTTCATACACTTTTTTTTTTCCCTCTCAATCAACAATAATCACATCCTAGCAGAAAAAAAGAAAAAAAAAAAAAAAAAGAAAGATATTTTGTGGGACTGCCTGCATCTACTTTTCCCCATCTCATCCTAAAGAGTGCTTAAGGGTGAAATAAAGAGTTTCTGTGCATATCTTTAAACAATAAAGAAATCAGAGTCATGGAGCTTTAACAAAAGCAAACTAACATTGTGTCAGTAACACAAAATAGCATAAATACTCCCTCAAAAGCAGTGGGAAATTTTACTCGAGTAGGTGGCAGTGTTGGCATCAACATTGCTGCCTCAGTGCTATTGTCAGGGCCTGAAGATTTGTACAGCACTTAAACACATCTTGCTCACTGCTGTTCCAAGAGTCTAAAACTGGTGAATATATTGTCATAGGCCCAACTGGTTTGTATTCAGAATCACACAATGGAAAGTATAGGTAGCATACACAAAAATACAATTGCTCTAGTTTCAGGAAACAACTAAAAAGAAGCAATTTCCTCAAAGATCTGGATAATTATGTATTTCTACTAAATTTGTGCTGTTGTTACTATTACTATTGTGCTGATAGTCACCCAATGGTACTAAGACAATTACTCTATTATCTTCCTATAAGTATAATTTTGGCTGTAGGTATGGCTTTATTTTTCAGGGCCTGGATAATCAAGAGAGTATTTGTGTTCTGTCTTTGGGCAGCTGACATTATTCCACTTTAAATCCTGCAACTTAATGCACTGTGCAAACCTGAAAAATAAGCTTCACAGTCATGTTTTTATCTAACAGTTTCTGATTCACAAAAAGGGATTTTTACTTCCTGGACTAAAGACATAGAGCTGTGACAAGGAAGGTTCAGGCTGGATGTTAGCAAAAGGTTCTTCACTGAGAGGGTAATTGGGCACTGACTGGAACAGGCTTCCAGGGCAGTAGCCTGCCGAGCCTGCCAGAGTTCCAGAAGTGTTTGGACAACACTCTCAGACACTTGGTCTGATTTTGGGGTGTTCCTGTGTAGAGGCAGGAGTTGGACTCAATGGTCCTTGTGGGTCCCTTACAACTTGGGATATTCTATGATTCTGTGACTAGAAGTGCCGTCACTCATGTGTCACCTTCTTCTTGCTAGGATTTGATATAAGTAACACTTGCTCCCAAAGTGTGCAAAAAGCCAAGCCTTGTGGCAAAGATACGGCAAGGCTTTTCTCTTTGCTCCTGTGGAACTGTACCAAAGTACACATACATGTATATGATATGGTTGCCCATACAGTAAGACATACAGAGTACAGTAGTTCATTCCCTTTGAGTATCACCTTCAGTATTCTGCACCTCAACCTAGAAAAGCTATTTACACACTGGAGGGTATTTGCAGAAAAGCAACTGAAAAGACTTCAATTTGTATTTGCTACATTTCAGGCAAGTAAATAGTTCAGATCCCTTTAGCTTTAGAAAACTAAAACGGACCTTTTTTTTTTTTTTTTTTTTTTTTTTTTTTTTTTTTTTTTCCCCAGTAAGCTGGGGTGTGGGGAGCTGGAAATCTAGTTGTTGAGATCAATAGAAGTTTATAACACAGAAATCCGAGCACAAAGTCTTTGGAGTAAGAAAGACAATATGAATCTGTTTTTAAGGGGAAAGGAAGAGGTTACTGCTGTTATCCTCAGGTCCTCAACATTGTCTGGTTTCTGTGGCATTTCACCTGATGTTTACAGCAGCTGAAAATACAGTATCCTGGAACATGAGGCTGACACCTCAGTGCCTTCCAAATGGGTGTCACTACATGTCCAAGGTGAAGTAAGGAGTAAAAAAAGAAATGAAGAGAAGGAATGGGAAAACTTATTGGGAGCTTTATTAACATCATTTTCAGAACTCCTTTAGGGGGTTGGTTAGGCAAGAAAAAGCCCCTAGTGAACAGCCAGATGTCATGTCAACTGAGGATGGGGCAGGGCTTGTAGGAATCTCACAACCCATAATGCTGGGCTGTGCAAAAAGAAGAGATGCAGTTGTGTAACAATGATCCATAACTAAAAGCTATTTTTAAGCCCTCTCTGTATGATATCCATGCATAGCCTAGTCCACACCCCCAGTGCACATTGCCAATTAACTAGGGAACTGGGGTTCTCTAGTTAAAGAGAGTGTTCAAAGTGTATCTGCAGCTGCAGAGAGCTACAGCTCTTTAACATACATTTATATATAGGCAGTGTAAAGCTGAAACTGTGAATTGTATAGATCTCAGAAAATGTTATCCATCATTTGAAAGGTGGTATAACATGAATAAAGCATCTGAAAGTCGTGACTTCTTCATCCTCCATATAAAAACATTCAGCAAGACTGCCCCCTGCAGTGTCCTAGTACAAAGATGTCACCACTCATCTCTAATCACTGAGTAAGGAAGTAAAAATTGAAACATAACAAAAAGCCTAAAGCTAAGAAATACGTCGATGTACCAGATGTCATATCGGCCAACTCCTGCAGTGGAAACTGTGCAATAACTCTGCTGATAATTGGCATCTTATGATAGTGAACCCCTCCTCTCCCATTCTCCTAGGTTCTGCCTATTTGTGTTCATCATGTGCTGCAGGGTCTAGCTCAAAATGTGAGTAAGAGACTAGAATATGCACTACACACAGACAATGAAACAAATACCTGGCATGGGGAGCTCATAAGGAAAAAAAAAATAATAAAAAAGATATTAACAAGTATCTGACAAATGTCAGGAAAAAAAATACATTTTTATTTTTTTTTTTAATGTGGTCTGTCTACCTTCCTCATTTAATTTGTAACTTAAGCAGGTTTTTTCAAAGCAGCTGCCTACATTTGCTATCTACCTTTTGAAGCATCCCACTGCTCTCTCCAGAGGGCTGAGTTAAATGGATAGGATCTCCACCTAGAGGCACACAAAGGCAGCTACCACGCAAAGCAGTCATTTTCATCAGTAGTATGGACTCGGTATGTGCTGAAAAATTAGATGTAACTGAAGTATCTCAGGTAGAGAAGCCCCACATTTCATTACAATTTACATTCTATTACAATTTAAATTCTATTACAATATACATTTTATTATAAATAAGGATCAGAGATATATTTTGATAAAATTGGGAAACCATTAGAGTTTGATTTATTGTTAGTAGCAAACAGGCTGACTACTGAGGTATAATTAGACTGTGGTACCCACTGCACAGACATACATGCTCAGGCCTGCACTTATGCACTACAACCAGTTTTATTTAGTCATCACTTTGAGCATGATTCAACTGCAGAGTAGGCTATAAAGAGTCCAGAAGAATTATTTCTCTTTCCCTTCCTGCACTGTACTACTGTTGTTGGAATTTGACTGAAGTTCCTTACACCAGTCAACCCAAGCAAGGAAAATTTTATCTGACTACTACTATCTTCTTCAAGCACTTTGTTAAAATATCTATACCAGAATTCAGCCTAAAATTATAAATATTCATAGTCCTGGGAAAGGTTCCCTTGGTAAAAAAGTTGTTTTCTGTTAAGATTGAACTGGAGTTCATTAGATTCCAGAATTTATTCTCTGAAGGAACAGAGCCATTATAGGTAAGCTTTCTCTCTGCAGCCCAGTTTGAACTGGAGGCACAGCAGTTCATTATCTTCATATCAGCTATCATGCCTGTACTTTTAAATAGAAAAACCTTATGAGAGCTACACAAAGTTTCTGGGTGACAAGCAGCAAAGCTAGGGAAGAGGTGAGGGTTCAGAAGGCTGAGAGAAACAAGCTCATAATTTGTTCTGAATACCTGGAGATATAACAGAATACATAACAGAAATGAATCCCTTATTTAAAATTTATACATATGGAAAAGAAAAGAAAAGAAAAGAAAAGAAAAGAAAAGAAAAGAAAAGAAAAGAAAAGAAAAGAAAAGAAAAGAAAAGAAAAGAAAAGAAAAGAAAAGAAAAGAAAAAGTTACACGTTCTTTATGTTTGTGGGTGTTTGTTTTTTTTCCTAGTTTGAAAGAGTTTTTTTCTGCCAAAGCCTGCAAAAATATTGATAATGAAAAAATAGTAAAGAATGATAAAACAGTAAATGGGGTCTCTCAAAGAACTGCTGATTAAACCACTCATCCTGCCAGTGTGTTCAGTAAAGATACTGTGACTGTGATTTCAGTGAATCTCTGCAAATCCCTCCAAGGTTTGGAGGTCCTTGTGGGACCCTGAATAAACTTATTTTATGAGTCTTAACAGTGGGAGTGGACAGTGGAGGCTCTTACTGTTTGCTGCAAATTTTGCAACATTCAGCAGTGTCTCTGTCAGGAATATTAATATATTGCTCAAAGAGACTCTTACTGAAGTTAAAAAAAAATAAATAAATCTTTCATTTTCCCTTGATTGGAAGTGGTGCTAGCATGCTGCTTTTATCAGTGATTTCCTTATTCACTCACTTAGATCTAGCAGGCTCACTTGTGAGATGTCTCTAGCTTATCCCAAAACCTTCTTTGGAAGTATCTTTGCTCAGCAAATGCCTTTTAGAGTTCTTATCAGTCCATTATGGTCACTCTTATATGAAGTACTGAAGAGCTTTAAAATCTAATCCCTTCAATTTCTGTGTCCATTAACCTAGGGCATTTTTACACATCTTCCATCTTACTTAACAGCTTACCTAAGACATAGATTAGAAGTATAGAGAAGAAAACTGACTCAAATATAAAAGGATTTGGCCCAAAATCTTTGCAAGTATTTAAGCATATATTGTATTCTAGTTCAAACTTGTTTCTTAGAGGGCAACTAAATTTTTTTATTTTATTTTTTTTGGTCTGGATTTCTGCAGACCAATTTAAGGTAATGGTACTGAAATGGTGAAAGTACATAATTAGTTCTATACCTTACCAGAAAAAAGTCATAACTGAATATTTCCATAACTGAATCCATATTTCCATGTCCATTCTGCAGTCTGAGATTTTTTGTTTTGTTTTGTTTTGTTTTTGTGAAAGAGATATAAGATCCAATACATACACAAGTTTGTGTTCCTCTCCTTTCTGGAAATATGGTAACAGTACTTACACTCATAGAATGCTTTAAAATCTCAGACGAAGTACTTGATATAGCTAATTATAAACATAGTTGATCACAGCTATGCATGTTTACAGTGAGACTGCATGATCAACTCCCCTTTTGTGGACAGAGAACCTCAAAGATTAAATATTCTTTGCCAAGAGAGGCAATGTTTATTTAGAATTTTTTTTTTTTTTTTGTAGTTTTTATGTTCAGTTACTACATTATTATAAGCCCTCTAAGTCTCTGACTGTGTCACATTTCGCTAAATGACTGATACCTACTTTAATTACACTGGCCTGTTGCAGACTAATTGAATTTTTGCTCCACTACAGGTTTAAGAAATCCATGTCTAATTCTAGCTCTGATGCATGGCTCCAGATATTGGTCTCAACACACTGCAGTTACACTTAACAAGGTAAAATACCTTAGCTTTGCCTATTAATAATTCACCATGGCATTAACAGAAGCCCCTATCTTATGTTAAACAATAATGTAATGTTTAACAAGGTTAACTTAATAACAGGAAACTGGGGGACTCGTCTCTGACCATGTACCTTCTGTTAAAATTATATTTAGCATCATTGGGCCAGGAAGGCTGGAATGCATAAGAAAATAGTCTCAAGCTCTCTACTTATTTTGATTTTTTAGAGAGACATTACAAAGCTTGATCATTTCAAACTTTGACCTCTTGCATGCTTTTAAAAACTAAAAAAAATAAAACAGGAACATTTGAAATGCAAGCTTTCAAAATTGCTAAATGTGACTATTTGAAACCCAAACTATTCAAAGCCTGAGGGGTAATAACTAACACAGTATAGAGAAAAACAGGCAATTATTGTGTAAATAGATTTGCAGATCTGCACTGTGAGGCATGAAAAGGTTGCACAGAAAACTATTCCCGAGTACTATGGCTTCAGCCTCTCTATCATGTAAAGCTTGATAGTAGCTTATGACTACTAAGCCTGATACCCTATAACCCAGCCCCTGTCACAGGAGCTGCTTGGAAACAGGTATGTAGAAAAAAGTGATTTTCCACAGAGGATTTTGCACATTGCTCTTTTCACTTCAGAAAGGAAGACAAAGAGATACAGAGCTGCTACTGGGTCATGGTGATAAATGTAAATTATGTTCCTTCCACATCTCATTCTTATTCCAAGATGAGTTAAAAACCAAACCAACCAACCAAACAAAAAAAAACTTCTGACAAATTTTTTGATTTTGAAACTCAGGAATAGTGCTGTTATATTTTACTATAGGGCATACTTTACTTTCATGGCAGAAACACTACGTCAGCTTCACTAAGACTGTTGCTAGATTTACTTGACATGTATGAAGTCAATTGCTATCCCATTTCTGGTTTTGAGGATCTCAAACTGTTTTTATTAATATCCTGAAATTTCATACTTGTGCTGTAGGTTACTCACTCCTTTCCTTCAGCAGACTTATCTGCTGTTTTCTGCATGTTTGCCATCTCTGCTTCCTTACCTGAGACCAGCTTTCTACAGTGAACTTATCTGAGGAAGAAAAGACTACTCTTCTGCAATGTCACCACATGGCCCAGTTCATTCAATCTAATATCATCTCTCTTCAAAACTCTTTAAATCATTGCTTGATGGTAAAACAAGCTTATGGGAAATGAAATACTCTCTAGATAGGAGTACCATCTAGTAATATTCTTAGAGAACCATGTCCTCCATCAAACTGCTGATTCCCTGGGGTGTCATGTCTGAGATTAAATCCCTCCCATTGTGCCATGCAACAGCAGAAGAATTGCTCAGTAAGAACTGCTGCATTGCAACATACCTCTGTGCAGCACAACCATATTTGATGGGCCTAAAGAAAGACCTACCGGGAAGTGTGGAGGAAGAGAAAATAAATGAAATGAAAACAAGAAAGAAATCATAAAAAAAAAAAAAAAGCTGATGACCAGACTGAGCCGTGAATGAAGAAGAAAGGAAGTAAATGAAGAGAAAGCAAGAGTCACTGCAAGAGAAATGAAGAGTTCTGCAAGAGTGTTCACCTGGGCTCTTTGAAAAATATGAATGTATTTCTACAACCTCTGGATGTAATGACAATTTACATGGTTTTCAGTTCTCCTGACACTTCCTATTGTTCAATGAAATAATTTTCATCTTTTCTGTTAGAACTGAAGTGAATAACAACACAAATGAATATTTCTAAAAATTTCTTTGAACACCAGTGCCCATTCTAACTCCTCACCTTCCTTTTCTCCAGAGAAAAGAAAAGAAAAGAAACCAAACAAACACATGATGTAAACCTCCTAAATAAAATACCCTCAATTCAGGGTATTGAATCAGGCCAATTTAAATTTTGCTTTGAACTGCTTCTTTGAAGTAGTGAAACATTTCCACACAAGTCTTATGAGGAGTAGCTAAGAGAAATGGGCTTGTTCAGTCTGGAGAACAGGAGGTTCAGGGGAGACCTTATTGCTCTGTACAACCACCTGAAAGAAAGTTGTGGGGAGCTGGGCATAGCCCAGGGAGGTGGTGGAGTCACCGTCCCTGGGGGTGTTGAAGGAAAAGTTGAATCTGGTGCTTAGGAACATGGTCTAGTGGGTGATATTGGTGGTATGGGGATGGTTGGACCAGGTGATCTTGGAGGTCTTTTCCAACCCTAATGATTCTATGGTTCAATAACAAAACAAAATACCAATAAAAAAACAAAATAACAATAACAAAAATATTAAGAAAGTTTCACACAGATTAAAAAAAAAAAAGTTTTCTGCTTAGTTTCAGTAGCTGCCTGTGTTATTCCATGCCAGCCCATGGAGACATTGATGAGCAGTCCCTTATGTTTCTTGCTTATTGAGCAAAAGTCTCAAAGCATTGAGTGACTTGAGGATCTGAAATTTCACCTCCAAAAGTCATTCAAACATTTCATTTCTTATATCCTGCTGTCATTTACTGAGACTTGATCACCATAATCTCTTTGGAGAAGGAGGTTGAAATGATTTATTTAAAGTTATACTTCATTCCCTAATTACGAATAGTAATATATTCAGTTTTTCTATAGAGATGATTTTTCACTCTGTAGATTGCTATTGCTGTTTCCTATGCTGATATTTATGGTGTGGATATTAACTTACTTCCCTCTTTCCCTGTCATTCTTTTCTTGTTCAGTTCTGCAAAAAAGCCATGATTTTAGATCCAGGACCCCTGACAATCAATTCTGTGATGGGTCTGCCTCCAAACGGTATGCGATTCAGATAATACCAGCAGGATTTAGGTATTTATCTCAAGGTAAAGCTTATTTCAGAGGGGCTGAAACCATTGCAAATTGCATTTTTTTAGGATTTCTGTATTCTTGCTTGTGATCCCTTGTGAATACAAGTCATGCAAACATACAATTGAAAGAAATTACATGAAGTAAACAGTGAAGGAGATGTGTTACTGAACTCCTGGGACCCCTGCAGCCTGGTGTCCAGAACACTATGTCCCTGCTGTCTCAGATGAGTTGGCAGAGGCACAGCTCAGCACCACGGAACAGCTGCAGCTTTCCATAGAGTCACGTCCTGAGGATTTGAGTTGTCTTTGTGTCTCCATCCCTTCCCTGCTTGCTGTATTACTAAGTGCTGACCCACATCTCCTCTCCTCTCCTTAACATGGACACTTCTCCCTCAGATATGACTGTAGTCTATGTTCTGAGACAGACCCACATCACTCTTTTCTTGTAGCTTCATTTTTTTTTTTTTTTTTTAACTTTCAGCCTAGTGCAGCACTTGGTTCCCCTTCAGCCTCTCTCACTTTTCTCATCATATTCTTCACTATTCTGCAGTTCAGATCAGTCTGTCACACTGTCACATTTTCTTAGGTTACACTGTATTGTTTTCCTCATCTTCTCATTTTTCTTTAGCTTCTTCCTTTTGCTGGCAGTGCCCAGCTCCCATTCCTCTGAATAATTCCAAATGCAGAAAGGTGAAAGGGCTCATGCAGTCTTACAGAAACCTCCTAGAGGGTCTAGCAGGAATTGATGCTGTGATGACACACTATGGTGCTATCCTCCCACTTGAAATAAATATTGGGTGATGATGAGAATAAGTTCTTCCATACAGCTTATAGAAACTATCCTTCCTAACCTTTATCTTTTTTTTTTTTTTTTTTTTTTTTTTTCTGAATTTTGCAAGAAACTGTTACTTCAGGACTGACGGTTCCAAAATCATGAGAGCCAGTTTTGCTCCTTGTTTGATGAGAATTAATACTAGAGCACTGTACCCTATATATTACTACCCTATATGTTATGTAAGAGAAGTAATGGAAATTGTTTTGAATGAGAAATGCATCAGATCTGTGAGTAGAGCATCACATGTAGCCAGTCAAGACTGAGGTGCTCTGCCAAAACTTGTGTTTGACTCTGAAGTGAATCAGATCCATCTGAGAAGAAATTCTATTTAGTAAGTAAAAAGAATGGTGTATTGTGAGGTTAGATTGAAGGGATAGTAATAGAACAGCAGAGAAGTGGCAATATTCAGTATTAGAAATGACAGTGCTGAGGGGAAAATAAAGTGGTATCCTTACCTAATTTATGTATATATAGTAAATAATTATATTAAATATAGAATGTATGTAATATATGTTCATTTTTTTCTCATAAGCAAATTACACCAACACAGCTGCTGTGCTCATTAGCAGTGGTATGACCGGGTGGGAAGGTAGAAACAGAATGGGAGGAATGAGAGGAACATCTACCTAATTTTTCTTTACAGAAATTTTTGTTTCTCAGTTTCTCTAAGAGTCTGAGACTGAACAAAGCCTCAGTGACACCACACTGATTTGAAGATGTCATGTACCCCAGTCATGTATGCTTTGTGATAATCGTTTAGAAGTGTATGGCTCAAAGGCACATTTCACAGCTTCTTGTTCTCAGTTACTCACATTATAAGACTGTGACTTCAAAGGGACATCTAAAGGAAATGTTTGGAGAAAAAAAAGAGAAAGAATGTCTATTGTGTTGTGTCACCCCCCACCTTATTTTATTTTATTTTTTCCAGTTCATGATATAACAGGCTTAGGATACTTTGGTATAGCTGCTTCTCAGTAGGTTATTTTTTCCTTCTTACTTGACAAAGAACACACAGTCAGGGAGAAAACTGTGTGATCCTAATCCACAGGCAGTCATCTTAAAGTGGCTTGTCAAAGTGCAGGCAGGTGACTTTCATAGTATAAGCAGGCTCCTTGGGACAAGCTGGAATGATGTCCAAGGTAGTGACTCTCAGGCTTTTTCACATCAGGACTCATAAAGTAAATAAGGAAAGTCTCTGAAAGTTGTTGGTGTCCTTCCAGTCTTTAGGCAACATCTTTGAGATGATGTTTCCTCCTATTTCTAGGTGCAAATGATGTTCAGTTCTAATTCAGTCAATTTCAAAATATTCAAGTTGTTTTCTTTTTTTTTTTTTTTTTTTTTTTTTTTGGAGTGGGGGAGAGATAGAGGAAGGGGAAGACAGACAATGTAAAAAACATACATACATTAGGATTAGATTTTTTATATATTTTTAATGAGTTTGGGATCTTTGTGGTTTAGTCTGAGAAATATAATACAATGATATTGAATGGTTGATACACAGAATGACACTGAATGGTTAAAACACAGACACTTTTGTTTGTAGGGAGAGGTAATAGAGAGGTTTACAGTCAGGTTAATGTTTAACCTCCTAGGTTTTCTAATGTTATGGTTAGAAAATGCCCTTTAAATTTAATTATCTGCTTCTTTACATTTACTATTTCACAAATGAACATTTTAAAATGTCAGTCATCTCTCTTTACAGACATCTATAATAATTTTGTATCCACTCATAATGATGCTGGTCATCCTAAGTAAATGCCACTCAGCCCACCATGCCATTGACAGCATCATTTATTCTCTTCTTAATTGTCTGAGGTTTGCATAATTCAGACCATGTAATTCAAGGTATGCTTTCTTCTTTACCTCTCTAAACATTATAAACAATTCAAATCTTAGCAGATTGTGATTTTTCATCTAAATGATGACCATTTTAATAAACCAAGTAGTAAAACTCTTGGTAGCTATTTTATATTGTCCTGAGAAAATAATTATTCCAGAAAAAGATCTAAAGTAAAAGTTGATTCTATGCAGTTATTAATGTTTTGACAAATAGAAAATAAATCTCCGGAAGTAACTTAGTTTGGCTTCTGCATAAGATACAATATATTATCTGAATACCTCATCTTAATACCAGCTTAATAACCTGCTGCCAGTACATTTTCTGTATTGTCATATCAGTTTCTTAGATATTTGGAAGAACATTTAACATTATTATTATTATTATTATCATCATTATTATTACTTTTGTTGTTGTTATTATTATTCCATGGGGGATTTTGTGAGGGTCTGCTGTTTCTGAAAACAGGTGCAACAGAAACATGAAAATGGCATTGGCTTGACTGTGTGATAAGGTTGGTCCTTACAGGAATAGATGGCAAGGAAATATTTATCAACACGGTATCCAATATTTATCAAAATGGTGTCTAACTTCCTGCCTCATGTTACCAGCTTACAGTCCATGCTGACTGTCATCATTAGCTAGGTGATCAATGGAGAATGACAGCACAACTAGGTAAAAAAAATGCATATCTTCCTAATTCTCATACTCCTGCATGAGATGTTTCCTGGGGGCCTGGGAACCCTCTGCTGAGATGGAAAGGAAAGAAAGACTGGTACCATGGCTGCTTTATTTGCTCCAATGGTCTTGCGTATGTTTCTAAGACTTCACACAAGAGATGTCTTATTTATTCACAGAAGTTGGAAACAGGCAAAGGACAAAAAAGGTAAGGGATGTGGAAAAATACAGCACAATTCCTTACTTACACATTACAAAGAAGTGCATTAATTCTCTCTTTTATTACCTTCATGGTAGGTATTACAAATATGTAATCCATTTAGATCAAAGATAGCATAGTTGAATTATATTACATGTGCAAATAAAGTCAAGCACCCAAAAGATGGCTTTCCCAAATAACACTATTATTCCTGGTAACAAGATAAATGTCTTTTCTAGCTACTCCTGTTGGGTCTTGTGATTTACTTTATTTATGCCCCATACTTTTACACAATCTGTTTATAATGAAACATGGCAACACAGTTCATGATTATTTTCAACTACTGATTTGGCAAAAAGACAAAGAGAACAGAACTCTTACATTTTTCCTGGGAAAATCTCTCCTTGCTGTCTTGTAGTCTTCACAGGTGAAGGTGGTTTGATGCTCTACATCAATGGCTCAGTGCTCCAGACAGTGAGAAACTGATGCAATTTGACCTGAACTAAACAGAACCAATATGCTTTAAATTCCTGTATAAATACGCATGGACTTCAAACTCAAATAGCAGTTTGAGTTTGAGGCATTCCATTGAATTTTTTATGTCCCTGTTGCCCACAGATTGAGATACCTTCTGTTCTTTCAATAGTGGGAACGAGGATGATTTCTGAGAACAAGTAAATAACAATCCAATGTATTCTGATACAAAGAGTGTATTGGTATTTGGCTAGGAATAACGGCAACATAGTAAAAGGAGGAAAAGTTCGTGGCTTTCATACTAATGTTTGGTTTTCATAGTTATGTTTTGCAGTCTCCTGTGGTCAGAAAGTGGTTTAATCTGCCCGTGTTTGCTATTGTTGGTATAAAAGTCAAGCTTATAAAGTAAATGTGGATGGGTGAGCCAAAAGCTTTTATTTTACAAGGACATCTACAGGAAGTGATGAGGTGTTTCAGATTTTACTTTCTGCAAATGAAGCTCAGAAAACAATGTTTGGGGCTTATAATCAAGCTCACAAAGGTATTGATGATAAGGAACAACAAGAAGTTTAGTACTTCATTTTAGATAAACCGTTCATATTTAGGATATGCACATATGACTGTCTTAAGCCGATGAACTCAAGAACTGTCTTAAGCCTATGAACTCAAGAGCGCTCACGGCAATATGTCATTTCTTGTTCCTGAACAGCCAAGACATGCTGTTTTGGGGCTTCACCTCTTTCATCCCCTTGGGGCCCAAGAAAGGCAAGTAGAAAGTCTCCTGGGAGAAAAAACAGATGAAAGTTTTCTTTCATATAGAACATAAAAGAAAACTTGAATGAGAGATTGTTGTGAATAAGCTATGCTTGTCTCCCCCTGTCCAGGCAGTTTAAAATCAGGACTGAGGTTTAAAAAGTGTTTTGAATGTCTGTGAGTATATTTCTAAATGCTTTTGTCAGCTATGAAAGAATCATCCCACACGATTTGGCCTCACCACTTTGAGTGGGTAGCAGTGTTCTGACTCTGATAGGTCTGTTTCCTTCAGAGTGAGACATTGGTGATACAAGGCAAGTGCTTGCAGGTGAAATTTCCTTATTTATAGAAGCCCTTTCCGTTTCCCTCACCAGGGCCAATAGGAGCACTAACAAAGTCTGTTTCTGGCAGGCACCCTGCAGGGATATCTGTGACCCAGAAGCTCTCTTGGTTTCCATGAAAATCACTCAAAAATGAACATCCATCTCTACCCAGGCACAGCCTTTCCTTGCCAGCTCAGTTCTTGAGACTGCAGTTAAGTACATCTCTCAAAATGTGGATTTACCCCTGTGTACTTTGCAACAGGAAGCCTTGGGGAAGGACCTCATTAATCAGATAGGCTCCTGTGTTCTATTCATTGAACTTCAAAGATTGGGTCTCATCCCTCCTGACATTAACATGGTTTGTCATTATCTTTGGGGCCAATGGGCATCTTCTGTCCTGTGGTTTTCTTTAGTACTTGCTAGCTTCTAATACCTTAATTTGAACCAAGCATGGTATGATGAGCCACTGTGCAATTTCACTGAATTTATGAGTGGGTTTCATCTGGGATTGTCTCTTGTACAGCTGGGCAGTGCCTTGCACAGCAAGTTCCTTACACTGTCTGAAGTCTCTTGCTATTACCGAAGTAACAATTAGAGAATAATAGTGTTCATAACTTGTAAGTCATAGCAAAGGTATACAAAGAGACGTAACCTACAAAAGAGTTTCATATGTACTTGTCTCAAACTACAAGTATAATTATAGTTCTTAAAAACATCCATGACTTGTCTATTCAGAAGATACCCATGTGCCTGTTCCTCTCATAGGGCACATGTAGAAAATCTGTGAACAAAGAGCAAATGCATCCTGATGTTAGAGATCTCTGGCATATATTTTTTGTTTGTTTGTTTGTGTTGTTGTTGTTATTATTATTATTTATTTATTTATTTATTTATTTATTTATTTTTCCCCACGTGGTGGTAAGATTCTTTTATTTTCCTTCCTTCCTTCCTTCCTTCCTTCCTTCCTTCCTTCCTTCCTTCCTTCCTTCCTTCCTTCCTTCCTTCCTTCCTTCCTTCCTTCCTTCCTTCCTTCCTTCCTTCCTTCCTTCCTTCCTTCCTCTTACAGCCTTGCCATTTTTTTTCTTATTCTATTTTCTTGGCTATCTCCTCATCCATTTTTTTATTCAAAGACCTGCTATAACACCAATACTGGCCATAGCTGCCCCAGAAAATACAAAAGGTGGTTACAGATAACAGCTATTAAAACAAATATTTTTCATGGTTTCTTAAGAAGAACCTTTACAGCCAAAGATAGAAAATCAAAACCCCACAATTCCTGAAAAGTATGATCTGTCTATCCGTGCATGTGTTTGTATGGAATGCAAATTTATATTCTACTGTAGTTTTATAATTTTATAATTCCTTTTTGTCCTCTACTGATATATTTATTGATATAGTTTATCTGTGATGCATCGTTTTACTGTTTATATGTCTTCTTGTCATAATGAACAGAAGGGGATTTGGACAGAACTGTGAATATTAGACAAAGGATAGCAAATCCAATGTATTCCAAATTATACTGGCTAATTAACAATAACCAGTGTTTCCATCAGAAAGTGCACACTTGTTGAGTGTGAAGCATCTCTGATGTCTGTTTCTCTGTATTGTTTATTTTTGAGATTCAGAGAATTAATCTGAGGTCTGTCTGTACCTAACAACGCTCTCTGTTCATAAAAAAAAATACACAGTATTTGCTTGCATTAGATTCACCTAATCTAATCTGCAAACATGCTATTTTTGTACAAGTTTGTATTCTTAAGAATGAGTTAAATATCAGGGTGATTATGAAAACAGCAGCTGACAGGAGAATATTACAGAATTTTTGTGAAGTGAGTTGTGAATTTCTGCACATCAACATTGGCAATGAAAGCCTGCCTTGGAGAGTGCTGAGAGTAGGGGTCTACTGTATAGGCTACATTACTCATCCAAACACCAGTTTCAGAGTCTGAAGTCCCATGGTATATTGCCCTGAAAAAATCAATAGGTCAAAACCACTGTGCATGCCAATAGCAAAACTTCTGTTGCTCTTGGTATGTTCAGGATTTTTCTACCAAAAAACAAACAAACAGACAAAGCAGAATCGGTATCTGTGGATAAGTCCTGGTTCATTGTTTTATTGGATCCAGAATTATATTCCTGTGTTCTTTACTGTAAACTACCATGGGATCATGTTTTCTGTTCATCACTTAGGGGAAAAGTCTTTCTTTGGTACACCCTTTGTAACATTCATAGTGTTGAACCAAGCGCTTCCTGCTTCCGAAAGATAGCACTCCCCTTTCTCACCTTAGCATAAGGTCATACAAAACTACTGAGGGCCGTGACTGTTGTCAAGAAGTTGTCAGACATAAGTTCAGGCAAAACAAAACTGCAAAGCAGAAGGCTGGGTTGAGGGTTGAGGCTCAATGTGCTCATGGGTATGCCAGAGCTGTAGATGCAGTCTACTTTGTAGGCTTCTTTTTTTCAAGAGTATTTACTGGACAATGCTTGCCCACTTTTAAGCACCTGTTGCAGATCACCTGGCTGGCAATTGCAGTTTGTTTATGGTCAAATGGATCTCTACGTATATAATCATTTTAAGTCATAAAGCAATGTGGAATCCTTAGCTGATAAAAGCATTTTGTGAATGACAGAGGATAGCAAAAACACCATAACAAAGGACATAGTAATAACAAGAACAGACGTGATAAGCAGCAGAACAACTAAGGAATAAAATTCCATCTTTGTAATTCACCTGTTCTACGGAGAAGATAGGGAGAACAGACATGCCTTTATAAATTGGGAATTAAAACTGAGGAATTAGCTGCAAGGATCAGAGCTACTGGAATGAAATGGAAATATCTCATTTACTGCAAACAGAAGTGAGAAAAATTGCATAACTACCATGGGCAAGTGTTTCTCTGAATTAAAATAAATAAATAAATAAATAAATAAATACTGAGTGAATTGGACAAAAGAACAAATAAATAACAGGAAAATATTCTGAACTCCCTCACCTCCTTCCTCCCTCCTCCTCCCCCCCACCCCCCCCCCCCCCAAAAAAAAAAAAAAAAAAGGAGAAATAATATTCCCTGTAGTAGAAACATTAGTACTAGATTCTGACTTTTCTTGTGTTCCTTTATGCTACCCCTGTGGTGTAAAGTAATGGAAAAGCTGCCAGGCAACTAAATATTCTTACCCTGCTGGAAAATCTCTGGGTGGCATAGACCTAATGCTTAAAAAACACTTAAAATATGAATAACTTCAAGATACCACAGGTGGCCACTTCTAATAGTTTAACACAAAGGGCACTAATTAAAGTCCTCTCTGTGTAAAAGGAAAGACACAAGGCAGTGGTATATATGTTTTACTCAAAATAAATAAATAAATGGAGACTACAGGAAATTTCTAAGACACTTGATGGATTGGAGATTGGGTCTTACACTTCAGTCACTGAACCCATACACAGCAGCAGAGGTAATGTAATATTCCCAGGGGCAGCTGTGCTTTGCTCTGCATCTAGCAGAGATGTCTAGTCCAAAAATATTTTTGTCCTGTTGGAGATGCATCTTAGAAAGTAATTTGAGAGCAAGCCATAGGTAGGTCCAAAATCAGGAATGGAGGATATACCATTTGATATCCTGAAGAGCACAGCACATGAGGGAATGTTAAGGGGCTTGTTCAGCATAGAGGAGAGATGGCTTTAGGGTAACCTGATAGAAGCCTGCCAGTACCTACAGGAAAGTTACTGAAAAGATGGAGCCAGACATTTTATAGTGGTGCAAGGTGGGATAATGAGAAATTGGGATAAGGTTTTAATGGGATTTAAGGAGAAATTCTTTCATCATGAGGACAGTAAAGCAGTGTACCAAGTTGCCTTGAGATGTACAGCCTAATCTCTGGAGTTTTTCAAGCTTAAATGGGTAAAATCCTGAGCATCCTGGTCTGAGTATGTCACTGACTTTGCTTTGAGCAGGAAGTAGGAAGTGGAGATCTCTAGATGCTTCTTCCACCTGAATTAGTGCCTCTGTATTTATGTGATTCTAAGATATGCTATGAAGTTCACAGGTACAATGAGTCAGGGAAGCAGGAACACATTTCGTCTTATTTAATATGGAGTCAGATAATACAAATGCAACCCACATGATTGTACATAAAACAGTGTAGGAGTCTGACAAAAACACGCTACAGAGTAAAAATGAATCAGCATAATTCAGATCCTTGGCTTAATATTCAGAGGGGACACAAAAATCAAGGCTCCCTTAGTATTGGAGCTGCACTCTAACTGTTCTAGGGTTTTCTCAGAGGTACTTACCAGCCTTTAGCCTCCATTCCAGGATATATGCTAATTCCTAGGAGCTGAAGATAACAGATAGATCACAGAATCAGAAACAGTGTCTACTTGTCCTGATTTCCTTATCTCTGACCTGTTGTTGATTACCAGTTGCCTACTGCAACAAGTCTGAAAGAAAGGGACCCTCAGGATGGATATAAAGGCCCATGGAGGGTGATTTTAAGGAGCACAGATCAGACTCACAGATCTGCCTCACTTCCAGATTTTTCCCGGTGCAAGACACAATATGAGTGGAATATCTACAATGGCAATGAATCCTTATGCTGGTGATCCTCAGCCACAAGAGTAACTCCTCAGGCACAACAGCTCACATTAAAGTAAATTGTCTTTAAGCACAGGTGCAACAGACCCTACACTTGCCCTTAGCCCTTTTTTTCTTTCCTTGCCCTACTGCAAGTTAACATACATGTTGTAAGAAAGCAAATGGGAAGTTTCTAAACTCTGCACTGTCTTCCAAACAAGCACTAGCTTATGTATAAACTACAGAAATGACTAATTTAACAGGCCTAATGGGCTTACAGAATACTGGTGAATAGAATCAAACAGCCAACCCTCTCCATCTCTATTATATTATGTGTATCTTTTCCCTCCCTTCCAAATTACTTTTATCAGTAGCAATGACAGCTGTCCATCTCTGGCCCCAAACATACAAGCCTTGAAGGACCAGCTGTTTCCTCCCTAAGTATAATGGCCTTGACATGAATGCACTCTGCAAAGATCATTTAGCTTAGATGCATTTTCCAGTGCAAAGGCTCATCACAGAACCATTGAGGTTGGTCACATACAGTTCAGCCACAGAGGCTTGCAGGAAAGTAGCCAGACTTCTTGTATTATCATGTCAACTGTTAACATGATTCTTCCGATTTTCATCCATCAACAAATTGGAAGAGGGTATACAGATTCACTCCATTTATATTATAGTCCAAAAATGATACTGATGTTCAGGGAATAGATACCTCCATAATTAGTTCAGCTCTAATTACACCAAGGGCAGATTAGAACATTTTTTTTACAGAAATATAACCTGCAAAATACTCGAGAATGAAAGAACTTGCAGGGTGTCAGGACAGAACCACTATATTAGAAGGGATGATGATTAGAAGGCATTGACTACAACGACATAAAGCTTTGAAGGAACAAGGATTTTGAAACAAAAGCAAAGACAGGTTAAACTTGTCTGGAATTAGTTTCTGTCCCTGAAAATTGTTGGTTCAACACATCACCCCTAAAACCAAAGTCACCTCAGGCACCTGAATACTAATGTCTACGGCAAGCAGCTTCTCCATTTCATTCCTCCTTCTGTCCATTTTATCTTTATCCCCCACTCTAAGTTTCTCTTACAATTCAGACTTGAAAGATCTACAGGGCCTGGGTGGTTTCTCACTCAGAACTGCACAGTGCCAAGCAGAAGAGGTCTTCAAGACACTAGAACTTCATGGCATGCCACAGCTGAAGGTACTGGATGGAGTGGGAGGTATGTTCACTTTTTGTTTGTCTCTTTTCAGGCTGGACATCTAGTGAAATGGGCTTTCCTATTGATACACAAAGCCTCTGCTTGCTGAGATCTGGTGAGATTTTGGGACACATCTCTGATGGTAGGCATTTCCATGCCTGCTTATGTAGGCATACATAACTTTTACTAAGGGAGGACAAAAATACTCAAAGATAAAGGAAAAAGCAGGGTTTGAGAAAGGAGTGAGGGAAGGTAAGAGGATTCATTTAATGCAGTGGAGCTGAGCTAAAACCTGGATCAAAGCCATGAAATGATACAATGAAGTTGGTGTGAGTCTGGCAGAACTGGCTCAAGTAAGACTGTTAAATAAGAAGTGATTCATGCTTATCATTCTACTTCTCCTTCATCTTTATGAGTGAAAGGTAAGTGAGCCCTCATTCCATACTGCTATGTTCAGTGAAACAGTAAATAAGGAAGTGTTGAGCTTCACTTGTAATATAAAGAACTGGCAAGAGCCTGACAGATTTGCAATGTTTTCCCTACAAATGGCAACAAAAACCAAGAAGCCCCCTACTTCCATCTCCATAATCTCTTCAATCCTTACATACTAGTGCCTCACCTACTGTGAAATGAGGGACACAGGCACTTTGATAAATGGATTGTAAAGTTGTTTTTCTTCACTGTAGCTTCTTTAAACACCCTCGTATTCTTATCCAATATGCAGCTTTGTAACTTCTGCCTCAACTGAATTCCCAGTGAATCACCACAAGGGGAATTCAGTCCCCCGCAGAGAGGGTTGCTGCAGAGTTGTCTCTTTTCTCCCTGTCTGGGCAAAATTAGGCCAGTCACACACAGTGTTTGATCAATTTACTGGAAGATAAAGCCTCACAAGTCTAGTTTTTAAAAATGAACTTCCAGCCTGTACCAGAGCTAGATTCTAGTATCTCTCAGCTTTTCTATGTGTTAGATATCTATTCTGCTTAAGCATTTCTGTAAGCACCATTGAATGATTATATACATTTTCAGATACATGTATAATTCAATAATATCTGGTCCTAAGCTTGAAAATAAACCTCATGTCATCAGTGGATCTGCATATGATCAGAATCACATTTCAGACTGCCCCAAAGGACCCGTGCAACATATAATATCTATAAAAGTGTAAAATGGAAGTGTTCTGGGACATTTTCATCCAGTAAAAAAGCATTGAGGAATATCAGAGGGAAGGCAATATGGGTAAAAAAAAAAAAAACAGACAGGAAAATTATCCTAGTTTTTCTAATCAGATTCTAAAAGAAGGCTTTTACCACACAACTGTGTTGTTAGTTTAATTCTCTTCTTAATATTTTAATTCATCTTTAAACTGTGGAACTAGCAAAAACATTTGCTTTCAGCTTTTTCTGAATAGCAAGAAAAGATTAATTTTGTGTATTTGCAGAAGAAGGCTAGTTAATTATTAAGTTTTAATTTTGAGGAGACATTTGAATATAATTGTAATAACAGACACTCACAAACCCGGAGAAGATTTTTCTCCTCGATGACAGCACATCTCAGACAGTGTTTTAAGAGGTCAGCTCATGACTCATCCAGAAGACAATTTACCTCATTACTTTATGCAAGACTTTTCAATACATTTTTTTTTTTTTTTTTTTTAATGAATCCTCCATAACTTAGCAATGGTGAAAACAAAGATTTAAATCTTTTTTATTTTATTGTGTACTCACAGCTAATTCTATATGTTGTACAGGTATTTTAAAATGTAGTTTCTTCTTAAATCTTTTCCACTGCACTTTCATCCTTTGTCAAAATCGCTAATATGTATTTAAATAAATCTTATATTTCACTAAACACTTTTGAAATTGCCTGAGATATTCATATGAAGAATAAAAACAAACAAACAAACACTAAGGTACAACAATTATATAAATTTTGATTTGAATGTTCCAGATAAGAAACTATAATGTTTTGCTATTCCAGTCCTGAAGAAGGGTAAAGATCATTGCCTCTAGAGGAGCTGCACCTATCCTATACGTAGACAGAAACATGCAAGGGTAACCACCACCCTTCATCACCCACAGTGTAAATGAATCTTGTCATACACTTCCACACCCCAGAAGGGGCTTATAGATTTAACACCTTGAAATCATGATCTTGGATTTACCAGATCTCATTTATTTTGAGAAAGTGGTCTCTGCAGGGCAGCTGCTGTGGGAAAAAATGTCTTTCTGTAACCTTAAGTGTTATCTAGAATGACAGCTTGCACTGGTGACTTTCTTTCATAGGAAAGCATCATGTGATCATTTTACCTGGCTTGCCTCTGTACTTTTATCACTGAAATGTTTGATCATAAATTATATTTGTTTGGAATGGTCTGGTGTATACTGAAATCTTTTTTTTTTTTTTTTTAACCAGTATTTTTATGAGGTATTCCTCCACTGCCTTCCTGAAAAAGTTAAGTTTTCAGCTGCTATGCATAGTGTATGTGACAAGCAGCCATTGGTGATGAAAGAATAGCATAAAAGATGGAGATGGGAACCTGATGGAAAGAGTGTGAAGAATGATTGTGTCTCCGTAGGGCAGAGAGAAGTTTGGGATGATTTAGTGCCAGATATGCAGTAAGGAGCCTGAACTTTCTGGAGGAGAGGAGCAAAATTATGGTAAGGAGTGGTAATCTTGGGGTGAACAGAATGAAGAAATGGTAAGGAATATGCTAGACGACAGAAGAACCAAAGTAGGAAAATAGTAGAAGACAAAGAAATCAAAACAAACCAAAACAAAACAAAACCAAGAAATAGTGCGGTAAAGCAGAGCTGAAAGCTAGAGATGTTATGTTACATATAGCAGAAGAAACAGGTCGGGAAGAAAATAAAGAGTGAGACAAAGCTTTAAACTAGATTTTAAAACTATGTTATTGGTTTATGGCTAGTTTGTACAGCTAGCAGGGTATGCTGTTATTTTTGATTATAGAAAGGGTAGTGGATGATACTTGCACAGATAAACAAATGCTTAAGTCTTTCCCTTAAATAAAATACAATAAAATAAAAATAATAAAAAAGTTAATCCCAACCCCCTAAATTATGTTATTATTATCAAGATAGTACAGCCAATTAAATAAATTAAGAATTTCTGGAATCAAAGCTACTTTCACATCCTTAAATCAGTCTGTATGTAGACAGACTCAGTGACATTGTGTTATGCAGGTTTCCAATATGTTAATACTGAGGAACAGAGCAAACCCAAGGGAGCAAAATTTAGGTATACTGGAACTAGTACTGGGAGAATAGCTGGTATTTATGTAACAAAACTCTAGGTCTATATCCAGTATGATGCTTGCATTGTAGAGACTATCAGGACCTAACTTCTCATCATTACTCATTCACAACATTTGCTGTCTTTTAGAAAAGATATTGCAAAGCATAATGAGCCACACAGAAGAAGAACAAAAATATCATAAGGAATTTCTACTTTTCTTGATCAATTATAATATGTTTTGACAACACTGGGTTAGTAGTTTTTAACACAGATACCAGCTAGACTGTGTCATCATTAACACCTCTCTTTTGCTTCAAAAGATCTAGCAGGGAACACAGTTATGGAAAAACTCCCATGAATGTCTATACATTCTGACTCATTAATTCATCCATTTTCATAACTGGTCCTCTGATGACATTTGAAAGAACTACTGAAAATATTCTAAACACATTTGCTTCCCTAAAGATTGTTTTATGCAAACTGCAGTATGTTCCATCATTTGTACCCACTAAGCTGTGCACTGACTCTCTGTTCTGTCATTTGCTATCCTCCCTGGAGATTAGCAAAGAAAACGTATTTAGCATTTGAAGACTCCACTGGGCTGCTTTCAAAGTAGGCTTTTTTTTGTTGTTGTTGTTTTGTTTTGTTTTGTTTTGTTTTGTTTTGTTTTTGTTTTTTCTTTCTCATGGCCATTTTTTCTACTCACAAGAAAAATCTTTCCTTCTGGAGCAAACTTTTGAAACACATTCTGCATGATATTCACTTTTCCTCTCAGTCTCTGCTTCCAATTTTGTAGACATTCAGGAAATTAAAAGGACAGTTCTGAGACCTGAATTACCATGGTGGTTAAAAGATGTTTAAGAATTGTCTTATCACATAGTTAGTGTTCTCTGGTTTCAGAGAGTTTTCCTTACATTTATCTACTATTTCTGCAAATATTTGTACAAACATTCTGAAGAGCTCTCTGAGTCCAGCAAAAAGACCCTAAAACCAAGAACTCCCGTCTGTCTCTTGTAACTGATAGATGTCGTGTCTCTAGTTCCAGTCCTCCATAATTAACTAATGAACTAATCCCAATGAACTAAGGCAGCTTATTTATTTATTTATTTATTTTCAAAATGATACTTGTGCCTTATATTTGTTGAACTTTCACATCATACCAGTTCTTTTCACTTTTTCTACCTGTTACTGAAACAAGTAAACTGAGGCACCAGATATCTGAGGGAATCTATTACCTGTAACCCTCCGTTATCTGCAAGTACATGGCTGCAGCATTCAGCAGTGCAAGTAGTGTTCTCTGATCACTGACCCACTCACTTAGATCTTTGTCGCATCAAATAAAAAATGCCTGGTAGAAAACCATTAGGCTAGTTCCTCCTTCCACCTCTGCAAGCCTTTCAGGTATTGTATGAGCCAGGGCTCTACCATTCCTTGTTCTCCTGTTATTGCTCGCCAGTCTGCCAGACTGTGCTGGGAGTCTACCAGCTGAAATTCCTCAACAAATCCACTGTCTACTTCTCATGTTATCTACTACTTAATATGTCAGAAGGATTTTAAACAGGTTGCCTTATCAAAGTGCTCTTTCACTTTGTGTTACATGTTCAAAAAATATTTGATTTCTGCATGGAAAAAAACTTATTGCACTTTTGTTTTAAAATCTTTTTTTTTTTTTTTTTTTTTTTTTTTTTAACACTTGGATTATTTCATTCCTTAACACTGTTATAAATACAGGAAATAGCAGAATATCAGGTTAACGTACTTCTTAAATGGAGAAACTCACACCTTTCACCTTTACCTCATCCAGATACTTTTCTAGTAGCCTCACATGACTGTGTGACAGAGACTACTTTGTTTTGGTTAAAAGGATCTGGTGTAAGTGCACCTTCAGAAGGAACATAAAATGCATCAGAAACTCAATGAAGCAAGGGAAAAAGATAGAAACTGGATCACCAGCCACCACAGTTTCTAATTTCATGGCAACACTGATGATGATATACTATGCGCAAGAATAAGCAGGCTAACTTTTTTTTTAGTGCATTTCCATGGGACATATGAGAGGTTTTATTCATTCCAGTCTAACTTTTTCTCAGTATGGTGGATTTTGGAATCAACAGAAAAGAATCCATTCTGGATGGTCTCAAGAAATTGTAGTCTGCTGCATTCATCATGTGCCTTTGAGCATTATTTCGTATTTTTCAACAATGTGGTACTGCCTGTCTTCAGAAAAATCCAGGCATTGATAATACATGCTCATTATTACTGTCAGTGCCATGTATCAGTTTATGAGGCAATCAGTATAAAAATGGAGACACATTGATATTTGAATAATGTCTGATAGTGGTTTTGACATGTTAGGAACAGCTGACAATTATCTAGGACTTCTGAACTCTGGATTTGGCCAGCACACCTAGTTCTGTTGACTTGATTTCTTGTTTGTCAGAACTACATACAAAGCTTTACAAATTGGAAATAAAATTACTTTCAATTTTTTTTTTTCTTGAAAGAGGGGAACATATATGGCAGGACATTGCAAATGAGATGTGTGATGTATGTCAACTTAGAGATTTCCTTTCTGTTGGGAAGCATAACTAAGCCTACTACCTTTATCATTTAAAATCACTTCTGCATTGAAGGTAACAGTGATGATAACTGCCTTATGGATATTTTCAAACTCGTGAAGGGTGAGAAATGAACAGTCTCCTTTTGTGATGTTTCATGAACCAACCCAGGGTTCTCCACTCTGGTATAATGAAAATAAATGATAAGAAATAAAGAAATAAAGAGTAAGGAAATTTGGAAGTTAAAGTGAAGAGAAATCCGGAAAAAGTCCTTGCCCATAGATAGGAATAAAAGCTATGCATGTGGAATGTAATCATGACAGAGGAACACAAGCCTAGATATGTCAGTACACAGTTCAATATCTGTTTGCTAGCAACAGTTACTGGTTAATTACTGGAGAACAGCAGAAGAATGGAAGAGAGAAGTTTCATAACTAGACTGGCTGAGTTCAGTAGTGGTAGCTAAGTTAGCAGCCTAATATTCAGTTTTATAATGTATAAAGATAAAGAGGTCCTTTCACAGAGATTTGTACTTCAGAGCTCTCAGTTAACACCCTAAAGCCTTTATCTCCTCTCTCTTAGGGTTCTAACCCAAGGACCTCAGCTAGGTGTCTGAAGATGTGAAGCATGAATCCCCACCATGCCAGAAAAATAATTACAGAATGGTAGAATGGCTTGGGTTGGAAGGACCTTAAAAATCATCTAGTTCCAACAACCCTGCAATGGAGATAGATGCCACCCACTAGACCAGGTTGCCCAGGACCTCATACAACCTGGTCTTTAACACCTCCAGGGATGGGGCAGCCACAGCTTCTCTTAGCAACCTGTTCCAGTGCCTCACTGGAGTGAAGCACATATGAGTGAAGAATTTCCTCTTAACATGTAATCTAAATCTCCCTTCTTTTACTTTAAAACCAATTCCCCTTGTCCTATCATTTTCTGCATGAGCAAAAAGTTTCTCTTCATCTTTTTTATAAACCCCCTTTAAGTATTGAAAGGCTTCAATGAGGTCTCCCCCAAACCTCCACTTCTTCAGACTGAACATCCCCAGATCTCTCAGCCTTTCTTCATAGAAAAGGTGCTCCAGCCCTCTGATCAACTCTGGGGCCCTCTTCTGGACCTGGTTTACATCCTTCTTGTTCTGGGGGCCCCAGACTATGTCATTTAGTCTTTGCTATCCAGTTGTATCCTAGGGAGCATTTCAGGCTCTCATCTTTGTCTCATCTTCCTTCTACGACTTATTGTGCAACATCATCTGGAAGAAACTGACAGTCAATCAAGTATGTTATAAATACTTTGAAATGAATGGTGTAAACAATATGGCAATGACACTGACCAGCCAGCCTCCCTTGTGAAATGCTTTTTATTATGTTCAGCTGCAAGTATCAGTTCTCTAATGCTGATTATTTGTCTTGTGCTGGCTTGCAAATCATATCTGCATGCACTCATGGTCTCTTGGGGATAGAGAGACCCAGCAGTGACCAGCTCATGGCAAATAAACTGTGTCATAAAACTGCAAGGGTTCCCCTGTAATTTATTCACCCAACTTTTTGTTTTGTTTCTATGGAGGAGACAACTGCAACTGGATGTTCCTCAAACACATTGCCTTGGCATGTCAGGCTGCCATGCATCACTTGTTTGAGATGTTAGAGTAGTAGCAGGGGGACTAAGGGTAGGGAATAAAAACTATAATATAATCCAAACAGTGTGCAGTGGTGCCATAGTTGAAGGTAGATATGGGAAAATGAGGTTTAACTGCTGCTTAAGAGAGCAGTGTAAATTTGCTGTTATTCTATTAGTGTAGTAAGTTACACCAGGGAGGGAGAAAGGTATATTTGTGTGTTGTGTGGGGGGCAGGGGAACAAACAAATGAGAAAAATTCAAGGCAATGCTGTAGAGGATAACAGTAGAAATTTCTATGGAAGCAGTTGCTCAATTTCTCACTCTGAGTCAAACTGAAACAAGAGGTCAGTGAACACAGTGATGGCAGCTGTGGTGACAGCTTAGTGTCTATTTCAATAAGAAGCGAAGTGACTTTGACCTGTTCAGTCTTTTGACATGAAGAAAAAATGCCTTGATTTTTAGCATTTAAACAAGTGTCTAGTTCTAGAAAGGTCAATAAACCTTTCTGGATAATGTATTTCAGAAACCCAAATCAGGCCATCTGTTTAATCTCAAATTCTAAAACAGATACTTCTAAAACTTCACAATATTTACATCTTTTAATCCTGGCACTACAGCAGGCAGAAGGTTTTTCCTATTTACTATAGAAGCTTTCCTTCTTCTTGTCTGTCTTTTGAATCATGAAAAGTTCCCTGTGAGAAAAGATTCAAGCATCCCTCATTTCATACCCTGATTGAATTATAGTTTTCACTACCTCAAAAGTTAGCTTAAAAGCTCCCTGTTGTACAACAAGTAAGTGATTAAATAAGAAAATAAGTAATTTAACTAGAAAGGAAAGAAAAACTGCACCACAATATTTACCACAAAGTACGCTAAACAATTGTTTCCAATCTATATAGTGGCTACACCAAGTTAATATACTTCTCTCTAAACATTTCAGATTGAAATGTTGTTCACCTCTTCTGCATTTACCAAGATTTATTTAGTTTACCTACTGAGAGATCAGAGACTGTCACTGTTTACCTTGGAGAAACAAAAAGATACACTGTGGTGTAGTGGTCACATGAAAGACACCCCGTGTCAGACAGAGGTCAAATTGAGCATTTATTTTGCCCCATCCCTCCCAAACAGACGGACTTTAGAGAAATTTGAAACTGTATGTATAAGAAAGTGATACAAGAAGATGGATTTTCACATCCTGCACACACAGCTGCAGAGCTCACTGACACAAGACAGGTTGAACATATGTGCTCGTAATAGGTATATGCTAAATGATCATAATACGAGGTTGCAATGTGAAGGAGGAGATGTCATGTTGGCCTTCTAACTCACTCACCTGTGTGTGGATTTCAAGTTTTAGGATAATTTCTAAGCATTCTAACTTACACAGATTTTGTTTGTTTGTTTGTTTTTCATCTTTGTTTTATTTATTTATTTATTTATTTTGTAATAGAAACTGTTCATCTCAGCATTTATTTAAAAGATTATGGTATCTCTGATAAGATTCTTTGAAGCACTATTGGACAGGACTAGAGAGAAGATTACAAAGTCATTGGGCAACACCTGTGTTCCCTTAGGCCAACAACACTGTTTGGTTAGCACAATGTGTGCTGGATCACCCATGACCATGCACATCTTTCAGCCTTTGTTACACCATTGGATCTCCCAAAGATGTAATTCTATGGAAAAAATGTACTTGCCCTCTGCATCCTTGAGTGCTCTAGGGACCTCAGATTGGTCTTACTATGAGGATGAGGCAAGAAGGCTTGAAGAAGGTAACGTACTGGCTTTGTAGCTAAGAGTATTTACACTGACATAATTGCAATTATCAAGAGTGCTGAAAGGATGTGTCCAATATATAATTTGAGGTAATGTTTGGCAATTTCAGTAATATGAATCATGAATCATTCATTAACTGAATAATGCTTTTTATTAGTTAACATTAATTTTAAGATGTTCTCTGCTATTTTATTGTGTAATTTAAGGTCACCAGCTTTATTTTATGTATATGGTCTTTTCTGAAAGTAGTAGGACTGGCTTTTTCCTGGGCGAACGGGCGGACGAGAGGTGGTCTGCACACGCAGGATCAGTGGAGGGGCATATTGGGAATGCTGGGAAAAATTGGCAGTTGGCTGTCAGCCGTTGAAGAGAGCAGGTTGCTTGTACTGTGAACACCTGTCGAAATGCCTCATCACGGAGAATCATGGAGCGTTTACTGGAGCAGCGATACGCGATCAAATTTTGTCTAAAGCTTGGTAAAACAGGCAAAGAGACTCACAACATGATTAAGGAGGCCTACGGTGATGCTGCCATGGGTAGATCGGATGTTTTTGAGTGGCACAAGCTGTTCCGAGAAGGTAGGGAACGAGTGGAAGACGACGACCGCTCCGGACGTCCTTCGACCAACAAGACCAATGAAAATGTGTCATGAGTGAAAAAGTTACTGAACCGTGATCACAGGATGAGTATCAGAATGATTGCTGATGACTTGAACATTCCTCAAACCCATGTTTTTGAGATGGTGAAAGAAAACTTAGCCATGAAGAAAGTGTGTGCGAAGTTTGTGCCGTGAGTGTTGTCAGAGGAGCAAAAGGCCAACCGGAAAGCAATCTGCCAGGATCTTCTTCATCATGTGAATGAGGAGCCCGACTTTTTGGACAATGTAGTGACCGGTGACAAGACGTGGGTGTTTGAATACGACCCGGAGAGTAAGTGGCAGAGCACAGAATGGCACACCCCAGCTTCCCCATGCCCCAAGAAAGCATGAATGATCAAATCCAAGCAAAAGTCCATGCTCATTTGCTTTTTTGATCGACATGGAGTCATCCACAAAGAGTTTGTACCACCTGGACAAACAGTTAATGCAGTTTTTTACATGGAAGTCCTCACAAGACTGCAAAAACGTATTGCTCATGTCCTCCCAGCCATCGCCAACAATTGGCGACTGCACCATGACAATGCGCCAAGCCACACAGCGTTCCGCATAGTGAAGTATCTTGCCCAGCACAAGGTGGCAACACTGTCTCAGCCCCCCCACAGCCCCGACTTGGCCCTGCCAGACTTCTTTCTATTCCCAAGAATAAAATCGATGCTCAATGGGAAGCATCACGCATTGGTAGAGGTGCTTCAAGAGGCCGTGATGAGGGAGCTAAACAGCATTCCAGTTCAGGCGTTCCTGGAGGCGTACGAAAACTGGAAAACTTGTTGGCAGCAGTGTGTAGATGCGGAAGGGTGCTACTTTGAAAAATTCTAATCATTTGTTCTATTCTTATGAATATTTAAAAAAAAATAAAAATGAGTCCTACTACTTTCAGAACAGACTATGTATGTTATAATTACATTGAGATTTATATACAGTTCTCACTAAACACAAATACATTATTTGCTTTAGTTCAAACTGTTTTTATACTTGAAAAAGAGCCTGTGGGAATGGTGGAGTCTTACTGGTGCAGCCTGTGATGTTTTCCCTGTTTTATATGAAGTACCATTCCTTTGCTCACAGATCTGAGAGACTGAAAGCTAAGATATCAGAAGATGCAAAGTGCAAAGAGGATGCAAAGTTATTGATACATCTGCCTGCTTGATGTTTCATACCCTCTTTGGCTGTAAATTGGCATGCTGTATTAAAGATAGTAGAGTCTTACCGGCTTTAAAAAAGGTGACAATCTGGCTTTAATCAAGTCTCTATTCCCCAGTCAGTAAATTTCCAGGCTGTCAACACTCCTTCAGACACTGATAACTTCAAATTAATTGCAGTTCTTGCTGGTTGCTCAATCAAAGATTCCAAAGATTATGTGGCCCCAGAATATGTTCTCATTGTGTTGTTGTAGCACAGAACAGAGGGGCTCAGGCAGAGGGGCTGATCATTTCAGAAGTCTGAACAGAGTATCTTTTTTCTGCATTTACTTAATTTCTATTTCTATTCCAGCATATCCAAATAAATAATTGAGAAAGTTCCCTCTATTTTGTATAGTCTCATAGTTTCCATTTTAGTTGTATGTGATCTCTCTTTCTCCAGAGATAGTCAAACCCACACTTTGTCAACAGAGGAATGAAGGCAAAACTCCAGCTTCTCAAGAGAGCACTAAGACATCTTTAACTGCATAATAATTGATGCTTTTATGGAGTTCCAGATCATTTACTGATATCGAACACTTCAGTGGCTTAATCCTTCCTCACACAATGTGGAGACAAATAATAGCTTGATAGACTTCATCATTCACGAAAGGCAGAGCAAGCAAACCAGCATGAAAATATTTTAATTATATTTTGTCAGAAGGATATCACAGAACATGGAAACACTTTTCCTTCACTACTTTAATTTGGGGAATTTATACAAGTCTAAATTTGTTTATTATTAAAAATTGCACTTGGGTTTAAGGAGCAGGACTTCTAGGTGCTAAGAAAAAGAAGCAGGATAGGATCAAGTATAAGAATGAAGACTGACAGAACACCACAGACTTCTGACAGCAATTCATTGTCTGAGATCAGGCTTAGAAAGAAAAACCTCTTAGAAAACAGTAAGTATTATTGGAAAGAAAATGTTATATTTCATTAGCTCTGTTTTGTGCAAAATTAATATAGACTAAGAGTGTGCAGTAACACTGGATGAATATCAGAGGGAACACTTTATTACAGCAAAACTTTACATTAATTGATATTATCCAGACATCTAGATTTTCTCCAGACTTTTCTCCCTAGATTTCCCAAAATACACTTCTAAACGACAAGCAACCAGAGGTGCAAATATATGGCATCTGATATTGATTAAGAGTGCAGAAAACACACATACAATGTATGTATTTAACCAAAGAAAAAGTTTTGTCATAAATAAAATTTATTTGAGTTGAATGCGAGCTCTCTAAAGTCCACTGTGCTGCAATAGGTTTTGGACTGGGATCTTATAAACATTTGTATGATAAAATAAAGCATACTGCAAAACGAGTTTGCTGGTCATTAGAATGCTTAACTTTTGCTTCTGAACATATTATATATATATATATATTTTTTTTTTATGTGGTACAAAATAGCACTTGTTAAGGTTCGTAAAAACTTCTTTGTCTCCAATGCAAACTTAGTATTGTTTTTATGCATGAGAATTTGTTACTGGTTATCTTCTAACAGTGTGTCATGGTAAGTGCTGTGACAGAGAATCACCAATATTAAACTGGGGCAAACAATATAAGCAATCTTTCTAATCCTTCCTTCCTTCCTTCCTTCCTTCCTTCCTTCCTTCCTTCCTTCCTTCCTTCCTTCCTTCCTTCCTTCCTTCCTTCCTTCCTTCCTTCCTTCCTTCCTTCCTTCCTTCCTTCCCTCCTTCCCTCCTTCCCTCCTTCCCTCCTTCCCTCCTTCCCTCCTTCCCTCCTTCCCTCCTTCCCTCCTTCCCTCCTTCCCTCCTTCCCTCCTTCCCTCCTTCCCTCCTTCCTTCCTTCCTTCCTTCCTTCCTTCCTTCCTTCCTTCCTTCCTTCCTTCCTTCCTTCCTTCCTTCCTTCCTTCCTTCCTTCCTTCCTTCCTTCCTTCCTTCCTTCCTTCCTTCCCTCTGTCTCTCTCTTTCTCTTTTTTTTTTTTTTCCTTGCCAGTTTTTGTTACAGACTGTAGAGTCCCTGTACTGTTGAAGTGGATTCTATTGAAGGAATAAAGATGAGAAGTACTTAGCTGGCATTTGGTGCATGCTGGAAAAGGTCAATAGTTTGTTTGCCACCTTGGTTGCCATTGAATGTCTCAGACTGAGAATTAAATAAGGCATTTCCAAAAAGTGCTTAGAATTTGCTTTATTCTGTTGCCTTGTAAAGCCTATAACAAAGTACTCTTGGCATTTATAGTAGCACAGTGGTGGCAGGACAGTCTTGAAATTCTTCCCATGTTAAAAGCTCTCCACATACTTTACTGACAAGTATGAAGCCCTAGGTTTCCAGCCTGGTACCTTGTTTGACAATGATATGTCTTCTGTAATCAGCCTACTTCCAAAACATAAGAATGTACATTCCACGCAATTCATACAAACACAATCCTTTTTTAAATCTTGCCAAGCTTTTAGTATCAGTAAAATCCCTCTGCAGTGAGAAGCTCCAATTTAATTAAATGTTGCATGAAACTGTATTTCTTTCCCCCCGTTGTACATTTGCTGCCTATTAATGCATCCTGTATTATTGAACTCAAGGTAAACAGCCATCTCTCTTTGGTGTTCTTTAGGCAATTCATTTGTTTTTATAACTCTATCACGACTGATAGAACTCTCCTTTTTAGAGTCAACTCGCCCAGCCTCTTCAATTCTTTCTTATACTGATGTGTTCCCTCAGTGCTTGTAGACACTAGGCAGTAATGCCTCCCGTTTCTGTTTTTATTTTATTTTTTCATTTCCTAAGGGCAAGAAAACTGAAAGCAAAAGTGAGAGGGCTGAAAACACAGTGGATGAAACACTTCACATTATATTTTATTTATTTCCTCCCTCTTCAGTTTGTTGTTTCTTTTTTTGGACCACTCCTTGATAAAATGGACATCCTTAATCATAAATTTCTTTCCCTAGCAAGGTTACTTTGATTTCAAAATCTGCCAATATACATGGACAGTCTCAGGTGGGTCTGTATTTAAAAACCTTGTATGCAAGATAATTAATTTGGAGTACTTTGCAAACCTATGTATACTGTCTTCATTAACCTAATCATTGCCATCAGCTTATTTTGCCAACTTAACATTTCCCTTTAGCTTATTGATTTTTGGGGGGGTTGCTAATATCTGTAATTAATTAAGAGCAATTGATCCAGGAGGTAGTCTGACCTTATGCAGAGGTTTGATAATATTTTTATTTCTGTTGGCTTCCTGTCTTTTTGAGATGTTTTTTCCTTAATGGGATGGGCTCTGGGCAGAGCTGAAGGACAGGTACGAGAAGTCCTTTGCTTATTCAGGACATATGTAAACCTAGTCTTAATGCAACATAAGGACATTTAGGTACTTCAAAGCCTGAATGCTGTAAAACCACACAGTGGTCTGAATAGCTTCTCAGTCAGATAAATGTGGAAAATTAAGTTGTCTTCCTGTAAGGAATATTTATAATTTATTTTCAACCCACACTAATGAAATTTTGACATCCTAACTATTTCCACATAAAAGAAAGTGGAAAACAATCTCAAATTGTAAATATTTCACTGCAAAATGTTTATTCTTTTGATCAAAGAGAAGAATATTAACCTCAAAATGTTGATGTGTTTGATATTCCAAAATACATACAATATTTCTGACAAAGGTAAATATATATATAAATTTCTAATTACACATAAGATTTTTTTTTTTTTTTGATATGTTGTGCTAGAAAAATCCTATAACTGTTGCTGTCAGATAAACACCTTTTTTTTCAAAAATAAAAATAAAAATAGAAGTGGAAGGAACATCTTTGAGAGGATTCTCACTTGGTTTGTTAAAGCTATAGAGAACATTCATGCAAGCGCTTTTCCTACAGCATGCCATGGAAGGGACATTTGGAGGAGATTTCCATTACAGAAAAGCAAAATGTTTTTATACACTAACACAGAAATTCACTTGATTTTATTTAAGCATTATTTTGGGCTAGGGATTAATGCTGACACTTTGGTCAACAGTTTTTCTTAATTTTTATCTAGTTTTCATTTTCATTAAAATACTTCTGATAAGTTATGATAATACCATCTTTATTTGCTGTTGTTGTTAATTTAATGCTGGGGAAAAGAACTGAGAATAAAATTATATTTAGATGTGGAAATGGAATCTATTACCCTGGTAATACGAACTAAAAATCTGGTTTTGAGTAATAGGAACTAAAAATCTGGTTTTGAGTTCAGGTAAATGTCTATAGAACTGGAGCATTTTATTTTATTTTATTTTATTTTATTTTATTTTATTTTATTTTATTTTATTTTATTTTATTTTATTTTATTTTATTTTATTTTATTATTTTTTTTTAAAGGAGATTAAATTAAACATTTCAATTATATTGGTTTACATGGATGAGAGTTCTGCAGCAAAATAGGTGCTGCCTTTTAGATTTCAAGCAAGCTTCATCTCACTGCAGACACACAGTTTGTGGAGTACTAACTATTAAATGAAGGCTTGCCTACCTGGAGACATGCAGTAAGGCAAACTGAATGAGCTAACGCTGTGAATTAAAGTGTATTAAAAATCCTGGAGGTGTTCTCGTTCAAGTGTCAAGATGCTGTATGTCACTGCAGTTTAATCTTTCTCTGAGGAGGGCTTGTCCTCACTGATGTGTTAACATAAGGTGCAACTCCAACATTGTTCCTGGCTGAACTTCTGCACACACAGAGCAGATCCTACCATGAATTAAGCAGTGATTTAGATGCCTTTGCTGTGTTTTTCATTTGTGCTGGTGGATGAACTGTAGTGTCAGGTGTGTTACATATCTAGGTGTGACAGTTTGCTAATAGCTAGTGTGCAGTCTGCTGTACTGCAACAGAGTTGAATTAGCTTGTTTATCGCAGGCCTAGGCAAAAGGTTGAGTAATGCTTATTTGCAAACCAGCAAGGGAGAATTCACCCACTCACTGCTAATCCCTGCACAGAACATGTCAGTAGCCAATCTGTCCCCACAGCTTCAATGTTTGCAGCGTGACCATGTTTGCCCAGGGAATGCAAGCTTCAGAAGAGTCAAGCTGCCTCTGAGGGTACATACACATGACTGCAATTGAGTTACTGAAGCTTAACAAGTTACCTCTAATCAGTTGATGAGCTGTAACTCAATAAGCCACAGAGATTTTATTGCTTTTAATTGCATGTCTCCATCTTTGGTAACCTGAATTAACCTTGCACTAGCAATATTCCCTGAGAAAACACAATAATATATGTACAGAGGGACATGAACAGAAGGAGGGGGATTCATTTCTCCCAATTTCTGTTGTGTGAATTAGCTGGCTCTTCTATGCAGTATTGTTTAGAGTCAAGGAAAGAGGAGCTTCTGGGAGGTGGCTCTGAGTACATAAATTAGGCGCTTGTTCTTGGTCTTTCTACTTTAATCACAGAAGCCATAAAATCATAGAATTATTTAGGCTGAGAAAGACCTCTAAATCACCAAATCCAAATGTAAGAAGAAGGAAGAACAGTCAACCAATTCAGGCATGAATTCTTCCTTTTGATGTCATGCCTACATGAAATGCAAAGGGGCTTTGGAAGACATTGCCATATACATGTTCTCTGCCAACAAGAGGCAATTGAGTTTTCCCCCAGAATTTGGTGTCTGGTGCCAGACGAAGCTATGTATCTATATATTCAATGGTTCTGGTTTAATTACACTGACCTATTGCAGATGTTAGAAATTTAATATTTTAATTAAATATTGTACTTCCTTCAAAATCTTATATATCTATCTATTTGTTTGTTTATTAATCAGTCTTTCTAAATCTAGCCTGTAAAAATCTTAGGTGTTCCATATTTATTCTGATATCTAATATTGGGAGTGAATGTCCCCAGGTGAGGCACAGGGATTGCCCCACACTTGTGAGCAAGCAGAGCCCTCTGAGACAGAGGAAAGGGAGTTTTCATTTTGTAGTGATGAATTATAAATATTATGGAAATACAAAATATATCAGATAAAGGAAAAAAGAATCATATGTAACTGAAGAATTTGACCACAAAGTAAGTTATAATTACATTTTTTTTCTTTCTTTCAGCTGCAGTTATTGCACTTTTAGATATTACCAAACTGCACAGTGAAATAACTTCAAAGGGACATTTAATTTTCAAAATTAACATTGGCTTTTCACACCTTTCCATTCTCTTGGGTTACCAAACCCAGTATTACATGTGTTTGTCTGCCTTGCTTCCATCCCCTTTCATTGTTTGTGTAATTGGAAGGAATAAGTACAACTATGCTTTTTGTGGTTTGGTCTTAGTTGTTCTTACTGCTGACTGGGTAGATTATTGCTGTATATTACAGCTTAGAAAATCACTTGTATACAAAAGTTTTTCACAAATATATATTCTAAAAGCTCTTCTGTAAGTGTGTGGGATAAATGTGTTTAAATTTTTACATTTTGCAGCCAAGTTAAGGGAGATTGGTGAAGGTTATAGAAATCCAGAATGGGTTAGAGGAATTTTAACAAGAACAGTGTAAGCATTTCCCTGCAAAGCTATACACATATGACATGTCTCTGACTGTTTCATAACATATTCAAAGCCTGTTTCCTACCCATCATCTCTCATATCCATTTTATTTTATTTTATTTTATTTTATTTTATTTTATTTTATTTTATTTTATTTTATTTTATTTTATTTTATTTTTTATTTTTTTTTTCCAAATATGGAGCCTATTTTAAACAAACTATACTTTCTAGTGAAAACTAGGTGAAATATTTAGTTCCTTTCTTATGCTCTGGGACATTTAGCAATTACCTCAGAAACTAAAGTAATATTTAATACAAATAGACAAGTTTGCCGTAAATTACAAATGAAAAAATCGTAGACTTTTACAATTTGAGTCCCAAAGCCTCATTTTTAGCTTTATCTTTGTGATAAAAAATCATATCTTTGAATATTTTGCCACTAGAGAAATGTCAGCTTTGTCAGCATAGGTAAAAATGCTCCAGATACTTAAGAAACTAATGTCTCCCACTTCCCCCAATAAGAAATGAATTCATAATGTTTTATTATTATTATTATTTTTATGGTTCAAACTCAAGCTAAATTCTCCTTTATGGGAATTTGCTTGAGAGAAAACATTGTAAGTTGACCATCTATTGGGCTGCACAACTATTTTGTTCCCAAACCACAGCTTCCCCTGTTGCCTCTTTCTTTCCCACTTTCGAAAATTTCCACATAGAACATTACAAATGATAAAAATATAGCACTGAAACAACTTCTACACAGATACTCAACAGTATGCCCTGAGGAGACAGATTCTTCTTTGGAGGTAAGTCCCTTCAATTCTACTTCCAGTGCACACTTGTTTACTGGGAGTAGATGCTGGCATTCATGATTTCTCTCCACAGGTTATCCTCACTTCACTTTTAAAACCTCAAGTGCTCTTCCGCAGATGTAAAAGCCTCAGGCTTACTTGGTCTGAGCCACGGAGGAATCCTGATTATACAGAACCAGATATTATATGTCAACAACAGGTATGGTAGGATGGAGGTGTATTTTTAACAATGAGCTACTAAACCGGTAAAGACTTCTAATTGAATTGCTGAAATCCTGCAAGGGAAGGCTAGTCAGTACAACACATTTCCTTCCAAAGCTGTCTTTCTGATCCTGATATTGCTCTTTTTAAAACCCGTTTTCATTTTCCTGACAGCAGTTCTACTCTCTGACTCTATTACTGCAGTTTCTCTTCATCAGTTATTTGGATTAAGCAGTTTGATTAAAATTCTTTGCTGTTAAGCTCCTGAGCTTTCAGCTGTGTAAGTGGAGGGAATACTGAAAGAATGAGAAGCTATCGCAGCCTCTAAATAAGTACCCTCTGTCTCATCTTGCTTGTACAGAAAGCAACGCATGTTCATTTTTCTATCCAGCACTCTTCAACATCTGAACTCTCTTTTGTCAGAGACCATACTGGAAATAAATTTTTGCTGGTCCCATTTTCTATAGTGTAAGTCTACAGTATCACAGCATTAGGCGGAGTGACTCCTACCTCCTAGCACCAATTGCTGCTCTGGTATGTGCTGTGAATACCTGTTGGTACCATGAGTGTCCCCAGTGGGCACAAGGTGCTAAATTCCTAGAGGAAACCTAGAACTGGTATAAAGATATTCAGGCTCTAGAAGTGAACATCACTACAACTGTAGTCTGTCTTTGTGTCTATAGCATACAACATGTATTTTATATTGGTGTTGTCTACATGAAAATAAAATACAATATAGCAACACAACACTGAAATAAAAGAGTGGTGAGCCAGGCTTCATACTTTGTAACTCAATTCACTCACATCTGCCCTTCAAGTATGTTTGTCTGTACGTATATATATCTACACTTGTATATACTGTGTGTGTTCGTGTTTTTGACTTTAGAGAGGAAATACATAGTTTATGAGTTTGAATACTTTATCCAGACAAAAATATGCTGAAGTTAAAGTTGGGATAATCTCTTTATACAAAATAATTATTTGTTATTTTTCTGTTGGGACCATTTGTTTGAGATGGGACCATAATCATTTTATCATACTTTTCTTTTTCCCTCTAGTTTAGGATGAGTCTCATTTTGTTCATATATGACATGTTCATGTATCACCGGTAAAGATACCAGATAAGTGGATTAAAATATCTTTAATTTATAGTTCTTATATTTGAACAAAAAATACATTGTATATATATAAATGTTAAAGACTGGTGTGAACTTAGGACACGAGCTTTAAAAAAAATATTTGTAGAATCACAGAATAGTTAAGGTTGGAAAGGACCTCTGGAGTTCACTTGGCACACCCACCCTACTCAAGTAAGGTCATGTAGAACAGGCTGAACATGAACATGCAATTGCACCCCACCCCCCCCCCCCCCTTTTTTTTTGAGTTTGGAGGGTTTGGGGTTGAATTTGCAGGTTAACCTCAGAGTACTTAACTGAATTTATGTTGATGTTGACCACTTCTTGGTATTTCTAAGAGTTCTTACTTCCTCTGTTTTTAAAATAAATTCTGGTGAGAACAGTCATTATTTTGCTCTGCGAGTGTTTTTATGTATGGATAAATAACCAAGGGAAAAATGCACATGTGAACTAAATCCTTTAATAATTGAAGATCAATGTAGTTTGAGCTTCAGGCTAATATTAATTTTATTTCTCTTTTTGGATAAAACATTTATTCATTTCCACTGATCAAATGTCAATTTTTTATTAAGACAAAACCTAAACTGAACGTGATTTTTTTTTTTTTTTTTAATTTTTCCTCAGTAAGAATAACTTTTCTGTGAGCCTTTCTTTTCCACAATTATTTTCTATGGTTTCAGAAGGAGCTGCAATTCATTAATGTTTTGTATTCACAACCACAACTTTCTACAAGTTTCGGTTACTTACAGGTAACAAGTTCATGGCCAAACAATGATTCTAATAGAGAGTTTAATCTAAGCCTTGAATATATATAGACAGTACACTTTCTCCAAAAGTGAAGTAAGGTAGGGGAAAGGCATAGGAACTGACACTGTCTAGAAACTGCATGATTGTCTTGACAGCGTTATTAACTTTTCAGAATCTAATGGAAGACAACAGGGTAAGGAGGTGCAGGATGACTGCAGATGATATTAAACACATCAAGAGTCTGGGAAGCACAGTTTTCAACATGTTGCTTGTCTAAACCAATGGTGTTACTTCTCATATCTGTTTCAGGACAAGTATCCCCTTCCTCTCTTTGGAATAAGAGATCTAGCAGGAGCAGGATATTTGAAGGGACAAAACAGCCATCCTTTAAGATTTTCAAGGCAAAATCATCAGCTAATACAAAGCAGTATAACTTTGTGTTTTTAATTCAGTTATGCATATATTACACTTTCTGAACACCTTGTCGTCGAATATTTGAAAAAAGAATCTTCACACAGATACACAGAATGGTATGTGTTGGAAGGGACCTCTGCAGGTCACCTGGTTCAACTCCTTGCTCCTGCACAGCCACTTAGACCAGGTTGCCCAGGACCATGTCCAGACAGTTTATGAATACCTCCAAGGAGGCAGACTCCACAACTTCTCTGTGCAACTTGTTCTATTGCTTCCATTGCTTTCCTCTCCTAGTGAGTTTATCAGGGATGGAACAAAGGAAATATTACCATCCTTAATAGAATTTACTTATTACAAGTAAGAAAGAGATAAAGTCATAGAGAGAGAGATTTTCTTCTTCACAATGCAATCTCTGTTGGGGAAAACAGCAGAGACGTGGTTACAGCACATGAATTAACATGGTTAGTCACAGACAAGTTGTATTTTAGCTTGCACTTGTCATCCCCTAAAGAACTTTCTGTGGCTGCAAGGCTGGCATAAAAGACATTTGTTGTATGTGTTTTCTCCTTGAAGTAGAGAAGGAAGGTGACAGATGCAAACTCCCATTGCAGTTAATTTGCACTGAGGAATTCCCTTTGGGTATGAGCAACAAGGACACAAGTCTTTTTCACAGGCAGTGTAAAGTAAGAGAAAAATAAGAAAACTTAGCTCTGAACTAAATTTTCCAAAGGAAAGCAGAGGAAGTTGATAACAGAATATGGTATGGAGCCCAGTTTTGAAGATGAATCTAACATTCCTGCTCATGAAATTGGCCTTCCTCTTTATTGTATCTTTTATTATTTGCTCCTGGTTATGGGAGCACCCTTTCATTTCCCAAAACATTTTTTGTGCAAAATCAAAGAACACTTACAACATTTTGTCAGTCAAAAATCAACCAAAGCAAAAGGAACCAGATGTTGTAGGAATAAATCTTCAACACATTTAGAGATTTCTTAGCCACTACTATGTTTGTGCACAGATATTCTTCATTGCAGCTTCCTTTCAGTTTACAGGGACACAGATTTTAATTTCCACTGCATACTCTTCCTATCAATCTCTTGGCTTGTTTATGTCTGCTTGCATTTAAAAGGCTTAGACTCTTCTCTATGTAAATTCTTAAATTTCTTAGTTTCTCCTTTCCCCTCTAATTCCACTCTTTGACCTTGTTATCAGATAAAGTTACTTCATGCATTCTTTACAGCTATCTGAAATACCATCACTAAAACCAAGTTTTTAGTATTTCACTTCCATATAAGGTAGGTCCTACAACACTATTTGTGTTGAAACATATTGATTAAGGAGGTATTGGGGAGGCAAGGACAATCCCCAGACATGGACTGTATATCTCGAAACAAGACACTGGAACTCATGATAAGGAAGTGGCAGACGGACAGAGAAACAAACGTAAGGACTATAAATCTCAAAACTGGACATTGGAATTCATTATAAAGATACAACAAACGGAAGAATTAGCAACAACCAGCTCTTGCAATTAAGAAACCTGCCAATTCAGCAAATTCCTGACCAAAGGTGAAAAGTACACTGTGAGGAAGACTCGGGGTCTTCCTCCCAAAGACCCCTGCCCACGTCCCAAAGACCCCTGCCCACAATTCTTGGAAGGCTCTACGCAGGCGCAAGGTGCCAAAAGGCTAATTAGCATAAGAAGCGAGGGAAGGCGGGGATAGGTAATGCATATGTATAGGTGCTTGTAGAATATTGATAGATTGATTGTATAAATTCAAGACTGCTTTCCGCTTTAGGTATGCACGATAGGTGGAGAGATCCCCCGTGCATCCAGCGCTGCAATAAAGAATATACCACTTAAAGGAATTTCGGCTTCGATCTTTGAATCAATCTGGCACCCCAGATGGGACGACCTCTCTGCCGGACCGCAGGACCCGCTGGAGACAGGACTCCCTAGGGTACCCCCGGGATTTCCCGGAGGGACTCCTCGACTCACCGGATCACTGCGGAGGCAGACAAGGACCCCATCATTGTAAGTGAGTATATTCTTTATTCTGGTTTGGTTTTCTGGTAGACCGGTCATCTGGGACTGTCCAGTAAGTCGGAAGGTGACTTCTGCAGGACAGTATTTGGTATATACTTTGTGGTTAGTACCACAAGTATATCTGGGGACCTTGGGGTCCATCTGTATCTGGAACTGTCTGTAAGTCAGAAGGTGACCTTCTGCGAGGCAGTGTTTGGTATATACTTTGTGGTAAGCACCATAAGTATATTTGGGGACCTTAAGGAAAGAGCTCGCTTTAAGGTCCATCTGGAATTGTGTTGTCTATTTCGGTTTTCTGACTCATGGAGTATGGTATTTAACTTTGGTTATTGTTACTGTGATTTTGGCTATTTTTCTGGTGGTAATAGTAGGTTCGTGGCATTGTTATAAGAGAGATATCGTTACGGTGTTACACAGTTTGGTTTTCTGACTTATCGCATGTGGAATTTGACTCTGACTATTGTTATTGTGATTTTGGCAATATTGCTGGTAATAGTAGTTTTGTGACATTGCTACTGAAAGATATTGCGTGCCCGTATTTTTGTGAGTGATACGTTTTGTGATATGCTTTTGTAAGTAACATGTGTATTCTGAAAGTGTAAACTGGAAAATGGGGGGGCAAACAAGCAGTGAAATTTTAAAGAAAAGTGTGTTAGGATGTGTTTTAAGTCACTGGAAGGATACTGGAGGATCTGCCGGTGGAAGTGTGAACAGGAAAACATTGATAAAATATCGTAATCAGTGGTGGCCGCTTTATAAGCTGGAATGTGGAGAAAAGTGGCCCCTAAATGGAACTTTAAACTATAATATTTTGCTACAGTTAGTGTTGTTTTTGGAGAAGCAGAACAGGATGAAATGTATACTGATGTTTCAGCATCTTGGTGGGAAAAGGTACGGAATTAAGTTGGCCCCTGACTGAGCCTTTGATGATGGCATTAGAGAAGTACAGGCTGGAGAAAGATAAAGGAAGTGTTAAAAGGGTTGTTGAAAGTGTTAAAGGTGTTTGAAGTTGAATGAGCAGGGAAAGAGGATGTAGGAATGATAATAGTTCTGCCTCTGCCCGAGGCAGAGATCTTAAAATCATGGGTGTTAGCCCTTTGGGGCAAAGGGACCATGATGGGTCCGAGAGAGTTGTCACAGAAACAGAAAACCAGTTAACTCTTAAAACAACCTGAGTTCATGTGCGAGCTCAGATTGACGATGGGACCGCTCAGGGAACTGTGGACAATTGCATTCCCCTGACCGACCCCCACTAAGACCCTAATCATCCCGAAAATTATGAACGGTTAAGTAAATACTAAAACCTGGATGAATTGGGAATTGAGAATATGCTTCCAACAAGGTCTAAAAGAAACCCCTATGGAATTTTTGGACCAACTCTGAAATGTAATGAAAATAAATAAATAAATAAATAAACAAATAAAACAAAACGGTTTGGACCTGGCTTCGGAGGACAAATTGACTAGCCTTTTCCTAGGGTAATCGACCCCTGATTTCAACAGGAATAATGGGGACTTGGGGAATCTACCCTAGCGGATCCTCCACTGGTTATAATGAAGCTAGGGGAGGAATGGAAGTGAAATTTCTTATTGATATGGGGCAACATATTCAGTTCTAAATCAAGCATTAATGCCTTCACAGAATTATTATGTTAGGGTAAAAGATGTGTCGTGGTTTAACCCGGCCGGCAGCCAAACACTACACAGCCGTTTGCTCACCCTCCCCCTCGCTCTCTGGGATGGGGGAGAGAAATGGAAAGTGAAGCCCGTGAGTTGAGATAAAGACAGTTTAATAAGACAAAATAATAATAATAATAATAATAATAATAATAATAATAATAATACAATGATGATAATAGTACCACTACTAATAATGTGTACAAACAAGTGATGCACGGTGCGGTTGCTCGCCGCCCGCTGACCGATGCCCGGCCTGGCCCCGAGCGGTCCGGCCCCCTCCCCCCGGCTAGCCACCCCTATGTATTGTTTGGCCTGGCGTCGGATGGTATGGAATGCCCCTCTGGCTGGTTTGGGTCGCCTGTCCTGGGTCTGTCCCCTCCCGGCTCTTGCTGCGCCCCCAGCCTGCCTGTTGGCAGGACGGGGCGGGGGGGGGGCTGAGGTGTCCTTGGCTTGGTATGGGCACTGCTCTTTAACAATTAAAACATCAGGGTGTTATCAGCACTCTTCTCATCCTAAGCCAAAACACAGCATTCCACCAGCTACTAGGAAGAAAATTAACTCTGTTCTAACTGAAACCAGGACAAGGTGTAACCGAAAAGGCTTATTTTTGTGAACCTTTGAAGTACAAGTTAGGGAAACAATGGGGCATACACAGATTTTTATATATGCCTAGCTCCTCATGGGCACTCTTAGGTAGAGATTTATTAGAGCAAGTAGGAGCAGAAATTGTCTTTGAAAAAGGGAAAATGGAATTAAGTATAGGAGAAGAACAACTAACAAATGTGTTAAGCTTGGCACTAATACAAACTGGCCCTAAAAGTGAAATACCTTTAGAGATCACAGATCAAGTATGTCCAGGAGTTTGGGCTACTGAAACCCCTGAAAGAGGTAAAAATGTGACCTTAATAATTATTAAATTAAAGCCAGGAGAGAAACCCGTTAAGGTTAAGTAATATCCTTTGAGGATAGAAGATAGGAAAGGAATTAAAGAGATAATAAATTTTTACAGTATGGATTATTGATTGAATGCGAATCAGAATACAATACACCCATATCGCCAATTAAAAAGGCAGATGAAAAAGCTATAGGCTAGTTCAGGATTTGAGGGCCATAAATAAAATCACTGAGGATATACATCCAGTAATGGCAAACCCTTATACTTTGCTGACTAAATTAAAGAATAGTCAAGTCTGGTTTACCGTACTGGATTTAAAAGATGCCTTCTTCTGCCTAGGCTTAGCCACAGAAAGCCAAAACCTATTTGCCTTTGAATGGGAAAATCCCGATTCAGGCAGAAAGACGCAGCTTACGTGGACATTACTACCTCAAGGATTCAAGAATAGCCCCACTATTTTTGGAAACCAATTAGCAAGGGAACTCAAAACATGGATGCCTCCGGACACTGAAGGTGCTTTGTTACAATGTGTAGATGATCTCTTAATAGCTACCGAGACTAAAGGGAGTTGTATTCAATGGACTATAAGTCGTCTTAATTTTCTGGGTTTAAATGGATATCAAGTCTCTTGACAGAAAGTCCAGCTGGCTCAACAAAGTGTGACCTATCTGGGATTTGAAATTTCGGAAGGACAACGAGAACTAGGAACTGAACATAAGGAAGTCGTTTGCCAGACTCCAGAACCTCAAATGGTAAAGGAGCTACAAACCTTTTTAGGAATGACAGGTTGGTGTCGCCTTTGGATTTATAATTATGGACTATTGGTAAAGCCTCTATGTGAATTGATAAAGATTAACCAGTCAAAGTTAGTCTGGACTGGAGAAGCACAAAAAGTCTTTAAACAACTTAAACAAGAATTGATGATTTTGAAATATCAAGCAATATTGGTAGAACAGGACAACGTGGAAATTGTGATAACTAATATTGTGAATCTAGCCTCTTTTCTTAGTGATGCTCCGGCACAGCCTGTGATTCACGATTGTTTAGAAACTATAGAGACTGTGTATTCCAGCTGACCAGACCTTAAGGAGGAGCCCATGGAAGATGCGGAAGAAACTTGGTTCACGGATGGAAGCAGTTTTGTTATGCAAAGACAACGTAAAGTTGGATATGCTATAACAACTACTCAGCAGGTAATCGAGTCTAAGCCTTTACCCCCTGGAACATCAGCTCAAAAGGCGGAGATAGTTGCTCTCACGAGAGCATTGGAACTGGCAGCGGGAAAAAGGGTAAATATTTGGACAGATTCTAAATATACATTCGGCGTGGTACATGCTCATGGAGCAATTTGGAAAGAACATGGATTGCTGACCGCTCAGTGAAAACACAAAGTATGCTGAAGAAATTTTAAAATTGTTAGAGGCTGTAAAACAACCAGAAAATGTAGCTATCATGCATTGTCAGGGACACCAAAAGGGGAACACCGATTTTGAAATTGGAAATCGATTGGCAGAGGCTAAGCAGGCAGCTGAAATAACTGAGGTGAAGGCATTGTCTTTGATACCAGACGGTAAAATCCAAACTATATCCAAATTATACAAAAGAAGACTTAAAATTAATTGAAGATTTGAAAGGTAAAATGAAGCCAGATGGATGAGTATATTTAAAAGATAACCACATAGTAATAGCCTCTAGTTTGACATGGCCCATAGTTCTTACAGAACACAATAAAACGCACTGGGGAGCTGGCACACTGCATAAGAGCCTGAGTCAGACATTAGTGGGACGATATGATAAAACAAGTAACTCAACAATGTAGCATTTGCTTACACAATAACCCCAATACCAAGAATAGAATAAAATTTGGAATAATCGGTAAAGGAAATTATTCGGGGCAACAGTGGCAAATTGATTTTTCAGAACTCCCTAGAAAAGGGGGGTATCATTATTACTGGTTCTGACTGACACGTTTTCAGGAAGGCCTGAAGCCTTTCCCTGTCGAACAAACAAAGCAAGAGAAGTGGTTAAAGTCTCGTTAAATGAAATAATACCATGCTTTGGGATTCTAGTAGCAATGTCTTCTGATAGAGGTTCACATTTTTGTGCACAAGTGGTACAACAGATAAGTAAGATTCTAAAGATAGATTGGCAACTGCATACCCCTTATAGACCACAGGCAAATGGACAGGTAGAAAAAATGAACCATTTAATTAAACAATAAATAGCTAAAATTGGATAAGAAGCTAATTTGTCATGGCCTCAATCCCTCCCTTTAGCATTACTTGGAATTAGAGTTAAACCTAGAATAAAAGGGAATTTGAGTCCCTTCAAAATCTTATATGGAAGGCCATAGCAATTTCTATTTAGTGGAGAGGACCTAACGCAGTTAGGATCAGAATATTTATATGCTTATATAACTGAACTTCAGAAACAATTAAATAAAGTACATAAATTTGTTTTAGGGACCAGGGCTAGAGGGTTGGATCAACCAATCCACCCCTTTAAGCTCGGGAATTATATATATATATATATAAGACTTTTTCAGGACAACCCCTACAGGAAAAATGGAAGGAAAGTGGATGGGACCATACCAAGTATTACTGACAACACACACCGCCATTAAGATTAAGAAGCAAGCAGCTTGGATCCACAATTCAAGGGTGAAGAAGGTCCTGGCGAGAATATAGACCACCACTCCAATTGGACCAACAAAATTACGGTTTTCCAGATCCTAATGATTGCAGGGGTGCGGTTCTCGGATTCGGGGTGGGCAACTTGGGATGAGAACTTACACCTGACCTTAATACAAACAATTTCTCAAGTAACTAATAAGACGAACTGTTGGGTATGCACCCATCTGCCACAGCATGGGAATAAGGGTGTATCGTTAATCGGGATTCCGTTGCCTGCAAACTTATCTTGGACTAATTTGTGGGAAAACACATCTTGGGGTTGAAAATATTAAGAAGTTTTGGAACTAGAAGTGAGTAGCTTCATGCCGTTAGAATCCTATTATGTATGTGTACAAAGGTGTAACTCGCCTAAGGGTATAGGAAAACAGCATTGTATAAATACGGATACTACTTATGTGGGAAATCAGACATCTTGTAATTGAACAATTGATATTAGTACGACTAGCAGTTGGGCAAATCCAACCAGCTGGCCAGTACCAGAAGGAAAAGGGTGGTATTGGCTATGCAATGATACAGCCTGTAAGGTCTTGCCTGAGAATTGGAAGGGAACTTGCACTCTTGGAGCGGTAGTCCCCAATATGACAGTACATGATGTAGTGCCTCGAGGTTACTTGAGAAATCATATGCAGAGAATCAGACAAAAAATTAACAATCCATTGATAGAGAGACACACCGCTTTTCATAGTTTTGTTTGATGGTTTATCCCATGGTTAGGAGTGAGTGAATTGGAAAAGGCAATAGTTAATATTTCTGCAATTATAGAGAAGTTAGAAAACAAAACTCTGGATACTATAAAGGCTCAACAAGAAGAGATATCTAGTTTATCACAGGTAGTATTACAAAATCGGATGGCCCTAGACTTGTTACTGGCCGCTCAAGGGGGAGTCTGTACAGTAATAAACACAAGTTGTTGTGTGTATGTAGATCAGAGTGGAAGGATCTCTACCGACCTGGAAGAAATATGGAAGCAGACAAGGGTCCTACATGATATCAGTAAAGATGATCTTTCGTGGAGTTTTAGTGAAATATGGAATAAGTTAACCTCCTGGTTGCCCAATTTTCAATGGTTGAAACAAGTGTTCATTGCTCTAATCGCATTAGTAGTATTAGGAATATTTGTGTGCATGTTGTTTAGATGCCTGCTTTGTTGTGTTACTGTAAATAATGAAAGTATCTGATGCAAAAGAATTTGCATGGGAAAAGAAAAGGGGGGATTGATTAAGGAGGTATTGGGGAGGCATTGGGGAGGCAAGGACAATCCCCAGACATGGACTGTATATCTCGAAACAAGACACTGGAACTCATGATAAGGAAGTGGCAGACGGACAGAGAAACAAACGTAAGGACTATAAATCTCAAAACTGGACATTGGAATTCATTATAAAGATACAACAAACGGAAGAATTAGCAACAACCAGCTCTTGCAATTAAGAAACCTGCCAATTCAGCAAATTCCTGACCAAAGGTGAAAAGTACACTGTGAGGAAGACTCGGGGTCTTCCTCCCAAAGACCCCTGCCCACGTCCCAAAGACCCCTGCCCACAATTCTTGGAAGGCTCTACGCAGGCGCAAGGTGCCAAAAGGCTAATTAGCATAAGAAGCGAGGGAAGGCGGGGATAGGTAATGCATATGTATAGGTGCTTGTAGAATATTGATAGATTGATTGTATAAATTCAAGACTGCTTTCCGCTTTAGGTATGCACGATAGGTGGAGAGATCCCCCGTGCATCCAGCGCTGCAATAAAGAATATACCACTTAAAGGAATTTCGGCTTCGATCTTTGAATCAATATGGACTTATTGTAAAGTAGATGACTCTTTCTGAATTTTAGTTTACCTGCATCTATTTACTGTACAAAAGGTTTTGTGTCAGTCATGTTATTTACCAGCTGTCATAAGGAAACCATTCAGTTTGAGGGAAGCTTTGAAGGTCTCGATACTGTCTCATTGTGCACTGAAACAGAACTAGGACTCTTCAAACATTCCTACAGAAGTGAAACAGTGCCAAGATAGCTATTATCAGACCAGGATGCCTTTGATTCAGGAAGCCTGCTAAGCATATTAACTATTTTTTCCATTATAATCTTAGCTGATGAAATTATGGGGCTATTATGTGACTCTGTGGAGTCACAGATAAAAAACATTGTGAGCCACAAGGTATACTCCTTTTCAAGTATGAATATGTATGAGAACTGCAAAGTTATTTCACCAGACTATCAGAACCACTCACCATATTTTGCATCGGAAATGAAAGTAACAACACCCCTGGGAGCACTCTTTCTTGTCCAGAAAGGTAGATTGTCTTCCTGCTATAAACAGGGGAGGTCTTTGCCTATTAGTATGTTTCAAAAGATTTTGGTTCTTCATGTTGCAAAAATGACATGGCAGCTAAGAAGTAACCTAGAGTCAAGTGGCAGTAGATTGAGACTGCCAGAAGCTTGATCTGAGCTTAAATGGGGTGACGTAAGTACAGTTTTGTGTTCTGTTTCATGCTGAAGGTGTCTCCCTGGGGCCAGGGTCAGTGACATTGCCAGAAAGCTTCCCAACCTGGTCTGTCCCTCTGACTATTATCCTCTTTTAATAGTCCAGGCTGGTAGTGATGACATTGAAGAGAGAAGCCTGAAGACCGTCAAAAGGGACTTTAGGGGACTAGAATAGTTAGTGGATGGAGTGGGAGTACAGGTGGTGTTTTTGTCCATCCTTATGGTGGCAGGGATGGGTACAGAGAGGACACGGAAAGCCCACTTGATAAACAAGTGGCTCAGAGGCTGGTGCCAACATAGAAATATTATTTTTTTTTTGACCATGGGGTGCTTTATTCAGCACCCAGCCTGATGGCCACAGACAGGTCCCTATCTCTAAGGGGAAAATGGATCCTAGGCAAGGAGCTGGCGGGGCTCGTTGAGAGGGCTTTAAACTAGGTGAGAAGGGGGACAGGGCTGAAACAAGGCTTGTTAGAGCTGTGCCTGGGGGAACAATTTCAAGGCTGGGAGAGAAGGCAATGGCCCAACTGAAGTGCATCTACGCTAATGCACGCAGCATGGGTAACAAACAGGAGGAGCTGGAAGCCATCGTGTAGCAGGCAGGCTACAACTTGGTTGCCATTACAGAAACGTGGTGGGACCACTCTCATGACTGGAGTGCTGCAATGTCTGGCTATAGGCTCTTCAGAAGGGACAGACAGCATGGAAGTGGTGGTGGTGTGGCTCTCTATATCAGAGAGAGTTTTGATGTCGTGGAACTTGAGGCTGGGAATGATAAGGTTGAGTCCCTATGGGTTAGGATCAGCGGGAAGGGCAACAAGGGAAGCATCTTGGTGGGGGTCTGTTATAGACCACTGAACCAGGATGAGGAGACTGAGGAGTTCTACAGGCAGCTGGCAGAAGTTGCAAAATCGTCAGCGCTTGTTCTTGTGGGGACTTCAACTTCCCAGATATATCCTGGAAGCACAACACAGCCCAGAGAAAGCGGTCTAGGAGGTTTCTGGAGAGTGTGGAAGACAGTTTCCTGACACAGATTAGTGAGCCTACCAGGGGAGGTGCCCCGCTGGACCTTCTGTTCACAAACAGAGAAGGACTGGTGGGAGATGTGGTGGTTGGAAACTGTCTTGGGCAGAGTGATCATGAAATGGTAGAGTTCTCCATTCTTGGAGAAGCCAGGAAAGGGACCAGTAAAACTGCTGTATTGGACTTCCGGAGGGCCGACTTTGAACTGTTCAGGACACTGGTTGATAGAGTCCCTTGGGAGGCGGTTCTGAAGGGCAGAGGAGTCCAGGAAGGCTGGGTGCTCTTCCAGAAGGAAATCGTAATGACGCAGGAACGGTCTGTCCTCATGTGCTCAAAGACGAGCCAGAGGGGAAGAGGACTGGCCTGGATGAACAGAGAATTGTGGCTTGAGCTTAGCAGGAAAAAGAGGGTTTACAATCTTTGGAAAAGAGGGCGGGCCACTTGGGAGGACTATAAGGATGTTGCGAGGCAGTGCCGGGACAAAATTAGAAAGGCCAAAGCTCATCTGGAGCTCCATCTGACTACTGCCATCAAAGACAACAAAAAATGTTTTTACAAATACATTAATGCAAAATGGAGGACTAAGGATAATCTCCAGCTTTTATTAGATGCGGGGGGAGGGGGGGGGAAGGGGGGGGGAAGGGGGGGGGGGAAGGGGAACTTAGTTAGGAAAGATGAGGAAAAGGTGGAGGTTCTTAATGCTTTCTTTGCCTCAGTCTTTAGTGGCAAAACCAGTTGCTCTCTGGATACCCAGTACCCTGAACTGGTGGAAGGGGATGGGGAGCAGAATGTGGCCCTCACTATCCATGAGGAAATGGTTGGTGACCTGCTATGGCACTTGGATGTATGCAAATCAATGTGGCCAGATGGGATCCACCCAATAATACTGAGAGAACTGGCGGAGAAGCTTCCCAAGCCACTTTCCATTATTTATCAGCAGTCCTGGCTATCGGGGGTGGTCCCAGTCGACTGGAGGCTAGCAAACATGACACCCATCTACAAGAAGGGCCGAAAGGTAGACCCGGGAAACTATAGGCCTGTCAGTTTGACCTCAGTTCCAGGGAAGCTCATGGAGCGGATTATCTTGAGTGTCACCACGTGGCACTTGCAGGGCAAGCAGGTGATCAGGCCCAGTCAGCATGGGTTTATGAAAGACAGGTCCTGCTTGACGAACCTGATCTCCTTCTATGACATAGTGATGTGCTTGGTGGACGAGGAAAAGGCTGTGGATGTGGTCTACCTTGACTTCAGCAAGGCTTTTGACACTGTTTCCCACAGCATTCTCCTCAAGAAACTGTCTGCTCGTGGCTAGGACTGGCGTACGCTTTGTTGGGTCAAAAACTGGCTGGATAGCCGGGCCGAAAGAGTCACGGTGAATGGAGTAAAATACAGCTGGAGGCCGGTCACTGTGGAGGAATGGTTAAGTGAAATAGGACATGTGGATGTTGGGCAGTTAAAAGGCAATGGGCTAGTGAAGTACCGTACTCAACTCACAGGAGTCTGGCATGTACGCAGCTGGCTGAGAGCCAATCAGGATCAAGGACACGATGCCCTTGAGCGATGGGGAAAGTCCCTAAGGCGGGACGGTGGCTAAAAGAAGGAGGAACAAACTGAAAAGAGCGGGAAATGTTAGCCAATCCTGAGCTTAGTTTTTGCAATATGTATGAGTTGATTATGTTCAAACTAGATAAAAGGCGACTGAGCTATCCATTAAAGTTGAAGTTCACTGTTCACTCATATTGAGCGTCTGTGTCTTCCTTCCGTCGACAACAGGTCACTAGTGGCATTCCCCGGGGTTTGGTACTGGGGCCAGTCCTCTTTAATATCTTTATTGATGATCTGGATGAGGGGGTTGAGTGCACCCTCAGTAAGTTTGCAGATGACTCCAAGTTAGGGGCATGTGTCAATCTGCTCGAGGGTAGGAAGACTCTGCAGGAGGATATGGATAGGCTGGACTGATGGGCTGAGGTCAACTGTATGAAGTTCAACAAGGCCAAGTACTGGGTCCTGCACCTGGGGCGCAACAACCCCAAGCAGAGCTACAGGCTGGGAGATGAGTGGTTGGAAAGCTGCCTGGCGGAGAAGGACCTGGGAGTGTTGGTGGGTAGTTGGCTGAATATGAGCCAGAAGTGTGCTCAAGTGGCCAAGAAGGCCAACAGCATCCTGGCTTGTATAACAAACAGTGTGACCAGCAGGTCTAGGGAGGTGATTGTCCCCCTGTACTCAGCTCTGGTGAGGCTGCACCTCGAGTACTGTGTTCAGTTTTGGGCCCCTCGCTACAAGAAGGACATAGAGGTGCTTGAGCGAGTCCAGAGAAGGGTGATGAAGCTGGTGAGGGGTCTGGAGAACAAGTCCTACGAGGAGCGGCTGAGGGAGCTGGGTTTGTTCAGCCTGGAGAAAAGGAGGCTCAGGGGCGACCTTATCGCTCTCTATAGGTACCTTAAAGAAGGCTGTAGAGGAGTGAGGGTTGGTCTATTCTCCCACATGTCTGGTGACAGGATGAGGGGGAATGGGCTAAAGTTGCACCAGGGGTGTTTTAGGTTAGATATTAGGAAGAACTTCTTTACTGAGAGGGTTGTAAGGCATTGGAATGGGCTGCCCAGGGAGGTGGTCACCATCCCTGGAGGTCTTTAAAAGACGTTTAGATGTAGAGCTTAGTGATATGGTTTAGTGGAGGACTTGTTAGTGTTAGGTCAGAGATTGGACTCGATGATCTTGAGGTCTCTTCCAACTTAGACAATTCTGTGATTCTGTGATTACAAAGAGAATGAGGAATGTGCAAGCCAAAATGTACAGAAACCCTATGGAAAATTGGATGTTCCAAGTTGCAACATTCCCTAAAAATGTTAGCAGAAATTTGGAAATTGCAAAACCAAAGCCCTGGATGGCTTAAGGCCTGCATAAATTAAAACATTCTTTAGGTGCCTTCTACTTGTCTTAATGATGTACTTTCTGAAGGCCACTAGAGGAACACAGAATGAGACTCAAACCATGGACCTCTCTGGCCATATTTGATTCATATTCTTATTCATATTTACAGAGAAGGGAAGAGCTGTACCATTGTTCTCCAGTGGACTATGATGGAAGATGAAATATTCCCAAGAAGAATATGCCACCAGTTTGCAGTTGTTTCCCTGAGAAAGAAACCCTGGGGTCAGTGAGATATCTCACTGCCTGATTTAACTGCCTATATCACTGCAAATATCTGTTAAACTGCCTTTAGTTAAGGAGAAATAAAGAGGACGGTAATAAGAAGGAACATTTCCAAGCTCAACAGCACAGATGATATAATAGCAGAGCATGTTAGAGAGTCTGATTAAGCAAACTGGGTTGGATGATTTACCTGTAACCTACTCAGTGAAAATTTTATATTTATGTGCATGAGACAATATTAAGGTTAATCATCTGCAGTGCTTGTCCATAGAAAACATTTTTTTTTGCATAGATACTTACATGTCTGTTCTTTAAAATTAAGAAACTGTAGAGTACAATCAAGGAAGAAGAATGAAAGTTCAGACTCTGCATTATATATTCAATAAAAAAATAATTTTTAAAATTGGCACATGATACTAATGAAACTATGAAACTGATAGAGTGTAAGGATGTAATCTCCTACACAAAGCTTACATTTTACTCTAGGGCATATCTTTACTCATAAGAAGCTTTGTGATACCTAACTGAAAGGAATTTTATAAATCAAAAGTGTTTCTACAGTATTACATTGGTCATTACTGATGCAAAATACTGAGCTACTCTTCCAGACTTTTGGATTTTTTGAAACCAACAAGCCAGGCATTTATGGCTAGTGTCATATTACTCAAGAAAAGTATGATCAGAGGAACTGGCACAAATCACTTAAATTATAAAATTCAGTACAAGGCCAGACACTGTATCTGGTCAAAAAGAACAAATATATTATTTGGATTCTTGACAGGGTTAGAGAAATTGAGAAGTTTCACACAGCCCACAATAATCTCATTGTTTATGACAATCCTCAAATTCATTTCCATCTTACAAAGGCTTAAGCATTTGGAATTAATTAAGTGTCTATAACTAGTTAAGAGATATTTTGCAGATTCTCTTGTCTTCATAAAAATGAATTTAATTATTGATATTCCTGCATGATTAATATTCTTTTTAGAAGAACAGCTATCTTGCAATAATATTTGAAATATTATTGTCTTTTGAAATATTAATTTATTGTATTTGAAATACTCACTGTCTTTGAAATATTCATTAGACATTAAGAATCAAAGAACACAGGAATGTAAGAAGAAACAAAGAGAAACCTGTATATTGCTATGACGCATAATCATCTGAAACTTTCAAAAAATATTTTGAAGTAATTTTCATATAGGGGTTACTGAAGGGTTTAATTTAATGGTTTAAGTATATGTATGTAGGAATAAACAGAATTATTTTATAAATTCCTATCTTAAAATCAAAAGAAACCCCAAACAAAACAACAACAAAACACTTTTTGTTTTAAAAGATATTTGAAAAAAATAATAATAAAAAAATATTACAAACATATAAAGCAAAACTTCAGAGGAAAATCCACCACTGAATTTGATATAAATTGAAAACCCTTCTGTTTCTATTACATTTAAACTCTTCACCAAGACACAAAATTTAGGAATTTTTGTAATGCAGAATGATGACATTTGTTTTTCTTGTTAGGTCAGGGCATTTGAAGTCCCCTTCCAAACAATATATGAATAACAGAGAACTGTAAGAACACACGATGTATCATAATGTTCCCTGTGGAGGCTGTTTTTCCTTTTTTACACAAATAATTTTTAACTGCCATGTCTTAAACACACATGCAGTGGTTGAACAGGAAGAAGTTATAAACAATAAACTATAAAAACAAGGAAGAAGTCAGGAACAATTTGTTCTTTAAGTCTTGTGCAACAGAATGTGACAAGATAGATGAATGTGGAGAAATTTGACAGCCAAGGATCCTTATATGGATTATGCCACATTTCAACCTCATTTAATGGACTTCTAGAAGCAGAGGTTTGGTCCAACATACTAGTTTGTGTCACCCTTTCCATTACTGGCTTGTCTCTGAAATCATTAAGGGTGACCAGGCTGGTGTAGTTCAAAACAAGTTTCTGCCTGAGGTTTCTGGAATAACAGTGCTTCATTCCAGCTGAATTATGCAGAGGGGCTTCATCTAAGCTGTTAAACTTCGCTGCCTGCATGCAGGAGGCTGAAGGCCAACTTTATGCAAAGCTTTGCACACTAGGTGACAGAAGAGTGTTTGTACCACAATAAATATACTTTATATAAAGCTAAAGAAATAACCCTCTAAAGATTTCATTATAAGCAAAGTGCAGTTCCTTTCTCCCTTTAGGCGTCTTCAAAAGTCATCAAAGAAAACGTGACTGTAATCAACACAAGCTTTAAGGATAGCAAAGAATTTCATTTTTAATGAATAATGACACCTGGAAAAAGTAGCTTTTAGCCATGCCCTAAGAGGGTGTTATGCTGCATCATAACTGAGCTCAATGTTTGTGGTCACAGACACCTTTCTCAGGAAAGCTGTGTGATTAAAGATCTAATTACATTGTTTTCCCTATACCTCGGCAGTATGCCCTGACCTGACATTAAAAGTTTAATTTGTTTAAGCAAATGAAAGATGTCTCTCCCAGCTAATTTATATTTGGCAACAGTGCTGGAGAATTTTTTCGAAGAAAGCATTGCTTTTCTCCTCTTGCCAGAGGCAGGTAAATGTGATGTGGGTGACAACCTGATTGTAGGTTGTGGGTTAAGAATGAGGTGGATGAGGCTAAGACATCATGAAAGCACAGGGGACAAAACAGCAGTAAGAAACATCACAAACCCTGCACCACCAATGTCAATATTTCAGGGCTACATAAAATTCAAGGTAAAAGGTTATTAGGATGAGCTGAATGCGGAATTTGAATGTCTCTTCCCTGAAAAAGTGATTTTCGAAAAGAAAAGAAGTTTAGGTTTTTGTTTGAGAGATTATGAGTGATATGAAATCAGGTTGTATGGCTGGCTGTTTTCCTCCTCCCTTCTTCACTAACAATAAATACAAGGAAAGTTTGTTAAATTCCATCATGACTTCTCTCTAATTGTGGCAGCTTGAATGTCTGCCAAAACCTCTGTTGGCAAAACTCCACTACACAGTTGGAGAAATCCACTGGTTATATGAGCAGAAATCTTGGATCATAATCAGATATATTCAGTCATAAAAAGATGTAATTGCAGTTTCTGAGGTTTACCTAGGGTGAGGGAAGTTATCAAAGCATAGTAATGTTGCCATGTTGTTCAAAGAAATAATGTTGCCATTTTAGGTAAGAGTTTTCATATCTTTTGCCTATTAAAACTTTGTGGAGGTGAATAAATAAATAAATATATGAAAGTCAGGAAAAAAAAAAAAAATTGTCCTTTTAATTTCATAAACTAGCACAGGACAAGGAGACCTTTCTGGAGGGAGAGGGAGGGAAATGTTAATTATTGTACTTAGAATTGGGAAATATCCCTCTTAAAAACAGAAATGTATGCATGAGAAAAAAGTCCTTCCATAATTTTGATATATGCTGAAAAAAAAAAAAAAAAGAATTCTGTTTTAACTTAAGCTGAAATGCCAGCAATTATTTCAGCTGTACCATGAAGAAAATGTCTCATCTAGCTATATGGCATTTTTCAATATTAAAATTCAATAAAGAAAATGTTGGGTATCTGTAAATCTAAGGAGATAACGGGGATAAAAATATATTCCAAGTACTTTTTCTGCTATTCTTATATTATGTAATGTCCTCTGAAAAGAAATAAATGGAAATAAGCAATATATTGTAGCTATGTTTGCAGATGTAGAACCAAGTGTGTTTTGTTTGTTTGTTTGTTTGTTTTTAGGAAAATTTGGATTTGTTCTGTGCAAAGATACTTTGGAAGTTCTGACTGCATGACTACAATAAGACCCTGTTAGTGTCACTAAAAGGCACAGCACCTTGCACCAGTGTAAGACTGTTCCTGGAATGGTTATAATAATTTCACCTCCAGCTGATGATTTTCTGAATCATGTCAGCAACAGAAAAAGAGAAAAAAAAATCAAAGCATGCCTGACTGTTTAAGGAAGTTTCAAGCTTAGAAGTACAGAAGCACGTTCTCAGGTCTCACAGATTTTCCAAAGACTAATACTCCATGACTAAGGAATTGGGCTCATATGGAAATGTTACCTAAGTTTTGCACTACAGTATAGCTGTTTTCCTTTAAACAGTAGTGTTAATCTAAAGAGGTTTCTAAAAGGAGAAAGTACAGCTAAGAATAGGCTCCAAAAAATGATATAACTGTATCACACCTCACTCCATGACACTTCTGAACTCTTTAGGACTGTGTTACAGGCTGAGTTAGCTGCTGTGATAGTCATGCCCTGTCTAAATAGGGATGTCCTCTGTACAATGCTTGAGCTACAGTAATGTTTTCTGGAGTAATTCACTCAGATTATTTTGCTTCAGTATCTTTTACAAATAAATAAATAAATAAATCACTGTTATACTCTTGTCTAAACAAAAGTCAAAACACATTTACCACACATCATCTACAAACCTAGGGAAAGAGATCACTTTTCCAAACATTGTTTGAAGTCTGTCTCTTGTATACAATGTTTTCTTCTATTTCCACCTCTTTTTTCTTATCGACAACATCAGGCCAATATTTTTAAAGGGACCTTGTTTTGATCTGCCTAGCCTGAGACTGAACGAAAGAACATACCAAGTTTATCACTCTGAATCAACCATATGACTTTTGCATTAACTGACTGATGTTACTCGCTCAAACTTGAAAGGATGTTTCTCATCTAGACAGGCAACTCAATTAAAAGCCTCTTTCCTTGATAAATGTTTATGTGATTAAGACTCCTAAGAGAGGTTGTCCTTCAGCCTGTACTGTGGTTGTCTGCTTACTGGTGGGGACATTCAGCATAGCTAATGAACATGCTTACATCCTTTCTGGTGAAGAGATTCAGAAAAGAAAGAGACAGAAAAGAATGCTGTGAAGATCAGCTGAAAGGGTGTATGAAGATTACAGACTGAAAGCATAAGAAGTGCTGTAGAATATTCCAAGAATCATAGAATATCCTGAGTTGAGAGGGACCCATAAGGATCATCGAGTCCAACTCCTGACATGGCAGTGGTTCCTTGCATTAGCTGGAATAGAAGACCTGAGAGCTATAGCTTGGCTTTAGGGATTGTCCCTGGACTAGCATTTATACCATGCTAGTCATGCAGTGCTGCTAAGCATGCAAAATCTTGTTATGCTGATAGTTATTTATGCCACGAGGCAGAGGATTTTGTTTCTTATTCAGCAGTCAAATAACATTCATCAACACTAAACTACCTTGACGAAGAAGTGCCTTTTATTTAGTTAAAATAAATAAATAAATAAATAAAATAATTGTCACCTTCAGAATGTTAAAAGACAGTCAGTGTCTGCCTACTGAAGTCATCTTTTACAGGAGAAATGATGTGTCCTAGTCAGACAAACTATGGGGACCTGATCTTTTTTTATATCAAAACAATAGAGTGGAACTAGAGGCTAATAGAATGTTAAAGGCTATATAATGAATATATATCCACTTGCAGTATAAAAATATTTTTTGTTGAAAGCCCCCTGTAGCTCCTGGAAGGGTTAAACTCAGGCTGTCCTGCAAAAAGTGGTACTTTATTCTGCAATTACATTTCTGGAAGTTTCTATGATTAATGAAACCTAACAGGAATCTGATGAGGTCACTGGTTGTGCCTTGATTGGTCTCCACCAGGGGTACAGACACTGAAATCACTGCAGGTCTCTGGGAGCACAGGATCTGAATTGCAGTGAGTAGCTTTCCTATCCTGGCTGAATACTGGCATCTGAGTGCTTTTGCCTTGTAACTTGCTGGATGCCTCTAAGCTGTTTTGAGTACCTTCTGTGAGAACATATGTTCTTTCCCTTTATCTAAGGACTGAAACTTTCAGATAGAAGAGTGAAGGCAATGGGAAGAATATGATGGTAGAGAACTGAAAATGGAGAGAGAGGAAGAAAGGTAAAGGAGAAAAAGAAGAAAAAAGGAGAAGATGAAATACATGAAAAATGGAGATGAAAAGTGAAAACCAGGGAAAAAAAAAAATAAAAAGGAAAATGAGATGTTCTGTAGCTTTTACAGACATACATGTAGCACAAGCTTTCCTTGGAGGATTAGTCCAATTATTGTAGTTGGTGTTTAAAGCTTCAGAAGTCTCAGTCCATTTCTGGCCACACAGTATCTGGAAGCAGTCTAAGATTAGTGAAATCCTTGTTCTTGTAATGTGAAGGAAGAAAGACTTCCACCAGTTCATAAAGGAAGCCTAATATGATTTTTTTTTCCCTTTGCCGTTTTTCAAACTAACAAAACTTTTTATTTTTTTTTATTTTTTTAAACAAAACAAAACAAAACAAAACTGTTATAAACACATAATTAAATAACAGATCTCTGTTATATATCTCTACTTTCATCAGATCAACATCAGTTCTACCTCAGGAAAGGTATACAGTAGATGTTGATAGAGGATATTGATGGAACAATGAAATGCCATTAAAAACTTACTTTCTTGCTCTGCTTCAGGATGTTCTTGTTAATTCTAATGCTTTTAAGTACAATTGAGTGTAGTATCATTTTAACACCTGCTAACAACTCCAACAGGAGACTGCATCCTGCCCCCAGAGCACTTAGTAGTACTGTTTTCTATCTATAACTGATATGAACCAGCATATGACATACCATGCCACTGTGACACTGTGTTACACTACTATCCCTGCACTACACTGAGATGCAGTCCCATGGTGTTATCATGTTGTTTAGCTTAGTCCTGAAAATAAATGCTCTAAAGGTTACAGTTATAAATAGACCTGGTACTCTGCCTTATCATCTCTACAGCCTGAGCTGAGCCTGAGCATCTGGTACTTACACTGGAATCAGACTGATTGCTTATTCCCAACCTGCTAAAGCGTATCACAGCACTGCCACCAGGGCCCTGTCTTTTGCCAGCTGTATTAGAATTTGCATGTTTCATGTTCTGGAATCTGTCTGGATCCTGCCTTTACTAGATGGTGATATTGTTTTAACCAGCTCGATATGCATCTAATAAGTGTTTAGTGGTCAAACTCTTAAGGACAGGTTCAGTGACAGGCAGAACCACCCACTGCCTGTACTGTCAGATAACTAGAGCAACAACACAGCTCAGGTTTTCTGCCTGCTTTGCCTATGCCACAAATATGGAAATCCCAGGTTGCTGATGCTGCGGGAAAAAATAAAAGACACCTAAAACCAGTTACTCCCATAGTGGCAGCTCTTGACAGAAGCAGTAGCTACTCCCACTTCCCCAAGGCTCTCACCCTTTTTCTCCCTCTCCTAGTCATACATTTTTTCTCCACTTCATCTTAGCCCCTGTACTAGAGTAACAAATTTTGGTCTTAACTGGGAAGCCATGTACTTTGCCACCATGTAGTTACACAGTTTATTTAAGGAGTACCAGAGCCTTGTTTCAACATCTACAGGTGGGGAGGGTAAAAAGAAACAGAAAAGATTTTGTATTACTACTATATACTATTTATATTCACATTATATGCCTGATCTGCATATTAATTTTGCATGTGATGCTCTTGGAGAAACAATATCAAATAATTTTCCAAAATGGAGGCATAAATTGTTGCAGTATCTAAAATAGATTCCCACAAAATGTTGCTCTCCCCAGAAGCACCACTTAAATGATTTAAATATGAAGACTGTTGTCAATGGACTAAAGGGAGACAAAGGACTGAAAATAAAGATGACATTTCTGTGATGTCTGATATGTGGAGAGACATCATCTAATGTGGCTCCTAGGAGTGCTGCTTGATTTAATTTTATTTAACATATTTATTAATTCAAAAGCACAAATAGCTTAGAATGAAAGAATGTGAAAATTGGAAATAACAGAGCAGATGGGAAAATAATGCAAGTAGGCTTGAGCTTTGATTTGGGAAAACACTCAAGCAGTTACTTATTCAGGAAAACACTGAAAGTTACATGTCAGATTTTAGGAAAATATCTCTCAAACTGGCAGTGAACAGGATATTGATGGACAGCATTGCACAATGAGACAATTTTTTGTCATGTTTTCTGGTGTGTGCATTTCATCAAAGGAATGAGAGGACAGGAGGACTTATTTTCCCCTTAGCTATGAAATCTAACACTGTAAATTTGACTTAAAAGCCAGGATTACTATTAAGCATCTATTTAAACTCTTTCTTCAAGGGGATATTTTTTGTGAGCTTTATTCTCAGGACATCTGGAGCCAGAACAGGAGAAAAGCAATACCAATTTTCAAGTTTGAAGAAAAAAATATTTTTCTACTTTGTTGTTGTCGTTTGATACAAAAGCAGAAATAAAATGAGAAAAGAATATATTAAGAGAGGCCTGAGCATTAGGGAACATTAGTGAGATAATATATTAAATTGTAATACAGATACTAAAGAACAGTGATTTAACACTCTCCTTAGAAAGATCAATTACAGAGGAAAAAGCAGTAGTAATTTTTCCACACTACTCTGAAGAATCCAACACTTGGACTTTCAGTTGGACTTCTTTCAGAGGGTGAGATGAAGTCAAACTACAGAGGGCTTCTCAAATATGACAATCCATCTATCCAAAGCCCTGGGAAATGTTAATGGCAATAGTCATATACTTATGACTATTTGTGGTGGTGTTCATCTCCTCTTACTATTATGAGGGATTAATTTTACCTACTTCATAGGCCTTGATGACTAAGATGGATATCTATATGATGGAGTGGATCTTGTTCTGCATGTGTCAGGGAAGGGGCTAGTATGACTAAAAGAAGGGAATGAGATGAAAACAAGAAAACTGAAAATGTGCATTCTTAGAGTCTGCTAAGTAACCTTTGTGCCAAACTTGGAAGAGTGCATGAAATGGAACCTTTTATAGACCTCTCCTACATTGGACATATTTCAAATTATTTTTTTAGTGTTTTATATATTAAAAGAGAAAGATCATTCACAGTCTTCAACAATGTTACCAAGTGTATAAGAATGATAAACATCTAGAATAAGGATCAGAATTTAAAACAATCCAATACACTGAAAAAAAAAAAGTTTGAAATCAATAAGATAAAATTTAATAAAGACAAGGATGAAGTGTTATATAGAGGAAATGAAAACCAGGTTCACAAATAGAAAATGGAGAATAATGGCCTTGTGGAGAAGATCTGAATATTAGTAAGACCAACATACAATGTTTCTATAAAGAAATGAATTTAATTCTGTCTGTGAATGTGGTGGTAGTGGAGCAGTAAAAGTGAGAATAACAACAGCAACAAAATATGGTGTAGCTGTGATCAAGTTTGTGATTCATGTTGACATAGTCTGAGGAAGTTATTCATTGCATCATTTTGATATTCTAAAAATTAACTTAAATGACTTGCAGTCATCGGAAAAAAACAAAACAAAACAAAACAAAAAACTCTACACAGGGCTCCCCATAATTTCTGAGCTGCTGGAAATATTATGGGATAGCATCTTAGCAACAGCAAATTGTCATTCTATTGATTGTAATGGAGCTGTGTCATGTAACAGTTACTGAGACTGATATTAGGACTGGCTAAGGATATAAAGCCTTTTGACTTAAAGTGATTTCTACTTATAGTCATTTATCTTTAGATAAAATCTAGAAATACAAGCATTCATCTATTTATGTTTTTAAATCAAGTCACTTTGTACTTTTACTGCACTGCCTTAATGTTTTTGCCAATATCAAATAAAGAGTTAAATGGGTCAAAGAGTAAAAGAAAATAATGTAAAACTTCTTGCATAGATCTTTGGAATCTAAAGCCAGTTGCCAGTTCCAATACTTGTAAAATGACACAGGGCATAACAAAGGTGAGTTATGCCCTATGACTTTTTTGTTCTTGTTCTCTCTTTCTCTCTCTCTCTTTTTTTTTTTTTTTTCTTTTTTTCTGACAGAACTTCTAAAATCATATTCATCTGGGCATTACTCTCAAATATTTTGGAAAGGCTATCATGAATATAAGGAATTCAAAACAATCATTCACAACAGGAGAACTGTGAACTCCAGAAATTGTTAGTACAATTAAGACAGTACCTGAAGCTTAACTACACTAAAAAGTTAAATCTGTCTGTCTTTGTAAGATGGAACTCACTTATTTTGGAAAGGAAAAAGACATTTTGTAAGTTTTTGTAATTCTTCAGTATTTTATATTATAGCAATTTTCTTTCAAGATAAACTAAAATGACATGGAGAAAATACAGTCTGAAGTCTTAGCACTGAGGCAAGCTTTAGTGTATTCAAGAGAAAAGATTGATAAAAATAGAGCTATACGAACTACTGGCCCAATTCAATAGCATTTAAAAAAAATCTGTAGCTTTTGAAAAGTCATTCCAAAAGGCCTTCCATCAGAAAAAGAAGTTAGAAATCTAAACTTCATTGCCAGAAATCATGTTCTTAGATGGATTTATTTTAAAATTAATATGTGATTAATATATATATATATTTATATATATTATTTAATAATTTGAAAGCTCACTTCTCAGTTGGAATAAATAACTCCTTAGACATATCAGACACTTTTATGCATAGGTAAATATAGTTATATCTGATAAACAATGAAAATTCAAATGCAGCATATCTCAATTTTATACAATAATGAGTTATGAAACAAAGTGAAAAAAAAGAAAAAAGAAAAAAGAAAAAAACAAGCAAACAAACAAACAAAAAAACACTAACACCACATCTTCTTCCGTCTCCAGAAGATCAGTTTCCAAATTAAACATCTCAGAGGCACAGAGATCATTAAGTTGGAAAGGGGGTCTAAGATTACCAACAGCACAATCTCAGTTAGACATCAGTTATCTGCTTATTTCTGAAAATAATTTCCTTGTGGAGCTTTAATGTCCAGGGAACTAAGCTGTCTGGAGCAGAGCTGGAAGTGTCTGCTGGTTCAACATCCAGAACAAGGGAAATTTTCTTTGGAACTTTGAATGCTCCTCTAGCAAGCAATGTGAATTAAACAGGAATTAGGTACAGCACTTTGGGTCATATCTTTATCTGATAGGGGGAATAAATAAATAAATAAATGAATAAAAGCTAATCCAAACATGCAGTTTCCTCTGCATCTTACAACTGAGACAGTACTTTAGCAAATACTGTGCAGGGTATTTGGATATGTTCCAGGTTTAAGGCTCCAGTTTATAAACATTTTATTATTATATATATATATATTTTTTTTTTCAGAAGCGGAAGTTACTGAAATGCTTGCCACTGTATAAATGTATAGCAAGTTCTTCATAGATACACCTAGACTTGCTGATAAAACTCCTGCAGAAATCAACTAATTTCCACTTAACACTTCCGCTGAAAAATTTAAAACCTCAAGAAATGTGATGGGAAAAGAGAAGAACCAGCATGATCTCTTCTCTCCAAGTACCAAGGGAAAGATGTACATCCTGCACACCACCTGTTTCTTTGACAGTATCCTCTGGGAGCACTCCAACCTACCCGATAATAAAGTAGTAAACACTTGGCCTCACAAATTCCCGCTATCCATCATTATTTTCTGCTTAGGTTCTTCTCACAATTTAAGCAGTTAGGCAGGGCAAACCTTCCTCAGGAATCTATGTTTGCTGCCTAAAAGTGTATCCTTCTGTGTCAATATCCAAACAACAAAAATTCCTTACAGCTACTTGGGAATAAAATGTAAAATATAATGTAAACTCCAGTCCTAAAAAAACCAGATTGCTACGTCCCCAGTCAGGAAGCACAGAGACCTCTAAGGTGGAAGAGTTCTTTAGAAGTAAACCAGGCTTCTCCATTCCTATCAAAATCCATTCCTTTCTGAAGTAAGGAGACCTTCAGATGCCTGCAGGGACAGGCCATTAGAAACAACAGCCTAACAAAGTTTCAGGGATGCAAGACCTGTTATTTCCTTACTCTGTAAAGCTCGAGGTAATCATGCTAGCATTTACACATTGACTTGATATGAGGCTTTTTGAAGGTACATAGAACAAATAGAAACATTCACAATAGATTTCAAATCTTTTATCTCACACTAAAGATTGATGGGTAAAATACAATGATGGATGGATATTCTGGCCTGATTTTTTGGTTTTTGAGCTGCCATTATTACCCATTGCCTGGTGGGCTAAAACCATCAGTATGTCTCAGTCAGTAAGGTATTATGCCTATCACTCCTTGTTCTTCATTCTTCATCACAAACCTTATATCAAGGGCTATGGGAAGGTACTGCTCTTCAGATGAAACAAATATTCACTGGGGCTTAGGGCTGGAAAGAGAAGACATGTGAAGCAGTCTGAAGACTGCAAAGTCAGAAGACTGCAAAGCAGACAAACCCTGGTGAGATCTTATAGACTAGAAGCTTAACTTTTATGTGGTCTATAACACCTAATGGATGTCTCATCTCCATAACTAAACTGGAGTATCTCACTGGACCAAGTATATTTCAGTTGTGAAACTTCCCACTACAATCAAAAGACACCATCACAACTCTGTTATGAAAGGCTTGGCATTTACTAAATAGTAAAGCTATTATTCATTTTCATTGACATTAGCAAGGGCTCTTAAAGTGCATAGAATTCTTTGGCTATTATCAGGTAAAATGTCAATCCTCTATCCTGTGGTTAGAAAGCTTTCAAGCAAAAGGTTTTGTTTCCTTCTCAACATTACAAACGCAAGACAGAACTCACAGTTGGTGGCAATGAGATGAGAGGCAGCTCTAGAAATGAAGCACAGTTATAATAGGACTTTTTCTCCTCACTCAAAAGATTGGTAGTAACCACAATATCCACACTGTAAAAATAACAAGAGTAGGGTTCTAGTCCATATTTGCTGTTTTATGTGTAGTATTTGCTATAAACTTATTTGCTCAGAGTGCAAATAAAAAGACAGTCTGAGTGCTTGCAAGCCCTGCAAACCCAGCCTCATGTCTAAAACCTCCTATAATAAGAGCACAGTGACTAAGATGTAGCTGACAATTTTGCTGATGGTGCATACATCAGAACAGAGCACAGCTCATTCTTTCAGATTGTAATAGCTCTGCATTGCTAACAATAGCAAATCTTAGTTTGGTCAGTAAATGAAGCAAAAATCTTCAAGGACACATACATAATGTGGATGAAGAAATGTTTTTTTTTTTCACACTTTAGGTGCAGACTACATTTACTGTGTAGCATTATGTTTTGTTGTTCCTTTAGGGTAATAGTATTGCTCCATCACAGCCATCAAAAGCACTTGCTGAGGAATGCCTGTAATGAACACCTTTGAAACAGAGGAGTAACAAACCTCCTCTTGTACATCTTCAGGAAGGCAGCAAGCATGAGTAGACATATATTAGCTAAGGCTGGGAATTTAGTGCATGACCTCTACTGTCACCTAACCTTTAAAAGAGCAATCTGTGTCATGGATTCTGTAATAAGAAGTAGAAAGGAACATACATGAGCAGGAGCATAGTCACGGCTATTTTCTGAACAGAAAACACAGCAATAAGATGGCTACTTTTCTAATGCAACTATAGAAAGAAAGGCAGAGCAATAATCCAACTTGTGAATACATTCTCTTCCTATTTAAAACTGGCTTTTCATCTTACTGAGGTCCTTCAAAAAAGTGTTAATTTCCTTATCCAATAAAGTAATATTGAGCAACAAATAGAATTTTAATCTTCTCAGCAGTTCCAGCTGGAGGAAGAAGTCATTGCAGAGAACTCATCTTTATTTATGGTTTTTCTTTCCCTTCTGAAAATGATAATAATAATCCAGCATGAAAAAAAAAAAAAAAAAAAAAAAACCTTTATAAATCAGATGCAAAATCTAGTACTGTCAGATCTTGCAATTTTAACATGAGTCATATATTCACTCTCCTCCTTTTCCTCCCCCCCCCAAAAAAGTCCTAGATCTGTGAATCAGGTAATGATAGTATCTAATATTTTGAAAGGAAGTTTCCATTCTTCATTCTGCTGTATCAAAGCATTCCAACATCTGGAAGGAATTGAGAACCACCAAAATGTTTTATTTTAAAAGATGCTTAGTAAGGGACAATCTTCAGCAAAACTAATTTTGAGAGGTTTCCCAGGCTGAAGTTAGGCTGATTTCAAATCTGATGTTTGTAAAAAGCAATCAGAAAAGACCCTACCAATGTTAATATAAAACATAAATATTGTGTAAAAGTTCCTGTGTTGTTGTTTATTGTCCCATGTGTGAAGTGGCTCATGCTTCTGGTGAAGAAAGACACTAAACCTTACTGTGGTGCTAGTTGCATAACTTAAAACCTTTACTCTATAACCTAGAAGATGACAAGATTTCCTTCAGCTGATTCTACCTTTTCTTTCCATCTGTCTACAAGGAAAAGAGAGAAGAGGGGAAAAAAAAAAAGGAATTCTAACCACTATTAAAGTGCTTTTCTGCTATTATGTTGAAAAGATTTAGAAGCATACTTCTTGCACTATTAAATTGACTTAGTCTGATGGATCACTTTTACAGTTTGGTGTACCCAGCTTTATATGGACCAGTTTCAGACAGATGCTGTACTATTTATTCAACAGTACCAGAAAGGAAAGGATGGATTTATAAACCTTATAAAATCAGTGGGTTGAAAAGGGCAACTTGATTAGTCAGTTTTTAGTATGCATTACACTTTGCAAACTAAACATGCCATCTGGAAATACATAGCCTGCTAACAAATATCCATATGCCATGTGATATCTTATAAACAATGAAAATGGTAGTTTTTTTCCCCTTTAGTTAGAAATGTAATTTACTTTCTAAGTATGGTTACATTATTAACAGACCACTGCAATGAGACAGAAAGCAACTGGAGTTAAACCTACAGCTATAACACGTGAATATCAGCTGTCATGGTGTATTGTAATTCAGCACAGTCTAAAAATAAAAACCATAAATAAGTGGGGAAAAAAAGCCCCAAACCCATAAAAGTTAGAGCTGAGTTTCTTAAAGAAACCTGAGGGAGTAGGAATACATTTTCTTTAGAAGGCAAGAGAAAAACAGAGGCAATCATTGCACCCTCTTGCACGTGTCTAGACAGATGGATACAGACAGACCTGAGCCCCTCTGTCTCAGTAAGATTCCACTCTGCTCCAGAATTTGTCTGAGGACAATGAAAGAAACATCACTGGGTGAACATTATTTTCAAAGCATCAGGAATCTGCTTGAGCTCAATCCACTCACACAGCCAGAATTTAACACAATACATGACAAAGCTCTTTTGAATAAGTGGGAGCACTCATTTGTTCTTGATTAAAATGACTGTTTAATAATGATCTGGTGACTGCTAGTCTAGAAAGTTTCCTTTATGACATTAGGTCACCGACAGAAAAGTGACACCCCGTGTGCTTTTTTGCTCTCCAACTGTTGCTGGCAAGTGGAACTATTGTACATTGCTTGGAGAGGGCTCTTACCCCTCTGTCAGCTCAGCAGTATGCTAATAGGGCACTTGACAGTGAGGAATACACTGTCTCTATCTCCCTGGTTATCAGCTTCCCTCTCTTCCCAGTCATTACCAAGAGCTTTAAGGGCTTGGGTGAAATAATACAACAAATGGATACTTAGCTGTGTATCCCATAGCAATTCATAACACAAGGAACAGCCTTAGCAAAACACAGAGCAAGGTAGCTTGCAATTCCGTGGTAACTCGCAGCCATGTCACAATCAATACTGTATTATGCAGATGAATTGTTCATCTCTGAAAGTTTTTTTTTGTTTTTTGTTTTTTGTTTTTTTTTTTTTCTCACTCCCTCTAAAGAAAAGAGGAAAGCCTTATGGAAAGCAAAAGGGGTCTAAAGAGGTCTGTGCAAAATCTATCACTTTTAAATTGCTCATCAGCAGCAGCCCAGATATATTTAAATTGCAGTTCAGTGCAGTATGCATACGGATACTTCCTGCTTTATAGGGTACTTGCTCATGTTTATTCTCTTCAAACCTCCTACTCAACCTCTCAAATAGAACTGCTGTGTAGTGAATACAGAATGTATATAAATCCAGTAAACATGGGCTAAGTTTTACCATTGATGATTCCTGAGTGCAACAGTGATTTGCTGTAGTTCATTGTCAACCTTCTTAAAGTGCCTTAGTGCTCCCAGGGACAACATGTGAATGATTCAACAACACCAATGTCTTTGAACATCTGTCTTCTGCTCTGAGCTAATTCCATTCTTCCAGAAAGACAACAACCGAGGAATCAGTATTGAACCAAACTAATGCATATAAATATTTACTACCATGCAGAAGGCATGATCCTCCATAGGTATGTCTACACAGCTAGTTGAGAAGAGGCTTCAAAAATAGATACAAGGATGCCTATGACTTCAGAATTTTCCATCCACACTGGTGTTTATAACTCAAATGTCCACTCTATATATGCAAAAAAATGTATTTCATATATCTTCTGGTGTTCTGGAAATGTAACATGCTCAGCCTCATCACATTCTGATCTGTCTATATCACTTACACAAGAGTTTGAGTATGTCCAAGGGATGAGAATGAGTTTGGGCTCATTCACATATTAATCTAAATCTATAATTAGTCTAAAATCATAGATTAATCTAAATATAGAGATCCTAACACCACTACAGGTAGCTGTGAATGAAAGGCAGGCATGGGCTTGAGAATAGGCTCATACCTGTTACTTTTTGATAGTGTAGGCATACCCTTTCAGAACATGCCAGATTTATTTGCTTTAGAAAAATATCCATATAATATTTGCTCACTCAGCCTCTCCCTTTAACAGTGAATGGAAATTTACAACATTCACAGAAAAAAATCAAAGTCTATTTCAGAAGCAAGCATGCACGCATACACATACATATGCTTGCTAACAATCTGGAAATTTCCTTATCTGTATATCAGCTATATACATACATGTATGTGTATGTATATTGATTGTATATTAGTCCTCAACAGAGAGATGGCTTGATCCTTTATGTCATTTGTGGAAAGCTTTTGGTTTTCTCCATGGGCAATTTCCTCCAAAATGTATGCAAACAATGCAGTCAGAAGTGCTCCAGAGGCAGACAGGGAAGTAACCTGGTAGCTGAGAAGATGTTACTGGCTTCCGCTGCTTGTGAACAGCTCAACAGCATGGAGTCCTCCAGGTTGGTGTATCTCTATAATCTTGACCCACCTGGAGATCCATGGTGTCGAACTATGAACTTATGAAGACAGCACTGCCTCCAGTGGGTGGGGGAGCTCCTCTTCATCCTCAGCATGCTGAAGAGTCCAGGACTTGATGAATCCTTTACCGTTTCTTTTGTGACAGGCAAGCTTCTTTCTTTTACTAACCCTCTTCAAAGATTGTACAGCTTAATACATATGTGCAAGAAGTGTCATATGCCTTTCATTTCAGCATATGATAAGTGGCAGTCACTTTACACTTTCCTTACTCAGTAGCTTTTCTGAAAATTGAAAAATCAAGGCAGAGACCTCCAGCAGGAATTACAACATTTCTGATTTCTTTCATGCGCTAAACGTCTCTGAATAAATTTGATGGATGTCTGCTCTGCTTTGCAGGGATGCTGAAGAAAGTAAGAAAAATTATGAAAGGTGTTCTTGGTTTACCAGGAAAGCTTTATAAAGGAAGAAGATTTCACAGTTTGTCTCAGAGATGGTCAGATTCTTGTCTATGTGTTGAGCAAGAATCGTTCCAAACCCAAATCATGTATTTATTTCCTAGGAGGATTAGATGCTGTGAGAGAATGATGATGACTATCCAGTATCATTTCTTACCATTGCCAAATATGCAACCACAATGTCATAAACTGTTCTTTTGTTCCACTGACTCTGTACTTCTTTTTTTGTGTCCCTAATGAGACCTCTCTCCCAAGCTAGGGCTATTGTTTTCAAACTTTCTGGCTTGCCTATTTCTTTCCTACAGCTTAGTTTTGATGTATAAATAATAAATGGCCAGCATGATGACTATAGGAGCTTTATATATAAAAAAATAAAAATAATAATAATAAAAAAGTTAAATCTTCTTCCTGTAAAAGTTTAGATAAATTAATTCCACTTAAAGAGCAAATTTTAGCTGACTGCTTGACATTAATTAGCTTAGCTTTACAAAACCCCTGCAAGGCATTATATGAATTTTACAACATGCTATGCATTTTACAGATGGGTATGCTGAAGTCCACAGAGAAACTAAATGCCACTTTACTCTTTTATGCAAACAACTGACCGATGTGTTGATTAAATTGTGTGGTGATACACTCCTGGCAAGTCTTTAGCATGCTCCACCAGGGAGTGACAGCAGGACATTTTGAACAAATAGACATCTATTTTGGAACTCATCCTCCCCTACTGATTTGCAGCTTAGGTTTGTTAATTTTTCAGGCTGTGTGCAAAGGCAATCTGTTTAAGTTGTGCTCGTCTGTTAGTTTTTGTTTGTTTATTTGTTTGCTTAATGGGTGAAAGAAAATTAAAGAAAAATAATAACCCTAAGGCTTAATTCCTGCAGACATCATGCCTCACAGATATCTTCTTTGGTTATGGATACATGAGTGGAGAAGCAAACCTTGACAAGTAACCTTAGGATAAGTTGTACAGATGTACACAAACAAGTTGACTACACATTGAAAAGCAGGCACTAGAAAGCCCCGATATATAAAAGTTGGCAAGTGGGTCAGCCATTCGTTATTTTTTGACCTGAAACATCCTGAAACATCTTTTTTTATTATTATTATTATATTTTTATTTTTTTTCCTTTTTTCCCCTTTTTCGTGAGAAAAAAGCAGTCACCATTCACTCTTTCTATATAAAGACAGTGTGACAACCCTTCCTGTTAGGCAAAGAAATGGAGACAAGACTCCCCACACCTGCCCCACCAAGCAACCTGTCACAGGGAAGAAGCACACACAGACTGCTCAGTCTGTAAAATATTAGAAAACTCAGGAAATTATTATGCTGATCTCTTCTCTCTGGTGACCAGCAACAGGACCCAAGGGAACAGCATGAAGCTGCATCAGGGGAGGTTCAGGATGGATATTAGGAAAAGGTTCTTTACTGAGAGAGTAACTGGGCACTGGGACAGGCTCCCCAGGGAAGTGGTCACAGCACCAAACCTTCTGGAGTTCAAGAAGTGTTTGGACAATGCTCTCAGGCATATGGTCTGATTTTTGTGTGATTCTGTACTGAGCCAGGAGTTGGACTCAATGATCCTTGTGGGTCACTTCCAAATTGGAATATTCTATGATTCTATGAAAAGCTTAAGAGGAAATCTTGTTTCCATTTAGATTCTTGTTCAATAACATAGTAAAAGTTACTCTCCTCATTTTTTTTTTTCCTAGATCTGTAGAAAAGTGTGTTATGTTATAATTACAAGAAACCAGGATTTAACATTTGGCTTATATTATAAAACTTAAAATGTTCTTTCTTGGGAATAATATAAAGAAAATATTTATCTTTGGTTTCTGCTTGTGTCAAATGTCATGACTGGGGATGTATTCCAAGATTTCTTTAATATGCCTAACTATACATAACAACTGCTAGCTGACTGATCACTGTCCATCTAAAATATTATGCAGAATTTGCTTCTATGGAGGAGACAAAGGTCTTCTGTAGATCTCATAAGATAAACTCGTCTTAGTGTTTTTTCCCTCCTCAGAAGACAAACAAGAGTTTTAAGACAGTTTGCTCCTTCCAGAAATATATTTTCTATTACTGGGTTTTATTTTGGAGTAGAAAGTTCAGATGCACTAAATTCTCTTGTATTGCTGTAAAGTATCATCTGCAAAATACTAGGGCTCAACTATATATTATTGCAAAGTGTTTCAGTAATTGATTTAAAGTGATGTGAAGGACCTTCTCTAAAGAAGATTTTCTTTTATTTTTCTCTTATTCCTATAAACGGTTATGTTTTGGGTCTTTCTCTTTTAGCATTACACAGGCTGGATAAAACTGCCCCCAGAGACCACTAGTATCACCAGCAGTTAATTACCAGCAATTGTGTTTGACTTGGAAGTCTCTTCTCTCTAATGATAATGAGCTGGATTAAAGGAGATAAAGAACTGTTACCCTAATATAACTTGGGTAATTAAATTCCAGTTTTTTAAATTCTACCTGACATTGCAATGGGATACCATACTCTATTTTCTATCCTTTGACAAAATGTAATTCTGCTAAATACTCTGAACCAGCTGGCATGTTTCAATCTAAAAGTGTACTGAATACAGTACAGTAGGGAGTTCCCAGTGTACTGCAGTCCAATCATCTGGTAATATACTTTATTATTCCCTTAAGGTGATAGATAACATGAAAATATAAATCATTTCTAGCAGTATCCTACTAAACATAACAGAGCATCTAATTCAATTTTTGAAAGTGTTGAGCTCTAACAGTTCCAACTGAAGTCTATGAAAACAAGAGATTCCAAAATCTCATAAAATCAGCCCCATATGTTTCCCTAAAATGCTGCTGTGAAGATTCCTCTATAATTATTACCAGTATCATGAAGGATTGCAACACAGACAAGATAAAATTAGTGGTTAGGTTGTTTGTTTGTTTTTTAATAATAATTGCAGAAGTGAAAGTTACAGGGTGGATGTTACACATATAACATGAATGTCCTGTCAATTCAGGACATTTCCCACCTCTTTAGAGTAAGTAGTCCAAAGGACTTGTCAAATAAATTGGTTATCATTTTTTTATCATTGCTATTGAACTCTAATACAAAATTTCCATCAATATCTGTGGTGAACTTGCTGCAAAGAAGATATTTACTTTATAAAGATACAGATTCTTCACAAGAGGAAAAAGGTCCTGCATTTCATAGGAGCTCTGTAGGCATGTCTCTGCTTGTTCATTTTATTTTGGAGTAAACTGTTGACTAATACTACCTGTCTACATAAATGCTAGATGAGGCCACCAGAACTGAAAGGAGATCTACTTTGTGGAAACAACGTTTCACCCATGGAATCTGCTTGTGACCTGAGATTTCTGCCTAATGGGCAAAGCCAGCCAGGATTTATTTGATATGAACTGCATACTTTGTACTATTGAACTAATGAATAGTTGCTGATGGATATTGTATCTAGAGGGTATTTCCCTCTGCTGAGTCATATAGTTTTTGCAGTTTGTCAAAAATGAAGTCATTTTACTAAGGGCCAATATTTTTTTTTTTTTTTTTGAAGGCCAATAATGACTAGCACACAGCTAAAATCTTTTTAAGAAACCATACAATCCATCATTTCAGACATGATTTTGACATTTTCCAATAACAGCAACTGACCATGCAAACCGCCTGTCCCCAAATACTGACATGTGACCTCTTCCATTAAACAGTTATAACCAATACTGAAATGATGAATTGTTTTGTCCTATTGTTTTAATTGTCTTGTAAAACCAAGCAGCTATTTGGCAACATTGTGTCAGAAAACAAGAGAAAAGAGAGATCTGAAATAATTTCATGCACCCTGGGATGTGTAATTAAAGACCTCAGCATTGTGAAACAACTGCTTATCAAAAAGATCCATAGAAAGAGAAAAGAGAATTTAGGTCCTGAAGAGAGATAGAGAGGTGTTCTAAAATATTACCAATGTGATTGTTATCCACAGAAAAATAAGAGGCTTCAGTCACGAGAGGAATTTGGGTGCAAAGAAGAGACTACTTATTTGTATCTACGAGACAATATTGCTCCAGCCCATGGGTGGTCATTTCCTTTAGGGATTTAAATCAGACAACCTTTTGAAACAAAACAAAACAACAACAACAACAACAACAACAACAACACAAAACAACAACAACAACAACAACTAGCTGTATCATTTTGTATTGAAAACAAATAGCCTGCCTGGTAGGGGTCAGTTTCAAAAGCCTAACTCTTTGATGAGTTTAGTTTCTGCTGTGAGAAACATGGAATGTTAAATCTTGATCAAGAGGGACAAAGAACACCACTGTGTCTCTGGCCTTTTCAAGAGAGATTATCTTTCCTATTAAGATTTGTAACACTTTGCCAACCTCAACTTGCTTGTCATTTACTGAATTCAAGAAAATGATCCATCTCTGCGATTCTTGTATGGAAAAATTTCTAGCACAGCACAGGCCATTTTGCGCACCAAAAGTCTGAACTTCAGATTCAAGGTAACTACAAGATATTTTAACAAAATGCACTCCATTACATGACCAAAAACTTAACCTGGCAGAAAGAGTGCTTTTTTATAAACCTTCTATAGGAATACTACATTTTATAACTTTGTTTAGAGAGGACATCAATCCATATGCATAGACGACAATTTTTCACAGTAAAAAAATGATGTTGTCAGAACAACTAGCATTTCCACGAGGGTTCTGACCTCTTTTATAGAAAGTCATGATTTTGCCCAGAAAGCAAGTGGCTTTAACAATATGATTTTAATTGGTGGCTTTAGACTTCTGTTTATTGTGTTACTTTTGATTTTCTTAAATATTATTATTATTATTTATTATTATTATTGTCATTGTTATTGTTGTTGTTGTTATCAAACTGTCCAAACAGATATGCTATCAGAAAGAAATTGGTGGAAGTGACAGAAAAGCAAGAGAACAGGTTACTCTCACTTGTGTCAGACTTGTGATTCTCCCATTTAGCCAAGCTCAGGAAATTAAGTTAATTTACAGAGAGGCATGCTGCTTCACCAGTGTCTGAAAGCTCCTAATTTCACCAAGTCTGCTATATATAATTCCTGACAGGTGGCAAAGAGAAAGAGCATTTCAGAAACAGAGGGTACCATCTTACTAGAACAAAGTCAACAAAACAAGGGGCAGTAGCCCTTTGAGTAAAAATCATATGCTGCTTACTACAGAATGCATGGAATGAAAAAATGGATGGGTAGAATATGGTGATCTTTTTTCTTATTGATGGTACTGACCAAGCAAAATAGAAAAACAGATAGTTATCTAAAGAGAAATTTGTTCTTTCAAACAGAATTATTTCCAGCAAGTTGTTATTATTTAGTGGTGGTATTGTTTGGAGACTTAATTGAAAATTCAGCTTTGGTTTGGCATATTTTTATTTTAGTTTTCCTATTTTGTAAAAATTTTGCCTAAAGATAAAGGGAAAAGACAGGCAGGCAAAGAAATGCTGTAGATAGGCAGAGGATAAACTGATTAAAATAGAGAAAATTAAATTACATTAAAGTGCTGTGATATGTTGCAGGACAAAAAGAAAAACAAAACAAAACTCGGGAAGAAGAAGGCATTTATTACTTTTTGCTTTGAGAAAAATTCAATCATTCTTCCTTGAAGATGAAACATTATTTTAACAGAACTAATTTTCCCAGTTAAACAGCTGGAAACTTGATTTCTTCTCTGACTGCTGAAGCTCACAAGGAATATAATGGTTTTGGAATATGCTGTGAGAATATCAGAAGTAACTGGGTAGAACCGCCTGGTAGCACATTACATCCAGAAATTCAGAATACAACTCAGCTCAGTGTGCAACAACATAAGAAACAGACCACTGGTTCACTGATTCTATAACTACAATGTTAGTTCCTAGAACTGCGTTGCAGAGAGTTAAATAGTACCATAAAATATTTTGCATCTCATCAGAAAGCAGGTAAAGGACATCAAGATATTTCAAGGTAATGACCTGAAACAGCAAACTCTTCAAAGATATTTTGATTATCTTTGCTCTTGTGGGGCTTTTTAATATCACAGGCTTTAGTTATTTTCTGGACAGACCCATACTTTCTGCTTTAATAAGGAGCAGGATAACATGTCACATAGAAGCTCCATGTACTGGCTGTCAGATAATATCCCTAAATACCACAAAGCAATTCTGGTCAGCAGAGGGCTCTCTGGAAATCTGTGTAGGTGTTTATATTGCCCACAAACTCCAGGTATTCTGAGAACTATTTTCCTTCTTCAGGCAAAAGAACAAACTACTTCTTCAATAATTTTAGGATAAACTGGCAGAGTTGTTCTCACTCTTTTAGGATAAAATAAAGCTAGCTATAAGTAGCCACAGAAAGCAAAAATATTTTTATTCAAACATTGTCAACAAGGAAAACTCTCTTGAAAAACACTAATTGTGCAGCAAGCAGGGCTTTACAATTAATCTTTTTGCTTCCCCTATGACTTCCAGGACCTTCTTCAACAACAGTTGAAGAAAATCCACACACATATACAGAGGAAGAAAGAGAGGAGAGGAGAGGAGAGGAGAGGAGAGGAGAGGAGAGGAGAGGAGAGGAGAGGAGAGGAGAGGAGAGGAGAGGAGAGGAGAGGAGAGGAGAGGAGAGGAGAGGAGAGGAGAGGAGAGGAGAGGAGAGGAGAGGAGAGGAGAGGAGAAGGAGATAGGTTTTATTTCTCCCTTTCCCTCTCCCTCTCCCTTTGCATCTGCTTATAAATACACACAAAAATATATTTTGTTGTATGGAACATTAAGGCTTTATTAGACAAAAAAAAAAAAAAAAAAAAAAAAAGACTGTGCTCTCCTTTATTTTCAAAGCAGCTTGGGATTTGAGAAGAACACCCCCATCTCAACAGCTTAAAAATGCTTCTTCTCACACCAGGATGGTGAAGACCATGACCAGGGAGGAATCACACTCTGTCAGCTCTGCAGTGGTAAAGTCTGAGCAGATAAGCCATTGATCTAAGTAGGCTAACACAGAGACACTCACAGAGGCAGCATGAGGTGGGTATAATATAAAAGGGCAGTCCAGAGAGCCTGGAAATACCCTGGACTCAAAAGCTTTGCTAAGGCAATGTGACATGAATGGAGCAGACACATATATGTTCCTATTTCTGTTCCAGGGCTCATTATAAAGTGCTTGATGTAGGAAACTTTTAAAGTCCTTCTGTTTTATTTAGTATTCACGGTATTGCTGCAATTGCAGCCACCACTGGTAAGTTGTTCTCTGGAGTTGTAAGGGTATGGAAACAGGCAGGAAAAGGTTGTTCATCTGGAATCTGATGTCCTTGAAATAATTGATGTTACTTTTAGCACATAATGTGATGGAGACAGATTGCTTTTACACTCTTTTCATGTAGAGATATTTCTAAAAGGAATACAAATGAAAGTTCTATAACAGAGACTGCCACAACATCACAACCTCTGCTGTACAAATGACATGGTGAACCTGCACCCTGGAGGTTAATAACGTTAGAGGATTGGAGACTGGACTGTCTTTTCCAGCATCTACCTGTGGGTATAATGGAAGGGCATGGAATAAAGTACAAAGGTGGTACATGTTTTCTGGGAATCAAAAAAAAACATAGTACTGGGATAAGTCTGTTTCAGTCAACTTATGTGGTAGGACCTGGAAAACTGAAAGGTTTGGTGGTGGTAGAAAAAAAAGGAAAACAAAAAAAATGAAAAATAAGTTTTCATTTTACTTTCCAAAGTACATATTAAAAGTCAAAAATGCCAGCTACTTCATTCTGCCTTAGGACGCCTCATGTGACATTCATAACTTGCAAAAGATTAGGGGACAGGATCATGCTACTGTCTTCTATCTCATTCACTCTGCAAGATTGTTGCAGCTGAACCTACACCCATAGAGAAGATGTGAGGTAGGAAAGTAAAGAGAAAGTAGAGGGAGGAAAAAGGTGTAAAACTCCCTATGTATGAGTATAAAACAAAGCTCCTTAAAAAGTCTGGAAAAGAAACAGAAAACAGAGATGTAACAGATGAAATAAAAAACAAAAAGGGCAGTCTTTAGTAACTCATGTAACACATGCAAACTACTCATGAACCAGTCAAAAATGTTGGCTAGTTTAAAGAAAGACAACTGGGGTAAACAGGAACGCAGCTGATGAGCAAATGACTGACATCTAAGAAAACAGAGTTTAAGAGGCAAATCAGAGGTTGACCCAAAGCACTGGGATGTTTCCACCCCTAATCTATTTATTGAAGAAAACAAGCATAGCTTGCTAACATGTCCTCGTTTCATCCAGGATAGAGTTAATTTCCCTCATAGTAGCTGGTATGGTGATGTGTTCTGGATTTAGGGTAAGTGGTGTTTCAGTTGTTGCAGAGCAGTGCTCACACAGAGCTAATGCCTTTTCAGCTTCTTGTGCTGCTCTGCCAGAGAGGATGCTAGGGGTCTACAAGAAGCTGGGAGGGGACAGAGTCAGGAAAGCTGACTCAGACTGGCCCAAGGGATATTCCATGCCATATAATGTCATTCTGGACAATTAATATGGGGTGACTGGCTGGAATGGTGGAGGACTGCTGCTTGGGGACAGGCTGGGCATCAGTCAGCAGGTGGTGGGAAGTTGCATTGTGTTTCACTTACTTTGTACATCCTATAATTATTATTAATATCATCATCATTGTTATTATTTCCTTTCCTTTTCTGTCCTATAAAACTGTCTTTATCTCAACCCATGAGCTTTTACTTTTTTTCCTGATTCTGTCCGCCATTACACTGGGGTGGAGGAGATGTGCAAACAGCTGTGTGGTGCTGAGCCTGGTTAAACCACAACATAACACTGTTAATTTTCCACTCACCTGGTTTGCCTGTGTGTTGTTGGAGCAATACAATGGCTATCTCAAACTATGTCTTCTTAACACATTCCTTTGTTTTCAAAATACATTCTCCATGAAATGATAGTGGGAAACATTTTGATGTTTCTATTTATTTTCCCATGATTTTTTTGCATAAAATCAAAATAAGGAAGGTGCCCGTTTCTCGTTTTAGCTCAGAACAGAATGACATAATTTATTGGTTTGGGATCAGGTTTAAAAAATAGTGTAGGCTAGATGACTTTTCTGGGACTATAATTTTATATATATATATATGGATGACCTTCTCTAGATCCTATAATGATTTTCTTTCAGCTGCAACTAGAAATTAGATTTTGAGACTGAGTTATTTCTTGAGAAAGCAGAGTTGATTGTTTCAGGCTCTCTCCCATCTTTCTCCTGCCTAACTCCTGCTATTCAAGAGCTAGTGAGTTAGTAGAAACCGTAGACCAGTGACCTCATTAATAATATTTTATCCTCCCCACACCATGTGGATCTCTTTGGTTTTTGTCTACCACCCCCCTCCCCCCTCCCCCCCCCAAAAAAAAAAAAAAGTCTCAGACTAATGTCTCCAGTTCTGTGGTCTGTTCTGTTCATCTTTTGCAATGACATGTTCCTATTGGTATTGTTGTAAGCCAGTAATTCCTTTTCTTTGCCCCATTTCTCCCTGACCATTATTCAAAATGCCACTTTCCAGAACAGCAACACTGTCATCTCTTTGTGTTTTCATGCCTGTACCAAGGTGGGCATGTCCCACACCCAGTCTGACAACTGCCTGCCTGCCCACACACTCTCACTAGGTTTAGTGTAAGTGATGGTTTGCCAGACTTCTGTTTTCTCCTGCATTCACTAGTTGCTCTGACCGAAATATATCACTCACAGAAACCCTGCTGCAGACTGTCATTTGAGCCCATTATTTAAGCTCAGTAGGATATAAACAGGTAGGATGTATTTTCTAATGCTCATGGGGAAAGGGAAAACTTCCTGTAAGAAAATAACCTCAAAACACTGCCACTCCACCCCATGAAGTCCCCATATGGTGAGAGAAACCGAACCAAAAGACTATTTGAAGATCATCCCAGAGAATAATTTCCTTGTATTCAAAACCCCAATACAGGCCATTGCAAACATCTGTGACAATGGTTCATCCTTCACAAGTACTTACGTTTTTACACCACTATTAACAGAAAGCCAGTCAATCTGCAGAATTTTCAACAGGAAAAAATTGAACGAGTGTTGCTTTCAAATTTATATACCCACCTTGCCCAATCATATGGACAGCCCCACAGAAGTCTCAAAAAATTACGACTGCCCAAACTTAGACATACAGTTTTCAGGTTCAGGAAGTGTAGTTTTAGCCAATCAATTCAGTCTATTGTAGAAAAATCCCATGGCAGCCTATTCACACACACACACAATTAAATTACCTATTATATAGAAAATTACATGGCATTCTAAAAGTAAAAGAATCCAGGCAAATAAAATATGTACTTTATTTTAGTAAAAATGATACTATTTTTTTTGCTCACTTTCTTGTTTTTTAGTAGGCTATAACACAGAACTAACATGCATTTTTGTAAAATTGCCACTATCTCATAAAACATGTATGTTCTTATTATCTTCTACTTTGCCTCCGCTAATTTGATCTCACACTGTGTTTGGTGTCTCCATATACACCTTGTACATTTTTGAGCTGGCACCAACATTTCTCAAAACAGTGTTAAACCAAAAAAGTGAGATTTAAAGATGTTATTAAGAAATTGAAGAAATTTAAATCAAGCAGCTGCAGCGAGAGGGAAAAAATGAGAAAATGAATAATTTTGAATTCTTAAGGAAAATATTAAGAATTTTTAAATCAATTGCTTTAATTAAGGCAGTTATTTTCTACTAGAATTTCTTAACTAATAGAAAATAAAATATTGTATTGAGAAGAGGTCTTTAAAAATAAATTTAGGAATAACTTTCCTGTGTTTGTGTTTTCCTTATTGATTTCTTATTAATACAAATAACTGTTACTGACAGCTTGTGCAGTTTAACTTTGATCTTTCTCTCCTATTAGGTGTTATCTAGTGCTTATACATCATAAATTAGTATATCTGAAAGGAAATAAAATCCCTCTGCTCTAAAATTCTTTCTTGTATGAGAGACAGCAGTAATTCTATAATAAATACAATAATAAGGAAGCATAATATATAATGAAACACTAAAATGACTGAAAAAGAAAGAGGCATACTGTAAAAAAAAAAAAAAAAAAAAAAAAAAAACGATGTGGGAAGCTGCGGCTCTAGCTCAGTCAGTGAGTAAAAAGAGAAAAGGAAAAAATATGGACTAAAAAAAAACTTAAATTAAGATCTGGACACTTAGCAGTGATAAACATAGCTGATATTCTACTTTTTAATTCCACGTGGAGAGTGAGAACACATCTCAGGCATTATGTACACCAAACCTGATGAATTTTTTTGACAGTCATTTTTACCATGAGCTCTGAGGGTGGATGGGTCTATTCAAGACAACTACCTGGTCAATGCCATGTAGTCCTAAAGCAACATTGTATCACTGCCTTAAAGTATCAAGATTAGACCATTTTTTTCTGTTTTTAAAATATGGAATTAATATTTTGTGTTCCAATACTGGTTATTTAGTAAAAGTGCTATAACTAACAGGACTAGGAGACAAAACTTCAGCAACAGTGCAAGCCAGCAGAGCTCTGTTAACTATAGTGCCACCACACAAATGCATAACTAACCTACCCAGTCTGTTCATTACCTGCCTTTACAGTAAGCTGACACTGAATGCTAGCTGATTTTCTCATGCTTGTGCATGTACATTTACACTATGCGTTTTCTAAAAATAATAATTCCTGTGCTATATCATTAAAAACCTTCCTTCACAGAGATGAAATATATAGGCGGGAAATGAGAATTGGATCACCCCCTTGTTGTTTGGAGACAGGCACTGTTAATGCAAAGAAGCTCCTCGTTGCCAGGTAAGGAGACAATCTCTGCAGTCCTCACTTAAACAAAACTCTTAAACAAACTCCTGAAAATCTACTGGCATCCGAGGGATACCTTGTGAGAGTTACAGTCTCAAAATTCTGTCAACAGGAGAAAAACATTCACTGTACTTCAGGCTAAGGATGCTGAAACTGCTTTAAAGACTGCAGCTACTTGAAAAGTATAACCAGAAGCATTTTACTATTTGCAGATCACAGGGAGAATAAGTCTTCACACTAATTTGTGAGCTATACTGCAAATGTTGATAGAATTATCTAAAGCTTCTAAATATCATGCACCAGCATACTGTGCAGGCTGTAGAAGCAGTAGGCCTAAAAATTATAGCTGTTGTTAATATGAAGATCAATTACTGTTTTACACATAGGTATTAAAATAAATTTTAATATATATTTATTTTTATTTATTTGTTTGTTTGTTTATTTTTAGCACAAAAAAGGCACTGTGGAGGCTCTCAGTGAAAGTTCTTACCAAATAAAGGGCAGGCAACGAGGCAACCAGACTATTACTTTTTAAAAAAAAAACTCTTTATGTTCTAGGTATTTTGTTATTACCTTCTTGAAATCTGAATCTCACAGTGATAACTTGAAAACTTTCAGTTATCAAAACAAAACAAAACAAAACAAACAAACAAAACAACAAACAATATTGTGGACACAATAAGAAAAAGTTATTTTTTAAGTACTGTCAAATGATGAAAGATATATTTAAAAATTCAGAACTGGAGTATTTTGACCACTCATATGATTTGTTATTAATGTCCAGATCTGACAGAGAATAAAGAAGCAGTTGCCACTGAGAGCACAATGCATGGAAGTCCCCACCACAGTTTATCCTGCCTTTTGGCACAGGTAAATTTGTTCCCACCTCCACATACATCAGTAGGAGCTCCTGTGCAACCCTCAACTTCTCTCTTGTCATTTTACAATAAAGATACACAAGTATAAAAATATATTTTATGTGAAAAATGTGAAGACCTGTAAACATTAAATGCAAGTACAATGAGGAGATTTATAAAGAAAGTGGTTAGATGGTATTTATTTATTTCAGGTCAAGCTCTGCATCAGTCAGGCACTGGAAAATAAAAACAACCTGTGACAGGCAATAACCTGTTCTGGTGGCACAATGGTCCTTATAATGAAGCTGCAATCACTCTTCTGATCTCCCACAGTTGTGTTTCTTTTTCTCCCTTTTTGAGGATCCGGCACTTCCGATCTATTCTAATTTTCATTATTCTAGGCTTTGATTTATGCTGCTTTGGATATTGTACATCTTGCCAGAGGAAGGAGGAGTCAAGGATTTGAGGTGGAGGATCTGACATGAGGGTGAGTTAGCAGAGAATACCAGAGATTAAATTATTCTGATGGGTACACATTTAGCCTGTGTAACTCTGTAATTATACATAATATTTCTCCTTCAGTTCTGTCTGATATAAAAAACAAGGGAAAAAAAAAATAGTAATAGTTATAATAAGAATAATAGCACTTTAGAATAACACATTTTATGTTTAGAATAACATGTTGTTATTTTTAGTGTTATATATGTTATTATTTTTATTATAAAATATAAAACATAACATGTTATTCTATAATAAAAACAATAATAAATAATAATATTATAATTATACCATAATTATAAAAATAATTGTTAATATTGATACTTTTGTTGTTTTTGTTATAAAAACTCCATGCAAAAATATGGTCCAATACAAAGACCATGGTGCTGAATTTGTAGAGTTGGGACATCTGGGTTCTGGTCCGTATGACATCAACATGACACCAGACAGTTTCTTCTTTATGACTTTTGTTTATTCTGCTTTGTTAACAAAGTATACCAAAAGATAAACAGATTCATTAAAAGTTATCTCAATTAAAATTTCTCTAACTGGGCTGAGACACCATTCCATCAATTTACAGGTTGCTGGTGTCCTGTGCGTATCCCATACTCCTTTTGGTCATTAATTTGTAAGGCCAAGGCATTTTTTAAAGTCTCCATGTAGGCAGAGATCACTGATGCCCCTATCCATGACTGCAATAATTACACATACAACATATAGTAATTATTTATATTTCACGTTTCAAGAGAAAATCATGCACTTTGCCCATTAATCATCTGTCTTTTCTTAAATGGAAGGATTCCTCTGAACTCTGACTTGGTAACTGGTGTAAAGGCAGACACACAGAGACTGGTATCAGCAGCAATTTTAGTCACAGATAGCATAGCAATATCTAGAGGTGATGTTTATTTTCATCTGACTGACCAACACTTCTTAAAAGTGCTTTGCATTGCTTACTTCAGTAACTGCCCAGAGCCTGTCATCTAAGAACATAAAAGTCACTGAGTAAAATATCCCCTGTACACATTTTCAAATGTGCTGCTCTGTGTTTTCAGCATATGTGATTAAATGTTATGTTTGAGAGAAGAGGTATTAAGAAATCTAGGCAAAAGACATCACAAAAGATTTATCAGTCTTTGCTCAAACTGGATACTGTTTCATTCTGTCAGTGTTTTATACCAGATCTGGGGACCTTCACTCATAGGATGGAGCAGTTGATTGGGCAAATATTTCTGGGGCAACTCTTCAGTACAATATACTACTCAGTATGAGTAAAAGAGCAGTAGCATCTGGCCCACAATGAGCAGAAGAGACAGCAGGTGCATATAAACAGTGATGTTAAATCAGCAGAAATGTCCTGAGGCTGGTAACTCTTTGCTTACATTGCAGGTCCAAAGAATTCAAGCAAGGGTCTGACAGAGCAGCCAGATGCTGAAGTGAAGGAAACCACAAGACAGAAAGTAACTTGCCAGGGAAGCCAGGCCTGTTTCAGGTTGGGTTCACATACATTGTCTTAGAAATGCACATAGGTAAGCAGGATTGGACTTTTGCAGTGGGATAAACCCTCTGTTAGTATGGAGGAGATGCCACACAACTTCTATCCTGTGTGGCAGTAGCCCTGGTGTAAGCAAAGAAAATATTTCCAAAGGCAGTTTCTGTTGCTGCCCACCATTGCCCATTACACAACATTGACCTGCAGTTGGTCTTAATGACTCATGAGAATCATGTACTGTTAACTTTACATTTAAAAAGACAAATGGATGATGTAAAATAATGCCCTATCTACCCTTAAACTTTTGTATAATGTGAGCACTAGAGGTATTGAGCCAAAAGATCTTGTTGCAAGCCAACATCAGGAAGAAGCTGAGGTATGGAGTCAGACATTTGCAATAATTATCTAACGTGGAAAAAAGGGACAATAAATACAAAAAATACAATAAATAATAAATTCAACCTCTGTTGAGGTTGGCCCATCCCTCTGTTTTTCTCCTTTCTTCGAGATCTGTCTGGTTTTATATCTGTCCCCTCAGCTATGCCACGCTTGTGCCCTTCCTAGCATAAAAAGGAACATTTGCTGGACAGCTTAACTGTCTGTTCCACCATCTAGACCACCTTTGGCTTTTGCTTATAAACACTGAGTCATTAAATTAGAGGTGAGAAGCTTTGTCACATGAGTTAGGTGAACACTCACATGCCAAAAATACCAAATTCTCAATGCTGAACACAAAAAAATGACTGAATCTTTTGACCTTGACATGAACATTGAAACTATTAATTAGACTGCTAAGCTTAGCCAGCACACTTGCAGATGGACAATTCAAAATTCAAAGGAAAAATATCCAGTGGACTAATTGTTGACAATTAACAAATTGTTCAGCACTGATTTTATTTTAATTTTTTTTTCAGGGATCTGAAAGCAGAAGAGAGCACGAGCTTTCTGATGGGAGCAGTGTCCAGTTATCACTCAGGACTGAGGGAACGCTTGTTCTCAGAAAAACCTGTCTTCACACAACTGTTTTGAGGCTATTAGAAAGCTTAAAAAAATCCTCCATCTTTTAGGTTAATAGGAATCAATAATTTACTGCCATTTTCCCACATAGAAGCCTACTAATTATGTCCCCATAATTACCATTTGTGTTGGCATTGCATTCCAGTACACCAAGCCTGATCAGATGACTTGCTTGCAAACAAATTTCTTCAGCATCACCCTGGAGAATGTCACAAGCTCAAAATGACCACACGGCAAGGCTGAGCAATGAGGGCAGCAAGCTGGAATATAAGGAAAATATTTGGTTTTGTCCCAAATCTATTCTTTACCTATACCCTGACAACTTTTTGTATCCTGCATTTCCTTAGACCTATAGGTCAGAGGTAACAATGAGACAACCCCCATGAAAGAGGATGACTGAAAAAATGTTCAGAACAGTAACACTATACAATGAATGTGTATAGCAAAACAGTACCTGTTAATGTGACTAGGGTTTTTCAGGTGATCATGTAACACTTTAACTTAAACAATGTGTCATTTGATGACTGTCTGATCTGTTTCTTTTCAAAGAATAAGAAGTGCATGGTGGAAGGAAGAGGTTTATGGAAGAGGGAGAACTAAGAAAGAACCTGACTAAAAGAATCCTCTGTTTACAGGTTTCATTTGGATGGCAGCTGAAATTAAAGAAAGACTGAAACACGAGAAAAAAATTTGGAGAAGCTTTCCTCTCTCTTCTTCCCATCCTTCACTCACTTTCACTCATCGGTTTTGGTTACCAAAGTGTTGCATTGCCTAAATTAATAAATCGTTTACTTATTTTTTTTAAACAAAACAAAATGAAAAACAAACAAACAAACAAACAACACTGTTTCTTACAGTTAGATGTTTAATTGCAGCATTGATGTATTATGAAAAAAAAAAAGTAAATGTGGAGCAACTTTAACAAAATCTACTCTTTGAAGAAACATTAAGAAAAGAATAATTTGATTTTCAGATTATTTCTTCAATTAAGCCCTTCATTCCTGTGTGTCAGATGGCATAATGAACTATGTATAAATAACAGTGATAGCAATTACATGACATGATCTGCTGTGTTGTGCAGAATGTGTTTTTATTTTTGTATGTGGACTATTTCTCTTTTCTCCTTAAGGGGCTGTAGGTAGTAATTGCAGCAAGTAACAAAAGAAAAAAAAAATAAAAATTACATATAGGTATTTGTCACAGTTTTAGCTGGGATAAAGTTAATTTTCTTCACAGAAGCTCATATGATGTGGTGTTTTGGATTTTTGATGAAAATAGTGGTGATAACACTGATGTTTCAGCAGTTGCAGAGCAGTGCTTACACAGAGCCAAAGACTCGTCAGCTTCTCATGCTGCCCCACCAGCGAGGAGGCTAGGGGTGCACCAGGAGCTGGGAGGGGGCAGAGCCAGGACAGCTAGCCCTGGCTGGCCAGAAGAATGTCCCACACCATGTGGTGTCATGCTCAGCAACAAAAGCTGGGATAAAGAAGGAGGAAGGGGGGAACATTTGGGGTGATGGCATTTTTCTTCCCAAGAAACTGTTCAGTGTGCTGAGCCCCACTTTCCTGGCAGTGGCTGAACTCCTTGGTTTGCTTTGCTTGTGCACGTGGCTTTTGCTTTACCTAATAAACTGTTCTTATCTCAGCCCATGAGTTCTTGCACTTTTACCTTTACGATTCTCTTCCCCACCCCACCTGGGGAGAGCGAGCAGCTGTGTGGTGCTAAGCTGCCTGTCAGTGTTAAGACACAACAGTATTATATCAAATGACAGGTATTCATGAGCTAAGCTCACTACAAAGGGTCTGGGCCCACACCTTTCAGCAAGGAGGACTGCAGGACTGAAATCAAAGCAGGGATGGCATATACATCATTTCCTATCAGAATGCAAATGACTATGTCATCATTTTTTAGATTTTCTTGGAGAGTGCTTATTTAAGTAAGGACCAGCTCTGGTTTTCTGTGCTGTGCAATTCACCTTGGAGTTTAAACTCAGCTGTTCTCCCTTTTCCTTTCAGTGCAAAGCAAAAGCAGTAATGTTCTTACCTTCTAGCTAAGCAATTCTTCACAAAAAAAGTAAAGGCATTCAGGTTGGGACCCTATCAGCAGCAGCACTGGAGAGACATCTTGGGTCTCTGCAACTGAGTGCAGATGGGTTTCTGGTGAGATCCTGCCTTGTTTTAAAACATCTCCCACTCCTTTCATGCATTTCTCTTAAAGAACCTTCGAGACCCAGCTTGCCAGGCCCTGCTATCAGAGCTGCCAACTGACAAGGACTGGATTAGGCTGCTTCTGAGGCTGCACTTTAAGCACCCAGAGGGGTTGCTGTAGAGCAGCAAGAGGTCTGGCACTCAGGATACATATTAATCTTCTCACATCATGGCAGGGAGGTTCGGACTGAGCAAAAGACAGTAGTCTTTAAAATGGCTGTTCCTGTACACACTAGGTGAGAACATGTGCTCTTTTAGTGTCCATAATGCAGCAAAATCAGAGTGGGGTGTGTGTAGCCTGAATATCTCCCTTACATACACCCATGGCTGATAGTTGCAGCATAGTAGAATGGGTTAAATCAGGATGCAGGAGAGAGTTGGCATGACGACTGCAGAAATCTTCTATGTGGCCTGTGCAATAACTAATCATTACACAATAAAGGGTAATAATTATTTCTTAATGCTGCAGTGCAGAAACGGGCTTCATAGCAAAGCACAGCAGGCTGAAGAGATGAGGTGCTCGCAAATTCAACAAAAATAAATTGGTTTGATCCCTATCACGGAAGTCTTAGTGGACCTTCAAAATGAATAAATGATTCATCTTTGTGTATTATTTCTTTTCTGTCTATGCAATCAAATGCAAAAATATCTTCCTTCCTGTCTGTTGTGTTTTTATTTGTCTTACTTGTTTTCTGAAGGAGTAAGATGCAATAAGTGAAACATTTGTACTGAGCTCTTGTTAATAAATAAATAAATAAATATTAATTAAAACAACAACAACAAAAAAATAAAACTAAAAACAGGAGACCATTTCTGTTTTCCTCCTTGTTGTCATCTCTGTGTTTTGTTAACATTTAGAGGGTTAGGAAAAAAGCTACCACTGTTACCACATCCTTTGAAAGAAAGAGATGAAGATTTTTATTGTTGTTATTCTATCTCCAACAGCTGGAATAAAAGTTAAATTACACTTTTTAACCTGTTAAGACATGCAATCAGAAATATCTACTACTCTCTTACAGGCATACTCAACACAGCATCTAAATGCAGGGAATGCATTTCTCTTGATTTTGTGCTGTATGTATTTTGCTATTATTCTTAGCATGGAATCACTACATCCCCAGCTGGTCTTGCCCACTGACCTGCAGTGAAAAAAGTTTAAAATGCTACTTAAGCAATCACAAAAAAAAAAAAAAAAAAAAAAAAAAAAAAAGAATAGTGGTGGTAGGGGTCTAGGTGTGTAAGGGTTAGGGACTGGTTCTCTGGTTCTCATCCAAGTCACTAGCAGGAAAATCCCTTTTGAGAGAGGAAGTGGCCAGCGAGGCTGTGATAAGAGCACATAAGAAGCTATGTTTGCAACAGCCTCTAGTGAGAATGAGTCTTCAGAAACTGCACCCTTTGTTCAGAGCACATGGAGCCAATGCTTCTCCCCAAATAGAGGTACATTTGAACAAAGAACCTCAGATCTCTCCTTTCTCAAGTAATGAAGCAGTCCTTCAGCTCCAGAGCAGTCCAAGGAAGAATCCCACTGACTTCTAGGATGTCAGTATGTTACCTTGTCACATTTTCCCATTATAACATAACACTGTTGCTGGTTTGCATAGATAAGAGACCTTTCTTCGAAATTTTGTAGCCTGCCTTTCCCTCATATCTCTGTACCGTCCTACCCAGGTTGCTGGGACAATGTTTTCAGAGCCCCTGGGACAGTATTTTCCCCTCATTGCTCTTACACTGTTAATCTCATGCTGCTATCCTCATCATCTTACACCTGCACACCCTGATGGCCTTCCTGTGGTCAGCTGTCATGGGCAGCGATAGTTACCAACCTGAGAATCAGCCCTTTTCCCACACTTTCATTCTGTTTTAGTTAAAGTTTTTAGTTTAGGCAAGTGACGGAATAATGTGCACGTGAACATGAACAACTGACCATAGAGTCCCTGCCCCAGTCAATACACGCTCGAATCAACACCATCAGTAAGCAGTGACAGCCTCCCAGGGGCTTGAGTAGGACCTGGTGAAAACCAGACAGCTAGTGTGGGAAAAGTGTGGTGGGGGGAACCAGATGCTGCACATCAGAGGATGCCCAGCAGAGGTGTGAAAAGCCCAGTTACTCATCTTCCCAGCTAGCCACTGCTTGGAGAGCTTTCTTTTTCCCTTCTGTCTCTCTTCTTTCATTGTTCCCTAGTTTATTTTTCCCCTGCTTTTTTTTTTTTTTTTTTTTTTTTCCACAGTTAGAGGCAATGAATGCCATCAGCAATGGACTCCTCTAGTAAATCTGCACATATGAACTATGTCAATATCAGTTTTACAAAACAGTCACAGTGGGAAGGAATTTATAATATCTTAACATGCATCATTTGTTGTTTTACATTATTTATTTGGTTTACGTACTTATCAACAAATATGTGACAGTTTATGGGAATTGATAACTTACAGGCAAGAAAGAATGTTAAACAGTGTTAAACTGCTAGAAGCAGTGTTTTCCTGGCAAAACAAGGATGCTTGTCCCCAAACTTAGCTTCTTTCCCTTCTCTCCCTCTTTTTTTTTTTTTTTTTTTTTTTTTTTTTCCAGGATGGCTTGGAGAGTGCCACTGAAATATTCATCAAGAGAAAAATCCCAACTCACTGGGGCCTGCCATAACAGTATATCACCTATCTGTAAAGTTGCCCACTAGTTTCTAAAACCCACAAAAACTGCCTCCAGAACAAAATGCATTGCTAATTTGTGTGGTGTGGGCCTGGCTCTCCTTTGCCTTCACTGTTTTTCAGTCATCTATATGTATATAAAATAGCTTTGAAGTGTAGCCCAAGCAGAGCTACAGTATTTTACAGCCTTGTGGGTAACAAGGGAAGAAATTAGGTTCCAGATAGAATGGAACCAAGCCCACATTTTCCTTGAGATTTATTTTGTTTTGCTTGTTAAAGATTTTGGCTTAAAGTTAAAAATATTGCACTTAAACTTGGATTGCTAAAGCTATAGCCAAAACCACACAGTAACAGCTTTATTTTTCAAGTAAATAAAGCACCTAGAAATATATATTTTTTTACAATTATTTAGTAAGAAATGTAGGAGATTCTGCTATAATGAGTGGAAATCTTATTTTAACTCTGCTGTTGTGTGGGTTTCTTAATAAATGGAAGGCTTGACCTACTCTTTTAAAGGTTGTTCAGCTTGCATTTAAGTTCATGCCTTTAGCTTGGCCCTTATTTGCAGTACAAAGCAATTCTGCATAGGTGGAAGAGCAATGTTGTGATTAGGATGGGACCGTGACCATGATGATAAAACTCTGACCTAGAATGCTTTGCAGTAATCCCCTGTCCCATTGCTTGCAGACATAAAAGACATTGACAAAGCAGAGATCATCTTCAGGAAGTGCCTCCCTTACCACATGTTCAGTCTTAGTTCTCTATGGTGTTTTTTTTTTTTTTTTTTTTTTGTTTTTTTTAGGACTCACTTGTTAAAAGACAATGGTCTAAATCCTCATATAGCACAAAAAATTATACAGTTTTGAGAAGGCTATGATTTTAGAGCTTTCAAGTGAAAAGGAAGAAGAAGAAATCATCTCTCTCTTTTGGCATTTGGGAGGCACAATTTCTTCTCTAAAGAGATGAAAATTTATATACATGCAACTGCCGAAGGAGAACTTCTCTGTTATATTTACAGGGATGCAAAGGCCTCAGTGCCTGTCACATTCCTTATAATTTTTTGTCTATAAAGGCTGTTTGATCCATTTATTTTGTTGTTGTTGTTGTTATAAAGAACAAACTGAATGAGAAGAGAGATTAAAACCTGAGCAGCAATCACGTTTTCCCTTTACAGACCCTCTGTTCCCCTACAAAGGGAAAGCAAGGACATTAGGCTGAAAGAAGTGAGTCTGCAAGGAGGTTATCTCAGGCTGTTTTATCAGTTACAGACAGTGGAGTAGGAATGTGCACTCTGTGGCTAGCATTGAGATCTGCCTGGAAACCACATGTATATTAAAATTCTCCTACTGTTACAATGAACAAATAAAACAGTATTTTTGAATGTATTTGTAGAAGGTATTTCTGGGGAGTCAGGTTAATTAAACTAATCTCCAAAGTGTCTTATGGCTGTTTAGATAAGCACCTAGCCAAGAAGGCAACAAATTTCTGGTGAGCAGCAAAAGTAAAACAGTTTGAACATTATCCAATGAAGACAGCTACGCTGAAAACTTGAAGTGATTCTTTGAGTTCGAGAGCAGCTGTCCCCAACCAGCTTGCCCATTGTCCTCTCTCAAAGGTGGCCTGCAGCAAAGAGCAAGATAAAAGAACAGGCATGCCATGTTATCACCTCAGCATATTTTCCTTGGGTTAAAGCAATTAGAGGTATGAGGGGCTCTCTTTATTTGCATCACAGAGCTGTTAACAATATGTTTTTTTCAGCACTCTGTCAAGTTTGAGAAAGAACTGTGTTAAGATAATTTTTATAAGTAATAAAAATAAACCAAATGTTTGAAACGTTTGTAATATAAGTAATATAAGTAAAAAATTATATATGTAATATAAGTAATAAAAATATATTTAAATTTGTAACATAAGTAATAAAAAGAAACCAAATGTTTGAAATATGTTACATCAATCATTCAATTCTTTCTATGGATGCTCAAATTTGGGTAAAGTTTCTCAGTGCAGACTGTTACATAGGTGCTGCCATACTAAACAAAACTAAACATGGGCAGACAAAGCATATGAGAATGCAAACATTACTTTATACAATTTCTAGGTGAGAAGCTGAGTTTGTCCAAAGCCACATAATCAATCTGCAGTGAAACTAGGAGTTCAGACTTCTCATGATTGTCCAAAAGAGAAAATAACAATATTGTTCATCTCTTTCGTTATGTGTCATTCCCACTCCCCTCTTGGATTTCTAAGAAAGTTTAAAGGAAATAATGTGGACTAGCAACTGTCAAATTTACCACTCAAAAGAATGACAACACTTGATTTGTCAGGGTTTTTCTAAGCTGGATATTTTGCATTTCCTTGTGCTCCAAAGTGTAGATGATATACAGTCTCACTCTGTGCTAAACAAAGATAGCTACAGTCTTTCTTCAGTCAAAGCAGACCAAATGGTTTTCCTCATCTTTGTTCTGTTGCCTTCATTGCTACTTTCCAATCATATACTTTTTTTTTTTTTTTTTTTTTTTTTTACCCCTTTACTGAATTGCATTGCAAAATGTGAACAATGAATAATAACAGTAAGAGATTCCTTGTAGGGTACTGTTTCTGATGTCAAACCTTTCAGTAAAGATCCTTACATTTATTCCCAGTGGCTAAGATTGTGAAAATGACTTGCAGACATCAGACATTTTAAATGAGAATTTAACAATGAACCCTTCATATATTCTTTCCTTCTAGTGACAGCTAAGTGTACTGGCTATCACAGATGTCAAAAGCAGAAGGGTAACTTATGTTACCTTCCTTCTTTCCTGCTTTTCCTTATATTTGAGAGCTTTTTATGTTTGGTTAAAGGAATGAACTTTAAAGCTAAGATGCCATGATCATATTCTCACTACTAGGGCTCAAGGTCAAGCATGATAAGACATGGTATTGCCAGGTTAAATATAGCACTTTGGTGATGGTCTCCCTCTTTATGTCACACATGTTCTGACAGATTTTGTCAGCTGAGAATTCACTGTTAGAAAAGTGAAATTAGTGTGGGTGAAACATACCAGTAACAGATCAGGAAATCAGTTTTCAGATTAATCTCAACATGAAAAAGCAGATAGCAGAGAAGACATCTTCCTGACTAGACCCCTTCTCATATTCCTCCAACATCCATGTTGAACAACAGTTCCAAAGTTCAGTGACAGTAAAATTGTCCATATGCTTGCTTGCAAGCCCTTCCCCGAGGTTACTAGCACCAGCCCTCATCTGCTTTCATTTCCCACACATATATTAATCCACTTTCATGCAATATTACGTATGAAATGGAGTAGACTGAATTTCCCACCATGGCAGAATGCTGCTAGAAACATAGGAAAGTGAGAGGGTGAGGCAACTATTTTTTATACATTATATGGCCTATGTATAAATTGAAGTGTGAATCTACCACAGTGATGATGATGGAAATACTCAAGGACCTTGGATAATGGTGGAGGAGAAAAGAGTAACATTCCTGTCCACGTACATATGTTGCTCAGTTCACGTGCCCTGCTCTCAAAGTCCTCTAACTCTGTTTTATGTCAGAAATGTGTGCTGAGCTAAGGGATATAAAGAGAACCAACAGGTCCATACTATTTTTTGTGAACAACTCTGATGCAATGTATGATCTGAATGAGTTCATGGCATTGTAAACCCCACTTTGGCAATTTTACACTTAACACTGACTATGCTGAAAACACAAAACTGAGAAAAGCCCCAGGACCACATCCAGCCATTAAAAGTTACCTTCAATTTATTTTTCTCTCTTCCCACCCTCACCTCAATACAATGAGAACTATTTTTTTCCCCTGTAAAACTGAACTTGTAAGTAACTTTATCCTTTTACTCCTCAACAAGATCTGAGGCAATTAGGAGCTTTGGTAATCTTTTATTGTAGGGATTCTGAACATTTTAATTTGTCCTCTGTTCTAAAGAGAAACTTTTTGGATAATCAGCTACTAAAAGCTCAGATTTCCAACACCCCAATGCAAAGAAAGCCCCCGTGGATGGAGTCTGTCTGCTTCTGTTTTCATGTGGCAGTACCATTGCCTAAGCTCAGTATCTGACTGCAGCAAGTAAATCCTCACATTGTCATGAGATCAGGAAGACTTATTCTCCCTACTGCAGGAAGCTGAGCCAAAGCCTACCTAAAGATAACAAGAGCTGCTCTCTGAACCCAGCAGGCTTTGTGTCAGACCACTGGAACTTGAGAAAGGTCAGACAGGAGGTCCGTGGCATGGTCAGGAGCTTGTCTACTTGGTCTCAATCCAATGTGCTGAACATAAAGTTTAATTTAAAAAGAATACACATTTTTTAATTAAATCCTGCATTAGCATACTTTGTCCAGGAAACATGTGGGATATTTAATTAATTGAATGGAAAGAGATCAAAAAGACAACTAAGTCAAAAAAAAAAAATAGTAATTCTGGTTAACTTCACCCACTTGTACAGTGGTAGGTCAACTGGTACAAATGGATTAGGAAAAAAATAATCTAGGTGATTTCTAGAATAACTGTAACACATAACAGTACATGTTCTTAACATAGGCTTAAGTAGCTGAAGAAATGATGCAGTCAAGCCACTAAATAGTAATGAACTTATTACTATATTAAAAGAGTGATGTTAAAACTGAGATTAATTAGAGAATCATTTTAGACAGTACTGGAGGTAGAAACAGAATAGGAAAAAAAAAAGGAACAGTGGAAGAAAAAGTAAAATGCATAAAATTCAAATCAACAGAGATATTAACAGAGTGTTTCTGATTCAAGGAAATCATGCAGAAAACAGACTGAAAGTCAAGAGAGAAAATAAACAAAACTGTTTTGAAATGTTAAGATCCAATACATTGTTTGAACCAAACAACGAGCTTTCAGGAAATTACACTTCAGCTCTGCTGAAGTCCCTGGCTAAGGGAGGGAAATCTAAATAAATAAATAAATAAATAAATAAAGCCAGTTGTAAATGAAGATGGCAAAGGATGCATGGAGGTTGGCATATGTATAGGAGCAGCTAGAGGATATTTTTGAAGGGTTTTAAATTCACACAGTTTGGGATGGAAACAATGAGACCTGTTAGACATACTTGTAACGGGAACAATTAATGGCCGAAAGGATGTTGCAGAAGTTCTGAACGACCTGTTTGGGTAAAGTATCCCCAAAACAGATACTGTGCCAATGTCCACACTGGACCTATTTTTTTATTTTTTATTTTTTCAAGACAAGAAAGGACGAGAGCTGCCAGAATGTGAAACGCTGAAAGGGGAACAAACTGATAAACTAAACAGCAACGTGTCATAAAGACCTCATGGTTATATATGCAAGGGTTTGGAAGGCATTTGGAAATGAAGTGGATGAGCTGATAGCAAAAATGTGCAAGCTGTTATTGAAGTCAGATATACTACAGAAGGATTAGAGGGTGAGAGCTAGCATACCTATCTTTAGGACAAGCACTGAAGTGGTCATAGGTATTATATATGCAAAAGTCTTATTTCAATTCCAGATGCATTTATTGAAACTAATGAAAACTGGAATTACCTACAGCAGAGGAAAAAAAATCAGTTTATTTCAATAAAATGTTGTGCCTTCTACACATTCTGTGAAGTATCAAGCTAATAGACCAGGAAATATAACCTGATAAATATATATGTATATATGTATGTATGTATGTATATGAGAAATTTCTTTTGAAGGAATTACATCATTGTAGAAGTAGTTTATTACTACTTGTTGGGAATTGTCTAAGAGATACAAAGCAGGAACTACACATGAACAATCATTTTTCACTGTAAAAGATTAACAACTGGGTTGTCTATGATTCTATATCAGGTATATTTCTTTACTGAAATTGCTGCTGTTAGAAAAAGAGAGTAAAGATGGAAGCATTTCAGAATATGTTAATTAAGTTGGGTGAACTTGAGCATTCTGATAGCAAATGGAAATAAGTGTCGGCTGATATAGAACAAACACAAGTGGAGTAAAAAATAAGAAACTTTCCTAGATCCTAAACCATCTCTGACAATTCACGGAAGAATCTTGGTATAACTACAGACAACCCAGTTATAAATTTTTCTCAGTCACAATAGTAGTCAACAAAACAAAACAAAAAATTAAAAAAATAATAATATTTACTTTACAGGTGGAGTAAAAAATAATAGTCCTCACCTAGAAAATAATGTCCACTTTGGCCAATACACCACCAGAAATGGAGATGGAAAAATTGGCAGTATTTAAGACATGCAAAATGACAGAAAAGCTTGAAATTGTCTAGGTAAGAGAAGAAAAGAACAAGAGGGTTCGTGACTGAGGAAATGAATGGCACCTATACAATGAACTGGGTTCTTCTATTGGCATTTCCACATCATATAACAGAAAGATAAGGATAATATTGAAATATGACTAATTTAAATAGATCAAAGGTTATCTGAAGTGTGGTTTTCCCAAGAAAATGTGTAATTAACCTGCTGAACTCTCTCCTACATGCTATTACTAAGGTAGCAAGATTGTTGGGAGGCAAAACCAGATTAGCTGTTTATCTGGCCAGTGAGAATATCTGCAGTTCATTCAGAACTGCTAGAGGTTTCCATTTGATGAGGAAGGTGGATATCTGTTTTCATGTGGAAGTGGTCTCTGGGCTGTGAGCAACCACAAACTGGTAGGTATTAAGATAGCATTTTAATTAAAGACAGTAAATTTATCTAGGGAAGCATTTCCTGCACCTTCTTCTGAGGTATGTCATAATAGGCACAGATACAGGCATAATACCAGACAAGATAAAACACCAGCCTGATCCAATGCTGCAGTCATTATGTTCTAATATTCTTTAACTAGATGACTGATGCCTTTTTGAATAGGAAAATAATGAGTAATGATAACAAATAACACCATTTCCATTAATTATTCATGCTAACATTCATGAAACTTTAGAGATGTATGAACATTTTCATGAATAAATCATTGGTTACTTGCTTGCACGAAATGACCTCCATAGTAGAATGAGCTTGCTGCCACTATTCATGAACAAATTTGTGAATCATTTTTAATATATGACCATTTTACTTTCTAATTGACTAAATATGAGATAGATGAGTATAAAATAGACTTCAGTATTTGAAAATGCAACTGCTGGCTGTAACAGAAACTACTGCTGGCTGCAACAGAAACATTGTTTCCTACTGATAAGTTTTGCTAAATTTATTTCTTCCATACTGGAAAGAATTTAAGAAATGAAGGGTCTGATCTTCATAGTTTGAAGATCAGACTGTCCCCATGAAAGCAAAAGAGTTTTACATGTTCAGACTACCTGAGAATCCTGACCCAGAGAAATTACTAAGCAAGATAATTCTTTTAAATAATTAGGTTTATTTTATCTCCTTGGTTGCCAGCACTGATTGTCACAGTGATTCAGAAGAAAGATCTATGAAGATACTTTTGTGTTGTTCCACCTCTTTTTACCCACACCTGCCCATAGTTTACTCAGTGTTTTTTTTTTAAGAGGGTGAGGAAAACCCTTGGAGTCTCTGGTTTACAGAAATTCTCACCTCTCTGTGTTGTGGCTTCTCTTATAGATCTTAATTGCCATCATTTTCAGAAGTGTTCCATCTTATTCCCAATGTCCATTATCACATTGCATATCCCTTTTGGCAGTCAGACTCAGCTCTGTTCAATGAACAGCTGTCAAAACACTGGAATATTCTAATTACAACACTTACTATGTTTCTATGAAAGTCAGATTCTGAGCTCCATTGCACTAGAATAAAACAGAAGTAATTAAAGCCAAGGGAGTCACCCTTGATTTACAGGGATATAAATAAATCAGAGTCTAGGCCATGGAGTCGAAAGAGATGCTGGGATCAGAGGACCATCTCATCAAAAGGAAACAGGCAGAAAGCTTTCAGCAAAACAGCTGGCCCTAAATGATGGTACGCTTCATTTTTTTCATTATCATATTTGTAAAAAATGAATACATAAAGCACATGGACTACTGAAATCCCACTGTGCATTTAAGTTTCACTGGCAAGCATTCTGTAGGAATTACTTGATAGAAATGAGATAAAACTCACTTCACTCTGCAATATTCTCTTGGGACTTAAAATCATGTTATATGAGAAATGTCTCTTTGAAACATCTGCTGATATGTATCTTTCTGTATAGGGAATAGACAGTGTCAGATATAGGTAATGGTACAGCTTTAAAGGTAGGATAAACAGTCCAAAATAAATAGCAGCTCCACAGGCTAAAGCATTTTACTAGGAAACAAGCTCAGGGGTCATGGGAAATGGGCAAAGCCTTTTAAGACAATTCAAGGGGTGTCCTCATCTTTTAATTCTGTCCACTTGTTTAGGGAAATGTAGGAGGGCAGTGAGATAATTCACTAAGCATCCCTCACTCAGTGTGGTAGGGAGGGCTAGGTAATGCAATCTACTAAGTACAGGAAGTTGGTGTTCAGCTGGTGGGATGAGGACAGGAGAGTAGTTAATTCTTGGTGTTTCTTGGGCAGAGACAGCTCAAGCCCAAGAAATGCTTTGGAGATCTTGGCAAAACTTGGCAAAAGCTGTCTGTCAAAATATAGTAACTGGTAAAGATGTGTTAACTGTCTTATTTAGATACAACTTTTTTTTTTTTTTTTTTTTTTTTTTTTTTTTTTTTTTTCCCCAGTTCTCTGTGCTCAGTCCTCCGTCTAGCCTGTTTCTTAGAGAAGGGAATCCACTTTTAGATTTAACAAGCATGGGCCCCTTCAGCTTTTCTTATCCTGATTACTATTACCCACCCATCCAAAGATCCCATAGAAGGTCAGGGCAGCATTTTCACAAGTGGGTAATCCTTTTCCGTGCCTTCAAATCTCTGAAAATTAACTGCAAATTGCTGCAAGTTGTGAAGCTCAGTCAGAAAAGTCCAAAAACTGTGAATTAATGACTAGATATAGGCTCTAATTTCTTCCTACCAGTTCCTCTATAGTTTAACTCGTGTCATGGAACTTTCAGTGTTAGGCTGTGGGTGACTGAACCAGGATCAGCTGAATCCCAACATACCTTCTTTTGCAGCTTGGGATTTAGAATAGGGAAGAGAAGGCTGGAAACAGACACTAGGTGGAATGTTCCTACCTCATACCACTCGTTTCTTTCTGTCCCTTCTAATTTTCTATCAAGCCTTGCATCCCCTGTGCCCGCGGGTGGTCTCCCTTGCCTGCCTCTGGCACTAGAGGGCGTGGAGATCTGGGCTTTGGGCCAGAAATCCAACTCTCCACGGATCACTACTTTCCCTAAAATTGAACTCAACTTTCAAAGAGGTTTTGGTTTCACAGAAGGGGAATCTGCTTCATTATTACTAGTTTGTCTGCCTTTCCCATGCTGCATTGCTATGGAAACGGGACCAGAATATAAGTTTTTTGCATGTAGGTCATGATATTACTGGAGAAGAGGAATCCTGGGTGAATGGGTGAGTGGGTTACAGGAGCAATATGGGGCAGAGTAAACATCTGGGACTATATCAACAACAGTAGGGGAGTTCATAGTAGATGTCCCGAGAAGACTACTGAATTAGACACATAACGGGTGAAAGATCCAAGCATGCCGAGCAACTGAGAGACAGAAAACACACACAGGGACTCAGTCCAGAGGTGGAAAACAAAACGACAGAAGGAGATGGGACTGAACATGCAGGCAAAATAATTCTTTTTTTTTTTTCATAGATATATTTATTCAGTGATGGCCATGGTTTCTCCCTTCTTCCATCTTGATCTCCCTCCCAGGCAGTGGCATGGCACAACACTGCTTCCTACCACCTCACCAGGAGACTGCTGACAACGGGTGGTCCAGATCTCCCCAGGTTCTGGCCAGGTGCAGAGTTACAACTGTTTGGGTATGAGTTATCACCTAAGTTTTACGTAGAAAACCATGACCTCTCATTTTTATTATTTTGCCCTCGCTCCAAAACAACTGAAGTGGGCCAAGCCCAGACCCACTTGCCACGTACTAAGCCTCTTTCCCAGGTGGACTGCAATGCAGAAATCATGGGGTGACAGACCAGGGCAGAGAGAGTGCCTCAGCAGGGCATGGGCTTGCCAAATTAGTAAGCCCACAGCACATCTTTTTGCTCTCCTGATGCAAAAGTAAACAAGGCTGCTTTTGCAATCCAGAGGTCCTGCAAAGGGGAAACTCAACCAAAGTTATAATCAAAAAGAGCCTAAAGGAGAGAGAGCATACTCTGCACAGCATAACACGGTTTATAGACGAGTCATCGAAAGCGTCTGGTGTCATAAACTGTATAATTGAGGCTGGCACGTATTTAGACAGGAGCTAAGATTGCAGGCGATGCAATACCATAAAAGCAGACAGTGTGCCTACTTCTGATCGCCCCTACTAACCTTCCTCATTGCTGGTCTTTTTTTTTTTTTTTTTTTTTTTTTTTTTTTTTAACCGCAAAAACATGCTGTCAAACAGAGGTTGGCCCTTCTCCTTTATTCCCTTATACAAAGGGAAGATCTTTTTCAAGTGAAGGAGCAACTGACATGTGAAAGCACACTGGCTGACACATAAGTGGGGACACAACCTATTTTGGCTAAATTCTCCTTTCTCTAAAGGAACTTTAACACATGAAAAAAGTAGGATAAAAAATAGATCTTACAGGGTGAGGGGAGAGTCCTTCCTCCTTTCCCCACCGAAGGGATGGAGGACTCACCCGTCGGCCCGTGGGAAGGAGTTACAAGCCCGGCGGCTCCCGCGGGCTCCCCGGGTCCCTGACAGCATCTCCGTGCAGCTGGCAGCGGGGCCGTGCTACGGGGAGAGAAGGCGCCCGCTGGGAGCACCTCGCCGGCGGGGCACGGGCCTTTGCAGCAGCCCGGAAAGAACTTTTCCCCCTCAGAGCCTCCGAAATGACTTGATTTGGATGGCGAGACCAGGACGTCGGCGCCCCGGAGCCGATTCTAGAAGGCAGTTTTTTTGTTTGTTTGTTTGTTTGTTTGTTTTTTTCTCCCGCTGCCTGAGCTGAACTCGCTCCTTCTGGCCAAAAGCACCCACCCGGAGCCGGAGGCACGGAGAAGGAGACGGGAGGCACGGCCGGGACCGGCTGAGCCCTACCAGCTGCTCAACCAGGCCGGGGGAGCGGGGCGAGAAGGATCCGACCCTGGCATCCTCCCCGCCTCCCCCGGCGCCACCTGCCACTGGAGCCCAGGGGCACCGAATCAGAGAAGCAGGGTCGGAACCGGGGAAACCCCCTACCTTCCCCGTCTCCGGGGCCGTCCGAGCCCGTGCTCCCCCTCCCCAAAGCAGGAACAGAGACCTGAGGCCGCGGAGATGGGCGCTGAGCCCGGGCAGGCGCACGCTCCCCCGGAGGGATGCTGGGGGCGAGGGACCGCACTGACACTGCCAAAGCACTTCCCTTACAGCCCTTACCCCGTATGGATTCCGGCAGGGCAGGGATGCCCCCTGCTCCGGCTCTGCCCTCCCACCCGCCTTCCAGCCCTCTCCGAGGGCAGGCTCGGCTCCCTGAGCACGGCTCCGCTCCGGGCGCCCGGGGACGTTTTGCAGGAGTCGCCAACAAATATGTCACATCGGGATTTGGGAAGGGGAGCCCGGGAGACGTCCCTGTGTCGGAATGCAGCGTTTACATATAAAGCCCTCGAACAGAGCTTGGGAAATGTGAAGATCTCTCCAAATCAGGTTACTGAGTCTCTCCTTCCCCGCTATACTATGCTCTATACCATGCCTGCCTCGATTCCGGGATATGCATCGCAACTGTAACTCAACAGAGGAAGGCTTTTTGCCTTCTCTCTTCTCGCTGCCATCCCCAGGTGACCCGCACCGCGATGGACCCTTTCAGCAAAAGTTTCCCCGCGTTTTGTTATGTTCTTTCTCTCAGGAAGCAAAACGTAAGCTCGTTTCTTGGACATTATTTTCTTGGCGGGAGCTTTCCTCTGACAACAGCAGATGAAATCGTAGGTGCGGCGAAGAAGGGGAGGAGGGTAGAAGACGAGAAATAAAAGGGGGGGGGGGAAGACTAAAAAAAAAAAAAAAGATGGAAAGAACAAGAAAATGAAGGAAAAAAAAAAAAAAAAAGCGTCAATAAAAAAGCAAAGCTTTCCTACCTGTGCTCCAATCACCAGAAGTTGCATCCCATCCCGCTGCAAGCGGCTCGTTGCGAGCGGCGACTGCGGAGTGGCCCCGGCTCTGGCGGCGGAGGCATGCGGGCTGCGCGCATCAGAGCCCGGAGGCAGCCGCTTTATCTTTCTCTTCCATATCTTCCAAGAGGAGGGAGGGGGACTGGGGTGGGGGAAAGACGGATTACTTGGTGCTGTGATAATGGGGGGAAAGAATAACAGTTGGAAAGCTTTAAACGAGAGGTGGCATTGTCCGGGTTGATGGAGTTTTTGTCGCTCCCTCGCTCGCTCTCTCCCTCCCACACGCCCAGGCACACACATATACACTCACACCCTCTGTGGCACCGGCCCCTGGGAGTCTCTGCTTCAGCTCAGCCAAGCTGAACTTTCATATATATATATATATATACGCACACGTAAGTATGCATATGTATACGTAGAGCGACACTAAACCTATCTTAACGGCTTCGACAAACCTGGAAAAATTAAAAATAGCGGATGCTGGGACTCGTAAGTGAGTTGGTAATAATTCATACGTCCCCCAGTCCTCCTAAGGAAATGAGGACAAGCTGCCACCTTCATGGGGGTGGTGGCGAGGAAGGGGAACGGGGCGCCTAGGGGAGCATCTCGAGTGGATGTCCTCGCCGGGGGCAGCGGCTGTGGGTCTGCTCGCTGCCCACCGGTGCGTGGTGTGTGCGGGGAGGGGGGGTGAGCGCGAAGTGGGCTCGATTAGCTGCAATGGGCAGGCAATTTCTGCAGAGAACATTTACAATTTTCTTTCAATATGACAGGATTAGTTGCTGTTGAAGGCTCTCCTCCAATAAGATCGGCACTGCTCTCTGATTTGGTGGCTTTGCTGAATAGAAATTACTGGTTCTTGTTATCTCTCAACACACTCTCCCCTCTTCCTCATCAGACACTCCCCTCGTCCTCATCAGAAGTCTTTATCCACAATTTGCACATCAGAACTGATTTTTTTTTTTTTTTCGGTTACCTCTTCCACATCTTTCCCCGCAACGCCTTCTCAATTCTATGATAGCTGTAAGTCTCAAGCGATATATGGCAGCAGAAAGAGATACAGGTTTTATATTATTGCAGTTACTGGAGTCTCCCCTCACTGTGGAAAACACATTGCTACACTAAATCCAGTTTAGTTTTTTAAACTGATTATCGTGCTTAAATATTCATGGGATGTTGCTCCCCCGGCACAATGACAAACGAATTAGAGGAAAGAGATACATTTTGCGAACAACAGTTAATTCTCCTTGGGTATAAAGCATTCCCTTTTAATTAATAGTCATTAGGCCGAGAAGTATTTACTTTGCTTAAGGGAACTTGCCAGTTTTAATGGAAATAATCTAGATATAAAGATCTTTTGGTTTGCTTAGTCTTTGTTTGCAGCTCTTCTGGACTGGAATTGATTTGTGGTCCGGGGTGGTGCTTTGTTCCTTGAAGTCAGGGCTGTCAGGGTGGCAAACAGAATAGGGGTCTCAACTGATCTATTGTGTGAAGAATAATAGAAGAGAAGTGGAGAAAGAAGAGGAGAGAAGGAGACACTTTATGAAGGTGACCCCAGCTTCTGCCTGGGTGCTGCGTGCCCTGCCTTCCCCAGCCCAGCTTCCTTCATGAAGGGTCACCGGATCCATTGCCCAATCACACCCTTTCTCTTCAAAAGACACTTCACTTTGCAGAAGTTATTTCTTGGCCTGGGCTTCCCCCAGAGAGAAAAGCTGCCTATACAATTTGCATACAGTCAGCTGTTGTTCCTGGAAGGACATCAAGGGTGGTTTTACCCACGGGAGAGTGGTGTGCTTTCAGGGTAGCAGTACTCAGGTAGTAGTCTGCTGGGCCCTGGGATGAGTATTTCTCCTGCCCTGGGTGGCAGAGCTAAATCATAGGCAAGGAGCTCTGAGCTTTGGAGGAGCACATGCTTCAGTGTTACAGAAGTCTGTGTTTCTCTGCCTGAACTTTCAGAAGGTATAGATGTTGGATCACTTATAGCTCTTCAGAAACATCAGCAGAGCTGGCTCCTGACCTCTGCACCTATTTTTCTTATCTTTGCAGAATGTTTTGCCTGGAATTCACTGCTGTGGGGTCACCTTAGATGAGATTTCTGCCAGGAAGGGAACCTGGAATTGGCACTGGGAGGTTTGAAGCAAGCTGCAGGCAGGCTGAGGCCCTGTGGGACTGCTCCTCCGGGGCAGAGTATGGCCACCCGCACAGCTCAGCCTCCCTTAAGCCTCCCACAGGCTCTCTGAGACCTTGACACTTGAATGAATATTTTAACATTCATTAAGCAGGATCATCATCAGCTTTAAAAGGGACAATGTCCGCCTCCTCATCCCCTTGTTATTATTATTTTTCTTATTATTTTTCCCTCCCAGAGAAGTTGCTGGTGTTTGAGCAGGTTGATTCTTGAGATTTAATTAGAGCCCAATAACAGCCTGCACGGGTCAGCCCCTCCCAGAGCGAGGAGAAGGGAGGGGCGGCAGCACACGGTGGCAGCACAAGCACCCTGGCAGCACACGGTGCCCTTTGGGACTGTCCCTCCTTTCGTCGCAAAGAGGGGGCACAAGGCTTCGGCACTGCCCGCTTCCAGCACCTCGCCGCTTCCCACAGTCGTAGGGCAGGCGGAAGGTAGCGCCGGGATGGGGATGGGGCAGGAGATGGGGATGGGGACAAGCACGGCTCTACCCAGCTGCAGGGGGCCCCCCAGTGCCACGCTGCTCAGAGTCGTGCGGGCTCTCGGCTGCAGAGCTGGAGGGCACCCTCCGCCGCTGCAAGCGTCTCCTACGCCGGGAAGCATCTCCCTTCCCCGTACGCATGCCCCCAACGCCCGTCCGCCAAAATCTCCCATGGAAATAAAAGGCCGGTGCTGAAAACCTTGCTATGTGCCGCCCCCTCCCTTGCCTTGTCTGCAGCCCTCCTGGGGAGAATGAAAATTTCAGTCACCCTCCCGGAGAAGCGTGGTGTGCGCAGGGCTGCCTCCCTGCGCCCCCGGAGCCGTGCTCATAATCTCAGCAGCTACATCTTGATGGCACCCGGTGACTCCGTGGTAGGCAGCGCCTTTAAGTTTGACAAAGCATCTGTTACCGGCTCTTCGTTTTAGAGCACTAAGCGTTAGACACACCTCCTAAGGGAGAAAAAAAAAATGCTGCTCCTAAGCTTAAAGCGTTTAAAACGCATATCCCACCCCGCTCATGCGAGTCTTTTACAGTGTGCTAAACAGCTGTAGAGATAAATCCATCGGAAAATCACTGAACAAAGCACTTAGCCCTTCGCTCTCAGAGAAAAAGGAAAGTGCATGAGGAAGTCAGTATTTGCTAATGATGATCCCCTTTTGCTGAGGGACCGAGAGACACTGCCTTGGAGGGGAAGCAAAGATAGCAGCTTTCAGCAAGGAGATTTCCAAAAGAAATTGCTTCCATATCCAGTGATGCCAAGGGATCTCTAGTGAGACTCCGCTGCAGGCCATGTCCCTGCTTTTAGCTCCACTTGTCGCAGAGAGCCCCTTTGCCAGGTGCAGAGCTGCCTCATAGTTGTAAACTCCTGGAGAACAAACACCAAGGGTGTCACAGTTTGGGTGGGTGAGGGGCAGACAGGATGGGTGTCCCCGGGGACCACTGGCACAGCGATCCTTTCTATTTTACTTGAGGGGTGTAGTACATTTTCTGTATGCCTGGAGACCAAAAAGACATCTTCAGAGCATCAAGGTCCTCTTAAGAGCCAGGGATGCTCCTGGGGGGGCTGGGAACAAAGCATCTGAGGCAAATCCCAAGGGAAAGAAGCAGCTCCAAGAGCACAGCAACAGGCCAGAACAACCTTTTTTTTTTTTTTTTTTTTCTTTTTTCTTTTTTCTTTTTTCTTTTTTTTTTTTTTTTCTGCTCCTCTAGGCAAGCAGTCACTGTGACATTTATTTGGGACACCATTTCCTTGGAGTTTTTGCCAACAGTTTCAGGCCAAGGGGATTGGGAAGAGCAGGGAGAAGCTCTAATCTCTCCATGAAATAAGAGATACCTGAAAGTGGCGACTTGACCCAAGGTGGTTAAAGGCACAAAGCGAGAGCAGGAGAGAATGGCAGTCACCCAGCAGGGACCACAGCTGCTGCCCGTGACCCCTCCTGAGGACTCCAGTGTTAGCAGCACTCACCATGACCTGTCATGCTCTTCTCCCTCTTTGGGGCTTCCACACTAATTTGCTTCCAGTGTTGTAACAAACAGCTGATTTGAATGGTTTTGCACATGGGCGAGGCAGGCATATGACAGGTGATGAACAAATGCTGGGGAGAAAAACACCAGCCTAGCAAATAATTATGATGGTGTGGACCACAGAGCTAGAAGTAAAGAAGTAAAAAGCCCAAACTGAGGCAACAGCAAGCCAGGCTGCATGATGCAAATAAATCACCAATAGATGCTTACCAGCAGAAATTAAATGAGTTAAACAAACTGACAGTCAACGCTTTCACAGAAAAGGGCATGTAATCACTTAACTGTGTCCAAAGCAGTGAATCTGTAGGAGTATTATAAAACACAGTTAGGATCTGCCAGGGGAAGGCACTGAAACATTGACATATCGCAGCTTCAAGATCACTAGTGCTAGGGAGCTAAGAGCATCCTTGTTTCTCCTTCCCAGGAGAAACCTCTGCTCCCTTCAACACAGCTAGGAAGGAAGTGTGTTGTTTTCACAGTCCAGTACTGACAACATCAAGTACTGACTTACTAACAAAAAAACATCAAGGTCTTATTTCACTTTTCTCTGCACAATGATGGTGTTTTCTGAGCCCCTTTGAGTCTGAAAGCCTGACATACCAGGAATTATTTAGAACAGACCACTCTGATGAAATTGAAATTCCCTGCAGGTTGAGATGAGGGTCAGAGTCTAATTTTCAAAGCCAAACTGATTCCCTCCCATGCAGGGCTGGTAGGTGGCAAACTGGAAAATCAAATCTACTGCTTTATTAAGGTTAAACACAATATCTGGAAGAACATCCCGTTAGGCATAATACAGCTGAGGGGGCATATTTTAATGTAAACATGCAAGTAATTTGTCTACCAATAAGGCCATAGAAATTGCAGATCTGCACTTTTGTGTGTAGGAATAAATGCTATTTGCAAATGTTTCAGAATTCCACGTGAGTGAGTAAGCTTATAGCTTAGATCTGAAAGCTGTTTCAAAACAATCTGCAAAATGTGTTTGCTGGTAATTTTTCTCATTTTAGTTCAGTCCTGGAAAGACAGCTACTGAAAATGAAGAGAGTATGTTCACAGCTGTTGGAAATACTTCTGAGTACTGACAGATGTGTCGAAGGAGAAAGCAGACAACAAAGTACATAAAAGTATATGAACTCAATTTATGATATGGGAGCTAAATAATATTAAAAAGGAGGCAATCAGTCATACAATTATGTTTATAACAAGATATGCTTTATAGCTGTGACACAAGACTCTTAAAAGGTCAAGAGTTAAATGAAATACTCTCCAAAGTGTGTGCATGTGTGTGGGGAGGTGGATAGGGGAGCATCAACAGCATAAAAGTTTTCCTTGACCTTAAACATAAAAGAACAGGATGCACTTGAATGGAACCTCGGGGCTTTTTAGCTTGAATTGTCTCTGATTGGGAAAAAATTAAAATAAAAAAAATCCTGCACCAGGCAGAACTGCGGGAGTCGCCCGAGGAGCACGGAGCCGCCTCCTGCAGCACCTTGGAGAGTGTCCGGCACGCCGCGAGAGGTGTCTGTGTCTGTGTGTCTGTGTGTCCGTGTGTCTGTGTGCCTGTGTGTCAGTGCACACACACACACCCCTATGTACATATGGCTGTTACTTGTGTACGTTTGCAGCTGTTTAAGTAAATGCAAACCAGCTATCAACTGCACATCTGGAGTGTTGTTATTTGAGGTCCCATCTGCTGTTTTTAATGCTGTATCCCTTGGAAGATGACTGCTTGCAGCAAGCTGGAGAGGGCTGCGTCCATACATTGCATATACTCATTAGTTGTAACCAGTGGCTTGAACTGAGGAGGATTTCACTGTGTTCTTTACAAGTGTTAGGGAAGACTGAAAATACACCAATGAACACAGTAATCTGAACCTTGGGACTAATAGTTCCTTTCAGTCCAGGCTTCAAGTCAGTAGCTATGTAATTTCAAAAAATATCAGTGGAACTTTTCTGCACAATCTGAGTCACTAGAAACCTGTCCACTTCACTCACGTTATGCACAGGGATAGAGTATGCTCGCAGGAAGGCAGGTGTCAGGCAGGCCTTGCAATTTTTGTTTTAATTAGCTAGGAAAAGACCAAAGGGTATTTCAAATGTAAGCTTTTATCAGATAAGCTAGATCCTGCCAAAGTTATGTGTAGAACTCTGGGGACTCCTAGGAAGTGCTGAGGACTGCTGGACCTGTGTACAGGTTTAAAGAGGGTCACAGTTCTGTGGGAAATATTTACACAAAAATATTATTTAATGAAGAAACTCAAGATTGCCTGTCTTCCCTAGGCATGAATTTGAGGGCTCTGGTTGCCCCTTTAAGTAGTTTAAGCCCAGGAACCAAGCTCTCCTGCAGTGTAAGTCTTTAGGTATTTCCCTTTTGTACTGGGACTCTGTCACAGAGCTTGTGCAAAGTAGCTCTGGTGCTGATAGTACTTACCCAAACACATGAAGAGTGAACGGCTGTTTGAAGTCCATCCAAAACCTAGGAATCCTGAAACAGAATTGCTGAAATTTGAGTTTCCAAATATATTATCCCACTACTTCTGCAGGTAGCTCAAACCCATCCTGCTGGAAAATACAAACAGGAAAGTGAATGAAATTCTTCTGGGGTAGTGGGAATTGTAACTCACATATCCTAGGTTCACAATGAGCATTTTGCCTTGAGATATTCATTTTCTTTGTATTTTTCCTCTTGAAACTGTTCTATTTTTTGCCTATTTTGTCACTTATTGAAGCAGTGACACTTATAGGAAACTTGAAACTTCATTGCCTGTTTAAATGGCTTAACTGCTTAGTGATCTCATATACTCAGCTGGGATCAGAATTCAAATAATAATAATAATAAAGCTTATTTTAAAAGCAGACATAACTATAACCTTCTATTAGTTATGTCAGATAACACCTTCTTCTTAGTGCCTGATGAGCTGTTGATTTGAATCAGAGTGAAAGAAATCCCATTTGTCATATGTGCTGGGGCAAATGTCATGGTCAGGAACAATACCACACTGTCTTATACTTCTTTCAACCAATGGTAGTGACACAAGTGACACACTCACCAAAGCCTTGAGAGATGGAAGTGTTTCTGTAATGAAGCTCAAAATTGTCTAATTTGTTCTCCTGTGGAGAAGGGCTTACTGGCTCAGATGAAGCTCTATGTTGTTGTGGATGCTCTTCTTTCAGTACCCAAAATGGTATCTCCCCAGTCACTGGAGAGCATTGTGTGGTGTGCCAGATCTGAAAGAGTCAGCCTGGAAATTTCAGTATCACAGTCCACCACCCTCTGTAGATGTGACCTTAGAAACAGATCTATTTTTTTTTTTTTATCTTTGCTCTTCAGACTGAGTTCCACATTTGTTGTCTCTACAATTTTCACTTCTTTTCCTTTACAGCTGGAATTTCTTTAAAAATCTTTGGTGCTATTCAGACTCACAGAGCTAAGGAAGTGAAAAAAAATCCCAATCTGTAGACTGGCAATATAGCAGTCTTTCTCCAACAACGACAAGAATCAGGTGTTTCTATAGAAAGAGTAAAGTATTATCTACCATAAATGAGAGGTAATCTGCTTCCTCTATGAAGTCTCCTAATCACAGGGGTTTAGAGATGCATAAATTCTCCTGCATGTTTTTTTGTTGTATTTTCTACTGTTTATCTTAGCATTAGCTACTATAGCTTAGAATATTGCAGATATGTCTAGAAATGCCCTGTTCTTCTCTGCACTTTGTGAAGTTTTCAATCTCAAGGTCATCCTTGACTTGAGAACTACTGTGTAATTATATGTTCTACAGTTCAATTAACTTTGTGAAAAATGTATTTTCTGTTATCAGTTTTGAAGTTGATACCCTTTAATTCAACTGATGGCTCCCACTATGTTTTTGTATCTCAAGTGGCAAGAAAAACAATTTCCCATCTACATATTGGGATTATTAATTGGATCTTTTCTTTATTCGTATTCTTTCCTATACATGGTCTTTCTTAGGATAAGGACTCCTTTTCTTTTCTTTTCTTTTCTTTTCTTTTCTTTTCTTTTCTTTTCTTTTCTTTTCTTTTCTTTTCTTTTCTTTTCTTTTCTTTTCTTTTCTTTTCTTTTCTTTTCTTTTCTTTTCTTTTCTTTTCTTTTCTTTTCTTTTCTTTTCTTCTCTTCTCTTCTCTTCTCTTCTCTTCTCTTCTCTTCTCTTCTCTTCTCTTCTCTTCTCTTCTCTTCTCTTCTCTTCTCTTCTCTTCTCTTCTCTTCTCTTCTCTTCTCTTCTCTTCTCTTCTCTTCTCTTCTCTTCTCTTCTCTTCTCTTCTCTTCTCTTCTCTTCTCTGCCCTGCCCTCCCCTCCCCTCCCCTCCCCTCCCCTCCCCTCCCCTCCCCTCCCCTCCCCTCCCCTCCCCTCCCCTCCCCTCCCCTCCCCTCCCCTCCCCTCCCCTCCCCTCCCCTCCCCTCCCCTCCCCTCCCCTCCCCTCCCCTCCCCTCCCCTCCCCTCCCCTCCCCTCCCCTCCCCTCCCCTCCCCTCCCCTCCCCTCCCCTCCCCTCCCCTCCCCTCCCCTCCCCTCCCCTCCCCTCCCCTCCCCTCCCCTCCCCTCCCCTCCCCTCCCCTCCCCTCCCCTCCCCTCCCCTCCCCTCCCCTCCCCTCCCCTCCCCTCCCCTCCCCTCCCCTCCCCTCCCCTCCCCCTCCCCCTCCCCCTCCCCCTCCCCCTCCCCCTCCCCCTCCCCCTCCCCCTCCCCCTCCCCCTCCCCCTTCCCCTTCCCCTTCCCCTTCCCCTTCCCCTTCCCCTTCCCCTTCCCCTTCCCCTTCCCCTTCCCCTTCCCCTTCCCCTTCCCCTTCCCCTTCCCCTTCCCCTTCCCCTTCCCCTTCCCCTTCCCCTTCCCCTTCCCCTTCCCCTTCCCCTTCCCCTTCCCCTTCCCCTTCCCCTTCCCCTTCCCCTTCCCCTTCCCCTTCCCCTTCCCCTTCCCCTTCCCCTTTTTTTCTCCCTCTCTGTTCCACTGATGGTCTCTGTTGTGTTTTTGTTGTTATCTCCATACTTCATTGTGATTATTTTTCCCTCTCTGATCCTCCTCTGTTATCTTTCTTGAGGCAAAGTTATTTTATAGCTTGCATAATTCCAGATGAAACTACACCAGTCAGATAGATGGTCTATATAACGTTCTAATATGATTACCTTATATTATTTCATAAACCATTGTAAACCTTTTTGTTTAAGATCCTTCTGCCTTATTTGTTTTATTGAACAATGAGTACATCTTTGCTAACCTGCCTGGAATTATATCTATGTCATTGGTATGTTTAACTGAAAAACTTCAGCAAATTATATCAACATATATTTTTTCTCTTCCCAAGCATCTACTTTGTATTTATCATCAATGAGCTTCATTCGTTGTGCTGTTGTTCAGTCACCGAGTTTATTAAATGTATACTTCTTTCTTCACTTTTACTGTTACTTCCAGTCCAACACAAAACACCTTCTCAATTCACTGAACTACTTTTTGAGTCTCCTTTGTCAGAACTAATATGTAAACACTTTTATTACTAATGGTTAAGTGCTATATTCTAACTCTCATTTCCTTTATTGTAGTATATTATTCCTCTCTTATCTGCTTATTCTTTGAAAGAAAGATAAAACTCCACCAAATGCAGTTATTTAGTCTTTCCATTTTTCTTTCTTCTAGCACCTGCAAGAAGTACAACTAACTTACTGTACTAACTTACCTGCTGTATAGCTACAGATTCTCAATCTTTAATTGAGAATCAAGAAAATATAGATAAGTTACCATCACATATTCCACAACTCATTTCTTTGCTCTTAAATGCTCTTCTACTTCTGTGCAGTTTTAAATTGTAGTCAATAACAAATCCCCATAAAATTAATTAATTATTTTTTTTTTCCCCTCCATCTTCATTATTGCCACAGAAAGAACTTAAATATTGTCCTAAGAATGCTGCAGAATTTAATTTTGTACTTTATTGAAAACTGCACACTATTCCCATCTATCAGGGGTGAATTAGGCCTAAGAGACAGGATAATAAGACATTATTTGTTTTCTTATATTTTTTAGGTTATTTCCTGACAATAAGATATGTTTAATAATGTAAAAATTAGTAAAAATGGCAAAATTAGTAAAAATAACAACAATTCCAAGTACAGTTTGAATCAGCAGACATAGAATGTATGGACCTTCTGGAACTATTTGCACTTCCTAAAATTACTTATTTTTACATATCTGCGCAGCAACACATTGGCTGAATTGCTTTGCAAGGAAAGGAACAGACTCTTGAGTAGATATGACAATAGCTTTGTAGCTCAGTCTGGTATTAAATCAAGCATAAGCAGCCTCTCTAATATGCCTTTTAAATTAGTAGTAAGGTCTTGGCTGAAGTTCTATATTGCTGCAATGATTATTAAGAGCAATGAATCATGTGTGGCCAAGTTCAACCAGCAAACCAAATGAGCTCTGGAGCACTCCAGAAATGCGTCATAAATGGCACACTTTTGATATTGTTTGGTGACCTCAGAAGACTCTACATCACAATATATGGTAATCTTACACAGAAATGGAGACCTGGATCTGACAATGTCCCATTACTGTATGAACCTTTAGAATGAGTAATAACTAAAATCTACTTATTTTCATACATTCTTTCACCTTCTAAGTTATCAGTGTGGGTTTCTGCTAGGTCAAAACAGTGTTTTTTCTTCAAATCAACTTGTCTACAAGCAATATCAAATTACCATAATTTTCACACTTCCTCACTGTACCACACACTTTTTAATGACTGAATACCTTTGCTAGGAGCAATTCCTTCTTGCACCACTTGTAGACACAAAAAATAATGTAGCAGATCTTTCTATAAGCCCTATGGGGAGTAGAAAGTATATGGGTTTGTTTGTTTGTTTGTTTGCTTCCTCCACAGCTGATAGAAAGAACCTTTTTGACACTAATGACAATTTTATGTTGAAGTAAATCTAATGGTATTTAATCATGACTGAATATTTGTGTCAGTGTTTTTCAGCACTTTTAAAAAAAAAAGTCACTACCTGATGTAAACTTAAGAAAGTATGCAAACTACTAATATTATACTCCTGATTTGTCTCTTCAGGGAACAATGAAACTTAGCCCCTTGAACTGCCTAGCTCAGTGTGTTATTCCAAGTGATTGTATCTATTTAATTTTGCATGACTGCTTCTGAAACATTATAGCTACCATTAAAGTTAAACCTGTGCACAGCAACTGACCCAAGAAAAAAGGATACTTTTATAAGTTTTGGGGGAGAGTTTTTTCTCTCCTATTTCTATATGAAAGACAATCCTAGGTCTGTGCATACTGATCACTTTTGTAACACCCAGGGAAGTTCTGTGATGATTCCCAACGGTTGAATCAGGATACCAGTACAAGAAAACACTTAAGTGACTACTCAATGTTCAGCACAAAATTGTCAATTTAAAGGTTAAGAGTTCTTCAGTTGTTCTCCTGGAAGGCATGTTTAATTCTGAACTGGACCTCAGGGACTAAAGAACAAGTTCAGGAGTCAGGGTTATTGCTTTAATGAATCACTTAAACTCCAGTCTTCAAAACACTGCCTTCTAGAATAGGTATACAGTATCTAGGCTCCAAAGGTAAGACTGCTCTGTTGAACTGTTGAATGTTTAAAATGAGTGTGACTGTCATGCAGTAGAGAATCAGGGCTTTTAGATTTCAAGTTAATTGTTAAAAAGCTGAAGCACTTACAAAATATAGACTACAACCTGTCTTGGCTTTGCTTTCTAATCTATAAAATCACTACTGTACTTACCTCCCTCAGAGAACCGTTATGAGACATTATTAATTAAAGTCTGTCAAGTAACACATCAAAAGGTACAAGTGGAAAAGGTGCTGCAGCACAAATTATTAAGAAAGCAGAAACCAGGTAAATATCTATTTAATTTGATGCATGAGCTATTTGTTCCTCCTACTTATGCCACTGATTCAACAGTTAAACTTTATATACTTGAATATTCATGAAAGATCCAAGTTAGATTCAAGCACAATTAACAGTACACCTCTGTGCTGGTATCTCATTGAATGAGGGTCCATGTACTGTACCAGTAACTAGAAAAATCAATAATGTTGTTTGGACTGTTCTTTAAAATCTATGAAACAAAACAAAAGAAAATGAAACAAAAACAAAACAAAACAAAACAACAACAAAAACAGAAAATATCTATAGTTTATTCTCTGTGAACTACTTTTTTTTTTTTTTTTTTCCAAATATTTCTCTATATTAATGTATTTGTGAATATCAACATGTTTTATATACTTTTTTTTTTTTTCTTTTTTTTTTTCTGACTGTTTTCTAATTCTGGTCTATGTTGATCACAATCTCCTTCTGTGATAATGTCATCTGCTTGGTGGATGAACGGAAAACAGTGGTTGCAATCTTTCTGGATTTTATGGATTTTAGTAAGGCTTTTGATATTGTCCTTCATGGTGATCTTATGGACAAATTATCCAGCTGTGAGATAAACAGGTTGACATTACACTGGGTAATGAACTAGCTCAGAGGTAGAGCTCAAAGCATTGTAGTGAATGGGGCTACTTCTTTCGGTCACTAGTGATGTTCCCCAGAGCTCAATACTAGGGCCAGTTCTGTTCAGCATTTTCATCAATGATTTTGATGCAGGAGTGGAATGCCCCATCAGCAAGTTTGCTGATACTAAATTGGGAGGTGTTGTTGATTCCCTAGAGGGATTTGAGACCTTGCAGTAGGATCTAAACATATTGGAATATTGGCCAATCATCAATGTCATGAAGATCAACAATGGAAAATGTTGTTTGCTGCACCTAGGATGGAGTATTGCCAGACACAGGTACTTACTGGGAAATGAGTGGCTGGAGAGCAGCTCAGCAGACAAGAATCTGGGGTTTCTAGTCAACAGCAGGCTCAATGTGAGCCAGCAGTGTATCCTGGCAGTCAAAAGGACAAGATTAATTGTGAGGTGTATTAAACATAGCATAGCCATCCTGTCAAAAGAGGTGGTATTCCTGTTATACTTAGCATTGGTGCAGCCTCATCTTGAATATTGTGTTCAGTTCTGGTTTCCACAATATACCTGAAAGATAAGATACTCAAAAAGATCCAGAGGGGGCAACAGAGCTGGTAAAAGGGCTGGATAGCATGTCCTGTGAGAAGAGGCCAAGGACACTAGGGTTTTTTAGCCTGGAGAAGAGAAGGCTAGAGGTATCCTCATTGCTCTCTACAACTTCCTGAGGAGGGGAAGTGAAGAATGAGCTACGGGTCTCAGTAACCAATAGGACGTGAAGGAATGTCACAAAGCTGTGACAGGAGAAGTTCATACTGGACATTAGGAAAAATTTCTTTACTGTAAGGGTGGTCAAACACTGGAACAGGCTTCCTAGAGAGGTGTTTGATGCCTCATGCCTGTCAGTGCTCAAGAGGCACTTGGATAATTCAGTCATTAATATGCTTTGACTTTTGATCCATTAGCCCTGAAGGGGTCAGGCCGTTGGACTGCATGATCTCTGAAGATCACTTGCAATGGAACTATTGTATTCTAAATGATCTTTATATCAAACTCAGGATTTTATACACCTATTATTTGCACTAAGCCTAAACAAAATATGTTGGAGAACCAAGACTAAAATCTCTTTCTTTTGAGACAGGTAAACGTATACAGAATAGATGGAGCAGAAATTGTAATCTTAAACCAGCTTCTGGGCCTCTGAAGGATAAACTGGCAGGTGCAATCCTGCAAAATAGACTGGTTTGTACCATATTAATTTGTAGACTGCATGGCCTTAAACCTGATACTTGGGCTTTTCTGTAGAAGTTTAAGACCTAAGATTCACAGAAGATATTTCAGTCATCAGGCAGCTGTAGTAATTTTAATAAGAAACCATAGGAAGAATGACACATTGAGCTCATTCTTTCTGGCAATTTACATATCAATAGGTTAGGCTTTGGCATCCGTGTATGTCTGTGGGTATGGATTTGGGACTTTTGGCTGATCACTTCAGTTTCTGTCTAAACAGTTGGTAGCTAGACCAGCTGTAATGTCCACACTGGGATGAGGGACTGCTGAACTCTAGATACCTGCTGATGTATTTTATACCCTGGGCTCAGGTCATCCAGACTTTGAGTAGGAGACCTGAGCTTTTTCAGTAGAAACAACTATGAGTTAGATCAATAATTCCTGTTTTTTTTTTTTTTTTTTTTTTTTTTTTTTTTTTTGTTTGTTTGTGTTAAATAGAAATTCATTGTTGATATTTTAAAATCTAGCAAAAATTAAGTTGTTATATGACAGTGTTGTTCATCGAAGATTGCTGTCATTGAAAAAAATAAAGAGTAATACAGATTATTTTTCTTTTGGACAAAATAGGTAAATGACACTGAAGCCATCTGAGGACATGTTAACAGTCTGTGGCAGCTCATGGAAGAATGGCTACATAGGGAGTCACAGTCAGATGAATTCAGAAAGGACTAGGCAACATTCATGTGTGAGTCTGTTGTAGAAATTAGAGCTGTTCAGAGAATGGTAATTTCATTTAACACCTATCAGTGTTCCATGACTTATTTCTGTTCTGCACTGGAAAGATGAAAACAATGAAAAAAAGTTTCTTATTCTGAGAGCCTTGTGTCAAAACATCAACTTGTGATTCTAAGAAGTCAGCCATTCAGGAGGAAGAGGGAGGAAGGCTTTTCTCCCTAATCAATAGAGACCAGAAAGATTTAGGTTCTCAAAACCATCTCCTTAATTTTATGGTGATCAGCTAACTGGCATCTTTTCAGCTACTTTTGTTCACAAAAGAAGTTAAATAATCTTCTTATCTGTCCAGTTCCTCTCATGCTGCATGATGAACATGGATGTGGGATATTTTATATCTGACATATTTTTTTGTGGTCTGAACACTTATTCCCGTTTTGTCTTTTACAAGATTTTTTCCACCTCTTCCCTCAACACAATGAATTTTCATGACCTCTTTGCTGAGTAGCATTTTTATGTGGACATCCTTTATTTAATAAGCCACCATCCAGGATTTAAAGTCCTGTCCAATTAACCAAGTTAGCCAAAAGAATTTGCTGGTGGCATTGTCAGAGTCTCAAGATCCTTGTGCCTCTCTGGATCTCTGAATGACCAGCCTCCTCTTTTCTCTGGGATAAAGATTCTCAAAAACAATCAGGTTCAAGCATGGTTTCAAAGAACTATGCTAGAATGAACTAATTGACCCTGCCTGAATTAAATATTAGGCAGCTTGTGTTTGCATCTCCGCTATACTGGGCATAGAAACCATTTAAGTAATATTTGCTCCTAATTTTAACCCATTAGGCCATACAACTTCTCAAAATAGCAACCACAGAATGACATTTGCTCTGAGAACCATTGTCAACAAGCTGACTGGTTCCACAGTTAGTGACTGTATTATATCCCTGACCTTGCTAGTGCAGTGTGTACTGCTGTTTACTAAAGTTTACAACTGTTAGGCAGGCTACACAACACTTAGGCAGGAGCTACAAAGCAATTCAGCATCAAAACATCCACTACTAGTGCACTGAGAAAGGATATCATTCCCACAAACATTTCCGAGAGAAAATGGTAATTCTGGAAACTACAACACAGCACAGGGCAGCAATCACTTGAAGTGATAAAGCATTCTGTGCTTCCATGTGAGTATTTGGGAGTAGAGGCAGAACTCACCACTGATTTCCAACAGAGAGAACCTATTTATGAACATGTTCAGACCTATCCAGTCTGTTCCTCCTGTTGTATAGTTACTGTTTACCTCACTGAGTTACATCCTTTCTAATATGCAGTATCATTACAGTGGCCCACTCTCATATACAGTGAAAGACAGCAAGAAACAATCACCTGTTGTTTTTATTAAGATCAGCTCAGCTCTGAGAGAGTAGCAGAGGAGGTATTATGTTCTCTGCCAGATCTAGTCAAACTGTCATATTGAACATTTTTTCTGCATTGATATTTTTCTGTTTAACTATTATGGTCTGCTTTTTAGGTTACTAATAAAAATAACACTAATAACAGTAATAATGCTAACATCCATGTCACCATCTGCAATTTCAATAACATCCCCTACAGATGAAGAAAACAACACCCTCCACTCTGAAACTCTTAGGAATTTATTTATTTATTTATTTATTTATTATTTTTATTTTTTATCCTAGGGGACGGTAAATCTACTAATTAAATGGGTAAATGGCATTGATTCAAGAACACAACTCTTTCTAAGAAAGAAAAAAACTGTATGAAAATCAACAGTCTACTTAGTCACAGTACATTCTAAACTTATTAAATTGTTATTGTTGTAATAAGGACATGATAAACTTATGTATAAATTCATTTGACAGAATGACTGAGAGATGTCCATCTCTAATGTGAGAAATTACTGGATCTTCCTGCCTCCATCTGTATCCTTCCCCAGTTCCCCTTTTATCTGTCCCTCTTCCATGTATTGCTGTACGTCTGATGTCTAGATGTCTAGACTATAAGATTATAAGGCAGAAGTTTTCAAACTTTTGTATTTTATGTATCCTAAAAATAATAATAATAATAAAATCCTAATGGAACTGCAAATACAATACTAGTGAGAACAGATTCGGTTTTGAAGCTATATTTCTTGCATTCCATAGAAATAGCCAAAGTATCTCCAGGGGGGCTGTGGACCTGAACCTTAAAAACAGAGTCATAAAAGTTGAGTTTTCTGTACCTTGAGGCTACAGCCAAGAAAAATTTTGGTTGTTATCTTATCAGTAGAGATTTTGGATTTGAGAAAGCTGTTCTGGTAGTGTGAATGTAAGACTGTGGTAGCAAGATATATTTTGTAGACGAGAGTAGATGCAGTCTGACACATAATGGAAAGAGAGAAAAACACTATTTTTATACTTAGGAGTGTAATAAGTTTTTTTGTTTGTTTGTTTGTTTTTTTTTAAGTTGGCAGTAGCAGGTCTCAATGTCTCAATGCAGACAATGGGCAATAACATAATATACAAAGTTTCTTCTCTTTATTTTGAAGAGTAGAGCCTAAGACTCAGCTGAAAGAAAAAGTACACTCTCCATTGTGACTCTCCCTTCAGAAAAATATAGGGAAGTTGAATGTATGCATGCATAGTGTTTTAACAGGTTGCATGACTAACACTTGATTAATGTAGCGAGTATTCACTCTTTTTTTTTTTTTTTTTTTTTTTAATATTTACAGATCTCAGGAGGATATTAGTAACAACAGCAGCTTAGAAACAACTCAGTGACTGTCTTGCCCTCAGAATATGGCTCTTTGCCATGGTGAAATAGATTTATGAAAAAGACAATATGTATTGTTCCTATTTTGGCATATGTCTGAATATAAAAAAACATTACTTGCATTTGTTTTTCAGAAAGAGGCCACACTACAAGATTAAATATGACTACAGCTCAATGGAAATTAAAGATGAGATTGAGGTACTCAATCATTGTTTATATTTGAAATCAAATTTATATAAATAATTCTAGTCTTATTTAATAATGGCTTCAGAGGAGCAAATTAAAGCATTGATGGGTCCTTGGACAAAATCATTGTGGGATCTGTCTATGGGTATCCATACATATACAACTAGGTGTCTGCATGAAGAAAGAGACATCTATCTATCTATCTATCTACCTATCTATCTATCTACCTATCTATCTATCTACCTACCTACCTACCTATCATTTATCTATTTGTTTTCATCTAACAGTAAGTATATTTTGTGTCTTAAGGTCTTCTACACTTTTCCTAGTTCTGAATTGCTCTTGACTTTTCAGAACACATTTCTGAGGTTAGAACTTGTCTGAAGATCCCTTGTGAATTTCATAGGAAATTTAAAGTGTCCATGGGAAAGCAGTGCAAACAGTATGAACTTAAGGTAAAAGGAAACAGTAGTGAGGACATGCAGTGACTGGCACGTTTTCAGAAGATCTCCAGCTCTTATGGCACTGCTCAAAAATGCCATTTGGCATGCTGGACACTTCTAGAGTAATTTTCTATGTGCCATATCCAATTCAGATATTGTAACAGCTCAAGTGAGTAAAGGGGAAAGACTTATTGAAGATTTATTCTTAACAAAAATGTTTCTTCGTCTGCCAGAAAGATCTTTCCTACTGAACTTACCAGTCAACCCATAAAATCCTAAAGTAGCCCATGATTAACTAGTAGGATGCTCCCATTCTTTGGAACAACTACAGTTTTGGATTAAAGTAGTTTAAATATTGTGCACCTCTCATGGGTTGCACAGAAATAAAATAAGAAAATAAATTAAAAGGAAATCTGCAGAGCACACATTCAGGAGTGTTCCAACTAAAATAGTGCTAAATTATATCTAATAAGGACTAGTCCTTTTCTTGAATCTTGCTAAAATACAAAAGGTATAGCCTCCCACAGTGAGTGAAAAATATCATTGGGTTGCTGAAGAGGAAAGTGGTTTCCATATCAGAGATGTCATCTTTACTTTCATTTCTTTCTGTGTGGTAGAAATGAAAGCACACTAACAGAGCTTCATGATCTACTGCCTTCTCCCTCTGTCTTAGCAGGTGATTTTAAAATGCTAAAGTGTCCAGTGATTTACTAGGACCAGATGTCAGCCCTCAGAAAAGAAAAATATTTCAACCAGCTGCAAGTTCTGCTGGAGGAATGCTGTTCCCAGGAGCATAGCCTTGATGGATGAACTGTTGCTGGCAATGGTGAATGGGTACAAAGCCCCTCAGGGAAGCACACTACTGCTCATACCCTCACAGCAACTCTATGTCATAGAGGTATAATAGCTTCTATTTGGAAACTAATGGCTCCAGCTAGGATACACTTAAAATCTGCTTGAGGAAACAGTATCAACAGACACCATTTCAGTTATTTACCCTCATGGTAAATCTCACAACAGTTCAGAAAATTTTGACTTTGCATACACAGACCAGAGACTGGGGGGTTTCTAGAACTCAGCAATTGCATGATCAGGAAAACTTTTGTGGCCTTTTCCTAGGAGGAATGTGCTTTAATTTCAGGGGTCTACAGGCATCTTAACTAATATTTGCTTCACTGAATTAGATGTGCTAACAGAAACTTCCATGACACCTCCTAAGGAAGCAATGGGAAGGAATTTGAAAATTGACTGTTCATTAAAAGAAGTAAAGATGTTGTCCATGCCTACTGTGCATGCTTAATTACACATGGTTTGAGCATACATGGCCATGATTAAGGTGCACTGGAACACTGGAATCAGCTGTTTGATACATTTATAACAGTTTCCTGGGAATTCCAGAAAGGGCATCAACACCTCACCCCAAATGCAAAGGGTCAAAGTGGCCTTTTTTTTTTTTTTTTTTCCCTTTCTCTTTTAGGTTTTAATTATTTCTGGTATGTTAGATATTTATCTCCCAATGGATTAATTTGTTTGAAGCAGCTACTGAATGTTCCCAACGTCTTGCTGAGAATTCTCTGATGAATGAGTGTAAAACTTCTAAAGTTTGTACTAAAGGGCAGATCAATTTAAGAGGCTCTTAGCTGTGTGTCTGAGGAAATGTGTTGGGCCAATTTCATTCTAGTTTTTAAAACAGAATCAGAAATTGAAAGAAAATAAAGTAATTTTATTATCAAAGAATGAAAGCAAACATACCAAGCATAATTTCTCTGCTAGTTGCACTGGTTTTGCTCCAGGGCAGCTCCATAATAATTTTAAATAAATTATTTTCAGTTATTGCTAGTATTAGTGCAAGAAGAATCATGAGCTTTTGTCTGAGAAGATTGTAATAAGAAGTGCTTAATACTTGCCATACAAAATATTTGATGCAGGTTCAAACAAATTCTTAAGACACACTTGGTTCCTCCATTTTAGATTCTTAATTGTATCCACTGTTACTTTGATTTGCAAGAACACTTTTGCAAATTGCAAATTGCAAACATCTTATGCAGGTTCATGAAAATAATTCTAACATGCTGGACTGTACAATGGGAATTTACCCTTTTAGACTTTTACCCTTTTGAAAATTCTTTCACTTTGCCTCTTCATAAAAACTCAATTCCTTCAAATACACAGGAAAAAAATCACTGTATACAGTGATCATGTTTTTATTGAATATAAATCATAAGAAAGACAAATAATCAATGATTAAATAAAAATAAAAACCGATGTACTGCTGAAAGTCTAATGTGTTTGGATAAATTCTTCAAATATATAGGTATATAGTAGGGATAGTTCTGTGTGTTGAGAGATGTGTGTTTCTTGTACTTGCTGTCATATCATTACTTACATGGACAGCTAAACAGGGTCTACAGTGCGGAAAGTCATTTGCAAGAGAGATGATTCCTGCACAAATTCAAAGCATTCCTGGAAATGAAACTGAAGGAAGGGGTATTGTGTTCAGAGAGAGAGAAAAACAAAACAAAACAAAACAAAACAAAACAAAAAAACCCACAGTTGATCTGAAAAAAAAATAATAATAGCAAACAATATTTGTTTGTTTGTTTGTTTTATTTTGCAGATACAGAGCAATATTTATCATACAGCAATAATGTGACAGACCTGTATCAACTTTTGGTGAATTTGTGGTCAAATGGTCAAATCCTGTCTCAGTTAATGTGAATTGTAAAGGTGTCATTGATTTATACAGGGCCAGCTTTTCATCCATAGTCATGGAAAATCCACTTTTTTTTTTTTAATTATTATTATTATTTTTTAGCTTTGCAACAAAAGATTACTTTTGGCTCTGTTTCCAAATACAAGAGACAAATAGTTTTCTTTAGTAGCATCATTTTTTCATTTGTTTTGCATAGACATATTTTGGTACATAGAAAAAACAACTTTTCTATTTCTAATCCCACAGTGCATCATTCATACCAGGAGGGCTTAACATTTATATCTTTTTAGCAGCGTCACCATGTTTACTCTCTTTTACTCAGAATATTGTTACAAACTTTTCATGGAATTTGACTCACATTTTCAGAGCAGTAAAGCCACCAAGGAAAGCTGTTCACTTTACTGTGAAATAATAATAATAATAAATATATATATATATAAATGCCACATTTTTATAATTCTTTTATTTTGTGGGGAAAAAAAAAGAAACAAACAAACAAAAAAAAAACTCTCCACTTTAGATTACTAATTAATCTTGTAAATCCAGGTATAAGATGATAAAAGCTGGTCAAAAGTATTCATATTACAGACATTACTCTTGAGTTTGTCTGGGAAAGAAACTGCAAGTCCTTACTAATCACAGTTCTCATCAAGTAGTTTCTAGCAGTAAATTTCAGTATATGGCAGCTCTACACATAGCTGGCTTTATTTGCATATCATTTGTTCATAGTGTATGTGAATATTTTTTTAAGTCATGTGGTAAAGTTTCTTTTCCTTGATTAAATTAATGAACATGTTAGGGTTGGCAAATGATGCACAAGAAATAGGAAATAGGAGAGTGAACACTTTTGTTTGTATAAAAAGATCCTTTTTTTCATGTTTGAATAGATATTTAAGCAATGCACTGCTAGAACTCAAGCATCCATGTGAAATGCATGAAGGACAAGAGAAGCAAATGTTACAGAACTCAGAAGCTTTTAATAAATAGATTGAATTATTTGGATGCTGTTTATATAGCCCGTGAACAGATCTAACACAGAGCTGCCTAGACCAAGAAAACAGAGTTAAGAACACTAGAAAGATCTCTTCTTATAGTTGCTGTTAACATATCTGGTGTCACAATATCCACACCTCTTCCCAAATATCACAACTTTCCCTGAGGAAGTGGGATTGCTGTCATTGTTGGTGTAGAGCTGAAACTCTTAGTTCCTTTAAGGAAATAAGCTCTTGAGAATGACTTTTGAGAGGCTGGGAGAATGCTGTAGAAAAGCATGAAGTTAAATAATGCTCATAATGTTGAAAAGGATGCAAAAGTTTCTGTGGATGTTGGGTTATTTTAATATTTCAATATTTCAAGTAGGAGTCTGTGTCAAAATGCCAGATCTGCACATCCTTCGGTCTGAGATAAATATGGTTTTAGAGCCAAATATTGTTGCCAGGTCTCAGTGCCAGTCATCTAGGGTAGTGACTCATTATTAATATGCCCAGGGTAAATGAAGACTTTACAGAGGTGTGAGAATATTGATCCAGTACTTCCATGGCAGTACAGGTCCAGTACTGCCAATGGAATGACTCGCTCCCAAGAGTTTTAAATGAGACTGTTCAAACTGGATTCCTGGGGATATTACTAATACCCCATTATATGCCTTGGGCCCTACAGAAATGTAGCCTTCTGTCTACTTGATGAAGCACAGAGGTTTCTGATAGAAATATCTAATCTGATATTTGTATGTAGCTTAAATTCCAGTAGCTACTTACAGTGAAATATGCTGGAAACTGAGCTATGTTCTTGGAGATATCTCAAACAGATCAGTGATATTGTAATGCCATTTACTCATGCTTTGTATTTATTTATTTAAAAGGACACACTAAAACCTACCTCCTTAATAAAAGAGGTTGAAGCAGCAACCCATGGCATCAGGAAGGCAGGAGGTATTTGCAGAAAGTGCATCAACTTTGCTGTTTCTGTTTGTTATGCAAAAAACATATCCATAAGACCAAAATCTTCCAGCAGAAAAATAACTCAACAGAAAAACTATTTAAGAGAAAATTGTTAACAATTAATTGCATGCCTCAGAGCTCAGGTTCCAGATGTGGGTATAATGGCATTTAAAGCTGAATTTACAGAAGCAAATAATTAAATCTGAAAGCTATTATTTTTAAAATGTACAAATAAAGATGCCAACATCAGAAAGACACGGAAAAAACAATAGTTGCCTCTGCTTTTCAGTCTACACTTCTCTACTCTAAGGGCTGCAAATAAATAAACACAGAATTTTTCAAAAGGACTCATCCATTTCTGGGATGATGCTAGGTCATTTGATGAAGATTGTTGATCAAATGAATTACATATAAATATGTACCATAATTCTAAAATATGTAAAATATATAGAAATATAAGAGAACAAGATGAAAGAAGGAGTGGAGATAGACACAATTTCATCATTAAAGAGCCATATTAGGGTTTAGGTCCTGACATTTTAATAAAAATATGTATATTGTTTTCTAAAGCATTTTAAAAGCTACCAATGAATACTGCACAGCAATAACTATTTTTAATAAAATAACTTGGAAGCACACTACTGAATTGTGAGGGCTTTATTAGCATTGATAATACACAAGTCATTGACTTGTATGACTTCATAACAATTTATTATCCTTTAATAAACTATTTAGAAATAGTTTATTAACAAAACCATAACAGAATTGGACCTTAATGGAAAAATGCAACCAGTGAAATATTCAGACTACAAATTAAATGAAAAATAAAAACAAAATAAAAACACAAAATAAAAGAAATCCTCAGATAGTAAGAATTAATCAGAGTCCATTTAAGTCAGGAGAGGTGGAGCAGTTAATGTCAGATGATTATGTACTTCTACAAAATTAAGTCTTCTGTCCTCTCATTAACTATATAAAAGCTAGAGATCTTAATGCACTGAACTGTACAAAACCTTTGCATAGTGAAAAATGCATTATTTTTTTTTTTTTTTTCTGGTATTACAAAAGGAATTTGGAGGTGTGAAGAGGTTAAGTGATTTGTAAAGGTCATAAACCAAATAAGTGGCCAAGCCAGGAATAGATCTGGTATGTCATGACTCCTGTACGGTAACCACAGAACCATCTGGCTTGTCAGAATAAATTCACATTTAATTATATGATGTTCTAAGGGCAAACAAAAATGTCAGCATAGGTTAAATGTCATCTAATAATTTGTCCTCATGGCAGTTCATCCATAACGAGCAATTTTGTAGCTTTATTTCTTATTTGTTGCATCATTATTTCTGTTACATTATTCTTGAAACAAAACAAAACATCACCTTTGTACTTGAATGCAAATTCAGAAGGTGTAGTGCTGATTAGGCTGTGCTTTGTCTGGAGCCTTTTCTTGATCTGTTCCACTGCTGCTCAAGGAACACTGAATGTGAATATCAGATCACTTGCTCTTAAGGCTCTTTCATTTGTTAAATGAAAATTACCCTGGGAAAGAAAGCCCACCTGATTTTTATTGAAAACAGTTCTAACTTGAAGTTCTGTTGGGCTGGGCCCCTCTCCAGCACAGACATGAGTGAGTGAGACATGCTGTCTGTAGGAAACAGAACCACTCAACCACATCAGGACCCAGTAACGACCAACTCATAGGGATGTCTCTCATTTATCTTGGCTTTGTTTGGATTTGAGCTACAAATCCTAAACTCCTTTGTTAATAGCAGACTCTCTTTCCCCACTGCTTCCCTGTTGCTGTCTCCTCTCATGTTGCTCTCCAGCACCACTTAGTACAACTAGCTGGATCTTTTCACCAGCCCTTAGCTGAGGAGTCAGCTTTCATAGCTGGATAACTCTTACAACTCTTACCCTCTCTACATTAAAACAATAAATCTCAGAGCATATTTTGCTGAGATATCCTCTTTGGTTGTAATTTGGCCTTTTACTCCTTTTTACTTTGGCCTTTACTCCTACACTTTCCTCTCTATAAATGTTACCTTGATGTTATTTTATTTTTTTTTTTTAATATATATATATTTTAAAATTCCCTGAGCACCTTAGAACATCTCATTGCAGAATATGAAAGTGGCCATACCACATTCTGTAATATTAACAGTGCAGGAAAGGCAGTAGATAAAATTAAGGGAGCAGAACTTCAGACATTGTGACTAAGTTACAGTAACCCAAAGTTACAATGACTTGCCCCAACTGAGGACCTGACTTACAATAAACAGTAACAGTGGGCCTCTGGGCTAAGGTGACCTTACTTCTTTTTTATTGTGAAGCTTAGACAAAAACTGTATATGATTTCTCAAGGAAGGGAGAGAACTGCAGACTTTTGTTGAGACAAGTTATCCTCACATATGCCAATCACATCCTGCCCAAGTGATAATTACCATACACTATGAGAATGTACCTGTAATCACAAAGTGAATTAAACATATAAATGTTTCATGCAGGTAATTGCAGGCAAAATGAGAAAAAAAAGAGAGAGAACACAAGAGAGAAACAGAAAGGCAAAATGAAAATTAGAAAATTAGAATTTGATGAAAGGTTTTGAAGATTTTCTACCTTAATTGATGACTTATATTCATAGTTATGTAATTAGTGGAAAAAAAAAAGAATTGGAATGGAAATGAAAATAATATTTTTTAAGATATATTTTTAAATTAGTCTTCCTGCCTACCTTTGCTGTAGCTTTGTAATTACTCATCTGGGTTTTTGCAGTTGACCAGAAGGACAAGATTCATTCTCAAGTTTCATTCTCACCTGGAATTTTTTTTTTTTTTTTATATAAGACCTTTTGAAAATTTATTAAAGGCCTGGGACCATTTCCTGCTGCAGATAACTGTGCTGTGGCCAGCATTCTGGGCATAAAGTCTTCCAGGTGACTGTTATGCTTTGGAGACACTGGAGCCTCCACCACATCTCCTAAATATGACTTTCAGGAAGAGGGAAAGGACTTTTCCTTCTCATCTGTTCCTTGGTGCTTATTTACAGAGTCCAACCTTCTAGGTCATTCAAATGAAGCCTGTGGTACTGCTATATCTGCAAGTTAACAAATCTCACTGCCAGAGCCTCCTGCTACTTTCTTCTTTCTTGTGCCCTGCATTGTGACTATGCACTTTGATTCTGCCAGGCCATAAACCCCTTAGAATTACTTAACATTCTTTTTCCTATTTTCTTTGTGTGACCTCCATTTCAAGGCTTCATCTTTTCTCTGAGGCAGCCAGGACAGGCTTGATTTCAGACTCTACCAAACACACAGATTTAGTAGCATGAAGTCATCACTGCTCAACTAATAAGAGGTACATGCTGTAAACTCTGATAAAAAACATTTCTAGGACAATTGGTGGGCTTTAGCAATCCAAAGAGAGCAATATAGGGAGCATGAAACAACCAAATTGTCTTAACTAGAAATTGAGTTGTTAAAATTTGCATTCTTCACAAGTGAGTTGAAATCAGAAAGTGTATGAATGTGTGGGTGTATGTATATTTTTATATATTTTGAGAAGTAATTTCTCCAAGGGGGCTACCAAAAGGAATAAAATAAAATAAAATAAAATAAAATAAAATAAAATAAAATAAAATAAAATAAAATAAAATAAAATAAAATAAAATAAAATAAAATAAAATAAAATAAAATAAAATAAAAAAGAACATAGCTCTAGCACACGCTTAGCTTAACAGTGTATCAATAATGCAAGACAACTTTATTTTTTTTTTGGAGCTTCCTTCTTATGAACTGTATCCCAAAATGTGTTACAAGTTTAAATAATACAAGACCACAGATATTACATTGTATAAATTACAGACAAACATGGCACAATGTTGATGTCTGTAGAATACATTAAAGACAGATAAAGGCCAATAACAGAGAGAAGAGAGTGAAAGAAATTAAGAGATGCAGGCAGGGGAATGGAGAGATGTTTGCGGATGAGATACAAAAAGAGACAGAGAGTTGATGAGGCAGAGATACTGGAAGGTTGTTCCAGATGGTAAGAGATTGTAATCAGCGACAGAGAGGAGGCTTGTGTTAAGCAAGCAGGGGGAAGAGGCAAATGAGAGGAACACAAGGTCTGGAATGCATTAATAAGGCAAGCACTTCACAGCCTGTGCCTGAGATGGATGGGAGGCTCGGGGATTCCTCTGGAAATGGAAGAGATATGAACCAGTAGATTTGGCACAAGAAGTACAAGAGAGCGGACAGCATTTCCTTGGCAGCATTACTGCCAAAAAATGCAAAAACCTGAGAGAAGATCTATATTTAAATAAAATAAATGTGGAATTTGATTGGTAAGAAAAAGCAATAGTCTGTCTTGAGATATAATTTATTTACTAGCTCCAGGTGCAGATCCAAAAGAGGTAGATACAAACAACAACTAATTCCCCTCAAATTTTAAAGGCTGTTCATCTGGTGTGGTTCTTCAAATTCCCTTGTTATCTCTGTTGTGCCTCTGGGCTACTCTTGTTAGTGGTTTCCCTATGATAGTGTGTTGCCTACTGGATAGTAAATGTATTCTGGACATTTAGTATTATATAAACAACTTGATAATTATCATCAGCATTTTATAGGGCAACACATGTTGAATATATGAATCTAGGTGTGCACAAGGGACTTGCATTCACAAATATGACTAACATCTTCAGGCTTATGTTTTTCATTGACTGTTTCTGCAGGTGTAAAGCTAAAGAATGTTAAAAATTGGGTAGTTTTTTTTTTTTTTTTTTCTAACCTGTGAACCCTGACCTCACTATGACTCCCAACTCCCCCCCCCTCCCCCCCTTTTATTTATTTTTTGGCTTATAATACTAACTGTTGTACATTTGATTTGATCTTCACTCTGTCCTGATGGGATTATATCTGAACACTAAAGAATATTTCAGCCCTGTGATCAAAGGGTAATGGTATGGCGTATCACAGAGTCTGAGGCTGAGATGTTAAGATTTTTTTTTTCCAGAAGTAGTGAGGTGCAAACATTCCTGTGCCACTTCCTTCAATTCATCCTTACACCCAAGCTCAACAGGAGGTCATTTCTGTTCAAGAGAAGAACTTGAGAAGAGTTTAAAAGTGAAATAGTTTACCTAAGCAAATACTTAGAGAAATAGAATAGCTCTCTGACAGCTGGTCTGGGTGCCAATCTGGTGTTCACTAAGATCAAAGATGTTACTATTATGAAGCCAAAAGGCTTTAAATTAAGCCTTTGGTTTTGAATTAAAATAGAAAAGAAATCTTCTAACATTTAAGAAATTGTTAACAAAATACTCCCCAAATATTCAGACAACAAACCAAACCTAGACTAACTGATCAATTTATTTGTTTTTCTACAGTAGGTTCACAGACTACTTATCTGCTATTCTCAGACTGTTGTAAATGTAAAAGTAAGGCAAGGAATCATGTCAAAATGTACTGCAAGAAGATTAAAGTGAAGAAAAGGAACAAGATTCCAACTGAACTTCAGGACCCCACCATGACATTAGGTGCACGTAATCTGCACCAAAATAATTCTTTGTTTTGTCAGACACTTGAGCTTTAATGAGACTTTAGCTATACAGGTAAAACTGCTATTGCTGGGCCAGATACTTTTCAAGTGATTTTCCTAAAAAATATAGTAATTCTCTGGCAAAATTAATTTCCAAAGAAACAGCCAAAATGTGGTAATCTTTTGAAAGTCTGTCTCCCTGTCTTCTTCACTCCACTCCTCATACAGCAGTTGTCCATTTTATGGACAATTAGTTTTGTTTCAAAACCATGTGTAATAATTACTTGCAAAGTGTTAATGACTGACTCTTAATGAAGAAAGTAGTAATACTAGCATTGATTTTTATCTAACAAAGAGAAAAAGAATAAACATGCAATAGTCTATGTCATTTTTCCCATATGTTTTAAAGCCAAACTGATAAAGATAGAGGAGGTATCTGATGCAGGTTTCATGCATGTGCAGGGAAATATTTCAGGTAATATAGAGATGTAAATATCTATCAGGGACATGTCAGGGAATGTCCACCTTGCAAAACTATATTTGTGTTTGCTTTTCTTTAAAATGCCTTGAATGTGAATCTAAAATAACAATTAGCTTGAACTCCCATATCTACAAGCAGCACTCTGGCAAGAACCATGAGCCTTGTAGTATTTCTTAAATAGCGTTTAACTTGGATTCTGTCAGGCAATGGGAAAGACAAATGGAAGAAATTAAATGAACCTTAGATGTTTGGCCACCAGCTCTGAGGTTTCAGAATCCCTGATCAAGATGTGGAGGTCTTCTAATAATCAATTCTAAAAAGTAGAAGCAATGTCTGAAGTTACATAAATTAAATAAATCATTTTTTGAAAAAGAAGGCTAGTATGGTTCTGATGTTTAATTGATTTGGCATAAACAAACTATCTAAACCAAAAGCCTGGTATAGCTCTAAAAAGTCTTCTAGTGTTGTTGTGTATGGAGAGCATATTAATCTGAGCCTTTGGACAGCTGTTTTCCACTTATTAGTGGAATTAAAGATAATGATGTGCAAACCAAGGCCATAGCCTGCTACTCAGAGGATATAGAGGATTACTTTGTCCTGATTTTTCTAGCATGATCACAGTAAGTTTAGGAAGAATACAAATTCTCCTTACTTGTGAATTTTACCTTACACAGACAACCCAGTAAATATCAATGCATGGCTCGAAGTGCACTTAGATTCTTAAAGTAAGATATAAACAAGACTTAATTGATATCTACACTATTTCATGAAGGACTACTAATTTTGTCGAGGTATGAATTAAATATTCTGATATCATTCTTTTCAGAACTATTTCCACACAGGAGCATTACAGTGATGAAAATGTAAGGAACCTACTGCTAAGCAGAACAGGTTGGTACACTGGAGAAGAATTCAGAGGATCTACACAATATCGAGCAAATCACAGTATTGACCTCTTTTCCTTCCCATCTGAATGTCTATATTCTACAGGGATAATTAAACTGATCTGATATCTAAAGCACTTTGGAAAGCATTATCCAAAAACTCCATAACAAAAAGCGAATGTGATCACAAATGTTGAAAGTTGCATTTTGGGAAGAAAAAAAATGTTTCAGACTTTAAATATAGACCCATAAATTACTAGGCAAGTATTTGCAGAATTTTCCATCAAGGTCTTCAAGTGTATTTATGCAAGGAATTGGTTTATTTTCAATGAGGTTGTCAGAAATAAGTGTCACGAATACTCAGGGAGACATTATACAATATCTCTGGGACAAAGTAACCTTTTGCTGCTGCCAAAATGAGAAGGTTCTACTCCATGCCCTGCATTTAATTGCTTCTCTCCCCCATCACACATTTTATTGTGGCAACTAACACTTGTGAGCTGCCTCAATTCATAAAATAAAATAAATAAAATGAAATAAAATAAAATAAAATAAAATAAAATAAAATAAAATAAAATAAAATAAAATAAAATAAAAAATATTGCAAACTAACATACGAGAAAAACTCTTGAGCCTGGAGTGTTTTCTGCAGGATTAGTGTGTTTATTGAGATCAGATAAGGTCCAGCAAAGATCTAAAAATAGAACTATAAGTATGTTCTCATTAGTATAGGGAGGGGAGAGGCTAATTGTTTTTCTTTTTTATGGAGGTAGAGTTTCAGTTTAGCTTTCATCACATGACTTCATTCTTATTCACATCACACTGAAAAATGCTAGCCTTGTACATGGTGAAGCTGTAATTTTGAAACTTGTTCACAGACACAAGAAGGGTCTTATCACTGGTCACCAGAGAGCAGAGATCAGTGCCTGCTGAGATCATGCTCCCCTCATGAGGAAACTGTAGGCTGCCATGAGGCCTCCCCTCAGTCTCCTCTTCTCTAGGTTGAACAGACTACTTCAGCTGATCCTCGTACATCTTCTCCTATGGACCCTTCACCATCTGTGTTATTCTCCTTTGGACACTCACTAATACTTTTACGTTACCTTCTGTTGTGGTACCCAAAACTGCACACACTGCTTGAGTCACAGTGGACTACACCAGTGGAAAAGCTGTGACAGTGAGGTCCAGATGGATATTAGGAAGTTTCTTCACAGAGAGGGTGGTTGGGCACTGGGATAGGCTCCCTAGGGAAGTGGTCACAGCACCAAACCTGCCAGAATTCAAGAAGTGTTTGGACAATGGTCTCAGATTTATGGCTTAATTTTTAGGTAGTCCTGTGTAGAGCTAGGCGCTGGGCTTGATGATCCTTGTGTGTCCTTTCCAGCTCAGGATATTCTATGATTCTGTTAGTGCTGCTAGGAGACCAACAATCTTGTTGAATTCAGTCTATCAGCTCTGTTTTTTCCTGATTTTTTTCCTATTTTTTTCCTGATATATCTATCCTGTTTGAGGCATTTGAAGTAGACCATACAGACCTGAAAATAAACAGCAGGGAGAAAAGCTAACTTGCAGGAAGATGGAAGAAGTACATCTGTGTCTTCTATAGTCTCCACAGGAGTAGGCTGACTCAGAAGTGACACATTTTTGACTCAAGAATAGAATATTTACATTATGTGTTTCAAGGATATTATAAACATCAAACTAAAGGCAGACCAAGTCAGTCCATGTTAACACTCCTACCTGAACAGGATCCAGCTGTGAGGAACCTAGCTGACTGAATCATCATTAGCAACGGGATCTCACAATGCTTCAGGGCAATGTTAAGCCTGGAAAAAGAGTGGCTTGACGTGGCAGAAAGAATTCCAACTCCAATCCTGAATTCGTGTCCATTAAAAGCAAATATTCAACCTTAAAATACAAATGAAGATCAAAAAGGAGACCAAACAAAAGCAGTAGCATCAACAGCTTCCCATAACCCTTTATAGCTCCCTGGAGTGATTACATCCTATTTACTTCCACTTCTTGCAGCTCTGTTATTATATTCTGCCACAGGGAGGAAAAACAACAACAACAGCAACAAAAACTCCTTAATTATCCTTCCATGCTTTTTGCCAGCCAGGCCCCATGTCCTGGATTGAAATCAATGTTAATGGCTTTTTAGACTCCAGTATAGATATGTTTTTTAATTGATGTCTCCTCTTCCTCCTGCTGACCCTATTCTCATTTTCATTATATTCAAAAATACATTGATGATCCACTCAGATCTGATCAATTATTTTAGCTCCTTTCTGCAATAACTAAATTTAATAGTGCTTTGCTGGCACAATTTAATTACTGGCACAAACATCTGAAATTTATGAACAACAGCTGAGCTGCAGTGACAGAAAGCAGGTGGTCTGGTGGCTGTTAGGATCCAAGTGGCAAGCAAACCAAAACAATGCAGGCTACTGGGTAGACTCATTACTACAACTCTGCTGTTTGAACCTTTTCCTTATCCATCAGCTGTAATCTTTATTTTGTCTACAGAGCAATAATCATTATAGCCCTCCCCTGTGTGACTATTTATAGTTACGGAGAAGGCACATACTTAAGGAATTACCAGGCTAGGAAAGAAGGAATGGAGCAAAACTAGAATAGGTGTCTAGAATGACGGTAAAATGATTTGTGAAACTGGAGGTAAAACATACAGAGAACAGATGTACAAAGATTTCCCTGTAAACAGATAGTGAAGAAAGCACTCCAAGGGTCACTGCAGCTAAATAAGTTTCAATTTCTACTTCATTATGCTTTGTGACTATTTTCTGATGGCCATTGAGGGTGGAGCCTATGCTGCCACGATTTCATTCATTAAAGTGCCCTTTTTATAATTTTACCTTCTATAGAAACTGATGTTGGTAAGAACTGGATTGTTCTGTTTCCTCTCTTTCTTCATCAAGTTTGGTTGAAATTAATCAGTAGTTTCAATAGTAAATAGATGGTGGGGGGGTGAGGATGTGGGGATTGCTAGAAACCTATACAAAGCATGACTGAAAGCATGAGACTTGTTTGTGTAGGTTTCAAATCTTCAAAAGGTTTCAGGAAATGATGAAAAGGGTTTGAACAGATAGCTAACGAATAATATAGGAACATGTTTTTGGGGTGCTTTGCCTTTTCATGCAAAGCAAGAGATTGAGTGATAAAGTCAAAAGGAATGCCAATTCAAAATGGGTAAATGCAACGGATATTTTTATGTATATAGAAATATATAGCATATACAAATATCCATATATATGGATAAATACGTAATATATCTATCTAATGGATAAATACTATCAAACAACAATTATTTAACCCTTGATCCTCGCTGTATTTGGAGAGAGGTAGGGAATAGCTTTTTCTCAAAAGAAAATACTAGGCAGTTACAGTTGGTAGTGAGAAGGAAACAAAGTTCTTCAAAATCATATCATAATATTTCCTGCAGTTTTGTTTCTTACATGGTCCTGACACTACCAGACATGGATTTACCAGGGTGGTTTCCACTGTGTTAGCACTGCCTCTTGCCCTGTTTCATGCAAAGCAGTATCGTGTTTCAATAGTGCCTCTTCTATGAGCACTGTGGCTCTATAGAGCTGTGCTCACCTGCCATTGGACCCACCTGCCATTGTGTGTGTGTTTTGTTTTGTTTTGTTTTGTATGACAGACAGGAAGGCAAGGTCACTGAGATGATCTGATTCTCCTGATTTCTCCAGATCCAAGAAGTTCTGAGTGTTGCTAGCCCTCCAGCCCTCCACCTGCTTTTCCCTGGATAGTAATGCAATGAATCACATTCCCCAAGAATAGAAATATCCAAATGAAAATCATGTAGGAGTCTTATGAAAGATCTTATTTGCCATCAATACCAGGCAGAAAAGCAGGAGAATTCATTCCCTCCAGGTCTTTCCAACAAAGTTTGCTGACTACTGGAATAGAAATGCAGCCCACTAGAAGAGAAAACAATTTCATTAAAAGACTTCCTTTTATTCCACAATATGCTTTAAAAAAAAATAATCGTTACTGTTACTAATGGATTCAGAAAATGTAACTAAGGCTCAGGATGAGTTTTTACCAGGTATTGTCTAAGTACAGGACAAAAAATACCTGTTACCTAATCCAAGCAGTTTGTAGTCTGCTACAGGAGATAAGAGGTGAATTCAGAAAGACGAGGAAGCAGAAGGAAGCCCTGAGACAGCACTGTGACAATGTCATAAACAGTAGCTTCAATATAAAAGTCAGCTTGTTTTATTTTTGTTTTGGCTTGATTGTTCTGTTGTTCACTTGGGATCTAACAGAGGATTTCTGGATAGCCATTTCAAAGTTTAGGAGATTATATGGGAGGAGACATTCATTTGTCTGAAGCATTAATAATTTTCTAGCTAAGTTTCTTCTCCCTTTATTGTTCATTATTTAAGATTCCCGTCCTTAATCTGGATTATTCTAGACTGAAGAAAAAGTCCACACATCAAAAATTCATCAAAACTGGTTCACTCGTTGAACTGAGGAGGGCAAAAATCTGATTTATTATTATTTTTTTTTTAATCTGGAATTTAAAAACCAGTAACACTCATGGCAGATGCAGAACCAAAGTCAAGGGTACAACACAGGAATACAATGATGGCTACTAAATGGAATAGAATAGTCATCAGAAAAAAAAAATAATAAATCAATATTCTTAAATGAAATTAAGATACCTGAATGGAAGTTTTGCCATAACCTTTGTGCATTTGAAAAAACTGAGGGGATGTTGCCAGTTGTTTGTGTACTGTTCAGCATTGCCTTTGGAGACAAGATGTCCTTGCTTGAGGAGATCTTATACATCAAATTCATGTTTCAAGCCACTAAAGATGAAGAGGTAATCAAGGATGCTAATGGTCACAGTGAGGTGTGATAAATCTGGACAAAAGTGGTGGTTGTGGGCAATAAATCCAGCAACCTGCTGGGTCTGGCTTAGAGCCACTTGAGAGAGGCTTATTGCCAGCAGTTTTGAAGGTGAATATAAAATGAAGCATTCTCCAAGTTAATAACAATCATATAATGAATATAATCTTTTATTAGTGCACGATATCTATGACCAATGCAAAATTAGTCTGCCTGAGTGCATGAACACGTGTGTTCAGATGGAGATCTGGAGAGAGACAAACAGGGTAATAAATGCACCTGCAGGCTTTTATTTTTCCTCTCTTGGCTTCTTCATTCCTTGTTCAGCAGCTATATTTAAGAGATGAAGAAAAGGCTGAGGTGCTTAATGCCTTCTTTACCTCAGTCTTTAGCGGCAAGACCAGTTGTTCTCTAGATACCCATTACCCTTAGCTGGTGGAAGGGGATGGAAAGCAGGATGTGGCACTCAAAATCCACAAGGAAATGGTTGGCGACCTGCTACAGCACTTAGATGTACGTAAGTTGATGGGGTTGGATGAGATCTACCCAAGGGTACTGAGAGAACTGGCGGAAGAGCTGGCCAAGCCGCTTTCCATCATTTATCAACAGTTCTGGTTATCAGGGGATGCCCCAGTAGACTGGCGGCTAGAAGATGTGACACCCATCTACAAGAAAGGCCGAAAGGCTGACCCGGGAAACTATATGCCTGTTAGTTCGACCTCGGTGCCAGGGAAGCTCATGGAGCAGATTATCTTGAGAGTCATCACGTGACACTTGCAGGGCAAGCAGGTGATCAGGCCCAGTCAGCATGGGTTTATGAAAGGCAGGTCCTGCTTGACGAACCTGATCTCCTTCTAAGACAAAGTGACACACTGGGTGGATGAGGGAAAGGCCGTGGATGTGGTCTACCTTGACTTCAGCAAGGCTTTTGACACTGTTTCTCATAGCATTCTCCTTGAGAAACTGGCTGCTTTTGGCTTGGACTGGCGTACGCTTTGTTGGGTTAGAAACTGGCTGGATAGCCAGGCCCAAAGAGTCATGGCGAATGGAGTTAAACCCAGTTGGAAGTTGGTCACTAATGGAGTCTCCCAGAGCTCAGTACTGGGGCCAGTTCTCTTTAATATCTTTATCGATGATCTGGAGGAGGGGATCGAGTGCACCCTCAGTAAGTTTGCAGACGACACCAAGTTAGGTGCATGTGTTGTTCTGCTTGAGGGTAGGAAGGTTCTTCAGGAGGATCTGGATAGGCTGGACTGATGGGTTGAGGCCAACTGTATGAAGTTCAACAAGGCCAAGTACTGGGTCCTGCACCTGGGGTGCAACAACCCCAAGCAGCACTACAGGCTAGGAGATGAGTGGTTAGAAAGCTGCTTAGCAGAGAAGGACCTGGGAGTATTGGTTGATAGTTGGCTGAATATGAGCCAGCAGTGTTCTCAGGTGGCCAAGAAGGCCAACAGCATCCTGGCTTGCATAAGAAGCAGTGTGTCTAGCAGGGCTCAGGAAGTGATTGTCCCCCTGTACTTGGCTCTGGTGAGGCTGCACCTCGAATACTGTGTTCAGTTTTGGGCTCCTCACTACAAGATGCTCGAGCGAGTCCAGAGAAAGGCAACAAATCTGGTGAGGGGTCTGGAGAATAAGTCTTATGAGGAGTAGCTGAGGGAGCTTGGATTGTTCAGTCTGGAAAAGAGGAGGCTCAGGGGCAACCTTTTTGCACTCTACCTTAAGGAGCCTGTAGCGAGGTGGGGTTTGGTCTATTCTCCTACATGCCTGGTGACAGGACAAGGGGGAATGGGCTAAAGTTGCACCAGGGGAGGTTTAGGTTGGATATTAGGAAGAACTTCTTTACTGAAGGGGTTGTTAGGCATTGGAAAGGGGTTGTTAGGCATTCACCATTGGATGGTGACTCAACCAGGAAGTGGTTGAGTCACCATCCCTGGAGGTCTTTAAAAGACATTTAGATGTAGAGCTTAGGGATGTGGTTTAGAGGAGGACTTGTTAGTGTTAGGTCATAGGTTGGACTTGGTGATCTTGGAGGTGTCTTTCAACCTAGATGATTCTGTGATTCTCAGAAGGCTGTTTAGTCTTGAATCTGTGGTGTCTCATCATAAGATTATATAGTTCTACACTGTTGGCAGTGGGTGGAATTTGGCCATATTAGGATCAAGTACTGGGGCAAATTGAGGAGGTCGTGTACTAGGGGTAGTTTGGAAACCAGTGGCACATAAATAAGCACATTCCTCTAGGCTGAAGGCAACTGTGCTTATAACCATCAGTGTTGGCTTTCAACACTGAGATGAAGTTGGGAAAACACTGAATTTGTGATCTTCATTTTCAAGGATAGATAACTCCTTCTCTATTGCTAGAGAACATTTGGGCACTATACAACCTGTGCAAGAGCAGCAGAAAGTTCTGCCAACACATGTGCGCACAACAAGACTAGGAACTCCTGAGGATCCTTCAAGAAATCCTCAAGGTAGTTTGGTGCTTAGCATGCCATGACAGACTAAAGAGTCATGGAAGGTTTGTACAGGGTGATTGCAGGAGAAACATTGGCCTTGTTTCCTTACAAACTTGCTGATGTTGGTCAGGGGAGGAGGAGAAGAAGGATTGTTTTTGTAAAACCAAATCCAAAGCTTTGTTCTAAAAAACTCTTTGTAGGATAGCAGGGTTCGAATGCTGAATATAAATTTCTGTTGTGGTGCAACTAGAGGTGTCATGTAGCCATAGGCTCATTCCATCTCTACTGATTGTGTAAGTCTTACTGTTGCTGTGCTGTGATAAGAAGATACCCATTCACATGGGTGTGTAGATGCCTCACTTTCCTACTCTCCAAAGACAGCCTTCTGTCTGACATGGGGCTCACAGTATCTCAGGAGTGCAATTCTCTTAGTGATCTCTTTAAGTGCTCTGTGGCCAGGGCAGCAATGGCTTCCTGCCCCCCAAATTGGAGTGGTCATCATGTTGTAGGCCTTCTTCAATTTTTGATGTTGTTTTTAATTTTTAACCTACATTAGTGTTAATGTGGTGACAACTGAGCAACAGTTTCCTAATTCACGTGACTCTTTTGGAAAGATTTGATGTTTTTACCTCACAGATATAGTGCTGTGAATTAGTCCTCTTCTGAGATTCAAAGTCCACCATGTTACCAACTGCTGAAGAGTGGATTAAGTGTCATGTTACTATAAATGACAAAACTGCACATCCTACATGTGTTGAGGAATTTATGTAGTAGGACATTATACAAGATGATGCAGAAAGAAAAATAAACCAAAATCAAAACCATCCAACCGACCAACCAGACAAATAAACAAAAAACAAAGACACGTCAAAGGCAAAAAAGAATTCTTGAATGCACTTCTAAAGTGCACTAATGCACTTTACATGAAGAAAGCTTCTTAGTGAGAAGGTTTCTGGGCCATTGGCAATCATTACCACAGTGATATATCTGTCAATTCATAGAACAATTTATAGGTAAATAATTATTATTTACATATCTCTCACATCTTTATTCTCCTTCATTGAGATTAACAGCAGTGTAAATCAACTGGTTAATGAGATTACAATAATATAAATGAAAAAGAATGTGATCTGGGATTTCTAGGGTAAGAATGCTGGACATCTAACCTACTGTTGAAGGAGTATGATCTTCTAATTAAATACTTGTTTCTAAGAGTAGAGTAAAACACTGCATATGTTTAGAAAGGATCTTGGCATTCTGGAAGCATAGCTGAAAAGGTGAATGTCTGTAATGGACAGATAAAAATGGTCAAATGACTTCAACTTTTCAACTGGGTTTTTGAACCACAGAAACTGATTAATTAATCCACAGGCTACTAAGGATACTACAAGTGGGATCAATGTAGATAAGTAAAAGGTTTTAATGGTGGCATTTTTAATGATTCCCAGCTGCAACAGCTACAAGAGAAAGTGGGAAAAGATACACATTAGCAGACCAATGAACATGTCTGGGGGACTTAATCACTTCAGTATTAACGCCACTTTCCCTTTTGACCTGGAGAAGCATGCTGGCAGTAAAGGGAAACCCCAGTAGTTAAGATTGGAAGAAGATCTGGCTGATAAAGTTAGCTGTACTTTTTCAGTCTTGTCCTACACTGAGCTGTTAGTGGGACAGGTGGAATAGCAGCAGGGTCAAACAGCCTTTGAGGTGACAGGATCAAGCCACCCCTCTAAGAACCATTGTTTAGGATCTCTGCAGGTAGACATATGTTGCTGCAATATTTATATGAGGGTGAGGGTCAAGCTTTTCTTTAAATAAAATTATACTTGCGTCTGTGAAATAATGACATGCGTCTAGGACCTGAGGCACTAAGTGTGGCTCTGTATCATCTAAATCTTAGTTTATTTCTAAGGAAAACTAAGGACAGCTTACTGCAAGCAGGAAATTTCCAACATTTTATTGTTGACATACTCGGGGATAACTGGTTTGTTTGTTTTCTTCCACACCCACATTCTTCCAAGAGAATCAGTACTTAGGAAGCTGAACTAAACATCACATGGAGTAAGCCCCCTGGGAAACAGTTTTAACAATTCATAACAGAGGATTGTTAAATGAGACCTTTGTTTGATTTTTATTTCTACGGTTTTTCCTTTCTTTTCCTTTCCTTTCTTTTTTTTTTTTTTTTTTTTTTTTTTCCTTTTTAATTAATTAATTATTATTATTATTATTTTTTTTTACTGGACAGGCTTCATGTTTTTAATATCACCAGTCAGAATTAGGAAGGCTGCTTCAAGAACCTCATTAGCATTCACTTTGGCAGCATACAATAGGATCTTACAGCTGCCCTCTGCAGTATTTACCAAGGCAGATGCAAGACTTGTTACCAGAATGCTAATAAAGCAGAGAACTGCCATATCCCGCAGTCTGAGAGGGAACTTTCAAAGCCTATGATGTCTCTTTCAAGTCTCAGTGTTTCCCAATTATTATCATTGGACCCTACTATGATTGTACATGTGCGTTTTGCTTTGTTTGATGTGACATTTATATGCGTGCATTCATTTCCAACAGTTGCTCTCTGTCTAGCACTACTTAAGCCTTCTAGTTTTCAATTTAGTTAGATAGATTATCTGTTTCTTAGAAGATGGAGACATCTAACTCTACGTGTAAATTATTTTATCATGTGGAAAGCCTAAGAAACACACTAAATAGTGTTTGTTTTTTTTTGTTTTTTTTTTTTTTTTTAGAAATGACTGAAGTCATCAGGGATATAATAAAGGTGGAAAAAAGGGACAAAATGGATAGATAGGCAAACATTAGGCACATCCAGATGTAAATTCTCTTTCCTGGTATGATCATTCTTTGTTTTTGGGACAGTCTTACAAGACTACAGTTGGTACAGATAAGAAAATATAATGACTTTTCACCTGTTTTATGCCATACATAAAACATAGATTTCAAACAGTGTGTCAGTATATTTTTTATGTTTTATTTTTAACATGGTACAAGAGATTCTGGCCTACCATCACAAATGACATTCACTTCACAAATAATACTTAAGAACAAAATCAAATTATGTAATTTTTAAATTCACCTGTCAGAGAGTGATCTACTTTGGAAAGAACTTTGTAGAAGTTAGATAATATTTAGAAAAGGACTACCTATCTCAAAAAAATCTTTATAAGAAATAGAATCATTTTTTTTCAAGTCCATTTTTCTGAATACATGTAGTTGGGCCATGACTCCTCCAAACAATTTGGGAAATCCACCGGATCAACATGGTTATTGCTGACCTTGCAAACAAAATGACACTGGGAAGACAAAGATGTGAATTCTATTGTAATGTCGAAACCATGAGGGACAAATATTTTACTGAAGTAGTTCGTAACAAGCCTCACATATCCACATCCACGTATATATAAACAAAACAAAGAGAAAATTGCTTAGTGCTAGGGAAACAGCATATATTAATTTCATATCAGATTAGGAGTGGACTGTAATAACAAAATGCGTGTAGGAGACCAAACTCTTCCAAATACTTTGTTGCAATATGAGTATATCAGATCTAACCTCTAAAAAGAATTGGAGAGATCTGCCACTTTAATCCTTTGACTATACTTGTACAGATAATCATACCAATTATATCTTATTGAATTGAACTGAATTGAGGAATGAATCATTGGTTGCAAGCCAGATCCTAGTGTGCAGGTGTCCACTTCAAATAAAATATCTCTATAAAATGTTGGCATCATACCATATTTTCCTTGTGCGAGTATAACCTGTCAACAGAAGACAGCTTATGACTTAAGGAAAAAAACTATATGTATATATATATAATTTATGTGTTAATATTATAAATTAAAATATAACATTAATATTATATATATTATATAAATATTATATAAATGTTATATATATATATACATATATATACATATTATATATGTATATATATATATATATACTGGTCATGGGGAGATAAGAGCAAAACACGAAGTTAACCCACTCCAAGTCCTCAAGGTGTTATTTGTTTCAACTTGTTTTAACTGAAAGCCCACTGAAATCAATGGGGGCTTTCTGTTGCCTTTTGTGTGGATTGTTGTGTCCATTCTTAGACACAGTCCTTCTAAACAGAGCCATGCTAGAATCTAACAATGTGTGTCTTCCAGAAAGCTAATCATTTGAACAACCAGATAAGCTGAGTGAGAATGGCACCTGAAATAGCCACAGCCAGTGACTTCTAATAAAGCTATTCATGTAAACTGTACATTTAGAGAAGCAAAATTCCACAGCTGTGGTCTGGTCTTCCCAATTGGATGAATGTAATGTTAGACATAGATTAAAGGCTTACAGACTGGCTGCCAAGAACGTTTCATGGCACTTTATAGATAAACAGCACCTCTAAGTATACAGTGTAATTGGACGCCATTTCTACCAGTGATGTGTTCAGTTTGCAGAGAGAGGAAGTATTTTTATTAAGAAAGTGTAAAACTGTCTTTGGATAATCTCTTCTGCGGAAGTTAAATAACGACTCTAGAAGGTAAACTCCTCCTTTATAATCTCTAACTTGTAATTTTGTAATTCAAAGTAATTTTAACACTAAATTAAAGACTAAATTTCTGATTCACATGTCAACTGAAAACAATAACAACAACAACTAAACAAAAAAAACACCACCCTTGAAATCTCAAAATGGTTATAACATGCTGTGGTGGTTTTACTCAGCTGGGCAGCTAAACTCCACCATAGTCACTCTCTCACTCCACCTCCTTAAGGGGAAAGGGGGAGAAAATAGAATGGAAACAGCTCAAGGGTTAAGGACTGTGAGATCACTCTACAATTATCATCACAAGCAAAACAGACTCAGCATAGGAAGATTAAGGTAATTTATCACCTACTACTAACACGAAAGAGCAGGGAGAAACTAAAAACAAACTAAAAACACTTCCCCCCCCCCCCCTCCCCTCCCCATCTGCCCTCTCCTACATCCTCTCCCCAGGTTTTGCAGAGGAACAGGGAATGGTGTCTGTTGTGAATCCCTAACACTTTGTCGCTCCTTCACAGTCACTCTCTGCCCCTGCCCCAATGTGATGGCCCTCCCACAGGATGCCATTCTTCCTGAATTGAGCCTGCAGGGGCTTCCCACAGGCAGCAGCTCTTTGAGAACTGCTCCAACGTGGCTCCATACCATCGGGTCCATCACCCAGGAGCAAGTTGCCCCAGCATGGGTCCCAGAAGGGCAGCAGCTACCCCCAGAGGCCCTGCTCCTGTGTGGGCTCCTCTCCACGGGCTGCAGCTCCGGCCCGGGACCTGCTTCTGTGGGGGCTCTCCATGGGCTGCAGCCTCCTCCAGGCCACATTCACCTGCTCCACCGGGGGCTCCTCCACGGGCTGCAGCGTGGAGATCTGCTCCATGTGGGACCCATGGGCTGCAGGGGGACAGCCTGCTCCACCAGGGGCCTCTCCACAGGCTGCAGGGGAACTGCTGCTGCCTGCCTGGAGCACCTCCTGCCCTCCTGCTGCACTGACCTTGGGGTTTGCAGGGCTGGTTCTCACTCTTTGCTCTTCCAGCTGCTGTGGCACAGCAGGGTTTTTCCCTTTCCTAAATATGCTCTCACAGAGGCACAAACAACCTCTATTAATGGCTCATCTCAGGGTATTGGCAGGTCTTTATTGGAGCCTGCTGGAAGTGGCTCTTATCTAACATGGGGCAGCTCCTGGACTCCTCACAGAGGCCACCCTTACAACCCCTGCTACCAAAACCTTGCCATGTAAACCCAATACACATGCTTCAAAGTTCTCTAATGAAAAGTAACAATGAGCTGCGTGAAATTACACTAAAACAATTAAAAATAATAATAATAATTAAAAAGAAAATAATAATAATTTCAATTTTGTATTCGGTAGTTGATGTTTCTGAACCAGGGATGGGAAATATTTTAAAGTTAACGTTATCTGGAAAGTGCTATGCAGATACTTCTGAGGACCAGTATTACCTCTAGAAAAATGTATTTGAAAGCAAACAACTAGTCATTAGTGGGATTTCAATGGTTAGCACCAGATTCGTCTACTACTGAGTAGGCTACGAGCTGTCTTGCTTGAACCAGATCCACTTCTACTCACTCCTCATTCATCATGCTACATTCTCATTGCTTTCAGAATGTACTTAGTAATTATGCTGGTGTGAGCACAGAATTTGCATCAAAGGGGCTATTTATGAAGGAAAGTACTAATTGCACCATCCCTAGACATAATAGAACTATAATGACCTCTTAAAAAGATCCAGTCTATGGAAACAGCCAGGAACACTCTCACTGTGACCAGCATGTAAGTCCATCTGTGCCTTTGATACACCCAGTTGGCCACAGACATTTTCTGTTCAAGATAACCTCATGAACTCTGGTTCTCTGCATTCAAAAAAAAGAAACAAAACAGAACCAATAAAACAAAAACAAAAACAAAAACAAAAAACCAGCAAACCTGTTGTGTTTACTAAGTCATTTTCAGTAATCTAAGAAATAGTTTTTTGTTTGTTTGGTTGTTTTTTTTTGTTTGTTTGTTTTGTGAAAAGCTATTTCTACTTGCCACAGTCACCGGTTGAGGTATCTGACTTGATTTCAAATGGTCATTGAGGGGAAGCCTACCACTGGGGATATAGACAAGGAACAAACCTTATTATTGCAAGTACCCTGAGGATACAGTGAAGGGAACTAGAATTAGAGACTTCTTTAACATGACTCGCTTTTAATTATTACTGATGATGACTCCTGCTTAGTGATGCTAAGGCTTTTTTTTTTTTTTTTTTTTTTTTTTTTTTTTTTTTTAAAGCAAATAATGCTTGTTTTTAAAAGTATTAATTCTTCTCAATTTTTGTATACCTACAGGTAGGCTGTTTTTCAGCTACCTTTTATGAGGTATTATTTAGAAAATAATCTAAAACTTCAGTTTCTTTGCTGCTTGAACAGACAGTTGACAGCATATAAACCTGGACCTGAGTCTTGAGGAGGCTGAGAAATTTTGTGTCTGCCTCAGGGAATTAGAACACCAAACCAAAGATGCCTGCAATGGCCAAAAGATGAGAATTCTTGAACTTGACTTGAAATAAATAGGCTTAGGGCAGCCCATTCAAAGCCATTAGTTTGCATGAAGTATTGAACAGCACTTGCCATAGGGACTGGCAGGAATCTCGACAGTTTCCTCAAGTTTGAGTTTAGGGCTTTCAGCAATGAAAATAAGAGGCAGCCTGAGTACAGGTTAAGAAGCAATGGAAATGCAATTTACAATGGGGTTTCATGCATAAATGCAGAGTACAGATACGTGCTTTTACAAACAATATGGAAAAATGATCCAGGAAAACTTCAAAAGATTCAGGATTGTGTCATTCATTTGTTCCACACAAAGATGGTAGGCACCTCCCATTTTATAGAAGGAATGAATGAGACACAGAGAAGCCAGGTAACTTAACCCAGCAAGAGAAGAGAAGAGGTTTTCCTTCTTTAGGGCTGTACTGCTTTTGTAAACTCACAGACAGCCATTTGTACCTGTTTGTGTATCTTTTTTCATCCAGGCAGAGGTCTCCAGAAGATATGCATAATCTGAGCATGAGACAAGTTCTAAGTGAAGCCTGAACAAGGAAAGTAATTGCTTATCACCCCAGAGGCAATGCAGTGAAAAGAAAGGAAATATTTAACATACTGGAAAGAAGAGGAAAAAGCCAAATGTTGCTTTCCTAATTAAGACAGGTTGGTAAGACTATCAAAATATATAAATTCTTCCCACAATTTCATCTTTTTCATTTCAATAGCCAAAAAATAATAATCTAAGTAATTACAAATTATCACTGTTTCATTTAGTTAAGCAAATAACAAAAACGACAAAAAAATTGGAGGCTTTTTTTCAGTGCATTTTGAGGCATCACTTGAGGATAAGCAATGAAATTTTTTTTGTTGCCAGAGTAATAACAGCCACAGACGACATATAAGTACCAACTGTATTAGCTTCTCTATTAATTAGTGTCTTAACTGCCAACATTAATATTCTGGACTTTACTAGCAAAGTGTTTGCACTGGCTAAATGGTACATTCCATGATCAGAAAGACACAGGTGTGTTTGTTGTCAATAAAGAAAGAAGGGAAGGAAGGAAGGAAGGAAGGAAGGAAGGAAGGAAGGAAGGAAGGAAGGAAGGAAGGAAGGAAGGAAGGAAGGAAGGAAGGAAGGGAAGGACGGAGGGAGGGAGGGAGGGAGGGAGGGAGGAAAAAGGGAAATACAATCTGTCTTCTGCCTAATGAGAAAAGCAGGGCATGAATCTGAATTTCCTGAAAATGATGAATGTGTAGGTAGTACTACCTTTTTTTTTTTTTTTTTTTTTTAATATCTTGGAGTCTATGTAGGCTGAAGTATCAACTGTATTGATACTTCAGAGAAACAGGGAAACAGTTTTCAATTTCATTTACTTAATGGTTTATAGATTAATTGAGTTCCAAACAGACCTGGACAGTAGTCAGTAAACCTTCAATATGTCGTTCTGCCTATATCATGTTTTACTCAAATCCTTTGGAGATGGGAAAGCATAGCTGCTGCACACTCAGGTCTCACCTTCTTAGGGAGCTGCAGGGATATGTGACAGTCTGGATCTTGGTATGCAGAGCACAAAGGAATAAGCAGAAATGAGAAAATGGTAATTGATATAAAGACAATGCATCATCCAGGTGCATAGATGACTTAAAATATATGGATTTTATGTAAAGGCCACATCATCGTTAGCCAAATCACTTCCTTTCCTACATTTCTTCTTTTTTCTCTGCTACTTATAAAAACAAGTGACTGCAGCCCCAAGTTAAGGCATACAGAATTCAGCAGCAAAGACCTTTTGGACCTCCTTGATCACTGGATTTGTATTAAAAATATCCTCCTTTAAAAATTATATATGTATATGTATATATAGTCATTTCACAGAGATTGCTATTCTGTCATATAGTTTCATCTTACACCAACAAGCTTTATATCCATTTAAGTGCTGTTTTTCTTCCCACAGCTGACATAAAAGAAGAAAGCCAGCTTCCACTCCTTATCTGTGCTTTAGTAATTTAGCAGAAACATGACTGTATTCCCTAATCTAGGCTAAATTCATGCCACATTATGATCCAATGTTATGACTGGAAATGTCACTTAAGCTTGGAGCCTTGTAATGGAGAAAAACTTGAGTGAGAAGGGTTGTTGGAGGAGATGAAGAGGTTTCACTTCTGAACATCCCACTGATTACAAGAATAAGACTGCATTTGTTAGCAACAAACAAGGTGTGCTTGAGTGGAAGATCATTTAGATTCGTTAAGACCTCTTTATCTTCCCCAAAAAAGCTCTTACACTCAGGTACTTTGGTCAGTGTGGGATTTATCACACAGGAAAGCAACTGCTGACAGTAGGCTGCATAGAGCTTTTCAGTGTTAACAGCTTTTCCTTTAAGCAGGTGTTTCAAGCTAATGAATTTCAAACAGAGAAAAATATATTAAATTCAACCCAACGAGCTGAGTTTCTGGATGTATTTGCAAGGCGCATCATGACTGTTAGCCAGCAAAGAGCAGCAAAAAACTTCCACACTCAGAAATTCTAGGGGACATGTGTTTATTTATATTAGAAACAGGTGGGAAGAGAAATACAGGCTCTAAAACACAAATATACTCTCTGCTTATTTGCAATACTTCTCCTTGATATAGCAAAGATACCTTTGTCAAAGACAGGTGTTTTACTAAAATGCACAACTGCTCTTTTTATTTGTTTGTGAAAATGCTATCTCCTTTGGTGCCAGGTTCAACTGTACAAATGCAAAATTCAGAAGTTTTAATTATGTCCCCATGTTTGAAAAGCACTTTTTATAAGGTCACATATTATGGAACTGAACAACTAACAAGAACCTAAAGCAGGGCCTGTGTCTATGACAGAACTACATTTTGCCCTGTGATTGTTCACTGTAAGTAGGCACAGCAGCAGCTCTTGCATTCTCCTAAAAACTGGCATATACCTACCCAAAAGACTTGCCCCTATCATCTTCAAAATCTTTTAATTTTATAAATAGCAAACAGAAACTTGGCAGTTTCTCTGTTCTCTGCCTGATGCATATACCTTAGGGCTTATGCAGGATCAATTCACATATGCAGAGATGAGCATTTTCAAGTCAGATTATGTTTTATTTTTTATATATATTCCACTTATTTTAACGGTCTCAAAGCATCCAGGTAAAGGTCTGACATGAAAGTCAAAGGTGTCTCAGTTTCTTCTGAAACTCAGGTCTATCATCTTCATGTCCTACTTGAACTTTCGTTCTGCTTACCCTGTATATTTTTGCTGCTACAATTAAGCTTCAGCAATCCTGTATGTCCCACAATTGTATGAATTAGCAGATATTGGTGAAAAAAATATATATATACGTATAGATATATATACATATACATGTATATATTTGATTTTTTTTTATTTTTTTTTTCCATCTTTGAAGGAAGCTCGGGACTGCACTAATTGAAGGAGAACTGAACTTTTCAGAAATACCTGAAGAAATAGTGTGATAAAACTTCCATGCTCTGAAGAATTGCTTTCCTCATAGAGTTTCTTTGAAAGGAAACATGAAAAAAATCTCATATTTTCAACTCAATTTTCATCATTTTAGCTGAAAAAAGTTAGTTTAGTTTTAAGTTATTTTTTTTTTTTTTTTTTAGTTTTCTAATCTTACTTTTTATTATTTATTTATTTACTTATTTTCTAAAGCTTATAAAAAGCAAGGGATTGCAACATTTTTGGTCTGAGATTTTATAAAGTGGGTAGAGATGGACTACAATGCTTGATCCTTTCTTCTAAACCTCTGTCTGATCAGAGGAGACCTACCTCATCCTTCTCCAACTTTTTTTTTTTTTTTTTTTAATGTCTGTTGAAGTCTGTTACGAAAGGCCAATTATCCAGATCATAGAATCATAGAATCATAGAATGGCTGAGGTTGGAAGGGACCTTAAAGATCATCTCATTCCAATCCCCCTGCAATGGGGATGGATGCCACCCACTAGACCACATTGCCCAGGACCTCATCCAGCCTGGCCTTGAACATCTCAAAGAGATGGGGCATGCATTTCTAGGATGGCAAACCAGTCTAGGCAACCTGTTCCAGTGCCTTACCACCCTCCGAGTAAAGAATTTCCTCGCAACCTATCATCTAAATCTCCCCTCTTTTAATTTAAAACCAATCGCCCTTGTCCAGACATTATCTAACTGATCAAAAACTTGCTCTACATCTTTTTTATAAGTCCCCTTTAAGTATTGAAAAGCTGCAATCTGTTCACACCAGCACCTTCTCTTCTTTAGGCTGATCAGCCCCAACTTTCTCAGCCTTTCTTCATAGGATAGGTTCTCCAGCCCTCTGATCATCTTTGTGGCCCTCATCTGGACCCATTCTAAAAGATCCATATCCTTTGTCTGCTGGGGTCTCCCAGATTTGGGCTCAGTACTTCAAGTAGGGGCTCACAAGGGCAGAGTAGAGGGCAACAATCACCTTCCTTGTCCTGCTGGCCACTCAGGTTTTGATGCAGCCCAGGATGCAGTTGGCCTTCTGTGCTGCAAGCTTGTACTGCTGGCTCATGTCAAACTTTTCACCCACTAGAACTCCCAAGTCTTTCTCTGCAGGGCTGCTCTCAGTCTGTACTCATGTCTGGGATTGTCCTGACCCAAGAGCAGCACCTTGCACTTGGCCTTGTTGAACCTCATTAGGTGCACATGAGTCTACTTCTCAAGCTTGTCCAGATCCCTTTAGATGGCATCCTTTCCTTCTGTTGTATCAATTGCACCACTCAGTTTAGTGTCATCTACAGACTTGCTGAGGATGCACTTGATCTCCCTGTCTTTGTCATTGATAAAGATATTAAACATTATTGGTCCCAGGACAGATCCCTGAGGGATTACCACTTGTCACCAGCCTCCACCTGGACAAAGAGACATTGACCACCACTCTCTGGCTGTGACCTTCAAGCCAACTCTTTATTCACTGAATGATCCACCCATCAAATCCATATCTCTATATTTTGGAGATCAGGATGTCATGTGGGACCATGTCAAAGGCCTTACAGAAGTACAGGTAGATGACATTGGTTGTTCTTTCCTTGTCAACTGATGCAGTCAGTCCATCATAGAAGACCACCAGATTGGTGAGGCATGATTTGCCCTTGGTGAAGCCATGCTAGCTATCTTGGATCATCTCTTTGTCTTTCATGTGCCTTGACATTGCTTCCAGGAGGATCTTTTCCATGATCTTACCAGGCACAGAGTTGAGGCTCACCAGTCTATAGTTCCCTGGGTCTTCCTTTTCACTCTTTTTGAAAATGGGAGTAATGTTTTCATTTTTTTCCAGTCACCATGGACTTCACCTGACTTTCAGGATTTTTCAGATATGCTGGAGAGAGGGTTGGCAACTACATCGGCCAATTTCTTCAGGACCCTGGGGTGCATGTCATCAGGCCCCATCCAGAATGCAGGTGTAACTTAATTGTTAACATTTTCACAATTTACAAAAGCTGGCTAGTACCAGTCACATTAGTTTGGTACCAGCCTTTTCACCTTCACTAGGTAAAAAGGTGAAATAAGTTCCCCAATAAACTCAACAAAAGAAATGCAGAAAGCTAAATACTTCAGTCCCTCTACTTTATTTAGAGATGTGACTAGAATGTGAGAACAACTAAGGACTTCAAGTTTTAGCCTAGGACAGAATGTTTTCTGCTGCATCATTTTCATTTTGGACTCAGCAAGAGCACAATTGCCTATTGATTAGTAGATATCCACTATAGAGGATTCAATAGGTGTTTTTGCATATGCTGACTCCTAAATGCAGAAAACTGAGCTAAGATAAAGGAAATTAACACAGCCTTTCCCTATGTAGCCTTCCTTTTTTTATTATTTATTTTCTTCTCTGAAGAAATGACTGCACATTGTACTGCTCTAAATTGCTTAAGAAAACAAACAAAAAACAAACAAAACAAGAGTATACGGTAAATTATATCAAATTTATGGCAAATATGTATGATTATGAGTTATTTGTATTATAATATTTTTAGTGATATCAGCATCTTTGCATCAGGCAACTTTAGACTCAGCTATATTTGGAAAACAAGAGAGTTCTGGCTTTGAAATACTTACAATCAACATAGACAAGCTAGGAAAAAAGATTAATAAAAGAACTCATCACCATCTAAAGACAGAGGCATGAAGTGAAGGGGGTAGAAAGTAATGTGGCTGACATTATGGGGAAAACAAATACAAAAGCTGAGAATTGACAGAAGTATTAGTCCTCTATTTCAAAGGAATTTCCATTGCAAAATAAGTATCAAGAAATGTAGAGAAGGAAGAGCAGAGTTGTTTGAGGCCATCCATTAAGTTTCTGGAATAGCATTAAGTGAGTAAATTTAAATGAATATAGTTTATGTTGACTGCATTTAATGAACATTACCATTCATTGGTTCAAAAATATTCCATAATATCTTGTGCAAGTATTTTTGAAATTCTTGGCATTAATAACTTTTGATCAGCAATTAATTTGTGAAAACGACTATTACAGTATGAAATTAGAACAAATAAACCCATTAATTCTATTCGAGTCTGTAGTTTAGTTGTTTTTACTTCTTCTGACAATGATATGAGCCACACTTCATCCTTGAATGCTGCATGTGTAAAACAACAGAAGTGATTGGTGTTATAAATACTAACCATGAAGCCAGTCCTGTGTAGTTTGTAACAGAAACAAAAACTATAGGTACTTAAATAACATTTTCCCTAAGGAAGTAGGAAAGATCATCATCAGGATACTTCTCTTTCTGTGTAATTGCTCTCTGTTCTTTTCTTAATTGTGTTTCAAGTATTTCATTATGCAAGAAAACAATTATTTGTTCTTTACTCTCACGCAGGAATACAACAAGACTTTTCCACTCTAGTCAGCTATTAGACTAAGTGCAATATCTAAATCTATAATATAATCTATCTATATCATGGAATATCTAAATAGGAAGAATAATACTGGTCACATTTATAGAATCATAGAATGGTTTGAGTTGGAAAGGACCTCAAAGATCATCTAGTTCCAACCCCCCTGTCATGAGCAGGGACACCTTTCACTAGACCAGATTGCTCTAAGCCCCATCCAACCTGGCCTTAAAGACTTACAAGGGATGGGGCATCCACAGTGCCTCGCAACTTTCATAGTAAAGAATATCTAACTTATATCCAATCTAAACCTACCCTTTTTTTTAGTTTAAAGCCCTTACCCCTTGTTCTGTCACTACACTCCCTGAGAAAGACACTCTCCCCTTCTTTCCTCTAAACCCCTTTAAGTACTGAAAGGCAACTGTAAGGTCTCCCTGGAGCTTTCTCTTCTGTCCATCTCTTTCAGCCTTTCTTCATAGGAGGGGTACTCCAGCCCTCTGATCATCCTTGTGGCTTTCCTCTCAACCTGCTCTAACAGGTCCATACCCTTCTTGCATTGGGGGCCCCAGAGATGAGCATAGTACTCCAGATGAGGTCTCATGAGAGTGGAGTAGAAGAAAGAATCACCTCCCTTGACCTGCTAGTGACACTACTTTTGATGCAGCCCAGGATATGAATAACTTTCAGGGCTGCAAGTTCACATTGCTACTTCATGTTGAGCTTCTTGTCAACCAACACCCTCAAGTCCTTCTCACTGGGGCTGCTTTCAATCAATTTTCTGCCCAGACTGTATCTGTGCTTGAGATTGCCCTGGCCCAGATGCAAGATCTTGTGCGTGGCCTTGTTGAACCTCATACTGTTCACATAGGCCCAGCTATCAAGCCTGTCTGGGTCCTTCTCTCTAGCAACCCTCCTCTTCAGCATCTCAACTGCACCACTCAGCTTGGTGTTGTCCTCAAACTTGTTCAGGTTGCACTCAATCCCATTGTCCACATTGTCAACAAAGATGCTTCACTAGCTCCTTTCATAGGCTTCATAGATGCTTCACTTTTAAATAATGAAGGCATTACTTTTGATGGTGTTGATGGTCTACTATACCACAGAGATCCTTGAAACTATGAATAAAAACTTGTCGGAGGAAAATTGGGTGAAATGTACACTTAAGGCAAAAAGGCAAAATAAGAGAGAAGGTAGGAAAAGAGCATGAGTTGGGAAATCGACCATGAAAAAATGAGAAAGTAGAAAAAGTGGGAAGTGATAGAAACAAACCAAGACCTTATCTCTGGCAGGTAAGAGAATAAATGGAGCAAGCAGATGGAGAAATCTGTGTTTTTACATGTTCAGACCTCAGATTTTTATGATGCACTCAGGCATCCATGTTTGTGTCTCCCAAATTACATTTAAAGAACTCATATTTAAAAAAATATTCAGAAATACTCGCAGTTTACAGTGTGTGGGCCCCACTCTATGATTATTTTGAAACCTGACTTACTTTTTGGCATCAAGGATAGACAAAACCATCATTATTGTTAAGCTCATCTCTACAGACCATCTGGTCTGTCTAGCATCCCATCTGTCTTTGCTGTTCTCAGGGCTGCACATTGGCAGAATAAATCTCTGAGGGTAGTCTTGGAAAGCATGTTGAAGTTTTTCAGCAAGAAAGGTGCTGCTGGTTCAGGATAAACTCATCATATTTTATTTTACATTATTACTGTTTGTACATCTGATAGGCCTTCAAACAGCCACTGCTGTAACTTCCTTAGTAATTCTTGACCAACAGACAGAGCTGGAAAGATAACATGTTGCTCTCTCAGTGTAGTGAGAAGTAGAACATACTCCCTCTTTGCTAATTCACATGAAGATTTTAGCTTTAATTACAAGAGCAGGGAAACAAACAAACAAACAAACCTCAGTATTTGATGTGGATACCAGTTGTAGGAGCTGGCAAGAGGATAACCATAAACTAATCAGTTTCAATTAATGCAGAATCTCATTCAATTATACTTGTTTCTTTCCACAACATTGGACTCCTGGAACTTCAGCATATGGTTATTTGCCTCCCTTGTAGACATCAAGATGTTTATAGATCAGAAAGCACATCATTGTCAATCTGTTACTGGAGATAGATTTTTTTCATTATTTATTTATTTATTTATTTATTTATTTATTTTTTAATAATTCAAAATAACTATAGTAGCATCCCAAGAAAAAGAAAAAAAACAAAAGCAAAAACAAAACATAGCTTTTTATTGCTTGTCCCTGCTTACTGTTGCTAGAAATGAAGGCACTAGGAGAGCTGTTATCATGACTCTAACATGAAACTGCAATCTATGTATGGAGAAAAAGTTAGTATTACAGCTCAAGTCTTCAGACAGTAAATTGTTTTACAGCACTTCAATCTAGGATTTGATCATTTCATTTTATTTTCTAAATGTGTGTCTTTTCCTTTCATTATTTAATTTTCAGGATTTTAAATATAATGAACTCATACTTCATACAGAGAATAACCTTTTGAAGGTAAGATTTTGCAGTCTTAACACTCACTGTAATCTACATATATTTAATGAAAATCATCACCTTTCTCATTTGTTTCATACTTTTCTATGTAAGCCTCATTCATAGCCTGTGACCTTCTGTTGCTTGTATAGTTCATCTCTAAAACATAGGCAGGAGACTGCAACCTCTGTAGAAAACAAAGGATCAATCAACATGGCATGACCTTGATTGTTCTCAGAAAACAAAAATGTAATCTGTTCAAATCTCTCAGTGTCTGCTGGGCAAAACTGATGGAAACTTCAAGTGTATGATGGTGTTCTCATCTTGTAAACTCACCTGCCCCAGGCAACGCACACTGACAACCCTGTGTGCACTGAGATAAGAAACAAAGTACAGTTGTGGAAAATAAAACAAAACAAAACAAAACAAAACAAAACAAAAAACTCTATTGAGTTACACATTATAAAAGCATAGGGAATTTGTCAATTTGTAGAACATTGTATGAGAATTACACTCCGTCTACAGAGCTGCTAAATGCTAGTCTTACTGCTTCATTGCAAGGCGTGACAAGAATTCAAAGAGAGCAAATATTTCATTTAGTGATACCAGAGGTCGTAACAAACTTTAGGGAGGTTGAAATGATAATGGTGACCTGACTCCACAGGGAGGAGACCGAAAGAGAAGAATACAGTGTAAATTATGCAAAAGAAATTCTCTCTTATTAAAAACCCAGGGAGCTGGAAACAGAATGAGATAAAGAATTGCCTGCATGTTTGAGACTTTAGTTAAGACAGCCATGTTATCCATACTGTAAGACTCAGTATTCATTCTCAGAATATTGTTGTATGGAATGCCATGGTTAAGCATGCACTAGAAGATGTAGACATTTAGTATGCAGCCCATACTGGAAAAGAAATATATATGTTGAGGAAGAGGAGACATAAGTCACTAAGAAGTAGTTTTCATTTTTATTACTGTTCTGAAGAAAGTTTCTGTGCCTATTAGATAACAAAAAAGCTTCAAAATAGAGAGCATTTTGTCTTATTTGCTGGAAGATAAATTATTAGCTTCTAACTAACATTACATGTTAGTTACTCACATTACATGGGGTGCTTAATCACTATCTGGTACTACCTAGCTATTATTCTGGATGGCTTCTGTAGAAAAAAAAAAAAATAAATAAAGCAACAAACCTTTTAGTGCATCAGCTTATGAAAAGAAAGGGTAAATGTGAATCACTTACATCACTCTGCAGAGCCACAATTACAAATAGCTGTATTGCAGAAAAGGAACGGTTTTCTGACTTCCAAGTATGGCTAGGACACTTATATTTTGCACTTCAGCAACCTTACCAACACTGATGTCCAGGGACTTGCCTCTGCAAAATATCAGATCTGGTAGCTCACACACAAAATAAAAACATCAGTTTTCTTCTGTGAAGGCTTATTAAAGGTATCAATACAATGTATTATTTTAGTAATCTGGTGAATACATACTATAATATTATCCTTTGTGGTTATTCTGAATTCTTCATCCTTATATTCAATACCAAGTATTTAAAAATAAATAGTGCTTTTGGATTTAGGTATTTTCTCTCAGGTTCTATTTAACAAATACAGCCATGAAGAATAAGATGCAGCACTCCAGCACTCCTGAGCTAATTTTGATGTCCAAGTTCATCCTTACCTAATTTTAGATTATTCTTGGTTAGATGCCAGTCTCCTGTTCTTAATAATCCAGCAGAGGAAAAGAAGAAACTTCAGAAGCAGTTCAATTCTAATGTCATTTGTCTTCAGTGGAAAAATATACATGCTGAAATGCTCATTTACAAATATATGATGGACTTTCTTTTCCTTGCCTAATCAACTGCCATGAATTAACTTTTATATACCACTAAGATGTTATAAGGATAGGGGTAAATGGAGTAATCATACTAATAATACTAATGGGGTAAATGGAGATATTCAGGGCAAGGCAAAAACACATAGAAGAAAAAAAAACAAACAACTAATGGCGTAATGAAGCAGAAAAGTAATAGGGCAAGGATGTTAAGTTTGATGATAAAATAGAACATGGATTCATTCAGAAGTTGTGCTCAGAGAACTGAAAGAGGAGATGAAACAGAAGAATTTTATGCTAAAATCGGGAAGATGCAATAAAGGAGTGTAGAAAGACTGTCTGTCCCAGAAGAGCAAATTTCTGCTGTTATCAGACAGATTTTCATTGTGGTTGCAATAAAAGATTCCTACTTAAGAATGTAACTTGAGTGCACCAAGTCCTTGACAGCAAAAGATGACCCCCGTCCCCATTGCATGTGTCATCTGAGCAGACAAGCAGAGAGAGAGGTGATAATCCTTTCTAAAAGAAAATGGGAAAGGAAGTCAGGGAGAGACTCAGCTGCAGTTTTTAAAGGGAACTAATGGCATGTACGCATGCCCTTTGATGCTTTTTTATGACTTGGATGCAGAAGCTATCTTTCCCACACCTTGATCCATGCCTGAAACTTGAGGACATCGTGTGTCTTCCTTGTTTCCTTCTTACAAAATGGACTGCTGTGTTGGCATTATGGACATAACGAGTGTGGTGTTTTGTTTTATTATTTTTTTTTTAATTATTTTTTCCATGTGAAATCCCAATTCACAGAGGGGCTGTTAAGTTGGTTACCTTCAGTTTAGGATGAGAAGACATCCATTTTTCAGCTAATGTGTTTTTTAAACTTTCTAGTAAGATTCTGAATGTGTTACGACCGGTCATGATTTTAATGTTAATACTGACCTACTAATATCTTACTGAAGTATGCCATGAAGTTCACAGACTACTGTAAATACATTTTAAGATAACAACTTTCATTGTCGACTGACCACTAAAACAAAGATGGAAGACTTTTGATTCCTCAGTTTTTGATGCATCATTTATACTACCTTGTAATGTTTTGGAGAGTCTCTGAATCTAAACCCTAATTGTGTAATGAATCTGGATATCTGTATAGAAAATGCCAGTTGTTCGAAGACTAGAATAAATGCCAGTGAATTGAAAACTTGCAAGCTGTGAGATTTTAATCCAAATCATAAAGTGATAAGGTAGTTTGAAAATGCTAAGGTAAGTATTATCCCTGTAAGAATCCTTCAGAATTAAACAGGTTGTGTTAAACACTTATATGTAACACATCCAGAAATCAAGCAAGCAACTTCAACCAAGTAAACTGAAATGAGACTGAAAAACTCACATAACTTTTGATGAGATATGGAATTTGGAGACCTTATTTCTAATGGTCAGATTTCATTGTTTTGAAGGTAGTCATTCAAATATTCAGGTTTGGCTTTTCTAGTGACCAAACCTGCTTCCCTTTCTCCCTGGAATTTCTCCTTTTATTGGTAGTGTTTGTATGAGTAGGCCACCTAAACACTGAATGAAACCTGGCATGTTCCTGAATTACAGGTTCATGTTGAAATGGTGAGAGATTATAAAAAAGTGTAGGGTTAGGAGAGTCTGGATGAAGAATGTACTAGAACTTTTTTTTTTTTTTTTTTTTTAAGAGATGACACATTTTAAACCTTGAAAAAAAAAAAACCTAATGGATGATTTTAATTCCTATGTATTTAGTATTTTTGACTTATAGCCTAGACTTGAAACTCTTTTTTTTTGTTTGTTTTGTATTTTGTTTTTTCCTCCCTGCAAGATTGCTATGGTGTTATACCTAGTTTATTAAATTATAATTTTTTTTTTTTTTTTCCTTCTACACAAATTCTCCTCATTTCTCAGGTTTCACATTTGCAGAATGGCCAAATACTTCCCTGTCGTGGTTCTGCTCGAGTGGGCAGCCGAGCTCCACCACAGCCGCTCTCTCACTCCCCCTCCTCAAAGAGGAATTGGGAGAAAATATGTGAAAAGGGCTCAAGGATTGAGATAAGGATGAGAAAATCACGCAATAATTATTGTAACAGGCAAAACAGACTCGGCGTAAGGAGATAGTAAGATTTATTGCCTACAACTAACAAGCGAGAGAAGTGAGAAAACAAAAGAAAAAAAAAAACAAAAGCACCTTCCCCCCCCATCCACCCTCTTCCACCTCCTCCCCCCGAGCGGCGCAGGGGAACGGGGAATGGGGGTTATGGGCAGTCTACAGCACTTCTTCTCTGCCGCTCCTTCTCGGTCACTCTCGTCCCCTGTGCTGTGGGGTCCCACCCACGGGATGCAGTCCTTGATGAACTGATCCGGTGTGGGTTTCCCACAGGCAGCAGCTCTTCCAGAACTGCTCCAGATATGGGTCCGTACCACGGGGTCCATCCCTCAGGAGAAAACTGCTCCAACCTGGCTCCCCTACGGGCAGCAGCTCCTGCCAGGTCACCTGCTCCTGCGTGGGCTCCTCTCCACAGGCTACAGGTCCGGCCCGGAATCTGCTCTGGCACAGGCGGCAGCCTCCGTCGGTGCAGGGCCACCTGCTCCACCGTGGTCTCCTCCACGGGCTGCAGCGTGGAGCCCTGCTCCACCGTGGTACTCCATGGGCTGCAGGGGGACATCCTGCTTCACCATGGTCCTCACCACAGGCCGCAGGGGACTTCTGCTCCGGCGCCTGGAGCACCTCTCCCCCTCCTTCTACACTGACCTTGGTGCAAGGCTGTTCTCTCACTCCCTTGACTCTCCCGGTTGCTGTGTGGCGCAGCGTTTTTTCCCTGTCTTAAATATGCTCTCACAGAGGCGCAAAACAACATCGCTTATTGGCTCGGATCTGGAAAACAATGGGGCCCTTCCCAAACATGGGGCAGCTTCTAGATCTTTCTCACAGAAACCACCCCTATGGCTCCCTGCTACCAAAACCTTGCCACGTAAACCCACTACATTCCCACGTAAAGTGCTTTGAGATCTATGCAAGAAAAAGTAGTAAGAGGTGGCAGTCATGACTGCAGAAGTAAAATGTCTTTCAGAGGCTGTGAGCTATAATTAAATGAGAAGGGCCCAAGGGCACTCCCTTATGGATACTTATCCAACTTTTAAATAGAAAAGTTGACAATACCAAATACTTTGTGTCCAAGAGAACAAAAAAAAAAAAAAAAAAAAGAAATCATCGCCTTCTCCAACACTAGAATATTATTATTAGTTCCGTGATACAATTGTCTTTGATACTGTGTTTTGCATGCATTGCATAAGCTAAACAATAAAAAAGTGCTTTGAGGGAAAATCTAGTAAGAAGTACTGCCCTGAAAGAACAACAGAAAAACAACGGTTCTTTACGGACTGATAACTTATAGGAGACTGAACAGTGGAGAAAAATGAACAAGGAAAATAAGAGCAAGTCAGGTGAACAGCTCAGCCTGTCAAATGGCAATAGAAATTAAAAAGTTACATAGAACACTTTGAATTACAAAATTACAATGACTTTTGCCAAGATGATCAGTGATATTATTTCTGATAGTAAAATAATGCTCCCATACTGGCTACAGGACCTGTGGGATAAGGTGAGTGAAATAAATTTTGTCACTGTCTTTTTTATTTTCATTTATCTGTTTACTTTATTTATTTTATTTATTTTAATTTCTTTATTTAGGATTACTGGTGGATACTGAGCTGCTGCTTTTAACCATGGGGAGAAGAATCAATGCTTTAAAGAAAAGGTAAAAGACAGTTTTGTATAAATAGATAGGTAGATATATAATAATAATAATAATAATAATAATAATAATAATAATAGTAATAGTAATAATAATAATAATAATAATAATAATAATAATAATAAAGTCTATTAAGCTGACATTGAACACAGACATATTTCCCCTTATTTCGAGATGATAAATGAATGAGAAGACTGGAGATTGACTGTGATTGAAAGTCACAGTCAGACACAGTCCAGAGTCTACAAAATTCCATCCTCTTTGAACAAAGCCAGTGTCAGCTCTGGGGACATTTGTCTCCTGAAGAGTTGTTAATATTAAGCCATGTTAACATGAGTCATTGATTATTCCATCCATTTTCCAGGGAACAGAACCAATTAAGCAAAATCATCTCTCAGGAACCCCAGCTGATTTAAGCTGTTATGGCACCACTGATACTAATAGAGTTATGCTGAGTTGCCTAGGTTCTCCCCCAAAAACCTTGATAGTTTATGTGAAGAACTGTTGCTAAGCAGAATATAGGCCAAATGTTAAACAAATGTATATCCAAACAAATGTGTCCAAACCATTCCTTTCCTTCTCTTCAGGCAGAGTTTCAGAACAGATTCTTAATAATCTGTCCAGAATAAAGTACATCAGTGGTGCTAAAAGCTGAGGCAACCTAAAGCTAAAGAATACTTTTTGCAAGTTCTGACAACCTCTCCCATTTACTTAAAATTAATGACAATATCAATTACAAAGGAAGACTTGCCTTGCCATTTATTTGTTTGTTTGTTTGTTTGTTTATTTGATGAGATATTGTTTAATTAGCCTGAGGGAGATACAAGATAAGTTTCAAATACAGAGAATTCCATCTTAAATATGGTAGGAGGTTATAAATGACCAAAATGAACCTTCACATCAGGTCAAGCTGAAGCCTGATGTATTTTTTTTTTAGTTCAGCTCATCACAGTACAACAGACAACTTGGATACATAGTACTTCTTCAGAATAAATACAAGAAAAAGACTGTTCCTAGTACGAAGTGTTTACACAGCTTCCAGGCCCAGACTGAATGTTCTTCTTATAGTAATCTTCTTATAGTAGAATGACACTGATGGCTCATTTTCATTTACATTTATTTGGTCATCAGGAAGATGCCAAAATTAATGCCTGCACTTATGAAGACATACTCATGAGAAGAGAGGAGAATAATTAGTTCTGTGTGGGACAGGACAAGCATAAAGGTTCTGCTCTTAGCATACCCTAGGTGATTTCATCACTACTGGTGAATTGGCAGATAGTTTAACAGGAAGCAGAAAAACATCCAACCATGGTTGTGTCCCAGTAAAATTACTTCATAGCAAATGAGTTTGCAGTTGTATTTCAATACTAGCTTAAATATTTGGGTTTCAAAATGCCTCTCCCAAACAAAATAACTAACAAAAGCAATGATTTTTTTACTAGTACAAAATGATGATCATGCTAAATCTGTTATTCCCCTTATATAACATATTTTCTTTCTCATTAAAATAAACTGAATTTTTTCATTTGGATCTGCAGATTGCTTTTGAGGGTGTGTGATGTTCCTTGCTGTGACAGACCGCTCTCCACTGTTGCAGATCTGCAGAGGTGGAGCCTAGGAAGCATTCTAAAAAATATTTTCTTTTAATTCTGAAATTTACTATGATTTTGTATCTCCATCTGTTGTTCATGATCCATTTCACTTTGGAGATGATCATTTTGCCAAAGCCAGCAAGACTTTCACATCTTCACTTTCATAGTCTTCGGTCAGTAAGTGGCATATCACTAATTGTCAGAAGAATTTTAAACAGGCATGAAACCTTTTGGAAAAACAACATTTTTTATTTTATTTTTTTTTATTTTTGCCAAGATTGAAGACAGTGAGGACTGAGGGCATACCTGATGCTGACTACATTTCACTTTGTTGGAGCTTGGTATACTGGCATAAATTGCTGGTAAGCTGTCATCATTCAAGATCTGCCACTCAGCTGTCATTGAATGGCAATATCATAGAGTCAGCAAGGTTTTATGATTATTACTGGAAGGTGATAATCCAGATACTTGGTACCCTTCATCTGCAGAATGGGGAAAAAAAAAAAAATAAAAAAAGAAATTCTGAACCATTTTGCTGGAACATACTGTTTTTGTATTTTACTGCAGATACCTTAGAGAAAAGAGGATTTCACTGAGAATGAAATAATTGCATTCAACTTTTTACTGTAGTGGTAGTTTTGGAAGAATTCTGCATTCTTCATGCATTCTGGCACCCATAATTGACTGATTACAGATTACATTTTTGTTGTATCGTCTAAACATGTGACTGACTCCCAGCTTTTCCTGAATGATCAGATAGACTCAGCTAAAAGCACTGAAGAGGGAGCAAACTTTGACACTTAAAGGAGGGAGATATACACATTTTTTATTCTTTTATGTCTCAAAATTACATTCATTTCATGACATCTGTGAGAAAATGTAGCACTGACACTTGACTATGACAAATCTGATTATTAAGATATTCATGCTGCCATTTGTTTGGGTTACCAATGAATTATCATACTGGAATAGAAATTGTTGGGACTAAAGAATGTCTTAAAACAGATTGAATTTTGCTTACAGATTATGTCAATTTTATCTCTCAGAAAATGTGGTCGCACCTGATACTCAGGAAACATTTCAGATGGGGCTCCCTCTCAGTACTGAGGAGACTTTCAGAAGGGTAAGACAGATACTGGCCTACTTTCAGGTTTAAAAGTTAGTGTTTTAACCATTGTGCCAGGTTGATGATTTGTTCTTTGCAGTTAGATATTTTCTTTTGGGAAAGGAATTGGGAAGACCAAGGGGCAGTACAGCTTTTTGTACACATTTACTGTCTTTCAGAATGAAAATTCATGTCAAGAGTGACAGCCTCTTTGCATTTCCTCAATGATGAAATAGAAGAAACATTAATAAATTGAGAAACCATCTATCCAGCTACTCATGATGACAGCATGCTTCATCACCCCTCTGTAATTTATATTTTTTAACAAGAATTTTAAAAATAGTCAATTTTATTTTATTTTATATCACAGGGATGACATTCTAAAACCTACAGTTTACTCATAGTCTAACATAAGACAGTTTTATGAGTTCAGTAGTCCTGCAAGATGTGTGGACTAATCCCACAGGCAAATCTGTTGTTTTTACAGGAACTGCTCAGACACATTTATTTGTGAAATTGAAAATTGAAAGATAAAATCCTTTTTTTCCCCTAAGATTTAGTTAGTACACATCATATGTTTTGTGTTTTTTTTGATAGTAAGACTTAGTTAGTGTTCCAACTTTCTCATGCTTGTTGCTGACCTATGGTTAAAGGCACCATCCAAGCAGCAAGCTTCAAACAGATCCCAAATACCTCTATAACACAGAGGATCTGGAATAAGAACAGGTCTTCAATAAACCTTTGCCCATGGAGTCATATGCCACATACACTTATGAGGCTGAAATTCACCAATTTATTTTATGAGCAGGCAAAGAACAAGTATTAAATACTGCTAGAATGAGACAGTAATGGGGCTGTGGATGTCCTCTGTGAGACATAGTTTACACATCGTGCCTGTGACTATTTTCAGGAACAAAACTAATACCCCTTTTCTTACACTGGAAAAATATATCTAGCTCTAGCTTGTCTCTGGCATCACGTTAATGCTTTAATTGCACTGTGAAAAGGGCACTGTGCTTTCCAAAGAAGGCATATGTTTTATACATACAGCACTAACACTGTGGTCTGATTCTTTGCCATCTAGATAAATCCATGTGACTGGGCTAAAATTAGGACTGCATGAAATGTTATACTGAAACCATATTTTTAATGCTACACCACAGCTTTGTCAGTTTGAAAACATCACTCTCTAAAAAAAAACAAGATATTTAGTTGAATTTTCACCAGACAATGAAAACATTTGTTTCCAGTTCCTGATGGGGTTGCATCATGAGTAAACTTCAGTGCATGAAGGAACAAGAGGGCAGAAAAGGGGCACAGGCATCCTGAAACAAACTGTGCTGAAGGGCTGCAGCTTTTCAGCTGCATTAATGTCAATCTCCAAGTAAATGCAAAATCTCTGATGTTTTGAATGTTCACATCGATTTTAGACTTGCCGTGACTTAAATAATAATAAAAAAAATCAGTGATGATATATTAGAATTTTCTTTCTTATTTGTATGTGTTCCTGGCTATGAATATTTTCTTCCCAGATTGCGTCAAAATGTATGTCCTCCCAAAGACAGTATTTCTGTGGACATTTATATACGTATCTTTTCAAAGGATCTGTAAAGATTGAAACAGTGACACTCTAAATGAGGTACCCCTTTACTTTCTTCGTACACTAGAAGTAAACAGACATAAACTTTGTCTTTGGAAGACAGCTTAGTCCTACAGTGCTACATCACTTGTTTACTTATCAGAACTGTCACTGGTTTTTCTTCCATTCTCCAGGAGGCCTGTTTATGAGTTTCTGCTCATTTTACTGAATTTGTGAGGAGCATCACAGGTGACCAGTGAACAGAAAGGCTAATCACACCAATGTCTCTACATCATGCACCTCTGAGATTCTTCTAAGCACTGCTTCATTTCAGAGCTCTGTTGCTTTAGCTGTAGAGGGAATGAAGGATGAAAGGATCAGTCAATCTTGTCATGTCCACTTTGAATGAGAAAAGACGGGTCTCAGGTGTCATGAACACAAAAAAGATGGTTGATACTGCTGGACAATCAGCAACACCCTGTTTCTCCAAGCTGCCAGAGAGGAGCAGAGAAGTTTATACTAAAGTTACCACCTACACACTAAGTCCTGAGACACATGCAGAAGAGCTGGTTCTTCTGATCACCATATTATATGAACATTTGTCTACAGGTAAATATTACAAAAAAAAATAAAAAATAAAAGAGAAGACTGAGGAGTTAATGCTAGGTATGAGTTGGCTCTAAGTAGAAAGCAGTAACAGTAGATAAACTTTCTTTTATTTCATTCATAATGCTGTGAAAATTCATAGTACCTCTCCAGCACCTATTAGTCATCATGTAAGTCAACTCTCGCTTCACTGCCTTGTGATCCATGCAGAAGTGCACTGTTTACTTCCTAGTATGCTCTTAGAGAATGTGTACTGAAGAAACAAGGAAATAATCACTGCTATTCTTTGTAATTAATATAAAGCTTACCCAGAGACTACAGGATCTTATAGAGCTAGTAAACACGATTACTTGGATTTTAACTACTTCTTTTACCTATTATTTTTCATTAGTGATTCAGGAAGTCTGAATGGAAGTGGGAGCACACTTATGGATTTCTCTGGTGGCATCACATTGGAAACTACCAATATTGATAAGGTTTGGCATATTTTAAAAAGCAATGGTTGCCCTTGTTAACTGGAATAATAGAAATGGATTGAAATGCTAACACTGCAAAGTATATAAGCATATGCAGAAGAGCTTATACTATGAATTTTGGCTACAAGCTGTGTCTTTTCAACTGGAACCACAAGAAGGAAAAAAATGGGCACACTGGTTGATTAAGGTCTGGCACTAAGCCAGCAATATGATGTAGCTCTGAAATGGACATTTGTTTGTAAGTGCTGGGGGATAGTTAGCAAAGATGCATACCACTGGGAAAACAATGGTGGAATTGTGCCCAATGAGTGTCACCTGCACAGGAAGTTTCAGTATGAGTTCAAATCACAGAATCACAGAATCACAGAATTTTCTAGGTTGGAAGAGACCTCAAGGTCATCGAGTCCAACCTCCAACCTAACGCTAACAGCCCTCCACTAAACCATATCCCTAAGCTCTACATCTAAGCGTCTTTTGAAGACTTCCAGGGATGGTGACTCCACCACTTCCCTGGGCAGCCTGTTCCAATGCCTCACAACCCTTTCTGTAAAGAAGTTCTTTACATGAATGTTCTTTAAATGAATGAAGTTCTTTAAATGAATGGGGTTTGTTGTGTAAGCGTAAAAAAAAAAAATGGAATTCCGATAGAATTTATTCTATCATAAGAAAATGGGTGAGCTGGGATTTTCAGCTTACCATACTGGTTGTTGATAGAAGATATAACTATTTTTAAGTGTAGTGTGTTCAAAAAAGTTAAAATGGGCTTGCTATTTGAGCTTAAATGTTATAGTAGTACAAGAGCAGGTGAAGATAAATTACCAGTGAGTAGATCCAGGTTACTTTTAAAGTGTTGTTAAGCAAAAGAAGAGAGATTCAAGAAAACTTTTCCTAGAGGAGCAGGGCAGGTAAACACCTTATTCTTTCAAAAGTCAAGAGAATTACTGTGGCTCCAACTGCCTCAGAAAGGAGGAAGTGAACTTCTAGACTCCTCCAAAATCAGCTATCTTTGGTCTTATTCATGGAGGTCAATACGCAATAAAAACTTCATTAAGATGGGATGGGAGATATACATCTGTCTTTAGGGGATGGCAGCATATTAATGGTAACCTGTTTAGTGGTGGTATTCTGTGCTTCTGCAGCATTCAACATGACTTTGCAGCAAATAGCTAAGTGTTTTCATTCATACTCTGTCTCCCACAGCAGATTCTAAACATTTTCTGTGACAGTGGTGGTGGATGTGGATTCACAGACAAACATCTGATCAGCCACTGTAGGAACTTCCTAACAATATTAACTTAATCCAAATAATCATGAGTGACTAAATTTGTTTTTTGCAGGAGTGCTTAATGCAATCTTAACGCTGACTTTTTGCTCTGATGTTAGCTGTGGTAGCAGCAGTACTTGTTTAAGAGTCCTCATTCTTACTTATCTGCATATAAGATAAGATGTCTTTACTACAAGAAGGACATTGAGGTGCTGGAGCATGTCCAAATAAGGACAATGAAGCTGGGGAAACGTCTCGAAAACAAGTCTTACAAAGAGCAGCTAAGGGAACTAGGGTTGTTTAGCTTGAAGAAAAGAAAGCTCAAGGGAGACCTTACTGCACTTTACAGTTACCTTAAAGGAGGCTGTAGCAAGGTGGGGATCAGGCTTTTCACCCAAGCACCAAGTGATGATGGGAAATGGCTTCAGGTTACACCAGAGGAGGTTTAGGTTGAGTATTAGGATAAATTTCTTTACTGAAAGGGTTGTGCGACATTGAAATAGAGTGCCCAGGGAAGTGGTTGAGTCACCACCCCTGAAGGTCTTAGAGAAATGTGTAGACGTACATGTAGAATGTAGTAGCATGGTTTAGTGGTGGACTTTAGTACCAGGTTAAAGGTTGGACTAGATGATCTAAGTTGTCTTTTCCAACCTGAATGATTCTATGATTTTAATAGTACCATTACATTGTAACTGGTCTAGCCTCATAACAACAGATACAAGTTCTATGAACACATTTCAACTAGAATGGCTAATTTACAGTGGGAGAGTATTATGTGCCACTATTATCTTTCATTCAGTTCCACAAGGGGTCATAAACCAGCATTTACTACATTATAAGGTGTGTGACTTTTCCAGACTTTCAGTCTGGAAGCAACACAGTCACTGCTGTAATCAAAAAAAAAAAAAAAAATCCTGGATCCTAACTCAGAAGAGTAACAGGAGACACATTAGCCTGGAAAGCATTTACTCAGAAATAACGTTTGGTGTAAATAAAGAACAATAAGAGCATGTAGGATCTTATATTCTCTAGATGTTTCTATTAACAATCTGATATTATGGGTAATGTAACAAAACAAAAGTATTTGTCAAAGTAAGTGAGAAAAGATTAAATAGCAAATAGCTGAAAATTCACCTAGCTCGAAGACTCAATTTCTATGGTAGCTTGACTCCAAAGTAGTACCCTTTCCTTATTAAGGAGACATAGTAATGCATGAAGTATTTCTATTTGAAACAAAATCACTATACAGAATAATGCAAATATAAAGAAGTTCCTTCCTAAACTCTTACTTCTGATCATGTATAACATATTTGTCCTATTTAAATCAGTAGCAGGATTTCTGCTTAGAAAGCACAATCACTATTATTGATTTTTCAGACTTGGATGGCATCCAAATTTTTTATTCGCAGTATGGCAATTATTTAGGGACAGAATTTAACAAAAATTAGCACTATCTAGCATATCTTTCTTGTACTGTAAATTTCACTTTGCAAAAATAATCTGGAAATTACATTCTAATCCTTTAAATACTGTGCTTTGTAATGCAAAAATGTGAATTTGAATGGTCTGCTACTATTTCCTCAATGACAAGTAAACAGCCGTTGACATTCGCACAGTCATGTTTTACAGATAAACCTGAGAAGAGAGGAAAAGAGAAGAATTATTCCATAAGGTTTTCATTCTAAAGTCAGTCCTAAACACATCGAAAGAGTAGATGAGAAAACACGCTGTGCTGTATAATATTTTCTGTTTGGCATTTTTCAGGGAGTGCAGCTCTTTCCTTTCTGTTACTGATTGCAAAATCTCATACCTGTATGCCATAGACCTTTACCAGCAAATGCAGACTTTTTCAGACTGTTAATAGAATTTTCTCTTTTCACATTCAACTTTATAGCTTCTGTGTGGCTTCCTGCTTCCTGAAGATTAATATAATCCATTTGAGTGTTTTCTCCAGATTCTCATCATGTTAAATTCTTGTTCCAGTCTCTGATTCTAAGTAGTTATTGTTCAGTTATTTCAGAGAACCTTCTTGCTTTCTTCCAAGGCTATTACAAATGCAGCTTGACTCCCTAAGGAAGGCAGTGTCATCATATTACATTTTATATGTAATAGAAACAATTATTTATATGTAATATAAACAATTAAAAAGGACATAACTGAAGTAACAAACTGTTACTTCAAATGTAAGTATAGAAAGCATGGGGATTGTAGAAGACAGTGCCATCATACCAAGCATATCATCTTCCTGTGTTTCACTGAATTTCTTTCAATTGCATTTGATGTTTTTTGTTTGTCTTTTTATTGCTATTATTACTTTGTTTGTAAGTTATAAATGCAGTGACTATTTTACTACTTTTAACATTATGGAACCAACACAGTCTAGAAGGTTGAGCTGGATTCAGTTTTGATTCACACACTATTGATAAACCTGTCAGCTCAGTTCCGACTACAGGACACCTATTTCTGATGATGGAGAAAGATAGAAGTTCAATTTCCCACTCTGTTTTGGGTTTGCTGCACTGATATTACATTTTGATTTGAAAAATTAGCATTGCTGAGGTGGAAGCCTTTATGAAACACAGTGCTTGTGAAAACCAACATTTTTAACTGCCTTGTGTCATTCTTAGTTAATTTAAAAACCTTTATAATGACACTTTTATTTAGGTTGGATCACTAGCTTGCAGATAAGACATATGACAGAAGCAATTAGATTTGTCAAAGAGGGAGAAGAAGACCCCAGCAGTCCAGTTATTTACTTATTTCTGGCTTTTTGTGGAAGGTCCACGGGAAGCACACAACTTGGCATCACAAAACACCCCTGGTTCTGTCAAGTACACTGCCTAACGTTAGTTATATGTTAGTATAATGTACTTTTATTAATAAGTACATAGAAGGTTGTTGTGAAACAAGCAAGCGAGAAAGTTTATGTTGCTACTTGCTCCAGCTAAGGGACAAGAATGTAGCTGAGGGGAGAAAAACCAAAACAAAACAAAAACAAACAAACAAACAAAAAAACACACACACACACACAAACAAAACAGAAAGACATCAGAATGACGAAGGATGTTCAGAAATGTAGATTCATGATTATAATGTAGCTGGTATCTAAGGAGAAGAAACAAAGAGGCATGGAGGAAGTGGCACTTCATTTATCATGGCTTCTCATAAAAGTGGAAAAGCATTCCCACAGCAGCTTCCTGATGGTAAAGAGCATCACATGATGTAAGAGCCATTACAAACAGAGGTCCTGCATATTACAAGGAAAAGAAGTTATTGAGCCATGGTTTGAATCTACAAAGCAACAAACACTCTCCACAGATAACCCTCAGTGAGACACCATTCACGTTCCTTGGTAGATTTAATAACACAAGTGTCCAAACAAAGCTGGATTTAAATGAAAGGATTGATTGAGGAAACTCTGACCTGGCAGAAGTGAGGCTTGCTTGAATATACCTCTAGTCAAAGAGCTGAATTTTTCATTACTTGAGGGAAAATTTTCACCTCTCAATTAAGAGTGTAGTGAAATTATTAGTGTATTGTTTTTGTCTCTTTAGAACCCAGTAAATGCTGTAAATAGGTGCTTAACTTCCATATGATCTAGTGATCTCATTTATACCTGGTTGGGTAATCAAATTGAGTCATATGAGGGTCAGACACTGGCAAATCACAGTCTTTCTCTGTGGATGTCATGTCTTTCCCAGGCCAAGCTGATGTCCTTGGGACTTGGTCTTCACATGGGATTTCCTGAGCTTTAACTTGGACTGGCCAGGGAAGACATGGCAGTGTTATAGGTCATACTGCACACCACCTCCATGGGTGGTTACAGTCAGTCTGCATTTGGTAAGCAGTACAGGGAACCTGAAAATAGCTGATGGCATTGGGTAAAAAATCCTTGTTATGATAAACAGCTGGCAAAGAGATTATAGGAGACACATTCCTGGAGTAATTACCATCCATCTTTCAGAGCCACCTCACTAACTGATTTTCCCCGTAACTCTAAAGTGTTTCCTATTCCTTCTTTTATGCCCCCAAGACTCCATTTCTTCCTATCAATCACCTTCTGGAAGCAGTCATGACAATGTTGTTAGATGCTAACAAGCTGAAGCAACCACAGCACAGTGAAAACTTGAGGACAATGTAAATAAAATTCATTGAGCTTAATTTCAAGCCAGACAGCTGTGAGGTTATTGTACCTTGTATGTAAGGTCACAGTACCATTGTATGTCTGCACAAAAGACAGCAGTACAAACTTCTACTTAAATCTTCAGATGAAGTCACTGCAGAATTTATAAGTTGTAGGAATATAAAGACAAAGAATCCAGATTCCAGGTGGGGAACTGATTGCTTGCCAGAAAAAGCCTGAATTCATTAAATGACTTAGCTAAAATATTTGGTAAACTGAAAACAAACCTGAATTCAACCACTGCTTGTTGGATATCAGTTTTCAGTATCCTGAAACTCACAGAAATCCCAATTATTATGCCAAACAGTTTGGAGTGTGCTGATGGAAACAGGTGTATTTCAAGTTCTAGTGCAACAAGGGAGATAAATCACAATATTGCAGGTCAATTCTAAGGGTTACTGGTGATGTGGTTCCCAGTAGCTTGAGTCTTAATGTCAAAGTGTTAAAATGTTAGCAGCAAATCACTGGATTGCAGCATGGAAAATTCTGGATATCTAACTGTCATTTCACAGAACATGGTCTGCCTTGTACCAGAATTGTTTGTTTTAGTAATTATCTTTTTCACCTTGACTTCAGTAACATCTGCAGTTATTATTGGTATTTCTAAAATATGAGATTATTTATTTTTCACCAGCCACTAGGAGCTAAAGAATTGAACTCACCAATTAAAGGCTTTTAACAGCTGGATGCTTCCTAAATGCTTAGCAGAAACATTAATGACTTTCCAGGAGGAAGAAAAAAAAAATCCTCACAAATTTGAAGAGGGCTGTGCTTCTCAAAAGCAATGGATGAGAAACTTGTTGAAAGTGGAGAAAAAGAAACAGTTTAAATTATATATTGTTCTGCCTTCAGACAGCCAGAGCAATCAACTTTTTATGATTAAATGCATGGCCCCATTTCCTCCTGTACTAATTATTCCCAGGAGTGGGTGGTGAGACTGTTTACAGTCCATCTCATTCCCTTTACACTAATACTCTACAGTAACTGGATGATCTCCAACATACAGAAGTCATTAGCTGGTGGCCTAAAAGAGTAGTGCACAAACCATGTCTCATGCACTGCTATGTAATACTGATAACCATCCTGAGAAAGTAAAGGGCAGCTCATGACCAACACACACTGTGTTCCCAAAAGTAGGTGTGGTCCTGAGGCAGTCACCAGCCAGCAGTTTGTGGTACTTTGCAATCTGTCTGAAACAGCTCTGCTCTTGACTTGTCTTTATTTTTGAGTTTTGCATCTATCCAATACTAGGTTCAGAAACACAAGTACCATCCATCATGTGGGGTTTTCACTCTCTACAGAGCAAATAGAAAGAAAGCTACTTTTTCAATGTTTTGCTTTCATTAGTGCTCAATAGCCAAGATGGTACTTGTCCCTTTCTGCAGAAAGTAGTGCAACTCCACCTGGGTTTACCTCATAGGAAGTTTGTTACATCTCTTATCTTCTGGAATAAGGGAAGAATGTTAAAGCTTCTTGTCTTACTGTGATTCCTAACCCAGAATTTCAGACAACCTTTTAGGTCCAGAATGACCTCTAAGGAGTGCCTTGACTAAAGGTTTTAATTATGCTCAATATTTCCTGGGAAGACAAGCTAGAGACACCCCAGAATATGTTTAATATGGTCCTTGAGGTGGTCTATAGAGATGTATTGAAGCAGAAATTTCTGATGAAACTCCAGGGCCAGTCAGGCTTTGAACAAATAGATCTTACCTTAACATCTAAAAGATATACTTTTCAGTGCCATTTGCCAAACTGACCAGGAAGGGGATCCAATTCCATAAATACTGATTAGCTGCAAAACTGATATTTACAACCTGATTTGTACTGGGGAATGTATTCTGGCTAATCTCTGTTTAACTATTCCGTTTTCATCCTTTTTGGTCTGATAATAATAAGCTCTTTGTTGATTAATATTCCAACCTCTTAAATATGCAAGAGCTATCTAATTTTCTGCTCCTGTGTATCTAAGCAGACATAGCATGTTAATGAAATGATTTGTCATCAACTAGTATTTATGGTGTGTTTCCCCCAAATATGCTTTCAAGTACATATTATGGAAAGTTCCCCACTCCCACCCCATTCCATTTAAAATAAATATTTTAAACGATTCCCAGTTCTCTGTTCTAGTAGAATGTTCTGATCTCTGTGATCAAAGGTAAAACACTATATGAAAACTCCAAGATTTCTCTATGGTTTCCCTCAAGTTGACTTTTTGTTTGGCAGTGATCTCTGCTGTGATTTTAAAATAGTATTTCTGTGCTGTTGTAATCATAAACATCATCACAGGATCAGGTTGCATGAATGTAACTAAATATCTAAGCTAAACACCACAGACTAGAATAAAGTGAATTATGCACAGAGAATACAACTAAAGATTTTGTCTGATACTACAAGGACTTGAAGTTGATTACATAATACAGAACAAAATGTCACTTACTTTGTATATCTGTTACCAAATTATCTTGGAATGTACTTACTTTTTAAAGAATTTTGACCCTTTAGATCATTAGCTTTCATTTTAACATTACCTTTTAATTTTAAAACGAGACTCAGAACAAACAATAAAGAATAGCCAACCAACAAGCAAAACCACAGCACACTGGCCCCAATTCTGAATTCTGAATTTTTTCTGAATTTTCTGATTTTTACTCATGAAGTAACCAGTCAAAGTGCCACTGATTAACACAGTCAATCTGAGTGCAGTCCTACACTTAAATTTCAATACAACAAAAAATGGAAGAAAAGAAACAAAATGTTAGGAAAGAAGTAGGAGGGGAGAATTTTATTCTGATATTTACTGTCTATAGTACCTAAAGTTTTCAGATTCCTTTTGTTAACCAAAAAATCAGAAAGTATTACTTTCAGATGAAATAGTGTTCTGTTTAGAGGTTGGGGATTTTCAGCTATTTTCATGAAATAAATTAATTTTTAAACAAAGCAGATTCAAAAAGTGTAAGACATATTTTACACCATAAATGTCAAAAGAAAACACTTGGCATATCTAATGACAAACATCCTACATGCAACTTGTTTGAAGGTGAAGAGAACTGCTTGGACAAATTCAGCAATCTACATTTCCCCTCTCTTCAGTGAGGAAACTCCTCATTGTAATTACTGATCCTGTTCCTATGATTTTAGTCTTGAGAAACTCCACAGACTAAGAACTTGAAAGGTCATAGGGAGCAAGTATAACATGGTGGGAAATGGATCAGAATAGGCTAATGCAGGAAGAGATGTTGCAGCAATGAAAGAAAGTACAGTTCTTGCTTGATTTCTTTTTTCTTTTTTTTTTTTTTTTATTTTTTGAATCAGATGAGTAGTGTTTTGTTTTTTTTTTTTTTTTTTTTTTCTTTTTCTTAATTTGTATTTCTGAGGTCTTTCTACCAAAGTAAACTATCAATTAGCACACAAAAACATAAAAACATTTAGGAACCTTGTATTAAGTAAATTTCAAAAACTGAAATGAAAAAGCACCTCCCTCAGTTCCAGCTTAAACCTGTGTTCCCCATTTTAGGTGAGTGAGTGAGTCTTATTTGGAGGAAAAAGAAACCAGACTAGACTTGAAATGTAATTTCAACTTCTGTTGTGTAGTGACTCCATCATGCTTATGACCCATGGAGAACATTTTGCTGGTATATAACAGGAACAACAAATAATAATAGCAGTCACAAGCTTCTCTGCCAAATTTCAAGATCTGGGAAGAGCTTGTTCCAAAGGACCATGTTTCCTTTCCAGCTTTCCGTAGTGAACAACTAATGCAGAAAGATCATTCCTATACAGTCATGCAGAATGCAGAAAGTGTCTCTGTTTCATCACCTTCTCTTTCCTGTTACAAGGCCCTACAAACAAGATGAGGGTAGAAACTTGTTGTAAAAGCCTCCAGTAATTTATGCTAAATTCACCAGTAAGGGTGCTCATATATATAAATAAATGCATAACTGAAGAAGTTGCAACTCTCCTTATATTGGCTACTGTTATCAGAAGTCTAAAGTGAAGTCACGCGCAGCGTGCCTTATTCTCTAGGTGCTTAGACTTCTTGAGGAAGCCCCAGTGATATGAGAGTACAAGTACAGAAATGGACATAGATACAAGGTCCAACTAAACATGTTTTAGGCATGCTAATTATCAGCTACATACACTGACTGAATATTACGTTGCCTGGTTTCATGGCTCAATAAAAGATTCATAAATTCAGAATAGAACCATATACATGTATGTACCGCACATTGGTCTTATATTTGGTCTCTTGTCTGCAGGAAAAGATGGAATGCAAAGTTATCTGCATAACATCATTTAAAACAATTTGGTTAGAGAAATGCCATTAGCTTGCAATTGCCATAAGGAATGCACTTGGACTGTCTTGCCTGCTCAAGTTGTTACAGGGAGAATGACAGTGTCTCTTTCTAAAACTGTAGTATACTGATGGTTCTTCCATTCTTTTGAAGATGTTTCATGGACATTTTCCCATTTTGTTTCATATAACCTAAGATGGGCTATCAAGCCACATCTTGTAAAATATCTAATATTTTAAGTGAATAATAATAATTAAAAATGTTCCAAATGAAATCCAACACACAAAACTATCTGAAATGGACATTTTCATTTTCAGACAATCTATGCACCAAGATGTTATAATTGGCTTTTCAGTCCAAGCTTTCATGTAATACACTTCTTGAATAGTCATTTTGTTAAGAGCAAATATTCTGAAACAAGCTGGGGAATTGAAGAGTTTTTACTATAAACATCCATATTTTCCTATAAATTTCAAGCCAGAGGGGCTGGATTTTAATGGAATTTAAGAGTCTAAACAGATTTGAGTTCAGATGCTTATAAACTATTGCACGAAGGGATTAAATGGAACTTAATAGTGTAAAAGCCATCTGCATAAAAGTGAACCTCTGTTCATCTAAAAGAGTTAAATTACAGAGGAAAATATGTCATTGAAATAACCCTGATGAGTCAAGACATGCCATAACAGTAGAAAGCTTTTGACTGTTGGTGTCATGAAGTACAGCACATCAGAGCAAATTGTTCAGCAGTAGATAGGATAGCCTAGCTGACGACACAGTAGCTGTCTCAGATCAGTTCTGTGCCTTGAGAAATGCACTCTTCCTTCCTTCTAAGCTTGAGAACATTAAAATGTCAGTGCTGCTTTTTAGATGTAGAATAAGTTTCTGGCCACCTGTATTCATTAAGAAGAGTGACAAGAACAATTATACATGACCTTTCTGGAGGGTAATAAAAATAACTTTTAGAAATAACCAAATAGTTGTTTACAAATAAATTACAGCATAACAAGAACCATATGTTAAGGGGAAAATATTCTCCTAGCAATATACAATGGGAAAGGTGCCTATTAGGGTATCAATCAACATGGAGTCTGTATTTCAATACCAAAGCATGAATGGGAGAGAGACTTTGAAGTATTTTGTTGTTTTCACTTCAGATAGGAAAGTGAAATGGAAAAGTAAAGTATAATAAAAGAGATCTGCTGAATTCTAAATTTACTTTCACACATTAAGGATTTGTCTTACTTCCCTTTGGTTCAGCTGCTGTACTTTTAGGACACCTTGAATTCTCAAACGTCAGGAAATTTCTACAGTTACCCACATTAAGCTGATCAGTAAAGCAGTCTCTAGGGATTGGCCATGTAGTGATGAAAAGTAATGTCAGCTCAGATATAAGATTTTGATACTAGGATTATTTGGATAATTGGATGTAGCCTGGGAGATATTTCTTGTATATATATATTTTAGTTTTGTTTGGTCTTCAAATGTTGCTTTGCTCTTAAAAAAAAAAAAAAAGTCAACCTGAGTTCTGTGTTTGTTATCTCTTGCTAACTCCCTTAGCAACTTGTCTAGCTGGGGGTAGGGGAATGATTTTCCTGGCTGTCAGCTCTGCAAACAACCTGGGTTTTAAATGTCCAGCTGCGTTTTGTCTACCTTGTTCATCATCTCCAGTAATAAAGATTCTATGTGCCATAAAATTCGTGTAATCCTGAACTGTCCATTTGTGACTGAAAGCAGACTCTATCTTCATCACTTGAAATTAATTAACAATTCTCTTGAAGAAGGTTTGTCAGATGAAAAATCCAGCCTTTGTTTCCTCATCTCTATGCTATGTCTCCTGTGTTAAAAGAAACGATAACTTTTGTCCATAAAAATAAATGCTGTTTTGAATACACAAAAAAATAGATTTTTAAATCATTGTAACTTAATCTTTTCACAAAGCTGAACCATGGCCGTAAGCCATGTAAGCCTTAAGCCTAAGTGTGAAGTTATCTTGTAGTCAGATGATCTGTTCTGTAACAGCATTATACTGCTTTTGCTGAATTTTTTAGTAGTTTTTATCTAGTAGCAGTTTTAATGTCTATGTAAACAGCAGGCTTGAAGACAAAGTAACATTTACTGTCAAGCTGTTTTCCAACACAAATCAATTATTATTCCATTTATAAATAATGACAGACACTAGAAATAGAAGCTTGGTTCATTAACTATGTTTATTTTTTCTTGCCATGCACCTTCATGTGGGTTACTGTCAAGTTACTCATGATCACCTATTGTGCTTTTGATACTAAATTATATGGCTCAGAGATGACTCCAGTTTTCAGGGTTCATGGAAGTAAGATAACTCCTAATTCAAAAGGAAATCAGACAGTGGGGTAAAAAATGTTTCTCTGTTGCATGTAACATAGAACCCCCACAAGATAGGCATAGTTCATGGAAGAGATTTGTCTCTCTGCAGTGCTATGTGATGAAGATTGCCCCAGAAAAGTGGACTAGGGTGCATTCAGGAGCAGTACTGGGGTTGCATACAGATGTTAAAGAAAATTTTCATTGAAATAGGTAAAAACATAGACTAGTCAAACAATCTCAGTGCATCTGTTACTGTCTTCCTTTCAGCACAGAAGGTCTATCTTAACTCCAGACTAAGTACTTTTTAGAAAGGAATCCAGGAGTAAGTGTTTAGTACACATGTGAATTTTAGCTCTTATAACTGTTATCTGGAAATTCATAGGTTCTTGAAGAAAAACACCAGATAACCTCTCCCACAATTTTAGAATGGAAAATTTCAGTTTGAGCCCAAGTAGTAAGGACAACAGATCTGGTTTGGAAAGTCAGAAAATGTGCCTAATTTCATATTATTTTTGTACCCACTCTGTAAGAACAATAGACAGCTGTAGAGAGTCAGACTGAAGGTCTGTTTAGCCCCTCAAAATGTCTGTAGCTTTACCTAGCCATGGATACTAAAGGAAAATCATAAAGGAAAATCTTAAGAACAAGCGAGGCATACATTTCTTTTTTATTTATTGGCCCAGAAACAATCATACATGTTATCAGAAAGCTCCTAAACCAGAGGAGCTACATCTAGGTTTAATAAACCTTTGTGAAAATAGGGTGGGAAACAAAATTATATAACTTAGGTTGCATTTTCCTTGTGATTATTTCAGTTGATGGCCTCTTAATTGTGTATTATCTAAAACAGTGAATAACGGTTCCTCATTTATCATCTCCTTGTCACTGATAACTTCAGACACATATCCTACCCTGTTTAATTATCTCTTTTCTTCTTTATGTAGATGAGTCCTTGCTTGTTTAATCTCCATGAAATGGAAGCCAGCGTAATTTTGATGATTCTTATCACCTCTTTCTGCACCTTTACTAGTTCTGTTGCATCTTTTTTTCCTCAAGACCTTGTAACCAGAAGTGCATGTATTTTTTCATGATTTGAGCACAGTGTGGTTCTATATTATGACACAGCTTCTGTTTTGTTTTTTTTTTTTTGTTTTTATTTCTTCTCTAGTATTTTTTTTAACTCATTACTGAATGATGAACTGATATTTTCATAATATTATCTTCTACAACTCTGAGATGCTTTTCAATAGATTGTTTGAAGTCCACCAGTATGCACTTAGGGCAGCCTTTCTCTGAAATACTCAGCATCCAATTTCCTCTGCCATTTATGTGCCCAATCTTTCAGTATTGTAAGCTGGTTCTGCTACTCTACACAGTCACTTTATCACCTCACTTAACTTAGTGCCATCAGATTTTTGCCAACTCATTCTATATTTGTTTTGCCAGATAACCACAAGAACAAGATACAGCATGGGCTTCAAAACAGGTCCCTCTGAGGTTCCACAGATGATGCCCATGTTCTCTGAAACCTCAGAAAGTATTTCAGTCCTCCCTTTCTTTCCTAGCCTGAAAGCAGTTATTAAATCATTGGGAGGACTTCCCCCCTTTTCCCTCGACAATTTATTCTCTCCGTTAGCTTTCTGAGAAGGAGATGTTTGACAAAACCCATTGAACAATATCAAGCAAATCATATTTGTCTGCAGCACATTGTGGAAACATCTCATTGATTTGTGAACCATATCTGCCTGCAATGAAAATCAGGTTGATTTGTTCCCATTATTGTATAAAAAGGAAAGTGTTTTGCTGAATTGGATCTTCTCCTACAAAGGTCTGCAAACTTAGATTTCCTTTAAAAGGAAGCCACTCTTTCCTTCACATGCCTGTTCCCTGCAGAAAGCTAGAACAATTTATAAGCACACATCACTGAAGAAACTTTGTTCTCACTGGTATCACAGACCTCAGTGAAGAAGTTTTGGTCACAGTTTTTTTTTTTTTTTTTTTTTTTTTGTTTGTTTTTTTTAAAAAAAGACCTTGAGTTGTAAAGGACTGCACATCTGAAACGTGAGGTTTTTTCTCTGCAGAAGGATGGGATATACATGCCTACTCTAAAGATCTCCTCAATTAGATAAACTGAACATTCAAGCTCACTAGCTGTAGCTGATTGTTTCATATTTGCACAATAATTTTTTAAACAGTGCTAATTTGCTGCCTAATGAATCTGTAAAATTTCTTCCAGATGACGCTGATGCATCACAGCATCAGCACAGCACTTTTCTTTCCTTCTTATTTGAAAGTTGCTCCATTGTGCTACCAGTGTTACATGCTGTAATGATCAGAGGGGACTGAAGTATTATCAGCAATAATTTCTGCAGGGAATTTGCCCTTTTACCATACGTCAACACCCCATAAACATTCCTTGCAGGTAATCGCTAAGTCTAGTGTTCTAGTACTGAAAACACTTTAAGTATTGGGCATAAACTTTAATTATGTCATGCTCAACATTTGACTACTTATCTGCTGGTTAGCTGAGGTTGGCTTTCCAAGTACTGGTCACGTCTGTATTTTTTGTTTTCTTTAAGCTCTTATCATGCAGGCTGCATGCAAAAGAGGGCTTGCTGGATGTTAGCATTAGTCAGATGCCTCATTGCATCCAAGGACTGGCCTCAGACCACAGCAAAGTCATCTGTAAGTTCAGGACAGTGGCACCACAGATGGTAACCAGTTTCCAATCTAGAAAATACTGTTGGTAAATGTTTCTAAAGTTAAAATTTCTTAGAAGTGCCAGCTCACAATAAACCCAGATGTCATTAATTTTTGAAAGAATTAATTTTCATCCAACTTATGAAACTTCCTGTCTCTATCAGCTCTCCCATGAAAGACATGTAGCTGTATAAGCTATATATCAGGAAAAAAAAATAAAAATAATATGGGTTATTTCAAATATTTTGAATCTTTTCCTTCTTTGGGTCACCAGACCTTGACAGGTCACCACTTTCAGAAGAGTCTGAATATACACTAATTTTTTAGTTTTCAAATTCACATAAAGTGACTGAATTGTTCAAATTTGTATGAAGAAATCCATAAAGGACTTGTCCATTGATTAACTGTTTTCATGTCTTATCTTGATGATTCCTTTGAGGAATCTTTGTTTCTCTTGCATCATATGAAATATTGACTTGATAATGAAAGCACAGATATGTAAACATATTCTGGGCTTCTCTCCACACTGCTGTAAAGACTACAAAACACAATTGTATGACAAATGCAGTTATTCCACCTACCTCAAATCCTCTCTTCAGTTACAATTGGATTAAATATTCTTTTTCAGCCTAAATCAGAACTCATTTTTCTTGCCATATGCAATGGCACAGAACAGAGATATCTGCAGAGAAGGAACTAATCTGACTTTTAGTCTTTGTGTGTATGTGTGAGCTAAATCCTGCCTAAAACAATGTTATTACTTCTAACAATCATCTTTATGGTGTTAACACTTAAATAACTCAGATTCTTGACGATAGGCTTAAATTCAATAGAGCTGAATGAGAAAACTCAGTCTCTAAATAATTTACAGTCAAAATAAACCTTAAAAAAAAAAAAACACAGAGGAGAAAGAGAGTGAAATTAAAAGATTAGCAATATACGCTGTGTTTGTACACCTCAGTGACGCTTCATATTACACACTGTCATGGTTTTGTCTGTGGTAGAGTTAATTTTCTTCATAGAGGCTCACACATGAAAATAGTGTTGATAACACTGATATTTCAGTTGGGTCAGAGCAGTGCTTACACATAGCCAAGGACTTGCCAGCTTCTTGTGCTGCCCCACCAGTGAGGAGGCTGGGGGTGCACCAGGAGCTGGGAGCCAGGACAGAGGGCCCAGATTGGCCCAAGGTATGTCCCATGACATGTGGCTTTATGATCAGCAAAAAAAGCTGGGGTAAAGAAGGAGGGGGGGAGGGGGACACGACAAATTTTGAGGTGATAGAGTTTGTCTTCCCAATGAACTGTTCTGCATCTTGAGCCCTACTTTCCTGGCACTGGCTGAACTCCTGCCTGCTGATGGGAAGCAGCGACCAAATTCCTTGGTTTGTTTTGCTTGTGCATGTGGCTTTTGCTTTACCTAAACTGTCTTTATCTCAGCCCATGAGTTCTTGCACTTTTAACTTTCCAATTCTCTTCCCCATCCTGTCTGGAGAGAGTGAGCAAGCAGCTGCGTGGTACTCAGCTGCCTGCCGGGGTTAAACCACAACACAAACAGACATATACAGTAATTTACTTAAATTACAGTGTGAGGTTTTGTTGTCTGAATATTTTATTGTTATTAATATTTTTTTTTTTTTTATTTTAAATTTCTTGCCATTCATTCTACAACCCTCACTCCCCATTCATGCCTCTTCTCTCTCCATCTCTCTCCAGAATAAAAAAAGGCAAACTACAAAACAAACAAGACAGCTTGATTCAAGGACGAGCCATGCAAGAGAATGAACGCTATCTTGGAAAAGATAATCATTGTAGAAGCATTAAGGAAGCCTTAGAATTAGTATTCTAGCTATGAGAAGTTTACCAGAAAGATGGAACCAGGTCCTACACTAGGGAGGAGAGTGAAAGACAGATCTCCTAAGTCAATACAGGAGAGACCAACCCTCGATATTATACAGGTTTTTCATTATGAGCATAATAATTGGAAAAAAAAAAAAAAAAAAAAAAAAGGCTGAACACAGAATTTGCAGTATATCTATCCTTGGAATTTTGAAACCCAACTTGATCAAGCCCTGAACAAGCTGCTCTAAGCAGTACATTAGACTAGAGACCACCCCCAGTCCTTTCCCATCTGAATTATCTTGTCAAAAGCCAATGAGAGCTTTAGAAGTCACAGCTGCACAGATCTGCAATGTGACTTAAGTTCTCATACCCAAGACTTACAAAAATATTAATCATGCAGAACAGAATAATCTCTAAAGAGTCAGGTTCTTAAAATATAAAAAGCAAACAAAAATCCAACCCTGACAAAATCTCAAACAAAGAGACACTGAAATACTACATTCAGAAATTTAGGGTCCTCAATACCATTTTCAAATATTTATTTTAATGTAATATATTCAGTTATTTATCTTAATGTAAGACTACAAGTAGTAGCCTTACATTAATTTTTTTTTTTTTTTTTTTTTTTTTTTTTTTTTTAAAGAATGTCACAAGGACTGTAACAGATAGTAGGTGTACAGAAATAAACAGGTAACAATTACTGCTGTTGGAAATGTTTATTGCTTTTTTTTTTTTTTTATATTGATGTTAAAAATGTTTCAAATCCAATCAATCGTATACGAGAGTAGGGATTGTTACTTATTTTAAGCAGATGTTTTCTGTAAAACTAGACCCCACTTCCACTTTTTAGTGACATGCCACTTAGTTAGCCTGTCAGTTTTGTGAATGATATGGAACACGTACAGTCGGCCTTATTCTCTTACATTATATCTTTCTCATATATATTATAACCACAAAAAAAGTTTTTGTTTAATTAAAATGGTACCTTGAAACTTTGCTAGATGTTTACTGGAGAAGTGTTGTGCTTCTTCAGAAACAGTAAAAAAAAAAAAAGTTTGACATCACTAGTAACTGCTTAAGATTAACTCCTCCCAAGTTTACTGATGCAGACCATTCTAAGTAATAGCCTTGGCACAAGCTGTATTCAGCAGAACCAGCTGACTATCACTCCCTTCTCTCTCTACAACACAAGTCATTTACAAGCCATTTAAAAAGGAAATTGTAAGGAAAACGCACCAGACCTGAAATGCAGCAGCCCAAATCTTCAGAGGCTATCAGCATCCCTCTACTGAAGTCAGTAGATTTACCATGATTTATATGAGATGAAAATCTGGTTCAGCCCCTGTGAGCAGCTGTTTCTAGCCTACCTTAATACCATTTGCATTGAATTGTTTATCCTTATTGCTTTTAGAGTAATATGAAGAAAGAGAGGTTTGAAAAAGTCATGGTCATTGTTTATTGCTTTTTTCTCTGCAGCTGGTTAATTAGTTTATAGTGGTTTTGTTTGTTTGTTTGTTTGTTTTATTTTATGCTGTTCTGGGAGGAGCGGAGGTACCTTAAGCTAACGCTGATCTTTTAACTATGAAGTATAACTAAGAACAAAACAAATAAACAAAAACACCTAATCTCAGTGACAGGCAAGGAACAGAAGCTGTTATTTTATAAGGACATTAAAATTTGATGAGGGCTACCAGATTATCAACAAGGTTATCCATTGGCAGAAACGCACATGTACACATACAAGCACTCTTGTAGTTTCCTGTGAACTTCAGAGGCAAAGGGCAGAAGGTATAGGTAAAAAGAGAAAAGCAACCAACCCTTCTCTCAGACAGATGCAATATTCTCTGATACACAGATGTGACAATTGGAGTCATGATTAAAAGGCAACTTGGCCATTGTCAGAGCTAGAGAATAAGATGGACAAGATCTAAGGCTCTAAATTGTTTAGAAATGTCATTCCATTTCTCAGAGGCATCCACTGAACAGGGTTTCTCCAACAAGGAATGCCACACATTTGATTTTCAGAATTTTTCAGTAGTTTGCAGCTGCTGTCAAAAGCCCACCTCAGTCCTCCACCCAACCTGCTTAGAAGTCACTTCTCAGTGGACAGTGAAGGAATGGCCCCCATCACACTCTCCCACGACCAAGTTTCTCTCGGTTCTCAGATCCTTTGACAGGTTTTTCAGCTCAGGGCAGGGGTAAGCAGGTGAGACTCGGTGGATAGCGTTTTAAAAGTTGGCACACACATCCTCATGCTTAGCTTTGCTTAGAATTTAGGACTACAAATTCTAGAACCACTCACAATCAGTACAGATTTTCTAATTTGAAGTGAAGTTAGAAAGTATATGTGAAGTTTCATCCCTTTCTCTTCCTTAAATCCAATATTAGATTATCCCTGTAAATATAACTATTACTCTAGGAGCATAGACTCACTACAAGCTATAGACTGATGGCCTTGCCTGAGTCTTCTTGTTCATCTTATTGAAAGGCTGTTCAACATTTCTTTCTCTTTGCAAAACACAAACCTGTCTGAGGTTTACAAAAGCAGAACTGCTGCTCTTTCATCACATTTATAGAGGAAAGCACAGCTAGAGGTCCACAGAGTGAAAATCTGCTGACTTCACACCCCATCAGACAGGATTCTTGCTGCAATAACTCCACCACCACACCTTGCTGTCGTTTTGCATGTAAGGGAACAGTAGTTTTATACAGACTTACATGTAACTTATGAACATGGGGAGATTTACATATGGGTTAGTGAACATGAACTCTTGGTAAAGGATACAGTTCTGGTTTTGTTTTCAAACTGAGATTTTGTCACTGTTGTATGGCACCAGGAGCTGTAAACTTAAAAAGAAGCTTGTTTCTGTCCATATCTGCTTGCACAAAACCTATAAAAGGACAAGATGTGCACAAATTAAAGCAAATAGCATAATTATTTATTATTATTATTATTAACATTAATATTAATAATTATGCTAATGTCAGATCTCTTTCACAATTACAGTGTATTTTTAAAGTGAGGTTCAATTTTATCAAGTTGTCTTTGCAAACTGCTCAGAGAAGATCATCTGAATGTACGTTGTATGCATAGTATTGTCAGAAGGGAAAATCTAAATGATTTGGAATTGTACTGTGAAAAATAGTTTATCTTTCCAAGTGTAAAAATTTTTCACTATTTAAAGAGTGCAATTTAAGAGTGCATATAGTCTTCCCTTTTATAACATGAAGTCATTTTGTTTCTTCCTCTGTTTTCCTCAGCAGTGATCAACACGTCAAGGATGTAAAGTCTTTAGAATTCATTTAATGCATGTGCTGGAAAAGTTACTGAGAAAACTAGACTGTATATCTACTTGTCATAAATTTAGGGTGTCATAAATTTAGCTATATAAAACCTATACATTAACTCCTTTCCACAACCAGAAAGGCTTATCCAGGTTTTATTGGTGCACCTATCAGAGCAAAATCTTTTTGTTCCTTTTGGTCAGTCAACTTTAATAATATCTTTTCCATGTTAGAAATAGGGAGAGGTTCCTGTCTCTGATAGGAATGACAAGACGGAATCAGACAGAACAGGATTCATCTTGGCTCACTTTTTGCCATCCGAAAGTTACATGTGTCCAGGCTCCATCTATAGCCAAGCTAGTGTGAGATATGTTCATTTGATTCGTGTCAGTATGGAACAGTGCTAGGACCGCATGGTATGATGAATGTGACCTTCTGTCTTACATACCCTTGTATAACCACAAGTCTAAGAAAAACAGAGTGGTTAATGTTTATAATTCTTGTATCTTGCAAAGGAATGTTTTAGCAATTTGTGTCAATAGAGAGCTTGAAGGGAAATGTATTTGTAGACTATTCCTTGAAGTCTCTGATATCTGGGGGGTTTCAGAATAACTGCTAACTATTATGACTATTGCATGGGACACTATGCAAGTCTCTGCTATCTGGCCAGGAGATTAAGGAGATGGGGAGAGGTGAAAAACAACTAAAAGACAAAGCTTGCAGGGGATGTTGCACAAGTCTCTGACATACAGCCAAGTTGGACAAAGGAGAAGGACAAGAGGGAGGAAGACTATGAGCCTTCAGCACGAGAGACCCCCAGAGGGACCACCGGAGACTGATACGCATGATCCAGTAGGAGGGTTTGGATTCCGGAAACTAATTATAATAACCCTGTTTTTTTTTAGAAGTAGTAATGAATATGTATCAGCCTAGGAGCATAAAAATCAGCTGCTTGATGTAACTGGTGTGCGTCTTGGTGGAGTAGAGACTCCCGCTGCACCCAGTGCTGTTTGCTTACCTCTATTCCTTTAATAAATTGTAAACTTTGATTGTAGTCCTATTTTGAAGACTGAGTCATTTATTACACTAGGAGCACATGAATCTTCTGAAGAAAGCACATCCCATCTATCACAGAGCATGTGAGGAGAGAGTGAACTGTCAGCCTGCAACTCTTGTCTGCCTCTGTTGGTCACAGACAGAATTTAGTCACCTCAGCAACCCTTCAGATAACTGAAAGCAAGTGAGATGAAACACATTCCCAGATATGCCTTTGATCCACTAGTCTGTTTCTTATAACCAGATGCTACCTGGTATGCACATTGGATTTTTTTTTTCCTAATTCTGTTACACTGAAAAATAATTTTTCTTATAAAATGACCATTCAATTCCAAATGGAATGGAATCACCCTTAGCTCAAAAGACAAGATGATGGTTCTAGAGAAAGCTCAATAAAACCTTTCATTAGGTTCATTAACCTGCTTCCTTACCCCCACCCCCAAATAAATAAACAAATAAATAGCTATTAGGAACTAAAAGTCTGCTCTCTTGAACAGTTTGGGGCCATTTTTAATTTCATTAGGCTTTTTTTTCATAACCTTTTCCTGCAGACATTCTTTGTGAACATTATTAAGAAATTAAATCAAATGATTATGTATTTTATTTATTTATGTATTTATTTATTTTTTACTCCTGTTAATCAATTTCAATAATCTATTTAAGAATTTTAAAAAGGCATGAAAAACAATGGAAACAACTTTTTGCTAAACATTTAATTGGGAAAATACTGCATGCGTTTAAAGATAAAGTCTCTTAGTTCTAAAAATTCAACTGTCTCTAATAAATTATTTTTTCCTAAATTTTATGCCAGTGACACTTAGAATAAATGACTTATCTTACTGCTTTTTTAATAAAGAAGATGGAATTATTCTGGTTCATTTACAGACTTTATTAAGAAGCAGATGAATTTCTGTAACTGGAGCCAAAAATGGGCTTTCAGGAAAACTAAGAGATAAATACACCCCTGAAAATGTAATGATACTTTTATCCATCACTCCCCTCTTCACCATACCAATTGGATTACCTCAGAGTTGCTTCTGCAGCCATTCAAATTGGTAAATGATCATCATACGGCTTTTCTTCTGAACAGTTTGAATTCTATAGGGACTCTGGAGATGTTGTAGAATTAGATTTAGATTAGAAAAGGTGTACTTTTTCTTGTGTATAAAGAATAAATAACCTTTTTTAGAAATAATAATATTTCTATAAGTAATTTAAATACTTTACAAAGTATTTTTGCATCTAAACTCAATCTTTCTGAAGCCACAGTGTAGACATGTTTAAAAATACCACTGTATGCCTATTGCATTATGACCCTAAGAGGTGAGCCTCTTGAGCTTCCAGTGAGAGGACCCTGTCAAGATTTTTGAAAAAAGTCTGCAGGTTTTTAAATCATTTTGGGACTAATTGTACCTTTAATATCTCATCTGTAAATTGAGGATAACATTTTTTATCTAACTGATAAGTTATAGGCAGCTTACTGTAGGGACTGTCTGTCACTGGGGGCGTGCAGTGCTCTCAGGCTGTGTTTTGCAGCCTTCTGCCATCACTAGAAATAAAAGCAGCAGTAATTAATAGTAACAATATCAGTTACTTCCATTGCTGCTGCATAGGAAGTGCAGACAGGTTAGGTTTCATTGTGCTGGCATTAATATAAAAAATATTTAGATTTGTTTTAGAAACATGGGTTTAAATTTCTCAGTCCCAACAAAGTCTTTAAGAACTTGTGAGGGGAGAACACTATGTACAGGCCCTCTTTGAAGGTGAGCAGACAAACAAGCAGTTTCTTGCTGTGTTGCCAGGAGGCATATTTATTATTTATTCTTCTCCTCTGCCCAATTCATTTTTCAACACCAATTAAAAGCTTATTCCTGTCTCCAAGTCCAAAATACCTTGGGCTTCAGCCATTCAGAGTATTCTTTGTGTTTTGTCCGCCTCTTTGTTCTGCAAAGAGGACCATCAGCCTGCTCACTGCAAATCCTTAATAAAGACATCATCAGGCAATATTTTTCAAAAAGTTTCCATTTTCTGAGGAGGGTAATGAAGGCAACCAGCATTACAGAGAGACCTTTGTGCCTAATAAAGTAAATCTCTATACATTAAGCAAAATGAAATGATGATGCTGCATTGTCAATTCTCTGATTTACTCAGTTGCTCCAATAGTTTTTTAAACACAATGTCTTGTAATTTCATTTTAGATGCTTGAAAGTTGTGACTGCTTTTCTTTTTCCAGCTACTGTTAATTCTGCTTGGCACTGATGGTTTTCATCTTCATTTGGGTATCAGTCTGGCCTATGAAGTCAACCTGTTTCCGGAAAACAAGTTTGTCAGTTAAATATTGTTGCAAAGCAAGACCTGAACTAGACATTTCAATGGCCCAGGGAAAATGCATATGTTCAAGTCATAGCTAACCCTGTCAATAAGTCAGAAACCACTGGTCCAACGTGGTACTGAGCTCAGCCCAACCCTAGTTGAGCCATGGAGCAGGACAGTCCCACTGCAGGGTCTACAGCAGACATACCAGGTGTGCAGAATGGTGTGCTTTGTCTGGTGGGCCTAGAGAAAAATAATAAATAGTTTAAATTTCCTAATTCTGGCACATATCTTCTCCCATGCAGGAAACTTGCAGAGAAAGGACTGAAAAGGCTTCAGAGCTTTCCTTGCAGACCTCTGCAGAGCTGCCGTCTTGGGTGCAAACCAAACACCGCAGAGAGTTTACATTTATTGACACTATGGGACATGCAAGGACCCCATCTGGAAAAAAAAGTGAATAGCAAGTTCCATGAGCATTTTCAATATTTCCCCTCTTGCAATTGGCAGTAACTCTGAGGTTTCAAATCTCTGCTTTGCCATAGATTACATCTATGACTCCTGTGACTTTAGCAAGCAGGTATTTACTGGCACTGGGAAGCCCCTGTGTTGACCTTAGCTCCCCGATCTTGTTTGCAAGCCCCAGATATTGTAGACTGTCTGTCTCTCTGGCTTATTCCTCCTACATGTGACATCCAGCTAACAGACCTGCTGACCCCTGGTAGGCAGGCTCTTGAAGTAAGACAGAATGGGTGTTTCTCTTTGTCTGTGGATTAGGGACATGGCCCTACTATCTCATGTGACCTGGCCACAGCAGTAGTCAAGAGAAAAGGGTCAGAAGATAGAATAGGAACCATCAAGAGGTCCATTGGCATGGCAAGATTTTTAATGTGGGTAGTCCTGCCCCTTTACATGCTACCATCACTATGTTGTCTTCTCAGACGAATTCTGCAACCTTTTGTCTTATAACTCACATGGATACTGTGAGATCATGAATCACAACTGCAAAGTACTTCTCTGCAGGAATAACAGGAACTATTTACATATTGTAGAACAAATGAAGGAAGGAAGGAAGGAGGGAGGGAAGGAAGGAAGGAAGGAAGGAAGGAAGGAAGGAAGGAAGGAAGGAAGGAAGGAAGGAAGGAAGGAAGGAAGGAAGGAAGGAAGGAAGGAAGGAAGGAAGGAAGGAAGGAAGGAAGAATAAATCAAGATCACCTGGTTATCTTCATAAGGGTGAAATATCAGCCAACAGACTAAATTGTGAAGGCAAAAGCTCTACAGCTGTATTGCCAGGCAGCACAAGGCTTGGCATAGAATTCTGCAGAAGCATAACAGCTCCCATGTTCATTATAAGACTACAATTAATGATTAATACTCATCCAGGCCCAGCTTCTGTTCCCACACCCGCTATGTGGATTGCTCTCATAGGAGCTGCTGGCATAGTAGCACTTTTGATGCCAAGAGAAGTTCCCCATATAAATAAAGAAGAAAGCAAAGATTCACGCTGAGAATGAAATGAGGTAACCTGACAGAGGATTTTAGCTCTCCATCAACCACAGCACACAATATATGTGGGATAGCTCACACGAAGAGAAAGGTACATAGCTGAATTGTATCCATTGCTGAATTCTTATTCTAACTTGAACTTTTAATTTTGTGGTAAAGTAATAGAAGCCAATCATTTATAGGAAATTTCTTTGTGACAGTTTAATTTGGGCATAATGTAGTGGAATTGATTTTGAAAAGCAGCAGATGATATAGGAATGCAATCATCATCAGCTTTTCTAAGGAATATCGAGACAAGAAAATAAAAAAGGAAGGAGGGGGTACATATACAGACATGATTATAAACTGAAGACTATATTTCATTTCCCAGTATCTGTCTAAGGGATGTCTAAACATTATTTTCTGAGACATCTAGACAAATGGAGAAAGATTTACCATAGGTTATTTAACTTCTTAGTTTTCTTCTTAGAAGATATGTAGCAACCATTTGTAGACTTTTCTGCATCTTGTTAACTTTGAAATAATTGAGTATCTATGAGACTGACAAGAGATCAGTGCTATGAAAAAGGCAAGAGGATGAAGTGACTAGGAAAAATGTCTTTGCTCCTAGGATTGCTTTGTGAGATACCACCTTTTGGTACCTTCCCTGATCTCAGGGCAGATTTTATTAATAGGTTCTTTTTAACAAGGGTTGCAGCAAAATACAGATTTTCAAACTGGATGCCATGGAAACAAGTTCCTCATTAAGCCCCCCTAGCAACCCCTTGTCCCCTTTTTACATTGTTAGTGCTAAGGATGAGAATGTGTATAGACTCAAGATGTTGTTTCCTTCAGTTAAATTTGGCGGTCTGTTACTGTGCAAGGATTTCTTGCTATTGGAGATTAAGAAGAACCACATTTTCCTTCCTTTCAGACAACATTTGGGCAGTTGAATGCCTGGGAGCCACCAAACAAACAAACAAACAAACAAAAAACAACAGAGAGCAAAGGACACTATAAAAGTTTTAAAGCTGTGAGACAAGACCCAAAGTACAATCTGACGCTACTTAAACAGATAGGAAGGTTTAAAACAACCAACAGCAACAACAAAAGCCATCCAAACCTTGTGATGACTTATGTTTGGGTGCAAAAATCTGTAATGTTTTCATTATAAAGATTGCAAAACATGGTTGGTTTGTATATTGTCAACAAAGAAACAAATTCTCCTCAAACACAGAAATTGTAGGGGTAAGATGATGTATAAATTCTTGTTACCTCTAAAGAAACTTTCCCTCATTCATAATAAGGGTACAGTCAGCACTTGGACTCAATTTCAGGATTTCCAAATAAACAGGACACCCAGGAGGGTTTGTGCCTCTCCTCTTTCTTCCTACTGGAAGGACTTAATGTTAGTATTGTTGGCAGTATCTTCCAGTAAAATGCCCTGCTCTGAAATTTTTAAGATATATCTGTACAATACTAGGCTCACTCAGAATAACTGGATCCTGGAAGCCAACAAGACTACCAGGCACAGGTCTGAAACTCAACTTGCCAATAGAGTTTCCTCACAGTCTTATGTTCACTACTGTCTTAAGATAAATCTGAGTGAAAAAAACTTCTGTGTCAAAACAAAGTGAATAAAAGGTCTAGAGGGTCTTGTATTCTATCCCCCTTCAAATTGCGTTCCCTTACACCCCCTTGATTAGTCTGTGTTTTTCTACTCCTTTCTCCATGTCTTTATTTTCTCCAAAGAAGCCCTTCCTAAATTTCCCCACTCCAGGTAGGGACTTAATTTAACTCCAGGGGTTGCTGCACTGTTTTGCATCCTGAGATTCATGGTCCTAACCCTAGAATCACATTTCTCTATTGCTTAGGTCTCAGGAACTTTGCAGGGACTTATTTGCCCTGTGCCTTACATTTATTTTTTCTTCTCCAGCTAAGGTGGAGCTTCTGCCAATCTCTCCCATGCAGACAACATGGTGAAAGTGAAGGTGCCTAGGCCCTCCACTGATATGGGCAGACATAGCCCTATAGATTTCAGAAAAGTTTAAATAAGTTATATGGACCCAAATAATTCTAATGATTAAAAAAAGCCACTTTGTTAACTGTCACTTAGAAATGCTGCTGCTACCACTACTACTATTACAAATAACAACAATAACAATAACAATGATAAAATCCCACAACTTTTGCTGATATTCATTGGTGACTGAAGCAAACCATCTGAACTCAAAGCCAAACGAGATAGTAAAGAAGGTCAGCAATTGGGCCAGGAAACAGTAACAAAGATATCACTGATGGAGATTATATCATCAGGTAAGTATCATCTGTTTGGAGATAATCAGGGTTTACAGTACAGAAGTGAGCCTGTGCGGATTTTGGTTTGGAATATTTCATTACTTATATAGCTTTAAGCTATAATAAAAAATAATAATACTTTTCACTTGCATAGTACTTTCATCCTTGGATTTCATCTCAAAGCACTTCATAGACATTAATTAAGACTTCTACCCCCATGAAGTGTGTATTAGATTATTGTTATATATACTTTTTTAATGGAAAAAAAGAAGTTAAGTGGTTCACCCAAGGTCACCTCCATCATGAACAAGAAGACTGTCATCTGAGATGCTGTCTCTGAGCTATAAGAGAAGATGGGATGTTCTGGGGAGGATAAAGTAATATTGCTGCCTCTCTTTGATGTCCACCTGTATCAGAGATGGAAATGTACTGTCTTAGCAATGTGTCTGTTGTTAGGCATACATGGGTAAAAAACAGTTTTGTGAGCAATAGAACTAAACCTGATTTCCTTCAGATATTTGTGCTAGGTTTCTCTGCTCCAAGTTTTTCTTAAGACTAGCATATTCATAATCTGATGCATATTTATTAATGTCTATTTTATGCTGAGATTACTTTCCAGTCTTCCTATCAGTGAGGGATATTTATTTGGGTCTTTTTCCTCCACTCAGGAAAATGCGTTGACTTCAGATGAGGACAGCATGCACTTTCCACATCACCCTGGCAGTTTTAGAGTGCATTTGCTCAAGAATCAGGTATGCTGAAGTGTAACACTTTTTTCTCCTCTGACTCTTTTGCCTGCAAGAGATGGATTGTAGCAGGGTGAGGGGGAAAAAAATAGAAAGCACCTTACTCTTTTGCAGGAGAAACAAAACTGAAGGCAACATCTCCAAGAAAACTCTGCCTACCTCTTCTAGCAACAGCGATATTCACTTTTGGTTTCCATTCTTGTTGGGTGAAGAAAATAAAATCCTCTAATTAGTTTCCTCAGTAGTTTTAAAGCTGGTAGACTAAAATGTAACAGAAAAAGACAAATGAGTTCACAGTCACAAACTGATTGATAGGAGACTGTCAATGTCTCATACTGAAGAGACTTAAGGACTAATTGAAAACTCTTTGAAACTCATTTAAAGTTTTCCATCATTGTCACCAGGCTTTGGATTGGTTCCCTGATGGGAATAAAGCAAAAATAACATTTAGGGGAAGGAGGTTATTTTTGTGTGTGTGTGTTTTTTTCTGCTCAGGTTGAAATGGTTTTATTCCCTTCTTAGCAATATAAAATACGTAATAAGTGTATGCATATGCCCAACCACCTCTTTTGGTTGACCTCTGTGATCACTTTTCATGCATGGTCACATATGTGATATAACAAAACAATTTTCTTTTTCTTCAGTTTTCTTGAACTTAGAATTCTGATGAGTGTGTGCTTAAACAAAAGAAAGATTAAACATTTTTGCTAAATGTGGAGGCCAAAATTAATTATCTGTTGAAATTTGCAAGAATCATACATACAAAGAATTTCTAATCAACTACCACCCTTGGGCTTTGAATTCTCCATTTTTATAATAAAAAACAGAGAGTGTAGCTGTGAAGTTACATAGATGAAAATAAATTTTCACATTGAATATAGTCAGAATTTTCTGATTCCCTGTATGTAACTCATATACATGCACATCTTTTTACAGAGTTTTGAAGTACGGGGTAGAGTCTAAGATTTTCTCAACTAGACATTCAGGAGTCTCCTAATTAAGACTTCTCTGACAAGCATGTGACAGCTGCTCTGTATCCCCAGCCCTTGTCCCCAGTTCCCCAGTGCTGTATACCTGTCTCTGTCTAATTCAGTGGTGAAACGATCCCTGAACATAAAATACTTGAGATTCAAAGGATGAAATAGCCATTGATATAACATATTTCATTGTTCTTTTACTAACCAAAGCCACTTCTAGCCATTTCAGGTGACAATTGCTAAGACCAAAAAAAAAAAAAAAAAAAAAAAAAATAACACAATATTACTAATATATCTATGAAAAGTCAAGCATGGTAATTTCATTTCAGAAAATTCCATCTTTGCTTAATATTATAAATGCCACAAAAACACAATGGTCAGTCTCACAAAATACAAAATAAATCATAAAAAAATCATAAATTTCTTTGTAAAAGATTTATATATATATAATATATAAATATATATATATACATATACATATGTATATATATATATATACTTTTGTATATATATATATATACTTTGGAAAAATAGTCCCCAAAATGTACAGCTGGCAAGAGGGTCTGACTGTTTCATAAACACTTTTTTCTAATTGTTATCAATATTGACTTAACACAAAGTACCATTTAAGGGAATTTCACCCCCAAAATATAATAGATACTTTGGCTTTGTTTCCTTTATGCTGCTTAACGTTTTACCATGCAGAGCAGAAATATGATTTATTTAATTTTCCATGTAATTTTAAACAATTCACATGAAGTCCAACTGTCATGGTCCTTTCAAGAGAATACTGTACTTAGGGAATGACTTCACCATAATTATGTGCAATGGGAGAGGGGAAGATGAGGTACCTGTGCAGTGACAAAAGCAATGGTTTTGTCATTAAGCAGCAGATTCTGGACTTGAAAGACACTGTCCTGATTAGAACAATCAAGTTAACAACAGGAGGATGTTCCAAAAGTTCAACTCCTCAGCCAAAAGAAACAACCAGAAGCTAAGAGGCCTTAGCATTTTCTCTTGGCATCAGATCAGCAAAGCACTTAAATACTTCTAAATACTTTTGTCAATGATTCTATTTGTTTACTTAATGCTGGACATCTGCTGAATCGCCACATTGGATTATTATCTTCATAGATGTTTTTTCAGGAAGGACTTGGCTGGTCAAGGCAGACCTCAATCAGGACATCAATGTGACTTTGCCAAAGACTGTTGTCAAGCATGTGCCCACTTGATGTCTTTGTCTATTTCACCAAGTAATTCTGTGTGACAGTAACAAAGTAGTAGGTAGATGTAGCCCATACTGAGCTCCTCACATGTCCACTGTCTGCAAACTTATGATTTAGACTAGATTTAGTCTGAACCCCTAGACTGAAAGTCACCATTGAAGAAGTGGTTTAAAACAGTCCAAAGGATCAGGTCCTATTTTGGACTGTCCTGCCTTGTAGGAGCAAGCTTCATTTTATGAAATGTTGAAGCAAAGCTTCCGGATGCAGTTCATATAGATCAGGCAGTTCAAGTAGATGAAACTGTGATAGAGGGATAAAAAGAAGAAGAGGGAACTGCATTTGGAAACAACACCTTGAACCTCCCTGGTCTACAATGAAATCACTCTGGCATGCACTTAAATGTCAGAGAGAGAATCAGAGAGAATTTTCTAATCAGGTACCTCTTTGACTTAATTTCCAACCTGTTGTACTTTGCTTCTTTATCTCTCTTTGTGAGAGAAATCTTGCCTGAAATTTCCCAAGAGGTCTAAAAAAGATGACAGAAGCTACTGAAAGGCTGCAGGATATGGAAGCCAACTCCCTTTGGAAACTCCAGCTTGGACTGAAAATATCTTTGCAAAGGTATTTTTCTCATCCTGTGTATGTACAGATCTTGCCATACTGAGAACCCTTCACCAATCCTTTGTTTTAGACTTTTTGTTAATCTCAGTTGAAGGAAATTGCTGCAAAAATAGGACATGTGAGTCAAAACAATATTTGCAGAATGCATCCACTTAAAATATGTTTTGTTGCTATTGTTTTTAAATCAATGATCTCAAATTCAGTTTTTTTGTTGTTGTTGTTGTTGTTGTTGTTTGTTTGTTTGTTTGTTTGTTTTTTGAAACCTTTATTTTGTCAAAGAGTTTATTTTTTCAGCTGCAGAGTGATGAATTCTAAGGAACTCGTGTTGAATGGCTTAATGTAAATTAATAAATCATAAGAGTAATTTATTAGGAATAGAGTCCATTTGCAGAAAATTATTATTCTGTAGTCTTCCTTAGGCAGACAGGCTGTCAGTTATTGAACAGTGATGTAATACTCATCTCTCACTTCTGCTGCAAAGATGGAATTCTCAGATCTATTTTTATGAATAAATAACAGCAAAACATATTTAAGAACATCGTTAAAAGTTCATACCCTAGTTCTTAATAATTTTCTGTGTTTTTGAGATACATGTTAACACAATGAAATGGAAGTAATTTCAAATTTTCCTGTAGAAATTTGAGTGTTACTAAATTGCTTTATCTTCATAAAGCATTTGCATATACTATTCCTTATGAGTACATGAATTTGAGTGTACCTACTTATACCTACATGTGTATACCAATATGCGTACATATATGTCTATGTATGCATATCAGAGTTATATGCATGTAACTACTGTTTCTGAATGGCTTCATTATTAAAAAAATAAAGTTTAGAAATTTTAGAAAAATAGAAATCATTCCAGAGGGCAAAAATTACAGCCAAAAAAAAAAAAAAAAAAAATCATGAACTGGAAAAACTAGTCAACCACTGAATTGTAGCTGAACTATAGTTTAGCTTAGTGCTTTATTGGATAGTACCAAAGGCAAAAATAAATAAATAAATAAAAAAGATAACAACACACTGACACACACAGACACACACACGAAAATATTTTCATTAGGAAAGGTAATGTTTGTGGCTTTTTTTTTTTTTTTTTCCCCCTTTAAGGTTCATTTCTCATTCTATGCTGTGATTAGTTATCTCTAGGGTTGTGTAGGTGTATACAAGCTTTGTAGCCCCTTTGCACTTCTTCACATAACCTCACATTTTGAAATAACTCTTGGTGGGATTTTATTTAACAGAATCATTTTATTGTTAATGTTACCACAAAGGATCTGAAAAGTTTAATTTACAGCAATAAACAAAACAAAACACAAATTAGAATAGAATAGAATAGAATAGAATAGAATAGAATAGAATAGAATAGAATAGAATAGAATAGAATAGAATAGAATAGAATAAATAATAATAAATGCAGAGTTTTTAAAAAGACTTTTTAATTCTCAGACAAAGTAATTTCCAAAAATGTAAATAGCTTTATCCCCACTTAGTCCAGCTAAAGTTTCATTGAAATCAAGAAAAGGTCTGAACATTTATGAGATGGCGATGAGTAACTGTATCAAAAATACAAATATTTGTAAAAGTGAAAGACATTTCCTGGGGAATCAGCAACACATAAGTGTTGTGCACAAGCATTAAGCAATCAATGCATATTAGCAATTAATAAAATAACTTTAATAAAAAATGTATAAAAACAATTACCCAAATAATAGAAGCAGGAATTAAATGCTACAAAGTTTAGGTATGTCAGAAAGAAAGTTGAAGCAGTATGTAGGGTCTGAGAAGAGACAGAAATTGGCTGAGCCAAAGAGTTCCAAAGGGCTTATGCAGACAGAACTGTGAAGAAGCTTCTTATGCCATTAACAATGACTTCTGTATGGAGGATGGCAGTGGAACAAAGAGGACCAATCAGTCTCCTTGAAGAGACCATGAATCTGACACAGTGATTCTAAATGCTTGTGGTACAAGGTCAATTCTGATGGTCTGTTCAGTGGTCCAAACACTGTAATACTGGCTGCTGATGTCAGACATATCCACAGCCCTGGGGCCTGGACAGTCCCTGCCACTGCCTGAGGGCACAAATGGGAAGAGGTCCCATCAGCTGTGCTGTGTATATTTCACTACTTACCCCTCAGGCTTGATACTGTTACAGGTCTATAACAGAAAACACAGAATGCTGGGTTTGGCCAGCAAACTCAATTCGCTGTTCAGCATCTCTATTTCATTGAGCTGCTACCTAAGTGCAATGTGATTCATAATCCATCTGAATATGAGAGGGAACTTCTTTACTGTGTGGGTGACAGAGCACTGAAACAGGTTGCCCAGAGTGGTTGTGGTCTCCTTCTCTGGAGATATTCAAAACCCACCTGGATGCCATCCTGCACAACGTGCTCTAGGTGATCCTGCTCATCAGAGGGGTTGGACTAGATGATCTTCAGAGGTCCCTTCCAACTTCAACCATTCTGTGATTCTGTAATTCTTTGATAATGTTTGCTGAAGAAGAATGAAATGAGAGGTTAGAACATATTGCCAAACAGGACTGGGTTACCTTGGCAGCGCTACCTGGTAGTGAACTTGGAAAAGTAATTAATGGAATATTTAATTTTACCTGAATTGAATGTCATATGGGTGAAGACTTAATCAAACACTCACGAAGTGATAAAGCTTTTAGAGTCAGACTTTATGTAGATGTCTACATTTCTGAACTTTGAGATTTATTTTTTTTTCTTTTTTCCTCCTTCTTGCAGAAATATGCACAATGCAACTCTTGCTCACTAAGTTCTTCTGTCTTTCCAAATGCATCATTTTCATCTGTTTCTTGAGTATGGTCCTGCTCAAATGCCTCCAGACATTAAATATAACCAAGACTCAATCATCTATAAAAGATATGATGTCTTCAGAAGAAAAATTGCACTTCATGTACACTTTCCTATCCAGTTGTGAAATCCTGAATGGCAATAGATTGGAAATGTTTGTAACCCTTTACTACTTTGCTTGTGGTGTTAATGTAAGGTAAAAGGTACAATTTTTACATCTCAAATGTAAAAATTTCCAGTCTCTAAAGCCTGGTCTAAACCTTTACCAAACTGTTGGGAGCTTTGTGGCCTTTTGATTCCAGATGGAAATATCATGAGAAATAACACTTGGAAATATCACTTTTCTCATGATAAACCTACAAGTTTGAATTTGTGTATATGCAAATATGCATATGCGTACATATATAAATTCTGATCTTTTTTAAATAAGCTTAGCTGAATGTGTTACTAGTAATGAGTAAAAGTTTTAGGAAGAAGTCCAAGTTCATCCAAAACAGTTCAGTAGTGTTTCATTCAAACCCATTTAAAACTTGAATTTTTCTGCTTTTTACCACAGAAACATTCATAGATAATATCCTCTTGGATAATCAAATGCAAACTACTGTATTAAATTAACTCGACCTTAATAATCAGAAGGCCCCAGAAGTGAATTAAAGAGAACAAGGTGTTAAGCACAGTGAAATGAAGGGAAACAGAACAAAATTAAAGAATGAAGAACAGATAAGCAAAATATAACAATTTGGTGTTATTTATACAAAGCTCTCAGAAACCCGTATCTTGTAGGTTAAGGCTGAAATCAATTTATCTATATTTGGACATGCCTCACAGTGTCAACAGGAGCCAGGAACATGGGGAATCTAGAAACACTTGCACAATAATTGACAATAGCCTTAACAGAACTGCCCAGCCAGCCCTGGTTCAGCATGAGCTCTGGCCATCACAGCAAGCCCTGAGAGAAATTTAAGTCAATAGAGAACAAACCATGTGATGCATGTGATTTTGCTTTGTGCAGAGCTGCACCTTTTTGCCTCTGAGTTCTGTAATGTCCCCAGAGAACAAGTGTGCTGCTGAAGGAATCAAATGAGGTCACACCAAGGTGTCTGGCACTGACCAAGCAAATAATTCTGAATGAGCAAATAAAGAAATTTTGTTGTACTTGAAAGTTATTTTATTTGAAGAATTACACTGTTGCTGGCATGGGTTGGAAAACTAAGAGGTATCAGCTGGCATAACTCTATTGATTCTTGTTTATACACCATTGAGGTCTGTCTCAGTATCTCTAAGGGTCATTGAAAATTAAAAGACCATTAGCTGGTCTTCTGGTGGGACATAATCCCTGATTTAATAGAATATTGTGTACATATGAATGTAACATAACACTGGGTTTTTATTTTATTTTATTTTATTTTATTTTATTTTATTTTATTTTATTTTATTTTATTTTATTTTATTTTATTTTATTATTTTATTTTATTTTATTTTATTTTATTTTATTTTATTTTATTTTATTTTATTTTATTTTATTTTATTTTATTTTATCTTGAGTGAGTTTCCTGGTGTAGCTCAGTAGTTTAATTTCAGTAAAGACCAAGGAAATCCTACATCAAAAATTTCATTCCATTTTTGAAAATGTGTTTATGACAATGAAGTTAGCTGAGATATGAACCTCAGAATTCAGAAAACTGTATGATGACATGCTGTTATCCTATTGATAGCAGTAGAGCTTAATCTGCCATTGAAAGTTAAATATATACTTAAGCATTGGAAAAATAATAATTAAAAATAAAAAGCATTATAGACTTTGATGTCTGACTGACTACTTGTTTCGGTAGCATGAGGTTAATAGGCACCTTTCTTGGCCAAGTTACATGGTTGAAATATCTTACATTCTTTTCCAGATGCTACATAAATTTAATTGCCCAAATTTATTTAAGCATTCAGTAGAACAGCAAAAACAGACAAAAGAAAGCAAAGAGATTTCAAACTACATATTTGTCTTTGTTAGTCACAAAAGCATTAGTTAGTACTTCTTCAAACAGATATCAGTCCAACAGTCTAACAGCTATCAGACTATCAGTTTCTTAGGTACAAACAATAGAGGCTAAAGTTGCAGAGCTTTTTGTTTTGAATAGATGAAATGAATATAGACTTGTTAAGTCGTCTGCTCTTTGGTAACTCGGTCATTTGATTTTGCACTCAGGAGCATTGAACTTTTTTTCTGGGAGGTAAAAATTGTTTTAGACTAAGCTTCAAATTCTTTTGTGATGGGGTGCCTCTTTCATACTGTTTTACATTTTGAAGAATAGGTCCATGTTTTACAGAAGGACAATTTGCAATTTTCAACAGACAAAATTAAAGTCAGTATATTAAAGAGAAGGATCCAACCTATGGCTTTGGTTTTACTGCAGGAGACATCTATGATGTATTTTGCCTTTTTTTTTTTTTTTTTTTTTTTTTTTTTTTTTTTTTTTAAGGCAAGTGATTAGAAAATCCTGACATACAGTTTATTAAAATAATCTTAAGAAGTTTTGAGTGCAGTTTGAAGAAGAATTCCCAGAAGTACCTTCTTACAAGGAAGAGATAAGAGTATATGACCCATTTATCACAAAAACATTCCTAAAAAGTGCTTAGCTTCACTAAATTCTTCAAGCATCATTCCCTCAAAACAAGGACATGGAGTGATATATTCAAAAGGGCTAGGATTTTAAATTAAAATTACTATTCTCAGGCTATTTTAAATGAATTTAAAAATTAATGTGTTATTGCTATTAAAAAATAATAACAACAAAAGAGATCAAAATGTGGCAATGAAAAACATCTGTCTCTGATGTCATGTGAATAGTGAGTCAAAACTGGAATAGATCACTTATTCCCAGTGAGAATATCTATCCCACTGGTCTGTAAAATATATTTCCTAGAAATGCATGTACTTATTTCATGCTTGGAAAGATACATAAAATCTCATAAAAGTGCTATGAGGGTATAAACAACCAAAAAAGTGTTGTGGCAGAGGAAGTCTGCAGATTAATGATTAACCAAGCAAGATTTTTGCTTGCATGGGAAGGATGCTAAGGCTTTTTTGTTCAAGGGGTGTTGAAAAAGCAAGGATGGAAAAGAAGCTTATAAAGAGAAAAAATTACTGATGGGCAAAGAATGGAAAGTAAGGAAACAAAGACTGGTATTCCTGATATTGCAGCTCCAAAGAACTGTTCAGGAAATGGTGTAACACAGATAATTTCAGAGATTGAAAAAGGAGAGGGAATGCTTTATTGTTCAATCATGCAACTGAAGTTTGTGCAGAAATATTGTAGAATACAATGTTTGGAACTGTAACTCAGCTCTTGCATTACAGAAAAATCACTGCGTGGTGCTGCCAGTCTCTCCTTTGCTTGCCATGGTCATCATAGCTGTAGAGGATCTATTCAGTGTCACTTCAAAAAAAGATGGTTGAAAAGATTTTGGGTTGTTTTCCTTAATGATAAAAACAACACCACTCTACACTTTTGAGTACAGAAAAACACCTGTCACTCTCCCTGGGGGAGTGAGGAGGGTGACAACAGTAAATTGAATCAAAACCACAGAGTCTGAGAGGAAATATTTATGAAAAATGCCAGTTCTAGACTGGAGTTTTAGTCCCAGAGCTCTAGAGTCTAACAGGATCTGGAGAGAGGGCAAAGTTCATTTTGCTTCATTCTTCTTCAGCACAGTAAATTACTACAGTCACAAAGAGGAGATGCTTTTGTCATGCTCTTCCAGTTCCTGAGGGGATCCACAGTCAAGGAACATTACCTTAGCCCTTGTGAAGCTTGTATAGCTCATTTGATCTATAAAAAGCTTTACAAGCATAACTCACCCTAATGAGAAGCTGGCAAGGAACAATAATCACTTCTATGCTACCCACAAAGAAAACTGATGCTGCAGGTTTAGTGATGATATTGAGGTCTGCTCTGAACACCTGAGTCAAAACTGAAACAACACAGATATCTGATTTACTTACAAAGTAAGTAGATAGATAAGCTACCTCTCCAGACATGATTTGGTCTGATTTTTTGGATTTTGGGAAAAGGAAAGAGAGAGAGAGAGAGAAAGAGAAAGAGAAAGAGAAAGAGAAAGAGAAAGAGAAAGAGAAAGAGAAAGAGAAAGAGAAAGAGAAAGAGAAAGAGAAAGAGAAAGAGAAAGAGAAAGAACAAAAAAAGGAAAAGGAAAAGGAAAAGGAAAAGGAAAAGGAAAAGAAAAAGAAAAAGAAAAAGAAAAAGAAAAAGAAAAAGAAAAAGAAAAAGAAAAAGAAAAAGAAAAAGAAAAAGAAAAAGAAAAAGAAAAAGAAAAAGAAAAAGAAAAAGAAAAAGAAAAAGAAAAAGAAAAAGAAAAGGAAAAAGAAAAAGAAAACAAACAATAGAAATTCTATCTGATAATACTGGGGCATACCTGCTACAGTCATAGTTTATATGCCAGGAATACAGAGAACTTCATCATGATTTCCAGAACTTATCATGATTTTCCTAACTGGACTTACTGTGTTCATCTTCTAAGTCCCCTACTTCTCTGGGCAATGGTAATAATACACTCTAATAGTTAACCTCATTAAAAACATATTATACCTGTGGCAATGTAATATATTCCTTCAAGTTTTTAGACTCTTTCTGTTGTGGAATAATTAAATATATCTGCAGTATAAGTAATATGCATGAGGTATCCTTGACCGAACTAACTCAGGTAAGAAGGCTGTGAGGGTGCAGTTGCAAAGATGCAGAGTAATGAAACAAGGATTTACATGTTAAAAGACCTCCATAAACATTTAGGTTCCACATAGGAAACATGGGTGCAATTTTGTGAGAATATTTTCCAGTAAAAGAAGAGTCAAGATCAACAATCCCCATCATTTTAATGCATATCTATCTCTTAGTGGGACATTGTGATACAGAGCAGGTGGATTGGTTAAATTCAGAATGCTGTTAGATGCCTATAAAGCATAAACAGTGGTTTAGTCACTTGAAGAGCTCAATAGGCTCAGAAGTCACAGCTCCCAATCATTCACCCTGGGACAGTACTTATTTCATTATGGATCTGTACCAGAGGACTATTGTACATTGCATTTGTTGTATGGTCAGTCTTTCTCTTTAACTGACAAAATCCCACGTGAGTCTCTGTGTACACTGCAAATAAATACACACTTTTTTCAGATTTCTGTACTTCACAGACTTGGGAGGATTTCTGAGATACTTTTTGAAATAAATGATTATTCTACCTCACTATCATTTCATATACCATGGTCAGACCAGGTTTGAAAATCCTCCTTTTGACATCAGAGATCTTCCTGAGGCAACACCCCTTTATTCCTTCCTTGAAAAGTTTAGTGTTGCATCCATGATATTATTTCCCTACAGCATATCATTCTCTGTTTTTATTCTGACTGGTCTCTGCCTCCTTTTTTACTTTTATGTTGGTTGTGTCATTAAACTCAGTTCTTTCACAGTAAGTAGTATGCTCCTTTTCTCACTACAGCTAATAGCAGAACATGCTTACTACAGTTGTGTAGGTTCAGATCATTCTGGCTGCCTTTTCTAAATGACTGTGCAATTTTCCCTTATTCTGCTGCTCATTAACCATGCTGTCGAACAAGTCTGCTGTTGTGTTACAAACTGGGGATCTTACAGTGGGAGTGACTGTGGGGATTCAGTACCAGAAAAGATGTGACAAAAAGAATCTGCATACCCAATACAGAATAATTGTTCCCAAGGTAACTGTAAATCTGGGCCAGGGAACATAGTTTTGAAAGGTACTACTGACATTTGTAGAATAGTTGCTATAAAATATCATAGTCAATTTCACTTTAAAATTGCTATGATGGTTCATGTCAAATGAGGAAGTACCCCTGAATTTATGAGGAAAATGTAACCTTTATTCTTCAGCACATTTCAAGAAACAAGAGAGCTAGCAATTTAAATGTTATTTAATTTTTTAAAATGCTATTAAAATGAATATATATATATATATATATTTAAGTGTAGTTCAGAAACCCATATTAAAAGAGAAATATACAATGTCTTTAAACCAACGAGTCTGTATGTCTTTGAATACATCCCTTTTCCCTAACATCTCATGATCAGATACAACGTACAAAACATTATAAATTTTCTATTCAGAAGTTCAAGGGCAGGGACCTGATTTGTATACATCCTCACTTTTCCAGGGAGGAAACAGAGCATTTTAAAACTGGGGTCCAGATTTGTTAGGTCTGTTCTTTGGTCTTTTCACTTCTTCAACCAGCTTTAATAAATGTTGTTTTATTTGTAGAAGCAGCATGGGAAAATTGGCAGATGAACCTTGAATTGATATGGTAGACCAAATAGATCTCAGGCTTTTTACTCCTTCTCTTCCACTGCTGAATGCCCAGCTCAAGTCTGTGGCAGGCACATACGTATAGCGTAGGCTGTGATGTGCTGCGGGATGCAGAGCCTTGAAGCATGAAAAAAGTTGATTGAAATGAAAGCTATGATAATCACGCTTTCATCTAAACATCCTAGTGGGGCTTTGCAGGATGGCTGTGTGGCTGGATGGCTGTGTGCAGAAGGTCAAGAGTGGCTAATATTAGGACAGACTAAATGACACCTCTTAGACAACTGCCATTGTGTTTCAGAGACATGTCAGTGATGGCAGGCACAAAAAGCATATATTGGATATCAGGAATTCATCACTGTAGCAAGTGAAGACAAACAAATATTGGACAGAACCAAGCCATAAAAGCCATGCTCAGTCTCAGAAATTGTGCTTCAGTTATTCAGGAAAACCATCTAGTAGGGATTTCAAGGTAAATGCTCATCTCTTTTAAGTCAACAAAATTTTTCCTCTGTAAAAACAGACACTTCAAACTTATGACTCGAAGAAAAGACTGAAACAGGTTGAATCCTGAATCAAGTTTATATAAAAAGTTAAAAAACTTTGATAAAGCATGAGAGTTTTCTGATCACTATATTTATTGTTGTTGTTGCTTTAATTATTTTCATTTTTTCTTCAGTTTCCCAGGCAGCTTGTCTTGATTTTATGTCCAACTGAAACATCCGAAAAAAAAATAATATTAAAATGCAGTACATTTTAATAGTACAGGATATCTATGTTTAAAAATATTATCTGAATATGCAATGGCAAACAGGACTTTTTTATTGGCTTTTTAACTCCAAAGCAACCAATCTGTTTTAACAAATACAGAACAAAAAGAGTGAAGACAATCAGTACCTTTTGTTTGATAGGAACAAAGGAAATGTCAGGCCAAAGGATTAGTCTTTTCCAGAAAGTTATAAGCATCTGAAAAGAAGGTTTATAATGAATGTGCCTCTTCAACCAGAACAAGCACACAGTGACTGCAGAGCTATCATAATGCAACATACCGTTCCAGTGGGAAATAAACACACATCAAGAAATCTTATTATTTCTATGACTATGCTACAACATGAGTAATTTTAATGAGTATAACAGCAACTGCTTTCCTACAGTTACTCTGTGGGCATTCTTCTAATACAAAGTACAGTGGGATCCAAGCCCTTTCAAACTTCTTTGGGCATAGAAGACATATAAGTGGGAGATTCCCTTGAAATTTCTATAGCAATTCAGGTCACTTCTGCCATATCCCTTCAACCGTTCCACTAAGTGTTTACATGGAGCTACAATGGCTTCAGTTCTCTGCAATATATTTTGTGTTCTGTGTAAAGGGCACTGCTGTTTTATTCTCTTCATTTCTTCAGACACCAACAGTGACTCCAGGTCTCCATCCAGCAACATAAATCACATGTAATTCCATTAAGACTGTGGTTAGGACTGATGTTTTCAAGCCTAAAGTACCCAAATGTGCCCTTCTGAGTTAGTCCAACGAAGTTTCATGTCATTTCTTACTTGATGGGGACTACTAAAAACCCCAAGGACATTTGTGCTGGGGACCCTTTAGCTGTAACTTTCAGACAAGAAACTTCCAAAAAATGTCAAACTCATAAAACTGTAAATAGGCACAACCTGTCATTTCCCCATGTTTTGTAAGTTATACTTTGATCACTTCAAAAGTATTAGGAACAGATTATCAGTTGTAGTAAATCATTATAGTTCAGCTGTAGCCAAATAAATTTTTCTTTCTTATGTTCAAAATGATCTGACCCAGAAAAGTGTATAGTAGTTATTTCCCCATCTTTTCTAAGGAAGAAACTCTTTCCCCATATCTCATGAAATATTTTTTTTATATCTTCTAAAGAATCTTCCCTCATCATAGTGAGTAACCTGCTTCCTTGATCCTGATGATTTTATTCATTAACTTTTCTCATTTTAATATTTTTCTTGGTTTAATTAACTTTTTACGTATTCCCATTCTATGCTTTTCTAATATGAAAATTGTCATGTACTTGAATGTTGTGTGACTTAGAATGGCAACAGTTCCTTCTGTAGGTAAAAAAAATCAAGGAGTTCATGGTAAGATGTAAACTTGTCCAAAAGTACATATTCAAGATCTATTTCCATAATTCAGGAGATAAAGAAAAAAAAAAAAAAGTTCTGAATACACAGAAGATTCCTACTTAAAAGTAATCCATGAAGACAACTAGAGTGGGTTTTATGAGGATCAGAAATCAGGATCCTTCACAAACTCAAACAAGCCTGGCTTTCAATCCATGTCCTGAGACAGTCACGTCCTGCTTTTAGGCTTTCATGAATGAATCAGAAAGTGCAAGCAGGCTGCCACATTTTATCTCTGGACCTGCAGGATTGTTTCATCTTAGCAGAGCTTTAAAAGGGCCACAAGGTACAACCTGCCCCTATTTCCCAGCTGTAACCAATTGCTATCCCCATTTCCTTTATGACCACAAGTGTTGTTTGTGAATTACTTTTTTATGTATCTTTCATACACAATATCTGCATCCAATAGAAAATATTAGACTCCAAAAGTGAAATATGCTGGCAGTCCAGAAAAAAATACTCTGATAACAATATCACTTTAAAAGAAAAGAAAAATGATGAGTGTAAAAGGGATAGAAAAAAATCATGAAAATTGACTAGCTTTACTGCTCCAGAAAATTGGATTAGAGTAAGAAATTAAGGATCAAAAATAGGATTTGGGAAGAGGAGGGTCAAGATATTCTTATTTTGGTAATGAGACTTTAACTTCTCTTTGGGTATGTGTTCTGAAGTAAAATCCATAGAAAATTAAGCCAAGGAGCAGCAGCCTAGTTCACACAGCTCTCACAATTAAGACTAGTGACAAGTGACTCTAGAATACCTGCCACCATTTCAGCTACCGCAGAACATGTGGTACAACAAAGCCTTGAGAGGGTGGCTGGGATTATGGAGGATGTCACCCTTCTCAAATCACAGACACAGGAAGATAAATGAGAGCAGTACGTCTACAAAGCTACTGGCTCAGACTGAATATTCTTCCATGCTCCAAAGAGACTCTGAATTGACTGTGCTAGCAGGGTTCTTTCCTGCTCAGAAAGAAGTTAAACTAAACAGCATGACTCAGCTGAGAGATTGTGTAACCTGCATTTTTCCAGGTAATAAAATAAAATAATAATAATAAAAAGGCTGGATTAGTGCATTTGATACCTTGTGCAAGTATTGCCATGTGCTTTATAAAGTAATGAATTTGATGCTTGAATAGTCCACTGGCTCTGAAGCCAAATCATTGCTTGACTTATCTTCCACTCTTTTTAAAACTTGCCATGGGATCTTTAATTTCTGCATGGGCAACCAAACAAATCATTAATTTAATATTTCCTCTGAAGAACTTGACATCTTATAGTGCAGCACCTACCCCTACCACCCCCAACACCACCCCCAACACTGCACTGCACTATCTGCACTGGTGATAAGAACCATCAACTGAATCCAATGTGGTCTCATCCAGGAGTAAAAGTGACTAAGCTATGGTAGCTCTAGAAATAACAAAGTTTACTGGCTGCACCTCCACTATGTTAGTGCTAACACAAATTCTGTCTCTTCCAAACTTTCAGATAAAAAAGAATTTCAGATCAAAACATTTGTTGCTTATGACAGCTCAAAAGAACTTTGTAGCCACTGTCTGGGAGCTGATGGTTTTGAGCTCTTCCTCAATATTCAACACAACATTTTGATTTCTTTCATCTAGAGATTCCTGGATCCACTTTATCTGAGACCTACTAATACTTTTGGTTATATGTATTCAGCAGTTATTTGAATTCATTGAATAAAAGAGGAAATTTATAATCCTACTAATGGGAATGAAAGGGATTCTGATTTGCCCAGGAGAACTGGAAATGCATTTGTACTTTATCCTTGCATACCCTTTCAGAGAATCAAGATATTTTGTCGTATACTACTTTGAATCAGGTCTAGAGTAAGCTTCTTAAGTATAGAGTTCAGGGAGTCCATGAGAAATTGAACGATTTCTCAGTTCCAAGGGATTTTGCTCAGGAGCTGCACAGTAGGGATTTGGAGCAAACTTTCAGAGGTAATTAAGCAACTGGAAAGTAAGCAACTAAATATCCTTAAAACTTGCCTCATATACTGATGAAGAAAAAAAAAAAAAAATCTGTTCCTTTGCACTATTGTTTTTTTTAGCTCTGTAACCTCAAAAAACATTGAGTTTGGCAGTGACATATGGAAAGTATCTAGCACTTGGCAAGACCAGACCACAGATTTACCTAACCTGTGTTTTCCTACTGTTCTGTCTTAGGGCTCTCGCCAGCGAAGTGTCATGCTGAATGACACAAGAGACTGATGGCTGAGATCAGCCCTTCTCTTCTTTGTCCAGTAGTTGTTCTTTGTACATAAGTCACACAAAGACCTTGTGATTGTTAGGGATTCTGGGTTTTGATACAAGTATAATCTTCATGCAAAAGTAACAGAGGTGTCCAATGTTACCTTTCTCCAGGGTGTCTCTACATATTCCTCCTGGGGACATTGTTCCTACTATTTATTTATTTGTTTATTTATTTATGTTTGGTCAAAAAAGGTGAATTTTTCACTTCAGCAGGATATCTCTTAATATTGCATTGGCATAAAGTTTTCCTAGTGGTACATCTTAATGTCATCTACAGTACATCTCACAGAGGTCAAGATAGCTGTACATGATGAAATATGAACAAAGAAAAGGATTTCTTGCAAAACACTGAATAACTTTCAGTGCAACTAAGAAATAAGCATGATGGAAAAATCACAATAATCACTATGACTGCTGTTGTAGTGATAGCAGTAATAATGTGCCAAAAAGAAATAAAAGAGCCAAACTTGATTGAAGATAGATTTGTGTCCCTTTTTCCACAACTGTATCAATTATATATTTTGAAAACTTGGTAAACTCCAGGGGGCCCATTACAGAGTGTGGGAAGATTCAGAGGACAATTCCAGTCATTTTTTCCAAGACGTGCTAATTTTTGAAAGTATTTGAGTTAGCTGCCCGTTGAAACTTAAATGCTTCAAGATATTTATCCCTTACATTTTTATTTTTATTTTTTGGTCACTTTAATGAATCATACTACTCAATGCTACTTAGACTCTGACCATTTCCATATATCTTTTTTTTTTTTTTTCCACATCCTTTGCCCCAAACTGTATACAGTAATCAAAATAATACTTTACCAATACCAAAAGAAGGATTATCTCAGATGGCTTGCAATAGATACTCTTTCTTAAAATTTTCTTGCAGTTCTCCCTTTTTACAACATTAAGTGGAATTTAAGTTAATGAAATGCTCTTTCCAGAATCTCATTCCCCACTCCACATTTTGGCAGATAATTACTCCTAAGTATAGATAATTGTATCAGTCCTTAATGAATGGACTATAATTTTCCTCTAATTTGTCAAAAGCATTATGAATTTTGTCCCTGACTTCTGATGTGCCCGTAGATCTCCCTAATTTGATGTCCTCCAATTTATATGATCTATGCCATCACTCTGTATGCAAATAAAAATAGGGATCAGAATCAGGTTCAAGACAGATTTCTGCAGAAATCTATTTGGTAATTACTCTCCAAGTACAGGTCTTCATGAACTTTCTAACTTACCTTAGAAGACATGCAAGCCTGACTGCCTGAATTTCATATAAGACTCAGTTATCTATTTAATTCTCCTTTAAACAAAAATCTGTATCTTGTCATAGTCAGTTATAACTTGATTTCTCTACTTAACTTGTTCTTTACAAACACATGTGGGCCATTAGCCTTGTCTCTTATAACTTAAATGCTTATGAATCCAATCACAACTCTCAGAAATGTTGAACCAAGTGACTTCTCCAAGGTCAAAGAGTGAGTCAATTATTACCACAAAGATTAAATTTAGGGAAGTCCAGATGTTAATCTTGTTAATCACAGACCTTGCCTGTTTCAGGGTGCATATAAGAGAATACAGTAGAATAGAGTAGAATAGAGTGTAATGGAACAGAGTGGCTCAGTTGGAAGAAACCTACAAAGATCAACAAATCCAGCAGCCTGACCACTTCAGGGGTAACTAAAAGTTAAAGCATGTTATTGAGAGCATTGAAAAAATGCCTCTTGAACATAAAGCATCAAAGACCTCACTAGATAGCCTGTTTCAGTGTTTGACCACCCTCAGTGAAGAATCTTTTCCTGATGTCCTGTCTGAACCTCTCCTGACACAGCTTTGTACTGCTCCCTTGCATTCTGTCATCAGTTATCAGGGAGAAGAGACTGACACCTCACCCTCCACTTCCCCTCCTCACAACGTTGTAGAAAGCAATGAGGTCCTCTCTCAGCCTCCTTTTCTCCAACCTAGACAAACCAAGTATCCTCAGACTCTCCTCAAAGGAGAGTATCTGCTTTTTTAATAGTATCTGGTCAAGGACCTTTTCAAGGACAGCAAAGAGTTAATAAGAAAGGGAGGAAGTGCTGGAAACTAAACCTGGTCAGTTGTACTCATTGATAAGTAAAGCAACATCATATGAGAATGTTCCAGGAAAAACAACATGGACTTTGCAGCTGAATCAATTGTGAAACAGGGAAGTGGGGAGGGGCCTTGACAGGGAGGGTGCAGAAACTACAGATCTCTGTATACTCGTTGGAGGGTGTGCAGGGGAAGGGGGAGTGGGAAGAACAACGAGGGGGATAGGTAAAATAAATACATAAATAAAAATAATAATAATAAAAATAAAAGTATAAAAGGGCTTGTTGTATAAAAGGAGGCTGGTAGGTACATTTGTCTATCTGAGCCCTGTGCTTGATCACAAAAGACTGCCCTAACCTCACTAAATCTTTTCTTAGGTATCTCTCTGCATAGTCGCACTCTCTCCTGTGTATGAGTGCTGCAAGGACTATGTGCTAGCTACTGGCAAGACCAGTGAGTGTGTGAATTAAGGTTGGGGCCCAGGCTTGGAGTCAGGTTGGGGAGGGGCACCCTGGTCTATGGTGCCAGCTACTGGAGTGTGTGTGTCTTGGTGCCAGGCACTGATGGGATGGGTGTGTGTGAGAGGACTTGGTGCCAGCTACTGGAATCAGAATGGGAGCATAGGCCCATGGACTGTGGTGCCAGCTACTAGAGCGAGTTGGGCACTAACATCATATACTGGAGGAAGTGGGGTCTTTTACTCCCAGCCATGCTGTGGAACTGGTGTGTGTTCCCAAGCCAGCTCCTGGGGGTACCCACGTGAGTGAGGTGAGTGTAGGGCTCTGCACCGGCAGCTAGAGTAGGGCCACAGGTCACAGCCCATGTGCTTGGTGTTGACTCCTAGGGGAGGCCGAGTGTATTTCCCAACCTGGTGTGCATGGGTATCTGCTAGCAAACTTTAATCTGGAGTAGCTGGAAAGTTTGCAACCCATGAATTGGTAAGAGAGCCCAGGATCCAGATTTAAAATTAATGTTTTAATTTATTGACTTTCTAGATAAATGTCAAAATTTTGCTTTCCATGATCAGGAATCATGAACAACATGAAGAAAAACAATAATTAACAGAACGTCAGAGAAAGACTAGTCTTAACAAACATACAAACACAGTGAAATGGGTTTTGTTTGTCAAAAAAATATAATTATCAGGAATTTAATTTTGGTCAGGTCTAATAAGATTTAAAGCTTATACATTTTAGTTTTCTTCAACGTAAGAATTTAGGTTTGGTTGGAGTTTAGGCATAGAAATCAGATTCTTCTCTTTCTCTCTCTCTCTCTCTCTCTCTCTTTTTTTTTTTTTTTTTTTTTTTTTCCCAAGCCAGTTCTCTCATTTGCAGTAAAAAAGCAGATCTTTTCACTCCAGATGTTTAAATTTGCTGTGACTACAACAAACTGAAGTGCAGTTCTCAGAGTAACTGCCAGTACAGCACACATTTTTTTTGTTGTAAAATAGAGGAGAAAAAAGGAATGACTTGAGGCTGAGGTGAAAAGGGAAAAGTCAACAGCAGTAACCCATGCACTGTGGAAAGAATGCTAGTTTCATTTCAGTTGAGACATATTTTCTCCCAGGATGAAAGTGGCCTCAGTTCAACATTTGGCAGCTTTGGAGCAAATGTGACATTTCTTCTGCAGCTGCTTTATCTGTTCTTATTGCTGAAGCTCTAAATACTGAAGATATGTATGTATGGGACTATGCATTAGGAAAAGGAAAGAAGTGTCAGTAATTTGTTAATCAGAATTTCTTTGAAAAGCAATTTCTTATGCTTGTATTTGCTGCGGAGAGCTGGTTTTAAAATTTGTCTTTTATTCCAAGTTCCCTGGACTAACGTGGGCAAAAAGAGAGTGTTTCAGGGAACACTGATCTGCATTATGCCATTAGCAAGCATTTGCTTTCACATTGCATGAAATAACCTAGTTACTGTCTTAGAGAAAATGTGCAGTTACATTTTTACTTTGAAAGGAGAACCACATCAAAAAACATTCAAGAAAAAGGAGGAAAGACATGTTTTATTCCCAACCATTAGTAACTGTATATTTTTGTAGTGCAACAGGAAATATAAGTGATTATGACCAAACAAAAGCCTTTCAGTGCATTAGTTCTCATTTTTTTAATTGGCATATCAATACATCATACAGTTATTCATACACTCGAAGAGCTACTGCTAATAATATATGTTTCTATAAGCTAGAATCTTTTACTTATTGTGGATTTATATTTTAAACAGCAAACCCATATATGAGGAGAAAAAACAAATAAACACATGCTTTCTGATACACACATTACTTCCCGGTGGTAATTATTAGCTGTGGTATCAAGATAGGATTGTGATAGTAACTGCAAATTCATTTTAGAAGGTAAACAATTAGAAAGCAGGACGATGTGTCTATTTTCACAAGGTTATTGTGGCTGGACAGTTAGAAGTAATGGTAGAAAGAATCATAAACAAATAACCCATGTGCCTGGTGACAGGACGAGGGGGAATGGACTTAAGTTGCACCAGGGGAGTTTTAGGTTGGATCTTAGGAAGAAGTTCTTTACCAAAAGGGTTGTTAGACATTGGAACAGGCTGCCCAGGGAAGTGGTGGAGTCACCATCCCTGGAAGTCTTTAAAAGACGTTTAGATGTAGAGCTTAGGGATATGGTTTAGTGGGGACTGTTAGCGTTAGGTCAGAGGTTAGACTCGATGATCTTGAGGTCTCTTCCAACCTAGAAATTCTGTGATTCTGTGATTCTGTGAAACAAACAAAAAAAAACCACCAAGTATTATACAATATCAGAACTAGTTCACTTTCTGTTAAAATGCTCAGTCATTTATGGGGGTAGTTACTAAAATGTAAAGACATTGTTCTCAGCTGATGGAAGTCAATGGGATTACTGCAATTTACACTAGCTTAGTGTGTGGATCTATATATACAATTAAATACACCCTTCCTGAATAACAATAGTAATTTCACTGCAAACTCTGCAATGTGTAGCAATTAGAGCAAGAGACCATGACTCAAACCTCCTGAGATCTATTCTGAGCTGAGCTAGTCCTGCAGACGCCAACCTGTGCATGTGTGAGGATAGCTTTCAGAAATGCTGAACACCTACGACCCCAGCTGAAGTCAAAAGGAACTGAAAAGCAGGAATGCCTGTGGGAAAATCGGGTCTTAATTTCCTTACAGCTCTCTGCTGCCTGTAAACACAACCCCACCATTCTCTGCCTTCTGGGGTTCACTGTTTGTTTGCTTGTTTGGAGGGTTTTCCTGTCATTCATTCATTCAAATCTAATGGTTTATTCCAAGAAAACAACACCCCAAAAATGTGAAGAGGATGTACTGGAATTATTTTGTATAAGAACAATATTATTTGTGGAAAACAAAAACAAAAACAAAACAAAAAATAAAAGCAGATTTCACTGTAGCAAGAGAATAATTCACAGAATGTAATTATTGTGTTCTTGTAAAGAATGGTGAGAACTTATCAAATGCTCATATTTAATTATATTTTTTTCTCAGGTTCACATGTAAGTGCTATTTTGAAAATGTGATACTGTGATACAACATTGGCTTTCCTAGGACTGGTTTTAAGAGAGTCATTTTTTCTAAAAAGTGCCCATCAAAACAGTTCTGCAAAAATACAGGCCTGGATCAGCAGGAAAACCACTACATCTTGATGTCGAGATGCTGTGTTGATATGTCATGGGGTTTAAGTCTATATTTGTGCTTCATTCAGCCAACAGTAGACAACAAGCACTGATTTTCTTGAATAGTTATTATACATATTTTAAGCAGTCACAGAATGAAGTGCTACAGAAACAACTTTCCTTCTCTACCCTTGGGGGCTTGCAGTGCTGTATCCGGGTTAACAGCTATTGAATATCTGGTAGAGGGAGGAAGACACAGCATCTGGGAATTTTCAAGAAACTGTTTCAGAAATAATAAATAAATAAGGTCCCTACACATATTCCTAGACAAAATTTCTTCACTTAACTGTCCCCTAATAGCCCTACTATCCTTCCATGGAAAATCTTTTTAGTTTTCCAGATGATGAAGATTGTGCAAATGAGCCAAATTACACTGGCAGATTAATTATGCATTTTTTTTAGTATGTGAAAATCTAGCAAGACTGGGATTTTTATTTATTTATTTATTTATTTATTTATTTATGGGGGGAAGGGGGTATGCTAGAATTAACAGATCTGATTTCTATCCCAGGCTCTGCAGACGATTTATTTTCTGTCTGACTTGGCACACTTCTGTTTCTCAACTTATTCAGATTCTAAAGGGAAAATCCAAAGCCTCAGTGCTCTCAGAGATGCCTTGTGGGGCTTAGTGAACATCAGCAAAATGCTGGACATGCTAGAATAGTGTAAAAAAAGATCTTGCATGTTGCAGGAGATCCTCTCTAAACCCAGGTCTAGGTATCAGCCCAATGGAGGAAGCCAGTATGACAACACATCCAGTCAGTGCCATACTTTCAAAAGATAAACATCATAAAAATATGAACATGAAGTCCATCCCCCTTGATCATGGGTTACTAATTGTGAATGCCCAGAAGGAAGTCCTAGCTGCATATGTGTCTGGGATTTTTATAATTATTCTCACTAACATCACATTTCAGTTCAGCCTGTGTACAACCTTTTTATTTATCTTAATGCTTCTTGCTCCCTTCCCTCTTGTCACCCAGTCTGTATGTATAGCCAGGGTTGCCCCATCCCAGGTGCAGGACCTGGCATTTGCTTTTGTTAAACTGCATATGGCTGGTGATCACCCAGCTCTCCAATCTGTCCAGATGTCTCTGCAAGACCCTTCTACTCTCAGCTGAGTCCACAACTCCTCCAAGTTTGGTGTTGTTGGCAAATTTGCTCAAAACACCTTCTAGTCCTACATCCAAATCATTTATAAAGACATTGAAGAGGACTTGCCCTAAAACGGAGCCTTGAGGAACCCCACTAGTGACCATCCGCAAGCTGGATGTTGTCCCATTTACCACAACCCTTTGAGCCCTGCCCGTCAGCCAATTGTAATTGTAACACCCATCGTATGATGTTTTTGTTTAGTTGTATGTTGGACATTTTGTCCAGTAGGATCCTATGGGAAAACATGTCAAAAGCTTTGCTGAAGTACAAAAAGATCACATCAGCTGGTTTCCCTTCATTGACTAGATGGGTGATCTTATCATAAAAGGAAATCAAATTTGTTAGGCAGGACCTATCCCTCATAAACCCATGTTAGCCAATGACTCCATTGTCCCTCAGGTGTGCTTCAGTAACTTCGAGGATCATCTTCTCCATAATTTTACCAGGCACTGACATGAGACTGACAGGCCTGTAATTGCTAGGGCCTTCTTTCTTAACCTTCTTGAAAATTGGTACAATATTTGCCAGCTTCCAGTCTACTGGGACCTCTCCAGATTCCCAAGATCATTGAAAAATAATTGAGAGACGTCCCACGATGACATCAGCCAGCTCTTTATGCACCCTGGGATGAATCCCATCTGGACCCATGGACTTGTAAGGATCCAGGTGGAGCAGAAAATCCTGCACACATTCAGGGACTGCTGGGAGTTTGTCATTCCCACCATCATGGTCCTCCAGCTCAGGGCACCCTGGGTCCCAAAGACGATCATCAGTGTTGAAGACAGAGGTGAAGAAGGCATTAAACGTCTCTGCTTTGCCTATGTCATTGTCTGTGAGGAGACCTTCCCCATCAAGTAGCAGGCCTATGTTTTCTCTGGTTCTCTTTTTTCTGTTCACATATATAAAAAAACTTTTTTTTTATTGTCTCCCACAGGCTTGGCCAGCTTCAACTCTAGTTGGGCTTTGGCCACACAAATTTGACTTGCTGAGGCGATTGGCTCCAGGGCAGATGCGTTCTGCAATAGAGCAGGGGATCGGACAGGCAGGGCTAATTTTTCCAGCACCAAGCCCACTCGAGGGAGCCACCAGGACCCGGCAGCCCTCGTGAGGGAGGTGAACGAAGCAAGAAGGAGGTGTAGGCGGAACCAGCAGCGCCCCCTCCCCAGCCGTTCATAAGCTGCCCCTAGGGAGCGCGAGTGACCAGGAGCGCTGTGACCAGGATGGGCAAACAGGGTGTGGCACGTCAGAAGGGAGAGGCATGGCAGTTAGCATGGCAGTTCGCACAGGAAGGGCAGAGCGTTCCCCCTCGCCCATACAAACACCTCCACTGATGGCGGTCTACTGTTAGCTCAGCTGCAATGGTGTACACCAGGCACAGTGTGCTCTCCAGGAAGTCTGTACACACCCAGACCGACTGCCTGCTCAAAACTGCAGCAGTTCAGGTCTCTGGGTGCAGGGAGTGCCTGAGCCTGTTGCTATCACCTGCGGGGGGCAAAGAAACTGTGTGTGTGAGGTGCAAGCAGGTGGATGACCTGGCCCGCCTCGTGGCAGAACTCAAGGAGGAGGTCGAGAGGTTGAGGGATATCAGAGAGTGTGAGCGCGAGATAGACTTGTGGAGTGACTCCCTGCGCGGCCTGAAAAACAGGCTCTGGGGTGAGACACCCCAAATGGGGGTGGACCCCCTGCCCTGTTGCTGTCGGGCAGAGGCAGGGGACCTAGGAGTTGAGGAGGAATGGAAACAGGTCCCTGCTCGACATCACAGGCAATGCCCTCCCCCACTGGCCCCACCTTCGCAGGTGCCCTTACACAACAGGTTTGAGGCTCTGGAGCTTGAGAGACCGGTAGGTGAGGATGAGGTAGAAAGTCTACCCAGGAGGATGCCTAAGGCGAGGAAGTCGACTCCACGCCCCAGGACTGCCTCCACCAGGACAGAAAGAAGGGTGATTGTTGCGGGTGACTCCCTTCTCAGGGGAACAGAGGGACCTATTTGTCGGCCTGACCCTACCCGTAGAGAAGTCAACTGACTCCCTGGGGCCAAGGTCTGGGATGTTGCCAGGATGCTTCCCAACCTGGTTCACCCCTCTGACTATTATCCTCTTTTAATAGTACAGGCTGGCAGTGATGACATTGAAGAGAGAAGCCTGAAGACCATCAAACGGGACTTTAGGGGACTGGGATGGTTAGTGGATGGAGTGGGAGTACAGGTGGTGTTTTTGTCCATTCCTGTGGTAGCAGGGAGGGGTACAGAGAGGACATGGAAAGCCCACCTGATAAACACATGGCTCAGTGGCTTTTGCCAACACAGATTTTTTTTTTTTGACCATGGGGCGCTTTACTTGGCACCTGACCTGATGGCTGCTGACGGGTCCCTATCTCTAAGAGGAAAACGGATCCTGGGCCAGGAGCTGGCGGGGCTCATTGGGAGGGCTTTAAACTAGGTGAGAAGGGGAATGGGGCTGAAACAAGGCTTGTTAGAGCTGTGCCTGGGGGAACAATTTCAAGGCTGGGAGAGAAGGCAATGGGCCAACTGAAGTGCATCTACACTAACGCACGCAGCATGGGTAACAAACAGGAGGAGCTGGAAGCCATCATGCAGCAGGCAGGCTACGACTTGGTTGCCATTACAGAAACGTGGTAGGACCACTCTCATGACTGGAGTGCTGCAATGTCTGGCTATAGGCTCTTCAGAAGGGACAGGCAGCATGGAAGTGGTGGTGGTGTGGCTCATCACAGAGAGTTTTGATGTCGCGGAACTTGAGGCTGGGAATGATAAGGTTGAGTCCCTATGGGTTAGGATCAGTGGGAAGGGCAACAAGGGAAGCATCCTGGTGGGGGTCTGTTATAGACCGCCAAACGAGGATGAGGAGACTGATGAGGAATTCTACAGGCAGCTGGCAGAAGTTGCAAAATCGTCAGCGCTTGTTCTTGTGGGGACTTCAACTTCCCAGATATATCCTGGAAGCACAACACAGCCCAGAGAAAGCAGTCTAGGAGGTTTCTGGAGAGTGTGGAAGACAGTTTCCTGACACAGATTAGTGAGCCTACCAGGGGAGGTGCCCCGCTGGACCTTCTGTTCACAAACAGAGAAGGACTGGTGGGAGATGTGGTGGTTGGAAACTGTCTTGGGCAGAGTGATCATGAAATGGTAGAGTTCTCCATTCTTGGAGAAGCCAGGAAAGGGACCAGTAAAACCGCTGTATTGGACTTCCGGAGGGCCGACTTTGAACTGTTCAGGACACTGGTTGATAGAGTCCCTTGGGAGGCGGTTCTGAAGGGCAGAGGAGTCCAGGAAGGCTGGGTGCTCTTCCAGAAGGAAATCGTAATGACGCAGGAACGGTCTGTCCTCATGTGCTCAAAGACGAGCCAGAGGGGAAGAGGACTGGCCTGGATGAACAGAGAATTGTGGCTTGAGCTTAGCAGGAAAAAGAGGGTTTACAATCTTTGGAAAAGAGGGTGGGCCACTTGGGAGGACTATAAGGATGTTGCGAGGCAGTGCCAGGACAAAATTAGAAAGGCCAAAGCTCATCTGGAGCTCAATCTGGCTACTACCATCAAAGACAACAAAAAATGTTTTTACAAATACATTAATGCAAAACAGAGGACTAAGGAGAATCTCCAGCCTTTACTGGATGCAGGGGGGAACTTAGTTAGGAAAGATGAGGAAAAGGTGGAGGTGCTTAATGCTTTCTTTGCCTCAGTCTTTAGCGGCAAAACCAGTTGCTCTCTGGATACCCAGTACCCTGAACTGGTGGAAGGGGATGGGGAGCAGAATGTGGCCCTTACTATCCATGAGGAAATGGTTGGCGTTCTGCTACGGCACTGGGATGTACGCAAGTCGATGGGGCCAGATGGGATCCACCCAAGGGTACTGAGAGAACTGGCAGAGGAGTTGGCCAAGCCACTTACCATCATTTATCAACAGTCCTGGCTATCGGGGGAGGTCCCAGTCAACTGGTGGCTAGTAAATGTGACGCCCATCTACGAGAAGGGCCGGAGGGCAGACCCGGGGAACTATAGGCCTGTCAGTTTGACCTCAGTGCCAGGGAAACTCATGGAGCAAATTATCTTCAGTGTCATCACGCGGCACTTGCAGGGCAAGCAGGTGATCAGGCCCAGTCAGCATGGGTTTATGAAAGGCAGGTCCTGCTTGACAAACCTGATCTCCTTCTATGACAAAGTGATGTGCTTGGTGGATGAGGAAAAGGCTGTGGATGTGGTCTACCTTGACTTCAGTATGGCTTTTGACACCATTTCCCATAGCATTCTCCTTGAGAAACTGGCTGCTCTTGGCTTGGACTGGCGTATGCTTTGTTGGGTTAGAAACTAGCTGGAAAGCCGGGCCCAAAGAGTCGTGGTGAATGGAGTCAAATCCGGCTGGAGGTCAGTCACTAGTGGTGTTCCCCGGGGCTTGGTACTGGGGCCAGTCCTCTTTAATATCTTTATCGATGACCTGGATGAAGGGATAGAGTGCACCCTCAGTAAGTTCACAGACAACACCAAGTAAGGTGTGTGTGTTGATCTGCTCCAGGGTAGAAAGGCTCTGCAGGAGGATCTGGATAGGCTGGACCAATGGGCTGAGGCCAACTGTATGAAGTTCAACAAGGCCAAGTACTGGGTCCTGCACCTGGGGTGCAACAACCCCAAGCAGAGCTATAGGCTAGGAGATGAGCGGTTAGAAAGCTGCCTGGCGGAGAAGGACCTGGGAGTGATGGTGGATAGTCAGCTGAATATGAGCCAGCAGTGTGCTCAAGTGGCCAAGAAGGCCAACGGCATCCTGGTTTGCATAAGAAGCAGTGTGGCCAGAAGGTCTAGGGAAGTGATTGTCTCCCTGTACTTGGCTCTGGTGAGGCTGCACCTCAAGTACTGCGTTCAGTTTTGACTACCTGTAGGCAGGTCAATGTTGGGATTGATTTCAATAGTTCTATTTACAAGTATAAAGTCAAGCACCTATACAGCTTGTTCAGTCCTTTATGCTATATCCAGCTTTACCATTTTCTCTACCCAATTTATTAAATGACTAGATTTCTGTCAGAGACACAGTTTTGCTTTTTATCTAGGTTGTTTCAGTTTCTAATTAAGGGAAGAATCATTTTTTTTTTTTTTTTTTTTTTTTTTTTTACCTCAGCCATGCAGGTTGCACACCATGAACAGCTCTGTAATAACAGCCACACTTCAGTACCTTTCTGGTCAGGAGAGATGCCCCAGTTGCATTTAGTGAGATTGAGAAAAATGCACAAAGGTACCAATAAGTTCAACAACCAAAAGAGTGGAGCTGCAAGAATAAATGTAGATCTTGGCACAAGGGCACATGCATCAGTCCCTCATAATTTTTTTTTTTTTTAACAGTTAGAAACCACTTAATATGTGCACAACTATTGCTCTGAATAGCAGCAATAGCTAAAACAGTGCTCACAAGTACTCTCTCTCTCATGAGTGATATCTTTCACTTATTTGCCAGTGGCTTTTATCATGGTTCTCCAAGATATACAAGATCCACTTTGGGTAACAGCAGCAACACTTTGCCCTCCAGCACAGAAAGTCTCAGCTTTTCTCAGCTCCCTGCAGCCCCCACCAGCAGCCCAAGCAAACAGCATTAATGAGCCAGGAAAGTGTAGGAAGGTGACCGTACCTGTCTGCAAATCCCACCAGTAATCACCTCTTGGAACCGAAGAACAGCAGCTGGCAGAGGGGAAAATCTCCTGAGCTAGTCACGGTCTAAAGGACATAGCTGAGTGATGAAAGGAACAAAGTCATTGAAGGGATTTGCTCCATGCAGTGGTTAGGCAGTTCAGCTGCTGATCATTGTATTGGAAACAGATGTCATAATATTACGTTCACTTCAAGAGAACATAATGATTAAAACATTTTCAGTAATTAGGAGATTTAGCTAGAGGCAATAAACCAGGTGATCTGCACTGCAATTAGGACTGTAAAAGGTAGTGTTCTCCTTTACTCTTTTTTTTTTTTTTTTTTTTTTTTTTTTTTTTTTTTTTATGCAAAGCAGTGTTCAGAAATGACTCAGTCCTTCCTTTTCACTATTAATCAGTCTACAAATGAAATAACCTTCTGGGATAGGTGGGTGCTGGACCTGGCAAGGAGAGATGTATATAGGTGCTATTTTCAAAACTTAAAGGAAATGGGCCAAAGCATCCTCGGATGATTTAAATCAGAGGTTTGTTGTTTTGTTGCTGTTGTTCTTTTACTTATTTTTGGTGAAGTTTATAAAGCATTACCTACATTCCCCAGCTAAGGATTTGTCTCACTATATGCAAGCTGAAAGTGAAATGTTTCTGGGTTAGAATAGGCACATACAATGTCTTTACAGAGATGCAGATGACTGCACAAGGTGAGGAGTAGTGAAGAATAAACCCTTAGTTAAAAGGATGTTTGGAAGTACTGCTTAAATATGGCTTATCTGTCCATACTTACAGATTAAACAGAGTGCAAAATAATTTTACTGTAGTCATGTTTTTACTTGTTTTAAACATAGCTCAAAACCAAATTTTAAAGCCCACAGAAAGCACAGACTTTTGGAATCTGACAAACAACAGGATTTAACTCAAAATCTCTTCCAAACCTCATTTTTTAACCCCCCACTCTCAGAGCAATAGGAGTACTATTGATTATAAAAAGTTATAAAAAAGAATATATATATTAAAAAAATGTTTGTTTATGTTGAATTATAGACTCTCCCTGGAAATTAAGCCTCAAGGAAAACTCAAATAGATGTTTTAGATTATGAAAAGAACTTCACAGAAGAAGACATATTAAGTCATGAAGTCATCAACCTCTCTCTCTTCACAGAAATATTCTAGAGAATGTTCCTAATGGTGTGGCTGTAATATATCTTAGATGGATCCAAAACAGTTCAAAAATTGTTATTAATGTCAGAACTATCAGAACTGAATTACAGCCAAACTAGGAAGACTTACTACTTGGGAACTGAAAGGATAAATTCCACTTTTGTAAATTGCATAACAGAATGGACAAGGCGCATATGAACATGAGGGTGAATGGCAAGCTGTGAGAGGTTCCCAACCCCTGAAAGGATAGAATTCAAATTCAAAATTATCTTGAGATATTAGTTTAAACTTAGTACAGTTTAAGAAACAAAGAAAGAACAACGCAAGTTTTAAATATTCAAAAATCACTAAAGCACAAGTAGAAATGAGAAATGCCTGACCACACAGAAAACAATCAAACAAAACAATAATAACAGCAAAATCATGGCTTATAATGATCCCAAACAGAGTCCAAAAAAAAAAAATAAATAAAAAATTATGTCATGATAGAGAAAATAAACATCGTTTTGAAATGCATAAGTAAAAAAAATATGTTGGACCCGTACCAGTAGTAAAGAGACTTCAGGTAAAATATGACGTCCTGTTCTAGGACAGCATTTCAGGAAAACTGTAGGCAAACTAGAGAGACTCCTGAGGCCGTCAACAAATCTCATGAGCAGTTCAGGAGCCATAGCCTGGGGGCGAGGGGGGAGGGCAGAGAAGATCAGGTGTGTTTGACTCAGGAAACAGAATTCTGCAGCTGGAGGTAATGAAAAAATTCATTAAATCCATAAAGCTTACTCTAAAGTTGGCTATGATTGATTTGTTCCCTGTTTTCACTTGAAAACATATTTGTTATGGAGAAGAAAACCTGGAAGCAAACCCTTGCTGAAAATTTATTTTTTCACTTGAATGCTTATGGCTCTGAAAAGCTGAGTTAGAGCTGTTTGGGAATCAGGGAAACATTCTTAAAGTTTTCAATTTACTTTCACCTTTATTTTTTCTCTTATTCCAGTGATGATTTTCACTAAAAAATCGAAATAAGAAATAAAAATTCACCATCACCACCCAAACTATCTATATTACGGCTATGTCACAGTAAAATCAGACAACATTTTATTGCCTGAAAATTTAGAAATAATAATCAGAAGTCAAACTTTTCATCAGTTAAAAGACTTTACAGTGTTGTCCAGATGTAGTGGTCACACTAAAAATTATAATTCCCCTTATGCCTCATTGAAGAAGATAAAAATTTAAATTGTTAGGGTAGTGGGATCATAAAGAAATCCAACCTTTGCCCCTAGGTTTTAAAAAATAAATGAGTTAAACAGTTCATTTCTATTATTATCTACTCTAAGTAGCCAAAGACAAACTTCAAATGAACTTTTTATCAGTGGAAAATCCATTTACAACTTACTTTGATTTCTGTTCCATTTCCACATGAGGACAAAAAAACAATGAACTACAGCTGCATCATCAAATCAAATATTTGTGGGAGTACCTGTAATGAATTACCACATATTAGGAGATATGCCATTTTTTTCCAGTTGGGCCTTACCACAAGCATCAGGCTTTTCAGACTTTCAAATATGGTTATATAAGAAAGAGAAATCTATTTTTCTGGCTCATTCTTCAAATATCTCAAGTCACACGCAGGTTTGGGGAAGGTGAACTTTAATCTTCCATCCCATTTAGGCAAGTAATGGAGCCTTTGCTCTGCTACCTTCCCCACACTAAACAATACAAAGGCTTGTTTGTGTAACTACAAATGAGGGTGGTGTGGGTGTGGTGCAGGATTGCATCCTCCTACCAGCAGTAGACTGGGCAGGATCTGCAGAAAGGAAACTTGTTTTGAACTTCAAACTATAGAACTCCACTTTTTTTTTTTTTTTTTTTTTTTTCCTGTTAGATGGAAGGGACCATATTCTTCTGTTTTGTTACATCCTCTAGAAGAAAGAGAATAGCTTCTCAGGGGAAAAATAAAAAATCAAGCAAATTGTATTTTCCAATGAAAATAGCTTTTTTTTTAAAAAAAAAAATAAAATAAAAAATACCCTATAAACATTAGCTAATTAGCCACAGCATGTATCTTGAAGATCAGCAAGTACTGTCAGCTCTATTTAAGAGACAGTAAAAACATGAAATAAGTTCCTTGTTGAAATCTACATAGAGAATATGTGGAAGAATCAACATTACATCTGAAGATTTCACTGTCTTTTGAGTAATTCACTAGGCAGCAGGGCTCCTTCAAAGTAAGAGCATGTGTAACACTAGTGAAAGCATTTAAACTCAGTATTCAGTACAGTATTCTGCTATAGAAAATCTATAACTGGAGTACTAATGCTGGCATCACTGAAAATTATAATCCCCTCTGCATAGAAAAGCAGGATATAAGAGTGGAGATCCTAGAGGAGAGAAAGAGCATGGGGAGAGAAAAAGCATGGGGAACTCCAGCACTTTGTCTTCTGGATTTAAGCAAAGCAAGTGACATTTCCTGGGAGTGCTTTCCAAAAGCTTACAATTGGCACATTGTGTGAGAAATCATTGTTACATAGGTGGCAAAGAGAAGCTCTCCCACATCCTATTGTGCACAGATGATGTGGCAGTATTTGAACAAATTATTTATAGACTGCAAGATACACCCAGAGCTTTCTCCAGCATCTGGGCTGAATTCCAGTTCTGTCTTGATGGTTAAGAAAAATTATCTCTGACAGCCCCTGAACTACAGTGTGAGAACAAATAAGCAGGGATCAGTGAGTGCATACAAGAAATACCCCTTGCACAACATCTTCCGGTTTGCATAAGCACCTGCAAATATAGAGAAAGGTGGTGATCAAAAATTTCCCTTTTGTGTTCACTTGGAGTAACGTTGTTGTGTGCTTGAGAGCAAGGAGACACTAAATAGAATCTTTCCTGATGCTTTACACAAAATCACCAGTACTGTGAAGAACTTGGTATTTTTTTCAAAGGTTTTATTAAAAATGCCATTTCTGTTCAGCTACAAATTCTGAAAAGTGACTTTTTTCAGCTAACAATCCTAGACAATTATCCTGTCAGGACCATGTGAGAAACACTCCGTAGCCAATAACTTAGGCTCAGGCGAGGATCTCAGTGAAGTAGTAATTTATTCGCGATTGCAATGGCGAGCGCCCCACAAGCAGGAGAGAGCACATCTACTAGTTCCAAAACACAGTTTATATACCTTTTGATGGCAGGACCCTCCCCTGTTTCCCCACTGAGTGGGTAGTCCAGATTCACAATCTATCTGATGCTTCACAAACAATGCATGGCCTTCAGTCGCCGTCCTGTTAAATTTCAAATTTCTTTTGACATTTTTACTGCTTGAAGTGGTAATGTTTCTTCACTTATCTGACTTGACTTGACACCATGATTTTCACCTAATTGTCCTAAGGAGTCTGATTGTCTGCATTTTACAAGGTCGCCTGCTAAACTTTCTTATCACTGTAAGCATATCTCAGTACCACATTCCCTCCTCCTAAACAATGTAACTCTGCAAAAACAACATTTCTATTCCCACAACCAGAACCAAATATGGAAAGCAAGTAGCTTCACAACAGCTTCTTGGGAAGATTTCTGAAGAGAATAAATACAAGAACCTGTTGGCTTCAGGCTCCTCAGGTACCAGAGGAGGAGCCAGTGGAGTCCTAAAGAGAAACATTTAAATGAATACATCTAAAAAAGAGTATGTACTATTATTTCCAACCATATTGAGTTTTAAAAAACGTTTAGTGAAACTGTATTTATTTGCTTTGCTTAGTAGTCAACTCTTGAGTAGAAAATAGTCAGTGCAGTGTCACAGAAGTGTGGGGTCCTTTTAAAAAAACTTCCTTTACAGGTTTCTCTGAAGCTAATTGGATACTGGAGTCACCTGATTTCTTGTAGATGTTTGTTTTCTAGAAGGTTACCTCTAGCAGAAAAGGCTTTAATCTTAACCCTGAAATAAATAGTTTTAGCAAAGATATGCTGGCATTTCCTGATGGTGTGGTTTAGTGATTTATTTTTTTGTTTGTTTGTTTGTTTATTTTTGTTTTTGGACAGAAAACACTGATTTGATTCAATTAAAATTCTATGTAGGAATGTACCTATTTCAATGAAAGTGTCCTCAGGAAAGAATTGTTTTGGTGGAAGATAATATTTCTAGAAAAAATCAGAGAGACTCAAGATATAATTGCCAACAGTGTACTACATAGACTGTTCACTTGAGTTTTGATGATTCTGTTTCAAGATCTGCAATTCTCCTACCTCCAAGGAACTGATAAATCACAAGGCTACAGAGTGTCCATTTCTTTCTTTCTTGTTAAAGCAGATACATTTTAATGAACGATTAAACATTCATTTGTTTGGAGAAAGACTGATTTTTTATCAGAGTGAAGGGGGCACTCACTCAACTGAGCTACTGGAGATCTGTTTTAATGAACTTGGTCTGTCTGATTCACAGCAGTGAATAGAAGTTTTTTCTTTTTTATTTCACAAAATTTATTCAATGCAGGGGAAAAAAAAAAAAGAAAGAGAAAAAAAGAGAAAAAGAGGGAAAAGGGGAAAGAGAAAGAAAGAGAAATAGGGAGAGAAAGGGAGGGAGGGAGGAAGGAAGGAAGGAAGGAAGGAAGGGAGGAAGGAAGGAAGGGAGGAAGGAAGGAAGGAAGGAAGGAAGGAAGTCAAATATTCTACGTGTTGCTGCAAGTCAAGTGGTCTCTTCATCCTTTGTGTGTGTTTGTATTGCCCCTGCAGCACCAGCTCTGGGAGCTGCACTCAAGGGGCGGTGTGTGGCTACCTACCCTGATGTACCTTGCAGCAGATGGTGGTGGCTTCTTTTTGAATTCCAGCTTTCTTTGATCTTCTCATGCTGAAAAGCCTTGCTAGCCTTCTGTCTGTGAACACACCACTGACTGGACATCACTGAGGAATGGCGTCCATGCAGCTTAATGAATACTAAAGGTGGGAACTGTTAATGAAGCCCTAGTAATGACATAACAGTGTTAGTCGAGTGTCCCCCATATAAGAAAAACAGACAGAGAGTTGCTCCTTCATGACTGCACAATTTAATTTAGTTCCTGAGCAGAGCTGGATATTTTTATTTTTTGGATCATCTCTGGACTTCTAGGAGATAAAGAACATTCCTGCATTTTCTTCTTCAATTAGGTAACTTTCACCATTTCTAGTATCAAATGCTAAGGTCTGACATCCAAAGGGAATAAGAAGTGCCACAAAATCATAGCAGCAGCTGTCAGTTATGAGATCAAAAGGTAAAGTATATATGGATATCAGTTTTGCTGACTACAGGAACTTTATGCCATGTTAAGGCTTCCTTGAAGTTAATAAGGGCAAGTGAATAAGCTCTAATGGCTGTGCCTAAATAATGACATGAAGTGTTTTACATCCACTATGAAATGTCTGCATAGCATTCTCTCTTCTTCCTGCAGTCATTTAAAAGATGTCTTGCTATGCCATATTATCAGAAAGCAGAATTGCAAAAAGGCATTGCAAAAAAGTTTTTGTTTCTTTGTTCAGTACATTCAGTACTTGATGTAACACCAGTCACTGCCTGAAAACTTTGTCTCTGCAAGATGCATTAGTGCAATATAAGCTTGCTATCTGACTGCCTTGCCAGTCAGCATGATTGGTGCAGTCTATAGTCATGTCTTAACTGTGAAGGGAGAAAATATGGGAAGCCATGTGCAAGAGGGGTCATCTAAGAGTGGAAGCCAGACCTCTCTTTTCTGATGGAGTGTCACTCTGGAACAACCTTTACCCTTCATAAATACACTAATTTGGTGTCTAAGATGCACAGTGATGAGATTGTTATTGCCTCCTTTGCTGGATGTAGGAGACAGGAAAAGCAGGAGAACCTGCTAGTAGTTCAGTGAAAAGTCCAAATTCATTGTAATAATCTCTGAAAAGAAAAGTCAACCATCAATATAGTAATGCAGTAACACTGGAGTTGCCCAGGTGTGGTAGTGGAGGAAAGATATACATGCACAAACAAGGAGAACATGAATCAAAGTACAAAAGTTGCTGTTCATTCCCATGTACCCAAATCTAGTGATAGCCCAGAACCACTGGCACCTGGAGGTATAAACACAGGGGATACTTTGTTCTTGCTTCTCACAGACAGAATCTAGGAAGCTCACAGAGTACCAGTCATATAGAAACCTCACTCTTGCCCTAGTTACAAAATCAGCAAGAGTTTTGAATGTTACCCCCACATCTCAAAGAAAAAGCTTTGGAACCTGTGATTCAGAGTATCATTATTTATGATACATAAATATGTTTCCTACTATTTTTCTCTGTGTAGCATAAGTATTGACATTGAACATTGACTTTAACAGTTATTTACTAATTCAAATGTAAAACGTATTTTGGTATTACTCTGAGTTTTGAGTGGATGTGGAAGCTCTAACAAAATCAGATACAACCTTTAAGATACTCTGGACCTTTGGAGCCAGTCTGGCATGAGATCTGTGCTGCATCCCAGGGCTGGTCCTGATTGTCAGTGCTTTTCCTCTCCAGTACTGATTAATGTCTTTTACTTTAAACTTTTTATTTGTTTCTTTGTTTGTGTTTTTTGTTTGTTTGTTTGTTTTAAAATGATGTGTTTACTCCAAGGACAAGAAGACTGTACCTTCTTTTTGATTTTTTACTTTTTTATTAAAAGTTTACATAATTTCCTTAATCTATAGAATTATGCATGTATTACACAGTTACAAACCTATATTATTTCACTTTTTTTAGCAGAGAGGCATTAATGGCAATGTCAAGTTTTACCAGAGTATGTGCTTATGCGGGTTTAATAGATGTCAGGTCCAGGAAAGCACATCACAATCTGCAAGTCTGACCTCCTCCTAACACAAGCTATTGGATTGCCCTTTATTAATTCCCTTTTCATGTCCACGAATTCTCCTTGAACTAGAATACCTCTTTGAGGAAAACAAACAAGAAAACAAATAATCTAATACACATTTTCAATGATGCCAAATGTATTGCCTGCATCAAAAAAAAAAAAAAAAAAAAAAAAAAAAAAAGTCCTGCTTTTGCAAACAATGCAGCATAAGATAAAAATATCTTACACAACATAAGAAAAATAAAAAAAAAAAAAAGAATAAGAATCCCAAATTGCTAATATAACCAACTTACTTGTAGCTTGTTTTTGGTGAGCTAAATAGATTAAGTTCTGAAGACATGCTTCTAATGCTTCTAACTGATTCATCTTCTCATTAATATTCTCTAAACCCTCCACAGCTTCTGAAATTCCCTTTTTAAACTGTGGGACATAAACAGATATCATACACCAATAGCAGACACATCGGTGCCAATTACAAGAAAGAACGTAAATTCACCTGTTCAGGACTTCCCCAATTGCACATCTCAAAATGATGGCAACCATTTTGACCACTATTGTTATACTGGAAACAGATGAACAGAAAATTCTTCATAATAAAACTCAATTCCTTATGAATGTTTCATATGATAAGATCTATTTAGCAATGATGAATTGAAGCTTCCTGTTATGAAAGATATCATAGAATCATATAATAAAATTGTTGAGGTAGGAAAAGACCTCCAAAATCATCTGGTCCAGACATACCTCTACCCACTAGTATCACCCACTAAACCATGTCCTTAAACACCACATCCAACCTTTCCTTAAACACCCCTGGGGTGGTGACTCCACCACCTTCCTGGGCAGCCTATTCTAACTCCAGATGACATTTCTGAGAAGAAATGTCTCGTAATTTCTAACCTAAACCTCCCCTAGCACAACTTGAGGCCATTTCCTCTAGTCCTATTGCTAGTTATCAGTGAGAAGAGGCTGGCCCCCTTTTTTCTTTTCAACTATCCCCCTTTCGGGTAGTTGTAGAGATCAATAAGGTCTCCCCTGAACCTTTAGTCTTCTCCAGACTAAACCACCCAAATTTCCATCACTGCTCCTCATAGGACTTTTGTTCCAGGCCTTTCACTAGCTTTGTACCCCTTCTCTGGACACACTGCAGAGCCTCGATGCCCTTCTTTTACTGAGAGGCCTCAAACTGAACACAGTTCTTGAGGTGCAGCCTCACCAGAGCAGAGTACAAGGGAACTCCTGGCTACACTTCCTGATACAAAACAGGATTCCATTGGCCTTCTTGGCCACCTGGGCACACTGCCAGCTCATGTTCAGGCAAGCATCGACAAACACCCCAGATCCTTTTCTTCTGCACAGCTTGAAATTACTTCAAAATATTCTAACAGATTTTGCTTCTTCTCATTTTTTTGCCACCTCATAGTGAACATCTCATCTTAATATTTTCTATAGTCAACTATATTTAGTCATTGTTTTATTTATCATTCATCTCTCACCTGAAAATTTTATTAATATGAGTTAAGGATATCTTTCAAGATTATGTCAGAAGACTTAAATACAAGAAAAAAATGTTAAATACACTAAGCAAAGAGCCAAATCCTACAGGATTGGAGTACAAACACAGCAGCTGGGAAACAATTTCTCTTTCTAAAAATATTTTGAAAAAATTATTTAAGCAGTTTTTGATTCATTTACAGTTTAGCATGTTGGTTTTATACTATTTCAATTGATTAATCAAAGAGTTTTATCAAGAAGTTTTTAATCAAGAATTCTGATTTATTTATTTATTTATTTATTTTTATTTACCCCTTTTCAAAAATTTTTAAACAGCATCTTTCTCTGAGAGACTGATTTGAAAAAAATATATGTTCATTGAATGAAAAATCAACAGATGTTAGCAACTGAGATTATGTTTCACCTCCTACTGCTGGTGATCTGTGGCAATTTTGAAAGAAACAGTAGTTCTTTTACAGTTCTTTTGGGGTCATTTTTTTTTTTTTGTTCACATACTAAAATGGATATTTCTGTCTTGCAAGGAATAAATGGAATAAATATTTTCATCCTCCATCAATTAAGTCAATAAATTGTGTGCACAAGGATATTCATTTTTCAGATAACAAGAAACCTTCTGTCTGTTTTTTTTTTTTTTTTTTTTTTTTTTTCCCAAACAAGTCAAACTTAAACAATTCTCTTAGCAATGTCAGCATCACAGTTCTGTTTCATTACATCTTGCATGAATTTGGAGATTTAATCAATGGAATCATATTGATTTAATGATTTTATATATATATATTAATGTGGTTATTATATTACTTCACTTTTAATTAGCTTAGTGTTATTCAGAAATTAATATGGAGGATTAAGTCTATATTTGATTGCTCACTCTTTATAGTAGAGTACATTAAAAGATAGACTGATCACATTTGTCAAATCCAGTTGAAGAAAGATTCAGGAACTCTGTGAGCTCATGTAATCTTGTGTAAGTAACCTCCAGATCAAGTGAGGATTCATATAATCTGGAGCAAGGAATCTGCAAGTCACAGAAGTCTCTTTGCAGATGATTCTTCACAACAGGCACTGTGAGCAGATCACCTAATGCTGAGGTCATGGCTTTAAGGGCAATGGCAAATATTGGGTATGAACCGGTGAAATTTCCAGACCTTGCTCGTATTCACTTGGATGCTAGTGATGTTCTTGTTGCAAATAACTGCTCTGTCAAGTAATTTTGGACAGTGAAAATTCCAACCCAGAAGCAGGATCTGAAGCACTAATGATTCTTGGAATATTACCCTGCCTTCATACTGTATGTTTGTGGATGCACAGATCTAGTGTCATCAACTCTTCCAACCACCCTGTGGCATTGGAAAGCTGTAATACTGTCATCATACACCCACAGAATAAGGGGCAGCCAAATAAATGTATGCTCTGCTCTGTTTTATTGCTTATGTAAAGCAGCCCTGATAGCAAAATGGGAAAGAAACTCTATTTGCTCCACTGTCTAATCAGGAAACTGCTCTTTTAATGAATGTATTGTTCAGCTCAGAGTACTTCTATTGAATTGCATTTCCTAGCCCCAGTAACACTGTCTCTCATCATGTAAATCAAATGGTGTTTTCCTTAGCTTCTGACAGTTATAAAATACCGCTGCTTGTCAAATGCAAAGACAAATTACCTTGTCTTGCTTCTGGTCTTATTTATAGAACAAGAGAGTGAGTTATTGCAGCCCTGAGGCCTACTGGCTCTGGGTCACACCTTTGATCACATTGATGTCTTTTTGCTGTAGAGTAAGTTGAACTATGAAACAAGATGGATTTTTAAGTCTCAAGATGGAAATCAGATAAAATGCCAATTTGCTTTAAAATTCTTAAGAATGAGATTTCAGCTGTAGACTACAGGAGAGAGTGATCAGCAGGATTTTTGGGAAGAGGGGAAGGAGGTGGTTTGCCACAGTCTTTTCAGTCATTTAAAGCTAAATATCTAGTGTAAATGGAAGTTTGGGACACCTGGAGAGACAGCAATCTCTAATGTGCAGGAGACTCCCAGTTTGAGTTCGGTAGATGTTTAGATAAATAGGATAAATCACTCTCTGAAGCTGTGTCTCTCCCTGTAAACTGTAAACAAGATTTAGACAATCTGATTGTTGAACAGCATCTACTTTTGATGTCACTGAGATTATATAGGAGAGCCATTTCAACAGATTTTTACCTTTCACAGCCCTGTTGAATACAGGTGAGATGCAGACAAATACTCTCGTGGCTGCTATCCCAGTCCACCACATGTACACAAGAGAGAGAGAGAAATGGTTGTGTGAACAAATAGAATTGCAGCAGCCAGATCACCACAACTCTGTTTTTAGGGACCCCTCTCTCCATTATGGCCCGAAACAAGTTATGATTTGAACTACCAAGTTCCTGACTGTCTTTTTAATGGAATTCAGTGATTTTCAAAATAATCCCTACAATGGCTTTCATACAGAAAATAAACAATATTTGCTCCTCAATATATGGTGTATCACCGCACTCTCCTGTACATCAGTGAGAATGTGATATACTATATAAAGAAAACATGATCTGAATTGATATCTTTTAAACAAAATAATAAATTATATAAAAACAAAACAAAACACTCATTTCTTCTTTAAATTATGACATTCTTGGAGCAGGGACAGCTCTCTTTAAATATTTAACATGTTCTTCAAACATATAATGTGATGCTATAAATTAACATTTGTCTTCAGACCCCTTTCCTATGAAAGGAAAGACCTACCAGAAATTCAGAAAACACTGAAAGGTCACAGAGCAAAGCATTACTCCATCAAAGAGAACTCACACATGGACAAAAATAGAAATTGGCAAAAGAGCTGCGTCTTCCTACTGCAAAGCCAACATAGAATAAGGTCTGTGCAAAAAGGGTGAGAACTCTTAGTTGCAGCTCTGATCTGCTTGAAAGCAAGGTGGATGAAAATAAATCAGTCTATGCACACTATTTAGCTACTGAAATGTGAGATAAGGCTGGTGTATGATGAAGAGCTTTCAAGGCATTGAATAGCTGCTTGCGCTTAAAATCTTGCCATGGGAAATGATCTGGTAAGAATTACAACAGACATTTGTAATTAGATACCCCAGTAGCCTGGTTAGCCCCTGCAGAATGGATAAAATCAGTTGGTGAAATGGTTGTTTTGGAATGGCCCCATTATAATCTTTTAGATGTAGGTTTGCTTCCCATTTGAGGAAATCTGATAGTCTTTTTCTTTCTTACTGTGGGCTCACAGAGCCCTTACACACTATTCATTTACTTTGACTCAAATGTAAAAGAGCCACTGAGTGACTAAGTGCCATCCACATCCCCAGCTCCCTGGATTTACTCATATGTTTCCCTTCCAGCTACCATCCTTGCCCAGTAACATTCCCTGGGTGGAGGAATGTGGCCTTCATGCTTCTGCATCACAGATGAATGGCTAAACAAAAGACTACAGAGGAAGTCTCTCCATGGCCAACTGAATGCTGTGAATTAATGAGACACTTTGAAACACACTGAAAATATTCTGTAGAAAGATACTGTGAGCAGACAACAGCCTGAAAGGCCATTTGCATGGGACAGAAGTGCAACTGCAGGACAGAGACCAGGATCTCAGTCCTTTATATATACTTTGAATGCCCTCTGTATAAAAGCACAAAGGATAGTTTTGGTGTCTGCAAGAATAGAGACCAAGCATTAAAACCAAAAACAGCAGTTGTTTTGAAACTTAAATTTGAGAACCCAACAACTTTTTTTTTTTTTTTTTTTTTTTTTTCCTGTCTCAAAATCAAGTGTCATGGTTACTTAGTTATCCATTCAAAGGATGTGATGTTTTGCAAATCTTATGTTTACAGCTGCCCTTGGTGTGTTATCAGGAGAGCTAATAAAACTGGTTAGCAAGCAGAGATTAGCCTCTTTAAGATATTGCTTGCTAGAGCCTTCAAATCTCAAATCTCAAATCTCTCCATGTCTCTCATTTTTAGTCTACCCTGACAAATTCAAAGCATATATCAGAAGCAGAGCTAGTTGAAAACAAAACATAATCTTTAAGATAGTCATATTTGCTATCTAAATTTGAATCTGAAACCAACGGCTACATTGCATCTTTGTATTTTGAGGGGCAGCAGAACTGCATAACTCCGGAAGTGGCTGATGTCCACCTTGGCTTCCCACAGTGGAATCTCACAGAGGGAATCTCTGCTAGTGCTGAAGACCAAGTAATTGGAGGAATGTCTCTTAAGCTAGCCTAAGAACTTTTGAAAGTGAGTTGTAGTGGACCAAACATTTTTAAAGAGAGAGAAAGCAGTTGAGGAATCACAATGATGTACACCTATATTGTAGTTTATCCTGACCTAGATAATCTATTAGTTAAATTATGTTATTCCAAGGTTACCCAGTGTGATGTCTGTGACAGTGTACAACATACACCTTTTTTTTTTTTTTAACTACTACACGGCTTCCGGTGTCAGAACAGCTACTGATGTAACTAGTGTCTTTATCAGAAGCCCATTCACTAGATACAGAAATTCAACTGGTTTCCAAGTGGGGTTTCTTATCTGATTCCTTCTCTCACATTTTTACAGTTTGATTGCTTGTTTGATTCTACATGGTAATATGGAGTTGGGATCCAAAGGAAGTGAGGGTGGAGAACAAGGGAAATCTGTATAACTTGTAAGGAATGCAAAAATATCAGGATTCTGCAGAATATGGATAAGTATTCAGGAAGGAGAAATTAATCTATCCAGTACCTGGAGCTTCAGTAAGTCCAATAGTATTAGCTGTGAGGTTTACATGAGGTATACTTGGTAGCAACAGTTTAGAGACATGAATGTTTTTCACAAAACTTGGTGGTTATTCCATTAACAGGGTGGTCACAAATCATATTTATAAAGGGTGGCCTCCTTCCACACACATTCACAAACACCTACAAATACATGCACACACACACAGAGTAGGCATTCTTCTTTTGACCCCTCTCTAGCTTGAATGAAAACTTTCAGAAATTCAAACACTGGGATAAGAAGAGCCACAGTACTGCCAGAAACTCCAGAACCAGCACCTTCAACCACACCAGAGAATGGGCTCTGTCCCAGTTATCTCCATTAATATGTCTCTGGCTACTGCTGCCAAAGAAAAGAGCAATCTGTTACTATAGCTTTCTCTACTACTTACTCTGCCTTAGCTTTAGACATTGCTCCCTCTTACCTCCTTTCCAACATGGACTTAACTTCTAAGAGTTAGGTAGGCTTTCCACCACCTGTATGTAACAACTGCACATGTGAATAAGAAATAACGTGTTGTTTTTTTTTTTTTTCTGCCCTCTCTACAACTTGCTCCACTAGAGTTGTGTTAGTGTAATGCAGAATTTATGCCATGCCACAGATGTCTGCTAAGTGACACATTACTTCATGCTTTTCCACATGGATGCCTCCTGGTGGATACACCCTCTTTTTCCACTTTTTAGAAGAGTGCTCTGCCTGTCAGTGTTTTCAATGTTTTTAGGGCTTTTATGTTTGTGTGTGGTTCATTCACATAACTAAAAAATCAATAGTTCACGTGTTCTTAATCAGATCTAGAAAGAAGTCCAAAAGTAATGTCTTCAGGAATGTGGTGGAGATAAACTCCTGAATCTAAAACCACTGGCATGACTCAGAAGTTTATTTTTATCCACCACTTTTTGCCAAGTTTGCCTGGAGACTTTTCCTCAGACAGTGTAGACCTGAATTAAACCACATTTATTTCTCTGATGACTTTGTTGTTCATATTAACCCTTCTGGAAAAAAAAAAAATAATAATAATAATAAAAAAAACCCTATGACTAAATCATATCAAGCATATCCCAGAATAGTGCTTGTAATAGAAATGAGATCACTGCTTTCCTGACTCATCTCAGATAAATGGGATGCTGGAGAGAAGAGTTTGTGCTACAATTCATCCAGTCAAGCGTCATCTGCAGTGATTCATACTTCAGATAGTTAGCCTGGTGTAATTATTTCAGGAATCCCCACACTGGAACTATTAAAGATGGCAAGTTAACTACATGAACCTGACAGGCAAGATCACCATAAAGTGCAATCATCTGACAGCATATGTAACAGTCTTGAAGAATAGCTACAGAGCACACAAAACCAAGCTGGGATGGGAGCACCGCCACCTGCTCTGTCTGTTACCCTGGTCTGGTATAACTAATTTTTGAGCACTTGCATAGGCCAGCCTTTGAAGAAAAGATTTTAAAACATTTTCTCCAGGCCAATATTTTAGCAGAGCTAAAGTCACAAGCATCTTAGTGTTCACTGTCTTGACACACTAAGAATCCTCACCAAGAGGATTTTTGGGCATCCTCGATATAATTAACATATTCTTGTAAGGAAGGAACTGAGGAAGAATAGAAGATCTGTGTGTTCTCTACCATCAGACTGCTTGCACCTCACGATACTATCAACTGTTTCAAACCGTTTTGAGGATTAGTATCTTTTTTGAAACAGTTTGGAACTAACAGTCATCTATGAAAGTTCTTTGAACATTGAAATCCTACATCTGCCTGAATTAAAGGGAAAAAACAAACAAACAAACAAATAAAAAAGAACCAACTATCACCTTGCCTTATCTGAGTTTTTTTCACAGATGCAATAAAAGCAATAATACTCATTTTCTTCCAAGAATCAGAAAAAAAATCAAAAAACACTTAAATATAAAAGAAAATAAAGTAATTGAGGGTAAAGATCATAAGCTGTATAAGAATTTTGAAAATTTATCTGATTGCATTAAGCTGATGCTTTGTAAGCATATCAGTATTTTCTGAATGGAAATGCTATTATAATGCTAAATGCTAATTTACTTTTTATTATTATTATTATTATTATTATTATTATTATTATTATTATTATTATTTTCCCATCTGTGATTGATGTTTTCTCTTTACTAGGCTGTCATGGAAACAGAGCATCTATGTTTCTGAGGACAGTGAACAGTTGCTGTGTGCTGTCATGTTAGAGGGAATCCTACAACAGAGAATTCAGATGAGCTTCAGGGAGAGATGGGGAATTGTAGACTTTGTAGGCTTTAAGTTGGCAAGAATTTCTGTGTTGATTTAAAGAAAGATACTAGAAATATATGAGAAATATAAGAGAAAAGGCTCTAAGTAAGATTTGAAAGATAAAATCTTACCTCCCCCAAGTGATCAGAGAAAACATTCAAAAGATCTTTACCTTGCACAAAGGCAGAAAGGTGATAAACAGAAACACCTGTAATATTAATTCAAAGAGGAGAAGTTAAAGGTCCCTCTGATAAAATATTAAGGGATTTCTTGTGGAGTCAAGAGGAATATACAGTTCCAGTCTGGAAGTAGGTTATTCCTACAGAAGAGTAGGTCAAATTTTTTTTTGCAAAGAACAGGAAAATTTGCCATATTTGTAAATGATAAAATATTTACATTTTCACTCTGTAGCTGAGCAAAGGTCCTCTTAAGAGGTATGAGAAACACTTGGTGACATAACTGCTCAGAATGAGCTATTTGACTGAATTTGTGTGTGCCTCAGCTTACCTGTGTAGCAGGTCCAGAAGTTTCTGAAGACAAGAATTACTGCAATACACTTCTTAGCTATAAGAACAATGTTCACTGGCACCTGAAGGAGGGTTAGTGGAAGACTGAGGGATGAGAAGAGAACATGGAGAAATACCTTTTCAGCTGTTGAAGGTAAGAGGACAATAACTAATTTCTTAACATTACTCCAAGAGAAAAGACACTGAGTTTCCGAAAGGTTGGTTAAGGGAGGTGGAAAAAGAACAGTTGAGGTAAGTATTCTCTTAGATTTTATGGTCTGCCAGCAAGGGACTGAAATGTGGCCTGAGCTTGAGAAGCAATAAGTGCACATAGCTCACATCAAAGATAAGTGTAAGCACTTATTACATACTGCTTTTTGAATGCAAATTTATGGTTTATTGTTCTACTCTTTAACACAAACAAAATTTACATTAGCTTTGAGGGATGACCCGGAGATGTTAATGAATCACATTTTTTTCCCTGGCAGACAAAAATGATGATCTGAAACTGAGGTCTTCAGGACATGAGGTTATGTCCAGCTTTATCTGCACAAGTTTGCTGTTGTGAGCATATGCCAATAAAAACAGTTGCTCAATAAAAACAATTCTTTTAGTTTTAGTCTTGACCCTCCCATGCTTATATTTGAATTTCATTATTTTATCCCTATTCTGCTGTTTTATGTCACAGGTTAGTGGAGGTGAATACCAAGGCAGCATTCCCACTGAAATTTAAAAGCTCTGGGGCTAGGGAGATTGTCAAGTGGTCGGTTATGTCCTTCAATGGTACAATCAAGTTTTATTATTGTCAGAAATCCACTACAGTTTTAACTTCATCTCTTTAATTACCAGATATTCTTTTGAGACTGACATCAGTACAGTTACTGGTCCTCTGTTTTCAAGAATCTATTGTTTAGATATTTAGGGCAAGGTTTGTTTGTTTTGTTGTGTGTTTTTATTTTTATTTTTAGGAAGAATTGAAATCTATTTAGAGGTTTTTCATACTGAAAAAGACAAATACAGAAAAGATATCAATTTACTATAAAAAAAAAAGTTGCTACTCTTGCAAATCTCAATTTGGCACAGCAATTAAAAATATAACAGAAGTACATGCTTGAAGAGAAGTGCATATGTAAAGTCTTTGCTGAATCGAGTTGTGCTAGAAAAATATGGTGGGTGATAGTGAAATGCGTATAGGGACTTTTATAGATACCCAAAGGACTGTAAATATTAGAAACTACACTGATAATCTGCTAAGAAAGTATAATTTGAAATAAAGGCTGGATAAAACAGGGCATAAAACAGGGGCAATAGAAACCATAAGTAGTAGAAAAATGAACTTCACTCTCTTCTTGCTTGCAGACTTACCTTACCTCTTCTCAAGAACAGTTTTTGTAGTATGACAACCTATGGCATCTCTGTTCACTCTTAGTCTTAGTCTTAGTCTTTTACTCTTACTCTTACTCTTACTTAGAATACAGTCTCCTGCAGTTCCTCTAAAGAAATGTACATTTGTGTCAGCCATCTCTTCATTAGTCTTGAGTTAGAGCAGGAAGAACTGGCATAGAAATTGATAAAGGCAAAGCAGATCCACTCACAGGAAAAGAATTATTATTATTAATAATAAATAAATAAATCAGTCTGAATTTAGTACCATCATGCTTCCATATATTTTCACAGCCCTTGGTCCAGGCTAGGATCTTGTTTTGTTTTGTTTAGGCACACTAGGAAGCTCCTGTTCCCTGGAGGGCCAAAGGAGGCCTCTTTGGCTACATAGTGAATTTTATTTCTATAAAAGACGTCTAGATGAACTCATACTGGTTACCAGTGGGGAGTGTGGCAAAAAAAAAAAAAAAAAAAAAAAAAAGGTCACCTGCATAATACTTTTAAGGAGATACCTCAACTGTTCTTTTTGGAGAAAGTTGAGATGAACTTGATCTTTGGCTAGTTTGTTACAGATCCAGGAGGCTCCAATGCAGTGTAGGATACAAATAATGCAATGCTTGCATAAGTTAATGCTCTTCAATATGCCCTCTTAGAAAGTCTACATGTAGCCTGGCCTTAACATGCTTATACTGAGGGGAAAATGTTATCATCCTGGCCCAAACTCTATGCTTCACTCTTATACTTGCTTTTGTTAAAAATAGCTACCATTTCAAGTTTATCTTCAGCATAAATCAGGGTATATTTCATAGTCTTATCTGAAGTACAAATTTTTTAGACCATACACTTAAAATGTGACTTCCATGAAACATGACAGTTTGCCAATTTCTCCTTAAAAAGACACTCACACACACACAAACAAACAATTTGTATAATGGTCCAAGTGCTCATTTATAATTTTGCTTTTATGTCATAAGAACATTATTATGTGCTTTCTCTACCTGACTGTAGCCTAAGACCACCAACTTTATGATACCGTTAGAGAAATATAAATAAAAATGTTGTAGGCTAGGTCAAACTACCCCATTCAATGTCACTTTTGAATGTTGTTGAATGTACCCACTGTTTTCACACACTGATCTCTGGGTCTGACAGATCTACAGCAGGAAAATGGCTGTGTCCTACAATGCAACTACTTTACTGTTCAATCTATTTTTACTGTGTAGAGGTGTTTACAGTGTAAAGAGATCTGTGTAAATGAGTTGTGTCACCCTGGGGAAAAATAAGTAAACAAAAAAGCACTATTCTTTAAGAAACATGGTCATAGTCTCAGCATACCTTTCATTCTCTCCATTTGCTTTTTCACTTCAATAAAGCTGCTCCAGCTGTTGAAGAAAAGCAAAACTTTCTGCTAACACATTTAAATAATTATAATAAATAAATAAATAAAATCTGTGCCAAAGGGGTTAGGTCTTTTATTTCATTTTATTTAATACATATATAATACAGTGGCAGAGACAGTAGTGCCTGATTGGTCCTGACACAATTCTCCCAGCTGCACAAAACATTTTGGTAGGCTGACTCTCTTTCTGATTAAATCTGACAGATTATTAGAATTGTGTTATTTGATGGACCATGAAAATAGGAACTGACAAACAATTTCACAGTAAATTACATTACTATCTATTGAAAGATGTATTTTATTATTTATTTTATTATCTTTTCTTTGCATCTTTCTTTTGTTGTTTTTATTGTTGTTATTTCTTTGTTTGTTTTTGTTTCTTTGTTTGTTTGTTTCCCTGATCCTCCCTGAGGATATGAAAACAACTCAGGTTACTTGCATATGTTTAGCATATGGACCAAGCTGGCAGCTGACAAGGTAACATTTCTGTCATGAATATCATTCTGAGATGTAAAGGAATGCTGAACAATGTAATCCCATTTTTTGTGTTCCACTCATCATCTGCAAAGAGCAAAGTTATTTGAAGGACAAAAAAAAATGAACAAGATCAGCAGACATATTTTGTTGTGTATGAGAACCCTGGGAGGCATGACAGGTATTAAGCTTCCATTTCCACTCTGATAAAATAAGTAAATAGATGTACTGAGACAAAAAAATAAATAAATTAATAAATAGATTATATATATATATATATTATATAAAAGATGTAAGAAAATATTAAGTAAAGGAGCAGTGTAAGTGTGTTCTTTATGCTGTAAGAAGTCCTTTTTTCATGTATCCAGTGCTTAATGCAACTGCTATGGCAATTGAAAGAATCATAGATACGTGGAGTGACAATAGTGATACAGGAGAATCAGAAAGCCTGGTGTAACAACATATCTTTCTTGCTTCTTAACCTACATCTCCTGCAATCTACTTATTGATTTTTCTTCATAGCACTTATTTTTACCATGTCAGCCTCCAAAGTTGTTCAGACTGCCACCTTTTCCGGTAGCCCAGACTGATAGTGCTCATTACAGTAAAAGTTGTTTAACAGTTCTTATTATTACACTTCCTTAGTCAAAACCTAACTGTTGAATGAAAACAAAATTCTGTTTTGTGTGCTAATGAGTCAAGCATTATGTAGAAACAAATTGGATGTTAGCAGGCAGTGAATTTATTGCATAATACATAGGGACAAATGGACCAAGCTAAGACAATGTAAATTACATTTTGAATAATGAATTTGCTACTTCAGTGGCACCTTTTAAGCCTCTTTTTATGTATTGTATTTGTATATGTGGATGATAAAATATGTGGGATGGACATATTTAAATTTACATCCTTTTTTTGTAACTACAATAAAGGAAATATTGTCATCGGAGAAAGATGCTTCCTATCTGTTTAAAAGAGTGTATAAAACTTGATTTTGTCTTTGCAGTTCCCCAAATGCTACTGTAGCTGCAAAAAAGTGAGAATCACATAGAAAGTACATGAGTGGCATAAAGATGCTGTGGTTTGTGTTACTCATGCATAATGTCCTCAGTTAATAACAATGAAGCTAGCTTGAGTGTGGGTCAAGAGATAGATTAGGTGACGTCCCTTAATCAATTTTCTATTAATTTTAAACCTCATACTATTAAAATCTGCATTGTGTACCACAGGACTGTTTTTTGTTTGTTTGTTTGTTTGTTTTTTGCACACAAGTTCTTTGTCTATAGGGTTTTGAGGGCTCAGACCTGTTGAGTAGTAGCTGTTCTCCCATCTAAAGATGGACAGGTATGAACTCTTAAAAAATAGCTTTAGATGAAGAGACCTCCTTAGCTAAAATAAAGTATAATGCAGAAAGCCATTGAAAAAAACTCTCATATATATACATATATATATATATATAAAGTTCTATTCCCCTCCTCTGACAAACTAACATTAAAGTATGTTTTGGGGAACTGGACCACCACTATAATGGCTACTGATTGCATATAATCTAGGTCCCCATTCAAGTAGAAAACTTTCATAGGACAGAAATATCTACTTTCAGAAGAGAGTTATAAGTAACATCTTTACAAATGTGAGTTCCTTTGTGAATTCATTTCACATCTATCATCTCACATCAACAATGACATTGTCTAGTGGCTAATTAAACTATCCACTCTCATAATCTTTTAGCATTAGAGCTACAACACCTTGAATTATTGAATCTCCTTCAAAGAAAGACTGTGAAATCAAGAGCTATCACAGCCCAGGGCAGTTCAGATTTACCAATACAGCCTGGTCCTATAAGACTTGATTTAATGTCTTCTAAAACCAGTGTAAAGGTCTCCAGTCACCTAAGTAGGCAATGGATCAGACCTTTAATTTGTATGTTAGTCTTTACCACAGCTAGATGCATTTCTATGCCAAACTATCACATACAGTTAGAGCTCTGATTTCAGTCTACTCAAGATAATTTGCAATATCACTTATGGTAAAGAGAACAATGTCCAAGGCATTGTTGTGAAAATAATCCAGAGATGGAGTATCAAAGGACCTTACATCATTTTTCAGGAAATGTTGAGACTTTTAATCTCTAATAATACAACCTCTCTCTCTTGTGGATTCTTTTTTAATTACATTGATAGGAAAAAAAAAAAAAAAAAAAAAAAGATATATTTTTATAATCTTTTTGTTTGAAAATAAATTTCTACCAGCCCTGCTATAAAGGCCAGTTCCTTCCGGGACATCTCTGTTTACTTCAGATTGCAGAGTGGTATACATGATAAGTTCAATGTTGCTACATCCAGTCCCATCTGGGGAGAATCAGTATGAAGAATCTTTCTCAACATTGAATATGAGGGGTACATGAAAGAGATGAAAACATAAAGTAAAGGTAAAAAATAAAAATATAAGCAGTGATGAAGAAGGCATCTTTATGAGTGAGAGTATTATCCAAATGATATTTTTAGTCTCATTTCTGTGTGTTGTCTTTCTAGGAATGAAACAGCAAAGCACTCTCTTTTAAATAAAAGCAGTCTGTGTCAAGGCTGGAGGTCATTGCTCTACAGCACCAAGATCCCTCAGCAGGTTGGTGGTGAAACCCTCAGCACCCTACCAATCTTTCACACATGGTGAAGGCAGCTACATGAGAGGGAGAGATTTTCCTACATCTTCATGAGGAGATGCACTACTGCCTCTCAATGTCCACATTTCCAGCTTTGGCTGCCACAGTGCAGTGCTAATCGTCTTTCTCTGTAGCAAGAGTGAGGTGAGTCATGTACAGAAGAGACCACCGGAGTGATGCACATACGTGTGAGTGTGTCTGAGAGTGTTAATACAACCTGTTACCAATTGCTTCAGCTTATCAACTTGGGCACAGTTACTGGTACCTGAGAACTTAAACACTCTGCACAGTCCATGGGAAGTTCAGAGAAAATTGACACCCCGCCCCCCGCCCCCCCCCCAAAATAGTGCATGTACTCAGCAGATTTAGGTTGTTATCATTGAATATTAGACCATGTCAATCAGAGACAGCATTTTATAGAAAAGAATGAGAACAAAGTGGGAAGTTGTGAGCTTTGATTTTCCAGATATGGAAAGTCACTCTGTATTAACATTCCCATCAGCATAATAACATATTAGCTCAGTGATCCACCATGATATTGCAGTGATTATCTGTGCAGCTCTTTGAATATGCAAGGTCCTTATTCATCACTCTGTTCCAGGAGTTTTATGAGTTTGTGTTAAGAATCACAGCCAAATGCCATAAATGTGATCAATATCACTATTAAAGCATCAACATTCATCCTCCAATCATTCAGAGAGGATGAATATCTACAAAAATTGTAGGATCAAAATAGTTGAAATAGAATGGATGAATTATTCAAAGATTCTGGCAAGGATGTGTTCCTGTTAATTAATAAGATACATCTAGGAACTTGTCTCTGAGTAAGCTGCATGTTCAGGAGATGATAAAGGCTTGTTACAGAGTGGTTGGTCTTTTGAAACATTTCCTTAAAAAATCAATTTTCATTGACCATATACATTTATCCTAAAGAAACAAAAAGGCAAATATGTTTCTTTAACTTTCATAGGAACAGTTAAGTATCATTTGGGTGGGGGGGCTGGCCAGGTAGCTGAGGCAAATTCATATATTGTTCAAGGTAAACCAACTGTCACACATCCTTCAAACTTTTGAAGTTCTTCTGCAATTCAGACCTTAATGCCTTATATAGGACCTTGCATGTTGCTTTGTTGGTCTATGTCTGTAGGGTTCAGGACTCAGTAATTGTAGAAGATGCTCTTGGTCAAGAGCAGAGCCCTCCAGTTGCTGTAGCTCTGTCATAAATTTGGCCATTTAATTTCCTATTAATTGTTGAAAGATAGATCAAAAGCTCTTGGTATCTGGCATAAGTATGTGATGCTGCATGTGGTCCAGATCAATCAGGCTGCACTTTCAGACCAGTCTCCAAACATCAGGCAGATGTGTCCATGTCACCAACATTGGCAGCTGCACCATGGAATGGCTTCAGAATAAAGTCAAAGAAGAAACGTGCTCAGACCCTGCAGAAGTTATTTTATGAAGGCTTAATGAAGCACACTGCAAACACAGAAAACACTTCTTTTTCTTAATAGGCTTTGCCTCTAGCCTTTAATCCTCCAGGAAATCTGTCCAAGGTGGTGCCCAGGAAAATAGATGGAGAAAATTGTACTAATTCTAACAAGGACCCATTCTCTGAACAAACAATCTCATTTGGTCTCCTACTACTTCCATTTTACCACATCATTTAATTTCATTTATTTTTATATTTTTTAAGGAAACAGGAAATAATAGGGAGGGGAAAAAAAAAAAACAAAACAATCGTCAACAACAGAAACAGTTTTATGATTTAAACTTATACACAGCAGCAACAGAGAAACTACTTGTCAGGCATAAACAGACCTCACTAAAATCTATCAACAATGAAAGTGTGAATTTATATTCTTTGTTTCCTTTTACATTTATGACAGATATGAAAAATAAACTTCTTCATATGATCCCTTTGTGTGGTACAAACTCATCTTCTGATATGCTTTATTTCTTCATTGGGAAATGATAGCACAGTCATTGATTAATGTGGATTCTTGCAAAACAAGAGGTTAAAAAAGAGAGAAAGCTTGTATGTATTTCAAAGTGACATGAAAATGAACACATTTGAAATATTTTTCCTTTTCTTTTTTTTTTAAATGGAGATGTGGTAAAGTATGTAGTGTATTACTCTGTAGCTTCACAAGTCATTTTCAACACACCACCTACACTAAGTGTATTATTAACTTCCCTAAGGTGAGCTTCATGCATAGCACAGCTGAATGTTATTGATGTTTTCAATTTTTAAAGGCTTTCTATTCCAGTTGGCAGAAATGTTTCCTTTTTATTTTCACATGGTTAATTTTGCATTTTTCTCACTCTCAGTGAGAAAGGATAAGACTCTTCAGCTTCAGATTTACTCTAAACATTATAAGGAACCAATGCTAAATTTTCAAATTTATTATTATTATTATTATTATTATTATTATTATTATTATTATTATTATTATTATTATTATTATTATTATTAAATTAATCTGTATTACATTATTTTGTTAGAAATATCCCTCACATATGAGTTACAACAAAACAACACTACAACTTCATTTAAGCATTAGGAACTATTAGGACTATTGAAAACTATTTTAAAATTTTAATAATTAAAATATATTGTTTTGTTCACATTGTGAGTAAAGAAGAAAAATCACTTCTCTTGTTTCAGTATTAAGTAGATAACTATTCAGAATGAATTTCTAGTGCAACAAAACTACCTGTCCTCATGATCTCATGAGTCATAAAAAGAAAATTAGATAGCATCTCTGAATCTGCTCACTCTTCTATGAATAAATTTGTCTAGCTGGCCTCATGATGACTCTTTCCTTAAGAGAAACTCCTTTTCTGACTGGCTTTCTTAGCTTTCTTTAAACGTTAATGAAGAATTATTTTCCTTCTGTATCTGTGCCTTCTGCTTTACCTAGTCCTTCACTTACTTCACTGCTGCCTCAATTAATCCATTCTCCTGGAAATCTTAAACTACATCATTGCTCTCATCTACTCTGTAACCATCATACTGTTGACCAGAGAGGCTCACTTAAGTATAAAAGATATAATTTACATATAAATTAGCTTACGGTACTTCATTGTCACTGTTGACAGTCTAGTAATATTTAATGTGACTTAAAAGTTTATTACACTTTCATCACATGACCTCCTGCCAAGATGAAAAGCAAGACAATCTTTTGGATTGTCTTAATATCTTGGACATTGCAACAACTGCCACAACATGACACGTATATATATGCATATACATATATATATGTATATATAATAGCTTAATAGCACAAATGACAGTATTCTAGCTATCACTACTTCAAGGGAAATAATATTCTTTTCAGAAGCTAGAAACTTTTTGTTGTAGAATGATAGCATATACAAGTTCAATCTCACATGGAAGAACAATAAGAATATATGTAAATGGAAATACGCCAGTGAAAATGTTCTAGTGGCTTATAAGGTATACAACCCCAATCTAACAGGCAGAGATTCCTAAGCATTTGGGAGCCCATGACTTCCTTCACTTCCACTGAGCACACGGGGCATTAGACCAACCTTCAACCACCAGACTAACCAGCTATGAAATCCCATTCTCAAACATTCCCAAAATGCTTCATCTGGAGAAAATAAATAAATAAATAAATAAATAAATAAATAAAAGTATCAAACTTGCAAAGCTGCAGTTTAACACAGACTATGAAGTAATCCTTGTTAGGATATTATTCCCAAAGCTAAAAATCAGACCAATATACAAAAGCACAGTCTGGAAGTACACATGCAGTTTTGCCAAAGCATGCTATTTCTCCACAGTTTTTTGTGATTGCAGGCTTGTCTCAGGCACTTTTTCTCCCAGATCTCCCAGATTAGATAAACAGAATATAAGAGTAGATTTTACACACCCTTAAGCAAGCCTTCAATAACTGAAGTCCAATTGCTCTGTCTGATGAACATCTGAAATTTTCTGCAATAAGTTTTGTCTTGTTGCCCTTGCCTAAATTCCTTCTCTACACTACTCTAGGATGACACACGTATTTTTTTTATTTTTTTATTTTTTAATATCTTCAGTTACATTGTAGCTGGCAGTTGTAATGTGATGACATTATTAATATCATTAATTTTAGAACCACATGATGGAATCCAGTGATCTTGCACCTTCTCTCAGTTCTCTTCACTGAACCACATTTACTCTCTAGCACTTGAAACCTCTTAATGGTTTCAAAGAGCTGCAGAAAAAGGTTACTTTTTTTTTGTTCATATTGGCCCTCCATATTTGAGAGCTTATTGTAGCCTTGCCTCTTTCTATGTCATATGGAAAATATGTAAACAGACTCTTACTCCCGTTCACTGGGAAGGTCAAAATGATTAAGATAATGACAGATGAACTAAGCTGCTAAATTCAGACTCTCCTTAACCATCCAAACCTGAGCCTACATTCTTCTAAATATTCAAAAGGACTTTTTTCTCTTTAAAGTTTAGTTCCTGTGTACCTCTGAGGCCTCTTCTATATCCCTTGTGCAGAACTCTGGTTTTACAGGTCAACTTGAAAGAGTATGTATATATAATTCACCTGACATTGCCAGAGTGATGAAAATGGACCAATGTGTAAATTAAAACAGTATCCCCCTAGCCTCAGTGTTTTGTCACTAGAGCTTCCTAAATCAATATCTAACCTTTTTTTTTTATTATTAATATATTTCTTACTGATGATAAATGCAATGCATGTTTCATTTCAAACTGGATTACACTATTTTTCTAGAAGTGTCTTTCAAGCTAAAGTTACAAAAAATGAGTAGGTAATATCAGTTTAAATATTTCAGTGTCTCAATGATATCTATTATCTTTTGGGTAATATGTAGTGTTCACTCTTAGATATGAATATTCCCTTGATTTAAGAGGCTTTCAGTTGAGTGGCTCTTTTGGTTGAGTGGATGATGTATAACAACTTGATGGTAAGTACCTGTTTGGCAGTACTCCCCATTAGGCATGGCCAGCCTGTCCTTTGAAATTCTTGGCTGGATTTGCAAAAGCAAAGTACCCACAAGTGCATCTGAACAGAGTGCACAGATCCTCTGTAAAAATCAAGCAATTAGTATATATTTGAAAATTCAGAAGCTGCAAAAAAAAAAAAAATGGCTGCTACTGTATTCACATACAGTTACAAGAAAGCCCAAGAGCGTAACTTATTTGATTATGACAATTAAAAAGCTGAAGTTAAATTTCACCTTGCACTTTGCTGAGCTTTATTTCGCTAAATGTATTCTCTCTGAGAGCCTCTCAACTTTTGAATTCTTGCCAACACGATCTGAAAACAACCAGAACTGTTGACTTTCAGAGCAAGTGGCAAATCTCTTCTATTCTCATGGGTGTCCGGGGTAGTGAGAGACAATGACTATTGGTCATATTCATCTTTTGCCATGGTTGTGGGCATGAGAAGAGATGTGGCTCCTCATATGCTTCTGTGCTGTGCCAAGAAATATATTTATAAATCGTAACATTGGTACTTTTTTATTACTTTTTTATGGTACCATAAAACAAAAATAATAATGAATATCTGTTAGCTTGGACTATTTATCCACAGAAAAGAATAAGAGCCATTAAGCCCCATGTGAGTTATCTGGACATGGAATCTGGAAATGATGGATGGTTTCTGCTGATGTCTTTCTCCTTTTCTTTGCCCCAGTGGTCAAGCAGACTAAGGGAGTAAACAGGTTAAACTCTTTTCAGCAGTGATGTCAGGGCAACCCAAAAGAGAGGTGTTTTCTTCTTCTCCTATAAGAACGTTGTTAATTATCACTTTAAAGAATACAAGGAAATTATATATATTATTACTTTCACAGCAACACAGAACCACAGAGTCAGAATTAAATATTGGCTTTTAACGTATTAAAAGCATATAAATAGAAAACACATCATCAACCTTTTATAAAAAATGTTGCTAGCAGACAAATATCTCAATGAGTTCAGCAATGGTGAACTCTGTTTTTAAGGTGGGTGAGTTGATCTGCCCAGATCTGGATACGGCCCCCCAGTCTATTAGATGGAAATGAATATGAGCAATAGTCACTGTCTCTCAGAACAGAGATTCTATGCCCCATTCTATGGGATACTCCATGACCCATTCTATGGGAGATTTTATGCACCATTCTATGAGAGATTCTACAGGAGATTCTACACCCCACTCTATGGGAAATTCTATGGGATATTCTACACCCCATTCTATGGGAGATACTACGGGAGATTATACATACAATACTGTAGGAGATTTTACACCCCATTCTGTGGGAGTTTCTAGGTTCAACAAGGCCAAGTGCCAGGTCCTGCACTTGGGGCACAACAACCCCAAGCAGCAAAGAGTGATATGAAGCAAAGGTTCATATGTAGGGTTTCAGAAACAGACCAAAAATATGTTTGCATGGCTTTGAAAGTACTTATGATGTCTAAATCTTTGAATTAAGAACCCATTCCCCTAAGTAGTCTTTGAGAATAATAATATAAAAAAAAGTTTCCAAAATATCTTTGAAAGTCAGATATTAGCTAGTTTGAAGAGAGTGTAATCTAGGTTTCTCATGTCAAACAATGGTAGCAAAACTCACAAAAAAAAAAAAAAAAAGAATAAAATAAAATAAAATAAAATAAAATAAAATAAAATAAAATAAAATAAAATAAAATAAAATAAAATAAATCCCTTAGCTTATCTTTCCTGGGGTCATTAAAATATAAAGATTAAAAAAAAAAAAAAAGCATTCTTCAACCTTTCATTTATTTGAACTTCCTTGAAGTTCTCTGTGGATAATATTTTACTTCAGTAACTTCACAAACTCTCAAGAGACAAAGAATTCAAGCGCTTTGATTCAGATTTTAAAATAAGCACATCTGTGTTTATCAGTACAAAGGGAAAGGAATTTTCTCCTAACAGCAACACTGTACTTGATTAAAAAGGAACACAGAGTAATACTCCAGAGTGAACTACATTGATGAATATTGAAAAAGCAAAAGAAATATAGATACAAGAAAGACAGAGTTTTCACAGCAGGTTAGCTACAAGAGATGTTGATTATATTCAGAAGCTATTCACGTTTTACATACTGTAGGAAATATTAAGGAAAAAAAAATCCTAAATGCCAAACCACACAAGAAATCTCCTTTCATTTAGGAAAAACAAACAAACAAACAAACATCATTCATGCTTTTTTTTTTCTTCAGTATACTGCAGTAAAACAATAGGATATAACAATAAGTGATCCTGTCAGCCACACCAGAAAACTAGCATACTCTTTTATCTGGAGTATGTTTTGTTTGTTTGTTTGTTTGTTTTAATAAGGTGTTTCCTTTTTCTATAAATTAAATATTTACAGCTTCTTAAAGACGTAAAGTCAGTAACAGAGGACAATCAGAGAAGCTATTATTTAGTCCAGTGACTAGAATGGCCACAGAAGCATAAAATACTGAATACATGGCTTCAAAAGTTATGGAGAAAAACATTGCTCCATTTCAACTCTAATTCTTAATCTCAACTCTGTAAAGGGTTGGCTGCAACTAGTAGTGATTGTTCACTGTTTCATGGCTCTCAATGGCATTGATAGCAGTATTCATGCCTACACTAGAATTTGTTAGAGAATAAACCTGTAACAATCCAGAAAAATAACATCTCTAAGAGCTACAGAAACCATGTATCCAGATCCATCTTTTTATATTGCCCAGAATGTCTCATGCTATCATCTTCTTTGTATCAAATGATTTACTCTTCTTAACAGAATGTGGATAGAGAAAGTACAAAGACTGCTAAGTAGAACTGATGCTCATCACCACCTGAGGATCACCACCTTTCTCTTTCTCAAAATGTCTGTGCTCTGTCAAGATTCCTCCTCTGGGTTTCTGCCACTTCTAAGGATTGTATTCTACTTGATTTTAACCAAGGGTGCTAAAGTTGTGTTTAATGTGCATGGAACAAGCTCTCACACTTTCATGTGCTTGTTTCTCAGGTAACTCTTAACAGTGGAGAAGTCTTAGTGAGGATGTCAGAGATCCTGAAGCATCTGTAAAATCAAATTAAAAATATACAACTAAAGCAAAGGAGCAGAAGATGGGTATTTAACCATTTATTTTTGTTACTGAGAATTTTTCAAGTTATTTGTACGTGTCAGATTGAAGTGTTACTTAACTCAGATCTAATCAGAATTAAAAGTTTTTTCAAAGTTACTTCAAGTAAGAAGTGATGGCAAAGAATTCTGTAAATCACATGAAGAATAATATTTAGTAAACAGTGTTCATTTCTGGAGCATTCTAATATTTGTAGAGTTGTATATCTTCTTTAAAAACAAACAAACAAACAAACAAACCATAAATGATCTTTTTTGTTTGTTTGTTAACATGTAATGTTAATCTCACTTGTATTTTTTAGAAGTAGATTCATTACTCATATTGCTTGGCAAGAAAACGTGCCAGAAAGGACATGCTGCTTTTTTTCAGCCTTCAAGATTCAAATTACCAAAATGGAAATATTAGTTTTAAAACCCTGTGAAATAATTAGCTTCAATATTTCTTCAATTAAAATGTAAATACTTGCTTTATGCTTGTTTATTTCCATTACTCTTTTCACAGACTTATATGTCTCATGGTTTTTGAAGGACTCTACACACTTTTTATCACTGTATATGTCAATATCTTTTTTTCCTGCACAACTGACCATCCAAATCAATGTCTGCAAGGAATATAAATATATCTCTATATTATCAAAAGTGAATATCCCAAGAATATACATTTTAGATCATACAATAATGCCACATAAATGCCCCACAGAAAATATAATTCAAACTTTTTATAATGAAGGTTTAAGACATTTTCTGCAGTTTTTCTTTGCCTCTGCACCACCACATCAAATACAGATTTACCAAACTTTTCCTCACTCCTAGCGCTAAATGAGTAAAATTACATTTCTTCGGTAGAGTATTTCTAGCAGAAGGTTTTCTGGAGGTATCAAAACATAGTGGTGCACTGACAGAAGGTTAAAGAGGCATCTCCCAGATCTTTCATGGTACTTTGAGAAAATTAAGTCACATGATAATACTAAAAGAAAAAGGTCAGTTTTTTACTACCAAACCATGCTCAGGAGTATTTTTAACCCATGACAATGTGAATGGCAATCCTCTTACTGCTTTAACTGATGTAAAAATTATGGTTCAGAGTTGTAGTTCAATGTCATTCCTACAAAGGACCTGAAGTACAGAAGAACACTGTGTTTCTTTTTGTTGTTCTTTCTTTTGCATGTTTTAAATTGTATATTCAAATAGTAAACCAGAACAGTGTATTTAAGCATATCCTTATCCCAGAAACTCTTTTAAAGAAAAAATAAATATAATTTTAAACTCCATTTCTTGAAACTGTTCTCTAGAAAATCTACTAAGAGATACACTTTCATCTCTCTGTCCATGTTTGTGATGTAAGTTCCTTCTTCATTCAAAGCCTGTCTCTTTTCATCATATTACAGGAACATTACACGTAGTTACTTTGTGCTTCATTTTTCTTTATCACAAAATCCTTTTGTCTCCTGCTTTTAAGATGCTATTTTTTTTTCCTACCTGTACAAACCATAACTCTGATTCTCTTTTTCTCATTTATCATGTTTTTGTTTGTTTGTTTGTTTGTTTTCTCCTTTTGCCTCTTTGACCCCTGCTATTGATTAAGTAGCTAAAATCTGTATTCTCAGTCTTTGATTTATCAGTTTTGGTGGAATTATTTCTGTTGAAGAAATCTGACTACTATGGTGAATTAATACCATTTCCTATTGTTCATCTTACTTTTGCTGTGCTTCAGTGATAATGAAAAAATCACTTTTGAGACCCTTGAATCCTCACTGATCATTTGCAAACCGGCACCCCATAAACACATGTTGTGGTTTAACCCGGCTGGCAGCTAAACACCACGCAGCCGTTCGCTCACCCTACCCCCTCCCTCTCTGGGACGGGGGAGAGAAATGGAAAGTGAAGCCCGTGAGTTGAGATAAAGACAGTTTAATAAGACAGGAAAATAATAATAACAAAAATAATAATAACAATAATAATAATAATAATAATAATACAATGGTGATAATAGGAAAGTAATAATAATATGTACAAACAAGTGATGCACAATGCAATTGCTCACCACCCGCTGACCGATGCCCAGCCTAACTCCGAGCAGTCCGGCCCCCTCCCCCCGGCTAGCCACCCCTATATATTGTTTAGCATGACGTCAGATGGTATGGAATACCCCTTTGGCTAGTTTGGGTCAGCTGTCCTGGGTCTGTCCCCTCCCAGCTCTTGCTGCACCCCCAGCCTGCCTGTTGGCAGAACAGAGCAAAAGGCTGAGACATCCTTGGCTTGGTATAAGCACTGCTCTGCAACAATTAAACCATCGGGGTGTTATCAGCACTCTTCTCATCCTAAGCCAAAACACCGCATTCCACCAGCTACTAGGAAGAAAATTAATTCTGTTCTAACTGAAACCAGGACAACACAACTTAGAAGATTTGTCAGTGTTGGTGTACAAAAGAAAATATCTTGGTCAGGCATTTCAGATGTTCCCACAAGACCTTTTAATATTATTATTGCTAATAATAATAAGGTACCTGGTACACTTTAGAGACTTTTTACCTACTCCAGAGCTGGACTTTCCTGTCAGATGGGTTTTTGGTGATGTTTATTGATCTTTGCCCTCTTCTGAAGACCTTAAATTTACCCTAACTTTAATATCCAATTGTCAGACAGTATAGTTGAACTATCTGCAAAGGGGAAGTTGGGCAAGTAACACAATATGACCTTATCTTGCTGTAAAACTTTGCCAAGAATAGCTATAGAGCAAGGCACCCTTGAAAAGCAATTCATTTCTGAAGACAGAGAAGTGCTGGACTAATGTGGAACTTCAGGAAATAACTGTTTGTTGTTGTTTGTTTGTTTGTTTGTTTTTTGTTTGTTTTTGTTTTTAAGAAATATTCAAGAAGTTATGTTTGTCTTTTTTGTTGTTGTTGTTGTTGTTGTTGTTTTTGTTTTTAATACCAGGATTCCATGATTTTTTTTTTTTACCCCCTCTTAAAATGTATCAGCTCATATTCAGATATTTCGTATTTGTTGTGTGCTTTTGTCAGAACAGCTGTTGTTCCTAGAGCAGCAAGTTAGCAATTGGCAGGTACCCAAAAGGAGAGGCATTTCTAAAGAACCACTGCCTACTGCAACATGACTTTCTCAAGAATTCTAGTGAAATCCTTGGCGCTGCTGATTAATTTCTGGGAAGATAGATCCAGACAGGAGAGCTGACTAACATATTTAGATGATGACTGTCTATAGATGCATTTTAACTCCTGAAGCACGAGTAGAAATGAAGAATGCAATTCAGAACAAATAACTGCACTGCATGTTTACTTTTCAATGCCTAGGCTGTTAGTGACTTCAAGACTTACATGGCTATAGAGAAGCCCAATGCAGATGTCTAGTCAACCAGGATATTGCAGAATAAAAATCACACATTTACCTCAGGGCTGGGAAGGAAATGAGAGCATGGTTTGTCCTTGCTATGCCTCATAAGTGAGATTTGCCTTTGAATCTTTATGAAATATCAAAAAAGAGGTTTCTAAGGAAGTTATTTTGCTGTCTGTCCTGGCATTAGTGTCTTTACCTACTTGCCCTTTAAATAGTGACTGTCCTCCTGTCTATATCAACCCATTTCACTTGGAAGTTGCTTCACATGGAGAACGATTTTTAAATGAATTTAGAACAGACACTAAAGCTTAAACTTATGGAAGTGTTCCTCTTTCTACTTCCAAATCACTTCCAAATTTTCCAGTTCATTTCATTATTTTTTTTTCTCACTGCTCTGACTGAACAGCAATCTTTCCATCAAATCCTGTCCCCTGTTTAATGTCTAGTGAGAAAAACATTTTAATCAGGAAATTTTCCAGTAAAACCAGTTCTTCAAAGCAATATTTATTTATTTATTTATTTATTTATTTATTTGTTTGTTTGTTTTTCACCGTTACCCCTGATTATATGGTTCTTTGATCTGTGTTCAGTACTCTAGCTTTGTCAATCTAGATTACTTACTTCCATACTCATGTTGAGATTTGCTGTTAATTTACTGGTGACATTTTTTCCTTCTCCAGTATTAGATTTCTCTAGTATTGCAGCCACAAACAACTGCTGACACACCTGTCAGCTCTTCAGCAGCTTCTATGTCTTCTCTCATTATACAAATACTGTACAAATACTTCCAACTACAAACAGCATACCGTCTCTTCTATTCATGGAAATGTAGTTCTAGACTTTCTGTAGAAAAAAAAAAAAAAGGTAATTGATCTGCCCAAAAGAAAAAAGAGCACCTGGCACATTACCACTGTCTCAACTATTTGTTTTCAGATCACAGCTTTGACTTCACCCTTTACAGTTAATGAATACTGTAAAAATATTTTTTAATCTCTATAAATGTATGTGAGATGGTAGGTTTTCATATGAGTCTCCTTGTTATTATGTAGATACTTGTTTCTAAGGAAGAACAAGAACTTAATTTTCTTCACATTCTTCTCTGATTCACTGTGATCATTATGCATTGTGTTTCTGCTTAAAAATTTCGTAAGTACAGTAGGAAAAAAAAACAATACTTTTTGACTTATATAGTCAATCAGAAAGTGCTTATAATAAGTCATGAATAATGACTAGTCAAAGTAAACAAAAGGTGAACAATCAAAACTGAAATGCGTTTACATAAACTGTTGGCTGAAAAAATACTGCTGACAAATTCTTTGTCAAAATCAAAAATAGTACAATGGATAAGTCATAGGAAGCACTAAATTCATCAGATAAATTATTCTCAGTAAATACTTCAGCCATTAAATTTATTGTTGACAAATACTTGATAATGCACATTGAAACAATTTCAACAACTCACACACTATTGGATTCTAAATTATCTGTAATAATCCTGAAAAAAAAAAAAAAATGTACTACCACTTCATATGGCTTAGTGCAACTGCTGCTACAGCATAAGTAGCAAATAACTACATAAATGAAAGTGTTAGGATGCATAAAGGGTGAATAGGAAATGAATACTGGGAACTGCATAACATCATTGTGTAAATTGCTTATGAGGTCTCACTTCACATTTTTCATTCAACTTTATTTTCTTATCTCAGAAAAGATGTAGCTAAAGCTGAAGGGTGGAGAGAGAATTGATAAAATATTATGCATAGTACATAATAGAAACACAATGATTTCCACTGTAGAGATGTAAAAGATTGTGTCAGTTCAGTTTAGTGCAGACATGACTGAAAGTGGTCATTTCAGGTACTTAGAAAAAAGCTTCTGCTGAACATACAGAAAATGTAAATCAATCAGCTACCCAGCCTACTGATAATTCATGAAAGAGAAGGCATTCAATAAAACAAGATACAAGCTGAAGCTGATCAATGGAAATACATAGTTTAGGAATGAGGCACGAAACCTATTGACACAAAATAATTCTCAGAATAAACTTAACAGTGTTTATAAAGGGCAATTGACCTTTATATTGATATATGCAGGCTAGAAAAATAAAGACATATAACCCTCATCCTTCAGCATATACACCAAGTTTCAGCTCAGAAGAAATAGTAAAGCATATCTCAAATGGATACGTTATTTAGTCCTTAGTGACTGTATCTCTGCTGTGCACTTGTAAGAGGGGAAAAAAAAAAAAAAAAGGATAAAGAATTTGACTACCATTCTTACTTTGTATCCTTAGCTCTGGGAAAAGCATGGTAGAGCCAAAAAGCACCCAAGAATGAAAGGATGGTCTTAGGAAGAGGTTGATTTCAATTAATATCCTTGAGACAAACTGATGAAAAACTATACATGGCATGCAGAACTTGGAAAAAACACATTTATTTTAGCAAAAATAAAATATTTTTTAAAGTAAAATAAAATAAAATTAAATTAAAAAATAGTATACTTACAACAACTATAAAACTACAAAAACTATTATGTCATTTCATTCTATCAAATACATAGGGGTTCAAACATTTTTAATTACCTCTGCTGTGTGGAATTACAGAAGTAAGGGACAAGACTATTTTGGTGACAGTCCTTTATCTAAAGACCAAAATACCGTAAACATACATAAACAATATATAAATAAATAAAAATAATACAGAAACTTTTCAGTTTCAAATGTTAAGTCACTTCCTAAGGGCAGTTAATTAGACTCCTTCAGTGAGAGAATTCCTGACCTAATGTCTCACAGGGCTTTTTTCAGATACAATGTCAGGTAGAGCTTTCCATTGTATTACAGATTGCCACAATGCTAACTTGTCACACTGTTCAATGGAAGAAGCCTCTGTGAGGCATTTGACCTCAAGATCCTCCTCCAGTTTCTGGATGTTGTTTCTAGATAAGTGAAGTATTGATATCTCAGAGGGTGAGTTCAAACAGCACCCCAATCAGGTATACAGTTAGTGAGCTCTATGCTAATCAGAAAGTACAATTTAGCATCAAGTCAAGTCAAGAATTTATTTGAGGGAGACAAACGGGAAAGAGTCCATTTAAAAGTATGTCTTAGATAGTCCAGTTAATTACTGTCTTTAATAAGTAACCTCAGACTTCATATATTCTACTTGAAAAGGCATTGATTGGATGTCTAACACTGGTAGACAGATTTTTCAACATCTTTCATTTGCCTTTTCTTTCTTTCTTTTTTTTTTTTTTTTTTTTAACGAGTTAATGCTTTTTATATTATTGCTTTGACAGCCTTTCCACGATATTCATTACTTTGACAGGAGGAAAATTTTGATTTTACTTTGAAGTGCAAACACTTTCTCTTCCTTTATTTCTTTACAGTTACATGCCTTAATGCCAGAAATTCTTGCAAAGATCTATTGCGAACAAAACAATCTTCAAATGAGTCTGTAGTTCAGAAATGTTTAATAGATAGATTATTCTATGTAATATGAAACTAATAGGCATATATTCTGCTTTCTTTTCACATATATCTAATATTTAGAAAAACAAATGTGTTAAGGATATTGCTGAGCTCCTGGATCAGGACTTTCTGCCTCCATTTGCAGGTTTATTTGAGAGGGCAGCCGTGACACTCCTTCAGAATAGGGCCCACAGACCATTGATGTCTGCATGAATACACTTAATACAGCAAACACTGATTGGGTCATGGCCTAGCTGCCTAGAGAAGTAATGCTTTATAGACTGAGAGGTGACACAGGCCAGATTTTATTTTGTTGTCTTCTAGGAAAGTTACTGAACCATTTCTTAGTTTAGTGACTGGTCCAGAGGGAATGGAGCCTAATTAGTACAGCTTTTCTTTAGAAGGTTAAATTCTCACTTTCAAATAGCAATCCTATAAAGAGATAAGGCCGTTTTTCTAGATGCAATAGCCTTTGTGGTCATCTCAAAATACCAGGAAATTATGAAATTATGGAATTAAATGCTGGCCAGTTGAATGCCTGTCTACATATCTATAAAAGAACAACTATACAGGTCTTTATGGCTACCGTCCTGTGGAGGTTTAAAAAATCTCCTGTCTGTTTGTTTGTTTTAGTTTGTTTGGTATTTTTGGTTTTGATTATGCTTTTGTTTTGTTTGTTTGTTTTAAATAAACAAAAAATGTCAGAACATAACCTCATTCATTTATTTGAAATTACATCTGACAGACCAGAGAAAATAGATATGTACCCACTGGTATATAAAATACAAATTCAGTAATAAATAAGTATTTATGTAAAAGAATTATTTCATTTAAAAACATAAATATATATATAGAAAACACTAGGGTAAAAAATCAGAATGAACCCTTTAGTTTCAGGATGAATACAAGGCTTTTGTATTTCTTTTTATTTTTATTTTTTATTTTATTTTTTGGGGGGAGATGGGGCTCCAGGTAAATAACACTTTGGAGAGTAATTCAAAACAATTCTTTTCTCCTATTTTTTTCACAATTTCTGGAGCAATTTCTGTGATTCATCACTATTTTCCCAAGTTTCTCTAGCTTGCTTTTTTTTTTTTTTTTTTTTTTTTTTTTTTTTTTTTTTTCCCCTTTTCTAGAGGTACACAATTTATTCTCTGTTTCATCTTTTTTAGGAAACATGTGGTTTTCTTATTTATAATATTACCAAAAAAATTATTAAGTAGCCTTGCTGTATTTGCCTTAGGAAATGCTTTGACAGCTAGATAAACACAAAGGCAAAAAAAAAAAAAAAAAAAAAAAAAAAAAGATTCCAAATGATCAAAAGTCTTATGATTTCTTCCTTCTCACTTAAAATAATTTCCACAACAGTTTCTGATTGCATCTATGATTGCAAGTTCTGGCTGTAGCAAAATCTGCAAATTTTGAATATAGTTTTCTCCTTGTCATCCACTCAGGTACAGTGGGAAGTTTTACTAGTCACATAGTCAGTGACCATCTTGTCCTTCTATATCAGCTGTCAGGAGTCACTATGGGGAACATCTCTCACAGAAGACAAAGAATGAATTAGGAGAGGTCAAGAAATATCTGGTGAAATAAAAAAAAAAAAATAGTGTTGCAGATTCCTGGACAAGTGCCTATGTACTGCAAAGCCATAAAGAATATCTGTGGAAGGAGAGAAATTGACATTTACACTTTTAGCAGTAGGATGTCCTCAATGTCTTGATACTACCCATGTCAAAGTTCTTTTCATCAGAGAAAACACTGTAAAACTTGTACACAAGTTGCTGTTGCTCTGATTGATCATCATCAAAAAAGCTCAATGCATTATGAGGTTCAGTGCTCAGTTCATTGAGATTGCTCACATGGATGAAAGCACTTGCAATTGCTCTTCTTTCCTTGTCTAGCTGAACGTTTCCATATGGTCTGGAACACAAAGGAGGGGAAAAGAGAAAGACAAGGGTGAATCAGAATAGCTTTTAGGTTAAAAAGAATTTCCAGCTTTTTCTTTCTGATGCTAAAAAGTGCTAAAAAGCAAGATTATATTGCATTAATATTTTAGTATGTAGCTTGGAAATAAATAATGCTCTCATTTTTAATTTAAAATATTTTATCACTCACTTTATATATCAATTAATAAAATGATTACATGCTTGTAAATCTGTTCTCTTGTATAGAGTGAGACCCTCCTGTCTATTTTGAGGGTGGAAGCTTGCCTTTCTTATTTGCTGTTCTAATTTATAGCTAAGGAAACTACCACATTTTCTATAGGAGAAAGATAGACATGATCCTCCTGTTCCTTGACTATATGAACATTTATGGAATCTGATCTGATCGGATAACAGAAACAATGTTGAATGCACATCACATCTAATGTGATTTTTCACTCTCTAGAAACAATAATGCAGCATAGGTAGTGCGCTTCTACTGTTCTGACCCAGCAACATTTTACACACATCACAAATATAAGGGGCTGTATGCGTAGGAGGGAAGGAGGGTTGTATTGGGTGTGCTATGCAAACAGTCCAGGACCTGTGTAGCTTTCTAACACTGGAATTTGTTTTTGGAGGGGAGAGTATGGGGGTGATGAAATCTGGAGTTCAGCACTAGCTTTGGTTCATAGGGGATACCACCATGTACCATGCACCAGGACACATACTAGCTCAAGTATTCCTATCAGCAAGGCAAAATACATCTCCAAGAGAGTGGTGAAGGCATGTAACAAGTTACAGTGGTACAATTCCTGCATCTACAATCTTACTTCCTTAATATGAACAATATATTTCAGATTGTATATAAGGAAAAGTTCTTCACCAAGCAGCTGGTAGGGCACTGGAACAAGCTCCCCAGGATAGAGGTCATGGCACCGAGCTTGCATGTTCAAGTATTTGCACTGTGCTCTCAGTCATATAGTTTTATTTTTGGGTGGTCCTGTGTGAAGCCAAGAGTTGGACTTAATGATTCTTGTGGGCCCTTTTCAACTGGGGATATTTTAATATCCCACCTACTCAGGTGACATCCTGCCTCAGAAATTTGCCACTTAGAAGTGAAAGTCTTCTCTGTGAAGTGAATCTTCACACTCATAAGAAAAGGAGTAAATCATTCTCAGACCTGGATGGTATGCCTCTCCTAACATCTGCAATTGCTGAAGATAATGTCTCAACTGGCCAAAATGATGTTTCTAAGATGCTTTTTTTTTTTCAGCTGAAAACCAGGCTACCTTTGTGGATGTGACAGATGAAGACTGTGGGAAAACATGAAGAAGAGCAATAGCACCTCTTCACTATGGGGAAACAGGTTGAGTTTGAGAAGTGAACAGTAAAATGTTTCTTGTACAGTTGCACTTATTTCAAACCTCCTGCATTGCTGTCCCTGCTGGAGCCACAGCTTTTTCCTGTCTAGCGACTAACTTATGTCTTTACTTCTTTTGGTTGCAATCTGCCATTCACATTATAGGAAAGTTAATACACACTATCTTGGTGCTTTTTCTCTGAGCAGCATCCAAAAGCCAAAAAGATTATTAATGTTTTCCATTTTAAACTCCATCAGCTCTTCCATGTATACCACTATGTATATGCCTTATTATCTTCTACTTCTTCAATTGTGCTTCTCTTTCACTGCAGTTACTGCCTGGATTTAGGATGGCAGGTTACACTGCATGTGTAAGACCCGACATTTAGAGGTCCATCCCATGTCAGTGCCCCAAAGCTTAATGTTAACCTTGAAGACAAACTTCCTTTACCTATATACATGTTCTAACTTGTTGATCTGGTTAGTGAATAGGGAAATAAAATCATCTCTTAAAGGACTTACGGACAACTGCATGGGCATAGTGTGAAGCTGTTGACTTTACAACTGAGAAACTGATTCTTCTGAATGGAAAATCACCTCCTTTTATGCAGTTCATACCTGGGAAATATACATTTAAGCACAGCTGCTCAATTTCTCTTTCTCTGTTAATTTGTAGCTCATGCCACAGAGGCAATTCAAAGGCATGTCAGACCATATGAGATTACGATTATGATAGAATCAAGCCATCATGGAATAGAATAATTTTTGTTGGAAGGCATTAAAAGTCATTTAGTCAAACTCTTCTGTTATGGGCAGGGACTTCTTTCACTAGATCATGTTGTTCAAAGCCTGGTCCAAAACAACTTCCAATGACTTCCAGTGGCAGAACACCCACAACATCTGTGGGCAACCCATTCCAGTGTCTCACTACCCTCATTGTAATAAATAAATAGCTAGATAGATAGACAGATAGATAAGTAAATAAATAAATAAATTTTCCTGAAATAATTTTCCTCCCTTTCATATCTAAATCATTGCCCCTTGTTCTGTCATGGCAGGCCCTGGTAAACAGTCTTCATCTTATAACCCACCCTTTGTAAGCTGAATGGTTGCAATATGACCTCCCTGGAGCCTCCTCTCCTCCTGGCTATAAAAGTCCATCTCTCTCAGTGGGTGTTCCAGCACTCTGATTATTTTCATGGCCCTTCTCTGGACCTGCCTGGGCAAGGTGCTATTTAACAGCAGAATCCTATGGCTTAGCATAGATTTGCTTGGTTCCCGCTAGGCAACTTGACAGAATGAGAATTGTGTGTGACATTCAGACAGACATTTATAACAGACCCTCTGCATCCCTCTGTCTGGAGGCATCAGTCATTTCAACTAGACAACATTGTCCAAAGCCTGCAGCTCCCACAGTATAGCAATGTTGTGCACTGAGTGACAATACCCTGATCTCTGTTACTAGACCCAATGACATAATCACAGCCAGTTATCCCTCATCATTCCTTTGCTATTTGAAATATTGTGTTCATAATCCCATTTAATTAACACAGGATGACAGCCTGGGCATTGACAACAAATTATGGACACCTGGAAAAGCTGTAGGACACAAGGCTAAAATACAAATGGTTTTAACCACTGAGAAATCATCCTGACTCACTGCCTTGAGTAGTTTACTGTTAGAAGGAGATGGAGACTGAAGATAAAAATAAGGAAATCAATGAAATGTGAATGCTTACTGCTCGTTGTAAGAATGGCTTTTACCACAGCCATTCCTGACAGCTCATCAGACAGGTCCATTTGTGTTACTTCCCACACTGCAGAAACTAAAGTGGCTGTGGGAGGTGAAAGTCTTTCACATTGTGGCTCACCTCTGCAGATGTATTTACCTATCTCTTTCAGGGGATGTAGCATTTATGTCCACCTTGAGCTGTTGCAAAAATTCCACTCTCAACTATGTCCACCCCTGTCCTACTGAATCTCCCATTGTTTCATTTGGCACTTCTAAGAAAGCAAGGTTTGATTTTATACTCCACGTGAAGGGTGGTGTTTTGGAAATGTTACTAGTATTTTCTTAAAAGACACTTCTGCACATACAGTTTACTGAAATGTAGAAGTATTGTAAAAGCAAGATCCCAGCTGCACAGGAGCTACAGCTAAAGTCTAATAATCTGTAACTATCCAGAAGAAAAGTTGTTTATCATACATGAGCTTTTCAGCAGCTGAAATGTGGATATCAATCATGCTGAAACAGAAGATATTAAAGATAATGGGAATGATTTGTGTCAAGGCTGAAAAAAGCATGTTCATTATTACAGCAGGCTGTGCAACAAAATTGTTATTAGCACAAAAAGAATTCGAGCATTGTTTCCTCTTTCCTTGAAAGATTTTTGCAGATCTATTTTTGCACAAACAAATGTTGGAGGATTTTCCATTCATGGTGATGCAGTCTATGAGCTCAGAATAATGTGCAAAGTACCTATATACAAAGCAAAATATATTAGTTTTACCTTTGCTTTCCTGAAAAGATACAGTATGATTCTGAATGCTTAGCATGAGAAATTTTAAAGCAGGATGATTGTTATCCCTTTTTGAAAAACTGCAATATATTTTTTAAGTGAGTTCAAACTATGCCTCAGAATTAGAGGCACCTGAAAACACTCCTGACTCCTTCACAGTGTTAAGTTGCTGAACATACTGAATGAATATTTTGTTTGGCAGTAATGTAAGTGGGGATAAAGAAAAATATTTTGAATCATTGATAAAGAAAATAATTGTTCGGGATGTTTGACTGCCTTTCTAGACCAACAGCCCCAGCAGGGAGGACACACCAGACATCAAAGTCCTGGCCAGCATCTTGGTGATGGTGTGAGTGCTTTGAGCTATGGTTTCACCCCTCCCAGACGGAAGTGCATGATCAATGCATGGAAATGGCTCAACAGAATTATAGGTAGTTTTTGCAGAGATTTTCTAAAGAAGCTTTTTGCTAGCCAGAAAGAAAAACTCAGCTACCAGTTAGTGTGAACGCACCATTTCCCTAGATGCAATCAGTAACCTTTATTTCTACATAACTTTTTCCATCAGAATTCCACCATGATGTATATGGAGTCTGGAAAACATGATTTTGCTATCTTATCAGCCCCTTAATTAAATTACACAATAAGGCAAACAATTTATGTTTCCTTCCATCACTTCTCCATCCTGCTAGATTAATTCTCCACCTCTTCCCACCAGGTGTGGTTCTGAGTTGACCTTAGGCCTGACAGCCTTGTTCTCATTCACCTGTGTATTCCCCTGGGATCCCATGGGCCCCTGGATACATGTACACACTCCTTGTATCCACTTCTTTCCATTTCACTTCAGACCTTGTTTGCATCCATCCTGTTCTTAGCAAAAAGCAAACTTGCAGCTTGAGAGCTGCTATTTAAGTGTAAACCACTTAAATAAATTAATCTGTACCCTTAGAGATGAACTTTTAGTAAATTTTATTTAGTAAATTTTAATTTAAAGTAAAGCATAAAAAATGGTGATAAAACAAAACCCAACAAAACAGTCAAAATGCAGTTTGAAGATATATCTTGACTTGTGTGCAGAGATCATCAGTTTCTCATAAAATGAGACCATATTTCATATTTTCACTGTCTCCTGTGAAAGCTTTGTTTAAATTGCAACAAAAACTTTTGAAAATGGGGTGGATTTACTGTTTCTACAACAGATAATTTGCAGCTGTTGCCATAATTGAATCCTTGTTCCATACGGTTGCTATTCTTTCACCAACCTTTGAGCTTGTGTAGCAAAATGTCTTATCCGTAGAGGTGTTCAACATTTCTTCAGAAGACTGTATGTTGTTTTCTATTTTGTTTAATTGAGTTTGTAGTGGTTTTTGATTTGTTTTGTTTTGTTTTAATTATAAGCTTTAAGCATTTAAGTATAATAAATGTCCTTAAATAAACATGCAGCAGAGAAATAAAAATTCTGAATTACCTTTAAAATTTAGCTCATAGCTTTATATATACAGAAAATTTCTTAGAGTTAATAAATCAATTTCAAGGATGAAAATTGATGTTCATATGCTTTTCATAAAAAAAAAAAAAAAAAAAGGAGAAATTGTTTCCAAGTATAATGCAAATATTGTGAAATTTACAACATATTTCAGTGTTCCATGGAAAGTTCAAATGAGCAAATAAAAATGTTTTCTTTATTATGGAAGGAAAAAACAAACAAACAAACAAACAAACAAAACTATTCATGACATGTTTTCCTGATTCTGGTCATTTCTAGTGCATAAATATTTTACAAATGTTTTTTCTCTAAAAATATCTAAACTGTTATTACACTAACAGTAATTCATTTATAAGGATTAAGTAATTTATGAACAGTGAAAATTGGAGAAATATTTTAGTATACAAAATATCTTAAGCTCTTCACAAAAGCTCTATTTTGGGAGCTGTTCACTCTAAAATGAACAGAAAATCATATATGGAAGAATAGCGTCAAAATTAATCTAACTACGACAGCAACTGAAAGTTAACTGAGAGCTGAGAGCAGAACTAACACACAGCTCTCTGCAGCAGCAGCCTGCGTTGAATCATGGCTTGGAAGCCACATTATCCAACCTGTCCACCAGTTAGCAACTGCAGTCAGTCATCCATTAGTAGAAATTTGCTCCTCTTTTCACTGGCTGACAAATATTCTTCTGTGTGATAATTGCTTGTGCTGGTGCCAGAGTTCACCACCATCAGTGAAACTTAAATTTCTCCAAAATTCAGTGTTCACTTCTTGTTTCTCTCTTTACACTTCATGCACCCCAGGTGTTCATACTATATCTAGCTGGGTCCCTAACACTGTCCCCAGCTCAGGTCCTCCAGACCTTGAAAATGTTTGCAATCCTCTTTCTAATCCATTTTTCTTTGGTCATCACAGGGATACTTTCCCTACATGTTTCTTTCTGATATTTCCCTGCTCAGAGTATGATGCCTCATAGGTCAGGGTGGCCTAACAAGATTCTTGGACAGAGACATCAGATCTGTTTCTGCTACCTTTTTTGCTGTACCTTGACCATACACCTCTTTACATTCTTTCTCTCTCCACACAGCTGTAATATTTACTGCAGACTAAGAGCCATTAAACAGTGACTTATCATCTAGATAATGAATATATGGATGTACATGTATACACACACATATATATAATAAATGAGAGTGAAAAGAGACCCATGTCCAGAGGCCAAAAAGATGCATTTCAAAGGTAGATGACAGCCAGAATTTGTTCATTGAATTGCTGCATTTCACGTGATTCTTGCCTTTTGTTTCTAGACAAAATACCTTTGACTGAAGGTGTGGATTATTGAAAGCCTTGAGATTAGTGTTTGTTTTGCTTGTTTCATAGAGTAAAACAGAATATTTGTCTACTGAACTTCAAGCATTCTGCTCAATAATCCACATGCTGTATTGGTTTACATAGTTATCTTAACATTTCTGTGAGAAACAATAACTCAGAACTTGATAGAAGCAGTGCTAATGCATCTATAGTCAAAAGAAAAACAACTCATATAATAAATTATTATGTGAAGTCATTTGAAGCTCTCAGTAACGTTAGTTTCCATCCTGAATAGGTATTTGGACTTTGTTTCTCACTTATATGTTTTTATGGCATTGCCTGTCTGATGGGAACGCCCCATATAGGAGAAAAGTTTTGGGTGAATACAGCTGATATTTCAGACGATTAAACCAGAATGTTCATTCCCTTTTCTTATGTATGTACATTTTTAGTTCAGTTCTCTCCCACATTCTTCATCTAAAATGTGAAAAGTTGTTCTTTTCACATGGGGAAAGAGGAGGAGTAAAGATCTCTTGGGAATCAGTAAGCAGCAAATGACTAAGTATTCAGCAGTCTGGATATAGGAGATATCTTTTGTGCATGTCAAATTGCAGACACTGGAAGATCAGACGTGTACTGCTTTTCTCTGTATGAATATTTCCACCCCATGTGGACATCTGATATGGCACAACAAACTATATTTAAATATCAAAGTGACCTGATTCAATATCCTCTTTCTTCTTCCCCTTCTCAACAGCACACCTGTAGTGAAATTATCAGTGGGTTTTCCTTAGCTTTGTCCTACTACTATATTTACTCTGTTGCAGCTGCAAACCGAAATTGAAGAGTGTTGGAGCATTGCATATTATTTCTTGATTTCTTAGTGCAATTCCAGGGGTGAGATATAGATCCAGATCTTGGAATCCAAAATTTGCATATCCATGATGGAAAGTTTCCTCAAAATCTATGAAAGGACTATGACTGCTGTAAAAGTTTGACTTCCTAGGGTGAAGATTTGGCTATGCAGGTGAACAGGTCCCACCCAAAGTCTGTGCCCCAGGTTATGTCATTCAGAGTGGTCAATGTCCACACTTTGAGTGTCCATATTTATGCAACAAAATACCTCACCTTTGGCTTATCTACACACTGAGCAAAAGTCTTGTGACTCTGAGATACAATTATTTTCTGTGATATTTGAAGATGAAAGAGGCAAAAGTGACTTCAAGATTATCCTGTCACCTGACAGGTGTTGCTTCACAAAACAACAGCAGTTACATGTTGCACAAGTGTTGGCATGACAGGAAGGGTATGTAAGGATATTTGTTGAGATAGAGTCAGAGGTCTAAGTAAGACAGAGGGAGATAGATTTTATGCAGATTTATTCCCACTGCACTTTGGGAATGGGTCCTTGAGAAAATCATCTCTTGTATTTCACCATAGAAAACTTTGTTGACTCCATAAAAATCCTGAGAACAGACTAGTACACATGTAACAAGCATAAATGACCAGGGAAACAGGATTGGAAGTGAACTGAATCTAAACTATCAAATATGGTAGACACACATTAAGTGTCATGACACAAATAAAGACCAAGCAACAGCTAAAAGTGAGACAATTTTGAGGGGATGATATATGCTAGAGATTGGTGGAAGATTTATAATCTGAATCAATTCCTAAATGTAATGGGTTTAAAAGTTTGATGAAAGAAGATCATGTTATCCAAATTCATAGACAGAAAAATGCACTGTACAGAACAACCAGCTATCACAGAGATGAATGTGGACAGGTTGATAAGCTACTGCCTTATTTTGATGAAAGTGGTCATCACAAAATTGTACTACCATTGACACAGTGAAATAACTCAGTACATGCAGCCATTGTACTTTTCATTTTATATACATTAACCACTCACATTCAGCAGGAAATAAAGCCGTCCAACATAACCTGCATCAATGCTGCATTAACAAGAATCTCAACAAGTGTTCTGTTCCCACTATGTGCTGTAAATGATGCTGCTTGCTAGCGAGATTTTAAAAGCAGGTTGCAGGATAACAGCCAACCTGCCCAGAGTTTGCTAATGATCCAGTCTAAGATGCAGCGTTACATGTTAGGAATGGCAATGCAGTGCACTTAGATTAAATAAATAAATAAATAAATAGAATAGAGTAGAATCAGAAGTAATAACATGGCGATAATTCCATTGCAATGTAGTTGTGTTTAACAAGGAATATTGATTACTGGGGTGTTTCACATTTGTTATGCACTAATGCACAGAGCACATATAGAAAAGTGACAGCTCTAAAGTAATTACTAGGCATTGACAGTGCTTTTATTTGTGTTTTGGTTTATTTCACTGCATTAGCATTTTTATAAATTATAGCATGTCACCTTAGACGTATACAAAATTTATATCATTTATCCTTCAACTAACTATCAACAGAAAAAGGACCCTTTCCAAGAATTGGGACAAAGGCATTGGGATAAGTTTGTGATTCAGTGAATATTTGTTGCTGATTTTTTAAAAAGTGAATTAAAAGATTAATTGTTCTCTAGAGTAGTCAAAGATGAAGAGAATGAAACTGCATCCTTTCTCAGTGCTCACATTTCTGAGATGTAGGAACTCAGAACTAAATTAAAATGAGCTCAATTATTTTACATAAACCATTAGATAGCCAACTGATACTTGCAGCTTTCATTCGTGAAGTTAACTACGCTGTCTCAGATTGAAACAGGTGACCTATAAGAGAAAGATTTATTAGATCCATCAAGTATCTGAGTTAAGTCCGCTTGATTTATCTAGTAACAAGTCACAGTCTAAAGGACACATTTTATTCAAAGGGTATTATGAGATAGTAAGACACAGCTGAAAAACTTGTCTGTTAAAAGAACGATAATAAACCTGAATTTTATGAGTATATTCAAAGTTAAAACAATCTATTCAGATAATAAGTATTAGGTCAATGCATTTTTAGAGAAGTATCAGGTTAATGTATTTTTAGACAAGAAATTGAAAGTTCTGGATTTTTTTTGTTGTTGTTGTTGTTTTGGTTCACTGTCTGGATAGAGGAAAAAAAAAAAAGGAAAGATAAAAAAGAAAGGGAAAAGGGAAAAGATTGCGATACGAACAAGGACAAAGACAAGTTACTTGATTCCTGTTGTCTGTTACTTGATTATGTTGTCTGCAACATAAATATTTCTGATTTCTAAAGCCTAAAATATTAAGTTGGACTATGCAATTTATTTATTTATTTATGTTTGTTTGTTTGTTTGTTTTTATCTAGCTCAGAATGTATTTTTTTTGTAATATTTTGTCAATCATCTTACATTATCTTGCATCATCTGACATATGTCTTAACCTGTTTCAAGTGAAGAATAAAAGAGTCTAGAGAGGAAGAGATGAAGTTTGTGATGTCTGTGATTCATTGGTTTAAAATAAGTTCCTCAGTAATGTGAAATCTGCCAAATTTGGGCATATTAACCTAGCTGATATTTTCTGTTATTATCACTTTTTCGTAATTCAAGTTAGGGAAGAGATTTCCTACAAATTGTCCTCAGGAAATTTAAGTCCACTAGTCAAAATATATTTCCAAACACTAAGCTCACAGATGAGATAGATGTTTACTTTATATTCTAATCAAATTATTATAGACTAAATGTATGAGAAAACAGAAGCAATGTTGCAGAAAACTTATATGACAGCTTGTCACGAAAAGTCACAGTTTGTTCATAATTTGAAAATAAAAGGACAGTTTTCTCTTTACAATTTGGTTTTCATGATCTTTCACAATTAAGCTGATGTGCTAAAAAATAGTACACAATAAAAATCACAATTGTTACTGAATCTTACGTAGGATTTTAATTCAGCAATAGATGAATTGTCACATGGAGCTACTTTTTCAATTTGCTTCAAGCTTGAGGAGTTTACATGATTATGTATACTCCCTTTAGATCTCTACCATTTGAAAAATGAGGCTTAAATTAACATTTACACAGTAACTATTAACAGTTAAATTAACAGTTACACAGTACAGTCAGCGCTTATTTTCCATGACAGACAATACACATTTTATATGTTCAACTGGAGGTGTATATGGATTTCTTGATTAGTGACCATTTGAGATGTTTCCAGTTCTTTTCTGTTCCAGGTAGGCCTAGCAGCACTGATAGCATTTTGTCATGTTTTGGCCTCTCTGACGAATAATGCAAAAGAAAATGAGCTATTAGAAGACAGATAAACTTTTGTGGATATCAGAACCAGAGTTCAGTTTTAGCTTTGAACAATGGTTCAGACAGGTTTGTTGCTCATTCTTTTCCAGTCAATTCTTCACATGGTCCAGTTTACAGCAACTAAAGTGAGCAGATTTTAAGGCATCAGTCGCCAGACAGTTGTGTATAACTTCAGTGATTTCACCAGAAGCACCAAAATAAATTTTGCACTGAGAAGGAGATGTTCTAAATGCCAATAACAAATTAAATAGTATGAGCCAGTGCAATGAAGGGTGGTAATTATTTTTGAAAAGATAAGAAAAGACTCTGATTTGTGTTTTGTTATTTATGAAATACTTTTAATAAGTTCTTTCCCCGATGGCCACTACTCCTGATATGTCATTCTCAGTGATCCCTGGGGGTACATTTCTGTAACAGTCAATTCTCTCTAAAGGTCATTTATTTATTTATTTACTTATTTTTTCTGTTGAGTGAATTTGATAGTCAATTTTGAGAATGGTTTAACTCCCCATTAACTGTTGCTAATTTACAAGAGAATTCCTGTGGAAAACAAACAAGCACATAATTTGATGCAACATCAACTTGGAATACCAAACAAAGCCATTAGGAACAGCACAACTATTCAGAATAACAACACAGGTGATTTGGGAGAAGGGACAATAAAGCAAAAGACAGATTGTCAATCTCTGTCAATCTGAGAGAGTTAACATTTCCTCCATTAATAAATCTTCCTGCAAGGTTCAGAAAAGTATTGTAAAAAAAAAAAATAAAAATGCACAAGGACAAACTTAAAGCCAAAGTGTACAAACTTAGGAATTTTAATGTGTAGTTAATAAGCAGACACAGTTCATACTTTTTCTCAGCTCACCTATAGAGACAACTCTTGAGAGCTTAATGTCTTTAATGTAAAGGAATTACACATTGCAAAGCTAGTCAAAATCCTACAAGTGCCCTTTTCCATACTTACCATCCTGTACTACATGTCAAATCTTCCTGCTGTAAATTCTCCTGCTTCAGTCTACAAAAGCTGGTGAATAACAGGTTTGTATCAGGTCTGTTTTGACTTCTGAGATCCAGCTCCAAATGTCTTTTCTTTGTGGCCAGAAATGGTAATACAAATCTCCTGCACTAGTCATGAAGTCTTCTTTTCCCTCCTGTTTTACTTATTAATTTATGTATTTGTTTATTCATTCATTCATTTATTATTATTTCTAAAGTCCATTTTTAGGTATAGCTCTATGTGCACACTTAATTAATGCTCATGTACTCTGTTTAAAATAAAAATCATAGAATCATAGAATCATAGAATATCCTGATTTGGAAGGGACCCTTAAGGATCATCAAGTCCAACTCTTGACACCGCACAGGTCTACCCAAAAGTTCAGACCATGTGACTAAGTGCACAGTCCAATCTCTTCTTAAATTCAGACAGGCTCAGTGCAGTGACCACTTCCCTGGGGAGCCTGTTCCAGTGTGCAACCACGCTCTCTGTGAAGAACCCCCTCCTGATGTCAAGCCTAAATTTCCCCTGCCTCAGCTTAACCCCATTCCCGCGGGTCCTGTCACTGGTGTTAATGGAGAAAAGGTCTCCTGCCTCTCGACACCCCCTTACGAGGAAGTTGTAGACTGTGATGAGGTCTCCCCTCAGCCTCCTCTTCTCCAGGCTGAACAGGCCCAGTGACCTCAGCTGTTCTTCGTACGTCTTCCCCTCCAGGCCTTTCACCATCTTTGTAGCCCTCCTCTAGACACTTTCCAACAGTTTCATGTCCTTTTTATACTGTGGTGCCCAGAACTGCACACAGTACTCGAGGTGAGGCCGCACCAGCGCAGAGTAGAGCTGGACAATCACCTCCCTTGACCTACTAGCGATGCCGTGCTTGATGCACCCCAGGACACGGTTGGCCCTCCTGGCTGCCAGGGCACACTGCTGACTCATATTCAACTTGCTGTCTACCACGACCCCCAGACCCCTCTCTTCTAGGCTGCTCTCCAGCATCTCATCGCCCAGTCTGTACGTGCAGCCAGGGTTTCCCCGTCCCAGGTGCAGGACCCGGCACTTGCTCTTATTGAACTTCATGTGGCTGGTTATCGCCCAGCTCTCCAACCTATCCAGATCCCTCTGCAAGGCCTTTCCACCCTCATTCGAGTCCACAACTCCTCCAAGTTTGGTGTCATCAGCAAACTTGCTCAAAATACCTTCTATTCCTACATCCAGATCGTTTATAAAAATATTGAAAAGTACCGGCCCTAAAATGGAGCCTTGAGGGACCCCACTGGTGACCGCCCACCAGCCTGACGCAGCCCCATTTACCATAACCCTTTGGGCCCTGCCCGTTAGCCAATTGCTCACCCATCGTATGATGTTTTTATTTAGCTGTATGGGGGACATTTTGTCCAGTAGGATCCTATGGGAAACCGTGTCAAAAGCCTTGCTGAAGTCCAAAAAAATCACATCAGCTGGTTTCCCTTGGTCCACCATACGGGTGATCTTATCATAAAAGGAAATCAAGTTAGTTAGGCAGGACCTACCCTTCACAAACCCATGCTGGCTGGGACCAATGACTGCTTTGTCCCCCAGGTGTGCCTCAATAAGTTCGAGAACCATCTTCTCCATGATTTTACCAGGCACTGACGTGAGACTGACAGGCCTGTAATTGCTAGGGTCTTCTTTCTGACCCTTCTTGAAAATTGGCACAACGTTTGCCAACTTCCAGTCTACCGGGACCTCTCCAAATTCCCAGGATCGTTGAAAAATAATTGAGAAAGGTTCCACGATGACGTCCGCCAGCTCTTTCAGCACCCGGGGATGAATCCCATCCGGACTCATGGACTTGTAGGGATCCAGGTGGAGTAGCAAATCCCACACACGTTCAGGGTCGGTTGGGAGTTTGTCATCCCCACCGTCCCGGTCCTCCAGCTCAGGGCACCCTGGGTATGTCTTCTATGCCATCAACTGTTGGATTTAATGTAAATACTAAGTAACTAACACCTCATAGTATTAGACCTCATTGTAAAACAAGCATGACTTATTTTCAATGAATATATACCCTAAGTAAAATACTATTTATAAAATTTATAAAATTAGAGCAATATAGTTTCAAGTGTGCTTGTGAAAAATAATCAAGCCTTATAGTTAATGCTGTGAAAGAAAGGAGAATGTCAACATGTTGCACATAGCTTAGGTGAAATCTGGATTGGATGGAAGCTGGTAGGACACATTTTATGACCTAGGAAGTCCCTACCCCTGTCTATTTCCAACCCCTCCAACCTCTCCCCACCCCCACCCCCCACCCCCCCCCAAAAAAAAAAAAAAAAGAGAGAACAAGCCAAAGAAATCATCTAAACAAACAAAAAAGATATGAAGGCAGAAAGAAATAGGTTATGTTACCTAGAAGTATGAGATTTGTTTGTTATGGTGCAAAGGACTGAAAAGGTAGGGAAGAGGTTTCAGTGCAATATATGAAGAAAATAAAAAAAAAAAATCTTGTCAGCTTTGAGAATTTAATCTTCTGGTATAGTCAAAGTTGTTTAAAAATCAACACCCTGCCAATAGGACCTTGTAAGGACGAGAAAGGAGAAGAACTAAAGCTCTGGACATTATTATTATTTTTTTTTTTTTTTCAGTTTATTGGCAGAAACAAACTTATCAGATCACAATACTTCAAGTCAAGCTCTAATATATCTATCAACTCCAAGCAATGTATTTTTTTTTTTTCCTGGTTTAATGTCTTTTTATCAACTTTACCTTTGAAAGAACCACTATTTTGAAATGAAGATTCAGTATACTTCATTTTCAGTTTTCAACAGAAAAGAAAAAATAGTGTCTTTCTTTAAATATTTCATTCTTTCTATCTAAATCTATTTGATAAATTTCTCAGGAATTAATAACAAAATCCACTTCCATGGAGTAAGCAATTGTTATATCACAGTATCACCAGATGAACCATACCCAGCAGAACCAAAGAAGAGGTTTTCAGCCCAGAAAGGCAAAAGCTAGATCTTCCTGTGTTTATTTTGAACCATTCCAGAAGCAGGATGAAAGCAATCAAATGGACTCCCTGAGAATCCTTTCTACACTCTCTGAGGACCAGGGTGGAGGTAATGCCAGAGACAAGTCTGTTTTTGTCAGATCAGCCCTCAAGGGTCATGAGTTGACAAGAATGAGTTGAAGAATGCTTTAAACTGTCCTAAACAATATTTATCAACAGGAAAAATAAAAAGAAAACTAAAGCATAAAAGAGGTTGAAATTCGTCTTTGTTCTCAGTCTTTAGTGCTAAGTTGAGCACAAATGGGCCAAACTACACAGCCCAGACTTCAGTTGTCTGCCAGACAAATCCCTCTCCTAGTGTGCTTCCTTTCTCAAGGGATCCCATGTGCTGCATCTGTTGTACCTGGAGCGCAGTCCTGTGGTTTTGATATGACATTTGTTTCCACAGCAACCAACTGGGAGAGAACTACAGGTAATACAAACTTACAGAAGCAGGATTGCTTCTAAATGAAATGTATGTTTTTTTTTTTTTTGTTGTTGTTGTTTGATCGTTTATAGAAGCAGGATTGCTTCTAAATAAAATGTATGTGGTTTTGTTGTTGTTTGTTTGCTTGTTTGTTTTAAAGTTTCCTTAAGGCTGTCAGTAAGCTCTAATCATTTTAATGGTTTTGATTTCCTAAATGGAGGAGTGACATACAATTCCAGCCAGTAGATCAAAATATAAAAGAGAATGAAAAATAGATTGAATACCATCAATCCACCAAATTGTCTGTTACAGGACAAAATTCAAAGTCTCCAATAAGTTTCAATTGCTTAATTCCTAGCTATTATATTATAAAAAGTTATCATATCACCTGAGGAATTACTTTCATGTTCAAACTATAAATGAAGCCATCATCGTTCACTATAGGATATGGAATATCTAGAGCAAACAGGCTAGCAGTAACAATAACCAGAATGACATTTATTCTCAAGTATATTGGTAAGACCTGATATTTCAGTCATGAAGATATTTCAGGAAAAAAATATTGTCTGTTTATTTATCGTAGTAACATCTTAAGAATTTCCATAGATTAGGATAACCAGTTCCTTCCTGGAGAAAGAAAAATTAAAAGTCCAAACTGCATGTAAGATTCCCTTTGATAAAATTCTTAAGTCTACATTTAAATTTCCATTTTCTGGAAAATACATTAATTTGAGTTCTGTCTTAGAGGGGATACTTTCTTGACTGGTAATATTATGTATTTCAAATGATTAAGAATCTCTTAGTGTAAACTTTTCCAGAAGTTTTTTGTTCACATTATAGACTTAATGCATCATTAGATGCTGTGCAAAAAAGCATAGTTCCTGACAGGAAGAAAGAGTGCTCTGATATAAAATAAACAATAGTAAAGGAGAGAAAGGTGGATAAAAGTAATTGCAATAACACTTGTTTAATTATTTTGGCTATTTCAGTTATGTAGTTCCATAGGACTTTATTAAAATGATGAGAAATTAAAAAATAAAATAAAATAAAATAAAAATACAACAACAACAAAAAAATGGAACACCCTTTGTCATCCTAGACATTAGAACTGTTTATTTCTGAAAATATCAAGTTCTGATGAGGAATCAGCAAACAGAGATCATAAAGGTTTACCATCATGACACTTTATTTTTCTGTACATTTCACAGGTCAATAAACTTCACAAACAAGATAAATCTCAAAAGCTCACTATGAAGTATGGTAGCACTGCTCTTCTAATTTGATGAAGGGAAAATGAGATACAATCAGTCTGTCAACAACAAGTCAACAGGAAAGAGTCTGAATTCACACTAAAACACTGTGAACACTGTGGCCCAGCTTCAGAACGAAGACCATCCAGGTCCTGCTCCTTTCCTGTAACAGTATGATTATGCTTGCTTTCTAAAGAGCCCTGAATGTACTAAAGATCAGGCAAAATTAAATATGTGCAGAAGAACAGCTGAGTGAGGCTTTAATTTTTCTGATCTTCACCACTTACTTTTCTGTTTATCACTGTTATAATAATGAGAACTGAACTTGTGAGACTATAGAAATATTTTACACTATAAAATCAGTCTGAACAGCTTTAAGACTGAAAATTGTAACAGAAATGAATGACACATTTGAAAAAAAAAAAAAAAAAAAAGGAGCTGATGGATGCTCTTAAGCTACTAGGTTACTTCTGCCATTCCTAAGGCAAGAGACTTATAAAACATGCCACACCACTTTTATTTTTTTCCTTTTTTTTTTTTTTTTTAATGTAAAAGAAGGTTTACTTATCTCTTGGACAATAAATTTAAGGATCAGTAGCTTTCCTTTGAAATATAAAATCTATATATTTCTCTCCTGTTTCAAAAAAATAAAATAAATAAAATAATATGAATTAGATTTGTCATGTGACTCCAACGAACAAATTGTCAGCTCATTTGTATGGCAGATGAAAATTTACCTTTACGGAATCCTTCCACAAGATGCTGAGATTCACAATTTCACCAGCAGAGATAACCAATGCCTGTTTTCTTTTTAGTCAAATGACTGCAATCAGTTGGCTTTTCATGCAATCAGCTAACCTTATTCACCTCCCTGCCCTGTCCAAGCTGTTAGTTGACCTGAATATTCTCTCTTCTTCTGTCTCAAATTTTACCAAGATGCTGTTGTAAATTCCTTTTATCCACTTCACGTCATATATAAGAGACCACAAAGACAACTTCCTTTGCTCTCTGCCTCTATGTCAGCAAATTTCACAGGTTAAATAACAGCAAAATTGAAGAGGAAAGGAAAGCACAGAAAATGAAACAACTTCCTGGGGCAACTTAAAGCTACTTTTCTGGAGCAGAACTGTACTGTACATGATGCCCTGTCCATGCAGAGAAAATGCAATACAAAGTGGTGAAGTCTTTACATTTTGGCTCTTGAGCTGTGTGCTATCAAGGTACACATACTAATTGAAACTAGAGCTCTTTCTGGTGCTCCCAGACAGCATAGGTTATCAGTAGCCTATATTTAACATTTAGCTTCAACTCTGATGGATGTCTCAAGGTTTTCTTGTGACCTCAAATGTTTAATGGACATATGGATCCTTAAATTACCATACCCTCAACTTTTTCCACATTGCAGAGACAGGTCAACCTTTTCTTCCTCTAGTTAAAAGAAACTTGCTCAAAGCATTTTAAAATTTTTGTTACATTAGAAGAGCTTTGTCAGGAGTTGTGAGCTGATACCCAATACAGTCTTTAAGATGGTCAACAAGGAGTTTAACCCATCCTTGATGCTTCAGATTCAGTGAATCCTGTACTTTTATCCTTGGGGCAGTAAAATGCAATGGGAACCTTTCTGAAGTGGAAACTTCCCAGGTCATTTGCAGGCCCTTGTGGCAGTGCTGAAATATTATATAAGAGCTATTTACTCAGCTACCTTAATTCTCAGCTCTCAACATAAACTGCTCTTCAGAAAAGTTGGAAGGATCAAAACGATGTAGTAGATTTTCAACACCATGTTACTTATTTCATAAATGCTTATAATTATGTATTTTTAAAAGGAGGGAGAGAAATAAAGGAATAATTAGAATATGGCAAATTATTCATCAGTAACTCCCTACACTAATGAGACATTTCACCAGGTAGTTAATTATACTAGAATGATTAGTGCTTCCATAATTATGCTGACACATCTGTAACACGAAAATTGGGTTGTTCAGAAAAATTTGATGCTGCTACTAGATTTCACCAAGTTAGTTTAGTGTCTCAAATACATTTCAATCTCTTATCTAAAGGATTTCCACATCTTAAGTTAATAGGTAATAAGTTTATTCATCAAAACTTATTTAATTTTACACTTCTAGCTTCTAAATTTTTTATCATTACTATTTTTGATAAATGCTACAATACTGAGAAGTTGTCACCCTTTAATCAGAGCAGAAGGTAAGTTGCTGTTCTGCACCCCAGAAGACACAAGAAAAACGGTATTTTTATTTATTTATTTATTTATTTATTTTTGTATTTGGTTCAATGACAGTTTGTTAGATTATTAGAGTTAGATTCTATATTAGGTCTTACAAAATATGTTGCAACAGCTGAGGTAGAGATTAAGAACTGGGTGCCTTGGGTCAAACTAATACTTTTTTTTTTTTTTTTTTTTTTTTTTTCCCAGTATCATTCATCATTAATATATCTTATAAATATAATATAAAAATATCTATCTATATATACATGTTTATTTATTTATTTATTTATTTATTCCCAGAGCCTGTCTTTAGACCCATGTGGAGCTCTGAGATACACAATATATTTTGTTTTTATTCTGTTCTGTCCTTATTGAAATAACCCCAGTGGTGAATACCCCTGGGTATTCATTCCTGCTGCAGGTCTAGGAAAAATAATTAATCTGTCAATGCCCTCTTTCTGCAGTGACAGTTGCTGCCAATGTCTTGACCTTCAATTTTACTTCCCTCTCTGAAGTTAGCTGAGGTCATAAACAGTGTCTTTGGAGTGACCTTGACATGAGCAACATACCAGAACCACCCTGTGGCCTCTCCCCTACTCCAAGCCCCTGCTAACATTCATAATACTCCAGGAACTGTTCTGGGCATGAACTTTTTCATGAAAAAATCCTATAGTACATATAATTTGGCACTGAGTTCACTTAGTAATAAGAAATCCAATCATTCTCTTCCCTTGACCAAAACTCAGGTGTGTATCAGCAACAACAACAAAAACTGAGACTTGTCCTGTTTTGTAGGTTGTAAAATTTGCAAGCATATACAAAGGTGCATGGGAGTGAGTGTCTGCAGAGTAGCTATACAGCTGCAGTAAAGCATGGGAAACCCTTGCATTGAAATCAAGAGATATTTTGAGAATTAACTTACAGCACTTTTATAAATCTCTTCAGACTGTTATAATTCACCCAGGTCCATAATTCATGGATTAAAGGTGAAGTGAACAAAACACTATTGTTTCTTTAACTGCAGTTAATGGCTACAATTAATAGGTCATGATATTATGTTGGTGGAAGGGATAGGAACTGAATTGGTTTTAAATTGGTTTTATGGAAGGGAGAAAAAGATTGAGGATAACAGAAGTTGCTAGCACCAGTGCTGATTAATTCCAGATAATTAAATGGTGTTATTATAGAACTGTCATTTGAAATACAATGGACAAAATCTTAAGGGGCCTCAAAAGCTTTTCCTCCATTTTTGTACTTTTTTAAATTTTTTTTTCTCTCTCTTTTTTTTTTTTTTTTTTTTTCCATTTTACTTGGAGAGCTTGGACTTGAGTGCAAGGCTGGGCTCTAAACTGCAAGCAAAGCATATCTCCTTCTCCTCTCCTCTCCTCTCCTCTCCTCTCCTCTCCTCTCCTCTCCTCTCCTCTCCTCTCCTCTCCTCTCCTCTCCTCTCCTCTCCTCTCCTCTCCTCTCCTCTCCTCTCCTCTCCTCTCCTCTCCTCTCCTCTCCTCTCCTCTCCTCTCCTCTCCTCTCTTCTCCTCTCCCTCTCCTCTCCTCTCCTCTCTCCTCTCCATTGCAGATTGTGAGAGCTCTAAAATCATTATTTCTTTCTGCTGTAGATTACAAAGAGTTGTCCACACAGAGCTGGTCTCATGTCTTCAATTTTGTCACACAGTCCCACAAAGAAGGTTATTCATTTCACCATCTTAGCAAAGAGATGCTGCACAAAGGTAGCAGCGCTTGGCTCCAAAAGATCTTTTCCATCTTTATTTGGGTTGGGGTGAGAACATCTGTAGGTTGGGTTGTGTAGCGTGGGGCAAAGAAATGTACTTACTACATGACAGAACATTCAGTGCTGGGGTGGGTGAGATAAAGATCTCAGTGACTTCATGTAGCCACTTGCCGTGGATTCGACATTGCAGCATGGGATCATGTTGTCGTATCACTGCTCAACCAAGTGAGTTGTGGATGTCCCAACAGAAAGTAAAAGGAGGGAATGACTGAAGGAGTCTCACAAGAGAGTCCAGGAGGCTTTGCTGGTCTCCACATGGGCAGTAGTGGCCCAGGGTATGGACACACTCCTTGCCATTGAAGTGACATTGGTTTCAATGGTAAAACACCCAGTCTTTCCGTAAGGATTGTGATTGCATTCTAAAACTAAGTTTTCTAAGGGAATTTTGGTTTAGCTACCTTGTAATAGATAGGATCAAAACTGGCTAGAAGCCAAAAGGAAGCTGCAGAGTGATAAGACCAGAAAGAGAAATATCTTTATTTCTTTATTTTAAACCTGAGTGGCAGTTTTGCCTGCTTTATGTGAAAATATCAATCGATCTAGGTGATAGAGCTAAGGAACAGACCTGAATCAAATATGTGAGCTTTAGGATAGTTATAGGGAAAATTTAATCCCCAAACTAACCTTACTTTGTCATAAATCAGTTATAGTGCATTTTGAGTTTACAATGATCATGGATTATCCTCCAAAATAAATAATGAAATAGCATCCCATATCTATGGGTATAAGATATATTTTTAGGTATAAAGGTATAAATTGGTATAAGGTATACATTGGAAAAAACAACTTTGATTTTTTAAGGTATAAATTGGAAACAGCGACCTTGATTCAAAAAAAAGGTGAAGTCAATAAAGTTACTTTTAGGAACAGCCAAGTGAGAAAGAAGAGAATCAGAGCTGATGTGCTTCCTATTTCTTTCTCAGTTACACTAGCCTATTCTCCTTGTGTTTCCCTAGTTAGTATCCTTAATTTTCATGTTAAGTCAGCTCCTTGATAAAATCCCTTCCTCTGACACACAGAGTATATTGCTAGCTTCAGCCAAGAAAATGGATGGAAAGATTCATCAAGACCATAGTATATTTAATTGCCTGCAAAAGGGAGAGAGAAAAAAATGAATCAAAACAAAACAACAACAAACAATAAGACAAAATGTTGTGGTTTAACCCGGCTGGCAGCTAAACACCACGCAGCCGTTCGCTCACCCTACCCCCTCCCTCTCTGGGACGGGGGAGAGAAATGGAAAGTGAAGCCCGTGAGTTGAGATAAAGACAGTTTAATAAGGCAGGAAAATAATAATAACAAAAGTAATAATAACAATAACAATAATAATAATACAATGGTGATAATAGGAAAATAATATGTACAAACAAGTGGTGCACAATGCAATTGCTCACCACCCGCTGACCGATGCCCAGCCTAACCCCGAGCAGTCCGGCCCCCTCCCCCCGGCTAGCCACCCCTATATATTGTTTAGCATGACGTCAGATGGTATGGAATACCCCTTTGGCTAGTTTGGGTCAGCTGTCCTGGGTCTGTCCCCTCCCAGCTCTTGCTGCACCCCCAGCCTGCCTGTTGGCAGGACAGAGCAAAAGGCTGAGACATCCTTGGCTTGGTATAAGCACTGCTCTGCAACAATTAAACCATCGGGGTGTTATCAGCACTCTTCTCATCCTAAGCCAAAACACCGCATTCCACCAGCTACTAGGAAGAAAATTAATTCTGTTCTAACTGAAACCAGGACACAAAATAAATCATAGAATCATTAAGGTTGGAAAAGACCTTCAAGATCATCTGGTCCAACATTACCCCTACCACCTCTATCTCCCACTAGACCGTGTCCCTAAGCACCACTCCCAACCTTTCCTTGAACCTACCTAGGTGACCCTAGGCAACCTGTTCCAATGCCTGACTACTCTTTCTGAGAAGAAATATCTCCTCATTTCCAACCTGAACCTCCCATGGCATAACTTGAGGCCATTCCTCTAGTTCTATTGCTAGTTATCTGTGAGAAGAAGCCAACCCCCAGCTCCCCACAACTTACTTTCAGGTAGTTGTAGAGAGCAATAAGGTCTCCCCTGAGCCTCCTCTTCTCCAGACTAAACAACCCCAGTTCCCCCAGCCATTCCTCATAGGATTTCTGTTCCAGGCCCTTCACCAGCTTCGTAGCCCTTCTCTGGACACACTTCAGAGCCTCAAAGTCCTTCTTGTACTGAAGGTACCAAAAGTGATCACAGTACTCTAGGTGTGGCCTCACCAGAGCAGAGTACACGGAGACAATCACCTCCCTGGTCCTGCTGGCTACACAATTCCTAATACAAGCCAGGATGCTCTTGGCCTTCTTGGCCACCTGGGCACACTGCCGGCTCACGTTCAGGTGAGCATCAATCAGAACCCCCAGGTCTTTTTCCTCTGCACAGCTTTCAAGCCACTCTGCCCCAAACCTGTAGTGCTGCATGGGGTTGTTGTGGACAAAGTGCAGGACCTGGCACTTAACTGTGTTGAAACTCATCCTATTGGCCTCTGCCCATTGACCCATCCTGTCCAGGTCCCTCTGCAGGGCCTTCCTACCCTCTGGCAGATCAACAATTCCCCCCAGCTCGATGTCATCTGCAAAATTACTGAGGGTGCGTTCAGTTCCCTCGTCCAAGTCATCAATAAAGATATTAAAGAGGGTGGGCCCCAACACGAACACCTGGGTAACACCACTTGTGACTAGTCACTATCTGGATTTCACTTCATTCATCACCACTCTCTGGGCCCAGCTGTCCAGCCAGTTTTTAACCCAGCAAAGAGTGTACCTGTCCAAGTCATGTGCTGCCAGCTTCTCCAGGAAACATGGTCTCTGTGGGAGACCATGTCAAAGGCCTTGCTGAAGTCTAGACTATGTCAACAGTTTTTCTCTCATCCACCAGTCAGGCTTCCTGGTCATAGAAGGAGATGAGACTGGTCAGGCAGGACTCACCATTCATGAACCTATGCTGATCGGGCCTGAACCCCTGGTTTATGATTGCATTCCAGATGACCTTTTCCATCAACTTTCCTGGTACCAAGGTCAGGCTGACAGGCTGTAGTGGGTTTACGTGGCAAGGTTTTGGTAGCAGGGGGCTATAGGGGTGGTTTCTGTGAGAAAGATCTAGAAGCTGCCCTATGTTTGGGAAGGGCCCCATTGTTTTCCAGATCTGAGCCAATAAGCGATGTTGTTTGCGCCTCTGTGAGAGCATATTTAAGACAGGGAAAAAAACGCTGCGCCACACAGCAGCCAGGAGTGAGAGAACAGCCTTGCACGTGCCAAGGTCAGTGTAGAGGGAGGGGGAGAGGTGCTCCAGGCACCGGAGCAGAAGTCCCCTGTGGCCTGTGGTGAGGACCATGGTGAAGCAGGATGTCCCCCTGCAGCCCATGGAGTACCATGGTGGAGCAGGGCTCCACGCTGCAGCCCGTGGAGGAGACCATGGTGGAGCAGGTGGCCCTGCACCGACGGAGGCTGCCACCTGTGGAAGACCCCTGCCGGAGCAGATTCCGGGCCGGACCTGTAGCCCGTGGAGAGGAGCCCACGCAGGAGCAGGTGACCTGGCAGGAGCTGCTGCCCGTAGGGGAGCCAGGTTGGAGCAGTTTTCTCCTGAGGGATGGACCCCGTGGTACGGACCCATATCTGGAGCAGTTCTGGAAGAGCTGCTGCCTGTGGGAAACCCACACCGGATCAGTTCATCAAGGACTGCATCCCGTGGGTGGGACCCCACAACACAGGGGACAAGAGTGACCGAGAAGGAGCGGCAGAGAAGAAGTGCTGTAGACTGACCATAACCCCCATTCCCCCGTTCCCCTGTGCCGCTCGGGGGGAGGAGGTGGAAGAGGGTGGATGGCAGGAAGGTGCTTTTGTTTTTTTTTTCCTTTGTTTTCTCACTTCTCTCGCTTGTTAGTTGTAGGCAATAAATCTTACTATCTCCTTACGCCGAGTCTGTTTTGCCCGTTACAATAATTATTGCATGATTTTCTCGTCCTTATCTCAATCCTTGAGCCCTTTTCACATATTTTCTCCCCATTCCTCTTTGAGGAGGGGGAGTGAGAGAGCGGCTGTGGTGGAGCTCGGCTGCCCACTCGAGCGGAACCACGACACAGGCCTGTCATTCCCTGGGTCCTCCTTATGACCCTTCTTATAGATAGGTGTCACATTAACAAGTCTCCAGTCATCCAGAACCTCTCCAGATGACCAAGACCACCGATAGATGATGGAAAACAGCTCAGTGATCACATCTGCCAACTCCTTCAGCTGCTTTGGGCTGATCCCATCTGGCCCCATAGACTTGTGACAGTCCAGGTGGAGCAGCAGGTCTCTAACTGTTTCCACTTGAACTTTGGGGAGTTTCTTCTGCTCCCTGTCCCAGACTTTCATGTCGGGAGGCTGAGTACCCCAAGGATAAGTTGGTCTTCTTTCCTGCTGGCTCATCTTATGTCAAATAATGACCATATCCTTCCTGTTAGTTAACAATAGCTACCTTAGGGCTGGAACACTTCTATCTAGAATATAAGTTCCAGGAGAGTACTATATCTTCAAGGATGTTTTTGTGATCATAATGAAAATTCTAAAAACACAGTTCCTCTATTTTTGTTCTCACATATATGTTTTCTTTATGTAGAGGGAAAAAAAAAAAATCAAATCATGTTTTCCTGTGACTGAAAAAAATGATGATTTACTGCAACTTAGTGTGTTATCACCCTTCATATGAATGCTAATAATTCTTATTTTCATACTCGAAGTCCCATTTATATAAACCATCTCCCAGTTTTCAATTAAACTGTGGATCTGAGAGCTGCAGGAAATATTAGTTTTTCCTCTATACGGTGGACATCCACATAGTTCCTTAATTATTTATCTTTGTTGTATAGGTATACTGCAAATTCCAACACATACACAGAAAAATCAACCATTTAAAGCAAAGTCTGTGTTAACAAGATGGTCCATTTCATCTCCTTAGAAAAGCTAAAGGACTATTGCAAATTTATCGTGATGGAAAGACAGTGTCTGCTTGCAATTAGACTGATGAGCAGTTATGTTCATGAGTGGATACTTTAAAGCAATTATTTTCATTCATTCTTGGGGAAAAAGAAAGAAAGAAAGAAAGAAAGGAAGAAAGAAAGAAAGGAAAGAAAGAAAGAAAGAAGAAAGAAAGAAAGAAAGAAAGAAAGAAAGAAAGAAAGAAAGAAAGAAAGAAAGAAAGAAAGAAAGAAAGAAAGAAAGGAAGGAAGGAAGGAAGGAAGGAAGGAAGGAAGGAAGGAAGGAAGGAAGGAAGGAAGGAAGGAAGGAAGGAAGGAAGGAAGGAAGGAAGGAAGGAAGGAAGGAAGGAAGGAAGGAAGGAAGGAAGGAAGGAAGGAAGGAAGAAAAAGAAAGAAAGAAAGAAAGAAAGAGAAAGAAAGAAAGAAAGAAAGAAAGAAAGAAAGAAAGAAAGAAAGAAAGAAAGAAAGAAAGAAAGAAAAGAAAGAGAAAGAAAGAAAGAAAGAAAGAAAGAAAGAAAGAAAGAAAGAAAGAAAGAAAGAAAGAAAGAAAGAAAGAAAGAAAGAAAGAAAGAAAGAAAGAAAAAGAAAAATGTCTCTATGCACAACTGAGGTTTGATTACCTGGCATCTGACAATACATTCCCAAAAGGTTGTTTCTAATTATCATCTCAGAGAAGAGAAAAAAAGTAACTATTTTTTGAGAGACCTTCAAGTTTACCTTTTGGAGTTTAAAATGGGAACTCAGATTTATTTAACTGTAACAGTATATAACATTTATAGAATCACATAAATTTATTCTTAATTATGGATTTGTAAGAACAGTAAACCATATGGAATTGTTATTCCTTTCCAAAATCCACAACTCCAGGCATATTCTATTTCAGTGATCTTTCTCATGCCTATAACCACTAACATCTATTCTTTCATTTGATTCTTTTATTTGACTTCTAGCATATGAAATAGACCTTGAGCAGTTTTCCTAATGGTGCTTCATAAGGCAGCAATATCAAATATCATTGGCTGTTCTAATATCTTTCTGTATTTCCCTGACCTTCAGTTACCCTTTAAATAAAGCTTTCTGCTTAGTAATCACCATTTTGTGGACTTTAAATAACATCCTAACAGTACTTTAGTTATAGTGGTGAAGCCGTCTACAGCCAACCACCATGTAGTATGTCTGAATTATTATTATTATTATTTTTTTATGGAATTTAATTTTTATATTTTGGTGATCTTAGCCCACATTTAAAGGGATCTGGATAGTTTTTAAAAATCAAATGCCTGGGTATTTCTGTGTGTCCATTCTCTCCAGTGTATTTTCCCATAGATTAAGTGCTGTATGAAAAGATTTTAACATCCTTGTATACCATCAAAAAAGTCAGCTATTTTCCCATAGTGTATTTGAAATACTAATCATTCCTATGGTAGAACAAGGAAGAATCAAGCAAAGTATGTGACAAACACTGAACATGGCCTATACTTCTGTGGTTTTAGTGAGTGGCCTTGAGGGACCTTTGCTGATACAACCTGTTTTTCTACTTTCAATAAGTCAGCTACCTTTCTGAGAACAACTCTGCCTTACAGGAAATTAAAACTGATTCATTTTTATATATGTATTTCATTTGTTTTTACCCTTACTAAGGCAAAATAATGCAATGCTTTTTCCCTCCAGTGAACACAGAGCTCAATATTCTTTTGCATGCCCAGAATAATTATTTTGTATATATTTTCTTTTGTCTTAGATTTATGAAGTCAGAAATCATGAGTTGTGGACAAGTTGGGATATCTTAATGACTTTCTGAGATTTCTTTCTTTGAACAGTTCAATTGTTTTAATTCTAAGAAAATATTTTTTTCTTTTTTTTTTTTTTTGATGAAACTATTCTTTTAGCCCCCCTAAAAAGTTTTTTTTTTTTTTTCAATGCCCACATAAGTACTTACTGTTCTAATCCAAATTATTTTGACATTTTCATGGTTTTTATTCATCCGTATTCAAATTCTTCATGCTTTCTTCCATACTGATTAACCATGCATCATAGTCCTAAATTTGGTGTCTGTATCTGCACTGATACACAGTGAAGCATACAGAGAAGCCGCAAAGCTGTCTTCTGGTTAAGCAAATTTTGTTTTCTTATGAAGGATTAACTGTTAAAAGTCCAGAAATTTACAAGATATTTACTCCTCTCACAAAATACTGTATCTGAATAAAACCTTAGTTAAAACTGTCAAATATGCAAAATTTTAGGTGTACATATTGCTGCTTTCAGCTTACAGTCTCAGAGACAAGTACTGTTCTAACTCTTACCATGTCTCATCTACATTATGAAAGAGTTTCAGCTCTGGTGGGAGTTTTGACAGTTTCTTTCAATGTCTTGTTCCACATCACAGCCAAGACATTTACAGACCAATAGCTAGCTACGCAGCACTGTGCACCATGACACCAAGTAACTTTATAAACCAGCTAGTTTAAAAAAGCCCATGTCAGCTCCTCTGGTCAGTGTAATTCTCCACACAGAGGAAAGGATGATATTTTGCTGTATGTCTTAATGATTATTTCAGAATCTCAGGGAAAACATACTTAGCAATTATACAATGCCTTTTGTCTTCATAAAAAGTAGCTTAAGACTATCTCTAGAAGTGATATCTCTAGTGTATATATTATCAATATACACACTAGGCAGGCAGGTAAATAAAAGCACAGGGTTGAGAAATGCCCTGTCCAAATTCACACTGAAGTATTATATGAGCTGACAGAAGATGGGAGAAATTGCTTTCTTCCCAGAGGTAGTTATCACAAGATGTTTAAGCTTTTTTTTTTGTTTTTTTTTTTTTTTGTTTTTTTTTTTTGTTTGTTTGTTTTGTTTTTTGTTTTTGTTTTAATCTCAGGGCAGTAAAAAATCCTAGTCTTTGTACTGCTCAGCTCTGCCCTCAACTAAGAAAACCAATGTCATTAAATGGTTTCATGTCAATAAAAGTTAACAAGCCAGCAGTTCTACTCTTGTAATTACCCGTAAGCACGTGATTTTTCCAAATAGGTAATATTAACTGAAAACAAAAAATAAGTCCATTTTAAAATACTTTACCTCTGCAGTGTTGTTTTATATATATAAATATATATAACATTTATAAATTAACCCACTATGTATCAAACAACATTGACATGATAACTGTCAAAACTTTCTACTGAAATCTAAGCAAAAGCAGAGGTGAAAAATCTTTTTCCCTATGTTCCAGTCTGAAGCTAGCTTAACAAGCTAAGTATAGCAAACATTTCCGTGTGTTAAAGGAGCTCTTATTTCATGCAGAGCCAGGCCTCACATTTCTCTGACTTTGATGTCTCCCGGGGAAATGTCTCCTAATGAAGGATTCCCCATGGGGGACACAGGATCTTGTTCATATGTTGATTTGCTTCTAGCAAGACATAAGCTTCTGCTGCCACTGTTTCTGTATGTGGGATGTGTAGGTCTCTCTCTTCTGCTCAATCTCATAAGTACCATGATATGCTTAAGTACTTAATCATCCCTGAGGCCCCTATACTTTAACAACAAATGTCACAGTTGGCTAGCGGTCCAAAAGCTACTTGAGGTAGCATGCAGAAGTATGTGCTGGCAGATGCACATAGACATAGACACTATCATTACACGAGCCTTGTTTCCATAGGAAAATGGGATGAATACCCACATAACTTTTTTCTCTGTATCTGGCATCTTAAAACAAAGCATTCACATGACTCTCTCCTCAGATTGATACTCATTTTTCTTAGCATTAATTGTCACGTCAGCTCACACTAAAAGAGGTAAAACACTAAATATTTTATTCTATTTTGAAACCTCAGTTCTCTATTTTCCAAAATTGCTTCATTAAAAAAAAAAATAAACAATTTGAATATTTATAATATTTCTATATATTCTTCAAGTTATTCCACTGTATACTAAAGTAGAAATGTTATTTAAAATACCTTTTTTTTTTTTTTTTTTTTTTCCAGACCTACATTGGATCAGTATTCAGAGCTCTGTCTGGCTCCTCTTATCCTAATTTCACATCTAAAAATGCAGAAATCCCACAGAATATCCCTGTTTAAAAGAAACAGAACTTCTGTAATGCACTAACGTGTCAGGCGTTCAATTCCAAATCTTGTTAACTACCTTCAACTCCAGCAGTGCTACACCAAGACTAGCATTGTGGGAATTCCACTGTTTCATAAACTAGGGATTGGAACAGGATCAGAAAGAAACATGGAAGGATGTTTGAACTTACTGAAGCATTTTTTTAAGAATTTCTAAAACACATGGGAAGTTTTGCAGCATATCTCTTGTACTGAGCCTAAAGTACTGGGTCATTTTCTGAACTAACTGGAAATTTTCAGCAAATTTAGAAGTTTATCATAAAACAGATGGTTTGGGCTTATCTTTGGGTCAAAATGAAAGACTTCTGTATTCTCTTTGGTGAAAACTTCAGACTTGAAATAATTGTAGAGAGTGGATTGTCACATGCTAGTCAAGAAAGAATTTTATTTCATCTGGTCACCAGAAAAGCTACAAAGAACAGATTAAAAAGTATTGAAAATTTGATAGAACTTATCAATACAAGAACTTAAAATACATATATTTTGTACAGAATTGTGGATCCCTCATCCTGTGCAAGAAGAAAAGCTGCAAAAATAACAAGAAAAAGCTACCAAAGGGGGGAAAAAAAAAAAAAAAAAAAAAAAAAAAGAGCAAGCAAACAAACAAACAACAATAGCAAAAGCACCACATTGTTCAGAAGCAAATGGACATTACAAACAAAATGTGTTGGTAAAAGAAATGTGCTGTGTTGGTAAAAGAAATTTTCAAAACCACAGCAGCAGGTGAGAGTATGTTACTGTGGAGATTAATTACTTCTCTTGCTTCCAAAGAGTACATTAAGAAATGTAATCTACAAAATGGGCTCTCCTACACACATTACTTGTCCATTAATGTTCTGAGAGCATTTAGCAATTAGGCAACATGGGTGAGAGCATGTGCAATTCCTGTTAAGCAGCAAGAGCAGGATTTCAATAACATGTTCACATTGAAGAAGAAACAGCAGAGCAACAGGTGCAGTGGCAAGCAGTAACTTTGCAGAGCATGGCCAGGAAAAGTGCACAGGAAAGGTCTGAAAAAATGAACCACTAAACCTAAAGGATTTTTTTTTTGTTGTTGTTTCTTTTGGTTAATTTTTCTTTCTTTGACACTTTGACTTTCCATGATACTGATCTATATTCTTCCATCTCTCTTGCTTTATACTAAATTTCTGCATTCATTTCTTTTATCATTAACTCAGTCTTCTCTTAATCTTAGCGCTGTTTAATAGAAATCAGCATTTTTTGACCTTGTTCATGTCTATAGTACAGTCCTCTGCCATCATTCATGTTTAGAGAATTTGTTCTTTTCCTTTCTGGGTCTGTAATCCTATATATTTTTTTTTCTCTCTGTTTTACTCAAATTTGTCTGATTTGCACTCCATGGGTAGGTTTTTCATCCTGTGAAACATCAAGAGAATACAATAGGGCCTTTTATCAGCAGAGAAAGCTAAAATAAAGAAGAGATATATTCCTGGTAAAGATTTTTCCTTCAAAGTACTCTTTCTCTTGCACCACCCCCCTATATTTTTTGGCTCCTTCCCAACTCCTGTGCAGCATTTATAGGGTTATCTGATCTGTCCCTTTTTTCCAGGCCTTTGGATTATGCTGGCATTTAACTTGATAGCACTTCCCTGGCACCTCTCTAGCAAAATTATACATGACAAAATGCATTAAGGATTTTCATTTTGGGCAGCTGAGTCTTCACTACTATCCAAGATTTGGCATCTTTTTGAAGCTTGTCAGCAAGGCCACCAGCTATCACGATGGTGGGATTTGTGATGTATATATAACATCTGTCCAGAATAAAATGGAAAAACACCAGCAAATTTCTTGCAGTCTGTAGCAATCAAATTCTAAATAGGTTTTAGTCAGCAATTCCATATCATGGATTTGATTTAAAGATATCAGAATGAAAGGTCTGTACCCTGACATTAATTGTTCAGAGAGTATACCTTCCTTCAGTGCTGAAGGTGTTTAAAATGTTTGTTGTTGTTGTTGTTGTTGTTGTTTTCCATTTTATTTTCCCTCCCTTACCTGTTTCAATTCTAATTCCATGCTCACTTAGTTTATAAAACACTCGTACTCCTTTAATCTCTCTCTTTAATCCCTTTTTCTCCCTTTTCTATCCTCTGGCACCTCTGTTCACACACTGGTGATTTAATTGAAAATGCAACAAATGGAAATAGGAGGCAGAACTCACACAGACTGGAGATATTCAGTGCTAGACTTCACAATCTATTATTGCAGATGGTTCAGAAATAATGTAGTTTATCCTACTGCAGTGTTTAGGGTGGAGGAGATGACCATTGATTCTTAGATAATTGTGTTACAGAAAGGACAAGAAGTACATGGAATAGGTTACAAGAGGGAATATTAAAGCAAGGGAAGATTAGTCACAATATAACAGTCACAGATGTTAGAGATAGAAAACACCTACACAGTTCCTCAAGCCCCTCTACCTTGTCAAGACCAGATTGTTTCCTACTAAAATACAGTTTCAAATATTTTGTTCAGTCTCAATTTAAAGGTCCTGTTAAATACTCACCTCCTAATTTTCAGTGAACATTCTACACTGCTAAGGAAACTTCTTCCTGTTGCCTTTGGTGAACAAAATGTGGGGTCAAACAGCTGCTGCTTCTTGAACAGAAAACTGCCATTGCATCCCACTGTCAAAATTATGAGCTCCTGGAGTGGGAATACTGAAAGATGAAACAGTAAGTATGAGAGGAAAACAGGTAAGTAGACTGTGATATCATTGATTTAATTCCCCTGGTAAAGACATTGGAGATGAATTATCAAACCTCTCATTTACAGCCTTTAAATAGCAGATTGTGGAGTCAGCAGAATTATCTGTAAGAGTTGCTGGAGGTCATGAACAAGATACTGCAATCATTAATAGTGACACACCAATGGAAGCAAATGTAGCTGCATTTCTTGGGATCCAAATTAGCATTAAGCATACTTAATAAGGTAGGAGTGCTTTCAAGAATTTGAGAGGTGTTGAAATAGTAGAAATTCAGAAAAGAATCTGAAAGTTTTGCCTCCGGGTAAACTGGAAGAATTATCTGAAAATGGGGAGAAAATCTAGAAAGCAAAATAAGGAGCATGGGTAACACAGCATGTAAATCTTTGCCTGTAATACAGTTTGAACAGAAAACTTAGAACAGACACACATGTATGTTAAATATGTTAAAACTTCTCCACCTTGAGATCAAGTGAAAAAAAAAATAAAATAAATAATAATAATAATAAAATGATAGCATCTGATTACTATGATAAGTTACACAATATTTTTCTTTTTAAAAGGTCCAGCAAGGCTTTTCTTATACGGAAAAATGTCACATACTTTTTTAAAAAACAGAAGAATGTGTGCTGGACTAATCTTAAAAAGAAGGAGAATAGAAGGGAGAAGGATGAATAGTGGGAAAAGCTAGTAGAAAAATTATCTCATAAAGTGTCACGTTTTTCACTAAATGCTTTCTTCAGTCACTTTTATTTCAGTGAATGTTTTGTATTCAAGTGGATCTTCAGCATGGAAAAAAAAAATGTAGTGTGTGAAATAAACAGATATTGACAATAAAATTCTTTACTTTTGCTTTTCTTAATAACAACTGAAGGACTGCTGCACTGTCTGATCTAAGTGTTCCAGAAAATTGGTTTTCAAATTATAATACTACTAAATTGTACGTGTCAGTTTCCACCTTGTGGATTTATTCTGAAAGTTGATTGCTTGAGATTAGATGGATACTTACCTGCTCTTGATGCCCACTTGAGGCACAATTATGGAATTATGAGCAGAGAAATACTGGTTTGGGAGCAGTGATCCATTTCCATGATTGACATGTGATGTTGATTTTAGTGGTGCTTTATTTCACTTAAAGAAAGTGTATAAAGTTGTCTACATCCTTGGAAATATTCAAAACCCAGCTGGATGCAGCCATTAACAACTACTGTGGTTGACTGTGCTTTGGGTAGGGGTCTTGGGCTACAAACGTCCAGAATGATCCACCTCAGTGATTAACTGAAGAAGAATATTTCCTTTCACTTGATTTTATGTTTTTGAGTCATGTTTTGACACATTAATGATGGGGATTTACAATGTTAGTGGGTAAGAGTGATGGAATAAGGATGCACTGGAATGAGGCAATAATAGAGTTATTTTGTTTATGGGGTGGGGATAATGTCTTGGAAAAAACTCAGGATATCATAAATGAGGTTTCTGTCCAGGTTTTGTGAACCCTCAAGTTTGTTATAGAAAAGTGAGGTTTTTTTTGTGTTCAATTATCAGTGAAATTTTATTTCTTTATGTGTTTCTGGGGCTTTTTGCTTATGTTTTCTATCAAAACAGATTTCGGGTCAGCCCACATAATCTTGAATAGGCTGTGTAGGAAATTCCCTATAATATGTTGGGGTTTCTACTGAGATCTCTGCAATATCATACTGCTGATATATCTGACTAATAATTATTTTCAACTTCATTCATTTGCTCCTAGCTACTGTAAAATGCAGAAAACAGAATATTTTTTCCATGGAATATTTACACTCTAAAAATATTTATGCTATGATATCTGGTTAATGTTGCTTTATAAATTGAAATAGTTGTCACTCCATGGAGTTGTTTACCTTTCCCAGAAATATTTCTACAGTACAAGGAGGCTATTTACCCTTCAATTTAACCAGCAAATATTTGTAGGCCATTTTTTATGCCCACCACCTGCTCTCAAGGCATCTTGTTGCCAAATTATTTTCTCTCTGTTTCTTTTAATCTTTTATCATATGCTGTTTGAGTAAATATTTTTTCCTCCTTTTCCTGATTTTTCTCTATCCCATTTGTCACCACATTTCTGGGAACACAGCACCAAGAAACAAGGACAAGTTTCCATGAGCATGTGGCAGGCTGACAACTTGACTTCCTGTTCTTTGGCTACTTATCTCTGCATTTGCAAAGCACAAACACACAAGCCAATGCTACTTTGTAGGCACAGCACACTACAGCATCAGGTACAATTTGCTGACTGATATGTCTCTTTGTCTCTTTCTGCACTACGAATCTGTATGTTTTTCTTACAACAGAACAGATCTTGGAAGTTATTTTTCTCTTCATATTTTCTTTTTCTTTCTTTTTTTTTTTTTTTTTTTTTGAAAACTCTCATTTTGTTACACTACTTCTCTAGAATAGTATTTTACTGTATAAGTTGTTCTGGCTTTTTAAGAATACTTTATAAAAATTTTACCTATATTTTAAACTAATATTCTGTTGGTTCTTCCCTAATATTCTTAGAATGTACATAAAACCCCAACAACTATGTTTTAATACTTTTGTTGCATTAATTAAGACCTTAATATGTTTTGAGTCTGTTAGCAGAGTCTGAAAGCGCTGTTCTAGAGTATCACAACAGGTAACAAATTATAACCTGAAGATTTCCTTTTGATTTTCATCAGAACTCATTTCTGTACTTTTTTGATTTCTGCTTCCTTAGCAGAAAGGGAAACTCTCTTCTGCTCTGCACATTGTTGATCTGAGTCACATAAAGATATTTTCATTGAACAAGCATTGTTTCCAAGTCTAGATCAATTCTAATTTAAACAGAAAGTCTTACATCATATTCCACACTTTCTAGTGTCATCAAATGTTAAATTCGTTATGCGATTTACAATTCAGGAAATATTTGCCATTTAGACAGGGGCAAGACCACAGAAGAACTTGCATGTAAGTTATAACAACAGGAGCTACCCTTTTTCACAGTTCATCAAAAGTGCAACTCAAAGAACCAACCCAAGGTGCTGTATAACTCATACCAGTGCAGTCTGAGCACCTTAGAGATGCTGGTGAATTTATACTCCTGGTCACTTTTAAGGAGTAAAGGCTGATCACAAGATATTGTGGGCCAGACCCAGAAGATTATTTGAGGCTGCCTCCTGGGAATAAACTAATCGTGACGAATAAGGTGCTGACATGAAAAAGGTAGAGCCATGCGCCTAAACACATGTACCACAACAGCCAGTACTCTAGATGTATGGGTGCTTGTGTATATTGGCAAGGAAGTGAGTGAAGAACAAAATCTCCTAACGCATTCAAGAGGAAACATTGAAAAGAGGTGATTAAAATCAGGCACTTGCAGCTCTGTGGTAATCTGAAAGTCCTTTCTGTTCTAAGCCACCTACAACATCTGGATGAACCTGTGTAGTAACAGCCAGGCTACAACATTTAACAGTTCGTGTTCACTAACACAGGAAAAAAACCTCACAGGAAATATTGAATTTCTTTTCTTCTGGCCAAAAAGGTTTCTGTTGTTGTTGTTCGTCTTCATAGGAGAGGTTCAAGTGATAAAAGATTATATGTTCAGGTGATGAAAAATGGAAGCAGATAGTTGGAGAAATGATGCAGTGACTGACTTGTTGGCAGATCCTTCAGACCTCACTTTTGGGGCCAGCTGTTACGTGCAAATAGTCTGTCAGCTCTCAGTTGTAACATAGTTGTACCTACTGTCAGTGGTTCCTACCCCTGTAGCTGTGCCTACAGTCCCTCCTCAAGGATCTGAAAAGTCTCAAAAATATTAACTAAAAAAAAAAAAAAAAAAAAAAAGTACAATAATTCAAACTATTTATCCTCAAATAAAGGGTGAGTGCTAACTGGTACCACGTGTATCCTGACAGTGATTCTACCTATAAGCTACTCTGTGATAGGGTATATTCAGAATGACTATGGATACCCAAAGAGCTGGAAATCCTCTTCTAATTTGCTTTATCTTGTTGATAAATAAATGAGTAATTTTAGACAGAATAAATGCAAACACCCCAAAGTAACTTTATCTAGTTGAGATGTTTCTCTTTCAGAAGTTCTCTAGACTTTTTTTTTTTTTTTTTTCCTTAAAAATCCTTAACAAAACTGAATCACTTGACTAAATCATTTGTACTGGAAATCTAACATCTTCTCTAGATGGAACAGAATGTATCAAAAAAAATATATATATATATAAATAGCACACTCTAAACAGGCTGCCTGATTTTAGCAAAATACATTTGCATGGATTTCTTCCCAGAGTAGAAATTCCTATTTTTTCAATTGTGTGCAATTTATGACTATGCAGAAAATATGAGCAAGGTTCTTTTCTCTTTTATACAGCATAAGCTTCAGTGAAATCAAATTACACTGATGTAAAACCATTGTAAATGAGATCAGAATCAGAATCTACCTCACCCAAGACAAAACTGTTTTGTGGCTAAATAATTTCATTTTGTGATTAATTTAATATTAGTGATGGAGCCCAAATGTGTTCTGTAAACTTTATGAATAGGATTTCATACTCCCTGATCAATGAAATGCAAATGAAAAACAGTCTACTATCAAAGGTGCCACAGATTCTTGTGATTTATATTTATATAAACTTTCTGTTCTTGCTGACACTCAGATATTGAGTTTCAGGGTGTTTTCACTGGAGATGTTGGCTTTGATTTGATTTGGTTTTGTTTGTTTATTTGTTTCCTTGGTTTTTTTTTTTTTGTTTGTTTGTTTTTTTTGATGGTGGTGGTTGGTTTTAGATGTTATTTGTTTTTATTTGTTTGTTTGTTTGTTTTGGGGGGAGACGGTTGGTTCTTTTTGATTCTAGAAACTCATTATTATTTATTTCATTATTATTGCGGAAAATATTCCCTGGTTTTGCTGTCTTTTTTACCTAAGGTCTAGGTTTTTTTTACCAGTAAAAAATAGTTCATATGCATAAGCTGATTTATTTGTTTTATAATTAGCCAGCAAAACTAACATTTTAAAAAATTGCATTGGTACAGAGAAAATCTACTTGGGTTCAGAAGGACATGATGTGCCCTTTGTTTGCAGAATATTAATCATGACTGGAATAAATATTAATTATGCACTTTGTAAAATGACCCATAAACATTTCAGTATTCTTTAAAAACAAGCTGTTTGTTCCTGAGAGATTGCCATATTTTCCCTGAGGAAAAACAGAGAAAAAATTTTGAAGAATGCTTTATTAGATGGGGGAAAATACTCAACAAACGATCTTGTTAACAGAACATTGTACAACATTTACATAATTTTAATTGGAGTCTTAATTTTATTCTTTCCTAACCTGTAGGTGTGAAAAAAGAGCTTTGCTGGAGGATTTTTCATAAACTCTAAGTTGAAGATCAGACATTGATCTACAGGAGTTACTATATCACATAAATTAGTATCAGTCTCAGATCTGGTATTGAACTGAGAAAACTTGTATTAATAATGTAACCTTTGCTGCCATAGTTCATAATACTGAAAAGAGTAAACAACTCTTTGCCTTTTGTTCTGTCCTGATAAAAACGGAAGCATAATGTATCCCTAGTCTTCTCTAAAAGACTATTATTCATACAGGTTTTTCCCCCTGAAAAGCAAAAATACTGGACATTTTAATACAGAGAGATATTCTTCCAGTAAAATTAAAAATATGATCTTTCTCTCCTCATACTCTGCTTTTATGTTAAAAAGCTTTAACCTAATCTTCATTTCTGCTGATTTAATTCCTTATAACTGAGTCAGATGTATTTCCCATACAGATGGGAAATATTTCTTCTCTGAGTCAGTCTCTGCAAGTCTCCTCAGGTCAATGTCACCACTGAGGTTCAAAGAGGTTCTTTTCAGAGCATCCTCTTGTAAACTTATTATGGCATAAATGAATGAATAAATAAATAAATAAATAAAGTCTTCTTCATTGCCCATCTTTGAATGTTCTCATTCTATGGCTTAATCTGATTTTGAGATTGGTTAGTGACATTCCTTGCTGAGTTCTCTTAAATGATTATTATTTTCCTGTTTAGGAAACAATACTCAAATCTCAGCATCTCCTCAAGCTTATTGATTTGTATTTCCAGTTCTGAGCATCTAGATTTTACTTCTGATTGTCACTTTTCCATCTGGGCACACTTTGTCAGAAAGAGACTTCAATGTACAACAGTATTGCACACTGATGAGCTCTTCAGACCTACTCAGTCATCTGCAGGTGCCATCTCCAGAACATTGATTACAGTCTATCTTCCCAAACCATCTATTGGATAGAGGAGATATACTTTGAAAAAAAAGAGCTTAATAGAGTGTGCAGAGTTGATTATGTGTGTGTTTTCATAACCCAGGAATGGTAGATCAAGAAATAAATATCTCTAAATTATGTATTCCTGGTCCACTAAGCTGGGGCAAACCTTACAATCCGCCAGCAGTCTGGATTGTATTGATAAGAATTGACAGAGAAACATATTTTTTTTGCATCTTTATATGTTAAAGAATGGTACCAAATGGCAAATCTGTATTTTCTTTAGTGTTTCTACTCCTAAATGGCATTCTGTTTCAAAGAGGAAGGACAGCTGTGTAGGTTTCTTAGGGTGTTCAAGATTAACAGTGTGTGTTGCTTCTAGTAAACTCACTGCCAAGGGACAGAGTCTTCCTTGAATTAACTTCTGCAGCTGAGACTGCTCCCGTCTCTGGACATGATTTCTTTCTTAGTCAGATTATCTAGTAAGGATTACATTTGTTTCTGAGAATAGAGATGTCTTCTTATTCAGTCATTCATAAACTAAGAGTTTGGGAATCAGGTTTTCTGAACACTGGATAAATGACACAAGGCTAAGTTATTGCTGATTTAACTTCTGTTCTCTGGAACACATCCTGATTATCTAGAGAACTACCACTTTGAATGTACACAAATGTAATAAGAACAGGAAGTACTAACTACTAACGCTGTGCAAAAGTGAGAATAGACCTTCTCATAGCTAGGAGGTCATTCAATACATCTTTCTACATGAGATAAAAGCTCCATCAAAATGAGAACTCTATCTCACTTTGAAGCAGAAAATCCCATTCTCTTAGCACAAATAAACATTTCTTTCAGTTAAGCAGAACAATTCTAGTAAGGAAAAGAGTGTATTTGCTGTTTCTCCTATCATAACAGCAGAAGTAGGAGAAACAATGAGACTGAACAGCCTTTGGTGTAACAGAAAGTTCCTGGGGAAAGCAGTCTCCAAGAGAGAAGCTTGTCAAATGAAAAGGCTCATTAAGGATTTTGTTTCAAGAATTATTGTGCCCGGCTTTGAGGGCTTTACAGGCTTACATAGGTAGGGGTCGCTAAGAGGTCCAGCTGGGCAAAAATGTCATATAGTCACAATTCACTCCTCTGCTTTCACCTAGATACTTCAAACTAACCTGTATGGACAGCTTTGTCAGTATCAAATATATTTGTCTGACTGGAGGACTGCACAAATGAACCAACTGAAGAGTTAATAAATCATGAGAAAGGGAGCATCTCTCGGGGGGGGGTGGGGGGGGTGGGGGGGAGGGGGCAGTGCCGCACTCAGTAGTTAAAGCAAAGTCTGACATTAATATACATCTTTTAAAAATGCATTTTTTCTTTGTCATTGACATTTTAATGAGAAAATCTGAAATCTGTCTAGTATTTAGAGAAACAGCAAGTTTAAAAATAGCTTCAGGTAGCAGAATAGACAATTAACCTTGAATAACGTGAACTGACCAAAACACAGGAAACCTGTGAATTTCCCTAGTGGAGAAAAGCAGTGGCCACCTAAGCTAGTTTACTGTCTCCAGTGACAATTAATGAGCAATATTTCAGAGGAAGCTCAAATTTTCAGGAAGCTGCTAATTACTCCATACTGGACAATTAGAACACAGCTGATACAGCTTCTGATCAGTTTATGCTTGTTATGAGAAGGACTGGAAGCCCCCTGTACTTGTTTATTGGTTAGTATTATTGCCCTTTCTATTCATACTGAAAACCTATTTTTACTATAAAATTAAATACTGCTAATGGATGTTTTTCCTCATTGGTCTTGTTACACCAACTGTGTGAAGTGGACATTCCCAGTAAATGAATGTTTCACAAAAATGAATGAATTTTACAAATCCTAACAGTGCTGTGAACAGTTCTCAAAAATATTAAACTCACAGGAAGATTGCCCATTCTTTGTTTTGCAGGAACAGTAAGTGAGTTAAAAAATGTCAGGTCATGGAAAGTTTAGGATAATAGAGGGTAGTACTCAGATTCACTCAGCTCTGCATTGCTCACTTAGGTATGGCTTAGGATAAAGCCAGCCCAGAAATTTTCCCTTCTCTGTTGCTCCTTTTAATCTGTTCTAACATGGACATTATGAAAAATAATAATGCTGCTAATTTATGTTATCTATGTCATATATTGAAAGATGGAAAAAAAAAAGAAAGAAAATTACTTCAGTTAATCTTTTCAGAGAAAAAAATAAAGCCAATAGAATCAGAAAAGGACTTTATTGCTGTCTTCAGCTTGTTGTTTATATATATATATATATAATTATATATATATATAAATATATATTCATAAAATAAGAATATGCAAGTGCTTTATCACAGATTCCTTGTAGAACTATGATGAGTGGCCACCTGATTTTCCAAACAAAGGTACTGAGTGAAGAAGGAATCTTCTGACCATGGGAACTATTATTATCTCTTTGCCCATTCATACAACAAGACACAAGTATTTGATCTACATGACTGTTTTAGAGAGAAAGGAAGATTATCGCTCTATAAGTTTTACCATTTTCATACACCTTTAATACATAACAATTTCTAAATGAGAAGGAAAGGTAAATGGATATCAACAGCTTCTTCTGCCTGATAGCCATGTCAAAAATATTAAATTGTATGTGTACGGTATGGGTACTGTATGTGTGCTCAGGTGTGATCTGAGGCTTATCAGCAGCTGGTAAGAGTATAAACTTTCAAAACTTTCAGCATTGTACATATCCCAGCTCTGAAATTTTACTCTATACCCCTGTTTTTTTGTAGGACAGGGAGAAGAGAGGAGAGGAAATGTGGAATAAAATATTAAAAATCTCTAAATCTCTACCAAAAATGTCAAAGAAATCTTACAGATCAAGATTAATTTGGCACTCAGATTTCTGTTATTTAGTGTGTAATTGTCTTGTGAGAGAACTGTAAGAGTGGGATTTCAGTGTTTGGTTTTATTTTTGTTTGTTTGCTTGTTTTTAATCATTATTATTATTTTTTTTTTTCAGTTAAAAACAAATGTTCTTCACAAAGGTTAGAATATGTAGACCTGTTTTTTATTGTCGTCGTCGTTGTTGTTTTCCTTCAGTCTCAGAATAACCAGTTTTTACCTTTTCTGCTGAGGAAATAATTCTATGATGGCTTCTTAGTACTTATTCAGAAAGTTTTCATAATGACATTGATGGAGTTTTCTTTGGAACACAGAAGTTATAAAAGGAGGTTTCATTTTCCCAGTGTCGTCTAATACCTTCAAATTATTTTTATTCAAACTTTCTGAAGGATAAAAATATTTGTTGACATCAAAATAATCATGGAAATGTTTCACCTCAAAATCAGTTACATTAAATTGATAGGGTGTGTTTAACAAGATGATTCGATTTGAATCTTAACTCTACAGAGACCAGAGGGAGTACTCATAAAGATATTGTACAGTATTAGAATAAATCATCTACTCTGGATGTGTTAAACTAAATGAAGGAAATGTGGAACATGGCAATATTGATTTGTTTTTTTTTTTTGTTGTTGTTATGTTTTAATGGTAGTAGTTGGTGGTTTTTTTGTTTGTTTGTTTGTTTGTTTTTGTTTTTGTTTTTTTTTTGTTTGTTTTTGGTTGGTTGGTTGGTTGTTTTTTTTTTGCTTGCAAATATAATTTTCAGTCATCCCAAACCACTGAAATACTTACCACAGTTAAAGAAAATATAAAGATATAACCAGTAATAAATGAAGCAACCAAATAAACTTTATTTCAAGAATGTATTGGAACTTGAGATAGTACTCAGCTCTCAGCTGTCAAATAACTAGTAAACTTTTTTTTATATATCTTTCTTCCTTAAAATGTAGTAATGAATCTGTATTTTCCACACAGGCTGTCAGTTTAAAAGGGAATAAAATAGTAGAGATAGACCAAGCCTGAGACAAGAAACCCAATGATATAAAAGGAAATGTGTTTCACTGAGATCTGTTAGTGGAAGGACACATATGCCTCTCATTCATTACTAAATTCTATCTGAAATTAGAAACCAAAAGGTAGCTTAGAAAGGATCTAAAGAATTTGCAGACATTTTGGAATGTTATTCAGAAGAGATGCTGGTAAAGAATAAATATTTCTGCAATCATTTGAGCCTCAACACAGAGAAGAAAATAAGTAATTTCCACATACTGACCCAACATTGGTACAAATTTATGCAATTTAAATTATTAGCACTATTGTTAAAGAAATGCACAGTAAAAGCATCCTGCAAATAGGATTAATGTATAAATGTGAACCTTTCATGAAGCTCAAGGAACAGAAGAGCCTACTAGATTTTCATTTTTTAGATTTACAGAAGTTAGAGAAACAGTTTCCTCCATTCCTTCTCCTTATTGATTTAAAAAAGACAAAGACAAAGACAAAGAAGGAAGGAAGGAAGGAAGGAAGGAAGGAAGGAAGGAAGGAAGGAAGGAAGGAAGGAAGGAAGGAAGGAAGGAAGGAAGGAAGGAAGGAAGGAAGGAAGGAAGGAAGGAAGAGATGAGATGAGAGAATAAATTTTTATTAGGGAGTTAATAAAGTTTATCTTGACCACTGAAGTGATTACATACAGACATCAGAGTTCTCATCACCTTATGCAATATGTAGGACTAAAGTAAGAAAATCTTTGAAATTAATTCAAAGTGGAATTATTTGTTACTCCAGTCATACAGATACATATGTATATATTACATACATATCAGAGGATGAAACAGTTAAAGGAAAGAAGCTAATATGATTCATAGCAGAATAACCTCTATTCCAAAAGGATTCTGTGTATTCAAGGCAAGGGCAGGGTGGAAATTAATGGAAATCTTATATTTAAACTGGGCTAAGACAACCTTACAATTTCCAATAAACTATATTGGAGCTGATTTATGATCTGCTGAAATGGATAAATAGCAAGGCACATCTATCTCTTTCATAAATATTGAAGATTTTTATACAGTTTCATTTAACTACATCCCATCTCTTTTAGATTCAGTTTCAGGATGATCCTCAGTAACTAGAGAAAAAACGACACTTGTAAAAATAGTCTAAAAAAGTAGTCTAAAACACAGAGAAATAAACACTCGTTCTGAATATGCATGGTTTGTTTAAAGGAATTCAGTGCAGAGTGCTTAAGATAAATAAAATTTGCAAAACTATTCTGACTAGTCAAGGTCTGCTTTCCTCTAGTATGTGTGAAATAATGAAAATCAATCAAAACCCAAGACAGCAATTTTCTTCAGTAAAATAATTTTCCTCTATTTAATTATACATCTTACTTAGGGCTAAGAAGATAGTTTAGTTTTCATGCCCCAAAGCCCTTAGTCTCTCTAGTGTTAACTCCCAGCACTGCTAGATCTGCTAAGAATTTTTGAATTACATGGACAGCTTCTTAATGGACTGGCAAAAATATGGCTGTTCAGCAGGTGTTAAGTGGAGAAAACTTCTCACTTCTGGTAGTGAACCACACCAAAACATAAACTTGGACTTCCTGGGAAAGACTCAGGATTTCAACATTTTTACAAGATATTTTTCACCCCTCAAAAAGAAAAGTAATAGAAAAGAAGCCAATAAGGAGGAATATAAATAAAAGTATATACATATTAATTCATCAGAAAATTATATTTATGCTCCATCAGCTCTCAAAAGTATCTTTACAGGCTATGTCTACTCTGAAAAGTAAAATGATGTTCAGATGCTTGACCAGTGAACTGTTTAACTTCAATGAGCAACTGTTCGGTCATTCCCTGGCTCTAGCTTATTCTCCCAGAAAAACAAACGATCCAACAGAACTTTGGTGAACAGTCTCCTCTAGGCATGTCTGTCTCTATGAATAGCAGAAGCAAGGCTTTACTAGATTTCACCTTCTTCATTTGGCATGATCCTCTGGTACAATATCAGCAAGGCCTTGAATCCTCACATGGCACCTTAAACCAACGGCGGAGTTCCTCTGCTTCTGGCAGAGCAGCAGTAGGAATGAGGTTAAGAGTAAGACCAAGACCAAGAACAAATCTTGGAGCCTAGAAATCATCCCTCTTATTAACTTGTCCCTAAGAAACTTGGTTGTTAATATGACAAAAAGGAAACATGGGAGGGAATGGTTAGATGGAAATTTCATGAGGAACACCGTAGGAAGACAAGGATCCTGCTGACAGTCCTGGTTTAGAATTAGGGTGTCTGTGCTGCACAACCTTGGTGGGTTGTTAACATGACTTTATTTCTGGATGGTGTCAACAATGACTTTGTGCACCTCTGCCATGTTCGTGCCCACTGGAAACTTAATAGAACTGTACTGGTTCCTCACTGGAAAGTCGGAGTACAAAGACTCATGATGATGATGGCAAACCTGTTTCTGCCAGTACAGGATACAAAAAGAGAGCATGTTGGTGCTGGCTGGATAGTGCCAGCTCCATGCAGACACTAGTGTAAGGTGGGTCATTTGGCTATAGTCCTCATGGGCCATATGTTATAATAAATTTTCCAGATCCTTGGATGCAGGATTTTCATGAGGAACAGAGGAAAGAAGTTTGGACAGGATCAAATAATAATTTTAATATGAACAGACAGCATTGTGTGGGAGACAGAATGGCTGCAGAGGGAGACTATCACAGTCTTCTAAGCTATGCAAGGCAGTCAAGCAGTGCATTGGACAGGACTAAATAATGAATGCTGTGGAATGCTTGCAGCAACAGAATTTCTCTATCTGTCCTTTGGTCTGTGTGAATATCCACAGGTTGTCTGGGAATGGGAAGGAAATATCAAGTTTTTGGAGTATTGGTAAATACGAATTATGAGTGTATATTTAATTGTTTACATTCTGGGTTGTATGCCATGGATCTAAGTTAAAAACATTCATATAGATGGCTCTTGAAGCTATATTAGACCATCTACATGACTGCCAGAGTCTGCATATGTCATTACATATCTGTTCCCAGTATATGTGTATTTAAATATATTTTAGATAAGAAATAATAATAATATCCCTTGTTGTCATGGAGATACAGGTATATCTTTATATAGATATCAGTACAGTAGGTCCCAGGTCCCATTTAAGGCTTTCATAGACTATCGTGGTGTCAGTACTGAATAATAATAGGCAACATATAAATGCCAAAAGAGAGAATGAAAAACTTGATCTGCCTTAAGGGTCTGTGTTTGAAGGTGTCAGAAACATTAGAAACAAAGAAAATAGAAAAAAAAATTATAAGCTAGATGCACACATCTGCATCAGTTCAAACCCAATCCCCAGCCCCCAAAGCTGTCAAGCACAACTTGCAGGAGGAAAGAAATATTATTTAATTATTTAACTATCTACCTATGTACATAAAGCTAGAGTGAAAGGTCTCTGGGGGAAACTTCTAGTGGTTGAAGAATGTTCTACTTTTTCCTTACCATACCTCACTTAATCCTTTCTTTCCTGTTTTCTGAGTCCTTTTCTATGTGGCTGTAGCAAACAATGAGTTCTTTTGGTTTCAGGTGTTTCTCAAACACAAGGGGTACAGTGTAGCAGCATGTTCTCCTTAGGGACTTAGCTCCAAATTTATTCAAGACATATACAAGTGATTCAAGATCCTATAGAAGATACTTTGCTTCCCCTAATGACACAAGCTGATTTCTGAGTGTGTACCAAGGCACAGCACATGGCCCAAGTCCTATTCCCTGCAGTGGGAACCTTGCTCCAGCACACCCCAGCTCCCAGCCAGCCCAAGGTTTGGGTCTCTGATGGAGGTCTAGTCACCTTCCACAGCCCACTCTGTGGCAATTGTATGTACTCAAAAGCAGGTTCCCCGCTATGTTGTCAATCTTTACAGAGCCACGTCTGCTTCCCATGCTGTGGGCAGTGGATTTGGAGCTCAAATATGCAGACATCAGCAGAGCCATATACATAATAATTAAAATATTTTCTTCAAACACTGTAAAACCATTTGGCTTAGGTGTTGCTTAGAGTTCAAGATGCACTGACTCTAAAGAGAGACAAGTCTCCTTCATTAAAACAAGGTACTTAGCACATTATGCCTCAGACACTCAGCTTTAGGGCTTTAATTTTATGTAGACTATTATGTTTCTACCTGTTTATGTTTGTATAGAGATACATTTTAATTGCCTTTGCAGAGGGAAATAAGAGGGCATAGCTTTATCCTCTGTCCTTTGCTCCCTATGACATCACATCTTCCCTTGAACTGTAGACACTGAAGCACTATTCAGTGGAGGAGTCAGAGCGAAAAGGAGCAAGAAAGCTATCAGTCCTTCCACCCTCAGCTCAGGAGGGTGGTAGTGAGAGAAAGGGCTATTTGGGGAACTTGTATTGGAGAACTGGTAGAAAATGCCCTAAATTTTTATTACATTGTATAATTTATTTACACTGCTAAGTTTCATTATATTCTTCCTAGCAAGAATTTTCATTATTAGTGAAAATATCAATTTATTACCCTCATGCTTTTTCCAGATAGTAATCAGCACTTCTGAGTGTGTAGTGAAAATTAGGATATTTTATTATTCCATTTCTATGGTCATATTTATCACCTAATTTGATGACACTGCACCTTCCATTGCAATTCTCACATGACCTTCAGAGGATATGGGATATTTTTACTACCATCTATTAGGACTGGAGATGTGGTGAAAACATTAGAGTTGTTTGGATCAGGGTGCTGACTGTTTCCTGATGGCACTCTGTAACGCCAACTATTAGCAGAAGACTTAAATTTTCAGTATTCAATTCCCTATTCAAATAATAAAATGCAATTAACTTGACTTTGTGTGCTTAATAAATTTTGTTCATTATTTAATCAATATTCATTGTTATTAAATACTAAAAATCATTAAATAAACACAGTCAAGAAGCTTACATATTTTTATTACTGATGCTTCTGCCTGCTTTCCCCCTTCCAAATTCAATAAGTTATTAAATCTTTTTCTAAACTTGCTTTTTCTTTTGTTCCTACAAAATGTTTTTGAATACAACTCGTTTTGTTTTCCTTCCAAGACAGAAGAAACACACAAGTTAAAACTCTGTCTTTGACATCATTCTCTGGATATTCCCACTACACTGACAAAGGATAATTTTTTTCCTAATGGTTATGATAAACTATTCATGATCATAAGGCTCTCCGCACCCTTTTAACCCCACTCAGTGTACAAAGGAGCCTACCTCTGGCAATCCACATAAATCCTTGCTGAAGGTACTTTAGAGGACATCATATGTATGACATTCATTCCATTTTCTCCCCACAGCTATGGAGTATTTGGAAAGCAGCCATGCTGTGGGCCAATGTTTCAGTCTACCCTAACATCCTCTTTCCTACTTAACTGTTCCTTCAGGCAAGGAATTGTTCCCTGTTAGGCAGGTTAAGTTGTGAGGATAAGACAATATTTCACAATAATTTGCTGATAGCTTGCAGAAAACTTTGAAGAGCATTGAAGCTGGAAACAATTGCAGATGAAATTGTCTATTTTCTGTCAATCAAAGTGAAGAAAAGGAAGGGGAGGGAAGGGAAGGGGAGGGAAGGGGAGAGAAGGGAAGGGAAGGGAAGGGAAGGGAAGGGAAGGGAAGGGAAGGGAAGGGAAGGGAAGGGAAGGGAAGGGAAGGGAAGGGAAGGGAAGGGAAGGGAAGGGAAGGGAAGGGAAGGGAAGGGAAGGGAAGGGAAGGGAAGGGAAGGGAAGGGAAGGGAAGGGAAGGGAAGGGAAGGGAAGGGAAGGGAAGGGAAGGGAAAATCCTCTTCCATGATTCTCTGGCCAGCACACACTCCTTGAACATCCCGATTCTTCCCAGTGCAGTAACTTGAGTTTCCTTGATGTTGCACTACTTGATGTGTCCTTGGCTGAAGGTAGCTAGAAGTTGATTGAATCTGAGAGAATGACGTAAAAACAGTGTGCTACAGAAAATATAGGGGCAGCTCTCACAGAACAGAATGTCTATTCCCTGTAAAGTTTCCAAACAAAACAAAACAAATAAACAACAACAAAGCAGAGATGTCCTAAGTTTCAGTTGTGAAGGCTCTTCAAAAGGAAAACTATAACGCCAGCTCTGAACTCCTTCCAGGCCAGCACCAGAGTATCCTAATAGTAGGGAGATTAGAAAAAATTATATATATATATATATATTTTTTTTTCCTGATCATATTACAGAAAAGTGGGCTAGAGACACAGTCTCAATTCTATTTCATAAATAAAAATGGCTGAAGAAGTCCCAAGGTGGAAGCAGTGCTCAGAAATGCTTCAAGAACGTCGGTGTAGGGATGCGAGTATGTGCCACATCTGTTATTCAAGTACGCACAGAGGAGGTTTGTAGAGAGCTCTGTCAGAGGCTACAGAGGAAAAGTGGGAAGGAGACTCCAACAGCTGAATCCCCAGTGTGTCCCCAGTGTGATGCAAGGACCTCAGCACAAAGCCTGTTGATCTGGAATTTGTGTGGCAGACAAAACTATACATGAGACTACATATCACCCTCTGTTGGGAAGCAGTAGTTGGTAGCTGAAGCAGAAAAAAAAAAAAAAAAAAAAAAGAAAAAAAATAAGAAAGAGTTAAATGCAAGGATCCTCCTATTTACAAATTGATCCTTTCCAGTGGTATAGAAATGCTCTGGAGGGACTGGACTCATGTGGGTGTTTCTTCAAAGACATTCTGAAGACAGTGAAGTATTCAACAGGTTAACAGGTTTCCCAGGTTCTGCTCAAATTGTAATCATGTTTCAGAACATTTCCAATGGTGTCCTAATACCAGGACCTGATAGAAGCCATGGGAGGCCAGACAGGTGCTAACCTTCTGAAGTTCTTGTGATGCAAACATCTCCTCATTGAATGAAAAAACAGAAATCAGAGCAGAAGTCCAGATATTACATTGACACACACTGGAAGGAAGTGTAGATCAACAAATGAGTGCGATGAGGTGCATCACTTAATACATAAAAAAGAAAAAAGTACCCAGTAGAATGATAGTTCTCAGATACTTCTGGGACAAATCAATTTAAACTTTGCACACTGCTCAGGCTATAGCTAAAGAATTAATGTTCCGTGTAGCAGCCAATCTACTCTTTTTTAGTGACACACTGTGAAAAACATATTATTGTACCTATAATTCTTACTGGACTGCTTCTATTTATTGTTTTGATGTTTATGTCAACAGGCGAGTATAACTTTCCATTCAGCAATGTGGGAATATTTACACCTATTTCAGAAGTTATAACTTCTCATAAGGCCCTTGTATGGGATTTGAGTTGTTTCTTTTTATTTTAACAGTTGATCAACAACAACAACAAAACTCCACAGTACACAGACAGATAGGGGGTAAACACAATTTTGTTGATCATTTCAGCAAAATGCAAAGTTCTTAAGTGATAGACTCTGCTGGGGGTACAAAATAATGTACCTCCCTGCTCTTTCTGTTTAATATGCTATTACATTTTGTTCTTGCTTTGTTCCTACCCCGTGTTGCTTAAACTTGTGATGGCATTACCTTGAATTTTTTATTCAAGCCACCTCCAGCATGTTATGAAACCTGGCATGACTTGGACAGAAGCAGCAAACACAGAGGCTGGAGCCACTGCAAAATTTGCTGCAGCAGCAGTGTTTAGTGCTGTTTTCTGGAAGCAGCTGGTGAGGCACATATCCCATGTGAGGGGTAGCATGACATAGTTGTAGTGCCAGGAGGTGTGGAACAAAGGAGTACAAAGACCAGGCAGATAGTCTAGGGATCCTCCTGAAGGCTGAGGAGGGTGCCCACATACCACTTCAGATGGATGGATAGATGTCATTAACACCAGGGATGTAACATTTGAAAATCCTTTGTCTTGAATGTGTGGCTTTTTTGAAAGAGGTATACAAATAATGAAAAATCACTGGAATTTGAGTAGGTTTTTGTAAAAGAGTTATTAACTCAGAAGTGAGATTCCTAGGCTGGTGTATGTATGTATGTATGTATGTATGTATGTATGTATGTATTTATTTATTTATTTTCAATTGATACAGAACTATGCTCCTACTAGATCAACTGCATGCAATTTAATAGAAAGAACACCAACAGCTGCTGCAGCATTTCTGAAATCTCTAAGGATAGCCTGAAGTCAAGATGCTTTGTCTCTGCCACTTTTTTTTTTTTCCCTTGGTAAGGTATTTTAAATAAATAAATGAGGAAGTTTTGTTAGCATGTACTGGCTAAACAATTGTTAAGAAAAGATTCAAGGGCTGTGGTTTAAAATAATTTTCACTGCATCAGCCTAGAGCAAGTAATATATAAAACTTTCAAGGTAATGCAGATCACTTCCTTTGGGCATATTAAAAGATAATGCTTTCTATTTTCTTAGACGAAAAAAAGAACAGCAACAACTCTAAAAAATAACACTAATATCAAAGCAAGTTAAGGTCTTAACAAGTGTTTTTTTTTTGTTGTTTTTTTTTTGTTTTTTTTTTTTTTTGCCAGGCCATTGTCAGTTGACCTGAAACTCTAGGTATATCCAGATTTATGCCACTGCTTCAGAGAAATGAAGCAAGAAACAAGATGGTTGTTTTTCACTAAAAAATAAAAAAATAAAAAAAATAAATGCAATGTTCAATGAATATTTATATAGAATACCCTGCAGTGTGCCACACAGTTTGGAAAATGAAAAGCCCTGGGGGCAGGGGTGAGTTTGCATGTTACAGATTGTGGACACAATTGTAAAAGTGAATAATAAATGGAGAGATAGACCCTTTCTTAAATAGAAACAGATTATTCTAATGCCAAAATGTCCTGGTTTCAGTTAGAACAGAATTAATTTTCTTCCTAGTAGCTGGTGGAATGCGGTGTTTTGGCTTAGGATGAGAAGAGTGCTGATAACACCCCGATGGTTTAATTGTTGCAGAGCAGTGCTTATACCAAGCCAAGGACACCTCAGACTTTTGCTCTGTCCTGCCAACAGGCAGGCTGGGGGTGCAGTAAGAGCTGGGAGGGGACAGACCCAGGACAGGTGACCCGAACTAGCCAAAGGGGTATTCCATACCATCTGACGTCATGCTAAACAATACATAGGGGTGGCTAGCCGGGGGGAGGGGGCCGGACTGCTCGGGGTTAAGCTGGGCATCGGTCAGCGGGTGGTGAGCAATTGCATTGTGCATCACTTGTTTGTACATATTATTAGTAGTAGTACTATTATCATCATTGTATTATTATTATTATTATTATTATTATTATTATTTTCCTGTCTTATTAAACTGTCTTTATCTCAACTCACGGGCTTCACTTTCCATTTCTCTCCCCCGTCCCAGAGAGGGAGGGGGGAGGGTGAGCGAACGGCTGCGTGGTGTTTAGCTGCCAGCCGGGTTAAACCACGACACAAAACAAAACAAAACAAATAATAATAATAATTAAAACAAACAAACAAACAAACAAACACAGATGATCAAGTCAGATTTCCCAAGAGTTTTCCTCAAATCACTCATGAGTATCTTTCCCACCCTCAGAGCTATGGAGAGATGCTTACTTATGGAAATACCTGAGCAAGAGGAAATGTACTATTACCTATTTCATGAATGCTTCATCTGATATATTTCATAAGCCCAGTTATCCTTTTGTCATACAGCCCCCATTCCTTTTACAACATCTGTAAGATGCTAGCCAAACATTAATAATTACTTATTAAAGATAGGAATATTTCAAAAACATAATGCTGAAATATATATATATTTTAATTGAAAAAAATACAATGTGACATAATATTTTATTATGGAAATATTACAAAGTTACTAGCCAATACAGGAATGCACATCTGCGAGAGAATACAAACATAAGGCCCTCAGACATTTCATATTTTTTGTTGTTGTTGTTGTTGTTTTGTTTTGTTTTGTTTTGTTTTGTTTGTTTTTTCCAGTGACCTTGCTATCTCTTTCTCTCTACCCTGGGCACAAGGAATTTTGTTCATTCAGATGAATAAACAGAAACAGTTAAACAGGAACCATCCTCCATTCATATCTCAGTTAACTATATAATGGGTCAAGACAACATTATGTGTTTCTTTATTTCTCCACAACAACAAACTATCCTTGCAGGTGAGGTCTTGTGCTCAAATGGAAGAGCTGGTTAAAATCTAGCAGACATTCCATATTTTTATTCTGCCATATTTTTTTCTCCTCCATGCCTCCTCATTGATACTAAACATCAGATGGCATTTTCTTCTGGTTGTACTTCCTATAGAAACTCAATTCCTCTTAAAACGGAGGTACATTGAAATGATCTTAGGTCCCAATTCTCAACACCCTCAAGCAAAAACATGAAAGGCATCAAATGCTTCTGGATCTTCTTTCATCTACTTACTTCATTGATTCCATCAAACACACTGAGCTGCTTGTGTCTTTTCTGTGACTTAGCTTGACTAAAATGACTGTTTTTCTGTGATTTTTTTTTTCTTTTCTGTCTTCCTATTAATTTGCCTTCAAAAGAACAAGATCTGGGAGACTGTTAATTCATCAGACACAATCCATTCACCACTATTATTATTTTTTTTCCAAAAGTAATTGGCCACTAAACTTTTAAGATTTTGAAACTTAAAAACACTTAAAAAAAAAAAAAAAAAAAAAAAGTCCTTATGTGGTTGAGGGTACACAATGTAACCTACAACATGGTCCAGTTAAAATGCTATAAGGCAAACCCAAACAGAAAGAACCATAAACTTGTTTGTTACTTTCTCATTTTGTGCTCCAGAGCCACATTTTGCAGTGTGTAGCATGTTTTTGAGACAGCATAACCTCTCTGGTGTATAATCCAATGTACCCATTGATAAAGGATCCTCAAAGCAGTCAGTGGAAAGCAGATGTTTAGATATACATAGAAAATTGTCTCTAGCTGAAGACTGATGTCTACTTGTCCCCTGCCCAGCCACCAGTACAATCTCTACCCTATGCAGTCTCAGTATTTCCCCATGTTTTTCCTGTCACCCCTCATGATTCCTCACCTGCTTGAACTCAAACTGTGCCTGCTTTAGACTAATTATTCTAGGATTTTCCCCAAATCTCTCTTCTACTATTTCTTCTAATTCTTTTGTTTCCAGACTCATTGTTAGACTAAACATGCATTTTATGCCAGCATGCCAGTTTTTTGTTCCTTCAGAGGAGTAACAGTGACTGTAGACCTGTCATTCACCACCTGCTATAACTACGGACACAGACATGTTTTAAGGTGTAAAGCCCCAAAGACCGACACCGACTGCGTGGAGGCATTCTGAGTTTGCTGTGAGGTTGTAGAGAGAGTGCTGTGATGAACCATATCCATGAACAATGCCCCCCCACACACCTTTTTTTATTTTCCCCTTTGGTTAGAAAAATCACATCTTTTACACACAGGTTTGTGTTCTGCACATCTGCTGAAAGTGGTGTGCTGCTCATATGAGTCTGCTCTATCATTTATCTTCTGTGACTTTCAGCTGGGACTCCTATGTGTTTTCTAAGGCACAGCATGCTGTTCAGTACAGAACAAAGCACAAAGCTGAAGAGTTACCCTAATTTTTAAATTTGTTTCATGCAGCATTCAGACACCTCAATCTGTTAATTATTATGTCTGATAAGCCTAGGAATACATATTCATCACCTGCAATTGTCAAGTTGCCAGCTCTTGCAATTACAATCACCAGCTACATGATGTAAATCTCTTAAAGTTGTTTGGTTTTCTGAGAGTCTTGGTTTTCTTTCTTTCCTTCTTTCTTTCCTTCTTTCTTTCCTTCTTTCTTTCTTTCCTTCTTTCTTTCTTTCTTTCTTTCTTTCTTTCTTTCTTTCTTTCTTTCTTTCTTTCTTTCTTTCTTTCTTTCTTTCTTTCTTTTTCTTTCTTTCTTTCTTTCTTTCTTTCTTTCTTTCTTTCTTTCTTTCTTTCTTTCTTTCTTTCTTTCTTTCTTTCTTTCTTTCTTTTCTTCCTTCCTTCCTTCCTTCCTTCCTTCCTTCCTTCCTTCCTTCCTTCCTTCCTTCCTTCCTTCCTTCCTTCCTTCCTTCCTTCCTTCCTTCCTTCCTTCCTTCCTTCCTCCCTCCCTCCCTCCCTCCCTCCCTCCCTTTTCATTCTTTTCATTCTTTTCATTCTTTTCTTTCTTTTCTTTCTGTTCTTCTGTTCTTTCATTCTTTTGTTCTTTTTCCTTTCCTTTCCTTTCCTTTCCTTTCCTTTCCTTTCCTTTCCTTTCCTTTCCTTTCCTTTCCTTTCCTTTCCTTTCCTTTCCTTTCCTTTCCTTTCCTTTCCTTTCCTTTCCTTTCCTTTCCTTTCCTTTCCTTTCCTTTCCTTTCCTTTCCTTTCTTTTGGTTCCGTTCCTCTTCTTTAGAAAATCTAAATTTTAGGTATTGTGGTTTCAAAGAAAAAATGAAAAATATTACCTAATAGGAAAAGAAAAAATCAGTATTTTGGAAAACAAAAATAAAAAGAAGATTTTGGAGGATTGTAGCAATAAAAAGTCTAAAATATCACTTTAGTGAAAGTTGCACTTCAGTTAAAAAAAAAGTAGTTTATATAAATAAGAGAAGGTGGTATGCTGGAATCAATATGATAATTAACTATATAAGTTGTTATTATAAATGGTGATCAAAGGAGACAGCATGGCTCCTGCATGAACTCAGTATAAGAATTTATTTCCAATTGTAATAGAATGTTCATTATGAAGAACTTTATGACTGCTAAGGTAGAGAAACATTGAAGCTGTCTGACTGCCAAAACGGTAGAATATACTTTTGCTGTCTCTTCAAATGATTAGATTAGACAAACTGCTGTGGAAGAGCTTCACAATATACTTCAACCTGCTTTATCCATCCCCTTTATGCATGAAGCATTTTCTTGTGAATTTGTTCTTGTAATTCAATATACCTTGTTGAAGCAGCATACATAGTGATGATACAAAACAATTTCTGTTAGTAGAGCAAAAAACAAAACAATCCTGGAAGAAGTTGAGATCTGTTAAAACATGTAGAGACCTATGTCACATGTTCAGTCCCTAGGGAACATTGTTTTGTATTCTCTTTTTGCAGATGCTGGTCTCCCTTCCTAGCACGTCATACTCCACAGCTACTCAGATTTGCTTTGGTCTTTGAAGAGAAAGAGTTTGAAACCTTGTACCTATCTAGTATTATAACTGATTTCAAAAACATATCAGGTTCTAAAAGATAAGGTGATGGAAGACAACTTGGAAATGGCATTTTATTCTCTGTTCCAATACTTGCTTTGCCAATAAATATTTATTGCTCTCTTTATGCACTTGAATAAAAAGTCTTCAGAAAAAAATCTATTTCATAAGAAGAAGAAATATTGCTTTCAAAATTTTACATTGTACGTGCTGAGCAAATGGTTGCTGGGAACTTTCTCAGGTAGAAAAGACTAAAAAATGTTGTGCTTGAATATGTAAATGGAACACATTTCTGTGATTTCTGAATGATATTGGTAGACAAGAATAACCGTTTCATTGATGTGAGTTGTTGAAATATTGGTGCTTCAGACTGCTATAAACTTTGAAGTAAGTGTGAGTGTGGGGACAATGTACTGGGGTACCATGAACATTTCAATGGAAGAGAACATCATCCACTTACTTACATTGGGCACCAGAATTGTCTCTTCCCTTGCAGCTTTTTTATAGTACAACAGGATTTATTATTATTATTATTATTATTATTATTATTATTATTATTATTATTATTATCATTTTTAAGCATGCAAGTAATAAGCAATACAAGTGTGCTTACCACATCTAGGATTGTTGTTGTTGTTGTAGTTTTGTTTTGTTTTGTTTTTGTGCCAATTTATTTCTAACTTTTATTTGGATAAGAACACAATTCTGTCTCTGTAATATATAAAATAAACTTTGTATCCATAAACAACCAGAGTAACAGCATTAAATCATAGGATCATAGAATCACAGAATGGTTTGGGTTGGAAGAGATGGGAGAGGAATGGTTGGAAAGCTGCCAGGCAGAGAAGGACCTGGGAGTGATGGTGGACAGTCGGCTGAATATGAGCCAGCAGTGTGCTCAGGTGGCCAAGAAGGCCAACGGCATCCTGGCTTGTATTAGGAACAGCGTGACCAGCAGGGCTAGGGAGGTGATCGTCCCCCTGTACTCAGCTCTGGTGAGGCTGCACCTCGAGTACTGTGTTCAGTTTTGGGCCCCTCGCTACAAGAAGGACATCGAGGTGCTTGAGCGGGTGCAGAGAAGGGCGACGAAGCTGGTGAGGGGCCTGGAGAACAAGTCCTACGAGGAGCGGCTGAGGGAGCTGGGCTTGTTCAGCCTGGAGAAGAGGAGGCTCAGGGGTGACCTTATCGCTCTTTTTAGGTACCTCAAGGGAGGCTGTAGAGAGGTGGGGGTTGGCCTGTTCTCCCACGTGCCTGGTGACAGGACGAGGGGGAATGGGCTTAAGTTGAGCCAGGGGAGTTTTAGGTTAGATGTTAGGAAGAACTTCTTTACAGAAAGGGTTGTGAGGCATTGGAACAGGCTGCCCAGGGAAGTGGTGGAGTCACCATCCCTGGAAGTCTTCAAAAGAAGCTTAGATGTAGAGCTTAGGGATATGGTTTAGTGGAGGGCTGTTAGCGTTAGGTTGGAGGTTGGACTCGATGACCTTGAGGTCTCTTCCAACCTAGAAAATTCTGTGATTCTGTGATTCTGTGAGATCTTAAAGTTCATCTAATTCCATCTCCCATGCTGTGGGCAGGGAGACCTTCCACTAGACCAGGATGCCCAAAGCCCCATCCATTGTGGCCTTAGGCACTTCCAGGTATGGGGCATCCATCCACAATTTCTCTGGGCAACCTGTTCCAGTGCCTCGCCACCCTCTGAGTAAAGATCTTCTTTCTGATGTCTAATCTAAATCTACCCTTTTTTAGTTTAAAATTATTACTCCTTGTTCCATTATTGCACTCCCTGACAAAGAGTCCTTCCACAGCTTTCCTGTAGACCCCTTATTATTGGAATATAATATCAGGAATATTAGTTACTGGAATATAATTCACACCTTCCTCCAGGACATGTCTCTATCTTTCTGCTTTTGAGTTTGAATTAACAGAATTGTAGGACTGTTGAAGTTGTAAGGGGACTCTGAGGTCACCTGGTCCAATCCTTACCCAAGACCACGTACAGGTTGCTTCTAAATATCTCCAAGGAGGGAAACTCCACAAACACTCTGGGCAATCCGTGCCAGCACTCCATCACTTGAACAGTAAAGAAGTGCTTCTTAATGTTTGGACAGAAGTTTCTATGTTTCAGTTTGTGCCCACTGCCTGTTGTCCTGTCACTGTGAACATTTGAAAAGGGCCTGTCTCTGTTTAGGTTGAGCTCTCTCTCTATATATTTATATCTCACAGGGAGAGATGCTCTAATCCCTTTATCATCTTCATGGCCCTTCATTGGATTCTCTCCAGTATACAGATGTTTCTCTTGTACTGGGAGGTCCCAGACTGGACACTGTGCTCCAGATGTGGCCTCACAAATGCTGAGTTGAGAGGAAGAATCACCTCTCTTGACCTGCTTGTAATACTTTTCCTAATTCAACCCAGAATACAATTAACATTTGAGACAAGGTCACATTGTCAGTTCATGTTCAACTTAGCGTCTATGAACACCCCTGGGGCATTTTTCGGCAAGCAGCTTTCCAGTCAGTCAGCCCCCTGCATTTCCCATGTGTAGGACTTTGCATTTCTCTCTGTCAAACTGCATGAAGTTCTTGTAAGCCCATTTCTCAAGCCTGTCATGGTCCCTCCAGATGGTAACACAACCACATGGTGTATCAGTCACTCCTCCTAGTTTTGGATCAGCAGCAAAATTTCTGAGGTTACACTCTGCCCCATTGTCCAGATCATTAATAAAGATGTTTAACAGTGTTAGATTCGGTATTGACCACTGGAGTACACTGCTAGTTACTGGTCTCCAACTGGACTTTATAATGTTGGTCACCATGCTCGGGCCCAGCCATTCAGCCAGTTTTTAAATGACCCCAATGTCTGTTAATCCAGCTTCTCTATGATGATCTGATGGGAAACAATGTCAAAAGTCTTACTGAAGTCAAAGTAGATAATATACACTGATCTCTACCAAGGCAAGCCTTCCGTTATAAGAAGCTTATCATGCTAGTCAAACATGTCTTCCCCTCTGTGAATCTATAATGACTACTCCTTATGATTTACTTGTTCTTCATATGCCTCAAAGTGGTTTACAAGTTTAATTATTTCACCACCTTCCCAGGGATCAAAGACTGACCAGTCTGCAGGTTCCTAGTTTCTTCTTCAGAACAAAATGGAAAGAAGTTCATAAATAAGTTAGAAACAAATTATGAAACTTGTAAAATAAGAGTGATACTCATTTTCCTCATAGGAATATTGCAAAAAATAAATTAACTTGCATATTTTATTTATATATGTAAAATACTATAAAACATACAGGTATTGTTCTTTAGAACTTAGACATCATCTTGGAGAGCCCTCTTTTAATTCACATTGTATTTTTAGGAAATGAAGATTAAAAAAAAAAAAAATCCCTACGGTTACTCTATGTTCAATAGAAACTTCTGTTAAACAAGTTAAATGTGTGTTTAATTTCTTCAATATCTTTTCAGATAACTGTGTGACATTGCCATAAACACCCTTAAAGCAAAGCCATGTCAAAATGATCAGCTGTTCAGTTATTCCTTTATCCTCTTCTCTGTTACTCAGCTGCTTTATGTCAAGTTCTCCAAGGAATAACCTCTTGGCTCTCTATGACATACTCTTGCTACTCTTGTACCAGGGAGTATATATTTGAAAGCAATCCTGGTTATCAAAGCAGCAGAATTATATTTCCCACTTTGGTTCTTAAACCTTAGCAATTAAGTCAGATATATTCTCAGCTTTATAGTTACAGACTGGGGAGCTGATTTCTAAATAAAAAAGGTTCTCCCTGCCATAAGTATTTGTCCACCCATCAAAATTCTGTGTCCATGACTCTTTGAATTCAAAACGCTAAAGAGTTTCTAAAGAGTTATTCAGCCTATTATTTTCTTGTCTGATAAAATTAGCTTTGAAGATATTAGCAATAAATCTGAGACTGTTCAAGAAACTAAGAGGAGTGTTTAGGGTATTTCACTATATAAGTTATAGATTTAAATCTAATTCAAGTAAATTTTTGCCAGAAGTAAGAAGTGCCTGAGTTCCCTTTGGCTGCTGGACAAGGTGGTTAGGACAAGTTTACCTTTATCCTCAACAAAAATATGGACACATCACACACTCTTTCACCTTTTTGGCATCCTTATGAAAGAGGATGGGAACTGAATAGTCTGGAGGCAGTTACCTTCACATTACTATGGTACTGTTTGTTTAGACAAAATGTACAGCCTGTGAAAAATCATAGTTGTTTTGGTAAGTATTGACTACTTCAGTAGAAGGACATCCTTCTCCACAAGATTATTACCCTAAAAAAAATAAATAAATTACAAAAAAAATGTCTTTCAGTTGCAGAAGTGACTTTTTACAGTAATGCAAGTAAAGATTTAAAGTCTTAATTTACGCCTTATTTCTTTGGAGTCTTCATTGCTCCTAGTTGCATTGTACCTGCCCAGCAGGAAGAGGACATTTGTTCTCAACTAATCAGTCCAGACCTACTTCACTATCAGCAACTTCGATTTAAATTACAATTTTGTATGACCACAATTTGTAATTAGTAATCAAGAGATGATTCTACCACTTGAAATATCGCATAGAACTGCAGGAATCTTTAATGTGTTTGATTCTGTTCCATTTAGGTTAATTTGAGGTCTATTTTTGACCTCAGTGAGTTCAGTACTGCCTGTGAGTATAATACTACTCAGCATTAGTGCTAATAACTACAACTCTCTCATTTGCCTAATTTCAGCAGGTTCTGTCAACCTAACTTTTCCTGCCTGGCACCCAAAACAATATATTACCATAAGTGAGCTCTGACAATGAAAGATCTGACTTTCTTTCCACTCCTACTCATTTAGTCATTTGGTTTAAAAAAAATAAAAAAAAAAAATTTAAAAAACTCACAGTCGCACTCACAAAGTTAAAATTGCAGAGGAATTCCTACACTCCCAGGCAGGATTACAACTCAGGTTTCATGGAAAATGCATGAAGTACAGGACTCCAATCTGTAACAAACAGACTGCAAAGGCATAAAGCCATTAGTACATAGGCTGCTGAGGGAAGGAAATGTGGAAATGATGTTGTGTTTCACCATGTGTTCTGGTCATCTCCCAGCTGTGTACTGTTCACACTTTTGTTTGTTTGTTTGTTTGTTTGTTTTTTGTTTTTTACAGACACTCTTAAAAAGGTCCACTGACAGTTTATCTTTCAGATTTCAGGTTTGCTCCATTTCTTGTCTTGAAAGTAGATGCTCTATCTCAGATGGAGTCTCCTGCATTCCCTCCCCCATTGTCCCACTGCCCTAAAGTTAACCCTGGAAGCATCTCAGACTGTTGTGGAGAGGAGAAACTGGAATGAGAGTTTCTAAGTTCATCATAGCTGCAGTAGCAGCAACATTTTCAGTCCTTGTTTCCAAATAATTTTGCAGTGTTGGCTTCCAGACATGGCCAGACCTAGATTATATCTGAAAAAGAAAGAATGCAACAGATTGGAGGTTAGCTTCCTTTATATATCTTCTGCCTCTCTTTCTGACCAGGAAAACTCAGGTCATTGTGATTGTCCTAGAAAGACAGCAAGCAAGAATCACTGTAGAGGAAATGTCTGATCCCAACAAAAAAGAAATAAACTCATGCCACCACTTACTGTTGTAGAAGATGGTATCACTCAAGCTGTTGCTTAAGTGCTTTACAGCCCTGATGAATTCAGAAGATTTCTCAGCAGTGGGCCACTGATGGCTGGGTAGTGTTATATCCCTTTGGCCCTGCTAGAAGGTTGGAATAGTGAGCAAGGCTGTGAGGAGACTTCAGAGGCTCGAGAAACATGGCCATCAAAGCAAGAACCCTAAAGCATCAACAAGAAGATTCTCTAAACTACTTTAATAAATAGTTTACAACATTTGAGGAAAAATTCATCATGGCCTTTCTTTTCCTTCTGAAGAAGACGCAGGGACTGAAAAGTGGTTTTGTTTTGATCTTTAAGAAAATCAATCTTACTCTAATAAGAACTTTTTTTTTTTTTTTTTTTTTTCCCCATATCAGATGAATATTCATTTTCTAACAAAGTTTCAGACTTCAGACTGCTATTTCTTAAAGAAAGCTAAGCAATATAAAAACCATATCAGAGAGTTTGGGAAATTCTCATCTACTAGCTGATATTAAATGCTTCTTCATCATTAATCCAGAGACACAACAACTGCAGCATTTGATAGTTTTAACTTGCAAGTAATTTTAGCTGTGCATGAAGTATGAATACAATTACAATATTAGAATATTGCTATTTCTATTGTACTAGAGCTCTGCTCCACACACCTTCTTAAGATAAGATAGAAGTGTTTAATGCGAATACATCTTCAATTAACATTGCTGGCAGATAATGGAAGGTATTGATTGGAAAATCGTTATCAAGGTAAAAGTGTTTGAGAACTAAAGAAACAATGTGTCTGTCATACCTGACTATAATTCCAGCAATGTTCATAATCAAAATGGGATTTCATTAAAGTTCAGGTGATGGTAGAAGTTCTTTAGATGTACTTATGCAAATATATAAACAAACAAAGAATAATTTCATGTCCATGCTCTCTTTGTAGGAATGTAAAGATGAAGTGCCTAGGAGCTTTAGTGTTTGTTTTTTTGTTTTTGTCTTTTTTTTTTTTTTTTTTTTGTCTTTTAAAATTTCTGCATCCCAAAGGAATGGAAAGTACTGTAATGAATTATTAAAATTGTAATCAACAGTGCATTTGTAAATTTACAATGTACTCAACGCACAGGCTATCTTCTTCTATATCTGGGCAACATCTAATAATTGTCTGATACTCTCCCATTTGAAAATTATCGAAGTCTTATTTTATTTTATTTTATTTATTTATTTATTTATTTTTTTTTTTTCTGGTGGTTGAAGTTTCCTGATATTGAGAAAAAAACAATGTGAATTAAAAAGTACATTTAAACATAGTACATCTTGCTTGATGAGGGCTGACTTAAGTCTAGCAATCTTCTGTCCAAGAACTGTGTGTGAATGGTTGCAGCCTTTCTGAGACTGCACACTATTCTCATTGAAGGCTAGACTGCTTCATTTTCCTGGCAGATATTAAGACTGAATGCTATATAAAAATAGCAGTAACAGCATAAATTATCTGACCTATGTTGACTTTGCAAACCTTGTTATGAAGTGTGCGTATAGGTAATTTAGCAGATGCAATGTTACAGACAAAAGTTTTTGCAGTCAAAAGGTTTTGAAGTTTTTTTTTTTTTCAAAAAGGAAGAGAATAGAAAACATGCAAATATCTTCTCCGCCACATTTGCAGTTAAAATAAAAAGAAAATACAAGTGGATCCCTTATGAATCTAATCAAAGTCATACACACTTCATTGCTTGAGTGTTTTACCACATTCTTCCTCAAGAAGAGCAGTTAGGCAAGACATTACAGACAGAAAAACAACTACAGACCAACACAGGATCCACGATGCAAAAAAAAAGAATAAACCAGTTCCTTTTCCCTGTGTGCTCTAGGCTCCTGGGTCACAGCCTCAGGACAATGTACTTCAATTTCCCAGAACACAACAGGGAATGTTTTTTGATATCTTTTTATTATTATTATTTATTATTATTTTATTTTATTTTACTTTTTTATTTTATTTATTTTATTTTATATATATATTTTTTTTGCATCACTATCACTCTCTGATAATACACTATTAGTCTTTCTTGAAGAAAATAACAGAACAAATAGTGCTACTTTGATCTGGTGTAACAACTTCCATGTCATTACAATAGCCTGTTGGGAACTTGCAGAAGATATTGTGTTTGAGGGGTTAGTGATCTCAAGCAAGCTATGTACTGGGTCTTGTACAATGGGCCTGAGCAGGAATGTTAGCAGGAGTGTTTGCTGTAAGGAAATCTGCTGGTGTGCTCCATGCTGGCCTGTGCTGTACACTGGTGGATGTTATGACAGATAACTTGGCAGGAGAAAATATATTATTCTGTTTGTTTCATAAAATAAAAGGCATTACTGCATGGGAGGGAGGAAGAATCTCTCCACAGACAAGTGCAACGCGAAAGTCCTTATGAGGTTTGTCCAATGCTGCATGAATGAGAGGTTCCCAAACTCTTAAGAACTTTAAATTTACTCGCTATCTGTATTCCTGTTTTTGTTTAATCTTATAAAAGAGCTATTTTATTAAGCCATTTGCTGTCGGGACTCTCTTAAGATCCAGAAAAAGTCTTGCATGTTCTCTCTCTCACTCTGCTTCATCGACTGTAGTACAAATAATAAAGGAAACAGGTTGTATTTTGAGGTGCTCATAATTTCCTTTGAGGGTATTACACAGAATGATTGTTACTGTGAATTACCATGGAATAATTTCGTTTACAAACCTTGAAGCTCTGTGACATGCTCTGTCTACAATTACAACAAGCTTAAGTTACTTATGAAACCCGAAGTATAGGCCAGCTATTAGGTAGCAACAAGCCTCTTCTGTTCAGTATATCATTAAGAGATCTTCAGCCAAAAGAGAGGAAGCACACAGCAAACCCATCACAGGTATTTACAAACATGATTTACAGGTAAGTGGTAAACTCTGTTTGTATCTTCACCCCCACAGCTCTAAGCACTTGAGGCAGTAATTTTACGTGTTCTTAGTTTAAAGCAACAAAAGTGAAGATCCATCTTCTGTTTCCCCATTTCTCCGTGTCTTTCTGTTGATCTGCATGCTTTCTGTAGATCTGTTATGCACATTAGATTTGTGACCTGATTGCAAATAAAAATAAATAAATAAAAATCTTATTGGAGAGGTATCTTGATGGCAGAGGTGGGAAAGAAGGTCTGAAGTCACATGGCTACCAGTTCCATGAGAAACAGAAGTACTTGAACAAAGGTTAAAACCCATTTCCAGGGAGCTGCACATGTTTTCTCTTGATTCTCATGCTCTAGAAACTTCCAAGTTATCTAAATTGATTGAGTATTGCGTCATGTCCACCTGGTCATTCAAATCTATCTGGATGTGGACATAAATTGTGACCAGGACCAAAATCTTCAGCTTCTTGTTGAAGTTAAGCCTGGGCTATCATGATCTCCTTTTTACTAAAGATAAATATTGCATCAGTATTGAAGCCTGAGTAAGAAGTGTCTTAAGAGGCCAGGAATATCACTGTATCAAATCAACCCTTGTTAAATTATGGGACAGGTAATACATGTATTGTTGGTTATAGCTTGCCTTATTGGGGCTACTACACTTCACAGTCAGATATTGCAGCTTTTATTTGGATATGAGGCTCACTTCTTTGCAAACTATCTCGTCTGAGGATGTCTGAAATTTGGGGACCTGCAGGTTGTTGTTAATGAAAATGGAGTGCAGAACTATAAAAAACTGGGAAGGGAAGAGAAAGAAGTCTGGGTTTCTGAAAGGAAACCCATTAATACCATTTCCTGCTAGTAGCGTAAGCTGAGGAGCAAGCTGATAAAGAATCTCCATCTGCTTCAGATGGATCCCTGGGTGGTGGAAAAGTCTGGCAGTTGCATTTCTCAAGTGATATACGTCTACTTTAAACCCTGCTTCTCCCCTGTTAGGGTTGGGAGAGGGACAATGTCCTCTGATATAAGTACCATGGATTTCATGCACTCCATCCAAAATCACAGAATATCTTCTGAGATCCTCTCAGCCGGAAAAAGGTAAAGAGACGAGTGACACCAAATCACTGGCAAACCATAAGAGAGATTGTTGCAAGAGGAATCCCTACCTAATCATAAGAAACTGTTCAATTTCTGCCTTGCCAGTGTATCCTACAGGAGAAAACAAATGTCTTGCAACTTGTGCTCTCTCCTGGAAGACAGTGAAGTCACTCTCCTCTCTTGATAGGCAGATGGCTATTTCCTGACCCTGCTAAATTCTGTTCTTTAGTCAGCCTTGTAAATAGACTGTGCTGTGACTACTTATCAAGAAGTGGTCAGAATAGTGGATGAATGTTTCTTGTGTCTGAATGGTCACAAGCACGAAAGGATAATTTTTAATGTGATGTCCAGTATCTGGGTTTTTCATATCTCTGAACTGTGTCATTTTGGAAAATATTGATGACCATGCAAGGCCAAGTATGGTACTTCAGAGGGCTGTGACAAAATCAGTGATTGCACCCGCTGTCTGTAAAAACAGGAGTCAAGAATTTTCCAGCCTTTCTCATGTAGCTGAGCTTCTTCAGCAAAGTGGCACAACAGAAAAACAGCAGAAAGTTCTTATATATGCACCAGTATATAAGCAGTCTGGACAATAAGAGGAGTAAGATCCCTGTGCAAAACTGTGAACACTTTGAAATGAGAGCATACACACTGCCTTTTTTTTTTTTTTTTTTTTTTTTCCCCTGAGAATGAAGTGAATTGATTTGCAGCTTCCCACTAACAATAAATAATGTCCAACTCCGGCGACATACTGTAGATCTTTTTCTGCTTCAGCAGTTTGACAGCTTCTGAAGTGGAAGCTGAGTTAATGACCCAAAAATGAGAATACCTGAAAACAAGCCATCTTTAGGCCAGCCAACTGAAGTACATTTACACTGCATATAAAGCCAGCATGGAACAATTTTTCCGTGTTGACTCAAGAAACAGAATTCAGGTTTCATACTAACTGGATTTTTCATGCTCAAGTTTAGGATTTTAATACAAAGTAAGACATTTGGGGAATTTCATCTGTTTAGAGATTAAATTTGCCAAGGAGACTAGGAGACAGGGAGGAGAATTTTTATTTATAAAGAGAAGAATGTGACAGATTCAAAGGAGGCTATATAAAACAAACATACACATATATAAATCTAGGTGTTGAAAAGCACCTTACTTCTGGGAGATGCATAAATATGCTGTCTCACAGACTCATTTTCCCTTTAGGAGAGCTAGACTGTTCCACTGAGATCCATGAAGATAATCTCTAGGCCCCTGTCTTGCTCCACAGATACTCAAAGTGGCAAAGCAGGGTTCTATAATACAGGCATTAAGGTTGTGTCTCACTCTGAAGGTGGTGGCCCTCACATCTTGAATGTGGTAGCCAAGCACACGTGCTTTTTCTACCAGGTTATAGTTCAGAACCTGGGGAAAAAAATGTTCATGTTCCTCTAGGACTGCAAGGCATAAATATTGTTACTAAAGGGTTGTTCTTTTGACTTCACCTGAAACGTAGTGATGAATGTCTAAATATACATGTCACATATGTACCTGTTGTAACTCAGAATGGTAGAGATAAAACTTTCCCTGTTCTTCACTATTTTTTTTTTCCAAATGAATAAGCAGTATCGTTCTTGCTTAACTTACCCAAAGGGCACATTTGTCCCTTAGCATATTTAACATATGGCCATATATGGGTTACATGGTTGGTAAATCTGTGTTTACTGGAAGGTGACAGATAGAAGGATAGGGATCCTGAAGAAGATGTGTTCTTGTTGCATGGCAAACACAAGCTTACTTGTAAAGGGTGGCCTGTCTCATCTTCAAACTCTGCAGCTACTCTCAGTCACTAAAAATTCTGAGGGCAGTGCAATCACAGTAGCGTTGTCTTTTCTCCACTGTAGCTCAGTAGAGAGTGGAAGGAAAAGAGTCACAGTACAAATTGAGTCACCATTAGCTTGGGGAACACGGCAGCCAGGATACCACAGTGGGGCCATTCATGGGTTGAAGACCTGCTATCTCAACAGATCAGAAGCAAAAGGCTCTAAACAGCTCCAAACCTGGCCTCTGCTCATGGTAATGGCCTGCAGCTATATGACCTGAGAAAGACTAGAGTGGCACATCATGCCAGGGAGGGAGATGCAGAAGTGTATGGGTAGCTGATCAGACCAAGTTACACTCTAGACACGTGGGCCTTAGTGGACAAATTAAATGATCCTACATGCTACTTTTGTTTAAATTAGAAAACCAAGACAGCATTTGCATTTAAGCCACTGATAGACATATGCTATGAAATCAGTGGCAGTGCAAAAACATTCAGATAGCATTTAAAATAGAAGTGCTCCAGTGGTCCACACCACCACGTGGTTTGTTTTTCCTCTTATTTATTTATTTATTTATTTCCTTTCAAATCCAGGTTTCATAGATGCTTAGTTCACAGAAAATTCTCCAGTTCCTCAGCCTCATATGAAAAGATGACAGGAGACCATTTTCAGCACGCTTACATCAGCATATTCAGCTAAGAGCCTGGATTTATGCATCTGTTTCTCATATCTCATGCATACAACATCAAGATAGCCATGTTCCACTAACAGCACTAACAGCAGTGAAATTTGCTGTACCTTCTCCATTCTAATATACTATAGACAATGACTAGTGAGGGTCCCAGTCACTCCTAAATTGGTGACATGAAGAAAACTGAAAGAATTTGCTAATCTCTTCAATACTTATCTGGTAAAGAGCCAGTAATACTTTACTGTTTCTGAGCCACTAAACAGAAAGATGAAAATCAAGCATGATAAAGATTGCATTTTTTTGGCATCACGGTCCTAAAACAGATTACTGTTAAATAATTAGACCATAAGCCTCCTCACAGCAGGTACTTTGGCTTTATAGCTACCTGGATTGTTTGTTAAGCACCCAGAGTGCTATTCATGCTTTAAGAAAAAATTAATTATCATGAATCAATTAAAAGTGCCCTATCCATGTTAATGGGTACACTGGATCATCAAGAAAACCTATTCAGAAATTTTTATGAATAATATTCTTTCTGGAGTTAGCGCAATATTAGTTTGCAACGTTTTCATCTTGATTTCCCTTTTCAGTTTATTTTTAACATATTATTTTAGCACAGAAAAACAGACATTCAGAGTCACTGGTCTGTGAGATATTCAGTTTATTTTTATTTTTTTCTGCATCTATGTTAAAAATTCTGTCAGTTGTGTTTCCTCATTTTCCTCAGGACATTTGTGATCCTGACATGACTGATACTTTTTAAAGCAGAACATTAATAATAAATAGAAAATAACAAATAAACACCTCTTAGCAGTATTTTTAGGGGAATAATAATGATGTTTATGGTATTTATGAAACCAATGTTTGGAAACACTTTCTTGCCCACCCCACAACACTCAAGATCTTGGGACTAAAGTGAAAGCAAAATGGCTTGAAAGTACATAAATTTAGTACTTTCTATTCAGGTTACGTATTTGTGGAACAGGATTTTGTTTTGATACAGTTGGTTGAACAAATAATCAGTGGCTGAAATCACTCCGAACTACCTTATTAGAGAGACAAATCTGAGGAGTGCGGCACAAATAAATGTTTGTGTCATATTTCATTCTCTCCCCAAAGAAATACAAAACATTTGCTCCCTATTTTCACAGAAATTCCCACTATTCAACTGCTAAATTAAGACAGTGAGTGGAAGCAAGTAAAAAGCAGCAGGAATTCTAAAAGGAACTCACTTTAAAATTATGTCTTCATAGAGAACCAATCCCTCATTAGGGATCTAGTTAGGGGTATGATTTTGCTTTATTTTTCTCTCTTAGAGAGTATGCTGGGGAATGTTTGTTGAACTAGAGTATTAAATGCAGTAGGATCTGCACTGTGTGCATTTCCATTACTGGAGAGAGTGTTTTGCTAAATAGAAATTAAAGGTCCTTGATCACAATATAAATATATAATTATTTATGTATTTATTTATTTATTTTCCTGGTTGAAGAGTTGTGTTCCCAAAAGACATGACAAACCTGGTTCCCACAAAAGGGGCCTTAGAATTGCAAGCCACTGTTTTCTGTGAAGAAATAGGTAACAAGGAGGAAAAAATAAACAAATAAACAAAAAGTATTTACAAACAACTGGCTGATCACTGTATTATGTGGCTCAAGACAGAGTTGGTAAATCTTTGCTTGAGGAGCCCCTTCTGATGACAGAGCTTCTATAGCTTTTCTGTATTCCCTATGGGGACACATCACACATATTGCATCTCTAGAGAACAGAACGATTTCTAATTATGAGAAAAATTGTCAGCAGGACTTTAGTATGAGAATTTGCTCTGAAAACAAAATCTTGTATGAAAACTTTTAAAACGTGGACAAATATATTTAATTATTACACCCTTTTGCCTCCCTCTTCTCCAAACCAAAAGTCCTGCTAGGTCTTTTTTTAGATAAGAATGATGTTTTTGCTTTCTTTTTGGCTCCTATGCAATTCCAAAAGTTGTCACTCCTCGTGGACATTTTTATCACTTATGTTGTTGCTAGTTCTGCTGCAATAAAAATATCTCTGTGACTTCTAATGCAAAGATGCTGTAGAACTACTATTTATTTGTCCTTGTTTATGAATTCCTTGCACAAGTTTATTTGCATGATGATGGTGTAATTTCTCAGAGTCAGTATATTGGTCAAAATGTAAATCACAGGAATTTAGAAAATGTTACTCTATATTTCAAAATACTTGATGCCCACAGAAGTGAGTTTACTTTGTTTACTTTTTCCCAGAAGAATATATAATAAATTATGCAAAGAAATAGATGGATTACAATCTGTGTTGCTGTTCTTCATCTAAAAATGGTGGCTCTGTCTTGCCTTTAAACTGGTAATCTTGGAAGGGAAGGGCAAGAAACAAATCCTACTATGACTTTATGCATGTCAAGTCCCTAATATTTGCTTTTTCTCAGAATCTTGATCCTTGAGGTAGCATTCAACTGTTCATTTGTAACTGCTCCTTTTCTTTAAATGCTCTTTGATATTTCTTTAAAAAAAAAAAAAAGACACAGAACAAACAAAAGTGCAGAAAGCACAATGATATTATCACACATGCTTTATCAACTTATACTCACTGAATTTACAACCAGGTAAAAAATGCATGGAAAGAGAAATAATTAATTTAAAGACACAACATATATTGGGCATTTAGTTAATGAATTGATTAAATATGTATTTGGAGATATTTATATCCCAATACCATACTGAACTTTTATATGAGTTTATCTTGTGCTCTATTATCAATTTCTTATAGTTAAAAATGTAGGGAGGAAACACTTCTGCAATTATCTGTTGCTGCATCAACCCATTGTATAGTTAACAGCACAGTGATGGCATAGTGCTATGAATGACAGCTATGCCATTTTTGTCAGTTACTTGGTCTCAGATCCTTTATTTAAATTAGAATCCTATGAAAAGGAACTAATTCCAGTTTAAAAATGGCTAAATAGAAAGAAAGAAAGAAAGAAAGAAAGAAAGAAAGAAAGAAAGAAAGAAAGAAAGAAAGAAAGAAAGAGAAAGAAAGAAAGAAAGAAAGAAAACAACAGTGTTGTAATATCAAATGTCTTATTGAATAAATGTTTTTAAAAGTCATTTATTATTTGTTTTTCTCTGATTTCCTTCAGGTTGGGCAGCCATTATGGAAACGATGAAATCCCAGAGGCCAGAATATAGTTCATTTTACAGATATCACTTACAAACTGGCCAGTCATCAGTTTAAACTGCCATGCTGCCTCCACAAATCCATGGAGTCTCCATGTTTCAGTGCCTCCAAGCTTCAATTGCCACAGGAAAAGGGACAATAAAACATATACCCTTGGTATTTTCTCAACTTCTAATCCCAAGCAGATGATTTATACCCAGAAGCTTGATGTTTTTCAGTGTTATAAAAACACTGACCTTTTAGAGATTTATTATGGTAATTCTGGATATTCTGGGGGTCCTGTTAAGCTCTTGGAATTAGTCCTACAGTATATCAATAAGTTTATCAAATGAATGTTAACAACTGAGGAGTACTATATTTTTTAATGTACTTTAATATTGCTTGTTGATGCTGATAACCCCAGTATGGATCATTTTCCTGAAGAATAACTTCAAAGATGTGGCAAAGTAAATTTATTTGAAAGACAAGCACAAGTCAACACAAATACAACCAGGCAGCAAAACTGGGGAATCTCAAAATGCTTGGTGTCTCTTATGACACCCATTGTAGCCCTGTTACAATGTAGTTACCCTTTTCCTGGCTTCCCTGTGGTTTCCCCCTAAATCATTAATTAATAACCATATGGCTGAAGAGAAAACATGAGCAGAAGGGATGCAACATTTCTTTTGAAATATCTCCTCCTCCTGACTACTGCTTGCCTGAAATTCCAAAAACCCAAGATTCCACTGCTCGCTTCCCAATAACAGCGTCCTGAAAGATGCAGAGGTACCTTGTACATTGCTGTTAATGGTGCAAGAAGACCATCTCAGAGGTTTTAGTAAGGAACATTCAAAGTTTCCTTTTTACAAAAAATTTAATTTTTTTTTTTTTTTGCTTGACAAAGTCAAGTTTTATGTAAAATTAAAACTGTGATAGCACATGAAAAAAATCTCCAGTTCTTATATATATATATATTTGTTTTCCAAAACTAAAGCATAATAAAACCCTTTGAAATGTTTCTGTGGTTCATGGTAGATTTAAAAAAAAAAAAAAAAAAAAAAGCCTGAAGAATAGTCCATCAGAGAGGAGGGAAGGGAGGACAGAAGGAAGGAAACTGTATTTGGAGGATGTGTGTCACCTTATCCACTACCCCACCCCCCTAAAAAAAAAAACACAGGACATGCCAAAAAAATATACACTACCCTACAAACTAAACTTATAATACCAGCTCACAGCTTAAGCTAATTAATGTTGGGCTGCTCAGCCCACCATGTCCCTTCAAAAGAGAATTTGCCTCTCTCTGACTTATCACGATAAGTCAGGATTCTGTGTTAGAAAAAGATGCCTTGTTATGTATCAGGCACTATCAGTGAAGAGGGTGGAGAAAGGTATTTATTTATATAATGCAGTGTTGAATAGAGACAATTAGTTCTCAGGAGTGATATGCTAGGCCCACCATAGTTTAATTTTAGTACTTTGCTGCTGCTACTAGCATACAGTAGGAAACATTTGCTCCCATGGAGTTTTAATTAGCAGACTGGAGATCACATTAGCTACATTATTCACTCACAGCTCCTGGTTTTCATTTGTTGTGCCATGCCTTTTGTAAAGACACCCCAATCGCCAGGTTTGTGGGTCAGATATTTTTAATTTTTCTAAAATGCTTTTCAGAAACCTCATTGAAATGCTCTGTCAAATACTGCCAGGAATGTTCTATGAATCACAGATGAACATATACAATTAGATGTAAGGTTTGAACTTCCCTTTGATAAGTAATGGGCTGAAAATGCATTAGTTGGTGTTTTCATGTTCACCAGGTACAGCTGCTCTGACGCAAGATTCTTATGAAAAAGAAGTAACTGCATGCAAAGTAAAAGTACCAATCCTTGGAACATCTCAGGACTTAAAATACAAACATATTTGGGCTAACTCAATAGAATTAATGGTTTCAGGACACAGATATGAATATAGGAGAGTGTACGAGATCTCCAAATCAGCAGTGATATGAGGACTGCCACACACCTTATGACTAGGGAAGAGGTTTAGATTGTACTGTAGCACCTCGAAAAATCTGCTGTTTCTTCAAGGGCCACAGCAGCCTACAACCAGACCAGTCCTTGCAATAGTTGTTGTTCTTGGTTTCAAAATTTCCCTTTGCAACTGTCTGTTACCTGCTAGAAGCTGGGGCTGGTTGTGGCTCTGATTCTTGAACACTCTTGTATTACTCACTAAGTAACAGTCAACCACTTGTATGTGTGGTTGACAGATGGTATCTGTCAAGTCCAAAAGGATTTCTGTCCAGTTTTCCAGAATCAAAAGGATGATAGCTTTGTCTTTATTTCTTAAATTTCTGAACGCAAAACATGGAGAAAGAAAACTGGTCTACAGAGCAGTAGACTGTTACACTTTGTTTTACCCCAATGGACATTTTCAATCAGGGAAGCTGATCATCGTTTTTTTTTTCATCATCTATTCGTTAATGCAGTTTGGTTTGGTTTGGTTTGTTGTTGAAGACATTAATACTTTACTAAGCTAAATCCAATCTGACTGTTGCTCCACTAAAATTAATTACATTGTGAATTTGGCCTAGAGTGACTTCAGAAGATATAATCATGCTGTGGATCTGGCTAGAAAATTTTTATTATCTTGTTTTCTTGTTTTTCCAAAGGGACTCACAAGTCTTAGAATCCATCTGCTGTTTTGTATACTCTGATACCCTTGTTAGATCTTTATGTAGTAAGTGTTCTTTTTAAGGATGTTAATTATACTAAAGCAAGTTGATGCTCTGCATCAGCTGCTGGAAAAAATAATAATATTTAAAAAAACAATAAATACTCCAACAAATAAGTATTGACTTCAGTTGGATTCTGTTCAAGATTTTTCCCCTTGATGTGGGTAACCTTCCAAGCTGTGATACAATACCTTCAGATGATTTGAAAATCAGTATTAGGTACACCAATATTCCACAGACACTACTTTTTCTCTCCCTTTTACTTGTCTGCTAGAAGGGAAGAAGCTCAAAGGTGTCCTGGTTCATCCATTATAATTCTGTTATGAAACAAACAAACCACTTTTGTGTCAGGAGTGAACTCCAAGGACCAGTTTACTGGATAAGCTGAGCTGCAACAACCTGTCTTCTTGACCCTCCATGTTGCAGTGTGTATTGGGTTTACGTGACAAGACTTGCGGAGCAGGGTTTTCAGGGGACTCTATGAGAAGAGTCAAGAAGCTGCCCTGTGTTAGATAAGGGCCAGTTTCAGCTGGCTCCAAAGGGACCTGCTGCTGGGCAGAGCCAAGCCAGTAAGCAATACTATTTGCAGCCCTGGGAGAGCAGATTTAAGAAAGCGAAAAAACCTGCTGTGCAACAGCAGCTGAGAAAGTAAAGAGTGAGAAACAGCCTTGCAGACCCCAAGGTCAGTGCAGAAGGAGGCTGATGAGGTGCTCCAGGCACACAACAGAAGTTTCCTGCAGCCTGTGGAACAGCTCATGGATCCCACATGGAGCAGATCTGCATGCTGAAGCCCGTGGAGGAGCCCCCAGTGGAGCAGGTGGATGTGGCCTGGAGGAGGCTGCGGCCCATGGAGAGCCCCTGCAGGAGCAGGCCCTGGGCCAGAGCTGCAGCCCGTGGAGAGGAGTCCACACTGGAGCAGGGGCTCTGGAGGGAAGTTGCTGCTGTTCTGGGACCCATGCTGGAGCAGTTTGCTCCTGACGGATGGACCCCATGGTACGGAGCCATGTGGGAGCAGTTCTTGAAGAGCTGCTGCCTGTGGACAGCCCCCACAGGCTCAGTTCAGGAAGGATGGAATTCTCGTGGGAGGGACCCTACATGGAGAAGGAGCAGAGTGACCTTGAAGTAGTGGCAGAGATGAAGAATTAGGGACTGACCACAACCTCCATTCCCTTTTCCCCCACACCACTCAGGAAGGGGGGGAGGGGAGGAGGGCAGGGGCACAGAAGAGGGTGAATGGGGAAAAGGTGTTTTAGGGTGTTTTGTGTTTTGAGTTTTTTGGTTTCTCACTGCTTTACCTTGTTAGTAATAGGTGATAAATTTTATTAATCTCCCTATGCTGTCTGTTTTGCCTGTGATAACTGTTGAGTGATATCCCTGTCCTCATTTCAACCCTTGCACCCTTTACATCATATTTTTGCCCCCTTTTTCTTTGAGGGGTGGGAGTGAGAGAGTGGTTGTGGTGGAGCTCAGCTCCACAGCTAAGAAAAACCACCACACAGTGTTAAGGAAATATGGATCTATTTTTGAGGTAACTGGATAAGATACTGCAATAGAGATATGGAATGTGATTTTAAAGGAACAAAATACTGAAGAGGAATTTGTGACAGTCTTAACACAAAGAACAAAAGGCATTTATAACCAGCTGGAGGAGGGTAGAAACTGAGATCACAAACTTTGCTAAGAGAAATATTCCTGACATTGAAAATTTCGTGTACACTTCTACAAAAAAAAAGATATCCTGATTTTATTGTCCCTCTTACTCTGGACTAATGGCAGAAGCCTACTAGATTTTTCCTATTTTAATCTCATAACACTTGGTCTCTAAACTGTCAGATAAGGATTAATATTTTCAACATTCATAGCACATATATGGCTTGGGGATCTTTTTATGTAGTGATTAATCTTTTCTTCTTATATACATTGCATAATTGTTAAAACATACAACACAAACAAAATGCCTCCATCTGCAAGAGCATACTTCTATAAATTTCAGTGAGTGCAAATAATTCTATTCTGGGAGATAGATCATTTGAAAAAAAAAATATATAAAAATAAAATAAAAGCTCAGTTTTGGTGTCAGATTTAGCATTGCTTTGTAAACCCCACAATTCAAGCTCAGCTGTGATTCAAGTCCCACATCATTAACAAAGAGCTGCTTGTGGATGGACTGAACACAACAAAATGTGTTTATTTGAAGCATATTTTCTGAAAGACCATCTAAGCTCAGGCTGAAGCTATGACAGTCAAACAGTCTGTCAGTAAATCCAAGTGACTGGCTTTACAATCAAACCAAACAAAAGCCTCATTCCAGCAAACGGTTCTGGTTTAGAAAATCACGTTTACCTTAGATCAAACTTTAAGAAAATCTGCTTTCTCTAAGTAGAAAGATATAATGTTCTCCTTTCCTTTATTTTTTTTTTTTTCCTTTTTATTTTCTTTCTGAACCAAAAATTAATTTGACAATATCCATTCACTTCTCACATCTAATTTTAGTGTATCAATGATGAGGTAGCAAGCACAAAATTGGACAGTCTGATGAGCACTCAATTCAGAAGATAATGTCCTCTTTGGCTGAAGCTAAACAGAGAACATATTTCAAAAAACAAACAAACAAACAACAACAACAACAAAAACATCCATACTGTTCTGCACTTGCTGCAATAAAAACAATAAAAATAAAATAAAAATGGTATGTTTTTTTGTCCCTCCCACCATTGGAACTAGACCTACTGTCCTGAATGAAAAAATGGAGAGCATAATCGTTTTTATGGTTAATAAGAAATAGACATCATAGTGTTAACTTCAGCAGACTATGCTTAACACATTTTGAATACATCCATATTACATTAGCAGAGAGCAACATCAAAGGATTGTTTTAATACATTGATTTCTGTCATAAATTACTCTCAACAATCCTATAGTCCAATGAAAAAGGGTAGCTCATTAAATAAATGCTTATAGTGAGTGTGTAAAGACAGAAGAAAATCTTCAAATAAATATACTGATAAATTTTCAGCAAACCTGTCAAAGAAGGAGAAAGTAATCTTTCAAATGGCATTTTGTGTTCTTTGACATGTGCCATGATCAGCCTGGGTCATGCAAAACACAGAAGTGTTGCAGGAGAGCAAGGAAGGTAAAATAAATGTATTTAAAAATGATAATAATAAAAAAGAGAGAATAAGAAAGGAAAAGTACATTTTTCAGCCTAACTTTTGTTGCTATATTAGATGTTTTCACATCTTGCGAGATATCCTGTGATTACTCAAATCTGTGAACGTAGTGTGATACAGCTACAGCAACATCTGAAGACACTTACTTCATTCTGTTGCACAGCCATTTAAGACCATCAGTCCCAGCTTATTCTGTTTAAAATAACATCACTCACCATTTCCTGGGAATAAACAGGGTGATGCTTTAATTTGTTAGAAGAAGCTTTGATTTACTGAAGTTACATGACTGGGCTCATGGCTTCCAATCAGACAGTCTGTCTCTAAGTGATAAGAGGGCAGCACAGACCAGCAAACCCCATCCCACATATCAGGAGGATGATGGCTGAGCTTCATTAGACTCAACTGATTTACTGTAGAGTCCAGCTCTGTTTACCTTTACCCTTACCGTAACCCTAAAGGCTTTGTGAATTCTTCCTCACAGTACTGAGTCATCAGAAAATAACAAGTAAGTGTCTGTCATGGATTAGGAACTGGATAAAAATAAGATCAAAATCAATACAAGCAGAATTTCATTTCCACCCCTCTGACGAAGGAATGCTTCCAGGTCTCTTGGCGTTGCTAGTACAAATTAATCCATTACATTTCCCTGCTCATATGTAAACAGTAAGGTGACAGAATGGGAATGTAGTATAAAAGCATCATTCAAAATCTGAGAAAATTTGAAGAATTTCATAAAGACTATACAACAACAACAACAACAACAACAAACAATAATAATAATAATAATAATAATAATAATAATAATAATAATAATAATACATTTGTGCCTTACATTGTTACAATGAAGAAAAAAACAGTCTTATCCACTGGTTGTTTTTCTCTTCAATGTATTCTCTGTGGAAAAGCAATTGCAAACCAGACTTCTGAAACATACAATCCCTGCCATTGCTATTCAAATTCTATCCCTAATTCATACAATAAAAGCTCACTTAAGAGCTATGAAGGCTTTTTAATTTCCATCTTATTTGAGCCAGGTGGTCTGCGAGAAGTAGAGGCTAATGATGGAGAATGCTGGTAACAGGCTTATTTCTGAATGAAGATGGTGGCATCAAACCATTCAAATACAGCCACTTCTCCAGGATCATCTATATATATCTCGATGATTTTGAGGTCTCTTCCAACCTAGAAATTCTGTGATTCTGTGTGATTCTGTGGTATATTTGGGCTGTGTTTTCTTGCATGTACTTGGACTCTGTTTTTGCTCAAAGCATCATCTCTCAGATACTGGATCCCAGGGTAAGTTTATCATGCATTTTATAGTATTTTATAGTATTGTCATGTCTATAATGTCTCTCTGGCACCATTGAGGAAGTGTGTTCAGGAGATCATTTTCCCTACACACTGACATATAAGCAAAAGTAATTGTCTGTTCTGATGCATCTCTGATATGACAGAGAACATTTAAAAGCATGAAAAATACTGAGATTAAATGTAACCCCAGTATGCCAGGACAGAACAGGTATATTTTGACAAGTTATTACTCACATTATTCAAACTAACAAACAGATTATATCACAGCACACCACTACCAAAATAAAATAAAATAAAATAAAATAAAATAAAATAAAATAAAATAAAATAAAATAAAATAAAGTAATAAAATAAAATAATAAAATGTTAGAGTGCATTTCCACAATAAGGACAAGGAGATATGAGTGGCCCTATTTCCCAGATCCCAACACTTCACATGAACACCACTGGCCTGGATGAAGAAATGGGAGTGTATTTGACACAATCATCAGATCTGAATGAGTTGGTCTAGACTAGTAGTACATACAGAGATGAACAGACCAGTAAAGGTAAACATATTTGAGATAAACACCTTGTATTTAACCAAAATGACAAATGGGGTAGCACAACTGTTGTGAGAAAAAGATAACTTCTTACCCATTCATTCCTCTTAAGAAAAAAGAGTGACAAGTGTTTTAACAATACATTTGAGGATATTGACAAACAGCGGTATCTGTCTTTGGTTGTTAAGGATTCAAAAGACAGCTGTAAATCAATGTTAAAGCATCTTTATCCTCCCTAGTCTGCCATTAAAAATAAAAAATAAAAATAAAAAATAGAGGGGGGGGGGGGGAGAGAGAGAAAATGAGAAAAGAAAATAAAGAAAACCTAGAGTCCAAAGCTAACTGCATGAACAGTGCAGCTAGCAAAAGAGGATTCATGTATCTGCCCTGGGGAATCAGCCAGCCTGAAATCAAAGTCCCCAGACACAGTTTAGGCATTTAACATTAAGAAAACTCTACAACGTTCATAGACTGAAAGAAAGAGAATGGCTTTCAACAGATGGAAACAGTCCATTCACCTCTTGTCTGCAACAGAGAATGTTGATGCCAATTTATTTTATGACCTGTAAAACTTCTACAAAACAAAGAAAAATCAATCATTGAACTGCAGTGCCCAATTCTGGATGCAACAGAACTGGCTCCTCATGTTGAGAAACCAGCAGCTGCAACAGACACTAGATTGATGGAATAACCGACTTAAGAAAGGTAATTTGTGTTCTTGTTGCCAATCTTCCTACATTGCTTAGGTGTAGGACACATAGGACACCTCTCTACATTGCTTAGAATTACTTATTACTGGTAGTAGTATCAGATGTGATTCCAGTCTTAAGGATAAATTGTTCTGAGATTTTTTTTTCTTACAATTATGGTTTTAAGTAGTGGAAATGGAATGTTTGCTGGTTTGGCTGAGGTAGCATCAAATACAATGTTCATTCCACAGAGTACAGCATTGTCTCTGTTTTGAAGATGCTACTGCAGCTCATGTATACTTACTATCATATTGTTCTTGAAGAATATCTAGTTCCATTGAGGCACAAGCCCTATCAGGAAGACTGAGGGAACAGAGCTTATTAGATATGAGAAGAGAAGGCTTTGGAGAGACCTAGTAGCAGCCTAGTAGCAGTACATACAAGTAGGACATCATCTAAAATGGAAGTCAGGCTCTTCACTGAGGTACACAAGAGAAGACTAAGAGATAATGGTTATAAATTAACAGATTGTTAATTATACTTAGACAGAATGAAAAAAGAAAAAAGAAAAAAGAAAAAGAAAAAGAAAAAGAAAAAGAAAAAGAAAAAGAAAAAGAAAAAGAAAAAGAAAAAGAAAAAGAAAAAGAAAAAGAAAAAGAAAAAGAAAAAGAAAAAGAAAAAGAAAAAGAAATACCGGGAGGATAATTAAGCACTGGAACATGAAGATTTCATCCCCTTTCTTTTTCTAAATCACTTGTTTGCATCATGTTTTTTTTTTTTTTTTTTTTTTTTTTTTTTTTTTTCTGCTTCATAGTAATAATTTAACAAGGTCATGCAGTTTTCAACATTCTTTGTAGCTGTTTTAAGGGTGATCAACGCAGTTCATTACTCATAGAGACAAACAGTTTTCACAGTTTAGCATGATTTCCATCATGTCCTACATTTACAGTTGTTTTCTGGGGAATGGAGACCATACAGAGCAGTACACATGCAAAAACAGAAACACCCTTTATAAGAAATAATCAATTAGTTTGAGTGATGTCCACATGGAAAGGTTAGGTTAAATATCTTGGAACGATGGATGAACCAGAAAAGAGAGATTTTTTTTTTTTTCTTACCACAGTTAATGTAGTGTTTCAGTACTCCCTTTATTGTGTCATTTTCTAGACTATGTGATTTATTAATCTCTCCATTTTTAAATTCAGGAGGGCTGACAGATTTTAATGGTGCTTTCAAGTGTAATTGGTTCTCTGATTATACTGCCTTATTCTTGGGTCAAATTTCCAAGTCAATGTGCTGCCCAGATTTTTCCATCCTGAATTACTTTTATCACTGCTATTTGCTGTAAACACTTGCCAGGTGTGTCAGGCAGAATTCTTATCTATGACACTGCCAGTTTTTGTTGGCCTCTTTGTCTTTTATGTGATTGTATATTGCTGGCAAAATTGACTTGAAGTCCTACAATGTTCTAGCAAGCTGCATAGAAGTTAATGCCACATCTGCCTGTGTTTTAAGTTTGAGAAATATCTCTTTTAAAAGTGGACTAGGTGCTTCTTGTCCAGTGGAGAACAAGTTTTCAATCATTTTGAATTTTTTTTATCAAAGTTCTTTCCCGCTTTCTTCATTGGTAACAGTGTAGAAACAATTTTTATATACACAATGCAGGTTGTTCTATTTATTCTGAGAACACTGGTTAAAGTGAATCTTGTTTTCTATGAGTGCAAGTATTTATGTCTTAATGTAGAAGTCCTTCTCAGTGCTCAGAAAATTCTGACTCAAACTGAAAACTGAAATGATATCTTCCTTATTTATATAAATCCTACAGGATTTATACTTTTCTGCTAAAATGAATATGATCTTAGATAATTTATGAATCCTTGTTAATTAGTTCATTACTTTGATTTCAAGGATGGCACATCTCATTCTGATTGTCTCTGGTTTTCACTTAGTGGGTGGAACTTCATAAAGGAAGAGTGTGACCTACTCACATTTAACAAGTCAGCTCTCCAGAATCAGAAAGACTCTTCAGGAAAATAGCACATGATTCTTGCAGAGGAGGGGCCAGTTCATACTAAGAAAACTAATATGGAGAGACTTTTGGAAGAAAAATATCCCACTCACTAAGGAAGTCTTGTAGACACATATGTACAGGAACTAATGTTTTCAAGAGAGATCAAATATTGAAGCACACAGGTGAAACAGTCATACAATGGGCAAACAATGCCATTTAGAAAGGAAGCAAATACTAGCAGATAGAGAGCCTATGAATGATACAGAAATTAAGACCAATACTGACCAATAGCATATTTCTGTAGGGTACAGCAAGGACACTGTGTAACTATAGATAGCTGTAATGACAAGTGGTTATCAAAAATCTTCCATATACACTACATATTCAGAACTCAGACTGTTGAGGGGTAATGTATAAGTGACTTGAATGGGTTTTCATTTCTATTGATCCCCATCATTTAGAAAAAAATAAATATGTTAGAGAAAACTATATATACACATATATATACCCATACATATACACATATATATAGAGAGAGAGTTTTATATATATAAAAATTCTATATATTAACATTTAATATATATTATAAATATAATATTTAATGTTATATATTAATTTATATATATATATATAAAGCAAAGATTCATTATTCCAGTGAAGAAAAAGAAAGCCTTTGCTGCTATATTATATAGTATGAGCTTTGTTGCTGACATATACTGCACAGCTGACGTACTGCACAGCTAGAGGCTCATTTAAGATACAGAAGAGCAAATGTAGCAGCACATAGCACTGCTCAACAGCTGCTCATCCTTGGGGCAGATGTAGCTAGGGGTAGAATAGCCTGAAACATCCTCCCAGGTATATCTGTTTATTTTTAGCAGTGTGAGATATTTCATTTTATCATATTAATCAAATAAAACAGTCTGATCATCAAGAGAATGCTTTCATCTCAGCCACAGATCACTTCATAAAATTGGCAGGCTTTTTTCAGCCTCACACTCACTTAGGAATCTCCTTCTGCCCCAAACATATGGCATGAAAATAAAAAAAAATAATAAGTTCTTATCCTGGAAGAGGATAAAACTTAGTCATATCCTTGAAGTATATCATTTGTTTTAAAATATGTTAAGATTTTCATACTGTCTTTTTATAGGTTACTGAGAATCTGTTCTAACAGTAGTATCAACTTATAACTGAGTCAAGTGCTCCCCAGTTACCATAAAAGTAAGCTATGTTGTCCTAAACTTAACAGGAGATTTTATTTTTTTTTTCCTCCAAATGGAAGAAAATGCTTATGGAAATGTTCTATGTTAATGCGTGATAAAGATTAAAAGGGACTGCAAGAAGTGTATTTTTCTAAGTGAAAGGTTTTTATATCCAGCTCAGTTGCTTAATGGAAGGAAACTCTGCTCAAATAGCTTCAGATTTGTTTGCATGCTTGCTCTTACTAGATCCTTTAACATGTATGCTAGACCAATGAGAGTTGAAATTCAATAGAAACATCTGATGCTTCATTGGCATATCTTGGGAAAAGAGAAAAAAAAATCCATATTTGGAATTCTTCTCTTGCAGCAAATGGAAACCCTAAAATTGAAGAGCTGCAGGTTCAAAAGAAAATGTGGAAATGAATTACCAATCAACACTCTGAGGACATTAAATAAAAGTGATAGTAATCTAAAAGAAGGCAGAGGCTTTAGAGAAATACATACAGCGCATTGGAAATTTTGCAATGCTGTGTCAGACACAAACCTTTTCCTTTCTCAAGAGATCTCTTCACAGGAAGGTAGGCAATGCTATCAGTCACTTCTAACACATAGCAAGAAATCAAACTTCTTACAAAAAGCAGAATTCCTGTACCAAGGCTTCTACCTAACATACATTTGAAATCATGTAATTTGACAAGATATTGTGAAATGAATACAAAGGTGAGCATTTTTAGCAGGAGCACTAGCTACAGAGATATAAGTTGGGGCAGTCTCTTCTATTGAAATATTTTTGTTGTTTTTGTCTAAAACATTTTTGCTGTCATTTATCACAGAAAAAGCCTTTCTTCTTCTTCCTAATCCTAGCTTAGCATACTGTTAATTCATTTCTAACAGAAAGCTTCTGAGGCTTCTGGAATTGCAGCACTGTTAACTTGCCTTTGGAGTGACTGGACTGCACCCAGAGCTAGATGCTTGCCTTGTGTTTCAGGGCTTTTGAGTCACCAGACAGAAATAACCTGCACATCACTCTCTTTAAATTACAGAGGACAACTGCTGAATAAATTTGCCTTCTAAGTGCTTAGTGCTTTTCCCTAACCTTTTTAGTTTCCAGCACTGCCTGTGAAGTAGGAACTAGAGTTGCTTGCCCACAGAACCATCCAAAAATCCTACTATACAAAGTAACTTTAAAAAAAAGAACTAGAATACAGGAGTTCTTACCACCTAGTTTTGTAGCATATGGTATAATTATTTAGTTAATGACATTTAGTTAATACCCATGCTTCAGTAACTGAGTCATGAACCTATGATCACTGGTCTACTCCAGATGGAGAACTGTGGAAGTAGCAATGGACCTACCCTTACCTAGCTGGTTCTTTAAGAGGATTTGAACACCTGTAGATTAAAAAGACAGTACTGAGAATGGCAACGATTTCTGATAACTGAACAAAGGTTATTGCTCTTCTAAATTTCTAGAAAGTAGATCACACTGTTGTAGCCCTAAGACATGATAGTGACATTGACAACTTGTGATCTGTGGGGTCTCTGAAATTGTTGCATGTTCCCAGATTTCAGTGCATAACATGCCTGCATCCTTACCTCAAACTAGGGATGGATGTTGCCATTCATAAACCCTTTCTCCCTTGCCTTATACCTTGGCTTCCAATGGAGGGACCAGCAAAGATGCACAATGTGGTTCAGCCAGGTTCCCAGCTAGAGAGCTGGGACACCAGGCCATGCTGTGGCCTAAATTCTGAGTAATCTAGATGTAGATGTTTTCTTGTGTTTTGAGAAAAGACAAGTATTAACCAAATTGTTAAGTTTATAGGTTCATGCTTTGCTTTGGGTAGCAATGACCCATTCCAAAATTGTCTTGCAGGTGTTTTGGTCTTTATTGAGGTCAGACAATACTGCCAAACCAAAAGCAATTTAGTGTTATAGTGATAAAAAATGATATTTATTTATTTATTTATTTATTGTATTTTATGCCCCCCTCATGGCTTTGTGCAATAAGCCAAAAAAAGATTGTGATCATTGTTTATATTAGCAGTTGTCAGCATAAGGTGGATAGTCTACTGGATATGAAAGTTGGGTCAGCATATGAGGCAGTAACCTACTACAAAGAACACCTGTGCCTTTGCCAAAATATCAATTTATAACAGGGTGGAAAGGTCCTATTTTAACCTGACCTGTGCTTCCAGTTTCAGTCTGCGAAATCCTGATAATGCTTTCTTACTTCAAAAGAGTCTGTGGGTTTATTAACAATTAAGGATTGTCATCAAAATATGAAAAGAAACAAAAAGACCTAAAAATACAGCCTGCTGAAGAGATGAATGGGTAAAACCTTTTACAACTCAGTTGCAGACAACAAGAATGCAGTAATTGCCTTCGAGAAGACACAGTTCCCTGTAGTTCTTCTGTAGTCAGCTATTAAGATAAAACACATTGTTGATTATTTCTGCCTACAGAAGGATATTGGGAGAAACTGATTTCTCTCTCTCTCTCTCTTTCCCCCATCTAATGATCCCTATATTCATGTTTCCCTTGTACCTCCATTTAAAAGTCCCAAGTTTACTTGTTCTACTTTCTACCCAGAGACGTGGTAATAGTAATAGATATTACTTGACATCAGTGTTCCTAGCTTATGGAACAAAACATCTGGACAGTTCAACAATACAACATAATTGCACAGTGTTTTTCATGTAAGGTTAAGATGTGAAGGAAGAAAGATTTCATCCATGCTGTCACTTCTCCTGCCTAGTGTCTTGACAAATAGACTGCTGAGATACACACTTCAGCTCCTTCAGTCCAGCAGAACATATTTCAGCATCAGCCCAGACTCATACACTATGTAAAATCAAAAATACTAATGATACTTAACCACAACCCAATGAGACCCAGTCTCTGTGCTGAGACTAGTAGGAGGTGGTCCACATGCATGCAGTACTCATTTCCAGATTCCCTCGGGCTGTGGCAAGGCGGGAAGGGTCTTGAATACACTGTGCAGAGGAGACAGCAGCTTCCCTGCAAGGTGTTGCCAAACAACCAAGTAGAGGACTGAAATGATTAGCTATTTTGCATTATCCTTCTATAGCTGCCTGCAGGAACAGAGGGAGATGTTTATTTCTCTGTACAAGCAGGTATGGGGTACACCTGAGCTCTGAGATCCATCAAGCAGCATGATAGGTGCTTTCTGTTCTGTGTGATGGCCATGTGAAATTTGTGGTGTGGCTGCCCAGAATATGAAATTGAGCAGGCCTTATGTTTTATGAGAAAATAATAATAATAATAAAAAGAACTGAGCTTTAATCTTCAGGCTCTGAAACTGTTCCTGAACAGCAATCTGAAATGGCAAACCTGAGACATATACACATGCAAACACACAGTAAGCCTGTTTTATGTGGAAACAAAATAGAAAGGCTGAGTGGAAAAAATAATAATAAAAAAATAATAATAAAATGGAATTTTCATTGTAAGAGAAGAAGATTCTGTAGCGGTGTGATTTAAAAAAAAATAAGTTCTAATTCTTCCTGGGAATTTCAGCTATTAGTGTGGAGGGGTTGGGGAAAGTTTTTTTATTCAGTGTTTATCCTGGAGTGCTCCACACCCCAGTGAAGTAAATGGGACTCTTTCCATGTCCTTTGAGGAACATGGAATCTCAGTCTGATTTTTGTGCTTCCTGAAATTAAGATCTTTTAAAGACTCCGTATCGGTAACCAGAATGCACAGATATTGCCTCACATAAATATTTATAATGTTTTGTTTTTGTCCCTGAAATGTTTT